>NW_024543060.1:11492500-13892500 GCF_018167655.1 Microtus oregoni | reverse complement strand
TCTGCTTTATAAGCAGATGCCTTCTCGAATATCGGGTGGATTCTGTTGGCGGTGTTCCTTTAGCTGCTTCCTCTCACGGCTGCTTGTCTCCTTCCAGGTAGGAGGAGATGTCAGCCCCCTTGTGTGTTTTTATTTTCTCTTTTTAGGAGTTGAGGTGTGCCTTCTCTGGTCTTAGCTTCCCATTGCTGCGGTATTTCTTGTCTTTTTGGTTCTTCTGTTTCACTCGCCCAGAACTGGGACTTGCACTTAGGCAAAAGTCCCTTCCTGCTCCGCCACTCCTGTCCCATGTCCTTGAGACGCCCTGCCACAAAACTTTTCTGTTTGCCCCACAGCGAAACTCAGCCTTCACTTTGCTATAAATGGCAAAGTTACTGAATTGCTTTGGCTCCACGCCAAATACTGGAAATAATTTGAGAGTATAAAAACATAACTTTCAAATGAAAATATTTGTTTTAGGAGCCTTCGGTAGGCTTGTGTGTGCGTTCGCCATTTTCATAATGAATTAGTTCCTTTCTCCAATTGTGTGAATAAACCTTCCTGAACATCTAATTAACTGAGATGAAACTGATTCTTGTTGGGCGTTGTCATGCCTCCCTTTTGAGAAGTCATAAATGATGCAATCGAATTTGAAGAGAACAATTTTGTTCTGAATGTGCATTTCATACACAGGAAAGGCTGCTCCTAGCATGTTCCGTCTTGTTTTTGTTAAGATTTGTTTTTACTTTACTTACATGTACACATGCATGTCTCTGTGTGTGCATGTGAGTGCCACATATATATATATATATATATATATATATATATATATATATATATATGGGTACCCATATATATATATATATATGGGTACCCACCGATGCCAGGGGAGGGTGTTGGATCCCCTAGAACTGGAAATATAGGATGTCGTGTGTCACCCCAAATGGGTGCTATGACTCAAACTTGGGTCCTCTGCAAGAGCAGCAAGCACTGTTAACTACCAAGCCACCTTTCTAGCCCTGCTTGTCTTTTGTTTGCTTGTTTTTGTTTTTGTGAAGGAGCTTGCTCAGGCAGCTCAGACTGGTGAGGCTGGCCTTGAACTTCGATGCCCTTTCTTTCGCTTCCCAAGTGCTAGGTTCACTAGTGTATACCAGACTTCCAGCGTTCACGTTCAAGTACAGTTTGCCCAGCTGAGGCTCCGTGCTAGCCACCTCACCCCTCTCCCACTGGCAATTAAGTGGATGAATAAGGATAAGGCATAACTCTGGATATATGAGAATGGCACAGTGAAACCCGTTACTTCATGTGCTAACTGGAAAATAATAATAAAAAATTAAGATTACGATCTCTGAGAACCCTCAGTCTCCTAAATCACCCTCAGGGTCCTTCCACCTGAACAAGGCCCTAGGCGGCGTAATCAAGTTCCTGGCTTTGAGGTCAGTGAGACACTTGCCTTGGAGAAGAGACCTAACTGACAGAAGCCATTGACGGTGCTTTGCATTAATAAAGCAGGCCAAAGGCTTTTTATCTCTCTAAAGATTTACATTTTCAGTTCAGCTGAAGCATCCATAGTGTGGGGCATGAGAGGGTCTCTGGTCCTTTAGGTAGGTTGTCTGTCACGGAGCCCTTAAACTTTGTCATGAAACTGGGTGAAAAGCCACCCCCAATTTGCAAGGCTTCTTGGAATCATGTGGCTTAGGAATCAAGACAGAGAATCCTGTTTTCAAATTCTTAGGGAGGTCCAGCGTCTGGCCCAGCATCTCCTTGTGTCGCCCGGGCCTTTTTTCGAATGTAGCTGTGCAAACTCATGGCCTGCCAGTATTCCCTGCAGTGTGCGGTGGAATAGATTTTTAAATCGTATCTGTTAATAGACAGGGATCCCTAGCACACGGTTATTTATTCGTATAAATATAAATATATGTATAAGCAGCTGGTCGCTGATGTGTGTACAGGAGTCCTGCTGAGGTGGGTCGCGGGGTCGTTACCTGTCTCTTGCTTCTGGGTCCCCCATCTTTGTCGGCCATAGACAGGAGGAAAGAACTAGAATGGTCTATGCTTCTTGCTGTGTCTGATGCTAAGTCCTTTGCAGGGATGTGGGGTTTCCCCCCGGCTCTCTGGTTGGAGGCTGTTGGACTCACATTGATTCCTGCAGGTCTGGCTTTCTCTTCTAAGTCCATGTTGGTAAAGGATGTTCTACCCCAGCAGGTGTATTGCAAAGCTTTCTTGCCGTGTCCAATTCTATTACTCCAGAAGCTAGAGATGGCACCGCCTTCCCCAGCTCTGCTCCGTGTCTTGCCTGTGACTCTCGGCTGCTTTGCAGGCTAAAATCCAAACCAGTTTGTTGTGGAATCCCGCCCCGATAGGACCTTACCCTCTCCTCTTGTCTGGGCCTGGCTTTTGTGGAGGAGAGGTAGGTTGGATAAAGTTTGTTTAGCATGCGGCTTTCTCCATTGCTGGCCCTTGTGCCTCTTGCATGTCTGTGTCCTTCCACTTCAGACTGACTCCTCAAATCCCTATGTCACTCTGGGCCAAGGTCCCCCACTCGCTGTAGCCTTTCCCAAGTCTCTTAAGCAAATTTTCGATTGCTAAGTGCACATTTCTCGTTTTCCTAAACCTTAAGGAAATTTAGGCTTTAATACAAGAAGTTTTATCAATGTATCACCAAGCATTACTTGAGATGTTTGGTTTTAATAGGTGTAGGTGTGCTTTGCTTGACTGTGTGTCTGGGTACCATGCGCGTGCCTGGTGTCTTGGAGGCCAGATGAGGGCATGGGACCTGGAGTTACAGTTGTGAGCTGCTGTGTGGGTGCTGGGAATTGAACCCAGGTCCTCTGGAAGAATAGCAAGTGTTCTTAACGGTCAAGCCATCTCTCCGGTCCCAGCTAAGCATGTTTTGACAAGACTTGAAACAAAAGTGTTTTGTATAATGTTGTTTGATTTAGTCTTCCCAAGACATGAGTGGCCTAGATAAATCTAGCTAACCACGACATGTCATTCTTTAGACTTTTTGTGTTTAGGAGCCCTAGTGCTTAGTATAGGGCCAGGAGTTGAAAAGTTATTTATTGAAAAGTCTTCAGGGCGTGTCATGGGATTTGAATACATTTCTTTTCCTTGCAGCACTGGGTGAGCTGAAGTGCAGAGGCTGTGTGGACTTGGGAAGTGCTCCAGCCCTGAGCCACACCCCAGCCTGAGTCACGTGGTTTCCAAACTAGGGTAATCAAGGTGACTTCAGTTAAGGCAATAAGCCAGGTCCTCAGATAAGGAAGGCCACGCTGTGACCCAGTTGTTCCTGGAGTGGTTTAAGTGGCTCAACCTCTGTCATCGGCTGGCCACCATGCCTTTGTAATGAGTGCCTTGGTGGCTGCCTGCTGCCAGCTGTCTGTCCCGGGTGGAATGAGGCACAAGGTGGGTAGATACCTCCTCTGTATCAGTTCCAGGGAGACGCCCAGCCTCTATCAACTTCCTGCCCCTCCAAATTCTGAGCTCACCCTGATGTGATTTTGTTGTTATGGTTTTGATTAAATAACAGTGTGGAAAAAGTCTGGATTATTTCATGTGACTTTAAAAAAACATATATCATTTCTTTTTATAAATTGGTAATGTATAATGCAAAGTTGTCGTTATTGACCTGATGGAACCTGGGATGACGTGTTCATGTAAATACTAATACTAGTAAAAGCTGATCCTTGTAGCCTCTGTCAGAATGTGACATGTGACAGAGAGTTTTAAATTCTCTGCGAATTTGGTTGTCCCATTTAAGGGTCTATGAGGTGATGGCTGTTGTCCTCATTGGAGCACAGAGAGGTTAGTAACTTGTCCAACATCACACAGCAAGTAAGTGGCAGAGCTGGGATTTAAGTGCAGTCTGATTCCAGAAAACAAATCAAGATAGTCATTGATTGCATTTTGTATTGTGTGTGCATGTGTGAGTGTGTGTGTGTGTGTGTGTGTGTGTTTGCATGCATGTGGGTATGTATGTGTTCAGGTGCACATGTATATGTAGGCCAGAGGCCAGGGCCTAGGAATTGCTACCTGTTTGTTTGGTTTTTTGTTTTGTTTTGATTTTTCTGACAGGATCACTCACTGGCCTTGACTTGCCCCTTTGGCACGCTGACCACTGAGTCTCAGGGACCCATTGCCTTCATCATCCCAGTACTTCCCGAACCACCCCAGTACATCTCGAACCACCCCAGTCCATCCTGCCCCCCGCCCCCCCGTGCATCCTGAACCACCCCAGGGTATCCTGAACCACCCTGGTGCATCCTGAACCACCTGGTGCATCCTGAACCACCTGGTGCATATTGAACCACTCGAGTGCATCCTGAACCACCCCTGTGCATCCTGAACCACTTGGTGCATCTAGAACAACCCCCGGTGCATCCTGAACCACCCCAGTGCATATTGGACCACCAAGCCTGGCTTTTCATACGGGTACTGATGATTCAGCTCTCACTTCCCTACTCCTGCTGCATGTCCTCCTGCGTACAACCTGCCACGTAGCATGCACCATCACTAACTCGGGACCCCTGCTCTGCATCTCTACCCCATGGCCTGATTCTCCTGCCTTCCCTACATGGGAAGCATTGTGTTCAGGTCCTCATTTTTCCTCACTGGAGATGGATCTGAGCAGGCCGCCCCGTGGCTTTCCCTGGTTGTTTCCTCTGAGTGTGTCCATCTGGGGCCAGAGCTGCATCTGTTCTTCCAGCTTCCTCCTGCCTTTTCAGAGGTAATCTTCGACTTGGCTTGTTTCGGTGGTGAATGCAGAAGACAGCGGGTTCTAGTCCCCATGTCATTGTTCCACACTTGTTGAGCCTTTGCACATGGCATGAACAGACCCAAGGAATTTGACAAGTCAGGTGAAGGCCTGTATGCAGAGTCCTACCTAGCCCAGGAAAAATTCTTTGTTGGTGACTGGTACAAGGTGACTGGCCCCTTGCAATCCATTTGTTCTTTGACTAGCCTAGTGTTCAAGTTGGGAAAGCAATTAAGTGTGGTCGACCTAACTGGGTGTGGCAGCTCACACTTGTAATTGCCAGCATTTGGGAGGCAGAGGCAAGACAATTACTGTTAGGCCAGTCTGGGTTACATTATGAATCTACCTCAAAAAAAGATAAAAAGGCAAATGTATTTTAAGAATAAACAGTCACAGCATCAGTGAAAGCTTAAAACCTTTTAATCGTGATGTCAAAAAGCCTTTCACAGTAACCCAGTTTGATATTTGAAAGCTGTGCCTCCTATTTTAGCTTCACAGAAAGGAGAAGGTGCTCTTTAAGGTGGGGGAGGGAGGTGACAGGCTTAGGGGTGGGATGTGGCTCTGTGGGTGGAGCAGGTGCCTGGCCTATGTGCTTGAGACCTGAGTTGACTCCGGTCTACAGAAAGCAATCAAGTTTCTTCCATGGTGAGAATGTTGGGCGGCTGCACACTGAACTTTCTATAAAGCATGGAAGACACACAGTTACCTCAAGGAGCTCCAGGGCCCTGGTCCCCTATCCCTAAACATTGAATCTCAAGCAGGCAGCCCATTCAGGTTGTAAATCTATGTGTCTGTTTTTCCTATGGAGTTAAAAAAAAGTCTGCACTTGTTATTTTACTGCAAGGATGCTGTGTTAGGGACAGTATGCCTGCCATCTGCTCTGATTTCTATGATGTAAGACACTTGATGTTACCAGGAATAGCAAATTGGAACAAACCAGGCATTGAGTTTTATCTTAAGTGTGAATATGGAACTTGATAGAGAAATCTTGGAACAGAGACCCCTTTGTCAGGATGCGGAAAAAATATCTGTGAATTTTAATGCAAGTTAAATTCCGATTCGATGCAGAAGACATGAATAGACAAAGGGGATGGTTTGGGGGAGGTTTCTGGGGGCTGAGGAGGCCCTCCTGGGAAAAGAGGTGGTATGTGTTTGGGTCTAGGTTGTGCTGGCCTTCGACCCCCAAAATCAAATCTGCTAAGTTCTGAGCACCTGGCCCTTAGCCTGCTAAATTTCGGAAAGGAGGGGCAGTCTCCACCGTTCCTCAGCATCTGATGCTGGATGCTGAGTGTGCACAGCTCAGGGAACCTGATCAGATGACCAGAGAGCCACAGTTGATAGGGTCAAGTAGATTTTGTGTTTACTGCTGTTGTACATGAAGGTCTGAGAGACTTCAGTCAATCCATATAGTAAACGTTAAGGTTAGTCCACATCATGCAAGGTTGTATATTTGTGAATGACCTACGTGTTAAAATTTGTTACCCCAAAGCAGTACTTGAGGTGCTTTCATGGATGTTGGTAGTCAGTAGATGTGAATGATAACAAAAATTTCCAGATGTGTGTACCAGGTGAGGCTGGACAAGGCTACACTCCTCTTGTCTGCTCCTCACACTGTGAGTTAGTGTCTCCATGGCGGTCTGCTTAACTCAGGGCTGTTTCAAATTGTCATGCTTCTGTTGGTGATTTTCCTGTTCAAAATGGTTCCAACCGTAGGACTGGTGTGTGTTTAGCGTTCCTAAGGGTGGGCTGTGACTTGCCTTAGGAAGGAAAGCCTGTGTGTTAGAAAGTCACTGTGGCCTGTGTCTCCAGTACTCATAAAGTAGCCGTATACTAAAAGGGTTTTTTTGTTTTGTTTTTTTTTTAAGTAGAGACAGAAATAAAACAAAGTTACGTGTTGATTGATTGAGGACAGTGTGTTGGGGGTTTGTAGGCCTCTGACCCTGAACAACCCGGTAGGATTAGAGGATCTCTAAGTGTTGATGAAGTGTTCAAGGTCACCTTGTACTGTAGGACTGGCACCTGGTAGTGACCAGGGTCACCGGGGGAAAGCCTCTCCTTCCCTCCTTCCCAGTCCTGAAAAGTACACAAGCCTCGTTGGGTTCTGAAGGGTCTTGAGACTGTATTGTGGTTGTGTTATTATTATGTATGTGTTACAGTCAGTGTGCATCCCCACCGGAGGGTGTGTATGCTCTGCTGGACCAGAACTGCGGACCAACAGTGGAGCCTAAACGAAAGGAAATCAGAGCGTAGCACATTTTTTCCCCAGAAGCCCCGTCCTTTCTTTATCTGCACCAATGGCTCTGTTGAGTGGTCCGTGTAGAGTTTCTGTGTCCTCCTGAACTGGTGTCCTGGCAATGCAGAGTCAGTGTGAAAACAGGCTCCATGGGACCCTCCCATGTGGGAGAAGTTGCTTTTCGGTCTACAGAAGGCTTTGCATTTCACTGTATGTTATTCTACAAGACAAATTTAAGGGAAAAATATCCAATTCAAAAAAAATTATCTAATTTTTAAAAAGTGGCTGTGGCCCCCTGCATGCTGGCATGTGTGTGTGTACCTTTCTGTAGTCTAGGTATCTTTTTCTTTTGTTTTGTCGCTCAGAAGGAAAAGAAGGGCAGGGGGAAGTGATAGAAACAAAATCAGCTCTGTTTGTCTGTTTGGGGAAGCATTTTTTTTGGGGGGGGTCGGAGTCATTTGGCTAGACAAGAAATGAGAGACAGGATTTCCGGTGTGGGTTTTTGGTAGGGGAAGTGAAGGCTGCTACAAGGCCTGGGTTTATTGTCTACAGTCATTGGAAAGTGACTTTCTACTTCTAGAACCATGGGTAATATTTCATGGTAGATGAAACCTCAGAATTATGTGTGTGTGTGCGCGCGTGTGTGTGTGTATGTGTGCATGTGTGTGTGTGGGCATGTGTGTATGTGTGCACACGTGAGTGTGTGTGTGCGTGCGTGTGTATGTATGCATGTGTGTGTGCGCATGTGTGTATGTGTGCACACGTGTGTGCGTGTGTGTGTGTGTGCATGTGTGTGTGTGGGCATGTGTGTATGTGTGCACACGTGTGTGTGTGCGTGTATGTGTGCATGTGTGTGTGCGCATGTGTGTATGTGTGCATGTGTGTGTGTGGGCATGTGTGTATGTGTGCACATGTGTGTGTATGTGTGCATGTGTGTGTGGGCATGTGTGTATGTGTGCACACGTGTGTGTGCATGTGTGTGTATGTGTGCATGGGTGTGTGCGCATGTGTGTATGTGTGCACACGTGTGTGTGCGTGTGTGTGTATGTGTGCATGTGTGTGTGCGCGCATGTGTGTATGTCTGCACACGTGTGTGTGTGTGTGTCCATCCATCACTGTCCATCTGTCTGTCTCCCCATCTGCCTGTGGTGTCTGTTGATGGTGTTTGGATCTGGTCTGTATGTATTTGACTGTGGTAAGATGCACATGACATTTATCCTCTCGGCTATTTTAAGCACACAGTTTGGTAGTGTTAATGCATCCAGACTGCTGTAGGATGGGGCATCTAGAATTCTGCCTTAGAACCCTGGAGCTTTGTCTGTGTCCAATAAGCACCAGCTCTATCTTCTCTTGTCCCAGTCCTTTGAAACTGCTGTTCTTCTGTGTCTTGTTATGAATTTGATGACTATAAGTATGTCATGTAAGCTACACCTATGATATTACTGTTTTGTTTTTGGGTGACTGGTTATTTAATTTGGTATAATGTGAAAAAGCTGGGATTGCGGGTCAGCCAGCCTAGTCCAACTAGTGAACTCTAGGTCCCAGGTAGAGACCCTGTCTTAAAAAACCCAAGGTGGTGCACACTGTTAATCCCAGCACTTGGGAGGCAGAGACAGGTGGATCTCTATGAGTTTGAGGCCAGCCTGGTCTACAAGAGCTAGTTCCAGGACAGGCTTCAAAGCTACAGAGAAACTCTGTCTCGAAAAAACCAAACCAAAAAAAAAAAAAAAAAAACCCTCAAGGTGTAAGGTACTTGGAGCTTGATCTCTGGCCTCCACATTCACATATATGAAGATAAATGTGTATACCCTCACAAATATACACACAGCACATGCACAGGGGATGGAGATGGGAGATCATGTTCTGTTCTTCCACGCTGAGGCCATGCCTATGTGCTGATGTTTCGTGCTGTTTGGCCCTTCATTGTAATACACACGTCTGCAGCTTGGGCTTTTTGTCATGGTAATGTAAACATTTTTGTAAGCATCTTTATGTTTGGGAACTGTCTTTTTTAAAAAAATATTTATTTATTTACTTATTATGTATATAATATTCTGTCTGTGTGCCTGTAGACCAGAAGAGGGCACCAGACCCCATTACAGATGGTTGTGAGCCACCATATGGTTGCTGGGAATTGAACTCAGGACCTTTGGAAAAGCAGGCAATACTCTTAACCACTGAGCCATCTCTCCAGCCCCCTGGGGACTGTCTTCTGAAGCTGTGTGTGTGTGTGTGTGTGTGTGTGTGTTTGTGGATGTGCCTCTGGACACCTGTGCCGGTGACGTTTTAGTGTTTCATGGTGGTTTTCTCAGGTGTAAAGAGTGGAATCGAGGTCAAGAACGCGAACCAAACGGTCAGCCTTTTAAAGCGTTCCTGCGTTTTATTTACTTGAGTTCGCCTTTCCTCCGACCACCGTCATGATTATACTTACTCAGAGTTGAGTTTGTGACTGACTTGGCAAAGTACTTTCCCAGCTTTCCTCTAAGAAGTGCACTCTGCCTCTTAAACCTCAGCATTTGTTTCAGTGTGCAGATACGTACGGTTATTACTAATTTACATAAGATGTTTATTACTGGATCTGTTTTATATCTTGCAAATTATTTCATCTCATCTTGAATTATTATATTATTAGAGACAGAGTCTTTAGCTTAGGCTGCCCTTGAACTCCTTTGTAGCCCATGATGCCTCCACCTCAGCTTCCTCTAGCATTTTGGGGTTGCAGGCATGGGCCACCACACCCAGTTTACGGGGTGCTGGAGACCAAGCCCGGAACATGTGCATGCTAGGCAGACACTACCAGCTCTGCATGTACCAAGCCCTCATCATGCTTTTAATCTTAAAACTTTGCTGTTCACAGGGCCGGGGCGCTTTTTGGTGGTAAAGGGAAGAATGGCCCGCCTTCCCATGTGGTTCTCAGTGCACTGGATGACCTAACCCAGGGTTGCCTCATGACATTGCCACTATTGCCTAGTTGGTCGTTGATAACCCATCTACTGAGGTCACACCACTGCCTAATTGGTAGTTGATACCCATCTACTGAGGTCAGATTTTCAGTAATTTTTCTTTTATAGTTTATTTCTAACTTCTTCCTGTGATACTTAGATTTGTTTATTTTTTAAATACAGTTTTATGATTAAGATAGAATTGCATCCCTTCTCCCCTTCCCTTTCCTCCCTCTGTGCCTTCCAGTCCCTCACTTGTTCCCCCCCACTCTCAAGTTGGTGGCCCCTTTCTCTTTGATAACTATCGTTCTATCGTTGCTGGGAAACAGGCTCTTTGACAAGCTTAAGAATTAATAGTTGATATACTGTAGTTAAGTTTGTGTCCTGGATCTTCCGTCTTGCAACACTGTTGCCCACTGAGAGACACGGATCCAGCTCTGCTTTAACAGTGACTATCCTGGGTATAGACTCAAAAGGTCGAACTCTGAATAAGCCACTTAAGCACGCCAAACCTGAGAGGTGTCAGGACTCAACATTGCAATACACAGCCAACTCGGGGATATCTTTGGTTCAAATGGAACAGAACCTAGATTTTGGACACGCGGAAAGTCTTTGGAGAGCATCTCGCTTCTTGGAGTGAGTTTGTTCCAATGTATCTTTTCGCCATGTCACAATCACCACCCAGACTGTGTGATATGTAGCAGCAACTGGTGTCTCCTGAAGGTGGAGGGCAGCGATTCCATCAGCCCACAGCAGATCCGAATCACCCTTGCAGCTTATTGTGTTTGTAGCTTTGGATGGGCTGCCCAGCTTGTTGGCTTGTCCTTCCCATGAGATGAACTAGAAATAGGGGTTTTGCTTTTTCTCCTGAAGTGGATTTGTGAACACTGAATGATGATAGTATAATATACTTACTGCACTGGCTGGCTGCCAGGAAATGTCCAGCCCTTTTGACACTTAGTCACAGGGCACCAGTGGCTCTGAATTAAGATAGGAATGTCGAGTCCCTTTTCTCTCTGCTGTAAGGTGAGTCTGGGTTGTTTATTTTTAGCTGCTGCTCAACACTTTCCTAGCTGTCAATAGGCATTCAATTTAAATCTGTTGGTTGCTTGCTGGCTAGAGGGCTGTGCTGTTATAATAATGTCTGATTCTCTGGCTCCATCTTGTAACTGTGTTTTGTCTACTGGGCGTTCTTGATCCAGGAGGGAGAAAGGTCTTCCCAGTGTTGCGGACATGGGACAGATATGGCCTGTCTCCAGAGTGCTGTTTTTGGCGGGCTGTGTGGGGAGCATGGGTGTGTCGGATCACCGGGAACAACAAGCCACCCTGTGGATCTAAGGTCCTGGGAAGCCTTCCAGTTTCCTCCTCCTGAGCCTGACTCAAGTCTTCCCTGAAGTCTTCTGTCAGCCCCAGCCATGTTTTCTTCTGTCAGCCACCCTCACGCTCCTCATACAACCCAAGTGGGTTACCAAAGATGTCTCCCAGAGCTGGTGTCGCGGGGCTGTTCTGTGCCTAAGGAAAAAATAAAAACAAAAATGGGTGGGGGCAGGGAGCACTGGGTTGGTAATGCAATGATTAATTGGGAAGCCAAATACTAATATGGTATGGAGACAATGTCTCCACTTTTCTGATTGGATGTGTTATCTGATTGGATGCTATCCTCAGCATCTCTTTGAGGTTTTATGTTTTAGATAATGATAGTAAACTCTTAAATTCAGTGATACTTAAAAATAATTAATTTTACTGATGATGACATTGAACACAATTGGCTTGTTGGTTCTTCCCCACCACCAGGCAGGCTTTCTCCCCCCCCCCCCACCAGCTTATTTTTCTTTTTACTTTAAACTGTCAAAGACTATTGAAAGATGATGGGGCTAATTCCAGATGTGGAAAATAAAAACAAAGAACAGAGCATCCATATAAAATGTTTGCTTTTAAAACCCTTAAAAGCATTCATTCATTCATTCATTTGTGTATGTGTGCATGTGTGTGCATGTGTTTGCATGTGGGTACACGTGTATAACCATGGTATACTTGTGGAGGTCAGAAGGACAACTTGAAGGAGTTGGTTCTCTCCTTTCCCCACGTGGGTCCCAGGGACTGAACTCAGGACCACAGTTATAATGGACCAAGAGCCATTATCCACAGCACTGGCTAGTCTTCTGTCAACTTGACATGAGGTAGAATTATCTGAGAGGAGGGAACCTCAGTTGAGAACATGCCTCCATAAGATCTAGCTTAAGGCACTTTCTTAGTGATTGATGGTGAAGGGCTTTGCCCATTGTGGGTTCTGCCATCTCTGGGCTGGTGGTCCTGGGTTCTATAAAATAGCAGACTGAGCAAGCCATGGGGAGCAAGCCAGTAAGCAGCATTCATCCATGGCCTTGGTTCCTGCCTCCAGGTTCCTGCCCTGTTTGAGTTCCTTTCCGGACTTCTTTTGGTGATGGAAGTGGGAACCAAATAAACCCTTTCCTTCCCAAGTTGCTTATGGTCATGACGTTTTCATCACAGCAATAGCAACCCTAACTAAACTATTTTGACAATTCTAGAGTGATTTTTTTCTTAATAAAAACACAATCCATGGAATATCTTAGATCTGCTAACATTAAAAATAACTAAAGAGGCTCTGAGTATCCTCCTTCCCACTGGGTTATGGTCAGATCAGATGATTAGAAGTCAGAGATACTCTAGTTTGGCCAAAACCGTGAAAATGCTGCAAGCTTAAAGTAACCATCCTGGCTAACATCATGGTGCAGACTTCCTTTCTTGTTCTTGTTCTTTTTTATTTGCCCATTTGTTGAGAGAGAGAGAGACAGAGAAAGAAGAGTTGGATGGGTGGAGAGGATCTGGAAGGATTTGGCAAGACTGGAAATCATGACCAGAATATATTGTATGAAAAAAAAGTTTTTCAATCAAAACACTGACATTAGCCTGTAACTAATCATTTAGCATGAAGCATGTTTTAGAATAGTGTTGACTTTATCATGTGATTTAATGGGTGCATCATGGAATGATTATGTGGGCATGCCTTCCCTTCTTTCATTGTGAGGGGTTTTGTCTGGGACTGCTTTTATCTGAAACTCAAACCAACCCTAGCAGCCTGTTTTCTCCTGCTTCCATAACTGGGGAGAAGGTGCTGAGGGAGGGAGGGCTGAGAGGTAGCCGGATAAAAGGGCTCAGAGTCTGGTGGCATCTTTGTCAGCCAGCCTTGCTTTCCTGGGAGTCCAGCCCTGTGCCTTCTCTCTGTTACCACTCAGGATAGGGTGATGACAGTGACTTCAGGCAGTGGGACAGCTTAGTTGTGAAGGAACATAGCAGCGCAGTCTCCTGGAAACGGTTACTCTTGGGCCGTGTTGTTTTGACGCTCACTTGTCTGCCCTTTCTTTCCATGATCCTGAGTAGGGATGAAGTGGTAGCTGAGCTCCGTAGGGTTTATCCTTCTCTGCTCTTGACCCCAGGGGCTTAATTTTCCCTCTCTTTCCTTGTCTGAAGAATGAGACTGTCCAGAATAATGTGACAAGGATTTGTGAGGTGCTTTTTACTGGCTGAGCTTCCAGGATAAGCCATTTAAAAAGGTCTTTTATCTCATTTCAACACTAGCTGCGGACTTTTCATCTCTCCTTCTAAGGAACCAGACAACTCCTGACCAAGATCAAATTAGCATCGCACTTAGCCCTTGAGTTTTGATGAGAGCCAAAGGTCCCGGGAGACTCTTAGCCATCTCCAGTATTGGCTGAGGAATTAGGAGCAAGCCTTCAAATGGAGAAGAAAAGCTCTGGGCTGAGTGAGAAGCAGTGACATCATGGTGGGAGAGCAGAGCAAGGGTCCCTCGGATGAGGATGCTGAAGTACTCTTTGCAGCCCTGTCTAAACTGTAGCTATTCAAAGCTCACGTGTGTTTTCTCTGAGGAAAGAGGGAAGGGCATAGATCGCCCATGTGTGACATTATCTGAGTCCTTTCTGAAAAGACTAGAGACTGGAAAAGGACACCTTCTACTGCAGAGAGTGCTCCTGGGTTGGGCTCCGAAGCTTCCTGACTCCTGAACAGTAACGTGTTCTTTCCATGCATCTTTATGAATTTATTTTACAGAAGCCCTGTGCCTTTTATCCACTCAGATCCACCTAGGAAACATACTTGTATCCTATAGGAGCAGAGGTTCAAACCTTGAGGAGACTATTCTGTTTAGACATTCCACAGTGAGAGTGGGCGGCCGAGTAGGAGGAGGATGAAGAGGGACCCCCTCTCCACTCCCCTCTTCCTTTCACATCCTCCTCCTCTCCCCTCCTCTCTTCCTCTCCCATCTGACTTTTCTTTTTTCAAAAATATCTATAAGTGTGCCCTTGCCGCTCATGTGCCTTTCTGTATTTTTGTTGGGCATTTTTGACCACCTTCACCATCCATCCCTATGCGGGGAAGGTTAAATATTTCTTCATGAGATGGATTCTGGGAAGATAGGAACCGTTCTGATCTTTCAAGTTTTTTTCCCTTACCATTTTCTCACTGTCTGAAAATGTGATATTTCTGCTTATAAGGGTAGAGAGACCTTAGTTTGTGGCAATGGCTGTGACTTGGGATATGTTGAGATAAGGTGTTGAGGGTTCTAGGGCTGGGAGGAGTCTTGCCATCTCAGGTTCAGTGCTCTCCCTCCCAAGACACAGAAGGTGCTCCACCACCAGGCCATCTAGTGGGGAAGCTGGCTTCCAGCCCTGCTTTGCCAGATTCAGAGACTTTCCTGCCAGCCGATGAGTAATCAGTGCAATTGAGCATCTCAGACAGCTGAAGTTCACTGGAACTGTGTTTGGTGAAAGTTGTCCTAGTTGTGATGTCGCCCCAACCTCCCAGGGTGTGGGTGGGATGCTGGGGGCTGGCTCTCCATCCCAGACCTACACTTCGTTTACTGGTAGCTGTTCTAAAGAAATTTGCCTTCTGAAACCTTGACTGTGTGGAACCATGATTCAGCTTGGTGACTGTCGCTGTTTGGTGAAGGCTGGCTTTTCTCTGTGGTTTCATTCTTGGACCCCATTTCTCTGCTAGGAGCTGCACGAGAACAAGCCTCCTGTGTGGATCCGGCCCTTCCTCATTGTCACTTAGCGCCTTCCGCTGCTGTTGGGTGATAGTCAAGATTCTCTTCTCTTACCTGCTGCCCTTGGTGACCAACCCACAGGATTAGAGTTGACCGAGTGGTTGAGTGGTACACAGAAAGGCCACTTGCAGTGAAGAAGATTGTCTCCAAAGACGAGATATAAATGTCATTTAGGCCCTCACAGGGAAGACACAGACTCAAGAGGGAAGCCTGGGCCCACGTCTTCCTGAGGGCTTCCGTGGGAGAGGCAAACAGGCCAGGAGACAGGGCAGGGTTTGTTCTTTGGAGAATGTCAGCGGCTTCTAGACTCAGTGTCCCGTTGACCTGTCGTCTGGCCTTGGTGACTTGGGGCAGGGGACATAAGTGCTGGGTATGTGAGAAGAGGGAAGGGAGGCTCTGAGCTAAGCGAGGTAGATGGAAAACGCTTTGAGGTCAGTTTGGCCCTGTCGTTAACGGAGAGCAAAAAAACCACAGAATACTGCCCTGTTTTTATTCCTTCAGTTTATGGGGGAACCAAGAAATTCTTTAGCCAGGCCTGTTAGATGGTGTCTGTTGTGTGTGTGTTCTGTAGATGTCTGGAAGAGAGTGTTTGTTATTTTATGAGGCATGAGATCTATTTTATTTTGAGGTCTTCCTGTGATTTGGGGTTTACAGGAAAGACTAGATATTTTCATAACTAGAAACAAAGCTCCTTTATTTGAAACCTTGTAGATTCTTAGTGACAACTTCCTTGCCTTGGGGTGAGATTCGCTTTCTTTCTCTTTCTCTTTCCCCTCTCTCTCTCCTTTCCTCCCTCTCTCCTTCCCTCCCTCTCTCCCTCCCACCCCCTTTCTTTCTCTCTCTCCCTCTTTCTTTCTTTTTGTATTTGAAAACCCTGCCCAGTTGAAATAGAGCCCAAATGCCATCTGCCATGTGTCCTTGTGTAAGCTTGTATAAGCTGTCGTTTATTTATTTACATATTTATTACTTTAAAATTGATTTTATTATTTGTAGGGGCTCTCACTGTGTAGCCCTGGCTGTGCTAAGAACTTTGTATGCAAGCCAGGCTGGCTTCAAACTCAGAGATCTCTCTGCCTGCCTCTGCCTCCTGAGTGCTGGTGGTTAAAGGTGTGTACCACATGCCTGGCTTTGTGTCTCCATTTTCTCCTCCTTTATGCCTAAATCTGAAGCCTTGCTGTGTTTCCAGGATGGCACTCACACCTGTTGGATTTTCTTCCTTGTGCATTTTCTTTCTTCCACTTGGCATAGCCCTTTGTCTTCCAGTGCGGTCCAGAGCCTAGGGTTAGGCCATGTGCTCAGCAGGTGTCTGGAGGGGTTGCCAATGGTGGCTAGCATCTCACTGCTGCTGGTGGCAGGCTTGACTCCATAGTTGAGTCTGTCTGTTGAGTGACTCAAGGGACAGTAGGAGCTGCTCTTCCCTCGGTACATGCTGATGGTGATGCTACCACGGAAGCCTTGTGAGGCATCACATCCGACAAGCCCTTCTTAGTCTATATGGGATTAGTGGAGTAGCCTAGTTTCTAGAGACCAAGGCCCTAAGGCAGAGGGAAGGGTTTAGAATAACTAAGGCCAGAGAGTAAATACTGCCTCAGAAGGACTTCTACCTAATCTTGCCCATAGGTGAAGTGAAATTATATTTCTATTTGGATAAAAGTCTCACACATCAAAGGCTTTTGGATAGCCCTGAAGCATAATTCAGTGGTGTGATAGGTTGAATAAGGACCAAAATGTCTGGATGTCTGGGTTGTAATCCTTGAAGCTTGTAAATACATCGTTTGTAGGGACAGGGGGAGACTTCAAATACAATTGAGGATTTTAGGGCAGAAAGATCTTTGTTCTTGGATTATCCCACTGAGCCATCACACACACACACACACATGCACCCCACTCACGTACTACACAAACCTACACACACACCTTTACACGCACGTACACATATATACATATGCATAGACACACAGACACACACACACACACACACACACACACACACACACACAGATACCTGTGCTGAAGAGAAATCGTGGAGAGAGATATATGTACTATCTTCTGTGTGGATGCTACCTCAGACCTACACAGACAGCCGTTCACCAGAAGCTGAGAACCAGAACTCTGTTCAGGTGGCAGAGTCTGATGGTTTCTGCCCAACGCCAGTCCCACTGCCTTCTATTTTGCCCAACACCAGTCCCACTGCCTTCTAAATTTCCGGTTTCCACATGCACATTTAAATTTTAATTTGGCTCGTTAAACACTTTTATTGGTACCATTGTAAAGCCTAATCTAAAATCTCAGGCCCTCAGCCACCTCAGGAAAACAACTGTCATTTATTGTCTCCTAACCAGGAGAGCCTGTTTCCTTGGGAGGAGAAGTGGGGTGGGGGATCAGAGAGTCACAGGTGACTTAATCACGAGGAACTTCCCTGAGAGTGGCACAGTGGGCCTGTGCTTCTGTAATGTAGTCGATACTGCTTTCTGTTTTGTTGCAGGGCAGCTGGCAGGGAGTACGGGATCCCCAGATTATCCCTGTAGTCTAAAGGTCCTAAATCACCCTCTGATCAAAGCAGAAGGCTGGCACCTGCTGGATGCGCTGTGACCAAGTGGTGTCATCCAGGAAGGTGGGGGACTTGTGAAGGGAAAAGTTGCCAGAAGTTGGGGTGCGGAGGACATTTCTGAGTCTGGGTCCAGGGACACCTTGCACAGACCATTGTTGGAGAAGGGAAGTGGAACATGTTCCGAGGTTTGTCTACGTGTACAAACTAAGGCGGAAGACAGCGTGCTCTCCCTCAGAGTTGCTTTGGACTCGTAGAGACATGGCCTGTCTCTGCTGCTGGTCGCAGGCCCCACAAACAGGGTCATGTCATTTGGGGTGACTTTAGTATGTATTCCTACTCAGTGTAAGGAGAAACCCCTAAGGCAGAACTGGAATGATTGCTGAAGAAAAGAACAATCAATAACAAAAAGAACCGTCCCGTTTCTTAGCCTGTCATTTCAGTAACAGGTGTTTAGCTGTCTACAGAGTTGAGTCTACCATTTTCTTTCTCCCTTCTCCTGCTGTAACCAAGGAGATGAAATTGAGTTGCAAGTGTCTGCCATTAATATCAAGGGACACTTGTCAGCCTGCTGCTAAAAGTGTTAATAATGGAATAATGGGAACTTTCTCGTGAATTAATTTTTATAGAACTGTGGCAGAATGAAAGAAATAGCAACTTCCCATGAGTTGACAGTGAACTTCGGGAGTTACTTTAAAGGCGTGCACATTTGCTAGGTCCTTCCTTTCCACCTGGGTTTTCAAGATGGCCTAGCCAAACACCTTTGAAAATGTTACTGAAGTATGATCTTGGGTTTATTTGTTATGCGTATGTGTGTATGCCATGCCTCTGTGTGTGTATGCACATGCCATGCCATGGATCTGGAAGTGAGAGGACAACCTACGGATCCAGTCTTCTCTTTCTGTGCGGGTCCCAGGGATTAGCATCAGGTTGCCTCGCTTGGCGGCAGGCGCCTTTATGCCCTGAGCCATCTCGCCAGCCACCCGCCCCCCAGCATTAAAATCAAGAGGTTGTTCTTCTTCACCAGCATCTCTACGCATCATTAGATGAGCCAGGCCATGTGCTTTCATATCCAACTGGCTCTGTAATTATGCTTGTTAGCCTCTTTCCTTATTTTGAGTTGTGTGTATTGAAAGTATAGAACAGTCACGTCGTTTTACGTATCCACAGTTTCATTGAGTTACCACTCCTGTGTCTTCTCTTCTCCCTGTGGTGGATAGAGTACCTAAAACCTATTACACTGACAGATCTCCAGTATATAGTTTGATACTATTAATTACGGTTCTCGGGCGGTGCATTAGATCTCTATCCTGTTCACCCAGGATAATTGCATCTTTGTGCCCTTTGATCTACATCCCTCTGTGCTCCTATTTCTCACAGCTGTGCCTTAAGAGGGGAGCAGTATGGTAGTGGGCACCAGTGGATTCTGGGTGACTGCCTCCCCTCTTTTCATTTGTATGAGTGTGGGTGTGTGCGCACGCGTACACGCGTGTGCACATGTCTGTGTGTTGGAGGCTTGCGGCCCATCTTGGGAATCTTCCCCCGTCACTCCCGATACTCATCCACTTTATCCTTTGAGGTGTAGTCTCTTCAGTCAAACCCAGAAACTCATTTCCCAGTGTGGGTGTTGCTAGCCAGCTTGCTCCAGGGATTCCCTGCTTCGGCTCTCTGAGCCTGGAATTGCAGGCAAGCTGCCCTACCTGCTCTGTGGGGATCCAGACGCCAGTGTTCATCATTCTTAGACAAACGCTCTCACGCCAAGCCACCCCGGAGCCCCTGGGTGCATTCCATCTGGTTGTTGAGAAATAAAATGGCTAGAGAAAGACCAGATTAAAGATGATAAATGAATAAAATCATAAAACTAAAGTTATAACCACCTGGCAGACAGATTATCATGATAAAAAGAAATATGCAATTCATAGAGGGTGAAGTCACTCAGGTGGTTTTTAGAAGAACACACCCAGTTAAGGAAGAACTTAAGAAAAAAATTCTAAGAAAGTGTAGTGGTTAGGGGTCGATGCTGTTTCCAAATCATATTTGGTACTTTATATTGAATCAAATATTCTGGTTGACATTTTTGTTTTTCATTGGAAGACAAATGCTTTTCCTTCGGAAATAAACCTCTTATTCCGACTTCCTTGTCCATTACAGTGTTAACTCCCTTTGCCTCGGGCTGTCACCTCGGAGGGAGGATATTGTGACATTTGAGATGTTGCTGATGAAAGAGGGACTTACTCTATTGTGTATCACAGGAAGGGAAGCTGGGGCTGTGACTCAGAAGATCCGATTGAAATTTTAATGTTGGAAACGTTTCAGAACCACTGTCTGACCTTGGGCATGTGGACCCTGATGCTGACCTCAGTCTGTGGCTGCACCGCCTTGTGGTTTGTTTTTTCTGTCTCTGGTGCTGAGGATGGAACCTGGGGCCTTACAGCGTCAGCTAGTCTTCTCCCACTAAGTGACAGAGCTGTATCCTCCATCCTGACCACAGCGCCTTCCAGATTTTACTCTGAAGACCAGCTTGTCTTCAGGACTATGCCTACTTTCTTGTCCAGAGACCCTGATCTGTTTCCTCATTGGCTAGCAGTGAATCAAGGTTATTACTGCTCATGATTGAGTTCTTAGTCTTAAAAACGTTTTCCCACTGGGCGGTGGTGGCACAACACCTTTAATCCCAGCACTTGGGAGGCAGAGACAGGTAGATTTCTGTGAATATAAGGCTAGCTTGGACTATGGAGCAAGTTCCAGGACAGACTCCAAAGCTACACAGACAAACCCTGTCTTGAAAAAAAAAAAAAAACAGAAAAGCAAAACAATTTTTTCTCATGGCTTTGTAGATAAGCTGTGGTCATCACAAATCTTGCTTTAAAAAAAAAAATACCCAGCATAGGTCCTGGTGATGTATAGCACAGCCGGAGAGGGCTTGCCTAGCATGCCCACAGCCCTTTTTCTAAGGATAAAGACGATTCAAATTTGTAAATGATTTTAAAATTTCTTAATTGATAATTACAATTGCATATGCTTTTGGGCACAGTGTGCTAATACTGTAATGTGTCATATACATGGTAGCATATTACATGGAATGATCCCATCGGGGTAGCTGGTATTTCCGTCTCTAAAATCAGCTAGCACACAGACATTTCAGTCTTGCTTTTGTCTTCAAGACTACGCATCTACCAGTTCTCTGTGTTTCTCATACATAGAGATGTGCCCAGCAGTGGTCCTCTGAAGAGACTGTGTTCTTACAAGTGAAGTATCACTGGTAATGGCTTGGTGGGAAAATTTTCCTGGAAGCTTTATGCTTCGAGTATTGGGAAAGAGACCCTTTGGACACAGCGCTGTAATGATGTTTCATTTGTATTTTAATAAATAAAGTTTGCCTGAAGATCAGAGAGTAAAACAGCCCCACTGGTCATCCTTATAGACCAGGCAGTGCTGACACACACCTTTAATCCCGGTAACCACACTAGTTGCCATAGAAACCGAGCGACACATGCCTTTAATTCCAGTAGTGCGTGTCTTTAATCTCAGCCCTAGAGAGGATTATAAAATGGGAGGAAACAGCTCTCAGACTCAGTCTCATTCTGAGGTCCCTAGAGGCAGGATCGCCATTTTGGACTGAGAGGTAGAAGTGAGAGCCCTTGGCTGACTGTTCTGCTTTTCGGATCTTCAAGTTGAACCCCAATTTCTCTCTCTGAGTTTTTATTAATCGAACATCACGGCACAGCCTTCACCCCCCCTCTCTGTTCTCTTGCCGGTGGCTCTCGGAGCTGTAGTTTGTTGATGGCATATATAGCTACCGCACATTCTGCTCCTGGAGCAGTTAAGTATTGCATTCTGCAAACGTAAACATGTGAATAGAATTGTGATGCATTCATGCGTTTGGCAGGGGAGCTGTGCATTAGGAAAAGGAAAATATCCTGGAGGGTGGTGGAGATTTTGCAGATCAGAAAAATAGTTTTTCAGTGTGTTGGAACATGTCAGGACCCTGTGACGTGGGTCAGTCCATCTTTTACTTAGGTGAACCAATGAGGCAAGACAAGGTACTAGAATTCACACTAGATAGCGAGCAGCAGGAAACTGCAAGGGGCTGTACCCTGGGTGCGTGTGCACCTGTGTATGGAGGCTGGGGGTTGACCTGAGTTTTTCTTCCTAAAACTAGACTGGCCAAACCCAGGGACCTACCTGTTCCCTGCCCTCAGCACAGGAATTATAAGTGTACACCATTAAGCCTGGCCTTTTACATGGATGCTGGGTATTGAACTTAGGTCCTCACACTTGGGCAATGAGCACTTTGCCAGCGAAGCCATCTCCCCTATCCCTGGGAGCACTTTCTATATGTGTATTTATTTCAGGAAGTCTGTGTCTTAGAGCCCAGAGAAGACCTTCCACGTGCCAGGTAAAGAGCCCCGGATGGTCTTGGGTGCTCAGTCTACACAAGAACCTCCAGTAGTTTATGCTTCTATGCTTTACTTGGCAGATGGCAGCGTCTCAACCCTTCAAACAGGCAAAGGAGGTTGGTGACTTGGATATAATTTTGGACCAAGGACCTGCGACACTTGGTTCTCACCCCAGATGCGTCACTGACTAGTGCTATGGTGACATTTCATCCGTATCAACATTCCATTCTCCTATGGCTCTTGCCTTTCCTGGGGCAGCAGCAGGGGTGGGGGAGGTTCCTTCTGAAGTCTGACCTCACCGTGGGTCAGTCCTGTGGGCTTCCCCTTTGGCCCACAGCCAGGGAGACAGAGCAAGGCTCTCGCAGGGTGAGTCCAGTCATGGGTCCTTGGATACTGTTAGTCCTGCAGAACCTTTCTCAGCGAAAGATCAGCTGCTCTCTTTTCCTGCGGCAATGGCGCACTTGTAGACTCATTCCCTCAGAGTTTCCTCAGAAGATAAAACAGTGACAACAATAACAGCAACAAAACAATTCCTAATGTTACCTTTCTTTTTCTTTTCTTCTTTTTTCCCAAAGGGTCTGAAAACCTCCCGTCTATGATAGGTCTGGAACTTTTTCCCTCATGCTAGACTGTCGTGTTCTCATTTTTCTTTGCTTCATTTTTTCATTCACTAAACAAATGTTTCTGAGAATCCGCTGAACACCTAGCGACACTAGATGTTTTTACACAAAGTTCAGTAGGACAAAGGCCCTGTCGTCGGGATGCTGTGAGGCTGTCGGTATGTTCCATAAACCGTGTGTGTGTGTGTGTGTGTGTGTGTGTGCATATGTACATGTAATGACAGGTGAGGCCTGGTGTTAGGGGTGGTACGTCTTCTGTGTGTTGTGTGTACGGAACTTTGCTGTGGCATTTCTCCCTCACTGGTGTCTAGAAAAAAATGTCAGGAATTCTGTGCATTTACATGAGTCCTGCATTTTCCTTGGAGATGATGAGAACATCCGGTGTTGCAGGACAGTAGACTGCCCTTGTGGAGACCCAATGAGGGCGTTTCCGTAAGGCCCAAGTAGAAGCCAGACAGGCGTCACGCTGTGGCAGCCTTGCTGCTCTAAGGAACTTTCTCTTCAAGCCGTGAAATATCTACCTAGTTGTGTTTTTCCTGCAAAGCAGCTCAGAGTTGAGTTCCATTTGCAGCTGCTCAGGCTGTTACAGCCTCTCCGCCTACCTTGGGCTGTGAGTCCCCAGTGTGGGTTTGTCTTGTCAAAACGAAGGGGAGTTCCCTCCAGTTAAAAAAAAGGCAAGTGTTAGAGAATGGTTCTTTACTCTTTACAAGTGCCTTTAGAAAAGGCTTGCCACCTAGAGTTCCTATTTAAGTTTCCTTCTTCTCCCTCAGTTTAAGAAGGTAGGCTTGAAGCCACCACCAAGAGTTCTCAGCAACTCTGTTAAGGAAGAGATGTTTCAGCACAACAGGCTGAAGTAAGAGCACAGGACTGTAAGACGGGCCAAGGGAGGGTTTTATTTTATTTTATTTTTATTTTTTTAAAAAAGAAAACAAACTTATCTTTTTCATTATACATACCAATCCAAGTTCCCACTCCCTCCCCTCCTCCCACTCCCCCACCTTCCCTCCCCCACCCCCTATCCACTCCACCGAGAGGGTAAGTCACATTGCTTACAGGGCCCTCCCTACTATATCTAGGTTGAGCAAGGTACCCATCCAAAGAGAATGGGTTCCCAAAAAGGCAGCACAAGCATTAGGGATAAATCCCAGTGCCACTGCCAGTGGCCCCTCAGTCTGCCCCAGCCATACAACTGTCAACCACATTCAGAGGGACTAGTTTGATCCTATGCTTGTTCCTTCCTTGTTCAGCTGGAGTTGGTGAGCTCCAAGGGATGGTTTTATGTGAACAGATATTGGTGCTCACTGAGGTCATCATCGGGATCTTGGAAAGAAGTCACTGACTGAGCTCGGTGTGGGAGGCAGAGGGAAGAAAAGTGAACCTTTGGCTGGAGAAGCCGCTGGATCTTTGTGGTGTTTGCCACCATCCTTTCTTGGTGCGACAGAGTAGATGCTTGCCTCGTAGATCTCACGTGTGCAGACATTGAAGAGACTCCCCCAGGTCTGCGCCCACGGATCCAGCTCTCCTGTTTCTGCCAGAGACACTTCCCGGGGTGTATAATTGTATTTTACATCTCACGTCTCTTAATACTGGGCTAAGCCTGTAGTTAAGGGAGGACTGTGTTTAATTTCCTTTTGGATTAGCACCAGTTTTAAATTATGAATGGAAGTAATGTAATTGTGGTGTCTGCTCTGGGTCCTTGAACTATTCTGTCTCAGTAAAGCATTTCTGGGTTCGACAGGCGTGATAAGCAGGTAGGCAGTACAGAGGGCTTTCTGAGTCCTTCATCAGCCACCCAGGCCCGTCTCTCCAGGCAACCAGGCTTAGCAAAGCTAAAGTGTATTGTCTTCTTATTTTTATATTACTGGAGATGTGATGTGTCTGTTAGTCAGTGGTGTTTACAGCTACGTTATTTCTTGTAGAAAAATAGAGTAAAATGAAATAAACATAATTCTTAGAGAATTCTGTAGTTCTAGAGAAACAGGTATGCAGCTCAAAGAATTTTGAGGCTCTTAAAGAGTTTTATTTTTACTTGTGTGTGTATGTGCATGTCTGAGTATTTCTGTATGCTACATGTGGGTCGGTGCCCATGGAAACCAGAAGACCATTTCAAATTGCTGGATCTATAGGCAGTTGTCACCTGATCGATGTGGCTGCTGGGAACTGAGCTCAGGTCCTTTGGAAGAGCAGCAAACTCTCTTAACCAGCGAGCCATCTCTCCAGCCCCCAAGATGGCAATTTAATCATAGCAAAAGCCAAAGCCTGTGTAGGTAGTCTATCAGAACAGGTTGCGGTATCGAGGGGCCCTTACATATTGTAAGCCAATAATATGTCTTCTGAAGCACTACACTGCCGAGCTTCGTAGCTGAAGTTCATAGGAACTGGCCGTTCTGTTCGCCTTCTTAAGGATGAGGAGGGTTGCCTTTGCAGTTGGGCATTTCCATGCTTAGCGTTTAACCCGCATTCTAGTTAAGACAGCACCAGACAGTATCAGATTAGCGTTTACTCCGTTCTCTGTCTGGTAGTGACGTGGAGTCAGTCATTAACTAAAGACAATTAGCTGTGTGCTATGGTGTGCTTGAAACATTTCCTGGATTGGTCTTAACGGCTCGTGGCTCCCGTGGGCTGTGTAACCCAGTTTATAGAGTTCTGTCTGTTGATCTGTTGCGGTTGTGGTGGGTATCTTTGGCCCTGAGCACAGAGGCTGGTCTTACGTGCTTGCTCAGCTCTGCCCCTCTGCCATGGAGTCACCTCAACTCTCAGTTTGGGGTCTTCTATGGTGGGTGTGGAAGAGCACAGATGTTTGTGTCCAGAAGCTTTTATTTCCCCCTACTTCATTAGTGCTGATGAGATTCTTTGAGTATTGTCGGACACACAGTCAACAGGACATTTCTGTCTGCAAAACGACGCTTGCCCGTTCTTGGGAAGTGTGCAGCAGGCTGGCTCCACAGTGCATTTTCTATGCCTGTCTGTGCATCTCCTGTTCCCTGAAAAGCTTTGTGTGCGTGTGTGTGTGTGCGTGTGTGTGTGCGTGTGCGTGCGTGTGTGTGTGTGTGCGTGTGTGTGTGTGTGTGTGTGCGTGTGTGTGTGTGTGTGTGCGCGTGTGTGTGCGCGTGTGTGTGTGTGTGTGTGCGTGTGTGCGTGTGTGTGTGTGTGTGTGCGTGTGTGTGTGTGTGTGTGCGTGCGTGTGTGTGCGTGTGTGTGCGTGTGTGTGTGTGTGCGTGTGTGTGTGTGTGTGCGCGTGTGTGTGTGCGTGTGTGTGCGTGTGTGTGCGTGTGTGCGTGTGTGTGTGTGTGTGCGTGCGTGCGTGTGTGTGTGTGTGTGTGCGTGTGTGTGTGTGTGTCGGGGGCAGCGGGTAGTGCTGTCCCACTGAGGGAATGCCAGGCACATTGTTCAGGGGAGGAGATGGCTCACTGACCAGTCAGACCTGGTTCTACTCATACTGCACTTGGAACAGGAAATCAAGTCTGGACTTTGGTCTGGGGCAGTCGCCTACTCTGAGAAGCTGTTGAACAAGTGAGTCCCAGGCTTCCCTATGCTTCCTAACGGGCGGCCCTGCCAGTGTTAGAAAGGAACAGGTAGAGATAAGGTCCCGTCAGAAAGCTTCTCATAATGTCTGCTTGGGCCATGGGATATTGGTAGGGCTGTACCCTGATTCTTTGCTGCTTCTCTTAATTAGATCTCTCAGCAAAACGTTGTCAAACTTTTATTGCATTTGAGTCCATTTGATATTATAACACCCTTGATATTATAAAGTTCTGTAAAGCCAGCATGTCAAGAAAATATAAAGTTACCAAATTGCTTGTCAATGGTGATGATTGCTGTATTTTTGTAGGCAGTGTTTCTGGGAAGCACAGTGCGATGAAGCAGGGGCCTCAGGTGGGTGAGCTTCCTCTGAGGAGCTTCCTTTTCTTGATCCTGAAGGCTTCTGTTCAGTCTCCAGTTTACGTTCTGAGCTGCTCAGGGATTTATTTGATGAATAAGATATAGGTTTATTATGTCTGTGTGGCAGACATTAGACTCTAAACACATAGGAAATGGTATCATTCTTCTATGATAGGGTGTTTATGTGAGCTACTGTATAAACCAGTCCTGAGGAACTGAGTGACGTGGAGTGTGCTTAGTTGCTGAAGGAGCCCAGGGCTGAAATGTGTGTAACAAAGAACAGTCATAGAACGGAGTGGAGTGGCGGCTTAGCTGGTAGATTGCTTGCTGAGTGGGCATGAGGACTTGAATTTAGAGCCTCAGCATCTATGGAAAAGCCAGACATAGTGGCATGCCTGTAATTCCAGCGCTGGGGAGGAGACAGGAGGAGGCCTGGGGGTTTGCTGGCTGGCTGATCTAGCTGAGTCTGTGGGTTCTCCGGGTTCACTGAGAGACCCTGTCGCAAAATACAAGATGGCGAGCAATGGAGGAAGACAACTGATGTCAACCTCTGGCCTCCACACATCCTCATTCATGAATTTATGTGTCTGTGCATGTAGCACACACACACGCACGTGTACATGCACACACACACACTCACCTTTCAAAAATGGAAACCCTTTATGCTTTTCTGTGGCTGTTCCAAAACAGAGTTAACTTGTGCCTTCTGTGTCAGTTGGATTCCTTCGGTGAATCGCCTGCCTGGTTAAGAGACGGTTAATGTAGTCAGTAACACTGAAGGCCTACCCAGGGCACAGAGCTAACCTGCCATGTCTTGGCTGCTGAGTGGGTTTTGCTTCCCTTCTGCCTGGGTGGGTATGATTTGCATCTTTGCGAACAGACAAGCGTCTGCTTGCGGATCGCCTGCAGAAGCTTATTAAAAAACAGCACAAATCCCGAGCCTGGCTCCCGCAGCAGGCTCAGACTTGCAGAGCCCTTGGAAGTGGACTGTATTCCAGCATCCGTTGAGCTCCTTCACCATCCTGCTGACTCGAGAGTGCAGCTCTAGAACATTCAGGAGAAGCGTCACTCACATAACCCCCAAAGGAGCTGTTCTGGGGCCATAGGACCTGGAAGATGAAAAATTCCACTGTGTGTGTGTGTGTGTGTGTGTGTGTGTGTGTGTTACACTAGTATATTTGTTGAAATCAGTTCATACTAAGAATAAGCTAAGGATGTAAATTGGTTTCTAATTTGAACAATCTGCCCTTCCCTTGAGTTTTCCAGCACTGTGCAGAAACACGGGGCTGAGGCTTGTGTGTCTATTGAGAAGGTCTTACACTTGCTGCTGTTTCTCTAGGAAGTCTGCCCTCGTAATTTCCCTGACCTGGCTTTGTTGTTCGTGTGCTGCTCAGTAAGCTGAAGCCTTTGGGAAAACAGCGTTTGCCGGGGGCCCGAATGGTATAATAGCTGATCCCTCTGGCACGTGGCCCAGAGCAAGCAGGGCTTGAAGCTTTTAGTGTGGTTTAAAGATGTTCCTCTGTCGTGGGCATCTACTGTATTTGGGCAAGTGGTTTCGGATTAAGCCCAGCCTTCTGCTTCTCCTGGGAGCAGCTAGAAGGAGGCTGTTGCGTCCCTGTGAGTTGGGGACCCATCATCTGTATTTAATGCACTCTGGCTTTATCTTGGGAGCAGTTTCTTATTTGTGGTGACAGTGAGGCCCCATCTTAGTGCATGATAGCGCTGGGGTTATTAGAATGTGAAGGCTGAGTAGGGTCTCCCATGCAAACATTGTGGTACTGCTGGAGACAGATATTCAAGAGAGTAGCAAGACAGCTATTTTTAGGGATGAAGAAATCCACAAACAGGATGGGTTTAAGAGTCTTTTAAAACTAAATCATTAAACTTTTTGTTATATTTGTTTGCTTTAGTGTGTTTGTGTGGGCTCATGTGCCTGTGGAGGACAATTTTCAGGAGTCTGTTTTTCCACCACGTGAGACCTGGGAATTTGACTCAGGCCTGCAGGCTTTGGCAGCAAGCACGTTTACCGACTGAGCCGTCTCCTCATCCTTGTTTAAGAGTCCTAAAAATCCTAGAAAGTGTTAGCTTCTCAGCACCAAGGAAGCAAAGTATGTGTTCTCTAGATTTTTAAATAACACCTACTTGTCCTCCTTGGAGCCCCCTCCCTCCTCCCGTTTATCATGGAAGTCAGTTCTTTCCTTCAGGGATGTGTTCAAGCCTGTCACCTTCATTCAGTGGCATTGCTGATGGATGATTCTTTCCACTGCTGCCTCACCCTCTTCTCTTGACTCTGAGTGACTGGCACAGCCCTGCCTCTGTTTTTAACGCGGCAGTTCGCTGTGAGACTGAGCTGCTGAAAGACAGATCGAACAGAACGCCCTGCTGTACAGCCGCCTTCGTTCATTTTTTTTGTCGCCTGGAGTGTGAGGCGCATGGCGCGGATTGGAGGATGGAGGGAACGGGCACGCGTTCCCCTTAGCGTGGAGGGGCCTGGGTGGGGTCCACCTCACTTAGTTTTAGCATGAGAGCTCTTTGGTCGTCCCCAATTCTCACGCATCTCCTAGCGCATCCGCCTCCAGTATTCAGTGGAGTGCTCTTTTCCTTCTCTGCTGTGCGGGAGGACGACGTCTCCTGACACAGTAGTTTGAGTTTGCCGAGCCTTCTAAGGGAAGCTGTAGAGGTGAAAAGTCTTGCTGAACAATCAGTGAAGCTGGAGAAGTTTCCCCTCCCAGGAGGTCCTGGGACAGGTGGAGGGCCTGGCAGCTGTGGAGGGCGGGGCCTTAGATGCAGCTGTTGGCACTGGTGACACGGTCTGTTTTAAATCAGGACAGAGAAGAAAGACATTAACATCATGACGGATTACTTGGCTAACCCCAAGAATGTTAATGACGTGCTAGAGCTACATTTTAGCCCTTGTTACAGTGGCGGTGAGCAGAATTTTGTGGTGAGTAGGTTCATCTTGCTACCAAAATTCTTCTTCCTCTTCCTCTAAAAAAAGCGAGCGAACAAACCAAAAAACAAACAAAAGAACCCCCAAACTAAAAATCGGCCTACCACCCATAGCCCTTGGATCCGGCGCACAGAGACCCAGTGCCGTCTGGTCAGCCCTGTCTTCTGCTGTGAACTCCGTTCTAGCAGTTGTGCTAAACAAACCCATCCACCTACCTGTGCTACTGCAGCTCTGTCTGATCGCTTCCCTAGCCCCTCTCCTGTCCAAGTGCTCAGCAGTGATGTCCTGTTAGCGCCTTGAGATTCAGCCCAGATGCTCTGTTGGCTCCTGGCCTCCCCCGTCCCAGTTATGGACACTAAACTTCAAGCTCACCTCATATAAGTGTATGCTTTACCCAGTTAGGACCACGAAATTGCTCACCCGCAAACCGTGGCTTAAACCAACACTAGAGACTGAATGTTTGTATTCTTCTCAGACTGTTATGTTGAAAGCCTACCTTCCAGTGGATGCTGTTAGGATGTGAGGTCTGTGGAAGGGGATGAGGCCATTTGAAGGAAGCCCTCACGAGTCAGTGACCTAAAAAGCCATCTCTGCTGGCACCTCAATCTCGGGCTCTCTGACTTCTAGAACAGTGAGAACTAACTGGATGTTGTCTGAGCTATACCTGTGAAGTATTCACCGTGGGCCAGAGCAAAGACATTATTAATCACTTTTTTGTTCTTGATTCTGGTGACAAGTGGGCTCAGCCAGGGAATCTGGCTTGGAGGGTCTCACACAGTTGCTGTCGGAGGGTGGAGAGAGCTGAGTTGACCCCAAAGATTTCTTCGCTCATAGGTCTAAAACTAGACCATGGAGGGATCTGACAATTGGGGCAGGGACTGCTGCACTGATGGCAAATTCTCTCAGCGTGTTTCCTGCACTTGCTTTGTGGGAATCCTTTGTTGCTGCCCTTTTTGTACACAGGCCCAAGGCTCTGAAGCGAGTGTTCCAGAAGAAACTCACCATGGAGATCACAGGTTAAGTTTCTTAGATCCCATTCGTTCAGGTAGCACGGCCTGCTTACATCTGAGGAGGGAAGACAGAGGTCCTTAGGTTCTTAGATGTCACCGCTTGGCGGGGGAAATGTGAAAGAATATGGAAAACTTTGAATTATTTTAGTTGGGGTCTAAAACACACCCGACATAAAATTCACCTTCTCCAGCTTCTCTACAGTTCAGCGGCCTTGAGTGCATTCAAATAATTTTGTAGCCACCGCCACATTTGTCTCAGAGTGCTTCCCTTATGTAACTGTAACTCAGTGCCCATGGGATGCGTCCTCCTTTCCCCTCCCACTGGCAACCCAATGTCCAATGAGTGGGAGCTGTTCATTTCCATGAATTTGACTCAGAATGCATCATCTGTTTGGCATATTTCAATTAACAGGGTGGCTCAGATCATGTTACAGCCTTTGTAATTCTTCCCTCCCATTTTTATGTGTGTGTATACATCTTGATTCTCAGCCATCGCTTCGCGAGTACGCGGTTCCCTTCGCTTTCAGCTGTTTAAATAATGCCGCCCTTCTTGTGGGAGTACATTGGAAAGTGTGTTTTCCCTCACTGGACTGGACATTCCTGAGGGTTAGGACAGTGACTTTTCATATGGAAATCCCCAGACCTCAGCAGTAGCACAAGTAGTCACTGAGTGCGTGACAAACAGGTGGGTGGGTTAGGGTTAGCCAGACCTCCCAGGGGGCAGACTTGCCTTTGGAAGGATGACAAGGATGACGGGGTGTTGCAGATGGTATGGGAGGTCCTGAAAGCAGTTGCCTTGAGGGCTGCTCTGTTGTAAAATGTTAACTGGATAGCACCCGGACAGGGTATTTTAAAAATCTGTGTTGTGCTGGATGGTGGTGGCGCACGCCATTAGTCCCAGCACTTGGGAGGCAGAGGTAGGTGGATCTCTGTGAGTTCAAGGCCAGCCTGGTCTCCAGAGTGAGTTCCAGGACAGACTCCAAAGTGACACAGAGACACAGAAACCTTGTCTCAAAAAACAAAAAACAAAACAAGAAAAAACAAAAAGAAAACAAACAAAGAAAAAGAAAGAAATCTGTGTTGTAAATTACAGTTGGCAAACAAGACATGAACTTACAAGATGATCTTTTAAAGCTTCCAACATTTTTTTTTAATCATCCACTGTGCTTAGCATATGGCTCTTTTACTCAGTAATGTCCTCTGAATTCACGAGATGATGATGTGAAACCACTTCCTGTGTCTATCAGTTAGCCTGTTTTTAATTACAATGGAAGCCTATGAGTCTCGATGGCATGTTCTGTGCAAAATGTATAACATAAGATTGGTTTTCATTAGCTCAGTATTAGATGCTTGCATGTGCAAAGCTGAATGGTAGCAGCTTATTCTAATAGCCCAAACCTGAAGTCAGATTCCTCTCGCGCTGACTATGGACACAGGGTGAGTAATAATAAAATTTGTGTTGAGGCTAGCTTGACTTGCCATTTTTAAATTAAGGACTATGAAGAAAGGAGACTATAACGTCATATAGCAAATGAATGGTCAAGCTTACTTTTTCTTGCATGAACCACGCTCTTGTGTGAGTTTATGAAAAGTTAAAAACAAACAAAAAAATCCAAAGGACCGCGATATCCCAGCTTCCTGTCTTTATACCTGAGAGGACTACTGAGTAGCCTTTTCTTTTAATTTCTTGATTGGTTTAGCCTCACATTAGTGTTTGAGGAATGCCGGGGTGTTTTCAAATGCTTCCTGCATATTTTACTTAGGCAGTGTGTTCTGATGGAAAGACCTTTTTAGCTTTGGTAGCAAGGCTCCGTCATTTGTTTGTAAGTATCCTATGTGGAAAGAGAAGAGAGCATCAGGAAAGAGTCCTAAAGGAAAGAGTTGGGAGTCAGAATAGCCACTGGCCAGTGGACAGTGCTTGAGCCCATGCAACATTTGACGGTGATATTTTGGGGCTTTAGAGTGGGTGCTTGCTGGTCTCTGTGGGGGTGACACTGGCTGAGTAATTTAACATCTTAGGAGCCCAGGTGATGTTGCCAAGGATGCCTTTCTTTCTGGCCCTTGGCGGGTCATGAAGTTTAGGGACCACTAAAGCTTTTTATTTGTCAGAAAGAAAAGTGCAGTTCAGAAAAGGAAAATGGTTTCTGCATCCCGAGCTCGTGAGAGGCAGTCAGGGACTTGGTTGGTGTTTGTCGTATCACACCTCACTGCCTGCCTTCCTGTCATTTTCCATCTTGCCCTCTTCTTTTCTTTCCCCGTCAGCCGGGTGTGTGCATGGATGCACATGCTGAGATGAGGAAGGATGCTGGGTCTGAGCTCCTCCTCCATGGAGCCTGCCCGTGCCGCTCCTGCTGGACACAGCTGTCAGTCATGGCAGCAGTAGCATGCCCTCTTCCCAGGCTTTCCTTTTATTGCCAGGCTTTGAGCCTGTGTGTTATCTGCACTATTTTTTTTAATCATCCACATTATTTAAAAATGTCTTCTCTTTGTACCTCGTCACTGTTCCAAGCCCAGGCTCACAGTGACATGATGGGGTGGTGTGGGGATGAGGACCGCTCCCTTTAACCGTGCTGCGGCACAGCTGGAGTATGAGTGACACAGTAAACACACAGTACAACAGCAGCGTTCAGAAGACATCAGCTTCCTCCTGTACACAGCTGCGCTATGGTAAATAGAGCTTGTTTTATTTATTCCGTGACTTTTTTTCTTCTTTTTTTGTTTTGCTTTTGAGACAGGGTCTTATGTAGCTCAGGCTAACCTAGAACTCACTATGTAGCTAAAGGTGACTTTGAACTCTTGATCCTCCTGCCTTTACTTCCCAAGGGCTGGTCTTGTAGGCATGTGCCTCTCTGTCTTTAACATACTGAACTATGAAGGGCTTCTTGATGGAAGGAAAGAGGCTACAGAAAGAATGAAAAGGAGATGGTGGGATGGTTTACCAGATAAAAGTGATTGCCGTGTAAGCCAGATGACCTCATTCCGTCCCTGAATCTCACAATGGAAGGAATAAACCAACTCTCATGGGGTTTGCCGCTGTGTGCACACACGCACACACAAGTACATGCACACACACACATGACAGAGAGAGACATATACACACATTGTGTTTTCTCTCTCACACAGACACATGCACACAATAATAATAATAGTATAAAAATATTTAAAGTTAAAAAGCAAGCCTGTAAGTCTGGTGTTAGCTGTGAAATATATAAAAATCTTTTGGACTCATCCTAAAAATATTTGTGTAGGGTCAGGCTTAAGGCACAAGTCTACACCGGCTCTGCCTGTGACACTGGACTTTGGAGTCACATGGAGGCTCTCTGTTGAGCTTCCTGGTACACCTAACCGCCAGCTGCTCTGAGATTCAGAACTGTTGAATGTGTGGTCCAATCATGAGTGTGACAGGGTGGCTTCTGTACTCCGCTGCTTCCAGCCCCCAGTGACCAGTCCAACTCACCACAGAAATGTGGTGACCAGGCTGGTTTTGAACTCACAGAGATCCACCTACCTCTGCCTCCCAAGTGCTGGGACTAAAGGTGTGCACCACCACCATCCAGCACAACACAGATTTTTAAAATACCCTGTCCGGGTGCTATCCAGTTAACATTTTACAACAGAGCAGCCCTCAAGGCAACTGCTTTCAGGACTCCCCATACCATCTGCAACACCCTGTCATCTTTGTCATCCTTTGAAGGCAAGTCTGCCCCCTAGGAGGTCTGGCTAACCCTAACCCACCCACCTGTTTGTCACTCACTCACTGACTACTTTTTGTGCTGTTGCGAGCATCGTAAATAACTTTTATAATTTGTTATGAATTTGACGGTGCCTGTGAAATCTCTGTGAACCCCAGGAAATAAATACCACAGATAGTCTGCCTTTCCTTTAACCTCAGGTTCCCAAGAAGCTGGGGAGAACGTCGCAGAAGCCCAAGGGAAGGTTACACAGTTATTTAGGGCAAAATCAGTGAGTGCATTAGCAGCTCAGAACCCTGGGACAGACTCCTTGAACATCATGAAAACATTGTCTCCTCAGTGTTTGCCTGTAGCTCGTTTTGCCATCCATTTCTTATTTTGCTTGTTATTTTTATTTTTAACTTTGTGACCAGTCCCATGGAAATGCATTTGGTGTTATGTATGCCAAGCAAAAATGAAAATACCAGCATGGATACCGTTGCTAGCGAACTGCTGGGGTAAAAGCCCTCTAATTGGCTGGCTGGAGTTGTCAATGGGCTCCTGACTGGAACCCCTAGTAATTTAACCTTTGATTCCGTCTTGAGGAGTGTCCTCAGGATCCTAGAAGCCAATGTGTGCAAGTCCAGTGGGGTCTGAGCCTTGGTGGAAGGCAGCGTGGTGCTGCAGCTGGTGACTGAGGAAATGACTTTGCGTCTGTGAGTCCAAGAATAACATTGATGAGTTAGTTCTATAGCAAGGCTGGCATTAAGGCAGGGCTGTGTGACTCTGAGGTTTATCTGTCCTGTTTTACATGACCTGCTGCCTAAGAAGCCGAGGCGTTTACTCACTCCGGACTCGGATTTCAGTTAACGCGCTACCAAGGGGTCAGTTCTGGTTTCTCTTTTAGTTTCCTTCCAAGATTCTGTGTGCATTAAGTAATGGCCTGGGGAATAGCATTGCTTGTCGGATGGGGATGAGACTCAGCGTTGAAGCGTTGAATTCTGGGAGGGATGCGTTTTGACTTTCTCCCCTTTGTGAAATGCTGTTAGGTTGATCCTAGAACAACATTGGCAAAGCATGGATTGATATGTCAAGGAAGGCAAAATATAGGTTGGCATAGTGAAAAAAGGATTTATAATCTATTTGTGTTGAGCTCAGACTTCAGAGAGGTCTGCCCCCACCACTGCCCCCACCCCGCCCCATGGTTCTTTGCAGTTCTCCCCTTGTGGCCTGGCCACCTAGATCTGCCTGGAGGGGGGATGTGCTCCCCATATCTGGTACCCATGTTTGTCTGAAGGCCTCAGGGAGATCTCTCTCAGGATGGGCCCCTGCTCCTTCTCTCGCCCTCCTCCCTCTGAACTCTATTTAGACTTACAGGAAAAGATTTGAGGCTTTTTGCAAGCTTTCCACTCTGAGGTATTTTGGAAGACTGTAATTTTGTTTGTTCCCTGCTGTACGCTGTGGCTTCTTCAAACATGAGTGTACTTATTTTCTACATCCTTTCCATAGCGGACATTTCTTCCTCAACTGCCGGCCCCCAAAAGGAGGTTCTGGAATGACTCGTCACACAGCGCCTGCTCCTTGGCAGTGGCCGTCTCTGCTGTGAACAAGCTGGCGGCAGCGCCTGGGCACTTGGCCTTGCCCAGTGTGTTGCAGGTTCCCTGGAAGCCGTGAATTACTGCTGAGTGATTATTAAACTTAATTTGATGATAATGAGGTGGTTCTGTGTAATAGCACTTTGGGTAGATTTTACCCATAAATTAGCAATTTGTGGGAGAGCATTAGTGAGCGGCAGGGACTCTCATGTCGGATTGTTGGGTAATTGGGGTTTGGAGCTTAGATTTTTCACTCCCCTGTACTCCTAGGAATTTTATTGTTCCTAAAATGCTAAAATTTTAATCTCATTGGAATTTATTTTGGTATAAGAAATCAACTTTGGGCCGGGTGGTGGTGGCGCACGCCTTTAATCCCAGCATTTGAAAGGCAGAGGCAGGCGGATCTCTGTGAGTTTGAGGCCAGCCTGATCTACAAGAGCTAGTTCTAGGACAGGCTCCAAAGCTACTGAGAAACCCTGTCTCAAAAAACAAAACAAAACAAAAACCAAAAAACAAAAAACAAAAAAAAAGGAAAGAAAGAAAAGAAAGAAAAAAAAGAAATCAACTTTGTATCTAGTTATTCCTTTGAAACATTTTTGGAAAATGTATGTTAAAATAGGTATACCATTAAACTTACCATCTTAAAACACTTGTGGATATGTGTGTCTTCCTGTACGTGTACATGAAGAAGCTAGAGGTTGAACTGCTTTTCTCAGTCATCATTATGACCCCTATGTGCCCCCCTCCACACTTTTTTATATATATATACACAGGATGGCTTACTGAACCTCGAGTTCTTGCTTGCCTAGACTGACTGTCTCTGCCCTCCCAGCTGTGAGATTTCAGGCATCTACCACTGTGCCCGCTTCTACATGGTTATTGGCTATTCCATTCCAAGTCCTGTGCCTACTGTTATTACTGTCCACTCCTTTGTGATCAAGGCAGAGAGTTCCCGTTGCAGAAATCAGAGCGTTTTGCATCACTTTCGTGTTGCCTTTAGCACAGGCCTAATAATGTGATTTGAACTTCAGGTGAGAAGGAGATTTTTAAAAAGCAGATTTAGATTACAAAAGAATGAGTCATAAAAAGATAAGACCTCTTAATGTTTACATATAAAATAATGAAGGAGACTTGAAGTGGGGGAGGGCTTCTGAACATATTTTGCTATCACCTCTTTTCAGTGCCTTAATGGAATTTTTTTTTTAAATTAAGATGTTGCGAATAAGAATTGGACACATGGCTCAGCCTTTGACAGCATTGGCTGCTCTTCCAGAGAACCAAGGTTCAATTCCCAGCACCCACATGGCAGGTCATACTTGTCTGTAACTCGCGTTCCAGAGGGTCTGACACCCTCACACAGACACACATGCAGGCAAAACCCCAGCCTCCATTAAATAAATAAGTAAATCTTAAAAAAAAAGAGAGAGAGAGAGAGAAAGAAGTTCTGAGTCATAGTTATTTGTTACGTATAAGGAACTCAAGATGAGCAAACGATGTGGTCCAAACGAGAAAAAGAGAAACCGTGGGAGAATAGGAAGTGTTTATATCTCTTGGCAATTTCATGTATGGTATGAACATCATACACCAGTTAAGTATAACACCTCAAATTGTCCCAGCAGGCCAAGCAGTTTCTAGTTAAAAAAAAAATAGTGCGAGATGGTGTGTACTTTACAGTCGGCAATCTTACCGCTCTTGGGCTCTGCAGGAGACATCCAAGTTCACTTGCAGAAGGGAGAGGAATCGTCCAGTCAACTCTTCCAGCTTTGAAAGTCGTGTTCTCACAATACTGTATTCAGCCACCACCACAAACATGCCTTTCTGAGCCACGCCGTCCCAGCTAGGGGCGAACATTGAAAATTGGAAAACCAGGCACTTTTCAAACAGTTTGCTCTTTGTTTTATGTTTTTGGGCTCAAAAAAAAAAAAAAAAGTTGCCTAAGGAAAAAGTCATGGAAGGAGCCTAGCTTTTAGGTTGCCATGGTGTTTTCGACTGTGATAATGTTCTTGTTTGGGGGAGTTGGTAGTAACTTCGAGTGTAATTGAACTCCACACTCTTATTTCTAAAGCACTGGTCATATTGGTTTCTAAATAAGTCTAGTTAAATTTTGTCATCCAGTTACATGTGCTGGGTCAGGGTATCAGGGTAGTGCCATGTCACTGATATTACTGAATTAAGTAATACACACGTAGAGGGTGCTGGGGTAACGGTGGGCCTGGGGTCGGAAGGTATGAGTTCCAGTCTTTATGAATTCCCCTGCTTTGAGAAGTTCTAACAGTGTGGCATTGGCCTCATGGTGCAGCAGCTGTTGGTAGACTCTGTCCCAGCCTTTTCTCCGGCCTTGTCACAGGCTCTCAGGATGGGGGAAGGGACGGGACATTACACTCCTTATTCATAGACCGATGTCTTCCTAGCTAGCATTTTGCCAAGGTATTTCTCATGAGCCTTAAGCCCCAAATCAAGGGGAGAACAGACCCTGTCCTTGGCCGCCCACTGGCGATCTTTTTTTTTTTTTTTAATTGAGAAAAGGAGAAAAAAAAAAACAAGTTTCCACCTCCTCCCAGCCTCCCATTTCCCTCCCCCTCATCCCCCCCTACGCCCCCTCCTCCCACCCTTCTCCCCCTCCCCCCACTCCTTTCCCCCTCCCTCTCCAGTCCAAAGAGCAGTCAGGGTTTTCTGCCCTGTGGTAAGACCTAGGACCTCCCACCTCCGTCCATATCTAGGAAGGTGAACATCCAAACTGGCTGGGCTCCCACAAAGCCATCACATTACGTAGGATCAAACCCCCGTGCCATTGTCCTTTGCGTCTCATCAGCCCTCATAGTTCGCCATGTTCAGAGAGTCCAGTTTTATCCCATGCTTTTTCAGTCACAGTCCAGCTGGTCTTGATGAGCTATCAATAGATCAGCTCCACTGTCTCAGTGGGTGGGTGCATCCCTCGTGGTCCCGACTTCTTTGCTCATGTTCTCCCTCCTTCTGCTCCTCATTGGGACTTTGGGAGCTCAGTCCAGTGCTCCAGTGTGGGTCTCTGTCTCTATCTCCATCCATCACCAGATGAAGGTTCTATGATGATATGCAAGATATTCGTCAGTATTGCTCAAGGATAGGGTCATTTCAGGTTCCCTATTCTCAACTGCCCAAGGAACTAACTGGGGACCTCAGCTTGGGCACCTGGGAGCCCCTCTAGGGTCAGGTCTCTTGCCAACCCTAAAGTGGTTCCCTTAACTAAGAATTGTGGTTCCGTGCTCCCCTGTCCAACCTTCCTTTATCCCAATCCTCCTGCTTTCCCAAGGCCCGACCTCCTTCCCTTCTAACTTTTCTCTCCCCATCTCCCCTTACCCCCAACCCACCCCACCCCAAGATCCCAATTTTCTCCCCGGCAATTTTGTCTACTTCCCTTAGCCAAGAGGATAACTATATGTTTTTCCTTGGGTTCCCCTTCTTACTTAGCTTCTTTAGATTCACCTATTGTAGACTCCGTGACCCTTATTTATGGCTAGAAACCAATTATGAGTGAGTACATCCCATGTTCATCTTTTTGGGTCTGGGATACCTCACTCAGGATAGTGTTTTCTATTTCCATCCATTTGCATGCAAAATTCGAGAAGTCATTGTTTTTTACCGCTGAGTAGTACTCTAATGTGTAGATATTCCATACTTTCTTCATCCATTCTTCCATTGAAGGGCATCTAGGTTGTTTCCAGGTTCTGGCTATTACAAATAATACTGCTATGAACATAGTTGAACATATGCTTTTGTCATATGATAGGGCATTTCTTGGGTATATTCCCAAGAGTGCTGAGAAGCTTCTGCAAAGCAAAGGAAACTGTCACTAAGACACAAAGGCAACCTACTGACTGGGAGAAGATCTTCACCAACCCCGCAACAGACAAAGGTCTGATCTCCAAAATATATAGAGAACTTAAGAAACTAGACTTTAAAATGCTAATTAACCCAATTAAAAATGGGGCACTGATCTGAACAGAGAATTCTCAACAGAAGAAGTTCAAATGGCCAAAAGACACTTAAGGTCATGCTCAACTTCCTTAGCAATCAGGGAAATGCAAATCAAAACAACTTTGAGAATGGCTAAAGTCAAAAACACCAACGATAACCTTTGCTGGAGAGGTTGTGGAGGAAGGGGTACCCTCATCCATTGCTGGTGGGAATGCAATCTTGTGCAACCACTATGGAAGTCAGTGTTTCGGTTTCTTAGGAAATTCGGGATCAACCTACCCCTGGACCCAGCAATACCACTCTTGGGAATATACCCAAGAAATGCCCTATCATATGACAAAAGCATATGTTCAACTATGTCCACTGGCGATCTTAAATCGGTGTGGGAGAAACGAGCTTCATGGTGAGGCTCACCCACGGCCACTCTCCAGCCTCTTTGCTTTCCTGTATTCTTTTTAGCAAGCAGCATCCGCTGAGGCACTGCCCCGCATAGGTTGGAAGCCCCATGATACTCCCTGCGTGGCAGGTGAGACTGATGGTTAAGGCACTGCTACCTCTGCTTCACCAATGTCTCTCTAGTCTCAGTTCCTTTCCATTTCACCCTCCGCCTTCCCCTGCTTCTCTGGGTGGATGTAAAGTAGATGATCCGTCATGAATCCCTGCTGAGTGTTAGTGCCCAGGGCCTCATGTTGCTAATAGTGGCTACACTGACAGAGCTACCCGCCCTTCTGTCCTGTATCCTGGCAAGCTCCCGAGTATTGATTGGTCCAGAGGCTCATCACAGGCCCATGATTCTTGGAAACCCTCCTCAGCCTTTGCCAGTGGAGTGGAATCTTACCATGTTTAGAGAGGCCCCTCTACTCTATGTACATTCTTTGTGTTCGCTTGTCTGCCTCCTCCATGAGACTCGGTGTTGCTGTAGCTAATAAATTAAGTCTCACTCATGCCCGTTTATACCAACATGGCATATATGTCTCACAGATAACATTCCAGTAAGTGACTGAGTGACTGGGTGAATGTTCGAGTAGTTTTTGCCAGGATGGGAAGACACTCGAGAGTTTTCCCCTAGCACCCATGCCGGGTTGCCCAGCAACCTTCCATGATCTCCGGACGGAGAGATGCTGTCAGGGGTCTGTCTCCACTGTGACAATGACCATGGTCTCACTTTTAATCCACAAACTCCCGTGATAACCTGTATTGTGTGTCGCTATAGTAACCACTTTCCAAATGTTCTCTATCGACGGCATCCTACTTTTCTTCTCCCCTTAAATCTTTGGCACCTTCTCTTGTGCCCACTCCCAGCTAACTGGATCTGCTGACCATCAGAAGGAACACCTCTCTCTGTCCTCACCCCATGTGTTCAGTTATCTGCATCTGTGTCTAGATCCGTATAGCCACTAGCTAGCCTCTCTTGCTGTAGGGGGGTTATCAGTGGTCCTGGGGAGGACACACTTGTATGCTTTGTCTTCTAAAGCACCAGCTTCCCTCCCTCGCGTGATTTTCATCAGCATGCAAACATGCTAGCACACTTCTTCCCTATACCGGCCCTTTTCTGCTCTCCTTCATTTTGCTTTATATAAACACACTGCAACTTATTTCTCTCCTAAAGGTTTTTAGTTGTGATAGAATAATTAGAGAACGTACTTTTAAATTTATAGTATAGCAGGGAATAGTGGTACATGCCTTTAATCCCAACCCCCAGAAGGCAGAGGCAGGCGGATCTCTGTGAGTTTGAGGCCAGCCTGGTCTCAGAACTACATAGAGAGCGCCTATCACAAACAAATAAATAAATGTTTGCATGGTTTGGGAATGTGAAGTACATCACATTGTTGTGTTGTGTCTCCAGTACTCTGCGTCTTGCAAAACGGGAGCTTTTCCAAGGGAACACTTGGCCCATGAAATGAGTTTTCTCCTTCCCTACAGACCATTCCTTTATCTTCTCCACTGTTCTTCCTGTGTATGATCAGTGTCCCAGGACTCAGCGATCCCCTCTGTTCTCACACTTTCACTCATTCCTTGGTGAGTTTTCTAGAGAGATCTTCACTGTGCCACTTAGGTCCTGACAGTCCTCCAGATCTGTCTCTCGACTTCTCACTTGGCATGCTTGCCTCCTTGTGTCTTTACCCGAGTATGTCATGGATGTCTCCACTAACAGGAACAACCGAAGGGAGGAAGGGCTTGTTTTGGCTTACAGTTTGAAGGGATGCAGTCCTTCATCTCAGGGAAGGCATGGTGTAAGGAGCGGGAGGCAGCTGGTCGTACTGCATCTGCAGTCAGGAAGTGGAGTCAGGCTGTAAAACCTCAATATCCGTCCTTGCCGACTCCCTCCCTCCAGCAAAAGTCCACCCGCTAAAGGTTCCACAACCTTCCCAAATAGCACGGCCAGCTTGGAGTCCAGATGTTCAATCACATGAGCCCGTGGGGGGTTGGGATTTCATATTCAAAGCACAACAGAAGGCAGAAGCCAAACCTGGCCATTCTGTGCTACACCCATAGTTTGCTCTCATAGCCACCATGTCCACCCATCACTTTGGTCTTACCCCCTCCTTCCCTGCTGGTGGTAGCAGCCCTCAGCTGCTCTGGCCCTTGCTTCTTCAGTCTGATACACCTCTGGTAAGAGCCTTTTAAAGGTGAGTCATACCCTAGTTAAAATACGCAAAGGTTAATAGGTGCTGCATATTTGCAGTTATTTGAAGCCCAGATTTTACCCCCAGACCACATCGGTGTCGTTTTTTTATTTTCTCACTGGGGTTCTCCCTGCCGGAGCCACACTGTCTCCCCCCCCCCCCCCCCCCCCGCCACCCTTCAGCATGCCACCTGTCCCCACCCTAGAACCACTCACTGACTGTTTGCTCTGGGAAAGGATCTAGCCCCCCTGTCTTCGGGGACGATGTCTTTTCCTCTCGTACTGTGAGTTCTTTCCTGGTAACTCCACTTGGAAGTCACAGCCCGCCCTGTGTTTCCTGGCATCCTTGTCCCCCACTTGCCGGCAGCTAGTCTGTCCTTGGTTCTACCTGCTGGGTCAGTTTGTCTTGCCTCCTTAGAATGTCAGTTCTGGGGCTGGGATGACGTCTGCGGTGTTTGTCTTCTGTGTAGAACTATTTCTGTCATGTAGTAAGTATGCTGTCAGGATTTATCAAGTAACTGAAGTTTTTCCCAAACAAGTGTAATTAATTGCCCAGTCCCCACTCTTTTAGACATAATTTGAAATGTCAAAGTCTTATTTCATCCAAATCATTACCAAGATGATTTTTAATTTTCCCAAACAAAAATTACATATATGAAAATGTCATAATGAAAATTATTGTTTTGTGTCTTATCTAAAAAATTCCTTAAGATGACCTGTTTTCTAAGAACATACACGTGACATTTTAATTTTTCTAATGCTGAACATTTTAATATGAAATGCCATTAACGATAGTTTTATTTCATGCATACAAGGGAATTGCTTTAATTTTCAAGTAGATTTATATTAAATATTTTTTTCTTGGAGTTGTTACATTTAAATATGTTAGAGTACCTTTAAATCTTCCAAGTTCCATCTGCGTGGTACTATCACTGGTAACAGCTTTGAGAGGTTTTGTGGCAATGCTTTTCCCCTCGACTTTCTAAGGAACATATGGAAGGGACACCGTGGGTAGCTTTTGAAGTTTTGCTTATTCGAGATTCATTTGACATGTGTGATTGACACCATGTGGTATCTATCCATTCTGAATCCCCTGGGTTTCTACTTCGAAATACTGCTGCCCCTTTCACTGTTGAGTCTGACAAGAGCGATTACTCGGGCTTCTCGACTTGCTGGTTAGCCTGAAGTTCACTCCAGATCAAAGCAGAGATCCATTCCGCTGTCTTGGACCCCTTTAAAACGGTGCTACACCTTCTGTGCCAAATTCAAAAGTCTCCTACCGGGTCAATAATTTCATCTTTGAGGATGAAAGATCTGATGTATGTGGTCTCATCTCTGAGATCATTTATAGTACATTTTTTAAAAAGAAAAAATCATTCTTGACTTGCCTTTAAAAGCCTTTTGATTTTTAAAGAGGAGTGACCAGATTAGAAATAGATGTGGATGTTTCATAAGCTATGAAAGCCTTGCATGCACTTGACCTCGGGTGGCAGAGAGGGGGGGTTGTACTGATTTTTTCCAGTGGTCTTGTTTGCCTTTTTATCTTTATTATTGGGAACAGACGTGCTGTTCAGCCTCTCTTCATACTTCAAGGATCCCGTACTCCTCCTTATTCAGTCTCCCAAGTAGCTAGGAGTACAGGTGCGCACTCGTGCCCAGTGTATTGTGTCGTTTTTTTCATATTTTTGTATTTACCGTTTTGTGTATAATAAAGGATCCAGTTAACGGTGGGGGCTCTGGTGAACTGATGCTTAATAGGCTTTTAATGCTGTGTTTGATTTCAGAAGTTTCTAACTAAAGTCAAGACCTTGGAAAAATCTTTATGGTATGATCATTTTCTTAGAAGGGTTTGAGGTTTCCCCAACATGCTTCCCTATCTTTTGTGGTTGAGGACCAGCCTTGCTGTCGGCATCCTCACAGTGAGCAGCGTTTCATCCTTGACGACAGGTCTACACTGCTGGTGACGTGCGAGATGGCGGAGTTCACTTACCGGTCCTTAGCATCTCTGGGCATCGCAGCCTTTGCACTTCAGCTTGGCTCACCTAGCAGCACTTGCTAGATTCCTTCATCACCAGGAATTCGTCTTGAGCAATTGCAGAGCAGAGCTGCTTCTCCCTCTGTTATCAGCTGTTCAGTTTCATCAGTGAGAAAGACCCCAGAATGGGAACTCCCAGAAGCCTCTGCCCCCACCGCCCCCAGTCTCCTCCTCTCTCACCTTTTGAGCAGCTGCTCCAGGCTGTGTTGTTCCTTCCAGGCAACCCTGGGCTTCCCTGCACCTGGAGGAAGCCCATCCCTCCAGCGGTCTGTGCTCCTGTGTGCATCCAAACTTCTCTCTAGAGTTCCCCGCCTTCTTTGGACACGGAGATTGTTAGAGTGGGAGCCATGAACTACCTGGGTCAGCTGTCACCCCTTGAGCCTGGGACACTGCTAACTGCTTCCTGTGTTGCATTCCACTCCCTAACAGCCCAAGGTGCAAGCCAGTCTGGCACATGCAGCCAACAGTGTGTGAGGAGTGGAGGGAGAGATGGGCTGAGCCACGGATGGAGGTAGACAAAACTAGCAAGTGTGACGTAGTGGATAGAGAAGCCATCAAACTGATTTTGAGATTTTTTTTGCTTGTTAAACAGAAGCACAGTTAGTTTGGCCAGCCGTCACAGCACACACATGTAATCCCAGCACTTCAAAAGCTAAGGCAGGAAAACCGTAAATTCAAAGCCAGCCTAGACTAATAAGATATTATCTCAAACAAACACCTCCCAAAATAAAACATATATATCTCTATGTATGCATAGTTAGTAAACAAGTATAATTAGTTTGCTGATATTTCGTGCGGAATATGCTCTCCAGTCCAATCTACTCTGTTTGTCACTCAGGCCTTATTGCTTGCTATAATGGAATAAGTCAGTGGCAGCCTATTTGTGCCGATTCTCCTTGCAGTGCCATGATCTATGTGCGCGCCACTCTGAGGACTTACTCTGGAGGGCCTAGTCTGACCCTGTCAAGAACTCTGGAGCAGCGGCTGCTCTTGTCTTCATGTTACAGCCGAGGAAACTGAGGCACAGGCAGATTACCGTTTCCAAGTCTCCCTAGCCGAGTGGTAGGCCAGAGCTTGAAGTTTCACCGTGTGGCCTGAGCTCCAGCTGTGTGTAAGGGCCTCACCATTGTAGAATGTAGGTTCAAGGCTCGGGAAGATAAATTAGCAACCATCGTACACGAATAATAGAAATCCAGGTACCAAGGGGAACAGGAGAGCTTTGTGGCAAATAGTTCAAGCCTAATGACGCCGACCCATGAGACCTCCTTCTGGGTAGATCCCTGAGAGCTGGGCTCTTCCCAGTCTTTTAGGAATCTGTTGTTATTTCTGCCTGTTTGGCCCTTGCAGTATCTGGTGGTTAAATCTGCCGAATCAGGACTGAGTCAGCCGTGGGCTCTGTTCCGTTGCCTGAAGCCATGATCCGGTACTCTGGGGCCTTTCTAAACTTGCCCCTCCTGTGGGTGGGTGGTGAATCTTGGGGCTGGGCTCCCGTGTTTACGGAGCGGAGTAGAAAGTGAGGAAGCTGAGCAGGGATAGAAAGGCAGGAGACCTTGCCTAATGAGCTGAAGAAGGCCGGTGACCCCAGGCCATCTCTCTGCACAAAGATGGTCTCCAGAGGAGCTGCAATAGGCAAGTGGAAAGAGCCCCCCCCCCCTACAGCCTTGGGAGGCACAAGGACGCATACAGAGGTGTGCTGGGGCTTTTGACTTCCGTGTGTTGGTGACACATCTCGCCAGTCAGATGTCATGGCTGGTACTAATACAGTAGTTCCCTTCTATCTTGTTTCACTGTTTGTGTTCAGTTTCTCGTGGTCAGCTGTGGTCCAAAAATAACATTTGTCTTACCTCTCGAGAGAGACACCACAGCCATACAACGTTGATCACAGTCTATTACTGAAACGGTTCTAGTCAATCGCCCCTTATTGGGATTCTCTTGCTTGGCCTAGTTTGTAAACTCAGCTTTTTCGCAGGCATGCTTATCGAAGAACAAACAAAGGATGGATGGACTTCATCCTATCTGGGCTCTTTAGGCTTCCCCTGGGAGTCGGGAGATGCAACCCTACCGGCCATGGGGGAGATTGCTGGCTTCTGCAGTTACTTGACATGGCAGTCTGTTTACAGTCTTACTTGGTTTTCCTGAAACTGGTCGTGATCTTGGCTTCCAGGAGTAGGCCTTTCCTGCTGACCACCCAACAGGATGTGGTCCACGAGGTCCGCAGCTGTCCCAGCCCACAGAGCTTGTGCCTCGAGGATGGCTAATGACGGCAAACTTCGGATGTTATTGCTGGCACATGGGGGCTTCAGCCAGTTCCCTGGGAGCTACCACTTCTTATATAAAAACAGCCCTGCGCCCTCCCTCCCGTCAGTCTTGCTGACTGCACACTGGATTCACGTACTGTTTTTCTCCCCTACCCTGCTTATTTTTATTCATTTGGCCACTTTATTTTAGGGCTCCGCATAGCTTATTTTGGCAGTGTGATACTTATTGTTTTATTTCTGGCTGCTTGGCTTTCGTGCGAGTACTTGAATTAAGCAACGGATGTGGGCAGATGTGTCTTAGGGGTGCTGGTTTGCTTCCCAAGTGTGTGTGCGCTAGGGTGTACTTGACTCCCCACTGTAGAGCAAGACCTCCAGGGTGGGTTTCCAGCTAGGACAATTGCCCACTTGGGCTGGGTGGAGACAAAGGCACCTGAGATACACCCCGTTCATTTGGAGACACCCCGTTCATTTGGAGAACACGTTCAAGACTGGGCCAGAGGTCATGTAGCTTTTGTAAGACTGTGGCATGCTGACCAGGCCCCCAGAAATAGGCCGGTGGTTCATAGTTCTCCTTCTGACAGGATACACTCAGATGGGCAGTTGGTCTCTCTGGTCCTCCAGTCTTGTGGAGCCGAGTGAGGAAAGGATCTCAGGACGTGCTAGTGTGTTCCCAGGGGTAGGACTCGGTTTTGCTTTTCCCTAGTCTGTGCCTTACTGGGGGTTATAGAGGCATGAGATGGAGAATAATTGAGGCGAGCACCTGGTGTCGAGTCCTGGTGTCTGTGTGTGGTGCACACATGTAAAACAAAGGGAAAAATATTAAACTAATTTTTTTATGTCTATGGCTTTTTCAAAATATGTAAAACTTCATTCCTGGCCAGATTTTTGTTGCCTGGCTTATACTGGAAACTTGCTGAGAAGGAAGTGAGAATAAGGGGTCAGAGCCAGCAAGAGCTGACTCCAATTGGGGCAGTATTTTTATCCTCACCTTATGAGCCCGGTCAGGGGCTCTTTTCTTTCAAGCTTCCTCTTGGGCATAACCCCTATCCCTGGGAAAGCGCCTGCAGCTGAGGCTTGGTGTGGAGGCGAAGGATGCCAGTGGGGCTGTGTATCAGCATCTCCTCCTAGCTATCTCTGAATGGTGAGGAGGGGGTAGGAGAGGCATCATGTGGATGCCGCTAGAATTCCCATGGCTGAGTCTTGCGCTAGAGTTTCCGGAGCCCCCAGCTTCTAAAACCCTTCCAGTCACCCTAGCATGCCAACAGGCTGAGAGGTGCTAGGCAGGTATCTACTTCTATTTAGTTAATGAAACAGCCCTAAATAGATTCACTGATAGCCCAAAGGCCTCAGAGTTGTAAGTGATCAACACACACACAAATCCTATGTTCAAGCCCCTTTCTTTCTGAAAGGCTCAGGCCTTATTGGGTCTCTCACCACTGTGCACCACTGGTTTCGATTGCCATTCGAAGTTAAGATGTGAATTGTCCTCTTACCCTGTGCCTGAGGTCTAGACTTCTTGCTCTTGCTGTGTTTTAAGTGGAGGTTTCACTCCTCAGACTCTGGGGTGTCTGGGATTCTGTTGTTAGTGGGGTGGGTAAGTGTCTTCTTGGCTCTGCTGTCTTCTGTCAGGGTCTAAATTAGGGGTGTTCACTGTCCTGTGCCTTTGATTACAATGAAGTCCGAAATTCACTCCCTCTTCCCTTCTCCTCTTTTTGTCTCCCCTCCCTTCATTTTCCCTTTCCCCTTCCCTCCCCTCCCTTTTTTTCCCCTATCCTCCCCTTCCTTCCCGCTCTCATTCCCTCCCCTCCTCTTCCCTCCACTCCCAGGTCTTTGGACCTCTCCCTTCCCATCTCCTCTTCTCTCCTTTCCATCTCCTCCCCTCCCCTTTCCTTCCTTTCCTCTCTTCACCCTTCCCCTCCCCTTCTTTTTCTTTTGGGCAGGGGGCAGAGAGTAGCTTATGTAGCCCCCAGCTGGCCTGCTCTTGTCTTTCTGTCGTCTTCCTCTGTTCTCCCTCGCTCTCTCCATCCTCCTGCCCTCTTCCCGCTTCTGCTTTTCTTCTTGGTTTTCAGGGAACAGGAAGCATTCTGAACACATGTTATTTTGTAATCTGATAATCCAAGTTGAAACACCTTAGTGCGGACTTCCCTTCCATGCTAGGCATCCGATGGTTTGCTCTTAGGCTTTATGCAAAGCTCAGAGGAGCGTCCATGCCCAATTTTTGGTACTCTTCTTTCTGTCTTCCACTAACAAAGTTGAAAATTAAACAGTGCATATAGAAAAAAAAGCCATATATTTGAAAGCCTACCAAGCTCAGTGCTTTCCTGTTTGTACTTGAGGCACGACTTTGCTTCCCTATGCCACGGTGACTATATTTTGGTTGAATTTTGGACGAATCAAACTGGAAGATTGATGTGTTGTCCTGGTCTTGTTTGCATCATTTCTTGAATAAGGGTGATCTACTGGGGGAGCACGGTCAAGCTCTGTGCTTTAGGCAAGTGACCCAAGCCTGTTCTTACCCATAGGTTGGAGGGAGTACTCTTCCATGTAGGGTTTGCATGAGGCATCTGCTATGTGCTGTACAAATTTCACCACTAGTTATATCTGTTCTTACAGGCACACTCAGCTCCTGATTTAGAGCACATATATTATATGTATGTATATATGTGCTATAAAGATTTCACCAGCTATATCTGTTCTTACAAGCACACTCAGCTCCTGATTTAGAGCATATATATGTATGTATGTATACATGTATATATGATGTATATATATAATTTTATTCTTCAATTATGTGTTTCTGTGTGTGGGTATGAGCATGCAAGTCCTCTGGAGCAGGAGTTACAGTTGCCAACCACAATACAGGTTCTGTGCACCAAATTCAAGACCTCTGCAAGAGTAGCACAGGCTCTTAACTGCTGAGCCGTCTTTCCAGCCCCAGATTTATTAAGAGTATATTTCGGAATATCCCGAGTTATGGTTTGTTGTGAGTTTGCTGCATTTTTCTATTAAACATTTAAGCTCCTTGATTGCGTGTGGTTTTTCCATTTCTGTAGAAAGCATATTCTCAGGAATGTTGATGTGTGTGTAAATAATTCAGCACTCGGTTCATTAACCCAAACAAACTCTTTTTGTTTTGCTTCAATTTCTGCGCTACTGACTGAGGCAGCTGTTTTGTGTAGGCATCGGCAGAGTCTAGACTGCATGTAGATTTCTTGCCTTCTGCTGTAGAAACTGATGCAAATCCAGAAGTATAGGCGCTCATGGCGCAGGGGAATTGTCACTAGCTTGGTACATATGAAGATGTACTTATTTGGGGACAGTGAAGGCCTGGTCACAGTGGATACCCACGGTCAGCAGCTTAGACCTTAACTTGTGATGGGTATGTGGCCTGACTTCTTTCAAGGAAGGACCTTTGAGAAGGCATATAGAGAATAGTACAATTAGAAACAAAAGTTTTAATATAGCCCCATTGGTAGCATCTTTACCTAGTGTGCATAAGGCCCAGGGTTCGAGGTCTTGGGTTCATTCTTCAGCTCTGAATAAACGTATGTGCTAGACATTGGGGCATCTGCCTAAACCCAACTGGGAGATCAGAAGTTCAAGGCCACCACTACTAGATAGAGAGTTCAAGGTCAGCCTTGGCTAAGTTAGACCTTGTCTCAAATACAACCACAATATTTTCAGAGGGTCCTGAGGAGGCAGGCCTGTGGCAGGTGGTAACACTGGCAGCTGAAGCAGGAGGATTGTGAGTTCTAGGCTAATTTGAGCCTGCATAGTAATATCCCGTCTCCAAAAGGGAAATCAACAAAATCACCAACACAAGCAAAGAAGCAAAGAGTTGAATAGGAAAATGTTAGATTGAGTGTATAATGAGGGAGGACTAAGGGAGGACTAAGGGAGGACCAGCCCCACCTCTGCAGAGGCCTCTGTCAGCGCAGATCAGTTTGCCCAGAGGAAAATGGGGGGAAGAATGCTGAACTTTCCCCCACTCCTGGAGACCATGAGGAGATAAGAGGTGGGGACAGCAAACACCCTGTACTGTAAACACTGGAGACACCAGGCCGCACGCCACCCTTGTCTCTCTGTGAACTTCAGTGGAACTTTCTGAGCTGAACTCACAGGAAACAGCCGTCTGTTTTCTGGGCACATTTCCTGCTTTGCAACACACGAGAATCTTCATGCCTTCTGGAATTGGATTTTTTTTCCGTTTTGGTCCTAAACATTCATGAAAGGAAATTTGTTTCATGCCCTGCCCACCCCCATCCAATGCCTAGGACCTGGCAGTCACTTCAGTGCTGTTTCTCCTTCCTGGTGTGGGGCTGGGGATCTAACCCGGGACTTCGCACAGAGCTGGGTACCATTCCCCTGCCTCCATCCTCCTGACAATAGCATCTTTTTCTCTTTGTATAAGAGTCTCTTCAGCTGTGAATGTAAGGACTATCGTCCCCCATTTTTTATCATGGTTTTCAGGCATCATTTTGTCACAAGCATTGTGTTCATATGTCAAGTTCACCCTCTTCCTTCAAGCTGTCTGGGAAGTTTTAAGTTCACGAGCATAAAGTTCCCAGTTTATCATCCCCTAGGTGTTAACTTCTCTCTTCACGGTGGCATCCTTGCTTTCCTATTTTTGGTGCCATGTCTGCTGTTCTCACCTTTGGCCATTAAGGATCTTGCATCATTTTGTTTGCGGGTGCTGCTGTGTGCTCACATCTCTGCACAGGTCATTGCCCCTGTTTTTGTGGACTTGGCTGTGGGGTTCACTTTTACTGGTAATTGTTTGGCAGACACATATTGACTCTTAATGGACATAGTTGGTTCATGTTAGCCTTGTACATTGTAAGTATTCTAGTGAATAAGACATTTTTTTTTTTAAAGAAGTGCTGGTTATGTGTCTGTTTGTAGAGGATATAACAGACAAATCCCTCCTACGTTAGGAGAGTTGGTCTCTGATTGGAGTCAGTGCATGTAATGAATGCAAGTTTGAGTGATGGTTTTGGGAACTGTGTGTATTTGTCTATGTGAAAAGATATTTCTTCCCTAAGATAATTTCCAAAGTTTGGTGAAGAGCTGCTTTTGTGTAGCCAGATGTACAAGTCAGAGACCGGAAGCCCCACCGGCACCTTTGCTTCCCTAGTGCATGTGCTTCTGAATTTGCCCAAGAGATGGAAATAGTAACAGAGGCAGAAAAGCGATGACGTTGGTGAAGTTCAGATCATTGCCTGGAAAGCAGGAACGGGGCATCTATCCGGGATGTCGATGTACTCACGGTGCCTTCTTTGCTTTCTCTCGTAGATCTGTCTAAAAACAGGCTGGTGGAAGTGCCGATGGAGCTGTGCCATTTCGTGTCCCTGGAAATCCTTAACCTGTATCACAACTGCATCCGCGTCATTCCTGAGGCCATCGTCAATCTGCAGATGCTGACCTACTTAAACCTGAGGTAGGTTGAACTGGGCACTTCTGATCACGTGCCTTCGGGGACCAGCCCAAAACCATGATGCGTCTGTCTGTCGATCATCGTGATCGACATCAATGATCGAGATGCCATTCTTGATCATTCTTGCAATTAAACCACAGAAATATTAACGAGGCCCTAAGTTTATAGGGCCCTTTGTATTGCTCTTGGTGCTGGACTTCCCCCAGATGTCAGCAGGGCAGGGTTCTAAAAGGGAATATTGACATAGCATCATGTGTATAAGGTGCTAGCATGTTGTCTTCAGGAGTTCATGCAGATTTTGAAGGAGGAAGGAAGAAGACTGACAGTTAAGGCATTTCAAGAGAAAGGGAGGTAGCCAGTCTTTTTGAGTTCAGTCACTTTAAGAAAATTGTGGAGGATCTGATTTGTGTTAGGGTGCACGCCTTTAATCCCAGCACTTGGGAGGCAGAGGTGTGTGGATCTCTGAGTTTGGGGCTATCCTTGTCTACATAGTGAGTTCCAGGACAGCTAGGGCTACAGAGGGGAAACCCTGTTTTGAAAAAACGAATGAATGAATGATAAAACCAAAACAAACAAAAACCAAAAAAGACCTCCAAACAAACAAAAGAGAAGGATGTGGATGACCACTGAGCTCTCTGGCCAGATAGTTTGCCATCTTAGTTCCCATTAAATGAAGCTGGTGTGTGCCGAGTCTTAGCCTTCGTCTGCCTTGGGTAGCATCGTGTAACACTGCACCGTGTTAATGCTGCAGATTAGAGTTTCAGGAAAATGAGTTCTTCTAGAATCTTGGTTTTAAACTTTGTAGCTGATGCTGTGGTCAGATTCTCACTCCTTGACCCCCAAATCCTTACCACACACTCAGGATTTCAGGAGAGAGGGTGTTGTTGTTGTAGTCCTTCTGTCGTAATGAAAGCCAGCTCCCCTGTTCCAGCCGGAATCTTTTCTCGTGCCACTAGCATCTTGGTGAGTATAGGGTAGGAGCTAATTAATCAACCAGGCTCATGGTGCGTAACAAATACATCAATTTTAAAGTTCAAAATTCCCAGTAAACCAGAGACAACAACTCTTTATAACATAGTAATGCCAGTGTTTTTTTGTTTATTATTGTTTGTTTTGTTATTGTTCTTTTGATTTTGCCTTTTGTTTTATTTGGCTCCTGAAAAATTAGGGGCCTTTTGCTTTTTATTTTTTTGTAACCAAAACAACAAAGAGGCTTCCATCCTATTTCATAGGCATGCATGTTTTTCCTCAGGGTGAAAGCATTCCGAGGAGTAGTTATCACTGGCTTTGATTTATTTATTTTTTTTTGAAAATAGAGTAGGGTGCTATTAGGTTATCTGCAGGTTCATCTATCTGATCTTTAGTTCTGCAGGCTCCTGGTGCATCTGTCCGGCTTCAGTTTTCTTGCAGTTTCTGCCAAGCAGGAAGCTCGCTCCCTTAGACTTTCCTGGGAACCCACACAGCCGAATCTGTAGATTTTGATTCCCTGACTTCTCAAGAGATTTGTTTGTTAGTTGTAATTGTTGCCAAAGCATTTGACCCCAGTAGTTGGCATACAATAAGTATGTATTATTATATACAACAATATGTATAATCAGTGTAACTTCATGTTGTTCTATTAAGTCCATATCTTTGGGGCATAGTTGACTATAAAATCCTAAAAACACTTGATGATCTATATTTGCATTAAAAAATTAGTAATGTATTTGTTCTAAGAAGTTGTACGTTACACTTGATTGAGAATAGGTCATTGCTGTCCTCAAATGAATAGAAAGACTATCATGGAGTGTGGACTTGAGAATTCTCTAAGACAAAGAAGGGGGTGCTGGAGAGATGGCTTAGCGGTTAAGAGCACTGACTGCTCTTCTAGAGGACCAGGGTTCAATTTCTGTCACTCACATAAGGGCTCACAACTGTCTGTAACTCCAGTTCTGGGGACCTTATGCCCCCTTCTGGCACTAGGCATGCAATTATTATATAGATATACATGCACACAAAGACTTACACACATAAAGTAAAATAAAAAAAATAAAAACTTCAAGAAAAAGAAAAAACAAAAGACAAGTTGTTGTTAATGGCTGAAGAGTAAGTAATGCGGTTGGCGCTTTGTGGTGAGTTCCTGTGTAAGGGAAGAGGAAAGAAAAGACTGTTCCAATTGCTTTCTGCATTTCACCCCATGTCTCATCTCTCAATGGTATTGGGAATTTCAAAATTTTGTCTGTTTTTCTTTTTCCACATTTCCTATTTTGAATATTAACATTTCTGAGACTTACTCTCTTGGATCAAACCATGTGTTCTTTGAAGGAACACAATAGGAGGGGAAAATACTAAGAAAGAGTATGCCTCAGCTCTTAGGAGCTAATGTGAGCATTCATAAAACACATATGGTTAGCCTCTAAGTTTTTTTTTAAAGCTAGATAATTATGCTATTATTTATTACATTTTAAATCTCTTTCAGCGGAGGGGGGGAGGGATAATGTGTGCCATGGAGTGTGTGCGGTGGTCAGAGGGTGACTTATAACACTCAGTTCTCACCTTACGCCTTGTAGTCCCTGGGGATCGAACTCGGGTCCTCAGGCTTGTTGGCAAGTGCCTTTACCCCATGGACCACTTTGAGAGCCCAAAATACTAATATCTCAGATTGCTGCGATGAACCTTTCTGACCCAAAGCAACCTGGGGAGAAAAGGATTTATTTAGCTTACAGGCTACAGTCCATCACTGAATGAAGTTGGGTCTGTAGCTCAAGAAAGGAGCTGGTGCAGAGGCCATGGAGGGGTGCTGTTTACTGGCTTTGTTCTCATGACTTGCTCAGCCTGCTCTCTTACAGAACCCAGGACCACCAGCCCAGGGGTGGTACCACCCACAGTGGGCTGGGTCCTCCCCCCCCAATCATCAATCAAGAAAATGCCCCATGGAACTGGCCTACACACCAGTCTCATGGTGGCAGTTCCTCAATTGAGGGTTCCTCTTGCCAGGTGACTGATTTGTGTCAAGCTGACAAAAACTAGCCAGCCAAGTAGTTACTTTTGATGACCTCCTGCAGAAGTCAGTCTGGATATGAATATGTAAATATGAAATGATGGTGAGAGCGAGTTTTTTTAAAGAAACCAAGAAGCTAGAGTTGTGTTATTCACAATGCTGCTTGACTAAAAGATAAAAGTTCCTCAGAATTGTATCTCTAGGATACTTCTAGGCTTGGGAGCGATTTGGGCAGAATGTGTCATAATAGCTCTTGCCGGAGAGTTTTACTTGTTGATTTTGAAATAGTAGGTGACTGCCGTAGCTGTGTACTTGTGAATATGTAACCTTGTCTAGACAACGCTGTTGGCACCCTCTGTGACGCTGAGTAATATCATAACCCCTGTGCCGTCCGTTGTCTGCGTGACAGCTTCCTGACTCAGACTGGCCCCCGCTCCAGCTGGATGCAAACTGGTAACTGGAAGAACTGAGGAGGCCATATTTGGGCAATAGCTTTAACAATTGGATGGAGGGGGGGGGTCACCTACTTTTAATAAATTTTAAATATTCATTTATACGTATATATGTGTGGAACAGCTTGGGGGAGTTCAGTTTCTCCTTTCACCACGGGAGTCCTCTGGATTGAATTTAGACTATCAGGTGTGATAGGTGAGCCATTTCAATAGTCCTAAGTCTATCTCCTTCCTAAGCAACTAAAACATTTTCTTTTCTGTGGTGTTTGGCACTTGCGCTCCCCCTCCACCCCCATTAACTAGGAAGAAAGACATTTTAGATAAAGTAATGCAAAAATGTCTTCCCAGATCTCAGGTTTCCGTACTTAAAATGAAGCCCTAATGCTGGTGTGTTTCTGTGACGGTGGGGATCACACCAGGGCATGGACGTGGAAGGCTTATGCGCCACCATGGGGCTCCAGCTCCGTTCTTGCTATATTTAGAATTCCTCCCTTTCTTAACAAATTACATGCAGGAATTACTAATTTTATACATTCTGAAATAAAAAAAGATCCCATATAAAGATACTTGGAATTTATGGGAATGTTCAAAGTTGGTTCCGTCCCCTGAGGATCATGTACATTTTGGCAGTGTAAACAACCATAAATATTTGAGAATTGTCTTGGTGATGATGAAGATGATGATCATGGTAACAGAGCAGGGACATGTTTTAACTGCGTAGCCAGGTTCTTGGCTGGCATCCTTTCTCCCTCACGTTATCTTCATCTTTCTGATGGCTGCTTTTGTGCCAAGGATCCTCGTGTCTTCTCCAGAGGCAGGATTGATTCACACATGAAAACATCCTCGCCGTAGACTGCAGTTAAAAACATGAAACTGGTTTCCACTTTCTCTTAGATGATGGAAATGTAGTATTTGTGGAAAATACTGTTTTATTGCTGCTTATGTAGCCTGGTTTGAAGCATCTAGCTTCTTTTAATCTTTGCTTCTTGCTGTTTGCAACCAAAGGTTATGTTAGTTTAGTGTGTGTGCCCCCTGCCTTCCTGCTAGAAAATGTCTTTGTCCAAGAAATGTGGCCAAGAACAATAAAAGTGATTCAGCAAGCCTGTTGCTGTATAGCAACAAACTCTTGGAACCGGAAACTCACAAAGAAGCCTAAAATCTATTTTAAAGGGCTGGAAAGGTGTTAGTGTTTCAGAAGAAACTAGAAGAGCCTGGAGCAGCAGAGGGCTTGGCTGCAGTGAGTGTTAGGAATCTTAGAATGGAGAGCGTGGGGGCTCATCTTGGAGAAGTTCAGGGGTGGAGGCATCAAAACCCAAACTTCTTCAATGGGACTGCTTCCAGGACCAGGGGGAGCGGGTTTCCTATTCTCAGAGAAAACAGGACCAGCTGGGCCTGGGTTGCCCCTCAGAAGCCCTCTCTTCCCAACTTGGGTTTGGAGCTGTTGCCCGTGAAGGGGGTTGTCTGTGGCATGAAATGTTATCACACGGTAAAAGGAATGCATTCTGGCTGCCGCCTGCTTCCGTGGTACCCTTTCTGGCTGCTAAACAATGTGGAGAAAGAGCCAACTTCCTGATGGTCATATAACCAGTAGCCCCACATTCTTCTGGGACTCGTTCTCAGAAATGATCTTTAAGCCTCAGAATACCCACTCTCTTGTTTGAGGGACCCTGGGTTGGGGCAACTTTACAAGGCACAGTTGTTTCATTTTTTTGTTGTGAAACAAAAATTAATTTTCGTTGATCTCATGCCTTACACTGACCATTTCTGAAGAAGCTATCTGCGGGAAAACAGTATGTCTTTGCTCTAGAAAATGGGAAAATTGATGCCATTTTTTTCTGAACTTGGAGGTTTTTTTAAAAAATTAATACAAACTTAAATCTCTACCTTTTTTATGAAGCTCTGTTCAAAAGGAAAAGAGTGTATGTGTGTATGTGTGTGTATGTACATGCATGTGTGAACTCATGCAGCCACGTGTGTGCACATGCATGTGTGTATGTTTGGATTTGTGTGTGGTCATGCAGTGTGCTCTTGTGTATCTCTATGTGTGTATATGCATGCAAATTGTGTGTATGCATGTGTCTGTGTGCATGTAGCTGGTCTATGATAGTCACGTATCTTAAGAAATCTCAGATACACAGAGACACTAAAACACAGTGAGCCAGACTGGAATTTGATAGTATTAATCTTAAAAAATGAAAACATTTTCCATGGAGTGGTAGAAATGAAAGAGGCCATTGGGATGTCCAGGCTGCACAGTGCACCTGTCTACACGTGGCTTGAGCCTTGGTTTTTCTAAGCCCTGGTGTTTGTTGATATGGACAGACATAGTCGGAGAACCCTAAACTTTTGGATGTGTTTATAAATTGCTCTGCGTTAAGTGTGTGTAAGTTTCTGTCTCTTTGTTTTGTGCTGGCATTCTACCAAACACAAGTAAGTTAATAACGGGATATTTCTTACCAAATTCCATTCCTTTTAGCATAGCCCAGGCTTGGCAAGACTTCCGCAGAGGATTTTTCCATTATACACACCTGATCACAGATGTTTTCACTCCCTGTTTGTATTGGGAGAAAAAAAAAGCCGGCGACACAAGAGTGACATTGTGCTCTCCCAGCGGAGCGCAGCCTGGGTTTGCGGGCTTTGTCTTCAGTTCTGGTTCTGATCTTTATAGTCATGTTAAGGTCTTCGTGCCCCAGAGTAGCCCTCTGGAAATGAAGCAACACTTGCTCTGAGTTCACTGCAGAAATTCCTTTCCACTTACAGTCGTTCCCAGTGTTCGTTCTGTGGTCCCAAGTGAGCAAGTTCTAAATTGCGTTTATTTTCTCAACTAGACCAATAAAAACACCTTGAAACGATGCTGTTTCACTAATAAGCAACTCACTACATTTCCTGTATATAATATGAGAGATGGGAGAAAAAGCATGTGTACACACACACACACACACACACACACACACAGAATTCTGGATCTGGGGAATAATTGTACTCATCACCACCAGCACCATGTCGCTGTGATGTCACTAAACAAGTCTTTCTGCAGCCCTTGTAGCAGGTGTGAGGCAGGCGCACGCTCTTCCCCTGGGTCACACTGGGGCCCCTGCTTTGGCTTTGTGTAGGTTGCTGAACACTTTGCCCCTGTTATCTTGCTGAGTGCCCTCTCCACTGCATTCCGTGCTCTGCAGAACTATTTCATGAACCTGAAAGTAGTTGTTCGGGCATTTTTCAGGGAGCAGCCTGAGTATAGAAACAAGAAAAAAAAAAAACCCTTTGTCTTTGAAATGCTGCTATAGTCCCCCCTTTAGCCTTCACACTGTAAGCGTGTGCATTCGCTTCTCATTTTTTTCCAGAAGATTTTCTTTTTTTATTTTTTTGAGACAAGGTCCCACTATGTAGCCCTGGCTGACCTGGAACTTGAGGCCAGTGAGACTTCAAATTCACTGAGATCTGCCTCCTCTGCCTCCTGAATGCTGGGTTTAAAGGCATACATGACCGTGCCCAGCCCCCATGATTGATTATTTTTAATTGAAGATGTTGGGTGTGTGTGTATGATCCTCCCAATTTTTGTTTATATTATCTGTTGATCCTTCATCTTCTATTTCACTCATTTCTAGTCTGATCTTTCATTTCCTTCATTCTGTTTTGCCTACAGGTGTTTTGATTTTCTAAGCCCAAGCTTTGGCTAAACCTGTAGTCCTACTTGTTGCGGGATACATGATAACACCACGAACCCCGAGTTTGTGTTTGTGTTCATTAAATAAAATCAATGGAAGTGGAGCTAGCAACTAGTTGGTAGAAAGTAATCATAGAGAGTTGGAGGGAGTCTGGAAGACTGATAGAGAGGCGCCCAGAAAGTAGTAGGAGGGACTTTGAGTGTGGCAGTATTTCTTGGTTTGTCAGTGAGGGAGGGAAGCTCTTTTTGGAGACATTGGTGATGAGGGAAGGTCAGCTAGTTGCGCCTCAACCTCTCTGAGCTAGCAAGTCTTCACCCCAGCTTCCTACTCCTTAGCCTTATTGAAAAATAGATCGATAGAGATTTAATTAAAAACTCTATTTGATGGCAGTGGCAGGAGGTAGATCTGGTGGTGGCTTCTGGAGAAGTCCTGCAGAGCCACAGTTATTGACGGAAACAGCTGTGCATTCAGCTGTAGCTACTGTGCTGGAGATAAAACAACACGTCCTGCCTCAGTGCCCCAAGTACTGGGTTATAGTCTTGTCCCACTGAACCTTCAAGGCGTGGGTGCCTATAGCTTTGGGTGGATGCCTATTTTTATATGTATATTTTAGTTTCTGGTACTAAACAAACAATAAAGACAATGAATGTAAAATGATTGTGACTTAGTTACTGATGCTTCAGTACAAGATTGGGAAGTACTAACGTCCCAAACAAAGCATGTGATGGAAGAAACCAAAACGCTATTCACCCCATAAACCATAAAGCAAAGAAACAGACAGAAGTGGGCTCTCTTCCAGAATGCGCCCCAAGTGACCTAAGAGTACAGCAGAAGGCTCCACCTACCTTCTCAAGACCAATAGCTCTTCCTTTCCCGAGATCACCACCCCAGGTACCCAAGCCTTTAATGCATGAGCTTTGGGAGGCGGGGGGGGGGGGGGGGGTCAGTTGTCTAAACCGTAATATGCACTGATTTTTTTAATCACCCTTCAATCTTTTCTACTTTCTAGCATTACTCTGACCAACAAGCTTTACATTTCCATGCCCTTGCTTTAGGTTCCCTTTTAAAATTAATTTGAATTTGTTTCACTGTTTTAGGGAGTGCTTCCAGTTTGTAGATTCTTTAGGTGGGTCAAGATTTGCTTTCTAGCTTGGGCAGTTAATTCTATGACTAATCCGTCTGTGCCTGCTGGGAAAAAACCAATATATACATCTAAAGACAGTTGTGGGTGACTTTTTAATTGGTGTTTACATATCTTACACTGTAACACACGGTGTGTGTGTGTGTGTGTGTGTGTGTGTGTGTGTGTGTGTGTATTGCTGGTGTGCTAATAAGACTTTCATTGCTGTGTTTAAATGAGCAGGACATGGGTGGAAAGCATCCTCTTTTGACTCAGAGTTCCCGAAGCTTGAGAGGCCCCTGCTGGGGAGGGAGTGGTGGAGCAGGGCTGCTCTTTTCACAGCAGCCAGGAAGCAGCTGGAGAGGATATCAGCCCTAAAGGGCTTCCTCCTCCTGCTCTTCTTCCCCCTGCATCCCCAGCCTGTGAGCTGGTGCCTTCTCCATCCAGGGCACTCATTCAGATTTCTATCAGCACGTGAAAGAGTTGTGCCTAGTGAGCTCATCACTATAAATGGGGAAACTATTTCCTGGAGGGTGTGCATCTTTTTCCTTTTGGAGCAAGTATCCCTAGGACTATGAAGACCCTGTTGCCTGAAGGTAGGTGGGGCAGGACCAAAGAGTGACCCGCGTGCTCTGAGGGGAGTCAGTCAGCCTTCTTCCCCTGGCCAGTGTTTGAATGGGAGCCCTACAGGGAGGTGACGCAGAACAGTTTTGAGTGCTGTCCCTTGTGTAGGTGATGACTGTGGTGAGACCATGGCGACCTCAGCCAGAGTGTGCCCTGGAAAGCAGCCTAACTTCAGTGGGGTGGCCACTGACAGCAGCACTGACATCTGCAGCCCTTACATAGAATCTGTAGAGCTTGCCAGGCACCCTTTATCACCATTCTATGTAAAGGCAGTTTCTCCGCTCTATTCCTTGGGAGTCCTCAAGCTTTTATGCTTAGATCTTCAGAAACCCCGTAGGAAGGCTCTGCAGCGTTTACTACGGTAGAAAAAGCACGGTCACAGTTGAGGCAGGATGTGGCTGATTGTGGCTCAGATGATGTTGCCTGGTCTGTTAGGGATGAAGCTCAAGGGTTCCTTATGCCTTTCACAGTTTCTGAGAGCTTAACACTGATTCATGAGTGGAAAAAGAACTCAGGTAGGTGTCAAAAATAATGGAATTCTGTTAGGTACTGGTGCCAGCGCCATTTTCTTTCCGTGGCCTCGATCACGCTTTCCTGTTGACTTTTCTGCCTCTTTCTGTTTCTTCTCCGTTCCCACATCTAGCTGCCCTTTCTCTTCCTGCACTTATTCAAAGCCCAATTTCCCCAAAGTTTTGCTCCTTACAGCATCTTCAAGACCTGTCTCACAAATCCCAAGTTTGTTCTCCATCTCTTTGGCTTTTTTGAACACCGTTCCTCACTTCCTTCTTTGCCTGCCATCTAGGTCCTCTTGAATGTCCCATTTATACCTCAAAATCCAGCACGAGGGGGCTGGAGAGATGGCTCAGAGGTTCAGAGCACTGACTGCTCTTCCAGAGGTCCTGAGTTCAATTCCCAGCAACCACATGGTAGCTCACAACCATCTATAGTGAGATCTCGTGCCCTCTTCTGGCAAGCATACATGGAAGGAATGTTGTATACATAATAAATAAATAAATCTTTAAAAAAAATTAAAAAAAAAATCCAGCACGGGATAAAGTGTAGAGGTTTGAATATGTTTGAATACTTGGTCCCCTGTTCTTGAGGCTGTTTGAGAAGGCTTGGGAGGTATGGACTTGCTGGAGGAAGTGTGTCACTGGAGGCGGGCTTTGAGGTTTTAAAAGCCACAGGCAATTCGTGGTTAGCTCTCTCTGCTTCCTATTTGTGTTTCGAGATGTGAATTCTCAGCTGCAGTTCCAGCTGCCTGCTACCTGCTGCCTGCTACTTCCTCTCTGGCATCACGGAGCATTAAACCTCTGGAACCATAAGCCAAAGAAATCCTTTCTTTATGCTGCTTTCGTTGGGGTGTTTTACCACAACCATAGAAACATAACCAAGACTGTGCCCATTCTGTGTGTCTCTTGGCTTCTTTCGCTCTTTCCCGTTTATGCTTTTTCTCTTCTCCATCACCTCTACCTGAGGTTTCAGGATTAGTGTGACCTCTTTCCTTCATGCCTTTTTGCACTAATCATTAATGACCAGTGCAGCATTTTATTGCCTCCTACTGGAAAGATCTGTGCCTTTCTCTTGCTGTGTTCCTGCATTGCTTTTGCTGTTCTTATTCCAGAATGAATGTACGGGGAGATGACCCACAAGCGTTGGCAATCCTGTTGCTGAGAAGGCTGTTGGATATCAAGAGCTTGCTGTCCTCTCCCTACCCCCCAGAAACATACTCTCCCTATAAACACGTGTAAACATATAACCACAACCAAATGTTGTTGGTTCTGAAGATGTTTGATAGATTAACCATTTTTGGTGATGGCTGTTACTGAGTTCTCTTCGAGGATTCTTTTGATTTTTAACCATTTGTTTTTATTTTAAAGGAAGATTTCAAGCCGTAGATTTTTTTTTTTATAGTGAACACCGTCTTCTTTGAATTTACTAACTCTTAGACATAAGGAGAAAAACTATGTGAGGTTGAGGCATTATCTAAGCGAACCGGACATTGCCTAGCAGTGGTTGCTATCCGCTGGGGTGTAGCAATATGGAATATTTTAAGCAGTGAGTTATTTATACTCAAGAGGAGACTGATGGTGTGTTATTGTGGGAAACAGTGCAGTTGTGCTACCCAAATATGGCACAGGCATGCACAGCTGAATGGCTGTGCAGCAGCTACTGCAGAATTGGGCTGGATTCTGAGGAGTGGCTTGCAAGGTTCACTCTGGTGGTCTGGCTTTGATCGAGTTCTCCTTTCAAACCAAATCATTAACCTTCTTAAAACATGCCTTTTATATGCGTGGACATGAAATTAATGGGTATAGTTTTAAAGAAAGCAGTTCAAGTTTTAATGGAAGTGACCATTGTGTGTTTCTAGTTTTAAGGCGTTTTAAGTTTGCAAATGAGGGTCATACACAATCGCTTTCAAAGTGAGGTTTAAACTTGGACTTCCAGACTGGATGTGTGCATTTAACTTCAATTAAATCCTGGCTTTGGGCTGAGGTTAGTGCACGGAAGTAGCACTCGTGAGACCCTGGGTTGAAGTCACGCTAGTAAGGAAATAAACTTTCCTATTGAAAAAAATTATGTAATGTATTACCTTTGTTCTACAATTAAGCATAAAGATAGTCTCTATTTGATTTTCGCTTTATAGCATAGGAGAAAAGCGCATCAAAAATATCAGAGGTAACTCAAAGGCAGGCTGGTGTAGTTAATTGTGGAGACACATTCCTGGGAATGAAGGACATGGGAATGGGGGTGTTGTGATGAATGGGGAGGTCTTCATTCATGAAAGGAAGCGAGGGTGAGACCCTTTGCCCTGGGGCTCTTCCGGAAGGAGGAAGCAGGAAAAGGAAGTGGTTCTCTGCGGACTTCGTTCACTGCCTTGTGTGTATGAAAACAAGCAGGTGTCGTTTTTGTAAAGAAGACAAGCCATGCTGCTTTTTGTGGGAGGCGAACAAATTTCACACCAAAGAATAAAAATAGAATCAGGTGAGGTATCCTGTAAAAAAAGAAAACTTCCTGGCTAAAGTAACTGCTGCTTCCTGCAGGACAGATGCCCAGCGCAGCAGACAGTAACAATTGAGTCCAGCACAGGCAGTACTAGTTGAGCAGTAAGTAGAGATGTGTACACCTTCTCTCCGCTGAGAGCAGCTGAGGTTGAGCCTCCTGTGGCCACACTGAAACCAGCCCTGCGGCTGTTAAGGCCTCTGGTGTTTTCTTATCAGTTCTGTGTAGGCTGTTTCCGTGACTGTCTAGAGACCTGTGACTGTTTAGAGACCTAGAAGTATGTCCCAGGATTCCTGTTTTGTTTGAGAAAGGCTGTTGGAGTCAGGGAAGATGATGGCATAGAGCTCCCTGTGGAAGCCTGCCCTAGTCCTGACTGACTAAACACGGGACTTGACTGGGGCTGGAACCCAGTTTGTCTCTCCTCAGCAGGCCTTAAAATGATTACATTTATTTTTGCCCAGCTCAAGTCTTTTAGGTCCCCAGTGATGTCACCCCTGTCCTGCTTCTGACATCTTGCTCATCAGTTCTTAAAAGCAGCTGGGACGTCAGCAGTTAAGGACAACAAACCTAACTAGCTAAGCACACTTCTGCTCTTCTGTCAACTTTCCTTTGTAAACCGTGTGAGTAGTTGGATATGAATGGCTGCCTCAAATACAGACTTAGTGTTTGTCTGGCACTTTTGCGTTTAGAATCTCATGCTAGGTAGCTCTTTTACAAATGTTTTCATTTACTCATTTGTGTGTTTATATGTGCATGCGTATGCACGTGTGTCCTCCGTCCGTCCGTTCGTCCGTCCATCCATGTGTGTGTGTGTACATGTGTGGAGGTTTGAAGACAAATTTCTGCAATCACTTTTCTCTTTTGCTAGTGGGTGCTGGGGTGTACGTACAGTCAGCGTTGGTGATGAACTGTCCTACCAGACCCAGGCAGATCTTACTACTGCATTTTTTTGTCCAACCAAACCAGAGAGGCTAAATAGAGCTTATCTAAAGCTGTAGAAATGGATGTTTTGGCAAAAGTGGGATTTGAATTCCTGTCTTTTGGCTCTAGAATTGGTGAGTATTCTACCCAGTAGTACAAAGGTCCTAGTAGATAAGTCTGTGGTAAATATTCATTCATTCATTCATTCATTCATTCATTTATTTTGGCTTTTCGAGACAGGGTTTCTGTGTGTGACTCTGCCTGTCCTGGAACTCACTCTGTAGCCCAGGCTGGCCTCGAACTCACAGAGATCTACCTGTTTTTACCTCCCCAGGACCAGGACTAAGGGCATGCGTCACCACTGCCTGGTGCTAAACATTTTTTCTGTAAATTATTTCTGAGTCAGTTCTGTATCTTTATTAAGTGAAGATACATACACATCTATATCCTGTAGAATTAGGGGAAATAATATTGTTCCCTGATAGTGAAATCACATAAAGAATATTACACATCTGTGTTTTTACTTATTTCAAGAAAAATAATGCAAAAATATTCAACAAAAAGTAATTAATTTAGCCACTCGAAATGGACACTGATAAGTCCTTTAGTCAAAACACATATAACTATTGCTCTCAGAAAATAACCCATCAAAAACGTCTCGGCCTGTGAATCCCTTAATTTAGGAACAAAGGGTGGGGTGCAGGTTTTTGAAAACTCTTCCTGGGGATGTAGGCAACAAACCAACAGAGCCAGAGATGGTCTTGAGCTGTGTTACTTGGTTTTATGATAACAAATGCTTGAGGAGTTACTCAGCTGAGAAAGACAGAAGTGAGATCAAAAAACCTGGTGAAAGCCAAGCCTCCGTCCCTCTCTAGTCTCCTTGTCCTTGTCTTCCCAGGCAGGGCAGGGACGGTGGCAGGAGGAGGTAGGCAGGGCTCTCCAGAGGTGATGACAGGAATCTCAGGCCACCACAGTTGAACCTGCCTTTCTGTATCAACCCAACGAGCCCTTTTCACTACAAAATGTGACCGAAATAAACAACAATAAATAAAATTAGCTTTTAGACAGGCCTCACTGGTTAGAGCTGAGAATAAATATTGGCCTTATCAGGTACTGTGTGAGCTTATTCTTAAACATTCTTTCCAGGAAGGGTCTGTGTATAGCCTGGAGGCTTTATAGGAAGCAAGTGGGGAGTGGGGGAGGGGATGGGGCCCGTGGGGCTTGCCTGGGAGAAATAGCTGGTGGCCTCAGGAAGCTAGAGCTGCTGACTTCTGTGGTGGATGTGGGCCTAGAGGAGACAGTTGCCCTTCCCCTCTGTCAGTAGTTCTCTGGGGGACCATGGGTCTTTATTACTTATGTGCATTGCCTTCGACTGTCATGAAACTGCACATACCTTGTAACACAATACGTGAACCGACGCTGAGGGAACAGGTGGGTGGCAGGGAACGAACACGCCCCTGCCTGTGGCATGCTTTTATCATGACTAAATCACTAACCCTGTGGATTTGAGGCGTGATAAGCAGCTTTTAGTGGGGGGAAAAAAACCCATTCAATCTCACCAGAAGAGGCCAGGAGTGCTTTTATAAACTTAGATTTTTTTTTCCCTTGAACGTGTATGTATGTGTGGATGTCCTGTCTTTAGTCAGGAAAGGGGTAATCCTAAAGTTGGAGTTGAAGGTGGTAGTGAGCCACCCGGCATGGCTCCTCTGGAAGAGCAGCAGGTGCCTGAAACGACCGAGCCATCTCTCCAGCACCCAGAGGCTTAGCCCGTGTTCTGCCTGAAGCTAGCTAGCAGTGGCCCTCAAACAACTCCCGGGAGGTTGAGCCCGAAGAGCAGAGCCTTCTTAGCCTGGTGTTTGGTGCAGTGGTAATGACCCTGTCGCTTGTGGCGCTGGCCTGTTTAGGTGGTGAGACCTGTAACAGTATTGGAAAGATTTCAGTGTGCATCGGAAAGTAGAAATTTCTGGAAATATTCATCTCCCCCTGTTAAGTCAAAAATAAAAAGAAGGGCAGCTTCGCTGGCGCAGAGAAATCCAATTAGGTCAAATCAAGCCAAATCAAAATGCCCATGGTTTTATTAAGTACTGCACTCTTGGGTAGCCGAGGACATGTCGTAGAGACAGGACAGTAGGAAGCCCATGCCCACCCAGAACCATGTGTTTCTCCCCTGGGAGCCCACTTAAATACCCTGTGGGAGTGGTCCTGGGATTTGGAATCTGGAGCAGTGCAACTCCCAGGCCAGCGGGGCTAGGATGGATGCCAGGGTCTGGGGGCTACGCTCCAGACTTAACACCCCTCTCCCCCATAATCCTCTCTTCAGCAGGAGGTTGAGAGATACTTCCATGCTAAGGGAATTGCCTTGTTAACTTTCTTTTGGGCCCGCCCTCACTTAGTGAAATAGGATGTTTATAAACTGTTCTGCTTGTTTACAGTTTTGGTTGTGAGCTTAGCCTTTTTTAACGGCTGAGCCCTTTCCAGCCCTTTGTTCTGCTTTTTGAAACCAGGTCTCACTCTGTAACCCGGGTGTCCCCTCCTAAGTGTCAGATTATAGGTGTGTGCCACCATGCCCAGTGGACACATTTATAAATATTTCACAATCATAAATTATGTTGTGAATTATTTACTCGTCACCTTTTAATAACCGAGTTCTCTTTTATAGAGGTGATGGCTACAGCGCCCTTCTCAGAGCCGAGAAAAGCCTGCAGAGCACCAAGGGGACCCTTATCCAACCAGTTTCCTTAATGGGTCCTTTCTAGGTGGGAGAGGGCTGTGGGAGGACTGAGAGAAGGCTGATGGCCACTCTCTCTATCCTTAGAGCCTGGAAGAGTGTCATAGTCTGTTTTTCTAGAGGGGGCCCCCACCTTCTCTCTCCTGCTGGTCCTTTATGGGAAAGTGCCTCTGCCCATTGTGGAAATAGCTTTCTTGCAGATCTGGGCCATGGGAGAAATTGCCCATGTGCTCTTTCTCTCCCTGATAGTTAGCTGGGCAGCTACTGCCTGCAGTAGGAGTCATACTGAGGTGTTGGTTAAGGGAGGGCCTCGATTAGATAGGTGCTTAGCACAGCGCCTGCTTTTTCTGAGCCCATAGGTTAGAGATGCCCTTTGGTGCCCAGATTCCTTCTCCTTGCTGTATACAGGGGAGGTAGAATCTCTAGGATAGCAGGGCATGGGGTACGTACGTATCTCAGGGAGTTTTCATATATAGAAATACCCATGCGAGGAGCGTCTAATCCAGTTTATCTTGTTGTAGGATGGTTCTTTTCTGATTATCAAAGTCCTTGTAGGAATTTCAGAAAATATTGCAAACTGTGCAAAGGAAAAATAAAAACCACTTTTTAGATACCTCTAAATGCTTGCTAATGATATTTTGATAGGTTAGAAATCTTTCTTATTGTGACTTCCAGATGTTTTTGCCTGTAAATATGCATGCACGGGGCACGGCACTGAAATGTTACGCATGTGCGCACAGACACGTGGAAGTTTTTAACAGTCGCAACCACACGCCATTGGCTTCATCTGCAGAATAACGGGGAAAGAAAATCAGAGGAACTGTAATCCATCTGTCTCTGTAGTTGGTGGCAGGACAGAGGCGATTTGTGTGGGGGAGGAGGCTGAGCCAAAGGACTGAGGGGGACGTGTGGAGGGGCAACAAGGTTTCTTTAATTGACTCTTTCTCTGAGTTAGAAAACTAAACACTGGCAGTAGGAAGTTCAGAGACTTCTGTGTGAGCTCTTCGTGCAGAGAGGAGCAAAACCCCCTTCAGACTTTGTCGGCTACTCTGGGAAGCTGAAGCCTGGCTTCCAGGCATCCTTTTGCCTTTTCCTCAGCCCCCTTGCAGGTACTCAAGCTGACTGCAGTTGTAGTGCTCTTGTTTTAACTGTGCAGCTGAGTCAAGCATCAGAACTCCACCCACTGACTTAGAGGTTGCAGCAATTTTCTCCTGACCAACAGTGACTCGCCTTTGAGAAGCCACACCCATGCACATGGCTATGTCTTACTTTTCACCCCCAGCGCCTCTCTCCCTCTTCGTGCTTAAAACGAATGTTAAAACATCTCGAGTGCTGGAGAGATGGCTCAGCGCTATGCTTCCAGAGGATCCAGGGTCAGTTCCCAGCACCCACATGGTGGTTTACAGTCTTCCAGTACTGGGGGATCTGAAGTTCTCTCCGGGCCCCTGTACTCTTGTGGTACATGTTCTTGGGCAAAACATTTGTAAACATTTAAAAAAGAAATCTAGCAGCAAATTCAAAATGTGCTTTTTAAAAAATGACCAAGCAGTGCTTTTGGAGTATTTGTCCTGTCTGACTGAATTTCCTGTATTTGTTGTCAGGAGAGGACAGTGACGTCACTCAGACAATGGTCTCTCCATGTAACAAAGCAATTGAGAAAATAACTTTAAAAGACGAGGGCTGGAGAGATGGCTCAGTGGTTAAGAGCATTACCTGCTCTTCCAAAGGTCCTGAGTTCAATTCCCAGCAACCACATGGTGGCTCATAACCATCTGTAATAAGGTCTGGTGCCCTCTTCTGACCTGTAAACATACACACAGACAGAATATTGTATACATAATAAACATTTAAAAAAAAAGACGAAAGGTTTGCGTTGTCTTTCCTTTAGAAGTTCCAGTCTAGTCCGTAGACACCGTTGCTTTTGTGCCTGTTGTGAGGCAGTACATCACAGCAAGAGCAGCGTTGTGTTCTTAGGAGGTGGTGTGCTTTCGTTTGTTTGTTTGTTTTGAGACAGGGTTTCTCGGTGTAGCCCTGGCTGTCCTGGAACTCACTGTGTAGATGAGACTAACCTCGAAATCACAGCAATCTGCCTGCCTCTGCCTCCTGAGTGCTGGGATTAAAGGCATGCGTCACCACTGCCTAGCTGGTGGTGGGCTGTTAAGAGGCATCCTGTAGCTCTAGACCTTTGGGGACTACCTGAGCTGTAGCAGCACCTGCTTCCCTTGGTCTTGGTTTGGGGAAAGGTTGTCCTTCAGTCTCCTTCTGTCCTGTTCAAGGAGCTCCATGGTACCCTACTGTGCAAAGTCCGCCTCCTGCCCCCCCCTCCCCCCCCGTGTGTGTGTGTGTCTGTGTGTGTGCATGTTTGTGTTTATAATGCATGCCCAGGACTTGGGGAGAGTTGTGAGCTGCAGAGTGCAGAGTGATGATTTGATATGCATACCAGTGAAGTGGTTGTGCCTGGCGCCTAGCATCTTCCCGTCCTTAAGCAGTGGTCATCTGTTTGTGGAAACCTTCCAGTCAGTCCGTCACTGATCTGAAATATATGACAGACAGGTGTTGGACTCTTGACTCACCCGACTCTGCTTCAGGACCCCGAGCTCATTTTCTCTGTCAGATTCCATTTTTTTCAGAATTGTAAATTGTTTTCTTTTAAAAAATTAATGGTAATTTTAAAAAATTGGAAATAGTTTTTACACAATATGTTTTGACTATAGTCTTCCATCCCTCAGCCACTTCCAGATCCTTCTCACCTCCCCACACCTAAATCCATGCCCTTTCTTGTTCTTTCTCTTTAGAAAACAAATAGGCTTCTAAAAAAAATAAATAAGTAAAAAATAAAAACATAAGATAAAAACCAACAAATGCACAGGCAAAAACAGACAAACAAATAAACAAACAAAAAACAACACAAGCCAAAGAAAAAGCACAAGAAACACATGCAGACACAGAAACACACACATTCACATATATAGAATGCCTTAAAAATCCCAAACTGGAAACCATAATATATTAGCAAAATACCTGTAAGGTTAAAAAAAATATTGTTCAGACTAAGCATTATGAGACCAAAAAAGAAAAGAAAAAAAAAAAAAGGACTTCCAGAAACATTCTTCAGGTCATTTTGTGTTGGCCTTCTACTGCTGGGCATGGGACCTTCCTTAAAAGTGGTTTGAACATCCATTGAGACTCCATTGGAGAATGTTAATTTTTCTGTTGCAAACACTTATCAATTGGAGAGAGTTTCTGGGTTGGGGTAGGGGCTTGTGTCTACTTCCCCGCTTGCTACTGGGACCCCATCTGGCTTAGACTTGTCCAAGCCCTGTGCATGCTGCCATGGTCTCAGAAGTCCTCTTGTGTCAGGCCTGTTGTGTCTCCACGACCTGTTTCCTTGGTATCTTCCACCCCCTCTGGCTCTTGCGATCCTTCTGCCCCCTCTTCCGTGGGGTTCCCTGAGCCCTGACCGGAAGGATTTGATGTTGACATCCCATTCAGGACAGAGTGTTCCAGAGTCTCTTACTCTGCACAGTTTCCAGTTGTGGGTCTCTGGCTTTGTTGCCTTCTGCTGCAGGAGGAAGCCTCTCTGATGATGGCTGAGCGAGGCGCTGATCTCTGAGTACAGCGGAAGGTTGTTAGGAGCCATTGTATCGCTACAGTCCTTTAGCAGAACAATTTGGTTTCCCCCAGGTTCATGGCTTATCTGGTATCAGGTTGTTGGCCACAGGAGCAGTATCATGTCTGTGTTCCCTCTCTGGAGTGGGCCTTAAATCCAGTGAGATGGAGGTTGGTTACTCCCCGAACTTTTGTATTTCTGCTGTACCAGTGTATCTTGCCCGCGGGTCACCATTGTAGACTGAAGGTTTTATAACTGGGTTGGTTTTGACTTTGCTCTTTTGGTAGCAAGCAGAGTACTACTCTCCAGTACCATAGCACTAGGCAATAGGGACGAAGGCGCTAGGCAGGCACCAGCTAGGCTTCTCCGTGTTCAGTGAGTTATGTTGGTGTTATCTCCAGCAATTGACCTTACTCTCAGTAACCTTGGTAATAGCCTGGCTTGGGTATGGGTTTCCATGGGGCTCTTATGCCCAGTAACTCAGATGAGATGTAACCTCTTCCTGACACTGAAAGTTTCCCTTGGTGGCTAGAGATGTTTCGTTGTAGCTTTGTCTCCTGGTCATTTGGTGCTTCCATTTAGATTATTTCCACATTAGTGTATATTTTAAGAAGCTTCTACTGCAGTAGATTTTTTTTATTTAAATTTATTTATTTATTAAGGATTTCTGCCTCATCCCCACAACCGCTTCCCATTTCCCTCCCCCTCCCCCGATCAAGTCCCCCTCCCTCATCTGCTCGAAGAGCAATCAGGGTTCCCTGACCTGTGGGAAGCCCAAGGACTGCCCACCTAACCTGGAAACATCCTAGATGCCCTTCAACGGAAGAATGGATGAAGAAAGTATGGAATATATACATATTAGAGTATTACTCAGCAGTAAAAAACAAGGACTTCTTGAATTTTGCGTACAAATGGATGGAAATAGAAAACACTATCCTGAGTGAGGTAAGCCAGACCCAAAAAGAGGAACATGGGATGTACTCACTCATATTTGGTTTCTAGCCATAAATAAAGGACATTGAGCTTATAATTCATGTTCCTAGAGAAGCTAAATAAGAAGGTGAATCCAAGGACAAACACATAGGCATCCTCATGAATATTAACCTTCATCAGGCGATGAAAGGAGACAGAGACAGAGACCCACATGGGAGCACCGGACAGAAATCTCAAGGTCCAAATCAGGTGCAGTAGATTTTTATATGACCCCTCAGATGGCCCTTAGAGTTAGCTGTTGCCCCTCCCACATTCCCTCCCTTAGGCCACTTTTCTTTCTCCTCTCTGTTTGATGCTCCTGTTCCATCCCCATCCCCCAGTCAATACGTATTATTTCCTTTTTTTTTTTTTTTTTTTTGGTTTTTCGAGACAGGGTTTCTCTGTGGTTTTGGAGCCTGTCCTGGAACTAGCTCTTGTAGACCAGGCTGGTCTCGAACTCACAAAGATTCGCCTGCCTCTGCCTCCCAAGTGCTGGGATTAAAGGCGTGCGCCACCACCGCCCGGCGTATTATTTCCTTTTCCTAGGGAGAGCCTTCCTTTCTCCATAGTCCCTTGCTCTATACCTAACCACTGTGGTTATACGGATTGTATTCTGCTTATCGAAGACCTAATAGCTAACATCCACATATGTGCAAACACAGACAGTATTTGTTCTTTTGGGCTTGGGATACTTCATTCAGAATGATTCTTACTAGCTCGATCCATTTACCTGCGGATTTCCTGATTTTATTTTTATTTTTAAACATCTGAGTCCATTGTGTAAATGTACCACATTTTCATTATTCCTTCCTCTGTTGAGGGACATCTAGGTAGTTTCCACTTTCTGGCTATTATGAATGGAGTAACAGTGAATATGGGTGAGCAGGTGTCACTGTGTTAGGATGAAGCATCCTTTGAGAATATGCCCAAGAGTGGTCTAGCTGGTTCTTGAGATAGATCAATTCCCATCCTCCTGAGGAAATGCCATATTGCTTTCCCTAGTGGCTCTCCAAGTATGCAGCCCCACCAGCAGTGGTGAGCAGTCCCTTTCTCTCTGTATCCTTGCCAGCATGACCTGTCTTTTGGTTTTACCAATCTTGGCCATTCTGGTTGGTGTAAGATTAAATCTCAATGTAGTTGCCAAATTGCATTTTGATATTTGTTATTCAATCTTGTCTGTCCACTCCTCCATTCTTTTTTAATGTGTTTTTTTTCTTGTGCACTTAATAATTTGAGCGATTTCAGAGACAGATCATTAGAGTTTTTACATTTATAAAATATCTTCTCATGTTCATGGGCATGGTGCCTCTGGCTGTGAGGCAGAGGCAGAAGATCTTATATTTAAAGCCGGCTTAGATTGTGGAGTGATGCCAGGTCCCCCAGAATTACGTAGTGAGCCCTTATCTCAAATAACCCAGAGAAAAATGCACTTGCCAGCCAGAGAACCCGCTCACAGGCAGCATCATGAAGTGGCCTTTCTGTTTACATGTGTTCTTGTTGTATTGTCTTTACAGCCGCAATCAGCTGTCTGCCCTGCCCGCCTGCCTGTGTGGTCTGCCTCTCAAAGTCTTAATCGCGAGTAACAACAAGCTGGGATCACTGCCTGAAGAGATAGGTCAGCTCAAACAGTTAATGGAGTTGGTATGTTATTGTTTTCTAAGACACTCTTCTTTGCTAACTGATCCTAACCGTTAAAGGTCTTCCGAAAAAAACTTGGTTATAGATGGGCAGGGAGAAGGCTATAACCATCCTTTACCACCACTATAACAAATACCTGAGATTGGGAATTTTATAAAGCAGGTTGTGTAGATCGCAGTGTTGGAGGCTGAAAGTTCAGACCAAGCTGGCCTTATCTGTTTGACCTCTGCTGATGAATTTCCTCATCTACAGCTGATGGCATCATGGTGGGAGCATGTGACTAGACAGGGCGCCAAGCAGAGGGAGGGACCAGTTTTATGCGTTTATAATGGTCCACAGTCATTGGCCCTTACTGGGATCCCGCAAGCACTGTGATAACCCTGTATAAGGAAATGGTCTGATCACGTCCCGCTAGGCTCCCTCCTTAAAGGATCCCCTACCTCCTACCACCATCAGACTGAAGACTTAAGTGTGTGAGCCCCTAGGACCAACATGGAAACTACAGCAGGCGCCAATCCTGGAGGTGTGTGATAAAGTCATTAAATGGGGAGACATGGTAGTGACAGCCGTGCAGTGCTGGGCTATGGGCCCTGAAATCCTGTGGATTACACCTGAATTTCACAGGCCTTGCAGTTTTGAAGTTAGCAGGTTGTGGCATCATAGCGACATGATTTTTGCAGATCGCATTTACATCCAAAAAAAGTATGGTTACGTCAGAAAAAAATCTCTACTATCTAAGATAGGAAGCCATACTTAAAGATGTCAAAGAGCAGAAATAGCTGTGATTCTGTATGGAGTTTGGCATATGTGGGACAGTGCTGTCTCCAATCCTGGATATAAGCTGTGGGTCCATTATGCTGAGAGCTGATCTTGGCTAGGGTGTCCCTTCATCCCAGGTCCTGTCCCACACCTTAGTACTGTCACAGTCCTGTCTCCCCAGACCCACAAATTACAGAATGTCAGAGCCCCAGTAGATTGTAGTAGTGGTGTCATCCAGGCTCTTGACCTCTTGATCAAAAGATGGTACCCAGGCCTGCGAGACAATGATATATGGAAATTCACCGCTCATGGGAATTTGAGCTGAAACACCCTCATCATTGGCACTGTCCAGCAGACATCCAAAGCAAACCAAAAAAAAAAAAAAATGTGGTTTACATGTAGCAGTGGCCATGTTTAAACAGTTAAAAGAAACAAGAGAAAGTCCTTTCTGAGATATTATATTTAACTCTAGAGAGGCAACTATGATCCCTGTATGTATGACGGAAAGCTATTGAGATCTGTCTGTCTGTACCCTTCTGTTTGTACTGAGCCTTTCCTACCAAGTCCAGTGTGCATCTTCCAGGGGTCAGTTGCCACACGTAGGATCTGCCGCACACTGGGTCTCATTGCTACCGAGGCTGGGCCACCACTTTCCTGTGACAGCTCTGTGGCCTTACTGTGTTAAGTTCTGTTGTCCCTGGGTCTGGGCAAGGATACTTTTAGTAAAAAAACATTTTCGAGGGGATGCAGTCAGTTGGCTCAGTGGGGAAAAGAAGTTGTCACCAAGCCCGCTAACTTGAGTTCAAATCTTTTGGACCTGCATGGTGGAAGGAGAGAACCAACTCCCACAGCTGTCCTCTGACCTCCACGTGTGCACTGTGGCATTCGAAAACCACAACATTTATTTATGAAGTAGGTGAGATTTACTAACAGATTTTCCCCTTTAACCACAAAGGGGTGATGTGGCCTGCCTCGGTTAAGGTCATACACTAAAAATAGATTAATTTTCCTTTCCTTCTCATTTATCTTTGATTTAGTTTTATTTATTTATATATTTATTTAGTTTAAAATAGTAGTGTTGCTATAGCTAACCACGTCATGTCAGGATATTTTTAGTTATCAATTGGGAAGGAGTTCCCTGGAGAGCTATATGTCGTATTTGAACAGGAGGCTTTTGTTTTTGTAGTTACAGATTACCAATTTGTTAAAAAAAAAAAAAAGTAAAGTTGGGCACTCCCTGAGCATGCAGAAAACTCACCATTTAAGGCTTGAGGGCCGAGGAAACCGCTCAGCCCCCTGGACTCTCACTCAGCATTGTTTGCTGGCTGTTTTGGAAAGGCTGTTTCCAAACATTTTCACATCAGAGTGTTTGGAATAGAATCATGCCCACTTCTCTTAAATGTGGACGAACATTCCAGACTTCATGTGCACTTTAGGAACAGAGACCACACACTTCAGCCTTCAGAAGGAACACAGTGGTGCCTTCTTCAGTTTGCAAGGAAATCAAGCTGCAAAATGTCATTTTAGCCTTTCCATCGCATCGCGATACCCGAGAGTCTTAAGACAAACAGTGCCCCAAGTCAGCCATTGCCTTGCACAGCCAACATCCTGCACAGCCAACACCCTGCACAGCCAACACCCTGCACAGCCAACACCCTGCACAGCCATCACCTAGCACAGCCAACACCCACTACAGCGACCACCTAGCACAGCGACCACCTAGCACAGCGACCACCTAGCACAGCCAACACCCTGCACAGCCATCACCCTGCACAGCCAACACCCTGCACAGCCATCACCCTGCACAGCCAACACCTAGCACAGCCAACACCCTGCACAGCCAACACCCTGCACAGCCAACACCCTGCACAGCCATCACCCTGCACAGCCATAACCCCGCACAGCCATCACCCTGCACAGCCATAACCCCGCACAGCCATCACCCCGCACAGCCATCACCCTGCACAGCCAACACCCTGCACAGCCATCACCTAGCACAGCCAACACCTAGCACAGCCAACACCCTGCACAGCCAACACCCTGCACAGCCATCACCCTGCACAGCCAACACCCTGCACAGCCAACACCCTGCACAGCCATCACCCTGCACAGCCATCACCTAGCACAGCCAACACCCTGCACAGTCAATCTCTTGTACTTCCACCTTGATTCAGTCACTGGTGCATTTATGGAGTCCTAACTGGTCCTTTTAGGCTCACTATTGATATTAGTCATCTAGAATATTCAGAACTCCTTGCCCACTCTAAATGGTTTCCTCACCGTCTCTTGCAAGGGTTTCTTTGGCTTATACTTCAGCATTGCTGTTTATCACGGAAGGAAATCAGGATAGGAACTCAAGCAGAGCAGGATCCTGGAGGCAGGACCTGTTGCAGAGGCCATGGAGGGGTGCTGCTTGTTGGTTTGTTTCACACGGCTTGCTCAGCCTACCTTCTTATAGAACCCAGGACTAACAGCCCAGGGATGGCACCACCTACCATAGGCTGGGTCTTCCCCCATTGATCACTAAATGAGAAAGTGCCTTACAGCTGGATCTCATGGAGGCATTTCCTCAACAGAGGCTCCTTCCTCTGATGACACTAGTTTGTGTCAAGTTGATATAGATAGATATATAGATAGGTACATAGGGTTGTTAGGTAGGTAGATAGATGTGTGTATCTCTATATATAATATATTAGGTGTTATATAATATATATATTAGATATTGTTGATAGGTGGATGGTAGGTGACATATAGTCTAAAGCCAAAGGCAGCCCCTCTCTACCTAGACTGTAGATGAGCGACTACTTTAGAAGGACTGTTTTCTTCTTCTGGAACTCCAGAGTTTAGTTTGCTGTGACATTCTTAATAAAGCTGTGGCAAGTCATGACTTGCAGATGAGCAGGAGGTATTCTCCTGATGACTGTGGACAAATGGACATGTTTGAATGTTTTCTTACTATAGAACCTGGTCAGGTTTTGGGGATCTGTAGACGTTTCAACTAAATCCCATTTAACTCATTCAAATATTTCAATCTTATTCAAAACAAGGTGTGTGTGGGGGGCGATATAGTATGTGCATGTATGTATATACACATGGTAAGATCTGTCTGTGCGTGTGCATGGGAGGCCGGAGAAGGATGTTAGGTATTCTCCATCACTTTCTGCTGTATTCCCACGAGACAGGATCTTCCATAGACACCAGAACTTGCTATTTTTCGGCGGGCCCCAGCAGTCCTCTCTCAGCCTTCCACCCCAGTGCGGGAGTTGACAGGTACACCATCACGCCTGGCCTTTAGATTGGTGCTGGAGATGTGACTCTGGTCCTCCTGCTGCGCGTGCTCCTCCCAAGCCATCACACCAGCCCCTCTGCCTTGTTTTCTGAGCTGGGCCCTCTCTCTGAACCTGAGCTAGACTGGCCGGCCAGCCAGCCTCGGGAATCCTCTGATCTCTGGCCACCAGGGCTTGGATTGCAGGCAGCTGATGCTGTGCCCAGATTTTTACGTGATTGCTGGAGGTGCAGACTCAATGCTCCTACCAGAGTTTCACTGGCTAAGTCATCTCTGAAGACATGGTTCTTTTTTTCTGTGCAGTCCGGCTAAATGATGAGGTGTGTTTGGTGAGCGGCGCTATTGTAAATGCCATGTGTTATAGTTAACCGACAGCTGTGAAGCATACCAGCAAACATGCTAACGGTTTGAGCAAGCCTACTAAGAGCTCAGTGAAGTTGGGGCCTTTAATGGATGACACATTTGCCAAAGGCTCGGGAGCTCCCCACTGCTAAGTGGCTTGCTGGCCGTGTTTGCTTTTTCTCGGTTCTGTTGTCTCCCACTCCCTCACCACATGAGCATCCTGTTGTCCGTGCAGAAGAACCCAAGCCTGATTTGGAAACCTGCCTTTATACGCCTACCGGGCGGGCCACAGTCATTCTGGTTGGAAGATATGTTTCCAGGCCCTACCTCTACACACAGTTTTTTAAATTCTCTTTTCATGAACTGTTGGGTTTTTCTTGGGAATCTGAGCTAAAGGGCGAACGACAGACTTCTGAATAGAGCCCTCCCCCATTATTTTATGGCTAATGCTCCTGCCTCTGAGGTAAGTGTGGGATTATGTGGCAATGCGCCTGCTGTATCATTTGTCCATTAGTGGTCTCTGGAAATGTCTTTGACCCCTCTGGTTCCTGTGGAAACCCAGGAGTTGCTCAGGGCTCTGCTGTGGCTTCCATTTCTGCCTATTTACTTATCAACTGCAGGACATGAAGCCTGCGTTTGTGGTATACGCAAAGAGGCCTGAGGTGAAGGGTCACATTAGAGAGACAAGGATGTTAGGAGATTTATCACATCAAAGGTCGCTTGGAAGGGTTCGGGTTTAAATTAATATACAATATTCTCTTCTTTTTTCACGTTCTTACTGTAGGCACTGAGGGTTGTTTTATTACTGAATCACTGAGTCCATTATTTCTTGTTTAGTCAGTCAGTGAATTCTCCTGGTGCTGAGAGGAAATTAGGATTATTTAACACTCATTTATTTACTTGTTTGTTTGGCTTGTGCAAGTCAGGAAACTCGGGGAAGTGAGTGCCTTCCTTCCGCCATGTGGTTTCCAGGGGCCCGGGACTGAGCTGAAGTCAGCAGGCTTGGCAGTTGGTGCCTTTTACAAACTGATGCTCGGTGCTTGGGTGCTCGTTGCTCCCTGTCTGTGAGCTCGCTGAGAGTAAGACACTTGCCGAAAGTCACTCAGAGAGGCATACAAAAGGCATCTCTGCAGAAGGGCATGGTTCCGTGATGGCTGGAGACTGTTGCTAATTTGCTTTCCCACCAGCTACATAGAAACCTGACTTCTCATAGACCTTCCTCTGCTGCTCCGTTTACAAGTGTGGTCTAGCATTGTTAGTCTAGTCATTGTTAGACTCTAAGTCAGAGAGTTGGGTTGAGTAGTCCATGAAAAGCTTACATTTGAGTATTAATACTGTTATAATTAGATTCGCTTCTCTATTCGAGGAGAATTAAGTCGGTAAATATCTGTAACAGTTGCTTATGATCCTCGCGTTGTACAGTTGTCATGTTATAACACTGAGTTATATCAGTACAGTGACTTCACTGATGCTCAGCTTAGTTATTCTCCGAGACATAGTAGCTTGGGGCTAATAGAACATTCAGAAGGAATTAATTTGAATATTTTAGTAAGTAAATGAATGTGGAATTTACAATCTGATAATTTTCACTAATTGCAGTAAGGCAGTGCTATTTATTTTTAATTTATTTTTTAAGTATTGTCTTTTCAAAATAATCTTTAAAAAGCCCTAGGCCTTATTTAGGCTAAATATGCATGGAAATGTTCTAGAGAATGAGGCCATTCTAGAAATATTGCTTGTGCATTTTTAAAACCCAAACATCCCCAGACATGTAGACTATTATCTCCTTTTCTCCTCCTCCTTCAGCTAATTAGACATAATTACCCGTGGGGTTTATTTTAATGATGATATTCATAACCTCTCTAAAATTTGGTTAGGTTCAGTGGCTCCTGGGGAATAGGACTTGCCCTGTTTTACCATATTGAGTGTACAGTGGTCACAGCCTGTCTATCCCTTATGTAACAGATTTGCTTGGGAATTTTCTCCTTACTGTTTTATTGGGAGGCATAACTAGTAGGAATATAGAATATCATTAACATAGCCGACTTCAAAATCTGCACAGGCCGCTGACCCCTGTGCTTACACTTGTCCACAGGCTTCCTGTCTCTTAGGTAGAAAGTCAGGCGCCTTTGGGGTGCAGCATTGTTTTATGTAGGGTAAGTGGGTGCTATGTCTACCAGTATGTTTGAATACAGCCTGCAGGAGTTGGTTTTGCTCATAAGGCCATAGCATTAGGGGTGTGTGCTGGGAGGAGTCACCTGGCTTTAGGGGTCCAGCATTCTTCCATGCTAATTAACTAGGAGCGGTTGACACAGAGCAAGATATATATATATATATATATATATATATATATATATATATATATATATATATTTTTTTTTTTTTTTTTCTGTAAGAATGGAGCAAGGCTGAGTTTGATCTCAGGACAGGGCATCCTGTGAGTGTGTCGCCTAAATGTGTAGGTTATCCTTTAGCTTCTCGTTTCCCACTCATGTTTTAAAATCATATTCATTACATCTTTGAAACTTGTGGGAATTGTTGAGTTCACAGTGAGACAGATTTCCACAAACAGTGGAGCTCGCTTATAAGATTACAGAAGCTTAATTTGTAGTTCAGTAACACACATCCTCCCGATGGATAGAAAAGAATCCCCCCAGATTCTTCCCCACAGCTCTGCCTCTACCTCTGACCTCAACCCTCCTGCACCAGGCCTGGTCCAGAGTCTGGAGTACAGTGATCTGATGTGACGTCCGTCTCAGGCATGCCTGGGTTTCATGTGTGTGAGGGCTGTTGTAAACCAGACTGGAATGGGCCCATTGCGGATTCATAACTTAGTTAAGACATGGAAAGATCCAGTTCTCACAGGAAGGATTTGGTTTTGGACCCCTTGGCAGAATTGGCCATGGCCTAATTCTGATTTTACTTTCTTATATATTGTTTCTGGTTCATTTGTGTTTCTGCAGATGTACCGGTGGAGGTTTATTGTTCTTGCTTTGTTAATTTGTCTTCAACTCTAGAGGTGTGCGTGACTTTTGCAGATCAGGAGAAGGACAGCATCCTGAAGATGATGTGACCCTAACCCCTCTCACCCTGCTTTTATGATGACAGGAGAGTGCAATGTGTCGCCGAATCTTTGCACACCATTTTCATAGACTGTGGCCTCGTACTCTTGTACCAGAGGTGCAAATTGTGCCTCTGTGAAGTGTCCACTGCACAGGCTTGTGACTGACGAGGATCACCCGAGGGCTTTGAGACAGAAGCAAAGCTAGAAAATAGAAATCTCTGACTGACATAGCCCTGGTCGAAAAGAGATCCTGGCTGTGGGGTTGAAGTAGTGAGCAAGGGATTGACTGGTTAGTGAAGCATCATCTAGTCTGAAGGAAAGTGAAATGGGGATTTTGTAACAAGGCCTTGGTGACCTCTAAAGAGAAAGGATGTTTTGCAGGTTCATAAGTAACATGGGCTATTAATGACTAGACCTCAATAGGATAATTCTCAGTCTGCGTTTGGTTTTGGTTCTGTAATAGCCAGTGGAACCTACATGGAAATTGAGGGATATGTTAAAACATTCTGGGGTCCCAGCTGCAAGGCAGAAGGAGCCACAGTATTATGGGATATCCACATCAGAAGGTACTGGAAATTTCATCTCTGCCTTATATCTGGCACTCTGGTAAGGCACCAGAAAGGTGGAGAGAATAGTCCAGGGGTCCTCTCACCTAGAAACTCCCAGCTTTGTAGGAGGAGGAGGGTAAGGGAACAAGTGAATTACAGGTACCACTGCCTGTGTAGGACCACAAAAAGGAAGGGGAAAATACCCATCCCTGGGTGTTGTTCAGAGCAGGAGAGGATCGTGGGAATGTCTCAAAGAGTAAAGATGAGGCTTGAGTTGAGCCATAACAGATGTGGAGGAGGCCAAGAAGACAATACCAGATTTTACATATCAAGCAGAATGAGTCTTGGGGCTGGGAGACAGCATGGCCTACACCAAATCTCCCAAGTGGTGACTGCATGGCCTGAGCGTAGACTGCAAGAGAGAGCATTCAGAAAAAGTCAGGGGAAACTGACAGGTCTCCTCACAAGGGCTGGGCCCTACTAATGTTTAAGTTGATGAACAACAGAATGGAAATTGCACTGGGATAGCTCTGAGGGGATGGATGTTGGGTGTACACGACAGAAGCCATCCAGAGAATTTCACATGCAAGAGTTGTTCTGAGAGAGAGCATAGTCACACTGAAGGGGGGTCTAGAGTTGTAGGAGAAGAAAGCAAAGCCCGGCAACTTATTGGAACTGAAGGGAAGATGTGGTGGTGATGGGGATAATGAGTTTGTATAGGGTAAGAAGAGCCACGTCTTTATTTTATGTGGATGAGTTTGTATAGGGTAAGAAGAGCTGTGTCTATGTTTGATGTGTCATGAACTGGTTCTAATCAAGGATTAGTGGGGTACTGCCCTTTCAAAACAATGATGACAAAATCCTTGTACCCCGCATAGACTTGCTTACCAAATGTGTATGCAGTGGTTGGCCACAGCTTTCTGCCATGTGATAGGAAGTCCATTTGGAATAACTTGCACCATCAGCTGGTGTGCTCATGGTTCTCTGTGTAAAAACTTGGTATGATGGGAGGCCGTTTCCTCTCCTTCTGAGCAGTGCCTGGTACTTCCTTCCTAAGGGCACCTGGCACCTGCCTGCCTGGGCTCACAAAGCCTCCTTTTCTCCAGCTGTGGACATTAGCTAGCATCGCCTTGCAAGTTTGTGGTGGGAATTGAATAAGATCTGAGCACCTTCGAAAAGAGAGTGACAGAAACGGCTAGTGAATGCCACTGATGTCTCTTCTCCCTTCAAAGGACCCAGGAAACCAAACTCCGTCTCTTCATTGTTGAGGCCCTCTAAGTGGAGAGCTGGAGACCAGTAGAAAAGTGGAATGTGGAGTTAGACAAGCATTTGTGTTCTTTGAGGAGAATTCACATGAAGGGGAGGGGGGCATTTTTTTTATCCGTTTCTGACCACGCCCTCAACCCTCCTCTTGCTACAGGATGTCAGCTGCAACGAGATCACAGCCTTGCCCCAGCAGATAGGCCAGCTGAAGTCTCTGCGAGAACTGAACGTCCGGAGAAATTACCTTAAGGTTTTACCACCCGGTAAGAAAATAGGGCAAGAGGAAGAGCATGCAGGAGACATTACCCTTTTCGTTTTTCTTTTATGAGCGGTGGTGTGTCTTGTGTGCCTGTGCACTTTGGTTGCTATTATTAAGAATTTGAATCTCACCGACAGATAGCAGAACAATGATGGCCAGGTTGTAGTTCAAATCAAGACTATAGGAACACAACCATTAACGGGATGGATGTTAGCTCTTTAGGACTGCTATGGAAAGGACCACAGAGAGGGCAGCTTAAATGACAGAACCGTGTCTGTTCATCGTCGTGGAGGCTGGAAGGTGTTGGCCAGTTTGTTCCTTCCAAGGTCTTTCTTTTCCTTCCCGTGTCCTCAGAACATCTCACTATTTGTGTCTCTGTCCTGGTCTCTTTTTCCTATTACGCCAAAGGATTAAAGTCTACTCTAATGGCCTCGGTGTCTCTTAATTACCCGTTCAAAGGCTTTGTCTCCAAATACCATTAAATTTTGACATATCGGGGTTAAGAGTTCTATGTCTGAATTTTGGGATGAGGGACTTGGCCAGTCCATACCAGGGCAGAATGAATTCTTTTGGGGCTGGTGTGAACTGTTCTAGAACATGAAGCCAACAGTCTGGAGAGGACAAGCTGATTTCCTGAGATCACATTAGATTTTCCTTGAGGGCCCTCTGATGTCCAAATTGTTCTTTGAGAGTTTCATATAACATGTTTTGATTATGTTACTCCCCCTTCCCCAATCCTGACCAAACCCAACCCTGCCTTCCTATCCAGCCAACTTTGTGTCTTTTTTTTTTTTTTAAACTCATCAAGACTAATTTTTACTCCCCAAGTATTCTTGGATGTGTGGCCTTCCATGGGAACATGGCCAATTCATCAGGGCCTACACTTTTTAGAGAAAATTGTCTCTCCCTCTTCTGGCAGCTAACAGTTGACAATAGCCCCAAAGCTAGGGGTAGGACTTCATGCCCACTTTCCATCTCCTTGCTGGGATTTGGTCCTACCTAGGTTTTGTGTGTGCTGTTACAACTGCTGCAGATTCACATGCTAAGCTGCCCCTGCTGTATTTCAATATCGTTTCCTGTCCTACCCACTCTCTCTGGGTTTTACACTCTTCTCACCCTCCCTTCCTCAATGATCCCCAAGCCTAGGGAGGAGAAGGTAGAGCATTTATGTTCCATTTGGGGCCGAATCTCTTATCTTCATTTGGCGATTTGCCAGTCATTTACTACTTCTCAGATGAGGGTTTAGAGATGCGCTGATCTGTGGGTATAACAATAAGTTATTAGGAGCCAGTTTAATATAATGGCAATTTTTAGCAGAATAATAATAGTAGATTGTGTCCTGGGGTCTATTACCCATCTAGCCATAGGTTCTTTGCCCTATCTTTAATGGTGCTGGATATGGGTCTCATCCAATCAGAAAGTGGTTGGTTATTTGTATGATGTTTAGCCACCCTTGCACCAGTAGGCATGCCTTGCCAGGCTAGTCATCACTGTGACTCCCAGGGTTCAGAGTGTACTCCCAGGGTAAGAAGGAAGATTACTCTTTTTCTCTGGTAGCATGCACAGCACTTTTGAGTTCTGTGAATGCTGGCTACTAGGGATGATGCTTCCAGGTCAGTACCTGCTTGATTTTGCTGTGTTCTAGAACTTAAGTACGTTGCCCCATCTTAGGTTCCAAGGTGACTCCATTTTAACTCCTGATATAAGTGCATATGATTACATTTAGGAAGCTTCTGCAGTAGCCAATTTCTGTGACTTTTTTGGAAGGCATCTCAGTGCCAATGTGCACACTTGGAGGCAGCTGCCATCCAGTTCGTTTGGTATTCATTAGTGTGGCATTTTGAAATCTGCCATCCTGTTTTCACTTTCTTGTTCGAGATATGGAAAAACAGCTTCTGAAACAGTGTGGTGGAGCCCTGTAAAATGCATCATATGTGATGGTAGAGGGCTGGGGGAGGGGTTCCCCTTGCTCATGCTTGCTTGCATTCGAAGAAGAATTATAAACTTCCTCTGTGTAGGTTTCGTTGCTTTCTCTGAGATGAGCTCATTGAAGAGATTTACTTTCTCCACTGGTTCCGGGGCGCGGTTTCATTTCTTTGAGTGTATAAAAACATTTTCCCTAATAATAATAACTACAAACAATAACAACGATAACGACAAACAAAATTTTAATTCGCAGCACATCTGCACAGCACAGCCTTCCGGGCTTGTTATGAAGAAGCCCCTCTGCATTCGAGTGCCTGTGATAATCATTTTGGAAATGTCATAAATAATTGACTCCGTTTCCAGAAGGGAAAACCAGTTACGTCATTGTATGGCCACAGTGTGGCTCAAGGGAAGAGAGCACACCTGCCAAGCTTCGGTTTCTGTTTCTCTTCCTGCGTCTCTCCCACCTTAAGGACATTCTTTTCCCTAAAAAAAATAAAAAATAAGTTGCCACTTGCTCTGCCTTCCATAATTATGTTTTCTCAGCTTTGATTTTTTTTTTTATAAAACACGCAAAGCTGAAATGTTAAGTTTACTGGAACATCCTTTTTAAAACAGAAAAAAATAATTCTGAATATCAAGTTTCTTTCTTCCTCTGTGTAGAGAACTCTGTTGACAAGAGTGTTGGTCCCTCCAGGCAGCCCATCCGTGGCCTTCCATATTTACCTCTGTTTGTTCTCCTGGGGATTCTTCCCTCGTGTGTTTTCAGTTTGAGGAGGGGGAAAAGAGAAGTTTGCAGCCCCGTCGCCCTCACCAGTTTTGTGTATCTTACAATGAATAGAATGGGAAGGTCATGCTTCCTTCTTTTAGGCCCTGATGGCAGGGGGACTAGAGGGTTATTCCTGGCCTCCCTTTGAATGGAGAGAGAAATGTCGAGTTCGTCCTCCTTTTCCACCTTCCGCTCCTTCCTCTTGTCTTCTTTCTCCCCCCTCCTCCTCCCAACCGTCTTTCTTCTGCTTCTGCTCCATTCCTCCTCTTCTTTTCCTCCTGTTTCTTTACTTCTTTCCTCTCTTCCTTTTCTTCCTCCTCCTGTTTGCCTCCGTCTTCCTGTTTTTCTGCTTCTCCATTTCCTCCTTTCCCCCTTCTCGACTTGCTTTCTTCTTTTACCTGTTCTGCCTCTTGACCTTTTCTGGATCAGCCTTGCAAGACTGTCATTACCTCCTATGCATGGCTGCTGTGGGAGCGTAGAGGTCTCATTCCCCTGTGCTACTGCCCAGTGAAACCTATGGACCAGGCAGTGGTCGCCGGAAAAGTGTCCTTCGCTTTTCACCTGTGAGTTCTCCACTCCCCAGAACACTCCTCTGGTTATGCTCATAGTCTTCATTTTAATGGGTAAACAATTGCTGGGAACACTCGCTACATAATAGCTCTTGTCTACGTGCCCCCTTTCTTCTAGCAAAAGAATCATAAAAGCCAGAACACAGAGTCCCATTAAATTTTAACACTGGTGAGAAAGCTTAGCTCTGAAGTCATCCTGCCGGGGAATCCCAATCCTTAGGTGATCCACAGACTGTACCATGAGGGATGTATACTGGCTAGTCAGTTTGTTCTTGGTCAACTTGACACAGGCTAGGGCATCTGGGAAGAGAATGTCAATTGAGAAAGTGCCTGCATCGGATTAGCTTGTAGGCAGGTCTGCAGGCATTTTCTTGATTGGGGGCTTCCAGCCCCCTTGGCAAGTGATGCTGGTTTCTAGAAGAAAGCAGGCTTAGCAAGCCTTGAGGAGCATGCCAGCACTCCTCCATGGCCTCTGCATCAGCTCCTGCCTCCAGGTCCCTGCCCTGCCCTCCCTTTGTGGTGGACTGTAAACTGTATGCTGAGATAAGCCCTTTCCTCACCGGGTTGTTTTTGGCCATGGTGTTCATTGCAGCAATAGAAACACTAAGACAGAATCCTACTTTCCCTTTCCTTTCAGTCCCATGCTTCCACCTCCACAACCTAGCTGCCCCTGTCACTCCTCCCTGTGCCACATCCAGACAGCCTTTAGGAGATGGTCTGAGACCCGTGACGACCGCCACTGGGGATGTGAGCTGCTCAGGGCAGTGTGGACACACAGATTCCTTGGCATATGTTTTGACATACAGTTCCCGAGTTTGTCCTATAGAGCCTCCACGGACTTCACTTCGAGGCCTGGGAGTTGGGTGTCCTTCGTCATTCTAGAATTTTCTATCTCGTCACTCCGTTCTGGAAGATGAAGTAATGCCCGGAGGTGTGAAAGGTGGAAAGCCCCTTACTTTCCCTGGGCCTTGAGTTCTGAGAAGACACAGCGCTCAGCCCCAGGGAGTGGTGTCGGGGGAGCCAAAGTCCTCTGCAGGGTTGTTTGAAAGCCTCAGCCGTGTAGTGGAAGAGGAGAAACTGCTGAGTCTTCTTTTAGGTGGGTGCCCTCTCCTTTGGGTCCTCTCCCTGTCTAGTTTCAGGCTGTCTTCCTCTTTAGGAGGCTGGAAGTATTTGAAACCACTATATTTTGGCCTCTGACAGCTCCCGTACCCGAAGTACAGGGCACTGTTCTAAAGTGACCCTACTGTAGTCTTGACCCAGCCAGCTCCGAGATCTGCCAGTGTCACCCTGGGTTCTGGCACTGCCCAGCCTCGCTTGGCTCTCTGGGAATCTGTTTGACTTCATTCCTAGCAGCTGCCAGTGTCGGTTGGAATACTTGAAATTACTGAGTGTTTGCTGTGCCACTGGGTGGGGACCTCAGGCTAAATGTAGCATCTTCTATGAGCTGCGCAGGGGCCGACTTCAAAGGCAACAAAACAAAGCCCAGCCAGATCGGAATTATGGGGCCTTTCAGAAAATCCTAAATTAGGTAACACTAGGAAAATGAACAAAACACGACGACGACAACAACAAAATAGCCTCTGAGAAAATCAGGAACATAGTGACCGAAACTTTTTCTGGCTTCGTGCCAACTAAGCGCCACTGAATAGATAAGGATTTTCTGTAATTAGCATGTCATTCCTCGTCAGCAAGTGCTTCAGGAAAATGGGTGACAGTTAGAACAATCATGTTCTGTGTGACAGGGCTCCTGCAGTTCCTTTGCTGGAAGAGAAGTGGCTCCTTAGATACTATGAATGGCAAGTGTTCCCAGTGCAGCTTGTGGTGACTGAGCACCCAGGAAAAGATCCCTCCATTCAGGGAAATACTTTATATATGCTTACCTTGTATTCCTAACAGCTGGCTTTGGTTTTATTACACAGCATATCCCCCGATATGCAGAAGGTTAATTTTTGAGGGTGTAGCTACTTGATCCTGCTGTTTTCTGAGATTTTCTTTTCTTTTCTTTTAATTCGTTTTCCTTTCTCTCTGTTTCAGAGCTAGTAGATCTCCCCTTGGTAAAGTTTGACTTTTCCTGCAACAAAGTTCTGGTGATCCCCATCTGCTTCAGAGAGATGAAGCAGTTGCAGGTGCTCCTGCTGGAGAACAACCCTCTGCAGTCCCCTCCGGCTCAGGTGAGGACCTGCCCAGAGCCTTGACCCAGCGGCCCCTGCTCTGGGACTCTCTGCACACCCAAGACTGCGCTCGGCATGATGGGGTGCAGTGGGTATTCTCCCGCCGTGCGTGAAGCTTTAAGTACATCTGGCTAAGTTAACCTTGGGATGCATCACATCTGTGCGCACATCTGTGTCACCGTTTTTGAATACCCCAAGGCCAAAATTACAGGTTTGGTAATGTACCACTCAGTCATAGAATATTTGGACTACAAAGGGGTAATATGTTCCATATTTGAATGTTAGCCAGGAAAGTGGAATTTAAACATCTTAAAAATAAATAATCACTGATATTTTTGAGACAGGTATTAAATATAAAACTATAAGAAACACTATAAAGTATGTATGTTTCTTCATACAAGTAAGATTTTACAGTTCATTTTCTTTTTAAATAGCGTAATGACTTATTAAATCAATTATTATCTTTGAAACTCTTAATTGTTCTCTATAGACTTGAAAATTAATGTTTTTTTTACCTCCTATGGTTGGACTATTACCAATATGGGCCCACTTTTATAAATTTTACACTATTGTCATTTAAATACATTTTTGTCAAAATTTAGTAGTTTTAAAAGGTTAGGAATTTCTTGAGCATGATTTTCTATTCAAAGTAGAATTTGGAGGGAACAGGCCTGAGAATCCGTGTGTGTTTTGTGGCCGTCATTCGGCAGTTGCTCACCAGGACATTCTGAAGATTAAATTGCACGGTCAGGGACCTGGAGCTTACATTTTGTTTTGTCACTGAGGAGTTAATACGCGTTACTGATGTCTTCGTAGATTTGCACAAAAGGCAAAGTGCACATATTTAAGTATCTGAGTATACAGGCGTGCCAGATAAAGACGACTGATCCCCTCTACCTCCACGCCATGGAGAGGCCTCATTTACACCAGCACGTAGAAGACAGGTGAGTTAATGCCTTCCTTCCTGAGAGAGCCTGCTTAGAAGGCGCATAGTCGCAGCTGCCCCGATAACTGGGAGGCAGAATACCTGTGTTTCATTTGTGTGATTCACACTTATGACTTAGAGCTTGGGAAAAGAATGGCGTTCAAAACGCTGATGCTGGAGAGACTCAAATCTACCTTCTCATCAATAATCAATTCTTCCCGAATATGTGTGTGGATGCTCATAAACAATATCTAGAATGGATCTTATCCTTCCAATTAACATAGCTATATTAAACTATTATTGTAAAGCATTGCATTTTTTAAAGTTGGTGTTCTTAAGCTGGGCATGGTGGCATACACCCGTAATCCTGGTATTTAGGAGACCGAGCTAAGAGGATCGTGAATTTTAGGTCAGTCTGGGTCCGTACATAGGTGTATATATAGCAAGATCTTGTCCCGGCCCTGCTGTTCTTGATTTTAATGACTGTATCAAGCTGAAATGTATTAGGAGTTACTGATTTTCTGTATACCTGCACACTGTTAGTTGTATCTTAACACCGTTAAGACCCGTGGGCTTCAGTTTTTAAAATGCATTGTGGCTATTTTTTTCCCATTTTTTTCCTCTTTCTTGTGAAAGTGTGAGGATCCCTTCAAGCTTCCCTGAGCCATCTGTACCGTAAGACAGGCCATGAGCATCCTGAGAACAGAGTTGCCTCAGGGACACTAAGGAACAGCCTCTTCTAGAGACTTTTCCAAGGCAGGGACCTTTTGCTTTGCTCTTTGCTAAACAGGGTGACTTGAAATTTCATACCACCCTAATGGCATTTTCAAAATAATGCTATAACTATATATTGCTTATTTTATATTTATATTACCAGGTATAGTGAATCACAGGAAAGGTTTTCAAAATGATTGAAAATAGTGTTTTATTACCTACCAGATAAAAGCAATTATGTATCTTACTGTTTTTATATATGTACAATGAAATAAAATTAGTAACTGTTTCAAAGCAATAAGTTGCTTCTCAGAGGAGGAAATCCTGAGTACAGAGAATTATGATGTCCGTGGCAGCTGTGTATAGGTTCTCATTATGTCCTTTTCTTCATAGTTCTTAGGAGTAGACTGATTCGTGTGTCACATAATCATAATTACAATAATGATGATAAATTTTCTACAATGAAGTTATTATATTACTAATCGGTATATCTGGGTGTCAACTTTGTGATTCTTTAAAATTTTTTTTCCTAACTGAATTCAATGATGATGACATCTCCCCAGTAAGAAGGATTCTGATTCGGGAGTTGGAAGTGACAATGGAGATAAGCGGTTGTCTGCCACCGAGGTAAATCTGGTGACCACGGTATTCTCCTTGGTTCTGGGTCCATCTGTCTGTGTCCACTAACGTCTTTTTCTGGAAGAAGCCACGGGTGCATTTGGATGATTTGCATTGACAGTTCAGTCACATGTGGGAGCACAGCTCGGAACCCCTAAGGTTATGTAAACAGTAGCTTCTGTCACTCTGTCTCTGTCTACCTTATTATTTTAGAAATAACTCAAAAATACAGTCCCTGTCTTTTTCCCACTCCCACATTATCGGAATAGTCTTTACTGCTGAGTAAATATTATGAGAGGGCCAAGTCCTGTCCAAGCATGAAGCTCTTTTAGAAATACACCTGTCTTTAACAGTACTTCGGGAAGCGTGGTTATTCAGTATTCAGAAGTATTCAAAAGAGTTAAGGCGTCAAGCATGCACTGTGTCTGAGTAGCTTATTCCCTGAAATGTTTTAAGTGAATGTGTGTGTTAGGGTGTGCATGTGCCGCACCGTGTGTGGGGGTTAGAAAGCAACGTGCAGGAGTCAGTTCTTTCCTTCCACCATGCGGGTGCCGGGGATTAAATTCACGCACTCATCGGATTTGGCACCTCACGCCTTTACCTGCGGAGCCATCTCTCTGGCCCTTACCTGTAGTTTCTAGAACAGTATCTATAGTTCTGCCACCTCACCTGTGTTCTGCTCAGAGAATTAAGTGTATTTGTAAGGTGAGTCAAATCAGTCTGCATGACAGAGCTTCCTCTAGTGACATGGAGCATGCCATGCATGTCTTCTGTTTATTTTGTTTTTGAGACAGGGTTTCTCTGTGTCTCTTTGGTTGTCCTGGAACTCACTTTGTAGACCAGGCTGGCCCTGAACTCAGAGAGATCCACCTGCCTCTGCCTCCTGAGTGCAGGGATTAAAGGAGTATACCACAACACCCAGCCATGTGTGGTCCATTAGGACCCACAAGGTATCCTTGAGGTTGCAATAATTAGATCAGTTACTTCATCTAAAGGAATCACAGTTTTATTGAATGCGATTTCAGAAAGATTTTTTTTTCTTCCCAATTCTCTTCTGGTTTTGAGCTTTAACAAGCAGAAAAGTTTATTTTCCACAAAATGTGCTATAAAGCAGTGTATTTAAAAACAAAACAACCTAAAATTTGGTGCCGGGGCATGGATTGGGTAGTCTTGTAAAATGCTCGCTGTGTATCACGAGTTCAATCCTCAGTGCCCCTGGAAAAGCCAGCTCCAGAAATACAAGCCAGTCATCACACTGTGAGGAAGAGATCAAGAGGAACCTGGAGCTCAGCAGCTCCGGCCAACCAGCCCAGCTAAATCCGTGGGATCCAGGCTCACTGAGGAGACCCTGTCTCTAGAAGAATGTGGAGAGGGAGGGGGAGTTTCAGCATTGATCTCTGGCCTCTACATGCTACACACACACACACACACACACACACACACACACACACACTAAAAATAAAATAAATTAAAATTCCTCAGCATTTTTCTGATGAATTTCTTTTAAAGCATTTTGAAGAAGAGTTAGTAGGAAGAAAAAGGCAGCCACTAGCAGTGTAAGAAAACGCCCCACGTGAAGCCACATTGACAGTTGGCCGTGGTTCCCGGGTGCGGTGGGAACGCAGACTACACTGCTTTTCTATGTTACTGTCTATTTAACCCCTTAGACTTCACGAAAACTCCTAAGTCCTCTCAAATGGACCATTGTTGCAGAAACTAGCCACCCTGGACTTATTTTCCATTAAACTGAAACAATCTCTCCTTTATCTCTCTTCTAAGAGTAATTAAGTTCATTAATAAAACATCTCACAAAGAGCTTCATTCTCCTTCTCCACTTATAAGTTGGATGCTAATCGCATTCTGAAGAGAGCCCAAGGAATTGCTTTCCCCCTTTAATTAAATGCATATCTTTGGACTTCTGCTAACTGTTAGGGTGGGAGGTGGGTGGAGGGAAAGGGGACTGTAGGAATAATTATAAATTAGTAGAATAAAATGGAGGAGTCTCTCCTTTGCCTGTCTCACTCCCATGCTAGCCACATTGTCTAAGCGTACCTCTAAAACGCTTGTTTTGTTTTTAAGGAATGGTAAGGTTTTGAATTATACTTGATGGTGTGCTATTTGTAAATGTTTTGGCCAGGATCACTCTCCACTGAAACCTCATTGTCAGGGTCAGGGGTCACACGGGTACCTTTTCTCTGACGGTTGCCGTTGTCTGACTGACTTGACATTGGTTATGAAGGCAGTAGATGCATATTTTCCCCAAGTATAATTCAGCCAGAGCTTGTGGGGAATCTGTGAATATTTGTTTGCTGAGTGAAATTCATGCTTGCCTTCTGCCTGTTTCTAAATCGGCTGTGCTTGTATCCAAGAATGAAGAGAGCCGCAAACCTTGAGGAACTAGCCACACACCTGTTGTATGCTTTGGGGATGCCCTGCTCCCTGTGCCTTGGGATGCTTGTCACTTGTCACTAAATAGCAACACCAGAAATGGAGATGGGAAGATAAATGAGGATCTTAACTTGTGATACAAGAGTATGGCTTAAGGCCAATGTGATAGTTTGTGTCAAACATTCCCCTGTTACCTTGGGCATCGCATGGTCCTTGAGTGCCTATGGCTGTAAGCTCAGAATGGGAGGAACCCCACAAGACTTTAGGTCGAAGCTTATCTGTAGAGGTGTGTGTACAATGTTAACATTGTACATCTGCGCTCATAGCCAGCTCTCATCCATAAAGCAGAGCTCCCCAGCTGTGCTGAGAGTCTCACTCACATGCCCACCATCCCCTGTGAACAGCCACTCTCCTGAGTTCAGACATCACCGTCAGGGTGTTTCTGAATTTGTATAGGTAGTTTGTCTCTGCTGTCTTTTACTCAGTGTGCCGTTTTAAGGCCAGGAGGCCACTTTCTTACAGAGTTCTCTTGTCTGCACCCACAAGACTTCTCCTTTGAATGACGTGATTCCCTTTTTATCTTTTTAGCCCTCCGATGAGGACACAGTTAGCCTTAATGTTCCCATGTCAAATATCATGGAGGAAGACCAGACCATCAAGGAGGATGCATGCCATCGTCTGACCCCAGCTAAAGGTCTGAGTGAGATGTGTGTAAAGAGCGCTTGCTTTGTAGGTTTGGCCACAGGGCTTCCAGCACCATGTACAGATGCGGAGACGATCAGTTTACTCTTTGTGTTATACATACTGTGAGCCAACTGACGTGCCCACAGGTGAATTTCATGTCAAGTCCCAAACTCTAGATAGCTCTTCTATCTGTTCTACAGGTGGAGAGACCAAGGCTCAGACAGTTTAAGTAACTTCCCAGTAATTTCTCAAGCCAGCTCTGCTCCTAACGGTCAATAATAGAGCCCTCATCCTGAAGATTATAGGAGAGTCTTTAGATTGATTTTTGAAAAGAAAATATTGATATGATACATAAGACTTAGGACAGCTCTACTTGCTATCATCAAATCTCCACATCTCAGTGACAGTCCAAATAGAAACTGGTGGTTGGCAGACAGCTGCCCTCCAAGGGTTGATTGGCAGGCCAATGCTCATTCCTCACCGTTAGCATGGATTCCCAATGTCTTCACATCCATGTGTGTTAAGCTAGAGTGGTTGTGGGCTGGCCTAGAAGTGCCTATCTTTTATAAGACATGCTTTATTCCATGGGCATATCTAATAGACTTGAGGTATGGGCTTGGGAATCTGTTGGACTGTAACCAAGTCAGTTGGTCTCATTCATCTCCTATAAAGACCATTAAATTAGATGGCCTCCAAAAGACTTTGTAACTCAAGAGCTTTGACTCTTAGATAATCATCAAGTGATCACTAAACATTGTAGCTTGAGCGTCTCAATCCTTGTGAGAGCCACACTGTCATAGATCATGTGGCAGAATGTTGATGGCTCTTGTTTATTCGATGACTTTAAAAGAAAATATTGCAATTTACTATTCATGATTGAGGATGGAGAATGTTGTTCACAAAGTGTAGAACTGTATCAGTGATAGATCAAATCCCAGGATGATCACTTACTTTCACAGTTTGTTAGATTTATTCATTTTATTTTATGTGTATAAATGTTTTTCCTATGTGTATGTAAGCACACCATGTACGGGCCTGATATCTGCAGAGGTCAAATGGGGGCATTGAGTCCCCCGGGGCTGGAGTTACAGTTGATTGTGGGTCACCATGTGAGTGCTGAGGGCTGGGAAGGGAACCTGAGCCTGGATCCTCCCTAACAGCAACACACACTCTTACCTCCTGAGCCGCGTCTCCAATCCCTGTCATGGTCTTCTTAATGATCAGAGAGCTATTTTAAGGTCACTCAAACATTTCTCTATTTTTTTTTTCACTTCTTAGATTTAGGAAACTTGTATTTGTTTGGAACAAGGTCTTCCTACTTCCAGCCTAGGCTTGCCTGCTTCTGCCTCTCCAGTACTGGGTGTAGATGAGCACCACCACACCCAGCTCTTAGCTTTAGATTTTTTTGTGTTTTCTGACATATTCTTGCATGATTTATTTATTCTTATCGTATGTGCATTGGTGTTTTGCCTGCATCTGTATCTGTGTGAGGGCATTAAAGATCCCCAGGAACTGGAGTTACAGACAGTTGCAGGCTGGTGTGTGGGTGCTGGAAATTGAAGCTGGGTCTTCTGGAAGAGGACCTGAGCCTTCTCTCCAGCACCATAGATTTAGATTTTTACACTTAGAACTTGAGGGTAGCCTTAAACAAAGAGATTATGTTAGAAACCATATGTGAACCCAAAAGTCTAGCCGAATAATACATGAAAATATAGCTGTCACTGTGTTCATTCATGTAAATCTTATCACAGTATGTAGCATTGGGGGTCATGTTTGAGACATATTTTTTCAAGTAAAATAATTAATCTTTTACTAGTAAGTTCCTCCTAACCCCCTGACAGGGTTACTTTTTAGACTTCTGTAGTCTTCTGTGCAGACTTCACACAGTCCCCTGTGCTCTCCGTTTGTCTGTGCTCTACCTGCTGGGACAGGTGATTTCTACCCAGGCCAGCATGCTCTTGCTTCTGGAGAGCCTTTCTCAGGGGGGAGTTTCTGTCATTGGTAGGATTTGGGGGTCTTGTCATGTTCCACATTTTCTGAAAATTTTTGGTTGCTTAAGGACAAGTCATTTACTCCCTCCAATGGACATGAAGGTACATATCTTAAGTGACTTGATGCTTCCCATGGAACAGCCAGTCAGTATATTTTGTTGAACTTAGAATTTGAATTAATTAGCCACATTCTGCGGAGAGTGTAAAAACTCTCTTTTGTAATTGTCTTGATTCTTTAAAACCATGAGGTGACATTTCAGTTCCTTTGTCGGGAGCTAAGCCATCAAACAGCCTTGACGTCTGACATTCAGTTTGGGGTCTAGTTTATTTTTTATTCCTTCTCCCCTGGTGAATTTTCCCCTTCTATTTTACGGGGAAGATTAAGTGTGGTTTATTCCTGGGCCTTCCCAGGGGGTGAGAGAGGGTTTGGTAGCAGTTATCTGTGTGTTTGAGGACCTGTGCTTCCTGCTTCTGTCCTGAAAGTCACACTTTCTTCCTTTCTCTGTGTCTTTCTGACAGGAGAATTTCAGCCAAAGCCTTCCCTCTTGGGTGACAACAGCAGCCCAGGACAAGAAAGAGACCAGTTTGCCGATGGAGCAGATGCTCTTCACTCGGGATTTATGAACTATATTAAGGTAAGATGGTGCGGCTCAACTCATATTCCTCTGCTTGGCACCTTAGAATTCAGGTTGAAAGATTTCAGTCCAACTTTCCAGTCCTGTGTACTGTTTGCTCCTGAAGCCTCCAACATGTCTGTGTCTATCATTGGGAACTTGCTCCAGCCATGCTTGTCTCTGAATGGGACGAAGCTTATATATGTTTTTCGTTTTTGTTTTTTGTTTTCTTTTCCTGGTTCAGGAGTTGCTCTGCTCCTTCTTCCTCACCCAGCCTCACAAGTTAGCAGCCTGACCAGGATTGCCATACTCATTTGCAAAGGCTCAAAATCATTTTATTTCCTCATCATGTTTTGTGTGACTACTTCTTGAGAAGCTCAGGCTTGAGAGCTCAGGCTGACCACCCTTTTACCTTAAAACTAGAAATGCCAGCTGGGCAATGGTGGTGCACACTTTCAATCCCAGCCCTCTGGAGGCAGAGGCAGGCGGATCTTTGTGATTTGAGGCCAGCCTGGTCTATAGAACAGTCCCAGGACTGGCTCTTTAGCTACTGAGAAACCCTGTCTTGAAAAACCAAAGAAAGAAAAAAGAACTAGAAATGTCCCAGGTTCCCGGGCTCTTCAGATTTTGGAATATTCATGTAGACATTAGAGAATGAGGATCTATAGTCCAAAGTCTGAAATCCAAAGTGTTCCAAAAGTAGAAGCTCCAAAGTCATGTGGTTCAAAGGCTTCAGCTTGATGGGCTAGCAAGATGGCTCCCATATGGATGTCAGAGGACAGCTAATTCTCCTTACACCATGTGGATCCCAGGGATTGAACTCAGATCATCAGGCTTCGCGACAGGTGCCTTGACCTCCTGAGCCATCTTGCCAGCCCCTCATCCATGTTTTGTGATGATCACTTTGATGCTTTGACCCAGCTTAACCAATATTTTTGGTCATTAACTCCAAGGACACCAGGAGAAAGATAAGCTAAACTTTATGTATGCTGCTTAAGAATCTAGTGACCTGTAGCTTTCTTTATGCCCTTGAGGTGGAGACAATTAATTTGGCAATTCCGTAATCAACCCTACTTAGTTTGTGCAGTGTGACAGTCTAAAACCAGTGATTCTCAACCTTCCTAATGCTGCGACCCTTTAACACAGGTCCTCGTGCTGTGGTGACCCCAACCATAAAATTATTTGCATTGCTGCTGTAATTTTGCTGTTGTTATGAATTGTAAATAGCCGTATTTTCTGATGATCTTCGGCGACGCCCGTGAAAGAGTCGTTCAGCCCCAGAGGGGACGTGACCCCCAGATTGATAATCACTGGTCTAAACCGGTTATAGGCATCCAGAAGGGTAAAACTCAAAGTACAGGATCCCAGCCTTTCACTTTCGGAGCTTCCTCCCATCCTCTGTCTCCATCCGCATTGCTTTAGCCGAGCTCGTCTTGTCTCACCGTGATAGTTAGCGGTGGCACTCGGGCTCCTCCGCCAACACCGGCCCTCTGCCACCAGCTGTTTTCTTAGAGCCCAAATCCAATGCGATTTCTCTCAGGTCCCTCCCACAAGGTTCTTTTGCATTTGACTCCTGTCTGTGTGGGACAGTGAGAGTCATGAGAACATGGGAAAATGATTGGGTCTTCATTGCCTCAAGAGTTTCCCTTAGGTTGAGACTCTAAAGATAGACTTGAAAAATGTGTTTGGAAGATTCAAGATCCAGTTCAAGTTCCAAAGGAAATCAGAGTAATTAGTAGAGCACATTGTCCCCCCAGATTCGAGAGTTCCAGGATGCTGAGGATCCTGGAAATGGCTGTTGTAGAGGGCGGGTCCTCTGGATAGAGACGCAGGAGTAAGCATGTGTTAGTTAGGCTCAACTTCTGTTTTGTAACCTTATACCTAAGGACCAATTTGTGTACCGTACGGCCCTGCACACTGATCATTGAAAGTTCTGTAGTCTATATAATCCTTTCTTACTTCCTGAATTGGCATCTTGTGTTTTGCTATTCTGGTCAGTTTTTTTTTTAATCATTTGAAATAGTTATATTGTATACAACCACTATGCATGTTAAATTATCCAATACCAAACCAGTCTACTTAGAGAGAATACCAACTTAGATTTCTGAGAGCCTTTGGCTATATTTTTGTCAGTCAATACCAAGCTTTGTTTTATGTATGTCTGTTGTTAGAGACACCTGGCTCAGTGTCAAGTCAGGTACGCCTTAATGGTGGAGGTCGGATTTGAAAACTGTGTTGTTATAGAATTTCATCACTGTACGCTTGCCAGTCTCAGGTGGCCACAGCATCGTTATGTGTGGCTGCCTGCCTGTTACTGGTTTATTTGTATTGCGTTCACTAACACTGTCATGCATACCTGTATTAAACTTACCTACCACGTCTTTCTTTAGTGAGGTGCTCTGAAGCTGTCCAGGGCTAGGCAGCATCTCAGCATCATAGTGGGGGCCCATTGTGAACTGTGAAAACATTTTTTTAAAGGCACAAACATGAAAATGTGCGCTAAGTGGGCCAGTGCCAATGCTTGTTCAGTTTACACTATGAGAATTAGAGCCAGAAGGCAGAGTGCTTCTTATCCTGCCTCACCTGGAGCCTGCACGTGTTTAGTTTTCATTTTTCTTAATTACTCTGTGTGGTGTGTGTGTGTGTGTGTGTGTGTATCTATCTGTGTCTGTGAGTGAGAGTGTGTCTGTGTCTTTATGTTACTCTGAAGTACCCCAGCACTGCTTTGGAGACTACAGGTGAATTTTTGTTGAGTGGACCTGTTCTTGAATGCTGCCTAATTTGAAGGGAAAAAAAGAAAAAACAAACAAACAAACAAGCTCAGCCGGCTAATGTCAGCTTGTTCTGTGCTCTACATGCTTTGGTGACTTTTCATTTTGAGGTTGCCAATGAGAAGGACACCATGTCTCCACTAGCAAAGACTTAGAAGAACGGGGACACGTTGCTTTGGGTGTGACATCTAACAGTCTATTTCTGTGAATCTCACTGTCATTTGCAGAGTGACGCACAGTTAGTTTATATGGTGGTTGTTAAACTTCGGAAGAACAGTCGGTATAGTGAAAGTCTGAGTGGTTTTTGAGACACCCTCCTCAGGGGAAGTCTGGTCCTAAAGACACACTGGACCCAATGCTGATGTGCCCCCACATCCCACAGTCCGATATTCTTTCTTCCCTAATAGGGAAATGTACCCACTCCAGGGTGGCTCCCTGCCAGTGTTGCTCAGTCTGGATGTTTTCCTTGTCTGAGGAGAAAGTCCAAGGAAGCACATGGAAGGCCCATAGCAGACACGGCTTTCCCAGGGTTCACTCACTCTGTAGCATCTCCAGAGAACTTTGGTGAGGGAGGCTCAGGGAAAGCATTTGAGTAGTGTAGGGCCTTTTTTTCTACTGTTAAATACTAGTTAGTTGAATTAAATAAGGAACTCAGGTAAACTATGTTTTTTTAATCATTTAATTTTCTAAGGTTTTATTTGTTTATTTACTTTTTTTAAGACAGGGTTTCCCTATATAACAGCTATGGCTGTCCTGGAACTTACTTTGTAAACCAGTCTAGCCTCAAACTCTCAGAGGTCAGCCTACCTCTGCATCCCTGAGTTCTGGGATTAAAGGTGTATGCCACCACCGCCCCACTAATTTTCTAAGTTTCTAACTTTTTAAGTAATTGTGATAAGATATGTATAAAAAATAAAATCTTTTACCTTAAAAGTTTTTGAGTCAAGTCTTGGTAGGTAGCTCAGGCTGACCTTAAAGTCACGATCCTTCTGGCGTAACTGACCTTCTGAATGCTGAGATGCAAGTGGACACTGCCTATACACCGCTCCAACAGATCCTCCTAACCAGATTTCAGTGGCACAGTGCAGTTAGGGTTAAGGATATACATATTGTTAACACTGTCCTCTTACCGCCAAAACCCTTTTCGTCGTTTAGAGCTGAGACTCTGTATCTATTAAATCTGCCCCATTCTGCCTCCTCTCTCTGGCAATCACTGCTTTCCTTCTCATCTCATCGACTTTGACGAGTATGAGTACCACGCATGGGTGCAGTCATGCAATGTGTGTGTGATTTCATACTCGAGATTTTCTGGATGTAAAGACTATTTCATTATGTATCTCTAGCGTTTCAGTGGATACCTGGTTGGTTTTTGCCTTTTGCCTCTTGTGAATTACACTCCCGTGGACATGGGCTGGCACTGATTTTAACTTCTCATTGGTTGTCCCATGTGTTTGTTCTGTCTGTAGGACCAGGCAGAAGACTGTGAAGAGCTGTTGCGGATAGAAGAGGACGCTCACTGGCAGATGGACGGATTGTGAGTGCCAGGGCTGGGTCATAGGTCATCATCACTCCTCTTCAGGAACACTGGCAGTCATGTCCTGATCGATTTTGATCCATTTTTCTTAGGGCAAGTCTAGAGTCTTCCCCAGGCATACTAGTAAGAAGTTGCCAGCTTTTTTATGACTTTTTTTTTTTTTTTTTTACAGTACAGGGCTGTACACTATCTCTTCATTTGTGCTTTTATGAGGGACTATCACATAGGTTAGGTGACATGGGAGTTTAATTGGCCTGCAGTTACAGAGGCTTAGAAGTCCAAGATCAAAGGGCTGTGTCTCATGAGAGTGTGCGACAGAGCCGAGCTCCTGTGAAGGAGCAGCTACCTCCTGTGATAACGGCACCCATTGCTCCCCTCGAAACCCTAGATTCCCTCATGAAGTCCCATGCCTAACACTGCCGTCTTTGGCATTGAATTTTCTACACATCAAGTTTGGAAGGTACATTTGAACCACTGCATAGGTGAATGTTTTATATATATAGTTGGCCTTGAGGTTTATCTGACTCGATGTTGTCAATACAGAAAACATAATAGTGAGAATGTCTTCTGCTTTCCTTTTGTTTTGATTGAAGAAGCCAATAGCCAGACCTAATGTGAGGAGAGCCAGTCCCTTCAACCAGGGTCTTCTGGCTCAAATCTTTGAAAAGCACTTCTTCCGTGTCCAGTCTGATAACTTTCATAATTAGCACATATTAAATTCTGCGTTCCTGGCACTGTTTTATTTCACAAAGCACAACTCAGTTCTTCCTTTTAGCTGTCCTATGAGCTCCGTTGTCTACCATTGTGCAGATGATGAAATTGCAGCACAGATTAATGATGTTCTTGTCTCTAAGGCTACAGAAGGCTAACATTTGACCTTGAGGAATCTTGTACCAAATGAATGTCTCTTTTTGTCCTACTGTATATAAAGATTTATTTGGCAAGATCTCCGGAGTGCAAATGAGTGTCTCCCCCGAAAATGAGCCTCTTCCAGGAAGTAGACTTGGTACCTATAGTGTAGGTAGATGTTTACTTCATAGGCTTTTTGCTTCCTGTGGTCTGAGATATACGTAGGTCTCAACCTTCCACTATACTTTGTAAGGATGGTTTTTTTCCTTAAAAGGGGCTGGTACAATTGTTTAAAATGTTCTCTACTAGTAGGAATTCTTTGGCCTACATTGTACGGCAAGAACAGCCAACTGTGATCAGATTTCTCCTCCTGGGATGTCCCTCCCTGCCATTCTGTTCTACCAGCTCCTAGTATGCACTTCTGAGATGCCAAGGAGCCCGGCTTACTGTAATAGCATACTATCCCAAGAAAAGAGAACTGAAAGCAGATAAATCTTTGGATATCTTATTTTCAGTTTCACATCTTCTTTCAGCTCTGGCTGTAAAGTCAGGATCATTGGTAGAGCTTTCTAGAAGGCCTGTCTTTATATAAGGTCAGATTTGTTTAGGTGCGTTGGGCCTGGTATGTTTGTTTCTTAAGCTCCACAGCTGATTTTCCTGCATTTCAGAATCAGGATTGAGAGCCACTCTCCCACACTGAGCCCCTCACACCGTAAAAGTAAGAATGTCCAGCCATGCTAGTGGAACCTCAGAACGGATACAGCTCTACTCAGGGGAGCCCTTCGAGGATCTTAGAGAACTCAGGAAAGTGTGGAGCCCAGCTGACTTTGTCTATTGCGTGACTGGCCTGGGAGTCTGGAGTTAACATGGGCTTTTCTGCCCAGGGACTTCTCTCACCACCTAGGGACACAACCTGCAAGATACTGGCCTGGTGCCATTACAGTATTGAGTCTGTCAAAATCATTTTTAGGAGGTTGATGGAGTTTTGCAAGGAGGTGCTTAAGATGTTTCAGTAGTCATTCTGCACTCATAACGTGGTTTTGTGTTACAGACTAGGGTCATCCAAAGATCAGGATTTGGATATAGTGATGATGGAGCAGTTCCGAGAAGCAGATTTGCTTCAGGATCCCAACGGGTATGTGCGTCTGTTCCCGGCCCGGGACTTGTGTGTCAGTGAAGCCTGCTAAGTGACTGAGGACATTACTTCACTTTCTAAAATAGCTGTACACAATTGGTTCTCCACGTAACCACCAACAAAGTAAAGTCATTTAATTGCCTAGTCCCCAAGATCCAAAAGTGAAAGTCAGATTTTCGTAGCTATTGAGATAAGTTCATGCCTTCTCAGTCTTTAATGATGGATCCTTATCTCTTATGACGTCCATATGGAATGCTTGGTAGAATTTACAGAAAGCAGATATGTGCTAGAAGCACAAAACATAAACAAATTCTATTAAGGATGGAAATTTACATCCTCTGTGTATTTCTAGTAGTGCTAGGTATATGATAATCAGCCAATGTATTTCTAAAGATTTGGGTTGTAGATTCCTTAACTTTGAATTGGGCTCTATCAGGGACATATATTCTCTCTCTCTCTCTCTCTCTCTCTCTCTCTCTCTCTCTCTCTCTCTGTGTGTGTGTGTGTGTGTGTGCATGCGCGTGTGTGTGTGTTTATGTATATGAGAGAGAGAGAGAATTTCTTAGATAATATAATTTCCACAGACAAAGCTCCTTTTTAGCCCAGCAGTGTCTGATGTGAGATACTAACTACGTAGCTACTGCAGGAATAGCCCTAAACCTCTTCATCTAAATTTCCCAGGAGTCCCAGGAATGCGAAGACGATGGGGTCTTACTGTGAACGTGGCTATTGCACACACATCACTTTTAGCTGGAATTTATAAACAAGGTGGCTCAACAGTCCAGGCAGCACCTTCTGCGGTGTCCTCTGGCCCTTTAAGAGTAGTGGAATGTCCGTTTGTGTATGACTGGAAATCTTTAGCAATTGGTTGAAAAACATCTAAAGTTTTTAGCGTTAAACTGACTGTGTATGTGTAAGAGAGGGAACGAGAGTGGGTGCAGGCGAGGGAGCTAGCACACTCTACAGCATGTGTAGAGAGACCATGGGGCAACTTAAAGGAGTCTGATCTTCTCCTCCCACCATGAGGATCTCGGGACTGAACTCAGGTCAGACTTAGCAGCGAGCACCTTTCTCCAATGAACCATCTTGCTGGCCCATGAAAAGCATTGTAACTCTGAGGACATTGATTGATTTGAGGTGTGAGCCCGTGTGTGCGCGTACAGAGAATCAGGACATAGCATGGCTGGTGCTAAGAGCAGACTTTGAGTCACCCAGAAGCTGGTTTTGACCCAGTTCCAGCACCCGAATCCCATTTCTCTAAGATGAATCTACAAAGTAGAGAACCCACTTGCCTCTTAGGGTTGTAAGGATTTGAAATAATATAGAAACAGTTATAATAAAACTAACGTGGTCAGACATTTAAGTCCTTTAGTAGTATGTAAGCAAGAATTTAAAAATATATGGCCCTTTCAAATGACTTGGGAAATTTCCTTAAGGAACAAAAGGACAGGAACTGTTGTTTTGTTTGATGAGAAATGGATAACTTTAACAGCAATATTTAGAAAAAAGGAAATGAACCGTTTGGGAGTATTTTAAATATGTTTTATGGCTATTGTTACCATTGGTGCTGAAATGGTCCTTATTTAATACTAACTTCTAAAAAGTTTAATTTAAAAATGCATAGTTAGAGTTCAGTTGTAGATACATAATTAGGTCCCAATTGCGTAAGAGACTGAAACAAATCTGGAAGGAAATACATTAAAGTATTTTGCTGTGGATCTTCCAAGACCTGGGCTGCTGGTGTCTCATCATCCGATGACGAGAATATGGCGGGAGGGCATGGCCGGCTGAGGAGTGAGGCGACAGCTTCAGTTGAGCGCGTAGTGAACACTTCTGCAGATGGAACACCCATCAAACAGCCACATGACATCGTAGGGCGGAGAACTGGGGCTGTGAGAGTCAGGTGCAGGAGAAAGCAGTGTGAGGGGTGAGGGGCAGAGGATAGGCACGAGGGAGGAAGGGCACGGAAGCCAGAGTGGAGAGCTGGAACACCGACGTCACGGGGAGAGGGCTCCAGTTTTCTGTGTTTTTGAGTGTTTTGTCCTTACTCTACTAGTAAACGTTTTTGGTTTTAGCAGGTGATTCTCAAGGCGAAAGAGAAAAGAAAAGCAGGTCCTAGTTTTGTGGAAATAGCTGTGTCCTGCTGTGTGGGTTAGGACCCCGTCATAAAACAGGAAGACTGGGAGGAAAGGGTCTGTACCGGGGTCTCAGTGTTCTCTGTTGGGAAGTAGGTTGGGTTGGTATCCTCTAGACCAGCGGTTCTCATTCTGTGGTTTGACCCTCTGTGGGCTCTGATGACCCTTTCATAGTGTCACCTAAGAGCATCTGCTTATCAGATACTTGCATTATGATTCATAACAGTAGCAAAAGTATAGTTATAGAGTAGCAATGAAAACAGTTTTATGGTTGGGTGTCACCTGTATGTTGAGGAACCGTATCAAAGGATCGCAACGTTAGGAAGATTGAGAACCACTGAGTTAGACAGACAAGCTCTGGAGTATATGAGACGAGATGAGTCACTGAGCATGCCCAGTTTGCAGAATGGCAGGTGTGTGCAGCTCTGTAGGAGACCATCCCGACAGATTTCCAAACGATGCCTAACTTGACGTATCAAGGCCCATGTCGAAACCATTTCATGTGGGACACTTTCTTTTCCACTCCGTTGGCTACTTCCATATACTTGTTCTGCATTTTGAAAGAATTGAAATAAATTCGACAAGCTTGATTTTTTTTTTTGGTAGTATTCTTATGAGCCAGTGGATTCTTGTTTTGGTTTTTCAAGACAGGGTTTCCTTGTAGCAATGGAGTCTGTCCTGGAACTAGTTCTTGTAGACCAGGCTGGCCTTGAACTCACAGAGATCCACCTACCTCTGCCTCCCGAGTGCTGGGATTAAGGCATGCACCACCAACACCCGGTTTCAGATTCTTAATTTTTAATTGTAGCGTTGTAACTCAGAAAGACTTTGCAGGGGGGCTGGAGAGATGGCTCAGAGGTTAAGAGCACTGACTGCTCTTTTAGAAGTCCTGAGTTCACTTCCCAGCAACCACATGGTGGCTCACAGCCATCTGTAATGAGATCTGGTGCTCTCTTCTGGCCTGCAGTCATACACGCCAGAACACTGTATACATAATAAATAAATAAATCTTAAAAAAAAAAAAAAGACTTTGCAGTCAAAACCAGATGTCGTCGGTGCTGTCATATTAACGCGTGAGCACCTTGGTGTGTGTCTGTAAGTACATCATTAAGATCATGATTTTATCAGCAATTATTATGCCATTTTATTCATAAATTGGAGTTAGGTGTAAACAGCTGATAGGAAACTATGTTGGGAAAGAAGCATATTTGGAAAGCCTTCCTCTTAATTCTGAAGGCAGGCTTTGCGTGTCACTTAAGTTTGTATAGTACACTGGCCAGTAGAGTTCATTGGAAATTTAATGATTTGACTTCTGTCTCTTTTCCCTCCTCTTTAGTCTGAGCACCGACATCACAGAGAGGAGTATTTTGAACCTGTACCCCATGGGCTCTGCAGAAGCCTTAGAATTACCTGATCCTACGTTCAAGTACGTTCACCGTTCATAATTAAGTATATTTTCTGTTTTTACAACAATGCATTTTTGAATTTCCAAATTCACTTTGTCTCTTTTTCTTCCCTGCCTTCCTGCAGTGGTCAGATGCAGCTACAGACGTCTCCAGAGTGTGAGGTAAGGACAGAGCTTGGCATTGCACTGTGGGAGGACAGTAGCAGCGTTAGTTCATGACACATGTTACCCGTTTCCTGCTTTTGTTCTCTAGGTCTGTTAGCCACTGTCCCTCGCCTTTCCTGAAAGATGAGAGTTGGCTGGTTGTGTTAGATTCTCTGCATTTCTTTGCCAGGATAAACTCTTTGGGTCAGACAGTGGCCACCAAACATGTATAGGAAGCCTATGTCGGGTTAGAAATGGGAGGGAGGCCCATTTGATTCAGACACTAGAGCTGAGAAAAAAAGTCTGGTCACAGGAAGAACCTCAGGGACATGATGAAATGAGCTGAGGACGTCTGGGAAGATTAAAGGAATTTATTCGGAGTTAGGAGACAGATGTCCACACAAGCATAAAGATCTGCATTCAGATCCTCAGCATCTGTGTAAGAAGCCAGGCCTGGCAGCCGATAGCTGTAATCAGTGTTACAAGATGGAGACAGGAGCATCTCTAGAGATCACTGGTTAGCCAGCCTTGCTGAATGGGTAAAGCCCCAGGTTCAGATACAACAGTGGTTCTCAGCCTTCCTAAGACTATGACCCTTTTATACAATTCCTCATGTTGTGGTGACCCCCAACCATAAAATTATTTTTGTTGCTACTTCATAACCATAATTTTGTTACTGTTATGAATTATGATGTAAAGATCTGACATGCAGAATATGGCACCCCTGTGAAAGGGTCATTGGACTCCCAAAGGGATTGTAACCCACAGGTTGAGAACCACAGAGCTAGAGATTCCTTCTCAAAAAAAAAATAAGATGGAGAATGATTGAGGAAGAGTCCAGATGTTGACACCTGGTTTCCACATTTGCATACACATAGGTGCATACACGGATATAAAAGAATATTATAATGAGAAGCTGGCGGGAATCTTTGGGGTCAGGATTAGATAGAGTTACATGGAAAGAAATCTTGGTGGTCATAGGGAAAACATTTTTGACATAAAACTAAGACAGATCCTGGAGAAAGCTTATCCCCATTGTAGAAAGGTGGTTCTGTGCTAGTAGTTTGGGGGTTACAGCCCGTTTTTCTATTGCTGTGATGAAACACCGTGATCAGGGCATATAAAAGAAAATGTTTAATTTGGGGCCCCAGAGGTTTAGAATCTGTGACTGTTGTGCCAGGGACCATGGCGGTAGGGGGCGGGGAGAGCGCACTAGCTGGGAATGGCATGGGCTTTGAAACCTCAAAACCAGCTTCCACTGACATTCCTTCTCCAACAAGGCCACACCCCCTAACCTTGCCAAACAGTTTCACCAGCTGGGGACTGAGCATTCAGCTCTGTGAGCCCATGGGAGCCATTTCATTCTAATCACTGTGTTTTACTCCTCCGGCCCCATAGGCTTGTGGCCATATCATAATGCAAAAGTGCATTTCAGTCCAACTTCAAAAGCCCCCATAGTCTTTTACAGTTTCAGAGTCTCTTCTGAGACCCAAAGCAGCTGTAACCCCTTGCATAGTCCCAGTATACAATGGCCTAGAATATCTATCACCATTCCACAAAAGGAGGAATGGTGTCATAGTGGATCAAAGAAAAGTCAAAACAATTCAGCAGGGCAAGCTGTAATTCCATGTCTGATGTCAAAATGCTTAGTGGCTCTGCCTTTCCAACTCTGTTGACTGCAGCACCCTTCTCTCTCTTGGGTTGGTTCCATTCCCTGTCTGCAGCTCTCTCTGGCAGACATCCTGTGATTCTGGCACTCCAGTGTTCTCGGGGCTCTAACACAATCTAGGCTTCACTCCTGTGGCTTCACGCATTGGCCTTTTGGGACTTCCATGCAGGGACTTCCCTGCCATACACTTGACCTCAGAACTCTCTTTAACCATGGAGCAGTGGTTCCCAACCTTCCTAACACTGTGACCCATTAACACAGTTCCTCATGTGTGGTGACGCCAACCATAAAAATTATTCCATTGCTACTTCATGATTGTAATTTTGCTACTATTATGAATTGTAATATAAATATTTGATAGGCAGGATAAATAATATGTGACCTCTATGGGTGTCACAGCCCACAGGTTGAGAACCACTGCCATAGGGGAAGGTCCCTCCACCCCTTCTCTCCCAGGTCCGTCCTAACTAAACCAGACATCACCAGTGCCGCCAAATTCAACTGTCCTTGCTGGATGGAGCCTGATTCTCTCCTTGAATATCATTTACACAAGCTCTGGTTGGATGCTTTTTTTAGCACCAGAAAATGTCTGGGCCCTTTTCCAGACGTTGCAGACTAGCTGGGTGGGGCCATGCCCTGACGGCACCCCTCCTTTTGCCCCATTTGGCATTTAGCATCTTCTTATCTCTTTCAGCACAAGCCTGGGCTCCAACCTTCAATTTCCTGGTGCTCTTTTTCTTCTCAAACTGTACCTGTAGAATTTTTTCTTGTCTTGCTGGATACTTTTCATGGTAGAGCTGTGTAAGAGTTATTGCTAATAACTGCACAATTTAATAAATGTGAGTCTGTCTTCAGATATCTTCTGCGAAAGAAACTAGTCTCAAGCTTTTCAATTTAGCTTCAGGCAGATTCTTAGGATAAGGGCAAAAACTAACCACATTCTTTGCTAAAATATCCCAAGAATGGTCTCTAGCCCAGTTGCTAATATTGTCCTTCTCAGAAACCACCTGTACTTGGTCTCCATAGTCCCATTGCTCTTGGCACTGCTGTCTTCCACGCTCCTACTAGGCTAGCTCTGTTAAGCCATGCTTACAGCATCCAACTGCTTTCCTAGTTCTAAGTCCCCACATTTTCAACCTTTCTCTGAAACACAGCATGGTCCGGCCGGTCACACTAGCTCCCTGCCTGGTACCAATTTCTGACTGCTTTCCTATTGCTGTGATAAAACACCATGACCAAGGCAGGTTACAAAAGAACATGTTTAACTTAGGGCTCCTGGTTCCAGAGGGTTAAGAGTCAGTGATCATCATAGAGGGGAGCATGGTGGCATCTAGGCAGATATGGAGCCAGAGCAGTAGCTGAGAGCTTACAGCTCAGTTCATAAGCAGGCAGCAGAAGGAACCATCTGGCGGAAATGGCGTGGACTTTGGAAACCACAAAGTCTTCTTTCAGAGACATACCTCCTCCAATGAGGCCACACCTCCTAATCCTTCCTAAGCATTTCTACCGACTTGGGATCAAGCATTCAAATTTATAAGCCTGTGGGGACCATTGTCACTCGGACCACCACAGAGCCTATTCCGGGAGTGGGTTCAAGATGGCTACTTGAAATACTGAGGTTCCCTACAAACCAGTACATGTCCTGGAGCTGCCTGCACACGTTCTGTGAAGTAAAAAAGCAGTTTCACACTCAACATGCCTGTGCCAAAGAAATGAGGAAAAAAAGACATGTAAAGGGGATGAGCTGGGTTTGTAGAGTATGGTTACATTGTTAACGTCAGGGGCTAGTGTTTACATCATGTAGCTATCCTGCCTTTGAATTGCTAACTTCTGTGGAACTTAATTAACCTCTCTAAACTTTACTTTTAGTTTTGGTCATCTTCAGTCTATAATAATAGCTATTGTACATCTCAAATGAGATGATTCAGAAGAAATCTCCCAGCAGCGGCAGGTAAATGCTAGCTGCTATTCTCCTGCTCTGTTGTTGTTATTGGTGTAGTCTTCAGACAGAATCACAGCGCCACCTTTGCAAGTGAACCAGGATTGAACATCAGGGGACTTTGATTTGCAGGCAGCCGTGTTCTGGTTTCTTATGCTCTCTGAGAATGAGTTTGGTTTTCTGTAGACCCACTTTTTAAAAGATTTTTTAATGCATATGAGTGTTTTGCTCTTGTGTGTACTACATGCATGCCTGGTGCCCACGGGGATCAGAAGAGGGCCACACATCCCGTTACTGGAGTTACAGATGTTTATAAATTGCCATGTGCATCCTGAGAGTCAAATCTAGGTCTTTTAAAAGAAGCGTTCTTAACCCCTGAGCTGTCTCCCCAGCCCCTCCCTGGTGACTTACTTTTTGAAAAACTTTCATATTTGAAAATATTTTTACTTCAAAAGGATTATAAAAATAAATTACAGGTTCTATAAAAGTTATAAAAAATATTATAATCTACCACATAGATTTTTCAGTACGGGCTAAATATTGTTAGTATGCAAATCTAAGATGTTACAAAACTCTTTTTAGCACTACCAGGACACCACAGGTATAAAATTCTGCACTTGGTCTCATATGACAGGTCAAAGTTTTGAAAACACAGAATCAAATCCCCTCAGATTTGTAGGGCATACATGAAATGAATGCAAACTGTGTAAATTAAGATCCTGTTTCCAAGCTCCTAATATGTATTTACAAATATTTCAAACCCAAGATTTCTGAAGTGCAGACTTCCAGCCCCTTCCCTTTGGGCAGGGAGAGTCAGCCTGGTGCTTTCCTGCATCTGTTCTGTTGTGTGGAACCTCTCCCTTTTCTCCACATCTGCAGTTCTTTGACAGAGCCGAGAGCGTGCAGGCCACTCTCCGCTCTCCCTAGCAAGTCGGTGTCACGTCGGGTATATTCCTCTTCTGTGGACACATTTCCGTCCTCCACTTCCTAAGTGTATGCTGATTGGCTGCTTGCCTGTCATCGGCCCTCCTGATTCCAGATATATCAGTTGATTTAAAGTTGGTGTGGGCGTCCGACTAGTGTCAGGCTTTGCGTTTGGTTGACACATCTCTCTGGTCTTTTTATTGTCTCCTTTGCTTTGCAACATTTCTGAGAACGACGATGCTACGTTGTTGAAAGTGTGGAGAATGCAGGCCTCTTCTGTTTTGGTGTTTTGAAATTGAATCTTGTGTAGCCCAGGCTGTTCTCAAACTTTCATAGTTCAGAAGATAGCCTTGAACTCCTAATCATTTTACTCCTCGCTCCCAAATTCTGGGATTATAGACAGGTGCCACCATAGCCCCAGCCAGGCCTTTTTTTTTTTTTTTTTTTTTTGTAGCTAGGGTCGAATGTACCCCAGGCTGGCCTCAGACCCGCTGTGTATCAGATGGTGATCTTGAGCTTCTGTCTGTTCTGCCTCCACCTCTGGAGTGTCAGGATTACAGGTGTGCACCGCCAAGTCAAGGTTATTAGTGCTGGAAATTAACCCAGGGTCTCGTGTATGCTAGGCCAGTACTCTACTAACTGAGCTACAGTTCCGGAGCGGCCCCCCCCCCCCCCCCCCCCCGCCCAATGGAATGTTCTTCCTTTGCTGTTTGTCTCACGTTTCCTCACGATTGAGATTCTGCATTCTCAGTTTGGATATTGCTGAGGTGCTGTTGTGTGCTTTTCCCAGGCCATCAGATTTGGGGGCTTGCTGTGTCCTCTCTACCATTGCTTGTATTAATTCAAACGAGTATTAGCTAAGCCTATTCCATCACTGTGTTATGATTACTTGATTTTCCCCATGTGACTGATGACAAGTCTGTGCAGAAATGCTTCAGCTCCCTGTGACTCTCCGACTCTCCTACTGCATGACTTCAGAGTGAGGACGACTCTAGACTTCTAGACAGAAAAAAAAAAAAGCTTCACTGCAACCTCAGGGCACAATTCCAACATTGTGTCCCTATTCAAAAAGACTCCTGATATGGAGGAAGATAAAAGGCTTACTGGGTGCCCCATCATGTGCCTCATAGTTTATCTGCCTTATCAACACAGGTGCTTCTTGACTTACAAGGGGTTTCTGTTCCCAATAAACTCTTGCTAAGTTAAAAACATTACCTTGAAAATGTCTTTAAGCCACGTACCCTAGTGGGCACTGTCGCTTTGCCTCGCCGACTGCTGATGGGTTCAGAGTACTTGTTAGCTTGCAGTGAGGCAAAATCATTTCATATAGTGCCTACTTCATAATAGAATCTGAAGTAACATGTTGACCGTTGTACCGAAGCCATTCAGTAAATGACATGGTAGCGTACACCTATGACACCAGCACTCAGGAGGCGGAGTCAGGAGGATCAGGAGTTTGGTGCTAGCCTTGGCTATATGAGGAGCTTGAGGCAGGCCAGGACTGTGTGAAACCCCGTCTTTAAAAAAAAAAAAAAGTGGAAAACAAAATGGTGATGGTTGGATTGGTGCATCTTTACGCGAGAGGAAAGCAGAAATTTTCTAAGTCAAACCTTCATGAAGTCAGGATGTTCTACTTCCATCTCTTCAATAAATATTCTCTGGATGCTACCGTGTGTAACCATGGAAACTTCAAAGACCATGAAGGTCCAGCTCTTAGCAGTGTATATTCCAGATGACTATTAGGAAATGCAGGAGTTAGCACGACCCATTCATGGATACAGGACATGAAACTCAAGGCTGAGTGATGGGCTGGGTCCGTTACTATGGTAATGGGTAGGCCCAGCTATTTCATCACACTGCGTTGCCTTCTCTTTGTGTTCAGTCTTGTTACAGTCCAAACTTTCGCGAGGCCTGATTGCGTCAAACCTTTCCATCAAAGCTTGGCTTGGCAGACGGCAAGAAGCCCAGCACACTTAGGAGGTCATGAGCAGAGCTTCCAGGAATATGGAATGAGTTTGCAGAGGGCAGAAGAGGATAACTATGTGCTAAATATAGACTGAGCCCAGTTCATGATTTTGTCTGTGTCTCGTTTTGATTCGGCAAGACTTGCACAAAGCCAGGTGCTGAGGTCTGTTATCATCCAAGCCGTAGCTGCACATTGTCCCCCAGGGTGAGCTTAGGTTCTGGCCAGGCCGAGACAGGTCCAGCTTACTGTCCCGCCTTCCCACAAAAGTGCAGCCTGTGTGGTTGCAGATGGTGGCACATACCCATAATTCTGACCCTGAGGCAGGAGGATTCCAAGTTCAAGGTGAGCCTAGACTGTAGAGTGAGACCCTGTCTGAAAACCAAACTTACCTGTTTCTAAGATTGCCGGAGCACAAGGAAGGAAGCAGAGCTTCTAGGGGTCAAAGGTTCCTGAACTTGTCTCTGTTCGGCTTACAGTGCTCTCGGCTATTTTAGTATGCTGTGAGCATGCTTTCTTTGCCTCAGTGAGTAGCGGTTTTGGCATAAGGCATTCTCTTCCTTCTCAAGGCAGCTTTGGGTCCACAGCAGGCAGCTCTCTGTAACTTCCAAAAGGAAGGGATGAGCAGCTGGTCTGATGTGATGAAGGAGATGAAAGTCAGGCTGCTGGTCCTGCTTCTGAGGTCACGTTTGGTGTTTGGCTACGTGTTTGCACCCCTTTTCACCAGACCCCCATCGGTTTGCAAGCATATGTTGCCTGCGTGTGCTAGGTATGGCTCTTTGGGTGTGGAGGATTGGAGAGCGAGCACTGTAAAGTAGTGAAATTGTTGAGTGGCTAAGAGATGTTGATGTTGAAAACATCCTGAGAAGAATATGGTGCGGTTTGCCGTCCCGGGTCTGTTTTCTGTGTTCTTCGGGAAAGGGTGTGCGAGTGTGGCATGAGGGGAGGACACTTAGCTTGACCAAAAGGTGAGGCAAGGCTTGTAGAAGATCTGCCTCCACGCACGCCATCTTCCTGAACCGTGTTTAGAAGACTGGCCACGTGTAATTGGGGATCTATCTTTGTGGCCATGCAGTGAGAATGTACCCCGATGGTTTGGACAGAAATGGGATCGAAAAGAGGAAGGTTTTGAGGGAACAGTGAGGAAAACTGGAAGAAGTCTCTTACAGAGTCAGCGTGAAAACCCTTGCTGGCAGTTCTAACAAAGACCCTTGACTGGGTAGGGACATGGATGACATCTTATTCTAAAGGTAGTTTTCACTTTGGCTCATACAAATGAGGACTATTTTTAAATAGCACTTCTCAACAGAATGGGCATCTTGGATTTACACTTTTGTGAAGGCATGTATGAAGGTGTTTATACCTACCCCTAAACTTTGTATGTATTTGCAATCATATGTAAGTCACGGTTGGTCCAATAGTGTTTCTTGTAATCAGTGATTGCCACTGGCGTGTGAATGAGGCTTCTCAAGGTCACTTGAGGTTCAGGCATGTGTACTTACTAAAAGCTCCCAGTGTGCTACTGGATATTTGGAATTACTAGCTTGGAACATTTCTAAAAACCCATAATTTAAATGGAGAAGGGAACTAACTAGCAGGCAGTTTGGTAACCCAGCCAGGTAAGATGTGTTCACAGGTACTTGGGAAGGGTCCCTATACCAGGGATCTCTTATCTTAGTCTGTGCTCTCCTCCGGATACTTTTCTTTCTTCTATGACTACCACTGTGTAGCTTTAGAAAGTAGCAATATGATCCTCTTCACTACCTCACACTCAGATTAATTCAACTTTTGCCAGCGTGTGCTTCTGGGGCCAGGGCTATGATGGAAATAGGAAGGAAAGATGCTGTCCTTGCCTCATCTTTCTCACAGGCTAACAGAATTTGTGCATTTGTCTCTTCCTTAAGGTGCAAAACGACCTGATGTTACAGAGCAATGGGAGCCAGTATTCTCCAAACGAGGTAAGGTTCCTGAGATGAATGGAAGCTGAGGTAGTTCATGAAGACCGAACTGAAGTTTCTTTAGCAGAAATGGGCACTCTCTCACACTGGGATGGACGAGTTAGTGGATGGAGAAATGAGCAGTCTCTAACGCTGGGGTGAATGAGTTAGTGGACGGTCTCTGGGGTCTTTCGTTAGTTGCCACTGTCACAAACCTGTTTGGCTGTCTATATAACTAAAGGTTCATTTCATGAGAAATAGCTTTTGGAAACTAGGGATGGGGATGTCTTTACAGAACACATCAGAAAGTCACTCAGGTGGCGTTGCCGTGGTTGTCGCATGTGTGGGATCAGCGTGCAGTTGCTGGGTAGAGGAGTTGTCTGCTCAGCGGTAGCTATTTCATCCCTCCGAGCTGGAGAGGCTTCCTCGTGTGCCCTTTGGGATGACTGCACACATGTGTTCAGCTGTGTCGGAGGAGTGGGTCGCCAGCGTTACGTCACCACAAAATATTTTTATAGCAAGCAAGTAAAAAATTGAATGCAACCACAAAAACACTGCTAGTAACGCAGTTTACCAGGGTGCCTGGAAACAGTCTGCTGGCTGCCTCTTGAAGCATTTACAGAATGATGTTTTTTTCTGTAGCCAAGAATGAAGCCAGGACTCCATCACTTTGCAGGAATAGCGAAATGCAGAGTGCTTTTATAATAATCCTTGACCCTACAAGTACATCTGGTTCTTCCCTTTTGCCCCAATCGTCTTCCCTTCTCACCCCACAGATGAGAGAGAACTCGCCTTCAGTGTCTCCAACTGCAAACATCACAGCTCCCTTTGGCCTGAAGCCTCGCTCAGGTATGTTGACCTCTGCTGATTCTTATTCTGAATAACTCTGATTGCCTCTAGGGCCTCTCAAATGTCTACCTGAGGAATAGGAACACGGCCAGCTCTAGTCAGCTGGGGTCCTGGCATCCGCGCAGCCGCAGCTCTGGGAGATCAGGTGACTGTCTCGAGCTCTCTGGTCTGTGGTTCCAGGCATGGGCAGCCTGTTTTCTTTTGAACCACGGCAGAGGGGCTGGTGGCAAAGGGAGCCTGAGTGTAGGGAAGGAAGGTTCCCTTGAACTTTCTCCCCACAGAAAATAAAGGAGTCCCCTTTACCCTAAAGGTTTCTGGTGCCCCACTGAGCTAAAGGGCAGCCTAAAGGCAGAGTCCTCCCCAAGATGTCCCCAGTTGCTTTCTGAGCTTGGTAAGGCCTCTGCATCGACTCATACAAGAGGGTGAGCATTTTAAGGCTTATATGAGTGGTTAGGAGTCGGGGGAGAATTCTTACAGGAAAGTGCCTTTGGCCTACTTGATTTCGATTTGTGTTACTATATCGACAAAAAAAAATTATAGCAATGGGCAAAGTTACCCTCAGTCTTTAAAAAGGACTAGCGATAGAACCGTACTTTTCTTTATATATTTCTAGCTTGGGTGCTATCTGCCTTTTTTTTTTTTTTTGGACCACCTTTGTTTTAAATGTTTTGGTTTTTTAGTATTTACCAATAATGCTTTGAAGTGGGTTCTAATAAAGGCCTGGACACGTGTATGTAAGCACACCTGGAGGAAAACACAGGTGTTCTAAGTTTTTGGGGGAAAAGCTTTGTGACAGCATGATAAACTACAAGTCTCTGACTTGAAGAAATGATACCTATGGGAGAGACAAGATGATGGGAGAGACGAGATGATAGGAGAGACGAGATGATGGGGGAGACGAGATGATGGGGGAGACGAGATGATGGGAGAGACGAGATGATGGGAGAGACGAGATGATGGGGGAGACAAGATGATGGGGGAGACGAGATGATGGGAGAGACGAGATGATGGGAGAGACAAGATGATGGGAGAGACGAGATGATGGGAGAGACGAGATGATGGGGGAGACGAGATAGATGATGGGGGAGACGAGATGATGGGGGAGACGAGAAGATGGGGGAGACGAGATGATGGGAGAGACGAGATGATGGGGGAGACGAGATGATGGGGGAGACGAGATGATGGGGGAGACGAGATGATGGGGGAGACGAGATAGATGATGGGGGAGACGAGATGATGGGGGAGACGAGATGATGGGGGAGACAAGATGATGGGAGAGACAAGATGATTCCTTTACGAAAGGAAATATTTTGTTCTTGGAGCACATGGTTGATGGGCAGCGTGTGGCCAGGTGTGGAGGTTTCCGGGCCATGAGAACAGAGTGGGGGGGGGGGGGCAGTTGGGAAAAATGCTTCTAGAGGGATCAGAGTTCCTAGATCTTTTTGCTTTTGGTTTTCAGTCCTGGAATTAAACCCAGGGGCTTGCGGATGCCAGGCTAGTGCTCTACCACCAAGCTATATCTCCAGCCCTAGAGTATGTTCTAGAAGGGAAAAGCCCAGATGAAATAGCATAAAACTCAAGTGACCAGCTGCCTCATGTATGAAACTGGGCATATATAGCTAAATCTCGGCCGTGCCTTGATTTCCACAATCCCAGATCTGTTCGGGGAGAGATGGAGGTAACCACGGTTCTGCCTCCACTGCCTCATCTGGGGCTGCGGGCTATTTTAAGCCTTTTGGACAGTTCTCTAAGAATGTAAAAAAACATTTCATAATCGAAATCAAAAGTTGGATGACTCTCCAAAGATTGACAGTCTTTTGGATGGTGGACTCTGTAATTTAGTTATAAAATGGGTTCAGTGACTTTTGAAGCGTTTATAGAGTCTAGCCTCAACTCACCAACTCAGAGGTTGCCTTGTGCCCACACTGTGCCCAATTCCAGTTCTGTGATGAGGTAAAAATGAGAATATTATTTTAAGCTGGAGAAAACATATGCTATTTCCTTCCCAAGTTTCCAATTGCAGATTCCTTAACTACCCAGTGAAATTACTTTCTGGATATTGAGCCCAAAGATAAGAAGATGTCTTATCATTTTATAAATAGCGAACTCAGAAGTTCATGAGGGTTTTTTCCTTCTATGTTATGTGTACTGAATATTCAGAAACCATTTTTATTGAGCAACATTGAAAAGTGATTTTTAAGGCACTTCAAGGGTTAAAGGAAGAGTTGATGAGGTTAGTTCTTAGTTAAACACCCTATGAAACCTTACGGAGTGTCTTTAAAATCTACTGTCTTGATTTTTAAAAAGCATTAGCATATGCAATACTCTTGGAATCCTTTTGTTTTTAAATAGCAGATACATTTATCCACTTTGAGCTTTGTCTAATGTGCCCTGCAGCTCTGGCTGAACTGTGCAGTTGTATCTGCTGGTTAGGTGGTTAGAAGGGCCTGCAAAGGCCGGCGGGTAGGCCTTTTCCTCTCAGCTGCATAAATGATGAGTTCTGCCCTCTGCTGCCATGACCCATTAGGACTCTAGACTGCAGGCTTGTTGAACTGTTAAGATTACGGCTATTAACTGCATGCGAAGTATGTGACCAAAGAGTACTAACTAATGCTCGGTTTTTATCGTTCTTCTTATCCCATGCGCCATCCTTCATTCTCCTCGTATATTGTGCATTTGAATTTAAATCCCATGTAACAAAATCCACTTCATTTCCATACGAACCCTATGCCACGCGTGAAATGCTGCGGCCCCTTTGGTTCCCCCTGGTCCTTGTGCATCTGTCCACCTGGCTCTCTCGCTCTCCTGCAGACCCAGCCCTCATTCTCCCTCCTATCTCCTTCAACAAACTTACGCAGGCACAAACATGGGACAACTCTAGCTACAGTGTTCCATCTGAAGGAGACACTGACAATGGTAGGTGTTTTGTCTCTTCTTCAATGTTTCTGTGGATAAGCCAGTGACTGTGCTACACATTGCTTAGTGTGTAGCTACAGACAGTAGATACTGACCTGCATGCTCCTTACTCGGGAAGCCTCCAAGGCGAAGTCTAGACAAGTGCATGTGAGCTCTTGCCCAAGGGCTGATGGTGGGACAGTTTACGTACCCCAGGGTGCTGAGTCCGGGGAGGGTTTCACACTGCTCTCTTCTCTCTACCTGCTCTGCTTGGGGTTTGGTTGGTTTGTCTGTTCATCTGCAAAGATTTGAGCTCACACATCGGGGTTTAGAATGTGGGTGTGGTGATACACTCCTATAGCATCAGCATAGGGCAGGCTGAGGCAGGAGGGTAGAGTTTGAGGCCACCTGAGGCCATATATATATAGTGGAGCCGTACCTCAAAAAATAAGGTTGATCTTTTATTGTCTATATTTACCACATAGGGGTTTTAAAGGCAATTTAAAGGTATCATGGTGAATCCTAGAGTTTTGCACTGGAAATAATGTTGATATTGAGCAGTGTCTAAAAAGGAAATTACTCTTTTTTTCCCCAAAGTTTTAATACATTTTGATTTTTATACTTTTTTGGTGTGAACTCACTCACATTTCTAAAACGGAAATTACTCTTTTTTTTCCCCAAAGTTTTAATACATTTTGATTTTTATTCTTTTTTGGTGTGAACTCACTCACATTAGGATGCTGAGGATACTGAGTTCGTCTGATCATAAGTGTCCGTTTTTAAAAATCTTATTAGATAGCTCAAGTAGTTCAAATAAAAATTGAATTATTTAGAACTATATACCACGTCTCTCTAAATCTCTGTTCTGGTTTAACGCTGATTGTAAACGCTTTACCTCAAACTCCAAAGGGATAGAAGAAAACAGTAAAATGAGATGTGAGGCTTAACCACCGCACACACCAGCAGTACGTGTGTTTTCTGATGCCAGGTATGTCGTCTGTCATCTCTACAGTGCTTAGCAAATAAAGTTAGAACACTCACTGCAATCTCTGCTTAAAATTCAGCCACATTTCCAGCCTAATAAAGAATAATGCATATTCTGATAGGCTGATTCTACAAGAAATAATAGTATTTCGTAGTTGTCTAAATCAGTGGTTCTCAACCTTCCTAGCATTATGGCCCTTTAACATAGTTCCTCATGCTGCGGTGGCCCCTACCGTAAAATTATTTCATTGCTCCTTCATAACTATAATTTTGCTACTGTTAGGAATTGTAGACATCTGATTTTTCTGATGGTCTTAGGCGACCCCTGTGAAAGGGTTGCTCATCCCCAAAGGAGTCCTGATCCCCAAGTTGAGAACTGGTGGTCTAATATTTTTCACTGAAAATAAGCATGATTTAAAAAAAAAAAAAGATCCTGAAACAAAATCCCATCCTTATGTTATCCTACTTTAAATTCTGGGAGCTGAGGAGGATTTGGTGGAAACTTTGTTCACAAGCTGTTCTTTAGTTTAAGAATAAATGACCAACGAGAAAGAGGAGTGTCTGTTCTTCTCAAAGCCCAGTTGTTCATGGTGTGATATTGCTTACCAGAAATAAGCCTGGTATGAAACACTTATGTGTGAGTCGGTATTTCCTTGGGTATGATTTCTGAAACCAGAGGACTTTTTTTTTTTCCAAGTCTGGGAAAGATTTGAAACTTTTAAACAGCAAAATTTCTCTGCTGGTATGTGAACCGATCACTATCAGAATATCTAGAGGTTGTGTGGATGTCTCTGTGAGACCGGGATTAGCCTTCCTAACTCTTGAGTGTCTTCTGTCAGACAAATCTACATTCATTGCACCAGTAAGGACCTGCTATGCAAGGCTGTAGGCCAGGCCTTCTTTTTATTAGGGATTCTGAGGTGCTGACAGCCAGTAATGAACATCTAAAAATGAAATAGCATTTCATCTATTCCATGACCTTTTCTCCGTGTGTAACAACTCCAGCGACTTACCGCATAGTACCACAGCAATGATAAAAGGATTGTTTTCAAAAAGTATTCCTCTGGATTGGGCAATCATGTCAGATGTGGTTTTCATTTTTCTTTATTTGATATTTGATTTGTCTCAAGTGTGGCACACATCTTCATTCCCTGTGTGTTTGACTTCGCCTTGTGACTGTAGTGTGCTCTTGCTCAGCTGAAGAAGCCGTGTGGTAGAGGAGTGGAGGATCATGGCAGCAAGCTCTCTGTGTTGCTCTCAGTGCTTCCATAGAGCCAAACTGCTCTACGCCAGGCCTTCTCGGCATGTCCAGCAATGCTTCCTTCCACCTTTAAAGGCCTGTCTCTCCGGTGTCTTTATTACCTGACGCCATAGTTGTCCAGCCTTGTAAATGTTAGCTTAGACTACCATAACGTAACTTTTGGTTATTAACTTTGGCAAACTTGGAATATTCATCCCTTTGCTTATTGCCTCACTTTCCACACAAAACCTTTTATTCTTTTATTCAAGTCCCTTCCAACATTTTGTTCAAAACTGAGCTCATTTTAAATTCACCATTTCCTTTGTAACATATTCTTCAAAGAGTTTTTTTTGTTTGTTTTTGTTTGTTTGTTTGTTTGTTTTCATGACAAGCAGGCTGGACAGACCTTGGGCATCTGGAGACCCAAAGATTCTGAAGTCAGTCTGCTGATCAGGACAAATGGTGTGGAAGTCCATCTGTGACCCTGCCTGCTTCTGCTACCGGCTGGGGTGGCTTTCCTTCTATCTGATCATTACTGGGAACTCACCCTCTTCTTCCTCCTTAGCTGTCAGGCCTTCTTCTGTGGCTGAGTCTTCCCTTTTCCCATTCCCGTAGAAGTTGGAGACCCATCCTGGCCTTCTACTAATTTCATCTTGAAGTAATAAGGGCGGCGGCGGGGCTGCGTCCCCAACACCCCATCCGCCTGCCCTGCTAGCTTATGCCCCGAAATAATTACACGGACACTGTATTCTTTTAAACACTGCTTGGCCCATTCTCTTCTAGGCTAATTCTCACATATTAATTTAGCCCATTTCTAATCATCTGTGTTGCGCCCCTAGGTGCGCTTACCGGGAAGATTCTAGCCTATGTCCATCCTGGGTCGGAGCTTCTTAGCATGCGTCTGCCCAGGAGCCAGGAGCATGGCGTCTTTCTCAGGCGTCTGCTCCCGAGAGGACAGCTGTCGAGACTCTGACCTCACTTCCTCTTCCTCCCAGCATTTTGTTCTGTTTACTCCTCCCACCTATCCTCTAACCAATAAAATGGGCCAGGGCAGTTCCTTTATTAGCCAATGACCTTCCTCCATCATCAACTTATTTAAAATTGATCTTCACATAAGGGCGAGTGAGTGGCCAACCATCTCTGGCCAGTTTGCAGACATCTCCATCTCATTGTGAGGACAGTGTACCCCTGGGTGTGGGAGGTTCCTTAGTGACTTTCAGCTCTGGATTCAGATTAGAAAGTCTGGTTCCCAGATTCAGAGACCTTAGGTGATCACTGGCGTCGCTGTTGTGTGACTTTTATTTTGGAGGTTAATGTGTTCAGACCTGGAAAGTAATTTGGTGTCGTTCTGTGAGAGGAAAACTAGAGAAGCTAGTCATCAGGACGAGGTCATTTCTGCAAAGGTATCTCCAGGTGCATCCCTCCTTCCTGAGAGACCTGAAACACTTGTTTCCTTTGCTCACCAACAAGCCTGTGCCGGCACTGCTTTGTGGGGTGCAGTAGAGCACGCCACCGGCTCTTCCGGAGTCGCATATAGCATGCAGTAATACACAGTGATGGGTGCTAAGAGATGCAGACAAACGTCTTTGGATGTGCACAGGAAGCAGCGACTGTGAGGAGAAGGTGAAGAGGCAGTGACTGAACCACAGAGTGGAAAGATCAGTGGAATCCTTTATACGCATACCTCCCCATCCTCCACAGGCCTGTGTTTAGAACTTTCTCTTCAGTCAGGCGGTGGTGGCGCACACCTTTAATCCAATAGTATATGTACATTTGAAGCATTTGTTTAAAACTGTAAGCTACAGTTGAAATACTTTTTTTTTTTTTTTTGATTGCTGGCTGTTCACAGAACTAACACCCCGTTGTGCAGGTTTTGCCTTGAAGAGGCCCAGGAATGTAAGATAAGCAGGCATGTCAGGGAATGAAAAGGCAGACCTCATCGCATGACCCCAGCATCCCTCGCAGGCTCCGCCAGCACAGATGCTTGGGTTGTGTGCAGTGAAGCCAGAGTTCACAGTTCACTCAACTTCCTCAGATTTCCATATTCACAATGGAATCGCCCAATAAAAACATATTGAAAATATCTAGCAGGTCGGATTAGATAAGATTTACCCAGGAATAAGTGCAGAAGGGAAATGACCTCCACAGCAAACAGTAGGCCTGTTGGAGTGGGGTCGAGGCGCCCCTTGGTGACATATGGGTGCATTACCAAGCTCCGTCCACATTCCTTGACTTTTTTGGTAAATTCGGTTAACATCTCTGCGACATGAAGTTGCTTTTAGGGTTTACGCTGCTTTTCTCTTCCCATGGCTCTGCTTCCATTGCTTCTAATTTGCCAACTTGCCCTCGCTTTCTTTTGTAACTCCCCCCCCCCCCCCCCCACCGACTGGATCACTTTATCCTTCTTTTGCTAGCTTTGGCTTTCTTTCTCTTTTTCCCCCCCTCCCTCCCTCCCTCCCTCCCTCCTTCCCTCCCTCCCTCCCTCCTTCCCTTCCAATTGGTCTTACTTCAGAGACTCCTGTGACACGCCTTCTTTTACCAGGGACTTCTCAGTTTGCTTCCCTTGTAAGTCTAGGGCACAGGCTCCATTCTGCCATTCCAGAAAGCCTTGTACGCACTAGGTCGGCCTTATTCTCCACGAACTAAATCAAAGATTGTGTCAAACTTCTCATCTACCCAAGCATCTCAGTGCTGCTTCTGGCATCTCTGGACTCATGTAGGACAAGAACTGGAGGCTTCAGATGGATACGGTCTCACAGAACTCCATATTTATGTCCATCAAGAACACACAGTTCCCCCACAGGTGTTGTGTTTGCCAGCCGTATTTAAGTTTTAAAGTGTAACGAGCTGAGGCCATTTCTAAAGTGACCTTGTAGGCAATGACAGAATGGCTGTAGACTCCCTGTATCCAGCGCTGTTTGAAGGACAGAGGGTGGAACTACTGCGGTTGCGGTGTCCCTGTCACTTGCTAGACGGTGGTGACTTCTGACGTGGGAATTCTCTGCCCAAACTGTCCTGACTGTGTCAGCCCTGCCACCACCTCCCAGCCAAATCTAAAAGTCCACACCGAGAGAACCAGATCATCCTGCCCCCAACAGCTTTGTGTCTCCAGGCTAAAAAAATCTCTAGTAAGAAAAACTTAATTAACCTGCTACAATCACCCCCCCCCCCCCAAATCCTTGTTTGAGACAGGACCTCACTGTCTAGCTCTGGCTGGCATGTGACTCGCTATATAGACCAAGCTGGTCACTAACTCACAGAGATCCATCTGCCTCTTACAAGTGCTGGGATTAAATGCCTGGCCACTAAATTCTTCACATGTAGACTATTTTTATAAGGCAGCAAATCCACTTTTATTTATGTACTTTCCATTCGCTTCAACCTGGAAGAGGTACAGCATCACACAGATTTCATGTCCACTGGCCTTTGCAAATAGCTTGCTTTGGAATTTGGCTTGAACCAGGTCACTGTTTCCAGGGGCCAGAGTTATCTTTCCCCAGAATATTCTGGTTTTGTTCAGTTTGCCTCCAGGAGTCTCTAGGTTGTTCTTTTTCTCTCTACACACATCTCTTGCCTAAGAAGAGTTCAGTTTCAGCTCTGGCATGCACAACTTCAATTTCTAGAAGAGCTGTGCTCTCATTGGTTCCTGAGACCTCCTTAGAAGCCAGCAAAAATGGCCTCACAAACACGGCCTTCCTGATCCACTTTTCTCTTAGAAGTCCTGTTTCCAACATTCCTCCACAGGTGCAGAGATGGTGGAGAGTCATATGTGGAATGTATTTTAATCATCTCAACTGTTGTTATCTCCGAGAAGTTTAGTGCATTTGATTTTTATGAGTTTTTTTACCCCGTTGTCTGTTCACTCTGTTCTGTTCTATACACTGCTAGGGTCTGAACCCAGGACTTCATATATGCTGAACAAACTACACATTCAGCCCAGGAGAGTTATACATTTTCCTTTTTTGTTAACTTTAAAAAAAAAAGATTTATTTATTTTTATTTTATGCACATGGATGTTTTGTCTTTCATGTATGTCTCTTTACCATCTACATCTCTGATGCCCTCAGAGGCCAGAAGAGGGCTTCAGGTCCTCTGGAACTGGAGTCACAGACAATTGTGAGCCACCATGTGGGGGCTGGAGTTGAACCTGGGTCCTCTGGAGGAACAGACAATTAATTGTGAGCCACCTTGTTGGGGTTGGAGTTGAACAGACAGTGCTCTTACCTGCTGAGCTGTCTTTTCAGCCTCAAGAGTATGGATTTTCTGAACTGCTCCAGAGCAAGCACTGGTTTCAACTTCTGCTCTGATAGGAAGTCCAAGGTCCCTGAGCCAGCGGTGATGAAGCCGCCTGTAGTTCCGCCAGTCTTTACGACATTAATCCAAGCACATCTGTAAAGAGCTGACTCTTTGAACACCCAGGTGATAGGACAGACAGAAGAATTTTTCCATTCCATTCTCAAATATATTGTCCCTCATGTCATTACCTAGTTCTTGATAGAGGCTTATTAAATGTGAAGCTAACAAGAACAGTTCTCTACACCTATCTTTAACATATAAAACAATTCTAGTATTTTCTTTTTTGATCTAAATTACTTAGATTTAAAAAAGATAAAATGTATGATTAGAATATCAATTAAAATGGAAGAAACAGGAGAAGTGAGAGGTGTGGGTGATGGCGTGTTCTCCTCCCAACCCCATGAGACCCATCCCCCCTCTGGTTTATTCAGTCAGTCGCCACAAGGCAGCTTTGCTGTCCACACAACCTGGAACCATAGCTCGAGATAATTTCCTTTTGATTACGCACATCAAACCTTAGCAGTGATCCTTGCTTCTGTGATTGATTGATACTTTGGGATAAATAAATAATTTATTTAGTTGTACTAGGACTAGTCCTGTGTAGCAACATGGATTGATCTTTTCCCCCCCATCTCTGTTGCAGTGTTTCTAAGACCTCAGAGAAACCTGGAATCCATCGACCCACAGTTCACGATTCGGAGGAAGATGGAGCAGATGAGAGAAGAAAAGGAGCTGGTGGAGCAGCTCCGCGAGGTACTGGGGGTGGCACGTGACTGAGCGCGCCGGTCACAGTCCCGGCAGCATTCTGTGTGTGGCCAACGCCTTCCCGAAGCATTGCACACATCCCAGTTACAGATCCAGCTAGATCGGTCCCTGCTGGACTGTTTGTTACTGCGTGAGTCACTTAGCCTTGAGTTTCAGTTTCTGCTTATACTAAAGACCTGCAGTGAGTTTCACAGTCTTGTGAAAGAATGCCTGTTGTTTATTTGCCTAATAGTAATATTTTGCTAGTTTAAAGGCATGTACGTAGTATTCTGAAGTTTGTATTCCAAACCAGTCAGAGCTTTGAAATCCACCCTGTAATAAGCAAACCATTTGAATTGCTGTTGAAGGTGAAGGCTTGCCTGAATGCCGTCCAAGACTTTCAGCTTCATAATGGTGGGGACTGGGAATGTGTGTTCGTTCACAGTGCTGTGGAACCTCATGGGCACCCTGAAAGTCTTTGTGTCTACATAGGAAAATGATACATTTGTTTAAGATACTAACAGTCCCATCACCAAGAAAGAAGCTGGTGTCAGCTGTGGAAGATGGTCTGTAAGTTACTCATTCAAACAGACCTATTATGGTGAGGGCCGCAGAGGGTGAGAAGGCTTCTTCTGAGAGGCTGCAGATTTTATGTTGAAACCTCTCCTTTCTCTGACAAAAGCCCTCTCCCCAGTGACACACCTTCTCAAGCCTTTCCAAACAGTTTCACCAACTGGAAATCAAGCATGGGGTCCGTTCTCATCCAAACATCTACACCAGCTTTGGGAAGGCATAGATAAGTGGATCCCTGGGGTTAGTTGGTGAAATCCAGGTAAAAGTAAGCATTTCTGTTTCCAAAAATAAAGGAGAGAGTGAGGAAGAACCCTAAAACTGACAACTAATCTTCTTACATGCATGTGCATGCATACCCATGTATACCCATATATGTACACCATACACACATACATGGTGCTTACACACATACACACACACATATACATACGCATACCACACATCTGCACATATATATGCATTTATATACATATACCACACATACACATGCACACACACCACACACACACACAGTGCCTACACACAGATCTGTTCTGCATGTCCAGCTTCATGAGCTCCTTCCAGTTTTCACTCATTGCAAGTTACTCAGTTCCAAAGAGCTTCTGCCTTAGCAGCAGCTTTTTCTCAGGGTTTAAAGTTGATTTCTTGCTAGAGGATAGACTAGTCCCACCCATCCCCATCCTTCCAGTAAGCACACCTGCACAAGCTAAGTACCCTGCAGGGCCAGGCATGGAACTTGAAGAATAACATGGCCTTGACCTCCATGGATTTTTGTCTCACCTCAAGTCTCTCTGGAGCCAGAGACACTAATGCACACACATTGAAAGCTTGTGTCCTCTATCCAGACAACTGGAGAGTGAGTGGTCTTGCAAGACAGAGAACGTTCAAACTATTGGTGTTCTACTCGCTCTGGACATCAGAGAAAAGATGCTAGTCCACCCGTGCCCTACTGGCAAGGGCCAAGTCAGAGACCATCCTGTGGGAGTGGTATCAGAAAAGCCAAGGTAGAAACCAGAAATTTACCCTCACTAGTAAGGAGCCTGTCTGCTCTCACAGAGTCAGGGGAGACCCGTGTGGAGCCTGGGTCATTCCTCTGGAACCCCGCCAGAGGACAACCACCACCATCCTGCCTGCTGCCTTGAGGCCAAGTGGAAAACTTAGACCTCTACGTTAGTCTCGCCATAACATGGTGGGAGTCTTTGATTTTATATCAGACTAGTATCCTTAAACAGATCTGTCTAAATCCGAGTTTTAAGTAAACCTGAATCTCACAACACAATACAAAGAGCTAGCCAGATTTGGTCTTTATCAATCCGTTCATTCTGTTTTTACATTCTCATAACCAAAGCTAGGAACATACTGAACTGAAGTGATTCCAGGTGTGGTCACACAGGTGGCTAATTCCAGTCCTGAGGATGTGGAGGCAGGGGGACTAGGAGCTCAGGGTCATCCTCAGCTACACAGAGAGTTTGATTCTAGCCTGGGTTACATGTGCCTCTGTCTCAGAAACAAGGTACAAAAGGATTTTCTTATTACTGCAGTTTTAATTAAACCATATCAGGACAACTGAATCTGTCTTTATACAGAGGGTTTTAAAAAAATGTTTGAAAATATTTAGCATGAGTGTTTTCCAAACAGTCTCTCTGTGCCTGGAGTGTGTATGTATGTCTGTGCATGTGAGTATGCGTGTGTGTGTGTGTGTGTGGTGGCCCGGACATGACCTCAGCTGCCATCTACATTTTTGTGTCTGAGTCAGGGTCTCTCTCTCACTGACCTGAACCTTGCTGACTAGACTGGCTGGCTAGGTAACCTCAGGGACCCTCCCGATTTCACCTCCCCATTGCTGGAATTACAGGCATAGATTACCATACCAGACTCTCTGGATTCTGGTACCAAGCTTGGGTCCTTGCAAACCCTTCACTCACCCTTGAGTGCCACCTCCCTACCTCCAGAATTCTTACCCTTGTATCCCCATTGAGAAGAGTGTTCCAGTTCATATATCCAGCTGTGTTTAGCACTACATTTGCTTTGGTGCCCATAGCAACTGGCTCTTTCTGCTTTCTACCCCCAGAGCATCGAAATGAGGTTGAAAGTGACCCTCCATGAAGACCTCGGAGCCGCACTCATGGACGGCGTCGTGCTCTGCCACCTGGCCAACCACATCCGCCCGCGGTCTGTCGCCAGCATCCATGTCCCCTCACCCGCAGTTGTAAGTAAGGCCAGAGAGAGGGAAACTGGCATTAGACAGGCTCTCTTTGCATGGAGTTGTTGGTTAAAGATGCTAGTGGGATCTCCAGGAGTCTGCCCGGAACCCTTCCGTTGGGCCCCATACAACCAGAAGAACGGTGTGAAGCAAGGAGTTGGAGAAAGCAGCACTTTCAGTAAAGGGAGGCTGTTAACAAAACATGTATGGGAAAGACAGGAAATAGCTGTCTCACATGTGGAGTCTAAAGAAGTTATGGATCAATGTGCTGGTTTAAAGCCATAGAGCACAGATTTGACCCTCACAAAAGGGTATTTAAACTGCGAGGTACCTCTTCAGAAGGCTGTCTGGTTGAAGGCTTTTTCTTAGTGGTCTCTCTCATGCTTTTTTTCTCAGTAGGGCTTCACTAGCTAGCCCAAGCCGAGCCCTCCAGCCTCAACTTCCCCAGTGCTTGACAGATCTCTGTTCATCATTGGGGATCTTGTAGTGCTTATGGAGATACGTGAACAAAGAAAGCATCCTGAATCACCGACCAATCCCGGCACCAGGCACCACTCGGCTGCTTTTTCTCCTCCTTTCCCATCTTCCTTCCTCTCCTTCCTCTGCCAGGAATCAGACCCAGAGCCTCTGTCTGCCATGCAGGTGCTTTCCCAGTGAGCTGTATCCTAGCCCTGACTCTTGTCCTAGATGTCACAGCGCCTGGGACAGGTGGGAGAAAGCTACAGGGGCAGTTTGTGATCCAGCCTGCAAGAGCGGGCAAATCAGAAATAGGATCATCTGTGAAGTCCACATAGGGTTATACAGATAAGAGCAGAAAGAGTTTATGTCCACAGATTGGGTGTATTGGGGAAAGTTGAGGAGCTCAGGGGTGAAAAGGCAACCATGGATTCCAGATCTGTGTCTGAAAGCTTTGGGCAGGTCGCATCCTGTCTTTAGCTTGATACACCCGTGATGGAGGAAGGTCATTGGCTAATAAAGGAACTGCCTTGGCCCATTTTATTGGTTAGATGATAGGTGGGAGGAGTAAACAGAACAGAACGCTGGGAGGAAGAGGAAGTGACAGCTCTGCTCCCTGGAGCAGAGACACCATGCCCTGCTCCCGGGCAGACACATGCCATGAAGCTCCGACCCAGGATGGACTAGGCTAGAATCTTCCCGGTAAGACCGGTTCTCACAGATTATTAGAGATGGGTTGATCGGGATATCAGAATTAGCCAGTAAGGGCTAGAGCTAAAGGGCCAAGCAGTGTTTAAATGAATACAGTTTGTGTGTTGTTATTTCGGGGCATAAGCCGAGCAGGCAGCCGGGGTGCCGGGGAGGCAGCCCCGCCGCTTCTTATTACTACACACCTGTCTCTGAAATAGACCTGCTCCTGAGAGGATGATGTGAGGTACTGGAGAGACAAGTCCCATAAATGAGCCACCGCCACCGTCCCTGTTTATATATAGGTGAGCCACTCGTCTCAAGGTGCAATTTCGACCACGTAATCAGTGTGTCAGGTGACCACTTGTTGAAACCCCTGCCCTCCGCTTCAGGGAGCTCTCGCTAGGACAGTTTTTATTCTACTCTGTTTTGTTTATTCTGCTCTGTTTTGTTCTGGCAGCAGAGAGTAGCTGATTGTCTCATTTTAGCTGTCAGCTTCTTTTCTATAATGTTGACTCTGCTTTTTCCTTTCAAAAATATGGCCACTTTTTTTTTTTTTTTTTTTACCCCCTCAGCCAGCTCCGGAGGATCCAATGCCCTCTTCTGGCTTCCTCCTCAGGCATGGGATCCCCTGGAGCTGGAGTTGGCAGCCATGAGTGCTAGGAACTGCACTTGGATCCTCTCTTAGCCACTAAGCCAATTCCCCATGACACTGGGTGGGCTGTGTGCCCAACTGTCAGTTTTCTGAGACACGCTGGGTTCTCTGGCTTCCCAGCAGAATGTGCACTGTCACCTTGCAAGGTGTCAGGAGACGTTAAGAATCGTGAACCCTTACACTTTTATTTATGTTTCAGGAAAAACACCATACTTTTAAAGAGATCTTTTCATTTTAATAACTTTTTAAATTGAAAACACATAGGAAACAGTGGTTGGTAGGAGAAAATAGCAGAAAACACTGTTCTTCTGTCTTTAACATGCTCCATACATTTGTGTTTTGAATTATGATCTTATATACTCTCTATATATTTAAAATCTATGGGAACCTAAATTGTCTGCACCAGATCCTTCTTCATCACCCTTCTTACCATCAGCTGCAGGGGTCTGTTTGTTGCAGCTCACTTCTAAATGCCCAGAAATTCTCCTGTGGTCTGCTTGAAGTGTTTTTATTTTTAAAGTTAGGGTGTGTGTGTGTGTGTGTGTGTGTGTGTGTGTGTGTATACATGTGTGCGTGTGCATGCGTGTGTATAGACATGTATATGCCACAGTGGTTATATAGAGATCACGGGATAACTTACAGGAGTGGGTTATCGTCTCCTACTGCGAGTCCTGGAATTGAACTCAGGTCATTAGGCTTGGATGCAGGTGCCTTTACCTACTAAGCCATCTTGCCAGCCCCTCAAGCAGTTTTGGATGGGCCCAGCCCTGCTGTAGCTGTAGAACCTGGACCCCTGGTGCCCACCACAGTTCCTGCTCTGACACAGGAGAATGTGGTTCCTTTGTGTCTCCCTCACTGCAATCACATCACCGGAAATAACTCCCCCATGTCACTCTACCCTTTCTTTTGGCTGTTGTCTCCAGCTACGCTAGAGCTGTGTGGCCTAAGGTTTGTGTCCTTTTGTTCCACTGTTGCGCCTTCAGCAGCAAATGCAGCATGGGTAGAATAGACAACCAGTATGGTTGCATCTGCATCGTCAGCAATGCTGAGTTCTGACCGTGCTACTGCAAGCATTAAGAGTTCAGATCTTTCCATTTTATGAGCCCATGGTGTATGGTTTTGTAATGCCAAGCTCAGGGAAGGTAGTATGGGTAGAGTCATTGCCATTCTCAACACAGTAAAGATTGCTTCAGGAGGAGAAAAATTCACGTCTTCAGTTTTTCCAGGCTGTAAGCAAAACATTGGCATACCACTTGGTGTGATTAATGGGAGTTTTGATTACCAGTGGTGAGGCTGAACTTTTAACCTTACACCGCTACAGAACTGTCCCTGAACTAGGAGTACAGGATGGTGGCAGTGGACCTGTGGGACCACAGGATGCTTCTGGCACCTCACTTCCTCTAGAATCCGTACTTCTCTATTCCCTGAGTTCTGTCTGCTCCCCCTGTCTGTGTGGCTGTGCACAGCTATCCTGTGTTTGTCTGGGGTACTTGTGAGAGGACTTCCTCTTCCACCACGACGGACAGTGCTTGTTTAGCCTCTCAGCCAGGCTGTTTCAGCCATACTTTCTGCTTTCCTTTTTAAGGAAATTAGTAGTGGAATATTTTTTTAAAAAATGCTAAGAAGTGTTGAAAATTTTATCATCATTTTTTTTTTCCTGTATGAATCCATCCGTGCTTTCCACGTCACTGCAGTGAAGGTCAGTGCAGCAGTGAAGTTTTGGGTTAAATCTGCCGTTTTTAATGCTATTTACCTCTTATGTGTCTTTGTAATTCAACTTTTTGTTTGTTTGTTTGGTGAGGTGACAGCCTCATGGATTTTTAACCCTTAGTATAGAAAGACGTTTGTTGTTGGAGAAAGCTGATGTTTGTGGTATATTTTTAGGTGAACTAAAATGGTCTCTCCAACTGTATGATGTGAGTTTTTTGTGTGCACATACGCAGATGTGTGAGCAGCTGGCATACATCCATGTCATCAGCACTGCGTACTTGTGTCTCTCTAAATCTCTCTCTACCAAGCACATATAAATGTCTGTGTTTGCATACACAGTCCAAGAATATGACCCACACTAGTAAGTTTTTTGTCTCTAGATGGATGTTTCTGGATCGCGTCTTATCTTAATACTCTGTTGTTTTTGTATGTTTGCATTTCCAGCCCAAACTCAGCATGGCCAAGTGCAGGAGGAACGTGGAAAACTTCCTGGAAGCTTGCAGAAAACTTGGCGTTCCCGAGGTAACACCAGACTTAGTTCAAATGGCCACGTCTTGATCAAAATGTCATTATAGCTGTTTGAACCGTTGAATAGACATCTTGTTTTTGTTTCACATCTTTTTTTTTTTTAAGTTTCAAGAAATAATCTTGACTAAGTGACACATTTTGAACGGAAATTGTTTTCTTGCAATGAAATTAGCGTGGTTTTACATGTGTGTTTGGTTCTAAGGAGAAGGGGGAATCATTTGTTTTAAAATGTAAAATTCCAGATTTGAAAGAAAAGGGCTATCAGAGAGTTAATAAGAATCAGAAATTCTGGGGGCTGGAGAGATGGCTCAGCGGTTAAGAGCACTGGCTGCTCTTCCAGAGGTCCTGAGTTTAATTCCCAGCAACCACATGGTGGCTCACAACCATCTGAAATGAGATCTGGCACTTTCTCCTGGAAAGTGTATATATAATAAACAAATAAATAAAAAAAATCAGAAATTTTCTTAGCAGGAATTGCTGAGACAGTGAGTGGCCTAGGACCAGACCCATAGAGTAGCTAAGAGCAGCAGGTCAGAACCCGTGGGCTCCTTAGCCTGGGCTGTTTGGCAAAACCCCTGATGGCATATTAATGGCTGGCTTCCATTCCCAGTGGCTGCATTTTAAGAGATGAGTCAAACTAATATTCCTTAAAAATGCAATTATTGTTATTGTTGGTGATAACAATGAGTGTGGCTTTGTAGTTGGCTAACAACTTAAATTTTCATTTTATCCTTCTGTCTGCTTTAGGCCCAGTTTGCAAGTCTTTGTGGCCCAACTAATTATACAGTTTACTCCCCCCCCACCCTCCCATCCCAGGCTCAGCCCTAAAGGCATCCTCAGGAAGGTGCTAGGGGGTTTTAGAGCCTTCCATATTTAACTTAACATAAAGTGACTTCAGGATTTAGGTAACAGCCACACAAATTAAGATGTCTCTTGCTGGGTGGTGGTGGTACATGCCTTTAACTCCAGCACTCTGGAGGCAGAGGCAGGAGGATCTCTGTGAGTTCGAGGCCAGCCTGGTTTACAAGAGCTAGTTCCAGGACAGGATCCAAAGCTACAGAGAAACCTTGTCTCAAAAAAAAAAAAAAAAAAAAAAAAGATGTCCCTCATCATTATGGTAAACAGAGATAAGTAGAAATTACATTTCTTATGACTTCAATGTTTCTTAATGATACAGGGATAAAGCAACTTTAAAAAAAGAACAAGCAGTTAAAAAACAAAACTCTCAGGAGAGACTCTGAGCTTGTGTATCAGTTTCAAAGTATACTGCACCCCTCTCCTCCTAGCCCCAACTTTTCTTTACTTCGCCCTCTTATTTTGGCTTAGGGTAGGTTAGTAGAAGGATTCTCAGATTATTTGAGAAAAGGCAAACTGTAAAGTGTCCTTCTATCAAGCTGTGTCAGTGCCAAGAAGGTCACCACTGCCATTTCTGAGAAACAACATCTCGTTTTGTTTACTTGCCTAAATATCTTCGTCATCAGGTCTGCTTTCAACTCTGTTACTCTGTGTCTGTGTCGTTTGTGTGTCTTTGGATATCCCATAAACACTCTTGGCTTCAGATATTTGTGAAAATACAATTTGTCTGATAATATGATTCTACCATGGGCTAGTTGAGAGTTCCCCACTGTGAATCGGAACTCTCAAGCCAATGGCAGATGTAAGTTACTGCATGTGTGTTGGAAGGCCCAGATGAGTTAGGAGGGATCATTCTTGTCTCTTAGGCTACCCTTAGGTCACTACTACCAGGAAAAGAATACATGAGCAACTAAACTTCTTTACTGAGAAGGTTAAATAAGAAGGCACACTTGACTGGAAAACCAGAAATTCTCGATTGGAAAGTAATTAGCAAATCTTCCTGTTTGCTCAACACAGAATGTTTTCATCTCACAAGTGCATGAGGGAATGCTTCATTCAAAGAGGTGACGTGAGGTCTATCTGTTCTCTAAGACTGTGTTAGTTCCGTGTTGTGATAGAATCAGAACTACAGCCTAAAGTCAGCACAGTTTGTATAGTTTATCAGGTACATAGGGGCGATGCCAGAGCTGGGCAGACTCAGTTCAATGATTGCATGCAAAAATCAGTTGATGGGATGGGAGCATTTTTAAAATTGCTCTTACCTTCATAATTTGTTCCATTTTATAAGAAATCTCCACCAGTACCATCTCAGATACTTGCTCCAGAGTTGGCAGTGCTTGTGAAGTGTTTATGTACAGTTGAGCAGTTGGTCCTCAGAACTAGGAGGTGGTCTATTAACTATCCAGGAAGTGTGCCCATGTGGGGTGTTGTGAGGCAGCATTTCAGCTCACTAGATAATAGTGGAGGGTGTGGGTAAAACTCATCTCTTGGCCTGGTAAGCCCACTCCTTGCTGTAAGTGGTTCCAGCCTGGCTCTTGTGCACACATGGTGTCTTTGGTAGGCGAGATTCAGAACTGTAGACAGTATCAGGTAACAGTAGTACCCTGTGTGAGGCTGCTGGTCAGACTGGCAGCTATCTCTGACCTTAGCCTTGAGGACAGTGCTCAGCGGGTGCCTAAATCATTTGGGATAGAGTCTTTGTATCAGCCAAGAATCTGAGTCTGGTTAAGTCTTGGGCCCATGAAGCCATTTACACAGCTGAGCTTCCTTTGTTGTTTCTGAGTCAGTTTGGCCATCCTGTCCTCTGGTTTGCACGTAGCAGGTTCATGGTTGGCTGTCATTCCACATCTAGGCTACTTTAGAACTAGCAGTCTGTCCGGCTGAGAGAAGTCTCTCACTGATGAAGAATCAAAAATATAATACAGCAAATACTTATGTGGTTCACTGGGAAGTTTTCACCCAATTCTAAATAAGTCATCATAATCATAGAACGTCTTTCTTTTAATGTCGGGGAAAATAGACATTGGCATGTAGAAGAATAAAACTAGATTCCCCTCTTTCAGACTGTGTAGAAGTCAGTTAAAACTGGATCAAAAGTCTTCATGAAAATTCAAAAGCATTGGAGGAAAACCTTTCAAGATGAAGGGGTAGACCCTGACCCTGAATAGGACTTCAGTTGTTCGAGTTAGGACAGCAACAGTTGACCAATGGGATTTCATCTGAGTAAAGGGTTCTTCATAGCCAAGGAAGGACAGAAAGCATTTGCCAATATCAGCCCCAAAGGTTAATAGCCAGAATTCAGAAAGAACTCAACAACAGAAAGACTAAAAGAGTAAGAAGTTCTGTGAATAAATAGATAAAATGAATGGAGGAGGCCGTTCTCAGGAAAAATACAAATGTCTAATCAATAGCTGGGAAAAAGTTTATTGTTCTTAGCCATCAGGGGATTTTAAAATGAAACGGTCAATGTCAGGAGTGGCTATCATTAAGAAAACAGGAAAGTGCGAGGAGGTGGTGGCGCACGCCTTTAATCCCAATACTGGGGACGCAGAGGCAGGCGGATCTGAGTTTGAAGTCAGCCTGGCCTACAGAGCAAGAAACACAGAGAAACCCTGACTCAAAGGAAAAGGAAAAAGGCAAGAAACCAAATGAACAGAAAAGCTAGCGAGGGTGCTGTCCTCGCGGATGGAAATGTTAGCTACATCGGAGACTGTGGAGGTCGAGATTGCATTTCCTCAGAAACCTGAAGAACTTCCATGTGACCCAGCTCTACTTTTCCTGGGTGCACAGTTAAAGGAATCCAGGCCAGCATCCCATGGAGATACGTACACACCCGTAGAAGCACTGTTTCCGGTCGACAGGCTTGGAATCAGCCTCGCTAGCCATCACCAGATGAGTGGACGAGGAAACAGTGAACCATCTGCACTGTGCAGTTTTCCTCCCGCAATAGAGTGAAAGAATATTATTGTGCAAGAAAACGGATGGAACTGGAAACCATCATTTTGATCAATAAGCCACGGTCAGAATGACAGATACTGCATATTTTTCCTATATGCAAAGCCTGGGCATAAATAGTAGTAATAAAAATGTAAAAGTGGAGGGGCGGGCACTTTGGGTGGAGGATAAGTAATTTGGGCAGAGGCAGGCAGGTCCCGGAGTTCAAGGCCTGTTGGATACATAGTTACAGCGAAAGCTACAATGAGACTGCCTCAGAATTTTTATTTGTTTGTTTGCTTATTATTTTGTAGACAGGCAGACATCCAAATTTGTCTCTGTTTCCTGTTAGTAAGCACTTGGTGTTTGGAGCGTCTAAGTCAATCTTCATTTTCAATTTCAGTCACATTCTTGAGTTTAATCTTAGCTGATTTCTTAGGCTCTGCTGGCTGTGATTTTTTTTTTCTCCGTGTAATGGGAAATTAAATCAACATTTGCCTCAGAAGGGTTCTGAGTGGATTAACTGTTTTGCAAATGTTTTCACTCATTACAAGTAATCTGTGAAAAATGAGGGCGTTTAGTCTCTGCAAATGTAGTGTTTTCTCATTTAATTCTCAGGGATCCGAGAGTACCGGAAGCTCAGAATTCCTCTCCACAGGCCAATTTGGGGAAAGCAAAGAGGGTCAGGAAATCCCAGTTTCTCTCAGGAATTTCCTTCGTGGTTAGCCTCGCCAAGGCTGCAGCTGTGTTTTGGCTGTTGGCGTTGTCAGGTGGGACCGAGTCAGCACCCAGTTCTATGGTGGTTGCAGCAGCCCACCACGTGACACACAGCGGTTGCCATGGCTTCACAACCCGGCTTAGTTAGTCCTGACCGTTTTTCTTAAAGGTCACCTTGTAATTTAAATGATCATAGTCTGAGCCTTTAGGCCTCAGCTGCTTTAATTAAATCTAGCTTCCAGGACCTAGTGAGATGTCCTTTATGTCCCCAAAAGCGCACTCACAAGCATGTCCGCAGCCTCACTGACGTAACTGTCTGACCCTCTGCCACTGCTGCTCGGAAGCTGACCACTGGTGCTCCTCAGTGTTCCTGCTTGCTTTTTTTTTTTCTTTCTTTTTCTTTTTTGACAGAGTCCTGTTAAGTATCCCAGGCTGACCCCAAACTCTCGGGCTCTTAGGGGCTGGAATTATAAGTGTGTGTTACCACCCCTGTCAGAGTGGGTGGCTTCTACCACGGAAATACCCTGAGAAAGTCACATGTGCGCTGTGTTTAAGCCTCCATCTCATGTCTGCTTTTCTCAGGCTTCCCTGGTCCCTGGGAAACTCATGTTTCAATTTGTGTTTAAGCCTCTGTTTTCTGTTGACTTTTCTCATACTTTCCTGGTCAGATATAGCACTGCCCCAGAATGTTCTCAATGCAGTGGAAATCTCTGCTATGGGAAAGAGATAGTTCCCATCTCTTAGTTCATGGCCAACATCTGCCCCCAGTAAGATCCAGTTTACATGTGGCTGCTTTGATTCTTGGGCGGACTCTTCATGTTATCTTGGTTCTTTGAGATCCACTGAGAATGCATGTGAGATTGGGTGGATTTGACATGATTTGTTCATTTTAAAATATCTTTTGTTGGGCCTGGAGAGATGGCTTATTGGTTAAGAGCACTTGCTGCTCTTCAGGAGAACCTGAGTTCTGCTCCCAGCACCCATGCAGGACAGCTTAGAGCAGCCTGTAAGTTTCACTCCAGGGCATTTAGCGCCTCTTCTGGCCTCTGTGGGTACTGCACGTGCACACACGCATGCAGACGCACAAACACAGTACATACATGCACACGTAACATTCGAGTAAATCTTTAAAAGCATTGATTCTTTTTTTGTTAAGAGCATCGATGTGGGACGTTCTGTATATGTGCTGCTTTATTCATCAACCAATAAAAGCAACACACGTACAGAAGAAATTCCCACACCAGAGCATGTTTGCCATCATGAAGGATTTCCATCCTCATCAGCCCATCTGGGAAGTTACCTGAGGTATCGGCTGAACTCTGAGGATGTAGGCAAGATGAGTCTTTTGACTGGGATTGGTGTCCTTATCCAGGAAGCTACAGTACAAGATTAACCCTCCAGCAAGGTATATACAAACATACATGTAATAGGTATTTTAGATGCTTTGCTCACTTGGAAACTGTATCTGTGAAAAGTCACAAATATCGTCAATCTTTGTTAAAGTTGAAAGCAAAACATTTTTTTTCTTACTGGTCAACAAGTTATAATTATTGTTAATATTGAGCTGCATGGATGGCTTAAAATCATGTTTCAGGACTGCTGTGGTGGCACATACCTTTAATCCTAGCCCCCAAGGCAGAGGCAGGTGGATCTCTTATGAGTTCAAGACCAGTGTGGTCTATACAACAAGTTCTAGGCCAACCAAAATTACACAGTGGGACCCTAGCAACAGAAAAACCCAAACTCTCCTGGTTCAGAAATTCATTGTGTAAGAATATTTCGTTCTGACAGTGGTGGGCCAGGAGGGCTGTTCAGAAGTCCGAACACCGAATTATTACACACAGGCTGCATGGCTATAAAACACAGAGACTGAAGCATTTTGCCATACTTGCGTAACAGTAAAAGGATTTAGATAATAACCTGTCACGTGCTAGCTATCCCACTGCGTATCTCAGAGGTCCTCTTTAGCCTATTCTGTTCTGTCACCCCCATGCCTGGGAGGCCAAGTCTGGGGCTCTTGGGTTTGAGGCTGCCCTGAGCTATATTATGAGACCCTGACTCCACCCTCCCCCCTGAAACAAAAGATTGAAGATTCAGTTTTAAGATTTGTATTTTTCTTTAGTAAAGTTTAAGCCCTCGATGTCCCGAATAGGCAGCTCATGCTCTCGTGCCACTGATGAGCACAGAACCATTTCACTGGTCCCAGGATGGAGTGTACGTCACACAGCGTGCAGAGGTGACTGGGGCTAGGGGTTCTTGTCCAGTTTACGTAGGCGACCCTGGGAGGTTCTACTTTTGTCATGGATCGTCACACCTGAAATACGGTTTGACTCCTGCTATTTGCTAGTAGGCATAAATGTGTGCTTCTTTCCGGTTGTTCTTCTGTGTGTTGTTAATCGTATGCACTGTCTCTTTCTGTTCTAATGGCTGCCCTTGGACTAGGCTGACCTCTGCTCTCCGTATGACATCCTGCAGTTGGATTTTCGTCACATTCGAAAGACTGTTGACGCTCTGCTGGCACTCGGGGAGAAACCCCCACAACCAACTTCTACCCTCCGCGCCAGGGACCTTATAGGCTTCTGTCTTGTCCCTGTTCTCTTTATAGTACTGGTCTATATCACTTACCGCTGGAACGCTCTGTCCGCGTAACCCCTGCACGCGCATCCAAATGCTCGGCTCTGGCACCCTGGTCCATCCCAGCTCCTTCCTCCATTGGAGCCTTTGCCTTGCAAACTCCCATCCCTGTCAGCTCTTCAGTAAGCTATTGAGTTTTGAAGTTTATGAACATTTATGAACCAGATTTTTTCCAGAAGCACAAACTTTATAGAATGCAGTTCCCCTTGGGTAGTTTCTTTCCCTTAACAGTGACAGCAAAGCCTGTCAATCCATACCTCATGTTTCTTCATGCACACAGTGAGGGCGCCAATGCTGCTGTGGGCCCTGCTCTCTCCCATGAGCCTTTGCTGCTCTGGGTAATGGATAAGGGGAGCCAAGACAGAACAGGCTGGATTTAGCTTATGGGAATCTTGAGACTTAATGCTAGTTCGAAGTCAGGACTGGGAATTGAGTTGTAGAGGGGTTGCCTTGCAGAGACAAGAAGTCAGCATTTTGGCCCTGTATGATTCATAAAAGTCTCTAACGATGCCATTGCTGACCAAGTTGAGAAGTCTTATCTGGAGAATGGCAGCTATGCCGGCTGGTTAGTTGGAGTCCTTCCTGTTTGCTGCAAGAGAATTGTGAAGGGCACCCAGAAGGGTTGCCGCCCATGTCCACCGCAGCATGCCTTCTCTGCCCTATGCAGGCATGTTCTGGGGAAGTGCCTTCCTGGTAGAGCGCCACCTGGTGGATCTGCTTACACTGCTTTTCCTTTTCGTTAGGGTTGTTCAGAGAGTCTGAGAAAAGTGTTTTCTAGAAGGGATTTCTATTTTTGCATAATGTATTAGGTCATTTTACTTTCATGATATGTCACATGACTGCAGATCCAGAATGTGATGGATTTGACTATTCTGTCTCAAATAAATCTATGGGTCTTGGAACATTCTTGGTACCGGGGCCTCGAGTTACTATAGCAGCAGCTACTGATAAGATTGCTCTTACTTTAGATGAACCTTGTTTTCTACATTTACTTTGTCCACTTGTCCTTTGATTTCCAGACGTGTTAACTGGCCAACTGTTTAGTTTTTAAGTCAGATTTTAAAGGCTTGCTTATCAACACTCACTTTTGGAGCAAAACAATGAGCTTCTCATTAAAGGGGAAAAATGTTAGACTCTAATGTAGACCCAGATTTTGCTGAGTTCTGGGATGCCTCTTTACAATATGAGAAGTCCTGCTGCAAGCTCCAGCCACTATCACCTGCTTTGTTTTATACCTTCTTGCCAAATGCTGCTTCTTGGGTGGGGAAGATGGTAGAGTTATTGTCCTCAAGGTAAATTTCAAGTTTGCTGGATGCAGACATTCCTCAGATACAGCTGCTAAGGATAGTATCTTATTTTTCTGAGCCAATTCATGAGTCCAGGGAAGAGGAGATTCTGAAAAAACCTCCATACTTGAAAGGATATATTTATAATGGTTCCTTGCTGCTAAATCAGATCAGAATTATTTTTAAACAGGAAGCATTCTTTACATGGTACGATGTTAGACTGTCCGAGCCTTTTCCTCCCTTCTTTGTGTTGACTGGGGAATACAGGGTACTTGGAAGCTGTTGGACATTGAGTTGTGTCTAAATAACCACAGATGTACTGAATTGCCTTTGGTGCTATCTTGTACTTTCAATCTGTAACAATAAAATCCCTTTGTACAGTGTCTGATGAGCAACCTGAGCCATAAGTTGCTTAATAAACACAATTTGGGTGATTAATTCAAGTTTCTTCTTGGCCCGTTGATGCATTTGTTCCTGGGTCCCCAGAGTGTCTCTTGGCATTCCCACGCAGCTCTGCCATGCATGGGGGCTGACTTTCAGTGACCACCACCGTTTGTTTGGATTTCTTTCTCCTCGCTTTCTTTATGGTGGGTGGAAGGGGAAAAGAGAAAACATACTGGGTTGCTGGTTCAAGGAAAAAAAAATACTTTCAATAAAAATTGAGTGAGTAGCGCAATTTCATGAGCTGAGATTTGAACTTCAGCATTAACTGTGTATCTCTCCCCGGGCACCCCGAGGATCCTTTGGCCACACTTCATTTTTCATGTCATTAATTTGCACCCTAATGTGTCGCTCCCCTTGACACTGGCTGTGTGATATTTCTTCATTATAAAGTATGGTCACTCAACAGAACGTAATTAGTTCAGCCCTTCAGGCAAAACTGGGAGCGAGTCATTTTGTTTATTATGAGCCCAGGCATTAATTTCTGCTTGGAACGCGAAGCCTCTCTGTGACACTTCTCCAAGGTCCCAGACACCAGCTCATGTGCTTAAGTGACACCTGCCTTTGCATCTCATCTGGGGACCCCTGACTGATCTGCCTTGAGCCTGAGAGGCGGGCACGGATCCAGCAGTGTGATCTGTGAGGCACACCAAATCCCCATCTTCTCATAAGAAAGGATGTTTTAAATATTCCCTCCTATAAAGATAATATAAATGATAAAGAGAAACAACTCTTCCCATTTTCATTTTGCAGTAGCCCTTCATGACATCTATTTTTCTTTCCTCACTGCTATTGGTTGAAAATGTTCCCCTTGGTGTAAGGATTTCCAAACATAATGACAGCCCATATCTAATGGCTCCTTCTGGACTTCAGGTCCAGGTTACTTCAGTGTCCTTAACACTTCAGAAAAGGGGCCTTGTTAAATCCCAAAGCAGGGCAGCTGAGTTGGGCTTTATCGGTGAGAGTGGTTAAATAAGTCACTTGATAGCACAATGCATTCGTTTGTAATAATAATAATAATAATAATAATAATAATAATAATAATAACAATATTTAGTGCATGCATTGTCTCCAAAATTCACACAAGTACCAATCTGAGTTAAAATTTCAGGAGCCTGAGTATGACAGAGTGGTTACAGGTTAGCTAAAATGTCCAGGTGCTGAGAAGCACACCTAGGGTCTTGCTTATGCTGAGTGCGTTTTCTTTGTCCAAACTGTGTCCCATCTCCTGAAAAATACTTTAATTTTCTTTCAGAGTATTTAAAGGCGAGGTTTGAGACTTCAGAATTCCCTTTCAACAAACAGCTCTTTAGGTTGGTGGACTGCGTGTGTTTTACTTGACTTTCCCTGCAGTGGTGTTCATTCGTGGTTCATTCGATTACTCCTTGTGTATTGAGTGTGCATTGTGCCCTGGCCCCTCTGGGAAACTCTGCAGGTAAAATAGTGACCAAGATCTATGTCCCTGTCTTCAGAAAGTCTGTAGTCCATACCAGGTTCCAGCATTTGGGGGGCAGGACAGAAATTTTATGGGTTTTTTTTTTTTTTTTAGACTGATGGTCTCTGTTGCAACTGCCCAGCTTGTCATTGAAGCATCAGTACTGGCACATGAGCTGATGCGCAGTTCTGTGTGCCAATAAAACTCTATTCACAAAAATAGATCAGGAATTGGATTAACTTGCAGGCCCTGGTTTGTGGACCCCCTGATCAAATGGCTTCTTAGAAAACGAAGAGAGATTCAGTGAGAAGGACCTGGGGGGCGGGGGGTGGTGGCTAATGACAGGATCTGTGAAACACATGGAAAGATGGCCTGACACTCAAGAAGGGGCGTCATGCAGATCCCCTGAAACAGCAAATATCCACTAAAGATTAGAAAGGTGTGTAAGCTGGGTCTGAGAGGGAAGGCAGTGGAAGGATGGATGTTTGTGGATAACATGGGGTGAGAAGGACCAGCGAATAGCCTGGCTACACCACACCACGAGGAATAAAGGGAGAAGTAGGGAGGGATTGACCCTGGGGGCAGGACTTGACCTTTGCACTCTTGTGCGTTAAAATAACACACACTTTAAGCTTCACACAATTCAGTCCCAGAATGTTTCCTTTAAAGAAACAGGTGGAACCAAGGGAAGTAAGCTGGTGTGGAGGGCTTCATTTTAGACCAGTGGCTGGCCTCGGGGTAGGCTTGGCTGTCTGCAGTCATCATAAGAACATGGCAGGGAGAGAAGAGCCAGCACCGGCAGCTCCCCAGTTAGCCTTACTCCCCAGTTAGCATTGTTTCTCAATGGCTCGCCTGCCTTTGCTGATCCTGTTTGCTGTGGCTCAGGAAAGTGTGAAGGAGAGAGCCTAATCCAGTGGTTCTCAACCTGTGGGTCAGGACCCCCTCGGCAAACTTGTATCTCTAAAATAATTTACATTACAATTTACAACAGTGACACAATTAATTACAAAGTAGCAACAAAAATGATTTTATGGATGGGGGGTCATTACAACATAAGGGACTGTATTAAAGGGTCGCAGTGTTAGGAAGGTTGAGGCCCAGTGGCCTAATCATTTCCACCCCGGGGGCAGTAACGCGAAGCACCTGCTCCAAAAAGCAGCCGAGTGTTTTAGGGTTAAGCTGGGTCATATTTGTGATTTCACCCCGCTTAAAAAAAAAAAAAATAACAGCACAGGCTGCCCACGGATAGACTAGGCATCCTCCGTCACATTTTCAACAAGTCCTCGGCCATCCCGCGGCAGGGCAGTTTTAGTTCGTGTAAAGTCAGTTACCACGCACAGTGCTTTCTGCTGTAAGTCCTTTCCTGCTGTGGTCTGCGGAGGTGGCGCCTGACCTGCCTGGCTCTTAGAAGCCCTTGATCGTCCCCGTCGTCCCAGGTCCCAGTGTAAATCCACAGCAGTTCCAATCCCGTTCCATCCTCTGAGCCCGCTTTGGGGAGGAGCAGGGACACAACTGCTGTGGTAGAAAATGACCTTTCTCCACAAGTTGGGTGACCCTGCTCCCCATTTCTGAGGAATCTCTGTGTTCATCTTTCCAGACGGCCCCTAGAGTTAAATCCCGTGTTCACTCCAGTTCTTGTGGTGGAGTACCCAGGGCTGCTGTATCTTTATATGGTTTCTGGCCCTTCTAGCCTAGTTTTCTTAGATGACTCCAAGCTATTCACTTGATCTGAGGCTACCTCTGGGTGGGCCTGAATGAGAGGAGGAAGGAAGGGTATGAGGCTTATGTTTCTGTTTGTGTTCATAGGCGGTCCCTGACTTAATGATACTCAGTTAGGGTTTTCTACACCTAAGATGGTGCCATTCTGAAAAATGATATCATTTTCGCTTTCAGTGTAGGACTCAAACTACATGAGCTATTCACTATGTAGAATACATATTCTATATAGGTATAGAATAAAATTTGGGTTTGGTGGTTTTACCCAATGGTAAGCTAATGCAAGTATTCTGAGCATGTGTGTGGTAGATGCTGGACCAAGCCATGATGTAGGTAGGTTAGTTTGGGAATCAGATGTCTTTACACTGTTGTAGGCAAAGCTATCAGGAAGTTTTACCTACCTATTGAGGGAGTTTCTGGTAGCAGAGGCAGGCTTTAAACTTCTGATCTTCCTGACTCCACCTCCTGGGTTCTAGATTACAAACACGCCTACTGCCTTTGTATTCACCTACTGATCTCTCCGTGTTGCAAAGCCCTTTGTAATCTGATGCAAATACATACTTTTTTACGGGCTTTTTTGTTTGCTTATATTTTCATTAAGTAGGGTTTTTTTTTCACTTTTCAAATGGAAACCTCACATTTTTAAGTTTTCAATGTCTTGATCTTTCCTTTGTACTTTGTAAATATGTCTTTATTAGGCCTAGAGTCTTCCCCTGACTGGGTAAGACTGCTTTTGTGGACATGGGTTGGCTCACATTCCCTTGTAACTCTAATTCCAGGGACTCCAAGTAGATTTCCTGGCATCTATCTGTGTGTATGGGCATGTGGTTCATACAAATCCATGCAGACAGACACACACAAAATTAATAAATACATAAATCTGTGTTTCCTTTTAATCAAAGGCATTTAGAGTTTTTTAGCATTTAACTCTAATAACTTTTAATTGATTTTAGCATATGGTATGAAGTGTTGACCACCCCCCTCTCTTTCTCTCTCTCTCTCTCTCTCTCTCTCCCTCTTTCCCTCCCTCCCTCAATCCCTCCCTCCCTCCCTCCCAAAATAATGCCTGACACCAGAAGCTTAACTTTATTAAGTGTATAGTTTCCTAGTGGGTTAGAGGTGAGCTTAGGTGCTGGGGAAGTTAAGAGGAATGAGGAGGATATACCTTGACCCTTTAACCAGCTGCGGCAGAGGAACAACAGAGCCTACAGATTTCCTGGCCTGTACAGAGAGTGTCAGAAAAGGATGGGTACTGTCATCTAGGTATAGATGCCCCCTGAGTCACCATTCCTCCTAACCGGGGTCATGACTCCCTCTGAGTGTCAGTCATACATGGTGTCCATCCTTTCTGACCCTGACATTTGTCCGTGAGATTGACTAGCAGAGTGAACTCACCTGCTTGCCTAACATGTCACAGAGGTCATCCACGAAGGCAATGGTAAAATTGTTCTTACGTTGCCACATTTCCTAAGGCCCGGAGTCCAAGCCTCTCTTACTTAGGTAATGGGACAGGGCCACGTGACAAAGATGCAAATGTCTTTTCATGGTAGCGTGTGAAAGGTGGTACACCAGGCGGGGCTCCAGGTCGCTCTCCTTGAGGACTGTGCCTCAGACATCTCCCACAAGCGAAGGCAGAACGTGAGGAAGTCGTATGCTCTGTGTGTCTTTGCCAGTTTAAAGAAAAGACCTTTGAAGGCAAGGTCATTGGGAGCTGTGTTCCATGCCGTCTGTAGAGGCTGGAGAGATGGCTCGGTAGTTAGAGCAGGAGGCGCTCGAGCAGAGGACCCAAGTCTGGTCCCATCACCGCATCAGGGCTGTCACTCCAGCTCCCTTCCCGCCTCTGTGGACAGCTGCATTCAGAGGCTCACACACTGACACATAGGCACGCACAAGATTGGAAATTAAAAAGCAAAACATTGGGGGAGCTAGAGCAATGGATCGGTGGTTAAGAGCACTTCCTGCTCTTGTGGAGGACTTGGATTTGGGTCCCGGCCGCCACATGGCAGGTCACAACTATCTGTATCTTCAGTTCTGGGGAATCCACTGCCTCTTCTGACTTGCAGGCACCAGGCATGCATGTGATGCACATACATACGTGCAACCAAAACACTCATGCACAGAGAATAAAAATTGCCATTCAAAAAAGACCTTACAAAAGATTTCGTATATACAAACTGTGCCTAAACCACAGAAGGGTCACCTAGCATGTACACACTCTAGAAATGACAAAAAATAAAGTGAATTAGATCAAGGTTGGTGGTCGTTATAACCTTCTGTAGTCTGTGTAAATGAGTAAGAGATTTCCTTTAAACATGCGTTATTTGCGATATTTCTTGCCCAGGCTAAAAGCTATGATATTCTCAGTGTATGGGTTTTTTGTTAGTTAGTTTGTTTTATTTTAACTCCGTATCACTCAGTTATATAGTGAAAAATTTCCTACTTGTTTAGATCTAGTTCAGAGCTGGGTGTGATTAAGAACCTTTCTGAAACAACCTTCACATATGAGAACTCATTCTCCCTGCAAGCTCAGAAAAGGAATCGACAATGGCTTGGCCCCCAGGGGAGGGAGCACAGACTGAGAAAAGCAAGTGGCATAGCCATTGGGTGACCCAACTCCCATGCTGTAGCAATAGTTCACCGTCCTTGGCCCGTCTACTGAACTCTGGTGTTTTGTTCTTCCTTTCAGGAAAAGCTCTGTCTGCCTCATCACATCCTTGAAGAGAAAGGTCTGGTCAAAGTGGGCATGACTGTTCAAGCACTGTTGGACGTCACTGTCACAAAAACTCTGTTCACATGAGGCCCAGCCCCCTCTGCTGGGTGGGCTCAGACTCTACCCAGAGCAGGGACCCCAGGCTCTGCTCCTGGCCCCTGTACTGCTCCCCCACTCGCCACCTGCCAGTTCCCTGACCAGCTACGTTGGCAAAACTTCAGCCGAAGGGAGGATTCGGGTCCTTTTAGAGTTGGTCTCCAGGGTTCAGGTTGGACAGGTGTTGTCTGACAGCCAGTGAGGGAGCTGGCAGAGATCGGAGTAGCACACCATTGCCTTTCCAACCTCCTCCATCCCTTCCGCACTTACCAGCCGCCATAACCAAATGCCAAGCACAACCCGTTTCACAGTGAGTCGTGTCTGTTGTAGCAAAACCAAACTCCTTGCAGAATCAGTGGTGGGGGGCGGGGAAGGGGATGCAACCAGGTTCTTCTGCCACCAAATTTCTTCAAGATGTTTCTTGAGACCATTGCCTTTTTTGAGAAACTATTTTCAACACACAAAATATTTATATAAATATTATTTATTAGTGAGTCGTTATTCATCCTTTGGATGCAAATTGTAAATTAGGAGACTATTTTATTACTGCTTTTTTGTGGTTAAACAATTTATTTTAATATTATAAATACTGAGTTATTTCCGAGCCTCTTTGGCACGTAGGAGTTCCAGGTCTCAGTGTTCCTATTTCCTGGTGTATATGATTCCGAAAAGGGAAATTAAGTAAGAAACACGTGCTTCTGTGACAGAGAGCTGTATTCTGGGGAGGTGACATACACCTTTTGATTTGTGGAACATCAATCTTATTTATATTTCTGCATTCCATCCAGTTTCCTACATTCCAGCAGCCCTCTTGGCCCCTCTTAGAGTGAACTGTCTGAAATCGCCAGCGCACCCCAGAGTAATTTGTAAATAGCTATGTGGAAAAAAAAAAGACATATTAAACTTGAAGATGAAATGTGAACAGGTTATTTTTTGATTCATGTTTCTTTTGCTATGCACAAAACATTCACATTTTAACACAGAGAAGTGGGACGTGTCCAGCATATGTCTTGAGGTATCATTTTGCACTGTATTTTGGGTAATTGAGTAGCATCTAGCACCAAAGGTAGACATTGAGGAAATGGATGAGGAACTGGAGATGATGGAAGGTCTAACTATAGGGTCTTAAGAGTTGGAGTCAGGAAACCAGCACTTCTTAAAACTGCCGGCATTCAAAAAGTGTGAGCTCCCGAAATGTCTATGAGCTCATTTTTATTGTAATGGAGCTGGTGTTTTTTTTTAAAGAGATCAGACATGGAAGCTTCATGGTGTCTGGTAGGAAACTTGGGAAGTGAGGTGGGTCGTGGCGCCTCTGGTAGGCAGCTACATGCACAGCCATGCAGTGTGGGTAAAGGGCAAGTAGGTAGAGTGTGTGAGCAGCCAGTGGGGAGCAAAGACAAGAACATTAGGACTAGAGAGGAGCCAGCCGAGGAGAGGAGCCCGACCCATCCTGCGGGTGCGAGAGCTTCCTTGAAGGCTTCGTAGGACTATACCGGGCAGTCACACCCATGCACACTCACGCTGTAGGTATGGATGGATACCCTAGCCATTCGTCTGTCCAAAGCCCGCGAATGCTGACTGCACTTTCACCTCTGTACGAAGCCATTAGCCACAGTAGCTACGGGGGTGACAGTCACGGTAGGTACAAAAAGACTTCAGGAGGAAGGAGTGGGTTCAACAGAGACAGACCCTCCACCAGGACATGGTTGGTGGGGTTTCTGAACACGGGGTTCCGACCGGCAGCTAGGAAATTACTTCCTATCAAATGTACTGTGCACTTTAACATAAATCTATTTTAATATTTTACTGCACAAATACCTGTTTTGTCAGATGGCGTAGCAATGTAAAGATGAGAGGGTTTTTAACAGTGTGTTCGACCGGAGCAGCATTCAGAGCTTAGCTACACGAGGATTTGGAATGCTGCGTCTTCGTGGCTTTGCAGCAGGGGGTCCTGAAATATATTTTTACATGTATCTTTGATGACACGAAGCTCAATAACCATGACTTTGGGATATTTTTTTAATTAAAACGTTTCTTTTGATATTAATTTCCACTATTTTCTTGGAATTGGCTGTATCATACAAATGGCTTCAAATATTTTGTAAAATGTTTTTTTTTAATGCAGTTCTTGTATGGATAAGATGTCTTCAAGATCCTGTACACTGTTTATATGTGCAATGAAACGTGCATGGCTGGCCGACAGTATGATAAGTAGACAGAATGTATATAGTGCAAACCTTTTTATTATTTAACAGCCATTAAAATGTTGAACTTGTACCAACCACCTTTGGGTTGACTTATCAGTCTGATGCTAATGTTGACCACACACACACACATACACACACAAACATAGGGTACCATTGCTCAAATAGATCATAGCAATCATATATTGTGAATATACATGAATCTAACTATATATATATATATATAATTTCTCTTGTAACTTCTATTTTAATAGTTAGAATCTTACTAAATTGATGTGTAGTTTAAATTTATTATAAATATGAAAAAATAAGGTTCAGTACTGTCTGTAGTTCTAGAAGGTCTTTGAACAGCTGCTAGGTTGAGAATAGATAAAAGGGCACGTGGGGAGAAGAATACATATATACCCTCCCTGCAGGTTAATATGCTTTTCCCCCCAAGCTAAAATTTACTTGTTATACAAAAACCAAAGGCAAACTTATTATGATAAGGTGGGGGGCACAATGAGCGTGAGAGTGGGGCTTCCCTCAGATCAAGACATCTCGAAGATGTCTTGGTTTCTTGACCCGAATTATGAAAATCATTCATTAATTGTCGATCTCAGTGTCTGTGCTGCTGGTGTTAGTGGAACCCAGGCTGCTGCCTCTATTGCCGCGTGCTCTGTTTCCCCGCACCTCTGCTGGTTTCTTCTTATCACTGGAGCATGGGCAATACTTCCTCTTCACCCAAAGCCCCAATTCTTCTGATGACTTGGAAGCTAGTCTTTAAAAGGAAAGCTCAAACAATCACAAATACAAAAGCCCTGGCATTTTGCGTTTAGTGAGGTAGTTTTGGTTTGAGAGGTTCTACAGACAACATAGTCTGTTCCACACGGTATATCCCCAGTAGACCTAAGTATAAGATTGCCTTGAGCAGGAAGCCATCTGCACTCCCTGATGCTAATATTCAGAACATCCTTTGCTAGTTGATATATGTCTAGACTATAGAATCTTGTCCAGGGTCAGGGATGTGGCTTAGTCTTGGTTTTTTGTCGTTGTTGTTTTGTGAAACCTGAATTTAATTCCTGGAACCTACACATGAGAGAGAACTGATTCCCAAAAGCTGTCTTTTTACTCCCCGTACATGGGCTGTGGCATGTGCATTCACCCCCAACCACCAAAATAAATAAAAAAAAATCCTTCCCACTTTTACAGCTTATTGCATACACACGTCAAGCTATCGTAGGGGCTGGAGGGGCAGCTCAGCAGTCAAGAACCTTGCTCTTGCTGAAGAGGTGGCTTCAGTTCAGTCCCTTCAGCAGCTGCATGGGTGACTCAAAACTCTCCCAGCCCTGGTTGCAGGGGATCCAATGTCCTCTTCTGACCTCCACAGGCCCCAGGAGCCCATGTGGTGTATATACATACATGCAGGCAAGGCACTCATGCACATACATAAAAAATAAACCAAAAATACCTTAGATACATAGTTTGGACATGTTTATTATTCCACTATAAAATTTCACAGGGGAAAAAAATTTATCTAAACTCATTTGTGTCTTCAAAACCAGTATGCCACTCAGGGTGTACTCCCAGCGTGACATGTCACCTCCTCTGAGGGTTTGGAGACACATCATTGAATCAACAGCTGCTGCCGCCTCTGGAGATTTTACCCAGGATAAATGTCCTGTGTCGGCATCAGGATTTGTGAGTGTATGTCTGGTCTTCATAGATGGAGTACTCAGAGTACTCTTAATGGTAAGCTTTCTTGAAGAATAGCATGTGTGGGTAAAGTGGAAGAATTTTGTGTATGTCCTAGTAACTTTTCAAAGTGAACCATCCCGTTACACTATGCTCCAGTTCCCTCTTTGCTGTGCCTTTCCATTGTCCCAGTTTCTACCATAGGTGAATGTGGCCAGGTCTGAAACCTTATGTAAAATAGTCACAAGTTCATATGTAATATCGCCTCAATACTTTGACTCGTGTGTGGCCAAATCTGCTTGTGATGTGTTCATTTTTATTAGAGTATCTCGTCACATGTTCAATTCTATTCATCCTAGTGCAGATGGACATCCAGCTCATCTCCAGATTTGGGCTACTGCGATTGGTGTTGCTGCGACCATTTTCATTTGATTGTGTGTTCATATCTTGGAGTGGAATTGTTACATGGGGGCATGGATATTATGTTCAGACTTAGTGACACCAACCTGCACCCCTCAGCAGTAACAGTGCATGTCACAGTAGCCTTGTCAACAAGAGTTTGTTGTCTTCACTACAGTAGCCTTGTCAACAAGAGTTTGTTGTCTTCACTACAGCCATTCAGGAGGGTGTGCAGTAGCATTTCATTGTAGTTTGTCCATTTCCTGCTTAATGAAGCACACTTGTGATGGAGCCATTCACATTTTTGGCCCGTTATAATAAACTTGTGTGAGTATGGTACCCTACATAGGCTTTGTCAGACAAACCTATTGCAAACACATCCTTTGTGGCTTGCCTTTTTATTTTTATGGTCTGGAGGTTCACTGTAGGGTCTCATGCATGTAGGTGGCATTTTACCACTAAGCTGCCTCTTCAGCACCAGTTTTTTTTTTTTTAAATCTTTTTTCTTCTTTTCTTTCTGAGACAGAGTCTTGCTAAGGTGCTCAAGCACACCTTAACTCTCTAGTCAGTGACAGTCTGTCTCCTCAGATGCTGGTAGCTGCAATGACAAGCCTGCACTTAAGTCTGGCATCTAGATGTTCCATCATCCTTGTCCCTCTCCTTCTCAAATTCGTGGCCTCTTTTTATTATTATCACATATAGTTGGATATCTGAATATATAAATAGCGCCTGCTGAGTTCATATTGTGTTGCTTGCATGAATGTGTATTTTTTATAGCAATGACTGCTTGGGGAAGACTTTCTCCCTCTTGCTTGTAGTTCTTCATCTAGAGGTGGGAACCTGTGAGAGTTCTCCCATTTGCTTTGGAATGTCATCTGGCGTTATCACTGTCCAGGTCTTCTTTAAGCAGACATAACTTGTTGAGGTTTCACAGTTGAAAGCCTCTCTCTTCTAACTAAAAGATACAATCTGTCAGCTGTTGCTTCTTAGAGGAGGTGAGTTTTCATCCAACATAATGCTTTTTAACCTAATTCTGTCGCATGACTTCTAGAACATGCTAACTTAGTATTGCAAGATTTAGATGTATTCTTTAGAGAATGTGTGTGTGTGTGTGTGTTTGTGTGTATTAGGGTTAGTAGAAATTCCTTTTGCGTTTAGGTATTAGGGTGTGTGTGTTGGGGTAGTAGAAATTCCTTTTACATTTAGGTATTAGGCATCAATAAGAAACTGTCCTTGCAGGTTAGGATTACCTTACAAAATGTTTGAGTTCAGATGTCCTGGCTACCTGTACATCTATAGGGGCCACTTGGGCTGTAACTGGCGTTTACCTTTGTTGCAATTACATTAAGCCAGTGATTGGCAGGACATGTGCAAAGCATAAATGTTAACAATTTCTAGGAGATGGGCGGCACTCCTGAGATCATGCCTGAGGTGGTCTTTGAGTATTTACATGCATGCGCACACACATACATCCATAAACACACAAAATTGAAAAATACAAATCCTAAAACTCCTATGAAAAAGGACGTGGGGTAGTATTCATAGCTACAGAATTGAATCTTTCTTAGCCTGTGCTATGGGCAAGTATGTGGGGCAATTTCTTGATGACAACTGATATGGCTGAGGGCCCAGCCCACGGGGGCAGTCTGGGCAGCTGGTTGGTCCTGGGTACTCTAGGAAAGCTCAGCAAGCCACAGAGAGCAAGTCAGTAGAGAGCATTCCGCTAGTTCCTGCCTCAATTAACTGATGTGGACGTGTCAGATCGCAAACACTTTCTCCTCTTGATGCTGTTGGTCATAGTGTTTTACCCTAACAACAGAGGGAAAACCTTTGTTGACGGTGCTTGACCCTAACAACAGAGGGAAAACTAGGACAGAACCTTTGCGTTAACAGAAAAATCTAAGACTATTAAAGCAATCAGGCTCCATATCATATTTCAAAAGGCTGTCTATTAAGTTCTTTAGGGAGTGTGTGGGTATTTACAGTGACCAATCACCTTTCTCTGTGAACTCACCAAGTTAAACTTTTCTATGTAACTAGGAGAAAGCATTTGTTTAGAGTAACATGTAAGTTACTAGTCCGCTTACATAACTCTTTTCAGATTGGGTCTTAGTATATAATCTTGAGAGACTCAACAAAGCCCAAACCAGTATTTACCAATGCGTTCAGCTCAGTAGGTAAGAGAGCCCTCACTGGACTGGAGCTGAGGGAGTCTGCTGACAGCTGTGTGATGATGTGCGTTTACTAAAGTCTCCTGGGCCTGCTCCCCTGTCCGGTTAACGATCAGTTAGCAAATGCCTTTGAAAAATCAAATCCCTGAAGACACGGTGAGAAGAGCCAGTGGCCTCAGAGACCTGGAGGGTGAGAAATTTGTGTGGAATTCCTTTCAACCCTGACATCACTCCAATAGAACTGTATTCAGTCTAAGCCTTGGGGCTATTTAACAGGGATTTCCAAAGGACTCAAAAACTATCAAGTATTAAATTCCTATGTGAATTAATAACTGTGTAAAATAACTATCAGAAAGTTTGATATCTTTATTCAGAAAAGTGATTCAACTGCAGGAGGATGATCTTTTGAGAGGAAACCCCAAATCTTTTACTGAGCAATTCCATGTAGTCCAAGGTTTATAATCCCGGTGAGATTCTTCCACCTGAAGCTATTCATGCGTTCAGGTATTTTGCATGATGCCTGATGTGGTCGGTGATGAAGGTTGCAATGAAGTAGTAGCTATGATCATAACCCTGGAAGACAAAGTAAGACATTGTTCTGTGCCATTCAGAAACCCCGACATAAATGTCTCTCTTATGAATGAGTCATTCAGACTCTCCTGTCATTTAATTTGCTTGTACATGCTCCAAAAAGTGACAGAATCTGAGGCATGTCACCTGATGTTCACCTTTGGCCTTTACATGCACAAGCACACATGGGTACATGTACCCTTATGGAAAGAGGAAGAAAAAATTCTCTTACCCATGTCCTATTTTTATTTGAGAAGAAAGGAATTAATTCATCAAACTGTACATAAAATGGAGCAAGCTGAATCTACTCCAATGAAAGCCACTGCTATAGGGGAAGGAAATGCAACCTTCTCTCCTCTGAGTACAAGGTAAGTAGCTTTGAAAGAAAAACATTAAGACTGGACGAACTTCTTAGAGATTTAAAATATCAATGGCCTGAGGAACAGCACCACGAATAAACTGAAAGTGACATAAGTCTAAGAACTCGTGTGGTGTGTGTGTGTGTGTGTGTGTATGATTGAACAGTCTCTGATGGGGAAATGTGAATTTTTCTAAGCATGTAAGATAAAAACAATCCTAACAAAATATCATCAAGCTTTCACTGGAGAAATAGGGAACTGCCTACATTTTCTTGAGTCAGTACATGTTCTCTTTTCTTGCAAAAAGGTCTGGAAGGTCACTCTGGATCCATCATGAACGAAGTTCTAATGCAGACGCGTCCCAGTAACTTAAGAGTAACCTGTCTTCGAATGTGGAAGAGCATCCAAGAGGAAGGTCATCATGACCAAGACTGTGCCCTAGAATCACTTGATTTCCCACTTCTCAATAATTAGAGTTATGCCCGCTGCCTGCCGTGAGGGACCAAGAAGGAGTTTTGAAAGTATCAACAAGAGGTAAGAGAACACGCTGACTACTGGAGTTCTGCCAAAGGTAGACAACTGGGGCTAAGCATGCCATCTTGGGTAGGGTTCCGTTTCTGCTTACTGAGCTTATTAAATGAGCGCCTCCCACTACATTCTCTAACTAACTAGTCAGTTTGGCTTGTCAAGCAGCTGTGTAATTCCCTATATTTAGCGACACTTAAGGCCCTTTCTCCTCCACTCCAAACTCTAAATGGAAAAACGCTCAGTAGGAAAGCTGGCTCTGAGAATGTAAACCCATTCTTTCTGCCTTCAGTCAACTCTCAAAAGGGAAGCAGTGCTCCACACACTATGGATCTCCACATCAAAAGGCAGCACCTCCCTACATACTGTCTAGATCCATTTAGAAAGGCTCAGGTTGAACTTTGAGTGAATAAAGAAGAGCCGTGAGAGACCTTCATTTGCTTACATATCAGTCAGAGTCTAGTGCTAGATAATGACCTTTCACACAGCAGCAGAGATGGGCAGAGGTCAAAACAGCCCCCGGAATCTTCAAAAAAGCCCTAAGACTTGAGCAGAAAGGCTAGCCTTCCCCTTTTCTCTTTTCTAAGAAGGGGGTGCTGTTTCTGGATGTTTCCTCAGCATTAGGCCACTGAACTTTTCTTCCCATTTTGTAACTTCAGTAACTAAAATCAGGGCCTCTAAGGTCCTACTGTCATAATCGGAGTGTCTGGACACTGCCAGAGTTCTGCTGCATATCACAGTTTTTCAACTTAGATGCCACAAAGCCCCAGATTAAAAACTATATGAAATAAGTAAATATCCTCATGAACTAGTCCTTTCCTCTCAAGCAATCTTCTTTGGCAACTGACAAAGCATAAACATAAACTGAGAACATCTGACTTGACAATGAAGACAGTTAGCATGCACAGAACTGCAGTCATTTTTGTCTTTCTTTTTATATAAAACCTGTTTCCAGCTCCTGTTCACAGACAGATAGTTAAAATCAAATAATCCTAAAATAAAATGCTATTACTTAAGGATGAAATACACACAGAGACTTAATAAGTGGAGATAAATATGAATGTGCATACATACACACACATTTTTATATGGTCCATATGATCAAACCACCCTTGTAAACATGGAATTACAAACTCCGTGAAAGCTCGAGAGGTAGCAGGCTACACCCAGTCTCCCCTTGTGCTAGCTCTAATTCATCCTTTTGCTCTTCAGAACACTGCCTAGAAAAACCAGAAAGAGGACGGGCCAGAACTTGTGGCCATGATCTTGTTTAACAGTCCTGATTCCACCACACACTGAGTCCGTGCCGTGAAAGCATGGTGCGAACTGTAGGGAGCCACGCTGCACACTGGCTACATTTACCTGACATTTGTCGCCATAGTCACACTGTAGTAGACATGCCAGACACGTCACCTTTAAGCTTTAACAAGCTTTTTATAAAACTTGATCATATGATTTTCAGTATTCATTTTTCATCTTGAAATGAATGCTTTGTTTATATTATATTCTGAACCTCTTGAGTATTTTTAAAAACTAAAAGTAAAATTTCTAAAACCAGAGCAGCACAAAAAGGTGACCCAGTGGACGGTCAGAAGAATTTCAGAGGAAGTCTGCAAGCCAACCACACTCCCCTTCACAGCAGCACTTGTAGGAGACCACAGTCTCCGAGGTCACGGGGTACATGAAGCCTAGCACACATTCTAGAGTACCAGCGGTGAGTCTGTGGGAGACTATGCCATTCAAGCCTTACACTTCTTGTTTCCCACTGCCTGACAACGGGGAAAACTGCATTATTTTTCACTGTCAAAAGCTTTCTTATTTAATTTGGCTAAGGAACCGCACATTTCACTCCAGATGTCTTAATGTAACTAAAGACTCCTGCGGCCAGCATCATCCTCTGTCCTCAAGTAGCTAAAATGAAATCTATGTTGTACATAATCTAGCTTTTTAAAAGTTTTGCTATGTAGATCAAACAAAGGTTTCCCAATACTTGCCTCCTGTAACCTATAAACAACAGGGATTTTCTTTTCTGTGCAGGCAGCTATGAAGTTATCAGGGAGTAACTGCCCGTTTGTAAGAAACTCGTCATCTTTTCCTTGATCAATTAATATGTCAATCTGGGAACCTGAAGAGGACTTCACAAGACAGGTTGCATCGTATGCCTATAAACAGAAATATTAAAATTTTACAAGTGTCCAAAACAGTATTTTCCAGAATATACTATACTAAAAGCAAAATTAAACTCAAAATTATTTTAACTTTTAGCCTAAATCAGTCAGACATCCAATTTAAATTTTTGTAAAATTAATTTAGAGTTAATGGTAACTTAGAAATACGAAAGCAATCACCATCAGAGAAAGCAGCCTCAGGACAACTTCCATGATCAGAACAACCAAAAACCAAGGTTACTATTACATAGCTGTCCCCGGGCATCTGGGGATTGGCTGTGGAACCCATCCAAGGATGTCAACATGGCAATGCTTCAATAACTTATATAAATAGCGATGTTTGCATACAACCCACATACCTTCCCTAGTACTGGAAATTACTTACAGATTACTCCTAGTACCTGCTACAGTGTCAAGGTGAGGTAGCAGGGAACAGAGACAATGAGGAAAGGTCTGACCATGTTAACTAACTACAAATGTGACTAAAATGACAACTTCTTTTGGATAATCTACAGATGTAGACCCCACGAGCATGCAGGAGTTAACTACACAATAGTCAACATATATGATTATGTAACACACACAAATACATATATGGTATATATGCATACACATATAGATGTATATATAACAAACCTAAAAATTTAAGAATGAGTATTTCTTAAACATCACCTACCTTCCATTTACTTTCATCTGGTCCCAAATATCCATTAAAAACTTTTTTGCCCCAAGGACAGAGCACTGGGTTGCAAATTGGAGCAAATGCTGACACAGACTTGAGAGACAAAGGAAATTTAAGAATAAGTTATATGTTGCTAATCAAATATGAATGCATACAACTTGCAACTCTTATTTAACACAAAATCCCTGCAACTGTGGCCTCTTCATACTACACTGTATAATTTATTTCAAAAGCTCACTAACTGAAGTGCTTTGTGCACACCAGGCCTTAGAAGTCAGTTTAGGTACAAACAAAAGTTTGCGTTCAGAGTTTCCACTCCTCATTCCTGCAGAAAACTGATCTGTGCTGATATAAACACTGATGTCTCCCTTAGTGAAGCCCTCGTTAAATGAGGCGTTTCTCTTAAGTGTCGCACAGAAGCAAGGAGGACTGCCTTCACACACAATGCCAAGTCTCGGTAGGGCAACAGTGTGTTTCTCAGCTCTAGAGTTCTCAATGTTCACAAGTGCATGACTACTCATATTTTTAAAAAACAAACAAAAAATTAAGTTAATAAAATATTTAAGTTCACTTTCTACCTTAGACAATAAATTCGCTGACTGTATAATAATTGGAAAACTGAACCCTTATGTTCTAGTGCTGGGTTAGGAAGCTGCTACGAGTAACACTGCATCTCTCAGTAGCAATGCCTAAAGTGACTGCAGCCTTTCCAAAGGAAGGAAACAGATGAAACCAGTCTCAAGATGCCAAACACCCTGTTTTAAAACACGCATCCCGCTTTTAAGCACACTTCATTTCAGTTGATGAATTTAGTATTTCAGTTGTGGCTTTTCAATCTTGTCTCATTAAAAGAAAAGAAAATCTACAAAGCCTTAAATAAAGCGGGGTGTGCGGTAGGGGTTTAGGGCATGAGGAATCAGGGATGTGAGAGATATGTTTCAACCAAGTTGCATTTCAGCCTCATTCAGAGGATTCATAAACATAAAATTCTAAAATATGAATGTTCTCCACTGTAGGCAATCAAATTCAGCATTACAGAGATGTTTCTCAAGTTGAAGCAATGATAGACAGATAGTGTCACATAATAACAGTAATCAAGACTAACAATCCTGAGGGAAAATATGTTCAAAACTACAGTCCGAAAAAGAGCAATGAAAATATAAGCTGTATTTCTACTACTTCTACCAGGCCAATAAGAACCATTCTGATGCAATTCCTATGATGATAATTGTATAGCATGTATCACATGTGATCAAGTTTCAGCGTACTTCCCGAAAACCCAACCCAAGAAATGTTTAATCCCTGACTGATTCTAAAGCCAGTTCAAAATCTCAGTCTTTGAACATCCCCATTACTCTCCAGAAGTGTTTTATCAATGAAGCTTATTGTTATCTTACTTTGTATTTTCCAGGATTTTTCAAAGCACAAATCAGAGCTCCGTGGCCTCCCATGGAATGACCAAAAATAGACATCCTCTGTGGGTCCACTGGGAAATTGGCGTTTATGAGTTGTGGAAGCTAGAAAGAATTTAATGATATGATTAAGATCTCAGAGGAAATATTAGACTTTTTCCAAAGTTATAATAGCAGTGTGATCTGCTGCAGATCAAAAGCACAGTGGCTTGAACTGGTGTGGATTATAAGAAAAACCCTCAGGTGGACAACGGTTACTAATATGTCACTGAAAAATATGCGCCCAGATGTTTTATAAATCAATGGATAAAGTTAAGAATATGATAGAGAAGAACATTCGAAACATTCTGACAGCCGCCCCCGTAATTATTTACTTAGTGTGTGTCCCCACGCATATCTGCACTATGCCCCTTATGGAGTCCACAAGACAACTTGTGACAGCCCAGCTCTCTCCTTTAGGTGGCTTCTATCTTGCTATAGAACTCAATCTTCAGGCTTAGCAGCTAATGCTGCTAATCTTATAAGGAATGAATACTTCATGGAGAAAAGCTAGGTAGGAAGGTATTTGTTATGGTAAAAGCGTTTTCAAAACACAAATGTCTTACATAAGAAAAAGTATAAAGTACATGGAAAATTATGAAATCATTCAAATTAGACTAATACTGAAAAATACTTATAAAATCCAGCTAACGGGAATAGGATGAAATTTCATAATAATATAGTCTGAAAGTGCATGGAGACTGGAAGGACCACAGTCAAAGGCAGCCAGAGCCTTAAGACAAGGCTTCCAAGAAAAGGGCAACAGCCAGAGAAGTGTGACCTCTAACATATGCAGAATACTGAGTGGCTATCACCCTCAAAGCAACATTCCCTGCAGAGGGCTGCTAGCTTGCAGGGGTTCTCCACCTGTAGGATGCCATCCCCCGAGGGGGAGTTCAAAGGACCCTTTCACAGGGATCGCCTAAGACCATTGAAAAACACAGTTCTGAAGTAGCAATGAAATAACTTTATGGTTGGGGTCAGCACAGCATGAGGGAGGGACTGTATTAAGGCCACACCATTGGGAAGGCTGAGAACCACTGCTCTAGAGAGAAGACACTCAGCCCAAATGTATTGTTTCAAATTCCACTGGGCCACTGAAAACTCACCAGGTTTGAACTGGATATACAAATTGCACCTCCACTACAGAAAAGTCATGTGAAACAATACAGGGAGGGAAGAAATGCAAAACCCACCCTACCAAGAAAGAATTACTGACCCGTGCTACATTTAAAAAGACTACCTGACTTTATTTTTACATCTTAAATATATTCTCTCTTGCACATTTCCTAAATTTATGTTTTCTATTGCTCAAGTAGTTTTAGGATTGTCCTGTGTTCCACTAACTTCTGCACCCATTTTATTTTACAGAATTTTCCCTATGCACCGTCCACAGATGCATCATCATTTCTACCTCGTTCCCTCTCTCTCTTTACTTTTTAACAATCTTTAATCCCCGTGGGATCTTAGCAATATTCCAAGGCTCCCCATTCCTTCTACTTTTCCCTCCTGGTGTCTTTCTCCTCTGCTCAAACACGAATCCATGTACTTCCTCAGCATATTTCTTTTGGAGTCTTAACTTTAGTATACCCCATACTACCTTTGTTCCTTTATGACTCAAATATTAAAGTTAAATAGATGACCAACTATATTTGCAAGTGGACCTGTCTAGCATTTGTAGTTGCTTCTGTGGTGAACAATATTCTTGAGAATTATGCCTGGTGCTATTGATCAAATGATCTGAGGGGTTAGCCAAGAACTACATCTCAGTCTACTGTGGAGGAAAGACACCTCAATCCTACAACATTGCCCCATGTAAACCTTGCAAATTCTTCCCATGAAAGTATACAATCCAACCTATGATGTATATAATACAACCTATGAAGTAACCATAGGTACACAAATTCCAATGGGCAGGAATACGAGACACATTTAATTAAGGCAGTATGACACCTGAAAACCAAAACCAAACAAAAACCCCCAAACAATTCCACAGTAGTGGATTCCATCAGAGTGATTTAGATAGAATCTCAGACAAATTTTCAAAAGGACAAATGTAAGAATGATTAACAAAATCAAGAGAACACAGTAAACTAAATGAATTAAAGAACATAAGTAAGCAAAGTAAACAAGGAAATCAATACAAGATATGAAAGAAGGACTCAATAGAAGGAAAGCTACTGAAATAAGATCTAGTTGAAATTTTAAAATGAAAAGCTCTTGATTAAACAAATTAACAAGTAGAAAGCCTCACCTGCAGAATGGATAAAGCTTATTTAAGACAGAACATTAGGGACAGAAGATGAAATAAATGAATATGAACATTTGGACATTGATAAAGACAAACTAAACAAGATCTCTGGGATACAAATAAAAAGTCAAACTTATGATTCATGGGACAATAGGAAGAACCTCAGACATAAATAATATAATCAATAAAAGCAAAGCAGAAAAATTTCTAAGTCTAGGGATGAAATGGTCTTCCAGATTCACCCAGAAGGCATTTAGAATGTCAACAGACAAGACCAGGAAAGAATCTCCCCATTCACATCATCACTGAAACTGAGTACAGAGATCAGAAAGCACTAAAAGCAGCAATTAAGAAGCACCAAGTCACACTAGCCCACCATAACACATCAGATTTCTCAATAGAACCCCTGAAACTTGGAAGAGCATAGGGTAACACAGTGTACACAATGAAATGATAGTCAACTCAGATTACCATACCCAGCCAAACTATCCCTTCATAATTACAGAAAAAAAAATTAACAGTTTAGAGAATTGATGATCTACTATAGAGAATATATGAAGGAATCCTATGTACTGAAGAAAAATAAACACATTCATGAGGCTACAGTAAAGAATAAGCCATGGTATAATAGTGGATAAACAAACAAAGAACAAGAAAATGACAGGAATTGATACATACTTTTCAACTGAAAAGTGCTCAGAGCTAGTGAGAGGATAAAAGTCACTTGCCTCTAAGCCTGACAATCTGACAATTCTGAGCCTGAATCCTAGGACCCACACATTAGTCGATATATCACAGAGACATCTGCACATCAATGTTTACTGTACAATACCTAAATTATAAATCAAATTAGGTATCCATCAACAGAAGAATGGGTAACAAAAATGTGGTTCATATTCTTCAGCCATGAAGAATAAAATTATGTAATTTGCAAGAAAATGGATATAACTGGAGATTAACATGTTAAGCAAATTTAGATAAATCCTGTTTTCTCTCATTTGTGGATCCTAGATACATAAAATCACTTATGTGATATAATGTGAAAGAAGAAAGCAGGGTGTGCAAATGCAACACGATGTTGTCCTCTACAGAGCTCACACTTCAGAATAAACAGACACACATATACCTTCAGTAAGTTTGCTGTTTTGTTGGGCTGTATTCGTAGCTATCCTAGGATGCATGTGGCCATGTGCTGCAGGCTGGCATGTCTGATAGAGGAATAACTAGCAGTAAGGGAGCAGAGAAGTCAAGGGTATTGCTTGTATGAAAACGTTGAAACCTAGGATAATGTACAATGAACAAACGCTAACAGGAAAAACCGCACCAATAAATCAATATATACAAAATAAGTAAAAAATTAAAAGCTCAGAATATAGCAAAGCATAATTGCTATCTAAGGGTTAAATTATGGGTGCCTGGGTGCTGGGGTGCCTCAGTGGTGAAGTTCTTGCCTAGTATGCATGAGATCCTGAGTTTGACCCCAGCACCAAAAACAACAAACAACTCACCACAAACTATACATGACCAAGATTCCAACTGTTTCTGAGTTTTTATGATATATGTGATAAAATCCAGGAAAATACATACACTGCATATCAACATTACTAAAGAAGTCATGCTTTTCCACTTGCCCTTTCCAATCAAGCCCTTGCTTACTACATAAGATACCTAACTGAACTGGCTCCAGAACATGAAGGTCTTGTCATGTGTTATTTTCTCAGATAACCTGGAAAGTGTGCACAGACCTACATATAATTATAAAAAAAAAAAAAAAACATTTAAAATCCTACAGTTATAATATTAGCAGATCTTGGAATTTTTCCTAAATTAAAATTGGTTTTCCAGTGTCACTCCTATAACTTCTCAGGTTTGGAAGGGCTCCGTAATGAAAACTAAACTCTCAGTGGTCATCAGTCAATAATTACAAGACAACTGAATTACCTCCTCGGTTACGTAAGAGTACATTCTGTAATTTGTTTTCCAGGGGTCTTCAGTGGCATTCACGTAGAAGCCCGCACCAGTGCCGAAGTCCCAGCTGTCATCTTCTCCTTTAATGTTGCATCCACCTAGCAAGGGAAGGGAATACTTTTACCACTCTACGGCTGCTCCCCATGCTCAGTAACACTTTGAGTAACGTACAGTGGCACCTACCTATAATCTCAGCACTTGGGAGGCTGAGACAGGGTACTCACTCATCGCCCAGCCTGTCAGCCTAGGCTACTTAGTAAGATAATGACCCCCACCACACACACTGTTCGCTGAAGATGTGCATCCACACACAGTGGAGCTTTCACGAAACATTGTGAACTCTCTTCTACTTTTTGAAATACATTAAGGGATTCAGCTTTCTGGGTCCTTTTCCCTTGAGTGGTACATGGCACTTGTTCTGGCCAATGAGGTGAGAGGGAAGGAAGACTTCCAAATGAGAATTCAGGAGGCAAGGCAAGCTACCCTAACTTCAACATCCTCCTACACATTCTGAAAACACGTATGTTTATTACGTTACAAGAAGCTCATGTGCTCTTTATTTTCCAGGACTGTGTTGTGATGCTTTCCCTGATGACTCTCCTGGACTACTGAAACTTCTGGAATTCTCTTCACCACTATGAGGAGACAGATGTCAATGGTGAAAATCACTATCTTGAGCTAAAAATGTCCCCCTAATGTTCTCTGGAATTATTTCATCCAGTTTCCCCAATCTACTCCCAGTATGGTATTTTAGAGTCATGATGTTGTTTGAATAACCAAAGGGTAATGGCAGCAAAAACTTGGAGGAATTATATAATGGGCATTATTCTACTTACAACTTAGACGAAGACTTAGATGTCTGTAAGGCATTTTGCACAGGACACTTACGGGGACTAGTATCTGGAGCAATGACGACAAGGCCGTGTTCTGAGGCAGCTTGCTGAAAGCCAGACTTGGTTATGAAATTTTGTTCCGTGCAAGTTAATCCTGAAGGTGAAAAAGGTTGTTATGTCAAGCTACACTGTGAATATTCCACGAGCTTTAATATTGTACCATACAGTAAATCAGCTACTGAAGACTGATATGAGAGTGACCAAGTAAACTAGCAGTGATGCTTGAGCGGAACCTAACACGGCAGCACTTTTCCAAAGGTCACTGCTAAATATCTGAATAGTTGCAAAAATGAAGCTTACTCAAATGCATATGCTACAAATTAACTATAAAACATTTATAGTTATTAGCCCACAAGAGAATAGAGACTAAGCCTACTCATAAACAGTATTAAATTAATAAGACACAAAGTTACAAGTAACATTAAAAATAACTGAATGCTCTTTTGTAGCACGGATAACAAAAACCCAGAGACATATATTGGGGTTCAACCTGAAGATCGGGAAAACAAAGCAGCCAGCCACTAGAGAGATCTTACCTCCACCAGGGCTAGGATGAACAAAGGGGCGATCCTGCAATGTTCACCAATCTCAGACTCCACACTCCAGTGAGTTCCTGTCTCTTCCCCTTTATATTCCTCTCTCCACCATATTGCTCCTGTCTCCACCTTCCTAGTGCTGGGATCACCTTTGTGTGAGCTCCATTTCTCTTTTAGACAGACCCAATCTTGTGCAGTCCAGGGTGGCCTTGAACTCCTAGAGATCCAGCTGCCTGACTCCTGGGATTAAAGGTGTGTGCCATCACTGCCTGGCTTGTATGTCTGACTAGTATGTCTGCTTTGCCTTCTAATCTTCAGGCAAGCTTTATTTATTAAAACACAAATAATATACCACTATACTCGTGAGACCTAATATTTTGCTCTAGACCAGAATTCAGCATTCAGCCCATCTAGAAAGTTTCTTGTCTGCTTTCTAATGCATGCATCCTTGTGTTCTGTTTGACCGCTAGAGTCTTTGCAAACTCTAGAAATGATTGGACGGGTACAAATTATGTATAAGTTTCCCAAACCCTTATCACTGAGTACTGAACTTTATGTTCTCAGCTAAGTGACTTAGTCTAATTGAAGAGGAACTAAAAGTGTAATTCTCTTAAGTCTGAAATTATTCTCAAGATAAAGCCATAAAATGGAGTAGGACAAAATTTAAAATTTTAAAAGCATTTATTACTTTTTAATTATGTGTGTATTGTGTGCATGTGTGAGTGCAAGTACCTGTACCCTCGGAATCCAGCAGAGGGCATGAGATCCCCTCGACCTCTAGTTATAAGAAGTTGCTAGCTGCCTGGCGTGAATTCTAAACGCCAAACCACAAGCTCTAAGCCACTGAGCCATCTCTCCAGCCCCACCTGAAGATTTTTATAAATGACTCAAGAAATAGATAAGTAGGTCACAATCAAAAGCAAGACAAAATGCTTTTATGAAATTCCAAAGAAAAGCACTTACCAGACAGCCAGTAGAGCACAGGACACTTGGCACTCTCTGCCCGTGGAGGCAGGTAGACAGCAAGTCTCATTTTACACTTCAGCTCAACACTGCAATGTTAACAACCACAAAGAAGTAGTAGTAACGTGCTCCATTAATCAAGACAGAAACTAAGTTAACAATTTTTAAAGAGGAAGAATATACAGTAAAGAATTTTTAAAATGTGATTTAACATTTAAAGTAAGTACTAACATTTAAGAAATATACCGTACTCCTTTAAAAAAAAAAATGGAGCCGGTTTAGTATACTGAGCCTATGCTCTGAGGTTGAATAAATTTCAAAAAATTAAATGTAATGCCCAATGTAGCATTTCTATGAAAAAGTCTTTATTTCTAATGAGTATGACACACCAAAGCAACTTCTATAAGAAATGAATTCTAAAACCATGGCTCTTCAGTTCTACGTTTGCTTCTGGGCACTAAAGTGTTGATTTGGATATGACTCATGAACTAACCAGTATCCTAAAATAAAATCTCAATCCATTTTCTCCTCTAAACGTTTAGAAATTTTCTTTGCTCCCAGTGCTCTGATACGTCATAGCCTTTTCAGTCTGACAATTTAAACCATGCAGTTGAAGAATTCTAGAATTATCCCTCATGGTGAGTTAGTATACACCGTGTGGGTAGACACACCATGGTACCTGTGTAGTGGTCAGGATAGCTTGTGGGAGTCAGTTCTCTCCTTCCACCATGAGAGTTCTGGGGTGTGGTGGTTTGAATAAGAATGATCCCACTGACATATATTTTAATGCTTAGTCACAAGGGAGTGACACTATTTGAAAGGATTAAGTGGTGTGCCCTTGTGCAGAAAGTGTTTCACTGGGGGTGGGCTTTGAGGTTTCAAAAGTCCATGCCTGCCCCCCTCCCAGTCTGTCTCTCTCTGTCTCTCTCTCTGTCTCTGTCTCTCTCTCTCTGTCTCTCTCTCTCTCTCTGCCAGATCAGGATATAGCTCTTAACTACTTCTCCAGCACCATGCCTGCCTCCTGCCATCCTCCTCATATGATGATAAAGGACTAAACCTTTGCTAAGTTATGTGGTATGTGACTATTTGCATTTATGCATCTGAAATATTGTTCTTAGCTCCTGTCCTCTGATTCTTTGTCTCCGCATATGTGTATGTGTGTATGTTTAATGCATTCACCTAAGACACAGTAGTCAGATTTCAGACAGTGGTAGAAGCAAATATGTCTGTTTAAGCTGCCAACTTAATCAAGTCTAGGTTTCTTTGCTATATTAGGAGATACACAAGGAAGATGTTCTCTGAATTTTTAAGAGCAACACAGATAAAGTTCCAGAAAATTTTAGAAGACCATCAAGCCACAGCTTGAAGATCGTCTGCAGGCTCTCCTTCTTCTCCTAGTGCCCAAGCCAGAAACAATTAAATGTGGTGAAATTCTCAGATACACAGTGGGCATGGGGCAGAGCAGGCAGGTTTATAAGTGGAAGTTTTATTTAAAATGATAACAAAATACATAATAAAACTGAATGAGAGGTCTCTACAACTGCATCTTAAATGCTTACCTGTCATGTTCAAAGACCTTCTGGAGCCCCCCGAAGCACCTGTTGCTGGAAATCTGCCTCAGTGCCATTTTCCTCCTGTGGGTGAGGATGAATCCCATTCATTTGAAAGGCATTTCGTCCCTAAAAACCTTGAGACAGAATTGCTCCCGGATCCATTATCTAAACACAACTGTTTTCACACTCAAAGGTGTGCTAGCCACACTCGTTTCTAGAAAATGTCAGTACTTTGGTATGTCATCCGTGAGGTTTGTTGTCGTTACTGTTGTGACTGTCTGACAATCTTTCAAGACAGATCTTAAGTTATATTAATTTAGAAAATTACTGAGCACTTCCAGCATCACAGGCATCTTTATATGTGCGTCCATTACTCAACTTATAAGTTTTTGCAAGAAAGTGACAAGCTATCTTTGATCAATATTTCTCCTCTCAAACAAATTAACAAGCAAACAAACTCTCAGCTGTGAATTAAAGGAAGAGCTTGTCAGGAAATTTTGAAGCATGGCAATGAATTCCTTTTCTCTTCAGTGAATCTGGTTATCACATGAAGATAAATTTAAACATACATATTACCTTTCAACAGAAAATGCATGGGAAAAACCTGGAATATTTCTTAATCATAAATACCTATTACACAGAAAAGAATCAACTGATTCTGGTGTGCAACTACAAAAAGATTTCCTCCCACCCCTAGAGGCACCACTTAAAATATAAAAGAATAGGTTTTAAACCCAGCACCTTGAGACACCAGAAGCAGGTGTTACACTCTGGTGGTCTTCTCAGTGATGTAACTGGGTACTGCTATTCCAGGCTACTCTTAGATGTGCAACAGCAGTTTGAAAAGCAAATTTGGAAATGCCTTTGCACAATTCTAAATGAGAGTAATGTCCACCCTTGTCTTTAATCCAGACACTTAGTTGTACATTGGAGGAATGTGATTTGAACTTGGTGGGAGACATCGGTGATGCTACTCGCAGCTGCTTTGTGCCCTGCCACTGAGAGGACCATGAGCTTTCTGTTCTCTCTCTCTCTCTCTCTCTCTCTCTCTGAGTCCAGATGAACCAATTCTATAGAGTTAGGGTACTTACACATAGAGAAAGTACCCTTTGTTCATAGATAGCTTGGTTTTTAACTTACAAAATATTAACTCTTAAATGGCAAATTATTCCATAACATGTTATTATTCTATATAAATTTCAGTTATTCTCAGTCATGTTCCTAAAACATTAACATTACAGAGGCAGACAGTATATATATTTTACGCACATACGAGACTGGGGAATGCAATTGATTTGCTAAATGATTCTATAATGAAGTCTTGTTTCCTTTGCTTAGCAGAAACTACATCTACTTCCTTAAAACATGGCACATATTTGGTACCCAAGAAGCACCTAATTATTGTGATTTGTAGAACTGACGAGTAATTTTTTGAACTTCATTTTTGATACTTTTTTGTACCATTTGAAACTGTTACTTGCCTATCTGAATAAGCCACAAATACTTTATTTCCAATTGTAACTAAATTCTAAATAGAATTTTTTACTTGGCCAGAAGAAACATGGTTAAAACATTTTTTTAAAAAATTGGTAGAATGCCAAAAAAAGAGAGAAAAAAACCTTAACATTTTCTCCTTTTATTTGTTTTATAAATTCAATTTTAAATCTAGTAAACAAGTGATTATATTTAGGTAATTATATTTTTCAATAAAACTTTTCTGTGTGAAAATTAACAACTGCTTTAAACCATACTATTATCATTTTTAACTGAGTCACAAATAATAACACTTAAATTTACCTGTTAAGTTGCTACTTGTTCTTTCTGTCTGCACCAAAGAGCAGTGGATCTAAAAAGAAGAAACAGATTGTAATCAGAATATACTCCACCACAGCACAAGCTACCCAGAGGTTATACACACTGACATATTCCCAACAGAGATACTCTTTTGAGGGAGGTGATTGTTGACCTCGGAAATATAGTTGATGGATGAATACTTCAACCCCTTAGTCTTCCTTAATAGACACAATCGGCACAGAGAGGATTTATGAAAGGTTTCTGCACCCGATAAGCTTCTCTGCTGATGTAATAACCCAAATCAGACTAAATCAGACCGAATTAGAAAAAGCTCAGGTTTAATGATACCAATGCTCCCGGATAGCTTTCCAGCCCCCCAGAGAGGAGCAGGGAAGGAAGACCGGAAAACCACATGTTTGTTCTCTAGGGTGCTGTTTAAATATCCTGTGGGAGTAGTCTTGAGCATCTCGGAGGAGGAGTCTGGACTGAGGCAGCTCCCAGGGGAGGGAGTTTGGGATGGAACTTCCACCCAAACAGTTTAGTCAAGGACATATGATATATATGATGGTCATGCTGTAAGAGCTGAAACCGCAAACACACACATAGCAGTAGAGGGAAGACAACATTCAGTGAAAGATTTAACAGAACCATTAGCAAAGCTCAGTGAGATCTTTAATTCTTTAAAAACATGAGAACAAACACTAAAAGGTATAGCACGATTAATAAAAACCCAGAGGCAGAAATTGAGGTTCAACCTGAAGGTCAGAAAAGCAAAACAGCCAGCCACTGACTGGCTCTTACCTCTACCTCAGTCCGAAGTGGCAATGCTGCCTCCAGGAATCTCAGAATGAAACTGAGACTGGGCGCTGTCTCCTCCCATTTTATATTCCTCTCTAGGGCTGGGATTAAAGGCGTGCACCACTACCGCCCAGTTTTCTAAGGCAAACTAGTGTGGCTACAGGGATTAAATGTGTGTGTCACCACTGCCTGGTCTGTAAGACTGCTCAGTGGGGCTGTTTTACACTCTGATCTTCAGGCAAGCTTTATTTATTAAAATACAAATGAAATATCATCACAAAAAGGTTTTTATTAATAGAGAGGAAATATGATGGTCATCAGTCACTTATCAAATTTAGGACTAAAAGGGAAAGTAAACAAGACACACTCTCCTCTCCAACTCCTAAAAATAAAAGCCTCCTGCAGGCCTCACATGAGGGTGCTGGGAGAAGGCATTGCTACTGTGGGAGAGGACAGTATGTGTACTGCCCTAAGGATCTCCCAGTGGGATGAATGGGGAAGAAGGAGACAGGAATACTGACAGGACTGACCCTGTGAAATCAGCACTGCCTATTGTGGGAACAGGTCTTCGTTTTTATAAAAAGTTTGTAAAACTTAGAAAAAGCTGATAAAATAAGAATGTAACATATTTTGCATAATTATAATGTTAAGTAGTTCTAAAAAAGTTTATAAAAGAAAAAGTTAAAGTATGCTAAGGTTGATTTATTATCAGTAAGGTATTTTAAAGTAAATTTAGTGCAGCTCTAAAATCAATAGATTTTGGAAATCTACAGACATCCTAAGCATTCGGGGTCACTTCCATTCACTCACTGCTACTCCTGACTTGTAAGCTCCATTTGCAGTACGCATTCTTTTCCTGGCACCCTATTTTATTTTCTTTTTATCTTTTATACCACATTTTACTTCACCTTCTTTATGTGGAGATACACTATTAGTCACCACTGTGTTAGAATTGCCTACCATAGTCTATACATTGTACATGTCCACAGCCCAAGTAGCATCTAGGCTTGTCTAAGCTTATCCTAGGATGCTCGCACAAGAATGAACACATTTCTCAGGACCTAGCCTAGTTGCTAAGCAATGTATGACTATTTGCCATAAGGCTTAGGGTTTGGTCGAAAACCTTTGACAATGAACACTTTCCCTGCTTCACAATGAGTAGGCACTTTCTGTTGCTTTGTGTGTGTGTTTGGTACAAACTCATAGTAATAACTACCATGTCTTTACCCAAAGTCTCACCTTGCCCAAAACTCTATCACCTCCCCGCTTTCCTTGATCTCTTAGCATACTTTCCCCCTAACTCACATTCCCTAAATTTCAACCATAGTTTCTGGGTTAAAAAAAAAAATCTAAATCTGCCTTTTTATGTTCAAATTTTTAAGCATTACTACCAGAATCGTCAGGTCCTTCTGCACCTTTCTGTGGAGATACACAAGTCGTTACCACTGCGTTAGAATCGCAGACCATATTTTATAGTCAAAGAACCATCTAGGCTTGCCTAAACTCATTCTGGGATGCTCACCCATGAATGAACCATCCTAAGAAAACATTCTCTGGATCTAGCCTAGTTGTTAAGCAACCTGTGACTTCATCTGTTCGCCACAAGGCTTAGGGTTTGGTCAAGGAACTTTGACAATGAAGGCCAACACTTGCAGCTTCACAATGAGTCGACATTTTCGGCTGCTGGGGGGGCGGGGGGGGGGCGGGCACAAACTCAACAGTACTGACTGGCAAGCATTTCTTTACTCAAAGCCTCTTCTGGCCAAACACTCTATTTCAGGTACACACACACACACACACACACACACACACTGCCCCCGCCCACGTGCCCCTTTCCTTGCTCTCTTCACATATTTTCCCCCTAACTCAACTAGTTTCTGGGTTGAAAAATCTAAATCTGCCTTCTTATTTTCAAACTTGTAAGCATTACTGCCAGAATTGCTAGGCCCGTCTATCACCAGCCAGTAAAATCCCACACATTTAAAACTAAACTTAGGTTGTTCATCTTCAAGTCAACTTCCTTTCTTATTTCTGGCTTGTTTCCAGACCGTTGCCTGGACAGCCTAACTGACATCTGGACTGTCTCAAAGTTTAACTTTAAAAATCTCCACTAGCAAGATGAACTTTGTGATGCGTGCCTTTAATCCAGCAGTCAGTTCGAGGCCAGCCTGGTCGTAGTGAGTTCTAGGGCAGGCATCAGTTACAAAATAAAAATAAATAAATAAATTCCACTACCACAACGGCAATTATATATGGCTAATAGATAATTTTAAACTTAGTCTATTTTCTTACTAGTATGTTCCACTACAAACAATACCGTTATAGAAGCCTGGGTGTTCAGTCACGTCTTTCTCAATGAATGCCTTTAAGTAGCTCATCTTTAGGCCTAATAAGGCCTACAAAATGTGATAGCAACTTTTGTTAATTTTCAAAAACTGTAAATGCCATCTTTCTGATGACCCAACCAGGAACGACCTATCGAGGACAACAGACACCTGAACTGTGAGCACCGGGCTCCAGCTCCGGGGTGCACGGGCCCCGCGCGCTCCCGACGGCGCCTCAGGGTGAAGGGTCGCCCGGGCCCCAGTGGCGTCGCCAGCAGCCCAGGCGGGGTTCCGGGACAAAATGCTTTCCCGGCAGCGGGAGCTCCGCACCGGAATGCGCGGCACCAAGCTGCACTAGCGGGCACTCCACCCACCAACCCGGGCTTCCCAGCAAGCGCGCGGCGCCCCAGGTCACATATTGTTTCCAGCTTCCCGGAGCTAATGCGATTAGCAGGCCCGGCGGGACGAGGCCAGCCCTGCCTCGGCGGGACGGCGCAGCGATCGTCACCACTCTCGGGCCGCCGCCATCACCGCCTCACGGCTAGGCGTCTGCGGACGGCCACCCCAGACCCAGGCCGGGGAGGGTGCCGGGGCTCGCCGCTTACCCCCTCTTACCTCGGGGAGAGACCGCTCCAGGAGTGGGGGTGGGGAGACCGAAGGCCAGAGAAGAAGGGCGGAGCTTTTAACATGTCCGCCTAGAGTCCCGCCCCTATGACCCCGCCCACCCAGGACGGCCCGCTCTGCCCCTTCAGACACGCCCTTAGAGGCGGGTCCCCGACTACGCTCCCCCCCAGACACGCCTCCAGAGGAGGGTCTCCCTCTAGTCTCCGCCCATGGACACGCCCTCTCCCTTGTCCTCTCTCTGGGCCCGCCTCACGGCCCCGCCCTCAAGGCCCTCCCCTTCCCCCCCCCCCTGCAGCCCGCCCTCCAGGGCTGCTCCCATTCTGCGGCCCCGCCCTCAGGGCTCGCTCTCCCTGTCGCCCTGCTCTAAGAATGATCCCTGCTCTCTCCGGGGCCCCGCCCCTCCTTCACGAGGCCATTCCCGACAGCCTTTTCGCGCTCCTCTTTTCACTGTGTACGCCAGGGTAAGCCAAAGTGTGTTTGATCTGACGTTGGATCTCCTGATCTCTGGAGCGCGCTTCAGATGCTTCCGGAAGGCAGCAAGGGAATGAGGCTCCAGTACACCCGCGGGCCTGCCGCAGTTAACTTGTGGGAAGGGCTTAAGTGTCACTCTTCAGTTGTTCAGAAACCTGGGCGAAGTTTCAAATTTCCACCCCTGTCTTCGGTGCACCTGCTTGAGTTGGGGATTCCAGAAGATGACACACAGTAACTCTATCAATGTCCGTTTTCCTTTCCTCGATAAAAGTTGAACTGTCTGAGAGTTGCTGGTTAATCATTCACAGCAGATCTCTGTTCCACCAATTTAACCAACAAGTGGACTTTGTTCAGAAAATTAAACATTGCAACTAATTTTTTAAATCAGTATTTAGGCCGCTAGGTTGTGCATACAGTACACAGCCTGAGTTTGTCTGGCCTAATGAGCATGCAACCCTGAGGTCTGCTCTGCCTTTTAGTTTTGCTCAGACACCTGCACGTTATGTGGCTAGTCTTGCAGAAATAACAAGGAGGTGAACTGACCACTATAACCCAAATGTGGATGAGCTGCCGCACAGCTTTTCTGTGTCATGTGACTCAGGTATATTTATGTACCTGTTCGTAAAAGAATATTATATTGAGAAGCTATTAAGGTGAATTTTTAAATTTATTATTGTTATTATTAATACTATGACTATTATTTGAGATTTGGTCTCAAATGTAATCCTGGCTAGCCTGGAACTTGCTCTGTAGACGAGGCTGGCCTTGAACTCAGGCATCCACCTGCTTCTGTCTCCCCAGTGCTGGAATTAAACGTGTTCTCTACCACTCCCAGCTTAACTCCTTTTAAATGTAGTTACTGAAAAAGTAGTTATCTTCAAACTGAGTCTCACAACCAAAACAATCAAAGAATGCCCACGTCTGCAGGTTCTTTCTAATTCTTAAATGTTTGAGCAAAGTCTAAAGGGTGTTCGATTAGTAAGCTGATTTCTTTGAGGTACAGACTACTAATTTACTTAAACGGTTCTTGTGTTCATATGAGGTAATAATAATCACGATGACACTTTTCTTTCAGGTAGCATGAAATTATAGTAGATCAAAACTTCTATCTTCTAGAATATTAAGAGTATGCATTATTATTTGGGTATGAAAGTAAAGTAAGCTGAATGAGAAAGTAACGTTGATATTTCTGATAATGAAAAAGAGCGACTATTCGTCATTTAAAGAAATATGTCAAAAATTACCTAGAGCAGGGGTTCTCAACCTTCCCAATACTGCTGCCATTTAACACAGTTCCTCATGCTGTGGTGACCTCCTAGTCATAAAATTATTTTATTGCTACTTCATAACTGTAATGTTGCTACTGTTATGAATCATAATGTAAATATCTGTGTTTTCTAATGGTCATAGGCAACCCCTGATAGGGTCAGTCGATACTGCCCCAAAGGTGTCGTGACCCACAAGTTGAGAACCACTGACCTACAGGTACGTGACTGAGACTATTCAGTTTCTCAGTCTGAATGAATATGAGCAGGGTGTAATCAACCAAGGAAGGTAATGGAAATGCTAAAAGCTCAAACCTCCTTCAGATCTGTGGGAATGGAAATTGTCTTTGCTCTCCCAAAACTTTGTACTCTGGGGTGGAGTGTAACAAGTTTATTCGTTTTGATTTTGAGAGCTGGGAAATCCTGTCCTGGTGAGAATTCTCTTCCTGGTTTGCAGTGGAGCTCCTTGGGACAAATTCACTGCAAAGGGCAAGAGCTCTGGGCCTTCAGTTTTTGCTAGGGGCATTAGTCACCCTTGTGAGGACCTTCCTTCTCATGCTATAATCATCCGCTTCCAAATGCCATCAAATTGAGGAGATAGATAGGCTTCAAGTATAAAGCTGAGGAACATATAAGTGGAGACTGCATCAGATTAATATTTAATCTACAGAAGGAACCTGGGATACTGAGCATCTACATGACTGATTCTAAAATACATGTTTAACCTGTAAAGTTAACGCAGCTGGCTCTGAGTCTAGTAATAGATATACACTTGTGAGAACCATATCTCTCCTCTCTAAGAGAATTTAATCTCTGCATAGGACAGTGTGTGTGTGTGTGCGCGCGCACGCGCGCGCATTGGTAGTGAGTCATTGGTAGGTATTTTACTCACAAACCTGGCATTGGATACTGCCTTCTGGTTAGAGTGTCTATTTGTCTACATGGTGACTCAAGTACATAAAGAAGTCCCAAGAGAAAGAGTCAGGAACTGCATGGCCTTTCCTAAAACACACACACACACACACACACACACACACACACACACACGCATGCACACACACATACCTCATATGTGAATGAGTGCATGCATGGGAACAGTGTTTGTGTCTATGTCACATACATGTGGAGCCTGGAGTTCATTCTGGGTATCTCCCTCTGGCTCTCCCCCTTGTATTTTGAGACAGGGTCTCTTGTTGATCTGGAGCTCAACACCTGGTGAAACTAGCTGTCCCGTGAAGCCCTGGAATCCTCTAGCCACTGCCTCTCAGCATTGAGGTTACAGGTGTGTACCCCAAGGTCCAGCTCTTTTTTTGTAAGTGCTGAGGTCTGAACTCAGGTCCTCATGCTTACACAGAACACTGTACTCCATGCCAGCTCTCCAAACCTCAGCAGCTCAACTTGCAAACCTTTGACTGCAAAGCGGGATGTGTGTGTGCATGCACGTGTGTTCACACGTGTGTGTGCATGAATAATAATGAGAGTTTTTGCAACTTGTGGTGTGATTGTTTAAGTTTTCAAAAACATTCTTTTAATAATCCATGTTTTCTGAAGAGGTGATCGATTTCACTCATATTACATACTAGTGCCATTAAAAATGTCTTCACCGCTATGACTGTCGTACTGTTTTTGTTAATTGTTGAGAGTTTGTGTTCTTTTTCTTTTATCGATTTTTTTTCTAAATGTGATTTATTTCTGTTGATAAACAAAACATTCCTGTGGCAGCTCAATTTCTTAACCCCATAAAAACTCCCACTTTTTTTTTTTTTACTATAAAGAGCGTCTGCATTGGAGTCTTTCAGAGTCTGTGCCATTGACTTTGTCACCCTCTACCTCCCAAGAAACGGGGACTGAACACAGACAGCAGCAACAAGCCAGCAAAAACTACACACGATGATGGTAGTCATGACTTAGCTATACATTTTTCCTTTTTAAAAAGATACCTTTCCTTTTAGTTTCAGTTGTGTGTATTTGTGTGCGCCAGTGTCGGAGAATATGTGCACATGAGTATAGGTGCCCAGAGAGGCCAAACGAGGGTTTCTGATCCCTTAGAGCCAAAGTTTCAAGCAGATGCTCTTGGATTTATGTTTGGACGTAAACATTTTTAATTTACGATATAGTCCTACAGGAGGAATTATTGGGTCAATTGTTCTGGACATTTTTATTGCTCTTGAAATCTGCTGCCATATTTCTTTCTGGGAAGTTCCTAAGTGCTGTGTTTATCATCCTCACTTTCATACACTGGGATAATATGTATTATTATGAATTATTATTATTATTTTACTAGCTATGTGCGGTGTCAGTCTGTAGATGTGCCACATTTCTCTTAACAAATGCCACCTTGGCCTGGTAACTAATCCTGCACAAACTATTGCAAGGCATAGTCATGTGAAATGCCACCTTGCTTTGCTCGTTCTGGGGTACAGAAGTTAGACAAGGCACAAAGAGGGCTAAATTATCTCTGATCCCTGGTGTCTGTGGATTAACCGTGAGATCCCAAAGCTGAGAGATCCAAAAGCTGAGATGAGTCAAGAGTTGGGGAACGGAGTCATTGGTAGGTGTTTTCACTCACAAACCCGGCAGTGGATAGAGCATGTACCTGTCTACGTGCTGGCTCAGGTACAGAAAGATGAGGCAGGAATTACATGTCCTTTCCTAATATCACCTTGAAATGCTGATCATGGAAACCACAAGCTACCCAGGCTACAGAAAGGAGGCTTGATAAACGGGCCAAAGAATCTGTGGACATGTTTTGTGTCCACTATCACACTTATTAAAGACATCAGTCCACTTATTGATTCTATTCAGTACAAAACAGCAATGCAGGAAGAGAGAAAGAGAGAGAGAGAGAGAGAGAGAGAGAGAGAGAGAGAGAGAATGAGAATAAAGCAAAGACATCTTAAGAAAGAAACTCATCAATCATATGGAAATCCATAACTATCTTAATCCTCATCTCTAGGAATGGATATTTTGTGTACAATATATCTCTTTTATGTATACAATTTAAAAAAAAAACCCTCTGTGCTTTACCATCTGCCATTATATCCCTGTTGCTTTGACAGCAGCATTCCCGGAACAATACTTTGGCGCTATTTTCTTATGTAAATGACTAAGCAAAAAACATGTTATTTGCAGCAGCCTTATATCGTATGTATTAAGGTGACTACTGTATAAAGCATTGGTTCCTTGAGCTCAAGGTCTTCTGTTGGTATTTTTCTTAGCAGTTATCTACATAAAATATGCTTATTTTTCCCCAGGAAGCAGAATATACCTTATTTCTGCTTTCTGGGGGGAGAATGTTTGGTAATCTTCCTTTAGTAATTTTTTTTCAGGGGTCTCTGTGACCTTCACAGGCAGCAGAGTGCTGAATGAGAAGCAAGAAGACAACTTAACACACGTGACTCAGTTGCCAGTGTTGGCTCAAACTTAGGGAGTTTGACCCCAAGTGGCTTATTTGGGGATTAAGCTCAGCACAACCTGGTGAAGCATATATATATATATATATTTGTGATGGCTAACTCAGTCTCACATGCACAACAAATCCTACACAAACCTTTTTGAGGGACAAAGTAAGCTAAATACAAACCAGGTGTGACTACATTGAAACTCTTTGTAAAGTACCTGTGATACCTTCCATAAAGATGGGGTCTATATATTGACTGAGAAGAACAAGTTGACAAGAACGGGCCTGGAGCAGGGTGCAGTGCTGGAACATCCCCAGACACACAAAGTGTGCAAAAGTCACTGGGCTAGAAAGGACCTCCACTTTAGCATTCTGGGTGGAAAACAGATTTTCCATTCTCTCTTTGAAGGAACAACTTTTTTTTTTTTTTTTGTATATTCCAGGCTCACCTAGTGCATGTCTGTGAACACAAAGACCTCTGTGTCCCCTACAGTTTTTAGAGAGTGAAGAGGATAGTCAAGTAATAAACTAATCAATAAAAATGATCTCTTCAGGAGCTAGAGAGATGATTCAGAGGTTAAGAGCACTTTTTGCTCTTCCAGAAGTCCTGCGTTCAATTCCCAGTAACCACATGGTGGCTCACAACCATCTGTAATGAGATCTGGTGCCCTTTTCTGTCATGTAGGCATACTTGCAGGCAGAACACTGTATAGATAATAAGTAAATAAATATTTTTAAATGATCTCTTTTATTTGGGAGCTGAGTTGAATACAAATTGAAACAATCTGTCTCCAGACCGTCTATGAATTGTTAGAGAAAATTCAGGTTTTCAAGAGGAGCAGGAGAAATGGAAGCTAGTGAGTTCATACCAGGGCCCATGGCTTCCAGCCCAGACTAGCTCAGGCGAACATGACATAGCCAATATCTTCCAATAATGGTTAAATACTGCTCTAGCCCAGTCGTCCACCTCCTAGAGCCCACTATACAGCCTGAGAGCCAGTGATATGGTAACAACATTTGAAAATCATGATGTTGTGAGTCGGCGGCGGGAGGAACAGGCCAGATGCACTCTGGCGTGGATGTGACTGCCCATGGGCATGTAGAGCATCTCTAGGACCCGGGTGAAGGCTCTGGCTGCTCTCTCTGCCTTCAGTATGTACGTATTTAGTGGGAGGAAACTAAAAGGACCATCAGGATGTGGAGGGTTTGGGGGTCTCAGGGAGCATGAATCAAATTCTCAGGGGGAATTCTCAGAGTCCGTCTTTAGTGGGATCTTAGCTTCCGGATTATAAAGCAGTGTTTGAAAGCTTATCTATCTCAATAAGGCAAGTGGAAGAAACAAAAGGGAAAGAAATAGGAAAGGGCGTGGTCAAATTATCTCTATCGAAGAAGGCTGAAGTCTACACAACTGAGGCAGAGCAATAGCACAAGCAAGTGCGTGCAAGCTCACAATGAGAAAGCAAAATTGGACAAGGCAACCTGTCAGTGAACGGTAACTAATGACATGCGCTGCTAGCCAATCACAACACACCAGCAGTGACCACCAGTTTCAAAGGGACCAAACAAAAACATTCCTGCGGCAGCTCAATTTCTTAACCCCATAAAAACTCCCACTTTTTTTTACTATAAAGAGCGTCTGCATTGGAGTCTTTCAGAGTCTGTGCCATTGACTTTGTCACCCCTTACCTCCCAAGAAACGGGGACTGAACACAGACAGCAGCAACAAGCCAGCAAAAACTACACACGATGATGGTAGTCATGACTTAGCTATACATTTTTCCTTTTTAAAAAGATACCTTTCCGTTTAGTTTCAGCTGTGTGTATTTGTGTGCTCCAGTGTCGGAGAATATGTGCACATGAGTATAGGTGCCCAGAGAGGCCAAACGAGGGTTTCTGCTCCCTTAGAGCCGAAGTTTACAGGTGGTTGTGAGCCACCTGATATGGGTGCTGGGAACTGAACTTGGGTCTCTGCACGAACAGTTGAGCCAGTTTAACTGGAGTCCCCTCTCTAGCCCCACACACTTCTTGTCTGTTACAAACAAGCACACAACTGCATGGGGTCTTGCAGCGCACAATGCCTATGCCTGTCTGCACTCTATGTGCGACAATACAGTTCGCGAGTTTTGGGCAAGGGGCTGGAGGTTGAAACACACACAAAGACACACAGACAGAGAGACAGAGACACGGACCTCTAGTCGCTGGTAAGAAGCCCTTTATTCAATAGCACCATGGAGGCTTATATGCCCAACATAGTCATGTGGGCCAACAGGTGAAAACCTTATCCTCTGATCCTCAAGGCAAGGCAACACGTGCTCATGAAGCAGAGCTGGTAAACAACTTTGACACAGCTTTCAGTAACTCAGATCAGAAAGAAAGTAAAGATCTCTAGCAGGGAAGAGCAGCTGGAGGCCAGGACTCCGAATGGTCCCGACAGGATCTGATCAATAATGTCTACTTGGTCAATTGATGACTAATAACCATAGTTATGAACTCAATTGTATGGAGTTAGTTTCATATCACACCGTGGTGTGGTGTCTGCTATGGTTATGGTATTCGGTCCAGGGGATGCTTTCAGGAACTTTATGATTAAGAAAAACAAAACAAGTATTCCCCCCTCTCTGCTCTTTCTCAATTTGATGTTCTATTTTTCTATATGTTGTGTCTTTTTTTCCTATATGTGTTTTTCTATATGTGTGAATAAACACCCAACTATACATTATAAATACACAAATAAGCAAACAACCTATCTGACAGCTAGCTGGTGAAATTTTAGAACTGGAAGAACCTTTCTAGAAGGGGGTCACTGTCTGTGGTTGCTATGAGATGAAGAGTGGATTGTATATTAGTTTCTTACTGCTGAAGCAACAAGGTGATTGACTTAAAGCACACACATCCTGCAGTTCTGTTGGAATCTGCCACACAGAAGTCAGCTGGGAGTGCCCTGGGAGGGGGCTCTGAAGCTGAGGAAATGTTAGATTAAGAGAAATGAAGACAGAAACATTGGATAGACCAGGAGGACTGAGTTAATACCAAACAGCCTCGAGTTTATTTCTCAGCCAGCATATATACTAATTACAGGCAAAAGGCAAAACAAAGGGCAGTACAGTCAGCTGGCTGCATCCCTGCACTGTCCTTAGGAGGAAGCTCAAACAGGTGCATTGTCTCATTCAGCTAAGCAACTTCTCATCTCTAATGAGGAGTGCCTCCGGCTGGCATACCCCAGCCCAAATCTTAATGTGTTCTTTCTCATGGGTGAAAATGCTCCTTCCCAGGGGCTTAATGATGAACTTTCTCACAGTCCTCAAGGATATTTGGAGCAAGAAGAGCAGGCAATCTTGAACTCAAATGACCTCTTTAAGTCAGTAATGACTCCAGATGGAAACTGAGCTACTACACAGTTCTGGCATCTGATGTGAGTCTCTGATGTGGGAGGTCCTTCTGTCTTGGTTAATGAATAAAGAAACTGCCTTAGCCTATTGATAGGACAGAACTTTGGTAGGTGGGCAAGACAGAACTGAATGCTGGGAGAAAGAAGGGTGAGAGAGAGAGAGAGAGAGAGAGAGAGAGAGAGAGACCATGGATCCGCCGCCAGAGTCAGATGAAGAACCTTGCTGGTAAGCCACAACCATGTTGCGATACACAGATTATTAGAAATGGATTAAATTAAGATGTAAGAGTTAGCCAATAAGAAAGTAGAGATAATGGGCCAAGCAGTGATTTAATTATACTGTTTATTAATTTCTGTGTGGTTATTTCGGGGCTAAGCTAGCTGGGGTGGCTGAGAACCAACAAGCCCCCACCTCCTCCTACAAGTTTCTTGGTTTAAAAATCAAGGTATTGGAAGAGAAGAGCCATCTTCAGAGTAGGCAACAAATTTCAAAGGGCTATTCAGATGCGGCATGCTCCAGGGGAAAAGCAACAGCTTCCTGCTGTGATGGTTGTCAATTTGACTACATCTGGGATTAGAGAAAACCCAACTGACTGGATACACCTGTGAGAGATTTTTTCCCCCAAAGCATTTGAAGTGGAAAGACCCAGCTTTAACCTTTTGAAGAGGTAAAATCCACTTCAAGATCCATTTTAATCTGAGCCACACCTTCTGCTGGAAGCCTGTATAAAGGACTGCTCACTCTCACTCTTTCACTAGGAAGTCCATTCCTCCTTCACAGCTGTTAGACCTGACTTCTTTGGGATTTTCTTTGGGATGCTAGCATATACTGAAGACCAGCTGAGACATCCAGCTTCATGCATCAAACAAGTACTGGACTCCCAGACCTTTCATTGGTAGACAGATATTGTTGGACTAGCTGGAAGCCATTCTAATAAATCTCCTTTGGAGATATAATGAGCATATATACATTCTAATATATATATATATTACTAAATAAACTAATGTATATACATATGTTGGTTCTTTCTATATTGGCGTAGGTCTTCCAATACAGACTTAATATAATGACTTTCCAGAGAACTAGACTTCCAGTGCTGCATTGGGACTGCCAAGGTATCCAGAATTTTTGGTTTGAGTGCTACCGTGTTTTTCTCTGGTGTGCATACAGCCATTGTTTTCTACCCAGTCTTTAGGGTGTAGCAAATCTAATAAATTTCCTTTTAAAGTATTCACACACACACATACACATTATTGGTTCTATTCTTCTAGAAATCCCTGTTTAATATAACATTCTCATAACATTGACACACCTGTTGAACTTATACGTGATACTGACATCTTTTTCTAGGTCACACTGAGCTTCATTTAGGCAACCTGTACATAACCTCAGCACATGCTTTCTCAGGGATCCAAGGTGACCGAGACAAATATTTGGCGCATTGAATTGGCAAGGGCATTGCAATATGCTATGCGACGATCTGATAAATATAGAACTATAAAGAAAAATGCAATCAAGGATGGAACAGTTGAATTTATTATTAACTAAAGAGATGGGGGAAGCAAACAAGGTTATTGTTTTTGTCTTCATTTATCTGAGTTTTAAGAAGTTTGAGGAGACGGGGAAAATGTACCTATAAACAAGATCAGCATACCGGTAACATCACAGATAAGCCAACATGGACAGGAGGGCTGTGGTTAGTCAAAGGCTGCTGCGAGGGAGAATCAGTTTTCTTCACAATAAGATTCCTCATGTGCTGTCTGATCTCAAGTGGTCGGCCCTGGACACGTGTGCACATGCCTCCTGATCGCTGGGATTAAAGGAGGTATGTGCTACCACACGTGATTTAGGATCCTCAAGGCATGAGCCAGAAAGCAGATCGGCAGCTGGACTAGTAGGGATAAAATCCGCACAGGTCTACTGCCTCCACCTCAACCCTATCTCACAAATGCACCACAGACTTCAAATTTCATCTGCAAGATGTGTGTGTGTGTGGGGGGGGGGGGTTGGGGGGGAGTAGAACCAAGTCCCGGAAACACGAGCCTCTGAGGGGAGTTTCAGGCTGTCTTCTCATCCACAAATACTTTCCAGACCTGCTAATGGCCGGTTTTCCATTCACTCTTGTGCCTGTGTATTCAGCCAGGCTGTGGACTTTCTGAAACCAGGGACTGAGCCGTTGTCAGCATCCTTGCAGTAATTCTCAGCATCTCCCTAAGTAACTGGGTGAACTTTACATTTCTCTATTACTTAAGTTTGAGACAGGTCTCATTACGCAGACTTGGCTGGTCTTGAACTTGCTGTGTTCCTTCTTTCTCTGCCTCCTGGGCGCAGGGGTTACAGGTTTGTGCTTCCATGCCTGACCACTTGGCTGACGGTCTTGAACTTGCCGTGTTCCTTCTTTCTCTGCCTCCTGGGTGCTGGGGTTACAGGTCTGTGCTACCATGCCTGACCACTTGGATGCATTCCAAATAAATGTCCACAGAAGTAATGAAAAATGTTGCTGCAGCCACACCTTTAAAACAGTGTTTCCTGAAAAGAGGTCCGAAGACTATGTAGAAACTCTGTGTGTTATATACAACTGTAGATTCCTGGCCTACACCCTACATGTTTCCAAACAGAATCTCTGTGTGAGATTTTGATTGCGCTCTGATGCTCCCAAGACTATCAGTAAAGTTTGTTTTGAATTAGAGGGCTGAGCTATCTACTAGCTGACCAAAATTAACCATAGAGGTTTTGGAGGACTGAGGATAGATAGAGAGAGGGGAAGTAGTAGGGCAGGGCTTAGAGAGGGTTTCAGTCTTTTTGGATGGAGAAATGAAAGAGATAGGGAGGTCACTGGTCGCTTCTCTGCCACTTCTCTGATCATTCAGGTCTTATCTTATCCCAATATCTGACTCCCAAGTTTTTATTGCTAAAGAATAATTAGGTAAACACATCGAGAATCTCTGGAAAGGGACCTGGCAACATGCATTTTAAATGTGTTCCGCAGATTGAGAACTATTGTTCTGGAGCTTTTGAAAGATGCAGGTTGTCGTCATTATCTAAACAAACTGTTGGACTCTGGTGATTCTCTTCTGCTGATCACTTGTAGTTTATCTACACCTTGACAGTGGCCTCCACTTGACATGACTGCTCCTGAATCCCCATGTCTGCCTTATTTTTCCATCTTCTGCTTTATTCTGACTCACTCTGGTCACTAACAACCCCTCATCACAAGACTGTTTCAACATCCCTCAGGTACCTGTGATTTCAAACTTGGAAGCCGTGGGTACCACAGTGTTGCTTATGTGTGGAGCAGGGGCTCCAATTGGGGGCGTGAGGAAGGTCTCTGTAGACAAGGGGCAGACCTGTGTCTGTTCCTGCTGAAGAGTCATCTGGGGATTGGTTGGCTCTCTTGGTTCTTTTCTCTTGAGTTCTGAGGGGCTGAGGCTGCTTGACAGTAGATGCCCAGCAGATGTCAGCCAGTGGTAAAAAATGAAAATTGTTTTACTGCTTCAAAGATGGCTGATAGGAATAGAAAGAGCCTCTCGCCTCCCCAGCCAACGCAGCAGACAGTTTTTCATACCATTCAGAGGAAATGTACCTTGAAGTCCTAGTTTCCTTGCTATTAATCTAAATAATAACATTTCAGAGAAAAAAAATTTCTAAATCAAAATTACTCTGTACCGAACTTCTGTTCTGCCTTAAAGATTGGTAGGAAAGTACAAGGAGATGCTCCACACACCCCCGCCCCTGAGGCCCTTGTCTGTGCGGGTGGGGAGGTGAGAAAGTGAGGAGGTGGGGAGGTGGGGAGGCTCACTCCCTTCACACAGGCTTAGACGTGGAGCTCCTTTGCAATCCAATGCATCTGATTTTTGCTCTCTGCTTGTCCATTGGCAGCTTGAAAGAAGTCTTCTGGATAGCCAGCTGTTGTCTAGGGTGGAGCAGGCCATTGGTCTTTCTCACTTGTAGAAGTTCCAGGCCTGTGTTTTCCCACATCTCTGAGGAACACTGGTGAAGGCATCGCTCCCACCCTATCTGCATCCGATGTGACACAATCCAGGGGGACCGAGAGGCCTATGTTGGGGTCCCCTTATGGGAAGAATCTCTCAGAACTTTTAAAACCAGACAAGGCAGGAAAGCAGATGCCCCCCCCCCCATTAAGCTGTTTCTTCAAAAGAACTCCAAAGAATGTTCTATTATTTAGTTTTGAAGTCAAATAGTTTCTACATTCCTCAATCTAATATTTCTTGAAGCCTTCACGAAAGTATATTGGGAATGGACTAGATTGAAGAATGGTAAAATACAATTTTCTCCCAGAAATCTCACAAACTTTAATGAGATGTAACTGACAACTGTATACATTAAGGTATACCATGTTATGATTAAATCGACATGTATGTATGTAATAACTAACAATCAAATTAACACATCAACCACCACACATCTGTGCACAGATGTGTTTGGAAAGAACACTTCGGATCTACCTTTCTAGATATTTTCAAGGAAGGGATACAGTATCACTAACTGCTCACATCCTGTTGTGTGTTATCAGTTTTACGACTGTAAGGCTTTGTGTTTTTGCCCAGCATCTCCTGAATGCCTGGTCTTTGTTAACCACTACGCTGCTCTACCGCTATGTGTTTCACTGTTTCATAGCCTGCATGTAAGTGAGATCACGAAGCATTCATCCCTTCTGTTGCTTTCCCCCTGGGTAGCTCATCTTATAGATACACCAGGGGAAAAACCAGACAGGGATAGATTTGTGGGGAACCCTTGCTAGATCTCATATCTAACTTGCGTTAGGCTTGTTAGTACTGAGGGTCCCTTGCATTCATTTTTCTCCTCCTTCCTGTGGAAAATGGCCAGGAGGTCATAGTAGCCTCTGCTCACTACCTCTTCCTATGAATCAGCTCCTGTTACAGACGATCTCTGTAAATGTTCCCTGATCTTTACAATGCTGCATACTCATGTTACCCTTGAATTGGTTACTTGTGCCACTGTGACAGAACTCCTAACAGGAACAACTTAAGGGAGGAGAGGCTTTGTCCTGGCTCATTTCCTCACGATGGGGAAGGCACAGTGGGAAAATCTGTCTGGTCCTAAGCAGCAGAAGCCTGTGGGTTATGCTTCCTACATTGTGACTGACAGCAAGCAGAGACAGGACCAGAAACAGCACTGTTATAACTGTGAAGATTCACCCCTAGTGACTGTATCTCCAAGCCAAGTCCTGTGCCCCAAACATCCCACAACCTCCCAGTACTGCACCACAGAATGGGGAGAAGGACCTGGAGAATTTTCACATTTGAATCATAACAATGCACATTTAACAGGTGAGCTTGCAAGGTATAAACAATTGCTCCCCACAGACAGTAAATGGTAGAGAAAGGATACATAGTAATTTCTGGGTGACTCCTAGGCTCGCGATCTATTTCTAATGTCTTCTTAAATCTTTCAGCACTAGATTTAAAGTATAGACTCTACACCATGTCCTTCCTAAGAATTTTGATTCACTGTGATACGTTAAAAACAAATTACCCCAGCTTTATTATATTATTTTTTTCTTGCTGTGAATCTAAAGGATATGAAAAATTTGCCAGGCATGGTGGTGATACAGTATCGTTAACCATTGTGCTGTATATTAATCCCAGGACTCCAGAGGCAGAGGCTGAGGCAGAGGCTGCTCACAGTGCGTTTGAGGTGACTTGCAGGTCAGGCAGGGCTACACAGTGAGATACTGCCTCAAAAAAATCAAACCATTCTGCTCCTGATTTGGACCTTGAGATTTCTGTCCGGTGCTCCAATATGGGTCTCTGTCTCTGTCTCCTTTCATCGCCTGATGAAGGTTAATATTCAGGAGGATGCCTATATGTTTTTCTTTGGGTTCTCCTTATTTAGAGAGCACGAGCAAGGAACTCAGGACCGCGAGGGGTGCACCCACACACTGAGACAATGGGGATGTTCTATCTGGAACTCACCAAGGCCAGCTGGCCTGGGTCTGAAAAAGCCTGGGATAAAACCGGACTCGCTGAACATAGCGGACAATGAGGACTACTGAGAACTCAAGATCAATGGCAATGGGTTTTTGATCCCACTGCACGTACTGGCTTTGTGGGAGCCTAGGCAGTTTGGATGCTCACCTTACTAGACCTGGATGGAGGTGGGTGGTCCTTGGACTGCCCACAGGGCAGGGAACCCTGATGGCTCTTGGGGCTGATGAGGGAGGGGGAATTGATTGGGGGAGGGGGAGGGAAATGGGAAGCGGTGGTGGGGAAGAGATAGAAATCTTTAATAAATAAATAAATTAAGAAAATCAAACCAAACCAAACAAAACAGAAAAGAAATATGAATAATTTGATTAACTCTTGTGATACAGGAGGAATGTTTTATTAATGACTTTTGTTGTTGTTGTTGTTGTTGTTGTTGTTGTTGTTTCTCCACGGGGTTTCTTTGTGGAGTCCTGGCTGTCTTGGAACTCTGTCTGTAGACCAGGCTGGCCTTAAACTCAGCGATCCACCTGCCTCGGCCTCCCAAGTGCTGCTGGGCTTAAAGGTGTGCACCACCATGCCTGACCTACCATATTTTTATTAGTGTTCCAGTCTCTGATTTGTCTCACGGTTCTGATCTGTAGAGGCTGAAATCCACGTTCCCCTCACTGGCAGCAATAATGCAGACATTCTGGAACATACAAGTTTCGTAACATCAGTGGGTCTCAGGGCTCTGTCGAACTGATGGCATAAATGTTTCTAATTTAGTTACCCAGTGATTTTTCTCCTCCACTGAGGTTTGAATGATTTTTTTCTCCCTAAATTGTCCAATTTCCTGTAGATTGTAATGTGACTATTTTAATCCCGGAGTACAGCAACTGCTCAGTAAAGGTCATCAAATCACAATTCTGAGGCAAGCAGTGAAAAAAAACATCACTGAGTTTGACTCATCTTCCATCCACTGTTTTGTATTCATGCCTTTGCATTTTGTTTGTTTGGTTTTGTGTGTGTGTGTGTGTGTGTGTGTGTGTGTGATGACTTTTTCTAATTAAACCATTAAAAAAGTGGTTGACATGCTTCTTATAATATCCTTTTAAGTCAATTATTGTGAAAGTTCTGTATTTCAGAAGAGGCTTGGAGGGGAAGTTGAAAATAGTTATATTTAGAAGGGAAAATGGAAAGAAACAGGAATGCAAAGCCTTAAAGAGGTAGCTACACTCACTGGAACAGGAAGTCCATGGATTCACTTTGCAGAGAAGGTTTTCATTAGCATGTAGACCTAGGGTAAATCTGGTGACTCTTTTCCTGCTAAAGATCCTTTCTGGGGAACTTTCCACATAGCTCATCCCAGAAGATTAGATAGAGAAGAGCCTCTAGCTAGAATCTGGTCTGCATCCTCGGACAGGGTTCAGCAGAACATATCTGTCCTGTTATGGAGAACCTGAACCACGATCAGTCCTTCCTTAAACCTCTGCACAAGGAAGTACAGGGTAGATGGGGTGATTATTGGTAACTACAGAAGATCAAAGACCAAGCAGGGTTACGTCATGGTGGATGCTGAGTTGGACATACTCTAAGATGCTAGAAGAGGATTGGTAGGGAGACAATAAGAGAAAGAGACATGAGAGAAACGGGCTGAGGAGGGCAGCTACGGACTAGGAGGCCTGTAGTGAGCGTGGGGCTCTTCTCTGTGCATCTTTCTGACAACTTTGGATGTGGTATGAAGTAGGTTGTGTCTCTCTGTTTCTGCAAGGCCTGTGAGATGTTATTGGTCTCTCCTTACTCATTTCCATTTGCATCCTGATGGTTAAGTTCTATATTCTCTGAAGGAAGTAGAGGTTTTGCAATGTCTCTGACTAGCGTGTCTAATACATTTAAAATATGAATTGTCTAGTTAAAATTCCTTTTTTTCCCCTTGGTGCATGGAGTACAAAGAACATATCACAAAGTTATTTTTTGAATCTACCCACTAAGATGATCCACAGAGTTTATGTATTTCCACTTTGTTTGAGAGGAATTTATGTTGAGTATGCTTTCTGGGCAAAAAGCCGAGTCAAAAGGAGAATCAACGAGGGTATGCTATCATTCTGTCTATCTAGTCAAGAGCCATTCTTTGTGTAGAGAATTACTCACATTGATAACTAAATAGTATTTTTTTTTAAAACAAGATCTCTTTACCCTGAACAGGAAGTTAGAGTCACTAGAAAAAATTGTATCCTGCCCAAAGTTGGAGCTTGGTGTAGCTTCACTCTATCAAATCAAACAAACAAATAAAATCAAGATCTGGTGTGGGAAATCCTTCCGTCTATGTGTTGCTTTTATTGGTTAATAAATAAATCAGTTTTGGCCATTGGCTTATCAGAATAGAGCTAGACGGGAAAGCTAAACTGAATGCTGGGAGAAAGAAGGCAGAGTAAGGGAGACGCCATGTAGCCACCAGAGGGGAAAGATGTGAGCTGCCAACTGGAACCTTGCCAGTAGGCCACGAGCCTCATGGTAAAATATAAAATAATAGAAATGGGTTAGTTTAAGCTATAAGAGTAAGCCAGAAATATGCTTAAGCTATTGACCAAACAGCATTGCAAATAGTATAGTTTCTGTGTGATTATTTCAGTTCTCAGCAGCCAGGAACAAAGAAGTGGCTTCCACCAACAGAGATTATTTTGTGCTGCACAAATATTATTTGATGTGCACTCTTGTACAGAAGAGTGGTCAACTTACCAGGGACTACACTCTTAGGAAAACTACTTCTCTCTCTCCCAGTGGCTGTCACTCACCAATGGCTCCATGTCTTGGGGTAGGAGCGTGTGCCCAACTCTTCTGTTTGCTGAGATTTGGTCTTGTTTGGGCTTGCACAGGTTTTGAATGTGCTATTACAACTGCCTTGAGTTCATAAGTGCAGCTGCTATGTCCAGGAGAATTTTTTTTTTTTTTTTTGCAATCACATGTCATCTCAGGATTTGACATTCTTTCCAGCACCTCTTCTGTAATGATCCCTGAATATTGGAAGGGGAATTTTTAGTATGTATGTTCCTTTTAGTGTTGAGCACTCTTTCGTCTCTTATTCCTTGGCTAATTGTGGGTCACCGTGTTAATCACCATTGACTGCAGATAGAAGCTTCTCAGATGAGGACTGAGAGATGCAATGATCCATGTGTTGAACAATAGGTCATCAGCAGTCAATTTAATACTGTGTCCATTTAGCAGAATAATAGCAGTAGGTTCTCCCTTAGGTCCTATGACCTCTCCTGCCATAGGATCTTAGTCCAGAAGTGGTATCAGGTTTGGGTGTCTTCTGTGAAGTGGTACTTAGATACAATGAAAAAGCAGTTGGTTATTCACATGACAGTTGCCTCACCATTGCACTCGTGGGAACATCTTTCCAGGCTGATCATCAGAGCTCGAGGGGTTCTTTGCTGGGTCTGACTCCTATAGTGCTTCTTTGAAACCTTCCAGCACCCTGAAAAGCTATCCTGTATGGAATAAAACTGGTTAGTATCAGCTTGATTTCACCATGTTCTATGATGATGCAAGCATGTGGTGTCTTCAGAATTAGGGTCTTATTGTCAAGTTATAGAGGGTAACCAAAACATTGACAACAGTCTATGTTGTTTGGGGGCTATGGGACCTCACTGGACAACAGCTTCAACAGAAATTCCATAGTTACCTTTCTGTTGTTGTAAAGAGATACCATGACCAAAGGAGGAAAGCACTTAATTTGGGGATTGCTTACCTTTTCAGAGGACAAGTCCATGACCATTGTGGTAAGGATCATGGTAACAGGCAAGTATGGTGCTGGAGTAGTAACTGAGACTTCTATCTGATCCTCAAGCTGCAGCTGAAGGGGGACTGGGCCTAGCATGGACTTTTGAATCCTTAAAAACCACCTCCAGGGACATGCCTCCTCCAACAATGCCACACCTTCTAATCCCTCCTAAATAGTACCATGAGATATATGAGCCTATGGGAGCCATTCTCATTCAACTATCACAAGTTGTAACTTATACTTGGTACTGTGTTTTGTTTGATTTTGTTAGCCTTGAGTATCAACTAGGGGTGCTATTACCCGTTTTAGGGTGACTCCAACTTAACTTTGTGTGTGTGTGTCTCCCCCCACTTCCTCTTCTACTCTGCCCTCCATTTCTGATGCCTTCTTGTTCCATCATTTCCTCTTAGTACTTTATGCTAGTGTATTCTATCTCCCTTCCCTTCCACAGGGACAGACTTCTACTCTTCAGCTTGGAAAAGTTGGTCAAACTGCCTTCAGAGACCATTTATTCATTGGCTACCTTATTGTGATTGCATATGTGAGCTCTGCACAACATTCTTGCTCAACAGATTTTGGCATCCATATCTTGCTCCTGTGTTTCTCCTATCCTCCCTCTTACTGTAAGAGTAATAGACTGGGTGATAGTGAGCTTACTATTTGCACTGCAAGAAAAGAAAAACACATCAAAACACTGCTAATTTCTACTGTTGGTATTCATTATTTGCCCACCTATAGGTGACTATACCTTACCCAAATTCTTAGAATCTATCCAGATCACTCCTCATTTTTAACAGCATAGTGATTGCCTCATCCAGATAGTAATATTCTTACCCAGGTGACTATCTAGTTCTTGGTCCTCAATGGGGCATCTATGTTAGCCCCCTCTATTCCCACCACAAGGCTGGGAACATGTGGCTAGAAAGGGCACAATAGCTGAAGGTTGGGGAAAGATATTGTGAAATGCTGCCTTCTGGACAGGGCACTCATGAACTCACTATAAATGTGTCACCCACACATGATCAAGCCAATAAGACCAGGCTACCTTCAGACAGGCAGCATCAATTGGTCTCGGTGGGTTATTATTTATTTTTAAGGGGATAGCATGATGGGGAATGGAACTGTTAGGAATACTTACAATCAACACACATTGTTTACAAATATGAAACTGTCAAAGAATAAATTTTAAAAAATTCATATCTCCTGGTCTACAAGAGCTAGTTCCAGGACAGGAACCAAAAAGCTACGGAGAACCCTGTCTCAAAAATCCAAAAATAAAAAATAAAAAAAACAAATAAACAAAAAAAAACCCAAAAAAACTATCCATACCCAAAGAAGAAATAGTTCACTTATCTTTTGACATCAGTAAGGCAAATTTCTCAAAGAATAATTATATAACTGTTCCTCTAACAGCACCGTTTGTCTCATCTTGTTATTATTAAGATAAATTATTTATATCATTATAATGATTATGATTTCAGTTTTTTCTAAGCTGAGGATAAAACCTAGGGCCTTGTACATGTTAGGCAGATGATCTTCTAAGCTACACCACCAGATTCAAGATTTATTCTTTATGAGTAGTTCTAGTGAGTTCCTGAACATTGTCAGGCCTATCCTGTAGATGGGAACAAGACGAAATGTGGGCCACAGCGTTTCATTCTGTGGAGAGAAGGTCAGACACAATTTAGTCATGGTCCTGCTCTCTGTGTTCTAGTGGAAGCCTGACCAAAGCAAGACGTTTCATGCAAATCATCCCAATTACTCCCAGAAGCATTTTGTTGTTTTAATTTTGTCAGACTCACATCACTCATATGCTAATGGCATATTTTGCTTCTAATTCATAAAAAAATCTCCTTCTAGAGATCAAATGCAAAACAGATATATCTCATTTTCAGAGCGCCAGAGAGACAGATGATTAAATATGTATGTGTTGGAAAAAATTAGTTTTGGCTTGGTCACTGCTTTTTATGACTTTGTTATCTTATGAAATTCTTGTCTATGATGTTTCTAATTTTCTTTTTATAATGAAAATACTTTTATGAATTCTACAACAATCTCAAGACTTTTGTCATTGGTCCATATAATGCTGCTTTTCATTAGTGTCTAGAGTGGCTAAAACAGTCACGGGTCATCTTGTCTTGTGTACCCCTTTGGGGAGCATCACTGGATAAGTCTTTTAAGGTAGTCACATTTTACCTAGGTTAATTTGTGACAAAGTAGAAGGACTGAATAAAATAAACACATATTTTGTAAAGTGCATTGAATAATCTCCCATACAAGACCCCATTCGTTTTCTAAAAGGATACTGCTATCCTCACACTTCCCATATGTAATCCTGCTTTATGTAGAATAAACACCCTGGTGTTTTCATTAACAGAACTGATGAGAGAATAAATGATGTCTTCAACTCAGCTTAGATCGACGGCTACACGCCCACCATTTACAGATATAATACATTTATGGACATTTCATTCTTCTCTCTCTAACCCTATTTGCTTCCTCTTATCATCTTGCACATGGGCAATCTGAACCTCACTCTTGGCTCTGTTCTCAGAGTCACCCTAACTCAGACATGATGAGTAATGGCGTACATCACTTTTCAATATCAAAAGGAAATGTGGGACAGGAAGTACACGCTGTGCTGTTCTCTAGGAGGCACAAAAAAACACCATTTGAAGATCTCATAATTCTAATTATAAGTAAAGACCTATGTGACCTTGGCTTCCTTTCAACAATAATCTAGTTTTAAAAAAATAAATAAAAGTTCTTTGTCACCCTGAGTTCTAAATCGATTTGGGCTTTCAAATTTTAACCCTTCAAGAAAACTGATCTCAAATAAAAGGTTCAATTACTCTTTAGGAAGCTGGAAACTATTAAAAAGAGCAACTTCGTCTTATAGCAGCTATAGAACTGTTCCCAGGAGGTCTGACTGTGAGAGAATGCCACAGCAAGACCCGCATATGCTGATATCTCACTTTTGACTCCACTTCTGACAAATCTCTTTGATCATTGATTTGTCACAGGATTGCCGCTATGAAACTTCACTGCCATCGCGTGAAGTTCATCTATAGAATGTAAGCATTCCAGAATGTTCTTTGCTTTGGTTCATCGAGGTCTGAAGGACTAGGCTTTCCAACATTCAGGTAAGTTCAGACCTACAACAGGCTCCTGTACTATTAGCTGTAAGTCTTCTAATCCTACCTTCCAGGCAAAAGAAACATTTGCCCGCAGTCAGACAAGAGAAGCAGAGCTGACCTGAATTTTCTGTCTCTTTTCTGGTGCAATTGGGCCATTTGAAGAGGCTCTAAGTAGGCAGGAAGCTTTCATGGTGTTCCTGGTCGTGTGAACACACGGGTGTTAAATTACAAGGCTCTTGCCATTCCTCCTTGTTGCCCATCAGAATGGGTTGATAAACCCTTTTGCTGAAGACTCCATATGCCATCATTGGAGAATGCAGAGAAATCAAGTTAGAGCTGAACTAGATGGTTTAGCCCTGCTAGTGAGCTATCATAGCCCCAGAGGGTGCCGCACAGAACGCTGGGAGAGTGTGATGGCTATTATTGGTTGCCAACTTGACTGCTTATGGAATTAACTAAAACCCAAGCATACCTGGGAGGGCTTTCTGATTTACTGGGTCATTCCAGGTAGGAAGACCCATCTTAAATCCAGATCACTCGAGGTTGGAGAACCTGCCTGAAATCTGGGCCATACCTTCTGGTGGAAGCCTATATAAAGGACAAGGACAAAAGAAGGTTTTGCTCTTGGCCTGCTCACCTTCAGTTTTGTTTAGCTGGTATTAAAGCCTACTTTAATAATTCCCATATATGGGTGTATATTCCTTCTGTCTGCTTTGTTCCTCTAGAGAATCCTGATTGACACAGAGAGAAAAGGCATTAACAGTCTTAACCAGCTGTGAACCCCATGAATTACGATGCCAACCTGGCAGTCCTTGTGCGTTCACTGGTGCCATAGTGGCACGACTCTTAAGGAGAGGGGGGTGAAAGTCTGGAACCGTTGGCAATGATGATTAGCCTACTACCTCTTCCCATGACTGTGGAGAGGTCCAGAGCCAATAACATTTATCTTGGGTCATCTTTAGCCACCGAAAATGTCTGACCTAACATCGTATGACTAACACACAAAACCTCATGTTAACTTAATCCGCAGTTTTCACTAATCCAAAGGCTGAGCATCATCAGATAGCACATGAGGTCTATAGCTGAGATTCTCTGCTATTCTTTAATCACCAACTTAATGTTCTCACTGACATATTTAAAAAATGCCTTGATTTATGATTTTCTTTGTCCCACTACTGTAAAAAGTTCATTATACTGTGACCATGTTGGAACATGGGATTTGGAGTAATCCAAATTAGTGTTCCCGGGCCATAGTCTTTTGTATTTGTTTAGCCTTGGAATAAACTATCTTTTATCCCCCTTTGCAATAAGAGTTACGTTTTTGTGTTAAAAGAGCTAACCAACCAATCTCTGATTAAATTTGAGGCCCACTTCAAAGAAGGGAGTTCATGCCCGGTACTGTAATCCCAGTAAAAATCTCATGACAACAGTTCTTAGGCCCAAGATGGGAACGTCCTAGTGTATAGCTAAACTGGCGTGAGCTTAAGCTGTCTTCTAAATATTTATTTCTAGAAATCAATTATGCTCATAGACAAATGCCAATTTGTTGTCGTGGTTTCTGTCCTGCCCAGTCCTTGTTCTGCCCGGTTCCTGCAGTCAGTAAGTCCCAAAGAAATCACACAGAGGTCTACATTAACTATAAACTGATTGGCTCAGACTTCTTATTAACTCTCATAACTTATATTAGCCTATTATTCTTGTCTGTGCTAGCCATGTATAGCTACCTCGGTACCTTTTTCAGCGAGGCAGTCACATCTTGCTTCTTCTGTGGATGGATCAGGACTGCGGAAGAATGGGCTTTTCTCTTCCCAGAATTCTGTTCTCATTGACCTTCCTCTGCTTCCTGTCTGATTGCTCCACCTATACTTCCTGCCTGGCTACTGGCCAATCAGCGTTTATTTAAAATATCATTGACAGAATATAGACATTTGTCCCACACCATTAGCCTCAATCAGAGAAACTTTTCTTTGTAGTGAATGAAATACAATGTAATTGTGTGCTGGTTCACATGAATTGAGCTGGAAGCTTTAACCCTGCTTTGCATATGCAAATTATCACTACTTTGCAGTGACCAAATGCAGAGATTTATGGCTGCTTCAGGTGCTGAGAATAAGTGAAGACTGAGTGCTTGGCCTTAAACCAACCTTATATCATCCTTGGTAAGGCTCAGGGCTCATTGGGGAAAGGGAGAGGAAAGGATGTAAGAGCCAGGAGATGAGGCAAAAGGCTTTGAAATGTTACCTTCGGGGCATGACAGCCATTGCTCTCATGATCCCACAGCAGCTGAGGTTGGTTGTTTCCACTGGGCCTGCAAAGACTGGGTCAGCCATCATGGAACAGGAAGGAACTTTCAGAGTCCCATTCCTTCTGCTGAACTGTTGCCTGCTTGCAAATTCTGGAGGAAAGATGGTCATTGGCTTCAGTGTTGTGACCATGGATGAGCCTACCAAGCTCCACCAAGTCCTGACTGCATGGTCATACAGAGGGTCTTGGTTAAAATCAGAGGATTATAAAACAAAACAAAAAGACATGAACACGAGAAAGGGGCCAAACAAGATGTGTTTGGCAGCGATGGGAGCGAAAGAAGACAAGAGAGAGAAGTGAGTGTAACCAGATTGTATATATTCATATACGAAACTCAAAAACCTTGGTGGAGACACAGCTCTCTCCTGCCTTCTGAATCTCTTCATCCCTTATCAAATACATCCTTATTTATTGCTTTCACTGTTAATTTGGCTCTTTCAATGGACTTATCAAGGATGAGTAACTTAATCTTGCTTGTTGGGTACAGATGGAATGTGACCATATATCTGGTGACGGTCTTCCAAATGGGACGTTGAAAGGGTAACTTTAGGTAGATGCAATAAAGGGAGCCAGATGAAGGAACCTCTACCTCATGGTGGCAGACATAAAAAGTGGTTCGAAGGTCAGAAACATTCATAGAAAACGGCAGAGAATTCTGAAGAACTAGATTGGAGCAAGAACACAGGTTCACGCCCTTCCAAAGCTATGGAGTAGGTTCAAGGCCAGCCTGGGCAACCTAAGACCCTCTCTCTAAAGAAAGTTTAAAAGAGGACTGGGGGTACAGTTCTGTGGCAGATTGGTGGCTGAATGCTTGCCTATCAGTGGGAGACCCTAGATGGAATCCTTAGTTTCATCACAATGAAAACAAGCAAACAAAAACTAAAGCAAACCAACACATTCCTAACATTTCCAGTGTGTTGTAGATTATCAGGGACAGCTTTGGCTATGATCAGATGGAGCCACGTTCTGTCAGTTAGGTAGCAGGGCCCAGCAGCCCCATTCTAGAGGTGATACAGTGAGGTGCATGGTGATAAGAATGACTGAAAGTCATAACCAAGTGTATAGGAGAGGCAAAGATAGAAACTGGAGTGTTTCGGTTCTGAAGGGACTCTTTCCAGCTCTTGGATGAAGTTGGGAGGAGCATTTATGGGTTTGAATAAGATGGCCCTGGCTTGAATAACCACTTTTCTTGCTAGCTGTGTGACTTTTGACATGTCACTAACTGAACCTCACTTTTCTCATCTTCAAAAAGACTATTCCCACCTTTAGGATCATGGCAAAGAGTCCATTTATGTAAAACGAGCAAAACAAACAGCTTAATGCCAGGCACACAGTAGGTAGATGCTCAACACATGAGGCATGACAATCTGGGAAAAACCACTCTCTCTGTTTGTAATTATCTCTATACTTTCCTCATTTAAAATGTTTTGGAAACAGGGTATCATCTAACTCAGACTGGCCTTGTAATCTGTAGGCATCCCCCAGCCTCTATCCTTCAGCCTCCACTCCTGAGTGCTGGAGTTATAGGCATGCAGCTATGAAGCCATGCTCTGTTTCTACTCTTAAAGGTGAAAAGATGAATCAGGTGACATTCTGGCCTATTTAATGATGCTATACGTCCTTGATTAACTATGGTTCTTCTGTAGGTGTGTGTGTGTTTTCTCTGGCATATATGGTAATATACCTGTACCTGTGTACACCTGTGGGCATGCCTCTATATCTCTTGGTAGTATCAATAAGACACAGAGCTTCTGTCCTCTGTGTGTGGCTAGAAACTGACTCATGACCAATAAGCTGAAGAAGTTGCTGTGGGACAAAAGTCTTGTACCTTGTAAATATGTATTATTTGTATTTTAATAAAATGCTGATTGGCTAGTAGCCAGGCAAGAAGTATAGGCAGGGCGAGCAGGCAGGAAGTAGAGGCAGTACAATGAGAACAGGAGAATTCTGGGAAGAGGAAAGGGTGAACCTGCAGTCGTGACCCACCTACAGAGGAAGCAATATGCGACTGCCTCACTGATAAAGGTACCAAGCCACATGGCTAACACAGACAAGAATTATGGGCTAATTTAAGATGTAAGAGTTAATCAGAAGCTTGAGCTGATTGGCCAACCAATTCATGATTAATGTAGACCTCTGTGTGTTTCTTTGGGACTGAATGGCTGTGGGACTGGGCAGGTCAGAAATCTCTGTCAACAAGAAGTGAGGTTCTAGCTTTGTGATGTGGTGAAGTCAGAAGTCCAGGCTTTTACTTTCTAACTGTCCTCATCTTGGAGATCTGGAAGGTTTGGACAGTTCCTTTGAGCAAACACAACTATTGACTCACTGTTTTTAATGTACTTTATTGGCAATTAATCATTCATTCTTGAAATATTTTAGAATAGATTAAAATCAGTACATAAAATAAATCTTCACTATGTTTGTTACATATGGCACAGAATAACAACACTTTATAAATATGTTTCATCAGTGCACAAAATGGGAGAAGAATCCTTTTGCCAAAAGCAGTACGGTTGCAATTTGATTGGACTTTGGTGGCACTTCCCAAAACTGACCATGAGATGGCGATGTGGCCAAATAGATTATGTAAGCTTTAACTGGGTTTTCCTTAACTATGGCATTGAACCCCTTAGGTCTAGAAGAAGCTATCATTCAACTTAAAGAAGAGTGAAGTTTGTTACTCTTTTAATAGTATTGACTAGAAATGAATCCTTTCATCACGGATTCCTAAATCATTAGAGGGTCATTGCTCCCCCTACTGGGGAGAGGAGGGTATCTGAAAAGCCATAGAGGTCAGGAAGGACCCAGACTAAAGAGTGGCCTTAAGCTACCATTCAATTTAAGATTAATTCATGGAACACAGATGATTGTTTTCAACACCCTGATAGAACTGTGTGAAAATTTTTCCATACCATGAAAGCAACTTCCAGTTTATTTAAAGGGCATCTCTGTTACACAGTGACCTCCCTTGGCAGTCATGGAAGGTCATAGGAATATTAGAACATGAATTCACATTTAGATCAACATGATTCAAACATGCACATGTGTATGTTTTCATCGACTTGCTCTTCTTCCATATAAATATATAAATATTGAATAAAGTGCATGGGAACATGTCTGTACATATATACAGGCACACATTTTCTTATATACACTTCAATAGATACTTACAGAGAGAAAAACCACATACACACTGGTAATATATGTGTAGTCAAAAGACATCTGCCAGGCAGTATTTGTGTTCATCCTGATGAATTAAGTCCGTGGATTTGAATCTGTAATCTTTTCCTTAATGCATATTGACACGTTTGAAACTAAGGCAAAACGCATTAGAGCAGACTTCTTCCGACTTCTATTTTTAGCAATCATTAGGGTCTAGTCATTAAGGGCTAACTCCTTTTAAAAACAACCTCGGTACTAGAGACGCACTATCAATTCTATGTCTGAAGGAATGGCTGTCATCTCAAGTTCCTGTAAGGACAAACTTGGGAAAACCTTGATGTATTTCCAACGTACGCAATGAAGCTTCCTATATTCTTTAATTCCCCAAACCTGTAACATTTCCCAGAGACTTACAGCAAAACACCTTTATAGTCAATAAAAACCCTTCAGCATTTTATCCTACATCTATCATCTGTCCCAAAAGAAATGTGCAGTTTACCCTTGGGCATCACAGTGTCAAGGTGGACCAACGGTGGCTGATTCTCGTTCGTCTGTAATAGCCATTTCTACAAAACATTATGGTAACTGGCATTTGCTTTTTTTTTTAAAAATTAATTTAATTTATTTATTTTGGTTTTTCTAGACAGGGTTCCTCTGTAGCTTTGGAGCCTGTCCTGGAACTAAATCTTATAGATTAGGCTGGTCTCAGAACTCACAGAGATCTGCCTGCCTCTGCCTCCCAAACACTGAGATTAAAGGTGTGCACCGCCACTGCACAGCTGTATTTGCTTTTTCATTGGGAGCTAGTGTCTTTCAGAGTAAAATGAATGCAGTTTTAGAGGGAAGGAACAAAAATATTGCTTTTATAGCCTTGATAGTCATGGACTGGATCCAGAATGAGGTGGTTATTCCTATACGTCAGTTCAAATCCTTGATTCAATTTTCCCCCCATTTCCTTGCCTGCTTGGCAAATGAGGAAAACTGAAATAAAATATTCTCACGAGTGGATACAAACTCTTTTCTGAATCAGGTAAAAAAAGAAACCAAACTGATTGATTCTCAAAACAAATCCGTTCATACTTTTGATAACAACCAATTAAGTTGTCCTTTGTTAAATGCAAAGACCTTCTGCATTTCTTTTTATATCCTTACCAACTAAGAAACTGCTCCACTCCTAAGATACACTCAGTAGATCACTGTCAAGCTAACCCGTTTTAATAAGTAATATAAATACATCAATCTCAAAGTATCATGTTTTTAACTTCTCAGAGACAGGGTTTCATGCTGTCCACACTGACCTCAAATCTGGTACACAGCTGAGAATGACGTGGAAGTCCTGATTCTCTCACCTGCATTTCCCAAGGACTAGGATTACTGGCCTGTACCACGGCTTCACACAGCACTGGGGGTCCAAGGTAGGGCTTCCTGTGAGCTGGATGAGCGCTCATCATTGGAGCTACATCCCCTGCCCTTTGAAAACATCAGTTTTACCTGATTAAGTGTCAGTAGGAAAGTCACTTGATTTTTTATTTTTTTATTTTTTAATTTTTACAGAAATAGCCTAAGAAACTACTGCTAACAGCGAGAAACCTGAGTTTATTGCTTAGCTGGGACAGTCAACTCAATGTACTGGTCGCAGCTCAAAGGGCGCATGCGCAATGCAGTGGTTCCGTAGAGCGTGACCAAACACCTCCAGGATGCTTTTTTTTTTTTTTTGAAGCAATTTCTAGAACTGTATTTCGAAAAGCGAAATTATCCTTTGATAGTTAGTTTACAGAGATGAAAATATAAGAAACAAGACCACATTGCAAATTCAGGTAAAGCCCAAGAAGTAGAAGAGAAAGCAGCGCGTTATCGAATAACATTTAAAACCTTTCCACATCTGAGAATTAAATGACAAACGCAGCGGATGCCAGCGATCTTGTGAACATTTCAAAATGGCATCTATGAAAAGGCAAGAATGAAAAATATTGTCAAGTATTTCAATCAATTGTATTAGCAGTACAAATTTCGTAATACTGTCTATTTTCTATTTTCAAAATATGCGTCATGGTGAATTTTAAACGCTTTTTTTTAAAAAAGAGGCTATTCACTATTTTCATCATTTCTAGCTATTTTTATATACAATAATCGGTCACCAACTCACTCCCAAGCCACCCATCAACAACAGGGCTGCAAGGTTCCTATTTGATAATAGAAATTAGCTGGATTGATTTTATGCCTCCTTATAATTGTACAGTAAAGGAAAATGGTTTTAAAGATCTCACTGACAATGTTAAAAGGACAATGATAAAACCCTAACACTTCTAGCTCAGATGCTGTCAGGACATTGTCCCAGTGCACACTGTGACACGCTGCTCTTCGGACACAGAACACAATGAGGCATAGGCTGTTGAGTCACTGGGGTGGTCTAATTTGTCCCAGTCTCCTTACCCCTGCCCCCCCACACAAGGGTAAAACCTTGTTCGAGTGTAGTTGTCAGAGCAACCGGTCCATCACACACTGCTAATCTTTTCATTCACGGTGTTGATATTGTCTGTACAGGTCTCTTCTGAGGGTTGTTTTCCTAGAGTAACCATAGAGCAGTCGTTACCTGTTGGTTCAGTGTCTTCCTCTGAGTTCTTTTTCTGTCCTCCCTGGAGTTGACTAGACTTGTACGCCAACGTGGGTATAGTGTTCACTAGAATTAGCTGCAGGGGCTTTCTGTTCTCCTTGTACTGACACTGAATGTACCGCGAGAAGGCAGACCTGTAAGTCTTATTGAACAGTGTATAGACCAGTGGATTGACAGCGGAGGAGAGGTACCCAATCCAGACGAACACGTTGAGCAGGGCTCCGATGACATTTTCATTGCAGGACTCCTTACAGATGACGGCCATGATGTTGGTGATGAAGAAGGGGCACCACATGACGACAAACAGAAAGAACACGATGCCCAGCACCTTGCACGCTTTTTGCTCATTGCTGATGGACTGCATCGTCCTCCTGCCTGCGTAGGAGCCCGGCTCCCTGTGGATGGACCGCTGGAAGAGCTTCTCGGAGGACATAGAACTGTGAGGGAGGAAGCTGAAGGAGGCTAATTTGGCCCGGGTGCTGAGGTCGCTCACACACAAGGTGGCTTCTTTCTGAAGTGACTTGATAGTGAGGAAGTAGGTGATCACCATGATGGTTAAGGGGATGAAAAATGCCACAAAAGAACCTATGAGGACAAAGTTGTCATCAGCGAGCAGGCAGCTCCCCTCCTTAAAGACCTTCGAATCGTCCTGCAATCCAAAGACTGGGATCGGCATGGATATACCTGGAAGAGGACGGAAAACAAGACACGTGATCAAGATATTGATAATGCTGGCTGGTCAAAGAATAAATATCAACTGACTGTAAGGGTTTAATAACGAGAGTTGGGCTAATTCTTACTCTATATGTACTTATTAAATGGCAAAAACATACACAGAGGTAAAAGGTAACAAATAAAAATGACCACTATCACCACCATCTGGCGATCAACGAACTGCCACGGACAATTTCACGCTGTTTGTTTAAGCACACGTCACATATATTATGCAAGTACTCACTGGGAGACAGAACAAGTTTATACTTTAGCAACAATTTTGTAACTTTTCATTTCACATTATGTTATCAACATATCTTACTTTGTAAAGTTGCAAGCCTAATGTATTTCTTTCTAGCAAATTTGAAAAATACAAAAAAGTAACAGCGAATAAAGGAACAAGCACTTATTTTCACCACCGAGGGACCTAGGTTACATTTCTTTTGTTTATACAGCATTTTCTAGGCAGTTTTAGATCTTCCTCTTCCACTTAATACTCATTATACAAATGAATTGCTTTTGCTTCTTGAGGCAGGGTCTTCCCTAGCCTAGGCTAGCTTCAAACTCACCTTGATCCTCCTGCTTCGGGCTCTTTAGTGTGTGAGCCAACATGAACAGTTTTAAAGTTAAACAGATATTTAGATTTTTTTTGAAAGAACACCTTCTGATACTAATTTCAAGTCATCCAGGTGAATGCGGGTTTTACAAAGCTTTTCATCTTGGAAAATGTTAACATTGGCAAACCCCACAAAGAAGAGGCAAGAGCTGTCCCAAGGAAATCACAGAGCTCTTACAGTTGGGAATATGGTGTCATCCAGGTCTTCACCTGGGACATCCTTCTTTAGTTTGAAGCAAACCTTGGACATCACCATGATTAAACATGTGCACATCGTATTATGTAGATCTCAAAGTGACATGCTTTTAGAGAAACCTATGATCACATACTGGCTTCATTTTAAAGATATTTAGTGTTTCCTTCATAGCATGAAATACAGAATTCATGTTCAGACTTCTCATTGTTTCCATAAAAGTCATATATTTTCATAGCAGAGTGCCCAGTAGGATGAACAAAGAAAGGCAGCTGTACACTTTTATTGTCAAATGTATGACTTAGGCACAAAATGCTAAAGTACGTGGGAATACAAGCTTACAGCCGACCAGCTGCTCTATACTCAGATTTGGGTCACCTATCACGGTCCTCCAGGTATACGCTCAGGCAGAGGAGTACAACAGCGAGGAATAGCACAGTTGGTTCTGATCTTGCTAATTTCTCCCCTTGGTGATTGGACCCTACTTCATGAAGGTAGCTTGACTATGATGGGAGGAGATTTTGTTCCCTTTTTGGAGCTCAGGAGATCCAAAGGAGGCTGGGTAAGGCAACACAACCATGGTTGCCCTTCTTATTCTGTTATTTTCTCTGCCACAAAGGCAGCGCCAGGAGAATGGGAAACAGAAGAAACAACTGCAGTACTCAGTTGGTTTGCTTCTTTAACCAAAGGGCAGACACTCTGTTTCCTTCCTGCACTTTCCAGTATTTTCAGTTTCCTGAGGTGAATGAAAGAGAGTCCTGGTCGTGCTTCTAGCTGCTGATAGCCCAAGACACAGCTTTCAGGCCAGCTCATCCCAGAGTTGAGGTGACTCTTTAACCCTTGCCTTGCCAGCCAACAGGAAAGGCGTTTCCTTTGAGAATGTGTAACCCAAACACTGAAGCCTCAGTAACAACAAGAAAACAAGAGAAAAATAACCAAACTCTGCATGGGCAGAAACGAGTTTGGCTCTCCCCAAACACAGGTGTGGCTGTCCTAACATCCAGCTGTTGGGAGGGAAAGGAGCTGGAACTTAGAGTTACACTTGACAGGAACATCTGCACATCTGTCTGTCTCCCTCTCCTCTCTTTCTCTCTCTCCCCCTCCCCCTCTCTCTCTTAGCTTGCCCACCATCTGGGCCCACATGGGAGCCAAGGTTGACAACTTCCTTAATTTTTTGAGACAGGGTCTCTCACTGAACTGAGAACTTGCCATTTCAGCCATACTGGATGGCCAGTGAGACCCTGGATCTGTCTGTCTTCATCCTGCTAGACAGATGGCCAGTGAGAACCAGGATCTGTTTGTCTTCATCCAGCTAGAATGATGGCCAGTGAGACCTTGGATCTGTCTGTCTCCAGCCTGCTAGACTGATGGCCATTGAGGCCCTGATCTGTCTGTCTCCATCCTGCCTCTCTCTCTTGCTGTCGTGCCCAGATTTTTGCATGGGTGTTTGGGGTCCAAACTTGGGTCCTCATGCTTGCCTGGCATGTGCTTTGCTCCTGAACTGTTTTCCTAGCTTGATAAGACTCTTTCTGAGTGTCATTTGCCCATAACTCCATAGGCTTCAATGAGGATACTTATCACTTGTCTATGCAAGGTCATCCCAGTTTGTTGTTGTTGTTATTGCTTTGTTTTTGGAAGGTGAACATAAATGACATCAGGAATACTGTTAGTGGGAAACAGCTCTTCATTTACCACCTGTGTGTCCCTTCCACACTGCTGAGAACATCCTCTGAGTGAAGAGTTGCGGCTGTAGGGGAACCCTGCTCTGAGACCCTCTGGTCCATCACCAAATCCAGTCTTATGTTCAGACTCCCTGATTAGGATGGATACACTGGACATTGTTTCAGATGGACTTGGGTTTGAGTCTTGGCAATTGCTCTGGGCCTCTGGGGTGATGTTCAGCTCTCCTACGGTATGAGGCTGGTGCCAGCAAGCCTTCATGAATGAAATGGGGATAAAATGGATCAAATGTGCAGAGCATCAGTGTGGTGCCAGGCCTAAAGGAGATAGAACAGGAAATGACAAAGCAGGTGGAAATAATTTTCTTGGTGGAATTACTCAGAAAACAAATCAACATTATTTTGTTCTAAACTATTTTGCTTAGGTTTTTTTATGTTCGCTTTTATATAATAGAGTTCATGAACTAAAAGAAAAAAAAAACAGTGTTTTGGCTGTTTACTATTGGCTATGTAAAAATGATGTAATTATTAGCTTCTGCCAGGGTCATGGGAGGTCTCAATAAATTTTAATTTGGTATGGCTAGCACTGTTGATTACTTTTCTAATGTGATGAATTACAGCCATTACTATTAGTCATGATGCATCTAAACAAAATATCAACTGTCCAAAAAGGTATATGATTTTGTTATTAAACTCTTGGGTGTTTGTTTTATTGATTAATACAAAGGAAGTTCCCACCTTGAAAGTGTTTTGGCCTATTATTTATGACCCGGTAATTTATAATGAGTGGCCATGTTCAATGAACCAGAAGTAGGACAGCCTGAAAACATCCAATCCCTCAATCATTTGGAATTTGCTATTGTGTCTTTGGTTGATGAGACACACAAATTATACACACCCAGTGGGATGTTTTGATTTTTGCAACCCCGGAAGGAAAGGGTGATGGAACCATTCCCATAGACACAGAGATTCTCCCTCTAAAATGTCTGAGATAAGGCGCTGCCTCAGGAGGATATAGTAGAAGGTCATCGGCAGGCTTGTTGTGTGCTTGGAGAGGACACCTTGATTTGGATGGGGGACAATCACATTCACGGGTCTTTAGATGGCCCATTTCTCTTCATGAGTAACAAAACGACCCTGATTACCACTGGTAACCATTTGTTTGTAGCGTTTTAGGAAGAAACGCTGGGGTCAGCAAATGTTTATAAAATGCTGGTCGGAAAGTTAAAGCAATACTCTAGAAAGAAGGGAAGAAAGTTTTGTCAAAGAACTAAGGCATGTAGATAGGCTTTGTGTGCACAAAAAGGCATGCTAAAGCATGCTCCTACCAAGAGAGACGAAGAATGCTGGCTGACAGCCAAGAGTATGGTCAGTCTTCTCAAGTGCATTCATTTTCTGGCTGCTTTGTTTGATAATAGTGGTTTTTGGAGACCTGACATCTCCTCTCACTGAAATTTCTGCAGATTAAGCATTTTGTTTTATGAACAAACAGTCAGTAGCTTGAACTATGTGACTCTGCATCTCATTTAATAAGTTCTCCCCGCCCCCCCCCCCCCGGAGTAGAAAACAGCAATCAAAATTCACTAAAGGTATTGGATCTTCTGTGCACATTTTTATTCCTCTGCATTAACATTCAGACAGTGACGTGAACGGGGAAACACGACACTAAGAACAAAAAGGCTCCGGAGGGTGTTCTCTTTGAGCTCGGCTATCTGCTTGCTTTGCAAGTAAAGTTCACATCGCTAGTTAGCACCATACTGTGGACTAAAGAATCTTAACTCTGAGCTACTGGATGTAACAGCTGGGCTTTTCCTTTTAACCCTACACTTTTATGATTTAGGATCTTGCAACTAATGGTTCCTTTGTGGCAACTACTCTTCCTGAGATACAAGAAGTTTGAAGTACTAGGTAGTAAGGGTCTCATGGGATGTTGAGAGTTGGGGGTGGGGCTTTTAATGGAGACAGAGCAGAGATGATAGAAACGGGTATTTCAGGGCCCCGAGGAATGTTTTGCGTCATGGGTTTCAATTTCCCTCAGATTGCTACCTTTTCTTTGCATTTGAACATCTGACCTTTTTTTTTTTTTAATTAGAAGAGAGGATTTACTAGCAGTTTTGCAGAAAGTACCATAAGCCAACACTGCAGGATAATCCACAGGCTGCAGGTAAGGGGAAATTGATGATGGACGGGGAAACTGGAAACGGTACCCTCAAACCTGCCAGCTCCAGTGTGTGGCCACATTTCAGGATACTTTACACAATACACCCACTCTCCATTGACTTTTTTAACAAATTGGATAAACACTACCCAGACCACCCTAAGGGTTGATAAGAATTTCGCCATATGGAGATGAAAATTGGCCCTAGCCAGCTTATGCAACTTACTTAGAATTGCACAGAAATTTAGAGACGAAATTAAGACTTCTACCAGTCTTTTAAATTTTATGGCTAATATTTTTTTTTATTTTCTTTTTTTTTATTGCGAAAAGAAGAAAAAAAAACATAAACTAAAAACAAGTTTCCACCTCCTCCCAGCCTCCCATTTCCCTTCCCCTCCTCCCACCCTTCTCCCCCTCCTCCCACCCTTCTCCCCCTCCTCCCACCCTTCTCCCACTCCCCCCACTCCTCTCCCCCTCCCTCTCCAGTCCACAGAGCAGTCCGGGTTCCCTGCCCTGTGTTAAGTCCTAGGTCCTCTCCGTCCATATCTAGGAAGGTGAACATCCAAACTGGCTAGGCTCCCACAAAGCCAGCACATTAAGTAGGATCAAAACCCCCTGCCATTGTCCTTGGTGTCTCATCAGCCCTCATTGTTCGCCATGTTCAGAGAGTCCGGTTTTATCCCATGCTTTTTCGGTCACAGTCCAGCTGGCCTTGGTGAGCTCCCCGTAGATCAGCTCCTCTGTCTCAGTGGGTGGATGCACGCCTCGTGGTCCCGAATTCTTTGCTCATGTTCTCCCTCCTTCTGCTCCTCCTTGGGACCTTGGGTATGGCTAATATTTTTAAAAATCGATTTTATAGTAGTTATAAAATCTATGACTATATCAGAGTTCATTAATATTGGGTTGAGGAAGTCCCCAGTAATCCCAGAAAATCTTTAACTGGCACAGCCACGTGTTTATAGTTATATAGTCTATGATAAAGAGAAAACTTCAACAGATTATCTGAAAACTTTTAGCAACCAACATCGTTAATTATCACTAAATCTCAAGATGTTGCATGTACAGCACATATGCACACAGGCATACACACTTACATACCTCCTCATATACCTACACACATGTACATACATACATATATATTATATATACACCAACAATACACACACATACACACTTACATACCTCCTCATATACCTACACACATGTACATACATACATATATATTATATATACACCAACAATACACACACATACACACTTACATACCTCCTCATATACCTACACACATGTACATACATACATATATATTATATATACACCAACAATACACACAGGCATACACACTTACATACCTCCTCATATACCTACACACATGTACATACATACATATATATTATATATACACCAACAATACACACACACATACACACTTACATACCTCCTCATATACCTACACACATGGACATACATACATATATATTATATATACACCAACAATACACACACGCATACACACTTACATACCTCCTCATATACCTACACACATGGACATACATACATATATATTATATATACACCAACAATACACACAGGCATACACACTTACATACCTCCTCATATACCTACACACATGTACATACATACATATATATTATATATACACCAACAATACACACAGGCATACACACTTACATACCTCCTCATATACCTACACACATGTACATACATACATATATATTATATATACACCAACAATACACACACACATACACACTTACATACCTCCTCATATACCTACACACATGGACATACATACATATATATTATATATACACCAACAATACACACACACATACACACTTACATACCTCCTCATATACCTACACACATGGACATACATACATATATATTATATATACACCAACAATACACACAGGCATACACACTTACATACCTCCTCATATACCTACACACATGGACATACATACATATATATTATATATACCCCAACAATACACACAGACATACACACTTACATACCTACTCATATACCTACACACACGTACATACATACATATATATTATATATACACCAACAATACACACACACATACACACTTACATACCTCCTCATATACCTACACACATGTACATACATACATATATATTATATATACACCAACAATACACACACAGACATACGCACTTACATACCTACTCATATACCTACACAAACGTACATACATACATATATATTATATATACACCAACAATACACACACATACACACTTACATACCTACTCATATACCTACACACATGGACATACATACATATATATTATATATACACCAACAATACACACACATACACACTTACATACCTACTCATATACCTACACACATGGACATACATACATTTATATTATATATACCAACAATACACACACACATACACACTTACATACCTACTCATATACCTACACACATGTACATATATACATATATATTATATATATACCAACAATACACACACACCCTTCTTCAATGATTCTCTGAACTTTGAATCTTCACTCTTAATCTCAAAATAGGTGTCTTCTGGTGAGACATTGTGTTTTTGAGGCTAGAAATTAGGAAGACAATTTTAAATCCTCACTTGGTCTCTGCCACTTATAACAGTTGTCCCCAACTTTGGTTGCACATTAGAGTCACCCAGGAAGCTTTTAAAAACGATGGTGCCTGGGCCTTATTCCAGACTGATTTACAGAGTTTGAGAACTATGAATGTCCAGGCTCTCTGTTTTGACATTGAAGCAAAAACCATGCCAGTGACCTCTGAGAGCTAAGTGGTGTGCAATGCAGAGGCTGACTGCTCGGTTACCCCATCACAGGTTCTTGGTTCAGCGGCTCCTGGTTCTGCTGGCCCTCTCTGTTTTGTAGTGAAGGGACCGTGCTGGGAAACTGTCATGATCTCCCATGGGAAGGAGGTAGAATTCTGACTTGGAGATGCAGACTGTCGGCTGCAACTCCAACTCCCAGAAGTCCATCTACATGCTTCTTAAATAAAAGCAAGCTTTATTTAAATTTACCATTTTTGCCTCTTGAAAATATAAATCTCTGAATCATATCAAATAATCAAAATCATTAAAATTTATTCTTAAAACTTCCTATTTTAATATTGTGGGGAGGGCACATAGGCCACATCATGTATGTGGTGGTCAGAGGATGATTCTGTGCAGTTGGTTCACCCCTCCCTGCTGTCAGTTCTGAGGACCCAACTTAGGTCTCAGGCTTAGACAGCAAGCACCTGCTGAGCCATTCCACTGCCCCTGAAACAAATTATTATAACCTTGCTTTGCTGTTGAGACCACAAATTAGAAAAGAACTTTGGGTGATGGTTTTGTAAATTAACCTGATTCAATTATCCTATATCAGATATATCCATCAAAACTCATATTATACAGTTATGATTGTCTAAGAAAATATTAATAAAAACTCCAGTATATGGTTTCTTTTAAATCAGCATATGACAGTGAGTGTTGTCCAGCATTACCAAGTGTTCTTTTCTCAGCTGAGTATTTAGTAACATGCTCGTCAACAACAATTTATTCCAGCAAAGGTCATGTCTGGTCCATATTATTGAACTCCCATCTTTTATTGCAGCTTCCCTGAATTTCTACTGGGGTCAGGTTTTTTGAATAAATTCTATACGGGATACATCTCATTTTGGCAACTCCAGTTTGCAAGGTATGTGTAGGAACAGTCATGGCGTCTGGAAAACTAGACAGCTATGCGTGTCAGCTTCGTGTCCACAGAACAGGTCTGATAGATGCCAAATCTGCTTATGGGTTAACACACCGGGATAACCAGACTACACTGTAGAGGACCCACAATGTTCCTAATGTTGAAGCAATTACCAATCACTCAGCTTACCCTAAGGCCTTTGCGATTTGGTCTTCGTATAATTCACAATTCTTAATTTTTCTCCTAATCATGTAGCCTTCTTGTTCTGGCTCTTTTTCTTCAAGTCTGGAGCTATTCAGAACAGCATTGTACCTGGTTTGTCTTTAAGGCTAGTTGCATAGTAATTCAAGATGTTCTAAGACCCGTCTCCCCGCACATGCGTCTCCCCCTCAAATGACTTGGCTGATTTAATGCAGTGCCCTGTTACTAGTAAGAGATGTTCCTTTTTGTGTACCTAGTAACACTGGAGGGTTGGCTTTAACACAAATTCAAGTGGTTTTGGATAGAGGTGGGTCCATGTGGCCCTTGGTTGTCATGAAAGAGGCCACAGGGAATAGCTTAGGGGTGCGAGTCTGAGAGTAACATGATGCATATATCCTGGTATGTTCTTAAAAGTCTAGCATCAAGGGGCACTGCAAATAGGAACGAGTAAACACAGACTCCCATCTCCTTTCTCCTCTGGGCCAATTCTGATGCTCTCTACTTCTCCAAATGCTTCACAAACGACCAGGATTTCTGCCAAGCGGGGTCTTGGGTAAGGCAGGGGGCTGGGTATCTGGGGGTGGGAAACCTATCTCATGGCTACATTTGCAAAGAAAGCAGACTTTTTATTTTGTATGGTTACCACATATGATATTGGGTTGCAGGTGGGGACTGTATTCCCAAGATGCCGCCAATCTCTTTCAAGACATTTCTCAAGGCATATCCCCAAATTGTGGGAGCTTTCCAAAATTATTTCTCTCACTCCAATATGATCTCTTTCCTAACTTTGTATTTATCATGGACTCCCTAATTGTTTTCATGGTGCTTCCAACACCTTTGCATTTTTTTTCTTTAGAGGTTTCCTTACACTCATGGGATGGTGATCTCATTAGCAGCAGACAGGCTTTTCCGTAGAAACGAATTATAAGTTCAGACCTCAGGTAAATGCAAGCAAGAGAAGGGAGAGGGCATGGGCTGGGAAGCTTAACACATTTGATAGGCACATCTTAGAATTACTAAATGATTTCATAGTGTTTCCCCTCAGTTTTTCTGGGGAAACACAATAATGAGTTTTTAAGTAGTCCCAGTGTCAGAAGAAAGCAAAATGGCGACTTATGCGAGGTGGAAGCGCTACCCATAGGACGAGGCAGCATGGAGTAGACTTCTCAGACAGCTAAAACCACAGGGGGTGTGGGCATAGGTGTCCACAGTGCCATGTGGAAAGCAAGGACCTGGTTCAATTTCTTTCCACTCTGACTCCTGGGCTGGGGTTTGGCCCCTTATTTTCCTTAAAGCTGTTTCTCAGATAAATTGATTAGTGGGAATTTAGGGAATCATATAGTGGGGGAAAGGCAGGATTTAAAGCTTGTCTCCTGACTGTACATCGCTAGTTGAGTGACCTTAGGCCGTGGAATTTTAATCTGTAATGTAAAAAAATGCTAGAATGCTAGAATGCGAGAGAGAGAGAGAGAGAGAGAGAGAGAGAGAGAGAGAGAGGAGGGAGGGAGAGAGAGAGAGAGAGAGAGAGAGAGAGACCTGATCTTCATGTGGCCTGTAATGGGGAAATAGTGATGCGTTGGTTCAGAATTATTGTGTAAACTTCTAAGATCTATTTAAATAAAAGTTACAATTCACTTCATACTGGCAGGATCCTGTAGGTGACATAAAGGGCATATGAGAAGCTTCGGGAAGCCTGGGATCTTACAGGGGAAATTAAATGTGCATACACGATTTATTAAGGAGGCGGTGCAGCAGGAAACGAGATCAAGGATCAAGAGGCAGAGCAGGAGGACCCGGGTAAGCACAACTGCATGATGGCAGACTTTGATGCTCATAGTGGGTTCGCATTTCGGGGGGTGAGGAGTCATGGAGGAGACAGCCCCTGAGCTGGCCCTGGATGGGCTTCAGGGCTGGAGGCAGGGTCCAAGAGGTGATCTGTATGCACCCTGACTGAGGAACACCTGGCCTCGTGCATCCCAGGAGGCAAGCGCCTGACCCTGTGTATTTTGGCATAGGTGTGCCTGGCCTCGCTGTGGGTTAATGCAATCTCCAGTTTATTGTGAAACAGCAGGCTCAGAAGAAAGCACACATATTTCCTTTGTCTTGTTTCTGTTGTCTTTTTGCTTTCCTTTTTTGTGCTGGACTGAAACCCATCAAGGACGCCCCTTCTGAGCTACAAACTAAGTTCCTCACGCATGTAGGGCCTCCATCTGGGTCAGCAATCAGTTTGAGCCATTTGGCCATCAATTGACTATTTAATTGAATCTCCACTGAATGAGGTACTTAGGAGTGAAAGAGGAAGAAGGGGATTTACTATAAATAGTTATTTTATAGTCTAAGACCTTTCCTGGTCATAAGATCATCAGTCCCAGAGAAGACTGGGGGGGGGGGGGGAGAAAAAGGGGGAAGCAGGCAGACCCAGGGCTACCACCAACTTCACACGGCTATAAACACGCGTTCAGAGAAATCTGCTTTTACTTGGAACTTTGCTGTTGCTGTTGGAGAGTACTATAATGAGTACTAGCACATTCGATCTTAAGACTTGTTTACACATTTAAAATTCATTAAAGAGCCCAGGAAGCTTTTTGTTTCGGGGGATTTTAAGTATCTGTTGTTTCAGAAATCCAAAAGAGCACTTTAAAAGCAATCGTTCATTGATTCATTTAACAATAAAATATCATATATTAACATGATAGCATATTTTAAACAAAGAAGCTCCTGTTTTTTTCCCAAACACATGGGAAGTGATGCTGTTTTGTAAATGAACATCTCTTCACCATTGGGTTTAATAGAAGATGGTGGGTTCACGCGACTCCATCTGCTTCCATCTTGGTGTTATCACAGACTCTTATAACTGGAGATTACACGCTGTCCTCATAAGAGGATGAGAAGGAAGGAGGCAAATGACATCTTGAAAGTATCACTGATCCCTTTGGATTTCCTGTGAGTCTCTGGGATTCCCAAAGAGCAACGTAGCCCACTTAAAGCCACCGATGTAAAAGAGATGGGCAATTAGCTTACATCAGAAAAGCCCAGTTTGGATCCCCTGTTATTTGAAGCAAGCCTCTTCCCTTCTCCGAGTTTCCTCTGTAAAACAAGGGTTGCTCAGTAATGTCCCTTGAAAGGATTGTCCTCAGGAGCAGAAATGAGACTCTCTGTACCATTAGTGGCCATTGTGGCACTGTTTAACAGCTGGCAAAGAGAAAAATGCTCTGTCACCTCCCTTAATGCTTAGAGTTCATTCTGTCTGAAATCCCCGCTGTAGCCCAAACCTTCAGCCACCCTTGTCTGGTTCTAACAGAATGCTACCATCCTTACAACTTTGGAGATACATGCATAACTTCACTCCTATGCACAAATGTTTCTATTAACATCAAATATTAACTTCCCAGAATAGGGACTGCAAGTGCTGAATATGACCTCTGCGGAGGGAACAATGGAGTCATCCACGAACATTGAATATGGGTACAAATGCAAAAAATATGAGTATGACTTAAGAAAAGACATGAGGATTCAGATGTGCAGAATGAGGAGAAAAGAGATGCTCACTGTGGCTTTCGTCTCTGGACCTTCTGATAGGTGGGATTTCTTAGCTGGCATTAGGGCTCCTGGGAATTAGTATGAGTGACCCTCTTCCTAAGAAGCCCCCAGTGAAAGGTTGCTTTCTTTGTTAGTGGAAGTCTTTGGATTTAAAAAATGGTATCTAATTCTGGCTGGTGTAGCAGAAACTGAGCCTCATAAAGTGATACTGAACCTATCAAGGAATGTGGGAAAGGGCTGGACTCCAGGATAAAAATCTCAGGAGTGAAAGTATACTGGAGGTGCAAGGGTTGGTTTAGAACATTAGCTGATCTTTGCCCACTCCGTGCTCATGAGACCACGGAAGTGTCCCTTCTGCACTTGGGCCTTAGGGTATCTGAACCAACACCGGGTAACTGCTTCATCCTGTCTGTTCACTTCCCTTCTTCCAAAGTCAAAGTCTGACCAGAGCATTTCTCCTGGCTCTAAGTCTAGGTCCTAGGAAGAGCTAGGAAGTAAGAGTTCTGAGAAGCTTTGGAGTTCCCAGGAACCTCTTCCAAATATTGAAATCATGGTGAAAACAGTCGTAGCTCTGGAGTGCAGTGGCTGGCACCCACTTCCCACAACTTGAAGTAAGAGATGTTGTGGAAATGAACTGTGTAAAGGTGTGTTACATTGGCTTATCCTGTGGACTACCACTTTAACTGTGTGAAGGTGTGTTACATTTGTTCACACTGCGTTTGTTTAGTGCTGTAAGGATGTGTTGCATTTGTTTAATCATGGTAAGATGTGTTGCTATTTCATGTTGCCTGCCTTAGGCACTTGATTGGTCTAAAAAAAGCTGAGCCATTAACAGCTGGGCAGGAGAGAAATAAGTGAAGCTGGTAGGCAGAGAGAATAAACAGGAGGAGAAATCTAGGCTTGAGAAAAAAGGAGAAGAAAACAAGGGAAAAAGAGGGGGACATGCTCTGGGTCAGAAGTTAAGTACCTGCTAGCCAGATACGAGAATCAATGAAAGTAAGATATGTAGAAGAAGAGAAAGGTAAAAAGCCCCAGGGCAAAATGTAGCTGAAGAGAAACAGGTTCATTTAAGTTACAGAATAAAAGCTAGCCAGAAACGAGCCTAAGCTAGGCCGAGCATTCATAACTGATAGGAAGTGTCCTTGTCATGATTTGAGATATGGTTGGTGGCCTAAAAAAATGCCTGGTACAATATTCAACTGCTGTAATGATCTATTTTAGAGGTGCTGATGATAAAGTTTCTGTCCCCGCCCCACCCCCCATTTCCCACTTCTCTTGGATTTTATTCTTTTACAGTGGCCTTTGCAGTTAGTATAGGGTCAAGTAGTTAATACTTAAAAAATATAGGACTAGCAAGATGACACAGTTGATAAAGTGCCTACCATACAAACAAAAGGGCCTGAGCCTCAGAGTCTGCTAAAAACTAGGCATAGCAGCACACATCTGTAACCCAGAACTCCAAGGTGGTGCAGAGATGGGAAGAGCCTTGGTACTTGTTGGCAGCCAGCCTAGCTGAATCAATGGAACCCAGGTTCAGCGAGAGACTCTGACAGAGCTGGGGAGATGGCTTAGTGGGTAGGAGCCTTTTCTGGATGAAGATCTCAGTTCAAATTCCCATCCCCCATCTGAAAAGCAGGGCTTGGTCATGCATGCCTGAAATGCTCACACAATATTGAGAATGGAGACAAGAGGATCACTGGGACTTTCTGGACACCAGCCTAGCTTTAGGCTTAGTGAGAGATCTTGTCTCGAAAGAGTAGGGTGGAGAGTGATAAAGCAAGATGTCCAAGGTCCTCCTCCGACTTCTCCACATTCCCATGGCATATATACCTGCGCGCGCGCGCACACACACACACACACACACACGCACACACAATCAAAGAGGACACTTGATGTTGACCTCTGGCCTCCATAGGCATGTGTACACACATCTACAGCACCTCCATTCCTCCATGCACACACACATGAACAGATTTATAGACACACACACACATACACACCAGTCAATCTGGAGACACAAACCACTTCCTGACAGCTGTGAACGCACACCTGGGGGCTGTGTTTATAACTTAGTAACATATCGAGGCTATGAGGTACTATGGGAGCTGGCTGGAAGATCGGTGCTAGGTCAACGGTAATATCTGTGTCCAAATAATATCTGTGTTCAACTAAAAGGAAAACAGAGACACACGGTACAAGCAAAACAAAATGTATCTGTAGGCTAGAGATACGTTTCCATTTTGTTATTAGCTTGGCGAGCTTAGAGCTTTAGGGAATTTTTCTCTTGAGTTCTTTTTAGTTCACATCTTTCATGGGTTTTTCCCCTTGGCCTTACTCTTGGGGTCACTGTCCCTGTACTGACAAACTGACACCATTTCTTCCGCCAGGCTCAAAATAACTTACTTGGTTCCCAAATCCTGAGATCTCTGGCCTTGTTCTTGGCTTCATTTCAGATTCACGACTTTGGGCTCAGAAAAGACCACTTTTACCCGGACAGGCAAGGTCTCAATTTGACAGTGCCTCTGGGCACTGTTTGGGGGCATGAAAAGCCCTTAACTAGTTTTCATTTTCTAACCCCAGCTACACTTCAGTTCCCTACTGTCTTAGTTGTGCTTGAGCTCCTGGAATTCTAGAAGCTTCTCTACGTTTTTGTCTTTCAACACCTAGTTGGCTCAGACCCTCCCATTTTGAATCCGTCTCAGGGAGGCTCAGGATGAAGAGGTCGGAGCTCTGCTTTCTCTCAAGTTGCATTTGCTATGAGTTGAACAACACGAACGCCAGTGAAGAGTTTATCATACTACTCTCATCTTCTGTAAAGTTACACACACCCTGACGTGTTAGTTCAGGGATACAAAGGGAGAATTATTTACTCCTATATCTGAGCTCTAATCCCTACTTGTACGTGCTCCATCTTCTCCAGTCTAAGTATGCCTTTGGGTTTGCCAGAAGAGGCACCTTCTTCACGCCAAAAAGCACCGTTGACAAAATCTATCTAGTTGTTACCAAGAAGATCGTATATGGCTTTCTTGTGAAGAGCTTCGGTAGGGCTTAATGGCCATGGACGGAAGCGGCTTTTCTTTGTATTCACTGCCTCATGCAAACAGACATGCAAAGGCAGCAAGCAGGGAGCAATGACCCACCAGGGTCAGGCTCGGTGTAGGTCACCACAGATGTTCTACCCCACAAGGAACTGATGGGGCGGCAGGCGTTCTTCTCAGCCTTGGAGCGAATGACCGACTGAGTTAGGACAGGAAGTTAGATCTGAGCTATTTTCTTCCATAACTCGAATGTTTCAGGACCTTGGCCTGCTGGATGGATGTTAGTCTTGTCTGGTTTTACTAGGCCGTTGTGTTTATAGACCAGTGGGAAGGAACTTTCATAGATCCCTTGGCGGTGAGAGGTTTATTAGCATTTTCATGACTTTCATTTTGAAGCCAGTGCTGCTGGGCTCTGAGGAGCAAGCGCATTCACTCCTGGGGGCATTGAGATGCATATGGAAATTATTCAATATCTCAGAATACTTAAACGTGGGCAAAGAAGGAACAGAAGGAAGAGTTAGAAAATAGAAACAGACAAAGCCTCCACCCCAAGGGCAGGGCATTATCACAATCAGTAAGATACAAGTGTGAGCTGCCTGCTTGGCCTCTCCATCCTGCATTTCTCTCATGGGCATTCCTACCTTTGCACGACCATAACAGTGCTCTGGGCTGCATCCCATCCCTAGTGCCCTTAGCCCAGGAAACGGCACTGCACTGTGTGAACACTCAACTCAAGATCTTAGAAGAAACATCTTCATTAGGCTCCCTCTGAGCAGGCTAGTAACGTTAGGAACCTGTACACTTTCTACCCTGGAGTGCACTTAATGACCACATTGATCTCTATTCCCATCGCTATGTCTACACGGCAAGCCCTTGGGATGCATGTTTGATCTTCTCCATTGTTCTTACTACTTCAAGTCCTGCCTGGGGATCCTCGGATCTCCATGGCACACTCTGGCCTTCCTCTCTTGCTCAGTTACCACCACTCACTGCCTTTCGTAGGATATTAGAGCAGCACTGTTGGTTTCGCTGTTCTTCAGTCTGTAAACTGCTTAACTCTTTATGGTCATGAAATTTGTTGATCCCACCGCCAGGACACTTTCTCCGCCGGCAGTCACACGGCCATGTCCTTACGATTCCGTATCCTCATACATCCCCTGTCATCAGAGGTCCCCTCCTGACCACTTAGTCTAAACTGGCCCGAGTCACCGGGGACTTGCTTTCTGCTTGGCTTCCCCTTTAGCTTGTGCCACATTCTGAGGTCGCTTTCCTGCTTTATTTGCTTGGTGGGTCTGCTCCATGAATGTGAGCTCCATGAATGCAGAGGTTCTTCCTAAGTTCATGACTAGCACCTAGTGCTAAAATAAAGTTTCTGGAGTAAGTGACCAAGAAAATGCAGCTAAGCAGTTATGACGAAATGGTAAACCCCATTATCTGAGGGACAGAGCTAAGAGATTGCCCAAATATAGGTCATTTGATGGTTAACAATTTTGGCAGCTTGGGCTTTATAGAAGATTCAGTAAAGATTGAGAACCCTCTGTTGTTGTTGCTCCTAATGTCCCAATTGATAAAATTCCCTTCATAGTTCTGACCTAGAACTACTCTGGAGAATTGTGTGGTAGAGGGGTGGTTATAACAAGCACATATACACAGGAAAGCCGAATGGGGAGAGAGGATGACCAACGAACAGGGTAATGGGGGTGAATACGAACAAAGTACAAAGTTATATACACGTATATGTACAAAAATGTCATAACAATAATTATTTTATCTAGCTAAAAATTAGTTTAAAAATTAGACTGGTAGCAACTATTTATGCCAAACTTATGCTGTCCCAGGCTCATCCCAAATGCTTTCTGCAAATTAGCTCACCCATTCCTCCTAGCATCCCTGTGATAGCGTTATCTCTATTCGCTGATGAGAAAATGGAGAGGCAGGTTAATCAGTTTGCCCAAGGTCACAAATTAAGTGGTAGAACTAGAATTTTGATCCACACTCAATGCGCCTCTGTAGTCTTTGTTTTCCACTCTGTGTGACCTCAGCACGACAGTTTAGACGTTAGGTGTACGGGTTCAGGGGTCAAATTCCCTCACTTTGAAGAGTTAGGTGATCAAGTCTGGCTCTTAGGTCCCGAATCCCAGGTCGTGAGGGGTCTAGAAATCACACTGAACCCTGCGCCATGTTTCTATGAGCTCACGCCGTCTTTTATGTGTGCTTGTGTCATGGGGGTGAGCATTTCAAATTTAGAGCCATTAAGATGAGGTTGAGGCGAAAGCGGGTCATGGCTTCCCAGAGGAGACAGATAAAGGTGATGTGGGGTAACTTCTGGAACTTCGTTTGAAGGAATAATTGGCTTTTAACTATAAGCCTTTAATGCACATCTTCCAGGCCAACTTTCTTTTTAATTACCGTTTCCTCCACTCTTACAATGTTTAATTTCTGTCATTGGATTCCTGAGAGCTGATATCCAAGACCGGTACTGAGGTTGACTCTTTCTCCTCCAACTTCACCTATGGAGGAGGTCAGAGGGCATGGTGAGCAGGTGCCCTTAAAGAGGGGTGCCGAAAAGCATTTACATGTTTATGTGTCCAAGTTTAGAAGGGGTGGATTCCGCAAGCACTCTAGCACATAAGGCATTTTGAATTGCTGGACATAGACGAACACTGGCCTTTCTGACGGAGCTGCCTGTGTGTGTGTGTGTGTGTGTGTGTGTGTGTGTGTGTGTGTGTGTTGTGTACACACATGCTCTTGCCTGTTGGTAAATCAGGCTCTGGGCTTCCCAGCTGGGCTTTTTCTCGACAGTCCTTTTCTGAGAGCAGGAAAGCAATTTATAATTGGGCAACACCGTAAGAAAGAAAAGTCACAGTCAAAAGGGAACGGGACAGGCGTTTATGAGAAAATGCAGTGGAATGATGATAAGCCTCAGGGGGGAGTATGGCTCACCGACATCCCGGAAGAGGATAATTTGCTGGGTTGCACTCACACGTTAACACAGAAGATGGAAATCTGTCAGGCAGGGAGGGCTCTGCAAGATGGGAAGGATGAAAAAGGAAGCTCTCGAAAGTTGCTGGAGCTTTCCACTTCATGGGGGCAGGTTTAGAATAATGAAACCATGCTTCTAGCAATATTGCCAGTATTGTGTGTGTGTGTGTACGCGTGCGCGTGCACTCACACGTGCGTGTGTGCGCCTGCCTGTGTAGATCCAGCTGACCAAGCTGCCAACTTCTCTGTAATGCAAGCTAACTTTTAGAATTTGTGAGAGTGATATGAAGGTTTTTTTTTTTTTTCAGCTTGTTGAACACTTGCACCTGATGTGTGGTGGGCAGAATAATGGTGGTTTAAAGATGCCCTCATCCGATTCCTGGAGTCTGTGACTATGTTATGGTATGCTTCATAGTAAAGAGGAATTAAAGCGATGGGCGGGAATAAAGTATCCAGATCTCAAAAATAGGTCGCGAGCCCTGGCTCCCGCAGGTGGGCCCAGTGTAATCACAGGAGTCTTTGGAAGTGGAAGAGGGAGGCAGGAGCCTTTGATCAGGGCTGCTTAGGGAAAGGAAGCCCACCCGGTCCTGATTGGCTTTGCAGATGGAGTGAGCACACAGGCCTAGCTTGTGTCTCTCCTGGATGTTTAAAGACAGAAGTCCCACCTCCAGGAAGAGCAATTCTAGCCTTACTGTTGGCTACAAGGGATTATTTACCCATATCCTGCCTGGGTATGGGCACATGCATGGCTCTCGCTCAAAGTGCCCTCACTCCTGTGCTTAGAAGCAGGAGAGAAAGCTCAGAGACTGGTGCGTGGCGCTTGCTCCCCCTCTGTACTATCATTGCTCACTGGATACACACTGGGACCACTGACCAACTTAAAAAACCCGAACATTGGGTGTTGGTGGCGCACGCCTTTAATCTCACTCGGCACTCGGGAAGCAGAGGCAGGTATATCTCTGTGAGTTCGAGGCCAGCCTGGTCTACAAGAGCTAGTTCCAGGACAGGCTCTAAAACTACAGAGAAACCCTGTCTCAAAAAACAAAAACAAAACAAAACAAAACAACAACAACAACAAAAACCGAACTTCTGGCTGAATCCGTGTGGTCCGACCTTACATCCCAGGTAAGGCTGAGGGTGTGGACATTGAAATGTTCCACAGAGTCCCCTTGAGTGACTCTGATGTAGCATGAATTAAGCTCATTATTCTTCAGAGGCCAGAGTGGACCTCCACTGCTCTCTCTGCCCTGGGCAAAAGGTGGGCAGGCCCTGACCAGGCACAGTATGGACACAGTGCCAGGGCACTGTCTGCATGGTGGCTTTTAGCTGTTCTCCCCTCTGGTCGGCCTGTGGTTCCTGCAGGTGGATTAATGAGCTCTGGTCTATAGACAATCTTTAGTTTTTCTGTTGGTTTTGAGTCTGTCATCTTCTTCCAATTAGAACAAACAGTCTATAGTCCTAGGCTGTGTTTCTTCAGAGTAGGACAAGGAGCCCCCCTTTACCTTTTGATTTATTTTTGATTTTACGTGATGAGTGTTTGCTAGCATGTATCCCTGTGCACCATCTGTGTGCCCGATATCTGTGGAGGCCGGAAGAGGGCATTGGATCCCCTGGCGCGGGAGTTACGGATGGCTCTGAGTCACCATATGGTTTTAGGAATTGAACTGAGGTCCTCTGGAAGAACAACAGTGCTCTGGGCTGCTGAGCCCTCTCTCCAGGTTTCCCTCTTTACTTGTAATTCTGAGAGAAGGGGAATCTAGCCTGATTCAGTCAGGTGGCTGTGGTTATTAGCACTCCTTAATCCCACTGTGGGCCTAGAAAGTGCTCTGTTCACTGAGCCATGCCCCCTGCTCCTTCCCTCTAGGCTGCTTTAGTAGATTTGGTCAGAATTGGTTTTATCAGAACTTTCTTCCACTGTGTGACAGAAGAGGCCCATGGCTAGGTGCATCCAGGCAGCTCCTTTATGGCTGGACCAGTGTGGTACCGACGGTTATAGGAAGGCCTTCTAAGAGGGGTTTGGAACTGACACTGAAGAAAATACATTACTCCAGGACTGGACCTACCTGACTTCAGCTCTTTCTAGATTAAAAGTTGCCCCCTAAGCTTTTATGGTTTACAGGGCTGATGTTCTGAGTGGCGAAAGACCCTGGGCCTAGAGATATGGAACTCTTGGTTGTCAGTTTGACTTACTTGAGAAGAGGGAGCCTCAGCTGAGTAATTGCCTTTATCAGACTCGCCTGTGGGGGCATTTCTTGATTAATGATTGATTCGGAAGGGCCTTGCCCACTGTGGGCAGCGCCATCCATGGGCAGGTGGTCCTGGATGACATAAAAAACCAGGCTGAGCCAGCCTGTAGTAACACTGCTCTGTGGTCTGTTCAGTTCCTCCCTTACCTTCCTTCAGTGGTGGGCTGTAACCTATAAAACAAATGAACCCTTTCCTATAAGTTGCTTTGTTTCATAGTGTTTTCCAGGGATGATAGGATCAGAAGCAAACTAGAACAGTAGTAATGTAGTTAACATTTTTAAAAATCCCATTCAAGGTAGCAACAGAATAGTACTTGTGGCCAGAGCATCAGTCTCTAAAGCCTGTTGTGGGCTGGGGCTGGTAGGCTTTCTACAACATGCTCCAAGTAGTAAGAGTCCTAATCTCCAGCAGTGAGTATGATCTTACTTGGAAATAAACTGTCTGCAGATGGTCAGAATAAAGTCAGATTCTGGGAGTGGCTCCAGTCTAGTATTCCTGATGACCTTATAAAAAGGGGGTTGACTAGAACCCAGAGGAAGACCTGCACACAGGTCTAATGCCTTGTGAAAGGGAAGACAGAGATTAAGCAACAACCTAAAAGCCAAGGGACAGCAAGGATCACCAATATCCCAGCAGAATCTAAGACCAGGGCATCGCGAGGACTCCAGAGGGAAGAGGACCAGCTGGTACCCTGATCCTAGTCTTCTGGTGTGCAGAGGGAGGCAAAGACAGTGATGCAGCAGCCCCTGGACTCAGTATCACTCTCTCTGCCTTTCAGAAGGGATGCTGTAGATTGGTCAAACACAGGAATGCCTACTCACTTCACAGGCTAAGATACAGAAAGACTGACAACCATTCTTATCTAGAGAAGCAGAAATTTCACAGGTATATCTTCGACAACCATTCTTATCTAGAGAAACAGAAATTCCACAGGACTGAACTTAGTATGTCTTTCCGCAAGAAGAGCTTTGTAGAGATCCCTCTGGAGCCAGGTACGGGCATGACTCTTTCAGTTTGCTGCTGCTCAGAGAGAGGTAAAGTGGTGGAGGTATCCCCAAATGGATACATATTTTCATTGCTTTTCCTTATGCTTTTCAGATGATCTTCACTCCATGTATTCAGCAAACACATAAACAGAGGCAGAATCCCCAAACTCCCCTCCCTAATGAAGATGGCAGGCAGGCAGGTGGAAATCTAAGAAAACCTGGAAAAAAATATTGTTCAAAATACAAAAAAATTTTGCAATCTCAGAATTAATACATTGAAATCTCTGTTAAAATGTTCTCACCCATTGGGCAGATGGGTTCTAGCAGTTGGATAGCTAAGGTATCTAGCATGACATATTAATGCATACAATAGGGTACACATGAACGCTCCATAAGGAAGAGGGGGCCAAGGTCTGAAATGGCCATGGGCATCGGAACAACTGCTTTCCTCTGCTCCTACTGGCTCACAACTAGACCTTCTTACAAGAGCACCTGCTTCCCAGCCTTCAATAGGATGGAATGATGGCTTGGCTTGATGTGAGCTGAGGACAAAGGGGGAGAAAAATGCAGTCCCCTCTGGGGCTTCGTCTCTGCTCATGCACTTTGTCTTAGAAAACCGAGCAATTTAGCAGTGGGCTGAGAACAAGACTAGGACATTCTTGGGCTCCTGCCAATACCCTTGCATCTCTTGTGAGAGTACCCAGTTGAAATTTTTCTCTGTAGAAACTCATTAAAATAAAAGCAAAGCAGCAGTCCTTCACAGATTTATAATCAAACTAATATCCCATTTAGAAAAGACGAAGCCAAAGCTTAGGCACAGAGTTCTGTCTTTCCAATGAAACTTCAATAAATCGAATTACTTTCATACACTCTTAACGGAGGCAGGTGGGAAGGGACAATGTTTAAGAAACCTTGCTGGGAATGCTATAGGCTTCAAAAATTAATGTGGTAGGAAAACACAGCAAAGAGAAAAAGCGAGAGAGGTTTTAAGATGGATATGAGGATAAGTTGTCCCCAAGGGGGTGTGGGTCTTTTAAATGGGCACGGACACTGTGGTAGTTTGAATGAAAATGGCCCCTGTAGGCTCATAGGGAATGACGCTATAGGAACCATGTAGCCTTGTTGGAGGAAGTGTGTCACAGGGGTGGGCTTTGCAGTTTCAATCTCTCTCTCTCTCTCTCTCTCTCTCTCTCTCTCTCTCTCTCTCTCTCGTTGCCTGTCAATCCAGATGTAGAGTTGTCAACTACCTCTCTAGCACCATGTCTGCCTGCGTGCCACCACGCCTCCCACCACGATGATAATGAACTAAATTTAACTGTAAGCCAGTCCTAATTAAATGTTTTTCTTCATAAGAGTTGCCATGGTCATGGTGTCTCTTCACAGCAATGAAACTCTAACTAAGACAGACCCTTCAACTTTGTGGCAGTGAATTCAGCAAGGCCCATTAGGCTTCCTGAACAAAATCCTAGACAGGATAGATCATTAATGCAATCAAGTTGGTGGTTATGTATGGTTTCACCCTCGAATTACATTTTTTCTTAAGACTTAGACTAAAAGCCATACTGTTATTCAATTCCATGACTGATTCCTGGCTATATTTTATCCATGGGTATAGATGAACATGTAAGGGTCAGACATGAGGTTAAATCCTGAGAAGTATAACCTTTGTCCAATACAGCAATGGTCCCTATTACTAAGCAGCTTGCAGGTCAGCAGGAGGCATCTACGTCAGCAAGGTAAATACTAGCATGAGGATCGTGCAAGATGTGAGACACACTGGATGTTACATCCCAACAAGGTCATTTATGATTCATAGAAATATGGTTCTTACAGCTCTGAAGGCTAGAAAATCAAAGAAGGAGGCAATAACAATTGGGTGTCTTATGTAGGCTCATTTCTACACACACACACAACTATATTCATGGTATCTTCACACGGTGAAAGGACCAAGGCAGCTCTCTGAAGCCTCTTGTACAAAGGCATTAATCCATTCGTGAGATTTCTGCCTTCAGGGTTTAACCAGCTCTCCCCAGGACATTGGTGATTAGGTTTCAGTCCACAGATCGGAGACACACTCACACATTCAGACCGTAGCGTGCAGGGAGGGGCACTCGACTTGGATTTGAGAACTGATTAGGAAAGATTTCTGGGGAAAGTGATAGCCAAGCCTTCGAAAACACCAAGACTTTATCCAGACAAATTGGATAAATGCCCCAGAGGCAAGGAAGCCGAACACATAATCAGCACCAGAAGGGAATCAATGTGAGCTAAGGGTACTCAAGAGAGACATGGGCTCAGATGAAGATGCAAGAGGCTCATCTCGAAGGGGCTTGCAAGCCATTTAGACAAAAGACAACTTTATCCTCAGGGCAATGGGCAGCTTTCAGTTGATTTCAGGCAGAGACCAGAAATGATGTAATGAGTGGTTTGGCCGTGTGGAGGATGGATTTGGACTAGAGCAGCGAAGAGGATGCTACTGTAAACAAGATGGGCAGAGACAGGGCACTGGGGACAGGAAGCAGAGGGCTCCTCACGTACTGGGAGATAGATCTGGTAGGACTCAGTAACTAACTAGGAATAGGTGCGAAGGAAAATATTGGGAGTTTCTAGCCTAAGGATCTGTGAAGGGAGAAGCGAGATTTGAACAGAAGGCAATGGCTCCACATTGTACATCCTGTGTTGGAGGTAAAGTGTACCTAAATTGATAGATGCCGTCTAAGTTAGGGTTTCTATCGCTGTGACGAAATACCACAGTGGAAGCAAATCGGGGAGGAAAGAGTTCATTTGGCTTACACTCCCATATTGTTCATTACGGAAGGAAATCAGGACAGGTACTCAAACAGGGCAAGAACCTGGAGGCAGGAGTCTCTCATAGACTGCAGACTCACCAGCCCAGGGGTGGCACCATACACAATGGGCTGGACCCTGTTCCACCAATCACCAAGTCAGAAAATTCTTCATAGCTGGATCTAATGGAGGCATTTTTCCAACTGAAGTTCCTTCCTTTTAGACACTCTAGTGTGTGTTAAGTTGACATAAGACTAGCCGGCACACATGCTCGCTGAGTTCTGGGAATGCATCTTAGAACAAGCAGCTCTGGAGCCCTCAAGAAGGGAGTGTGGAGCTGAGTCAGGAAGGATTAATGCTGGTGGATAGGGTGAGGAGGAAAGAAAACATGCTAGGAAGAAGTGGTACAGAGGGCTGGAGACACAGGGCAGGCCAGTCCTGATGGCCTTCTCCATCATCTTTGACGTCTGGGCAAGCTAAAGAGCCAAAAACTTCAGACAAGAGAGAGATGACAACCTTTGTTTTAGAAATTAGACTAGCCCGGATATGACCTGTCAGCGGGAAGAAAGCAGACCAATTTAAAGACTGGGGTATGAGCACATTCAAAAGATCAGCTCCCAAGCTGGGGCAAAGACCAGGCGGTAGAGAGGAAGGAACAGATTTGAGAAATGCAGTATTCAATAGCTATGGAGGAAGTTAGCGAGGACAGTGCTCGGGGGTTCTGCTTTGGCGACCTGGAAGACAGGCAATACCACCTGGGGGCTAGGGAACCTTGGGTGCAAAATGTCAGGGCAGACTGGTCCCAAACCTTGGTTTTTCATTTTAGTCTAAAGCCATCAGTCTCTAAAACAGTTGAACGTGTGTCCCTACAGGAAACAATCGCCACTGCTCCGTCTGCACCAAGGAATGTGATTTCACCTAGCCCCTAGCCTCTTAGCAGTCTTCGGGCTTAGGAATTAGTTCCGTATTTGTGAAACGGTTTGGTCTTTAGACAGCAGCAGTGCGATTATTCAGCGTCCACGAGGCTGATGAAATCCCTCCGGGATTTAGCACTTGCATTGTTGAAAAACAGCTCAAAAGAACCAGGTGCTTCTCTGCAGCAGTCAGTGCCTTAAGTTTGCCCAAGTCCCCGAGATGCCCTATGTGGTGGTGGCTGCTCCTCCAAGTGTCTGTAGAGACAAAAAACGGGCAGCAAGGGCTTTCCTGAAGAATTTCTGCGTAGGTTCCATCCCTGAAGTCCTGGCATCACACCCTATCCACCCACAGCACCTCCTTTGCCATCATTCAAGGCGGTTTATTTACCCATTCATTGTCTGTCTTTCCACCTACACAAGGTCCTGGGTGAGGGGGGAGCTTTCCAGCTTCTCCACCTGGGCCTAACCAATAGCAGCATTGTTTGCTATGAAGCTGGGAATCCACTGTTCTGTCAGTCTTGACTCTTGGAGATAGATCCCTGTTTGCAGGCTCGTTTAAGCCGGCAGCATTTTTACATGACCACATTGATGGTTAACAGTCCAGTGCCTTTTGCTTTTCTTACCAACCACGGCTCAGAGCCCTGGGATCCTTCCCTATTACCAATGCACATCTCTTCCTTCCCCTGGGAGTCTTTGATCCCCCCCCCCATCATAACCCACAATTTAAAGCTCAACAACTGGGTCAAGCAGGCTCTTAACCCTGGTGCTAAAACTGATGCTTGCTCAAGTTGGTCACTGTGCTGTACACATTCATACGTTGACTACCGTTCCCTCACTACCTTTAAATGGTTTTGCTAGGTAATGCATGGGAACTTTCACAAGTAGATCAGCGTAAGAAAGGATTCCTAATGTTAGCCATGAGCAAACTCGTTTACGTGAAAGGGAACCCATAGCGTGGATTACTGCTGATAGGTCTATGTATATAATTATGACAGAGTCAAGAAATACAGGTTCTGGAAAGGGGTTGGGGACTAGAACCTCGTCATGTTTACTCTATTTCTAATGGAATGCAATGTTTTTATTGCTTTCAAAGGAAGTTAAGGTTCATTGAAAGGAGTCTTAACTTGAAATGTGTTGATTCTGCAATGCATTCTTAAGTGGACGGTCTTGAACGAACCTTCCTCTTTAGTTGGCTTAATTGGATTCCAACCGGGCAGAATAGATTCTTAATCAGAATGTATTTTATTTGCTTAAAATGAACACCACTGCAGTTGCCCCCTATTTATCAACAGCGAGGTCATTAAGAGCCATCAGCGGCTGACCTTGACAGATTCCATTACTGAAATAATGAAACCGGATGGCTTACTATTATTTGCTAATGACTCTACATGGCAGAGAAAGCTTGAAACCGGGGTGAGAGAGAGCTCTTCCTCAGGCAGGCTGACCCCAGGGAGGAGGTGAGGCAGGAATTAGTGAAAACTACCGAGAACTTGATGAAAACCAAATGCCTCTCAGGCAGAGTTTCTACAAATGAAATGCAAATTCGAATATCTATCTTTTAATCACTGGGCTGATTACTTAAAATTTGAGTCTCCAGATGTGTTTGTGGGAGGCTGACGAAGGGGGGAAATGAGAAGGCAGCTTTGACAAAGCTCTGGCTATTTCCTAACAGCTCCTGAGGGGATGGATGCCCTGATTCACTGAGGGCATCCAGGCTTAGGAGGGGAATGAAGGGTAAACCCCAAGAACAAGAAGGAAGGAAAAGCAAGTCAGAGTCTTCTCAGCCTTATCAGAGCTTTGCAGTTCTCACGTCTGGAAACCTGAGTTGGTAGGCAAAGGGAGTGATTTTCTTAGGCTTTTTTCTTTCCCAAAGGTATTCACAGGTTAGTAGTTTTTTCCTCACTGATCTGTTTTGAGCTCGTTAAAAATTCCCTTCAGAAGCGCTCCGTGTTCATCAATTATAAATTTATGACCCACAGAAAACAACCTAGCTATTTTCACTTCTCTGGGCAGGACCAGCCGTGCATACAGGAGCGTCTTTTCTTCTGTGACACAGCTCGGGGGACACCGGAAAGGCAGGCTAGCTCAGATGCCCCCCCACCTTTCTGAAATGTCCCATCAGGCATGTGTTTCTTCACGTCTCTCAAGCATTTTGATGTTTCTACCTTCTCGCATAAAAGCATCGGAGGAGATCGTGTACCCCTTTGCTCTTAGCATGTGGAGTTCCAGCCTCAAAGGAAGTCCTGTTGGGGCTGAGTCCCATGGAGTGGATCAGTTTGGAGTAATTATCTGGATGAGGGAAAATAACACTCAGAGGGAATGGCAGAAGCCACTTCCTCCGGTCTTATGGTTTGAAGAGGGAGGGACCAGCTCTGACTGAGCCAGTCTCTACCACCCAGACTTTGTGGCTCACTGATTCTCCAACCAAAGTCAGCTTAGGCATTTTCAAGCCTGTCGGCCGCACTGGAACCCATGGTAACGAATAATAAATACAGACAGGGGCAGGCACTCTATTTATCTCGAAGACAGAAGTGAAGTCTGTGTGGCTACCCTTGTGTCCCCGAGTCGGTGGTCTAGGTTGCTGATAATTTCTTACCCAAGACATTCGCTGGAGATCTCAGGATGACCTCTGTTGAAGAAGGCGAAAGCCCAGCTCTGACTAAACTCTTGGCCAGTGCTGACCAGCTCTAATTATATAAGTGCAGCAGCACCATTTGTAACTCTACTTGACCTTGCTAATCGGGGCCCAGCATATGGGAAGTGCAGATGCAATTTCAGACACACTCTTTAAAGCACATAGCTCCTTTAAAAATGCATTTTTTTCTACCAGCCTATAGTTCACAACCCCAGAGAACCTAGACAACAAGGGGGACCCTACGAGAGACATACCTGGATCTAATCTACATGGGAAGTAGAAAAAGATAAGATCTTCTGAGTAAACTGGGAGCATAGGAATCATGGGAGAGGGGAGAAGGGGAGGGGGGAGGAAGGGGGAGCAGAGAAAAATATATAGCTCAATAAAAACAATGAAAAATCCATACTCAAAATAATTTTAAAAAATACACTTTATGTATATCACTTTAAATACAGAGTATATAGCCTTTGTAGTTCTTACAACCTAAGACTACAAAGATGATCACCCTGCAGACGGTGGACCTGAATGCAAATGGATGTGTTATTAGGGGATTTATGCTACATTGTATTACCAAATTAATTGTTTTAATATTAAAATTTTATTTTAAGTATATGGGTGTTGGGGCTGCATGCATGTATGTACCATTCATAGGCCTGGTGCTAGCGGAGGCTGGAGAAGGTATCAGATCCCCTAAAACAAAAGTTGTGGGTGCTGGGAATTGAACCCAGGTCCTCGGGAAGAGCAGCTAGTGATCTTAACCACTGAGCCATCTCTCCAACTCCCATACTATCAAATTTAATAAAACAAATAAGTAAATTTATTTGGCAGAAGAAAATTATAGTACAATTATTTTCAAGATAGATAAAAATGGCTTTGAGAACATAGTCCCCCCACAGTGAGGAGCCTCAGAAACAGAAAAAACAGAAATTAGAGATTCTTCCTTAGGTGATAATTAACAGCAACTTCTATTAGTTGATAGAAAAACTCAGCTCTCACCTCAAAGGGGGTAAGATAGTTTATTCTAGAGCCAAATGTAAATAATCTTGGCTTGGGGACACAGATCCAGGTCACCCCAAGTACCATGTTCCAATGTGACAAGAGTTCCACCAAGTTTTACAGAGTATCAGACCAAAGGCAGGTTGTCAAGAAAGATGCTTTTCAAACACGGTGGGGAGCAGCAGGAAAGGAGACTGCAGCAAAGGGCGGCGGGGGGGGGGGGGGGGGCATCCCAGCTCTAGGCTTCAGATTCTGCCTGAAGACACTCGCAGCCCGTGTATTGGTTCAGGCTGCATTAGTTAGTTCTGGTTCTGGTTATTTGAAAAGAATCTGCCTGTTTATTTTCAGATGTTTGATCTAACAGAGGTAGCAATGAAGAGCTATTAAGGGGCTAATAATAATAATAATAAGCCCGTTGGGCCCGCACCATTTCCAGTTCTCCCCGATTGTGACATCGTGATCACATCAATCTTTTACAGTTTTTCATTTTTCTCCCATGCAAACATCAGCTTACATATTAAATGAACTGTGAGGCAGAGTATAACTTGTGTTGTATGAGTTCACTTAAAAATATCTTCTAGTTTCTAATAAACAGATCCAGAGTTAAACTGTGCAGTGCATCCAGCTGAGAGCCCAGACCGGAAGGGAGAAGAGGAAACGAAGGGGAGAGTGGGCATGAACAGGATATGAGTTTGGACCCCAAAATGGGAATAGCTGGTAACTGGGGAAAGTCTATGCCTGCTTTTCAGGGGGAAATGAGAAAGAAGGTTGCTGGGGGGAGGGTGGCGAGAAGAAGCCAGGACGACCTTTGAAAGCCATCTTAAGGTCAGTGAAAGACCACACTTCCAATGATAGATACTAAAGGAAATACACTCCCAGCTCGCATCTCGGAAGTCTGCAGCGTTGTCCAAAATAATGATAACTGCTTTGTTTGTTCAAACATTTAAGGAATCAGATTAACTGGTTTAAGTGTGTGTGTAGTGTGTATATGCATGGTGTGTGTATATATTAATATATATGTGTAAAATATGATGTGTGCATATACGTAAGTTTCTTCTTCCTTCTCTTCTTCTCCTCCTCTTGTATATTATATCCCGACTGCAGCTTCCTCTCCCTCTCCTCTCCCAGTCTCTCCCCATCTCCCTTATCCCTAGACCCATGTCTCCTCTATCTTCCCTCAGAAAAGAGTGGGCCTCCCAGGGACATCAACCAAACGTGGCATAATATGTTACAAGAAGACAAAGTAGACCAGGTACATGCCATCACGTCAAGACTGAACACTCATTTTCCACCCAGTAGGAGGGAAAGGGTCCCATAAGTAGGCAAAAGAGTCTTTTTGTTTGTTTTGCTTTTTTCTGAGACAGCTCTAGCTATCCTGGAACTAGCTCTTCTAGACCAGGCTGGTCTCGAACTCACAGAGATCCACCTGCCTCTGCCTCCCAAGTACTGGGATTAAAGGTGTGCGCCACCACCACCCAGCGAGTCTTTTTTTTTTAAATGCAGAGTTTTACCGTGTAGTCTTGTCCAGCCTAGACCTCACTATGTAGACCAAACAGACCTTGAAATTTTGACAATCCTCCTGAGTGTTGGTATTACAAAGCATACATCACCATACCCAGATGACTAATTGTGTCTTTTGTATGATTATTAAAAATCTTGGCAATGCTCTGACCACTGAAGACTGAAATGAAGGAATAATACACGGACTGCAGCCAACTGATCCTTGACATGAATGATGGGCTTATTTTTTCAAATTAGAATCTTAATAAGGATTGAAATCAAATTTCTAAACCACGTGGTAGGGAGTTTCCCTAAGATGTAACAGAAGTCAGCAAGCGCATAACAATGTTATATGCAATATTTTTTGATAACTCAATGAAGGAAGCAAAAACCTTAAGCAAGGCAATAAATCCAAGACAAATTAAGTTCTCTACTTCACATAGTAAAAATTTATTTAAATATTAATTCATACTTCAAAAAATACAAAGATAAATTTGCGCCACCTATAAAATGACATTTTAGAGACAAATAGCATAATTGAGCTTTGGGGAAAATAATCAGATGGTTAGGTGGTTTTCAGGCACTTGTCTTTTGTTTCTAATGACGTCAGCCACTAATTAAAAATGTTTCAGTTCAGTCCTCATAGAAGACACCGCCGGGACCTACTCACTGGTGCTCCTTTTGACAAACTGGCTCCTTTGTGCATCCGAAGGTGAAAAATCTCCAGAGTCATTTGACGTCTAGAGTCACTCAATGTCAGCTTTCTCAAAGATTAGTCAGGTGACATACAGATGGCTGGGCACACCTTGAGGGGACCCATTTTGTGACGATCGAATGTGCGAATATGAGTGTGAAGCCTTTGCTGACAGCGTTTTCCTTTGCACACTTGTGATTACCAACTGCTTCTCTCCTCTTGGAGATATAATCTTTCTAAAACCCCTTGCTGTTCTTAGAACTTCTGAGTCTCTTTTTCCTGAGAGAATGATGTGTGATCTCCAAAGGGACAGCATTGCTATCTTCTGCATTCGAGGATGGGAAGGGGGAGCCCAGTCTCCTAGAGCTGCGTCTCTCCAAGTTACAACTACCTTTTGCCATTCTGTGGTCCTGATCCTTTGCATGAAGCCAATTAGTCAGTACAGATGGTCACTCTGGTTTCCAGGAAAATTTAAAATGGCCTATGTGTGGCAGACGGAGCTGTCAGTCATCCTTCTTGAGGATGGTCTAGTTTTAATCTTGGGAATATGTGTGCCGCGGGTTGCATCGTCAAGGCTCTATAAAAAGATAACATTTCTTCCTATCATTGCAATCCCTTATCTATTCCCGTGTGCATCAGCCCTGATTAACTGTGGGCCCAACAACTGCACTGTTTTCTGGACGATCCTTGAAGAGAAATTTTCTAGGTTGGAAGATGATTTTGTTTGAATCTCCCTTATGTGACCTTGTATTGATCGTCTGGGTGGCTCTCTGTGCTCTTAAGACTCTCCCACAGCCGATGTTAGCGGTTTCAGTGTGTGGATTAACCACCAGTGTCAAACCACTTCCTCTCCCTAAACTTACTGAGATCATCTGGAACACACCTTCTGCGGTTCTCCCTATCCTGTTCTGACCTTATCCTTAATAATGTACTGAAACTTTGATTTAAATATGGAGGGTTAACTTTATATTTCCCAAGGAGTGAGCTGAAGAACAGGGTGGGTTATTGAAGCTTTGGGAGGCTGGGAACTCTCAGGCAGCTGAGCAAAAGGGGACTGATTACAACCAGGGGGGAGGGGAGAGAGGTTCAGCTGTTGGCAGTTCAAGGTCAGTGATGGGACGACAGGAAATAAAATATTTTGTGATCCCCAATGGCAGACTAGATGAAGCAATGGCTTACAGTCACAGAGAGGAGAGAAGCAAAGAGGATGCTGCCCTTTGTTCCTAGCAACAGAACGTGATGATGGAATTGCGACTGTGCATGTCGAGGTCAGACCCGAACCAGCCCTTCATGTTCTCACCATCCTGAAAGCGACATTGACCGATCACACTTTGTTTTCCATTCCTCTTGACAGGGTCATGCTGTGTCCTACAGACCATCTGGCCTCAAACACTGAGTCTTCTGCCTTAGTCTCCTAAGTGCTGGGATTACAAGAATGCTCCCCCACTCCTCGATTTCTCTTGAACCTTCAGAAGTCAGGGAAGTGTTGCAGGCCTGCGCTGTTGCAGTGTCCCGTGCAGCAGCCACCAGCCACGTGTGTCAGTTGGGTCATGTGACATGTGCATCCATTCGCCACTGGATGTGGCTAGTGTGACTGGAGACAGTTAAAGTTTTAATTTAAAAACTTAAGTTTTGAATCCACTTAAATGTATGTTGCGATACTATACCTAGTTGTCCACTCCTCTGGACAGCACAGAATTAGGTGATGTAAGGAAAAAATGGAGGGGTCCTTCACTAAGGACCACTTTTAGTGCAACTGTGCTATTAGATGTACGTCATATGTGTGGGTGCTACTTATCATCCACCCCAACGGGGGCTGCTCAGGGCTGCTCCTCAGGGCCGGAGCTCCTGAAGGTTGCTCCTGAAGGAATGAGGTAAGCTCTTCTGGGCTCTTACAGCCACTGCCTGAGACCTTTGCTGTCTGCTTTCATATGCTCCATTATTCCCAAGTTCTGCTATCTTTATCTTGCCCACATCCCGGGACTCCTAAGAGGATTCATTTGCGCGAGTTTTAGAAATAGCTTTGTAGATTAAAATTCTGTGGAAAGTGTCTATTACCACTGGCAGTCCTGACTTAGAGAGATTAAGCTTCTGACACTTCCTCGTTACAGGGCTCAGAGCCACGAATTTGTATCATTAACCCAGGAGGCAGGCCCTTACGGACACGCCCTCAGAGAGAGGATGTTTTCCCACAGAGCTAGCCTTTCTGCTCCTGCAGCCTGCTGGCACACTCCCTCACTGCTCTGCCCATCCTAGAGTCTCAGGCTCCTGACAGAACTGACTGACATCTGCCTGGGGGCTGTGCCAACAGGTCTGTCTGGGGCCAGTGTTACCAGCTCTGTCTGAGGCAGGGAGAGGTTGGTCCCAGGGCTAAGCATCATCGCACAGTGAGAAGTACAGTCACCTGGAAGTCAGGAGCTTTGAGCCCTAATGCTGCCATGTTAGTTATGAAGGCATAACATAGTCTCTTTTTAAAAAAATATTTATTTATTATGTATACAATATTCTGTCTGTGTGTATGTCTACAGGCCAGAAGAGGGCAGCAGACCTCATTACAGATGGTTATGAGCCACCATGTGGTTGCCGGAAATTGAACTCAGGACCTTTGGAAGAGCAGGCAATGCTCTTAACCACTGAGCCATCTCTCCAGCCCCAACATAATCTCTTTGAGCCTCTGCTCTGTCATTTAATGCATTTCAGTGATCCATGACAGGCCACCTATTGTTTCATTGGGGACTGGAGTCATCAGTGAACTGCCACTTCACAGAACGTATGCTCCCATTAGGGGAACTGAAAATAAAACATGACAAATACTTTTTAAATGCGCTAGAAAGCTAGGGAGAAAAATAAACCGCCAGAAAAGGGTGGGAGAGAATATCATTTCTGCAATAGAATCAGGGTAGGTCTTACAGAGACACAGATCTTAGAGCAGGGGCTGGACGAAAAGAAGTATGTAACCCTATATGATCCAGATCCTCAGGTAACACAGGGTTGGTTTAGAACAAGATGGGGAACCTTGAAAGTACAATGTGATGGGTCACTCTCACTGAGTGACAATAACAGCTACTGTGGATGTGTCTAACACGTGCCAGATGCCAATAATTTAAAATTATCTTTACCTTTTCTTTCTGTTTCTCTCTATCTTCTCTGTCTGTCCCCGTCCCCCACCCTGGTCTGTTTGTGTGTCACTGGGAATCAATTCCCGGGCTTTGAACATCTGTGTGCACACTCTGCCACATGCCTGGCTCCAAATACTTTACATCTGAAAGCTGGTATCAACTGCTCCCCCTGCTTGGAAGACGAAAGTTAACAGTGAAGCTTTGAACTGTCAGTCTCAGAAAATAGGTATTTCCAACCTGAATCTGACTCTGCTCACCACTGGGGTATTTATCTCGATATTAAGAATTGGCTAGATATGCAGAGATGAGGAACGAAACGCAGAACCAGCGAGAGCTGGTTCCCCCTGGGACCACGAGATGCTGCTTTCCCCCAACCTTTTCTGAGGATGCCTGAGGATTTAATAGCTTGAAGCCCAGATGGTGTCTATACCTGGAATAAAGGGCACATTTGCTTATTGTTCACAATGAAAGACCTGGACCTGGTTTCCTTACACTTAGCTTCCTTTTCCTGCTGTTCTCAAGCTGTGGGTCACCACCCCTTGGGGGGTCAAAGGGCCCTTTCAGAGTGGTCACCTAAGGTCATCAGAAAAACAGATATTTATATTATGATTCATAACAATAGTAAGGGTACAGTTACGGAGTAGCAAGGGAAATTATGTTATGGTTGGGGTCACCGCAGCACGAGGAACTGTATTAAAGGGTCGCAGCACTGGGAAGGTTGAGGACCACTGCTCTAGTGGCATCAAGTGTCTGTAGAGGTGGGAAGTGACAGTCAGAGGGCCAGTGGACAGTGTGATTACCGGGTGAATCTCCGAGCCGAGAGTCCTATCCGTCTCTATCTAAGAAAGAGTGGCAGGCTAACTCACTAGCTGGCTAGCAGAGTCTAATTTAAAGATCTAATCGGGGCACCTTTGCTCTGGATATCTGTGTGAATTATTAGACTTTCAAGGAGAAAATAGAAGAGAATTCAAGGAGGAATGATAAAAAGAACCTTCTAATCATAAGGTATTGAACTCTTTGAGTAATGGTCTAGATAAATTATAGAGCACACAAAGAAATGATGGCTCATTTGTTTTCCAGTAAAGATGTAAAGAGATGGTTCTTAAGCAGCAGGTTTCTTTCAGCATTGGAAGAATAGATGATTTTGTGGGATGTATTAGCTGTTCTGTTTCCATTTTCAAGCATTTACCCCATGTCTGTCGTCATACAGCTAGGGGAATGCTGTTTCCCTTCAAACACCAGACCTTGGGGAGCCCTGGACATTTGAATGTGAGCACCTAACATCCTTGCCTTTGTGAGCTGCCAGAGCAAGATCAGAGGCAGGCTGGAAAGAGGAGGTGAGAAGGACAGCAAAGCCCTGGGGCAGCACCTTAACATTTATCCAAGGTCCTGGAGGGTAACGGCTTGGGCAAGAACAAACACAACTGTCAAGATCATGGTTTCAAAGACTCCTCCACATGACCGAAAGCAAATGCCAGGACGAGGACTCACACACCACCCAGAGTCCAGAAAATATCACTGCTGATTTTATTTTCTTTAAAGCTAGGGGATTAGCACCCTACAAATGGTGGTGACTCCTAGCTCTTGGCAAGAACCTGTTCACGGGGAGTTGACTCTGTGTTTAACGGAGTCCCTGTTTTACCCTCTATGAGGCATGTGCATGGTTTATCTTCATGTGATTTTGAAGGAGGTCTAGGGCAGATAGAAACTCATCGTTGAACAAACATGTGTGTTGCAAGACCAGGGTACAGCTCACTTTCCTAATGTATGTGAGATTCTGGGCTCAATCTCCAGAAGCATCCTAAAGAATATAGTATAAACTATATCCATGTTCCCCAGCTTCTATTTCTAAGAGTGAGTGTGGTGGTTTGAATAAGAACGGCCCCTAGGCTCATGGATTTGAATGCTTGGTCACCGGGGAGTGGCACTATTTAAAAGGATTAGGAGGTGTGGTCTTGTTGGAGTAGGTGTGGCTTGGTGGAGGAAGTGTGTCACTGGGTCTGGGCATTGGGGTTTCAGAAGCCCAGGTCAAGCTTGGATTTTGTCTAGAAGCTCTCTTTTTCTACTGCCCGTGGATCCGAATGTAGAACTCTCAGCAACTTCTCCAACACCATAGCTACATGCATGCTGCCATGGTCCCTGCCATGATGACAATGGACTAAAGCTATGAAACTATAAGTCCCAGTTTGATGTTTTGCTTTATTGGAGTTGCTGTGGTCATAGTGTCTCTTTTCAGCAATAGAACACTAAGACTGTGAGCAAAATTTCACTGCTAGTATTGTCATACAGGAAATTGAAATAGGACATACATACACACACTCATATATATATGTGTGTGTGTGTACATATATATATATATATATATGTATACACACAATACACATACACATATGCTTAAAGACAGGGGCAACTGTAATGGGAGAATTAAATGGAGAGGGTGAGGGAAGAAAGGAGAAAGGGAGGGAATCTGGAGAGGGACAGATAACACTAAGGGCCATTTTGGGGGTCAGATGTAAACCCACTACAGTAGAAACTTCTTAAAATATACACATATGAAAGAAATATAAAAGAACTCCTCAAATAATGGGGGAAACAAAGCCCCAACAAAGACATCTCTTGTCATCAAGTGAAAATCCAGTGTCAGCAATAGGTCACATCTAATTGAGATGTTGGCCAATGGAAGCTTCATGGAAACCCTCAAACAACTCAGGCTATTGCCAAGGCTGTCGGTTGCTCTCCGTAAGCTCATGGTAAAGCCTTATTGCTGAATGTTAACATATGTCTTTAAACACGGATAATTTGAGCTGATGCCTACCCAGAGCCTTCACCCCTGCTGACTAGTGTGCACAGACCTGGAAGGTACTCTGTACACTGTCAGAGGAGAAAGGTAAGCACCAACCCTGCTACAGAATCTCTGATCTACAATGGTGACCTGTCTGCAGAATATGCTGGTGCAAAAGGGGAAGATTTTGTGGTTTTGTAGGTTTTCTTTATATGTGTGTCTTGGTGTGTATGTGTTTGGTGCTCTCTTTGTTTCCTTTCTGTGTGCTTCTCTATTTATTTTTGTTTTATTTTTATTCATTTGTCTATTTTTACTTGCTTGTTTGTGTTCTTAATGGAGAGAGAAAGAAGTCCTGGAGCTGGAAAGTGGGGGAGGTGGGAAGAATCTGGGAGGAGAATTGTCATCAGAATATAATGTATTGTGTATATATATATATATATATATATATATAAACCTTTTATTTTAAAAACAAAAAAAGCAGATGTATTGGCCTCATCAAAACTAGACCCATTTATATATCAAAGGGTATTGCCAAGAACACAAAAAGAGCTTATAGAATAATGTATAGAATGCAAATCATACCGGCTAAGATTACACTTCCAGGCTAGATAAAGAGCACCCAACACTCAACAAGATAACACCACCAACTAAAGATGAGCAAAGGACTCAGACATTTTTGCAGAGAAGACATACAAGTGGCCAATAAGCATATGAAATGATGCCGATTTCATTAATTAGTAGGGAAATACAAATTAGGACCACAAGGTCATAACAGTTCACATATAATCTAGTGGTCAGAATGAAAGCAATGGGAAATATGTTTGTAGCTGAGGGCTGGGGAAGTGAGAACCTTCTTCCATTGATAGTGGGGACCCAAAAAGCTATAGGAGCTTTAGAAAAGACTTTGACACTTGATGGTGGTAGTGTATGTCTTTAATCCTAGAACCTGGGAGACCGAGGCAGGCGAATCTCTGAGTTCAAGGTCAGCCTGGTCCACAGGGTGAGTTCCAGAATGACCACACACACACACACACACACACACACACACACACACACACACACAAAGACTTTGGTAATTCTTTAAAAATATAAAAAACAAAACCTAAAACCTAAATCTACTAAATTACTCAGTAATTCCATTCATAGGTACAAACCTGAAAGATTTAAAGATAAAATCAGATAGTTATTTGTGTGCCCATCTTCACTGTGATGTCACTCACAACAGACAAAGGAGAGAAACAGCAGCTTAATCATCCATTCACCACTAAGCAAACTGTACCTCCACAGAATATTACTCAGCAGTAAACAGTAATCTAAGGGAAATCACTGAAAGGGAAAACATTGTGTAATCCCACTTACATAAAATGCCTAGGATACACAGATCATTAGAAAGTTGGTTAAGGATAACCCAGGAGCACAGCTGGAGAGAGGAAAAGGTTACTGATTAATGGAAACAGTTTGTGTTCAGGCGCTGAGGGCTTGGAAACAGTGCAGACAATAGATGGCATTCTAGGTGCCTTTAATGCCACTTGACGATATGCGTAAGAGTGGTTAAAATAGCAAATTCAGTGTTAGATATTTCAGCATGCTATATGTTTTTAAATCATACATCTATCTTTGTGATTTTTGAAGGATGTGAATTTTAAATTCATCAAATAGAGGTAATAAAATTACTGCCACCCAAACACATATACCTGAGCTAATGATAAAGAGGTAAAACTGAAAGACCAGTGTAGACTTCTCTAGGGTGGAGGTGGCTGACACCAGACCAAAGACGCTGCCTGAACACACTACTTTATTTCCCTTTTGCCAGGTGGTAAGAAGTGGGTTGGGGAAGGACAGTTAATAGATTGTGCTAGACTAACACGAGGGAAATACTCGCAGTACTGGAGTTATTATGACCCCAAGGTGGAGAAACAAAGGCATTAGCAATGCCAGGTTACATAGAAGGAGCAGAGCATAGACGGGCAGGTGATGTTCTTGTGGCTGTAAGCTACACCGCATGTGGCAGACAGAACATGAAATGGAAATCACTGTGCTAGAGTTAAAATATTTCGAGTGCTATTGTATTGGTCAGTTTTTTAAAAGAGAGAAGATAAAAAGAGAAAGGTTGACTTCATACATTGCAGCTCAATGATGACTTGGTGTCCAATTAGATAGCCTGGGATAGGCTTTGGGATAGATTTCCTCTGTCCTGTAGTTGTACGGATAATGCAAAATCTTAGTCCGCAGATCAGGTCTAATTGAGGTGGCAATGTTGGAGTGAAGCCAACGGTTTAGTTACAGATTTTGGAAATTCTACATTGTGTGCTACTTGAGAGCGCCCTAAATATTCTAACGGGTTCGGTTTCTGCAGCTAAGATTATGGGGTTAGAGATGAGCTTCGGGCTTCGGTAGCCTGCAGAAGTCCAGGTCACCTGGGTATTAATCTCATCATGGCCGTGTGACTGCTGATCTGTTCTCAAATTCTGCACCCATGGTGCAGATGCATGACAGTGAACTTGGCACTTGAAGACAATATTGAATGACGTCAGCATGTGGCTATAAACCTGTGCTAAACTAACAAAATTGAGTTGGGGAGTTTTTCTTTCTCAGCCAGAAAAACTGTACGCATGTGAGGACGTGTGTTTGATCCTCATGTAAATGCCAGGCATGGTGGCACATGCTTATAATGCCAGTGTTGGGGAGGCAGAGACAGGTGGATCCTTTTGGCCAGCCAGCTTAGCCAAATCAGGGAGACCCAGGTCAGGGAACATCTCTGGACAAGAGGTAAGGTGGCCAGTTTCTGAAGAATAAGAATCACAGTTGTCCTCCTGCCACCACGTGGACCTGTGTACATCTGTGCATTCCCCACAAATGGCATGTACACATGCACACACATACATGAGATAGACTATATATATCAATATTATATATTATATTATTAATGTTGTATATTAATCTAACCAACTATTATTATTATTATTATTATATTAACCCATTTTGCCTTCTCATGTCCCTAAGAGTGATATCAACTTAGCTATTCTTCGACTCTGACAAGAGAGTGAAGCCGAATACAGTCAGTCTTACAAATACAGTCTGATTCAGTTTCCTTGTATCTTGCATCCCAGAAAAATATGTTCCTAGCCCATAATTATTTGCATCAATTCTAACTCCAAACACACCAGACAAAGCAGAAGGAAATCAGTGTGGAGACCCGCCACCTCCAGGGCTGCTCTCTAGGTTCACCTGGAGCAGGTAAGGTTGGGGCAGAGTAGAACCTCTCTGGCCCTTCAGCCTTTCCCTAGTCTAATGCCATTGCTGTCCTGCTAATTCAGTTTTATGAGCCTGGTGAGGCTGTCAAAGAGTCCATTTTCTGCTCTGCACTCAACTCTTGGAAAAGAAAGGAAAATTGTCTTGAAAATGGACACTTAACATCACTCATTCAGCAGGGTCTACCAACAACATAGTATGTTCCACCAAGAACTAACCCCACGTAAGGATAACTCCGTGTTCATAACCTCCACACTTAGATAGCCAAAGGTGAAGCTGCAGTGAGTCAGACCTCTGAGAGGTTTTAGCTCCTCCCATGTATTGGCTCACCTAGCCATCTTTGAGCATGTCTCTGAAAATTGCATGGAGACTTGAGATCCTATGCTGTTGACACCCAACATCCCTCATGAAGCTTGCTGACAGCCTGAGGTGTTGGCACCCGAGTGCCACGCTGGAACTAGAATATTGAGAAGGATTACCAAAATGGAGCTTGAGTTGAGACGAATTCCCTGTAAGACAACCTTGTGGTTTCCTGAGCTGATTCTAGTTTTCCTTCTGTTTCTCTGTTTCTGCCTGGAAGTAGTCACTAATGAACGGTGTTGTCTTTCAAACATTGTGGTACCATTAAGATGGGAGGAGACACCTTTCCACCTCCCCAGCTTGCCGTGAAAACTGCCTCTGCGTACAGACTTCAGATCCAAGATAACAGGAGAGGAGATTCTAAAAAAAATCAAGGCCAGCACACAGGCTTGAGGAAATCATGCTGGGCTTCTCAAAAGACATTGGTAGTATTGACTAAGTATTGACTACGTGTCTCTGGGTGACTGAGAGAAGCCCAGCCAGACATATCCTCATCACCGTAGTGGTAAAGACACGTGAAAGGAGAAATGATTTCCTTCTGGTCAAGAGAATGGAAATCTCTGGCCTGGGTGGAGACCTAATATTCCAGAGGCCAGTCACCTGGCTAAAGGCACCCCCAAGGAAGGTGGATCCACCTTCAGAGCGTGCTAAGCAGGAAGGAGGTGCAATTATCTCCTTGATGAAGCAATGTCCTTTTCCTTTCCAGAATTCCCACTCCCATTGCAGTTGCTATGGGACTGCTGGGAGGCTCTTTTGGGTCTGCCACATCCTTTGGGCCCTAGAGTAACCTCCCTTTCCTTGTCTTTCCTCTCTCCCACCCTCCCTCCCTCTCTCCCTGATGCTCCTCAGAGCCTAAGTATGTCTTGTCTTTCGGGTACCTTGGTTTCCTTCTCTTTCTCTGACCTCCATGCCTGGTTCAAAGTGCAGGGCTTTCTTTCTTTCTCTTATCCATCTCTGTGCGCGGGACACCTGCTGAGATTGACAGCTGGCCTGCTGAGATTGACAGCTTGCAGGCTTTGAGTTTCCCTTTTAAACTGTGAGAGAACTGTTCTAAAGCTTTCTCCTGAGCCTGTTCTTAAATTATTTTATTAACTAGACTCAAATCCCCAACACTGTACCCTGGTTTCTCGTAATTTGTGGCAATTCTGGCCAGAGTACTCCCCCTGCCCCCAACAATTTTCAGTAACATCTCTTGCCCCTGAGAGCCTAAAACTCTCTTAGGCTCTATGTTGTGGTTAACTCAGCCACTCTGCATATTGCTGCTGGAGGTGCTTGCATTAAGAAACACATGGATAGGGCAGAAACCCTGTGAGTTTAGAAAGAAGTGTATATTCGGTGTGGCTCATGCAGTCGGCCTAAATCTCTAAGCAAACATTTAAGGAGTGCATCTGAGTCTTCTCAATACCAGCTTGCTCCTCAGATCCTATTGAATCAGATTCTCCGGGAATGGCCTTTAAGAAAATGCATTTTCCAGAAACTATGTGTTTTGCGGAAAAGTCATGCTTCTCGGAGATAAAGGTTTTCACCAAAGGTCCAGAGGTCCTCAGAGGCTGTCATTTTTGCTTCTATGTTCCTTTCAGATTTATCTGGATCTTGAGCAAGTACTTGCTTGTATAGGTCAGTCATATTCTCTCCAGAGAGTCCCTCCTTAGAACAGTTTATCCAAATTTAATACAAAAATGCTTTGAAGCAGGCAGGTGTGAGTCTGGCCACAGATTCATTGTGGAAAGGGCTTGAGGCAAGGAACTGTGAAGACTGTGGCAGGAGTCTAAGTTCTCTATCGCCCCACCCCCCAGGAATATTCCCCACGAACATAGGTCCTTCAATTTCTTTCACTCAGAGGAGAAGCTGAAATGGTCCGAAATATCACCTCAGGAACACAGGGAAAACATTCCTTGGTAGAATTAACGTGCCCCTCTCCTGAGTGTAAAGTTCTGGGTTACTGAACAATCTGTGCAAGAGAAGAAGCAGCATGTACGCACTTCCCATGCTCCGTGCAAACTCCTGGTGCTATATGATTTTCATTCTTGGCTTCTGCCCACAGCCAGCATTGCCAAAACCATCTCCAAGGAAACCAACATCAAATCTGGGAAAATATTGGAAAAGCCACCATGGAGATGTTCATCCAAACTCATTTGTTGTACTTTTCCAAGTATGGGCCCCTATGCACCAGGGAAGGAACAAGCAGACATTCGACTGTAGAAACCACTTCCTTATCAGGCAAAGGCACAAGGGCCTCTGGGGAAACATTCTCTTCTGTCAGCTCTTGGTTGGCCCTCCTTATTTTCTCCCCCTTCTTTTCTCATTTGTCATTCATTCAACGACATAGATGTGTTCCCATTTGTGGCTAAATATGTAACGTGCATATACTTCTATTTCTTCCTGTCTAGCTCTGGCCTGTGATACATAGATTTAAGGGAAGCCAATCACAAAGCTAGCATGTTTGAGTGTTTCTAGGGAAGCTGTTTATTAAACCGATAAGAATGCGAAGGAAAGCTTGCTGTCAACGTCACTAACGTCTAACACCGAATCATGCTGTGTATCTATTTTTAGTGTGATGGTTGAATAGGATGGCAGGGAGAGTGGGGTAGAGCTGCCTTAGGGGTGAGGAGCAGTGGAGAACATAAAGGCTTCTTGGTAAAGCTGTAGTTGACAGTGGCCTAGCTCCCTGCCTTCTTCAGGTGAACTCAATAAACTATTAAAAAATAAAAACAAAGGATTTTTGATTAACTGAAGACGCCTCCAGCATCTAATGCATCACGGTAGGGATGGGGATGTGGCCAGATATTTCAAAATTCCATGACTAAGGTAAAAGCGGGAGACTCAAAGTCACCATGCTCCCAGCACTCCTGGTAACTGGTGACTATCTCTCTTTATTTAAGACAAGCTTGAATATCTCTCTTCAGATGAAACAAATTTTAGTAAGGGCCGCTTCCAATAACAGATGGATGAATCGATCTATTAGTAAGTAGACAGGAGGCTGTCCTTGGCTCCTGTAACAAGCTGTATATGATCAACCGAGTGATGTATTTAGCCTGGGAATGTACTCTGTTAAACATGATCACCTATGTGAATTTTTAGAGAGGTTGAGTTGGGACTTTAAAAAGGGCAGGGATATGGAACGGCGTCCTAATGGATCTGCTGAATGACAGAAGACAATCAATTCACATTTTAAAGAGACTTTAGTAAGCTAAACATGAGGCATGGGAGATGGCTCAGAGGTAAAACACTCATCACACACAAACATGACCTGAATTTGGATCCCAGGATGCAGACACAGCTGGACATTGCAATCGCATCCCTAATCCCAGCATTCTTAAGTTGAGAAGGGGAGGTGGAGAGAGAAGGTCCCCTTGGATGCTCACTGGCCAGCTGGCCTGGAATACATAGTAGTGTCCACCAAGAGACTCTGTCTCAAACAAGGTGGGAGGCAAAGACCATTACTCAAGGTCCTCATATATATGAAATCATTCACACACACTTATACATCATATACTCCCTCCCCATAATGACACAACCTGATAATATCGAGAGTGGCAAACATGAGTGGTTTGGACCCTAAAGGTTCTTAACGACATATTTAATATGTTAGGCACCAAGGTTCTCCTCGTCTCTCTACCTCACCACAGCCAAATGCCCTAATTCCGGGCGTCAGATCTTAATAATAAACGAGAAAGGTAATTTAATAATTCACTTCCTAGATACCACTTTTTAAATATGCCATGGTAATTCACACTTCTTATAATAACACAAAAGATAGATGTCCCAAACTGGGGACCTAGAATGCTCCAGAAAATTGTTTCATTATGAGAAGAAATCTAGGTTCGTCATAAGCTAGTGATGTTCATCGGCTGACGTTTCCCTAGTATGGCCTGTCCAGAAGAATTTTGCAAGTTTTCTCATAAAAAATATTTCCCTTTCTAGATGTCACCAAACAGGAATTTACAACGTGACTGGTATGAGCCGGGGTTAATCCTGGAACTTTGATATAAAAATAGCAGAGGGTGATGCCTGAGCAGGATAAGTCTGGAAAGTTGGGCACCACCCCTGTGCTGCCAGGGGAACAATGTTCTGGTTAGAGACAACTGGGTTCACATCACCAACCACTGATACCTCATGGCAGTGGCCTATAGAATGTTGGAGTTATAAAAAACTTGGAGAAAGTTTGATTTTTTTTATACAATACACATTCTGATTACAATTCTTCTTCCTCAACTCCTCCCAGATCCTCCCAGAACCCAAATTCCCAACCTTCCTTTCTCACTTCCATTAGAAAACAAGCAAGTATCTAATAAAAGTAAACTAAGATAAAGTAAAAAGAAACAGAGCAGAATAGGACAAAATAGAAAAAAGAGGCAAAGAAAAAGCACAAAAAAACTACATAAAGGTTCAGAGAGTCACATTTTGCACACCCAGAAATCCCATAAAAACACATAGCTAGAAACCATGCTATATAAGCCAAACTAGTAAGGTAAAAAACAAGATGCACAGATAACACAGTATGATACTGAAAACCTCCCCAATACCATTGAGCCCCCTTTGTGTTGACCACCTATTGCTGGGCGTGGGACCTGCCTTCATTGTGCTTTGTGGACCAGTGAGACTCCTTTGCAGAGAACTAAATTTTCTTTTCCTGGGCATCTTAACCCTTTGTTTTCGAGGCCTTTTTCCCACCAAAAACTTCTGGGGAGAACTTCTTGGAAGTTCTCCCTCTTATTTCTCTTGCTAATAATCTTTTCGTCATTCAAGATTCGATTTTAACCTTTCCCTATTCAACCAGCTTCTCCGATGCCCAAATGCTGCCATGGTTCCCTACACGTCAATCATAACGGTCAATTCTGTATAGAATTGTTTTTTTCATTAGCTATATTTAGTATGTGTATATATTTATTTTAATTTTTTAAATGAAAAATTAAGGTTTTTGGCAACTTTATACACAAATGCAGTATTTTGTGGACATATCCACCGCATGTCCTCTCAGCTCCTGCTCCCACAGCTGATTTTTTTAAAACAGTCCATGAGCACTTCCACGTCAACCTGCTGAGCGCTCAGTTGTGCTCTCCCGTGCTGTGCAGTCCCTGGCCCACTGTGGCCTCTCACTTCTCTTGCAATGCTCTTTAATATGGCCTGTGAGAGGTTTCCCCTCTAAAAGCGAGGGCCTCGTGGAGCTGAAAGGAACCAGGAAAATGTGTCTCTGGGAATCCACATTCCAACTAAAGAAATTTAATTGCAATTTGATACGTGACTTTCCTCAGGAGGAGACAATCCCTGAATAAAGGAAAGAAGCATCCAGGGAGTGAACTAGACTTGGCCCGTTGATGCCAGGGCTGTGGGCTGTGGACAGTGCCCTAAGCAGTAGCCAGTTGTTGAGATCCTGCCTAGGCAAATATAGAGGTCTGCCTGCTTGCTTTTTTTTTTTTCTCTCTTTTCTGCTTCTCCCCTTACCTCTTTGCCCACCTGAAAAATCAACAGCCCTTAGAGGGTACTTTGATTCCAAAGTGGGAAGTCCCACTTTCAAAAGGAATGATTCCCAAATGCTGGCTGAAGAAATTTCAAGATCTCAAACGAAAGCTTAGCAATGAGTCGGGAGCCTAACCTGGCAAAGCTCACGCAGAGTCCTTTCTTACAGCCTCCACTGATTAGCGCTGTTAATAACTCTACCAGGCTGATGCTAAGCAGAACAATAAAACAAGCTCTTTCTTGCATAACTATTAGTCTTTATTACTTGAAGTATAGGGAGACAGTCTAAAAATAGCTTTGAAATGGGGCACAGAAATACAATTTCTTTTAAAGGTGTCTCATTGTCAGATTGAAGAAATTAGTTTTTGGATGGGTGCTTGGTTAGGCATTTTCTATTATCATGTGGATTGGGAGCAAGAGGGAGTACATTTTATTTCTGTTTGTTTTGCTTTCTCTTTCTTGTTCTCTAGAAACTTGTGACCTAGCAGGGAAATAGATTATTATCACATAAATGGAATAGGCGAGGAGATAGATTGTCAAAAGCAGGGCAATACTTAATTTCTGGAGAGAAGAGAAATTTGAAGAAGTGTTCTTAGAGGTGGTGGATTAAAAATTATCTAAGCAAGGGTAAGGGAGGGCTTGGCAGACAGACTTTTGCTAGATACTGTGAAAATAAAGGTGACTCATTGTGGCTGGGGAGTGACAAGCGAGCTGAGGTGCCCTAGGAGAAACACCCCTGGCCAGAGTTTACGGAAATTTTCTTGAAAATGTGAACACTTGGTCCCCAGTTAGTAAGCCAAAATGAATACTTTGTTCCTTAAATTGCTTTTGGTTGTTGCCTTAGGAATTGTCAATGATGTTCAGTTATCAGAGCATTTTGGAGGTATTTTCAGATTCAACTTCCCTATGAGAGTTCCATGAACACAAAGGGAAACACTTGGCTGGTTTTCTTTTTAAATTAAAATTATTAGCGCATATGTAAAGATGTACGGAAGTCCATATTTATGAGGTGCCATGAAATCGCAATGCATGTATACATTTTATGGTTAAGTATGAAAATATAATGAAAGTCTGGCATGAAAATAGTTGTTATAAATTAAAACTAGTTAGCTGTATTATTCTCCCCATCCCTGTGTGTGCATCCTGAGAAAAAGGTTCTCCACCTGCATAAAGGAAGAGGTTTGATCCAGGGACTGAAGCTTTTGGTTTAGGATTCCATGCACGAGTCACAGCTTCTGAGGATAAAGAGCTTGAATTGATGTGACCCAGCCTACCTCTTCATCTATTACAGAAGTAATAACACAGAGAATGGGTGCTTAGCCTTGAGGGGGCAAATCTTTCTATTTCGATGCATGTCAGAATTACCCTATACGTTGCAGATGCATTTCTGGAATGGGATGCTATTTATGGAAAAGGGATTTGAAGGGGTGTACTGGCTTGCCATCATATGACAATGTGCAAACACCATTTTAACCTTCCTATCCCTTGCTTGTCTGGCTCATGACAGTCAGGAAATAAAGGAACGTGTATTTCTTTTCCCACGGCATCAGCAAGGCAATCAAGGATAGAGTTTGCTCATTTTAAGCATTAGGGTGAAGTCACAGTTAGCTCTGGTAATGGAAATTAAATCTGAGAAGGAAACTATAATCGACAGACAATCTCAGGATCATTCTTAATCGAATGCCTCATTCACTGATTGTAGCTTCTGTGCCTGAAGAAGCTCACAAATGGGACACAGGATTGATTTGTAATTATGCTCTGTTTCCTTAGAAGTCGATGGAAGCCTAGGCAAGCAAGAACATGGCCATGCTAGTAGCTATAAATGGAAGAAAACAGGAGGCGTTAGAATTTACCGAGAGCAAAGAAACCCAAATCCTCTGCAAGCAGAGAGTTGAGGCTGCCATTGGTGATATAAGCCCTCAAGGTTGACCCCTGCCTCCAGGAAGTCTTTTTGACTCATCATGGAGTTGTGGTCTTCCATTCTTGGTTATCTAGACACATTGAAAGGGATGTTTGTGGTGATTACAACTGTATAAAAGTGTGAGATGACCATCCTGTCCTTTGGGATGTCAGTCTTTGGAAATGTGAGCCACAGCCCCCCAGTTTTGCCACCTCGGTCTCCCTACGATTATGATGAACACCCCGAGCCTTTCTAAAACCAGAAGTGGCTCATACCATACCTGCCACCCCCACAACTTGACGTCTGCACTTAGCCCCATAGATACATTTCCTCTGCTTGAATGTCCAGTGTCCTAACTCACTGCTTTTTAGAGTTTCAAATTGTTGTGAAACAGAAAATCAATCGACCCAGTCTTAGCCGACTTTCTATCTTGATGCTAGTTTAAAAACTGAGGTGCTGAATACTCCTACATGTACTTTTATTTTTCTATAGGAAAAAAAAATGTCAAATAGGATGGATGTTCACCTTTAATAGCTGTGTTAGCCGTCAGAGAACTAACACCTCACACTGTCACATGGAATAGGTGACCATGGTCACCATAGCACGTGTGAGGGCAGGGGTTGGTGGGGCCATCTTTAGCCACTGAATCTGGCTGACCAGCAAGTGAAAAGCCATGCTACACTGCTGCTTTAAATCACGGCTCTATGACCCCCCTCCCCCAAGCAAAGATTTCACGTGCCTTAGTGTCTGTTTTAAGTTATGTTTCCGAAAATTGCCTATTGATTTGGTTTATATCTTTCCTTACTGGGTTATTTGTCCTTAAAATTTAAGAGGCAGGTGCATCTGGCCTCTTAAAAAGCTTATTTCTTGGTCTGTTATCCGCATAAGTATTTTTGAGTTCACTCGTGACTGTTTTAGCCATACCAAACATTTTCCACAGAATTTGCTAAGTCTGTATTTATCTTTACAGTTCCTATACTCGGTGGCCTGTGTTAAAAGACCTGGCACACCACCAGGTGAGCTAAAAATACTAGAGAAATAACAAGCTATGACCTGGAGATACCAGGCGGCCGAGAGAAATTAAGGCTCTTAGTGACTTTATGTTCACCAGTGGAAAGATTGGAGCAATAATTACGAGGGATGAAATTTTAATTAGGAGAGAAATGAAAAGAAAAAAATCCTGTTGAAATTTAAGTAAGTGGGGAAAGGTAGAGGAAATGAAGAAAGAAATTGCAGTTCAATGAAAATGGGGACAGCTTAGGAGAGAAGTATGGGGAAAACAAATGGCAGTGATGGCATTAGACAGGTAAGAGGACACTAATTGTACCAGCCGTCACAGTGGATGGAGCGGGGATGCAGTTCAGGATTAAAGAGGAAAAATAAAACGCATCTATACATGGCAAAATGCACAGAAGGCGAAGAAAGAAATTACGTTCAAGTGAAGAGGAGAAAGATACACTGGAGAGGGTCAAACTGGATGAGGCATGGTGGGAGCAATATAGAGTAAAGTAGAATTCATGTGTCTGTGGGTACTGCCGAGGCAGAAGGAGAGGGCAGGATCATCAGGTGATGGGGGCGACCTCATTTCTCAAGCACCCACTGATTTGTCTGAGGCCAAATGAGCTTGCAGCCATGTTGTGGGCTGAAAAAAAAAATGAGAGCTGAGGTCAGAGCTCCTGTAGTCAAGAATGCACCAAGCTTTTGCCTGCAGCCACAGAGGAATACAGCAGGGAGAGAAAGCCACAACTAGAAATCGGTTCTTATGAGGTCACTGCTTAAAAGAAACAGTGTGACAGGACTAAGGGGTGCCTGCCCCTGAGTGCATACACGTGCACATGTGCACACACATGCGAGATATGTTAAAGCTCACGGATTCCCTTCTGGTGAAAGCTGTTATCAGCAGACTGCCTACTAGATTTTCAGGGAGAAAATCAGGACAGATCACTGAGATACCCAGAAAACAGTGATTGACCTTTGAGAGATGAATAACAGAGAACTAGTCCAGACAACCGAAATCTGTTAAATACTCAACTGGGAAAACCTAAGAACCTAGGAGCTGAAATACAATCTTTGAGAATATCCTAGATGGGTTTGGCAATAGATTAGAAGTGGCTGATAGGAGAAGAATTGGCGACATGGTTGGAGGGAGAAGAGAGCAGGAGGAAGGGAATATAGAAACTGAGCCCTAAGACTTGCAGATCAAAGATCTGTTATGCATGAGTTGGAGCCCCAGAGTGAGGGCAAGGGGGAATGATGCAGGTGCCATAATTGAAAGGATGATGGCTAAGGAATTTTCCACAGTGACAACAAGGTGTCATTGACCATCAAATTTAAGAACACATACCAATCAAGTTTAGGGTGAAGACAACGCTGACCCATAGCTAGGTAGCACCTAAGAAAATTCGTCATAGAATAAGATACTACCTGAAGCCAGGTGACATGATGGTTTCTGTGGACATTGACAGCTGAGCTCTTACAAACAACAAACTAATCTAGAGACCTAAAAGGCCACGGAGAAGTTCTGGAAAAGAGATTTCTCAATTTTATTTTTGTACTAGGGATTGATCTGAGAGCCTCACACATGCTGAGAAAATGCTCATCCATCGGGCTACCCACCAAGCCTCTCTTTACTTTTATTTCATGACAAGGTCTCACTAAGTTGCTCACATTACCCCTGAATTATTTGGGGTTTTCTGGGAACAGAGTCTCATGTAGCTGGCATTACGAGTCTGCATCACCAGGTCTGTTTGGGTTCTATGCTATGTAAAGGTGTGCTTTAAAAGAAGGTAAACTCGAGTGGTCCGGAGTCATGAACATGGAGAGGAAACAGCAAACATGGCATTGCAAGGAGGTTGTTCAGGAGTGGGGACTGCACACCCAGGCAGAACTGTAGAAGGGAAGAAAGCAGAGCACAGCAACCGAGACCTCATATGTAGGAAACATGCCAAGTTCATAGGGCACCTGGCATGATGCCTTGGATTTGCTAACCTATGTGTACAAAACAGGAAAGGAAACACAAAGGACCGCAGGACAAATGGGGTTAAAATGTTCTCAAACTGCTGCATTTCCAAGAGGTGTGAAGGAATTTGTTTTAGGTTCTTTATGATTAAAAAAAAAATAAGGCATGTAGATAGTGCTACAAGAATAGATAATTAATAAGCATAAAGAGAAAGATAAATTACAATTTATCTAAATTACAGTCATCAGATCAGTCTACAAGTAAGACAGAAAGAAATGGACTGATACCAACTGTAAAAGAGATAAATAATCCAATTAAAAGACAAAAATGGGGGCTGGCGTGATGGCTCAGCTGGTAAGAGCATTTGCTGCTCTTCCAGAGGACCCGTGCCCCAGCTTCGACATCAGGTCTCTAACAGTCTCTGCTATTCCAGCTCCAGAGGAGTCCACACCTCTGGCCTCCACAGGCACCTGGATTAGTGTACACGTATCTACAAGTAGACACAAGCATGGCACATAAATTAAAAACATTTTTTTTAAAAATACAAAGATAGATTGGATTAAAAAAAAACCAGGTATGCTTCCATTCAGGTGACACATTTAAAATACAAAGTCACAGCTCAATGGTTATAGTGAGAGTAAAATATAGCCCGAAGATTCATAACCAAAAGGTCTGGCATAAATACAGTGTCTATGGAGTTGGGTTTTGAGGAAAGAAGCCTCACTAAAAATGAAGAGAGCATTTGATAAATGATTACAAACCAGCATGAAAGATAACATCTATACGTAGCTAATAACCCATGAAGGGGCAGAAAGTATAAATGGAGGTTAAAGATAGATTTTTAAATTTTTTTAATGGGACCAGAGAGTTAGTAATAAGATCTCTATAACTCTTCAAAAATACATACTTCTTCCTTATGTAAAGATGTCAGGAATAAAATAGCAATCTCTGAACTTCATTTAAGGATGCCCGGAAAAGAAACTGCAGGCATCCAAGTTTGGCTCTGTGCTCTTTCAGCCTACCGAGAAAGCTGAATATATCAGTAAACTAACGAAAAATTCTACAATACTTGCTGTAAACGCTTCAACTGTTAAATCAAAGTAGGCCATTCACAAATAGAATTCCGTATTATGCAGTCACAGGAAAGCAACCTGCCCATTTCCAACAGTGTGAATGATTCTTGAAGGAATAGTGAGGATATATGATCTCACTCCTGTATGGAGTCTAAGGAAGGTTAATGTAGAGAAACAATAGAATGACAGTTGCTGCAATGGGGATTTTAGGGTACAATCTGTGCCTCAGCAGCTCCCGACAAGAGATACGACAGTTAAAGGGAACGACTCCGAGATGTAGAGGAAGGGAATTTAATCAGTCTAGATGCCTCGTGAGGGACAAAGTCGTCCAGTGACCCGCAAGCCCATCTTTGGGGTCCTGACATGAGGTTTATGTTTCAATAGAAGGTGAACTGTATAAACAGTTCCAGGCAAGACATGGGGTGCTCAGCACCGAGCATCAGTGTCTAGCTGTGGTCTGTCCCGAGAGGTTGTCCGATACGATACCAGATTCGTGTGAGCTCTCTTCCCGACAGGCAAGTCTTTCTCTGCCTGGCACCAGGACTTTGGTCTTTTCTTTCCCTCAGCATGAGACTTTGGGAAATTTTTATTAGTTGGGGTTCATTGTTTGGATAATCTGTTAACTGGAAGTGATGGCACAACCATTTGTTTTAGACAATTTCTCTCTGACGAGAGTGGTTCTATTGCCAGACAGATGAGAGAGGGGGAGGCGGGTTAGTTCAGGAGATCTAGTGTACGGCATGCTGTCTGCATTTACTAACTCCGAGTTTTATTCCTGTCATTTTCTCCATATTCTGACTGCAACAGTAAAAGGCATTTTGGTAAAAGGAAGCAGGAATTAAGTCATTTATGGTGTTTCTTTTACAAAATATTTGTACATTCAATCACCACAGTGTGCATCTTAAAATCAGTGTCATTGGTTTAGACATGATTAAAAAAAACTAGAAGAAAAAAAAATCCAGCTAGAATAAGGATCCAAACATGAAGTCACACACAGAGCAAACTAAAACCTCAAGTCCAAACCAAACAACAGAAACAGAAACACGAGTAGACAAGTCAGGAAGAAGCTGGCGCTGGGCCTTTTCAGGACCCAGGGTAGAACGGACTTCTTCATTTTAGTATTTCTTACCTGAGTGCTCCTCAGAACTCCACCTCACAGGTGGTTACAAGGTGTGTAACCTTGATTTCTCTCTATTGACCTGTCTTCTACCACACTGGGAGAGCCATTCGAACACACACTATTCATCTGGTTTACTTTAGAAAATCTGCAGGACAGATAGACGATAACTTCTGGACGACTGTCAGCATCCTCACAACCCGTCCCACCTGCCTCCATCCTGGGATGACCACCAGAAAGAGCCAAGAAAGACGGCCTTAATAGGTGGTAGGTGAAGTACAGACTGGGGCTGGGCTGCCCTGGGTTGACTCTTGCTTCTAAATGCTGCCACCTGGTGTGACGGACTGATCTACAAGGTGACATGGATATGACTCGGTCTGTGGCAATGCTCAGAATCTCTTAGCTTTTGCTAATGGTGATATCATGAAGCTTGTCAGAGACAGGACATTGTTTTGGCTAAGGGCAAAAGAGAATGGACTCTGGGACTGGAGGGATGGCTCAGTGGGTACAAGTCCTTTCTGTCATGCGAGGACCAGAGCTAGATTCTTGGAACTCATGTAAATGTCCGGTGGGCGACCTGCAACCCTAGCCCTCAGGAGGCAGAGGAAGAATCCCTGGAACAAACTAGCTGTAGTGACCAGTCAAATTGGCAAGCTCTGGACTCAAGCAGGAGTCCCTGTATCATAAAGTAGAAATAAACCGAGAAAGATACTCGACATCTCAACCTTTGACCACTACATTGAATGTGCATACATGCACACACCCACGCATGCAAACACACATACATACCAGATACATGCAAAGAAAAAGGTGCTGAGTCATTCCAGTTTCGGCTTAGCCACTGGGACAGTATGCGAAGGAGAAGGCAGAGGACTTGGCTCCATGAATTGCACATGACCCTTTATTCGTCAGGCTGCCTTCTCTGATAGCCTGGCTCTTGGTTCTCAGTCATGGGTCACTCTCAGCCAGCTGAAGCTAAGGGTTCTCTAGAGTGGTTATGAGCAGCTTGGATGGTTACCTGCAGGCTCCTTCACCCTCCTAGGTGGAACAAGTCCTAGGTGGCACAGCTTAATCCCATGAACATTTTCTTGGAGCAGAAGCTGCTGGCTACGGAAGGTGGGGTACACACTCAGCAGAAAGAGAAAGGGCTTGCTGCCAGAAGCCTAGAGTGCTGGTGAGTCAGACCTGTGTCCCGAGGTTCCCCACCTTATCAAACAAACACAATGTGATTGTCCGGGATGCTGACCTCAAGTGATAATGTAAGATTCAAATGGAAAACAGGTTTTTCTCCGAAAAGCATGAAGGTGCTGTTTAACGTGTAACTCCTCATTGCTAACCTCAGAAGAAGAGGATGCTCAGTGTGCCCATGCCCGCTGCATGCCCATGCCCGCTGCATGTGTACGCCTTGTTTTCCAACTTGAATACTAGTTTTCTCATCTACAAAATGGAGACGGCATCACATTCATTCCTGTTATCAGCAGGAAAGGAAGCAATGAACACAAACTGTGCTTGCTATTTCTGATAGCTCCTTTAAAAATTCCTTTTATATGTATGGGTGTTTCGTCTGCCTGTGTGTCTGCAACACAGGCGTGTTCCCGCTACCCTTAGAGGCCAGAAGAGGGTGTTAGATCTCTCGGAACTGGGTTGTGCGCCACCATGTAGGTGCTGGAAAGCCAAGTGGGTCCTCCCCAAGAGTAGCAGATGCTCTTAATGCTAAGCCATCTCTACGGCCCAATTGATAGGCTTACTGTTATTACAGAGTTGTCAGTAGTATCAAAGGAGTTCTGGAACTTTAACCTACCATCAAACTCCACAGTCTCTCCTAGAAGCAGCTACCACACTCACGGGTCTTAACACATACAGTAGTTCCGCCTAAAGCTTTGAGACTTTAGACAGGTCTCAGGGAGTCTTTGATTACAAACCATGTCTCCTGAGGTGGCAGGGACAATTGACTTTGCCGCCCAAGAGCTGCCACTTCAGATCCTATTATAGTGGCAGAAGATCAATACCAGCAAGAGGTGAGTGTGCATAGTCGGCCTAACCGGAGTCGGTTGGAATCCTTTGGTATAGATGTCACAGGAGGAAGAAGAAAAGAGAAAGAACAAAGAAAGGCCACAGCAGCACCAGGCATCTGAAATGCCCAGCCCTTAAGCAATTGTTGCCACTTCCCTCTGTCCTCGCTTCTGCCACTTTCTAGATCCCCCCATTCGAGGCCTGCATTATCTACGACAAATGTCTGTATCCTTCAGCAACTGCAAGTCCAGTCACGACAAAACTCAGATTTCTGGGAGACCCAAGACTTGGAGTACTGAGCTTTGATGGGAGAAAGAACACAGTGGTTCCTGACTTGCGCTCAGCTAGGGTGCCTATTCTTATGCGCGTGAAGCAATACACACAGTTGCCGTCAGCCCCTGACTTCCACAGATTTCCCTTTGCTAAAATGACTCCAATAATCATGAGGTTTGGGACATCCCTTGCAACAACACAAAACGACAGACCCAGTGTGCCAAGTCTCGGCGCAACACAACAGAACATGTCTCCAGGGAAGAGGATGAACTCCAATTTCAAATGTGACCCCGACAAATGTTCCTGCTTACCTACGGATATGGTCCACACAGCAATGATCTTCAGGAAGGCCTTGGTTCTGGAGTTGAAACGGCTGTGGTGGATGGGGTTCTGGATGGCGACGTAGCGGTCCAGTGAGATGGCGCAGAGGTGCATGATGGAGGCCGTAGAGAAGAGAACATCCAGGTAGATCCAGACTGCACAGAGCTTGCTAGGCAGAGGCCACCGGTACCCTGTGGCACACAAGTTTAGCATCAGCAAGGAGCTTCATGCTTCCTTCGGCATGGGCATGTGATCTATACCCTGGGACAATGGTTCACAACTTGGGGACAGGCATTGGTGACAGCAAGGGGGGATTACAGGACTTTCAACATCTGAATAAGCAGCAGGTGTGTTTTATTACACTATTAAGGCACTAATAGAGTGGGTGTGAATGGTTCTGGCTTATGGAATTGTGCTAGCAAAAAAAAGGAACCTGCTTGTTCCTCTTGAACCAATCCCTCTCCCCTCTCCACCCAGCTGTAAGCCCCTTGAGCCATAAAGTGGCCAGACCCCTCCCCTGAGGACCTTTAACCGCCAGGCTATACCTACAGCTGGGAAGGGAAAGTTAGAGGTCCTTGGGGGGGCTGGCCACCTGTGGCTCAGGGGACTTACATTGGCCAAGCTGTTCTTATTTAACCACTTCCCCGGTTATGTTCTGAGCCCCTTACTTGAAGAACCACTCACATCCATCCATTGTTTATCCACACGGTTTTCTCTAGCGTCAAGGTCCTTGTGATTAATCTAATCTTAGTCACTATTCGATGAGTCCAGCCTCACACAGGCAGGCAGTTAGAGACGGTGTGAAGAAATGACTTCAAATGCACCCCTTGAATGTCTTTAGTTATGATACACAGTCTCCTGATGTTTCAAATACACCCCTTGAATGTCTTTACTTATGATACACAGTCCCCTAATGTTTGAAATACACCCCTTGAATGTCTTTACTTATGATACACGGTCCCTTAATGTTTCAAATACACCCCTTGATGTCTTTACTTATGATACACAGTCCCCTAATGTTTCAGATACACCCCTTGAATGTCTTTACTTATGATACATGGTCCCCTAATGTTTCAAATACACCCCTTGAAGGTCTTTCTTTATGATACATGGTCCCCTAATGTTTCAAATACACCCCTTGAAGGTCTTTACTTATGATACACAGCCCCCTAATGTTTCATTAAAGTCACATTTGGGGCACATGAGGATGGCGAAGACAATCAAGAGTGCCTAGCCTTGGAGCGTTATCCCAGGGCTGTGCTCACGCTGTAGGTGACAGCTGGCGTTCTCAGTTGGCTCCTTACAATGGGCACCCACCCCTGGCCATTCTGATCCAGTAAGACTGGAAAATGTGAATTAAAAAAAAAACAAACCTCAGAACTCACACTGCTGATGCTGACATGGGAGCCTCTCCCGGCAGCAGCTGCTTGGGGGCCCAGCAGGTCATCCTACCTTCCTCCCCCCAGCATCACCATCAGCCAGTGGAACTTTGGATACAGTTAATCATTCTTTTTGGAGAGTGGCTAGAGGTGGGCCCTCAATATCCAAGGGTTTTTAAAACTTCCCAGAGTCCAGTGCAGGAACCCCTGCAGATTCTCTGCCATCTGAGAAAGACAACAGATGCCATAAAGGAAGTTCATCCTGTTCCTCTCGCATGTTTTGGAGAGCATCAAGCACTTGAGTAAAGCGTTATTTAGTTTTGCTAACTGAATGAGCAATGATACATCTGCCTGTGAATGGGAAGGAAAATTAGGGAGATCAGTACTCTCTTTGGACCAGTAGAGCTCCAAGGGAACAAGCCCTCGTTTATGCACAAGTCTTATCTCTATCATGCTACCCCCAGGGGTATTCACAAAAGGAAAGGATGCGGGACCTAAACCTAATCCCAAGCCTTCTTCTAGTTCAGTCTCAAAATAGGATCTTACACTCTTGGTAGCCCTGAACCCGGAAACCAGCTCTGCTGTGGGAACTGATGTTGGCTTTTGCTTGGTGGGGGAGGGACCTTCCCTGAAAAGAGCAGGCTCTTTTTCCCTCAAAGTCTCCTCCAAGGTGTAAGAAGAGAATACTTGTGCAAGACAGATTTGTGCGCAGGAGTGTCTAGTAGACGCTGCCTGGGTGCAGCCGGTACACCCAGAAGCTGTCACTAGAGGGCAGCTTTGAGCTGAGACCAAAGGACCTGCCGCACTTCTTACGTGGTCAGGGCTGCCCCTGCTGCCCTGCAGCTCCCTCCCCCCTCCCGCCCTCCTGCTGTGGTTTGAGTTCTTGCACTGTCACCCCTCCTACCCGCAGTAGAGTTTGCCCCCAGGGCTGGCCAGTTTTAGGAAGTGAGCGCCCCTCCCTAGTGGCTGAGAAATGATAAGCAAAAAAAAGTAAGGGAATTATTCGGATGTGTCATTTGAACAGTCAAGCCAGGACTGGCTTTTACAAAGGGATGCTGACTATTCCTGGCTTGTCTCCTTCCTTTTTGAAGCTTTTCAGGACTAGGTGAACATGTTCATATTGTAGCCTCTAGGACTTGGCCAGAAAACCCTGTAAAGGGACCTCTAAAACTGCCTGTATATCTGTGACTCTTGAGCAAATGTGCCAACAGTCTGAATATTATTTCCTTTCCTCTTTGTTAGGAGGACTCTGGCTGTATTAACTCCTAATTTGAAAGACTATCACGTTCTGCTCCCCCATGGAAGCCTTCCTAGTGTTTGCCGACTTCCCGAGAAGTTTGACACTGTCAAACCGGCTTGAGAAGAAAGCAGGATTAACAGCTCTCTGCTTGTTTTCCATCCTCCACCACAACCAGACAGGAGGAGTTTATGTGTATACATTTTTAAAGAGTTGAGGGTATAACTCAAAGGCTTTCTTCCTTAGTGGCTTCTCTGGGCAAAGGGGACAATTAAAACCAGAGTCATTTATTTATTCTAATGGAGATTCTGAATATTTTAACATTAACCCCACTCCAGCGCTAATGCTCTCTCTGCAAATGTTCCAAGGTACTTGGGAAGGTTTTCACCATTCCATTAGAAATGCTGAGAACTCTGTGATGAAGCTAAAACCATTCTGTCCTGAGGCTGGCAAAGAAAGCAAAAATCACATGGACACAGAATGCCTGTGAAATTACGTTCATGGGATTTTGGAATACAGATGATAATTTCCCTACAAAAATTTATTTTAAAGCTTAAACTCACCAAGGATCAGGTATTAGGTTGTCCAATTTTTTTTTTCTCTCTCTCTCAAGCAAAATAGAATTTTAAGGCTAAAGCAAAGCTTCTCCTCTATTCTCTCCTGAGCCCCGGTCTCTCTGCAGATGGCATGCACATGCTCCCTGGGACTACTCTGGGGGCCGCTGGCATGCTAACACCACTCACCATACAAGATGGTTAACATGGACACAGGCATGACAAGGAAGCCCAGCAGCATATCAGCTATGGCAAGTGACATCAGGAAATAGTTGGTGGCATTCTGTAGCTTTTTCTCTAGGGACACTGCCATGATGACCAGTATGTTTCCAGCAATGGTCAGAATAATCACTACAGTTGTCAATAGAGCAGACCAGTTTTTCCCCTGGAGATGAAGGATGGAGAGGCATGTCGGTGGGAGGTACCCTTCGCAGGACAGGTTGGTTCGGTTTTCAGCATCAATTGTCCAGTTCAATGCATCAGAACCGTTAGCGTCTCTGAAGTCGTTATGGTAGAGCCTGGAGTCACCGTCTAATTGCATTAAGGAGTTTGGAATCGAGCTCAGAGAAGTATTGTCTTCACAGAGAATTTCCATGTCTGAGCCGGAAGTTGTAGCAGATGAAGTATGGAGAGACTCGCAAGTCACAGGCTTGGCTCACCATTCATCTTCGTGTCCTGGTTCTAGGACGCGTTGAAGTGGATGGAGCCCATGTGTGGCTACGTCGGCTGCCTTTTCCTCTCCCATCGTAAGAGTTAAGTGTGACGGCTCTTGATAGTGCCTCCTCCCTTCACAGCGCTAGGAGGAGTCCATGGGAGAGCCGTAAGTTGTCAATGAAGCAAAGGCAAAAAAGCAGTTTTGAACATCTGGGGACACAAACGTGTTCCTGGTTAAGGAAGAAAAGTTTTCTAACCGGTGGGAATCCGCTTCAGCTGATTCTTGGGTTAGATGTGCCGATTTCATGAGTTCAGCCATCACAAAGTTAAAACAGCATGCAATCCGAAATCGGTAGGGAGGGCTGTGTGCCCTCTGTATTAAGGAAGTCCGTTAAAAACCCATGCCGTGTTAATCCCATAGTAACTGGAAATACTTGGGTTACCCTTCTCTGGCTCAGGGGCAGAATTGCCGCAGCTGCATCAGGAATTTCGGCTCATGTCTGTGGCTTGGTTAATGAAAGGAAAACGCGTCTCGTAGAGCGGCAGAGAACTTTCCACTTCAGAAATTCTCATGGCAATGACGGCATCATGGCCAAGTGTGACTTCAACCAGAAAGCAAACCCCACAGCAATAAAAGACAGCCGCCAGAGAACTTACATTCGTTGTCGCCAGGGTCCACCGTCCTGTGACTCGCCTGTCGCATGGTGGTGACTGAGCTGGTGCGGAATCCCCTCTTCTTGAGCTTCCAGCAGCATAAAATGATAGTAATTTAATTTCTGATTCTGCTGACTTCAAAAACTGCAAGCCAGATCCTGCAGTTGAGGTCTGCACTGGCTGCCTCTGGCTACCGCTCCACTCCGCTAGGGTCCCTCCCTCCCAGAGCTGGCTGCTCTGCTCAGCAGGCGCCCAGTGAGGAATCAGTCACCGGGGAGCCCCTCTCAAAGTCACACAAAAGAGCCGCAGGGAAAGTGGGAAGGGCTGTCTGCACCAAGTGGCTCCCGGGTTTCCAGAAGAATAAGCAGCCCCCGCCTATCTCCTTCCTCAGACCTCCTTCTGTCGCTGTCACAACCTGGAAGGTGGCGACAGCCAGGAAGGGCGGATCGAAAAAGCCCCCTCCCCCTAGTCTTTCTGCTACAGGTTAACGTTGAGAACTTTTGCTTTAAAGAGAGAATGGAGACACGGGCTGGTGGATACGTTCTGAATAAGGCGGGCTACGTGGCACTAATATTTTAGACTGAGGGGTGAAGAGTGAGGAGGGACGATAAATACGGTTAGAAAACGGCGTGTCCTGGAATCTGGGAGCACCCAGCACTTCTATCCAAGCCAGTGGTGCTGCCTCCAGGAGGGATGGCTGACATTGGCAACATAAGTTCCCAGGAGCCCGGAAGTCTGTGACGATAAGTGATAAACTATTAGTACAATGGTTAGTTAGTCAAATGTATTTAAGTACACATTATTTCTTGTTACGTGTGTGCACCTTCTACCTAGCTCATTTTTCTTCATCTGACAAATGTCACCAGGAGGTAAATGAAAACCTCGTTAGAAAATGAAAGGTTTTATTTTATTTTATTTTTTCCAGAAGTGACAGCAATGGCAAGGTGCCTCATCTGCAAAGAAGACTCTCTCAAGTGGTTCTAAGGGAAGGCAGACATAGATCATTACGTCTACAGATAAGACAGTGACTTATTTCCCCAACATGAGGGCCTTTCTGGGGGCCCTGTCCACCACCACATTCTTCCCTTGTCCTTTATACTCCCCACTTAGCCACTGCCAGGCCTTCGATGTGTTGCTAATCACCCACTCCTCAGGGAAGTATCTCAGCTAAATGTCCAACTCCTTCTGGAGCCTTTCATCTGTGATCCAGGTCACCTTGTCATGGTCTATTCCGAGCCTCTTTTTTAGGGCTCCTTGCTACACATCCTCTTGGTTCATGGAATCTTCATAATTATGACACCCCCTCCCGTCCTTCTATCTCCCTGCCTATCCCTCTAGACTCCCAGCATCCCCTCCCATCTAAGGAACTTGCTCAACTCTTCTCTGTTCAGCCCACAGTGAGGAGGCTTTCTGTTCTTCCTGGCCAGGCACGTTACTCCCCAGGTGGCCTACCTGTCAGTAGGCTGCTGGTCTTCTGCACCCAAGGCATGGTCTGTGGGGGCAGGACTGGAGGGAGTAGGCATGGGAGTCAGGGTCCCTTGGTTCAGAATCCCAGCTTTGCAACTCACACAGCCTAACTAACTCAGCTGTCTTGAGAGCCCAGTATTCTCCTGGTCAACCAGGATGATATTAGCTTTATCACTGGGTTGCAGAGAGGCATCAGATGCCATGCATGCATAGCTAATAGGATACTCTACACTGTACACTAGCCATTTAATTTCTATTGCTATTATTATTATTATTTCTATTGTTATTATTATTTTCGTTTTTTGAGACAGGGTTTCTCTGTGTAACAGCTCTGGCTGTCCTGGAATTCACTCTGTAGACCAGGCTGGCCTCAAACTCATGGAGATCCGCCTGCTTCTGCCTCCCGAGTGCTGGGATTAAAGGTGTATGCTACCACCGCCCCAGCTAAAATTATGATTGATTGCAGGAAAAATCATTATCCGCCTCCTGCCTACATTCCTTACCACTTCTTTGAGGGGTATATAACTCCTTTCTTAGCTTGCTCATTCCCTGGGGCCCCCTACTTTTAGGCCCAGACTCTCACTGCTTTTCTGTGACCAGCCTGGCTGCAGTTTGAACTTTCATGCTGCAGTTCATGACAAGTTCATCTTTGTGTTTGCAGTTCCTTGAGGCTGGGATGCTCTCACTGTTTCTCTTTTTGTATCCACCTTGTGACTGTCCAAGGTGCAACTCGTTCGCAGAGACCACCCAGGTTTGTCGCTTGTTACTTCTGAGACAGCAAGTAAGCCCTTTGAATTTCACATTGGCTTTCCTCACCGGATGAAAAGGAGTAGGATTAGCCATTCATCGATTTCAGAGGGTTAATTTGAGAGCTAAGTAAGTTTATAGATTGCCTGGAATATTATAGGCCCACGTGTTTTTAATCTTATTGCTGTTATTGAATTTCCGTTTAGGGAGTTTGCTGTCAACTGCCCTTCCCCACTAGAGGCAGTGGCTTGCATATCCTTTGCAGTCTTTCATTTGAACACTAACACATGGAGTTCAAGGCCACATAAAGGCAAGAGGTGTGTACATCTCCTTCGTGGTTGGGGGCTTGATTTGTCCTTTAAATACCCATGAAAGAAAAGTGTTAGTCAATGTCTAATGTTCTTCGAAGACTTGGTGGCACAGGCCTGTAATCTCAGCTATTTAGGGCGTTTGGGGAGTAGGGTGGCAGGTTCAAGACAAGCCTGGGAAAAGATATTAAAAAAATTAATTGCAGTTTTTGCACAGTTTTATGGACAAAGCAACATAGACAGGCTCTATCTAGGTTGTTGACCCCTGATAATAGAAAGTGAGTCAGATGGCGGAGGAAGATATTTATATCTCTATATATTGGACATAGCAATGGACTTTTTATGCAACATTTAAGCATATGTACAAATACGGAGTGTTTTGATTATATTCAACCCTAGCGATTCTAAGTCCCATGGTCTTTTTTGAGTTTGTAGTGTGTTGGCAGCTGTGGCAGATACTGGAATGTGCAGTCCTGTGCCCCCTGTAGGACTGTAGTGCTCAGCCTTGTTACTGAGAGCAGGATTGGTACCTGGCTCTCAGTTATGAAAATTGCCCTCATCCAAAGAGGCCCCTTCACATGTGGCCATACTCTTTCCCCGAGGGCAGTTCTCATGTGGTGACAGCAGTGACAGTAGTCTCACCTCTGCCTGAAGGCTGGATTGTGGTCTGTCAGCCGTCTCCTAAGAGGGAGGCTTCTCACTTGTACTGAGGCCTTTATTGCATGAGTCGTAAACTCCTTCCCCCTCAAAACCTTTATTGTATGGAACCACCCCCCCCCCCCCACCTGCACTGCTCCCCTATAGGTGCTGATCTGGGAGTCCTCGTTAGTAAACCCTCCTACACAAGCCTGCCTGATTTGGCTTTTTGGGAACTCAGCCTAAGACTTAACTTTCCCAGCTGTGTTTTAATGTTTACCCCCCCCCCCCCCCCCCCCCCCCCCCCCCCCCCCCCCCGTGAATAAGGCTGTCCTACAGAGAGCAGGAAGAGAATTGTTGCTTAAGTTAGCGAATGCCTCTTTGGCTTAAACTTTCAGTGGCTGCCTTGTTATTGAAAGAGGAGCGTGAGGCCAACAACTCAAATCAATTTATTATTCGAGGTTGAAATCTGAAATGATTGGGCTTTACATATGGGGTGGCTTTTATATCTAGTTTATTTTGATCAGCCCAACAGAAATTACTGCTTACAATTGCTTTACAACGTTGCTGGAGTAGTATTGGAAGCCCTTGCTGGACTTTGGTTTTCCCCATGCTAAGGGTCTTGGCTCCTGAAATAGTAATTCTTTATAGATGTTAAAATATGTGAAGAAAAAGTTCTGTGAGTAAATAAATCGGGCACACATTGCATCTTTATAGCCTCCTCTTTAGCGTTTTAAATGCTGTAGATCCCGTAATAGCGGAATTTGCTTCTGCTTATCTCTTTTCTCCCTGCTTCCAAAACATTCACTGTAGGTCAGTTTTATTTTCTTTCAAAGAACTGAGTTATATTTTGCATTCATCAGAATGTAAAGACCTTAAATATGTAATTCATGAATTTTGAAGAAATTTATACACCCACACAACCACCACCCAAATCAACAAACCTATTTCTATGACTCCACTATTTTTGAAAGCTCCTTCATACCCATTTTGACCTCTGCTTAAGCCAGAAACATTTGGTTTCTTTTTATTCTGAGTTCTATCAAGTTTGCTACAGTAAAACTGGTACGTGTGGGCTTGTGTGTGCATGTGTGAATGTGTGTATGTGTGTGTGCATGTGTGTGTGCTGACAAGGCCAAAGGAGGACAGCTGTGCTCCTGCTTTGTCATTCTTTTCCCTATTCTCTTTAGATAGGGTCTAATACTACACCTAGAGCTCATTGTTTATTGACCTGGGCTGGTTGACCAGAAGGCTCTAATGGTACTCCTGAGCCATGTCATACTATCCACAGGGTTAAAGGTCAGTGAGGCTAGCTTTTATGTATGTGTTGTGAATCTAAACTGAGGCGCTCATGTCTTCTCAGCAAGTGATCTTAACCACTGAGCCATCTCTCCGGAACATCCCCCTATGATCTTTGTTTAAAAATAGACAGTAATCCAGCAAAATCTTCAAGAATCTAAGCATGAATGTAGACTGGATCTGTAGTCTGTGAGCTCAGCGGTTAAGAGCATTGCCTGCTCTTCCAAAGGTCCTGAGTTCAATTCCCAGCAACCACATGGTGGCTCACAACCATCTGTAATGAGGTCTGGTGCCCTCTTCTGACCTTTAGGCATACACGCAGAAAGAATATTGTGTACATAATAAATAAATAAATATTAAAAAAAAATAAAATAAAAATTTTACCCTTTCCAGATGCTGCCAACGCCAACCTCTATGCAATCAACCAAATCCAATCTTGTCCTGAATTGGCAGCATGGAATTCTTTTACTCCATGTCCTCCTTTAAGAACGTGTCCTGAATTTTCTGTGACACAGATTTTACCAATGGTCTGGGGATGAAAGAGCACTATCCACAGGCCATTTCTTAGGGCATTTAATCCGTCATGTCCCTTGGATGCTGCAATTCTCAAGTTGGAAATGAGCTAGCCTTCTTGGAACGGTTTTTTTAAATATTTATTTAAATTTTTTAATATAGTATGTTTTGATTATAGTTTCTCCTCCCCATATTCCTCCCAGTTCCTTCCTGCTTGCCCTCTTATCTGGATATAAGCTTTCTGTATCTTGCTATAAAACAATCAGGTATAGAAGGAATAATAAAATAAAAAATAAACAAGGTAGAATATGACAAAGCAACAAAATAAGATAATAGATCAAAGAAAAAACACAAGAAATGCACAGAGACATGTGTGTTTGCACACAGAGGATCCCATAAAAAAAAACCCAATGGAACCCATAACATACATGCAAAGGACCTGTAAGGTTAAAAATAACGTCCTGACATAACATGAGACAAAGAACCTCCAAAGGTGCCCTTGAGTCTGTTTCACGTTGGCCATTTACCACTAGTCATGGGCCCACCCTTAAGAGTATTTTGTTCCCCCAGTGAGACTCCTTTGGAGAAAATTAATTTTTCATTTGCAAGTAGTTATCTGTTAGAGCTAGCTTCTGTGTTAGGGATGAGGCGTGTCTCCACTTCTCCTTTCAGCTCCATGACCCCAACTGGTCCAGACCTGTGCAGGTCCTGTGCATGCTGCCACACTCTCAGTGAGTTCCTATGTAAAACCTAGTGTACTTGACCGCTGTGTATCCAGACCATACAACTGCCACTGCTTTTATCAAAAGAAACAAGTGTTTGAAATTAGTGAATGACTGTCAGATTAATTTTTTAGTGAATGTTCAGTTTGCAATGTTTATTAACTAGATAATTGTTGAGTACTGTGTTGAGCTGTTATTGATACGAAGTACACACTTGAAGAGAACCATCTTCTTGCTCAAATACTTGATTGCAGCATGGGCGAGTATTGGGTTTGGGGAAAAGAAATAAATTTGGCAATCCGTGGCATATTGATGGCATTTTAAATAAGACACTGGGTGAGATCATAGCAGAAGCTAGAGGCAGGGAAGAGAAAAGGGCTGAGGATTGAGCTCTGGATTTTTCCAGTATTTTGAGTCAGGGAGGAGGAAAAGGGTAGTTAAGTAGATTGACATTGAATATCACTAAGTCTTTGCATTCACCTAAAGTCAAGGAAAGTGCACAATGAGGTAACATGTTTCTAATGAGTTCAATATAATGAAGATGAAATACAAAAAAAATTTGTGAGAATGACAGCGTTCAGTGACCTTGCTCTAGAGGAGTGCTAAGAGTAGAAATTCATCTGAATGGGAACAAGTGGGAAGAGATGGAAAGATTGCCAATGAATGTATCCAGCCTGATGGAAGATACCTGTAGAGCACAGCAGGGAATACAGAGGTAGGCAGAGGGATGTTGGAAGCCAGAAAACTTGGTGTGGTAGAGCATACCTGTTATCCTGACATCCCAGAGATGCAGGCAAGAGTATCAGGTATTTAAGGGAAGCCTAGAATATATAAGGAGATGGGGAATTGATACTGAAATGGTGGCAGGAGATTCTTATTATGACAAAGTTCTTGGGTGGTGAAGAGATTGACCACAAACAAAAATATAGAGCAAGAGAGGTAGGACATGTGGGGGCTGTTGATAAAGATGGTAAAAGACACTCCCAGTTCTTCATGAGTTTGGTGATCTAGTTTGGGGAAAAAAAACCCAAATGACTGTTTTTACATACTGCAAGCATTCTGTGAAGGTAGTTAGCAGGGTGATGTAATCAAGCGTTAAGAGTGAGGAACAGCTTTTGTTAGGATGGTCTGGGATCATCTTCCATGAAGGCTGCATTTGAGTTGAAGTCAGAAGAAGGAAGACACTGGATGCAGAGTTCTCCATGCAAAAGGAGTCAGATGTGGGCTTCCCCAAGGCTAGACTGGTCTGGAGGAAAGGAGAGATTGATTCTGAGAGCTGGGTAGGAATAGAAATAGGGAAACTGGAGAGGGTATGAGGCTTGCAAGGTTGTTGATCATCAATCATGTCAGCCTTGCTAAGCCACGATAGATGGCTGGATTCTACTTGAAGTGCAATGGGAAGCCACTCAGGGTTTTAGGGATGGTAATAGCAATTCTTATTGTCTATTATCATCCCTAAAACCCACAAGGTTATTGTGTCTATGCTATGGAGAGAAGGTGAGGGTAGGAAGAATAAAAGCAGAGAAAATGCTAAAAGATACCGCATGCTCACAGAAGAGATGTTATGGGTTTTCCTCTGATGCTGGGGATGGCTGGGACAGAAATATTTGAAACAGGAATCGCCACAATCCTGACTACCTGTGGTAGGAGGTAGGGTGATTAAGATAAGAGCAAGGAGGTTGGTTGGTGAAATAGTAAGGGCAGGGATCAAGAACCATTTTCTAGTGTTTGTATTAATCAACTAGGTCAATAGTACTATCATTTTTGGAAGGAGGAAGTCTAAAGAGTTGAGTTTTAGGGGAAAATCACAATTCTGTTATGGGCATTCTAATTTTAGTTTTTCATCCTGATTAGGTTGAAATTTAGCTGCGGGTAGTACAAGTCTCAAGATAATAGCATCATAAACAGGGAGGTGTTCAATCTTCAGGCAGTCTCCAGGACTGTCAATCACCCACAGAACTGAGGCTCTTTCTTCTCCCTGTTCTACTAACCCATGATGCTTTGGGAGGTAGTAGGGATGCTTGAGCTCCAGCATCTTGTCTATATTCCAGTTAGCAGGAGGGAGAAAAATAACAGTTTCCCTCCTCCTCCTCCTCCAGTGCCAGGCTGGGTACATGGCTACTGTAGGATGCACGGCCTAGATTAGCATTGATCAGGAATTTCATGATGATGGGAAAAGGGGAAGGATGTTGGAAGAAAGTCAGCAGGTTAGGTCCCCAAGGCACAGTCACCTCAAGGCAGTTAAATCAACAGACACAGCAGCAGTCAGGGCGGGGGTATAACGCATTGCAGACATCAACATACATCATATTGAAGACTATATACATTCATGGTTTAGTCCTCTGACAAGTCACCACAAACTTGATTGCTTATAACCAAGTTTACTGTAATTCTGTGGGTTGGAATTCCCCAAGGATCTCCCTGGCATAGATCAAACTGTCTTCAAGGTGGCATTTTTCGCCACACACTCCCAGGGCCTTCAATCCAATCCCCGTTTCAGTTTCTATGATCATCCATAGTGCATGGAAGGCTGTCCCTTCCTTCATCTCTAAGGCCACCCACTACAAAGGAGTCCCCAGGTGTCCACCTGCCTGTTGTCCTCCCAGGGAAGAGTTCTCTGTTTTAAAGACGTGCAAAATTTTATCGAGCTGCCTTGGAAAACCCAGGATCTTCTTCCCATTTCAAGAGCCTAATTCTAATCACATAGGCAAAGTGGTACTTGCTTTGGATAGTAACACAGTAGCAGGTTTGAAGGATTAAGGCATAGGCATAGTAGTTTAAAATGCAAAGTGGGAGAGATGGCTTAGTAGTTAAGAGCACCTGCTGCTCTTGCAGAGGACCTGGATTTGGTTTCTAGCACTTACATGGCTCACAATAGCCTATAACTCCAGTTCCAGGGGACCTGATGCCCTCTGGCCTTCAGGGGTAGCTGCACTCACTTGGTGCCCATAAACTCATGTAAGCACACATGCATGCACATAAAGTGCATGCAAATTTAGATAAAAAAGCAAATTATGTCACCGTGACAAAGGAAGGACTTGGAGCATCACAGCGTATGGATTGTATTCTAAAGATATGGTAGAGGAAGGGGATTTGTCAAACATCACAGCTCATGAAAGAGGACTCAGCATTGATGACTTACCCTTTACTAGCAAGGTCTGGCTGGACCTCTGAGGGGCACATGCCCATCTCTGGCCTCCTGGAGAATAGGTTACTCAAACTGTGTGGGTCACTTGCCAATACCTGTGGGGAAGAGCCTGGGAAATGTGATCCACCAGCTCCATTGTAAGATTGTGGAACAGGCCTCTCTCCCACATAAAGATGCCTGCCCATGCTGAGATGAAGACTCGTCACTCTGTTGGTGGAAAAGTGTTTCTCTTCAGCCACACTGTCTCTGGGATCTGAGTCATCCTTAGATCTTAGGAGAAGCGTCACATTTACTTCCGGTCACAGTAAGAGCATTTGCCATGTTCTTCTGTTGGAAGTAAACAGCCCCTCCAATTAGGCTTGACCTAAAAGTAGTGTAAGTATTTTCCCCCAAATATCTAGCTTATTATCAGCCATGACCTTGACTTGGGAAAAATTGATCACTTAGCCTCTCATTATTTGCTGACATGAAAGCCAGAACCGTTTGAGGAAAAGATGTGTTCTAGTCTAGACTCTTTGAAGATGTCAATTGTTTCTTCAAAACTTGAGACTTTCTTGCAGAAAGATATTTGGCCAGGATGCCAAATTTTGTTTTAGTACGGACTGTTGCACACTCCTCATGCACGACAGAGGGGTATTTGAGGAGATTTGCTTCTCACTCCTAGCCAGGGTCTGGAGTGAGAGTTGTCTTCCGTTTTCTGTCCAGTCTCATTATAACCCTCGTTGAACTTGACCTCTGAGCCCCTCTGGTTCTCACTTACTGCTTAAGGGGCTGTGAAGACTAAAGGCTGAAGTCCTCACCAAGTGATTAGAGCACTCTGGACCAGCCTTATCAAACCAGCCTCCTGAGAAAAGCAGGCTAAGGGTAGAGAGAAATACACGCAAAGAGAAGCATCTCAGTGTTCAGAGGAGAGATGGGTCGTGTGTTTGCTTCTTCCTTAGAAGGTTGTTTCTTTCAGAATTACGACCTTGACCTTGTCTTAATTTAATTTTCCTTCCTTTGTGTAGTAGGTGGCACTGTGGTTTAAAGGAAGTCTCAAACTTTGATAGGATTAAATGGGTAGAACACACCTCAGTTTCCATGTTTTCCAATGGGTTTGCTAACGTGAGTTACTATGAAAATGGGAGAAACCAGGATACCAAAAGGTCAAATCTGCGCCTCATGAGCTGCTTTTCAAATCCAAATGACTGTTCTTTCTGTCTACCTAACACTGATGATTCATGCAGCTAAGCCCTCGGGGCGTTTTATAAATATCTCAGATGGGGTACTGGAAACCACTGAGATGGATCAGAACATTACCTCAATTTAGTTGCTCCCAAGGCCACAGAAAATTACTCTCCTTGTTCAGTTGTTCATCTCAAATTAGCTCAGTTCCGCTCTCCAGGACGAGGTGGTAGGTTTTATTTTAGTGTTTCAGCTGCCTTCTAGGTCCTGGGGTCAATCTGCTGTGACAAAAATACCAGAGACACGTGACTTAGAAGCAGGGGACGTTTATGTTGGCTCAGGGTTTTAGATGATTTATTGGGGAGTCACTTGTTCTGCTGCTTTGGGTGTGTGGTGGCACAGAGCATCCTGGGAAGGGTGTGTGGTGGAGGGAACTTAAAACATCACAGTAGCTTCAAGAACATGTCACCAGTGACCTCACTTCCTTGAATTAGCGTTCGGAGTCCTTCTTAAAGGTTCCCCTACTTCCCAATAGTACAATGTCTAGGGACCAAGCCTTTAACACATTGTCCTCTGAGGAACACAGATCCAAATGACAGCAGCTTTTGGAGTAAGAAAAGAAGAGTCACACACTTATTTGTAAAAATGAATTATTTGATTAATGTTCTTAAGAACTTTGAAGTCCATCACTGTCTCTACATCTCCTGATGTCTATGAAGGACTCTAGAGCACTAGACCAAAGAGGTCTATCCCACTTCAGGCATCATGGGAAGGTTGGGGGTAGACTTACAACTGATCAGTCTACTGCTTGATGCCACACAGTGTGTCTGTGGAAACCTTTTCTACCCCTTGAGAAAAGCGAACCTTCAGTTATGGAACTGACCTTGCTCTGTGACGATCTGCAGTTGTGTGGTGGCCAGACCATTTTTAGTTTGTTTCCATGAGATGACCATTGTCTCTGGAAACAAGATTTCGATTTGGTGATTTATTTTCGGGCTCCTCTTGGCAGAACCACATGCATTCACTTTGTCCCCAAGTGGTTGTAAACTGTTAGGATAGAGGGGTTAAAGAAGATGGACTTGTGCCTTTAAGATGTTTTCAGGGAGATACATCCATAGAACACCAGTGGCCTTTGCTCTTCTAGGTCCCTACCCACTCTCATATTGTTTAATTATGTGAGTCTAAATCAAATGCAAAAATGATTGTTGATAATATATATTAATTTTTTATAATGTATATTAATTTTGTGGACTGTTTTTGTAATTTCTTAACTACAAAAAATAAAATGCACATAAAAAGCCATGCTATTTAGAAGGACCTCTTTTCTGAACATAACCCCATATTTTATATACCACTAGATATTTTCTTGGGACATGTGTTTGCATGTGTGCAATAGTACACATATATGATTGGCATGTGATATGTACATTGTACATAAAATCAGAAATACAGATTGGCAATGGAATTTTACGGGAAGATACTCCATTATTCATTTACTTCATCTCATTTTGACAACTAGGCAAACTGTTAGTCTTGTGGGTACCAAAAGTAGCCCCCTAAGGGTAATTTACATTCCCACCAGTGGCTCATTATTGTTCTGCTTGTACCCAACAAAGGTTTCTTTGCAGGGTAACTCTGCCACCCTTAGATTTGCTTAACAATTAAGTGGCTACTAAAATTTGTTTCTCTGTAAATTAAAATTCCATTCCTTTTCAATTGAGACACTCATGAAAACATACTTAGGTTTGAACTTTCAAGGCATAAAATGTAATAGCATTTTGGAAGTTACAGTGTTTGTGACTAACAAATCCCTCCTTTTCACAAGGGACATCACCATTCCCCGTTCAAGCTCTCCTCTTCTGTTCTCTTCACCCATGCTCATTCTGACTACATATAGCCTGTTTCCAGACACTTTCTTGACAGAGATCGAGAGCTTCTTCCCATACCGCTTGCTATATGAACACTCAGTCTTAATGTTGGGAGAAAATACAAATTGTCAATAGAATTCTTCTGATGGATATGCCACAATTCACTTATTCACATAATTTACTTAATCAGTTTCCTTTCAACATTTAAGTTAATTAAATCAGCAGTTAGTTAAATACAGTTAAATAAATTGTAATAGTATAAAGTGCTAAATTAAAAAAAAATCACCAAATAGCTCTCAAAACTGGTATGCTAATGTATGGTCCTACCCACAGCCTAGACTGCGAATCACTCTGAACTCTAACAGATAGGACTGTCCAGAGCTGGGGCTGTCTGCAAGGTCTTTGTAGCCTTAGTTGTGTGCATATGTTTAGCGCTTGCTTTGCCAGCTTTAATGATATCTATAAAGAGAAGGAGACTCTCTCATCATTAGTCTTTGCAAATCTGTAAGGTACCATGTCTAATTTCTGCTCTGTTGCCTCTAATCTTTGTCCTGCGTTTTGATGCTTACTGTCCATTTTGCTATGGGTGGCCTATGATTGGTCAAAGAATGGTCTTCAGTGGTCTCTTCAAAAACAATCATGTAACCATACTCCTTGAGTGCTCAAAAGCTAAGAGAAATTCTGTTGCCCATATGCACAGGAAAACTTGGATCAGGTTAAGACACTTGTGTCACATTTCCTTTCTGTAAGGATGCTGGAGCTGTTGAGTTAACCATTCACTGGGCTTGTGTATTGCTGCGGAGAACTCTGAGTCTGACGAGGTTCATGACTTAAGTTCATGTATTGAAAACTTTCGTCTAGATCAGTGGTTCTCAAACTGGGTTGCAACCCTTTGGGAGTTGAATGATCATTTCACAGGGGTCACATGCCAGATATCCTGCATATCAGATATTTACATTACAATTTATAACAGTAGCACAATTACAGTTATGAAGTAGCAATGAAAATAATTTTATGGTTGAGGGTCACCAAGGCATGAGAAATTGTATTAAAGGGTTGCAGCATTAAGACCATGAAGAATCATTGATCTAGATTCTTGAAGGATTTGTTTTCATTTTTGGCTTTGTATATTTAGATTACCAGAGTAAAAATGCAAATGTAACACACACACATACACACACACACCCCTTCACTGTCTGTCAGGCTTTCCTAAAACACTGTAAGACCTTTATAGTAATATGTTAATTTATTCCCAAGGGTTTCTAATGTTTTCTTGAGTTGTATTTTATTAAGGAAATTTACTAATACTAGGATTAGAATAAAAATAACGAGTTTCATTGTGACATTTTATATGTATGTCATTGTGCTGTGCTTGCATTCTCCCATCATTACATTTGATGATCATTCTCCCTCTGCTGTCCCCATTGCCCACATGGTCTTGTGTGTGTGCATCATCTATGTCTATCTATCTATCTATCTATCTATCTATCTATCTATCTATCTATCGTGAATGTCAGAAAATTTATTCTGTCTATGTAAAAATATAGAATATATATATTTTGTCCCTCTCCATATCCTATGTTGTGCTCCCTCCCCTTAGAACCATTTGTCCTCATATGATCCTCCTTAGATTTTAATGTCACATATACATGCCTGTATATGTATAATTAAATCAAGGTTCTAAATATGAGAGAAAACATAGTTTTATTTTAATCTGGCTTATTTTACATAATGTGATTTCTAGTTTTCTTGTAAATGACACATTTTTTTTTTCTTCTATTTATAGCTCAACATAGGTTGGCTCCACAACTGGGCCACTGTGAATTGTGCTGCTCAGGAACTAACGTGCAGGTGTCTTGTGATGTATTGGCTTGGCATCCTTTTTGGCATCCTTCAGGGAACTACCTGGGGGGAGGTGTAGCTGGCACAGGAAAGATCTAGTTTTACTCTTTTGGAAGCCACCATACTGACTTCTGTAGTGGCAAGGCTAGTTTACAATCCCACCAGCACCATTTTGAGTGAGACTGGCGAGAGTTGATGCTCTTTCTTCATTTCTGAATTTAGAGGAAAGGCTTTCGGTTTTCCCCAGTTAGCATAATGAAAGCTCTAGGTTTTTCATATGCACTCTGTTATACTCATATTAAACTCCATTATACATTCTTTGGATTCATTTATCGTAAAGGGACCCTTTCTGCATGCGATTTGTTTCGGAGTCTATTGTGTCTGTATGTCTGCATTACATTTACTGATTCATTCATTTGTGCTGACATGTCTTCACATGCCTGTAATAAAGTCAATGAAACCAAGGCGACCATGTATATCGTCCCTTTCAAGGATGCTGTTGAATTAGGTTTGTAAGGATTTTACTGAGGATTTTTATATCTTTGCTCATTGGGCTCATTGATATATAGGTTCCTTGCTCTCTTCCTCCCTCTCTTATCCCTTCTCTCCCTCCGCCCCTCTCTCCCCCAGAGTGTGTGTGTGTGTGTGTGTGTGTGTGTGTGTGTGTTGTCCTTATTTGGTTTTATGACAAGGTAAACTTGGTACCATGGAGTGACTTTGATAATGTTCCTCTCTATTTTCAATTCCATGGGGTCACTGAGGAGCCATGGTCCCATTTCTTATTTCAAGGTCTGACGGAATTTAACAGTGAATCCATCCAGCCCCAGGATTCTCTTCACTGGGAGGCACCTATTCCTGTCCCAGTGTCATATTTTTTAAAATTTATATATCTATTTAAGTTGTTCCTAATCTCTTGTTTTAATTTTTGTTGGTCATATGTACCTTGGCATTTATTATTTCTGCTAGGTTTTCCATCTTTTTAGGACATACATTTTTTCAGAGTATTTTCTAATGACCCCCTAGATTTCATTGACACCGTTAACAAAAGTCTCTTCATATCTAGTTTTGTTATTTTGAGTTTTCTCTCTGTCTTTTGGTTAGGTTGGCCAGTGTTTTGTTGTTTTAAAACTATTTTTTATTAATTCACATCACATTTTATATATCATATACACTCCATCTTCACATCTTCATCCTTCAACCCTTCCTCCTCAGCAGCCTCCACTTCTCATCATCTGTTGTTAGAGGACACCATCCCGCGGCCAACAGTTGGTGTAGATGCTGTGTTGTAAATGTATGTCGATATAGGATGGACATCCTGTGGTCAGTTCTCTGCATTTTGGCCACTTGTGACTTCTTTAATGTTTTTTTTTTCTACTGCATAAAGATGCTTCCTTGAGAGGCAAGAGCTATGCTTATCTGTGGATATAAAGAAAAGTAGAGTGGAATTAGCAATTACTACTGATCAAGGAAATTGGCAGTAGTGGGTTTACCTCTGGGCTCCCTGGCCTCACCAGTCATGAATAGTTGGTTAAGCCAAAGTGTTGGATATGAATTTCTTTCCTAGTGAGCAGACCTTAAGTCCTATTAAGTGTTTATTGCTTACCCCCAGGATACAAACACCACTATTTCATCTTTCAGAATATCTTACTGCTCTGGTCATTGGGGGTCATAGGCTTTACAACTGGATAGGATTATCAACTGACGGAATGTGCTCAACTCCTTCTGATACTGTGAGAGCTAGTCTTCAGGGAGGAAGTTTCCAAGTCAGATCACATCTGGACTGACTCCTCCAGGTCCTATGTCTGAAGGGTGTGATATGTTAGCACAACGGTCTTACCTGCAACAGCAAATACTTGCCTGTATTTGGGTCCTCTTGTACTCTGCTGACCAACAGTTTGAAAGAAGATTTCCTATGCTTGATATAGATGGGTTTTGTTCAATGGTATATGGTGTTTAGGGGGAGCCTTATTACCCACAAGTGGTGTAACTTCAATGAAACTTGATGTATGTGTACACATTTACTTTTTGTATGAATTTTCAGTTAACATAAAATGTTCCCTCTGATATTTTCAAGCATCCTTAGTGTTATTTATTTCTCTTCCTTTTCTCTGTCATTTCCTTTTCCCCCTATCCCTGGGTTTGTTGATATTTTTATCCTTTCAAAGTACCAACTTTTGTTGATTCTTTGTTCTTTTAGTGATTGTTTCTTTTCCCAAGAACTTGAGTTGCATCATGGCTTCTTAGAATTCTCTCAATATATTTTGAAATTAAAATCAATGATGTGTTTATCACATTAAAATTGTATTTCCCTGCTGAGTCATTCAAGTTATTATTTTGTTGCTTATATATATATATATTTTGTTTTCCTATCAGTATATAGTGGATTATCTTTTCCATATACTTTCTGTAGTAATCTGGAGTCCATCTCCAAACACTTTTCAGAGTCATAAACCTCCCAGTGGTCAGGTCAATTCAGTTCCCTTTCTCCCTGGAGTTGTGCCTTCTTGTGGTCACTATCTTTCTGCACCAGTATGAGTATGATGAATAGCCAAATTGTGACGTGGGCAGAGCTGTGACTGGATCTCAGAAAGAACAAGGGCTCTAACTCTGCCAAGAGTTGTCTTCCCTGGCTTCTAATTAATCACCTGACTTTCAACTGATGAGCAGAAATTATGCATATTGACAACTGATACATAATGTTTTGGTACATACATTTTATAATGGCTAAGTCATTTAATCCAGAAGTCTTTTCAATTTTTTTTATCATTTTTTTATTCTTGGAGCATTTCATACAATGTATTTTGATCATATTTACCCTTCATCCATCCCCTCCCATATTGATGTCCCCTTCCCTACCCAGACAACTTTGTGTCCTCTTTTTTCCTCCTTCACACACACACACACACACACACACACACACACACACACACACACACACACCAACCAAACCTCATCAATTACAGTTGGTCCTGCCTATATCCGCTCAGATGTTTGGCCATTCACTGGAGTGTGGCCAGCTACTAGTGACCACACACTTAAAGAAAATGGACTTTTCCCTCTTCTAGTAGCAATTTGTTTCCAATAGTTTCTTATCTATAGGTGAGACTCATGACCTTGTCTATCTATCTATCTATCTATCTATCTATCTATCTATCTATCTATCTATCATCTAATCTAATCTATTATTTTTATTTATTCTACATTGTGGTCATAGTTTCCCCTCCCTCCTCTTCTATTAGTCCCTCCCCCTCTTCTTTTCTATTCCCAACCCCCAATCCACTCCGCCTCCATTTCTTTTTAGGAAAGGGCAGATCTCCCATGAGTATAGACAAAACATGGCTCATCAAGTTGGAGTACAACTAAGTGCTTTCTTATGTATTAAGTAAGGCTGGGCAAGGTGACCCAGTATGGGGAGTAGCTTCCCAAAAGTCAGTAAAAGAGTCAGAGATAGCCCTTGTTCCCGTTAGAAGCCCTACAAGAGGACCAAGCTGCACAACTGTAACATATATGCAGAGTGCCTAGGTCAGTCCCATGCAAGCTCCCTGGTTGTCGGGTCAGTCTCAAATCCCTGTGAGCCCAGGTTAGTCGACTCTGTAAGTTTTCTTTGATTTCCTTGACCCCTCTGGCTCCCACAGCCCTTTCTTCCCATCTTCTGTAGGATTTCCTGAGCTCTGCCTAATGTTCGGCTATGGGTCTGCATCTGTTTCCATCAGCTGCTGGGTGAAAGCTCTCTGATAACAACTGGGCAAGCACATTGACAGTCCCTGCACATCCCACAGGCAGGACACACTGTAGGTCAAAGGTTATGTGGCTGGGTTGGTTTTCTACTCCCTCTACTTGAAGTCTTGCCTGGTCACAGGAGATGGCCAGTTCAGGCTACATATCCACTATTGCTAGGAGGCTTAGCTGGAGTCATCCTTGTAGATTCCTGGGAGATTCCCTTGTGCCAGGCTTTTACCTGACCCCCAAATGTCTCTTCTTTGTAGCAGTCTCTTTCAATACTCTCCCACTCCACTTCCCCAACCTGATCACTCATGTTCATGTCCCCACCCATCCTCAGTCCACTCACAAAATCTCTTCAATTTCACCTTCCCAGGGAGATTCTGTGTGTCCCCTCCCTGCCATGAACCTAGTCTCTCTGGATCTGTGGATTGTAGCATAGTTATCCTTTATTTTATAGCTAATATCTACTCATGAGTAAGTACATGCCATGTTTGTCTTTCTTGGTCTGGGTTACTTCACTCAGGATGATTTTTTTAAATAATTTTATTCATTTGCCTTCAAATTTCCTGGTGTCATAATAGCTAAATAGTACGCCATAGTATAAATGTACCACATTTTCTTTATCCAGGCTAAAAAAAGGCTTTTTCATCATTTAAGGAAATGGTCATGTGATTTTTTTCTTCCAGTTTATTTATATGGTGGATTACATTGACAAATTTTTCTATGTTGACCTTCCCTCTTTATGATGGGATCTTTTACTGACTTTTGTATGAGTCTTGTGCATGCTGTCTCAATAGCTGTGGATTTACATATGCCACTGCCCCAACTGTGTCCAAAAAACTATTTTCTTATATTCACCTACCACCTCTGGCTTCTAAACTCTTTTGACCCCTCTCTTACACAGTGATTCCTGAGCCTTGGGAGGTAGGTATGATATAGATGTCCCATTTCGGGCTGAATAATCCACAGTTTCTTATCATCTGCAATTTGACCAGTATGCTGTGGGTCTCTGTGCTAATTCTTATCTACTGCAAAAAGAAACTTCCTGATGAGGGTGACAGGTTTATAGGTATAATGACAATCCATTAGTACTTGGTTTAATATACTTAGCAGAGTATTAGGAATAGGTTTCCCTAGGGCCTATTACCTATCTAGCTACAGATTCTTGGTTCTAATACATATACCAGGCAGGTATGAGTTTCAACTTGTGGAGCAGTACTTAAATCCAATCAGAAAGTTGTTACTCCTATGATATTTGTGCCACTATTACACCAATGAACATACCTTGTCTGGCTAGTTGTTATGGCAGCTCTTAGGGTTCATAGCTGGATAAGATTGGTGATTATTTTTCTCTTCTGGTAGGGTGCATAGCACCTTATAGCACAGTGAAAGACAACCAGGAAGGATGAAGCTTGTAAGGCAATACCATCTTGATTTTCTTCATATTATATGATTCAAGTATGTGACATCTTTAGCATTAGGGTTTTACTGTAATGTTCTAGAAGGTAACTAAGAACAGTGGCAATAGACTCTATTGTTGAGGGCCTTCTATGGGACTTGACAGGCCATCGACTCCATTCCTGTCACTGGCATTCTTACTTGTTAGCCTGTGGTGTCTAGGAGGGTCATTGTATGGAAACTCCCTTTAAACATTTTATGGAAGTCTAGGTATATGTTTTAGAGAGCTGCTATAGTAGCAGATTTTCATATGGTTTAATTTTTCTCTTAATTTTAATATTTATAGATTTATTTTTGTTTTATGCATGAGTGTTTTGCTTACACGGATGTGTGTGCACTATATGCATGCTTGTCACCATTAGAGGTCAGCAAAGGGCATCAGATCACCTGGACTGGAGTTGCACATAGCTGAGAGCCACCACGTGGGTGCTGGGGATGGAACTCTGCAGGAGGAACATGTGCTCCTAGTCACTGACTCATCTCTCGAGGCCCACCTTACTTACTGTTTACAGTAGGGACTCTTAGCTCTAAAATTTCCACCTTGGACTGCCTTTGCTGTATTGAAGTATTCCGATTAATTATGCTTTCATTTTCATCAGCTTATAACTGTTTGATTTTCCTGCCAAATGTCTTTGACACACACGGATCACTCTAAAGCATATTGTTCAAACTTCACATATTCGTATAGTTTTATTACAGTCTGACTTGACATGGAAGAAGAAATTAGTGTAATTATTTTGTATTTGTTAAGGCTTCATTTATGGCTATAAGTTAATCTGCTTTAGAGAAATATTCCATGGACTTCTAGGAAGGATGTATTGGAGGAATGCCATGTAGTTATCGATCAAGTCCATTTGATCCATGGTGCAGTTTAATTATAAAATTAAAGTTACACACACACACATTCACAATTGATAGATTTTCGTGATTGATTCATTTCTTCAGTAGTACATAGTGATGTTAGCTGTTACCGCTCTCTGCTTCAGGCTTATTTTGTCAGATATGCATATTGGTAGGGCCAGAGAGATGGCTCAACTGACAAAGTGCTTGTCATCCAAGCATGAGAATTCGAATTCAATTTCAGCACCCCATGTAAAATGTGGGCATGGTCCATCCTGTTATCTCAGCACTAGGGAGGTAGAGACAGGGTTCCTGGGCTCTCAGGCCAATGATTCTAGCTGACTTGGTATGTTCCATGTTCAACAAGAGACCCTATCGAAACAATAATGTGGAGAGCAACTGAGGAAGACACCTGATGTCAAACTCTGGCCTCTAGACACACGTGAACACACAAGCATGGTATATGCACACACACAAGCACATACAAGTACACAACAGAACAGACGAGTGGAGCCATGTTGGTTTGTGTTTAAGCTTCCATTTCCCTGGTCAATTGTTTGGTAATCTTGTTTTGTGTGCACAGGAGATGTGTTCCTGTGGACAATTTATTCACTGAATTTCGAGAGAGAGACCTGGTCTGCAGCTTCTATTTAGAAAATGAAGATGCTTGCCTTTAGCATTATCGACAGAAATTTGTTAATTCCTGTAATTTTGTTGATCATTTCCCTGTTTAGTTAAATTACTTTCTTTTTCTTCCCCACTTAGATTTTCAGCTTGCTAGTTTACTGATCTGGGCCTGATCGATTCCCAGTCGTCCTTTATCCCTCTGTTCCTCTTACTCATTACTGTGATTAAGACTCTTCCTTCAGTGTGTGTAGAGTGACTTTAGGAGTCTTCTGCACTCCTGGTTTGTTTGGGATGAGTTGATTTCATTTGTGCCTGTCTTAAAATGTCTCTGACAATTAAAAAACCAACCAAGCAACCAAGTAACCAATATCATTGTATATAGGAATCTTGGCTGGCAATTGTTTTGTTTCAATGCTTAAAATATATTATTTAATGCTTTTCTGGATGTTAGGGTATCTTTTGGGACGTCTGATATTATTTTTGTATGTTTACTTCAGTAAGTTGATTTATATGTATTTGAGATAAAATTTCATGTAGCTCAGATTGGCCCTGAACTCATTATATAGCTAACAATGACCTTGAACACCTGAGCCCTTTACCTCCACCCACCAAGTGCTGGGATTACAGGAGTATGTAGCACTGTTGTTGGGTGTTAGGGTTTTAATATTATAGCTTTTACTATTTTTGTTCTGTTTTTATTTTGATTTGTTGAATATAAGACGCCACGAAGAGATTCTTCTCTAGCCGTGTCTAATTGAGGTTCTAAATGCCTCTTGTGCTTGATAATCCTTTCTTTCTATAAATTTGGGGGAAGTTTTGTTATTTGGGGAAGTTTTGTTATACTTTCCCCAAATTTGTTTCCCTGTCATTCATAACTCTTTCTGTCCCTTGGACTCTTAAGTGGTCATGCTTAGTTGTCTATTTTTTCTTATTAATATATAAACATAGCAGGTCACCAGCCTTCCCTCCCGTGCTGCTCGCTCTAGTCTGCTAGGGATACTTTTTACTCTGGCTTTTACTTTTATTAGCTTTTCATTTTCAACATTTGTTTTCTCAGGATCTCATTTTTTTTTTTTTTTTTTGCTAAATTTCCCATCAGTGTTGCTGCTTTCCCCCTCTGTTTCTGACTTTCGTATTTGCAAACTGCACCGAGTGCCTTACTTGATTCTTCTGCTTATTCCTCTTTGAAAGGATGACTTTCAGCAGTACACTTGGAATTCTTATTTCAACCAGAATCTTTAGATCTTTAGTTTGGGTAACTGATTCTGATTTCTTTTTCTTCTCTTTCTCCTCTACCTTCTTACCTCCCTCTCCCTCTCTTTTTTCCTTGTTCTTCTCCATCTTTTCTTCTTTTTTGCCTTTTGAGATATTGTTCCTATGTATATCCTTGGCTGTCCTGGCTGTCCCAGAACTTTCTCTGTAGACCAGACTGACCTCAAAGTAGAGACTGGCCTCCCAAGTGCTAGGAGTTCTGGTATCTTGAAACCATCATGTTACTTTTCTGTTTTTAATTTCTTTCTTTTTTGCTGTTTTTTTTTTGTGGTGATTGATGCCTCTCTTAGTTTGGGTATTATATATTTGCTTTTATTGGGGAATCATCTTAGTAAACCCTTTTTTTTTCTTTTTCTTATTAAATTATAAGGTTAGCATACAAGGTAATATGTTTCATAAAAGGCTTTATTCATATGTGTCATGCTGTGTTCTCACTTGCTCCCTTCCCCCATACCTCCTTCCCTCTTTCTACTGACTCCCTACCCCTTGATCCTCTGGCCTTCTGCTTTCTTAGCAGACATGTTCCACTGCCCTTTCTACTTACCACTTCCTCCATTCTTCACAATTCCCTTTATGTTCTCATGATCCTATACATACAGAAACACATATACGCACACGCATCATTTTGTATCTAGGTAAGAGGACACATAAAGATGAATCTTTGAATCTGGATAATTTCATTTACCATATTGATTTTCAATTTTATCTATTTTCTTGTGGATATTATTATCTCAGTTTTCTTTGTGGCTGCACAAAATTTCATTGCGGGTGCACACATGCTTTCTATCTTCTTCAGGCGTTCATTTGTTGATAGTCTTCTAGGCTGGTTCCATTTCCTGGCTATTTAGGAAGAGTGGGGTGGTAAACACAGATGTGCAAGTATCTTTGGGGGATGTGAGCAGACTCAGTCCTTCACCTAAGTACCCAGGAATAGTTTAGTGAGCAGTCTGTTTGAAAGGTCTCAATTCCCAGTCTCCTCAGAGAGGAGAAAGAAGATGCTGAAACAATGACACAACTCAAACAGAAAGATACAGAAATACATTTATGATGGTTTGAATCCAAGTAAAACCCTACCAATGACTATAGAACAACAGCAAGTGAAAAAAGAGATGTTGAGTGCAAGGAAGCTAAAAAGTATTTAGTCTGTGGAGAACTAGATGTGACTAGACAGAGGGTGTTGGAGCTGAAGAGATGGCTCAGTGGTTAGGAGTACTGTCTGTTCCTCCCGAGGACCCAGGTTCAATTCCCAGGACCCACATAGAAGCTCAAAACTGTTTGCAACTCCAGTTCCAGGGGATTCAACCCATCACACAGATATACAAGCAGGGAAAAAGTGCACATAAAATAAAGACAAATAAATAGCTAGCCAGTCAGCTCAGCTGGTTAGAGCGTGGTGGTGATAAATTCCTTTAAAAAGACAGAGAAAGGCGGCAGGTGAAGTGGAGGAAGCAGGAACCAGTAAGGGTAAATAAGGAGAGGGAAAATGAGACGGGAGAATGATAAAAAGAGGGAGCTGAACAAGAGATTAAATGTGATTGTCCTATAAAAATGTGCTAACAGAAAGGTAAGGACAGGGATAGAAGAAAAGAGGTGCTGGGTCACCTTCTCTCAGTATCCTCCAAAACTGGAGTCTTTGAAGTGGCTGTGTGGTTGGTCGGAACACTCAGGCCAACCTGGAGACTTGTCTCCTATGGCCTAGTACCCTCTGTCACAATGGTTTTCACTTTAGTGGCTTCCCTTTGCACCCCAGGGGTCCGTGCTGGCCACACTTAGCTTTGTACTCTGTAGGCTTGTCAGGTTATCCGCACCCTGGGGATTTATCAGTTTGTGCACATAAATAATGAGGCTCATGTTCTAGTAAGGGGTGTTCCAGAAGGCACACGGATGGGGAAGAAGTAAACACAGCTCTGGGATCTAAAAGGGTGAGCTGATTTCAGTTCTTTAAAGCCCGGTCATTATTGAATGAATGTCTGTTGGAACCCAGCATTCTCAGGTCTTCTGGCAGTGAACCTTAGAAAGGTAGCTCCTGAGGATGTTCTTGCCAATGACTTCACGGTCGGGGGTACCTGACTCCACAGTTATTATCTTGTGATGGGTTGAGTCAACTCATTCATGTTACCCTTCACCACCAGAGAAAAGCCTTCTGTTTCCCCAGCTTTTTGACACACGGATGATGCCATGGATCCTGTCTCTCTTCTTGTCTGCCTCCAGGGCTGTCTCTTATCTCAGGAAGATTATGGTTGACTCTTAAGTTCACTAATGTGTTATTTTTTTTTCTTGTTGTCAAGTCCTTAGGGTAACGCAGTCTCAAACAACAGCTTCCCTGCGACTATTAATAATAACCAGAAAATAGAACCTGGCTTCTTAGACATGATGGATGACCAAGTGGTCCAGTCTTCATTGCTGTCCCATGATGCTAAAGCAGACCCAGTCTTACCAAAGCTCAGGGCAACTGGCCTGTTGTTAGGGCTACCCATCTCCTTTCACCAGGGTCACCTGGATGGTGTTTTGGATGAGACTTCTGTCTCCTTTCTCCTACCAGTGCATAGTGTGTTGGGGGCCACATGATGCTTTCTCCTCTCTGCTGTATAAGCGTATTGTTTTCCCCACCACCTTCCATCCTTTGTGATTTTGGATCTTGTGGCGTTCTAGCTCTCTCTGGAATTGAGCCTTTTACATCGTACATGGGGGCGGCCCTGTTCTCAGATTCTTACTTTTCAAACATGATTTTGATTGTCTTTCTTTGAGACCTCAGCTATGAGTAGCTCCTCTCTTCTCCTTCCTTCAGTTTTCTCAGCCTGTCTCTCCTTGTGTTTGGGGGGTGGGGGTGGGTATCTGCTCTCACAGCTTCAGTATGGTGTGCACTTCTGTGGCTCCTCTCTTCCAGAGTTGGATCATCTTAGGTCTCCTGGGGTCTCTTTAATCCTGATTGAGATGTAGACCCAAGCTTGCAGCTCTCGTTTACATGGGAGAGTAAAGGCCTTGGTGGTTGCATAGTGCTTGATCAAAATTCTAATCTCCATGGAATTGTTTTTGGGAGGATGAAATATTCTTGGTATTCAACTTTTCTTTATTTTTAAATAATCATGTTTTTATTTTTATCTTGTTTTCTTTCTATTACTTACAGAAGCGCTCCACAGGACCAGAGAGCATGGTTCTATCCAGTGGATGTAAATCTGGTTTTGACCAATTCCTTATACCTCCCTCTTTCTTTCCTCTCCTCTCTCCCTCCTCTTCAGTTTCTTCTTCCCCCTTCCTTCTCCTCTTTCTCTCTACTCACTCTTGCTCTGGCTCTTACCTGTGTCCCTGGCTTCAGTCTCCCTAGCCAGCAGCCACTGACACCGGAAGACAGTGATCAAGGCACACGCTGTCCTGTAACCACTCAACACCACTTACTGATAATGCCTTTCAGAGCCTTTTCTGCCTCAAATGGGATGAGAAAGCTCATGCCTTCCTCAGACCTACTCCAATCTGTTTTAAAAAAAGGGGGGGGTGCTGTCAGCCTTCCTTTCTTCCATTTTCAGCCTTGGGAGAGAGATGGATGCTGGCAGTTGCATGTGAGATCTGCAGTGATAAGCGTGTTCTTTGTCTCATCCCTCACCGCTCTCTGACCTCCTCCGAATTTTGGAGCTCTTTATTGTACGTGGCAGGTCCTGAATAGCAGCGTTGGAAATAAAGATGGAATTTCTTTCTAACTCATAGCTTTTTAAAAACGCTACCGCTGAAGGAAGGAAGAAGCACAATGTTCTTGTTTACATGTTTTATACCGGAAGTGTTATTGCGATGAATGAATCATGCTTGAATTAGTCGCACAGACCAGTCATTCTTCCCCTACGAATCAGACTTTGTATCAAGGCTCCCTTTCATTATTTTAAGATTTTGACCCTCATAGTTTTAAAGCCTATGAAAATAAGTGAGGTCCGTGTTCAAACGTCAAGAAGCAGGGTCTTTAAAAATTTAAAGGGGACAAATAATAAATTTCAATATTGTCTTGAGGGCACATACCTGCCTGAGACCAGGATCAATGTGTATTCTCTACCGCAGGGATCAGAACACAATGGCCCACAGACTACACTTGCTGTCTCTTTTCTGTGATGTTTTTGTTAGAACCCAGCCACATGTGCTCACGTACACATTACCTTCTATTTTTTTTATGCCACAATGGCATAGCTGAGTCATTGTGTGTTAAGTGGCAATTTCCTTCCATATAAAACCTTCCAGCTTGCGGGGAGGTTCATTAAGACAGAGGAGGAAACATCCCATCCCACAGGGAAAGTTGTTCAACTTCAGGAAATCCCTGAAACTGACCAGATATGCTAAGTGTTCTCCCTCCCCAAGCATATATAAGCAAGAAGGACTTCTGAAGGACCCTGTCAGACTAGCACAACTCTCTGGAGAAAACAGAGATCATCTGAACAGCCTGGAAAGGAACTCCCCAAACTGCTGAGCTGCCTGCAGGCTCTGTGAGTGCTCCAGGTCTCCGGCTTGGCAGGGGTGGGCTTTGGTGATAAAACTCTAAGTTATTCCTGCTCAAAGTAGGTAGGCCCTCACCCATATTCCTGCAAGTAGCCACACTAGACTCGCTGTGATCAAGCTGGATTTTGATGGCATTCTCCTTTGATATATTGTTTGCTTCTTATGTGGGGTAGGGGCATCTATTTGCCATGTCTCCACAGGAAAAGGGTCACACTGTGTTGTGACAGCAATCTTGTGGCATTAAGCTTTTTACAGAAAAAAATAGTAACTGAACTTTGATTTAGAATAATTCCCTAGCACCTTGTAATTCTTTGTATTTCTTTCTATCAAGATCACTCTGGAGTAAACCCTCTACGTCTGGTCTTTCCTCCCAGGGAGTAGCATGTTAACATATAAACAAATCTCCTTTGCTATTTCTTAGATATAGACCAGACACCCCTTTTGGTAAATTGTTGCCTTTTGGAGAACGCCAAGAAATTTGAATTTTTAGAGACTTAGTAGAAATCTGTAAGATACTTTTCTGTGCCCTCTCTTTTTTGGCTGTTTAGAAGACTCTCCTGTAATATAGTCATCTTTCATGGTTGTATGGCTGTCTGCAAATTTTGTTATCACCTATTTAGAGGGTGATAACACAGTCCATGGCTTCTAGAATCATTTTCTATTGACCCTAGCAGCCAAAGACCGTAAAGGAAGATCGTAGCGTATAAACCAATTTTATTTATCTGCACTCTCTTCTCTCTTCCATTCTGCTCATTGCTTTTATTACCAGATGTGTTTTCCTCTATAATAATAAGTTATAGCCATTGTATACCAACTGTATGTACTATTCTCAAAATTGAAAAAAAAATGCCGGTGAAGGAGGCATAATTTTTGCCCAGAGAAGCAGTAATACAGCCGATAGACTGGGTGAAATGTTCAAGGATTGCTATGCTTCATTTTTTTTTTCAGCTATGGATTCGTGATATTTTACTTTTCAGTCCTTGATCTTTTGACTCAAACACAAAGACTGTTGCTGAATGTCCCCTGTTTTAAGTTTTGCTTATGTGTCTCCGATTACAACCTCTGTTTCTTGGAAATCGTAGCTGAATCTCTTCTGGAGTTTAGAGGAGAAATGAGGAGTCATGGCAGAAGCTTCAACTCAGTAAAGTCTTCACCGCAGTGTTATGGGCACTAATGCACCAGTTCCTCTGGCAGCATCCGGTAATGAGAGACTTGTAAACAGAAACACGCCCTTCTGGTCCCCGGTCAGCATGAAACCCTTCAATACCTTGGCAGGAGTTCTTTTCTCCTGTCACAGTTGACTCTGGCGACCGGAGTCTGATCATCATCTACCCCAGTGACACATATGTTAGTGACACCCCACCGAGGCGAGAGCACAGCTCTGGATTGTCAGCTGCTGCAGCACAGCCAGGCTTCTTTGAGATGTCACATCCTGCATCATTGTTATGGTGTCTGGAGATGCTTGCCTGTCTGGTAGCTCATTTACCACCCGCCATTGCTTGTCCGCCCCAGAAAAGCATGCAAAATTGGAAATGTCTGAAAGCTCTCTGAACTTTCCTAACTCTGAAATGTTAGGGACATTTCATTGTAATGTTTTCCTATTGGGTGATACAATCTTTTTCTATTCCCCCCTCCCTCTTTTCCTCCGACTCCCACCACCTTCTTCTCACCCCCACATCCACTTCTCAGAGATGGTAAGGCCTCCCATGGTGAATCAACTAAGTCTGTTATATCACACTGAGGCAGGACCAAGACCCTTCCCTTGTATCTAGGCTGAGGAAGATATTCCTTCATATGAAATGGGCTCCAAAAAGCCAGTTCATACATTAGGGATAAATCATGGTCCCACTGCCAGTGGCCCCACATTCAGAGGGTTCTATCCTATGCAGGTTCCCCAGCTGTCAATCTGGAGTCAGTGAGCTCTCACAAGCTCAGGTCAGCTGTTTCTGTGGGTATCCCCATCATAGTCTTGACTCTTTGCTCATATTCTCACTCCTTCCTCTCTTGGACTGGACTCTGGAAGCTCAGCCTAGTGCATGGCTCTGGATCTCTTCATCTGTGTTGAAATAGGGAGCTGCGGGCTGCGTCCCCGGCACCCGGTCGCCCACATGGCTAGCTTATGCCCCGAAATAATTACACAGAAACTGTATTCTTTTAAACACTGCTTGGCCGATTAGTTCCAGTTTCTTATTGGCTAGCTTTTACATATCGATCTAACCCATTTCTAATAATCTGTGTAGCTCACGAGCTGGCTTACCAGGAAAGATCTTAACCTGCGTCTGTCTGGAGTGGGAGAATCATGGCGACTCCTGACTAGGCTTCTTTCTCCCAGCCTTCTGTTCTGTTTACTCCGCCTACCTAATTTTATATCATATTAAAGGGCCAAGGCAGTCTCTTTATTTAACCAATGAAATCAACACAAAACAGCAGACTCCCACATCACATCTGTTTCCATCAGTTATTAGATAAAGGTTCTATGAAGACAATTAAGTTAGTCACCAATCTGATTAAAAGGGAAGGTCAGTTCAGGCACCCTCTCCACTATTGCTTAGAGTCTTAGCTGGGGTCATCCTTGTGGATTCCTGGGAATTTCCCTAGTGCCAGGTTTCTTGCTAACCCCATAATGACTCCCCTTTTCAAGATAGCTCTTTCCTTGCTCTCCCTCTCTGTATTTTCCCCAACACAATCACCTCTCCTCTCCTCTCCTCTCCTCTCCCCTCTCTCTCTCCTCTCTCTCCCTCTCTCTCTCCTCCCCTCCCTTGTCCTTTCCCTCTTCCCCTTCCACCCTCTCTCCACGCTCCAAATTTACTCAGGAGGTCTTGTCTATTTCCCCTTACCAGGGGGATCCATGTATGTCTCTTTTAGGTTCCTCCTTGTTACCTAGCTTCTCTGGGGTTGTGGACTGTAGATTGGTTATCCTTTGCTTTATGTCTAATATTCACTTATGAGTGCATACATGCCATATATGTCTTTCTCAGTCTGGTTACCTCACTCAGAATTTTTTTTTTTTAGTTCCATCCATTTGCCCAAAATTTCAAGATGTCTTAATTTTTTTTTAAATCACAGAGTAGCACTTCATTGTGTGAATGTACCACATTTCTTTTATCCATTCTTCATTTGAAAGGCATCTAGGTTGTTTCCAGGTTCTGGCTATTACAAATAATGCTGCTATGAACACAGTTGAGCAAATGACTTTGTAGTGTGAGCATGCATTTTTTGGTTATATGCCTGAGATTGGTATTGCTGGATCTTGAGATCTGATTCCCAATAAGATCTACCATATGAGAAACTGCCATAGTGATTTCCAAAGCAGTTGTATAAGTTTGCATTCCCACCAGTAAGGCAGGAGTGTTCCCCTTACTCCATGTTCTCTCCAGCATAAGCTGTCATCAGTGTTTTTGATCCAGCCATTCTGACAGGTGTAAGATGGTATCTCAAAGTTGTTTGATTTGCATTTCCCTGATGGTTAAGGATATTAGCAGTTCCTTAAGTATCTTTCAGCCATTTGAGACTCTTTTGTTGAGAATTCTCTGTTTAGATTTATACCCCATTTTTAATTGATTATTTGGTATTTTGATGACTAGTTTTTTGAGTTCTTTATATATTTTGGAGATTAGCCCTTGTCAGATGTGGAATTGGTGAAACTCTTTTCCCATTCTGTGGGAAAAAAAGCCATCATTTCTTAGACTTTTTTTTCTTTCAGATTTACTTTTTCCAGTCTTTCCGAGACTCCAAATGTCAGGAACATTGGATATTTTGTTATTTACAGTTTCACCGGTCCCAGAATCTCTGTGCGTGTTTCATTAGTATATGGTCTCTTTCCAGGCTGACTGTTTACTGTTCTGTCTGCTTGATCAACAATTCTTTCTCCATCCTCTCCTACCTGCTGCTGAGATCATTCATTATATTTACAAGTCTGGCTATGGTTAATTTTCAGTTCCAATACACCCATCCTATTCTTTAAGCCTTCTACTCCTTTGTCTTTACTTGACTTTCTATTTCTTTTTTTGTTTTAATTTGTGTGCGTATATTTTCTCCCTAGAGTATCCATAGTCTTTAAAAGTACTGCTCATAATTCTAAGTGTCTGATCTGATGTTGGTTCCTGTTTTGTGTGCCTTTTCAATAGTTGTGGGGTATCCACCAGAGAAGACTGTTTAAGCCTAGAGAAAGTCTGTATTAGTCAGCAAATACACTAGGTATTTCATATCCCAGCATAGTCTAGAACTTTTCTTAGGGTGAGTTTTTAACCATAAAGACCATGTCCTGGGTTGACATACTTCAGTTAATAAGAATAGTTAGTTATAAACAGAACTATAGAAGCCAAAAAGCAAGGCTAGTACATTTAAAGACTTTCCCAGAACTATGACCTTTGATAGATTAGGTCGTTGTTTTCAGTTTTGGCAGGTGGTGCTGTCTATGTGCTGAGTTTTACAGCCAGAATGACACTTCCATTATACAGTGAGTTGTGCCGAGGTCTGGGGGCCTGCTATATAATCACTCTGAGCTCTTCCAGTAGGAAGATGAGTTTTCTTTACAAATTGGAAACTGTTGTTTGTATATTTGATTATGAGATTCTTCGTCTTATTCACATATCCTATTGTTGGCTTCTATGCAGTTTTCCTATAGTGGAAGGTATTTATGTGCTACTTTCTTATTGTCATGTGGGAAGGAAATGACCAGGCTCTCCAATGAAGCACCACTGATCGTTAGGGCCAAGGATCCTACTAGAGATGATGGGATGAGATTTCTGACTGCCCTGTCAACTTTTATTGGCTTCTCCTTGTGTTGCAGCCCATCCATTCACCCATCTGCCCATCCACCCACCCACACATCTGTCAGTCAGTCCATGGATCCATCCATCCATCCATCCATCCATCCATCCATGCTGTCCTTACTGACCTGCACTGGGCCATGGGAAGATAGCCTCCCTGCAAGCAGCAGTGAAGTTGACTATCCCCTGGACCCCCTTTGACATCATGCATTGGAGAGTGCTGGATAGAAGCTCCCCTTGCATTTTCACTGAAATTGAGGCAGGTCCCTTATTATCCTGGAAACTTTTCAGACCTTCTTGGGGCCTACTCAGATAGGGCTTTCGGTGTCTCAGTTTTCCCAAGGGTAGTAGTATAGGCTCCCCATTCAGTGTTTTCCTAGTGGTGGTGGATTCATTGGTATTTAACTGGAAAAGAGTTGTTATTAAGATTTTTGCTTTCCTAGCATCTTTGTTACTTTTCTCATTGCTATGCTAACATACCCGACAAAGGCCACATAAGGGAAAAGGCTCATATTGGACACAGTTCAAGGGTGTGGTTTATCCTGGCAGAGGGGCTTGAAGCAGCTGGTCATATCGCAAGTCCAGTCAGAAGAGCAGGGAAGGCTAGCTTTCTCCTTTTTATACAGACTGGGACTCAAGCCCAGGGAATGGTGCCACCTCTTAGTGTGAGTCTCCCCACCTGAGCAAACCCGCCCAATACAATCTCCACAGGTGCTCTCGGAAGCTCACCTTCTTGGCAATTTCAGACAGATGCAGGTTAACAGAAAACACGATTACACCCAGACTGTACTTTTGCTGGCCCTTTGGCTAGGGAGCTTTTAAGGGGGTTGTTTGTTTGTTTGCTCTTCTTGGGGTTTCTCAGTTGTCTTTTGAAGTATCCATTCAGAGATATATGATGCCAGAATAAACCCTAGAGAAATCACCATTATGCTGTCCATTGAGAGAAGACTGAGAGAAGACAACTCAGCCTGATTTTGGGTTTCTCATCACCTTCCCGAGTTATTTCATTCTATGTACACACACACACACACACACACACACACACACACACACACACACAGAGAGAGAGAGAGAGAGAGAGAGAGAGAGAGAGAGAGAGAGAGAGAGAGAGAAGGGGGATAGGATAAAGTACATCTTTACTCTGTGTTTCTGAAAGTACAAGTTATTATGCTGGAGGTTTGTGAAGACCCATTTTGGAATCAAGGACAGGGCCTGAGGAATCCATTTAGGGTGACTGGCCCACCCCTTGTCTACAGGGAGGGCATCAGGGCTGTGGCTATTTGTCAAGTCAGCTAGGATGGTAGAAGCAGGGCCTTTAAGAGGGAGTTTGTCAGGCACGGCTTCCAGGTGATGGTTTAGTATGTAGACTCACGGTTTTTAAAGAACTGTTTCCTAGTTCTGATTCATCTGTGAAACAAAAATGCTAAGGATTTATTTCTATAATATTTAGGTAGTTTGAACACCATATGAATGAACAAATTATATATCAGCAGAGATAGGAAAATAGATTGAATGCTTCTCATAAGTTTATGACAAAAATTGGAATTATAAATAACGAATAAATCTTTCATAACAAGTGCAGAGAGGAGAAATATCATTTAACTTGAATTTATAAAGGAGATAACCAAAAACATTTAAATTCCATACGCATTGCTTACATGGTAATTTGAGGTACAATTTATTAATTGCAGTCAACTTAGTCATAAGATGTTCATTACATATTCCTGACGAACTTTCAACTGTCATTTTCTTGTCAAAAATCCTGACATCCCCTACAGTGTTGGCTGTACCTTTTAACAGTAGTTTAAAAAAAAAATCAGGTTCCTGGGAACGTAATTGGGTTAGAAATGTTCTGCCTCTGATAAAAATTTCTCAAATTGAGCAGAGGGCTATTTTCCGTATGGCATTTCTAGTTACCCTGACAGTTTGCTTTTTTTTTTTTTTTAGCAGCACCCCTACCTCACTAGTTTCTCTTAAACTGCCTCTGGCATTTCTTCATCCATTAACAATTCATTTAGGGCCTCCCATTATCCAGGCTAGGGACTGGGTAGACAGATATGAGCAGTGTGGAGTTAAGTATTCTCTTTGCAGTTCTAATCTATTTGTGTAGATCATAAACAAACGTATGAAGAAATATCCAAGATTTGGCCAAATGACCAAATGATGCCGCCGCCTTCTTAGCGAGGCAACGGCAGAGGGAAAGAGGTTAGAGAGTGACGGGTGCTGAGGCAGAATCGAGGACAGTTGAGAAAGGTCTTTCTGAGCAGTCAATATTGCTACTCTTTCTGATGGCCAGGAGCCCCTGGGAACCAGAGTAAGGCTTTGCCAGGCAGAGTCAAAATGAAACACAAAGGTGTTTATGGTAAGCTTGGGAGATTTGAGGAAAAGCAGACAGCCTACCTAGGTAGCTAGACTAGAGTAGGCAAAGGTGGATGAGGTTGGAGGCTCCAGTAGCCCACAGGTTATGCTGGGCAGCGAGCTTTGCTACGTAGTGTGGGGATTCAGCAGAGTGTTTTGGCCCCCGTCTGGAAAACTGAGCAGGGAAGCAGAAGTACTAGGAAGAATTCCAGTGGACTGGGATTAGCTGAGGAAGAAAGACACACTCCAAATACCAGCACTGTCATTCCTTGAGCTGAGGTCCCGGAGTGAATTAAAAGGACAAAGTGAACCGAGTCCCAGCCTTCATCTTGGGCTTCATATTGGGCGCAGGCGCAATGTGACCAGCTGCCTCACTCGCCCGCTACGGTGCCTTCGCTGCCGTGATGGGCGCACCCTCAAACTGTGGACAGAAATAAACTCTTTTCTGAAGTTGATTTTGCCACAGCAGCAAGACCAGGGACCAATTCAGAGTCAAACAGACCTGGGCCATTCAATTCCTATTTCTTCTTGCTTACCAGAAAGGGGGGAAAAACCACTTGCCCTTGAACCATTCAGCGTTCGTCTAGGGATAATTAAGTAATTAAGATTGCTTTCCTTATACGGTTATTATGAGAGTCAAAGTCACATAAAGACGTTCTTCACAGTTCCAAAATTGTGGCGAAGGACATTATGTACTTTGGGAACATCTTTAAGACGCATTGCTTAAAATGGAAAAAAGTGAGATACCACTTCCTGTATGTCTTAGTTTTGTTTTGTTTGGCACTAGCATAAGACGGTGCCTTAGAGACGAGGCCTAGCCCACTGACTGTGGAGGCATATTCTGCACAGAGAGCCCAGTGGGGCTCAGGTGTGGAGTGGGAATACCTGAGTTCAGCTTCCTGTCACTCTCACACAGTACCGGAGGCAAACAGCTAATTGAGAAAAAGTGTTTATTTTGGATTGGTTTCTGTCGTTCCAGTCTGTGGTGACTTGTGCTTATGACAGTTCGGAGTGCCACAGCAGGAGTAGTGGGCTTAGAAGAGCTGTTCTCCAAGGGTGACCAGGAAGACAAGAGGAAGAGGCAGCGTCTCAATATGCCCTTCAAGGAGTCCCCTAATCATACAGCTTCATTCCACTAGGCCACCTTTGAAAGGTGCTGTCACCTCTCGGTAGTGTCACAGGGTGACTCTTAACAGCTGTGGGGGACATTCCATATTCCACCCACAGCAGTGAGGAAAAACAGGAGTTGATGCCACATCTGGAGGGGTTTCCCCCCAACACAATATTTTTATTAATTATTTGAGAATCTCATACATACTCACCTTGTGGAATGGATGCTTAAAAGAAATCCTCACTAGCTCAGAATTGAGAAATAGATGGTTATTTATTTAGGGAGAAACTAATAAATCAGAATTCTCTGCTTGAATAGAGAACAGAGACCGAATCCAGCAACCTGAAAGAGCGGCCGGGGAAGAAGGGGCAGACGCAGGCTTTGCATGAACATATATAGTTTAAGAGGCTACACCCCAGTAGGTGGGTAACCACAAGCCATAAGACTTCCTACAGCACTCACTTTCCATTCCTCCAATGTCTATTCTCTCACCCTGTGACCTCTCTTCCCCCCCTCAATGGGAAATAAAAAACCCAGCATCTCCAACTCATGTTGCCCATACTCATCGGAGCATGGTCAAACTCCTAGTGAGATTTTTATTGGAACAATTAGAATTGGTATTTATTGATGTCCTCAACATCCGATGGCTTCCAAAGCAGAGAGATTAGAAGTGGTCCAAGTAGGAAGAAGGGGTGAAGGGAAGATGATAGAGCCCTGGGATGCTCTGATGTGCAAAGTGGTTCAGATGAAGGCAGCAGGCGATGCAGATAGTGAGGTGGGAAGAAACCCAGGGAAAGACACATTGAGAAATCCAAGGGGCCAGAATCCTCCAAGAGGGCTGGAATGTGCCAAATACTGCTTAGCAAAAACAAAGAAAAAAGAGCGAACTGGTCACAAAAATGTGTAAAATAGAGCTTATTCTATGACCTTGTTGATGGCAAGTTTGGGGAGAAGCTGGGTTGAATCTCTCAGTGGGATGGGTTTAGAGCAGAGAAGAATCGAAGAGTCAGCAAGTAAACAGGATTCTGCTGTGAAGAACAATGCAGAAGCCAAACAGTGGCTGGCTGGAGGGGGATTGATTTGGGGGACAATGTTGCTGCTGTCTGTTAGGTGTCAGTGAGAGGGGCATGGACATATGGGGGCATAACTAGCTACACTAACATGTCATAGAGTAATTTACCAGTGAGAATAGAAGAAAACAAAACAAGACAGATAAAGGATTAATATGACACAAAAAATTCCATTTTAACTGTCAGAATTTTCTAAAGTATCTTTACTAACATCTCTTTGAATGCATAGTTCCCAGCTTATTCCAACATAGGATGTGCTGTGAGAGGGGTGTGTGCGTTGTCCCACCCGCTCAGCTCAAACCCTGTCAGTGAAGGATTTGTTCTCTGAGAGCCTAGGGATCCTAATGGACCTGTTTTTATGGAACACCCTTAAGGAGAGCAAGGAACCCATACATGCCAAGGCAGGGGGAGCCCCCATCTCTCTTACTCCCATGTCTGGTCTAGCTGTGCACACAGAATATAAGAAGACATAGATATCCTGTGAAATTTTAAATGTAGATGCTAAATGGTAGAAGAACTCTTCTCCGGAAAGTAACCTAGAAGCATCAAGGAAAGGATGGGAGAATACATAAAGAGAAGCAAAGACAGGGCAAGATTGCAGTGTGGAGACAGAGAGCAACATTCAAATTCTGTTTATTCTCCCCATGCATCTCTCTATAAACATGCTAACTGAGCAGGTCACTCCCTCTTGCTCTGAGCCTCGGTTAATGGTGCCTGCAAGGGTCCTCACGTGATTTTATATCACACAGTTAGCAAAATGACAAGTGTTAAAGGAGTTACTGCATAACACGATGCTCAACAAAAAAGTTGGGCTTTCTGTGTGACGCCTGCACCACCTGGAACCACGATCGGGCAAGGGTCTGGGGATTAAAAAACACACAGAGACATGGGTCACTCTTGAAACAGGAATGCCAATTTTATTGTGTTCCAGGGCAGCTTATATATACAGTGCTCTCCTTAACTAATGGCCATGCCCTAGCTCTCAGGATTTTTCAGCTGCAAGCCCACCAGAAACCACTTCCTTATTATCAGGAACTCATGAGGTTCTCTGCTCAGAGCAGCTGCAAGCATAGAAAAACAAGTTGTTTACTCTGGCAGGCAAGGGGTCATATAAAGTTCAGGGTGTGAGGGTCGCAGTCCCCAACATTTCTGATGGGTTCTCATTTCTGTGTGGAGTGGGGGCAGACACCCTACAAAAGACAATTAGTAAGGGAACACGTTGGCTGCATTTCCCCTCTTGGCTTTCTTTCCCCCAGATTGTGGTATATACTCACATCTAATAAAGGACTCTACAGTCATACTGGCTGTCTGCTGGTGCCCGTATGTTGGCCTTATGGCTTGAATGTACATAAAATAATTGGGTCTGTGGGACTCTACGTTCAGGTTGTGTCAGCTTGCCGAGTGTGCTGGCATTCACCTTAGCAGCCCACCCTGCTATTTTCTCATGAAACTAAAGGGAAATCTTCTGCCATGAGAACAAGAAATTCTCTATGCCCAGCATTAGCCGGTAGTGTTGGAATGCGCACACACCAGCAGCAACATGAATGTGCAAATGTACACCTAAGGACAAACTTCCCTCTGCCTTGTCCACAGAAGAACTCCATGATGACGTGGCTCTAAGTCCTGGGACCTTTTCCCTGGAGGAAGAGGAAATCCACAGACCAGGAGTGGAGATTTTATTTTTAACATAAGGAATCATGAAGGCCCTGGAATTTTTTTGGGGAGGCCTCGGGGTTGGGAAGAGCTTATATATGTCAGGGGCTATGGTGGCCATGCAAGATGACCATTCCCAGCTTCTCTTTGCCGCTGCAATGCAGAACTGAAGCTCAGAGCCCCAATTGCTCCAAAGTTCTACATGAAGCCTCGATGAGACAATCGACTCCAGCTTGTTAGTCTTGTGTCTTAAATCTGTCTGGCTTTTCCTCCAGACACTGACAGACTTTCTAGGTCCATTTGCCACGGCAGTGCCCCCTCTTCCTGAAAACCAGTCCTTGTGGCCAGGATCTGGGGCAATTTAAATAGCATGTACCTATTTATTTTTCTTTTCAAGATACAAATAATTGTCTTTGGGATTAAATTTGTTTCCATGGCTGGTTAAAAGGGCCTCGTTGAGTCTGGACTGATCAGATGTAGTCTGTGAAATGATGCTATGTCAGTTCTGGATCTGGCCACTAGGGGGCTGCAACTCCTGCTTATTGTCTCCCTGAACCTGTGGTTCACAACCTTCCTAGGCTGGGACCCTTTAGTAAGATTCCTCATGGCTGTGACTCCCAACCATAAAATTATTTTCATTACCACTTCATAACTGTAATTTTACTACTGTTATAAATCATAATGCAAATATGTATGTTTTTCCTATAGTCTTTTGAAAGTTGCCATCCACAGGTTGAGAACAGCTGCTAGCCTTACATTATCTTAGAGCCTGGGGCCACCACGTAGAGCCTAACCACCCTACTGAGAGGACCCTGGAAAGAGGGGGGGCTCTGAGACTATGTGGAGAAACCAAGCTGCATCCAGCTGTTCAACCACCCTTACCAAAGCCACAGGGAGTTGAGTGTAGACATTCAGGAACTCTCATACTAAAGCAGACCCTCAGCTAATGGAGACCGAGGGATCAAGGCAACAGAGCACGGGATGTACGAGAGATCCCCGTGAATCTGAGTGTGGCCATATGCATCCGTAATCATAGCATGCAGGGGGTGGGCACGGAATTAGCATGAAGTCGAGCCAGGACAAGGGTTATACAGTGAGATCTAGTATCAAACTGGCATACTGAAAGGTCTTCAGAAGGGTTCAAAAGGACAAAGATGGCTTGCTGGCGGTAAGGAGTTTGAAGGGTTAAAGCCGCTGATGGGCAGACAGATTCTCTGAAGAGAGGAATCAGGGCTCACAGGGAAGAGACAGGATCTTTTCTTTAGGCTGGCTGAAGAAAGTGGGGGTGGGGCGGTAGGGGATGGGGAGCTGAGTTTTGCAGCCCAAGCCTGCATTAAGAGGCAGAGAAGAGGGTGGGAATGAAGATATATGACCCCCACTTTTGCTGTAAACTGGCTTCCTGAAATCTGATGTGATGGTCTGTCCTGTCCTGTCCCCTCCTCCCATTCCCCCTGCATACTCTGCTTCCTGTTGCTGTTTTGGAAAGACTTGGCACTACCTCATACCAACACTCCACAGTCCCAGAATAATCCTTTGTCCCATCTTTTTTTGGTGTGGATATATTTTATCATTTCTTTAAAAAACTATCTTTTCTCATTTTATATACCAATCCCAGTTCCCCCTTCCTTCCCTTCTCCTGCTCCTACCCCCTTCCCCCACACTCATTGCTCAGAGAGGGTAAGGTTTTCCATGGGGAGTCAACAAAGTCTAGCACATTGCTTTGAGGCAGGACCAGGGCCCTCCCTACTATATCTAGGATAAGCAAGGTATCCCTCCAAAGGTTCTAAAAAGCCAGTAAAAGTGGTAGGGATAAATTCTGTCTCACTGCCAGTGGCCCCACAGTTTGCCCTAGCCATTCACCCACATTCGGAGGGCCTAGTCTGGTCCTATGCTGGTCCCCTTGCTGTCAGGCCATAGTTGGTGAGCTCCTATTAGCTCAGGTAAGCTGTTTCAGTGGGTATCCCCATCATGGTTCTCCTTGCTACTTAGCTTCTCTGGGGTTGTGGACTATAGGCTCCTTATCCTTTGCTTTACAGATAATATAAGTGAGTATATACAATTTTTATCTTTCTGGGTCTGGGTTACTTCACTCAGGATGTTTCTTTCTAGTTCCAACCATTTGCATACAAATTTCAAGATGTCATTGTTTTTTTTACCACTGAGTTGTGCTCCGTTGTGTAAATGTACTACATTTTTTTTTTAAATCCATTTTTCAGCTCAGGGACATCTAGGTTGTGTCCAGGTTCTGGCTATTATGAATAATGCTTTTATGAACATAGTTGAGCAAATGTCCTTGAGGGAGGTAGAACTGAACGAGAGGATCACAGCATCTCCAGCATGGCCCAGACTATCCAGCATTTCTGTCCTCCTACCCACCCTAACCCCAACATTTTTCTACAATTATTGCTTTACATGGAGTTCAGCTATTTCCCTGAGCACTGAACCACTGGGCTCCCAGACAAATAACTCAGTCTTAACATGGACCATGCAGGGAAATAGGCGAAAAGGGGATTGCCGCATCTACTGTGTTTTTTTTTTTTTCCAGGACTTCTCTCTTGACTTAGATTCATAGTTCAGCTTCCCTTACTCCCTTCCATCCATGTCCCTGGTTCCTTCAGGGCCACCGTGGCTAAGCTAAGGCAATCTCTCAGGTGATGTTCACGTGCCCTTGACACTGAGACCTCCTGGAACAGCGTAGGCAGACCAGTGTCCTTGGGTAAGCCAACACACTGGGATCCTTGCGAGACGAGGGGTTTGTAAATAAGGGTTATAAGGCCAGATTCATTTGAACCAGCAAGTGAACAGTACCCTGTCTGGACTGCCTTTTGTATTTTTATCAGGGTTCAGTCCAGCCTAATGTATCTGACTTCTCTGTTAGGGTCTGAATAGATCTGCTTATCCCTGAAGTTCATAAGATGATATTTTATGCCCTTCTCCCCGAAGGTGATATTGAGAGATGGAGTTTGTTGTGTGGAGATTTGGATCAATGGTTAAGAGCACCCGTTGGTCTTGCAGACCAGGGTTGATTCCCAGTTCCCACATGGCAGTTCAAAGTCATCTGTAACACTGGTTCTAGGAGATCTAACTCCTTCTTCTGGCCTCCGTAGTCATCAGGAAGGCACATGGTACATATGCATCCATGCAGGTCAAACACTCATACCCGATTACTCTGGCAAGCAAAGGGCATGTTGGGTAGGTCGGCTCTGTGCTAGTGTTCTTAGAGGAATAGAACCAATAGAATGTGTATATGTATAAAATAAAGAGGGACCCCCTAGATTGGCTTACAGGATAGGAACCGGATAGCCCAAGAGTGACTATCTGCACCATAGAGAGGCTGAGAACCCAGGAGCAGCTCACTCCGCAAAGCTGGATACCCAAGCAGTAGCGGGCTGGTGCTAAAAGCATCTCTGATTCCAGGAGAGTCACTGGTTCCCAGTCTGTATGGTGGATGCGGCACTGTCAACAAAGGATGGCTGTAGCAGCTGGCATAGACACACTGACAAACCACAGTAAAGGAAGACAGGCAAACAAGGTGAAATGCTGTTTCCCTGGACCTCTCTATACTGGGGAAACTCAGTGGAAGGTGCCATCTACCGAGAGCATGCCTTCTCCCCTTTCTTATTACTTCCTGGATATGCCTCACAGACCTGCTTAGAGGCATATCTATTATTTGACTGTAGATTTCACCAAGTTGACAATCATGGTGAATTATGACAGTCCGCGTTGAACATCCTCAGTGCGCCACCCAGAACATTCTGCCAGGAAAAACAACCCATCAGTTCACTGACTAGATTCTACATGGTGACCGTCCTATTATAGTCCTCGTTACAATGAAGACAGACGTCTCTGCATTCTAGCACCGATCCAGAGTTGGCTGGTCCCACATTAATGATTAGGCTGGCACCAAGTTGGCCTTTTTTCTTTCTGTTTGTCATCAGCCATGTCACAATGAAGAATATTGTATATTGTAGCCTCTCATACCCTCTCTGACTCTAAGTAGGTCTTGGGGTTTTTGTTGCTAGAGAGTTGGCAGTAAAGGGTGGAGTCATTTCTGCTGCATCTCTGCTCCTCTAAGGCTTCATTTGTCTTGTCTGGTTTCCCGAGACAGACAGGTCTTCCCTTTGCAGAAAGGTCTTGCCTTTGCAAGTGCACTCCTGTGTCCTTCTGTAGTCTGCAGACTCTGATCTTGTCGGTACTTTCTCTTTCACAAAACCTAAAGGGAACTCCTGGCATTGTAAAAGAACTATTTCACGTATGCACTGTTTGTCTTCTTGTCAGGGACATGGATGTTTGGTGGACCTGAGACAGATTTTAATTTTTAATGTCTAAATTGTAATGCTCTTAATAATGAGGCAAAGGCACTCACGAAGCTCAGCTTCCTTTCTTATGTCTGGTCATGGTTATACTGAGATAATTTAATTATTAGTTTTTTTTAGAGGTGCTGTGTCTTTCTCAGTAGCTTAGACTTTCAGTCCTTCTACCTCCGCCACCCTCATGCTAGAGTTACAGGTGGATAGGACCACAAGCAGCTTCGATGTGGCTTCTGAATTCTCACATTCTTGCCAATGGTCCCTATGGTCGTTTGCTACAAACCCCATACATTAGTTACTGTTGCTGTGATAAAACACCATGAATAAGGCAACTTATACAGAAGGAGTTGGCTTTGCTTGTGGTTCCAGAGGGATAAGAGTCCATCCTGGCAGAAAGGTGTGCAATAGGACAGGATGCTGAGAGAACAGGTGTGAGTGAAGATAAGACTATCACACTTGAAGCCTGCCCCCTGTGATGCACTTCCTCCAGCAAGGTTTCCCTCGTCAAAGGTTCTATAACCTCCTCAAACAGTGCCACCCACTGGAGACCAGTTGTAGCTCCCCTCCCAAGCCTGTGGGGACATGTCTCAGACTATCACATTCTACAATGGTTTTCTCTTTGAGAAATTCCATCTTGCTTGTGCTAAAGTGATGGGTACCATGATTTAACCAAGATGCTTGTCAGATATTTCTTCAGTTCTTAAAGAAACAGTCCATTTCCTGTGCTTGTTGAAGTGGGTTGCATAGAGATGTACAAGGAGTCTCTAAGATGTTGCCAATATGGCAGCTTGCACGGTGTATCTGACTTTCTGTATCTGGAATACTTAATATTTGCAGCATATTGCTCACAATTTTAATGTTGATGATTAATTAGTTTCATCAGTTCCATCTGACTTGGAAGCAACATTCCAGGAGTCATCATGACTTGGAGGTCACATGGATTTCTGGTTATTCTAGACTTGTCTGCTTGGCAGTAAATGTGGAGATTTGTTTTTGGCTTAGTGAGATCTGCCTAGATCATATCCTACGGACCCATGGCCATATCCATGGTTGAAAATAATATTCTTTTTTTTAAACAAACTTAATTCACTTTTATTTTTCTTGTATAAAAATCCTTATGTGGTTGCCACAGCTGGAGCCTGGGTCCTCTGAACAGAGACTCTGATGTGGGTTTTCACAAGATGGTCAGAGAATTTCTGATGAGACTTGGTGAAGACAATCTCTTTCCAGAGGTTGGGGGTCTTAGAGATGACATCAAAGGTGGCCTTGGCAAAGTTGCCCAGAGTGGCAGTACAGCCCCTGGCTGATGTGTAGCAGTCATCAATGCCAGCCATCATCAGTAGCTTCTTGGGCACAGGAGCGGACACTATGCCAGTGCCTTTGGGGGCAGGGATGAGACGCACCAACACAGAGCCACAGCGGCCTATCACTGCATGGAACAGTGTGGGGCTTTCCAGTCTTGTTCCCCCTGTAGCCTCTCCACACAGGGACAATGGAAAGCTTGGCCAAGATGATGGCCCCTAGGATGGCAGTGGCTACCTCCTTGGAGCACTTGACACCGAGACCTACATGACCATTGTAGTCCCCATTAGTGACAAAAGCCTTGGACCTGGTCCGCTGGCCTGCCCTAGTCTGCTTCTGCACGGGCATGATCTTCAGAACCTCATCCTTTAGGGATGCTCCCAGGAAAAAGTCAATGATCTCAGACTCCTTAATGGGCAGGGAGAACAGGTAGATCTCTAGATCTCCTGTAGGGACTTGATTTTCATGTCCTTAACCAGGTGGCTCAGCTTGGTGACGGGAATCTACTCTTTTTATTTATTTATTTATTTATTTATTTATTTATTTATTTATTTATGATTTCTGCCTCCTCCCCGCCACCGCCTCCCAGTTTCCTTCCCCTCCCCCGATCAAGTCCCCCTCCCTCCTCAGTCCAAAGAGCAATCAGGGTTCCCTGCCCTGTGGGAAGTCCAAGGACCACCCACCTCCATCCAGGTCTAGTAAGGTGAGCATCCAAACTGCCTAGGCTCCCACAAAGCCAGTACGTGCAGTAGGATCAAAAACCCATTGCCATTGTTCTTGAGTTCTCAGTAGTCCTCATTGTCTGCTATGTTCAGCGAGTCTAGTTTTATCCCATACTTTTTCAGACCCAGGCCAGCTGGCCTTGGTGAGTTCCCGATAGAACATCCCCATTGTCTCAGTGTGTGGGTGCACCCCTCGCGGTCCTGAGTTCCTTGCTCGTGCTCTCTCTCCTTCTGCTCCTGATTTGGACCTTGAGATTTCAGTCCAGTGCTCCAATGTGGGTCTCTGTCTCTGTCTCTCCTTGTCTTCAGCTTTAGAGCCCTGCGGCCTCAGCCTCCGCCATGGCCTTGACCACAACCGCGGTCCCTCAGACCGCTGCCCCTCAGACCGCTGCCGAATCCTCTGCGGAAGCCGCCACAGCCTCCTAATCCTGGGCCCTCCTGGCCCTCCGGCTGCACCGGCGTCATCCGCCATTTGGTGTTTTCCAGAAGAAGAAGAAGCAAAAATAATATTCTTATAGATAAGAACTGAGAGACCCAACACAAAGAAACTTAGAGACAGTCTGGGACCTGTTCAGAATAGAAAATTGTCTGAAGAGGAGAAACAAGAAATGTATGGATAAAGAAGCATAAAATATGCATGAATATAGTTCTGGGAAATGAGAAAGCAGAATAGGGAATTCCCAGATGTTGCTCCATCCATAACCAGAAGCACAGGAGGGCTGACTGCAGTTTGGAAAAGCACTGCCAAAGGCTAAAGGAAAAACCTTCATCTCTCTGTGATGCTTCTGGGAGGTGGTGGGATATTTAAGAGGAGAAACCTACTGTGATGTCTTTTGGTTGCTGAGGGTGTACCCTTGAGATGGGCCTCTGGCCTCTTCTGCAATGATTGTGAATGAAAGGGCCTTCCTTCATAAAACATCCTCCCCCACCTACCACCAGTTTATGAGTTTCTCCAAATCCCACAGCAATAAAACAAATCAGTTAACATTTGAAACCTCCAAAAATAGTGAGTCACAGCAAACCTTTCTTCTTTGTAAGGTGACTATTTCAAGAGTTCCCGCTACAGTAACAGGAAGTTAATAGGCAAAAAGGCTAGAACCCTAAACTTTTGAGTTATATGGCTATGCAGTGGAAATTGAGCTCTATTACTGAGTCTTTTTAGGCTTAGGGTTGAGGGAATTAAGTAAGATGAGGATTGTTGAGGACATTGTCTGTGCCTGGCATATGGATCCTGCCCAGCTTGAGTTCCTGTCCTGATGAACTGTGACATGGAAGTGTAGGCTGAATGAACCGTTTCCTCCCCGGGTTGCTTTTTGTTCCTGAGGTTTCCTCACAGCAACAGTAACCCTAACTGAGACAAGTTGGTACCAGGAGTGGGGTATTGTGTGCAGACCTGACCATATTGGTTTTGGGAGGATTGTGGAAGGACTTTGGAACTTTGTGCCAGAAAGGCCATTGAGTGTTGAGAGCTTGGTGGGGTGTTCAGTAGAAAATTGGAAGGCGAGAATGTTGAGAACAGTGCAGAAGATGTGGAGACATGGCTTGTGGAGTTGCAGAGGGAAAACAAAGATCATGCCATTTTTGTAAAGAATCTGTGGTGTCTGGTGAGCTAGAACTGAAGAATCAGCTGTGATTATTACGAGACCAGAACCATTAAAGTAAAACCTTTTTCTTACTAGGACCATTGGTGCCGGTCCACTGGCGTAGAAGAATCCACTGTGATTAAGAAGAGTTCATCATTGTTGAGGTGAAAGCTTCTGGGAAGAATTTGTGTTCCAGAGGTGGCCAAGGTTGTACCTTGTGCTGATAGCTGAACTTGGTTATGTAAGATTCATGTAGGCGGTACTGGTTTTGAAGACATTAATAAATAAGTCATTGAGAGAAGCTGATGTTTGGCATGATGAAGAGAGCCCAGGGAAGGATATTGGTGAAAGTGCAGCCCATTTGCAGGATAAGACCCCAGAAGTTTTGGAAATGCCAGTTTAATGGGGTAATTACCAAGAACAGCAGTAGTGGAAGAGTCAAGCCAGCCTGAGACTAGAAGACAATTTATGAGTGCTACAGAGGCAGAGCTCGATAAGGGACCCAAGCCCTTAGGAGGAGCCCAGAAGATTATGAGTAAATCTCAGATACTGGACATTTCTTTGATCTGATTATAACTATTCCCTGGTATTTTCATCTTGAAGTAAGGAAGGATTTAACTTTTTTATAGGCGCACACAATTGGGAGATTTAATTTTAAAGGGGATTTTAGCTTTAAAAATAAACTTTGGATCATTAAAGTGATTGAATTTTAAAGTGTTTAAATTTGTAAAGAGTGGGGATTTTTAAGTTTGTAAAATATTTTTATATTGGGGTGTTATTAATGTATGATCATGGGGGTGAACAGGAAAGAAAAGGTTGTGGTTTGGCAGTGATGTGTTTGTATGTCAAGTTGGCAAGGGGTCAACTAGGCTAGGTAGCTTTGTGTCAGCTGGACACAAACTAGAGTTTTCTGGAAGGAGGAGATCTCAGTTGAGAAGTAAGACCCGGTAAGCTATTTTTCTCAGTGAAAGAAAGTGAAAAGGTGATTGCCTTTGGAGCCAGTATCTGAGGGAATTCTAACTCGTGCCATTTGCTAGCCATGGATGTAGACACAGTAGCCCGTGAAGAACTTTTTCTTCTATAAAATGAATATTATAATAATATCCAGATATAAAAATAAATAAGCATTGATTTGATTTCATACATCAAAAGATAATATGATTTATCATGGAAAGAGACAAAATGAATGAGCAAGCAAGACCTTCCTGGGAAAGGCTAATAAAGAACAAAGTTTATATTCTCGGCTAAAATGGTTTTCTTTTAAAGTTCTTAGAGAGAGTGATGAGAGAGTATATCATCAGCTACTGTGTGGAGGTCAAATGAAGACCTTAAGCTCCATGGAAAAGCAAATGCTGCCATGCTAAGCTCAACAGGGGCAAATCTGATAGCTTACTTGTAGCTCGTGTAAAAGAACACGAGTAAAGTAATCACACATTGATTCAAAATTGAGTATAATAAGGGGTTTCTTATTTAGGAGGGACTCACAGATCACAGTCTCTGGACAAATGGAGAATAGGAACCAAATCCAGCATCCAGGAGAGAGAGGAGAGAGAGGGTGTGTGAGCGTGTACCTTTTTGATACCCAAGGCCATGCCTAACCTGGTCCAGCTTCTCAAAGGCCATTGCCTGAAGGAGATTCCCCATCACCTCCCTCTTTTATTTATTTTGTCTAAATAAAAGAGTTTTAAGTCCAATACCCAACCTGGTAGGTGCAAGCTCATATCCATGTTGGATGCCAGATGTAGGAGAACATGAACAAAGTAATCCCACATTAACTCAGAATTGAGTATAATAAGTTTTTTTTTTTATTTAGGGGTGACTCACAGATCACAGTCCTCTGCACAAACAGGGAATAGAACTGAATTCCAGCATCCAGGTGAGAGAGGAAGAAGAGAGAGAGGACATGTGAGTACAAAATTTTTGGTACCCAAGGCTGTACCCAATCAGGTCCTCTCAAAGGCCATTGGTTGAAGGAGGTTCCCCAGCAAGCACATGTACATTTTGTTCATTCAACCAAAATGTAATATACTAGCATGACTCATGGGCACTGTCTGTATGGGGTATGTCTATGTTTCTGGCATCTTATTCAAATAACTGAAAAAGAAGACCACACAGATTGCAAAGGGGCAAGGAAGCTTCATTAGAAACAAAGGATACTGCAGGTCAGACTCGCTGCAAGTCTGCAAGGGGCACCTGAGAGTACTTGGGGTCCTGGCTATTATTTGGGGCTTTCTTGTGTGGAGTCTAGAAGAAAGAGGGATTGGTAACTGAGAGGGATAATTTGGGCATTTATTTTGATGGACAGATTTAAATAGTATAATTTTTTTTCTTCTGTGTGTGCTTATTCCCATGATGCATTTGATTTTAATCACATAGTTTCCTATTAATCACATTTCCCCTACAAGTTCATTTGGAGAATAAATATAGTTAGACTTATTATGCATATACCTCCACTAGTTCAGGTCAGGTTGGCTCCCTACTTTAGTATCCAGGTATATCCAGAAATATTTTTGAATAGATATTATCTATGAAATGAAGGTCCCTGATGATGATTACCCTATTATTGTAGTGGTGTGTGTGTGTGTGTGTGTGTGTGTGTGTGTGTGTGTGTGTGATGTGATGCATAAAGGCAAGTGCTATAAGCTTCCAAGTACATTGTTAGAAAAGGGATATGTGTCTGACCTAAGCAAGAGGACTCCCAGCTTGCTAAGCTGTTCTCTAAGCTTGACTGTCTCATATTGCTTCACAATGGTTGTAGGAGAAGCTTTGTAGTCAGTAACACTAAAGGGGATTTTCCCTAGGTTAGATATCGCTTATGTCCTTTCTAGGACCCATATGCCATGTTGACTTCACAGCATTTAATTTTCTTGCCAACATTATGTACAAGGTACTTAGGCTCAGATGCTGAATTAACCTGTCTAAAGTCACCTTACTAGTGAATTTGCATTTCCTTTTGTTTGATATTACCTCTCCAAAATTAGAAATCTCTCCTTACACACTTCAATTTCATTCTATACCTGTCCTTTAAAGCATTTATCAGTGAGTTATATTTATTTGAGGAAACTATCTGTTTTGTTTATTATTCTATCCTGTGCCTAAGAATGGACCAATATGAGGCTGCTTATTAATTCCCAGCAGCTCAGACCCCAAATAATCACACAGAAATTATATTATTTAAATCCCTGCTTGGCCAATCACTTAAGCATATTTCTGAATTACTCTTATATCTTAAATTAATCCATTATATTAGTTTATATTTTATTTATTTATTTTGGATTTTTCAAGACAGGGTTTCTCCGTAGCTTTTGATTCCCGTCTTGGAACTAGCTCTTGTAGACCAGGCTGGCCTCGAACTCCCAGAGATCCGCCTGCCTCTGCCTCCCGAGTGCTGGGATTAAAGGCGGGCACCACCACTGCCTGGCATTAGTTTATATATTACCACAAGGCTTGTGGCCTACCCACAAGGTTCCAGTTGGCAGCTTGCGTCTTTCCCTTCTGGCAGCTACATAGCGTCTCTTGACCCTGCCTTCTTTCTCCCAGCATTCAGTTTAGTTTTCCCTGCCTACCTCTACTCTGCCCTATCACAGGTCAAGCCTGCTTCTTTATTCATTAACCAATAAAAACAACACATATACAGAAGGACTTCCCACACCAAGAAGGTATTCAATACATGCTAGATGAAAGAACAAAGCAGGGCAATGTAAGGCATTTCAGGAAGAGGAATGATGGTAAGACCAAACTCTTAGAAGCATGGATGATGGTGTATATAGTATTCTGGAAGAAATGATAATAACTACCCATACATTTTACTATAAGCAATTAGTTTGTTAATGTACTACATACATACATCTTCCCAAAATCCTTAGGGCAGGTGCCATTGCCATGAATATTTTATACATAAGATTGTAAAATCTCAAATAAACTAAATACTTGTTAAAATTAATGTAGTTAGTAAGTGGTGGATCTGGGTGCAGGTATAAAATCATGATCATAACTCTCCTTTTTTAAAATGAAGGATTTATTTTGTCTTACACCGGGAGAAGTGTGTTGGATAGTTTTATGTCAACTTGATAGAAGCTAGAGTTTTTTGAAAGGTGTGAACCTCAATTGAGAAAATACCTCCATAAGACCTGGCTATAGGGCACTTTCTTAGTTAGTGGTTGATAAAGGCCCAGCCCATGGTGGGTGGTGCCATCCCTGCGCTAATGGTCCTGGTTTTTAAAAGAAAGCAGTCTGAGCAAGCCATGAGGAGCAAGCCAGTAAGCAGCACCCCTCCAAGGCCTTTGCCTCAGCTCTTATATCCAGGTTCCTGCCCAGCTTATGCTTCTGTTCTGACTTCCTTGGACAATGAACTGTGATGTAGAGATATAAGCTGAATAAACTCTTTCACCTGAAAGTTGCTTCGATCTTGGTGTTTCACTATAGCAACCTAACCCTAACATAGAGTATGGTATGATGGGGAAGGCCTGGCAGAAGGAATGGGAAGCCAACTGGTCATATGAGATCCATGTCAGAAAATGAATTGGAAGTGGAATTGGGCTACAAAGCCTTATGGTCTACATCCAGAGACCCATGTTGCCCAGTGAGATGTCACATCCTAAAGGCGTCTCATCCTTCCCAAAGAGCTCTACCCACTGAGTACCACCACAGCTGTTCTCTCTCTGTTAGGAGTTGAGGAGGATGATATCAGTTAGCAACCGATTTCTTCCTCAGAAGCCCAAATCCTCAGAAAGCTCAGAACATAATATCTAAAGTCTTTCGTAGCTATATATTCTTAACCATAAGCTACTGCACAGTTCACAAATGTGTGTGGAGCATGCACACCACTAACTAGTTCTCTGCTGCACAGAGATGCACAGTTATTTGCATTATTTTGCTGTCTATAGAGAAAATCTTTTTTTTTGTCAGTTTCCTAGTTTGTGAATTATGTTCATATACCAAAGTACCTGTGTTGTGGTGGATTCCTCTTGTTCTCAAAGCTTTAAAGGTAACTCTTGGGCAAACCTTTTAGCCAGGCCTCAGTTTTGCTTGGGGATATAGGGGGAGGATCCTTTGCTCTGACCAAGTCTAGACTGTTAGAGAAATGGAGTGTGACGGGAAGCAGTTGTAAACAATAGAAAGGCCAATTTCTGGATAAGGTGGTTATGAAATTGACAACCTTCCTGCTTGCTCTTCTGTGTTCGTAGTGAGAGGCTGAGGTTTGATTTAATATGTGATGACTGTCCCTTATAATAAACACTGACATTTAAGACTATAAATAAAAGTGACTTTAATGGAGAATCATGTGTATGGGTGTTCTGCCTGCTATATGCTTGTGTACCGCATGTATGCCTGGTGATGCACAGAGGGCTTTAAATCCTTAGAACTGGAGTTAGTGATGGTTGTGGAACACCATGTGGGTGAAAAGAACCTGGACCATTTACGAGAGCATCCTTGGCTCTTCACTGCTGAACTATCTTTCTAGCCCGCAAATGGACACATTTTAAAGAATTTCAACCTTTAGATTTAAATTTAAACAATTTAGAGCTTATACCTAATAATGATCCTTCTCAAAACATTTGTATTAAAAAGACAATTATGCCAGGCGGTAATAGTGCACGACTTTAATCCCAGCACTTGGAAGACAAAGGTAGGAGGATTTCTGTAAATTCAAGGCCAGCCTGGTCTTTAAGAGCTAGTTTCGGGACAGCTAGGGCTGCTACACAGAGAAACCTTGTCTCAAAAACAAACAAACAAACAAACAAAACAACAACAAAAACAGACAATTACATGTTTGAGAGAAATTATAAATAATCTTAAATCTTGTTTTCTAATTCCTTTTACATAATTGCCTTTGAAATTTAGTTGACAGATTATGCAATGTTTTCTTGACATTTATAGTGCAATACTTAGTAAAATAGTGTATTTGTGACACAGTGATATAATGTATAAAATTTAAATATATGGACTAAAATTTTAGTCTAGACTACTTGTTAGCCTATATTATGAGTAACACAAGAGTAGAGAGAATCTAAAACCAGTTTTATGTATTCAACATTGGAATCTATGTGTTACTAGGATTTTCCGATATTTATAAGCATGGAGGTGTTAAAAAGAAAATCTGAAACATCTTGTCACTTTATGCTTTACTAGTTTATTATGGATCTCCAAGAGTGAAGTTGCTTTTTCTGTAACTATAAGGACATCATGATTCTCAATAAAATGAGAGATAATTATTCAGTAGCACCTAATACCATCATTTCAAAGATGCATTTTATTTCTTTATTTTCAAGTCAGGAACTATGTGATGCCTTCCCCTTTGTTAAGTGATTGTGTTTCCTAAGATTCTTTTCATCTTTGCTGGTTCCATTCCCATTTTAAATGACATTTTAGCATATTGAAGCATTTGTATGAAAATATGTAGAAGGAACTCATTTTAACAGGGTTTCCTTATGATTTTGTGACATCATGTAAGGTGTGTGTTCTGTGTGCCTAAGAAATGAATATTAATGTGAGTTAATTGATTTTATTCTGGTGCTGTTGTTTTAGTCCTTAGGATATTGAAAATTCATTCTTTCCTCTCTAAACCTCCCCATCAATGTTTCATCAAATGTGCTGTTGATATTTGGTGACTGAATCAATTATTTCAATTAGGGGTTTTCTAGTCATCCATTTTTAAATCTAAAATTTCTACATGGGTGAGTGGCTATACTTTTGATTTTAAAAATTTCTGTCACTAACTGGGCCTTGAACTATATGGAAGGGAGGCAGGGTGAGCATTTAAGTTTGTATTTTTAGTTTCTATTCAGCAACTCCAGAGTGAGACATTTGTTTCCTGCCTACATTCCAAGGCTCTCCAAGGATACGTTTTCTTTTTTACAATTGACAATATTCGTGGATGTTAAGCTATTGCTTTAGTCAGTCACACTAACTCTTCTGATGAACTCTTCTACCTTCTTTGCGCAGCCCATTGTCTTGGACTAACTTCTTCCGACTGGGACATGCTGCCCCAGTGCATGTGGGAAACACTTGTGAGCCATGTTTCAGAAACTCTTGTTTGTATGAGATGGTGGGTTGAGTTTGGTGATCTTCACTTTGTTTAAAGAAAGGAAACGCACAAGCCCAAAACATAACCACGCTGGGCAAAGAAGGAAGATTTTTGTGGAAAATAAGTTGGTCTTTGAGGTAATTGGATAGGACAATTTCTAGAGTCCTGGAAAGTGTTTGTTTAATCTGAGACTCAGAAATTATAAATTATGCTATTTGGTAACAGTATGTAAAAATTCTATCTTGGTGTCTCTTGAAGCATTTCCAACCATGAGGACTTTGTTTTAAATTTCTTTTCATTTTCATACCCTTGCTATGGACTGAATGTTTGTGTCACACACGAGTTCATGTACTGAAGAGAGAGCCCCAGTGTGGTGATATTTGGAGGCAGAACCATTAGGTCCTGAGTCCTTAAGTGTAAGAGGATAAAAAGAGGGAAGTGGTTCTTACTTTCCCCCTTGTGAGGATGCAGTGGAAAGGCAGATACATATAAGTCAGAAAGTTTTAGATGTCTTGGATTTAATTCAAACTTACTTATTGTTGAAAGAGCTTCAAAGAGCTTCAAAGAACAATGCATCCATCTATGAGTGTAGGGAAATATCATTAGTTGTCATTTTTTTTGTTATAATCCTCTAGTAAAACAGTAGCATTTCATTTTACCCTAGATCCTTGTGCTATCTAGTCTCAGGTTCTTGGTCACCCAAGCAGCATTAGATATGGGTTCCATCTCGTGGAAGGGACCTTAAGTGAAATCAGATATTGCTTGGTTACTTTTAGAAGCTTTCTGCCACTATTGCATTTAGCATATCTTGCAGGCAGGACACCATTGTAGATGGAAGGATTGGTAGCTGGGTTGGTGTTTATGTTTCTCTTTTGGTAGCATGCAGAGTACCTTCCAGTACCCAGAACAGTAACCAGTAGGGCTAATGGTTCTAGATTGGTACCAGATCAACTTTTCCACATTGTTTTCATATATGCACATATTTTATGAAGCTTCTAGTGTGTTAAGTTTCCATACTACCCCACAAATGGCTTAGTTTTAGCTGTCTCTCCCTGTGTTCCTTTCCTTATCCTCCTCTTCCCTTCTTATGACTTGATTCTCCTGTTCTACCCCACCCCCATTGATTCATAACTACCTAATGTATTTCCCCTTCCTGGGGAGATATCTGCCCCCCAGTCCCTTACTCTGTGACTAACCTCTGTGGTTCTATGGACTGTAACTTGTTTATCATTGGCTTAACAGCTAATATTCACATATAAGCAAACACCCCCCCCCCCATATTTGTCATTCTGGGTTTGGGTTACATCACTCGGGATGATTATTTTCTAGTTCCAATCATTTACCTGCAAAGTTCACAATTTCATTTTTTTTTTAAAAAAACAACTAAATAATATTCTATGGTGTAAACGTATCACAGTTTCTTTATCCATTCATCTGTTCAGGGGCATCCAGATTATTTCCAGTTTCTGTCTCTGTGGTAGGATGAAAAGTCCTTTGGATATATGCCCAGGAATGGTATAGTTGAATCTTGAAGTAGATCTGTTTCCATCTTCCTTAGGTATGGCCATACTGATTTCCATAGTGGCTGTAAAAGTTTGTAGTCCCACTAGTAAAGAATGAATGTTCCCCCTACTCCACCTCCTCAGCAGCATGAGCTATCATTTTGATTTATTGATCTTGGCTATTCTGATTGGTGTAAGATGAAATCTCAAAGTTATTTTTTTTTGATTTTCATTTCCCTGATGACTAAGGATGAGGCAAGATTAATAAAAGCTCAGGGCCAGAAATTGGGATCCAACCTGAAGATCTGAAAAGCAAAACAGACCGCCACTGGCTCTTTACCTCAACCTCAGTCTGAAATGGTGATTCTTCCTCCAGGAATCTCAGAATGAAACTGTGTTTCTGAGAGCTATCTACTCCTCCACCCCCATCTCATATTCCTCTCTAGGGCTGGAATTAAAGGTGTGTGTTACCATAATCTGGTCTATAAGGCTGACTAGTGGGACTGATTTGCTCTCAGATCTTCAGGCAGTCTTTATTTATTAAAAACATTTGAAATGCTACTACATAAGGATGTTGAACATTCCTTTTTTTAATTTTTTTTATTTTTTTAAAATTTATTTATTTATTTAATTAATTAATTTATTTATTAAAGATTTCTGTCTCTTCCCCGCCACCGCCTCCCATTTCCCCCCTCCCCCAATCAAGTCGCCCTCCCTCGTCAGCCCAAAGAGCGATCTTTAAATGCTTCTTAGCCATTTGTGTTTCCTCAATTGAGAGTTCTGTTTAGATGGGTATCCCATTTTAAAATTGGGTTGTTTGTTTTCTTGATATCCAGTTTTTTGAGTTCTTTATATATTTTGGATATTAGCCTTCATCCACTATATAGTTGGTAAAAATCCTTTCTGATTATGTAGGCTGCTGCTTTGACTGACTGATGATATGTCATTTACAGAACAGCAATGGTCTAAATTATTCAAATTTCAAAACTGAATAAAAGTCTTTTGTTGACAGAGATTTCTGTCCTATGCAGTTATGCAGCTGTTCAGTCCCAAAGAAACACACAGAGGCTTACATTAATTATAAACGGCTTGGCCTATTATCTCAGGCTTCTTATTGACTCTTATAATTTACATTAAGCCATAATCCTTGTCTGTGTTAACCATGTGGCTTGGTACCTTTTATCAGCGAGACAATTCTCATTTTGCTTCCTCTATGTCTGGGTGATGACTGGAGACTCAGCCTTTCCTCTTCCCAGAATTCTCCTGTTCTGGTTGACCCACCTATACTTCCTGCCTGGCCAATCAGCATTTTATTAAAACAATATAAGTGGCAGGTCTTTTCAGAGTACAAGACCATTGTCTCACAGCACTTCTCCCCCTCTTTTTTTCAAAATAAGAGCCGGAATCGAATCTCCTTTATTTAGCTTTTTTTTTGGGGGGGGGGTTTCATTTTTTTTATTTAAATTTATTTATTTATTAAGGATTTCTACCTCGTCCCCACAACCGCTTCCCATTTCCCTCCCCCTCCCCCGATCAAGTCCCCCTCCCTCATCTGCTCGAAGAGCACTCAGGGTTCCCTGACCTGTGGGAAGCCCAAGGACTGCCCACCTCTATCCAGGTCTCGTAAGGTGAGCATCCAAACTGCCTAGGCTCCCACAAAGCCAGTACGTGCAGTAGGATCAAAAACCCACTGTAATTGTTCTTGAATTCTCAGTATTCCTCATTGTCCGCTATGTTCAGCTAGTCCGGATTTATCCCATGCTTTTTCAGACCTAGGCCAGCTGGCCTTGGTGAGATCCCAATAGAACATCCCCATAGTCTTAGTGTGTGGGTGCACCCCTCGTGGTACTCACTCATATTTGGTTTCTAGCCATAAATAAAGGACATTGAGCTTATAATTCATGTTCCTAGAGAAGCTAAATAAGAAGGTGAATCCAAAGACAAACACATAGGCATCCTCATGAATATTAACCTTCATCAGGCGATGAAAGGAGACAGAGACCCACATGGGAGCACCGGTCAGAAATCTCAAGGTCCAAATCAGGAGCAGAAGGAGACGGAGCACGAGCAAGGAACTCAGGACCACGAGGGGTGCACCCACACACTAAGACTATGGGGATGTTCTATTTAGCTTTTTTCCTGACCATTATCTATAATAACTTGTAACCAACACTCTAAACAAAGACAAACATCCATAATCCATTTTCTGGGAATGTGGGCATAGTTTTCTAGGTTACTTCCTGCTGATTGGGGTGCTGATAATCTTATGGAGACCTAAAGAAAATTTAGAATTATGGTCAAGTCCTGACTGGAATATTCTGTGAGGCTTGATAATCTCAACCAGCAGTCTTGAGGCTGTTTTGGATATAGAACACAGAGGAAACTCCAACAGAGGTCCTCTGAAATATTGAATCATCTGGGCCATCTGTTCCTATCCGAGATTTCTCAGGGGTCTTCCTTGATCAAACCTGATTTTCCTTAACCCAGAATGAATCCACAGCCTCTTAATTCCTGTGTAAACAAGAGGAAAACCTCTTCTTTAAAGTAACGTATCTTTTGACTCAAATTTGAAGTAACAGTCTTTATTGCTGGCCAGAGGCTACATGAGGAACATTCCCAAATCATGCAGCCGTGAACCTTGCAATTCCTTGCCTTTTATGCACAAAAACCATATCCTGGTTGGCAAATTTAAGGGAATAAAACTAGAACTCCGGAAGTGAAAATATCAACGTTGGTATACTTAGTGAGTTTTTACTCAGACACTTTCCCAGACACATTCTGTAACCATTGACTTAGCTGCTGTTCCCACTGTGGCAGGTGGACTAGGTAGGGCTTTGTTTCTGTGTATGCAGGTGCTGATGCCTTCATGGTAAGTCTCAAGGTCTGAGAGGTGCCTAAGTTCTTTGTCTAGTGGTGAGATCCCATGGAAATTTGCTGAAATTGCCATTGTTCTGCCCTTGTTTATATAGCCACTTCTAAGAGGGACTGTCTCACAGCAGGTTTCCTGGCTCCTTCCTGATGCTCTTTGAGACACAGATGCAAGAGTTGTGAGGTAGATGTATCCATTGTGGCTGGGATCCTCTCAATCCATCAACTTCTGTATTGCATCCAGTTTGGGCTTTTTGTGATGGTCTCTATTTGCTGTATTTATTATGGTTTGTTGTAGTAATAGGAGCGGCGGGGCTGCGTTCCCAGCACCCTGGCCGCCTGCCCGGCTAGCTTATGCCCCAAAATAACAACACACAAACTGTATTCATTTAATCACTGCTTGGCCCATTCTCTTCTAGGCTAATTCTCACATATTAATTTAGCCCATTTCTAATCATCTGTATGTAGCACCCCAAGGTGCGCTTACCGGGGAGATTCTAGCCTATGTCCATCCTGGGTCGGAGCTTCATTCCGGGAGCGGGGCATGACGTCTCTCTCAGGCATCTGCTCCTGAGAGCAGAGCTGTCGCGACTCTGAGCTCACTTCCTCTTCCTCCCAGCATTTTGTTCTGTTTACTCCTCCCACCTATCCTCTAACCAATAAAATGGGCCAGGGCAGTGCCTTTATTAGCCAATGACCTTCCTCCATCAGTTTGTTATTTGATTCATAATATAGTCTATTTTATAGATGTTTTCATGTGCTACTGAGTCAAATGTGTATTCTTTGGTACATGAGTGGAGTGTTTTACACATATTTGTTACATCCATCTGATATAAGATGTTACTTATGTGTGATTTCTGTTTTTGTTGTTGTTGTTTTGTTCAGGTGATCTAGCTATCTTACCTAGTGGAGAAATCTGGGTGTTGAAATCACCTATGATTATTGGGTTTGTGTTCATCTAAGTTTTTCATTCTGTTAGAGAGCTTTCATGAAATCGGGTAAACCAGTTTGGTGCATGTTGTTCTTATTAATTGATCCCCCTGATTAGAATTAAGTACCTTTTCATCTCTTCAGATTAGTTTTAATTTTAAGTCTATTTTCCCAGATATTAGGACGGCAGTGCTTGCTTGCTTTATCATATCATTTTCTTGGTTACTTTTTTCCATCCTTTCAAAATGATACCTATCCTTAAAGCTAAGATTTGTTTCTTGTGGACAGCAGAGAGATGTTTTGTTTCTCGACCCATTTACCTAGCCTCTGTCTTTTGATGGGAGAGTCAAGGTCATTAACATTATTGAAAGAAGGGTAGAGAATACAGTCATTTTGATGTCTCTGCTGGTTTGTGTTCTTAGGCATGGGTTGATGTTTATTAAACTATGACTTCATAATCACTTGTTTTCTTTCTAGTTTTGATATGAATTTCTTTTAGGCTGTTTGGATCACAACAAAACTGTTCTGTCTCCTTCAGGCAGTTTTGCTGAGGTCATAGTCCAAGTTGTCATCTGTGGTCTGTTAGAAGCACTGAGTGTATTGCTCCAGGTTCTTCTGGAGTTCAGAGTTTTCATTGAGAAATCAGGTGTTATTGTGATGTTTTATTATATATGCAATCTGTGTTATATATTTATTATATATATTTGTGTTTTTTTCTATTTTGGCTTTTACTAATTGTTCTTTGTTTGGTATATTTAGTATTTTTAACTATGATGTGGCATTTTTTGTTTGTTTTGCTTTGTCTAGTTGGGGTTTTGTATGCTTCTTATATCTGTATGGTCAGGCCTTTCCTTACTTTGGTGAAGTTTTCTTCTATGATCTTGCTAAAGATCTGGTCTATAGTCTTGACGCCATTGTGATCTTAATTCACATTTCCTCAGTGTACATACATACCCTCAGGTCTTTTGAATGAGTTCTTTAGAGCAGTGCCTACTCAAGTTCTTGGCCCATTTAAAGTTGAGTTATTAATCTTTTTGCCTTGGGATTGTAGGAATTCCCTTCATATTTTGACAATCAACCCTCTGTGAAATGCATAATTTACAAATGATTTTCCCATTTGTCACATTGCTTTTTACTCTATTGCTTTTTTCTTTCATTTCTGTAAGACACTTTCCATTTTTATACATACAGTTTTTGATGGCACAATCATCACCAAGGCCAGTATCATGGGACTTCCACTCTAGGCTTTCTTGCAGGAATTAGAGACTTCTGTCTTAAGTCTTGAATTGGATTTAAAACTTGAATGTTTTTTTTAATTCATTTTCATTCATAAGAAAGTATGGTTTTGCTCCAAAGATCTTTTAAGTACTGATTAAGATCTTGTCCACATCTTTATCTTACAGGTAAATCCAAAAGTCGTGGGGGTTGCTTTTACAAGTTTATGTCTTCAAACTCTTTAGTGCCTTACAGTTTCCTTTAGGTCCCTCTATTCTCCCTTTAATCCCTTTGTCCAGAATCGCGAGACCTTGGCATATTGCTCAGCTTTGAGCTTGTGCAGCAGTAACCATACGCAGGGTTAAACGATAGGAGTCCTAGTAGAGGGAAGAGAACAGTAAAATAGGCCCTGGCACTTCTAGGCACGGTGTAGGTATAATCCAGGGAGCTGATGCAGAAGGATCATTGAGAAGTTGAGGCTAGGCTGAGATACAAAGGAAGAAAGAGTGAGGGTGAGAACAAGCATGAGAGAATTGTATTGATCCTTATTCATCTGTCACTATTTGTCGTTCAGAATCCTCCAATAGCTTTCACATTCTTTCTGTACATTTTTTTTTTTAAACTAAATTTAGTGGCCGAGACAGCAGGAAGTATGTTGATTACATCTTGCCTACAATTAGAAACTTTGGCTCAAAATATAAATCACCGGCTGGCATTTTTTTTTCCCCCATGAAGAGCCAGAGAGTAAATATTTTGACACTGTGGGGGTCTCCGGTTTCTGATGAAATCACTCAACTCTGTTGTACTAGTTTGAAGCAGGTGTTAGCAGTGTATAGATGACTGAGTCCCAGCTTTGGAAAACAGGTGGCTGGCCTGTGGAGCATGGTATACCAACCTCTGTTTGAGCCCGTGAGTGCCATGCTGACTGAAGGAAGGAGCAGGTATGTGGGAAGACAGCAGGGGGTTGACAAAGGCTGCTCATTTTTCCTCGCAATGGAGATGTAGCAAGGGTGAGAACACGGGAGGATCACCAGGAACTCTGCTGTGCGTCAGCCAGGAATGACGAAGTTCCTTTCAATTACACACGACTCCGCATCGAAACACCAGGGCTTTGCTTTCTAAATTGGAGGCTGCAATTTATAGATTCAATGCAATCCCCATCAAGATCCCATCAAAATTCTTCACAGATCTGGAGAAGACAATAATCAACTTTATATGGAAAAACAAAAAACCCAGGATAGCCAAAACAATCCTATACAATAAAGGATCTTCTGGAGGCATTACCATCCCTGACTTCAAACTCTATTACAGAGCTACAGTAATGAAAACAGTGTGGTACTGGCTAAATTGGAGGCTGTTGTCGTTTTACACCTTTTCCGCTGATTAGTGTTTCGCTTTGTTCTTCTGTGACAATACTTCTTGAACTCACACTTTGTCACCTGTGTCTTTGTCAGTGTTGAGTTTTTGACAGAAGCAGGGAAGGACAGCTACCGGGTGTTGCGGGAGCTCCTCCCACTCCTTCAGCCTATCACCGCTGAGATACCAGCCCATTGGGGCGTGGTCTCTCTCCCTTTAAAAAAGCGGCCACTTCCCTCTCCTAGCTCTCTTCACTTCCTGCTCCGCCGGCGATCGCCTAGACTCCTTTCCTGGTTGCGTAGAGGGCTGTTGCCTGGGACAGTGATCTGTAAGTTTTTTCCCCTTTAAATAAATACCACCCTAATAATCATAACCCCAAATTGGTGTGGCATTGTTTGTGACTTACACCTTCAACCGGGCTCACTATCCAGCCTGGATGCATAAGCATACTTGAAAGTGTTGCTTTCTCTTCAGGTGTGAGCCAAGACGATGATGGATAAGGAGAATGCATTAATAATGGAAAGCTGACATTTCTAACTAACTCATGTGGGCAGAGGAGCAGAAGATTTGCTATTTATCATAGGAAAGGTTGCTGCTATTAGTCCAGGGTAAACAGAAATGTTCTCTTTCACATTGTCCCCAGGCCGCACAAATCAATTAGAAGTCTGTCTTATCAAAAACTCTACAAATGTAGAAACAGCCGTGTATGGTGACTTGACCTGGGGGGGACACTCAAGGCCGAGATGTATTCTAGTGATTTCATTTTCTTTGCTTCCTGGAAACACAAAGAAACATTTTTTTTTCTCAGAAATTGCAAAAAGAAAGAGTTGGCTATCTATTGTTTTGATTTCAAGAGGAATTGGTAACTTCACAGTGTACTGTGAAATGTGGTTACTCTTGTGCAAAGTCCTGAAGGATTTGTGACCTTCCTAAGATTTCACATCTGTTGGGGGCTGAAAGAGGCTGGTGTTCTCTTGAGTTTTTATGCATATCACCAATGGACCTTCTTCCACAATGCTTTCCACAGCTGACACATATCTTCCCTCCCCTGTTTCTCAGGCTTGGACCTCGTCAGGCCATTGCTTAGCCAGCAACCAAACACAGGGCTTTTCTTTATGTGTACAGCAGGCAGTTAAAAGAATAAATGAACTGCCAGGTTAGCACAGGAGGTGGTGAGACCCTACTGTGTCTTAGTGAAGATGAAAGAGTACTCGCTAAAAGTTGAGTTTGGCTTCTGGCTTGAGCAGAGATTTCTCTGAGTGTCCTTTGTAGAGTAGGCTTGTATTGCAGATTCATTTTCTTTCTGGTCTCTCCGTCATGGCTGTCCATAAATACCTATCTTACATAGTTGTATTGTGTATTAACAAACCCATAAAGGTATAATGCCTAGCATATAGTTATATGTTTTACCTACCTGGTAAACAGGTTTTGTGCATAGACAACCTTCTGGGAATCCTAAGCGTATCCATAGACAGGAAAAATGATTTTGGAAGTCAACAGATAGTCAGAATTTATAAATCTGCTTTATATAATTTTCTGGGATGATGGAGAAGATGTGGAATATGATGTAACTTTTCTTCAAGGATCTTCCAGAGAAAATTTTATGAAAAAAATCATACTGGGACCCAGGGTGATAAATGCTGGGGCTCCAATGAGCAACATTAAGGAACTATGTATAATCTTAGGGCCATGTTGGTGCTTTAGAGCGTAAGATTGTAATATACTGTTAGTTGATATGGACTTTGACCCACATGAGGTTTAGGATTTTATTTGGATGCAATAAAAGGAGAAAGTGAAAAAAAGTGGTGTTTTGTTAATAAAGTTAGGCAGCCACCAGACAGACATGGAGACGGCAGAAAAGTAACATATACAGAATGAAAGTAAGGTAAAAAGCCCAAAGCAAAACATAGATAAAGAGAAACAGCTTAAGTTATAAGAGCTAGCAAGAAACAAGTATAGGCTAAGGCTGAGCATTCATAATTAATAAGTCTGCGTGTTGTGATTTGGGAGCTGGTTGGTGGTTCAAAGGAAACAGCCTGGTACATAAGCAAGTCAGCTGAGTCCTATGGACCACTACTCTCCTCACTGATGGGACAACATCACTTTTGTAGCTTGCTGAGCAACCTTGAAGTAGACTGGCCGCCCTTTGTATGTGATGTTTGAAGTGATGAGATTCTTGAGTGACAGAACACTTATCCTGTGTGCTTGCGCATTCCAGGAGCAGGTGCCAGAGTTTCAATGTGAGTTTTCAATAATCAGTTGGTAGTGGTCAGGAGAGAAATACTGTGGGAACAGGAGCTATACCTGTGGTCAGGGGAGCTGACTATCTTTTACCAAGACACAGAGCTCCTGATAGTCTCTTGGAGATCTAACTGTTCAAGGTATGTGCCCAATTATTGTAAATATTAAAAGAAAGGGAATTCTTGTGATTTGACATTATTATAACAAGAGTTAAGGATCCCAGACAGAGTCAGCAATGACTTTTGGGCTCAGTTTTCCACATTCATGTCTATTATTCATTTTTTTAAAATTCATTTTGTAAAATATATCACTTTTTAAAAATAGAGCAATGCTAGAGAGACCTCTAGCTTTAGCCACACATCATTCAGCAAAATAGAAGAGACACCGAGCTAAGAGCAAAACAAACGAAGAGCTGGTGAGAACTAAGAACTGCTTTTTACATTGAAAATGTGACAGACCCTGTTATGAACTTCTAAGAGGGAGATTAAATTTTTGAGTCGGAGAGGCTTGTGATGTACAGCGACTCAACAGTCCTGCATTTTGTGATGTATTTCCCGCATGAATCGTTTGCATTCTCTCACTAATACAATCCTTTTGAAAGAGACAGAAAAGGAGCAAGTGAGGGCTTTTAAAAGTCTTGGCAGAAGTACCCGATCTCCTGAGCAAGGCCAGAGTTAACAGTCCCTTGTGGGGTACACTGTAGGAGAGAAGTCTTGATGCTAAGTAGTTGAGTGCTATTGCTAGAAATATTTTCGTGATGGAAATTCACAGCGTATAGTCTACTTTAAATGTGCAGTATGCCACTATGATAAAGTTTAGTTTCTGAGATATTGCAAAGCACTGTTGATTTCAGGAATGGGCTTTTCCTCAGGACCATTTTTATTTTTATTCAACAAAGTTTCATCCAGTATGTTTTGATTATTTCTCCTCCGTTATTCCTTTCAGATTCTTTCTGCCTCCCCCCCCCAAATTTATGTTTCCTTTCTCTCTCTCAGAAACATCGTCCAAAAAAAAAACCTAAGAAGCAAAAATGAAACAACCCTCTGAAACAAGAAACACACACAAAGGATAATCCAGACCCACAAAAGGAAAATCAGAACAAACAAGCAAAAGACCAATAAGACGAGAGAGAGAGAGAGAGAGAGAGAGAGAGAGAGAGAGAGAGAGCAATGCAAACTCCACTGAGTTCATTTTTGCATTGGACAACTACTCCTAGGCATACAGTTAGCCTTTGAGGGTAGTTGGTACACTCAGTGAGAGTCAGAGAAAGCTGATTTTCCCTTTACCAGCAGGTAGCAATTGCAGATAGCTTCTTGGTGATAGCCAGGGTTCATTTCCCCCTCTCAGCCCTGAGCCCTCCATCTGCCTTGAACCTGTGCAGGATTTGAGTGCGTTTGCACAGTTTCTGTGAGTTCATAAGTGAATCAGTCCTGCTGTGTCTGACAGACACTGTTTCCTTGGACTCATCCATGACCTCTGGCTCTTATAATCTTCCTGTCTTCTCTTTGCATTTATTAGTTGTTGATCTTACTTCCTTTGCTTTTAGTGTCCTGTTTACCAATCCTTTTCTGGATCAATGAATTCAAACCCATTCCCAACTTTCTCATGTCGGATTCAGAGTACCTAGTTTGATGTTGAGGTCCTTGATTCATTTGGGATTGAGTTTCCTGTGGTGTGATAAATATGGGTCCATTTGTATTCCTCTACATGCAGACATCCAGTAGGACCTGCTCCATTTGCTGAAGATGCTTTCTTTTCTAAAGTACGTGTTTTTGGCTTATTTGTCCAAAGTCAGGTGACCATAGGTGTGTGGACTTATATCTGGGTATACAGTTCTTTTTTTTTTTTTGGTTTTTCGAGACTGGGTTTCTCTGTGGTTTTGGAGCCTGTCCTGGAACTAGCTCTTGTAGACCAGGCTGGTCTCGAACTCACAGAGATCCGCCTGCCTCTGCCTCCCAAGTGCTGGGATTAAAGGCGTGCGCCACCACCGCCGGGCTCTGGGTATACAGTTCTATTTCACGGATCAGTGTGTCTGTTTTTATGCTCAAACCCACTGTTTTTTACTATAGCTTTGTATACAGTTTGAGATTAGGAATATAGTGATACTTCCAGGAGTTCTTTTATTATTTAAGATTGTTTTAGCTAGCATGTTAATTTTATATTCTGCTATTTCCCTGAAAGTGTTTATTAGCTGTGGAAGTTTCTTGGGTTTTTAGGATCATTTGTGTATAAAATCATACCATCTGCCAATAAGATACTTTCACTTTTCCACTCCTATTTGTATCCCCTTGATTTTCAGTTGTTTCATTGCTCTGAGTAAGACTTCAAGTACTACACTGAATAGGTATAAAGAGAGTAGGTATCCTTGGCTTGTTCTGGGTATTAGTAGAAATAATCGGAGTTTCTCTGTATTTAGGTTGGTGTGGCCTGTGGGCTTGCTGTATATTACCTTTGTGATGTTGTGTTATTTATCTTGTGTTCCCAGTCTCTGCAGGACTTTTATCATAAAGGTGCAATGTATTTTGTCAAAGTCTCTTTCTTCATTCAATGAGATGATTATGTGCTGGGTAATGTTTATTGATTTCTTCATGTTAAACCAACCCTGAATCTCTGGGATGAAGCCACTTGATCATAGTGGGTAATCCTTTTTCTTTTCTTTTTTTTGTATTCTTGATCTTTCTCACCAAGTGTTTTAATGAGAATTTTTGCATTTTTGTTCATAAAGAAAATTGGTCTACAATTTTGTAATAATCACTTTATAAAATGAATTACAAAATATTCCTTCAGTTTCTCTTTTGTGGATTAATTTGAGAAGTATTGAAGTTAATTCTTCTTTGAAGGTATGGAGTCTAGAATTCCAGGTTGAATCCATGTGGCCCTGGAATTTTTTGCTTGGCAGATCTTTAATGACTGTTCCAATTTCATAGGGGTTATGGGTGTGTTAAATTGTTTATCTGATCTAGATTTAACTTTTGTAGATCACATTTATTTCTTTTAGGTTTTCCAGTTTTGTGGAACACAGATTTTTAAAGTATGTTTTTATGATCCTCTAAATTTCTTCATATTCTTTTGTAATTTATCCCTTTTATCTATAATGTTATTAATTTGGAAGTTTTCTTTCTTTTTGTTACTTTGCTAAGGATTTACCAGTCTTACTGGTCTTCTGAAGGAATCATTTTATCAGTACTTTGTATTTTTTGTTTCTGTTGTATTGATTTTAGCCCCAAGTTTGATTATTTCTTGGTATTGATTTCTTTTTGGCTCTTATTTCTTCTTGTTTTAGAGCTTTCGTGTGTGTCATTAAGTCACTGATATGATACTTATTATTGCTCCAGGTTTTTGAGGTAGGTCCTTGTACTTAATTCTATGACCTTGACTCCTAGAACCGTCTCCATTTTGTGCCATAGGTTTGAGTATGTAATGTTTTCACTTTTAGTCAACTCTAAAATGTTTTAAATTCCTTATTGAATTTTGTCTTAGTCCATTTGTCAATCACTAGTGAATTGCTTACATTCCATGAGTTTGTAAGATCTCTGGTATTTGTATTGTTGTTGACATCCAGCTTTAATTCATGGCAATCAGATATGATTCAGGGTATTATTTCAACTTTCTTTTATCTTTTGAGACTTGCTCTGTTTGCAGGGATGTGATCAATTTCAGAGCAAGTTCCATGAACTATTGAGACGCAATCATATTTTTTAGTGTTTAGGTAGAATGTTCTGTAGATATCTTTTAGGTCAATTTGATTTTTGATGTCATTTAATTCCAGCATTTCTCTGTTTAGTTTTTGTCTGCATGATCCATCTATTGGTAATAGTAGGGTATTGAAATTCTCCACTTTACTATGTGAGAGACAACATGTGAAATTAGCTGTAGTAGAGTTTCTCTTATAAACTTTGGTATCTTTGTGTTGGCGCATTAATTAATCTTTAGAATTACATTGTCCTCCTGGTAGATTATTCCCTTAATGAGTATGTCATGTCCTTCCCTATATCTTCTGATTAGTTTTGCTTAGAAGTCTATTTTGCTAGATATCAAAATAGCCACATCTGCTTGCTTCATGGGTCAGTATGTTTGGGATACCCATTTGCATTGTTTTATTTTGAGGATATGTCTATTCTTGATGGTGATGTCTATTCTTGGATACAAAGGAAAGATAAATCTTGTTTTCTAAAACAATCTGTTAGTCTGTGTCTTTTTCTTGGGTGATTGAGACCATTAAATTTGAGAGTTATGGATGACCAGTGTCTACTGATTCCTGTTACTTTAGTGTTATGGTGTGAGTTTTTACCTCTTCTTTTGGTTTACTGTTCTTGAATTATTTATTCCCTGTGTCATCTAGAGTTTAGTTAACCTCTTCAGACTGAAGTTTACCTTCTAGTGCCTTCTGTAGAGTTGTATTGGTAGATAGATATTGGTTGAATTTGGTTTTATGGTGGAATGCTTTTCTTTTTCCATTGGTTTTGTCTGATAGTTGTGCTGGCTTCAATAGACTCATTTTCTCAGAGTTTGTTGAACACTGTCTAGGTCCTTCTGGCTTTCAGAGTCTTGATTATAGAACCCACTTGTTATTCTATTGGACCTACTTTTATAAGTGATTTAGTCTTTACCCTTGCAGTTTTTCATATTCATTCTATGTAATTTTGTGTTGTGGGAAATTCCATTTTTGGTCCTGTCTGTTTGGTGCTTTCTATGCTTCTTGTATCTTGATAGTCATCTCCTTCCTTAGGTTGAGGAATTTTTTTTACAACTTTCTTAAAAATATTTTCTGTGCTTTTGACCTAGGTTTCTTCTCCTTCCTCTATACCTATTATTCATACATTTATTCTTTTCATTGTGCCATAGATATTTCAGATGTTTTGTGCTAGGATTTTTTAAAAATTTATTTTTTTTTGACTGAGTTATCTATTTCTTCTACCTTGTCTTCAGACTTGAAATTCTTCCTTTCAAGTCTTGTAATGTGTTGGTGAGACAATTCTCTGACTTTTTAAAAGAATATTTTTTTTATACCCTAAGTTTTCCATTTCCATTTTTCCCATTGGGGTTTCATTAGTTATTTTTTTTTTACTTTTATGTATTGAAAATTTTCATTATTTATTGAAACTGTTTGTATGTTCACTTTCTTCATCAAGGTATTTATTTATATCATCTTTAAAGTTTTTAAATATATCCACAGTTGTTATTTTGTTCTTGTCTGTGCTTCGGCTCTATTGCAGCTACCAGGGCCTATTGTGGTAGGGTTGCTGACTTGTGGAGGAGGCATGTTGTCTTGACTCTTCTTTGTGTTTAGTGCTGCATCTTGGAAACTATGGCATTCCTTGGTGGATATATCTGGTCTTGGTTTTGTTGAGTGAACATTGGTTGGTGTTGACCACTCTGTATCCTAGTCGAGTGTGGTGACTGTGGAATCCCTGGTAGAGAGTGTGTCTGCAAGTCATCAGGTTAAATAATGAACTGGATATGGGCTAGAAGGAAAGGCTGAGAAGACCAGTGGGAAAGAGTTGGGGGGAGGGGAGGGTCCACCAGGGCATGGAGGTGGTATAGGAGGAGGGGTTCCTGCATGCAGGTTACAGCAGTACTATAACTAAGTCTTGAAAGGTTACAATGGAGGACCGTAAGGATAGCAAAATTACCTACCTGAATCTCAGCCCAATGTGGCCACTGAGGGTCCCTGATGGAAATGTTTCTGAGTAAAAGTGGCTGATAGAAAGGAATGGAAATGGCCTAGGAGGGAAGGCTGAGATGAAGGGTGGGATGGGAAATAGTGAGGGCAGAGCCTGGGATCTGTACCAAGAGGTAGACTAGCCAGAGAATAGAGGAGGGGTGGGAGGAGGAGCTCCCGCAGGCTGGGTGCAGCAAACCTAGAGGGTCTAGAATGAAAGAGCCAGGGCCAAGGACCTGTTTTATCCAAAGCTTGTGAGTTTTGTTGACTTTCTGTCTGTAATTCTAGCAGTATAATATTTCCTACGAACAAGTCTGTGATCCATTAATATTCTTCAAAAATGATGAAAACAAAACCAACCAGTCATAGCGTACTTGGGAAGTACGGCCTGCTGCTCATAATCATCCTGGACTCTTTACTGTTTCAAACACCCCGGGGTAGAAAAGAAACTATAGATTGGATTAGTTAGCAATTTGATTAGCTAGCAAAATTCAACTATCAAAATGACAAAAAAGAATTCCCAAACAAACTCCAAATTGAAAACCCCAATTGGACTTGTTAGTGAACTTAGTCATTCCTTTTTTTTAAAATTTATTATAGATTTCTGCCTCCTCCCCGCCACCGCCTCCCATTTCCTTCCCCCTCCCCCAATCAACTCCCCCTCCCTCAGCAGCCTGAAGAGCAGTCAGGGTTCCCTGTCTTGTGGGAAGTCCAAGGACCTCCCACCTCCTTCCAGGTCTAGTAAGGTGAGCATCCAAACTGCCTAGGCTCCCACAAAGCCTGTACGTGTAGTAGGATCAAAACCCAGTGCCATTGTTCTTGACTTCTCAGCAGCCCTCATTGTCCACTATGTTCAGCGAGTCCAGTTTTATCCCATGCTTTTTTTAGACCCAGTCCAGCTGGCCTTGTTGAGTTCCTGATAGACCATCCCCATTGTCTCAGTGTGTGGGTGCACCCCTCGCAGTCCTGAGTTCCTTGCTCGTGCTCTCTCTCCTTCTGCTCCTCATTTGGGCCTTGGAATTTCAGTCCGGTGCTTCAATGTGGGTCTCTGTCTGTGTCTCCTTTCATCGACTGATGCAGGTTAATATGCAGGAGGATGTCTATATGTTTTTCTTTGGGTTCACCTTCTTATTTAGCTTCTTTAGGATCACGAATTATAGGCTCAATGTCCTACCCCAGGACCCAGCAATACCACTCTTGGGAATATACCCAAGAGATGCCCTATCATACAACAAAAGTATATGCTCAACTATGTTCATAGCAGCATTGTTTGTAATAGCCAGAACCTGGAAACAACCTAGAAGCCCTTCAATGGAAGAATGGATGCAGAAAGTATGGATTATATACATATTAGAGTACTACTCAGCAGTAAAAAACAATGACTTCTTGAATTTTGCATGCAAATGGACAGAAATAGAAAACACTATCCTGAGTGAGGTAAGCCAGACTCAAAAAGAGGAACATGGGATGTACTCACTTATAATGGGTTTCTAGCCATAAATAAAGAACTTAGTCATTCCTAAGATGAAGAGACTCGTTTTGATTTTGATTAATGCCTCCTCCCATTCTTGGTTTGATACTAAATACCACAAGGTTAATTGCTTATATCTTCACCTGATAAAACTGGTTGCTCCTTTTGAATATAGTTTTCAAGCTGCAGAATTCTGTACCTGTGGCAATTTCTGGCTTTTTTTAAAAGAAGAAACTCTGGATTCAAAGATTTTTAGGATTGCATGCTTTGCATGAAAATTTAAAATGCCCTGTGCAATCTTGGTATTAAACACAGGAAAAATGAAGACAAATTAAGTAGTAAATATTAAAATTTGATAGCTCTTAGTGGGTATAGATGTACAGGATCACAGAGACATTGGCATAGTTAGTGTTGTATGACCCAGATAAGCTTGTCTGTAATTACAGGCTTCTAGAATACTAATACCGTGCATCAAGAATAACGAGGTCTCCTTGATTTAAAATTGTGGTTATACATATTGGATTAAAGCAATAACTTTTTCGATGACACTGATCAGAAGAGCTTCCTTTGGGACTGACTTTCCCATGTGGTTCTGTGGCAGGTTGTGTATAGGAAGGAGAACCATCCTTTGAAAATGAGCCAGCTCCCTAGTATCAGCCTAGATGTGATACTTCATTCTCATGTCTGAGTGCTTGCACTGATGGATGCTGCCTTTTCCTGCCTTGTTTCTTATTATCTGTATAACATGCTAAACTCATTTCAAAATAGTGTCTCTGTGTTTTTTCGACGTGGTGATCTGGCACACACTTTCCAGCCATTTAAACAATTGGATCATAAAGAAGCCACATGGTCTGCAAGCTCCCATTCTAAATTGGGGAAAGAAATTCAGAAACCTTCTATGACTGACTCCAAATGCCAGACTACATGTGAAATTTTGTGGCTGTTCAGAACACTCTATGAAGTTAATGGAACTGTTGATGTAGTCTTAAAGTCCGTCAACTCATTGACTCCCTGTGCTCCCAAGCTCACTTGACAAATCCTCTAGAACTGTTTTCTGGTCATGCTGACCTTGACTCGGTGATGGGGCAGATGGCTCATCTTGTTTTTCTTTTTAGAAACATTAACTCGGTGTGAGGATGGCTTCATTTTTTTATCTGTATCTTTATATGAAGTTATTCCTAATGGGGAAGGGACTAGATGACTCTACTTCATGCCCCAAAGCCAATTCCACTGTTTCAGAGAGCATTCAAAGATGATTTACTTACTAAGATTTTTCTGCTCTCTTGTCACGGTGTTCTTGTCTTGTCAAATTGAATTTCTTTCCCAGAATTTCTTCCCTCGGAGTCTGGCTTCATCCAGGAAGGAAGCTAGAGAGCATAGTCTTGAGGATCCTAGGAGCACAGATTGCTCCAGTGTCCTTGGCCCTTATTCCAGAGCCCTGTCCTCATCCTGGAGTGACTGTGTAAATCCTTATCCTGTGTGGGCTTCCTTGATCACATTGCCCCTGGGAGCTTTTCAGTGGGTTCCTGCTGGCTTTTTCAGGCGTCTTTGAACTACTCCATGCTTTGTGCTCCCCCTGGCACAGACGCTGTGCATGCTGTAGCCACGGGAGCTTTATCTGCCCTCTGGGGTGTGTGGGCATAACTTGTCACTGCATCTGATGGAGGATGTTGATCCCCTGTTTTTGCTTGTTCTTCTAGTTGTCTGCTTTTTCTTTTTAATGACAAGAATTAAGGAGATCTGAAAGTTAATCTACCTCTGTTTTCATCTTCCCTATGTGATGTGGGAGTTCCCTCTGTGCGCTGTGATTACCATTAATGAATAAAGAAACTGCCTTGGCCTGTTGACAGGGCAGAACTTAGGTAGGAAGGGAGGACTGAACTAAATGCTGGGAGAAAGAAGAGCGGAGTCAGGGGATGCCTTGGAGCCACAACCGGAGATTGCTGAAACTTTGCTGGTAGGCCATGACCTCATGGTGATGCACAGATTAATGGAGATGGGTTAAACTAAGACATAAGAGCTAGTCAATAAGAAGCTAGAACTAATGGTCCAAGCAGTGATTTAATGAATACAGTTTCTGTGTGATTATTTCGGTTCTGGGCGGCCAGGACAAACAAGCAGCTCCTCCTTCTCCAACACCTATGCAAAACATTATTTTGTTCAACAATATATATTGAAGCTGGTGAGATCGCTCAGTAGGAAAAATGTGATGACCACAGAGTGTGATGACAATTGCAGTGCCTGTTGCTCACGTGGTGGAAGGAGAGACTTGACTCCATGAGCCATCCTTAACCTCCTCAGGTGTGCCATGGCATATGCATTTAAATTCACATGTGCAATTTAAACAAATATGTAAATATTAAAATAGATATTGAAAGTAGCAATGATTCATTCATGGAACTTGTTTTAGCAAACAGATGGTTTTGTAATAATTATTTTTACAATACCTGTGATTTAGGGGATTTCTTGCAGGTAGGATTGACCTATGAGACACCTCCCCTAAGAACACTATTTGCAGCTTTTCTGACCAGTAGGCACTCCCTACAGCTATTCTCTGTAGTCAAAGAAGTAAATGTGCCAGTTTTCCACACCAGATCACACACTTCGTGCTCTAGGACTACAGAAATTCTTCTTTTCGAAACTATGAACCATGTCCTAATTTCAGATTTTTTCTTTACTTCTGAGATATATTTTCGATTTTTAAAAGAAATTATTCTAACACTACTTTCAGTTTGCTAGCTATAAATATTCTTTAGCTGTGCGAGCTATGTGGAATCCTCAAATTTTATTCTCATTTGAAGGTCTCTTCTGAACTACTGAGATCTTAATGTCAGTAGAGGAGAAAACCCTAGTGGTTTGTGGAATGCATTATAGAAAAAGGGAACAAAATATAGTAAATTTGAACAAGTAGCTGAATATTTAAGTAGTTTTGAATATTTAATTTTCTATCTCAGATGTGGTTAAAAACATCTAGCAGCATTTTTATGCCTTTTGATCCTCACTCATTCTTTGCTTAGCATATTCTTAGGACCCATTTTTTTTGTTTGAACTCCAAATTTATACTCTAGAAATGGGGTACGGCTCTCACAAGACAGGGGTGGGCATTTGGTTGCTTGCCTTATGGTAGAGATAAAAATCAGAATTTTAAATTTAAAATTGTGGTTTGAACTGTTGCTGGGAACAAAAATGATTTAAAAGATGAAGGGGGCATGAACGATGGGTCAGTGCAGCCAGGCTGGCTTCTTTCAGCTACCAAATGTTGACAAGACATTTCGAGATACATCCATGTAAAAGGCCAAAGAAAGAGTGGTTAATATTGTATAAAAGGGTAGTTGTTATCATAAGCATACATAATAAGCTTATGTGTGTTTTGATAATAATCTTATGAGGTTTTTATAGAAGAGAGTATCATTGGATATGGCAATTGATTACGTTTATAAATTATATTTTTGAATAAAGTGCATACTTCTGTATAAGCAGGAGAGGAATCTTGTATGATGCAGGAACTCTACAAAGAGTAGACGATACTGACAAGCATTGACTCCCACATGAAATACGCTAGTAGGTTGGAAACAGACATTAATAAAATCTGTTGGCATAGATAAAGTGATCTCAGAACGTTTGTTTCCAATGAAATGACTTAATCTCCTAAGCAGGCTGGCTATGAATAGATATTAAAGTCTAGCTGGCTCCAATATCTAAGCAAAACGTTTGCTAAGAAACATGTACTTTGAAATGTCAGAAGATAGAGCCATATATCATTGTGACAGGACAGTAGATTAGAGATTAGGGTAACCAGCCTTCTTCAGAAAGCCCCGGGTTTGGAAGGAAAGACAGAGAGGAAATGGAATGATGTGGATGTAGCCTTCACGTTGAATATATAAAGGGAATCACCTTACAAATCTCAATGTCACCTGTCTGATTTGCCGCGGGCGACATAATCATACCGCAGATCTCAACCTAAAATCCTTTAGTGGAGAGATTAGAATCTGCAGCTTTAATTCCTATAGCGTTTGTTTTCTATTCGGGTTTGGTAAAATTAGCAAAACTGTAAGAATTCCCCAAAATAGGAGCAAGGCAATGTGTCAAAATCTGGATAAAGATAAACCAAGAATCTTCGCATTTTAAAATGCGAAATTAAAATTTAAAATTGATAACTGGGTCAGTCCCATGTAGGTTCCCTGGTGTTGGTTCAGTCTCTGTGAACTCCTATGAGTTCGGGTTCGTTGGTTCTGTGGATTTACTTGCGGCTTCCTTGACACTCTGGCTCCTTCAATCCTTCCTCCCCCTCTTGCATAGGATTCCCTGAACTCTGCCTAATGGCTGACTGTGTCTCAGAAACGGTTTCTTTCAGTTGATGGGTGAAGTCTCTCTGACGGCAGTTAAGCTAGGCACCAATCTATGAGAATAGCAGAATATCATTAGGAATTATTTTTTTGACCCCCCCTCCCCCAGTTGTCTCTGGTTCTCTCCTGGGTCTCTGGGATATCCCTCCTCTGCATGTATGTTACAGTTGGCTAATTTGGTCTTCATGTGAGACTCCTAACAGTGGGCTGTCTCAGACTCTGATGCCTACTTTTGGGACCCATTCCTTCTACTAGATTGCCTCATCCAGCCTTAATAGCAGAGGAGAAACATAGTCTCATGGCAACTTAATATACCTTGGCTGGTTGATATCCACGGGAGGCCTGCCTGTACCTGAACAGAAACAGTGGATGTGGGGGGGGGGGTATATAGGGGAGTTGTGTGTGTGGGGGGCGGCTTAGGAAGAGGGGAGAGAGAGAGGAAACTTTCAAAAAGAAATAAGAAAAGTAATAAAATAAATAGAAAAATTTTGATAACTATCTTTACATAAAAGGTATAGCCTTTATACTTATTTTAGTGTAAATGGTTAGCTTTTTATGACGCTTGGCATATTCAAGACTCAGATTACTAAATTTGTAGTTACAATTAAGCTAATCATTATTTATTGATCAGGAGAATTAAAATTAAAATTTAAAGTCATCATGTTCTGCCATATGAACTTTAACTTGCCTTCCTATGTGTCTTTAAGAAGCAGTAGAGGCATACAGCTGCCTGTGACTTGCTCCGCCGTGGTCTGCCAGCATCCACCATCAAACTTGCTTCATTCATTGTGGAGTTGGAGGCAGAGACCAAGCTGAGTGACCTTGGGCTTTACAGAAGCTGTGCTGTCTTCTTGAGCCTGAGCTCTCCGGACTTCTACCTTGGTGCTTTGTCCATAGTGCCTTGTTCATGGCCAAAAAAGCAACACATGCAAAGGCACCAAAATACTCGTGTGATCGGAGCTGGGGAAGGATGCCTCTGTCCGTGTTTTGGTAGCTCAGGGTTCTAGTGGTCTGCAGAGCACACCCCTTAGTGTGTTGGTGGCTCACCCTCTCCTCTAACCGTACCCTTTGCAGATGTTGTAGCTCTCTTCTGAGAACTGACTTGAGAGTCAACTGCGCAAGTAGGGATAGAAGGGTGTAGCTTCTTCTCTTTGCTTTTGGAACAGTAACTTAAGGTGAATGTTCTTACTCCCTTTGTGTACCTGGGAAAGAAAATCTAAGTAGCATTACTAAATGGTAATGAGTCTTTACTCAGATATATTCCTGGTACCAAAGCCTGACTATCCTGCTACTAAGCCTTGCTGCTTCCCATTGGCAGTAAGTGCTTATTAGCACTACTTTTGTGATAAAGCCCATATAATGCATGGTCTATCACTAATGTATCAGTCAAATCCTCCCTCCCCCAGTTTTGTTAGAACCAATACCCAAGTCTAGGTAGAAAGAAAGGAGATCTATTGGTCTTCCAGTTGGAAGTCTGACCAGGCAGTCTTGTCTGTTTGACTTCCAGTGAGAACCCTCTTGCTGTTCCTCCTAGCAGATGGGGGTACATGCCAGCCAAGCATCACGTAGCCAGATAGGAAGCCAAAGAGGCGGCAAACCATCTCTTCTGTAACCAGCCTTTCGGAACTAACCAGGGAACTACATTAATTTCTTTGGTGGACAGAACATGCAGTCACTTTGCACCGGGTACCACCTCTTGAACGTCTACCTCTGTCACACTGAGGAATGAGCTTCCAGGACATGATGCCCTTGGGAGCCAGTCACTTTCAAACCGTACCTCCCTTTGAATCAGCGATGAACTGGTGACCATTTGTACCCTTTCACAGGAGCACACTGGGCATAACTTTGCCTAGCTTAATAATCAACAAGGTTTCATTGGCAGCTTGGAATTGGCTCTAGCATTAATTCTTGTCCCCGGGTATCACCAAATCCTACAAATCTGTTGCTTTTCCATAAAACCAGCTGTTAAATATATACTGGCAAATCATTCCTCTAAACACTGGGATTTTTTAATGCAATGAAGCAATATTATTTCCTCATATTTTGCTTTCCTATAGAATAAATCATTTTCCTTTTATTTTAGTTTCTATTACCATATACGAATTATTCATAATGGGTTTCATTGTGACATTTTTGTACACACCCATGAGGTATTTTGATCTTAACCAACTCGACTTCCCTCCCTTTGCCCCTTCTACCCCTGCTAATCCCTTTCCTCTTCCCAACTGCATAGTTCTACTTTTATCTGTTGTTTTTTAAAAATGTTTTTTGTTATCCGATAAGTTATAGGCTTCATTGGGGATTTCACACAAGAAGGAGCACCTTGCCTATGGCTACACAGCTGAAGAAAATGTCTTTCCCTCTCCCATTATCTGTAATCTGCACATAAATTCTCAAGGAAGGGTAGGGCCCATGAGCCTCTCCCCTTTTCTTGACACGGTGGGACGGACTCAATTACAGATGAGTTTGTGAGTCCAACTACCATGCCATGTTCAAAGCCAGCATTCCACACTCCTCTTCATTTCTTCTGCTCTTCCATTCTTCCCACCTCTTCTTATGCAGTGTTCCCTGTGCCTCAAAGTGGGTGTTGAGTATGTCCTGCTGCATTTGTGACTGAGTATTCAATAGTCATTTATTATTTTTACTCTGACTGGCTATGAGTCTCTGTAGTCACCACTGACCACTGCAAAGAGAAGTTTCTCTGATCAAAGCTGAGAGTAGTACTTCTCCCTGTCCATAAACACTAATTTAGAAGGCAACTGGACAGGGACATTATACCCATTTAACAAAAGAGCAACAGTAGTTTCCCCCATTAAGGTCTGTGACTTTTCTAGCCAAAGGTTTCTGTCCTGGTTTACAATAGCAGACTTGAATTCCCTCCTCTGGAGTGCAATAAATAGTGAACCTTAAACAACAATGTAAGACTAAAAGGTAGATTTTGAATAAGTTTTGAAGCATTAATCTAATCTTATCTATAAAAAATTGGGAGTCCAATATTGAGGTAAAAAGAGTTTGTTGTTTACAACACAACAAATAAGAGCATTGATGGTACCATTATTTTTTTTTTCTAGTCCCCAAGCCTTAGAAGTAATTCAGTGTGCCCAGGATATACAAGATTGTGTAATAGGAAAAGAACACAGGGTAAAGGGCTCGGATGTTCACATAGAAATAGGAGGTAAGCCCGCTCCTCGTCCACGTTGGGAGCAACAGTCACAATAGAAACGTTCTGAGGTTGCCTTGATCTTTATTTTCCTGTGGACAGCTATGGAAGTTGTTCAACAATAAAAGGAAGCCAAGCTTTGGCACACTCAATAATGATGTTCAGGAACCCACAGGGACTCATTGGGGGCTTTTCCCTCAACAGTCTTTCCATTAACTCAATAGTAAACCCATGTTTCATATTGTTGAATAACTCTGATGAGATAACACAGGAGTTCGGATCTACCAATTCAATTTGCTTTGCGTAATACTGAAGAATATTACTTAATACTTAAGAATACCAATAAGATCATGATCAGAATGAGGAAGTCTAGTTGCAATACTAGTTTTAGCCATGTGCACAAGTATTGTTGACTGAACTTGCTGAGTTCAATCTAGAGGAGTCTAAGGCTTAGTTCAGATAGCTGTTTAGGTTCTTTTCCTAGAATGAGGAAGATAGTTGTGACTGATGGTATTAATACAAATATAACAGGGGATAAAGACAGCCATATACATTCTTCCATACTGAACCACAAAACGGCTTAGTGCCTGTCTACTGTCTTTATGACTAATTCAAGGTAGTTGATATTAGCCTGCTGATCTCATTGTCTCTGTAGTGCTAAGTCTAAGGAAGGGCTCATGATTGTTCTATCACTGGACTCTGATGTCAGGGAATAGTAATCACATTGATGTATGGAACCAGGACTCAGTATATTTCTGATGAAATGCCCTCATTTACCTGGTGCCCCTATAAAAACATTGATCAAGGAATAATCCCAGCTCTAGGAATTGCCGAGGATAGCAAGCGTGCCGAACACTAACCTCCACCCCAGAGCCAGATGTTCTATATCACCCTGTCTTTCACATGTAAACCTGCTGCCCAGATGGCAATGATGCTCCAGCTGAGTGTTTCTTGATAGCCTTCACTTTAGTTATGATTGTGTGGGCTTGCTTAACTCTTGCGCATAAAGTCAGACGACGCAATTGCTATACATGGCGAAACCCACATGGCGTAGACCTCACAAGACAACTTGGGAATGACTCACAGTTACGGGAGGTTGTTAGTCCCTGTGGGGCTGTGTGTGAGGCGAAGCAGAACCACTCTGGGAGCTGTTGACAGTATTCGTAAGTCAACGAAATGACTCACTGGCAGTCCTGTTGGCCCCACATCTGGATAAGGACGAGAAATTCAACAGTGAGTCACTTTCCTAGTGACTCAGAGAGGATATGCCACTGCTTTGCCAAGCTCTGGGATCAGATCTAGGAGACAAGAGATGTTTTTCTCTGAACATCTGGATTATTCTCGGAATCTGGAAAGTCCCCCATAGCCTATGTTTTGAATACTCAGTCACCAGTATGAAATGCTATTTTGAAGGCCCTGGCACCTTTAGGAATTGGGTCCTGGTGGGAAGAAATGGGTTGCTAAGTGTGGCCTTTGAAGGTTATACCTTTCCTTGGTTCTGGTCTAGCTTTCTTTGTTTCGTGGTTCCCTTCCAGGTGAACAGCTCTGTAGCATTCTCTGTCACCGCTACAGAGGAAGGTAATCTGCCACGCCTTCTCCAGCGTCATGATCTGAGGTGCATGAGGCCATGAACCCAAATGAACACTTTCTCTTCGAAGCTGATTTTATCAGTTTCACATCATGCTGATGTAAAGGAATGAATTATATCTTCCCAACCCTTGTAACGAGCCGAGCCCCAACATCTTAGGTACTGGAGTTAATTTTCTTCCTCCATAGTCATATGGCCTGTCTCAATCTAATGGTCACCTCTCTCTGCTGTGGGACAATGGTCTTTTATCCTGTCACTTGTATTATTTTTAATAAAATGCTGATGGGCTAATAGCCAGGTAGGAAGTATAGGTGGGGTGTCCAGGCAGGAGGTAGAGGCCGGGCGAAGAGAAAAGGTTAGTCATCCAGACACAGAGGCAGCAAAATGTGACTGCCTCGCTGAAAAAGGTACTAAAACATGTGACTAACACAGACCAGAATTATGGGCTAATATAAGCTATAAGAATTAATAAGAAGCCTGAGCTAATAGGCCAATCAGTTTATAATTAATGTAGACTTCCGTGTGTTTCTTTGGGACTGAATGGCTGCAGGACCGGGTGGGACAGAAACCTCCGTCAACATCTCTCTTTTTCCCAGCTTGAAGGATTAAAGGACAGTAATGGGACATGTAGTGACTCGGGCATCCCTAATACTCTTGTGTTAGACCATTGTGGAGACTACAAAGTCTAAAAATTCTACAGGCTGTTTACTCTAATGATCTATGTTATTCTGTGCCCAATAACTGTTGTTAGGCGTCGTTTAAGCTGTAGGGTAAAGTTTCCTGTGCTATGCTGTTCAACTGTCTGCCTTTGATAAAATTAGACAGGCATTCTAGACATGAGTTAAAGGAATAAAAGACAGGAAAACAGGTTATATCTTTCAGATTGTCAGAATCACAGCCATTTAGAGCTGGCATCTCTATTCTGCTTCCTGCCCCTTCTATAGAGATTTCCTCTGAGCAGGGCATCTTCCCTTCTTTAGAACAGCTACATCCCTACATCCTGTCTGAGCAGGATGCTGGTCCACAATCATGACAGCTTATTCTGACCTCCATTCTTTTTTCAGTCAAATATTTAAATACCATTATGCCATTTGATGATTCTAGCAGTCTTGGGTTCATAAGAACAAGAGATGTCTGTTGGATAATATGGTCATTTTCCCACTGTTTCCATCTTATTGTTAGTAGCATGATATTGTCTTATAAAACTAGCTTGGATACCCAAAAAGATGGTATAGTTTAATCTTCAATGTTACTGCAGTGATAACTATTATTGATGGTTGGATGCTAGTAGTATGAGACAATGGATTGCTATTAGAGTCTCAGTGGAATCTATTTGCCAGAAGTAGATAGACACCTTGAGCTCCTTCACTAGAGTATCGGATCTCTGGTTTCAGACGTAGCAGTGAGATCTTAGGTTCAGGTCTAGTCGACCTTTTCATTGAGTTAGAGCACAGGGATGGAGTTAAGCAATGGAGGTGCTGATGAAGCAGTTAGTTCTGAGGAAGCATGCCACTGCTCCTTTCAGTACAGCGATGATAATCTCCATGGAGAAATCAAGTGTTTCAGAGGTACCTCACTTCACCAGGATGCTGAAAGTCTCTGTGGGTTGAATATAGCACAGTGATTGAGTCAGAGATGGAAGGTAGGTGGCATTATTCTGAAGCATAAATCTAAGACAGATCAGCTACATTGGTTGGAAGAAGCGTGGGCTTGAAATAAAGTGACTTCCTTGTTGTCGATTATCTTTGACGAGAATAACTTGTCCTATCCTCTCACCACACAGATGCTGATTTCTAGCCATTGTGTCACCCCATGCCCTGGGCAGCATGATAGGCTCAGATAAAGAATAAATGTACAGTAGGTTGTGAGAAAAGAGAAACATGGGACCAAGCGCACAGCGTTTTGGAGAAAGCAATGAACAAGTTACCCTTCCAGCTATTGTCCCACCCATGGGGTGCTTATTCCACAATGAGCCCTCCTTGGTGGCTCTAATTAGGTGTTCTCATCATAGTCATGGATGTTGATTCAGAGACACTCAACCTTTGTGATTGTCCATGCTCAGTAAAGCTGTGGAAGGGCACTAACAGCTCATGGTAGATTGCTCCTCTTGGATTATGTCAAATGTTTTAATGAGCACTGTAATTATTTATACTTAAAAGCAGCAAAGTTTAGAGGGTTTTAAAACTAAACAGTATGCGTGCATATGTGATTGTGCCTAGATTCTAAAGCACCAAGAATAACAGTCATATTGATAAGCATGTTGGAGATGAGAAGGCAAGAGACACCCAAGGAAGAAAATCTACTGTGTTTTCCTTTGTTCTCTCATCATTGTCCCCACCTGCTTGATGACCAAAACACAAAGATCATCTGGACCCCTTAATCTCTAGAGAGTGGAGAAGTCATGGCATCCGGTACTTAACCTATTACAGCATTACCCAGATAACTTTCTAAACCTACTGCATACACAAACCTTGGCTTGATTTTGTTCAGTCACACACACCTTTCAGCCACTTTTCTGTTGTTGACTTTTTGTTATGTTCCAGACAAATATTCAATCTCCTAACTTGAATGTCCAGTTTCCTCAATATGTTGGAATATGGTCCAGGAAGCCAAGTCATGTGAGGAGATTCCTGAATACTTGTGGAAACCCTCCAAAGAAACAAGACAAGAGTCTTGTGAGCTCAGTTTCTTCAAAACATGGCAATGTTTTTGGAATGCGTTTTTGTGCTTTTACCAGGTGTAGAGGATAGGAGTGAGTGTACTTCTGATCACTCATTATTGCTTAAATGGTTAAACTATCCTTTATATGCATCAAATATGTTTTTGCCATGAGTGGCTTGTTTTTGTGATTACTTACAGACTGAACTCAGGAGAACTTTACTAGTGTGACCTTTCTTAACCCTCAAAGTACAAATTGATATTCTGGATAGAGTTAGCTATTGTATGAGACAGTCTGCCACATTTATTGTCTCCATTCTCCCGGGTCCCAACATCTCTAGAGTGGTGACATCAATAAGATCATCAAAACTCTGGTTCCTCTTCTTCAGGTTGGCAAGAAAGAAGGGCTCATTTTTCTAAAGAGCCTTATTTACATTTTTATCCATGACATTATCTAGATCTTCATGTTCATACTCTCCATCTTTTCCTTCCACACGGTCCCTTATTCCTGATGTCCTAGTACCTGTTTCTCTTCATGGGCATTTCTTCAGCTTATGGGAAATTACTTTTCTGTTCATCTTCTAGGTAGCATTTAGCAAAACTTTGGGTCCCTTGTGTATCTCCTTGCTCATAAGATGGCCAAGTTCCTGGAGATACACTTTCTAGTTACCATCTAGATTACTTTAGTAGTTTTTTTGAATGAGTAGATTTTTTTTTTTCTGTTCTTTGAATATTATTTGGTGAGTTTCAGATGAGGTGGTGTTTGGTCCTTGGTGGTGGCAATTTCATTAGAAATACTGTCTCCACTGTCTGAAGTTCAGAGTATGATAAGACATGTTTTAACTTCCATTATTGGGTTTTATTATGCTCATTCTTCCTGGTATAGCCATCACAGGGCACTGTGAGTTTCTTCGACATGTCTTCTCTGAGGCTCAATTTCCTAGTTACTTTCAAATCTTAAATGATTTCATTAATTCTGTCATGCCTTTTACTTTTAAAAGAGTGATTCCCAAAACTAATTGGCATATTACAGGGAAAGAGGATGAGCCGTGGGGGAACTCTAGCCCTGAATTGAATTGGGTATGCATTGAATCTTGAGTGTATATTATGGCAACTGTCTGAGCAGTCTCACTCTGCACAGTAACCCTATCTGGTGGACTTCTGTGGCTGAACCACGTTCCGGAAAGCCGTATAGTCCTCGCAAGCATTCATTTCCTAAGTTCAAAGAATGACTACCTCTTCTTTGGTCAAGATTGAACACCTTCAATTATTTGTATTTATTTCAGAAAGAGAAAATAGCTTGCTGATGGAGCCGAATTGCTGGATCTTTTAGCAGTCCTAACAGTACTATTTTTTTTAATCATTACTGTTTTCTGATCATCCAAAGTACTAATAGCTGTAGGACCATAGTAAAAAAATATGTGCCTGATTCACGTATCAAGTGTTTGGAGATAACTCTTTCTCATACATAGAAGAAAGGGAGGATGCCCATGGGGACTAAGACTGACTTAAGTAGAGGCAAAAAGTGATGTGGCAAAGAAGAGTCTTCCTGTCACTGACAGCATCCAGGGAAATAAGTGAAACTAGAACACGGAGAGGAAATCCAGGTAGACTGTGAGCAGCTTCATTAGGTATGTCTAGCCTTTTCTGAGACTAGAATCATCAAGAGAGCACCTAATGATACAAGTGAAATGAGATGTTCAAATGAGCTGATTAATATAAATATCGTCATTAACGGCATCATTAGCAACAGAACCATTAACTATGATTCTGAGCAAACGGGACTCTGTCATGGTGCCAGAACTGATCCCAGAGATCCTTACTCAGTCATTAGTTAGCCCTCTTATTCCGGGATCCTGCAGAGTTCACTGTCATCCGAGGGAGAACTGCTGATGACAGGGCCTGGGAACACTTTCCAGCAAAAGCAGTGGGTATTTTCTAGCTTGCGTGACATATTTCAGGACGTTGCAGTCAAGCAATGGGACCCCTTTCGTTAGTGGGAAGAAGTCCAGAGAGTAGAGAGGCGATGTGCTTGTTGGCTTCCATGTTCATAATTCAAAACTTTTGTCAGGTAGGAATAACCTACAGATGACAGGAAACTCTTCACATAAGGTTTAGCTATGCAACAGTAGAATATTAAGCGATTATTTAAGTTAGAATTCAGATAGCTTTGTGATATCCTACATGTTAGTACATGGCTAAATTGTTGTATGTAAGCTATGTTGATTTGAATATACAGTGCATAAAAAAGTCCAGCAAAGTAGAAATAGCTGTGTCAAGTTTTGTTACCTCTGTTTCTTTTATTTTTGAATATTTTTAATGAGGTCATACCAATTTCAAAACACTATAAATAGAAAAAAAAGAATAAGAAAAAAATTTAATCATACTCAAAAGTAAACTTCCCAACTTTCAGATAGGTATACTAATTTATTTATTAAAATTTTTAACACGATTTGCCTCTTCCTGTACCATGATAAGAACATATTTGGAGATTGGGTTTTCTTCAAACAAGATCTGCCAATATTTACAGAAATTTATGGGTTAACACAAAAACCATAGCTCTCGTCTTAAAGGAAACATAAAATAGTTTATTCTGGAGCCATTTTGAGTGATCACGGCCTGAGAACAAATATTTAGGTACCCAAAACTTTAAGCTTCAGTGTGAAATTGTGAAAGCAGTTTCATGAAAGCTGACAATTTTTGTTGGTTTGTTTGTTTGTATGTTTGGTTTTTTTTTGAGACAGGTTTTAATGTTCCTGGAACTTACTCTGTAGACCAAAGGAAGTCATAAATTAAGGCAAGTTCAGAATACATTGGTGGATACATCAGAGTGGCAGGTACAGAATCACGGTGCTGAGCATGGAGCTATTCTATAGGTCCAAGATGCTATCTGATGACATCCTTAGCTTTGCGGTTTGTGCAAGTTAGTCTTCTGCTGTGTTCATGGATTCCAAAAGTGCTTTTTATCTACTAGTCAGAAGATGTTAGTTCTGACACAGAGGTGGGTAGGGAATAACTGTTCTAGGGGTTTAGAACTTAGCCCAAGATGAGACAACTAGACTCTGGACCAGCAACATTCCAATCTACCCACAGTACTGAGATTCATCAATCAGTCTCTGTAGACAGGTTCTTTTCAGGAGTACTCATTTGTATTACAGAGGAGCAGGCTGCGTCCTACTGCCCGGCTAGCTTAATTAAATTACTGCCTGGCCCGTTAACTCTAGCCTCTTATTGGCTAACTCTCACATCTTGATTCAACCCATTTCTAATAATCTGTATGTCACCATGAGGTCGTGGCTGACTGGGAAAGATTCAGCATGTCTGACCCTGGTGACTCTATGGTGTCTCTCCCTGCCTGCCTTCTTTCTCCCAGCATCCAGTTCTGTCTTTCCTGCCTACCTAAGTTTCTGCCCTATCAAAAGGCCAACGCAGCTTCTTTATTTAACCAATGAAAGCAACACAAATATAGAAGGACCTCCTCTATACCACTCATTCATGTATATTATGGAAACCAGAAGTGAAGTCTGATAGGCTGGAAACTTGGGCAGAAGTTGATGCTGTGCTCTGGAGACAGAAGTTTTAATTCTCTAAAACATTTGGGTTTTGTTTTATCTCCTTCATCTACACCCAAATTTATAACAGATGTCAGCCGCATCTGCAGAATGCCTCTTTGTCCACCCTGGGATCAGTGTTTTTGCCTCAGTAACCAGGTGCTGGACCCTCACCACATGACCACAGAACCAATGAACATGAGCACTGAGTATATTCTTGTCTTAGACTCTGAACCTACACTTGAGGGATCCAGTAACACACAGGAGAGCTCTTGGGGTGTAGGTTGCAGTGATATTCTTCCATTATGTGCATAGTTGATTTCTTTAACAAAAGTTTAAATTGTTATCACAGTAACTCAGACTCAGAATTTTCAGTCTTTACTAGGTCCATTGTTGGGAATTTGGTACCTTGATGCTTAGTCCCTTCATGATCTTTGGCCTCTTCTCCCTTAGGCCAGTATGCCTCTGGTTCTGGCACTTGGATGCCAAATTTCATTCCAAATTTCCAAGACTTAGAAAATGTATTCCCTGGTGATGATTATATTGTTAATTTCATTGGAAACTTCCTTTAATGATTAAATTTACCCAGATGTATTTACTGAGGAATTATATAGTCATGGATTACCAGAATTAGAAAACATAATTTTCTCTGATTTCTCCATCTACAGAAATTCTGAATTTTCCAGGTTTTTGGTGGATGACCATCTAAGGCACATAGGAATCTTTCTGATGATAAGGGGTAGTATTAACTCACTAAACACAAATTGCCTTTGGGATATAATTGTAAGAGATAATTTTTTAATGAAACTAATTTTATTTCTATATTTTTAAACCATTAGTCCACCTTTTGTCTTATAGAATGAGACAGATGAAATTCGATCACATTGTCAGCTTAGCACTTTCTTGGTACTGTAGTGTCCCTCTCTACTCTCCTATCCATCATGATTAGCATCCTTGACCTCTCCAAGTGTTCCTCACATGACAGTTTTTCTCATGTTCACTATCATATGGATATTTTCAGTTTGCCAGTCAGCATCTTTTAGCAGCGAGGGATCCAGAATGGAAGACTTCTCCACAATAAAATACACTAGCAGCCTGTTCTTGGCTGCTGTTGCAGAGCCTGGGTATAACAACTATTTCTTAATATCTGCCAGCCTGCAATTTTATAAGCATGTGTCTGAGAGTCTGATATTTTCCATATATATTTGTTTTAACATGAACATCCTCAATGTTTTTGTAAATGACGTGCGGAATTCTAAGTTGAATTTTAAGAGAACTTATCTTGCAAATTTTGGTTCTCATTTCCAGGTATCTGTATCTCTATCTCCTGTCCTGCTGGTTCTTTGAACAATACCAAAAGCCTAGGATTCATTCTTATTTCCTCTTCCCCTCGTCTTTTCTAAGCCGCCAGCACATTCTGGCTGCAGGGCCTTCTCAACTTGATACAAACCTCCTCCTACCTACAGCCACTTCACTGTTTCCCAAGACATCTTCATTCCTTGCCTGTGAAATGGTGACAGGTCCTAGTTTTTATTCCTACCTCTATTGCTGATACCATCCACATAACACCTGGACCATTTCAATAGAATGGCCAGGTCCCCCCATTCTTTTAATAAATTCTCCAATGTCTCTGCACTTTTCTTAGAATGAAGCCTTCTTGCCAGGTCCTGTGTGGCCATCTTGAGTTAGACTTATCTTCCTGTGACTTCATCTTCTATGATTCTCTTTACTTAGGCTTCTACACCTGCTTTCCATAAGAGATGTCAGCTGGACCCTTCCTGCCAACCTGTACTGCTGTGTTCTGAAATGCTTTGCCCTTGGCACCTACAATGAGTGGTTCCCTAGTGGTCACTCAGATCTCAGCTCCAACTTAGATGTCATTTCTACACTTGTTAAAGTTGGTAGGCATTTTATAGACAGGACTTCTTGCTTCCTGCAAAAATGTCTGTATTTTATTTTAACAGCGAAATAAAAAGGAATCACATGAGAAAATGTTCTTTGTCCAATACCTAGTCTTTGCTGACGGACTACTTTTGCAGCTTCTCCTTCGAGGGTAGTGGTAGCAAAGGAAACATAACTTCTTCTCTTCTAATTACAGCTTATATTTGACCACAAGCACGCATTGATTGCTGACTTTTACTTAAGCTGTTTCAAAGGGGGTCAGTGAGTGTGCAGAATAGGCGGAGAAAGCAAAGATGAATGAAGTGTGGGATGTTGCTTGAAGTTTCACACGGACATGCTTCCAGAAGAGAAAACTGGTGGCACGTGCTCCCAGGCTGAGAAGCCACCAGGGTAGGGTACAGAAATTAGACACGCATTTTCGATTGCCTCCCTGGTTCAATGTTTTCAGATTTAACATGTGTCTAATGTGACAGCATTATTGCAAGCGAGGTCTTCTTCAGAAAAAAGAATCATGCAGGTTCACTGAAGAACAGGATTCTAGTGGGAACTCCCTTCCTCCCAATTCCCACAGGGTAAAGTCTGCTAATATGCGGACCATTAACCAGTTCCTTTCCGAAGATTTTGCTGCCATAGGGCAGAGGAATTGTTTATGGAGTTTTGTAGAAGTCTGAGGTCTCTAAGCCCATGTACTAGAAAATTAACACTTAAGGACAGAGCCAAATACTTCTCAAGCACATACTGCAAGACAGGTGTAATGTGAGGTCCTGTCCCGTACATCCACTCTTTCCTTCTAGTTACTAAACTGCATGCTCATTTGATGGAGGAAGGTCATTGGTTAAAAAAATAAAGAAACTGCTTGGCTGGCCCTCATAGGTTAGAACATAGGTGGGTGGAGTAAACAGAACAGAATGCTGGGAAGAAGAGGAAGTGAGCTCAGACTCGACAGCTCTGCTTTCTGGAGCAGAGACGCCATGCTCCCCTCTCCTGGGCAGACACGATAGCTCTGCTCTCTGAGGCACACGCGATGAAGCTCCGACCCAGGATGGAAGTAGGCTAGAATCTTTCCCGGTAAGACTGATGCTACACAGATTATTAGAAATGGCTAGTCCAGGTGCGAGAGTTAGCCGAGAAGAGTATAGGGCCAAGCAGTGTTTAAAAGAATACAATTTGTGTGTTGTTATTTCGGGGCATAAGCTAGCCAGGCGGCTGGGGTGCTGGGGACGCAGCCCCGCCGCTCCAATTACTACACTCATTGATTCTCTTTTTCACCTGAGATTTTGTTCAATCACCCTTACCCAGACACTTTACCCTGGTTTCCAACTTCAAGATCTGGACTCCTGCCCCTCACACACCTTTGATGCCCAGCGATACTTCTACCCAAAGCTGTTTTCTCTATTTTCAGTTTTATTTCATGGTTTGCTATGTAAGCATATTCATCCCTAGAAAGACTTTCTGATTGAAGACCCTTTACAGTACAGACACAGGAGTTAACTGTTTGAGCTGTGCCTTCTGTGAAAAAGAGGACCTGACAAGAGCCTGTGTCTGATCTCACTGCTAGTCACCAGGCAGGAAGTGCTAAGTTACTGGATATATTCTTAGCCATGGAAATGACTGTCATGGGGGTGCTATTTTTCTGTTAAATATACTTTCCGTTGTTTAAATCTGGGAGATTTGACTCTGGGGTAGATGGCTCAGTGATTAGCGGCACTTGCTGCTCTTTCAGAGGGCCACATTCAGTTCTCAGCATCCACATCAAGCCCATAACTCCAACTTCAGGAATGAATCTGTCACCTTCTGGCCTCCTCTGGCACACACATCCGCACACATATGCGCGCACACACACTCACTCACACACACTCAATTAAAACCAAAATCTTTCAAAAAGAACTGACTTCCTCCTGAGTTAAAAAGAACCAAAACCAAGAACACTAAGAAGTTGTCTTAGAAATCTGCCCACCTGATTATTGTCACATGATATCCGAATCTCTCCTCTTTGACACTGAAATAATTGCATTTCTATAACTTTTCATAATTTTCCTTGGTGATCATAAGTGGAAAGCCTAATTAAAGTTGAAGCTAATACTTAGTTTATGGGTTTGATTTCATAAGTATGAAATTAGCTTTAATATTCAGATGGTCTTTTGAGAAAAACACATTTGTTCATTAAATGTTGCTTGCTCAACTCTCTTCCCTCTGCTGTTGTATAATAAGATACAAATGACAGAAATAATCCCAGCAGTTATATTGTTCTTAAAGTCATCAAATGTTTTCACAACTACAATCTTATTTAAATATGGTCTCTGTTCTCAACAAACCTATACCAAGAAAGCCAGTAATATACATTTCTTAGGGAACTATTAAGCAGAGGTGTGAATACATTTAAAAGCAAGAGAGGGAAATGTCAGCATAAGTGGAATTACTCTCAAAGGGATTCAACCTATCCCCACCTCCAATTGGCTTTGTCATAAATCTATGGAACCTTGCACATTACTGGTGTTTTAGGTCACCAATTTTCAGTTTGTAAGAATGGGCTTGGCTATTCATGTGCTGTCTGAATATGGAACCTGTCCTGTCTACTCACCTTTGATGGAAGGACTCACTTAGAGAATCAGAGGCATGCATCCAGGGAATGAGCTCATTCCCAAGAATCACTGAATAGTAACTTCTGCCCTTAGGAGGAAATGACAAGTAGTTCCACATAGACTCATTGGCTCATAGCCTGTGTCTTTTTACCTCTGTTATGTTGCTGGGTTCTCCCCTAAAGAACAACTCAAAGGCCTCATAATCTGTTGTTGCCTTTCCGCACCAGTTTCTTAATCATTAAGGCTCACTACCTCAAGTGGCTCCATCCTCCCTTCCTCTCTCTCTCTCTCTCTCTCTCTCTCTCTCTCTCTAATAGTTTTCTTCTTCTTTCTCAGCCCTATCATCTGGGCCTGTTTATTACTCAGTGGTTACACAACTGGTCATGGCTCCAGGGTTGGAAGGACTGCAGAGCTCAGTTATGTTATTCTGTGCAGCAATGCTGTTACAGAACATGGCAAGCTATGAGGGCACAACAAATGTGAAGAAGCAGTATCTTAAGTGAGGGTTTGTTACTTCTTCTCTAGATCTCCATTCAGTGATTCTGAGCCTGGACAGCATGGTGAACCTGAGATGCCGAGTTTTAATCTTTAAGAATTCTGAGTCAGTGTTGGGAGACAGGGGGATACAGGGAGAAGGAAGAGCATGAGAGAGGGCGATGCCAGATGAATAATGATCAAAATTTCTTTTATGCATTGTGAAGTTGTCAAAGAGTAAACAAAATAAATGATTAGTCGCCTTGACAAAAGATTCCAGGTCAGTGGACCAGAGATGAGCCAGCGTTCCACAGCATTCTGTATTTTCATGGCCAGAGCTCTTGATTTTGCTGATGAGTATAGCAGTTGTCTGCCGACCCTGCATTCTGTTCATGCATTTACCCATCGAAGACTGTTCCTGTTGCTCCCAATATTTAATTATAATGGAAGTCCCCATGAATATTTGCATGTCAAATTTTGTATAAGTGTATATTCTCAACTCTGGGCCATATAGTATATCAGTTATTATTTTGTTACTGTGAAAAAAAACCCACTCAGACCAAAGGCAGTTTAAGAAGGAAATAATCTGTTTTGGTTTCAGTGGATTAGAGTTCAAAATGTCAGAGAAGGCAGCAAAAAGCTGAAATGGAACAGAGTGAGCACGTCTTCAACCACAAACACGAGAGAGTAAACTGGTAGCAGGGTCAGGCTGTAAACTCTCAAAGCCCTCCCCCAGTGATGCACCTCCATGAAGACCACACCTCCTAAATGTTCCGTAGCTTCCACAAATGGGGCACCAAGTATTTAAATACCTGATCCTGTAGAAGACAATAGCATTCAAACCACCAGAAATGGTAGGAACGACATCTCTGAAAGTAGAATATGTTGTTTACTTTTTTTAAAAAAAGCTAAGCTACATGTCCAGTTTGTGTTATTCCAATAGGGGAACTCAAGTTCATAAGTGCCTCTCAGATCGACAGGGCTTATAAGATCAGCATAAGAGAAGAATGGGGAAAGAACTCTAGAGTGTTCTGCACCAGTGATTTAATACTGCGACTTGGAAATGACCCTACTCATGCTTACTGGTAGCACATTCTATCTCTACAACAGAGAGCCAAGAAATTCAGCCTTTTAATTATCCAGAGGAAGCTGACAACTGATGCCAGCCATTAGCACTAGTAAGTATTACATTATGCTCATATATTCATTTGGTATGCCCTTCTAGCCACATAGAAGCTATGCTTATACAATTGAAAGGTTCCTTGACTATGGCATCAAGCTCTGCATCCCAGAGGTCAGAATGGGATTCTTAGACCCAGTGTGCATTTGGAAATACAGTCTATGGTAGTTTTAATGAAAATGGCTCATAGGCTGATAAGGACTGGCACTATTAGGGGGTATGTTCTTGTTGGAGTAGGTATGGCCTTGTTGGAGGAAGTGTGTCACCGGGGGGTGGGCTTTGAGCTCTGAGATGCTCAACCCAGGCCCAGTGTCTTACTGTCTCTTCTTGCGGCCTATGAATCCAGATGTAGCACCTTTCCAGGACCATATCTGCCTGCATGCCACCACCATTCCCTTTATGATGATAAAGGACTAGACCTCTGAATTATAAGCCAGCCCCAGTTAAATGTTTTCTTTTTATAAGGGTTGCTATGGTCATGGTGTCTGTTCACAGCAATAGAAACCCTAATTATGACACAGGCTCTTGCTAAAAAAACTTCCTAGCTAGGGATCCCACTCTGCTAACCTCTATCACCTTGGCCTTCACCTTCCATGAGGTTCTGGTTTTTCTAACTTCAGATGACACACAGAGAAGAAATTGGACAACTTAACTTGTCCTCTGAGCAGCCTCCTTAGTTCACGCCTTACTTCTTGATTCTTAACTTTTCTTTCTGGGTCAATCTAGCTTTATATCTGTCTGTTCCATATGTCCCAGTATCAATTCCCATGGTGCTTTTACCGATATTCTTACTAGGCTTGCAGGACAGCTCTGCTACCTTCCCCCCCATCCCCTTCTCATGTAGATGACTTGTGAAACTCTGGGTCTATCAGACTTCCGGGGGAGAAGCATTTATTTAGTCTAAGTTTTGCATAGCCATATTTTTCTGGCACAGATTTCTGGATGTCTTCCAAATGTATGCAGTGATTCCCAGCCGTGAATGAAGCAGATCACTTCCTTCTTACTGCAGTGCGGCATCCTAAGGGGCACTTGTTACTCACGGCACGCCTTACCTTTTCTTTATCCCTAAAGGGAAAGGAGCAGCTGCTGCTCTCATCTCACAGATGTGGGTTCTTTATCCCCTTATTTTTTTTTAAAGATTTTTTAACTTTGCATGTGTTTTGTATGTCTATGTGTGCTCGCATGTGTGCACACGTGCATGTGTGTACATGTACATGCATAGTAGTAGGCACACATGCTTGAAGATGTCTGTGAAGTCCAGAAGAAGGTGTTGGATCCCTGGGGGCTGGAGTTACAGGCAGTGTGAGCCTCCTGGCTTGGGGGCGGGGGACCACACTCAAGTCCTCTGCTGGGAGCAGCAAGTGTTCTTAGCTGCTGAGCCATCTCTCTGGTCTCCCCCATGCTTTGTCTACTAGCAATATAGCTCATCTTTTTATTTTCTTCTTTCCTGTAATACTTAGTGCCATGGACTGAAGCATGTCCTTCCTCCTAAATATACTGAAATCTTAAGCACTGGTAGGTCAGAATATGACCTTATGTAGAAATGAACTTTATAGGGGTAATTGAAAATGAAGTCATTGGGATGGGCACTAACAGAATATGACTGCTGCCCTTTGAAAAGACTGAATTCATCTATGGAATAGACAACACGGTGCATGTGAAAATTGGGATGGGCGCTAACACAGTATGACCATTGTCCTTTGCAAAGAGTAAATTCATATATGGAATAGACAACACAGAGTGTGTGAAAATTCTATGTGAAGTTGAATGTAAAGAAAGAGGTGCATTTAACAAACCAAAGAACATCAAAGATTTCCAACAAACCACCAGAAGCAGGAGAAAATCCAGGAAGAGGCTGTCTGACTCTCCCTTGAGAGGTAAGCAATGCCCAAATTTTCTCCCAAGCCATGTGGCAATAAAGTACTGCTGATCAGGCACCCCACTCTGTGGTCATAGTATGGAAACCCTAGTGGGAATGTGTTCACTGGATTAAGGGAGGCCCATGACACATAAAACTACCATTCTGACTCTCAAGCATGTCTACCACAGATACACATTCATGGAGTATATTACTGATTTACCAAATTATCACACATCTGTTTCTCACCCTGTCATTCACTATGACAAAACCAGGGATAGAAGTGACCTAAGGAAGCGTGTATACTGGTTCACAGATCAGGGGACCCAGTTCACCATGGTGGAGTAATCATGGTGGCAGGTAGCCACAAGGCAGTGGGAGCTTTCTGCAGCTGCTTACAAAACATGAAGAATACTGACTGACTTTCTTCCTTTCCTTTTTTTACCCCACCCAGGATCTCAGCCTGTCAGGTGGAACCACCCATGTTAGGGCTGACTCTTCCCTTCTCTGCTGAGCTTCTCTGAAAACACGCTCACAAACACACCCAGAAGAATGCCCCATTGATGCTCGAGGTATCTATTAATCCAGCCGAGTTGATACTTGAAGCTATCCATCCCCCAAAGTGAGTCGTCTCATCAACTGTATCACCGTTGTGTAGCATGGGGGACCAGCTTCCTAGTACCAACTTCTGCCTGGCTTGTGCTGCTACTGAAATCAACCCCTTTATCCCAGTAGTCCAGAGAGCTGTGGCTTAGTCCTTCCTCATGCTCCAGATCCATTGCCAACTGGCTGGGATGCTGTGCTCACTGCCGCTGTCCTCCCTCAGGGACAGGGGCTGGCTGGGAGGCTGTGCTCACAGCTGCCGCCCTCCCTCAGGGACAGGGGCTGGCTAGGAGGCTGTGCTCACTGCCGCTGTCCTCCCTCAGGGACAGAGGCTGGCATAGAAAGCCTATTTTAGCACCCAGTACCAGGCTTCACACAGAAGTCAGGAGAGGAAAGAGAACACTCAGTTTCCCACCGACAGTTAAAACACTCCATCCGTTTGTGATATATCGGCCAGAACTGATTACATGCCATCAACGATCCACAGAGGGAACAGGAAAGTTTAGTGTGGAGTGCTCAGAGAGTGTCTGAATCAGCTCTGGCTGCCATTACAAGTGTTCATTTCTTGTAATTCTAGAGGCAGGAAGGTTTGAGATCAAAGTGTTGATATCAAGTCCTGGTTAGGTTCTGATTCCTGGTTTGCAAATGGCCGTGTTCTTGCTGTGTCTTTAATGAGATTGTTCTCTCTATATATAAAGCTCAAGTCTTATCCATAAAGCCCTCAACCTGACCCCCAAACTCCCAAAGGACTCTTCCTTTGCAGCATTCCCTTGAGAGTTGCTGTGTAACTTAACTTTAGAGGGATATGAACATTCAGTCCACAGAAGAGGCTTAGGAGAGCAAGTATCAGCATAGAACTGACAACTGCCACCGTAATAGCTTCCCAGGTTTTGTCTAGAACCTACTAATGCTTCAGTTCAGTGGCTAATTCTGTGCTTATTAAATGATTGTTTACACCCATCATTATCACATAGGTGCAGGGATGATAAACAATGAATGAAAATGAACTCTTCTGTAGTGGATAGGTGAGGTAAAAAAAAATAAATGATCTAATATTTTAATTACTACCCCATAAATGGAGATATACAGAACTGAGGTGCTTAGAGAAGATGGGAAAAAAAAAACTCCCAGCGAAGTGATGCTGGGGGTCAGGGCTGTGTTCCGTGCATGAGGTCACAGGCAGGAGGGAATGCAAGCGACACAATGATGAAGAGCAGATTTCATTCAAGAAGAAGTGGTTTTCAACCTGTGGGTTATGAGATAGCCTGCATATCAGATATTTACATTGCAACTCATAATAGTAACAAAAATACAGTTAGGAAGTAGCAAAGAAATAATTTTATGGTTGGAGGTCAGCACAATACAAGGAACTGTATTAAAGGGAGATAGCGTTAGGAAGGTTGAGAACCACTCACTAGCTATAAGATGGATAGAGGGATGGCCATGAGGATACGTTAATCTCAGTATAACATGGAACTAGTTACACTGAGTGGGCACACTTGCATGGATTCCATGTCTGCAGGTGATGGAGCTGGGTGCTGATAGTAGTCCAGGCAGTAGGGCAGTAAGGCCTTCCTGGTCAAGGGCCAGGAGCTCACCACCATGGTTGCCATCCATTGTTGCCATGTGGGAAGGCCGGCACCGGGAGCTAACTGGTTGAGTTCAGCCAGTAATTTCATCCCTTAACTGGGTATGTGGGTCCAAGGCCCAAGGCTTCAAGGTTGAATGTGGAAAATACCACAGAGTCCAGTGAAGACTTTGAATAAGATAAGAAGACAGAGAAACATGGATGGCATTTTCTCCCATAATGGTATTTTTGGCAAGCAATTTTTTTCACCTCCTCCAGGGTTTTTTCTCCCTTTTTATTCTTGGTGTCTGCCCTTTGATAAAAAAATAGAGTAAACTTTCATACAAGAACAGTTTGATTTCCCCTTCCAAACTGACTATTTATAACCTATTTAAAATTGATTTATAGTCACACAGGCTACAGATTAATTCCATGCAGAAGCCAGGAGGAGGTCATTTTCCTCATGGTTTCTGCAGTTTGCCAGTTTCTCCTGGCTAGTTTAAAGGGGCAGGTTTGATTTGATGACCCTGTAGCAAGAGGGCTGTGGTGTGGTGGTTAGGATTAAATATGTCTCTCTATAGACTTGCGTATTTGAACACTTGATCCCCAGGTGATGGTGGTATTTGGGGAGGTTATGGAACCTTTCAGAGATGCAAGTATGTCACTGGAGGGAGGCTTTGAGGGTCTACAGCCTGACTTACTTACTGCTTCCTGTGTGTGGATGAAAGGAATAAGCAGCTAGCCTGGGAGCCAGATGCTGTGCCTTCTTCCCCATTATAGACTCTCCCTCTGGAACCAAAAACCAAGAGAAACCCTACCATGGTTGCTTTTGTTTTGTGGTATTCGATCACAGTGACAGAAAAGTAATCCTTGTGATTCGGATCATCACTGTTAGAGGGTGCCGGGGCCAGTGAGGCAGAAAGGTCCTGCTCGGTATTCCATCACTAATTGGTTAAAGAACTGCAGTTGCGACTCAGATCGCCTGGGCCCCCATCCAGGGAGATGAATTATAAGAATGGCTCCTTCTCCCAAGTGAGACAGAAAGTGCCTCCATTGAATCCTGACCCTTCCCTGGGCTAAACACCACATCCTAGCGACATTTTGACTTGCTGTGAGATGTTCCATCCTGGTTTGCCCTCCCTCTGGATCTCTAAGCAGCCTGTCTCTCTGCCCCTTCTTAATGTGTTTTTTAAACAGTGCTGAGCTCTGGGGACCAGATTCTTTTTTACTTTGTTAATCTCTTGGCTTAGAAAGTCCTTATGCTGAATTTTAGTGTGCTTTGAAGACTGCTGATTCCTTCAGGGGCTACTCTGTAGTCTTGTCATGCCTCACAATTATCTTGTCTCCTTTTAAAATGTATTCTTTAGTCTTTCTAAATAATTAAGCATTTTGGATTAATGACTTCTGTCTCCCAGGTAAGAGAGGTTTTGCTTTTTGTCCTAGGAATATTTATATTGTGTCTAATAGGGACAGAAAATTTGAAAATGCCTTATATAGTCCCATTCTACTGTTGAGAGGATATTATTATAATATACATACTTTTAATAACTCAGGCTATGCTTGAGAGTAAAATCACAATCTTCTATTCCATTTTTCTATAGTCGCCTTCCTATCTAGGATAGAGAGATTAACACTAAGCGTGGCTGCTAGATACGAGCTCATCTCGAGGTGCACCTTGAGTCCACCACTTACTAGTATAGACTTAGGTAAGTTACTTAATGTTCCTATGCTCCAGTCTCCACCTTTGTGAAATAGACATAACAATAGCAAAACCATGCCGAGAGATTATCTTGGGATTTTCATGAGATCAGCAATGCAAAGACTTTAACATGGTTGCTGTAAGAAGATGGGCTTTTTATTGAGTGTATACACCAGGCTGGGTGTGACCTAACTGCCCTGTGGCATAGTGTGTCAAGAGTGCTGGGTTCTGGTTACTGTCACAAGGCTGTGAGCTGGGTTCTCTGAGGGGTGCTAGTATGAACGAGGCTTTGCGTGCCTAACCGGATCCCCTAAGTAGCTGTGCTCTTTCGCATGGGAATTTTCATATCAACACCCTCAGGATCTTTTGTCTTTGCTGTGCACTCTTCTTTGCTGCTCATACTGCCCTGTTTTTAATGCCTCAAATAATTTTGTTCTGAGGGTGAGCTATAGGATAACTTTCAAGTTATGAAGTGACTAGACTTACACACACACACACACACACTCCTCAAAAAGTCACTTTATTAGTGAGCAATTCATACTAGACCCATGGAGCTGGGAAGCAGAAGAGCCATTATGAAACCTAAGGATTATCTAGCAATTGCAGTTTCAGAAAATGGGAATCTGAGATTGCTGGTCTGAAAGGTTTAAAGGGAGTGAGAATTCCTAGTGTTTGACTGCTAGACACACTGAGATTGTTATCCTCCAAGGTCATCTGAAATGGAATGCTTATGGAGGTAGCTTGAGTGGCCATGGAGGCCTCCTGCATACTCTTTGTATAGCCTGGATGCCCAGGGAGTTCTGACTGATGGGCTGGAACTTCTGACTGGGTTCTGGAGTTCAGTGAAAGGGAGTTCAAACCCAGAGTTTCATAATTCCAACCACTCTTCCCCCTAGCTCTTTACTGAGTGAGCACAGTCATGTGCCATGTACCGACGAACTGAATGTATGACTTCCTGTCAAGTCACACTGCACATCGATGTCACCACCGTCTTAGTCTGTGTAAGTACATGGCATGTTATTTCCACAATGATGAAATCACCAGATGATGCATTTCTTAGACAATACCTCTGCAGTTCCACAACATGTCAGTGCACAGAATTTACTAATAACTGGAAGGATGTCAGGCAAGATCACATCTGAACTAGAGGAGGAGCATGGTGGTCAGCGATTGGGTCATGAATCAGTAAGCTCCTGGGTATCTCTTTTGTGGGAGGGGCTCAGGTGTTTACATTCATTGAAGGTGAACTTGCTTTTCGTTGGTGTGTTCTGCATTGCTGCATTGGACCTTCAATTTGGAGGAGCAGGGCATGGGGCCATGTACTAAAGAACCGAACTTGGCTGACTCTATTTTGACCGTTCACCCGCATCTTTCATAGTAAGCCTTCCTCTTCCACTGATACCTTGATTTCACATGCATGAAGAATCAGTCAGATAACTTCCCGTACTGGTTTTGATCTTCAAAATAAAAGTCATGCAGTGCAGGTCTCATTTTATCGGCGTGAAACTCGCACTTGACCCAAAGATTGGAGGAGAGCCAGCATTCAGTCCTAAGCATTGATTTAGGCACTGCAGATTTCAGTGTAGGAAAGTGTGTTAGGTTCTGCCAAACCTATGAGTCAGATTGCAGATGTGAGGCACTTGTGGCTGTGGCTAAGGAGCATATGCAGTAGTAGAGGTGGCTGAGGGCATAGGGTACTGTGATAGGGCTCCTCAAATCCTTCCTTACTGAGACCCAGAGTAAGTCAAAGTGGGGAGGGCGGGGTGGGGGGGGACTGCGAGCTAAGGTCCTCAGTTTGATTGCATTATGGTAAAGATGGACTACTCGGTGGCTGGTCCTGCAGCAAGAAAGTTGGGGTCACTTAGGAACTCTGTCAGTGATACAATTCTGTCACTTACAAAGTCCCCTCCTGCTTAAGCTAACCAGAATGTCTCTTGCTGTTATGACTGAAAATTGGCTAATGTGTCGGGGTTTTAGAACCTGTCAGGCTGATGTCTCCGAGTTGCTCTGACTTCTTCTCAAGAAAAAAATAGCCAGGTTTGGTACACCCAACGTTTATCGTGAAGGTTAAGCAAAATGGATTTCTAAATCGCAAGGGGACACTCAGTGACAACTAGTGTCGAGAATTGTCTTTGCACCCAGGAAGAAGGCTTTTTATTGACACCAGGAGTCAAGACAATTCTCGAGAACTGTGACATCAGAGTTAATATGAAAGTGATATATTGTATCGCTATCATTTCTCAATGGGATATTCGAGTTATTTCTTCTTCCTTTAGGGGAAGTCTCATTATGTCTTAGAGATACTGAATTTGTGCATTATTCACGGGTTTAGAACCGCTGGCCATTCAGGATCATCACTATTGTATTTAATTTTCTTAGTTTTTTTTTCATGTTCATATTCATATCTTTTGGCTGTTTGGGGGAAAATAGGAATTGTGGATTTGTGGGAGTCAAGATTCCCTCTGCTAGTGAGACGTATTGTATCTAAATTCCAGGAGGAGCCGGAGTGATAACTCATTGGCCTCTGGGGTTCGCTCCTGTGGGTCCCATAGAAACACAGCTGGCAAGGAGGAAGCTGGGTTTAAGTGAAGATGAGCTCCTTCCTGTGCATTTGTTCAATTCAGCTTCTTTCTGACATTTGAAAATACCTTACCTGCTGGTCAGAGTTTAATAAAGGATGCTTGGAGTGGCCGCAATCAATGCCCAAAAGTATTGAGTGTAGGAGACAGTATTTTAGGAAGTTTTCACGAGTGTTTTAAGGCATGAGGCTAAGCAGGGGGACTGAGGCTAAGGTAGAATTACAACATCAGATGGAAGCAAAAGTTTTGATTGGAGGTGGGAGTGTGGTGAGGATTCATAGCAAGGTGCCAATGGCCAGCGGTTGGGATAGCTTGGCATAGTTATGTATATGTGTGTGCACATACATGCCCATGTGTACACGTGGCAGAGGAAAATAGGGGGTAATGGAGATGAGTAACGAGGCAATCATGATTTATGCCTTTGACTGAGCAAGAGACCCTTCTGCAGGGAAAAGAGGCACAGTTCTGCCAAAGCAAATCAGAATAATCAGGCATCCAATAGCAAGAAGGGAGTGCCCCATCGGCCCGAGTAGCTTCAACACATAAACTGGGAAATAGAAAGTGCTTGTTCTTAATACCGGGGGTGAATGAACTACGTCTAAAATTTGGCAGCATCGTTAGGGTTCCGTGTGAGGGTCCTGAAACCCCCGCTGTTTGGGGCGAGGCCGTGAGTGTCCTTTCTGTCACCACCACCATTAATTCTGGAGCCCAGAGAGAACGTTGCCGAAAGGCAGAGAAGGAGTCAGTGCAGGCTGGGCAGGACAGATGGGGAGCAGAAGGAGGGGAAGGCACTGTGAATTTGAAAAGGAAGCTATAAAATTAATTTGCCTTTCCTTTATGAATGAGGCATTAGCAGTTGCTTTCGGGCCAATTAACGCTGGCCATCACACTTTAATAGCGGCAGTTACAGCCAGTTTAATTAGTAAGTTTTGGGGAGTAATTTAACATTTCACTGAACGAGAAGCCCTTCTGAGGGGGAAAAAGAGGGATCCTCTAAATAATATTCACATCTCTGCAAAAGCCCATCAGTTAATAAGCCGACATCCAACAAGAGAATTGTTGTTCCATATTTTTAAAGTGACAGCTTAATTAGGGATTTAAAGTGGAAAAATAGAAACACTCTTTGCCATCAGGACTGGTGACAAATAAGTTGGGCTCACATTTTGGCACTGTTTTTTATTTCTTCCCTCACTGGTACTTCCGTTCCGATTTGCTTTCGAACTTGCTTTATTCTCCACTCTCCTCTTATCTATCTTTAGCTTGCCTCCGCCGTCCTCACCCCCATTTCCATGGCTGCCATTTTGCTTGAGGCTCTTCCTGACAGCGTTTTGGGGGTACAGATATCTCCCCACAGTTATCCTCAGCAGTCCAAGTGTTCCCCAAGCATGTTATGGTCCTCCACTCAGACCAAACTGGGATTTGTAGCTTCAGTGATGCAGAGATTTTCAGGACTAGCTAGTTGATGCTGCAAAGTCAGAATATAGGATAAAGCTTGTGGACTGGTAGCAAAAGGGTACAAAAGATCTATGAGGAGTATGGGCCCGGGCTTTTCAAAGATGAACCTGGGATCGTGGTTTTTACAATTGCCATATATAGGATTTTGGTCGGGTGAGAAGTCACTCCTAGCCACCCATCGACGTGTAGAAACTCATTTCCCAGGGTGCTGGAGACTAAACTAACGTGTTGCAACCTTCTGAATGCTTCATCCTAGACTTGCCCTGCTGACACAGTCTCGACTTGAATAAAAATGATTCCCAATGGCTTAGGCATTTGATTGTTTAGCATCAAGGAGTGTACCATTGGAGAAGGATTAGGAGGTGTGGCCTTGTTGGAGGAAGTGTGTCACTGGGGATGGACTTTGAGGTTTCAAGGCCCAAGCCAGGTCCAGTGACACTCTCTCCCTGTTGCCTGTGGATTCGGACACAGAACTCTCAGCTCCTTCTCCAGCCCCATGTCTGCGTATGTGCTGCTGTGCTCCCCACTATGATGGACTAAACCTCTGGAGCTCTAAGCCAGCCCCAGTTAAATGCTTTGTGTATAAGAGTTGCTGTGGTCATGGTGTCTCTTTACAGCAATAGAACACTGACTAAGACACACTCCTTCACACTGTGTCTGCTTTTACCTCGGCTCTTCCTATAAGGACATCAGTCACACGACTTAGGCTCCATCCCAGGGATCTTTGGTTGCCTCATTAAGAGCCCTTGTTTTTCTGTTCATCCCACGAGCAAAGTGCTTACGTTTTTATGTCTAACATTAAATTCGAGTTTCATATTTTACATGACTCCTGAATTTATGCACATTAATAAATTACTAGGATTTTTTTCTTGCTGTTTGAAACCCATCTCAAATACAATCACACTCTGAGGTACTAGGGGTGAGAGTTTCAACATGTGTTGTTAAGGGAAGATAATTCAGTCCCTGCCAGGTGATCTCCTTCTGCCTAAAGCTAGTCTCTATTCGTCTCTGCTCTAATATTAAAGCAGGGCTTTCTAGTTTTGATTTGTAAATAAGAAACGTGAAGGACTGGGAACAGGTTTTAAGAGCTAAGGAAATAGTTTAGCAAGCAAGGAGATCTGAGTTCAAATCCCCCAGGCTGACATCAAATTGCCCTGTGCACCTGCATTTCAGTAAACAGGAGGTGGAGACAGGCGGCTTCCTGGCTAGATAGTCTAACCAAATGGGGTGCTCTAGGTTCCAGTTGGGGGATTAGTGTTTGAAAGGAAAAAGACAAAAGATGGCAAGGCTGCCAGGGGTCCTCTCCCTGAGAGTTCCATGGAAGCTGTATTTCATGTAGGATAGCATGCTATGGCAGGATTTAAAGCCAGAGAAGAGTGAGCAAGTCACAGGGTCACCCAAGTTAGGTCATTGCCTTGCCCACAGGGGACTTCTTGTCACACTTTCCCACTTTGGTGACAAATAGTCTGAGAGACACTTTCTTACTCAACCATGGAGAAATCACCTTTATTGGACACAGATTGCAGGGCTGCATCACGGTCGTCAGCTTGATTGGATCTGGAATTGACTGTGAGGCAAACCTCTGGGCGTGCCACCCTGACTTTCCTAATTATATTAATTAAGGTGGGAAGACGACACATTTGTAATATAGGCCACATCTTTCAGCAACCACCCAGCTATAAGGAGGTTAGAAAGAAAAACTTGAACATGTTCAATAGTTCATCCACTCTTGTTGCCCCTGTGGCGGTTGCTGCTGACATCAGAACCCAGGTTCTTTGGCCTCCAGCACAGTCTGAAGACCCGTGGTTCTCCCTGAATCTTCCAGACTGATTTTCTGAAAAATTTTCAATGCGTTTCCTTTGTCCTTGAAACCTGGCTAGAGATCACAGTTAGAGAATATAGCGGAGTTCTCCACTGAGCTTGTCATCTGACTTTGTCATTGTCTAACAGCAAGCGGGCAGCTCTGTTCCAGGGATAAGTCCCTCGGAGCATGAGTAAGAAAGAGCTGGCATGTAGGAGCATTGCTTTAGCACGGTGCCAACGTCGGCTGCTTCACTGCCGCAAGTCACATGTTTTTAGGTCATCCAGCTTTGACGGTGACAGCAGTGTTTGTCATGTTCCTCCTGATAGGACACGTCTGCTGGTCATTCGTTTCATTAGGGTTTGATTTCTGACTCAGGATTTGTTGCATCATAGTGACAGTGGGAGGACGGGTTAGGATAAGCTCTTGTGTCTGCACAGTGTGCATCATCAGGCTCCCGCCCCTGGCATTTTGTACTAACCGGAAGTCCGTCCCTCTCCTCACTCGTCGGCCTCCCTCTGCCCCACTCTAACAATTCTACACATCATTCTCAGCGCTGTGATGAGCGTATATTATGTGCTATATTTGAAGTCAGAGGCTTTGAAAACCTAGAGATGGGTCTTACCATCTGGTCCAATCCCAAGATGGGTCTCCTTTCTGCCATAGACTAAGGGAGATATCACGGTACTGGGCTAATTGTCAAACTTTTAAATTCTAGGCATGTGTTCTCAACAAAGATTCCAAGCTCATCCCTGTTCTAAGATGGTGAAAGTTCAGACCGCAGTCTGCCTTCTCTCTGATGGCTGCAGTTCTGATATACACGAGGTCTGGGCAGTAATGCTCATCCATAAGATTCCATGTAATCCTGAGGAGGACAGGGAACAGGCTATTCCCAATCCATTGGATCCTGGACAGGAGAGGGGACAGACCATTCCCAACCAGAGCGATCCATTGAATATTGGAGAGGAGAGGGGACAGGCCATTCCCAACCAGAGTGAGACCCAAACACAGTTTCCCTTCAGACTTGTCTTGCTCATGACAGATGAGTTTGACAGTGGTTGCTCTTGGATTTGTCATCCCACATCCTCGATGACTTTTATTGTCACCAAGAGGTTTTATGGGCACATTTCTACAGGTATATGAAGCATTAGATAGTAACAGCATGCATCTGTCTAGAGCCATCTGTTGGCTGATGACTTATCACTCACAGGGTGACATGCTGCCTCTCTCCCTCTCTAAATCATTTATTACTCCAAACCTATCAGCCTAAATTAAAGAAAAAAATACCGTACGACTTCATTATTTATTTTCTTTTCTGTTTGAAAGTCATTCTTTTTCCTTTAGCCAGCACACGAGGCTGCTTATCTTTGCTCCCTTCTCTGTGGAATTGGCCAGTCATTTCACATAGCTGCTTATACGTAACATTTAAAAGGAGTTTAGCAAGTACAAAGTGGCAGTTCTTGTTAAAGTGGAGAGGTAAACTACATTCATCTCACCGAGGACTTTAGGGCTGAGTCAGGTTTGACCTAGACAGTAGGTAGAGAAGGGAGCTGCTCATGTCTAGTGCAGCACCAGCTGGGGAACAAGTTTAGGGAAGCTCAAAGTTTAAGAGTCTCTTAACAAGGTATGTATTTTCTGAGTCACCAGTGGGCATGTATTTTCTACAATAAGTAGTGTGATGTGAATCTGTCCTGACTGAAGAAATTTATGTTTTGGGGACCACTCGCCCCCACAAACACACCTCACTTACCCCCCTCCCACAGAGAGAGAGAGCAAACATAATACTTCACATACACAGACACACACACATGCACAAATCACATTTCACATATGCACACACACCCACATACATAAATCACAGATATGTTAAAAAAGACACATACCACAAACATTCACATGCACACACATGAAGTATACACACAAACCACATAGATATGCATACATACTGCACACACATACATATTCAGACACTACACACACCACACACACAATACACTACACACACATACACACAGCACACACAACACACACACACATACCACACCACACTTTAAGGAAGAAAGAGTAGTTAATTTCTACTATTGATTAGCATGTATCAATCCCTAGTGCCTTGAAGGCAAATGCGTGAGTCAGAGAACTCAGAATGGAGACTTTCCTAAGCAGGAAGGACTTGGTTTCATAACGCCCATCTTTCAGTTATTCTGAGTACACATAGGATTTAATGCTTTCCAGGAACAAGCCAAAGCACTGAGCATATAGCTGTAAACAAAGACTCCTCCTAAAGTAAAATAGCTTATCTTGGACAAGCTATTTTATTAGTCTTGGGGGATAAAAAACGTTTAGGCACATAATGACTAAACAGAAGAATATTCTAGACTACTCCAGACAGACTATGAGTGGGAATAAGGAATACGAAACCAAGACATTTGGAACAGTATGGAATGCAATTATAAGCACGGACTAAGTATAAGATAGAATGAATAAAGAAAACCGGAGGGCTGGGGATGTCTCAGAGGAAAAAAGTGCTGGAGCCTTACAAGCCTTACAGTCCAAATCGTATTCATGGAACCCACGTGAAGAGCCACATGTAGGGGCACATCCCAGGTCACAGCACTGCTCTGGTGAATAGAACAGAGGAGACCAGGGGACTGGCTGTGAGTTTATAGAGCAGCTAGCTTGAAACACATCCCAGCAACAGGAACAAGGAGCGATGCCTCAGCAAAATGGCGGAGATGACAAACACTCCCAAAAGTTGTCTTCTGACCTGAGTACCCTACACACGCATGCATGCACACACACACACACACACACACACACACACACACACACACACACATATGTGTATGCACACACATACATACACACACACAAACAAAGACAGAGACATATCCACACATACAGATACACACACACACACAGACACACACAGACAGACACATATACACATAACCGGGGGGGGGGGGGCAGAGAGAGACAACGAGAGAGAGAGCTTTAAAACATGAAGTGCTGGGGCCATCATAAACAGGTTTCTTTTGAACACAAGGATTCTAAACTTACAGGATCTAAAGGGATGGGCAAAGATGCAGCTCAGCAGTCAGTGGGCCTGAGGCTTCGGTGAGAACTAAAGTTCTGCTTTAAGTTTTAATTACTGTGCTTAAGAGAGCCATAAAATGCAGGCCCTGCTTGCCCAAGGACAGATAACTTCCTGAAATGCTGGGTGCTGCTCATATAAGATAACAAGCCAGTGTTTTCACTCCTGTAAGCAAGGTGGGTTGTCCCAACTGCACAGGACATGATTGATCACACACAGGTAGGAGGTGTGTAGACAAGAAATATATCAGGATGCATGCTTGCCCCTGGTTGGATGAAGGTGGGAAGTTCATAGCCTTTTCAGTTTTGCCATTATAAACATCACACTAATGTAATTCTTGGGCATTCTGGGTATGGATCTGACCAGTGTCAATCATCCTGGCCAGTATCTAATAAAGCTTGCTTCAAATTTGGCTCAAATTTTGCAGTAGTGGTCTTATTCTCTTATGGTGGGATTAACATTAGCCCTAGAATCAGCCATATTTACCTCATCTGTCAGAAAGGGAGCTGCATGCATGCAGGCCTGGCCCTGCCTGGCAGAAATAACCCTTTGAGCTACCTGCCATGCAAAAAGGAGAAAGAAAGAAAAAAAAAGTCTTACAAAAAAGTGTCAGTCTTTGCTAGGAACCTGAAACCCACGGCGTAGGAGCATATTCTGAGAGCTCTTTTCATCTCTCAACTGCCTATTTCCCCAAAGCGGACAGTGCATGACCTAACTCAGGTCAGTGCTAAGCTTTTATGTGACCTCATTCAAAGGCTTTTGCATGTCCTCATTGTTCACAGAGTGTGCAGAGTGTCTGGTTCTGCTCCTTGATTCCACTCTCTAGGACGATGGGAGGTGGGGACTGGCCTCTGGAAGTCTCCCTGTGCTTGCTTGTTCGCTCCTTTGTCTGGGAAGGTGGACAGTGGCCTCCAGGGATGGCCAAATGGGTCAGCGATACTATCTTCTCTTGCAGCTAGCGCGCTCACACTGAACTGCTTATGGCTTTCAAGCTTGCCCCCTCCAGCAGGCACCTAGTGGTCATCTTTCTCACCAGTGTGTGTGCCTGAAGGTGGTAAGGGGCAATGGAGGAAGATGCATCATCCCTAACAACATCATAGGGTTTATTGATTGCTTAGGGATGCCAGGAACATTCGCGAAGGTTCAGCTTGTTTGAACATGAGTATGGACTGCGAGTGAGAGAATGGAAACACAGTTAATCAAACTTTCAAAGATGACCCCTTTGAAAACCAGAGAGGGGACAGGTCATTCAGGCAGAGCCCATTCTCCTGGCTTATACTGTAAGGCTTCTCAGTGAGAAATCTAACCAGGGTTAGAGATGGTGATTTTCAATACATGAATCACTGTCACGGGGGCATGAGGATTTGTTCACATGTTATTTAAATGTGTAGAATAATATTTTAAGAAATTATGTCTGTGGATCTGTGCATATGAATGTGGGTACCCGCAGAGGCCAGAGAGCTTGGATCTCTTTGGAACTGGAGTTAACAGGGTGCTATGAACTGGCTAGTTTGTGTGCTGAGAATTGTATTTGAATCCTGTCCACAGGATGACGAGTGCATGGCTCTGGTCCCAGAATACTTCCTTTATTTTTGCGACAGCTTCATTATATAAGCTCAGGTTGTCCTTGAACTCTGAATACACTCCTTCCTCAGTGCCAGGATTTAAATCCAACTCCAGAAAGTGGCAAGCCATTCACGTTAGATATGACCCGCAGTGGCTCCCGCTCCTCACTGAAACTGCTATGCCCAGGAAGGGGAGAAGATCTGCCATGCCCAGGATTGGAAAGCCCAAACTAGCTTTAACTACATTGTGGATCTTTGTGTGGCATAATGGATTAGTAACATGAAAAGGACCAAATTTTGAATGTGATGGAACTACCATTCCCTCCTTGAACTACCACTGCCTCCCTTAACTACCATTTCTTCCCTTAACTACCATTTCTTTCCTTAACTATCACTCCTCCCCTTAACTACCACTCCCTCCCCCAGCCACCATTCCTTTCCTTGACTAACTACTCCCTCTTTAATTGCTGAACTAATACCTTCCTCCCTGAACCCCCACCACTCTGCTGGTTAAACCACTACCCCCCATTTGTTACCCCTTCACCATCAGTTTTTGTCTCCCCCCTCCATCTCTACTGAGCCCAGAGAGTAGTTTAAGAGTGGGCCAGGAAATGAGAGCAAAAACCCTGGACCCCAAGGCAGTTCATGATGTGACCAGTGATACAGAATGACACAAAGAAAGTAGCACAGTTCTTCAAAGACAAACCAGGAAACCAGGTTCACAGGGCAAAACTTTAGAGCATCTCTACTGAGACCAGGTATACAGGTGAAAAATTGCTGCTGGCTTCTCTCCAGGAAGTGATGGAGACAGAAAACAAAGCATCAATCTTTTATCCACTAAAATTAAACAAACAGCAAACAAAAACAAACAAATAAAATACCATCATCGACCAAACTGGAATATTGTATTCAGGTGAAAATAGACTTTGGATCTGAGAGTTCAGCAGAGAAATTGGAAGGCACAAACTTCAAGCAGAATTGACCTGTAAGAAATACAAAAGTCTTTTACACTGATGGAAATTAGATGCAAAGACCCAACTGGAACCCAAGATCTGCAAAAAGAAATGTGGGGTGTCAGAAAAGATAAACATGTGTGGGTGATGTACAGAAACTGCTTTTTTAAACTTCTTTTTATATGCTACACTAAACTTTTATAGTATTGAGTTTAAATAAACATGAAGGAATGTGTGATGAGTGAAAGACCCTCGACGAGGACCTCTTTTCGGGAGGAGACCTCCCCAACGCCAAGGAACAGGCCGAGACCGCGCGGATGCAAATCGCAAGAGGTTTATTGAGTAGACACAGGTACCTATGGGCAGCAAGATCTCTCGGAAGATTTGTGCACCTGCCAACTGGAGGGCGGGCTTTTGATAGGGAAGAGCAAAAAGCAAGTTTACAGAAGCAAAAGCGTGGTTATCGGAATGCGGCGGGGGGCATGAAAGGTTTCCTCTCTCAGCATGGATGCCTGGCAACAATCATCCTGTTCCTATCTTATAGCTAACCTGCTTTGTTGACATCCTATCTTATTGACATCTTGCCTTGCAGTCTTCCTATCTCTATCTCCTGTTCTCTCAGGCACCTGGGATGTTCTAACGGGAGCAGGCTGGCTGCTGATCCGGAGATTTGTTTAAAACAAACAGGATGTTCCCCCGGGAGCATGCTAGCTGCGGGTTTTTGGGGAGGGGGTCTGTAGGGTCTTTCAATGAGGCCTCCACAACATGTGGAAGTTATAGGATAAGGCTAGAGGAACACAAGACAAGGGCTAAATGGAACCCGTGAAAGTACAGAGTGCAAGACTTCATGAGAGGACGCTATTTGCAATACAGACTATACCCACAGGGAGCACATGGCAACAGCTTCTGATACAGCAAGAGGAATGCTTAGAAGGCCACTTACAGCTATGTTATGTTCAAACAGAAAGCCTAAATCCATGGCCTAAACTCCTACTTTAAAAATTGTGTAGACCAGGCTGGTTCCAGGACAGGCTCCAAAACCACAGAGAAACCCAGTCTCGAAAAACTATAAAAAAAAAAAATGTGTAAAAGATGAAAACAAAAAAAAGTAAAAAAAATTGAAGCAAATACAGTAGAAATCAGTAAAATAGAAAATTGGTCCTGAGTTCCTTGCTCGTGCTCCGAGGACCACGAGGGGTACACCCACACACTGAGACAATGGGGATGTTCTATCGGGAACTCACCAAGGCCAGCTGGCCTAGGTCTGAAAAAGCAGGGGATAAATCCGGACTAGCTGAACATAGCGGACAATGAGGAATACTGAGAACTCAAGAACAATTGCAGTTGGTTTTTGATCCTACTGCACGTACTGGCTTTGGGGGAGCCTAGGCAGTTTGGATGCTCACCTTACGAGACCTGGATAGAGGTGGGCGGTCCTTGGGCTTCCCACAGGTCAGGGAACCCTGATTGCTTTTCGAGCAGATGAGGCGGGGGGAGGGGGGGGGACTTGATCGGGGGAGGGGGAGGGAAATGGGAAGCGGTTGCGGGGAGGAGGCAGAAATCCTTAATAAATAAATAAATTAAAAAAAAAGAAAATTGGTGAATATTTTGGTGAATATAATTGGTGAATAAATTGGTGAAAAATTCCGGAAATTTAAAAGCTGGACATTTGAACATCAATGACAGACCTCTTTAGAGAAGAGTGAGAAACCGGAACACCATGAATGAAGAGACATTACTACAGACCCCAGTGCAACTGACAAGAGGGGACTTAAATTTTTTTAAAGATCAAATTTATCAATGTAGACAAAAAAAAAGTTTCTTAAAAATGATTTGGCAGAATTGGCAAAAATAGGAAAATGTATTATTCTATCATTAAGCAAATGTAATGTGTGATTAATAACCATTTCATAAAGAAAAACCCCAGGCCAAGACTAAACTTTTGTGGAGGACATATTTAATGGGAAAACTATGTAGAGAGGAATAGTTACCAATTTAAAGGCAAGTGTAGTCTGGATGTTAAAATCTGTCAAAACCAAACCAAAACAAGAAAATGGGACCCTTTATGACAATAGACATAAAAATCTTTAACAAAATATTAGCAAATTCAATCCAGTAATATTTTAAAAGGGTAGTAAATCATGATTAAGTGGGATTGGTTCCAGGAAAGCAAGGTTGAGCTTTCCATTAAAAAAATGAATCAGTGTGAGTACTGCATTAAAGGGAAAAAGGAGAAAGTAATAGAATCATCTTGATCAATGCAGTGAAGGTATCTAGCAACACTCAGTGTACTGGAAAAATGGAAGGAAGTTCCCTCCACCTCATAAAGGGCCCCTTCTAACTAGTACCACTCCAAACTCTAGGAATAGCCTTACATTTAATTAATACACCTTGATTCTTTCTAAGACAAAACACAAGGCAAAAATGTCTGTAGTTTAGCATACTATTAGAGGTGAGAAAATAAAATACACCAGATATAAGAATTGGGAAAAATGTAGTTGGGACATGATTGTGTATTTAGGAATCAGTGAGAGGTGGCACACTCCCCTAAAGACTCCACAGGAACTGATATGAGTTTAGCAAGAATATTTTAAATTTTTCTCATCTAGAGACAGCAAAGGTACACAGATAACACTATGGTATCAGTAAAATCTCTATTGAAATTTATAAGTTAAAGAATATGAAATCAATATGCAAAAAATCAAGGTAGGGTTTCTCTTTGTAACAGCCTTAGCTGTAGTTGTCCTGGAACTAGCTCTGTAGACCAGGCTGGCTTTGAACTCACAGAGATCTGCCTGCCTTGGCCTTCTGCATGCTGGAATTAAAGGCATGAGCCACCACTGCCCAGCTTCAACTGCATTTTATGTATGAACAATTTGGAAAAATTAGGATTCTATTTACAATAATACAAAAGTACCAAGTATATTATAATATGTTTATTGAAGGATTTATGTGGGTTCACATTAGAATTCTAGCAGCATTATTTAATTATAAAATGTTTTTAAAGTTTATACAGAAGGAAGAAAAATATACTACCAAAATAACTTCTGAAAAAGACAGTGAAATGCTTATTCTAGCTGATTTCACACCTCCCAGACAGTCATGATAATCAAGACAGTAGAGAGTTAGACAAGATGTACATGGATGGGCCCAAACAAGAAGCTCAGATGTACACCTGCTTGTATGCCGATAACTAACTGTTAACCAAGGTTAATAGAGATGATGGAGTTTGTAATATTTATCCAGCTAATTCAATAGGAAAAACACCTTTAATGGATGCTGGAGCACCTGGACTCTCTCATGGGAGAAAACATTACATCCTATTTTACCTGATGCTTAGAAATAACTTAAGTTGAGCCTAGATGTGGATATCTAGATATCTAATCATTAACTTTCTAGACGAAAATTTATATCTTTGCAACTCTATTGGTGGGCAGAAATTACAGGATTAAAATCAAAGAGCTCAGTGCAGTTTAAATTACTTTTATTTTTTACATCTAAAAAAGAACAATATTGTTGGAAGAGAACTGCTCCTGGCTAGCCCTCCCTACACCTGCCCTTGCTAGCTCATTCTTCATGTGCAGGGGTGTTTCTGCTATGTCCTGGGCTGTGGGAAAAGTCACCTTCAGGAAGCCTTTGGCCAACTCATCATATAGTGTGGCTCTTCTAGCAAGAGCTTTTAAAGCACAGAAATTCTTTAAGTAGTCATGGGTTACCATATTGTCTCAGTTTCACCACATAGAAGCCGAATCCTAGAGAGATGCTGCCCACAGAGGATACCCCAAAGTTATGAGAAAAAGAGAAGAAGAAAAGGGACAAGAGGATCAGAAAGAGACTGATAAACTTGGAACACAGACACACACACCAAACCACAAAACCAAAACCCCACTAAAAATATGGGAATAATTATGAATGGAAAAATCCAAAGCTATTTGCAACATATCTAGAAAAGAATTTGTATAAAGAAAGATTCTATAGCAAATTGTTACAATCGGAAAAGGTGACCTGTTCAGTTAAGAATTGGGCAAAATATGTGGATACATCACAGAGTGGTAGACAAATGACCCATAAGCACAGAAAATTATTACATATAATTATTGAAGAATAAAAAGGAAAGCCATGCTAAGGGACTATTCTATATATGCTAGAACAGCTAAGATAAAGCCCGAAGAGTGATGAAATAGGGATCACCTGGAGGCACATAAAAGGCAAAGATTGTGCAAAACCAGTGATCCTAATTGTAGGTATTTACTAAAGGGAAGAAATACAAGTGCTTACAACAAGGATCTCACGAGCCTTCTTCTAGCAGCCTTATTTGTAATGACTCCAGATTAGAAGCAACTGAAATGACCCCCTGTGGGAATGGGTGAGTGAAGTGTGGTCTCGTCACACAATGGAATATTGTCCAACAACAAGAAAGAATAAATTAGTGAAGCACCCTAATCCATTAGTAGATGGATCTCAAAATGATTAGGTGTAAACAAAAATAGACCCGAATCATATATTCTATGTGGCTCCTATTTATGAGGATCATAAAGAATAAGACCGAAGAAGAGAAAAACAATCTTAAGAGAGAACATCCATGATGTATGCTCAGATGGCTGAATGAACATGAAGGGAACACAAGAGAAGGGAGCTGCTACATTTTAGCCTTGGTCTTTTCTGCAACAACTGAAACTAATGATGCTGACACAGTGCTGATCTGGTGGTTGCAACCCTAGTGTGTAATCTTCTGGTGTGTAAACAACCAGAAAATGAATCGGAAATATTTCTGTTGTGTTAAAAGAAATAATTGAAGTGGAAACCTAGAGGCCCATGGCTTGTCACTTTGAGCAGTGTTCCTGGGGAGACAAGTTTTTTCTTATTGTACCAGGGAGGTAGAGGACACACTGAAAGACAACACAGATAGGAAGACTCCTCCCCTTACTCCCTGGGTGCCATGGTATTCTTTTTAGCCTGGGGCATCTTTCAAATGTTTAGCCCCTTGTATAGTTTCAAATTGTAGGAGCGGAGTAGCTTTAAATAGGGAAAGGACTAGTCTGTCTTCAAACCTTTTCTCACTCTTTACTTCATTTACTTTCTGCTCAGTATTTTTAATGTGCACATTCATTGTACACAAAGGCTAGCTTATGATGAGTGGCAGTAGGACTGAATGCTTTCTATTTATGAATATTGATTATTATTATTTTTTACCACATTGGTGATGTGCCCACTGATGCTATAGGTGAGAATAATCATGGGCCACACTGCAATTACTCCCATGACATTGGATGGTTGTGTAGGGTCAATAAGGACTTAGTATAAATGTCTTTGAACATTCTGATTCGTCTTGTGGGTATTAACCTCCTCGGAAGAAGAGTGCATGAATAATTATTGACTTTGCATTGCAAGTGAGGTATTGAGGTAATGGAGGATAAATTATTTCTACCATGGAGGGAACTTTGTGTGCTGTGATTACCATTAATGAATAAAGAAACTGCCTTGGCCTGTTGATAGGGCAGAACTTAGGTAGGTTGCGGGGAGGGAACTAAATGGCATGCTGGGAGAAAGGAGGCAGAGTCAGATAGATGCCATGGAACAGCCAGAGTCAGACATGTTGAATCTTTGCAGGTAAGCCACTGTCACATGGTGGTATATATACAGATTAATAGAAATGGGTTAAATTAATATAAGAGTTAGCCAATAAGAAGCTAGAGCTAATGGGCCAAGCAGTATTTTAAATAATACAGTTTCTGTGTGATTATTTTGGTTCTGGGCAGCCAGGACAAACAAGCGGCTCCATGCAACAAACATGAACTATGACAGTAGCAAACAGTTCACTGAAGAGGTTATCCACATGGGAAATCAGCAGATGAAACAACATTCAGTGTCCCTAGGTCCTCAGGAAGTGCAGCAGTGAAGAGGACAGTACTGTACGCATATCAGCACTGGGAAAGACTAGCAAAGAGTGTGACAGCCTCCAGAGCTGCAAGATCCTAAGACACTAGTGCTTACGCATGGAACGTCAGGATGGAAAACAGTACAGTGGCTCTGCAAAACAGCCGGGCACTTTCTTCTGAAAGCAAACATTTAATTAGCATAGCCCTAGATATTGTACTCTGAGGCATTTACTCCAGAGACATACAATGGAACAAACACTTGATATACACAACAGTTTGGGCCAGTTTCGAGGAAATCATACTCAATTAAAAAGCTCAACCCTAAAGGTTGCATACTGTATGATTCTATTGTCCAGTCCTGATGAGTTACCAAAATGAGGAACGTGTCATTTGAAAAGGAGTGGAGTTATCTGGGGGTGGGTGGAGAAGACTGATATAAGCATCCCTTCTGTGCAGCTTTTGTGTGCTTTGCCTGTGGTTGTGGACATGCAAGTCCATGCTTGTGATAAAATTGAAGAACTTAATAAGCACTCTTATTCTTAACTAAAAATCCAAAAGGAAACACAAGTCCTGAATTAGTCCAGTGCACTGTGTTAATCTCAATAGCCTTTGCAGAATGTCTTACTGACCGTATGTAGGTATTGCAGTGTGCCGCCACCCAGGGAAAGCCGTGTAAAGGCGTATGGAATCGCTCCCTGGAACATCAAAAGTGAAAGTGTCAGAAGGCATTTATTCAGTTTTCATTGTCTGTCCTTCTGTTCATTGCTGCCTTGGCTCCTAATCAATACCATAGCTCCCCAGAGACCTTTTCAGTTTGGTAATATCTTACATTCATACAAAATATAATATATACACATGCACAATATATACAGAGGAGATAATCCCTTAAACATATTCTATGACAAAGTGTCTTTGGTCATCGGCCAGCTGGGACAATGAAGAAGTCACTACATAGTCCTTTGTAGTCCCTCGTTAGTATGATAATTACTGGCTTAAAAACTCTTGTCATTTTGCTGATGGTCTAAGTCGCTGAGCACCAGGGGAAATAAGATGGGGAAGGCTTCACTCTAATGAAAAAATATTGGCAACTGTGACAAAAGCGGAAGTTTGACTTTATCATGTAACAATCTCCAATCCTGTCATGATTCCAGCCATAGGACCATTATAAGCTGCCCACTGTGATCAACAGAGGTGAAAGGTATCTCTCAGCAAACAGAAACAAAAGCTACTATTACCTTTACTGGGAGCAAAAATAACTAGGTTTGGGAGGTCCCCTGACTTTTTGAGCAGCTTGATATATATATATACACATAAAATTTATGGAGACTATGCAAAGCAACATATCATTCTGTCTCCAGGAGAACCAGCTAATAAAGATCTTCCTTTGGATCAATGAGCAATGAATGACTTCAGAGTTCATCCCGTTTTTCTATTAGGTATGAATGGAGTGTTCTGCACAGGCTTCTGAAATGCTCATCTCAGTCACGGTTAACAGAATTTCCCTGTGCTGGTATGTCCCTCTGCCCACAGAATACTCTATCATTAACTCCATCTAACCCAGTGTAGAGTCAGCATTTGCTGGAAGCAAGATTGTCATCTCCTTTGCACCGATCAGTGGGCAATATCTTTCTCCTGAGAGCAAGTTTTCTGTACACTTGATTTTCTCAGTGATGAATTTCTGCAGACTTCTGGAAGGTTCTCAGGGTCTAGAGCTGTGGTAGCCGCAGGATCCAATGATGAGACCGAAGCCTCGCTGTTTTCTCTCCTTTGACACATCTTGCACTGAAAACTTGGAATAGTTTATTTGCTCTAAGAAATTAGCTGTGCAAATTAGCTTGAGAATTGTTTGCATGAATACAGTGCCCTTGAGTCTATGTTCAGCTTTTCAGAGATCATTCAGCATCCCCAATGAGAGCAAGAACAATGTCATTGTTGAAATCCATGGGGAACATGGTAGCAAGAAGTCCTAGAGCCCTTTCCTGTTTGGCATTGTGCAAATACGACCTTAACAATGTCTTTTGCTCGACTCTCATCCTTCTGATCACGTCCCCTCATTGTGACTCCTCTGTTGTGTTTTCTTTTCATTTTTACTCTTAAAAATGTATGCTCCCTGGGACCTCCATCTCCTCCCAGAGCAATGGGCGCATATCTGGAGTTTTATGTGGATAAACAGGGTGTGGATATGAAGGGTTAAGCCAGGGACAGAGCTCACAGGTGGGGTGGAGTGACTGCTGCTTCCTCAGACTCTCTTACCAGGCTAGTCAAAGGTGAATTCTGCTACGGACTGGCTTTTCAGCCGTTTGTCCACCTCCACTATCCTATTCCTTTTCACTCTGTGTTCAATGATTAACATGATGGCATTTTTCCTGGGCTTGATGCCTGAGGTTTCTTCTAGAGTACAAATTATCTCTTTGGCCAGTAATTTCTTGCTTTAGGCTCAGTGCCTTTGAAAGCCAGCAACGTGGAGCCTTTTTCTGAGTGCCAACTAATCAAATGGACAGAGTCATGGGAGGAGGTCTGCACACTACCCCATCCCTTCTCTCAGATACAGTCACAATTTTGTGTCTGTCGCATACTGAAAGACACAGTTGACGTTCAGTCTGACCAGGAAATCAGAAGGCTGGGGAGTAACTATGGGAATGTTCATCTCTTTGGTGAATCAAAGGCCCCAAGCGGAGACAATATCTTTGACTCAGGGCTGAGGAAGTTAGATTGCTTCTATTCTCTGAAGAAGAAGAAGGAGGAGAAGGAGGAGGAGGAGGAGGAGGAGGAGGAGGAGGAGGAGGAGGAGGAGGAGAAGGAGGAGAAGGAGGAGGAGGAAGAAAGGGGTTCTCAAATACCACCTCCTGTGCTTCCCAGTCAAGAGCCAAACCAATATGGTACAAGCAAATCATACAGAACAGGCATGGAGCAGGATGGCTCAGATTGTGGGTTCACGGTTTGCAGAAAGGTGAGAGGATTGAGGTCAGAATAAACTGAATTACTGAAGAGGGAGAACACAGCAAGAATGGAATTTGTATTTATAGTTTCCAAGGAAGAGAGCTCTGAGAAGTAGTGACATTTACAAATAAGATGGATGATGACCAGAAAGGCAGAGGCATCAAATTAATTTCAAGAATGTGACTATAATCCAGGCAAGCGTATGGACTTATAAAATATGTATTGATGGAAAATTCTAAAGCAGCTCTTGGAAGCTTCTGGTACTAAATGATTAGATCAAAGCGACATAAATCCAAAGCTACTTGAATGACGGAAACACCACCTTCATGTTCAGGTTGACACAATCATTTTTACTTAGCACAGATGTACGGGCAGCTTCAGAGCAAGGGAGAACAGAAAGCGAGGCGTTGTGTGGAAGAAAAGCAGCCTTGGGGACATGTCACTTATGTGACTAAGTGTGGTTAATAAGCCAAATCTGCAAATGGCAAGAAAGAAATCCAACATCCGTGGCGTGAGTAAGGGGAGTTAGGTTATAAATGTAACATCCTTACAGAGCTTGCAGAAAATCTAGCCTGCGTCTCTACAGTAGAATTAACTCTCTTAAAATGATGATTTTGAGCTTAATGTGAAAGTCTATGGTCTTAGTAATAAAATTAGCATAATTTTCCTGGCCTCATTCAGACACGGAGAGGTAGACAGTGAGTCAAATGCTAGCTAGCACATGATAAGGGTGAGTGCCTATCTCATGGGAAGAAGGAGTTGTCACGTTGATGGATTTTAAGTCTGTTTTTAGTAATTCCATTAATAATCTGGACAATATAGAGTGTGGGATGTGAACTTTAGTTCAAGTGTGGGCCCTGGGTAACCTTGGTGAAGTCCTATCATGTCTCGGAGGCAGCTCCTCATTGTGAAATAGAGATAGCTATAGCTACCTGATAGCACCTGCCTCTCTGGGAATTGGGGGATGTAATAGGAGGCCAGGGACAAAAGGCCCAATGCCATAGGCACCCCATCGACCCTTCTTCTTCCTCCTCATCTTCTTTTCCTTCTTCCTTTTCTCCTCCCCCTTCTTTTCTTCTCTGTTCTAAACATGGACTCCAGATCCTGGGTGTGTCATTTCCTTTCATTTTCTTATGTGTGTTGCTGTTTTTAGCATAGGTATGCTGGTTTTCCCATCACCCTAGACCTCGTTGGGCCCTCGTACACTGATTACGGTATTTGCATATGGTCCACTGCCCTTGCATCAGTACTCTTGATTTTTTTCCTCTGTAGTTTGTTTTATATAGTTTACAACTGAGTTCTTCTGAGATGCACCAAGGAGTTTATGTTTTAACCTCTAAGGTAGTCGTCCTCAATGTTGAGTATGACTGCATTAAAACCACATGCTGAGTCTTTTCGTCGGGGTAACCCTAACGCAGACGCCTGGAATGTTTAAAGACATTCTTTTTCCCATGCTGACCACTAGATGGGCTGGATTAGATTCTCAAGGTATTGCATCCAGGTGTTAGTCTTCTGACAGAACTCTCAAGGCGATCCCAGTGTTCGAACCCATTTAAAAACTATTTTATCTAGTGTGTGGGCAAGTGTGCTGGTCAGTTTTATGTTAACTTGACACAAGCTGAAGTCACCTGAGAGGAGAGATGTTTCTGTGTCTTACATCTCATCTTCAAACTTAGCGTGTTTTTATTTAATCACACCATTTGATACACATGCACACACATATTTTATAGATAGTTTGTACTTTGTTTATTTTGTGTGTGTGTGTGTGTGTGTGTGTGTGTGTGTGTGTGTGCATACATGGCACTTATGTACATGGGTTGTCATTGGGAGACAACTTCCAGGAGTTGGTTCTTCTTTCCTTCCAGGACATAGGTTCTAGGGAGGAAACTTAGCATGCCAGCCTTGGTAGATAAATACCTCTACCCACTAAGCCATCATGCCAGGCCTGATTTTTATTTTAAAAAGAGCAGAAATGTATAATCTCAGTCTCTGGCCATGCTGTGTTCCATGGGTAACATAGAGTCCAACAACAATTTTACAAGTGTCTGCCTGGATGGTTTAGTTATTTCTGGTAAGAATATTCATATGAGATGAACAGAAGAACACTATCTTTCCTTCTTTGGTATGTAGCTTAAAGGTGTGTTTATTGGGAGAGAGTCCCATGTGGCTGGCATAGAATGGTCTGTCTTTGTTATCTTCTTTTTGTTAGCATGATGTAAGCTTTATTTCCTAATTGCTCTTTGTCTTTATCTTTAAAATTTCTTTTTTATTTGGTACACAGAAAATCTAAATTTTGGTGAGGCTAAATTTCTAACTTGTACATGTTTTTCAGATTTCTGGTTCAAATGGGAAGGTCATTCATCTCCAAAATATTGTGAAGACTTACTTTGTTTTATAACCAGCACTTAGCTCTTTTACTTGTTCTGATATTGCCTTGTTTTCATAACAGTAGGATGTGCCCTAACAGCTTCATTACATAGCCAGTAACCATTTTCACTACAACGTTTAAATACTAATTTGTGTTTTTATTTGAGTATCACTTTTTCCTTATTATTTGCTTTTGCACATGATTCTTACCTTTGTTTCCTGTGCTGCTTTCTGAGCTTGTTCTGGTGTCAAGATGACATTTTACTTGGTATATGTTTATGGAATGTTTAGATATTTAATAAGTATAACTTGCCTATACTGACTGACATGACATGAAGGTTTCTTTAACAAATTACTTAGTCATGTCCCCTCCTTTATGATTTGCCTATTTTCACTTCCATCTGTGTTTTGGAAATAACTTGCCAAGCTCCGTAAATAATCCATGTGCTATTTTTTCTTAAGGGTTGCTTTGAATTTATAGTTTTCCAGGGATAATTTATATAATAATTTAAAACATTAATGCTTCTGCCTAGAGTCCTGACACAGTTTTTGCATTAATTAGATTTCCATAAATCCTTATTGGCCTTATAGTCTTTTTCCATGAACATAATATAGATAGGCATTTGGTTCCTTGACAACGCTACTTCACGGCCTTCCAACACTCATTGCTGATCTCATAAGTCTGATGCCACCATGATTCTAAACATTGTGTAGTTAGTTTTTACTTTTCTGTTTGTGAGCGGTTTTATTAGTTTTTCTGATTTCTTCTGCATCCACTAAGAAAGATGTGGCGGCCCACAGAAGTGGATCTGCTCCACCTTGACAGCGGGTCAGACAGCGTAAGCCCACTCTTGCTCTTTGAAAGTATTTCCAAGAAGTCTGACTTAAGGAGTGGCTAGAAACAAGATATCCTGACCTAGGGTGTAGCTAGTTGGTGTTTTGGATATTAAGATGGCCCGTTGAGGTGGTTCTGCTCTACCTTGACCAAATGTCAGAGAATTCAAGTCTGTTTCTGCTCCTTCATTTTTAAGACAGGAGGTTTGATCCAGGGAGTGGCTGCCTACAGGATACTTGGTCTTAGATGTAGTCACTGCATGTCCTGCCTAAAACATCAGAATGCTTAATTGAGGAAATAGTGGCTTGATGTCTCAAGTATTGAAACAAGTAATTGTTCTGTTTGTCCTTTGAGTCATGTTAAAGCATTCTTTGCCATCTTCCCCCCTTTGTGAGTTGGGGTATATAAGCATATGGAAAATAAACACAGGCATATTCAGTTTTCAGTATTCTCTGGACAGTCCTCCTGTTCTATCCTATGTCTCTGTATTTCTTTCGTATCTTTGTTTCTCCTGCCTAACTTTTCTAACCCACACGCCCCTACCCTGGAATGTGTGAACCCCATTGAGGCTGGACCATGACAGATGTTACCCCCAGTGTATGGCTATGATGGGAAGATGAAGTGTGGTTGAATGAGCTGTGATGATGATGGATTCAGAGCACAGTAAAATGCACAAAGGGCAGTTTGGGGTCTTTCTGTAGGGAACCCCACACTAATGATAGTCCCATGGAAGATACATCCTGCTCACCGACTAGCTATTGCTCTACAGGTGATGGGACACGGGAGAATGGAACCTAAAACTGAGGGGAACAATATCCAACTTGATTCAGAGCACCAATTAACACTCTGAGGGTTAAGAAAGGTCACCGGAGTTCTCAGGTTCTAGAGCTCTCATGAGTTCAGGATGTATAGAATCCCAAGGATAAGTCACCCATGAGGGAACCATGTTTTTCCATAGATGCAGATAAACAATTAACAATAACCGGTTATAGGCAATAATCTGGAGTCAGCCCACTCCTATCTGCTGTACCAGGAGGAGCAGGAAATCACATTCCAAGAACAATTCCGTGTTTTTGGAGAAGCCGAGGTCACAGGACTCTTGTCTCATTTTCTTGGAGTTTTCTAAAAAACACTCAGAATTCCTCCCAGGAGACTTCATTCTTGGTCCATGTTCTGACAACTGGCAATTGCTGGTATATCATGGGAGATTATTTTCCATTTTTTTCCATGAAAGTTTGAAGTTGATGCTTTCTCTCTCAACATAAGAACAAATAACTTTGTCATTTAGCCCATCTCTAAATCTTACCCATATTTTATATAGTAATAATGGCTTATTAGAAAAGAAATTTAGTTGTTTACCACTCTCTTAATCAACCAATGTTTTGCTTGTAGTTTCCTCTTAAACACATTCCAGAAGTATCCCTCATTTCACCTAACATCCTGGTCCTTGTACCTGGCATTCCAATGGTTAGTTTTTGAGACTTTGTTGTTCTTACTGCCTCCTAACACTTTATGGTTGGTTCTTGTGGGTTGTGACTACATCTCCTCTTCTGTCCACATACTCTCACTTAGTCCCATGACCTTTAGCTCAGAGCTGTTTGGACTTTGGACCATCAGGAGCCATGTGTCAAGGAGACAGATCTTTCGCTGTAGTTGTGTGTGTCTCAGAGAGTCTTAGAATCTGTTGTGGATAATATGTTTATTATAAAATGTTTGAAAATCCTTTCCACTGAACTATGCATTTCTTGCTGTTTTTGTAAAGTTATAAGAAATGTAGACCATGAAGTCAAAGTGACCTCACCTCACAGACACATAAATTGAAGTAATTTATCGATGAGAATCTATAGAACTTATAAAGTATGATATCAAGAACTTTCCTAAGTACTTGGGTGATAGGTTATTTGTTATTGTAGTTGTGATGTTTATTTATTTATCTTTTTTTGATGTAAGGACTTTCTATACAGCTCAGGCTAGCATGGAGCTCATGTTGATCCTTCCTCAACTGGCGTGTTCCAAATTACTAACATATTTTTAAAGACTTACATGGAAACCATTCCTATGACTATATTTTTGTTGTTTCTGACATACTATGAGGGAAGGCATTTTAAAATGCTGACTAAGCACTTCCTGTGCACCTGCTATTATCAGTGACCTTGAATAGAATGCTCTATTTTAATGTATACATCTGTTCCAAGCAACTAGAGCTTCAAGTGAAATCTGTGGCCCTGGTAGTTTTCTAGTTCTGATCAAGTTTAAAGTTTGTGGAGTGGAAAGTATGAAGAAAGCATTTATAATTCTTAAATGGATTAGCAGTTAAGAAATCTCTCACTTTTTCGGACTGTGACCGAAAAAGCATGGGATAAAACCGGACTCTCTGAACATGGCGAACAATGAGGGCTAATGAGACGCCAAGGACAATGGCACGGGGTTTTGATCCTACTTAATGTGCTGGCTTTGTGGAAGCCTAGCCAGTTTGGATGTTCACCTTCCTAGATATGGACGGAGGGGGGAGGACCTAGGACTTACCACAGGGCAGGGAACCTGGACTGCTCTGTGGACTGGAGAGGGAGGGGGAGAGGAGTGGGGGGAGGGGTAGAAGGGTGGGAGGAGGGGGAGAAGGGTGGGAGGAGGGGGAGGGAAATGGGAGGCTGGGAGGAGGTGGAAACTTGTTTTTTGTTTATGTTTTTTTTCTTCTTTTCTTAATAAAAAAATTATTAAAAAAAAAAAAAAGAAATCTCTCACTTGCACTGAAACAGTAAAGGAAGAACCTTCAAGGGCAAAAGCCTACCCATTCATTGAAAGCTCCAGCGTGTGTGGTGCAAATTCATTCACAAGGAGAGCCTGAATGGAGAACGCTGCTAACAGGGTATCTTAGTTACTTTTCCTGTTGCTGTAATGACATAGGAACAAAAGCAACAGAAGGGAGAGGAGCTCATTGTGGCTCATAGCTTGAGGCTACAGTGTGTCTGGTTACATTGCATCCATAGACAAGATTCAGACTGAGGAATTCTTGGCTCAGCTGCCTTTCTCCTTTTTATACCATCTGAGACCAGAGCCCAGAGAAGTTGTATACAGTTACTATGTGTCTTACTATATCAGCTAACCTGCTTTTAGAAAATCCCCCCCCCCCCCCCCCGCTCTAGCATCTTTGGTACAGGAACCAAAGGAGAAAAGTAAACACCAACCCAGCCACAAACTCTTCTGTCTACAGTGGTTTCCTGCCTGCAAGTAATGCTAGTGAAATGGCAGCCCAAACTTTGTGGGAGGAGCCAATGAGTATCTGATTTGACTGAGGGAACACTGCTTAAGATGGAACTCTGCTCAACACTGCTTAGATGATGAAGAACTGAGACTGGCTAACCCAGGGACCTAGGAAAAACCCAAATACTTCCGTTCTAACCAAAGCAAAACAATAAACAAACAAAACACAACACAAAAGTGGCAATAAAATGACTCCTGATGCCATTCTGTTATAGATCAGTACCTTGCTCAGCCATCATCAGAGAAGCTTCCTCCTGTAGCAGATAGGAACAAGTCCAGAGACCCTCAGCCAGATATGCAGAGAGTGAGAGAACTTGGAACACTCAGCCCTAAATGGGATGCTTCCATCAAGTCCCTCAGGGCTCTGGGAACCCTGCAGAAGAAAGGGCAGAAAGGGCCAGAGAATATGGAGGACACCAACAAAACAAGGCCTTCTTCTTTTTTCTTTCTTTCTTTCTTTCTTTATTCCTTCCTTCCTTCCTTTTTTTTTTTCTTTTTGGTTTTTCGAGACAGGGTTTGTCTGTAGCTTTGGAGCCAGTCCTGGCTGGTCTTGAACTCACAGAGCTCCGCTTGCCTCTGCCTCCCGAGTGCTGGGATTAAAGGCGTGTGCCACCACTGGCCACCATAAACAAGGCATTCTAATAAACCTGAGCAGCACACATCTGAACTCACAGAGACTGAAGCGGCATACACAGGCAAAGGCCTGCGCCAGATGGAGTCTAAAGCTAAGAGAAGTGGATATAAGCCCCATCCCTAACCAGGAAACGATCTCCAGTTGCTAACCACTTGCAAATGTAATTTAGTTTTTTTCAAGGGAGTCTCAGTGAGGAAACAAATTACGCTTAATGGAAGGCCACATGCCTAACAGTAGACGGCCAATTGAAAGTAAACTCAGTGGCATCTTTGAAAGCTCCTTGTTACATAATGCTGTGTTGAGACCTTTTTCTTTTGTTTTGTTTTAAAATTTTTATATTATTATTTATATTAAATTTTGTATTATATTATTTTATTTTTTCTCTCTATTTACACTACAGGTCTTTTGCGTATACATTGTGGCTTCCAGGTTAGTGTCATTATCGGATTGTGAGTGTGTGAATGAGAAGTTCTCTGCAACTGTATCTGTTTCTTGTGCATTTTCTTGTGCTCTTTTCCTTGTGATTGTTAGTTTTGTCCAATTCTGATGTGTTAGGTTTTGCTTTATCTTATAACCTTTTATTTTGTTTTATTTTATTTCATTATTATCCCTTAGAAACATGGTTGTTTTCTAATGGGAGAGAGAAAGGAGGTGGATCTGGATAGGAGGGGAAGTGGGAAAGAACTGAGAGGAGTATAGGAAGGGGAACCCTCACTCAAGATATATGATGTGAGGAAGAAAAAGTCTATTTTTAATAGCACATCTCTCATAGCTGTGCTCAGAGGTTCCATGATCCCTCCTTGGTGAATCTGGAGCTGCCTTCTAAATGGCTCCAGGTCCCTGTCAAGTTGATAGCTGACATTCACAATCACAGGGAACTGTTTTGTTGGGCTCACCCACCAAGACTCTCCATTATGATAGAAGGATGTCCGAACACAGCCCTGCTTGCTACAGAACTTGGCAATATTTTTCATATAGTTTTCTAGACCCCCCAAAAATGCCTGCTGTGAAATTTCAGAAGGACATTGGAGCCAGGCAGTGCATGGCAGAGTCAGATTCCCATCCCAGAAACTGTGAGAGGCCGTTTCATGAAACCATGAAAGTAATGCTTACGTTTCAGTGGTGTCTCTAGGACCAGAGACATTCACAGAGGAAATCTGCACACGCTGAGTGTAATCAGCCCAGCAGGGAGAGTGTATGAGCTGAAGGTGGCAGAATTAGAGGAAGCGGGCTCCCTAAGGCTGGTGGAGAACTACAGATGATGGACATGGAGCGAAAGGATTTGATCTAATGATTCCATGCTGGTAGTCAGTCTTTCTTTGGCTTCATCTTCCCCTATATACCTCCACTCTTCTCCTTTGGCATGGGGATGTCGACTCTGTGCCGTTGTATATTGGAAGTGTGTATCTTGTGTTTTGAATTTGTAGGGGATCGAAGTTAAGAAGTTGTTTTGCATCCCAGAAGAGAATTTGGACTTTGGGCTTTTGAGTAACATTAGAACTGTTGAGATTTGGGGGATTCTTAGGTGAACTAATTGCATTTTGTTTTATGAGACGATTCTGAGCTTTTGGGGGCTAGGGGCAGAATATTATGGTTTAAAAGTGGTATGTTTAGGTGGATTTATGATGGTTATCCTTCACTGTCAATTTGAATGGATCTAGAATCACTTGGCAGACAGCTCTCCGTATTTCTGTGATGTCCTTCCTTGGGAGGATTCACTGTGATGAGAAAAACATCCTCAAACCGGAGTGATTGTTATCCCACAGTTTGAGGGCTCTTACAAGAAAAGAACGACGAAGCCAGAATTTCCCTGCTCTGCCTCTTGGTCCAGCAGAGGTATGAAGAGTCCAAGGCCCATGTACCTATCGCCGTGGCTTGCTCTGCCTTCCTTCTCTTGTAATAGATAGACTCTTCTTCAAGCATGAGCCCACGTAAATCTTTTTTTCCTACACACTGCTTGTGTTCAGACATCCGGTTACAGTGGTAAGGAAATAGTAATCAACATGGTCCTTGGTAAAAAGTCTGAGTGGAGTGTGTTACCGTGTGCTTTTAGAGTGATGGGTATTCTAGCATGTATCAGTCTACAAGAATTCATGAATAATTGATTATGAGTAAGCTAGAAAATAAAGGTTCAAATGTCTGAATCTCTTAAAATGAGAAGTAATAGTTAGAGTTTTCTTAATTAATTTTTTTCTAAGGCCATAGAATCCAAATACAGAGACACAGATAGAAATGGAATTAGGAATCAGACAGTTTTCCCACCCCCATCCTCCCAGCCATTAGATGGTGGTGTAACATGGACTGAATTAACTTTTTGGTATGTTTAGGCTTATTTTCTCTTTAAAGATACTCATTTATTTATTAGTCTCTGTATTTGTTTTGTGATGAGTGTGTTTGTCCATGTGTGCTGTGATTCACATGTAAGGGGTCAGAGGACAAGTGGTGGGTGCCAGTTCTCTCACTGTCTGGGCCCTGGGGATGAAACTCACCTCTTTATATCTGACAGCAAGGGCCTACTCAGTCACGTTGACAGCCCTGTTTTCTCATTTTCAGAAGGCACATACTAATTCACAAGATCAAGAGAATTAAAGACAATAAAGTTTATAAATTCCCAATATACATTGTTAGTTGTTTTTTGACACTCTGAAATTAACTGTTCTGAGGAAGAACATGAATTAGTGTGTTTGGTGCTGTTGTCTGGAGCTCAAATGTTACTATGGTTTGTTTGGCAATATTTCTGTCCTAAATAAAATTATGTCTGTCTTTATACACATAGAGCATCTTTTAATATTCCCTAGAGGCACGTCCCACAGCTTGGCACGACAGTGAGATATTTTTGCCCAACAAATATATATCTTATCCTAAAAGAACATGGATTTTTCCTCTCTGACTATACAACTCAATTTCCTTCCTTTTGGAAGAAAGATGTTTGCTTTCACTGTCTGAAAATACTGTACATTTCAAAGAAAAAGAGTTGCAATCAGCTGAGCACTTCATCTTCTGAACACCTGTGTGCCCACCCTCTCCATCTGATATCCTGAAGTGGGCCTTCTCCCTTTGCAAAGGGAGCCTTTCCTCTCGAAGCCAGGGCAGCTTGCTCCCATCAGCCTTCCCAGGGGATCCTCAAGCTGTTCCCTACTCCACCACCGCGCTCTCCCTGTCCGTGGCATCACCCTAGGGATGTGACTGCCTAGGGACTACGCCTGCACATCTCTCTCACTGCTCCCTCTACCCCTGTGGAGGACCATTCTCGCCACATGCATCTTCCCTTTCAGATGCTGTTGGGCCACATTTCACCCCTGTGAAGCTTTTCTGTGAAATGGGTCTTGACAAGGACGTCATCTATCTTAGCATTCCAAGCCTTTGGGTGATTCTTCTCTGTCTTCTTCCAATATGACATGCCTGCTTTGTGAACTTCTTAAGCATAGGTCTTTCTCTGACTCCAAATACCCTGCTTCCTTTTCAACTCACTGGCTGCTCTTTCCTAGTTTCTGCCTTCTCTTCTATACTGGACTAAAGTTTGAAATGACCAGAGGTAGTATTTTCTCCTAAGGAATGTTGAATGGTGAGAGAATTGCCAATATATATCTCCTCTCCTGGGCCATTATCATCTTTATTTTCTTTCCCTCTCTTTCTTCTCCCCTCTCTCTTCCCCTCCTTTTCCCTTCTGTAAATGGAGACTGCTCATTATTTTCCCAGATTTCCAGACCCAAATAACACACAGAAACTATATAAATTACAACTTTGTTTGGCCAATTAGCTCAGGCTTCCCATTAACCAACTCTTACATCTTAAATTAACCCATCTCCACTAGTCTGTGTATCGCCGTGAGGTTGTGGCTTACCAGGTAAGGTTCCTGCATGTTCTTCTCCTTTGGCAGCTGCATGGTGTTTCATTGTTTCTACCTACTCTTTCTATATATCTCTTCCAGACTGGCTGTATTCTGCCCTGCCATAAGCCAAAGCAGCTTTATTCATTAACCAATAAAAGCAACATATACAGGAGTATTTCCCGTACCACCCTTCTATTTTTCTTACTTTCTGCTCACCTTCCTCTTTAAGATAATGATGACTATCTTAAATGTCACCGTAGAACCTCCATCCAGCTACTGATAGAAGCAGAGGCAGAAATCCACATTGGAGGAATGGCTGAGATCCCAAAGTCCAGTCAAAGAGGGGGAGGAGTAAGAATACAAGCAAAGAGGTCAAGACCATGATGGGGACACCCACTAAAACAGCTTAAGTGAGCTAGTGGGAGCCCACGAACTCTGGCCTGATAGGGAAGGAACCAGCATAGGACCAAACTAGGCCCTCTGAATGTGGGTGACAGCTGTATGACTGGGGCAGACTGTGGGGCCACTGGCAGTGGGACCAGGATTTATCCTTACTGCTTGTACTGGCCTTTTGGAACCCATTCTTTTTTGGGGGAAACCTTGCTGGTCTAGATATAGTGCGGAAGATCTTGGACCTTCCTCAAAGCAGTACCTTACTTTTTTTGAGGGTGTTGTTGGGGGAAGGTGGAGAGGATGGGAGGGGGAATGAGAAGAGGTGGGGAGTGGGAACAGAGATGGGTATGTAAAATAAGAAAAGATTGTTTTTAAAAAATAAATAAATCACAAGAAAAGATAATGAACACATATTGACTACATTTTACTTTGCTCTTAGACATTGAGCCAGACACTAGACATACAGTGATGATATATGCTGTGTTAATTAAGATATAATTAATTAATTCAGATACATTTTGATCTAAAGCAGGCTTTATACAGAGATAAATTAGAGTTGTTGGGGTAGGATTGTGAGCAGTTTCAGTTCCCAACAGGCACTGAAGGCAGGGATGGGACAACCAATGGAGAATTACTCTCTGAGATAGTCATGGCTCACTCTATTCTTATTCTAAACCCAGACCACATAGGGCAAAAATAAACAGAAGACTACATGCAAAATTTAAAAATATCATTCAAATACCAAAATTCAAATAAAAAATAATCAAACATAATATGAAAGTCTTTCTTTAGCAGAAAGTTATATTTTTACTGAATTGTGTATAGCTATGATTTTCTAATTCCAAATGGTTCCATAGTGTTAATTTGGGAAGCAGATCTCCAGGCTCATGTCTTTCTATATTTCTTCTGTATTTCTTTCTATTCAATTTAGAAACTTTAAGCTGTTTGGGCTGTTTCTTTGTTATTTGCCTATATAAAAAATATACAGAAATAATACATTCTAAAGAAAACTGAATTTTTGAAACCTTTTGCTTCTTCAGTTCACATCTATAGAGTATTAATTTCTTTCATGCACAAGCTTACATAGATCTACAGTCAGACCCCATTGTTGTCGGAGGCTGTTTGTTCGTTCCTGGCTGCCCAGACCTGAAATAATCACACAGAAACTATATTATTTGCAATACTGTTTGGCCAATAGCTTAAGCGTATTTCTAGCTAGCTCTTATATCTTAAACTGACCAATTTCTATTATTTTGTATTTTACCACAAGGCTTGTGGCTTACCAGCAAGGTTCCTATCCGTCTGTCTCCTGCAGTGGCTATATGGCATCTCACTGACTTTGTATACTTTCCCCTCTTTCTCTGCTTGGAATTTCTGCCTTATTCTTTTATGCTAAGCCACTGGCAAAAACAACTTTATTCATTAACCAATAAAAGCAACACATGTACAGAAGAACCTCCCACACCACCCTGTTATGACTGTGGCATGTTCCTCAGCTAAACCACAGAATATTTTATTGTTCCTTGCCTTCTTACATATTTTAACTTAAATGGTTGTATTTTAGTTTAACTTTAAGACATTTACTATAAACTCAGTCCCCTCCCCCCAAAAAATCTCTGCTAGAAATGTAAAAGTCTGCTTTGAGTGTCCAAAGACCAGTTTCTGTATTGTGTTGACTTCCTGTCTCTGAGTTCTTTTCCTTTCTTCATCTCACCCTCCATGACTCATCTTGTCGTCTTGGTCTTTGGTGTTTTCCAGCCAGTCCTGGGTCACCACTCTGCTTATACAGCTCTGGTTCTGAGCTCTCCTAGCATTGGTCTCTCTGCACCCTGTCCATAGTTAGCTCACTGCTTGCTAGCTCCTGTCTTAGGGATATTAGATTGGGAGTCGTTTTTTCTTGGAGACATGTAAATCACGATTCTGTGGTCTAGAGTTGCATTGAGTAGCATGGGCCCGTTCTTATTCTTCCCTGGCCAGAGTTTAGTTTGAAAGCATAAAATCTGTGGAATCTCCTTCCCGGAAGGGACATGGTGTTGTTGGGGAAAACTTCCTTTGTGTTTCCCTTTCTTCTTGCCCTGAGGAAACTCAGTCCAATTTTCAATCTGAAAATATAGATGCTTCTATTTCTACACTTTTTGTTTTAGAATTATTGCTTTGAGTTTTTCATTGTTTTCTTTTGCTGGAATTTTCCTTCAGAATTAAGTGAATCATGAATTTTCTTTTTTTAAAAAGTGGGTTGTTTTCCGTCTTTTGAAGCTTCATTGTTTTTGCTTTTGGACTTTTTTTGAACTCCTAGAGGCTCTTTTTTTTGACCTAGAATGTCCTGTATTTATGGTATTTTTTTTCATGATTATGCTATCTTATCTGCATGAGAAATACTGAATTTTGGTTTGTTTTCTTGTCCTTTTGATGTCTGTTTGTATTCCTTATACTTTTATGGACTGAATTTCTGTTTCCTCTGTCACAGGCTTTCCTTAAATGTGTAGTGACATCCCCAAACTATAACTCTCAGATTGTAGAATTATCTTTAGCTCTGTAAAGATGAATTAAGTTTGTTTATGCTTCATTTCTTTAATTATGTGAAGATGTGTTTCACCTTGCCTGCCTAAAACACTGTCTAATCAAAAGCTGACTGGTCAATAGTTAGGCAGTATAGGGATAGGGGGCTGGTGGGCAGAGAGAATGAGTGAAGGGGGAAAAGAGAATGAGGAAGAAATAGAGGGAAATGCCCATGGTCAGCCCACCAGCCAGACACCGAGTAGGACATACAGAAAGAAAGAAAGGTTAAAAAAAACCAAAGTAAACAATAGATGAAGAGAAACCAGTTAAAATAAGTTATAAGAACTAGTTGGGATGAGCATAAGATAAGCATAAGATAAGGTCAAGCTTGTGTCGTGATTTGAGAGCTGATTGGTGACCCAAAAGAAAGCCTGCTACACTTAGAAACTTTGATGCTAATCACTGTGTGTGTATGTGTGTAGTGTGGTGGTGGTGGTGGTGGTGGTGGTGGTGGTGTGTGTGTAGTGATTCCCTTTAGACCATTTTATTGGTGATGATCATTCTCCAGTTAGTATTTTGGGTCATTTCTCTTTGAGTACTGAAGCTTTCATAGAAAAGAAGAAAACAGTGTGTTGGAAAGGCATATATGGCTAATTGACTACCTTTTGGAAAGCTATATCGAACCCTTGACGATTTTGACTTCATTTGTTTGTGTTGTGACTGCTAAAAATAATGAATGCGTATTCAGTCTAAGGGTTAAGGAAATCAGTGTCAGATACATGGCTCTCTAAGTGAATGAGGTATAGTAGCTAAGTCATTAGTTATTACTGCCTTGGCAACAACTGTTTCCAGGGCTCTATGATTCAACTCTAGCCTCCCAACACTCCCAGAAATCCTTCCCTTTTGTGGTAGCTTCTGTATAGAATCAAAACTAGCCAGTGGGGATTCTGTGATAGAAGCAGGTTTAAGTGATGACAGGATGACAGGACACCAGTGATAATGGTGGCATCGTGCTTTTGGGATGCTTTCTCTTGGAAATCTGCCTTTGTGTGCACTAGTCTCTGTGTATTTCAAGTGCTTATCATGGACCTGCTAAGGTTTAGATGCTCACATTGGCATTTTTGTCTATAAACACTATAAGCTACCCTTATTTGTTTATTCATTTATTGGTTGCGTATGTGTATGTGTGCATGCATGCATGTTATATACATGTATGTAAAGAAGTATATAAAGACAGAAGAGGATGCCAGATACCTTTCTATACTGCTTTCACCTTACGCCCTCGAGACAGTCTCTGGCTGGTTCTGGAGCTGGGGATTTCTTGTAAAGGCTAACAGGATAAACCCCTATCTTTATCCCTACCATCTCTGAGATTTCTTCAGGGGCAGCCACACCCTGGTTTTAACTAGAGTTCCAAACTTAGATCCTTATGATTCCTCAGCAAGCACTCTTACTTACTGAACCACCTACCCAATCCAGTTATCCTTATTTGTATCCATGGTTACTACTCTTACCTATCATCATTTGTGTTTAAGTTGCACATCCCAGTGCATTTAAACTCTATAACTTTACTTGTGTATTGTTGTAACAATATGACTAACAATAAGAAGCACCAAATTGCTTTCAAATCACAGGCTTATTCTGAACACCAGGATATGTGCAAACAACTCTCACTGTTTACCATGAGGTCCACTCCAGCTGCTACTTGTTGTCAATCCAGGGGTCTGTGATGTGTGTGGAAGGCGGAAAGACCAAACCTGCCTAACCACAGCCTGGTGTGTCTGTGGAGTCGGTGGTTAGGATAGAAAACCCTTTGTTACAGTTTCAGAGGAAGGAGAAGTGGTCCTGTCATGGAAACATACCTCCAGTAAGATAAGCATGTCGGACGCGACTCTGTTTTCCAGGACTGTCTGTCCACAATACCAACAGCCATCCCCATCTGTGAGTAGAGCCTTGTTGAGTGTCAGCAATCCCCAATCTGGAAGCTTTGTGGAGTCAGTTACAAAGGAAAACCTCACATTTTAATAAAAGGGGTTTAGATTTTGAAAAATTCATGAAAATGAGTGTCAAGTAACAAGATTTTCCTGGAGTACCGCTCTTCGGCAAGGCAAATCTCCTGGCCCTAGTGTCTTCCATACCTCTGCTTGCATCAGAAACTTTGTCCAGATTCTTCACAGAGCCTGTTGAACAATGGTTGTTCAGAGCCTGACAGTGAAAAAAATGTTAATTTTTTTCTGTATGCTTTTGAATTCTGTTTAAATTTTTGTCAGTATATTATAGTCTTTATACAAGGGGTTCATACATGCATATAGCATTTTGAAGTATTCACTTCTGTCTCCTCTTCTTCCTTCTTGTCTCCTTTGTCTCTTCTCATCTGTGGTTAATCCCCCTTTCAGTCAGATGTGGTCCCTCCCCTCCCCTGGCTCCCACATGTAAACTAAAGCCTGCCACGTTTGTGTTTGTGGCACAGATTTATTTCAGTGAACCTGATGGCCGCTTTTGATTTCGTAGGCATGACCTTTGATTAGATCCGTTCTCAGAATCGTTCGTCCCTAGCTGAGGCCCAACAGCCAACATCCAGTCACTGCACCACTCTCCTCGGAAGAAAGTTTTAGTCAAGCCAGAACTAAATTAAATTAATTACTAAAATCTCAGGTAAATAACACGATGACTTAGCAAAATAAACCTTAGCAAAGCAAATGCCTGCCTAGGGGAGAGAGTTCTCTTTCCGAGAGAAAGTGTTGCTATTACCTTGCAAGAATGTCGGTTTCCACCTCAGCTCTAATTAAATCTATGGAAAAATAATGTCAGAATGTCGGTGTTGATTCCTTCAGTGCTTAATGATGCATGGAGGAAACACTACTCTCAATTACCGTGCAGAGGGCAAAGAGAGCAGCCAAGATGTTTTCTGGAAATGCTGTGTGGAAGGCTGAAGCCATGCAGAATGTCCTAGCAGGTTTCTGAAAGGAACTCCTCTGCCTCCCGCTGTCTGCTTTGTCTCCTCCACAAACCTCTCCAGGCACACTGCTTTTCCAGCTCCTGCCCTGGCCTCTCTTTTCTCCTTATTTAGTCCTAGATTGTTTTTTTTTTGGATCACTTCCCCATTTCCTCTAGGTAAATAGGGCCCCAAAAGTCTAATTATTCTTACTTTCTTGCTTCCATTTCCTCCTTTTGATTTATTTTTCTTTTCACAAAGTAAATAGTAGGGCATTCTTGGGATCACCGACTTTCAAAACTCAAAAAGTGCATTGAGTTCTGACCTTCTTTACATTTCTGTTGTCTCAAAATGCCTTCCGTCTTTCCCTTAACTCAGTTCAGTTCCACCCATTGGACCCCCCTTTCAGCCCCAGGTCTGTGCTAGAGTCTAAGGCTTGAACAGCAAACAGATCGATAAGCTCAAATTGTGTGTGCAGGAACCTTACAACAGAGTGGGCGAGGTATGATATGAACCCAACGTTATTTTCAGAACAATCAGATTGATTTCTCACTCCTCACACTTCTCTATTCTTACCCATCAGAATCATTTCCTCCTGGGAGAAACTAAAAAACAAAAACAAAAACAAAACATGCAATTGTACATTGTATATCAAGCATTCCCCCCCACCCTATTTTTTCATGTAAATTGTGACTTTCAGCTCAGCATATAGCTGGGCTCTCTGATACTGATAGCAATATCATGCATCACCTGATTGATCTGCTGAGCGCCAGACCCTGTTTGCTCTGGACCCAATTTACCCATCATACTATAAAGCAGATGAAGGTGAGAAAGCTTCTGCGCAGGGACTGGATATTTTGTCTAAGACTGAGCTGTTTAAAAATGTAATAGCAAAAGCTGGGCCCCACAGTCCGGCTCCAGTGAGTAGTCTCCACTGAGCCACAGTGTCCTGTGTTCTGCCCTGCCCCTCCAGACCCCTTCCTTCCTCAACCACAAATGACAAGGGCTGACCTCGACCCCCAAAGCCAGTCTGTTGGCTACACAGTCACTTGTGATTTGTGTGACTTGGCTTCAATAGATGAACCTGACCTTCTTGAGGTTATTCCCTTAAGGATTGAAAGTAAGAGACAGAGCCACTGTCCTTTTTATAGATTCCTTAAAAATATGGGGTCCTTCTTTCTAATTGTGATATACGTTCAAAACTTTGGAGTTTAAACTTGAAGTTGAGATTAAAACAGCTCTTGGTTAACCCTGTTTAATACAGGGTTATTAATAATAAAATTAATGATAAAATAATAATTTGCTATGCTCTGAAATGCTTCACATTTCTTTTAAATAATTTGAGTTGTTGTCTATTTTCTTTCTACATTTTTTTTACTTTATTTTTTGTGATTCATCTTTGGTAATTAGTCAATGTAAGTTTTTAAGGTTTTAAGCAAGTAGTGTTTAAAACTTAATATTTGAGGCATTTTCTTATAACTGTTGGTTTATTTTCTCATTCTCTGTATTTACTTACTGACCCAGACCACTGAGCATGCTCAGTGCTCATTTAGATTTAACACTGTCTTCTTTGTGTTTTTGCTAACTTTACCAATTACTATATTATCATGATTCTTAATGTTTGAAAATTAAATTAAAATTATACTATTTTCCCCATACCCATTCTTCCAGTGCTCCCTTGTTTTTCCTACTTTACTCTTGTTGACAGAGGTTTCTGTCCCGCCTGGTCCTGCAGTCTTTCAGTCCCAAAGAAACATGCAGATTATACATTAATTATAGACTGATTAGCCTATTAGCTCAGGCTTTCTTATTAACTAACTCTTACATTGTACATTAACCCATTATTCTTGTCTGTGTTAGCCATGTGGCTTGGTACCTTTTTATCAGTGAGGCATTCTCATCTTGCTTCCTCTGTATCTGGGTGATGACTGCAGATTGAGCCTTTCCTTTTCCCAGAATTCTCCTCTTCTGGTTACCCTGCTATACTTCCTGCCTGGCTACTGACCAACCAGCATTTTATTAACCAGTACAAGTAACAAATCATTACAGGGTATAAGACCATTGTCCCACGGCATATTCTCTCTCTCAAACTGATAAATTTTGGTCTCTGTTTCTTTAATTGTTGTTATAAATGTATGTTTGTGCATGTCTGTACATCTGTGTTTATATATATATAGTCTTTTTAGCCTGTATGTTAGCTGTATGTGTGTGATTTCAGCATTGATCACTTGATACTAGATAACCAACTAAGAGACTCATTGCTGGGGAAGACTGCTTTCTCCCATTCAGAGTATTCCTTAGTTGCCTATACATCTTTGTCTAAGGGTTGGGCCCAATGAGCTTTCCCCCATCTACATTAGCATGTATGTTGCTATGTCCCTTGTTCAAGAATTGTATGGCAGCCATAGTGTTGAGACTTCACTGGCAGCTTCCCTGGCATTTCTAGTTGGCACAGTCTCGCAGCACACACTGTGTTTCTCTGACTTTTCAAACTTTCTATTCCTTTTCCTTGATGTTCCCTGAGCCCTAGGTACAGGAGTTATGCTATAGATTAATTAGTTCAGGCACCACACAGTCATTTGTTATCTATATCCTGATTGGCCGTGATGTTCTGTAATAGTGTCTGTCCATTTGGAATGGGAAATTTCCTAAATGTGGGAGGAGGACTATACTTATGGGAGTAGATCCTACAGAAGAGGGTCATGCAGGATCTGCCTGGGTGGGAAGATTGGGTGTGGCATCTGAAGTTTTCATTGTAGAGGTGTTTCACCTTTGTGGTTAGGTTTATTCCTACTTATTTATTTTCTTTGAGGCTGTGGTGAATGAGAGTGTGTCTAGAATCTCTGTATGTTTGTAGTTGGTGTACAGAAAAGTAGTGGGTTTTTAAAATTCTTTATCCTGCCATTTTGATCAAAATATGGTATTGTTGATATTTCTAGAATTTTTCTGGTAGAGTTTTTGAGATTTAGTATTAGTAAAATTAGATCACCTTGCAAACAGTGGTAGTTTAACTGCTTTCCTCTTTGTGTTTCTAAAAGTTCCTTCTCTTGCTTTATTCTTCCAGCAAGCATTTGGAGCACAATATTAAGAAGCGAAGACAGTGGGAATCTCTGTTGCAGTCCTGATTTTACTAATTCCTTCAAGGTTTTCTTCGCGTAGAATGACATTGACGGTGGGGTAGTCATGTGTAGCCTTTATTATCTTCTTGAGCTAGATTCCTCTAAGCCTTTTATCATGACAGCATGCTGGATTTTGTCAGCCCTTCTCTGCATCTACTGAGATGATCAGGTGATTTTTGTCATTAAGTCAATGAATCTGATTTATTACATCTATTATTCTGTATGTGTTCAATCATCTGTTTATCTCAAGGATAACTATGTGATGATGTATAATCTTTCTGATATATGTCTGTATTCTGGTTGTAAATATTTTATTGAGAGCTTTTTTGAACTGTATTCACTTGGGGTATTGACCTATAGTCCCCATTCCAGTCTCTCTCTCTCTCTCTCTCTCTCTCTCTCTCTCTCTCTCTCTCTCTCTCTCTCTCTCTCTGTGTGTGTGTGTGTGTGTGTGTGTGTGTGTGTGTGTGTGTTTCTATGTATCTGTACCTGGTTTGGGTGTTAGATTAGTAATTGTTTCATAGAAGGGATTTGTGGCTGTGCTTTCTGCTTCTATTTCTTTGAATAAAATAGGAAGAATTGTGTTTACAACTTCTTTGAAAGTTGTGATAACTAGTTTTATGTTAACTTGACACAGCTAGAGTCAGTTTGGGAGGCAGAACCCCATTTAGACAATGCCCCACCAGACTGGCCTGTGAGTAACCCTGTGGTGCGTTTTCTTGACTGATGATTGATGTGGGAAGACTCACCTTACTGTGGGTGGTGCCACCTCTGGGAGGGCTGTCCTGGGTACTCTAAGAAAGCAGGCTGAGCAAATCATGGGTAGTAAGCCAATAAGAAGGACTTCTCCACGTCTCTTCTACTGCTCCTGCCTCAAGGTTTCTGTGTTGTGTTCCTGCCTTGTCTTTCTTTATGGAGCGTGATCTGAGAACTGGTTGCTAGGATAAACCCTTTACTCCTAAGTTACTCTTGGCCATGATATTTTCTCACAGTAATAGAAACTCCAATAAAGAAAAAAGTTGTATAGAAATCTGTTGTGAATCCTTTGAGGTCAAGACTTCTTTTAGTTGAAATGCTTTTTATTATTGTTCTAATCTCTTTATTTGTTGTGGGACTATAACAGTTGTTAACCTTTTCTCTGTTTAATTTTGGTCATTTGATTGCATCAAGAAATTTTCCCATTTCATTTAGATTTTCAGCTTAATGGAGTACACGTTTTGTTTTGGTTGTTTTTCCAGTATCCCCTTATAAGATTCTGAATTACTTTAATGTCTGTTGTAATGTTTCTCTGTTCATTTCTGATTCTGTTAATTTGGGTCCTCTCTTTCTTTTAGTTAGTTCAACAAAGGATTTGTTGATCCTGTTTATCTTCTCAAAGCACCAGCTCTTTGATTTTTTTATTCTTTATCGTGTTTTCTTTGTTTCTATTTCATTAATTTTGGCTCTGATTTTATTATTGTTTACTGAATTTGAGTTTGTTTTGTTTCTGTCTTTCCAAAGTTCTGAGTTGAATAATTAAGTAATTTATTTGGACTCTTTATTTTTTAATATGGGAGCTTGGGGCTATAAATTTCCCTCATAGGACTCCTTTTAATGTGTCCTAGATATTTCATTGTCTTGTATTTTCAACTTGTTTAATTTATTTTTCTATTGACCAATTCACCATTTAGTAATGAGCTTGTGTACGTAATAGAGATTTGCTTTCTGCTGATTTTAAATTTTATGACATTATGGTCACAAAGGATACGTGGAGTTATTTTAATACTAACAAATTTGCTAAGATTTGTGTTTCAGGATGTGGTCTATTTTACAGAAGCTTCTGTGGGCTGTGGAGGAGAATGAAAATTCTTTGGTGTTTGGGTGGAATATTCTATAGATACTTGTTAAGTCCATTTCAGTTAGGTGGTTCCATGCTTACTTTGTTAATATCATCTGTATATTAGAGAAAGTAGGATATTAAAAGTACCTACTACTAATGGATCAATATTAATCTGTCTTTATTTTTAGTAGTACACCCTGAATGAAATTGTGAGCACTAGAGGTTGGTGTATATACGTATAGGGTAACAATGTCTTCTGAGTCAGTTGTTCTCATGATTAGAAGAACAATGTACCCTCTTTATCTTTTCTATCTCTTCTGGTTTGTTTTAGTTTGAAGTCTATTTTGTCAGATATTAGGACCACAATACCTACTTTCTTCTTGGTCCCATTTGACTGGAATATTTTTGTCTATCCTTTTATTCTAAAGTAGAGTCTATCTTTCAAACCGAGTTAATTGTAGACAAGAGTTAGGTGTAGCTTGTTTCTTGATCCATTCAGCCAACAGTATCTTTTGATTGGAAAATTGAGGATATTTATATTATTGAATGGTATGTGTTGATTAGCCACTGTGTTGTTGTTTGTTTTCTTAGTGGCATTCTTTTGTTTTAGTAATTAGAATTCCATTTTTTTACATCTATTGGCTGTACTTCTTCCTGTCTTCAGATTGAAGTTTCATTTCCTGCATTTTGTTTAGGGTTGGTCTCATGAAAGTAAAGTAAGCAACTATAGGTTGCTGCATCATGGGAAGCTATTCTTTCTCTTCAATTATAGCAGATAGTTTTGTTGGGTACAGTAGTCCAGGTTAGTAGTTGTGCTTTTTATAAGTTGGAATCATTATTTCAGGCTCTTGGCTTTCAGAGTTTCCATTGAGAAATCAGCTGTTATTCTGATTTTTTATATGTGCCTTGTGTTTTTCTCTTGAGGCTTTTGGTACTCTTTCTTTGTTCTGTATACTTTGTTTTTAAAATATGTGCCCCCCATTCTTGTGATCTTGTCTAGTTGAGGTTTTGTATGCTTCGTGTATTCACATAGATTTGTCTTGCCTTAGCATCATATATATGTGTCTTGCCTTGGCATCCATATAAATGTGTCTTACATTAGCATCCATATACATATGTCTTGCTTTAGCATACATATAGATATATCTTTCCTTGGCATTCATTCATATGTGTCTTGCCTTAGCATCCATATAGATATGTCTTGCCTTATTCATGGGAAGTTTCCTCTGGCTTGGGATGCTTCTCCCTCACCTTTTCCCATAATTCCAATGTTTATTTGTTTTTTCATATCTTTGCTTCTGTGGTATAGTTGCTCTACTTTATCTTTGAGTCCTGATATTCTGTCTTCTGCTTGATTCATTCTATCTTAAGGCTTTGTCTTGATTTTACTAGTTGGGCTAGTGGGTTTTCCCAATCCATCTTCATTTCATTTGAGTCCTGATATTCTATCTTCTGCTTTATTCATTCTATTATTAAGGCTTTATTTAAAGTTTTCTGGCTGAGTTATTGAGTTTTACCAATCCATCTTCATTTCATCTTGAGTTTTCTTCTGTAGTTGTCTTCTGTATTGAATTAAGCTTTCAATTCAGTGCCTTCCTTACTTCTGTTGACCTTATGTTTGTTGTTTTGGGGGTGGGGCCTTGAGAAAAGTACTTATTCTCTTTAAATTCTTTGGCCTGTATGAGTGTGTGTGTGTGTGTGTGTGTGTGTGTGTGTGTGTATGTGATCTTTACACTCCTTCAGTTTTTTGATGTTTATGACCTTTTATCTAGATAATTATAATTGGAAAACATTTTGATAGGACTGGTAGATTTTTAGGGGAGGAGATGAAATAATGTCTTGAGCTTTCATATTGTTTGTAGTTTTTGCAATGATATCTGGATCTGCAGAGTTCATTTGTTAGGTCTGTATCTGATACAGACGCAGCAGTCTGGGACAGAACATAGAATGTGTGGAGTTTGGAGACAGCTAGGGTTGTTAGCTGTGATGCATTAAGGAGGGAGGGTAAGGAGGGAAAATCATGTGGTCTCAACTGACTGGACCGCAGCTCACTAAGTGTAGGACCTGACTGGGCTGAAAGGATGGGCGTAGCCAGTAAGGGACCTGTAGGTTGTAAGCAACACAAGCAGGGCTATCTAAATGATGCTGGGGCACTGTCTGTGGGGTCTAGGCTAGACTTGGGGAATGGGAAAGGTGGATGAAACGGAAGATCAGACTGATTGACCTGGATAGACCCTGGAGCCAGATGTCCCAGGCAAGGCTGGGCTAAGAAGTTGGATGTGTGCAGGCAGGTGAGTGGCGGATGTCCTGACAGGGGCCTGAAGGTTGTAGGTGGGCATGCAGGGCTGTTTGAACTAGGCTGGGGCACAGAATGTTGGCCCCAGGCTAGAGTTGGGGTTTGGGGGAGAATGCATGGGGGGGGGGGGGGGGCGTGTGGACCAAAGAAACTAACTGGTCTAGACCCTGGGACAAAGTGTGTGGACCTGTGACCATGATTCTTAAGTGCAGAGCTCACATTTGTCCCGACTGTACTGGATGTTTTCGGTTTCCTTTGGATGTGAGTATTATTTTCTGTATCTTCGAATTTCAGTGATATGAATCATATTATCTGAAAGTGACTGTGCTAGTTGTAACTCTCTAAGTCACATTCATCAAAATAGATTTAAATTTAATAAAAATCTCCTTTGAAATTTCACATTTTTACTTTAACAACTTTGATTTTTTTTTCAAAAGAAAAAGAGTTTTCAACTTGTAACTAATGATGTAGAAATCATGTCCATTTGCTCGGTAGTCTGATGTTTGATTACATGGATACATTTTAGAAGGCATGTTGAGTCTCTGCAGACAGCTGTCATTTCACCACACCCTCTTCTGCTTGGCATCGTGTGGCTCATTATTTTTTTTTTTTAATAATTTTTTTTATTAAGAAAAGAAGAAAAAAAAACATAAACAAAAAACAAGTTTCCACCTCCTCCCAGCCTCCCATTTCCCTCCCCCTCCTCCCACCCTTCTCCCCCTCCTCCCACCCTTCTACCCCTCCCCCCACTCCTCTCCCCCTCCCTCTCCAGTCCACAGAGCAGTCCAGGTTCCCTGCCCTGTGGTAAGTCCTAGGTCCTCCCCCCTCCGTCCATATCTAGGAAGGTAAACATCCAAACTGGCTAGGCTTCCACAAAGCCAGCACATTAAGTAGGATCAAAACCCCGTGCCATTGTCCTTGGCGTCTCATCAGCCCTCATTGTTCGCCATGTTCAGAGAGTCCGGTTTTATCCCATGCTTTTTCGGTCACAGTCCAGCTGGCCTTGGTGAGCTCCCAGTAGATCAGCTCCACTGTCTCAGTGGGTGGGTGCACGCCTCGTGGTCCCGACTTCTTTGCTCATGTTCTCCCTCCTTCTGCTCCTCATTGGGACCTTGGGAGCTCAGTCCAGTGCTCCAGTGTGGGTCTCTGTCTCTGTCTCCATCCATCACCAGATGAAGGTTCTATGATGATATGCAAGATATTCGTCAGTATTGCTCTCGGATAGGGTCATTTCAGGTTCCCAATCCTCAGCTACCCAAGGAACTAACTGGGAACCTCATGTTGGGCACTTGGGAGCCCCTCTAGGGTCAAATCTCTTGCTCACCCTAAAGTGGTTCCCTTAACTAAGAATTGTGGTTCCGTGCTCCCCTATCCACCTTTCCTTTATCCCAATTCTCCTGATTCCCCAAATCCCCCCTCCTTCCCTTCTACCTTTTCTCTCCCCATCTCCCCTTACCCCCATCCCACCCCACCCCCAAGATCCTAATTTTCTCCCCGGCAATTGGGTCTACTTCCCTTAGCCAAGAGGATAACTATATGTTTTTCCTTGGGTTCACCTTCTTACTTAGCTTCTTTAGGTTCACCTATTGTAGACTCCGTGGCCCTAATTTATGGCTAGAAACCAATTATGAGCGAGTACATCCCATGTTCATCTTTTTGGGTCTGGGACACCTCACTCAGGATAGTGTTTTCTATTTCCATCCATTTGCCTGCAAAATTCGAGAAGTCATTGTTTTTTACCGCAGCGTAGTACTCTAGCGTGTATATATTCCATACTTTCTTCATCCATTCTTCCATTGAAGGGCATCTAGGTTGTTTCCAGGTCCTGGCTATTACAAATAATACTGCTATGAACATAGTTGAACAAATGCTTTTGTCATATGATAGAGCATCTCTTGGGTATATTCCCAGGAGTGGTATTGCTGGGTCCAGGGGTAAGTTGATCCCGAATTTCCTGAGAAACCGAAACACTGACTTCCACAGTGGTTGCACAAGATGGAATTCCCACCAGCAATGGATGAGGGTACCCGTTCCTCCACAGCCTCTCCAGCAAAGGTTATCCTTGGTGTTTTTGACTTTAGCCATTCTGACAGGTGTCAAAAACCTCCCTACCAAAAAAAGCCCAGGACCAGATGGTTTCAATGCGGAATTCTACCAGATCTTCCAAGAAGATCTAATACCTATACTCCTTAATGTATTCCACAAGATAGAAACAGAAGGGTCATTACCAAACTCCTTTTATGAAGCCACAATTACTCTGATACCAAAACCACTCAAAGACTCAACCAGGAAAGAGAACTACAGGCCAATCTCACTCATGAATATCGACGCAAAAATCCTCAACAAAATACTGGCAAATCGAATCCAAGAACACATCCGAAAAATTATCCATTATGATCAAGTAGGCTTCATTCCTCAGATGCAGGGCTGGTTCAACATACGAAAATCTATCAATGTAATCCAGCATATAAATAAACTGAAAGAAAAAAACCATATGATCATTTCATTAGATGCTGAAAAAGCATTTGACAAAATTCAACATCCATTTATGTTAAAAGTCTTGGAGAGATTAGGGATACAAGGGTCATACCTAAATATAATAAAAGCTATATACAGCAAGCCGACTGCTAACATCAAATTAAACGGAGAGAAACTCAAAGCCATCCCACTTAACTCAGGAACACGGCAAGGCTGTCCACTCTCGCCATACCTCTTCAATATAGTGCTTGAAGTTCTAGCAATAGCAATAAGACAACATAATGGAATCAAGGGGATTCGAATTGGAAAGGAAGAAGTTAAACTTTCGTTATTTGCAGATGATATGATAGTGTACATAAGCGACCCCAAAAACTCCACCAAAGAACTCCTACAGCTGATAAACAGCTTTAGTAATGTGGCAGGATACAAGATCAACTCCAAAAAATCAGTCGCCCTCTTATACACAAAGGATATGGAAGCAGAGAGGGAAATCAGAGAAGCTTCACCATTCACAATAGCCAAAAACAGCATAAAATATCTTGGGGTACATCTAACCAAGGAAGTGAAAGATCTATTTGACAAGAACTTTAAGGCATTGAAGAAAGAAATTGAAGAGGATACCAAAAAATGGATGGACCTCCCTTGCTCTTGGATTGGGAGGATCAACATAGTAAAAATGGCAATTCTACCAAAGGCTATTTATAGATTCAATGCAATCCCCATCAAGATCCCATCAAAATTCTTCACAGATCTGGAGAGGACAATAATCAACTTTATATGGAAAAACAAAAAACCCAGGATAGCCAAAACAATCCTATACAATAAAGGATCTTCTGGAGGCATTACCATCCCTGACTTCAAACTCTATTACAGAGCTACAGTAATGAAAACAGTGTGGTACTGGCATAAAAACAGAGAAGTCGACCAATGGAATCGTATAGAAGACCCGGATTTTATCCCACAAACCTATGAACACCTGATTTTCGATAAAGGAGCTAAAAGTATAAAATGGAAGAAAGAAAGCATCTTCAACAAATGGTGCTGGCACAACTGGATGTCATCTTGTAGAAGAATGAAAATAGACCCTTATCTATCACCGTGCACAAAACTCAAGTCCAAATGGATTAAAGACCTCAATATCAGCCCGAACACACTGAACCTGATAGAAGAGAAAGTGGGAAGTACCCTACAGGAGCTGGGCACAGGAGATCGCTTCCTATGTATAACCCCAGAAGCACAGACATTAAGGGCAACATTGAATAAATGGGACCTACTTAAACTGAGAAGCTTCTGTAAAGCAAAGGACATAGTCAATAAGACACAAAGGCAACCTACTGATTGGGAGAAGATCTTCACCAACCCCACAACAGACAAAGGTCTGATCTCCAAAATATATAAAGAACTCAAGAAACTAGACTTTAAAATGCTAATTAACCCAATTAAAAAATGGGGCACTGAACTGAACAGAGAATTCTCAGCAGAGGAAGTTCAAATGGCCAAAAGACACTTAAAGTCGTGCTCAACTTCCTTAGCAATCAGGGAAATGCAAATCAAAACAACTTTGTGGCTCATTATTTTTATCTCTACTCCGTGGTAGCACCACAGGATGGCGTCTTTCGATCTACTGGAAATTAAAGTTAGATGTGTCTGGGTCCTTGGATTAATGTTTAGTTAACATTGTGCACCATCTGAAAGAAGCAGAAGTTTCCCAAACAGTAAGACCCTAAAAGTTATATTCCAGTGAGAAAGAAGAAGAAGGAGGAAAGAAATTTTTATAACAACAGGGTAAAAAAGGCGGAATCTTGAGGATACCATGTCTAGGAAAGTAAGGTGGTCACAGAAATATAAACACTACATGATTCTGTCTGTAAAATGTATTGAAAATGCCCACTAACTATATATAGTGTGCTTATTTCTGTTACATGCCTAGCTTTTTTGCTTATGGAAGTTTTGAAATGTGCACTTCCTTCTGTTTGTCGCTGTTCTCAGCTGAGTTTTGTCATGGAAGTCTTCCTCTTCTTCCAGGGGCCATATCCTACACATCTGGTCTGGGACTGAAGTCAAGAGTGTGTCAAACCTTGTATGTATCCATCACATGTCATCGCATCACATGTCTCAACATATATGTAAGTGTGGCACACTGATCCTTGTAGTAATTTAAGCATTAATTTGGTTATGACAAAGGCTAACACATATTAGAATAAAATATTTAGAACTATGTTACATAACATTGGCAAAATTGCCTTTGACATTTTGAGGTCATTATCAAGTAAAATAAAGATTACTTAAATAAAAGCACAGTCATGATCATGACTATCTGATGGCTGTGGTGGTGACTGAGCAGCTTCCAGCAAGTAGAATGTACAAAGTCAATGCACTGGCCAAAGGCGTGGTTCACATCCATGGTGGGATGATGTAGCAAAGTATAGGAGTTCATAATGCTGTTGAGAACAGCACACAGTAAAGCTTTTGAGTATGTTCACTTTAATTAATTAAATATTAATTAAATAACCTGACCAGTTTCCCCTCCCTCCTCTTCTAGTCCCTTCCCTCAACCTCCCTCTCCCTTCCTCTTCATCCATTCTTTCTCTGTTTGTGTTCATAAAAGGGCAGGCCTCCCATGAATATCAACACAACATGTCATTCTGTTGCAGTACAACTGAGCATCTTACTTTGTATTAAGGCTGGTCAAGGAATAGGATCCCAAAAGCCAATAAAAGATCAGAGACAGTCTCTGTTCCTACTGTTAGGAATCCCACAAGAAGACCAAGCATATATGCAGAGGGCCTTGGCTGGTCCCGTGCCAGCTCACTAGTTTTTGGTTCAGTTTTCAAACATTTGTAATATAATAATTTCTGATTGTACCTGACCACAAGCAAGAGAAATCCCAGAAAGTGGATATGAGGAGACTATACTGTGTTTAAATATTTACTCGGATGTCATATCCTTAGGGAAGAATCCGTGTACAAATGGACTCACTCTGGTCTGCCACTTTGTGGGACTTAAACCTTCTTTATTTCTTCATGATTATTTCTTGGTACCAACATTATATTATTAAGTTTATTTGTTGTTGCTTGTCTCTATTGGCAAGATTTCTGAAGGCAGAAGGCAGAGACTTTGTGACTGACATACTAGGTAACATTCCACCTGACACAGAGAAGAGGCTCAATGATTATTTGCTGTGTGAACTTGCTTGGAGGCTAAATTGCTTGTTTTTACCATATTTTTTAAAAATTCTTTTAATTTTTGAGATTATGATAGATTTGCGTCATTTCCTATTTTCCTTTTCTCCCTTCCAATGCCCCCTAATACCTCTCTGTGGTGGTTTGAGAGAAAATGGCCCCCAAACGGAGTGACTCTATTACAATGTGTAGCTTTTTTTTTTTTTTTTTTTTTTTTTTTATTTTTTATTTTTTATTTTAATTTATTTATTTATTAAGAATTTCTGCCTCGTCCCCACAACCGCTTCCCATTTCCCTCCCCCTCCCCCGATCAAGTCCCCCCCCCCTCATCTGCTCGAAGAGCAATCAGGGTTCCCTGACCTGTGGGAAGCCCAAGGACTGCCCACCTCTATCCAGGTCTCCTAAGGTGAGCATTCAAACTGCCTAGGCTCCCACAAAGCCAGTACGTGCAGTAGGATCAAAAACCCACCGCAATTGTTCTTGAGTTCTCAGTATTCCTCATTGTCCGCTATGTTCAGCTAGTCTGGATTTATCCCATGCTTTTTCAGACCTAGGCCAGCTGGCCTTGGTGAGATCCCAATAGAACATCCCCATTGTCTTAGTGTGTGGGTGCACCCCTCGTGGTCCTGAGTTCCTTGCTCGTGCTCCGTCTCCTTCTGCTCCTGATTTGGACCTTGAGATTTCTGTCCGGTGCTCCCGTGTGGGTCTCTGTCTCTGTCTCCTTTCATCGCCTGATGAAGGTTAATATTCCTGAGGATGCCTATGTGTTTGTCTTTGGATTCACCTTATTTAGCTTCTCTAGGAACATGAATTATAGGCTCAATGTCCTTTATTTATGGCTAGAAACCAAATATGAGTGAGTACATCCCATGTTCCTCTTTTTGGGTCTGGCTTACCTCACTCAGGATAGTGTTTTCTATTTCCATCCATTTGTATGCAAAATTCAAGAAGTCCTTGTTTTTTACTGCTGAGTAATACTCTAATATGTATATATTCCATACTTTCTTCATCCATTCTTCCGTTGAAGGGCATCTAGGTTGTTTCCAGGTTCTGGCTATTACAAACAATGCTGCCATGAACATAGTTGAGCATATACTTTTGTTGTATGATAGGGCCTCTCTTGGGTATATTCCCAAGAGTGGTATTGCTGGGTCCAGGGGTAGGTTGATCCCGAATTTCCTGAGAAACCGAAACACTGCTTTCCAGAGTGGTTGCACAAGTTTGCATTCCCACCAGCAATGGGTGAGTGTACCCCTTTCTCCACAACCTCTCCAGCAAAGGCTATCATTGGTGTTTTTGATTTTAGCCATTCTGACAGGTGTAAGGTGGTATCTTAAAGTTGTCTTGATTTGCATTTCCCTGATCGCTAAGGAAGTTGAGCATGACCTTAAGTGTCTTTTGGCCATTTGAAGTTCTTCTGTTGAGAATTCTCTGTTCAGATCAGTGCCCCATTTTATAATTGGGTTGATTAGCCTTTTACGGTCTAGTTTCTTGAGTTCTTTATATATTTTGGAGATCAAACCTTTGTCAGTTGCAGGGTTGGTGAAGATCTTCTCCCAGTCAGTGGGTTGTCTTTTTGTCTTAGTGACAGTGTCCTTTGCTTTACAGAAGCTTCTCAGCCTCAGGAAGTCCCATTTATTCAATGATGCCCTTAGTGTCTGTGCTGCTGGGGTTATACATAGGAAGTGGTCTCCTGTGCCCATGTGCTGTAGAGTACTTCCCACTTTCTCTTCTATCAGGTTCAGTGTGTTCGGACTGATATTGAGGTCTTTAATCCATTTGGATTTGAGTTTTGTGCATGGTGATAGATATGGATCTATTTTCATTCTTCTACAGATTGACATCCAGTTTTGCCAGCACCATTTGTTGAAGATGCTCTCTTTTTTCCATTGTATACTTTTAGCTCCTTTATCGAAGATCAGGTGTTCATAGGTTTGTGGGTTAATGTCAGGGTCTTCTATTCGATTCCATTGGTCGACTTCTCTGTTTTTATGCCAATACCAAGCTGTTTTCAATACTGTAGCTCTGTAATAGAGTTTGAAGTCAGGGATGGTAATGCCTCCAGACAATCCTTTATTGTATAAGATTGTTTTGGCTATCCTGGGTTTTTTGTTTTTCCATATAAAGTTGATTATTGTCTTCTCCAGATCTGTGAAGAATTTTGATGGGATTTTGATGGGGATTGCATTGAATCTATAGATTGCTTTTGGTAGAATTGCCATTTTTACTATGTTGGTCCTCCCAATCCAAGAGCAAGGGAGGTCTTTCCATTTTCTGGTGTCTTCTTCAATTTCTTTCTTCAAAGACTTATAGTTCTTGTCAAGTAGATCTTTCACTTCCTTGGTCAGGGTTACCCCAAGGTATTTTATGCTATTTGTGGCTATCGTGAAAGGTGATGCTTCTCTGATTTCCCTCTCTGCTTCCTTATCCTTGGTGTATAGGAAGGCAACTGATTTTTTGGAGTTGATCTTGTATCCTGCCACGTTACTAAAGCTGTTTATCAGCTGTAGGAGTTCTTTGGTAGAATTTTTGGGGTCGCTTATGTACACTATCATATCATCTGCAAATAACGAAAGCTTAACTTCTTCCTTTCCAATACGAATCCCCTTGATCTCCTTATGTTGTCTTATTGCTATTGCTAGAATTTCAAGCACTATATTGAAGAGGTATGGCGAGAGTGGACATCCTTGTCGTGTTCCTGATTTTAGTGGGATGGCTTTGAGTTTTTCTCCGTTCAATTTAATGTTAGCTGTTGGCTTGCTGTAAATAGCTTTTATTATATTTAGGTAGGACCCTTGTATCCCTATTCTCTCCAAGACCTTTATCATAAAGGGGTGTTGAATTTTGTCGAATGCTTTTTCCGCATCTAGTGAAATGATCATATGGTTTTTTTCTTTCAGTTTATTTATATGGTGGATTACATTGATAGATTTGCGTATGTTGAACCAGCCCTGCATCTCTGGGATGAAGCCTACTTGATCATAATGGATAATTTTTCTTATGTGTTCTTGGATTCGGTTTGCCATTATTTTATTGAAGATTTTTGCGTCGATGTTCATGAGTGAGATCGGTCTGTAATTCTCTTTCTTGGTTGGGTCTTTTTGTGGTTTTGGTATCAGGGTAACTGTAGCTTCATAAAAGGAATTTGGCAATGACTCTTCTGATTCTATATTGTGAAATACCTTAAGGAGTATAGGTATTAATTCTTCTTGGAAGTTCTGGTAGAATTCTGCATTGAAACCATCTGGTCCTGGGCTTTTTTTCGAAGGGAGATTTTTGATAACCATTTCTAATTCTTCGCGAGAAACCGGTCTATTTAGATCATTCACCTGGTCTTGGTTTAGCTTTGGTATATGATACTTATTTAAAAAAATGTCCATTTCTTTTGTATTTTCCAGTTTTGTGGCATACAGGCTTTTGTAGTAAGATCTAATGATTCTCTGAATTTCCTCTGTGTCTGTGGTTATGTCCCCCTTTTCATTTCTGATCTTATTTATTTGCGTGTTCTCTCTCTGTCGTTTAATTAGTTTGGATAGGGGTTTGTCGATCTTGTTGATTTTCTCCAAGAACCAGCTTTTTGTTTCATTGATTCTTTGGACTGTTTTCTGTGTTTCTATTTTGTTGATTTCAGCCCTCAGTTTTATTATTTCCAGTCTTCTACTTCTCCTGGGCGCGTCTGCTTCTTTTTTTTCTAGAGCTTTCAGGTGTGTTTTTAAGTCCCCAATGTATGCATTCTCCGTTTTCTTTAAGTGGGCACTTAGTGCTATGAACTTTCCTCTTAGCACTGCTTTCATTGTGTCCCATAGGTTTGAGTATGTTGTCCCTTTATTTTCATTAAATTCAAGGAAGACTTTAATTTCTTTCTTGATTTCTTCCTTGACCCAGGCGTGGTTCAGTAGTTGACTGTTCAGTTTCCATGAGTTTGTCGGTTTTTGGGGGGCAGCGTGGTTGTTGCCTTCTAACTTTAATCCGTGATGATCTGATAAGACACAGGTGGACACTGAGATTTTTTTGTATCTGTGGAGGTTTCCTTTGTTTCCGAGTATGTGGTCAATTTTTGAGAAGGTTCCATGAGCTGCAGAGAAGAAGGTATATTCTTTCCTATTTGGGTGGAATGTTCTATAGATGTCTGTTAAGTCCATTTGCTTCATTACCTCCAATAATTCTCTTAATTCTCTATTAGGTTTCTGTCTGATTGACCTGTCCCTTGGAGAGAGAGGTGTGTTGAAGTCTCCTACTACTAGTGTGTGTGGTTTGATGTCTGCCTTGAGTTCTAGTAATATTTCTTTTACATAAGTAGGTGCTTTTATATTGGGGGCGTATATATTCAGGATTGAGACGTCCTCCTGATGAATTGTTCCTGTTATGAGTATAAAGTGACCGTCTCGGTCTCTTCTGATTGATTTTAGTTTGAAGTCAGTTTTGTTAGAAATTAGTATGGCCACACCTGCTTTTTTCTTAGGACCATTTGCTTGAAACACCTTTTCCCAACCCTTTACTCTGAGTAGGTGCCTGTCTTTGTGGTTGAGATGTGTTTCTTGCAAACAGCAGAATGTTGGATCCTGTTTTCGTATCCAATCTTTTAGCCTGTGCCTTTTTATAGGTGAATTGAGCCCATTAATATTAAGTGATATTAATGACCAGTGGTTGTTTACTCCGGTTATTCTTATTGCTTTTGGTAGTAGAGATTGTGTGTCTCCTTTCTTTGAGATGTGCTCGTGAAGGGCCATTAGATGCCTGGGTTATTGTAGGCAGTGTTGGCAGTGGTGGATTCCTTGGGTTGCGATTTTCCTTCTATTACTTTCTGTAGGGCTGGATTTGTGGCTACGTATTGTTTAAATTTGTTCTTATCCTGGAATGTCTTGTTTTCTCCGTTGATAGTGAACGATAGCTTGGCTGGGTATAGTAGTTTGGGTTTGCATCCATGGTCTCTTAGCTTCTGCAGAACCTCTATCCAGGACCTTCTGGCTTTCATAGTTTCCATCGAGAAGTCAGGTGTAAGTCTGATCGGTTTACCTTTATAAGTTACTTGCCCTTTTTCTTTTGCAGCTCTTAATATTCTTTCTTTAACCTGTATATTTTGTGTTTTAATTATTATATGGCGAGGAGATGTTTTTCTTTGATCCAGTCTGTTTGGTGTTCTGTATGTTTCTTGAATATTTAAATGAATTTCTTTCTTTAAGTTGGGAAAGTTTTCTTCCATAATTTTGTTGAAAATATTTTCTGAGCCTTTGAGCTGTGACTCTTCTCCTTCTTCTATTCCTATTATTCTTAGGTTTGGTTTTTTTATTGTGTCCCATAGTTCCTGAATGTTTTGTGTTGAGAATTTGTTGGCTTTGCTGTTTTCTTTGATCTGTTCGTTTATTTTCTCTATGGTGTCCTCAGCATCTGAGAGTCTTTCTTCTAGCTCTTGGATTCTATTGATTATGCTTGTTTCTGTAGACTCAGCTCGTTGGCCTAGATTTTCCATATCCAGCTGGTCCTCAGTTTGTATTTTCTTCTTTGCCTTCATTTCAGTTTTCAATTCTTGAACTGTTTCCATTACCTGTTTGATGGTTTTTTCTTGGTTTCCCAGGGTATCATGTACGTATTTACTCATTTCTTCAAACTTTTTGTTGTACTTCTCATCCATTTCTATAAGGGCATTTTTTACATGTTGTTTAAGGGACTCTATTATCTTCATAAAGTCGATTTTTTCCACTTCTTCTGTGTTAGGTTGTTCAAATACTTCTGTTGTAAGATCATTGGGTTCTGATGTTTTCATGTTGTTTTTCGGATTATTGGGTGAGTTCTTGCCTTGGCGCCTGCCCATCTCCTCCTATTGATCCTATCCAATGGATCCTTTAGAAACCGGATCAGGTTTCCCTGCTGGCCAAGGGCTCCGCTTACAAAATGCCCTCACTCTCTTTTGTGGTTCCTGCTGCAGGCCAAGAACCCTCTCACCCCTCCGAAGGATCTTCAGGACAGGACCAGGCTCCCCTTGTGCCAGTGACCTGGCCAACCAAAGGCCTACCTCTTTGATTCAATTGTAGTAGGGCGATCTGCTCTCCTTATTGCAGCCTGTCCCAGCTGCTTGGGTCTGGCCACCGCTCAGCCTCGTCTGGCGCCGCCGCCGTGCTGCCGCCGCTGCTGCGCCGCGTCTGGCGCCGCCGCCGCCGCTGCGCCGCGTCTGGCGCCGCCGCCGCCGCTGCGCCGCGTCTGGCGCCGCCGCCGCCGCTGCGCCGCGTCTGGCGCCGCCGCCGCCGCTGCGCCGCGTCTGGCGCCGCCGCCGCCGCTGCGCCGCGTCTGGCGCCGCCGCCGCCGCTGCGCCGCGTCTGGCGCCGCCGCCGCCGCTGCGCCGCGTCTGGCGCCGCCGCCGCCGCTGCGCCGCGTCTGGCGCCGCCGCCGCCGCTGCGCCTCTGTGCGTCTGGCGCCGCCGCCGCCGCTGCGCCTCTGTGCGTCTGGCGCCGCCGCCGCCGCTGCGCCTCTGTGCGTCTGGCGCCGCCGCCGCCGCTGCGCCTCTGTGCGTCTGGCGCCGCCGCCGCCGCTGCGCCTCTGTGCGTCTGGCGCCGCCGCCGCCGCTGCGCCTCTGTGCGTCTGGCGCCGCCGCCGCCGCTGCGCCTCTGTGCGTCTGGCGCCGCCGCCGCCGCTGCGCCTCTGTGCGTCTGGCGCCGCCGCCGCCGCTGCGCCTCTGTGCGTCTGGCGCCGCCGCCGCCGCTGCGCCTCTGTGCGTCTGGCGCCGCCGCCGCCGCTGCGCCTCTGTGCGTCTGGCGCCGCCGCCGCCGCTGCGCCTCTGTGCGTCTGGCGCCGCCGCCGCCGCTGCGCCTCTGTGCGTCTGGCGCCGCCGCCGCCGCTGCGCCTCTGTGCGTCTGGCGCCGCCGCCGCCGCTGCGCCTCTGTGCGTCTGGCGCCGCCGCCGCCGCTGCGCCTCTGTGCGTCTGGCGCCGCCGCCGCCGCTGCGCCTCTGTGCGTCTGGCGCCGCCGCCGCCGCTGCGCCTCTGTGCGTCTGGCGCCGCCGCCGCCGCTGCGCCTCTGTGCGTCTGGCGCCGCCGCCGCCGCTGCGCCTCTGTGCGTCTGGCGCCGCCGCCGCCGCTGCGCCTCTGTGCGTCTGGCGCCGCCGCCGCCGCTGCGCCTCTGTGCGTCTGGCGCCGCCGCCGCCGCTGCGCCTCTGTGCGTCTGGCGCCGCCGCCGCCGCTGCGCCTCTGTGCGTCTGGCGCCGCCGCCGCCGCTGCGCCTCTGTGCGTCTGGCGCCGCCGCCGCCGCTGCGCCTCTGTGCGTCTGGCGCCGCCGCCGCCGCTGCGCCTCTGTGCGTCTGGCGCCGCCGCCGCCGCTGCGCCTCTGTGCGTCTGGCGCCGCCGCCGCCGCTGCGCCTCTGTGCGTCTGGCGCCGCCGCCGCTGCGCCTCTGTGCGTCTGGCGCCGCCGCCGCTGCGCCTCTGTGCGTCTGGCGCCGCCGCCGCTGCGCCTCTGTCTACAATGTGTAGCTTGTTGGAGTAGGTGTGGTCTTGTTGGAAGAAGTGTTTCACTGTAGAGGTGGGGGCTTTGAGGTCTCATATATGCTCAAACCATGCCCAGTGTCACAGATCACCTCCTGTTGCTTGTGAGTCAAGATGTAAGAACTCTCAGGTTCTTCTCTAAGCCCCATGTCTTCCTGCATGCTGCCTTGCTTCCTACCATGACCATAATGAGCTAAACCTCTGAACTATAAGCAAACCACCCTAATTAAATGCTTTTTACAAGAATTGCTGTGGTCATGGTGTCTCTTCACAGCAATAGAAGTCCTAACTAAGACATTGCCCTTCTTCTTCTTCTTCTTCTTCTTCTTCTTCTTCTTCTTCTTCTTTCTTCTTCTTCTTCTTCTTCTTCTTCAAATTTATGGCCTCTCTTTTCATAAATTATTGTTATACATATGTATATATGTGCACACACATATATGTTCCCTTTTCCCTGCATCCATTTCAATTGTTGTTGGGTATTTGTTGATCTTTGCCATTCTAACTAGGGTAAGATTAAATCTCAAAATTACTTTGATGTGCACCTCCCTAATTGCTAAGGACAAAGAATTTTTTTTGAGATATTTCTTACACATTGTTTTCTTTTTTTGAGAACTCTCTGTTAATATTATAGGCCCATTTTCTTTTGAAAGGGTCACATTTTTACTTTGTTTTTTGAGTTCTTTGTATATTCTGATATTAATCATTTATCAGAGGCATAGGTAAAATTACCCCTCTCTTGATGATGTGAAACTCTAAGATAACGAATCTGTCTTTCGCCTAAGATAATGACCCTGTCGTTTATTCAGTGTGTGGGGAGCTTTTATCTTCTGGTAACTACTTAGTTACCACACATGCCGCTCTTCGTTAAAGCCACAGCCAAAGTTTAAATGGAATGTAGGGAGTTATGTTTGATGTGCCAATCCATCCCCTACAAAGTCTCACTTTTCATTTCCTGGAATAGTCTTCCTCATCAAGGAAAATTCACTCAGCTGGATCATCTGTCTGATTGGAGAAAGAACAAAAACATCAGGTCTCAGGCTGGAAGTACCATTCAATATTCTAAAATGCTCTGAAGAAAAAGGCTTTTTACAACACACACACACACACACACACACACCAATGATGAATGGCTGAAAAAATAGGAATATTTAACATCCTGATTTCTTTAATACACATTGTATATGTGTTTAGCTACATAATGTGACCCCAATGTACACACATTTAAAAAAAACTGTAAGGTTTTAGTAAGCAAAAATTCCAACTGAACTCATTTCTACACAGTTCTCATGGAATTAGCCTTGTTCTGGTGTGTGTTAAAGGAGCTTTAGTCTTTGTTATAATTTAGTAGCAGACACATTATGTTTCCATAGTGTTAATCTCAGACACTGCATGGCTGTTTTGCTAGGATTTATCCTTGCCCTCTGAGTGCACAGCAGATCTTACACGGTGGCAGACATCATTTTATTGTGTGGAGGAAACTTCATTTCCCAAAGTCTGGAGATGAAGATGCCTCAGAGGTCAGCCAAGTGCTGAATGGAGCGGTTGATGTAATGCTTGAAGGATGGTCGGGGTATTAGAACAGTGCCTTAACACATCGTCTTGAGGCCCAGCTATTTATTTTGTCAGACAATTTCCTTTGTAAGGAAAACATAGCATTAGAAGAGGTGGAATTTGCCTCTGCGTTTGTATGCAAGCTCACACGCATGCCAATTGGCGTGGGTGCACAAAAGGGTACAGTGACAGGTACCAAGGAAAGCAAAGATAAACTGCAAATTAGATCTGCTGTTAGAGACAAAAGGCTTTCCCCTTTTGTCACATTTGTGTTACTTGTTTATGTAATTTTGAGAAGGCTTGCCCTTTCATCTTATAACCACCGTGATGGAGCCTCGCCTTTTTCCAACAGTCAGCACAGTTAGTGTTTGGGGACTTTGCTATTGCATTATTGCTCCAAATCAGTTGATGCTTTGACTTTCCTGATTTCAAATCAGACAGCCAATATTCAACACATTGTTTATCTACCAGATACTTGACTTCTGTGAGATTTACAAATGGCAAGATCAGGTTGTGCTTCGAACAATTTCTGAATTTGTAGCAGATAGAGGGAAGAATTTTATATAATGATCTTATTGTATGGACACTGACCAGACTTCCTCCTTGAGGAAGATGGAAATGGTAGCACGACCCATTGGTAATGCTGGCCAGAGTGAAGGATACAGGATTGTATCTCATTAGCTTTGGGGGCTCAGCTAACTTGTATGCTGTAGCTGGAAGAGGTCTGCCTTCCTTTAGAGCCTGACAATACAATGCTACAGTAGGTCTGAGGTCTGGAATTAGACTCCTTGGTACTAAAAGCCATCTCTTCTTCTACACTGTCATGAGATAGTTGAGGATGCTAGGAATAAAGCAGTTATCAAGCTGATGCTTTGAGTTCATATTCTAGTATCAGGTGGGTGCCCGTGCATGGCTTCTGGTGTGGGTGGCAGCTGGCAGCGCACCATGGCAGGAGTTCAGGTATCAACATCTTAGCTTATATTATCAAGTGAGACACAGTTTCCAAGGACCATGAGGAGAGAAGCCCTTAGAGACCTCAAAGTTAGTGCTATGATTTAAGTATGGCCCATGTCCCCACAAAGGTCTGTGGTTATCCAATCCCTGGATTAGTCAGGGTTCTCTGGAGTAATAGAACTTATAGAATGATCCCATTCTGACTCTCTCTTTACATAATAAGGGGATTTATAAGAATAACTTACCGGCTGTGCTTCAACTAATCCAACAGTGGCTGGCTATGAATGAAAAGTCCAAGAATCTTGTAGTTTATCAGGCCATGAGGCTGGGTGTCTTAGCCGATCTTCAGTGTATGCTGGAATCCTGAAGAAGTAGGCTCTAATACCAGTGAAGGAGTGGACTTGTTAGCAAGAGCAAACAAGCAAAGAGCAAAAGCTTCCTTCTTCCATGTCCTTTTCTAGGCTTCCAGCAGAAGATATGGCCCAGCTTAGAACTGAATTAAAGGTATCCAAATTAAAGGTTTGCCTTCCCATCTCAAAATCTTGATTAGAAGCAGATCTTCCTACTTTAAGTGAAGCAGGAAGTCCTCACAGGTGTGCCTCTACTTTTGGGTTTTAGTTAATTACTGATGTAGTCAAGTTGATGACCAAGAATAGCTAACACAGTCCTCAGGATGCTGCTGTCAAGAAGTGGTGTCTTAGTTTCTCCAAAACAATGCTGTGCACCCTCCCTCCCGTGTTCTATGAGACCAATAATCTTTTATTTACTATTGTGTATACAGTATTCTGATTGCATGTATACCCACAGGCCAGAAGAGGGCACCAGATTTCATTACAGGTGGTTGTGAGCCACGATGTGGTTGCTGGGAATTGAACTCAGGACCTCTGGAAGAGCACTGTAACCACTGAGCCATCTCTCCAGTCCTGAGACCAGTAATCTTTATAATAATGACCAGTTGCCATTTACTGGCTTGAAATAGTTGAACAAAAGTCTGAAAAGATGGGCCTATAACTGAAGTCACATGCTTTCTTTCTGGAAAACTAATTCGGAAATTCTGGCATTTCAAACTTCAGCTGACTTTTGGTACCTCTGTTATCACTGTATTTTTTTCTGCCCTCACTGTGCTACTCTTCCTCACATGAATTTCCTTTTTAGTCTCCTACCTAGTTCTGCCTTTCAGAGATGTTAACTATGAATGCTGACAGTCCTGCTCTCTGTGTTCCGTTTAATTCTTTTCTAAAGCGTTCCCTGGTCTATTCCTGTTCCCTTTGATTCTGGAAATGATGCTAGGTCTCCTGACTTTCTGATCCACTCCGGACAACCAAGTCTACTCTTGGCAGGTGGCCAAATGCATTTGCCTACAACTTGAGGTATCACCATACTCCCGTGGGTTTGACTGACTCACACTCACCCGGGCTATGGGAAGTAAGTGTCAGAGGAACCCAGTTCATTGTCTCTCCTCCTGCGATTTTATAAGCATCATGTGTATTCAAAAGGGCTGGTGAGTTTCTAAAAAAAGATTACCATAAGAACAAGTGTTAAAATTCTCTGTTTAGTCACTACCAGCGATGCCTAAATCCTAACGCAGTATAGGAGGGATCTTGTAACCATGCTGAAATGAGGGTTGGGAGCTAGTCATGTATCAGGATCATAGAAGAATGTGGAACATGTTCTGCTGGTGTTATGCTAGAGGGAATCACAAAGGACCAATTCATAACTCCCTTCATATACATAAAAACATGGTCAGAATTCTAAGCAGTACATTCAAAGATTGCCTAAAGTTGCTCATAAATACTCTGAATGTTAAAGCCCCAGAGACAGAGGTAGTATAGATGGCATGGGAAGCAAGGGAGCATGTTACTTTAAGCCAGGATTAGCATCACGGATACAGACCTTCATGGTTCAGTGCAGAGGTCTTTGCTGTGACCAATGGGCAGTGGGTGAGCAGAACACTTCCTTTGACGAATAAAGTATTGTTTGGTGCAACAAGGAAAATCACCCACCCTATCAACAAGACCGAGCATTTAGCAGTAAGGTTAGATGCAACAGGCCATGTAGCTGAAATGGGCCAAACCAAGTAGATGATCAGAAACATGATTTTAAACTCAGAAAAAGCACACGGAAGGCCAACTCAGACTAATTCACTTGCCACTCCCCTGAGTCTCATCAGTATTTGAAGGTATTCAAAACTAGATTATCTAACAGTTGGGTACCTAGAGAAGTCAAAATATTCAAAACTAGATTATCTAACAGTTGGGTACCTAGAGAAGTCAAAAATAGATAAATGTTGGGGGGCCTCCAGGAATACAGAATCATGTAGTTTACAAACAAACCCAAATGTCTGTCATTAAGAACAGAAGTGAAATATTTTAGAAGATGGTTTTGTTTCGGAAGGAATGATAAAATCGTGTGGAAATAAAAACAGTAGCTCTCATCTCAAAGGAAAAAGAGGGAATTTATTCTGGAGCCAAGTTAGAGTTGCCAAGACCTGGGAAACATGGTTCCATGTCCCCATGTAGAAGCAGTTTGGTGATGTTTTAAAGGAGCAGAACAAATAAAGTCTTAAAGCAAGGAAAAAAAAATACATTGGTGGAAACATCAGAGAGGCAGTTATAGTAAGATAGGAGACTCCTTTAGGCCTCAGATGTATCTGATGACACTCTTGGCTTTTGTGTTAGTGGACCTTAGTCATCAGCTAAGTTAATAGATTCTAGAAGACTTTTATCTATTGGTCACAGGATGTTAGTTGAGACACAGAAATGGTCAAGGAATGGCTATTCAGGGAGATCAAAACTAGCCTGAGACAAGGAAATTAATTGGCACTGGACCTGCAACGTTCCATCCACATCACTGTAGTTCTCATCAGTCTGTCTTTGTACACAGAACTTCTTCCCAGGAATTGTCTTTCACACAGGGCAGCTTAAACAGAGGGGGAAAATCATATTGTGAAATATTGCAAGTCAGAAGGTTAATCATGCCTGCCTAATGTCTTCAAGTAAAGGGAAGAAAGTAGGATCTTTCTGGGAAATAGAAGTGGATAAAATGGTAAAAGTATCCAAGAAAATAGAAAATTATGATATGCAATTAGCATCATGGAAAAATTGTGTTGGTGACTATCGAGGATGGGAGGTGTTTCAATGGATTGTCTAGGGCCCTCTCTGCATTGAGATGGGCCTATTGAGATGATCATGTGAATTTTTATTGTCAAATACATTCACTTATAAGATTTATGAACTTAGTATGTTGAACCATTCCTGATTCTGTGGGATAGAGTCAACTTGATCATGGTGGATAGTCATTTGAATACGTGTCTGGATCTGGTTTGTAAATATTTTATTGAAAAATTTTCATCTGTGTTCACAAGGGTCGCTGGCTTATGTGTCTCTCTTTTTTTCTTGTGTCTTTACTTGGCTTTGGTATTAGAGGCATACTAGTGTTATAGAAGGAATTTGAATGCTTTTTTATTTCTTTTTTCCTTTTTGAGTAATTTAATAGAATTTGACTTTATATCTTCTTTAAAAGTCTGGTAGGATTCTGCTGTGACTCCTGGGCTGCACCATTTTTCTGTCTAAGGCTTTCTACTACCATTTCTACTGTCTTACTTGTTATTGGTTTCAGTTGTTGATTTTTTTTTCGTCTAACATTGGTAGTTATGATGAATATGAAAAGCTGTTCATTTCTTAAATTTTCCAACTTAATGAAATGTGGTTTTTAAGGTCTACTATAATCCTCTCACATTATTCTTAATTACGTTGGTGCTTATTGTAATATTTCCTTGTTAATCTCAGATTCTGTTAATTTTGGCCCTTTCTTTTTTCTTTGGTTAGCTGAACCAAAAATTTGTTTATCTTCTTTGAGAACACAGCTCTTAGATTTGTTGATTCTTTGTTTCTATTTTATTAATTTTGGGTCTGATTTTTATTATTTTCTATTTATTTGGATTTGGTTTGTTTTTTTTAAAAGATGTTTAGTTGCATCATTAAGACATTTATTTGTGATGCTATTTTTGAAAGTGGGATCTTAGAGCTATAAATTTCCCTCGCTGGACTTCTTTCCATGTGTTCCAGAGGTTTTTATTGTGTTGTCTTTCATTTTCATTATATTCCAAAATTTTTATTTCTCTTTTGACCCATTTATCATTCAGAAATGTGTTATTTAATCTTCATGGGTTTATGTAATTCCTAAAGTTTCATTTGTTGTTACATTTAAGTTTTATTGCATTGTGTTCAGATAGGACACACAGAGCTATTTAAGTTTTTCTGAATTTCTTAAGATTTGTTTTGGGTTCTAGGATGTGCTCTGTTTTAGAGAATCTTCCATGGATTCCTGAGAAGAATGTGTGAATATTCTGTTAAGTCCATTTGGTGTATTATGTGACTTAATTTGATTTTTTCTCTATTTTATTTTTGTCCAGATGACCTGTGTATTGGAGAAAGAGGACTACAGAAATTACTTACTTTTACTGAGTTAGGACTAATTTGTGTCTCTCAGCCCAGTAGTATGCTTTGGGTGTGACAGTTTGGTGCATGTACATGTAGAATCATAATGTCTTCTTGGTTAATTATTCCTTGATTAGAATAAAATATTCTTCTAGGCCTCTTGGGATTTGTGCTAGTTTTAGGCCTATTTTGCCAGATATTAAGATAGCAAAGCCTGCCTGCTTCCTGTTCCCCTTTGCATGCAATACTTCTTTTTTCCATCTTTCATTTTAACACAGTTCCTATCTTTGAAAGCAAGGTAGGTTTCTCATAGATAACAGACAGGTTAGATTTTCTCAATTCATTCAGCTAGCCTTTGTTTATTCATTTGAGAAGTGAAGGCCATTACTATTAAGCTTTATTTTTGAAAGATGTGGGATTGCTTTATTTTCTGATTGTGTTCTTAGTTATGTGTTATATTTCAATAATTATAGCTCCATTTTTTTCCTTCTTTAGACTCTTGGCTAATCTCATTCTTTTCTTCTGCCTGAAGTATTGCTTCCAGTATCCTCTGTTGGGGAGGATTCAAGGACATTAATTCTTTCAGTTTTTTTTTATATCATGGAAAGTTTTTCATTGCCCTTCAGCTACGAAAGTTTTACTGGGTTCAGTAGTCTATGTTGTCACCTGGAGTCTTCTATAGCTTAAAGTGCATTGCACAGGGTTCTTTTAGGTTTTTATACTTTCCATTAAGAAATCAGTTGTTATTTATTTATTTTATGTTTAAAGGTATCTTGCTTACTTCTGTGTCTGTGTATCACATGTGTACCTGATGCCTGTGGATGCCAAAAAGGTCACTTGATCCCCTGGAACTAGAACAGATGGATGTGAGCCACTCTGTGGGTGCTAGACATTGAACCCGAGTCCTCTGCAAAGGCGCTTGAGCACTGAGCACTGACCCCTCTCTCCATCCCCTCAGCTGTCATTTTGGTTGGTTTTCCTTTGCATGTGACTTTTTTTTTCTCTTGTGCTTTCAGCATGTTCTCTTTTTTCTGTTTTTACTATACCATGCCACTGGAAGTTTCTTGTCTGTTTTTTCTTATTTGGTATTTGGTGTGCTTCTTGTATCCATGTGGGTGTGTCCTTCTTAATTTGGGGAACTTTTCTTCCATGATCCAGTTGAAGATCTGGTCCACACTGTTGACCTGGGATTTTTCTCCTTTGTCTATGCCCAAAATTTGAAGATTTGATCTTCTCACAGTGTCCTGTAGTTCTTCTATGTTCCTTTTGTGTGTGTTTTATTTATTTTTTCATATTCTTTCCCCCTGTGTTCTTAATGTCCTACTTTATCTTCCCAAGCTGGCTTATAGTCTGTCTTCCACTCGATCCATTTTATTTGTAAGGCTTCCCCCTGAGTTTTCTAATTGGATTGAGTTTTTCGAGCCTATCTTAGTCTCATCCCGAGTTCTCTTCAATATTTTTCTTTACTGAATTCAGTTTAAAAATTCCAAATTGTGGCTGGGCGGTGGAGGCACACGCCTTTAATCCCAGTACTCGGGAGGCATAGGCAGGCGGATCTCTGTGAGTTCGAGACCAGCCTGGTCTACAGAGCTAGTTCCAGGACAGGCTCCAAAGCCACAGAGAAACCCTGTCTCGAAAACACACACAAAAAAATTCCAAATTGTCTTAGTTATTTCATTCAACTGTATATTTGTGTTTTCTCAGCTAACAGTGAAACATTTGTTGGTATATTCTTGAAGTTTATATCATCTCTAAACACATTAAATTTTTTAATAAAGTTTATGACTATACTTTTAAACTCTGTGTCCTGTGTTTCATCTAGGTAATTATTATTGAAGAACAGTTCTATAAGTTTAGTAGGGTTGGGAGTAAGCAGGGCATCCTGTCTTGGCATTTTATACTGTTTATATTTTTGTGGTATGACCTGGTCTTGTGAAGTTCTTTCTTTGTTGTGTGTCTGATGTGAAGTTCTAGCTTGCCTTAAGTTCAACTGGTACAGGAATTGCATGATTGAGCTATGCCAGAAACAGCTGGTCATGAGATGCTCCATTGGAACTAGAGTTGAGAGTGTGGAGGTGGTAAAAGGGCAGATGGGAGTCAGAGGAACTCATCAGGCAAAAGTGATGCTTTAGCTGAATGTTCAGAGGTAGGACTGTGAGTTTTAGGAGATGGTGTGGGGATTTGTGGTGGTCAGAAACTCCATGTTGGCCAAGAAGAGGCATAGGTTTCTAAAAAAAAAAAAAGAAACTCCAAGAAGTAGAATTTTAAGTATGGAATATTAAATAGATCATAGGTGAAATATATTCTACTGTAGGCTGATGTGGGATTCTCCTCTGTATGCCATGAATACCATTGGTTAATAAAGAAACTGTCTTGGGCGTCCTCAAGGAATAGAGGTAGGCAGGGAAAACTAAACTGAATGCTGGGAGAAAGGAAGGGAAGAGTCAGAGAGGAGCCATGTAGCCCCACCAGAGACAGACTCTGGAACTTTACCTGCTAAGCCACAGCCATGTGACATTACACAGATTAATAGAAATGGGTTAAATTAATATGTGAGAGTTAGCCAATAAGAAGCTAGAGCTAATGGGCCAAGCAGTGATTTAAATAATATAGTTTCTGTGTGATTATTTTGGGTCTGAGCTGCCAAGCAGCCAGGAACAAACTAATGGTCTCCTTACTTCACATCCACTCAGAACTGAGGTATAACAAACACTTCTCTTCACATGTGTCATGTGGCTAAGACCTTCCTGTGGTTTGGCCAGGTGGCACACGAGTTGTTGATTTTGTTTTGCTTTTCAAAGTCAGTGTCTTTAATAATCTAGTCTTTCGACATCTAGGACGTGATCCTGGGAGATATTGGACAAATAGGCTGAGATTTAAACTCTCACAAAACTATGGAAATCCTCATCTTATGGCAAACACACTGTTTGGAATCAAAGAGCTGGTTGGGAAATCAAACTTTCTCCTAATATCTGGAGAAAGAGAGAGAAAATCTGCACACAGACTGCACACACTCTTTAAAAAATCTCAGGATGAATGAAATATTGAATGAGAGGCTTACGGGCTTCGCCCGTTTCAACCACTGCTGTTACTGTGTCTCCGGCTCCCTCTCTTCACCTTTATCCAGGAACAAGCTGAGTTCCTGTGTCAAAGCTTGACCCATACAGTAATGTTGCCTGTATTCTTCATTCTTTATGGTGCTTGTTCCCATGTGTGTTTATAATATATATCATCTTTAAAATAGAAATCCATCAGAGTGAGGATATTCGTATTTGTGATTATTTTCTCAGAACCTCAAATACTGTTGGATATTTGATGACTTAATGTATGTATTAAATAATGGAACCAATTTTTAAGAGATGGTTAAAATTGTATTGCAATTGTTGGTTTCTAGAAAAAATGCAACATACAAAATTCATTATAAGAAAAACATTCTATAAATACAGAAAAATATACATTAAAATAAATGTAGATGTATAATTTATATGTATATAAACTTTTTTATATAAAACCAACCAATATTTATTTGTATATATGAAAGCATAAACTGGCATTTGAACACTCCCAAAAGCTGAATTAAGTAAAAAAAAAAATAGTTTATTGACTTTTAGGAAGCTAAGGCTAGAGAACCAGCTCTAGAGGATCTCCTTGTCTTAAAAAAAGAGAGAAAGTTTGATAATCACCTCATTAAAGACTCAGACATCAAATAAGCAAATGAGAAGCACTGCATCATAGGGCAACAGAGTTTAGTTCCCAGGATACATGTCAGGTGGTTTCCAACTGCCTGTTAACTCGAGCTTTAGGGTATCCAAACCCCTCTTCTGGCCTCTGAGAATGCCTACGTTCATACACATACTCATAATTAAATATAAAATAAATCTTTAAAGAATGGTTGTTCTGTATTAAATGATTATTTAGTGACTTGGTGCTCTTACCTCGGGATTCTTTTTTGTTACACAAAACTGCTCTGTAACGAATACGAAGACTGAATTATCAAATAGTGTGGGTCAACACTCTGGGGTCACTCTGCTTGGCTTTGTAAAGAGCAGTGCTGTCTACTCATCCAGCTCATTGGTATGACCTTGAAACCAGGGTTGATTGGAGGACTTGGAGCAGCATCGAGCTGGGCGGGCAGGAGACAAGGTCACCTGTGATGTGACTGTCACAGAGATGAGAAACCAGACATAAGATGCATGAAGTTGCCAAGGTTACGGCAGGGGAAATGGAAATGTGCATAGTGGTGAAGGAAGCTCACGAACTTAGGGAGCCCTGGGCTTGGCAGCATGAAAATGAGAGAAATGAGGCCAACACCCAACCCCTGGGAAATCCAGGTAGCCCCACATCTGGTTTTTAAACGTGTGACACATTTTTGGAGGATCTTGTTGTATGCAAGAGTGGTTTAAGCTGAGTCTACTGTTTCTTTTGTTGCTTTCTTTTTAAAATACTGTTTTTTTTTTAATTACAAAAATAACACTCGTTCATTGTGGAAATGTACATAAAGCCACTGGAATTAAGGGAAAAGCTGAGTTTTCCCAATATGTCATTCATTCCTACAGCACTATTGCTCTGCCCAGAATGGCATTTGCCTCCTTCAAAGCTCCTAACTTAACCATGCATCCACAGCATTTTTCTACACCCACTATCAAGCTACGCTTCCCATTTTGTTTTATACCAACCATATCACTGCACATATACATTTCAACAAATTGCTTTAACACATACATTTTCTGCCATCTAAGTACTAAACAGGCCCCACCCACTTTAGCTTTGGAGAGCTGATGAAATCAGGGATCTTTAGGGTGATTTGGCTACGTACAATAGTAGTATTTTCTATTTAAATACACGGACTACGTTTTTAAAGAGGAGTCAATTTATCACATTCACTTTCTTTTCCCCTCCCTCCCTCCCTCCCTCCCTCCCCCCTCCCTCCCTCCCTCCTCCCTCCCTCCCTCCCTCCTCCTCCCCTTCACTTGCTTGCTTGTGCTCTCCCTTTCTTGCTTTCTGCTTGACTTACTGATCAGGGTCTCCTGTAGCTTTTGCTGGCCTCAAACTCACTGAGCAATGAAGATGGCCTTGAACCTCTGATCCACTTTCCTAAGTACTGGGATTATAGGAGCACATTTCCATGCCATGTATTTTCTCAGTATAAAATACATCTTTTGGGTACATTCTTAGAATTTCTTAGGTTTTACTGTACAGACTTAAATTCCTTTATTGGTATGGCCAGGGTGTCCTCAAACAGTTGTAATATTCTGTCCTCCCTACAATGGCACTTATTTTCCCCTACCTTATACCTGGGAGATGCTGCCACACATTCAGATCATCTCCAAACTTTAAGGAAGTACACAGCATATTAGTTTTAATTCACTTTTCATTATGACTGAGATGCCCATTTTCTTACTATGTACCCTTTTCATTTCCTATGGTGCTGTACGGTGCTGTTCGTCTCTTTTAATGGTGAATAAATCTACTTGCAAATGAAGGGTGTTATCTGTCTGTTACCTGAGCCTACATCTTTTATCCATTTGGGATTATTTCTCTAGGTTTTAGTGGTATATAGTGTTCAGAAGAAAATTTTATGTTTTTATGTGGTCAAACACAGACACATCCATAGACAAGAATTTCTGTGACTTTCATACAATTCCACACTACTTTTTTTTGTGCCTGTGAGAGTGAAATGGTTTTGTAATTGGTCAGTGTATTTTCTGGACAGGAAAAAGTAATCCTATAAAGGTAACAGAGTTTCATTTTGAGCCTAATCCAGGTCCACACTGAGAGTTTTATCTTTCTGGGTGACTGACAGTACATGAGAATTTTCACTTCGCAAATAGCATGACCTAATTAACAGGGGAATTTTGACAATAATCTTCTCCCAATAGAAGGCTTCTGTTTTCAGAAGGCACCCCACCTCCACAGTCTACAGCACTCCCCGTGTTCTTTTCTGTGTCTTAAGCAGGCATGGCAGTAAGAAATGCTAAAGCTTTGTGGACATTGTATCCCACTGGTGTGAGGGCAGAAGAGTTTGCCTGAGGTACTGTAAACATAAAGTCCTGGTGAAAGGTAGTAACCACCTTAATCTGGGTATACTGTAGAGTCCTGGGTCCATAAGGGCTCCAGCTATCAGGGACTCTCTGTCGTTTTCCACTATCTCTGGGTATCACTGTGTTTGTGCTACACAGGCTGTGTTATCAGCAGAACGAAGACCTCGTCCTTCTCTTGAATCGCCTTTGTCAGGCTTTGTGTAACAGCGATGAGAAAGCACGGATGCCACCTCAGACCAGGGACTGTCTCTGCCACCACCATCCCTACCTTCTCTCTTCTTTGTTTTTCTATTGTCTTTACTGCCATGCCTGTGACAGAATAAGCTGTGAACAAATACATTGTCTTTGTGTTACAAAAGAGTTCCATACTAGCCCAGGATGGAGTAAAACATAGATTTATTTGGGGGCAAACTCACAGAAAGAGTAAAGTCTGCAGTCCTCTGCATGCCTGGGGAACGGGAAACAAATCCAACCACCAAGGGGCTCATGCATGCCCCTACAACTGCATTATAGTACAAAAGACCATGCCCAACGTGGGCTAGCATCCCAAAGGCCATAGGCTGAAGGTGTTCCCACAGCACCTCCCTCTTTTGTCTACATAAAAGTTTTAAGACCAATACAAAACTATATACAATAAGAGCAAATATCAAGTATAAAAATTAGAATTGCAACCAGCATGAACAACATCAAGCAAGAAATATATGTTAAATGTTTTTTAATATTTATCCTATCCTAAGGAGTCTAAGTTTATATTAGAAATGGCTTGACTAAGTCATGAGAGGAAAGTGACTATAGCTATCTAGTCTTCAATCCCATCAAAGACATGAGAAGGGAAATAATATTGCCTGAGACAGGAAATAATATTACTTGAGTAAACAACTTTGAGTTACTTGAGTCAAGCAACTTCCAAAAGTTGCAAGAAATAACAGAGACAACCAGCTACCTGGGAAATCACTCAAAGTCTCATTTACAATGTTGGGGCAACCAACTTTGGCTAAGGCCTAGAGTAATTGACAGACCATTTTTAGAGGCAGGAAATTTTGAAAAACTGTATTACTCTGGCTTGGCAAGGGTTGATAGTTTTTTTGCTTGTATCCTGCTTGTCCAGTCTGGACATTGTTCATTTTCTTAGTGGTCAAGGCAGGGGCAGTTCTTTGCCCAAAGGCCAGTTTTGGCAAGAAGAAAACAAGCTCTAAGTGGAATGTCCTTGGTGTTCAATGTTTTCTTGGGAATAGATTGATGCTTTCAGGAGAAATTGTGTCTCACATCAACAGAATTCTAAGTTATTTAAATACCATATTTTACAGTTTTTTGAGGTGGTTGAAGATTACATATCTATGTAGAATACAGTCTCTATGCATATAAGGAACCTGATTAGTCTAACTATAAGTATGACAAGCATGGATGATTATTGACCTGTAATTCTTATACCTATATAGCTTAAAGACTAAGTCTTTATATTAAAATATTAAACTATTTTTTAAACAAACGTACAGCAAATGAGGGTAATGATTTCAAAATGTAAACAACGTGTAAGTATCTTGATCAGCGGTAGAAATGTATAGTGTAATATGATAAATATATCCTAAAATTGCATCAATATGCAAAATATCTTAAGCAGAGGTGGAAACATGCATGCATACAATATGACAAAATAACTTTGCATAGGTCTACAAATATTGTAAACAGAAATAGAAACAAATTTGATATAACCAGTATAATTTTTTTTCAGAATTAATTGATGCCTGTGTAGCACAAGCTCTAGGAAGGGCCTCGGGGGAAACATCACGATAACAAAGTTTGTGCTGACATGATGAAAATCAGCTGTAGCCACTCCCAGAACTAAGCTCTTGGTGCACTCTCCATTAAGACATGATGGGGCTGGGTGTGTTCATTCTTCTTCTTGTTGTGACCAAATATCTGCTCAGATGCAGCTCATGGGAGGAAGGGTTTATTCATCTTTCAATTGGAGGGGAAATAATCCATCATGCAGGGGCAGACAAGCAGGCCACGTGGCTCCACGGTGGCAATATGTGCAGCTGGGCACTCTCACATTTTAGAACAAGAAGTAAGGCATGAACAGGATTGGGGCTCAGATATAAAACCTCAAGATACAGTCCCCACTTCCTCTATTAGGACTCCACCTCTGACAGGTTACATAGCCTTCCAGAAAGGCTTCAACAGCTGGAAGCCAGGGGTTTAAACTTGTGCTCCTATGAGGAAATTCCACAATGAAACCATCACAATGGGAGAGTTTTGGAGAGACTCTGTTAGAAAGGTATAAATAATTCTTTGTGGATATGAGATTAGAAGGATCTTTTTATGGGTTGATTTTGCACAATCCCTTGCTGACTAGATAGAATGCAGGCTTCTTTATCAAATCTGGGAGGCTAAGCAGTAAGATTTCTTTATATAACATGGAATACAGTTTTGTTTATTAAAACTATTTTTTGATAATTTCATACATGAATACATATTTAGATCATATTCACCCCATTTCTTTGCCTTTCCAAACTTCTTGTCCTTTTCTTTTTTTTTTTTTTTGATAACCTACAGAGTCCAATTTGTGTGCCTAAATATTTGCAGGTGTGGAGCCACCCTAAGAAAATCTATCAGGAGATTCTCAGTGAGGGATGGTAGCTCTTGAGTTCCTTCCCCCCACATCTAATAGCTTTAGATGTATAACTAGCTGCATTCATAAAATTCATTACTGAAGGAAAGATATGGCCGATAAAATAGCACAGACAGATTTGTGGTAGACACCTGCAGTCCTAGCACTTGTGAAGCTGAGGCAGGAGGGTCATGAGCTTGAGGTCAGACCACACTGCACAGCGAGAGTGTCTCAAAAACACAAGCCCAAACAAAGGAAACCAGATTTAGTCAAATAATTTTGAAGTAGTTTATGTAATTTTAAAGAAAACCGAGGATGTTTGGTGTATGTTTCTAAGTGTTTGAAGAACTTGAGTTCATAGTAGGTTTTGCTTATATCCATGGATAAACATCAAAAACAAAAACAAAAAAATAATAACAAAAGAAAAACAAATGAAGTACAAGGTTTGACGTTGTTCTGTAGCTCACACTGGCTGCCTTCTGCCCTGGCTTCACTCTTCGCACCTGCTGTGTGGATAGTGCTTTACTCTTTGGCTACAGGAGCATTAGGGTAACCCCAGCCCTATCTATGCAGAGTCACATTCAGGGAAGTTTGGAGCACTGCCTGCCTAGTGTACCACAAAGATTGATAGAGAGGAGCTGACAATGAAGAATATCAGATTACTGGAGACATAGCCTTATACTTTAGGGAATTATATTGGTGATTGACGTGTCTCTGAACTAGATGAAAGAGAACATAAAACCAAGACTTGGCCAACAGAAATGAAGCCATTCTGCTCCAATCTTGCACATTAAGCGAAACCTCTTGGGCCCAGAGAACAGGGTGTATTGTAGCCTTACCATCCACTGCATTTGAAAGTTCAGGACATCCATGTTAAGTGTGAATTTCAGAAGAATAATGAATAACCTGTTGTATGTATTCCATGTAGTATTTGGAATTTAGTCGTGTTAAAATAATTGTTCCATATTTGAAGTTCAAATGCAACTGGGTGTCCTGTATTTTACCTGGCAACGGTCGTCAAGGATGCTGCCATGGCGCCCTGGCAGGCTTTGCAGCTTTTAAAGGATGTCCTATTTTTTTGAGAGCTGAATTGCATCTTTATTGCCTCCTGGAGTTCGGTCATTTCCATCCTGAAGCATATTTTACACAGGCTCCTGCCCATATGAAAATGTTTCACATCAGAAAAAGGCTTATTACTTTGTTTAGACTCTCTGTTCTCTTTTGATTTTTGTCTGGTTGTATCTAGCATGAGGACTTGGTATGTGTGCTCTTGGGGAGATAATGATTTGAACCTTGAAACACAGCAAATGCTTCAGCATAACTGAAGGGAAACTGGGTTTAAAAGTTGCGATTTAGATTCACATAATTTGGGGCATGATCTTGAGTTGTTGAGGTGCTAGATGTGACTCGCATGATCCCATTAGGTACAAGCCTTGGTCTCCAGAAATGGTCATGGAAGTTCACTCTATTTCCTGGAAAGAGACTATTGTCCTTTCCCTCCCTTACTATTTTAATTATGTTTGCATACATATAACCTGAAAAATTAGCATCATTAACAATTCAGTTGTTGGGTTCAGTGAGAGCAGCCAGAGATCTAGTTTTCCTGTTGCTGTGCGGGTGTGAAGAGAGGGTTTTATGTAATCCAGGGTGGCCGGGAGCAGGGTGGGGTTAGGATCACCTCGAATTCCTGATCTGCCTGCAGGGATGATGGACCTGTGTGTCCTTGCTCTGCTTTAGAAGATATTGTGGAAGCCGGGCGGTGGTGGCGCACGCCTTTAATCCCAGCACTCGGGAGGCAGAGGCAGGCGGATTTCTGTGAGTTCGAGACCAGCCTGGTCTACAAGAGCTAGTTCCAGGACAGGCTCCAAAACCACAGAGAAACCCTGTCTCGAAAAATCCAAAAAAAAAAAAAAAGAAGATATTGTGGAGTAGAACCCAGGTCCTTTGGGGTGCTGGGCTGCTTCCAAGTTTCTTTATATGTCTTACACTTTTTTTTTAATTGAAAACTAAACATTTGACTATAGTGTAACAACCCTGGAGGTCAATTCTGTATTACTGGAGGTGATTTTCATTATGGCTTCTATGTGGAGTTTTGGTTGGTAGAATCTGTCTGTGTTTATCCTCAGTCTGAGATATATTTCAAGGCCTTTACTGAGTATGCTGATTTCTTTCTCCCTCCCCCTTCCTTCCCCCCTTCCCCTAAACTCCCTTTCCTTCCCCTAAACTATCCCATGTACCATTTATCTCCTTGCTCTCTTTCAGATTCATGACCTCATTTTCACTAATTGTTGTTTTACACACACACACACACACACACACACACACACACGTGCACATGTGTGTGTCGTGGGCTCTCCCCTATCCACTCTGGCATGTCTGCCATTGTTGTCCTTGTCCAGCACATGTTTAAGCTGCACAATGGTGAAACTTTGTGGATGCAGCTATGACATTCTTAGGAGACACAACCTCACAGCAAATTCTCTGTTCCTTGATCTCTTCTTCAATATTCCCTGGGGTTTAGGTGTGGGGATTGTATTGTAGATGCATCTATTGGGACTGAGCACCACAACTCCACATTTTGCCTGGGTACGGCCTGTTGTAGACTATTTCTTTAAGATGTATTACATTTGTTTATACTGTAGAACATTTGTTTTAATGATGAAAAGATGTGCTGCATTCTTTTATGTTGCATTTGTTTAACTCTGTGAAGCTGTGATTACTTTGCCTGTCTGAAACACCTTGTTATTGGCTGAATGGCCAATCAAGGCAGGAAAAAGGATAGACCAGAGAAAGGATAGGCGGGGCTGGCAGGCAGAGAGAATAGACAGAGGAGAAATATGGGAGGGGAGAGAGATTAAGAAGCAAGAGAAGGAGGAAGACTCAAGGGGTCAGCCATTCAGCCACACAGCAAGCCACGGAGTCAGAGTGAAAGTAAGATTACAGAAATAAGAAAAGGAAAAAGTCCAGAGGCAAAAGACAGCCGGGATAATTTAAGAAAAGCTGGCTAGAAATAAGCCAAGCTAAGACCAAAATTTATAAGAAATAATAAGCCTCCATGTCATGATTTGGGAGCTTTGTGGCAGGTCCCTCCAAAAAGCAAAGAGCTAAGGAACCAAAGAGTAAAAACCAAACACCAACAGCACTCTCCAGCAGTAGTCTCTCTCTTCTGCCAAGAGACATTTCCTTGATGAGGGGCAAAGACTTCATTTATCTGTGGGATTACAGTTGTGAGCCACCCAGCCAGCAACTAGAGTCACTATCTTAACAGCATGTCATTCAAACCGATGCCACACTGTCTATGGGCAATGTCAGGTGACACCTTGTATTTTGATGAAACGCAGATGAAGTGGGAAGGTAGCTGTGAGAAGTGTCAAGAATATCTACATGATTAAGTGCCTATCTGTGGTGCGCTGTACCATCTTCTAGCAACAATGCTTTTATTATTCATCTTTGCAGGACTTCTTTGCATAGTGGAGGGTGTAGCAGAGTTATCGGACTACAAAGAATCAAGGTATGTTATCTATTGGGCTTTTGGAGGACCCCCACCCCCAAATTCACTTCAGAGCGGGAATAGGCAGATGAGGCTCTGTTCACAGCGCCCAGGCTTGCATTTAGATTTCCTTAACACGACTCCTTAGAACTCTCATGCTGTAGTGGCCGTTGGACAGTTTGGAGAACATGGTCTCTTCCCACTTTTATGCCTCTTCCTTTAATGGAGTCCAGCTAGCTCTTTCCTCATTGCTTCCCTTTACTCCTCACATTCGAAAGCAACAACGTGACAACCCATGGGGGATTGCAGAACTGTTCGTTCGGCAAGTAATTGCCAAATCTTTATTATTTTTAATGTGTATTTGTCTTTGTATATGTGGGGGGCTCAGCCATAATGTTTGGGATGGTCTATAGTTACAAGCTTAGAGGGGAACTGGTTTTGTGAGGAATTTATCGCTGAAAGCTCCCACGCCTGTTTAGATACAAACTGCCTTATTTAGATCAACTTCATAAGAATCAAGTTGCTACTATGTGTGTCCTTTCTGCTCATCTCATTATGTTTGACAAATTTTTTCAGAGCCACAGTGAGAAAGAGCATTACTGATTAGGCTGTTGGTCCTGTGTCCTGGTGCAACTCTATCCAGGGTACCATTATATACCCACAAAGCATGCCAGTGATGACAATGGACTTGATCAGAGATAACAAATCAAAGATGCGTGTAGAACAATTGATAGAGTTAGAGATTTTAACATGGAACAAGTTGGGTCCTGGAAAAGACTGCTACCTCTGTTGAGCCCTGTGTTCAAAATGACACACAGGTGATTCCTCGTCATAAACGTATTTTCTCTCTTCAAAATATCCCTCACGTTAGACTGAATGATAAAATATAATTCTTGTTTGTGATAAGGGAGGTAATTATTATTATTCAAAAATAAGTGTCCTCCTGTCCTAAAAAGACAAAACAAAAATTCCAATAATTGTGACCTTGCAGATTGTGAGCTGAAGGATAATGACGTAAGAGGATGTCCTTGTCTTCCTTCCACGTAGAGGAATCTGGTCTGATGAACATAATTGATACAAGCAATATAGGAAATATCATTCCAGATGTAGGTTGGGAAATAGCATGGAATGTCTTGACTGATGCGGAAACTTGGGTGTCTCAAAGGCTGTAATGTTGGAGAGACCAGTCTCAAGGAGGCAAGTGTTGATGATGGTCATAGGCCTATGACATCTATTTTCTTTACTAAGTGGTAGAGGGAAATCCATTTAAGTAATAATTATTCTTCTGCTGTGCAAATATCTCAATATATGATATCTTAGTTGGGTGTTTTCAAAATAAACTTTGAAGCAAAGTTTGGGGGCAAACAGTTTATTTAGGAGCTTTAGAGAACACCAAGGGGGTGGAGAAGTGAGTTAGCGAAAGTCAGTTGTCTTGTAAATGCTGGCAACTGTGTGGCAATGAGAACAAAATTCTGCATGGATGCCCTTGGAAACATAGAAACATTTCCCAGAGTTCTCCACTCTAGAGAAAAAGAGGGGCTAGGGTATTTCTGTTAAAGTTGGTGTAAATCCCCAGGATTTCTCACTGGGTTGCTGCTCACATCCGCCTGTTATGTTTGAAATCACATAAGACATGGACATTCCACAAGAAGAGCTGGGAACCATAGTCAGGTGGCATCTACAGTTAGAGGATTAAGCCTAGTGGTCATTCTGAGAATGAATGAATCAGTTCAGTCCGGTTGTTCCTCTATTTGAGAGACAAATCTGATAGAGACCAGGTGACAGCTGTGTATGATTTATGACTTGGCAGTGTGACAGGACCCTGAAGTTTGGTTATACTTTTGTTTATGACTCGTTGTCTCATTCCTTTGCCACAACTGATAGTTGAGTTGTATTAGAAATGAGAGTTGAAGGGAGGTAAGAAGACCATCAATGACAAATTTCAATTTTATCATTGCTCTCTAAGTCCACAAATTATGCCCGGTATTCCCCCTAATTCTGTTTTCTTGAAAGTTAGTAGATAGCATCACTTGGAAAACAGGATGTTTAATAAATATTGAAAGATCATAATGAGATACTTTGTGAATTTCCTGCCCTCTGGGAGTTTTCAAGCTGATACTGAGTTTTCTTGCTCTTACTCATCTTTATCCATTTAATTATAGCCATTACATCAACATAAATAATTCCTTCCACCGACAGAAGTTATTAACTAGTTTCATTCTTTATCTTTAATCTTCAAAGTCTGAATTATATAATCTAATGATCTGGGATGATTCACTCTGAACTTGTAGATCAGCTTCCTAGTTTCATATCCGCCACTTTGACCAGATTAAATTTCATGTTAGCGAGAAACACAACCACGATACTGGTTGGTATTTTAATTACTAGAAACTTTCTCTAGTTCATATACAATATATGCCTATGTGTGTGAGTGTGTGAGTGTGTTAGAGAGAGAGGGGGAGGGAGAGGGAGGGAGAGGGGAGGGAGGGAGGGAGGAAGGGAGGGAGAGGGGAGGGAGGGAGGAAGGGAGGGAGGGAGGGAGGGAGAGGGGAGGGAGGGAGGGAGGAAGGGAGGGAGGGAGGGAGGGAGGGAGGGAGGGAGAGAGAGGGTGTGATTGGTATTTAGCTTTCTATGTACTCCTCCTGTTCTGAGTCAATTCTGGCACATATGCCAAAGGGTTTATAAGTCCTTGATATGTTTCTTGACATTAAATTTGGGATTTTGTTGTAAGCACTGGTGGCAGAGGTGCTTGTACCTCAGGGAGTGTCACACGATACTATTCCGTGCAGCTGTGAGGATCCACAGAGTGGAGGTTTGTGAGTGATCTTTTATTCCACTCATACGTATTCTACTCTGGGGGTTATCGGGAATTTTGATAGTGTGAAAGAAGACCTATAGGCTTGTGAAAACTAGGTTTCACAATGACCTAGAAGGCTCTCAGGACCTGTCCATTCCGTCTCCCCTCCTTGTTGCACTTCTCAGGTTCCCTCAGCCTGTAGGAGCCTGAGCTACATCTCTACTTCATTGTTTTCTGGCTGAGGACTCCATCCCCATCAGTTCTCTGCCTCCTCCTGGTCAGTCCCACCTGTACTACCGTATCTTCATGCAGCATCCTCTCTCACGGCTTTTGCTTCAGCTTATGGATCATTCCTAAGAATGTTTTCCTAACTCTCAGAGGTCAAAATGCCTCCTTCCCCTTATACAGATGCCCAGATGTTCCCTGTCCCACGATGATAGTTTGGTTCTTTTATTATTTTATTATATGAAGTAGGCTTTTATTTGTGTTTTTTGTTGGGGACTTGTTATTTATCCCTTTCTCCTGGAATAACTTTGAGGGTTTGGCTGCATCTATAAGGGGATGTCTTAAATGACAGTTGATATGAAAAGATGTGGCCCACTATAGGTGGTGTCATCCCTAAGTAAGTGAGCCTGGGCTGTATGAGAAAGCTGCCTGAACACGAGCCTCTGTGGAAGCCAGAGAGTGAAACATCAAGCATTGTTTCTTACCCAGGTTCTTGTGTTGAGTTCTCGTCCTGGCTTCACTCAGTGATGGACAATTGGAAATAGAAGAAATGAGCCCATCCCTCCTCAAGTTGTTTTGGTTAGAGTGTTTTTATCACAGTAACAGAACACTAGGCTAGAATAGTTAACTAAATAAAAACTAAAACAGTTCATTTTGACACAGAATCTCATTCGTCACACTCCAAAAAGAAGGGCTTTTATTATTCTTATACTTAGGGTTTGATCTATAGCGGGTGGCACTGGAAATTTTTGATATTTCTTTGATTACCTCAGGCTTTCTGGAAGCAAGGCTTGCAGGGTACATTTGAAAGTTAACCATTGTCTGTATTTCATTAGTCAGAAAACACCATCTAGTCCCCTATTTTGGCCACCAGAGTTAAATATAATAATGTCAGGGCCTGGCAGGGATGAATTACCATCCCCAACTACCAGTAGAATAAGGACAATTTACTGGCCCTGATGATTATGTCTATAATCCCAGGGAGCTTGAGTCAGGAGGATGGCCTCCTTGGGCTACAGACTGAGCTTACGCTCAGCCTCAGGAGCATAGTGAGCCACTGTCTTAAAAATAAAAATGAGATCTGAGGCTCACTGGTATAGTACTTTCTTTGAATGCCCAAAGCCTTGGGTTCAATCTCCATTTCCTAACTTCTACCCAAACCCCAAAATAAAAGAGGGGGAAAATAAATGAAGAATACTCAAGGGGCAAACTCTACTATCCAGAGAAAACAGGTAGACCCCACAGTCAAATACTGGCCATAAACCATGAACTGCAGGCTGCTGTTGCTATAGTCAACACACATACACACTCACACATAATATAATATAAATGTTGATGTAAATATATATAAAATTATATTAAACATATATTCTGTTTTTAAAGAAAAAAGTGTCTATCTTAGACAACATTGCAGGCAGCTTCCCAGTTGGTAAGGAGGGGCTGATGGGAAGTAACTCTCTAGATTTCTCAGAACTTCCCTAAATTTTAAGTGTGGAATATAAAATAAAATTTTAAAGTAATCAGACTCCTGGGATTTTAGATGCCAATGAAAAGGCAGTGAGCATATCTCTGCACTCTGTAATAAGTCTGTTTTGAGAAAATAAATCCCCATGACTCCCAGGTGGTGGGAAAGGGTTTCCCAGCATTCCTGCTTGCTGACTTCATTTCTTTTCCATGAGAAGGCTCTGAATCCTTGACCAAGACTTTTGAAAAAAACCTGTAATGAAGTCATTTTAAAAATTCAATCATAGTTTGATCATTTTAAAATCTAAAGTATAAGTGAATTATTGGAACAATGTCTACATGGTGAGAGGAGGTGATGGCAATTCTATATTTCAGACATAGTTCAGCATGCCTTGTCCAATAAGGAGAAGGTGAAAGCCCAGGAACACATTTTATATAGTAACCCACGTGCCTTCAGGCAAAGGTGGCCGACACAGACACCGTTCTGTAGGGTTTATAGCTTTTTTTACAGTCTGTTCTTCCTGGGTGCTGTGTTCATATTCCCCTCACACTCATATGAAAACTTGATGCCCAGTAGAGCTGCTTATGAGAGAGAGAAAGAGAGAGAGAGAGAGAGAGAGAGAGAGAGAGAGAGAGAGAGAGAAGAGAAGAGAGGGAGGGAGGGTGGGAGGGAGGGAGAGAGAGAGAGAGAGAGAGAGAGAGCTATTGCAGATAATTAGAAAGTGAGTCTGAGCCTTCAGAATGAAATCAGTGTCTTAAATTGGGATCCAGGCAGCTCCCTCAATCCTACCTGTGAGGTGGCATTGACAACCTTTGATGAAGCAGGAACTGAGACTTCACTGGGCGTAAAACTTGATGCCACCTTCATCTTAGACTTCCCATTCAAATAAGAGTATATTCATTATAGCTTACAAATCTTAAATTATATAAATGATTTTATTTATTAGAATTAATGTTGTGCATAGACAAATATATATTTATATTTAATAAACAATTTTAATAATATATCATACATTGGTGTTATGTAGAAGTCAATATATGTATATTTACATGTATACCTAATTATACAGGCAATACACACACACACACACACACACACACACACACATACATTTATAGATTCATGCAGGCTAAATACCCATACACAGAAACAGGTAAATATATAAAACAATAAAATGCATCTTCCTTCTGTTTCCTGGGTGGGACTAATTCTTCCTTCTTGCCCCCCCCCCCCCCCATCTACCAAACGCCTTTGTGTCACCTGCAGACCATCACCGTCATCTTCATCCTCATCTCCAGGGATTCTGAATTCTCCTTCCAGGAGCACCTGGTCCTAAGCCCCTTGATCACTTTGTATGGCCTGTATTAGCTTTATATCTAAAGCCGAAATCAGCAAAGGCAGGGACAGGAGGCAACAAGCCCCTATTTCCTAGCTTTGGCTGCTTCCTACCTTCTAAAGTCATGCAGTTTCCTTTGGTCTACAGACACCTACTAGAGGACCCGAGGCTCCCTAAAGCTGCTCTTGCTAGTGCTCTCAGGCTTGGCAGTCTTCTGCATGGTAATGACTGAAACCTTTGGAGCTAGCCTCTCTAGTCACCAATCGTGATGTTCTGCAATGATTGATAATTGCCATCAATATGTTCCTAATGCTCTTGTCAATATGTTCTTCTTTCTTCTGGCTGAAAAATAAGATAAAATGAAAATGTAAAGCTTTTGTTAGCTCCACACCTATGAGAGAAGGGTAAACATCTCCCATTCACGTCATCTGGTTCTGAGTCAAAAGAAACTCAAGTCTGCAGAGGAAAAAACAATCAATAGTATTAGAACCCCCGAAGATCTGCTCCTTGAGTTTATTTTCGCCCTGAATAATTCTCTTTGTGGCCCGAAATAGAATTTTAATGATGGACTCATCAGTTTGCCAGCTTGTGAAATTTACTGGGAAATGTGAGGGTAACTGCTTCCTCTTCTTAGAAGCCTGAAAATGCCAGCTCATGTTCTTGTAGTACTTAGTCTGGCTTTGGAGATAATCTTTTCTTTTCTAACTTATTTTTTTGTGAGACACAATGTGGACTTACCTTAATTAGGGAAAGGGTGGACTTTTATCTTTCAGGAGTTTGCATCTCCAATGCTAGTTATAGCTCCAATCTCTCTAATGGCCCAGAGGCAATTCTGCCAACTACCTCACCTGTGGTCTCTGACCTGCCCCCTGTGTACAGCCAGTGTCAACAGAGATGGGGTATATTTCAGGAGCTCACCTCTCTACTACTGTCCGGATGAGCTTTATAAATGTCCTCTTCGGGCTGGAGAGATGGCTCAGAGGTTAAGAGCATTGCCTGCTCTTCCAAAGGTCCTGAGTTCAATTCCCAGCAACCACATGGTGGTTCACAACCATCTGTAATGAGATCTGGTGCCCTCTTCTGGCCTGCAGGCATACACACAGACAGAATGTGTATACATAATAAATAAATAAATATTAACAAAAAATAAATGTCCGCTTCAGTGAGACACCCTCTCTCTTTCCCACAAGATGTCTGAGTCTTCTTCAAAGCTTAAATGATTGACTCTGTCCTGTCTCCTCTTAGGAGCCAAGTACCACTCTGCTCCCAGGTGCCTAAAACTATATTTCCCATTCCTGATTTCAGAATCACTTCAGAGATAAAGGAGACAGAAAACTGATGAAAACATCAGTTTTATCACTGGTAAGAAGTAGACTTGGGAGTATGGCTTACCTATGTTGTTCTGGCGGGGTTTTAAAACGTCTTCCGAATTGAGCTTACTCATCTCGACCCAGGAAGCACCAAAGGATTGCAGGCACGTCTCACTCACTCTTCACAGGGATGGCATTTTTAAAAGTTCTAAGATTGCAGGTCAGAGAGGAGCCTATGCTTCATGTGAGGGCCACCTATGGGGAAGGCGATAAGAAGAGCCTGGGCTAAAGCAACAAGGTCTAGCATCTTTCTGAAGCTCATGGGAAACGTAGCAGGCCAGAGGCTGTTCAGATTTGGTGTGGGGATCCAAAGGGACCCTGTGATGATTTCCCATTAGTTCTGTGCTTTTAACAACAGAACTTTGTTAGCATGTGGTTGAGCAATCTGAAAATACCTTGCTGAGTTTTGGCAGGGCTATGTGCCTGCTGATGTGTCCAGGGGAAACTTTCTTATTGTTTGGATGATGATGTTACCTACTTTCGCTGGCTCTTGGCTCTCATCCAGTGACAGCAGCACTTCAACCTCTTCCATGGTCAGATCTTCTCTGAGCCTCCCGCTTCTCTCTGATAACTGTGATTAGTGTTGGCCCATTTGGATAGTCTAAGATATTCTCTAAAGATCGTTAAGTCTCAGCACAGTGGCCAGGTTCCCACTTTTATGAAATCATAACATAATCATAGATATCGAGGATTAGAATGTGGACATGTATTAGGATGTGGACACCATCATTCTTATTATAACCTTCTTCATGGAAGCTGCAAAGATTGGGAAGAAATGCCCTTAACCTGTCCTGGTGGGAGATTTCTGGATCTATGTGCTCAGTTCCTGTGTAGAGAGTGTTGTCTGAATTGGCTGACAGATTCGTTTCAGAGGGCTCTCTGCTGAGAAGTCAGATTGACTGGCCTTGTCATCTCGGTGCCTGGGTAGGAAACAGTGCAGTCAGTGTTTTAGGGATGTCTCTGTCTTGTTTTACATTTCAAACAACTCTGAAAAGTCGGTATGGATATTTAAAAAGTAGATATTTATGGTTCTATTTTGTCACCAAGTACTGATCCTTATAGCTAGGTCTTTCATTTCCGAACCCTGTGGTTTTTTTTTTCCTTACAGCTTCTCTGTCTTGAATAAGAGTAGACCCCTGCTCAGTGGTGGAGGTGCATGCCTTTAATTCTAGCACTGGGTAGGCAGAGACAGGTGGAGTGGATCCCTGTGAGTTCAAGACCAGCTGATCTACAGAGCGAATTCTAGGACGGGCTCCAAAGTTACAGAGAAACCCTATCTCAAAAACAAAATAACCCCAAAGAACCAAACCAAACCAAACCAAAACAAAACAAAACAACAAAAAGAGTAGACCCCTAAGGTTTTGTCCCACCCACCAACCATGATGAAAAGATCTAATTTGTTTCCTGGTTGCCTCTGTGTGGCAGAGGACCTGTCACGTCTTGTACCAAGGACAGAGAGTAGAAGTGAATCCCCAGAATGTCCCTGTACTCTGTGCCTTCTATTTCAGCCTCCCATTCTCTTTCTGACCTGCTTACCAGAGTGCTTCACTGGAGCAGCTGAGAACTCACCGTGTGATTTAGAGGAACACCTTTGAGAAACGTGCGTGACTGGCAACTCTGCCACTGTCCATGGGAAACCTAGTGGCTGTTTCTTCCCAGGCGCTGCGTGCCTCCAGTTCCCTTCCAATATAGCATGGATGATTAACATCCATGATTAACATCCAAGGCAGGGTGGGATTTAATAGGAAGAACAGAGACCATTTTCTACAAAGTTATGATCAATATATAAAAATAGGCCAAGCATGTCTCTAAACTAAATGTACACATATATTTTTTTGGAAGCTCAAGACCTGGAGCAAAATTGATACTTGATGAATATTTGCTGAATGTTTCTTCTAAATACAAGGCTGTGACAGAAATACTATTGACCACTCTACTCCCCAGATGACTTGAATGTTAAGATCATAAGTGTAGAATTATCTGGAGGGCATGTACGTTAGGCAGAATTTCTTTCCTGTGTTTCATTATCATCAGTATAGTACTTGCTGTGAAGACAGGGGTTGCCGTGTACTGGAACCCCAGACACATAGAGGTGATTCCATATTCTGGTCTAGGTGCCATGCACGGAAATAGTGGTGCCTTTATCCTGGAAATGGTACATGCAAGAATGACATCCATCTTTGTAGCAACAGTCCTAGGGCATTCAGTGATGGCAAGATGTCTTCTGCAAATGCTTAGCTTAGAAAATACTTTTCTAAGCTTTTAGATCATCAGAGTTGCATTACCAGGTAAATATGCATTGCCCTCATGAACATACACCAGAGACATTAGTTTTGTCTTATGTTTTAAAACATCTCTGAGGAACAAAATATCCAAGAACATTAACCTTGTTTTTTGGCAAATGTACCCAGCCGTCTGAAATGCTCAAATGCTTAAGAGGACCCATCAAGATGAAAGAGTTATACCAGCTTTCTTTGGGTCTAATTCTTCATAGTTGGTTAATTTTATTGTTTTGTTTTTAAATTATCTTGAACATTTTAGGCAAATGTATTATAATCAAGTGTATACATGATTAAAGAGTCAACTAAGCAGCTATCATGTGCTGGGATATAAAAAAATAGCATTATTGCCTTTCTCTAGATGGTCCCTCTTTAAATATACTTAGATCAGGCTTTATAATTCATTTCCATGTGTATAGATAGTATGTTTGTATGATAGCTTTGAATGTCTATTTTTTTTTATTGAGAAAAGGAGAAAAAAGCAAAAAAACAAGTTTCCACCTCCTCCCAGCCTCCCATTTCCCTCCCCCTCCTCCCACCCTACGCCCCCTCCTCCCACCTTTCTCCCCCTCCCCCCACTCCTTTCCCCCTCCCTCTCCAGTCCAAAGAGCAGTCAGGGTTTTCTGCCCTGTGGTAAGACCTAGGACCTCCCACCTCCGTCCATATCTAGGAAGGTGAACATCGAAACTGGCTATGCTCCCACAAAGCCATCACATTACGTAGGATCAAACCCCTGTGCCATTGTCCTTTGCGTCTCATCAGCCCTCATTGTTCGCCATGTTCAGAGAGTCCAGTTTTATCCCATGCTTTTTCTGTCACAGTCCAGCTGGTCTTGGTGAGCTCTCAATAGATCAGCTCCACTGTCTCAGTGGGTGGGTGCATCCCTCGTGGTCCCGACTTCTTTGCTCATGTTCTCCCTCCTTCTGCTTTTCATTGGGACCTTGGGAGCTCAATCCAGTGCTCCAGTGTGGGTCTCTGTCTCTATCTCCATCCATCACCAGATGAAGGTTCTATGATGATATGCAAGGTATTCGTCAGTATTGCTCTAGGATAGGGTCATTTCAGGTTCCCTATCCTCAACTGCCCAAGGAACTAACTGGGGACCTCAGCTTGGGCACCTGGGAGCCCCTCTAGGGTCAGGTCTCTTGCCAACCCTAAAGTGGCTCCCTTAACTAAGAATTGTGGTTCCGTGCTCCCCTGTCCAACCTTCCTTTATCCTAATCCTCCTGTTTTCCCAAGGCCCGACCTCCTTCCCTTCTAACTTTTCTCTCCCCCTCTCCCCTTACCCCCATCCCACCCCACCCCCAAGATCCCAATTTTCTCCCTGGCAATTTTGTCTACTTCCCTTTGCCAAGAGGATAACTATATGTTTTTCCTTGGGTTCCCCTTCTTACTTAGCTTCTTTAGATTCACCTATTGTAGACTCCGTGACCCTTATTTATAGCTAGAAACCAATTATGAGTGAGTACATCCCATGTTCATCTTTTTGGGTCTGGGATACCTCACTCAGGATAGTGTTTTCTATTTCCATCCATTTGCATGCAAAATTCGAGAAGTCATTGTTTTTTACCGCAGCAATATATTCCACACTTTCTTCATCCATTCTTCCACTGAAGGGTATCTAGGTTGTTTCCAGGTTCTGGCTATTACAAATAATACTGCTATGAACATAGTTGAACAAATGCTTTTGTCATATGATAGGGCATCTCTTGGGTATATTCCCAAGAGTGGTATTGCTGGGTCCAGGGGTAGGTTGATCCCGAATTTCCTGAGAAACCGAAACACTGACTTCCATAGTGGTTGCACAAGATTGCATTCCCACCAGCAATGGATGAGGGTACCCCTTCCTCCACAGCCTCTCCAGCAAAGGTTATCGTTGGTGTTTTTGACTTTAGCCATTCTGACAGGTGTAAGATGATATCTCAAAGTTGTTTTGATTTGCATTTCCCTGATTGCTAAGGAAGTTGAGCATGACCTTAAGTGTCTTTTGGCCATTTGAACTTCTTCTGTTGAGAATTCTCTGTTCAGATCAGTGCCCCATTTTTTAATTGGGTTAATTAGCATTTTAAAGTCTAGTTTCTTGAGTTCTCTATATATTTTGGAGATCAGACCTTTGTCTGTTGCGGGATTGGTGAAGATCTTCTCCCAGTCAGTAGGTTGCCTTTGTGTCTTAGTGACAGTGTCCTTTGCTTTGCAGAAGCTTCTCAGTTTTAGTAGGTCCCATTTATTCAATGTTGCCCTTAATGTCTGTGCTTCTGGGGTTATACATAGGAAGCAATCTCCTGTGCCCATCTGTTGTAGGGTATTTCCCACTTTCTCTTCTATCAGGTTCAGTGTGTTCGGGCTGGTATTGAGGTCTTTAATCCATTTGGACTTGAGTTTTGTGCACGGTGAAAGATGTGGGTCTATTTTCATTCTTCTACAGGTTGACATCCAGTTGTGCCAGCAACATTTGTTGAAGATGCTTTCTTTCTTCCATTGTATACTTTTAGCTCCTTTATCAAAAATGAGGTGTTCATAGGTTTGTGGGTTAAAATCTGGGTCTTCTATACGATTCCATTGGTCGACTTCTCTGTTTTTATGCCAGTACCACACTGTTTTCATTACTGTAGCTCTGTAATAGAGTTTGAAGTCAGGGATGGTAATGCCTCCAGAAGATCCTTTATTGTATAGGATTGTTTTGGCTATCCTGGGATTTTTGTTTTTCCATATAAAGTTGATTATTGTCCTCTCCAGATCTGTGAAGAATTTTGATCGGATCTTGATGGGGATTGCATTGAATCTATTGAATGTCTGTTTTAAATATGATCTATTGAATTGTTACCATGGACATTGACAAATTAGGTATATTTTTTTCTCTTGTTCTGTTTCACATAGCCACACTTGTCTCACATGCTTTTCTCAATACTCACACTTTGTTAGATCTGCTAATATGAAGACTATAAAGGACAAATTTATGCTATTGTTAGGGAACTGTGACCACAATTTCTTCTTTTTCTTATCTTTCAACTATCTTTCATAATGCCCAATTTTGCAAATTCACTTAATTTTCCATTAGGTTAACAGAGATGTAATCCCAAACTGTCTGTGGTTATCGTAGCACGTACCTTCTCCTCAGGCCTACCTTTTGGAGACATTGCCCTTGGTACTTGTGACCAACCTTTGCACAGGAAGTATGGTATTCTTTCAGTCCTCCCACTAAGTTGGGTCTCCTGATTTTCTGCATCCCATGCCTTTTTTTTTCTGTTTTCTTGCTTGCTCTTGTATATGGTTAAGCACTTGTTTTGTTGAGCACATTTTCTTGGGATGGATGCATGAAGAAATAAATTCCTGACATCTAGCATTTCAATGTTTCTGTCTTTGCTTGTAATGATGTTCAGGATTTTGAGGCCGTTCTTCAGTTTCCTTTTAGACTCTAGAATTCCTCTTGAGAACTTTGAAATTTCTTCCTCCTGTTGCTTTACATGTATGGTATTTTCCTCAGCTTCATTTCAGAAATAACTGTACCCTATGTGATGTTATGCAAGTCCATTTTCATTAACTTGGGCAATTGACAAGACTTTGATCTAGAACTCTTGCCCTCGGCTTTTCAAAGGTCTCAAGTCATGTCTGTAGCAGTATTGTTGTTTCTATCTCTGCTTGAAATTCCTTGTGTTAGTTGAATGACATTATTCCTTTAAAATGATTTCACTTCTCTAATAGTTTGCTTTTCATTTTCCTAAATCCGTTTTTTTTTCTAAAATTTCTTATTCTAAGTCTTTGCTTTCAGTTAGTTGCTGAGAGCATCTAGTTTTCAAAGAGTCAATGAGGCACAAAGTTATGGCAATAGTTCTGAGATGGCTGTCTGCTTTTAACACTGCTTCTGAGTGCAGTGTTCCAGAGATGACCTCGTGTGTAATATCTCAGCAGACAGAATGCAGAAACAGACACGGGGTCCAGCTTGCTTCTATGGAGTCATATGCTACAGAGATTTGGAAAGCAATGTAAAGCAGAGGCATTAATGTCACATCATTTTTCTCAGATTTATGATTTCTTCCTAGAAATGCATTATCTCTGCTCTGTATTAAGTATTTTGTGTAATATACAGACCACTCTGAAAATACTGACTGAGCAGACTAGCGACATTTCATTTGTATTTTAATAAATAAAGCTTGCTTTAAGTTCAGAGAGTAGACAGCCCCACTGGTCAGCCTTATAGACCAGGCAGTGGTGACACACACCTTTAATCCCAGTAGCCACACTAGTTTGCCACAGAAACCAGACGGTAGTGGTGCACACCATTAATCCCAGAACTAGAGAGGAATATAATATGGGAGGAGACAGCTCTCAGACACAGTCTCATTCTGAGATTCCTGGAGGCAGGATTGCCATTTTAGACTGAGGTAGAGGTAAGAGCCAGTGGCTGGCTGTTTTGCTTATCTGATCTTCAGGTTGAAGTACAGTTTCTGTCTCTGGGTTTGTATTAATCATTCTACAGAGTAGGTTCTCTTTTAAACTTCCATATGAAGAACACTGCAGAAGTATCCACTGTAAACAAAAGCTTTTCAGGATTCTCAATATTTTTTTTTTAAGAATTCTGCAGACTCCTGTAACAGAAGGTATGAAAACTACAATCTTTAAATATTCCTTGAACCATCCTAGTCTTGTTTCTCAGGGGCGATCCTTTCATTTCTCTTAAGGTATTAATTTATGTGAATATGCTTGGTTCTCTTTGTGTGTATCTGTACATGTGCAGTTTGCAGGCACGGCTTGTGTGTACATGTAGATGATGAGTTTGGGTGTGTGTATGCGTGTGCATGCATACATATGGGGTCAGGGGTTTATACTGGCATCTTCCTCTATCACTCTCCCCCTTATTTTTTGGGACAAGGCCGTTAACTGATCCTAGAGCTCATAAATTGTGCAAGACTATCTGGGCAGTGGCCTCCAGGAATCCTCCAGTACCTACCTCCCCAGAATAGAAATATTGGGAGTAAAAGCACCATTCCTGGCTTTTTCTCTTGGTGCTGATAAGCTAGACACTGGTCCACAATCCAATGTGACAGTAATTTTACCGGCTATGTCATCTTTCCAGCCCCAGAATATTATTTTCTTTTGAATTTTCCTTTTTCTCAGGTAGATTTTCTGCTTAGTTCTCCCTCTGTTTCTCTCTCTCCTTATGTCCCCTTTCCTCCCCCATCATATCTTGGAGGGTTTCCAGGGGTTACTAGTGGTCCTTCTCTGCTCCTATAAGAACCTGAGTTCAGAGCATCAGTATAGCAGGTTTTCCTTGGGCTACCAACCAGCTCCCAAACCATAACATTAGCAATGAATGCTTGGCCTTATCTTATGCTTGTCCCACTAGCTCTTACAACTTAATTTAGCCTGTTTCTCTTTATCTACATTTTGCCTTGGGGCTTTTTACCTTCCCTTCATTCTATAAGTCCTACTTTGTGGCTGCCAGACTGCTAGCCCCAGGCATCTCCCCCTTTCCCTCTCATTCTTCCTCCTCCCCTCTCATTCCTAAATTCCTCCTCCTCCGTATTCTCTTAGCTCACCAGACCTGCCTATTCTTTTAATTTCTAGCTATTGGCCATTCATCTTTTTATTAGACCAATCAGGTGCCTTAGGCATGCAAATGTAACAATCTTTGCCTAGTTAAACAAATGCAGCATCAAAAATGCAACCCACCTGCACATAATGAATACTTTAATATTTAGTAATTTAATATTCCACAATGCCATTAGCCTGAGTGTTCCCTGGTGATCTGATTGCTACAGCAGCAGTTGTGACATCCTTGTCCTTGAATCTTTTCTATTCGATTGATCTCATTTCCTGGAGAGTCTTCAACTTCTTAGAGAAGAATGAGGTCTGAACTTGGGATCTGTTCTTGCTTGATTTTGTTGCTGTAACAAATATTCTGACCAAAAAGTAAATTGGGAGCAAAGGAAAGGGATTGGTTGACTTACACATCTAGGTCACTCACTGTTCCTAAGCGAGGAATCTAAGCTCAGTCAGGAACTGAAGGAGAGACCATGGAGGAACGCTGTTTGCCGACTCCCTTGCAATCACAAGTGGTTCATACTCAGCTGTCTCAGTCAGCCAAGAACCACTTACTTATGTATGTACAACCCATAGTGGGCTAGGCCCTTTCTGAATCGGTTAACAATCAAGGGTTTTCTTCACAACCATGTCCACAGGCCACTCTGATAAAGGCAATCTTTCAGCCGAGGTCCTTTTTCCCAGATGACTCTAGTTTGGGTCAAGTTGGTAAAAATTTCCAGCACAGGAGTCGATCATCAGAACAACCAGGAGGCTCTCAGCATTCACCAGTGAGGCGGCCCCACCTCTACTCCCGTGTTCTTCTCAGTCCTGGCATCCTCTGCCTCATTCTCTTTGCAGGGTCAACCTCCAGCGTGATGTGAGTCTGTAATATTAGGGAATATTCTTCATGTGTCGTTAAATAAAATTCCTCCTCATCACCCCTCGCCCCCCACAGGCCCTTCCCAGTGCTGGTTTCTTGGTTTTTTTCATCTGCGTCATTCAGGCTGTCTCTTTACCCAAGGCCAGCCCAGGGAGAGTTCGAGTCTTTCTTTTTGGATGCACCAAGTTGTCACTTGCCCAACAGCTCCCAGTTTCCAAATACTGTTATATTTGCTTCCCTCTCTTTCTGTGAGTTTATGGTTACAAAAATGTTCAATATAAATATCTCTTCTAAGATTTGCTAATCTATAGCAGAATTGCTTGAACATGGTGAACATTCCATCATTATACAGAATCGGGTCCAATCTTTCTATGGCTCAGGCATGTGGCCAGTGTTTATTTTTGTGTTTCTTTCTGAAGAGTCCGAGATGATGTCAGTTTCTGTTGCCAAAGTTGTCTTTAAGTTCTCCACTCGGCTCATTTTTAGCATAGGACACGTAGGCTAGAAAATTTAGTATTAAAAATCTTCCCTAAGGTTTTTTTTTTAAGCATCAAGGACTTAAATGAATACACTTGATTTCGTTCAAGTTGTAACAATGAAATTGCTATTTTTAATTTTTTCATGAGCAGTTTCACAATGATAAATGTTTTATCATTTCCAATACTGGTATCAGATGAGCATTGGCTGTGTCTAGAATTTCATCTCCTGTAGGAAATGACACAAAATGCGAATATGCTGAATGTTCTATAGGAAAAAAAATTAGCATGAGAGTTCATTAATATTTATTGAACTGTGTAAGCCTTGACCTCCAGTCTTGCCTCAGTAGTATTTAGGGAGACTATGTCACTTTTGAAGACCATTTAAGGCACAGCTGGTACTGGGAATATTTTTAGAAAAATGACTAAAATCTACCAATAGAGGAAAATGTCAGTGCTCCTTGGTTTGATCTTTAAAAAGACATTTCCACTTTCCATTTATTCAAGTGAATCAAAGAATGTCGCTTTCTTCACTGGAGTGTATTGTAATATCCAGAACACCTTAACTCTAGCAATGCATTTACTGAGCTGTGTAACTCGCCCCTCCATGTTTCCCCAGCTTCTGTAGTTAAGACAGAGTTCCCATACATGACTCAGAGAATTCAAGCTGGAAGGAAGAAATGAAAATGTATGGTTCTTTGATCTTTATTGGGAATCCTAAGGAGGGCTTTATTTGTGGAATTTGTCTGGTTATTCTTTCTGGTGATTTTATCATTGGTAAAATTTACAGGAATGTTGCTCTGTTGAGTATGGGTACTGTAGTGATAATGGCTATACCTACTTACTGCTTAGGAACAAGGGACAGTCACAAATGTCAGCCTGCTAGGTAAAGAATCGGGTTACAAATTACAAGTAAAAATTAAGCAATTGGGGAAAAGTTGCCAGTGGGGAGCCCTGAAGTGTTAGATTCTAGGTTAGTAGGGCTGATGTGGGCCCCTGAACTGCAACTTTATCCTTTATCCCTTATATGATTTTGATGAAAATTTCACTTTGTAGCTTAGGGGCCATTTTTAAAACATTTGTAGGCTCTTATCATGTATTGATGCCTTTGACTTTTACTTAAAATGCAAATGACTGATACAGATACAGATTGCATTTTTTTTTTTAAAAAAAATGTGGCTTTTCTTTTGGAGTCCTCTTGCTGTAACATGTCACTTAAATTAGAGTCAGCTCTCATTTCTCTTTACTTATTGGAAATTATGGGAATGTTAAAATAAAATTAAGCTACGGGTTACCTTTAATCTGTAACGACTTTTAAGTGAATATTGAATACAATAGTTAATGATATCATAATGATACGTTTTGATGATGTCTAGTGACCCCTTTCTAATCTCAACTGTTTTGGAGCTAATGATTCATTGTTACATGTTCTTACCATGTATGTCTAAGGCAAAATGTCTTAAATGCCAGAGTGTTGCCTGAGGTTTCTCTCCTGCCTGGTTTCTGTCCTCCCACCAGGTTCCACAGCCATTTAGCCCCAAAGAAATCACACAAAGGTCTATATTAATGATAAACTGATTGGCCCATTAGCTCAGGCTTCTTATTAACTCTTATAACTTACATTAACCCATTATTCTTATCTATGTTAGCCACATGGCTTGGTACCTCTTTCAGCAGGGTAATCACATCTTCCTTTTTTTTTTTTTTTTTTTTTTTTTTTTTTGTATCTGGACAGAACTGGGGAGGAATGGGCTTCCTCCTTCTCAGAATTCTCCTGTTCTCATTGATCTGCCTCTACTTCCTGTCTGGTTGTCCTGCCTATACTTCCTGCCAGGCTACTGGCCAATCAGCATTTATTTAAAACATAATTGACAGAATATAGACAATTGTCCTGTACCACTTCCACATCTTTTTTTGCCACCTGAGTGATAAGGCATATGAGATATGGGTACAGTTTGATCTTGGAGCAAGGGCTGGAACATCATTGTCCATGATTATGAAAAAGATGGGGGGATGATCAAAATAGCATGAAGATATTGATTTGGGTGTGAAGATCAATAACTAACTGAAGAGGAGATTGACATAGACATGGCAATGACCTTCAGTTACTTAAGGAGCTCTCTAGCAGGAAAAATCTCTAAGGTCTTATGATGCATAGGCCAAACTTGGGATCAGTAGAAATAGCTGATGAGGAAGTGAATTTTGGTTCAATGTTAAGGATTTTCTCACCAATGAAGGAAAGGATGGTTGTAGCAGATAAGAAACCCTATGACCATTTTAGGCTACACTTCCATCTTTGAAAATATTGTAAAATTCTGGTATAGTTGACTTAGATGACCCAAGATATATGAAACTAAATAAGAGCTACAAGTAAAGTATAAGTAAAAGCTCTAAAATATAATTGCTATGAATAATTTATAAATGCTTACATTTGTGCATAATCCCTCAGAAGTTCACCTTGGCTACATCTACAATTAATAATAAATCTCTTAGTGACTAGAAGGGCATACTTAATCTTAAGTAAATTTATTTCCACAGCTGTTTGCTAATCCTTTTATTTTTTTCTTATTAGAAGTTTGCTAAAAGAGGTAAGAGGATGCAAAGGCAAAGATACCCACACCATTTTTCATGAAAATTGAAAACACAGGAAAAAAAATAAATGCGCAAATGATTATAGATGAAAACAATTGACTTCAAAAAATGTGGCGTCTTGTTACAATCATTCCCATCTTTCTCACTGGGAAGGGGAACTTCACAAGATAACCACCTCCCCCAGCATGTTGGCAGAGATGTTTCCGCTTGGCTCAGAGATGGGACACACACTCGTCTGAGTTTCAGGATGCCACACACCAATTTAAGTGCCACCAGGACAACTGTAGGCATGACCACATCACCTTGCTCTGAATAAGCCAGAACCCTAACACCTGTCCTCCTACTGCTGCGTTAACAGCATAAAGAAAACAAAATCTTTGTGCTAAGATTTCTGGTACTTAATAGCACAGATAAGTGAAAAATCTGAATATATAAACTCTTCCCATGGATTTCAGAAACTGAAGTTAGAAACAGAATGCACCTGCTCTCATGCCACAGAAGACATCAGATCTTGAGCCTCAGGATTTTTAGGATCGTACTATATTTAAGAGCCTGAAGCCTCTAATGTGGTGTGTGTGTGTGTGTGTGTGTGTGTGTGTGTGTGTGTGTGTGTGATGTGAGATTTCTGGATTAGGTAGAGACCAACTATTTATTTGCAGAACATCTTGTGGGGATTCTTGGCCCTCATCTCCAAAGGTGAGGGCAGAAGACACTGTCTCAGAGAACTACATGAACCTACAGTTAGATTTCTGAGTTTTCACAATGCTTTATCTCATTTGCTTCAGAGAGAAGTTAGATGAAGAAGGGAGGGAAAGAATGTAAGAGGGAGGGGAGAGAGAGAGGGATCAAGAGAGGGATTGATTGATAGGGACGCTGAATTTTTTTTCCCCATGGAATATATACTTCTGCCTGCAAATAGAAGCAGCTGGGACATGAGGCCTTTTACTTTTCTGATATAAACAAATGACTCCAGCAAAAGGAAGCCAGCAAATCATTTGAGAGTTGGCTTTAGCTCTCAAGATTTAACTTTGCCTTCCAAGTCTTGTTCACCACCCAGAATCTTTTAGCCCAGGCTCCTGGCACTCTCTTCTCTGAAAGACCTGACCATTTATATTCTGCCAGTGACAAATTTACTTTAGAACCAGGATAACACAGGAGGCTGTAGACTGAATATTGAGATGTTTAACTGAACCATTTATTTCATTAAGATGAACCATGCATGTGAGGAATTAACAGTACACTCCAAAGCTGTGTCTTTGCTGATGTGCAGTGATCTTAGGATTGGAAGAAAGTGGCGTTCCCTAGGGAGTCACTTTTTCCACCCTCTATGAAAATTTCACACTTTAGCTCTCTTCAAAATTTTCCTCTAGATCCACACACTGTTTGGGCCAGTGTTCATGTCTCACTTGTCAATGAAGGAAATTCATGTGGTTCACAGAGCGTTCCTCATCCTGTACCTCCAAACGCCATCAGTATACACCTCAACTGTACCCCTTCCTCTCCTCCTATATCCACTGATGGACCACAGATACCCAGGAATTCCTGTCTCCATCACCCTAAACACTTCTTCAGAAATCTCTACTTTGTGAATATTCAGGTTTTCCCTGACACTCCACACACAAAAAGCATTATCAACTTGTCCATTTTTCTTAGAACTCTCTTATTTAGACAAAGGGGTTAGGTGCTGTGGGAACTCCTTCAGCCAATTGCTTTTAAGATACCAGCCCACTTTGGGTGTGGTTTCATGTACTCTAAATGCAGATAAAAGGCATGCATAGCTTTCTTGGCTGCTGATTTTGGTTCCCAATGCATGCAGTGGACTGCAGATCACCACTCTTTCTGTGAGTTTATCCCCAAATAAATAAACCTTTACTAAACTCCATTCTGGGCTATTGTGGAACTCTTTTGTATGCCAACACAACCTGACTATTTTTCACTCAATTGGGGCATTTTAGCTATACAAGAAATAGGCAAAATTTTGAAATAATAAATGAGACTTTAAACTTCTTAAATCTTTTTTATTATCATTTCAGACTTAATGAGCATTCCAGGTACATTTTGAGTTCTCAGTTCTCTCAGTGGTGATGAAAGTTTATTAGCATTCCTGCAATGCTTGGTGTGAGGGGATGTGTGTGTGTATGTGGTATGTGTGTATGTGTGGTGTGTGTGTGAGTGTGTGTATCTGTGTGTGAGTGTGTGTGAGCCTGAAGCTGATTTAACTGCTTTCCATCATTCTCTACTTGATTAAAGCAAGGTCTTTTATTAAACCCAGAGCTCACCTAGTTATCCAGCTTGAACAGAGGGTATCCCGTCTCAAGCCTGATGAGTCCTGGAATTGCAGGCAATTACCACCATTGCTAGGGTTTTAGACTCTAAGGGTCCTTCCTAGCTCCAGGCCTCATGTTTGTGCTCCAAGTGCTTTATCTACTGAGCTATTGCCCAAGGCCTCTTTATGTAACTTTTAAAGAACTTTCTTAAAAAGATGAAAATCAAAGTTAACACAACCGATATGAGGCTCCTTCTTGCTATTCAATCCATTAAAAACCCCCACCCAGGTAGCCAGCAGCAAAAAAAGGTACCTAGGAAACACAAGTGTCGGTGACATGTGTGCATTCTACAGTGCACCTATGAGCTCACTTGGCAGCCAGTGCTCACTTTTCACTTGGGTCTTTCCTAATGAAATTGGCTGAAGATCTTTCCCTTCGGTAAATCTCCATGCAGGTCAATTTCCTGTCAGCCCCACCTGATTTACCATCGTAGCTTTAGCAAGAGCAAAACCAGTGAAGGTGTCTCAGATTATGTCCTGCTTACATGAGAATAGTTTATTGGGTAACTGTTCCATGAAGGCAAGATAGGAGACCCCTGGGCCAGAGCCAGAGGACTTTATTATGTGGTGGAAGACAGGATGGGTATCAGCATACTTTATATTGGTTCCCTGAGACCCACTTTCCAACTGGACTGGTGGTGAAAAGGGCCAGAACCTCCCCACATGAAGAGTTGGCTGTTATGACAGAGGGACTTGGCATTTTAGGGACTCCAGCATTTTATATTGGAGGGTAAACTTGCCTCCCCTTTGGAGTGCTCTCCTTAAACGACATTTTTATCTTTCAACTCTATTCCTAAATAAATATTTTTAAAAGGCAGGCTAAGTCTCTGCTAGAGAGAGAGGTAGAAGCCCAGAAATCCATGCAGAGCTATCACCCAGAAGTCTGATCAAATCCTTTACTTTTCAAAGGACTCAATCCTCCTCCTGAGTCCCTATCTTCAGAGATCAGGAATGTGACTGAAATTGCTTGTACTCTGAAGGATGAATCAATCAAGCCACTCTGTGTCCAGTGAGGAACCAGCCTCACAACGGACCTAAGGAAAAGAGAGAGCCCTAAGTAATCTGCAATTATCGATGGACACACAGGTCCAGGATCTGGATTAAAGCATGGTGTCATAGTATTAAGGCATTTATACTTAATTTGAACACTGTAGACTACTCTATGTTGACAAGGCTTGCCAGCAGACAAATCTGTGGTGCTATCTGTAGGGTCTTTCCAGGTGGGTACATGCTCTTGATATTTGCTAAAACACAAAACGAGAGAAGAATATAGCCAGACATAAACACATTATAGGTTTTAATTACTTATTACCTCATATCCAATGTTAGCACCCTCTCTTCCCTATTCCCATTGGATATATTTATTTACTTTATTTTTTTTCAAGCAAAAGCCATTTTATCCCTTTTTTTTTTTTTGCTTGCTCATTGCAGTCAGGGTTTACTCAAGTGTGTGCCATTTGGCAGAAACCTACACAAATCATATATTTGAATCTCATCAGGGGCTCGACATACAAGTATACAGTGCTTTACTTTTGTTTTCATTCGTTAACAGGAGTCTCTTTATTTTTTGCCATGATGACAAAAGTACCAGTATTATTCTCTTTGGGCATTGAAGGAAGAATATACCAAGTTTGGTGTCTTTCTTCCTTCTCCCTCTCCTTCCATCCCTCCCCCTTTCTCTTTCTTTCCTTTGAATATAGACAGGCTCTATTTTACGGTGATCCTTTTTTAACTCAGTGAATCTGTTAAGAAACCTTCCCCATCGGTTGAATTGTGAGGCATGTGGTCTTTATAAAATCAGGAGAGTTGGCACATACCTGTAATCTTATCACATAGGAGACTGAGGCTGGAGGATTATGAGATAAGAAGTACCAGGCCAGACTGGGATAGATAGTGAGAACCTGTATTGAAAATTCAAACAAACAAACCAGAAGGAGAACTCCTTTTCCCCGAGAGAACAATGTCTACATGAGCAGACCCGGGTAACCTCTTGGAACTAGTTGTTCTTTCTGGGCTTTGAGTTATTCTTCTTGTTTTTTTTTTTTTTATGAGCTGGCTCTGCTTTAGAAATGAATTCTGGGAAAGAAGCAGACTCTGACTCCAAAGAACTGACCCCGGCCCCTGCCAGCACTCAGGTTAATCTGCTGGAAGGAAAATGAACTGCTAAAACAGTTTCCAATTCAATATTTTAGAACTATCCAAGTTAATGACTCAGAAAAACAAAATGATGTTATTGTTAAACACCAGAAGTTCTCCATTGACACAGAGATTTGCATATTACTATTTAGGTGTTGGTGTGTGAAATTGAGGGGTTGACATTGTTTGTTGCTATTTGTTTTGTTTTGTGATAGGACCTCTCACTGAACTTGGATTTCACTCTTTTCAGCTAGACTAACTGACCAGTGAGAGTCCAAGATTCTGTGTGCACCCCGGTCTCCAGCACTGAGCATATGGCCTTCTCATGGTTTCTAGAAATCCAGACTCAGGTCCTCATGCTTAACGAAGCCTTTTACCCAGTGAGCCATCTCACCAGCCCTTCTGTGGTTCTCAAACGATTATGGTATTGCAGCATCATAGGTGATTTTACACATATGAGATGGGAAGGAGATAGCAAAGAAAATGGGGGGGGGGATTATTCCTTTGGGTATGTCATTGTGGAAGGTATAAGCTGCTAGATGTCAAATAAATCTGTGAGGAATGAGTCTTTCCCAGACTGGAATGGCTTAACAAGGAAGAAAGAAGGCAGTCTAGGTGTTGTGGCGAAGAGCTGGGATTTGAGAGCACAAGCCTCTTTAGAGGAGAGGCAGTTCAATGGCACCTGCTATAGGGAAGGAAGGAAGTCATGGGTGCTACAATGCATGATGGCGACCATGCACAGCCATTGCAGGAGCAGAAGCAATGCTCAGTAACTCTAGGGAACTTGCTTTGTCAGTGGTTTCTTAAAACCCTCCCTTCGTAGATCTTATAAATGATTCCTTCTGGATATTCTTTTTTCCTAAAGGCACATCAACAACTGTTGATGATGCTCTTTCAATTGAGCATTATTATTTCAATTTAAAAAGCATTTCCGCATGTGCTACTGTTCACCACCCTAGGAAGAAAATCCCATAAGAGATAATTTCATATTTATAACACATTGGCACTCAGGGGTACTACTCAGTTTCCTCTTTTATGCCTTGTTAGGAAATTTTTAATTAAGTGACTCAACCCATCCACATTGATATCTTTAGTGATACATTTTCGGGCACACCCGTTGTGTGTATACCACATAGTAATTGTACTTACTGCTTCTTCTTATCTGTCGACCACGCAAATTGTTCTGGTGATGGCCACACTTCACAAAAATAGTGATTATCATGCTGTGTCTAGTGTGTGGCAGTTTTAGCTTTTATTCCTCATCACAGGAAAACACAAGGTCTTTAAATAGAAGATTAAAAGATTCCTTTCTGGAGAGCCCCAGCAGCGTCTCCCCAATAGCTTCTAATAATACTGAGTGGGAAAGAACAGTACACTGAATCATAGCCTTGCACGGTTACATAATGGCTTAAGGTCAGTTATGTAAGGAGATAGGCTAACAAGCCAGGAGCACACTCGGGCTACATCTGCGTGAGAGCCCAACATACACAGGACAGACATGACAGCTGGCTGCGGTGGTCACATCGTGGTCTGATTCTACCCATCAGCCCCTCTGCTTGCTCTCTACAGTGAGTTCTTCTGGGTAACTTCTGCCTTCCTGTCCCAGGGGAAAGTAAAGGGCAAGTTAATGTCTAGTAATCAACTTATTAAGATATTTTCCATAAGAAATTGACTTGATCTTAAGAAGTCTGAACACTTTGTTTATTTTTGCCTTTAAATTTTTATTTATTTTTAAAATTGAAATACTAGTATATAATTTTTTTTACCTTCGCTTTTCTTCCTAAACCCTTTGTGTTGTCCCATCTCCTCTGAAATTGGGGGCTGTTTTTCTTTATTTATAGATTATAACATATTTATACATAATATATTATTTATATACATGTATATTTGCATATATTATATATTTCTATATATACAAATATATAAATGAAATCTGATGCATCTGTTTTAATTTTCTTGTGTGTGTGTGAGTGCATATGACTTCAAGGCTTATTACTCTGCATTGGGCTACTGATAAGGGGCTGATTTGTTTTCTTGTGTATTTGTGGGTGTTTTGCCTACACATGAATCTGTCCACTACCAGTGTACTTAGTGCCTACAGGAGCCAGAAAAGGGCAGTGGATCTTCTGGAAATAGAGTTACAGATGGGTTTGAGACACCATGTAGGTGCTGGGAATCAAACACAGGCCCTCTAGAACAGCAGCCAGCAATCTTGGGTACTAAACTATCCCCCAGCCCCTACACTTGACTTGCTAGGATGGTAAATCCTTGGTGTGCCAAGGTCACTTTGGCTATTCTCCTTCCCTCCCTCCCTTCTTCCCTCCCTTCTTCCCTCCCTTCTTCCCTCCCTCCCTCCCTCCCTCCTTCCCTCCCTCCCTCCCTCCGTCTATCCCTCTCTCCCCACTTTTCTGGCACTGTGTCAGGTTGGGCAAAATCCAGAAATTTCTACTTTGGAACTAGTTAGTGTGGGCTTGGATCTTCCTCAAGCCTCAGTTTGTTATAAAATGTGTACCATTTACTCTGCCTATATCCAAGGGTGTTCGGAAAAGCACAAAGCCTGGGTAAAAGGCTATGTGGCAAAGGTGCTAGTGTGGAAGCCTGAGTGCCAGGGTTTGGATTACAGGCACCCACATAAATTCTGGGCATATGTGGCAGTTCACCTATGACCCAACACTTTGGAGATAGAGATATAATTAATAAAGAAGCCTAGCTAGCTTGACTAACTTAATTGGAGACCTCTGGGTTCAAGTCAAAGGCCCTGACTCAGTATATAATTGAGAGATAATTAAGGAAGACATCCCAGAATATCCATAGCCTCTGCATGTGGACTAACATATCCACACATACATGATCCCCTCCCAAACATGCACATACATCATACAAGGGAAAATGAGATAACCTATGTCCAGGTGCTTCATAAACAAGAGTGCTGCATAAACGTAAGATGTTATACTCCTAGAGGGTCATCCTAATGAACATATAAAGAATGCCTCCCAGGGACACAAGTATTTCTTGACCCAGGCTTTGGTAACTCTTGGTCTTAGATTTGATTCTGTGGCATTAAATTAGACATAAACGCACACACACACACACACACACACACACATTTTCAACAACGTGTATACTTTACAAAATATCATAACAACTCTAAGATTGTTCTTACTCAATGAGAACATGAAAGAATGAGCTGTCATTCTCTGTGCCCTAAACATCAAAAGTAGACCAATAGTTACAATCCATCAGCTATTCAAGAATGTGTGGTTTCAGACAAAATTCACATAGCACCTTGGGAGACAAACAGTGAACCATTCAAATTGGGATTTGGCTTTTCTAATTATGTTTAATGCCTTCATTTTGTTTATGATTCAAGTGGGCTTTAGAGTGATAAGAAGCAGGAAATCCGCAGGTTCTATTCTGGCAATTCTTTATAATCTCCCCTTTTTTTATGCATGTGTGAGTCTGGTGAATTGTTCAAAAATAAGACCCAAACACAGTGCTTTCCTAGAGGGGGACTTTGAGAGGCTCTATGGCATAGGAATTAATTTCACTGGCAAATGTGAGTTGAACTCTAAGTTTAATGCTATGTGTATCTTAAATGGTGAATTGAGACCATGAGAGTAGCATTAGCCCACTCAGAAATAGCAAGAAAGATATTCATGTGGAAATCATTGGCCAGAACTGCACTAAGGCCTGCATCCATCCTCAGCTTGACTTTGCATATGTAAACAAACACTTTTGCTCTATTTTGGACTTCAGAACTTGCCTTGCTAAATATACAGCTATTTGTATTCTGTAAGGGACCAGACTGAACAGACCATTAGTCTTTGAGAGCTCACAGGATGAAACCACTTTCATCCTTATCTTTCAATGTTGAACTCCTCTAGAAAGAGCACAGGTCACCGACTTTCCCTCTCATTCTGTGTTGTAATTGTAGCTTAAAATTTATGTTGGGGGTTTCAAATGATTGAGTTAATCATTTTGTCTTTTGCCAGGTCAGAATATTAATTCTGGAGCTTCCTGGAGTGGCACAGAAGTAACTGAATGAACACAGGTTACCATAGACACAGGGCTCAGTGCCTTGTCTCTTGGTCCACCAAAAGATGAGTTTCCTAATAAAGGGCTCCTGATTTGATTGTGACTAATGAGTGATCCCTGTTAGAATACAGGTCCTAATAGAAGTGCAGGTAGCACTCAGCTACAGTTATAAACACCGAGAAACCATCACAGCCTGTAGGTCCAGGGAGAGAGGAAACAGACAGCCTGCTCTGCATGGTGGGGGTTCTAGGAGAGCTGGTCTGCAGTAGTAGCATCCTAGCCAGAGACAACCTGGCAGGGAGCATCCCACTGTGATTTGCCTGAGGCAGGCATCTCAAGTTGCAGAAGTCACCATGCAGATCCTGGTTTTGTTATTTACTTCAAATGATCTGAATTTCCTGGACTCATTTTACTGTGCAAAATGAAAACTTGATAATTTTATGCTAATTAAGCAAGTAATCATGGGTAAAGTGCCTTGCCAAGAAAGAGCACTCAGTGCAAATGACCTGCTTGTCTGATAGTGGATGGTGGGGGCACAGGGAAATACGGCTGTTTTGTGAAACTTATTCCACACAGTTAAGCATCATAAAGATCTCTGTGAGTGGAAGGAAAAGACTCTGACATTTGAATCTGCATACTCTAAGTAGGCCATTCTAGCCCTCTTCCTCCATTGTCCTTTCCAGTTTATACTCCAGTTTATATTCCAGTGTGTGTGTGTGTGTGTATTAAATATATTTGTATGTCTATATTAAATACACACACACATATATATATATACATACATATTTCTTTCATAAATGTATATGAATGGAATGGGATCACCATATAACAAGGGTGAAAAGGCCCAGCTAGACCCCTCTCACCACCCAGTGAAACAACCAGTTCTAGCAATGAGTCCCATCTAATTCAGTGGTTTACCAAAGGAAACCTCTAAACAACTTAGCCTATCTCCAAGGCTATTGGCGGCACTCCACAAATTGATGGTGAGGCTCTATTCCTGACACCTATTTATCTAACTGAGCACAGAGAAGTTGAGCTGGCGCCTACCTAGAACCATTATACCTACTTACTAGTGTTTATGGTACTGGAAGATATGGTGCACACTACTCAACAAGCCTGTTACAAACTCTCCAATCTCCAGTGTTGACCTGCTTCGATGACATGCTGGTGAAGAAGTGGTACATGTATTGGGGAGTAATCAAACCATTCTTTGATTGAATTGAAGGCCCACTCCATGGGACGGAACCTATGCCTGACTTGGCCTAGGTGGCCAGGAACCTGACTGAGACTGACTAGGTCATAGACCAGGGGAAAACCAGACACTATTGTTCTGTTGAAGGACTGTAGCAATAAAATGACTCCTAATGACATCCTGCTTTTCCTATATGTCATAGGGCTTTTATTGCTGTGAAGAGACACCATGACCATGGCAACTCTTATAAGGGAAAATATTTAATTTAATTGGGGTGGCTTGCTTACAGTTTCAGAGGTTCGGTCCATCATCATCATGATGGGGAGCATGGTAGCATGCAGCCGGAAGTGGTGCTGGAGGAGTAGCTGAGAGTCCTACATCTTGCAGGCAACAGGAAGTCAGCTGAGACATTGGTGATATGCTGAGCATAGGAAACCTCAAAGCTCATCCACACAGTGACACACATCCTCCAACAAGGCCATACCTACGCCAATAAAGCCACACCTCCTACTAGTACCACTCCTCATGAAAATATTGGGGGACAATTCTAACTACCATCCCATAGATCAGTGTCTCATCCAGTCATTATCAGAGCAGCTTCCTCCTGCAGTAGATAATACAAAGATCCATAACTGAACAACATGCATAGGAATATGCAGTCCTAAGTAGGATGTCTTCACCAAGGCTTGAAATCTCAGGCGTCTAGGAAATCCTTGAAGATGAGGCAGAAAGATTATAAGAGCCAAGGGTGATGAATAGCACCAGGGAAAGTGTCTTCCAGGAACAGCAAGACTGGTATCCATCTGAACTCACAGAGACTGAGGCATCATGCACAGGACCTGCCCAAGTCCTAACCAGTCACAGGGCTGAGATGTGGAAGCACACACGAGCTCCCAACTCTTCCTGAGAGGCGATCTCCACTTAACAACTGCTTGAGAAGGAAACCTAGTTTCCCCAGGGAGTTCCTTGTGCCTCCATGAGCTTAAGTTTCTCTGATCTTCAAGATCTGGATCATCTCAGAGGCTCCTCTTTCTTGACTTACCATGTAGAAGCCCAGGCACTACATGTATTTATGTCAAGGTGAAACTGGGAGTGTAATTTGTTGCCCTAGTTTTTGACTCCAATGGTGTAATTTCTCCACTGATATAAAAACGGCTCTCACCTGAAAGGGAAGAAGAGTCAATTTTTTCTGAGTAAAATATGAGTGACCGTGTATCCAATGGATATTTTTAGTGTGAAAGCGGTTCTGGTGGTCAGTGAAAGCACTTACTAAATATGTTGTGGGGCCACCAGGTAGGTGGTTACACTAAAGGAAGGAGAACTCCCATAGGTGAGAAGGTATAGGATGACAGTCTAGCATTGGGGTGGGTGGACTCTTGTAGTTTAGCCATATATTTAGAAGGCTTTAGCTAAAAAGAAGTTGACTCAGACATAGAAGTGGGCAATGAATGACTCTCAAGGAGGCTAAAGATAGCCCAAGATAATTTGGTTGTGAATATATAATATTCTCATTCTCTGCAATCATGAACTTCTAATCAATCAGTCTTATAGCATCTTTAACAGAGGAGTGGATGTTGTGGGGGGGGCACACACTTCATTCCATATTTCTTTTTTAGATAGTAAAATAAAAATCTCCATTATTTGTATGTGTCCATGCATATGTGTGTGTATGTGTATGTTTATATGTGTGCATATATGCCCGTAGGTGCATATATGCCATGGCATGTACATCATGTATATCTAGAGGTCAGACTTAGGTTCTCTCCTTGCAACATGTGTGCTCCAGGGCTCGAACTCAGGTTCTCAGGCTTGGCAGGGAGTGCCTTCAGCTATTGGACAATCCTCACCTGCTCCATTCTGCAATTCTAAGGGACTTTGAGAATAACGACCATTAACAAACTAGTTGTGATGGAGGAAGGTCATTGGCTAATAAAGGCACTGCCCTGGCCCATTTTATTGGTTAGAGGATAGGTGGGAGGAGTAAACAGAACAAAATGCTGGGAGGAAGAGGAAGTGAGGTCAGAGACTCACAGCTCTCCTCTCGGGAACAGACGCCTGAGAGAGACGCCATGCCCTGCTCCCGGGATGAAGCTCCGACCCAGGATGGACATAGGCTAGAATCTTCCTGGTAAGCGCACCTTGGGGTGCCATACACAGATGATTAGAGATGGGCTAAATTAATATGTGAGAATTAGCCTAGAAGAGAATGGGCCAAGCAGTGTTTAAATGAATACAGTTTGTGTGTTGTTATTTCGGGCATAAGCTAGCCGAGCGGGCGGCTGGGGTGCTGGGGTGCTGGGGAAGAGGCCCCGCCGCCCCTAATACTACATATGGCGCCCACGTGGACAACTGCTTCCACATAAAGCCTGAGACAGCTTGGGAAGTAATTCTAGAACAAAATGAAAGCATTGTGCCTGGTTTCTTGGTAGCAGCAATTTCTCGGTTCTACTCTGCTTGCTAGAGGCAAGCAAGCGCCTCATCTAAGAGAGGCTTCCTGACTCAGCTTTAGCTGCAAAGCCTGCAGCTCATTAAGAGGTCCTGCCACGAAACACTTAAACGGTGTTGACGAAAAGCTGATCACATGCTTTTCGGTTTTCAGCCATAGCAGGAAAAAAGCTGCGCCATTTAAAAATGCCGGCTTTCTGGGCTGTCCTGCCAGGACAAACTCTGACTCTTTTACGCAGGCAGTTTGTGCCGTTTGCAAGCACAGGCTGTTGAAGCTCGCTTGCTGGCTACAGCCAGTACCTCAGCCATGAGGCTGGAAAGCTAAGGAATGGGCTGGATCCAGCTGGCAAAGCCACGCCTTTAATCCTACTGATATTGCTTGGTAAATTAAAGATTCATGTGGTCAGAAAAAGAGAGATATACAGTAAAGAGAGATTCAAAGACAAAGAAAATTTTTTAAATGGTTTACAGTGTGTTAAAAATATATGCAGACTAAAAGTTGAAGTTCTTAAAGTAAAAAACAAAAAAAGAAAGAGAGTTGTGTGTGGTAGCACACGCCTTTAATCCCAGTGCCTAGAAGGCAGAGGCAAACAGACCTCTGTGAGTTCAAGGTGTAGTAGCTTACACCTTTAATCCCAATGCCTGGGAGGCAGAGACAGGCGGATCTCTGAGAGTTCAAAGACAGCCTGGTCTACAGAGTTACTTCAGGTCAAAGACACAGAGAACCTGTCTCAAAAAGCAAAGAGTTAAAAGTAAAAATAAACGAAATCGAGGTTAAAACAAAGCTGTACAAAGATGGAAAATACACAGAAAATTTTGATACTGTATGCTATTATGCTCTCTTTAAATTATTTAAATGCTGAGGAAGGAGCAACAGATGCTAAAAGATATTTGTTTATAAATGCTGCTGAACTAATCCAACATAGATACTTTGAAAATGCCTTAACTTTGAAATTTGGATCTAAGGACATGATGCTTTGGAAAGGAGTTTCTTATTTTGTTTTCACAGAGGATGAGACGCTGTTCATTTCTTCTATTCCGATGTGGTATGATGGACCACGCCCTCCTGAAGGGTTGCAGTGAACATCTTCAAAAAATTGCTTTGCTCAACTGCCAACTGAGATGAAACTAGCACACAGGTTATACCATGAAAGACCTAATTAACGACGCCCCCATTCAGCAGGAAGCAGTTTGGAGAGAAAAAACTGCGCCCATGTTCCCAAATATGGTTTATAAACGTCCTTTTACATTTAAAGGGGGATATGATATAGATATGAATAATTTACATTAGTATAGATTTTGCTTTATTGATAGAGATTTAAGGTCAATTTTGTTATATATATATATATATATATAAGTGTTTCTGATTTTGATTAAGGTATTGTGATTGTGTAGTTCATTTAAATATGTACTGTATAATTAAGAAATATAGGTTGTTAATGGATAATCATCGATAATAGTAAAGCTTGTAGTCATGTTAGTTAGATTTTCTAGATATATAGAGATATATTTTAGATAGACATTCTTCATGTCTTTCAAAGATTACAGATTAGGACATTTAATGTTTTAATAACTGAGGACTTTTCATGACAATGAGACACTCTGCTCCTGGCAGCACCAATGTACTTCAAGAGGAAGATGGGCATCGAAGAGGCTCGTTATGGAGTTTGATAGCCATTTGGGCAAGAAACTGCTCTTGCCTGGACTATTGCATAAACTGGACACAGAGAACCCGCAGAGAGAGGACTACTGAACTTGCCTAAGGTGAGATGATCTTTCGGGGGTCCTGATTCATGAAAGAGTCTGCGAGACATTCTGCAGGACACAACAGATAGTGACTGAACTGACTTTGAATTTTCCTGCTTTATGGAAATGTCTGCTGGATACCATGGGCCTGAAGGCTGAAGATGGATGCCCCAACGGTACAGAGGAACCTTGGGTGACTGTCCAGGCAGCAAGATGTCTCTGTCATGTCTAGAGTTTTAAAAGTTGCTTTTTTCTTGTTTGCTTAGGTAGTATTGTATCTTTCTTGAGTCTTTGATGGAGTTAAGAATAGTTAGTTATAGTTTTCCTTAGTTATGATAAGGATTATTGTAACTTTTACTTGATAACTGTTTTGTTATATGTAATTTTGCTATGTTAAAGCCTTTTTTTTTGTTTAAACCGAAAAAGGGGAAATGATGGAGGAAGGTCATTGGCTAATAAAGGCACTGCCCTGGCCCATTTTATTGGTTAGAGGATAGGTGGGAGGAGTAAACAGAACAAAATGCTGGGAGGAAGAGGAAGTGAGGTCAGAGACTCACAGCTCTCCTCTCGGGAACAGACGCCTGAGAGAGACGCCATGCCCTGCTCCCGGGATGAAGCTCCGACCCAGGATGGACATAGGCTAGAATCTTCCTGGTAAGCGCACCTTGGGGTGCCATACACAGATGATTAGAGATGGGCTAAATTAATATGTGAGAATTAGCCTAGAAGAGAATGGGCCAAGCAGTGTTTAAATGAATACAGTTTGTGTGTTGTTATTTCGGGCATAAGCTAGCCGAGCGGGCGGCTGGGGTGCTGGGGTGCTGGGGAAGAGGCCCCGCCGCCCCTAATACTACATAGTTGCATATTTTGGATGAAGTTATATTTCTAAATTCAAAGAGTGACCCTCTTTTCACAAAGACCAGCACTGTGCACATACAATTAGCATAGGGATAGTAAATGATGTTTTATTTTTGTTTCAGAAAAAAAAGAACCTGGTTATATGCCCCAGCTAGTAGGGTGTGATTGAAAGAGAGCAATTGCTCAGTGAAGCTGGAATGCAGGGTAGTGTGGAAGAAAGTGAAGTATAAAGACTCTTTGGCCATGTAGTGGATTGTCTTAAAAGCAATATTAAAACAGGTCAATGTTAACCTTTCATACACCAAGGTGTTATCTAAATCATTTCTTTGTTTCAGACAAGACTGTTCCTCCCAGAAGCATTTGCAATGTCCTTGATGATTCTCGATTGCTATCATTTCAGGGGCTCCATGATCATTCCGTCCCAGGATGTAGCAGGATCTCAGACTGGTGATGTCTCTGCACACACAGTGGGGGGAATTTTCTAAATTCCTGGGGAAGCTGTAAGGCATCTGTGAAGTGCCACAATTAGCGCACCTGGAACTGGCAATTCCTGTAACAAATTATATCTGAGCTTCCACGTGATTCATTTGTTAATCCACTCAGTATTTATCTCTTGGGTTTTGGGCACTACATAACTGATGTAAGAACGATAAGATTTAAAGGAAGGAATGAAATAGCAAGGAACTAGAAGACTGAACTTTTTAGGGATGTGGTAATATCCACACCTACCAGATACAAACACAGATCACTTTTCCTACTTTTATTTTGTAAAGCATATTTTGATTGTATTCATTCCTCTCTCCAAACTACTCCGAGATACATCCCCATTTCTTATCATTCCAACTGTGTGTCCTCCTTAAAAAACCAAAAGCAAAAAGTTATGAAGTCTCATTTGTGCTACCTGTGTACTCTTGGCTTTGTGGTCTTCCGTGGAAACATGGTCCACCCACCATGTACCATACCCTTAGAGAAAACCGACTTTTCATTTTCCAGGAGCAATCATTTGCCATTATGTCATCAACTAGGGATTGGACTTCCATGACTACCTTCCCTCTTCATGCTGGATTTTATTTTATTTTATTTTATTTATTTTTTTAGCTTGAGCTTCTGCAGGCCATTTGCATGCGGTCGAAACCATTGTAAATTCATGTGGGGGATTGCCCTGTGGGGTACAGAAAGCCCCAATCCCTTGTGTCCATTCATGTGCTCTGACTCTAACAGTCCTTCCCTCTTCGTTTTTCTGCAATAATATCTGAGGCCTGGGAGGAGAGGATGTGATGCAGATGTCCAGTTTAGGGCTGGGAATTCTGTAGTCTGTTATTCTCTGCATCTTGACCAGTTATGAATATCTCTTTAAATTGCCATTACTGCAAAAAGAAATTTCTCCGATAAGGGTAGAGAGAAGCATTAATCTGGGGTTATAATGATACATCATTAGGATTCAGTCTAATACTGTTCATTTGACAAAATAATAGTATATTCTCCCCTAGGGCCAATGACTGTCTCACTATAGGATTTTGTCACTGATAATGGTGTCGGGTACAGGTTTCATCTTCAGGAGCAGGACTTAAATCCAAGCAGAAGGTGGCTGATTACACCCATGAGGCTCATGTCACTTTTGTACCAGAAGCCATCTCTTGCCAGGCCAGTTGCTCTTGTAGCTCGCAGGGTTCACATCTGGGGAAGACTCGTGGTGATTTTTCTCCTCTGGTAGGGTGCATTGCACCTTTCCATGTAGCTAAAACTAGGCAGTTGGGACAAAGCTTCCAGGTAACTATGAGGTTGGCTTCTCCACTGTTTTTATTGCTCAGGTGTGTGCTGTCTTTAGCAGTTGCATCTTACCATCAAGTCTAGAGGGTAACCAAGATCAGTGATAAGAGCCTGTAATATTGAAGGCCAGGAGGAGCCAACATCTCCAAAGAGGTAACCCATCCCTGGCACTGGGCTTCTTTCTGTTAGCCTGTGCGATCTAGTAGGGACATTGTCACCCTGTTATAGGCAACTACATTTTAGCTATTTTTGTATATTGAATATTATGTATTTTAGGAGTTCTCTACATTAGTAACTTTCGGTATGACTGTTTTGAAGGTCTTAGTGTTAATCAGCTCTGACATTTCTTCCTTTATTTGGCCTCATATCCCTTCACGTGATTTAATCTTTCCTGCTCTGTTACACCCCTTTAATCCTATAGGCACCTGTATCCAGCCTCCCCTCCCTGAAAAGCACCCCCACCTCCTCCATTTACTGACCTCTGTGGGAATTCTAAACGAAACACAAATACTTGAATATTCTGAGCTAACATTCACTAAGGAGAGAAATATCTGATGGTTGTCTTTCTGGGTCTGGGTTACCTCATTCAGAGTGTTTGTTTTTCACTCCATTCATCTGTCTTGGAATCTTATGTTTTTAACAGGTAAATAATATTTCATTGTACAAACGTACCATATTTTTATTATCTGTTCACCAATACATGGGCATCTAGGCTGTTTCCATTTCCTGGCTATTGCAGGCAGTGCAGCAATGACATGGATGAGCAGACATCTCTGAGGTAGAATACAATATCCTCTGAGAATCTGTGCAGAGTGGCTTAGCTGGATCATCACACACAGATGTGTAAGGCAAACTCCATTGGTTCGGTAGGCTTCACTATGCCACTAGGGATTTGATCTTTCCTTCTGTAGACAGTTTATATTAGAAAACTGAAACTTTTAATTCTTTCTATGTTCCTTCAAAATATAAATCTTGTCTTCTTTTCTTGTCAACTTTATAACTCAGGAATATATTTTTTGAGGATCAAGAAGTCATGTTTTTGAATTATAGTCACTGAAGTAAATATCAGCCCTATCTTCAGTTTGTGGAAGGATAGGATTTTTTGAAAAATATTTATTTATTTACTTATTATGTATAGAATATTCTGTCTGCATGTATGCAGGCCAGAAGAGGGCACCAGACCTCATTACAGATGGTTGTGAACCACCATGTGGTTGCCGGGAATTGAACTCGGGACCTTTGGAAGAGCAGGCAATACTCTTAACCGCTGAGCCATATTTCCAGGCCCAGGATTTTTTTTTCTCTTTTTTTTTATTTAAATCTTTTTTTTTATTGAGAAAATGAGAAAAAAAAAAACCAAGTTTCCACCTCCTCCCAGCCTCCCATTTCCCTCCCGCTCCTCCCACCCTTCTCCCCCTCCTCCCACCCTTCTCCCCCTCCCCCCACTCCTCTCCCCCTCCCTCTCCAGTCCACAGAGCAGTCCGGGTTCCCTGCCCTGTGGTAAGTCCTAGGTCCTCCCCGCTCCATCCATATCTAGGAAGGTGAACACCCAAACTGGCTAGGCTCCCACTAAGCCAGCACATTAAGTAGGATCAAAACCCTGTGCCATTGTCCTTGGCGTCTCATCAGCCCTCATTGTTCGCCATGTTCAGAGAGTCCGGTTTTATCCCATGCTTTTTCAGTCACAGTCCAGCTGGCCTTGGTGAGCTCCCAATAGATCAGCTCCACTGTCTCAGTGGGTGGGTGCACCCCTCGTGGTCCTGACTTCTTTGCTCATGTTCTCCCTCCTTCTGCTCCTCATTAGGACCTTGGGAGCTCAGTCCAGTTCTCCAGTGTGTATCTCTGTCTCTATCTCCATCCCTCACCAGATGAAGGTTCTTCTTACTTAGCTTCTTTAGGATCACCAATTGTAGGCTCCGTGACCCTTATTTATGGCTAGAAACCAATTATGAGTGAGTACATCCCATATTCATCTTTTTGGGTCTGGGTTACCTCACTTAGTATAGTGTTTTCTATTTCCATCCATTTGCATGCAAAATTCGAGAAGTCATTGTTTTTTACCGCCGCATAGTACTCTAATGTGTAGATATTCCACACTTTCTTCATCCATTCTTCCATTGAAGGGCATCTAGGTTGTTTCCAGGTTCTGGCTATTACAAATAATGCTGCTATGAACATAGTTGAACAAATGCTCTTGTCATATGATAGGGCATCTCTTGGGTATATTCCCAGGAGTGGTATTGCTGGGTCCAGGGGTAGGTTGATCCCGAATTTCCTGAGAAACCGAAACACTGATTTCCAAAGTGGTTGCACAAGATTGCATTCCCACTAGCAATGGATGAGGGTACCCCTTCCTCCACAGCCTCTCCAGCAAAGGCTATCATTGGAGTTTTTTATTTTAGCCATTCTGACAGGTGTAAGATGATATCTCAAAGTTGTTTTGATTTGCATTTCCCTAATCGCTAAGGAGGTTGAGCATGACCTTATGTGTCTTTTGGCCATTTGAACTTCCTCTGCTGAGAATTCTCTGTTCAGTTCAGTGCCCCATTTTTTAATTGGGTTAATTAGCATTTTAAAGTCTAGTTTCCTGAGTTCTCTATATATTTTGGAAATCAGACCTTTGTCTGTTGTGGGGTTGGTGAAGATCTTCTCCCAGTCAGTAGGTTGCCTTTTTGTCTTGGTGACAGTGTCCTTTGCTTTACAGAAGCTTCTCAGTTTTAGTAGGTCCCATTTATTCAATGTTGCCCTTAATGTCTGAACTGTTGGGGTTACACATAGGAAGCGATCTCCTGTGCCCATCTGATATAGGGTACTTCCCACTTTCTCTTCTATCAGGTTCAATGTGTTCTGACTGATAGTGAGGTCTTTAATCCATTTGGACTTGAGTTTTGTGCACGGTGATAGATATGGGTCTATTTTCATTCTTCTACAGGTTGACATCCAGTTATGCCAGCACCATTTGTTGAAGATGCTTTCTTTCTTCCATTGTATACTTTTGGCTCCTTTATCAAAAATGAGGTGTTCATAGGTTTGTGGGTTAAAATTCGGGTCTTCTATACGATTCCATTGGTCGACTTCTCTGTTTTTATGCCAGTACCACACTGTTTTCATCACTGTAGCTCTGTAATAGAGTTTGAAGTCAGGGGTGGTAATGCCTCCAGACAGTCCTTTATTGTATAGGATTGTTTTGGCTATCCTGGGTTTTTTGTTTTTCCATATAAAGTTGATTATTGTCCTCTCAAGGTCTGTGAAGAATTTTGATGGGATCTTGATGGGGATTGCATTGAATCTATAAATTGCCTTTGGTAGAATTGCCATTTTTACTATGTTGATCCTCCCAATCCAAGAGCAAGGGAGGTCCTTCCATTTTCTGGTATACTCCTCAGTTTCTTTCCTCAATGCCTTAAAGTTCTTGTCAAATAGATCTTTCACTTCCTTGGTTAGAGTTACCCCAAGATATTTCATGCTGTTTGTGGCTATCGTGAAAGGTGAAGCTTCTCTGATTTCCCTCTCTGCTTCCATATCCTTTGTGTATAAGAGGGCGACTGATTTTTTGGAGTTTATCTTGTATCCTGCCACATTACTAAAGCTGTTTATCAGCTGTAGAAGTTCTTTGGTGGAGTTTTTGGGGTCGCTTATGTACACTATCATATTTTTTTTAATAATAAATAAACATACAGGGAAAGCCCATTAGAACTGCTACTTTCTAGAATCCTTAAATACTTTTTGCTTAATTCTTGAGTGTTTAAAGTTACTCTTGCTTTTTGTAAAAGTGGAGCAGAATTAAAGGACGAATTTCATCTTGTTTAGGATGTTTTCCTTCACTCTCTAATCTATCTCTTGCAGTATTTCTTAAATCATGCACACAAACAGGCATGTGCATACAAATCAGACTGCCCAGGTAAAACAATCATTGTTACTGACAAATTGAGGTTCCCTTTTGTGGTTTTTAGTCATATTGATAAAAAATTAAAAAATAGACTTAGAAGGAAGATCAAGCATCATTTTATTAGAATCAGAAAGAAAAAGAAGGCAAACATCTTGAGTAGCTGCCTAAGGGACATGGGAAAGAAGAGAAAATCATGCCTTTTAAGTTAGGCATAGAGGTCAAAGAAATAGTGAGGAAAGCCCCGAGTCCCGGGAAAGCATATTTAAGATTTTTGACAGTGCCTAAAGAAATGATAGAAAAGAATAAAAGCAAGGCCTACATTTTCTTCAAAGGTTATAATGAGAATAGCAGGGATGCTATATAATGCTGTATGATTAACGTTCTTTAAGTAACTACTCTACATGGGACTCCTGGAAGGTTTAAATACTTTATCCCTTTTAAAAACATTTTTAAAATTTATTTTATTGTGCTCTACATTTTTCTCTGCTCCCCTTCCTTTCTTTCCCATTCCCTCCAACCATTTCTCATGGTCCCCACGCTACCAATTTACTCAGGAGATCTTGTCTTTTTCTTCTTCCCATGTAGTTTAGATCCATATATGTCTTTCTTAGGGTCCTCATTGTTGTCTGGATTCTCTGGTATTGTGATTTGTGGACTGGTTTTCTTTGCTTTATATTTAAAAAAACACGCATGAGTGAGAACATATGACAAATGTCTTTCTGGGTCTGTCTTACCTCATTCAATATGATGTTTTCTAGATCCATCCATTTGCCCACAAATTTCAAGATGTCTTTATTTTTTTCTGCTGGGTAGTAGTCCATTGTGTAAATGTACCATATTTTTCTTATCCATTTGTTGGTCGAGGGGCGTTTAGGTTGTTTCCAGGTTCTGGCTATGACAAACAATGCTGCTATAAATATAGTTGAGCACATGTCCTTGCAGCATGATTGAGCATCCTTTGGGTATATACCCCAAAGTGGTATTGCTGGGTCTTGAGAAAGGTTGTTTCCTAATTTTCTGAGAAATCACCATACTGTTTTTTAAAAAGGCTGTACCAGCTTGCACTCCCACCAGCAATGCAGTAGTGTTCCCTTTACTCTACAACCTCTTCATCACAAGTTGTTATCAGTGTTTTTGATCTTGGCCATTCTTACAGGTATAAGATGGAATTTCAGAGTTGTTTTGATTTGCATTTCTCTCATAGATAAGGATGTTGAGCATTTCTTTAAGTGTCTTTCAGTCATTTTAGACCGTTTAGGTCTGTACTTCATTTTTTTTTTTAGATTATTTGTTCTTTTGATGACCATTTTCTTGAGTTCTTTGTATATTTTGGAGATCAGCTCTTTGTCTGATGTGGGGTTATTGAAGATCTTTTCCCATTCTGTAGGCTGCCATTTTGTTTTGTTGACCATGTTCTTTGCTTTGTAGAAACTTCTCAGTTTCAGGAGGTCCCATTTATTAATTGTTTCTCTGTGTCTGTGCTGCTGGGGTTATATTTAGGAAGTGGTCTCCTGTGCCAATGTGTTCAAGTGTACTTTCCACTTTCTCTTCTATGAAGTTCAGTGTGGCTGACTTTTTGTTGAGATCTTTGATCCATTTGGATTTGAGTTTTGTGCATAGTGATAGATATGAGTCTATTTTCTTTCTTCTAGATGTTGACATCCTGTTATGCCAGCACCACTTGTTAAATATGCTTTTTTTTCATTTGATATTTTTTGCTTCTTTGTCAAAAATTAGTTGTTTGAAGGTGTGTGGATTAATATCTGGGTCTTCGATTCGATTTTATTGGTCATCCTATCTGTTTTTATGCCATTACTAGGCTGTTTTCAGTATTGTAGCTCTGTAGTAGAGTTTGAAGTCAAGGATAGTGATGCCTCCAGAAGTTTCTTTATTTTATACAGAATTGTCTGTTTTTTTCCCAAGGTCTATAGAGAAATTTGCTGGGATTTTGATGGGCATTGCATTGAATCTGTAGATTGTTTTTGGTAAGACTGCCATTTTGACTATGTTAATTCTACCTACCCAAGAGCATTGGAGATCTTTCGACTTTCTGATGTCTTCAATTTCTTTATTCAAAGAATTAAAGTTCTTGTCATACAAGGCTGCCAACTTGTTTGGTTAGAGTTACTCCATGTATTTTATGCTATTTGTGGCTATTGTGAAGGGTGATATTTCTCTGATTTCTTTCTCAGCCCATTTATCATGTGTGTATAGAAGGGTTACTGATTTTTAGAGTTCATCTTGTATCCTGTTACATTACTGAAAGAGTTTATGAGTTGTAGAAGTTCCTTGGTAGAATTTTTGGGGTTGCTTATGTAAACTCTCATATCATCAGCCAATACTGAGAGTTTGACTTCTTCTTTTCTGATTTGTGTCCCCCTTGATCTCCTGTAGTTGTCTTATTGCTCTAGCTATGACCTCAAGAACTATATTAAATAGATATGGAATGAATGGATAACCTTGTCTTATTTCTGATTTCCGTGGGATTGCTGTGAGTTTCTCTCCACTTAGTTTGATGTTGGCTGTTAGCTTGCTGTATATTGCCTTTACTATGTTTAGGTATGTTTCTTGTAGCCCTGCTCTTTCTAAAACCTTTATCATAAAGGGATGTTGCATTTTGTCAAAAGCCTTTTCAGCATCTAATGAGATGATCATGTGGTTTTTATTTTCAGTTTGTTTATATGGTGGATTATATTGACAGATTTTCATATGTTGAACCATCCCTGCATCTCTGGGATGAAGCCGTCTTGATCATAATGAACGATGTTTTTGATGTGTTCTTGGATTCGATTTGCCAGTATTTTATTGAGTTTAAATACCTTATCTTAAGAAGATAATTATTCCTCCCATTGCCTCAGCATGTCTTCAGCTGAATGAGCTTTCCTGTAGGGTGGTCTCATGGCAAAGTGATTGACCAGTGTAGGTGGATTAACTCTCAAGGGAGGATACCGTAATGTGGACAATGTTCCAATCTTTTTTTTTTTGTTCCAATCTTTGAAGTACCTAGAATGTCATGTTTCTCTCCAGGGTAAGAGGTAGAACTCAGACCCTTTGACCAAGAGGAAGTAGCTTTTCCTTAAGGGACCCTGACAAGAACCTGAAATCTCCACCTTTTCATATGACATCTGAAGCCCTAACAAGGGCAAGCTATGAATGTCCCTTTCTACTGTTACCAAGGGAATGGGATAGGGGAATGCAGAGCCTCCCTATCATAAAGTATGGCTCTATCTTTAGTGGTCCCCACAGCATTCAGTACCTGTCTAGCTACCTAATAAGATCTTATTGACAAAACATTCCTCAGTTAGTGTGGCAGTTAGAATGAATGAGAATGGTCCCTATCAACTCGTATGTTTAAATGCTTGGTTCCCAGTTAGTGGAACTCTTTGGGAGGGAATAATAGGTGTGTTGGGATATGTATGGCCCTGTTGGAGGAGCTGTGGCACTGGGGTGGGCTTTGAGGTTTCAAAATTCTCTCTCTCTCTCTCTCTCTCTCTCTCTCTCTCTCTCTCTCTCTGCCAATTAGTAGGTAAAGTTTTTAGCTACTCTCCAGCACCATGTCTGTCTTCTTGCTTCTATGTTGATCATAGACTGACCTTCTAAAACTATAAGCAAGCCCCCAATTAACTGCTTTATTTTATAGGAGTTGCCTTGGTCATGGTGTCTCTTTCGAGTAATAGAGAAAAGTAGTGCTTTTCACAGTACCTAGGATAAAATGCAGCATTTTCAGGCTTTGTTAGAGAATAAAAATGAGATTACATTCTATAGTCTTCTTAAGTTGACACTGAACTATGATCCCTACAACTGTAAGGAAATATTGTTTATTTAAAAACATAATATTGGTTTTTCCAAAGTAAACTTACTTGGAATAGATATGCTATTTTTCTGTGCAATGTTGAAAATTGAACTCAATGGCTTTATGTATAACAGATAAGAATGCTACTTCTGAAACACATCTTCAGCTATTTTTTGATTTTTCAATTGCTTATAGGTATGAAATACCTTATAGCTAAAGAACAGCACATGTATGTTTTTGACCTTGGTAATGGAAAGCATGGAGATGGAAAAAACAAAAAGGCAAGATGAAGTGGTCAGGATACAGTTCTGTACATGACTGATATTTAGAGAGAGTTTTTGTTAAGAGTGTATAGAGGTAAGTTGAGCTTTCGCTCAGGGGTAGATCCCTTGCCTAGGGTATGCAAAGCTCTGAGTTTGATCCCTAGCATTCTACAAATTTGAATGGAGGAATTTGCAAATAAAACAAAAGAGTCATCTAATGGCATTGTGCTATGTTAGAGTAGAGAAATGAGAAGTTGGTATTGACAAATGACAGAAATCTGGTACTTAAAATATAAATATAGTATCTGAAAGGAAAGACAAAAAATAAATCTAGAAAAAAGTATAAGTTGTCTCTGAAGACATATCCCCATTGCTATGTTGCTATGGACTCTCCTGGGCCCTTAGACCTGTGTGATCTCAGCTGAGAGAATCCAGAAGCGACAGAGTATAGTGTAGAAGATAGGTGGAGTTCATCCAGAGACAAGTGAGCACCCTCAAGGGAGGAGAGTGGGCTGTGATGAAAGAATTTACTTGGAAGAAAATGCTCAAGGGGCTGAGTGTGGGCATTGGTAGAAAGACCATGGGTTAACCAGCATTTTTAGGCAGGCTTTGCACTATTTCTGAAGTTTCTAGACTACACCGTTCTTCTCAGGGCATTTCCTATCCAGGTGATGACTATTTCAATTAATTCTGAAGGGATCAGGCAATGAATTGTCATTGCTCTTTATTAGAAGGTTCCAGTTTTATAGGGATCTTAGTTCAGAATGTCATATGTCCATCCAGGGAGAGACACAATAGCTATCCCATTCTTAGGAGCAGGTTTTGCAAGATTGTGATTTCAAGGGCGGGTCCAGCCTCAGTGATCTTCAAACTTGTTGATATCTGAATGCCTGCCCAGGAGGATTAAGAGCTACTTGGTAGGATGCTGTTTGTGAATATTTCATACTATTTACTTAAAAAGTTATCACTTATTTTTATAAGTCATCATATTTGTGTAGTTTCTTTTTGGTAACTGCACTAGGTCTCATTTTTCTTTTTGAAATCCTTCATCCATGTAGGACTCGCCTGCGCATCCTCCTCCATCCTGTTTCCCTGTGTACAATGATGCTCAGGATACCTGTGTTATTCTTATTTGGTGGAGTCTGCACATTCCTTTCTCTCCACCCCCACTGATGTGCAGCAAAACAAGGATGCTCTAAGTTGCAGCCTCTTCATTTCTTTGAAGACAGCAGGCTATTACAAACTACAAAATACCAAAACATGCCAGGAACAAAGTTTGCTGTTACAATCTTTTCTTTCACAACTTCAATCATCTTTCATGATGGTCTTTGAAACATTTGAAGGCTGATGGGATACCCCTTTCACTTCAGCTCTTTAAACCAGACTTCTTTTCTCTAAAGTGACATGTTTCTAATGTTTTTTGGAATTAATTTTTTTAATTTTTATTTTTATATTTATTCTTCTCTCATACAATACCTCCCAAGCATAGTTTCCTCCCCCTCTACCTCTCCCAGTTCCCTCTCTATCTCCCTTCCCTCCCAGATCCACTCCTCCGTTTTCCTTCATAAAAAGACCAGATCTCTCAGTGATGTCAACCCAACATGGTGTAACAAGTTACAGTAAGACTAGGCACAAACTTATCTCAGGACTGAGTGAGGCAACCCAATAGGAAGAAAATTGTCCAAAGGGCAGGCAAAAGAATTAGAGGTACCCACTCTCCCACTGTTAGGAGCCCACAAAACACCACACTGACAGCCATAACATATATGCAGTGGACCTAGCACTGTGATTAAATTCTAGTTTTTGTGAGCCCCTCTGAGCCCGCTTACTTGATTCTGTGAGCCATAATGTTTCTAGATTTTATTTTTGCCATATTCTTACTTTAGGTCTGTGTAATATTATAGAACCTTCCCTGGCATATTGGTTCTTGTTTCCAGCTTCTGTCTTTTGTTTGTTTGTTTAGATCCTGTTTATTGGTGGCGTGAAGAACAGAACAGAAAGCTCTTAATGAGTTCTATCCCACAAGGCTAGATGGAAAAGGACTGACCAATCCTCTCATTGGATTCAGGGAAAGGACCGACCAATCCTCTCATTGGAGTCAGATGTTATTTGCTTTTTATTTCTTTTTAGTACTTGTAAAATACTCTTTTTTTTAAATTTAATTTTAGCTAACACATAACACAAAGTCTTACATACTAATGGAATATCATTCAAAGATTCTCTCTCTCTTACACATGCACACACATAACACATATTATGCTTAAGTCAGATTAAGAAGACATTTCTTCAAGCATTCATCATTTCTTTAGGGCAAAACTTCTTTCTTAAAATTTTTTTTAAAAAAAAATGCACAGTACATTGTCATAAACTGTTATGAGTACCAAACTGTTTGAAAGCACAGGAGGAATTCCTGATCTCTTAGATGGACAATATCTGTGTGTCTGTGCGTGTTCATGTGTGTGCATGAGGCCAGAGGTTGATGTCAGGTGTCTCCCTCTATAACTTTCCACCTTAGTATCTGAGACAGAGTGTGGTTGTTTGCATGAGACATGTTCCTCATAGACTCACGTGCTTGACTGTGTCCCCTTCTTTGAAGTCATTTGAGGAGGCTATTGAACTTTTAGACGTGGCGCCTTGCTGGACAAAGTATGTCACTGGGCTTTAAGTGACAAATGTCACATATGTCAGTGGACTTGAAGAGTCTCTGACCCCCAGCAATGGCTTCTAGACCTGCTACACTTGGCTTCGTGCTTGTGGTAGAGATCAGAAATCATCTCCTTATACCTGACTAATAACAGTTTTACTAACTGGACTCTCTCCCTAGCCTCCATAATACCCATACCCATGTGAGCAAAATGGCAAGATTATACTAATTCTAGTTCTCTGGTAGAATGTTTATTAGTGTGGTAAGTTATGTGTAATTCTCAATCCTTAATGCCTAATAAATATTAATAGTTAGGGGAAAAGCATATTTGCTAATGAAAGAAAAATATTCTTAGTAGGAAAGTCAGTGGGACGTATAACTATATACAGTATCACTTTTCAATCTTTGTTGTATTACTTTATTTGCCAATAATATTTATAATTTTAGAAACCCAGAATCATTTCTTTGGTGCTCTCCATTTGAGGATTTAGTTTTGGTTAGAGACGAGACGGCACGATACCAACAGGATCAATGACAGCTTGCACTTCCAAGGAAAATGAAATTGAGTGTGAGCCAATACTAGATGACTGGAAATTATTCGTAATGATTAATGTCTCATTGGTAAATCTGTAATATTTCAAAGAATGGCAGAAGGGCAGAGGTATGTCAATAGTGAATGGTCTAAAACCTGAATAGCTTGTTGAGAACAAAGAAAAATCTAGAATTACAATGTGATGCTCACATTCAGAGTGAGGTTTTTTTTTTTTTTTAACTACTGATGGCACAATTAAGAAAGAGCCTCATAGCCATGTGCACAGGTACACAGAAACTTGATTAATGGTTCTCAGCCTGTGGGTCATGGCCCTTTTGGAGGTTGAATGATTTTTTTTTTATCAGGGGTCATCAATCTGATATCCTGCCTATCAGAGATTTACTTTATGATTCACAACAGTAGCAAAATTAAAGGTATAAAGTAGCAATGGAAATAATTTTGTGTGTGGGGGGGTCACCATCACATGAACTGTGTTAAAGGGTTGCAGCATCAGGAAGGTTGAGAACCACTGTTCTAGATAGTCTTCATTCAGACTTTCTTCTGAAGTGATTCTAGTTGTGTCAAGTTAAAACTAATCACTACAGGCACCATTTTTGTTTGCTCAGAATTGGGAATCCTGTTTCACAGGAAAAGTATCAGTTCCATGCTAACCAGAATGATTGGTTACATAGAGATTAAAGAAGGAAAAAGATTTCTGGAAAAAATGTGGGAAATTTACTTATTTAAAACCAGGGGTCATAGAGTGTATACTATGGACCCAATAGGTAAAGTTACTATAAAAATGTTCATTGTACATCATACTAATGTGATTGCATGACCAAATGTAGAGAATCGCAATAAAGTCATCCCATGCTGACTCAGAATTGAGTACAATAAAGGGTTCTTTATTTAGGGGTAGAGTTACAGATCAATAGTCCTCTGCATGAGTGGGGAAGAGAAACCGAATCCAGTAGCAGAGAGAGAGAGAGAGAGCACATTTTTACATCTGTTTTTTATAGCACCCAAGGCTATACCCAAAGTGGTCTCAACTCTGCTGTTTGTCCTGGTTTGCAGGTCTTCCAAAGGATTCTACTCATGTGAAGAGGATAGGGTTGTGTTTCTTCAATATTATTTGACACAATCTGTCTTCCTTTATGTGTTGAAAAGATTTGACAATATTTACTAGCTTTATTTCCCTTTTGTCCATTAATATCTGTCCCCATTTTTGTCTTTTTCTTATACTTCAAATAGTATACCAAGATGATATTCACATTGTTGGTATCAGCTTGATTGCCTGTATCCTTAACTTAGAGAACTGTGTGTAGAACTGAGCACAATCTACTAAGCAGATTCACCCTCTATTTCCTGTCTGTCCTTCATATCTACTTTACTAGCTCTACAAAATAGACCTTGACCATGGCCACTGTAGAGGGTTACCCCTCAGCCTAATCATCTCCTTGGAGTTAGAGATCTGAACATCCTAATGAATTTCTATCAACGCCTCACACCACCACACTATGTCACACTACATACTCTGGGACAGATCTTGTGTTTCCTAACAACAATAAAAAGACAAAAAGTCACCAATCATTGTTTTCAAGCAATATAGTGTTATATAAATATATTATATATAATTTTAGAAATTGTATACATTTTTGATTAGCAAAATTTAATTTTAAGTTAAATCTTAAGGTTTAATTGTAGAAGTATGAAAATTACTGGTTTACCTATTATAACAGTATTAGCTAACAGATGTTAAGCATTTACCATAGCCAGGGAACTGAATTACAATTTCCAGCATATAAAATGATTGAATCCCCAAAACCACTCTATAAAGTATAAAATAGCACCTTGATCATTTGCATTTTAAAAGCAAAGAAACTGAAGCCCGGAGAATTCCAGCACTCTTTCCAACAGCATACAGAGAGAAAGTACCTTAGAGCTTGAATCTATGTCCCCAGTAAGGGCTGGAGTTCTTGGTCATCTTGTTCTGCTTCCTCTTAGAAGAGCTCAGCGTCTACAGGAAATTGCTAATGAAACATTTAGAAGACATCAGAATATAGATCAAATAGACGATTAGATGAAATGACTCTCTTTGAAGATGAGACAGAAAAGGATTCTGAAAATAGAAAAAAGCTGAAAATATTGGGAAGTTACAACACAGGGTAGAAATCTTCAGCTCTGTTATCAACAAGGGAAACCTCACATGGAAGTTTGGACCAACTTAAAATCTTCTTCCAGCATGCCCACAGACAACCTGATCTAGCCAATTTCTCATTGAGGTTCTCTTCTCATATGATTGTGAGTCAAAAAATTGATAATTAAAACTAACTACAACTATATCTCGGTTTGCACAGATTAGAAGTCTGTGTTTCAGGAAAGCATCTATTCCAGGAACAAAAAGAAGAGTCAGTTATATGTAGCTCTGACTCCATAAATTACAATTCATGTTATACAACTTCAGGCATATCCTTCGCCTTTCATGACTTTGCTAGCTGATGAAGTGAATCATGTACTTGCCTTGAGCTGTGTACTTCCAATGGGACCCAGAGACTGTGGTAGGGGTGAGTTGGTATGTTTCTCTGCTGTGTGTAGAACATTCGTGCCTCTTTATGGACTTCTTCATGCTGAAGATGAAGGGTAATTTCTGTGACTCAAATAGCTTTTTATTACTTTAAAACCACACTTAGTAGCTGATAGATTTTGATTACTAAGTGTGTGCTACCCCTGAGCCCAGATATAGAATAAGGGGAGTGTGCATGCATTTCTCTTTTCTGCGTCCCCTCCTCTAAGTCATTTTTCTTGGTAGCTCTCTGTCTGATAAAAATATTTTCTTAGTTGACCATGTCCAGTGTCAACAGGATCCAGGCAAAGACTCTTTGGAGATGGCAGGGTAGTGGGTGCAATTAGGGCCTGACAGGACATAATAGACTGTATCTTTCTTGTGCTCTGATACTTCTTCTTGGGTAAAATATTACAATAACACCTTTTTAAAGTGATTTGAAAATGGTTGGGGGCAATTACTTTGCAAGATGAGAGTGTCATTGTAAATATTTACCCTTTTCATACCCACTTTCCCGTAGTCTTCAAAATCATCTGAGTATTCTTTGTCAGTATGAGAAGGGATGGAAGGGGAAGCTGATTGATTTCAGGAAGAAAGAAATGGTTTATTTTAAGTGACCATTAATGGCAGGATTTGAATTGCATGTTGTAAAAATTACAGGGTTGAAGCTATGCCCCAACACATAAGGAGAGCGATAGGAGTAATTTTCACAGATGCTGCATGAATGAGCTAAGGAAATCAATGTAGCACAAAATCCAGTGACCTGAATATACTTATATTTGAAAGCCAGGGTACCGTATAAATATCCCTATTGAGGGAGAGTGACTAAGCACTAATTTAACTTAAATATCAGAAAATTATTTGAAATTTTAAAGGCTCACATTATATCCTGTAATTTTGAGCAACGATATACTACCTACATACTATGCTATTCTGTTGGCTTTCTGGCTTATTACTCTTTTCCTTGGTAGTAGAAGCCACCTGTGTGGTTACCATGTCAGTATCTACCGTTAGCAACAACAATGAAAAGGATGTTAAAAAAAAAAAAAACCCTCTTTCTTACTGCAGAGAAGGTCCTGATATCGTGTATTGAAAATGCAAGGCAGTCGCGCCAGGTAGCTGTGACTCTGGAAAAGATGGTGCACATACATATATCAGGTTAACACTGAGTTAGTTCCAGGAAAGTAAAGGATCACCCTGTAATGATCCTTATCCAGGCTTCAATAATAATTGCCTCTGAAATCTGCACAGTCATCTCAGCAACAGCTGCTCCTGGTCACAGGAGAGCAGGCAAGAGTGTTGGTGTCGGGAGGTGCATCTTTTAGAAGTGCCTGGGAAATATGGATGTCGATGAAACTATCAGCTAGAAATGTGTGACCCCCCTGCCCGGCTTTAGTGCATTCTGAATCTGCCCACATGAAGAATTTTTTTAAAGTCCCCTTTTCATTTTTTCCCAACCAGATTTCTTTCTTTTTTTTTCTTTTTTTGCTCCGAAGAACATTTTGCTTAAAATAAAATGTTATTACATGCACACAGCTTCCTACAGCAAGGGCTGTCAAACCTTGAAGTGCAATTATTTTTTTTCCTTAGCATTGTAGCTTCTTGGAGGAGGAGTCTGTTCACACATTTTAATGATAACACCTTACCCTTGAGGTTTCCTATATGGCCCCAAATAAAGTGAAGAATGGCACTTAAAGTGGGGGTTCATGGTTGCTTTTGGAGTCAAAATGTTTAAATCAAAATTCTAAATGGAAACAGTATTGTCAATTTTCAGCCAAAACTTGCCTTGCCTGGGGTAGTGGTTTCTAAGTTATGTCTATCACACAGTCCAAATGTGGCTACATCTTCAGGAACTCTTCTTTGTATTTCTCCATTCTTAAGACTAGTATTTTAGGATTCCACTCAGAAAAAAGCTCTGGTCAATGTGTGATGAATTTTCCTCATGACTCTTAAGATGAAATAAATGCAAACAGCTCTCACCTCACAAGGATAAATAATTCTGTTCTAGAGCTAAGTATGAGTGATCATGGCTCAGGAGCACCTACAGAGGTCATCCTAAGTACCATGTTCCATCACTGTGACAATTTCATGGTTTTTATAGCAGAAGAACAAAGGAAATTACAAATCAGGATGCTTTGAAGAGACCAGAGAAAGCATCATGTAGGTGGGTTACAGCAAAGAGGGTACATGCTTGTTATGAGCCCGCAGTCCCTGACAATCATAGATGTTCTGAGTAGTTGCTCAATGTTAGAGAATGCACAATGTAGGTGTGTCTTTTCTCTGAGAACCTTTGTTAGCATATCAGAAGAGTGCGAATTTGTATATCCTGTACTTACCAATGAATATGTTTTGACCCCTAACTTGATTCCAACGTGTGGAATTTAGGGTGATCCAGTGAAGAAGTCAAAGACCCCCTCCCCACCCCAATGGAGTTTAACATCTAGCTGGAGGAGACAGATATGAATGTAAGTTAGGTATCATGTTTATAGAAGGCAGGTGTGTTGGGAAGGAACAGCAACACTTAACACACTGGTGCCATGCTGAACAGGTGGAATTCGGAACAAAGACGTGAAAAAGTTAAGGATACTGAAGGAGATAGTCTCCAAGGCCAGGGAACACTTAGCTCAAAAATCTCAACGCAGGAACTCTGTGCTGGGCCAGGATGAAAGCAGTAGTAGTAGATCCGAAGTATGAGAGGGCCTGAGTTCACTTCCTGTGGGTATATTAGGATACACTGAACTGTGGTTCCTCCAAATTCTAACAAATTCAGAAATAAAGTCACTGAATAGGTGATAAGATGAATTCATGCTGGGCTCACAATGAGAAGTGACTAGGTGAGCTTAGATATATGCAGATACACCCAGGGAGACTGCTATATGGTGATAAGGTCACAAGTTGTTCCGGTGGTGCTTCAATAAGACCACGGATGCCAGTGGTTATCTGCAAGCCACAGATGACAGCAGAGAGTCATGGGATACACTTTCCATCATAGAGAGAAGAAGAGAACTTGTATATACCTTCATCATGGAGTTTGGATTCTAGAATAGCAGGGCAATACATCCCACTGTTTAAGGCAACCAGTCTGTATGGTCCATTGTCATTACCTCCTTCTTCTCCAAGAACGAACACATAGGATATAGTAAGAATTTTAGGTTTTACTCTGGGTGAGATGGGATTTCACTTAACCTTTAAGACAGTGATTCTCAACTTATGGATTGTGAGCCCTTTGGGTGGGGTCAAACAGTTCTTTCACAGGGGTTGCCTAAAACCATCTGAATATCATCTATTTATATTATGATTCATAACTGTAGCAAAATTACAGTTATGAAGAAACAAGAGAGATAATTTGACAGTTGGGGGGTCACCATAACACGAAGAACTGTATTAAGGGGTTGCAACATTAGGAAGGTTGAGAACCACTGCTCTAAGAGAATATTTCTAGATGCTATCTGGGCAATGCATACTTAAAAGACAAGGATACAATACTGAAGTCATATGTACAAGTCAGAGATGATATTGGGTAGGGAAGTAGCAGTACATGGGAGATCAATGGTTGTTTTTATGTTATTTGGGGCTAGAGTGGACAGGATTTTCTGATGGGCTATTTGTCAAGCAGGAGACACAAGAGAGATAGTAAGTTCTTACCATCATAGAAATTACTATGAAAACTTACTATCATAAGTCATAGAGGGTTGAGTTGACATCCACTGAGATAGAAAAGGCTATATATGCACAGTGTAGGTTTTCATTTGGCCTTAATAAGTGGAAGTCAGCGTCTGCTTTGGATATGTGAAGTATAGGATTTCTAATGAAATCTCAGAGAAGGTATCAGCAGACAGACGCTCTTGAATGCTCTTGATATGCTATCAACCACAAGCCCCACCCAGTGCAGGAAAGGAGAGGCCATAGAGCTAATGCTATCGATTCTGACAACAGGTATTGATGACATCTTGGCATTTGAAAACCACACAAACACTATGGAATTCAGCAGCGATGCAAGATGGGCTCCCTTTAGAGATTTTTGTTTTCAAGGCTGGCCTGCATTATTCATGCTGTCTGTGCATAAGAACTATCTGAAAGGGTCTAGAGAGAGCAATTAGTAATAGAACTGCCTGTGAGGCTCTTCTTTATCATGATGGACACTTGTTCCTGGTGAGCTAACTTGTTCACACACCTTCCACTGGCTTACGTCTTTATTCACCTATAGTTAACTGTGCAAAATATTTTTATTTGATGACCTTTATCTTCCTGGGGGGAGAGGTCAAGTTTTATGATCATTGGTCCATGGGTGATTTCCTTGAGACATTTTAAAGCCTACTAGAATGCAAGTGAAAAGTGATCTCCAACTTGATGGTTTAAGACTTAAAAGGCTTCAGAGTTATTTTGATTTTGTACAGACAGTGTCTCCTAGTGCCAGCCTCACTTTTGCCTAATATTTTGAGCACTGCTTTCTTGCGGGTGACAGCAGAGGCAGCAGAGAAGAGGGAACTGGGGATCCAGTGGCACACAGAAGCTGTGAGTGGCAGGCAGCCAGCTGGGGTGGAGGCTGAAGGGTGTAGGTGTGCGGCAAAGCTGTGAGGGGAAGGAGGTGTGAGGGAAAAGATGAGGTGATAGAAAATGTTTCGGGACCTATTGGAGGAGAGGTGTGGAGGTGGCGTTGAGGGAGAAGAGGTGTCGAGGTGGGGTTGAGTGAGAATGAGCACCGAGGTGGGGTTGAGGGAAAGAGTTTTACATAGTGCTGGCATGACTTAGTGTGAGGGATGTCTTGTTTGTCTAATTGGTTGGAAGATGGCAGGTGGGGTTCCTCATGACGAAGATAAATGCTGCGAATCCTTCTGGAGCTGTTTGGGTGCTGAGCATGCTGTGTGGCTTGTCAGACAGTAGACACCCTTGCTGGGGGAGGGGGTCCGATGGGCTTCTCATGCTATTCTCTTTGTGAACTTTGGCTATCCTCGACTTTCTCCATCTTCTACCCAGACTTTCCCAGAACACCTGAAAGCTGTTGAGGTGAAATGTGACACACGCAGTACTGTTGTCTGTCGTACTTACCTGTAGGAAGTATGTAGTAGATTTGGCTGCCCCACAGGCTTTCAGAAGGAAATCAAGCCTGCCTAAGTCACAAGAGTCGGTCCTTTACCTGCCGTAATTTGTCCACAGTTCATCCCGGTGATGGAATGTGTATTCTCAGCTCACCCATCTCAGAATTTATTCCCATTCTTTATTAACAACAGTGATTTCTATATGTATTTCCTGGATCCCTGTGGTATTCTAAAGCCACCATAATGGAAGGAACCATTAAAAATTTGCAGTGAAGGATAGGAGGTGTTTGGGCATTGGCTTCTCCTTTTTTTTTGGGCAGTACCAAACCTACTCCTTTAAAACTGTCGTGTCCTGTTGTTTTAGCCTCTCATAACCAGAAGTACTTGGATTCTCCTGTTAAGAGTTCGCCATCGCTGTAAGAGCTCGGATTCCTTATTTCTTCATTGTCAATTCCTCTGACACTTCACTGGCCCACACCAAAGCACCCTAGGAAGTCCGCAGCATTAGTACATTGATAGGGAAATGTGATCCGTAATGGAGCTTGACCAGTTAGCAGGCTCTTAGAGCCAAAATAATTCAAAGCACACTCCGACCATCTTCCATCTCCCTGCTGTGTGGTAAGACATGGCTGAGCAGACAAGGATGGAGGAGAGCAATCAAAACAATGGAAGCAAAGGTGTGAAGTAGCTTGATCCAGTCATTCTGCTAAGTAGAACAATGTAAAAAGTCATGAGTGCCTGGCTTACAGAATTGCTTCTAATTGTGAAAAAAAAAAATACCATGGAAAAGCCCTGACAGCTGACTGTGCAGAAACTACGACAGGAGAACCCACTAATTGGCAGGTAAATAGGTATTGAATGATCAGGAGGTCTTGAGAATGTTTCCTTGATAGAAAACAAACAAAAACCAGTCTTTTGAAGGAACAGAAATGTACTGACTAGTTAGGTAAAATGACTCATGCCTATAATGTAACACTTGGGAGCCTGAGGCAGGAGAATGGCCATGAATTTGAAGCTAACTTGGGCTACATAGTGAATTCTAGGTCAGACTAAGATACAGGGTGGGACCCTGCCTTAAAGGTAAGCAAGCAAACAAACAGTAATTTATCTGCTGTTGGAGGCAGGCAAGAGAGTTTTAGGAAAAGAGGAAAGCACATATGTCCTTAAAGAATTAACTCAGTTGCTTGTGGGCACACATGTGTGTGAGTGTGCATGTATGTGTGTGCCGTTTGTAATGTGCCGAGATTTTACTTTTATTTTGGATGCGACGGGGGCATTTGTGAGCTTTAAACTAAAATGACAAAAAAAGACTTATGAGGAAGGGTCTAAGAGGTGAAGAGGAAAATGACAATAGAAGTGTCTACAAGTGATTCCAGAAACGAAGTATGTGGAATATAGGTAAAATGTACATGAGAAAGAATAAACAGTTGACCCGACTACAGTATGTCATAATATATATTTACATGAACACATTCCTCTGGGGGGATTCCTTGAAGGTTTAACTAGATTCAGTCACTGGCTGACTGGCATTCTTTCTCTCTGCGACCCCTTATACTTCTCTGTCCCACTGCATGTCATTGGCAACACACCATGTTTTCTTCTCTCCCCATTTCTGTAGGGAACATTTATCTTTGAAGACAAATTGTGAGTTAGAGCTTGACAAGTAATGGAATGGAAATAAAGCCTAATAGAATGACAAGACGTGATCAAAGGCAGCAAAAAAGAGAATCTAAGGCCTCAATCATGGAAGACAGGGGTCCTGAGATCAAACGCATGCAGAACCCAAAATAAAAGTATGAGTCAGACCTTAATCAAGGCTATTATTCTGGGTGTTCTGCCTTGATACGTCTAATAATAGCAGACATTGAGTGCTGCCACCAGGAAGTCTTCTGAGCATTTATAAAAGCTTTCATTTGAGTATCACAAAATCGTACAAAGTGTACAATCATCATCCTCACCATCATCGCCATCTCTTACATAGGAAGAAACTGATGCACCAATTTGTCAGTCACATTACAAGGTCTCTCAACTTTAAGTGGTGAATTCGTGGCATGTAATAAAGAATAACTTGTTTCTGGGCACACTCCCTCACTGACTCGTGCCTCCTTAGTGGTGACAGTTCTTCAGAGTCAAGAGCAGGGTGACCTGCATGTTAGCAGCCAGAGCAACATCTTGTACACAAAGATAGATGCTCACTGTGTGCTGTAGTTTGTGACAAAACTGCTGAGAGGGAGTGGCCTGAATGTTCCGACAGAGGAATCTGGGATAAGAAAATCTGTGCAAAACTGAGTCTACTTTCCTGCAGCTGGTGAAAGGTTTCATGTTTAGTCAGCTTCTGATACGTGACTTTTGTTGATGCAGAAACAGCTCTTACTTCACCTGGAGTAGGAAATAGTTTGTTATGGAACCAAATATGAGTGATCATTGCCAAGGAACACAGCATCAGATTATACCCAGTGGCCCATTCCCATGTTGTAACCATTTAATGAAGATGTTATAAGTTATAGAAGAAAATAATATCTTAAATCAAGGCACTGCTCAAATGTATTGGTGGAGCTACCAGGTGGGCATGTCACAACAAAGCAGAGGAATCTCTGCTCTAGACTGTGGCGGACTTCTCGACCGGCGAGAAAGAACAACCACCACACCAGGATTCCACTCAGATCACGCTTTACTGGAGTGCCCTTGATTGATGGGGAGCAGGAAACGAAAGGGGCAGGAAACGAGGGGCAGGAAGGGAAGGGCAGGAAGTGAAGGGCAGGGAGCGAAGGGGCAGGGAGCTAAGGGGAGAGACAGCATGAAGCGAAGGGGCGAAGGGCACTGAGGCAACTGCTTAAATAGGGAATTGGCACACGGGTGGCCCTGTGATTGGCTGCCACCAACAGCTGACACCAGACCGCATTAGGATAAGCTCAAGGATCCTCATCCACCATACATGCGAGAAGCGGGGGACACGCAGCTCTCAAAGGCATAGCCAAATATGGAGTTATTTCCAACAAGACAGGATGTCGGCGCCATCTTGTAATGGTGATCCTGTCCGGCTCACTACACTAGACCCCAGAGGCTGTGTGATGGCATGCTTAGACTTTGGACTGATGGAAGCTATGGGTCATAGAATAGATTCTTAAACTAGTTGTCTAACAGTCCTAAGACTTAGCACATAGGTAGGCCATGAATGATTATAAAAGTCTCTAAATGGAACACAAGATACTTTGGCTCTTGACTCATAGTTTTCCAGCACTTAAGAGTCATGGATATTCTACCCAGTCAAGCAGCCATGTAGAGTCTTTAACATAGGTGTGGTTCCCCCCTATACTCCTTTTCATAGCCTTCAGGACCTAGAAGAGGCATTTTTCCTAGAAGGTATGTCTTTCTACGCCATATTTCATACCTGATTTCCAGAACATGAAATGAAGAGAATTAATACTTCATTTCAATTGAAATGTTTTTGGTACTAGAGTTTTCAAAGAGTTTTGCATTGAGAATTAAATTTCTTCCAGAGGTGCTTTTGCATAAGAGGGTTTAAAAGAGGCCACAAGGAGCTGTTAAAGGCTGTGATGAGTGGTCAGTTTGGGGAAATAGGGTTACATTTCATTTTCCTGAAGATACATTGGAGCAGCAGTCACAATGGGGTGGTTCATAAAGATGCAGAAGTGTCAAATTGATGACAATTAATTCTTACTTATATGACCTTTGCTCCAAAGTTGAAGTTGCAGGAGAATCTGAGCCAGTGTTTGCCAGTGTCTGTCAAAATAACTCTGCTTATGACAACCACACTTATCATCCTACCTACAGGAACCGTCTGTCTATTCCTACAGAAAAATCAAATGCTACCTTGGAGCCAATGGAAAGAAGAATAATACCATTTTAACAGAGGAAAAGTAGGATCCCTTGATGAACAGACATGGTGTTCCATCCCCCATGCTGATCAAGGACAGCAGTAGGAACAGGCAGTCAGGCTCTGGCTGTCATCCCAGACCCTCTGGGATTGGAGAGCACATTGAGCGGCAGTTGTACATGGTGACCTGTCCTCTTGGAGACCTTAGAGTCTAACACACAAAGGTCAAGTCTGCAGAATTATATGATGCTCACCTGACAGAATTCATCCCCCTCTTCACATAAACGAGGATAAAAATTGTGCTCTTATCATGTAGGACTCGCAGCAAAAATTTCCACATACATGTGCATGCGTACATGTGCAAACATACTGAGCAGCCCCTCAACAAATGGATAATGAAGTCTTAGATATATTTCTCACTCATGAACCTCTAAAATTAGGATAGTATGAATGATAGCCAGGAGATAAGATTGAGGAAATCTAACTCTTTTAAATATCCCTATTCAAATTATATGGTCAACAACATGGATAATCAGGGTGTAGTCTGTCAGGTATGGCCAGCTACCAGCCCTGCTATTCTGTCTTACGTGGAATAGTGTTCTTTCATCTTACTTAAAAGACTAAGCATCCCAATGTTGTAGAGGTCTTATAAAATGTGTAGTGATATAACCCCACTTCTGTAATGGGCCTTTTAAAAATGTTTAAAGTATCATAAACATAGTCCATTGCACATGTTAAAGGTATATAAGTTGAAATGTTTGGACAAATGGGAACACTGGGATAGGAAAAAACCATCACTATCCTTCTAAACTTTATTTTCTCAGCCGTATTATTATCATCTCTCCTGATTGGCTCTTGAACCTGCCTTCTCCCACACCCCAAGGCACCAGCAGATCTTTCTGAGACTATGGATTGTCTTTCAACTCCAAGAATTTAATTAAATTAATTAATTAATTAATTAATTGGGATTTTTTAAGACAGGGTTTCTCCATAGCTTTTGGTTCCTGTCCTGGAACTAGCTCTTGTAGACCAGGCTGGCCTCGAACTCACAGAGATCCACCTGCCTCTGCCTCCCGAGTGCTGGGATTAAAGGCATGCGCCACCACCGCCCGGCTTCCAAGAATTTTATTAATAGAATAATGAACTATTTGTCATCTGGGGAGTTGGTGGAAGCTTGGATTCCTAACTGAATTCTCTACTGAATTTTCCTCAGTCTTAAAGGAGAGGGCTAAATACATGGAGCATATGCTTTTTTGTTGCTGATAAGTTTTCTTGTGTGGTGTGTATACACAAATCATTTCATTTTGTGATTGGGATTTTTTTTATACTGTTGATTTTTCCAAATCTTCAGTATGGTTTGTATAGACATGTGCTTTTAAAATATTTTTCTCTTAGTATGTAGCTTATACTTCAGTTTTTGAATATTCATGAAAAGAGCAGAAGTTAACATTTTTGATGAAGCCTGATTTCTCTTTTCATTTATATAATGAGTGTTGTGCAGTATCTAAAATGTCATTGCCGAACCGAAGTAAAAATCTCTCTTCTGCTTAGCCTACTAATTTAGAATGGAACCTGTGGTCGCTTTGGCCATTAATTTTAGCATCTAGTACAAGAACTGGGTCGATTTCTTCTTACTATCCCTTCACATGAGTAGTTACTAGCCTTGAGCTCAGTTGGTGAAGAACACAATCCTCTGCCCCTCCTCTGGAGCTAGGGGTTAAACTTGTCTGTGTACGCATGTGTGTTGGTATTCCTGAAGGCCAGGCATCGATGTCAGTTGTCTCCTCTACACTTGGCCAGGGTTTCAGACATGCAGACGCGTGTCGCTGCTCTCCTGCTTTAACATGGGGACTCAGGTTCTATTCTAGGTCCTCATGCTTGGACAGCAAGTACTTCACCTGCCTGAGCCACCTGCTCAGCTCAAGCATGACTTTTCTCCCAGCCTTGTAACATAGAAAATGCAGGACAGGCAAAGCAGGATCAAGGGGGTGGCTCCTTTCGTTTACTAGAGAGACGTGACTCTGGGCAGGAAAGGGGAGGCTGGGTGGATTGCAGATCTTTTATCTCCCATCTTCATTTTGTTAACGAGGCTTTCCAAATTTCATTCGAATTTAGTTTCAACGTTTAGACTTTCTAACTCTTAAATAGTCAGGTTCCTACAGAATAAAGGAAAAGAAAGCTACTTTTGCAGTGGTATTGAAGACTACAGACTCAAGGTTGAAAAAGAGGGACATAGAAGGCTTCTGTTACAACCCCTACCCACCAGAACCCCCCCCCCCCCCCAACATAAAAGCATAGACAGGAAAACATTGAAGAGAATTCTTAAAAATTGTGGTAAGGATGTTGAAGTATAGCTCTCCCTAATTGATGGCTTCAGGCAGTATTTGCAAAGGCAAGGACTCAGTTTTCTTTAAGTGGCTGGCTACTGGGAGTTTGACCATGCTTTAGTGAGTATAAGGGCAATATTGGACTTGTGGATTTTCTTCTTCCTTCTTGTTTCTCCTCCATTTCCTCCTCTTCTTTTGTGAGGGAGGTCACAAAGGTGGGAGGCAAACCTAAGAGGACTAGGAAGTGAGTGTGATCTTAGTGCATGATGTGAAATTCTCAACTAATCAATAAAAATATTATGTGGGAACAAAAACCTCTAAAATCCCAGTTAAAGACAAAAGGATGAGGAAGACAGGAGGTTAGAATAGACCTTTCAAAAGGTACTTACTCCCCACACAAAACCTGCCAAATAAACAAAATCTCAAGGAACTAATAAGATACTATAGAAAAATTTCAGAACATAAAAATAGAGAAAAATCTTACTTTTCTGGAGAAACAATAAATAATTAGATGTATGTATAATTAATAATATCACATGACAGAAATAGAGGCACTGATAAGGAGACACGAAGAAAAACCCATACATATGACACATTCCTTTGAAAAGAACTACAAGATTCTAATGCAATCAAAATAAAACAAACCCCTGGCCAGCCATTTCACACTTTACGCCATGGTTCTTTCATTGCATTATTTTCTCGTCAAACTCTGACTCACCTTTCCCCATTTCTTGGCATATTTGTACTTCCCAATTATTGCTATGCTTGTTTGGGGCTTGCTACATAAGCAGTTGATATGATTAATACATTGATTTTAAGCGTGATGTGGTGATGGGCATCTAGGCCATGACATATATGAAGACCAGATCACATTTTGGAGCATTCTCTCGGCTCTCTTTATCTGGGTTCTGGAAAGACACTCAAGGCACCAGCCTTGCATACCTCATATATTTTTTCACTGAGCCAGCTCACTGGTGCCCAAATAAGATTTGTAGTAACATTGTATCAACAAATGTTTAAAACTGTAAGAACAATGTACTTACTCTATCCTTCAGGCAGACTGTAAATTTTAACTAGCTTTTTTACACAAAATGAACTTTGTCATCCTTACAGTTATCCCGAGTCTTACTGAGGGCAGGACATCTTAAAATTCCTGGATCATGACAATTATACACTAAGAAGGTATGTATAGCTTCAGTTAGGTGTCTGACACTAACACTAAATGAAGAAGATATGATCAAACATACATTAAAATTAAATTATTCTCATATCATAATACACATGCCTGTGTGAGTTGTGATATCAAGCTTCCGGATGTCAAAGACATCCTGTGGGCTTCTTGAATTACATGATTCTTATTTTCCACATGGAAAAATCACCTTCAGCCAATTTTAATAACTTAGGCTTTGACTTGAAACTTGTGCCACATACACGACCTCTCCTGAGGACTGCCTTCTAATAGAATTTAACTCAAAATAGAATAGATGTGATACCTACAATTTCAAACAGTCTTGTTGGAATTCACATCACATGGTAGAAACGAGTTTTGATGCTTACTTCAGATAAGATGGCTAATGAGTCTTCTGAGTGCACGTCCCTAGCTTGTGTTTGGATCTACAAGGTGGGAGCAAAAGGTCTTAATCTTTTATGTCCAAATGAACGTTAGCAGTGAACTCCATTTTCTTGTAAACCCCCATATACAAAAAATGTGAGGGTAGACTTACCATGGCAGAAGTCAAGACTAGGGGTTCCTTGCGCTCTCACCCCTACAGGTTTCTGAGGAAAATAGAGGCTATGCTCCCAGGCAGCAGGGAAGCCTGCAGGCTGCTCCCCAGCAGCTCCCCAGCTGTCAGTGCCATCACCTTTCTTCAGTCCATTCTCTGGTACTTGAAGTTTGCCCTGTCTTGCCAGGTAAGGCTATGCTCAGATATTTTTTACCTTTTTCTAATAGCCTTCTTTTGTGGCAATATAGCTTAAAGTGCAGCTGTAGGCAGACAGTTTTGAATCCTGCAACCTCTCTAAAGACGGTCAAGGAATTAATCTTGATGCCAAGATTCTCCCAACCCAGTTCTTAGGAGACAGATGAGTTGATCATTTCCCAAGGCTTCTGGGGCTGAATTTAGCCTTAATGGTCATGCTCTCTGCTTATCACCTTGCCTCTAAGTACTTACACTTTTCTACATAAAAGAAAAAGTCATCTGAAAAAGAGGAGAAATACTGACATAACCCAATTTTAAAGCTTGTGGGAGAGATTTAATCTCAAGAGATGTGGGAAAGGATGGCTAGAGGAGGGAGATGCTGACATTGGTTGTCCTAGATACTGGGATAAGACCCTGAGAACCTCGATGACCATTCTGAAAGTCTTCTCTTCCTGATCTTTTTGTTGACTGTTTTATTAACTAAATATTAGCTGTTTGGTTAAAGTTGGGTACCATTTGGTTAAAGTTGGGTACCATTTGAGATTAGGATACTCTGGTTAGCCATGCCCACACAACCAACACAGTCTGATGTGGCTTTTGTGAGGATGGCCAGCATGTATCAGAGGGATTCCCCTAAGACTAAAATAAAGTTGAAAACTTCTTATTGCCCAGTGACTAAGGAGCTACTGGTACTTTGTGGTCCAAAGTCTATTCCACAAGTTTATGGTGATGCCACTGTAAGCAAATCTGTCTTACCAGTTGTAGAATACTGCAGCAATATAACTATGCACAAAGTACAATAGTTAGCAATGGTCCTGGATGGCGGTGCTCCTGGTTTGTTAACTATGTTATGCTTTTTATTATTACTTTAGAGTGAGCCCCTGATAGAAAACTGCTTGGTATAAGGCACATGCTGTGTCACAGAAGTGGGGGATCCACATAGTACACACTTAGTGCTTCTCTTGATCACAGCAAGAGACATTTTGGAAATTGAACTATATGGCACGTAGGGCTGTATTAATGTTCTCCATCACATTCACACATTGACATAAACCATCTCGTGATGGGTTTCTCATAACGTAACCCTATCATTCAGACATAAACGACTTTATTTTAAAAGATAACTGCATTCAATGAATAAGCCATCCTAGTGGATATAAGGTTATCAACTAATTTTAACCACTTGGAAAGTCAAGAGTTAAGAGCACAACCATTCTCAGATTTGGTTAAGCTCACCCAAAAGTACCATGCTGGCTACAATACACCATTGTTCTTTTTGCTTCCAACTTTCTGATTACATGTCAGATTCCTATCTAGAGTCTAATTCTGGTGGTCAGTTGGTCACTCTGACCTCTTTCATCTCAGTATCTGGGCAGCAGAATCACATATGATCCAGTAGGTGCACAGGAGGGTCACTATTGTGCATTGGTTAGCCCCGTTCCACTCCACCTGCCTACTGGGTGTCTTACACAGTTGTGGATGTGTCTTAAGCAATTATATTTGATTTTCTAGCCAAAAATTACTGAAAACTAGAATGATAGCTTTAAAAAAAACCCTATCTTTGAGAACTTCAAAATAAAGACACAAGAACTACCCTAAATTTGATGTGTGTATGTGTGTGGTGGGTGGGTATAAAATGTTAAGGTTTGGAGCCAGAGATAAGACATTGGCAAATCTATACAACACAGTCTGAACTTTTGGCATATACAACCATTCGGGGACATTTCCTACCTGCACATATGCTAAATACCCTCCTATCTCTTTACACATTGCCTGACTTGACATGGAACATCTGCTTTTTTCCCCATCTATGGATTTGTGGATTGCACTCATCTGGACTTCAACACTGAGAGGAATAGAACTGATGTTATTGCTGGGACATGGGATGCAGTTGGGGATTTCTCTGGCTGCTTTAACAGATGGCTGGAACCAACTTAAGGGCTTCAGGTCCCACCTCTTGGGTGAGTGTTAAAACTAACTTCATTATTTTATGTTTCCAAACTGGCATGCATCAAAGCTCTGTGATTTGCCTCACAGGAGCAAGCAAGCACCAGCTCATTCTACATATGTGCCAGGGGGGTAGACTTTTTCCTGTTGTTATTATTACTACATAAGCAACTACTAGAGATTAGATTCTTTGTGGATGTGAGAGAAATAGTGGCCACAGTATATGTGCGATAACAATGGAACAAGCAGAAAAGAGAAACACCATCCAAAAGCATCCTCCCTAGAACTGTGATAATACTGGAGAGACCTTCTTTTGTATTATGCATGCTTCTCTATTAAATGAACTCATAGCACAAGGCATTCACTATCAATTCTTTTAGTAGGTCCTTTCCATAGGGACAAATAATGAAGGGGTATACGTGTTAGTATGCTTTACGGATTTCCAGACTTTCTGTAGTACATTTATCTGGTCTTCTGCACAGGTAAGCAGAATAATTACCACTTTGTTGTTAATTTATGGATGTTGTTTTATGGAGAATTGAAAGGTTTAACCTAAACATAGGAAATAAAAAGCACAGATAAGATTTAAGTCTGAATTTTCTAAGTCCAGAGCCTTTTAGTCTACTTTGCCTGATTGAAAATTTGTGTGAGGTTAAGAAAGAAGTAGAAATTTAGAGCCCATGGAGGCCAGGGAAGAGTGGCAGCGAGAGTATCTGGGTTTTCAGGAGTCAGTGATGATAAACCAAAGTATCCCTTGGTCCAGAAATGGTGAGCTAGATGTACAGAGAAATCCCCGTAATAAAGTGTTGTATGTGGGAGAAGGGGGTGCATGGGAAGGACAGGAAGCCAGAATGGCAATCAGGCAGTGGTTCAGTGGAGTAAGCAGGGCTTCAGTCAAAAGGAAGTTAGAAAATTGTCAATAATCCAATTATTCTTTAAATTATGCATGTCTAAATGTTCCTTATATGTTTGCTGTGCTCATCAACCGAAGGAATGCCTTCAGGCCTGGGGAGATGGCTCAGTGGGTAAAAGGCAGGTGTTCCACAAGTCAGGGAACCTGAGGTTCAACGTTGGAAGCCACATAAACAAAAGAACCAACTTTATGAAATTGTTTTCTGGCTGTTCATTGTGTGTCTCTCCCAATACTGAATAGAATAAGGCTAAAAATGTCTTCACGTATCCAGCCCCAGCCTCAGTCAATGGCTGGAGGTGGTAACAATAGCAACTGAATTCAGGAACAGAGAAGCCAATGAACAATGATTTCAATTCATGGCTACACGTATTGTATCAGATACTTTGCTCACAGAATTTCTGACCGCTAGAGCGTCTTGTAGAAGGAAGTGTTGTCCATTGAAGGAAATGATCATCTGTGCTTGAGAGAGTTGGTGCTCCTCATTGCAGCTTTTCATTCCTTTTACAAAGCATCTGAGAAAACAACGTCAGATGGGGAAAGACTGAATTTAGCTTCCTGTTTGAGAAGTTTTGGTCCTTAGAGACTTAACTCTGATGTTTTGATCCCTGCGTGGAAAAGCAGAGCATCACAATAGGGAGCATGTGGTGGAGGATCGTGACTCACATCATGGGCGACAGAAAGAAGAGATTAATGAAAGGTAGATATGGGGAGCGGGGTATAGGGTATATCCCCATGACCTATTTCCCCCAGTTATCTCCACTTCCCGACAATATCAACCTCTAATGAAGCTATCAAAGAATGTGTCCATTATCTAGGTCAGAGGCTTCATGATCTAGTTAGTAATTGGATCCATTATCCAGCGGTCAGGCCTTCAGTATACAACCATAATGCTAATTTAAGTGCACATAGGCAGTATAGGAGATGGATTTTAAGCTACATGTAACTGGATCCAAAGATAGTTCACCTTTGTCCAACAGCAATGCCTTCTTCAGCTCTCTGTCTTGCTCAGGTATGCTGGCCTGTATTTGTTCAGCTCTATCCCAAAGAGTAATCTTGTGCAGCTTACAAGAGGTGCATGGAAAACAGAAGCAACAGGGAATGAAGGAAAGAATGTTCTCTCTGCATAATTAGAAGCTCTGTCAGGGAGGAGTGAATGTTTCTGTCAAACTCAAGAGAGTTCTGCTTGTTTGTGCCTTCATCAAGATTAAGATCAAAGATCTATGCAAAAAGATGAAAAATATTGTTAATTAAATACAATTTAGAAGAATGTTTTCTCAAGATTATTAAGTTTACTTGTGAAAATAAAACTTACATTAAATAAATATTATTAGTCAAGGTAAGACATCTTCAGGAAATTCCCAATTCCCACCCTGAATCAATATATTGATTTTCTTCACACCATTACCTTGAATCATGTCTGGGTACCTTTATCTCTACTAAGGTTGAAAATATTTATTGCATACCTACTGTCAAGGTTACTAGAATTTTTATTTATTTGGAAATGATCTCTGAATTACTTAGGCAGAATTTGTGAAGGTTGAAACTTGTTACTTCTGTTTTTTTCTGTATTATAAAAAAAATGAGAAAATTATTAAATGGTTAAAGGTTGTCACCAATAGACATGCCAAGTGGCCAAGGGAAAGACCATGAAGCCTCAACCATGAAGTTTTACCCAGGGTAGATCTCATCAACAGGCTACCCAATACAAAGTGGTTGGCCCTGAAAACATAGTACAAGTGACATTATACAGACTGAAGGGCTGCATTTAGGAATATATATTTATATACATATATGCATGTAATAGCAATGAATGAGAAAAGAATCCATGAACTTGAAAGAGAGCCAGGGAAGGTATATATAAGGGTTTAGAGGGAGGAAAGGGAATGGGTAAATGATAGAGTTGTATTATAATATTTAAAAAACATTTTATAAAAGCAGAGAACACCAATCACTTGTGATACAGGTATTCTTTTAAAGAGAAAGCATAACACTTCCATATCTTCTGCCAAAAAAAAAATACTTTAAGCTTTCCTTCACCGGGTTTCCTCAAGACCCTAATGCTGATGTGTATGTTTGGTGTTAGAGAGGCCAGAGTGAGAAAAAAGAAAAAGTATCAAAGGGAATGAGAAGAAAGTCTATCAAACAGGATGGGGGAGAACATGTCATTTCAGAGATGAATGGATCCATCTTATCAGAAGACGATTTCAACCTCTCTCTTTTTTCTAAGTTTGAGTCTTAAAAAAAGGTAGAAGGGAAGGAGGGGGGACTTGGGGAATCAGGAGAATTGGGATAAAGGAAAGGTGGATAGGGGAGCACGGAACCACAATTCTTAGTTAAGGGAACCACTTTAGGGTGAGCAAGAGATTTGACCCTAGAGGGGCTCCCAAGTGCCCAACATGAGGTTCCCAGTTAGTTCCTTGGGTAGCTGAGGACTGGGAACCTGAAATGACCCTATCCGAGAGCAATACTGACGAATATCTTGCATATCATCATAGAACCTTCATCTGGTGATGGATGGAGACAGAGACAGAGACCCACACTGGAGCACTGGACTGAGCTCCCAAGGTCCCAATGAGGAGCAGAAGGAGGGAGAACATGAGCAAAGAAGTCGGGACCACGAGGCGTGCACCCACCCACTGAGACAGTGGAGCTGATCTACTGGGAGCTCACCAAGGCCAGCTGGACTGTGACTGAAAAAGCATGGGATAAAGCCAGACTCTCTGAACATGGCGAACAATGAGGGCTGATGAGACGCCAAGGACAATGGCACGGGGTTTTGATCCTACTTAATGTGCTGGCTTTGTGGAAGCCTAGCCAGTTTGGATGTTCACCTTCCTAGATATGGACGGAGGGGGGAGGACCTAGGACTTGCCACAGGGCAGGGAACCTGGACTGCTCTGTGGACTGGAGAGGGAGGGGGAGAGGAGTGGGGGGAGGGGTAGAAGGTGGGAGGAGGGGGAGAAGGGTGGGAGGAGGGGGAGGGAGATGGGAGGCTGGGAGGAGGTGGAAACTTGTTTTTTGTTTATGTTTTTTTTCTTCTTTTCTTAATAAAAAAATTATTAAAAAAAAAATAAAAAAAAAAAAAAAAAAAAAAAAGAATAAGATGAATCTATTTATAGAGTGATATAAACTTAAAATTAGGCTGACTGCTCTGGAAATAATCTTGATGATCATGATCATGTGTCCTAGCTTATAGATCAAGAAATTGAGGTTCAGAGTCTCACCTGCAGCTTCTCAATTCAAACAACAGGGAGGTCCATGCAGAGTGGCGGCTAGTGGAGGTTCTGCCTCCATCCATTGCTTGTCTGGAACTTGCTTCCTTCTAATGAGAAAAGTGACCTGCACTTAATTGGACCTTCATTTTCTGGAAACAGATGCTACAAGCTCTCATTTACTAGACCCAATTCGTCTTGTTCCAGTTCTTTGACCTCCAAACGGTAGAAAGGGTCCAGATATGCCTTGGGCTGATTTCTCTCGTGGCCTTGGAAAAGAGTAAGATCCCAGGGCTGAGAAAGCCAAACCCATGTCTATGTGACCCAGGAACAAACTGAATTAACCTTCCCTAGCCCCAGGTGACTCTTCACTGTGGCTCAGACAAAGCACTAGGGGAACCAGGGGGTGCTGGAGGCAGCTGGCTTATATTCTTGGCAATCTCAGCCATGTTGGCAGTCCTTCGGCCATACATCACTGACAAATGCTTTCTTCCCCTTTGGCTGGCTATACAAGGTGAATGTTCCCCCGAGACATTGCTACTGTGAGTTGTTTAGTACTCACAAAAAATCTTAGGCGTGGTGACAGAGACTTTCTAATTTGGCTTTGTAGCCACTGCTTTCTTAACAACATTGCAATGCACCATAGATATAATAATACACTATTTACTGCAACTTTGATCAAAAATCCTTCTCTTTACAAATAAGGCATAAAATATCTCCATGTCTTACATCCTGTGTCCTCTCTGGAAAAACTATAAGTAACTTTAGCATCTCTACCCTGGACAATACAAACATTTTAGTATCACACATATTACATAGAGGCAGCTAAACGTCAGTGTCTCTAAATCCAGGCTTTGGAGTTGCTTACTTTATTCAGAGTCTATCTCTTCTGTCGGCAGGAAGGTCTAAGCTCTTGGGTTCCTCACTCACTGGGATGCTCACAGTTCTGAGGTTTAGTGCTGGCATGCCCCTCTGGGACTCTGTCTGCCCTAGATCACAAAGGCTTTTCTCTGAGGGAGCTATTGTCCTCACCATGCTTGGGCTTCAGGGAGGTGGCCAAGTGAGCACTCACTGATGGGCCACAGAAGTATGGTTTTCACGTTTTCCAGAGCATCGTAAGTGCTCCCTCCTGAGAGGACCCTCGGTTGTCTCTTCTCTTTCCCAAGGAATCCTCCTTACAGCCTTGCATCTTTTCTTTTTATTTATTGTTTTTATTGAGCTTTATATTTTTCTCCGCTTCCCTCCCTGCTCTCCCCTCCCCTTATACTCTCTCCCATGCTCCCCATGCTCCCCATTTACCCAGGAAATCATGTCTTTTTCTACGTCCCATGTAGTTTAGATCCATGCATATCTCTTTTAGGGTACTCTTTGTTGTCTATGTACTTGTGAATTATAGGCTGGTTTTTCTTTGCTTTATGTATAAAAACCACTTAGGAGTGAGTACACATGATATTTCTTTCTGGGTCTGGATTACCTCACTCAATATGATGTTTTCTAGATCCATCCATTTGCCTGCAAATTTTAAGATGTCATTAGTTTTTTTCTGCTGTGTAGTATTCCGTTGTATAAATGCACCACATTTTTCTTATTCATTCTCTTTTTCTGACCACACGAGGCTTTAATTTCCTAAGCGATATGACTAGGATTAAAGCTGTGGCTTTGACAGCTGGATCCAGCCCATTCCTTAGTTTTTTTCTGAGACTCTAGCCTCATGGCAGGGGTTCTGCCCAGAGCCATGTTTATTGCCACAACTCTATGGCATATCAAGGTGCCTGCCACCACCAAAAAGTATGCAGTCAGATTTCCATCAACACCCTTTAAGTGTTTCGTGGCAGGACCTCTTAAAAGAGCTACAAGCTTTTACAACTAAAGCTGAGTCAGGAAGCCTCTTTTAAATGAGAGTGCTTACCTTTAGCCAGCAGAGCCCACCTGAGAAAGTGATGCTATCAAGAAGCTGTGCTTAGCTCTATTCTTTTCTATCTAGATTAACTTCCCAAGCTCTCTCAGGCTTTTAAGTGGATTTGGTCAGCCCCACATTGGCACGTCATTCTATTGACTGAGGTTTTCTGTCCCACCAGGTCCCACATCCATTTAGTCCCAAATAAACACACAGAGGTCTACATTAATCATAAGCTGTTTGACCTAGTAGCTCAGGCTTCTTATTAAGTAATTCTTACATCTTACATTAACCATTATTCTTTTCTGTGATAGTTGTGTGGCTTGGTACCTTTTTCAGCAAGATAGTCACATCTTGTTCCTCTGTGTCAGGGTCATGACTACAGACTAAATCTTTCCCCTTCCCAGAATTCTCATCACTCCACTTCTACCTCCTGCCTGGCTACTGGCCAATGTGTGTTTATTTAAAATACAAGTGACAGGATACAGACCATTGTCCCACAGCACCTATGCATACAGGTGTCTATTTTAAAAGGCTTGTTCAGGTGACAGCATTCAGTGCCTGTCTCACTGGGCTGCACTGTGTTATACTTGGTAGAGACGTGTCACTTGGGTGATGTGTTTGCCAAGTGAATTAGATAAAGTGACTACTGAGAAGAATTCAAATGGGAAAATCAGCACTACTAATGGCCAGGATGAAGCTAATATTTAGATAGGCATTAAAGGTATTAGAAAGGGTTTCAAAGACAAAGTATGTCAAGGTGGGTCAACTCAATGGAGAAGCTGGTGAACTGAAGAGCCTTGGGATATATAGTTTTAGAAAGCTTAGGGTTCGTCTCGACATTTGGATGATCTCACAATAAAGAACATTTTTATTAAAAACACTCTTTCTCAGAGAAAGTAAAGAAAGTTAGCTCAACTATGATCCTCTCTGTCAATCAGAGAAGTAAGTCATCCCTGAGGATTGGACATAAATCACTTATACCTAGAAGGAACTGTCAGTTTCAAATCCAGGTACCCTGAGTAGTCGAGGTTTTGGAAAGAATAGGCCAAAGGTATTTAAGGAGAAATGTGCAGGATTCCACAGTCATAGATGGAGCAGAACTCTCTTTTCATTTGGCCTGGCTCTCTGACTTCACAGACCAGAAATTTGAGGCACCAAGAGAGAAAAGTACTATATTCCTGGTTCTCTGACTTCACAGACCAGGCACCAAGAGAGAAAAGTACTATATTACAGGCTTCATGGGTCAGTTAGTGACCTAGGATGAGAACATGGGTGAAATCTCCTGATCCAAAGGGATTTAAAAAACAAAACAAAACAGAGATTCCTGTGCCTTGACTTCAGGTTGGTGAATTCATTTCTTGGATTGTCAGGAGGGGGCTAACTACTTACTGAAGTTAATCAATTGATTAAATATCAGGGTCCCAGCTTCCTGGGGTTTCACCATTATTGAAAAGTGGCAGCAAATAGGAGAATCAGTCATTGCCTGATTATCTAAGTGACTCCCTAGATAGTAAGGCTAAAAGAACAAGCAGGATTGTGGGTAATTTCTGACAGACTTTTGCAACATGCTTCCATGTTTTCTGGAGCCTCTTCTTCTTGTCTCATACAGTTCTCATTTTGGAGAGAAGCCGAGGCCTTTTATTTTTCTCCCCCTCCTTCCCTGCAAAGACTGATCTTCTGTCGGGAAGACCTCATTGGAAAAAATATGCTGAATTATAGCCTTAAATCCTCTAAGGTCTGCTTTAAAGAAACTCTAGCCTACCTTGGTTATCTTTTTTGAATACCTCTTGAACTCTGATACTGTTATTCAAGGAATAGGCCTACTCCTCAATGTTTAGACCCCGATAAGAGTTTTATTCCCCCTGAGCATGTGAACAGAGGAACTAACTTATTGGAAAGCTCTAGGTGAAGAATTAGAAATAAAGAAGTAGCAGAATTTCGTCATGAAAAATCTGTACCCTTATAATGTATTTTAAAATCTCACAGCTATGATCTGTCAACATGGAAGCTTTTCACTATTCACAGAAATTGTCTGTTTCCTGCCTTAGTAGATGACTTTTTCCATTACTTGAGCATTTGCAATTTTCTGCATGTTCAGATGGTACCTGTGTCTCTGCAGAAACAAGAGGAAATCAACTCTTTTCTGTAACTTCTTGAAGAAAGGGGGGGGGGGGGCTGTCTTACAGTACCCAGGAAATAGACAAAACTTACAAGGCCTAGGAAACTCCTGAAACTTAGAAGATTAGCAAGTCCCCTCCCTAAGGTTGTAAATGTTTTTAAACCCAATGTTTACTGTTTACCATGTAGTAAAAATTGCTAGAGAGAGGGCAGTCTCCAAATGGAAGAGTTGTCTCTCTAAAGGTGGTACAGGCAACTCAGGGGATGTCATCACACACACTGGGTGGGACTTTTTGGTGATACAGCTGCCTTGAGTCTTCCATGCTCATTGGCTCACAGAACTAGACTTGAGTGGAATAATTTCATTGGTCTGCCTTCAGTGCCTCATCATGGCATGAGTAGCCAGTGGTTAACTTCTCCATCATCCGAGTTCATCAGGACCACAACCTCACAAGAGGAATTCTTTGGTGTCATTTTCATGTAAATGAACTGAAATGGAACAAAAAAGGATCAGAGAATCCTAAGGTAGACATGCTACTTTGTTTACGTGTATATCAAGAGGATACTGGATTAGAATAAACAAACAATTATTTTACCAGGCATGCTCAAAATCTGGAAGTCACTGAATTACATGGTAGCATAGGTATCAATATTCTTTTAAGTAGGTATTATAGAAAGAATAGGACCCTAGAAATGGAGATGGAGTCAGGAGACTTTGGGACCTGGTTCTTCTTAGCGAAAATAATTGGTACATGGTCTAGTTATCTCACATGTAAAACGTGAGTGGCAGCGCTCAGCTCTCTCAGACCCACCCCAGGGTCAGAGGAGGAATGGATACAGGCTGCATTACTACAGCATGTAGATTTTATCCTCATTGATCTACGGTTCTGACCAGGAGCTCTTTGCCTTATGACTCTTGTTCCTGTTTAACCGTTTTTTTTTTTTCCTTTTACTCTGCTCCTCCTTTTCTCCATCCTTCAAGTAGAAGCACTCCCTACCCATGTTCCTTTGAACTGTGGGTATTATCTCTCTTATGTCATCGTAAATAAATATTTAAATGTACTTCCATCGCCCCACTCTTCACAATTCAAAATAGAAATCAATTAATGTGTCTGACCGCCCCCTCCCCCAACCACCATAACCCTCTGGGTCCCCCTCACTGCTTAAGTTCTACGTTTCAAATTTCTCAGAGTATCTTCATATACTGGGAGCTAAAGTATTTGCTCAACCAATGGGCATTTCTAGTTTCCTCCTTGTATTTTTGTGTTTATTTGCTTATTTGTTTACTTATCTGTCTATTCACTTGTTTGGTTTTATTGCATATTGAACTCATTTTCAAAATATTAATTTATTTTTTAGCCTCTCATCCTCTTTCTACCACACACTTGACACCAATACCAGTGACAATTACCTTCTTCATTGCAGCATCTCCAGAGTACCAGCATCATAGAGTGGATTCAGGAGAGGAGAGTCATTGTAGGAGAAACATGATTGGGTGAGAAAGGTGATAATGTAAGTCACTCACATATTCTGATACTTAAATGGGAAACCATACATGGCTGTTTAGAGGGAGGAGAGCCAGGGGAAGCTTGAATCATACAGATGATTAACATGATAGCCTTTTCCACATCTTCTCATTATCCTTAGGATGGGACAAAGGTCCTAGGATCACCATGCCACCCGGTGATATTCATCCTTGTACACTAACAGTCCTCAGTCATTACCCACCCATCCTGACCTCAAAGTTTCTGATTCCTCATCCTGCATATAAATAATGCACAAAGCAATTTCCACAAGGCCATGGCAGTGTGACATAGAAATCAATGATGCCTGGGCAAAAGGACAGATAGTTTTACAACTCACAGGCTCATCCGATGGTTACATCATTCTTCCGGCTGTTGATTGTTTTTCCTGATGTCACTGCCAAGTTGCTGGATTGATTGATTCATCCAGAAACAGAGGTAATGGTCACCTTCTTGTCAGTCTTAGCAGACTTCCGGGAGAGAATGGGCTGGACAACCCTCTGGTCTGCTTCCCTTGTGTTTATCTGTTTATTCATGCATATAGTTTTGTTCTGAGGGTAACTCAAGCATATAATACCCAGAGTTTTAATATATTGAAAATTGTTTCTGTTGAGATTTTGGCAAATTATTTTCCTGCTGGCATTCAGTCATGACTTTTCTGTCTTTGACGGAATATTTGAAGTGACTTCTACTGTCAGATAGGTTGTAAACAGTCTTCACTGTCAAGCTTCAAGGTAGCACAGTATGCTTTTAAAAGCTCCAGGCCTCCCAATTTACTACTTAGCGTATGTGATCAATGATGGTGCGTTATCTGCCAGCTTTCCTGAGAGCTGTAATCATAATAATGGTTTCATGTAGCACCTTGCCTGGCTTGTGAATCTTCATGAGTCTGCAGATGGCAGATGCTGAAAGCAGATGTCCTGCTGTCACTCAAGGGAGGTTGCACCTGAACCTCTCAAATGGAGCTTTACAAAACATATGCACATACCTTACCTTTAACACTTGTAATGGCATACACACATGGGAGTTACTTTAGTTCCTTTTCTGCAACTAATGATTTACAAACCTCTAGGCTGCCTATTCTCTAAAAGTTTCTTTGGATTCATGGTTCTGACCCAAGGTCAAGTTATATCAGATGAATGGTCTTATTGCCAGAGTCCCTGAGCAGAATGGGGGAACATGTATAGGTGTATGTTTGTGTATAGGTGTGCTTTTGAGTATAGGTGTGCATTTGTGTATAGGTGTGCATTTGTGTGTAGGTGTGTACTGTGTATAGATATGCATTTGTGTATAGCTCTGTATTTGTGTATAGATGTGTATTTGTGTATAGGTGTGCTTTTGTGTATAGCTATGTATTTGTGTATAGATGTGTATTTGTGTATAGGTGTGTATTTGCGTATAGCTATGTATTTGTGTATAGCTGTGTATTTGTGTATAGATATGTATTTTGTTATAGGTGTGCATTTGTGTATAGGTGAGTACTGGTTCTGGTCCCTCTCCTTTTTATGTATTCTCAATATTCAATTGTGGAAACTTCTAAGATCACATTGATTCCTAATCACTATCCTATGGCCTCACCTCTAAAGACTACAGTCAGGTTAAATTTCTACCCTCTTCATACCTTTTAGTGGGGATTAAAATCCAGCATGGATTTTAAATTAAAAAATGGAACATGATTTTATATTTTAAGTGTGCCTGTTCCATTCTTGAGATACCAGTGAATACGGCATCCATGGGGCTTGGGACATGTCAGGTTAAGGATGCTGGCAGGTGTTTGCTTTATCTTGAGACTGCCCTGGGCCTGATTGCAATAGCTCAAAGAATATCTCTAATACTCTCTGTGAAGGGTGTCTAACTTACCTGAAGCTTTGCCTGTCTGGCCCTTCCCTTCCCTCCATTTCAATTTCTAAACATCCATGTTTTTCAGACCTTTAATCTCTCTGCATGACCCTTTCTACACTAGTGTTTTCTTCCCTCTTGGTCTATGAGTATCTTATATCCTTGGTCATCCTTCATTTCTTACACATGTATCTATTCGGTGATGGCTGTTGACTAATGGAGGCATATATGAGAGGGTGAGGACAGTTGACTGCATTTAATCCTTAAATGAAATTTGTGGAATGAATGTTTGTGCAATTTTCTATCAGAAAAAAAATGCTTGGAATTTGGGAAATTATCCAAAATTGAACCTGTAGAATCGATGTACTCAGAAGACTAACTCAGTAATTTGGACACCAAATTCCTTGTTTCCCACTATACCTTATGCAAATAAATCTTGTCTTTATTTTATTCTTTTTAATCTTCTATGACTGTTTCTCTTATACTGTTTATGACTACAACTTTTTTCTTCTGAATCTAGACCAGCCACGAATTACTTCATAGCAGGGACACATTCTGAGGCAATTTAATCACTGTATGAATACTAAAACTTAGATGGACTAGCCTACTTCATCTTTAGATCATTCATAGACTAAAACCTCATAAAGTCTGCCCTATAAATGAAGTGGAAGGAAATGATAACATATAGCAAACAGTAGATGCCTCAGCATAGGAAAAGAAGGACATAGGTGCAGTATAAAAGGTGAGCTAACCTGGCATATCTGCCCAGGGTGCCTGCTGTGAATGAGCTTCTTTAGTGGGGAGTTCTAGGTGAGTCATTGGGTTGGTGGTGAGTGAGTGAGAAGGCAGGACATAACTGTTCCTAGCTGTACACTTTGAAACTCTCTCCACTTAGGCTAGACTGAATTTAATACTCTTCTATCTCCAGAAAAAAACAAACAAAAAAACGCCAAAAAACCAGATAGTTTATTGTAGTATTCTCACAAATTATTTTTGTCTCTTAATAACAGCTTAAAGCCATAATGTACAACTATACAATGCATTTCTTTACTTGGAAAAATTTGTTGCTTGTAATCATTAGGAGATGGTCTCATTCTGTAGTTCTGGGTAACCTGGTACTCACTATGTACTATCTTCCTTCCTCAGACACTCAAGTGTTGGGATTACAGGCATGTTATAACATGCCACGCTTCCTACGTGTACTTTTAAACTCTCTCTTATTTCATTTTCCAAACCTTTCAGTTAAGAACTAAGATGCAGGAATTTCAGTGTAGCCCAGGTCCACACAAGATAACAACTATTAATATCATTGTCTTCTACCTCTGTGTCTTATCTTTTGGACATTGTAAAGGGGTGGTAATGGGGGGGGGCTGTCTTCTGTGATAATGTGCATTTTTAGAGTAGTTCCTGAAGGATCTCTAAAGTTACCTTTCCTTTTCTAAGTCCAAAATAACAGTGTATAGAACTGCCAAAACATAAACCAGCAGTGTAGTCTATTATCCTTATCAGCTACTGTCCTGGTTGGTGTTTGTTCCATTTCTACAGGCCAGAGTTATCTGGGAAAAGCAACATCAGTGGAGAAACTGTATCCATCAGGTGGCCTTTAGGCAAGGGTGATGGGTATTTTCTTGATTAATGATTGATGTGGGAGGGCCCAGCCCACTAAGGATGATCCCACCCCTGGGCAGGTGGTTCTGGGTAGTATAAGAAATCAGGCTGAGAAAGCCACGAAGAACAAGTCGGTAAAGAGGATTCCTCCATGATCTCTTCTTCAGTTCCTGCCTCCGAGTTCCTGCCCTGCCCTCTCTTCATGATGGACTTGAACAGTAAGCTTAAATGAACCTTTTCTTTCTTCTACAGCTTGATTTGGTCATGGTGTTTGCCACAGCAATAGAAAGTGAATTAAGAAAGAGCTCGGTTTCAGGATCATGGAGTATTGCTGTAACAGACCTGAGCACGTTCTGGGGGAGGACTGTGTGGGCTGCAAAAGACATTAGGTGCTCAGAACTTAATGAACTGTTCAGAACTGTTCACAACAGTTCATTAAGTCAAAACCTGGAAGACAATACTGAAAGCCGTGCAGACCGAGGAGACCTGGCTTGTAGTATATCAGAGTCCATTGAGGCCATCTGGGTGGTATTTTGTAGTAAGAACCATCTGTGGTTCACAAGAGACCAGCCCCACTACAGGCATGCTTTTACTTTCTGGGGAAGATTGAGCATGGTCAGCTGGAGCTGAGAAATCAAGTGTTATTAAGAGATCAGAATTATCTGGTAAACTTTGGGAGCACTCCCTCAGGCTCAGCACCCCGAGGCTGTAGTCCAGATAGGTCTTTTGTTTAATTCATAAATGTTTTTGAAGAGAATCAGTGAGTGTTTTGACTCAAAGACTTGCACTAGAATTGACCACCAGATTTTTTGGTATAAGCCACTGTCTTAATCTAGATTTCTCTTAGAATAGAACATCAGCTTTGTATTTCTTGGATTTACAAACTCACCTAGTGAAACATTTGCTCTTAGCACAACTGGGAATATATGTGGATTACCATATCCTTCACAATTACTTATAATAATTAAAACATCAAGATACAAGAGTTTACTAATGAAGACTTAGCTAAAGAAATTATTGTATAATTAGGTAGAAATAGAATTTAACTATCATATTTATTTTAGGAAATATTTTATAATGCAAAAATATTCTGAGATGATACATAAAATATATAACATGTGAGATTTTAGGCTAGGTATGGTGGTGCTCACTTTAATTACAGCATTCAGGAGGCCAGGGCTAGCCTGGTCTTTATAGCAAGTTCCAGGACAGGTGATGCTATGGAGACAGACCCTGTTTAAAAATGAATATGCTATGGGAGTTTGTACCTGGATGGTCATGAGTTCATGATGCCAATGCAGAATAAAACATTGCAACAGATAAAAGGATTCTAAACTGCATATTTTAGATAATGAAAATATATTATTTGTGCGTATAGGATGGAAGACCAGGTAAGACAAGGCTAGAATATCATCTGTGATGAGATGCTGTGTTTTTTTAACATGTACTTTTATCTTTTCTAATAGTCTATAATGAGCAAGGCTTTCTAGTCGTCATAACATCTTTATTGAACAGAAAAGTGATTTATAGGTAGCCGGTGTCATTTCTTACTTTGTAGAAATTAGTAATAGAGTTAGAATATACTGTGGTTTGTAAAAAATAAATATTTACAAGCAAATTTCCAATCATGTATCTATTGCCTAGAGCAAGTACAACTTTTTAAAAATTTAATAGTCGTATGTTAGCTTCCTCTGGCTCATTCCAATTATGCAAGAGTGTCAGTCAGGGCTTCATCAAACCCCATGGAAATCAATAGAGCTGGGCTGCAACAAAACAAAGCAACAAATGCATCTACTATTTCATGGGGCAGTTATCTAGGGAAAGAACGCTCTAGTCTTTGGAGGGTGGCTTGATAGAAATTTGGTTGGCGGCTAGAACGTGGTAGGCTGACCCTGTTTGCAGAGTCGTGTCCCGAGTCACAGACAAATGAATTATGCAAATGCTTCTTCCAGGCAATGATGTGGAGGCACAGGGTTATAGGAGAGAGAGATGTAGGAACAAGGGCTACCAGGCAGGAAGGGCCTGGTGATGACAGTGAACCACAAGCAGACGCTGGGCATGTGTGGTGCTGAGAGGGGAAGGGAAAACAGGACAAGCTGAGGGCAGCTTCCACATCATACGGTGAATGGCAGGTGATTTAAAATTTATGTACAATGCTTTATGTTCCACATACCATTTCCCATTTAAATCAAAGCCACAGTCAAACAACGTCGCCTGAGTGTTCAGATGAGCCAGAGACCGACAGGCTCAGAGTCTCAAAAGAAACCGAGGGACAGCAAAAAGAAATCAAACTCTATAGAAACGACAGTTTTAATAAAACGTGAATGTATACATATGAAAGAAAGTTTCATATTCGGTGATGTGCGAGCAAAGGCATGATAAAGATAAGGAACAAAGCAAAAGTTCACTAGCATTTTACATCTGGTAATATTGTTTGAAACTGGATTTTAGGGAAAATGTAACTGCTGTTTCTGGTAACCATGGCTGCAGTGATGACGGTAATTCATGCAAAAGTGCCATTTCCAGACTTATCATCACAGACAAAGGATCATTTACTCACATTATATTCGATATTTTGATCAACCTGAATGAATCTTGAATTTTCTTTAAAAGCTTTTGATTCTTTGAGAATTTTATAAAATGTGTTTTGATGATATGTAGCCCTTCCCTCTGCTCCCCCTAGATTCACCCTCTTCACAAACCACCCAATCGTTTCCAGATATGCCCCTTTCCCAGACCACCCAACTTAGTGTCCTCTTAAAAAGAATCAAGTCCAGTTTGTGCTGTCTGTATAATCCTGGGTGTGGGGTCATGCACCGGAACACGGTCAGCTTACCAGGGGCTACACTTTTGAAGAAAATGGACGCTGCCTTTCTCGGCAGCTATCAAATGCCCAAAGCTCCCTTGTTGGGGGTCGGAGTTTGTACTGATCATCTCTTTCCACTCTGGATTTTTGTATAAATCTTGTGTGTGCTGTGACAACAATGAGTTTACATATGCCACTGCCCAGTGGTGCCCAGAAAGCATTGTTTCCTTGTAGTCCCCCGCTACCTCTGACACTCTTTCTGTCCCCTCTTCTGTGCTTATCCCTGAGGCTTGGCAGGAAGGGGTGTCGTGTGGATGTCCTATTCAGAGATGAGCATTCTGCGGTCTCTTGTTCTCTGTACCTTTACTAGTTGTGGGTGTCTGTCAATTTCCATCTACTGCAAATAGATTTTCTGATCAGAGTTGAGAGAAGCATTGATCTGTGGGTATAACGACATGTCTAAAGAATCAGTATAATATGTCCATTTAGCAGAATAGAAGTAGTGGGCTCTCTGTTAGGGCCTATATCCTGTCTGGCCATATGATTTTTGGCTGATCATGAAACCCAGGAATGGGCTTGATCATATGGATCAGGACTTAAATCCAAGCATCAAAAAGTGGCTGGTTACCTCCAGGTTCTGTATGTCACTATCACACCAGTGAGCATGTTTTGCTATTCCAACTGTTTGCATAGCTCAAGGGGTTCACAGCTGGGAAATATTCCTTTTTTCTTCTGGTAGAGTGCAAAGCAACATCCAATACTATGAAAGCTAGCCAGTTAGGATGAAGCTTTTAGATCAGTAACAGCTTCATATGCCCGTTCTGTGACTGGAGTATGTGATATCTTCAGAACATGGTGTGGGAGGTCCTTCTCTCCTTGAGGTTTATCTCTCAAACAATTTCCAGGGTAAGTTTTGTGCCAGACCTGGATGCTGCAGGTTTGGGGGTAGAGGGAATGCATTTGACCTCTAGAGCCAATACATCTCATCTCATAAGGCAAAGCAAAAGCTATTAATGAAATCATATCAGTAAACACAAAACTGTGATCAATGCAAAGATGTGAAAATGATTCAGGACATATCATCCTGTGGGACTAAGGCAGCCCACTGGCCTTTTGTTGGTGACCTTACTTGTCTTGTGCCTTCTGGAACTTTAGTATGCTTTCTTGATTTCAGTGGCATTAATGGCACAGATAAAATATCTTATGTTTTGCTTCTTTAACTACTTGATCAGGGATTTGGCAGGAGAAATTCAAATATGGTTGCAATGCAATATTCAAAGGCTTTCTTCATACTCAAGATGTGTGCAGCCTTAGAATTTTTGTCATTGATTTAAATTATTTATAAGAATGCCATTGCTGTGCTGTTGAGATATGTCTTTTCCATAAATTAATCCCATTACGTCATGTCTGTTTGTAGAGTGTCTTAGCTGTTACCTTCATGGATTTTACAAAAGAAAGTCTTAAAATGCCTTCAGTATTCAGCCATTAGGTTATATGTTATCAAGACCTTGGATAGTGGGATAGTTGAGATGTTTTGGGTTTCTTTGTTCTTTGCAAAGACTGGATTTTTACACCTTAGTTTTCTACTTCAAGAATTCTCATTATCTTAAACACTGTCAGTAGACATAAAAAATAAAAGTTACTTTAGTGCATTACTGCAGCCATGACGTGGGAGGAACTTCTTAAAGTATGCTATATTTGGGGGTCAGTTTTGGTTATACACCCAGCTTCATCCTCAATTAGCTGAATGATCCTGAAGAGCCAAGCTGTTGGTGTCTCTATTTCTTCCACTGTGTAACAGCAATAATGATACGTTTCTCATGGGATTGCCATACAAACTAAAACAGTGACTATGCTTGTTGCATGGTTTCTGAAGAAGTATCAATAGATGGCTTATGTGCAGAAGCTAGATTTAAATTTTCTTTGTGTGTGCGTGTTTGTGTAATGTATTGGGGGTGCTGTAAAGTACGATTGGGTTCGTGAGGGAGGAAGGAGAACTCTTAAGAGAAGGGCAAACAGAGCAATACAATATGTGTGACAGGAAGGCAGAGGAGAGAACTGTTTAAGAGGAGGCAGAATAGTGGGAAAGGGCAGGGTGGGGGCATGAGGAAAACACTGGAAAGAAATGGTCAAGAACAAAGAATGAGGATGTGAGGAAAATATCATGAGGGAGCTTATTACTTTGTACGTTTGTTTAAAATGAAAAAAAAAAAAAACATCTCAGTGGTAGAACACCGACTGGCCTAGCTGGTGAAATGCCTTGGTCTCCAGTACTGTTGAAAATTTAGGCATTTTAAAAATCGGAAATTAATAAAGTGACAATTTGCTTCAGTATTTGTCCTAATTATTCTCGGCAAGTCAAAAATCGTTTTGATCTGTAATTTGTACTTTGCTTACTGCTTAGAGCGCTTTTAAGTCTAGACTTCAGAGTTTTAAGTGATAGATTAAATTATTAATGAGACTGATACACACATGTATGTAATATATGGCTAAAATTGTTACTTCACTCGATGTCTAGATGTCTAACTACATCCAGTTCTTGCTTGTGGCAAAGCTATGAAGTGATTCAAGACTGGATTAGCAAAAATTGAGCTATTGTCTGTGGAGGAAATGCAGACATTCAGCTTTAACATTGTCAGCTCATCAACTTATAACCTTGATTTGCATTTCACATTAAAGAGGATACCTCGTTAGTTGATTAACCTTGAACTCACAGCTAACAGTGCTATAGCTCCTGTTTGAACAAAGTTTGTCTAATACGTGTTTTCTCTATAAAGCAAATCAGAGGCCCTTTGTTCTGAAGAATAGTAGATAGCTCTTGAACACTATGCTTAGAGGAAATGTAAATGAGTGTGATCACCAAGGAAAGGCATCAAACATAAATACATACAGCTGAGAAGATGAAATAAGTGCATTTGTGTTTAGTATAAAAGTCTAGTAAGGCCAGGGGTGTTATTGGCTTGGGACTTGGACATTGTGGACTCAGAGTTTTCACTATTCAGCATGTGAATACATTCACACATAACTGTAGAGAACTGGATGATTGATTTGGGGGTTACAAATAGATTTCAGTAAAGCAGATGAATTCACAGATATGCACCCTGTGAACCATGCTATGATGGTTTGTTCTGGTTGCATGGTGGCGTTGTCTGATGAACTCCTACAAATATGAGAATGCCCTCTGAAACAGTGCAAACTGTTGAGAGCAGCTCTTATGTGTTTGGGAGAACTAAGAGCAGAGACAGAATTCTAGTCTTACCCCCTTTCCCATGGATCGTGTAACTACTTTCTGTTCCTGGATGTGGTAGAGTCTCTCAGTCTCACATGACTTTGAGCTCTTGTCTGTGGACTTCTCTTCCTTTGATAGGACAGAGTAGATCCTTCCCGTTTGCAGGGTTTGGAGTCCCAGGGCCCATGTGGACCATTTAGTTTAGCTATTCATAGTGCATATGACCCAGAAAATGTCCTAGAACATATCTGGCTGCGAGTCGTTCTTGTTTACAATCATAATAATATTCTTTATCTCAGAACATATTAATGGGCACCTACACAAGTCACTCCACACAATGTGTGACCTGGAGATGCCCCATGCATCTCTCTGCCTGCCAGGGTTCCTCCTCAGTCTGTGTCAGCACAACTGACCATTCCCACACGTACTCCCAAATTGCCTTTGGCTATGATTGTTGGCACTGAAGGATTGCACTGCTGACAAAGTTCTGCCTTTGCTCCTCTGTGAGCCTCCTGGGGGAAGAGACAGAACTTTGCAGTGTTGACTAGCACCCATCAAGGAGCCAGACACACTGATGTTCAGTTTTGTTTGCTGAATACACGTGTTAATCCCTACACATGCATGTAATTTTGACACATAATGATTGAGGGCATTTATGGAAAGGAAGGAATTTGGGCAAAAAAAATATCAGTTTCTTTATGGATTCGAACCAAAGACATGGTTCAATAGACTCCCTAAATATAACCATATGCAACAAATCCTATGTTCTATACCTTAAATGCTGCACTGTGGGATCTCTCAAGGTATTTTAGAGTTGTTTGGAAAGTCTGCTCCTTTCGTAAATCCTCCTAGTCATGACAGATCTCCAGGGTATGTGTCGTTTTCTAGGATTCCTGAAGTAGTGGGGGTGGCGGGGTTGCGTTCCCAGAACCCCAGCCGCCTGCTCGGCTAGCTTATGCCCCAAAATAATTACACAGACACTGGATTCTTTTAAGCACTGCTTGGCCCTTTAGCTCTAGCACTTACAGGCTAATTCTCACATCCCGATCAACCCATCTCTAATAATCTGTGAGAACCGGTCTTACCGGGAAGATTCTAGCCTAGTCCATCCTGGGTCGGAGCTTCATGCCCGGAGTGGGGCATGGCGTCTCTCTCAGGCGTCTGCTCCCGAGAGAGCTGTGGAGTCTCTCAGCTCACTTCCTCTTCCTCCCAGCGTTCTGTTCTGTTTACTCCTCCCACCTATCCTCTAACCAATAAAATGGGCCAGGGCAGTTCCTTTATTAGCCAATGGCCTTCCTCCATCATGGCCTTCCTCCATCAGATTCCCACAGAGTTCTGTCTGTTACTCAGGTCGTGACTGCCAAATTCTTCAGGACGTTTTCCTCCAGAAAACAAGGCATTACTGCCCTAGTGAGGGCAAAGATTATGTTTTGCCCAGTATGGTACTCTCTTATCTAGAATAAGGTTTGCTGTTTGCTAGATAAAGGGATGGTTCTTCAAAGTTTTCAGCCCCTAGAATATCATTTGGAGTATGACACTAAAGTAAGAAGCCCCAAACACACAATTTCTCAGGCATGCTCTAGCTAGTAATCTCATGTTTAAATAAATTCTCCAAGACTCAGTTTCTGGAAATTGCCTTAGCTGTGTGAGGCCTGGGGTTGAAACTGTTCATTTTTAGCAGGTTTGAGATGGTTTGCTGAATACGAACCTTCTAGACCCTGAGCACTGCAGTTCATCAAGCAGTGTTCCAACAACTGAATTAAAGGTAGACACAGATAAGGCATATGACTTGGCTGTGAGATGCACGGGATTACCACACAAAAGTGTTCATGTGTAATGTTTAATATCTCCCTGTAATCAGACTATCAATGGTGCCAGGCTTCATTTCTGTTGTTGCATAAAATGCCCTGGTAAACATCAGGTAGAGGGAGGGAGGTTACAGCCCATCATGGCAGGGAAGTTCAGGAAGATGCTCAAAGCAGTTACTTGCATTGCATCCAAGAGCAGAGAGAATGTTGCTCTTGATAGAACAGAATGCAAGTGTAGGGCTCAGCCAGCCTTCTGTCTTATACAGTGTTGGGAAAGGATGCTGCCCATTTTCAGACTGAATCTTCTTGTATCGATGGAAAGCAGTCAAGAAAATTCCACATGCTCATAGTACTATTGTTCACTGAGACCCTCTTCTTAGGTTATTAGAGGCTCTATTAAGTTGACGATTAGAACTGACCACGCCATGCCCAGAACATGTGCTGTGCAATGCTACTTGAGCAAATATGTCTTGTTTCCATTCAGAACAAGAGGTTTCATTTAACTTCTCTTGCATTCTCAGTTTGAATTCTCTTCCTAGCAGAGGAGGAACATGGCAGGGTCAGTGTGGTTCTTGTGGTTCTGGCTCATCCTCTTTTGCCCCTGCTGCCTAACGAGTAAAGAGCAGAATGAAAAGAAGTTTTGTCCTCTCCGGCGATGCTCCGTTAATGGTGTCTGCACATCTTGGAGGAACTTTGGGTTCCTTAAAGAGAAGTTTGACTTTCCTTATTTGAGTTCAGGTCCTTCCGCAAGACCTGCTTCCAAAATGCCTGCCATCCTTTTTAGATTAGCATTTCTCATTCCATTTTCACACTGTGTCTGACCTCATGTCCTCCCACAACTTGGCAGAGGTGGTTTGCTCATTTTCTTTACATCATTTCTTAGTAGTCTGGCTCCCTTGCTTGCTTCCATTCTTCAAAGAGCTGGTCTGATTTCTAGCCTATAAGCTCAAGCTACAGACCTTTCTATAAACTTCTACAGATCCCCAGGCTCTCCAGCCTAGTGTGTCACCAGTTCCCAGAGGGGACACCTGCTTGACAGTTGGTGAAGACTCACCTAGGATAGATGAATTCCTTTGTGGTCCCGCTGGAAGCCTGCTTGCTGTGGAAGTCCTTTGTCCTTTCTCCTCCTTTCCCAACCCTCAGCAGCCTCAGAACACACACATCATAACCTTCAGACAACAATGTGTGTTTGACACCTCCCTGTCCCTTCTGCTGCTCCTCTGCTGGCTATTTTCCAAGCTCCTAAGGAGGGAAGGCCTGTGGGATGCAGCTGAATGGTTTGTAGGGACTGTGGAAAACAAAGGGAGGAGAAAGCAGAGCAGCCAGGTGGAGTCTGCTGCCTGGCTGTACTTCCTACAGAGGAGTTCCTGCGCATGGCTCTTTCTGCAGGGTGAGCGTGGGCACTCTTTAAAAACCTCCCAGGAGCTCTTGAGCCTGATAGATGGAAAATATTTATGTATACTTTAGAACATTCCTAACAGGTAGATGGCGTCAGCCATTCCATTTGTCTTGCTGATTTGCAGAGTCATGAATTCTGACATTAGGACAATGCTGAAAATGATAACCAGGATAATCGCCGTGGGGTTTGTCTTCTCCCTTGGAGCTTCCATGACAGAACCTGACAACCATGATTGAGCATGATGCGTTAGGCAGAGGGAAGACAATGGAAACAGCCTGGAACTGGCCTCACAAGTCTGCATTCCCTCTTTCACTTCCTTATTGATCAGTGGGGTGAAAATGACCAAGAGTGACAATTTCAGTGACTGTTTTTTTTCTTTAACTTTAAAAAAAATTATTCTTGTATCTTTCATATCATGCATCTCGATCCCACTCATTTCCTGTCTCTGCATACCCGCCCTTTGTCCTCCCCACCAGATACAATTTAAGAAAAAAAAAAAAAAGAAAGAAAGGGGGGAAAATCTTGTTATGGAAGCTGTAGTGTGACATGGTGAGTCATGTAGCAAGCTCTTTTGTCCATGTATCTTTGCTTGCAAGTGTTCAGTGACCTTTTTAAAAAATAGCGTCCATGGTAACAGTTATTTTTCCCGCCTCCATACTGCTAAGGACCAAGTGGAATATGTATAAAGGTTCGCATCAAACTAAAGAGTTATTAAGGACTTTGACTATAATTAGAGCAAATATTAATTAGTTAGTTTGAGACAGTCTCATGTAGCCCAAGATTTCTTTCAATTCACAGTATCCCTGATTCTCCCAATTCCTCTAATTCTACCTTATTAGGCGGCTGCTTGTTGGTTCTTAGCCGTCAAACTAGCTTAGACCCAAAATAATCACACAGAAACCGTACTAATTAAATCACTGCTTGGTACATTAGCTCTAACTTCTTATTGGTTAACTCATCAATTTAATCCATTTCTATTAATCTGTATATTGCCTTGTGGCTGTGGCTTACCAGATAAAGATCTGGTGCCTGTCTCCAGCAGGATTACATGGCTTCTCTCTGACTCCACCCTTCTTTCTCCCAGCATTCAGTTTAGGTTTTCCCACTTACCTCTATTCTACCCTATCAGGCCAAGCCAGTTTTCTTTATTTATTAATGGTAATCACAGCATATATAGGGGAATCCCACATCACCTCTGAATGGGGCATTATAGGTTTATGCTGTTAGGCCCTGTCTTAGTGTTAATGTGAAGAGACTCCATGACCGAGGCAACTCTTATTATTTTTTTTTAAAAAACAACTTTTAACTGGGGCTTGCTTATAGTTTCAGAGGATCAGTTCATTGTCATATCAGTGAGCATGGAGGCACTCTGGAAGGCATGGTACTAGAGAAGTAGCTGAGAGCTGCATCCTGATCTGCAGGCAGTGAGAGAGAAGGAGGGAGGAAAGAAAGGAAGGGAGGAGAGAGGAGGGGAGAAAGGGAGGAAAGGAGACAGACTAAGATGAACTAAGCCCAGTTTACTATCTCCAGTGACACACCTACTTCAATAAAGCCACCCCTTTAAATCCTTCCTAACAGTCTACCAACTGAAAGCCAAGCATTCAAATGCATGGGCCTATGGGGGCCATTCTCATTCAGATTACCACAGGTTCTAATGCTAGCCCCTAGATGACAATCTGAGGTCAGCTCAGACTGGACTCTGACCAAGGAAGCAGAAGAATTGCTGCACTGCATACCTTAGAAACCTTGGAAAGTAGACTTCTGTTTGTTAGGATAAGCCATAGTACCTTATCCACCTCCCTCTACCCAAACTTCATATTACCTCAGAAAAGGGCATTTAGTTCCCTATAAACTCAAACAAGCCTACAACTGATCAAAGCTCCCGTGTTAATTGCCAGGTTATTCCTGATAACTCATCTTCTTGTGGCCATATAACCCATTATAACTGGCAAGACTCTCTCTGCCATTTTGCTTCTCTATGTTTCCTGAGAGACAGCCTTGATAGCTGGAATAAACTTTTCTTTTCTACCCACTGAGTGGCCTATTTTGGTGGTTTCACTGTGCCTTTGCTTACATATGCCAGCGTATGTGGCATATACCACTTTGATATTAACTTTAAAATTGTATTTGCATTTATTTGTGTGTTTGTGTACATATGCTTTTATGTGTGGTGCACATGTATGTAGTATGTGCATGGACAGGTATTCACACACACATATAAAAGGGAGCCTACCAGAGATCACTTAGACACAGTCGAGAGTCAATTGAAAGTCATTTGAGCTGTTTGAGATTACACTCAAGCATTTAAGACCCAAGTGTAGCCCTGAGTGTTGAAATCAAAGGGCTTTTAAAGGCAGGAACTACATCCTGTTATCTTGTTCCACAGCTGCAGGAGGAGGTTTTGCCCAAGCAAGTATTTTAACCGAAGCTAAGTGAGCTGGAGCATCTTGACTTGGGTTCCTAGAATACAGTTGTGATTTTCCACAGCACTTTCCATCAAGAAGATCAAATTCTAGCTACACCTAAAATGACCTCGGCAAGGACACGAGATGGAGAAACCTCGGCACTGTCTTTCCCTGTCACACACAGAGACTAGAGGAAGTATTAGGTGTCCTGTTCTACCACCCTCCAGCTTCTTTCCTTTGAGACAGAGTCTCTCACACAAGATCGAAATAGGCTGTCCTGTCTCCACTCACAAGAGCTCTGAGGTTGCAGGGGTATGCACAACCATGCCTAGTTGTGTGTGTTGAGTGGGGGCAGATTAGAGGGATGGTGTGTCATGGGGGTGGAGGCATTTATACGTAGGTCTTCAGGCTTGCATAGGAAGCAGTCTTATCTACTGTAACATATCCCTAGTTGTCCTTTTGAAAAATTAATCTTTTAAACCAGTATATGAGGTGATGGGTTTCATTATGGCATCTCCATACAGCTGTCGATATTTTTTGCTTCTTCAGTCGTGGGTTGGCTGCAAGCATCTAAACAATATTTTGTCACCCACATACCAATCAATAGGTTTCTAAAATTTTGACTCAAGGTCAAACATCATATTTTCCATTCCCGAGCAGAGACAGAGTTTAAAAATATCTTTAGATAGCTAAAGGAAGAACTTTCCACACTTTTTAAATGGTGGAGTTTTATTGTCAAATTAAAACCACGGCCTCTTTTTCTTATGCTTTCCTATTACAATGAAACAGTAACTAATTAAACTTTGCCCATACACCGGCCAACACGCCGTTTCCATCCTCCGGCTCATTAGTGAGAACTTGAAGCTGGCAGTGCCGGTTGTTGCAGTGGTTGAATTATAAACATTTCACCACACTGATATACATGTCCTCTGAATGAAATGAAGATTTTATTATGCTCAAGTTATTCGTGAAAACAATATGGTTTATGCAGAGCACCTGTTTCTACCTTTACGAAATCTGGAACTTTGATACATGCCAGGCAGAGGGTCCCCAGTTTAGAAGATCAACCCATGTGGGCATCGTATCTCTAAGGAGCTTTGCTGGTAGATGGCATTTCACGCCTGATAGCAGGGCTCCTTGCTGCAGAGCCAAGCTGCCATCTGGGTCTCCTAGAGGAGGGAATGAACTCCAAAATATTTGAGTCTATGAACTCCAGAATTTCACCCAATCATCCCTTTCCATTTGCCGATTCTACTGTGTGCTTGTTCTGCTATAAATAATAAACCACAACAGCAAAAGCAGTTCCATTACTGATCTTCTAGGAGACCACCAGACCCAGGGGTGGCCTGGAAGATGAAGTCAGTGATCAGGTGTTGCCCCTCAGACTAGGCTTGCCAGTTTCTTTGCAGTTGACCTTCAGTAGTTAGAGGATCAAGAAGTGAACCCCCCTCCCACCCCTTCACACAACCGTGCATCTCTACTCCCTTCCAAATCTTTCCTTTGTCCTCAGCATGCTGGAATTGTGAATGGTCCATAGAGAGTTTGTCTCCTCCACTGGTCTTTAAGAATTCTTTGGGTTTAGGAGGTTCTGACATCAATTCTTAGGAAACACATAGAAATTTGTTTCCGTTTTATTCTCCATCTGGGTTTCTTTTGTGGGAATATTAGGCTTCTTAGTCTACCAATGGCTTTTTGCCTCATCTTTTAAAAAATATTCCACCATTTTCCATCTATTTTCTAACGTCTTTATTTTTATATGTAAGATCTCTCCTTTGTTTTTTGGATGCTCTTTTTGAAGACTTCTTATTTTGTCCTCTCTTTTTCCTGTGAGCTTTATTAGTGATGGTTATTCTGAAATTATTCCCTCCAGAAGAGTCTCTATCAGGCACATGGTAACTTCATAATTCCTTGGGCTCTTTTCATGTTGGTGACTTTGCTGGTGTTTACCAATCTTGGCTACCTATTTATAATTAAGTATAATTGTTTTTGAAAGTTGTCAGCTATGGACTTCCCTGGAGACTAATCATTGCGGCTGTGAAGTCTCTGATTATCTAGGAATTATCTAAGAATGCTAAGAGTGGAAGCTATTTTAGCCCTTTAGGGTGCCTAGAGACCTAGGAAGATCTGAGGGGAAAAGGAAATGCATCTCTTTCTCCCTCTCTTGTTGATATCATCATTAGTGTCTCTTGGTTGGAATGTATTTTCTTTGTCAGTTTTGTTTGGTGACTGTGGCAGTTTGAATGTAGTTGACCCCCATACGCTCATAAGGACTGGCACTATTAGGAAGTGTGGCTTTTTTGGAGTAAGTATCCTTGTTGGAGGAAGTGTGGCACTGTGGGGATGGACTTTGAGGTCTCCTATGCTCAAACTACACTTAGTGTAGATACAGACTCCTTCCTGTTACCTGTAGATCAAGATATATAACTCTCAGCTCCTTCTCTAGCACCATATCTGCCTGAATACTACCATGTCCTGCCATGATGATGATGGATTAAACTTCTGAACTGTTAATTAGCCTCAGTTAAAGGTTTTCTTTTTAACAGTTGCCATAGTCATTGTGTCTCTTCACAGCAACAGAAACCCTAAGACCTGTTGTAACTGGTTTGCAGAAATGAAGATATTCTAAAGAGACAGCTGTGTCTCTCGATCTGACTATGAGACTGTTGAAAATAAATACCTCAAAGAAATGGAAATTGTCCTAGAAAAATCTCATGAAGGGAGTAGGAAAGGGCACCAAACAGAATGGAGACTTAGATATTAACCAGGATTACTTAGACATGAATATTCTTGGTCCTCTATTTAAACTTTAATCTCAATTAGAACCCTAAAAAGAGATGTGAAGTATTGGCTGGATTTCTTTGTTCCTCTTCCCAGTGTGACTACATTAAATACATCTCCTTTTTCTGATTTCCATTATTAATTTGACTTGTTTTATTGATTTATTGAGGATTTATGGCTGGGTCTGATTTGGGACACAAATTGTAACCCCAAAGTCAATAACACTGTTATCAAATATCACATGTTTACCCTCCCCAAAAGTACCAGGTACTTCTAATATTGAGGAAGAAGTTGAGGGCCTGGTTTATTTTATTTTGTATGTATGTATTTGTATGTGTCTGTAAATGTTCACATGGATTTGGGCAAATGCTTACTTGGATAAGTGCACAGTGTGTGTGTGTGTGTGTGTGTGTGTGTGTGTGTGTGTGTATGTGTGTGTGTGTGAGTGCTCACATGTATTTGGGCACATGTTTACTTAGGTAAGTATCCACAGGTGTGTAGGAAAGAAGTAAATATCAGATGTCTCTTCTATGATTGATTGTGGTGGAGTCTCTCATTTGAACCTAGACCTTGCTGATGTGACCGGTCTAGCAAGCAGTCTTGCTCCAAGGATCCCTTGTCCCTATCTCCATTGCTCTGGAATGTGGGCCTTCACACCTGACTGCTATTTATATAGGTTTGGGGATCTCAGCTGTGAGGTGGAAAATATGCAAACTTATTTTGGGATGCCTGATGCCAGAAAGAAAAGCAGCTTACAAAGAATAACGGTGTTTCCACATGAACATGGGTACCACTTCTGCATACCTAAGCATTCTTGGCTGAGGTGTGGCTCCATCTGTCATTACCGCATTCCTGTCTGGGCTTCCGTCTGTCTTAGAAGGAAGGCTAACAAGTTGTCAGAACTCTGCTAACTCTCAGCTAGGAAAGAGTTTGCTCTTCTGGCTGCCTGGCATCAGGCCTTAACATTTTCTCCACTCCATGGGGGACACCCGAGAAAGCTTGGGAGTCCTTGATTGTATTGTAGTAATAGTCTGGTAGCCAGAGGGATAGGTTCTCATGATTGCTTTAGAGTGTTGTAATTCATATTAGGATGGCCACGGTAGTGCACACATCCTTGTGATAAAATTTATATGTTGAAAACCTAAGCCCTCAAAGTGATTACATTAGAAGTTTGGGGCTTTGTGTGGTTACTAGATTCTGAGGGCAGAGACTGTGTGTGTATGGTTAGTTTCCTTACAAATGATAGTCTTCTAAAAGCCTGTGTGTAAGGTACGGGAACTGCAAGAAATAAATTTCTATGGTTTCTAGGTACCCTTACTATGACAGACTTCTTCTTTTCTTTCTTTTTCTTTTTTTTCTTTTTCTTTTTTTTTTTTTGACTTTTAACAGAAATTTATTTCTCACGATTTTGGAGGCTAAATATCAGATTAAGGTTTGGCAAGGCTTATTCTTCTTGAGGGCTGTCCTCTTGGATTCAAAGCTTCACTTTTTTTTTTAAAATTTTGAATGTTTATTTTAATATGTATAATGAAATATATTGAAATAACAGCTTTCCACTTGGAAGGAAGGAATAAGAGATTTTATGATAAAAAAAACCCTAAACTGATACTTCCCTAAACGATATATCTGTGTATTTGGATATATTCAATATACACATGAATTAGTCAACTTTTTTTTGCAATATGGACCTACTTACCCTAAGAAACCAATGCATTACAAGGATTTTGTGACCCCACTATGTGTTAGATGTTGTTTAGAATGAGTAATGATCACACAATACCACCTGTGACATACCTAGGAAGCACATAGCTCCACATCTGAGAGATAAGCAAGGCCCCATATGACTCTCAGTAGAAAACTCATACAGAATCCAAACATCTCACAAAACCCAATTCCATAAAGTAAAGTTCCATGTCATCCCTAATTAGACAGCCATGGGAGACAGATTCTTAAAAATATTGAACTCTGGGGAAAAACAGCTCATATACCATCCACAATAGAGTGTTTGCTCAAAATGATGAGCACAATAGAAACTAATATTAATGTCTTTACATTTCTCACTATACACCAGAACTTTATGTTAATATTTAAAATACATTAACTCATGTCATTCCAGCATAACCATATGCACAACCATGGAGATGAAAGATAAACACTTTGGCCTTCTCCCATAAATAGAATCAGGGGAAATGAGCATTAATTCCAGTGGGTCTGTGGAGAATCATCTATACCAGACCACAGAGGACCACATAGTCTTGAAGTTTTCAAATAATAATCAGGACAATTGGCCTCTGATTCAGGTTGTCAGGATTAGTTTGGAGGAAGAAGGCAGGTGAGCTGGGTTTATACCCTTTTCTTAGAAGAGATACAATAGCTCAAGGGGAAAATGAGTGGTACTAAAGGTTTTTGAGGTAAAAAAAGTCATGAAATTCTACTCACCAACTTTATGGATGATAAAGAGGAAGAAGCAATTGCATCATTGTTGAGTGCAGTTTGAGTGAAAACATGATGAGGAAGAACTAGATTTCTAACTGACGTCCAGTGATAATGTTCACAAGAGTGTGGAATTTCTAGCAACCTAGCTAGAGATAGGAATAAAAAGGCCAGCAGATCATCTTCCCAGGTATTGAAAAAAATACAGATCAAATATTGCTGATCTGTATTTGTATTCTCCACTTTGATTACAGTTGAGATATATTTACAATAGTCTAAAAATAAAAGATATAACCTTTCACATTAAAATATTCTCACAAAAAGCCTAAATTCCTACCTATTTCCTAGAAGAATGTTAACATAAGAATAATATAAAGGATATTATGTATGTATATTTTAATCCCCAATCATGGTTTACATAATTTTGCACATCAAAGCTTCACTTTGTCCTTAAAGTAAAGAAAAGAGAGAGAAGGAGCACGGCTTGCTATCACCTTCTTATCAACAATCTGCATGAAAGACTCCTTACAGCAGTCTAGACTATGTTAGTCATCAAATTCAACAGAAAAAAAGTCAGAAATTTGAATAAAGTGAATGTTGCTGCCTACTGGGCCACCACATTGCACCAGATGGAAACATTGCATTTTGGAGGATCCTAGCCATGGGAAGGAACACATAGGATACCCAGGCTCAGATGTACAGCCAGCTTGTATTTGGTTTTTTACACATGTATCTCATGCTCTCCCCAGTTTAGTAACTATAACACAAAATCTAAAACATGAATGAATATCTCGGTTAACAGAATCCAAGCAGTAAATATAACAGGTAAATGTGTATGCAAAAGAGGAACTTGAAAAGCCTGTTTTGAGATGACCAGGAGAAGGTGGTACTATCGAAATCACAGAGATACAGGAGTCCACCCTATGTGCTTTGAGAGAATGCTGCAAACTGAAGGAAAAAATAGATCTGAACACAGCACAGTCACTGACCCCTTCCCTGGGATTGGCGCGTTTGCTGGAAACTGTGTCACCTGATCTTCGTGTCTTATATAAACTATTGCTTTGTAAAAGCGGAAAAAAAATCTGATAAGATCCAAATTGGTATAATCTAGTGCTTCAGCTTCTCAGCATCTAATTGCACAGAACTGAATGCTGGATCTCCAATTTCTCTTTACGTTTCTTCCTTGCTGGTTTGAAGCATTGCAGAACTTTTGGGGGCATTTTCTATCTTTTTTTTATTTATTTACTTATTTATTTATTTATTTTATAAATATTTTTTTATTGAGAAAATGAGAAAAAAAAACAAGTTTCCACCTCCTCCCAGCCTCCCATTTCCCTCCCCTTCTCCCCCTCCTCCCACCCTTCTCCCCCTCCCCCCACTCCTTTCCCCCTACCTCTCCAGTCCAAAGAGCAGTCAGGGTTCCCTGCCCTGTGGTAAGTCCTAGGTCCTCCCTCCTCCGACCATATCTAGGAAGGTGAATATCCAAACTGGCTAGGCTCCTGCAAAGCCAGCACATTACGTAGGATCAAAACCCCTTGCCATTGTCCTTGGCGTCTCATCAGCTCTCATTGTTCGCCATGTTCAGAGAGTCCAGTTTTATCCCATGCTTTTTCAGTCACAGTCCAGCTGGCCTTGGTGAGCTCCCAATAGATCAGCTCCACTGTCTCAGTGGGTGGGTGCACCCCTCGTGGTCACTAGATTATACAGTAAGTTTAAGTTTAATTTTTGAGATACTGAATACTTTTGACCATGGTCTATCATTCTGTGTTCCCAGCAGCATGGAGTATGGCTCCACATGTTCTTTTCATCCACAGAAACCCTTGTTCTATTGTCTATTTGATGAGAGTCATCCTAATAAATATGTGATCCTCATTAGCATTAACTGGTGATTACTGAAGCACCCATCACTCCTTGTCGTCTCTTAAATGTCTATTCAAATCATTTACTTTTTAAAATTCGAATCACTCATACTGGTTTTGTTTTTTCACCTACGTTTTAGTGCCATCCATGATTAATGTCATGGGCTAAGATTAATGTCATGAAGAGACTCCCCTCTTGTGTTCTTTTAAACATTTAATAACTTTGGGTATTACATTTTAAGTTGTTAATCCATTTGAATTGATCTGCATCTGTGCTGGAGTTTTTCATTCTTAAAATTATTAAATAAATTTTGGAATTAAGAAAAAAAAAGATCCAAATTGGTATTTTTACCTGGTATAGCAAAGCAACAGGCAGGTTTAGGAGTGTAGGCTCATGTCTCATTACTTTTATTTAAAAAATGACATCCTCTATGACTTTTTCTTCCAAAACGAACATTGAAGCCGCTTTCACACACACACACACACACACACACACACACACACACACACACTTCTGCCAAACAAAGGTCATGTCTACTCCCCTGGCCAAGTTCAATACTTCCTGTAATATTTCTTTGTTTAGTAAAGACTTCACATTTTAAATTATGTGTTGGGTTTAATGAGTTTTATATACTCATATTACACTGACTATAAAATTACCCAAGCTTACATTCAGTTTCATCGTAGAAATTCATTATGTTTATTAGCCAAAATCCCGAATGCATTCATTTTAGGAATGCCCGTATCAGTTGTTGAAGCAATAACTGTGCTGTATAATCCTTAGAGAAGGATTCCAGCTAATAATAGAGAGGACATGGTGGCACAAGAAAACCTGTTCCTGGGGCTAAGAAAAGAGTACTTTCAGGTAGTCACTAACAGTCACCAGAGCCACTTGACAGGAGACAGAATGAGGGGTTCCACTGACACTACTTGAATTATTAACCAATTTTGGAGTCACACAAGAAGCGGTATGTGTTTGCCAATGAGACATAGATGTGAAATGTTTATCCTAAAATAACCTGGGATTAGTCAAGCCTCCCTTTAGGGCTTATGGTTTTCAGTGCTCATGCTTGGGAAGAAGGAAGATGCTGTCACAAGGGAGGAAGCATAATAATCTCGAATTAGCAACCCACTTCCTCCAGCAGATAAATGGTATGTAAAAATAAAAAGGGGAAAAAGAATAAATATCACATTGTCCAGTCTTAGGAAACATTAAAATATATTGTCATGTTCATTTTTCCTGGGATGACATGATAAATCTCTTCTCACATAGGGCACCAGTGACATACATGTCAAAGCAAACAGGTTCACCGAAGTCCAGCTGAGGAACTAATAATTTTATTTGGCTTATATATAAAGCATCCATGAAGGGTTACCTTCAGGAATATGGGTGATTCCCCCAAATAGTTGAATCAGCACAAAGACAGTGAGCTCATGGAAGCTGAAGCATGAATTTCCATTTCAGGTGACCTTCTATTTCCCTTTTACTCTAGTGTCTTCCAAAATCACTTTTAGTTAGGAAAGGCAGGAGGGCATGATGGTGGGCTGGTGACCCTCCCTTCCTGTTTGGGGAGCTTTGGGAACATTTAGGAGGTCTAACTTTGATGGAGAAAGTATGTCATTGAGTAGGCAAGCTTTGAGATTTCAAAGTCTCATTACACATCCAGTTCACTTTCTATTTCATGTTTGCTGTGAAGATGAGATCTGTTAGCGTCCTGCCTTGGTGTCTGCTTCCCTGGCTCTCCCACCATTTCAGATGGGTGCTCCCTGTAAAACTGTAAGCCAAAATAAAGTTACTTTCAGTTATGGTATTTTGTTACACACACACACACACACACACACACACACACACACACCCCAATATAAGATATTGCTGATACACATTTTTGTTAATGTGAAATTTTGTGAAGAATAAATTCGACTTTTGTGACAGGAACCCTACCTTTTCTTGGGGAAAATGATATTTGTGATAACTTTATCTACAATTGAATAAATAATTAAAATACAATCAAACTAAAATGCTAAGACACTTCACCAAGGATATGTATTGACTGGCCAGTACCTGAAGGGAAAAAAAGTAAACATGTATTACAGTGAATGCCACCAAACTACTCAAATGAGTAACATCTAAAAGCCTGAGAGGACAGGGGACTTGAAGCTGCTGGGAATCGAATCTCTTCTGTGATCCTGAAAGAGGTATAAAGTCATTTGACCATTGCCACAATCACTGTGTTTATGCAGCTGTCTTAAGAGCCATCTGCTCCTTTCTCAGGAGCTGAAATTTTATGAAAATGTTCACACATAAACACTGAGTGTGGTTTCACTCATGATAACAAAACCTTGGAAACAGCTCAAATTTTTATAAGCAGAAAAATGTATAAAATTGCATGCTATTTAGGTAACAGGACATTACTCAACAATGGAAGAACAAGCTGTCAATGTGCACAGCAGCATGGGGTAATCTCAAATTTACACTTAGCAAAAAAAGCCAAATTGTACATTGTTACAACATTCAAGGATGGGCTAGTTTTCCCAGGAAGACAGAAATCAGCTTGGTTACCCATGGGTGGTGAAGATGAAGTGTTTTTGTAAATAAAACTTTATTAGAATACAGTCTTATTATTTGCTTACGTATTGCCTATGATTGAGCTCACACGATGACTTCTGAGCCTTTATATTGTGACAGGGACCAGGTGGTCATCTAAGTTGAAATATATCTGCTATCCAACCCGTTATAGGAAGCACTTGCAGACTAAATGCAAGTTACTAAGGTAACGGACCAAGATTCACAATGTGTTGACAGTTATAGAGGCTGGGCTATGGAACTAATCAGTCTACTTCCATGTGGTTGAAACTTTCTTTCCACTACAAAATGTTAGAAATTGAGGAACATCATCACTGAGAATTCCAATATATTTTCTTGGCTGAACTATTTCTTCTGCTCAAAGAAAGTTTGAGGAAAGAATATAGATTCTATGATGAAAAATAAAGGTACCATTGAGATACCCCCATTTGTTTATGGAATGCAGGGGCAATGTTCAAATAGATTCCAGATCTCAGACTGAAGTAATAAATATTCATTTGCTAGAAATGAATTTGTCCTGGTCATAGGTTTTTGTTTTTGTTTTGTTTTTTTTTTTTTTTTTTTTTTTTTTTTTTTGCTCAAATTGACACAAGCTAAAGTCATCTATCAAGGGGGAGCCACAATTGAGAAAATGCCTCCATAAGACTGGCCTGTATGCACACCTGTGATTAGTGATTGATGGGGCAGGCCCAACCCATTGTGGGTGGTGTCATCTCTGGGCTGGTGGTCCTGGAGTGTATAAGAAAGTAGGTTGAGCAAATTATGGTGAGCAAGCCAGTCAAAAGCACTCCTCTATTGCCTTTGCTTCAGCTCCTGCACCAAGTTCCTGCCCTGATATCCTTTGATGACGGACTATGATGTGGGAGTAAAAGATGAAGTAAACCTTCCCATTCCAAGTTGGTTTGGGTTACAGTGTTTTAGCACAGCAGTAGAAACTCTGACTAGGACAACAGCTTTTACCAACCTCCTGAAACTGTGATAAAAACAGTGAGCTTTTTGAAGATTCAGCTATTTGGGATCTCGTCCACCTTGGCTCTGTTCTCCTGAGATCTAACTTAGGTTTAGTGGTATAGATATGGTCACCCCTGAGTGTGATCTATGGAACTAGGGAATGAAGAGTTGGTAGCACTCAGACAGACTTACTTCACCAATGACTGGGAAGTGAAGGGTGTGTGGTATTCAAGCTCAACCGCTCCACCGATGATGCTTCCCGTGGTAGGGTATTGTTAGTTCTCAGATAAAGGCATGGTCTGAAAATTGACTGAGTGCGAGTTTGGATTAAGTTTCAAATTGTGCTGGGGATATGGCTTATTCATAACTTCAAGAATCGACACCTGGCCATTTCGGTGTGTATTCAACTGTATCTCTCAGTGACAGCTTTGAAATATTAGGGTCTCAGGAAATTTGGTAGTCTCGAACTAAATTGAAACGTAATTTTTGAAGTGAATCATTTTATCCATTTCCTCCCTTTATCATCTGGCCCTGCTATTTGCATGTAATTAATAGTTCACTGACGCTTCAGTTTCCTCAGTTTTCCTTGATTGGGGAAAGGTGCAGTCTCCATAAAGGGATTGCAATCCAGAGGCATTGGGAGCCAAGTTTACTTATGGAAGTTGTATAATAATGCCACTAGTAGATTTTAACACTCATTTTAAAGGCTGTAAAGGTTGGCATCATACTTAAGAATTTCCAGTTGCGAGTGCTAGTTTTCAATGAATGCTCCATTCTTGTTTCTGAAATACTGTCTGACAAGCCCCTTGTTTGAGGTTCACTTCGCAGGTGAGCATCTTGTGCTATCCACCGCCCTGGTCTAGTGATGATGAAGTGAAGGGTATGTAACCTCTTCCAGCCTTTGTGCCCTAGATAAGAACTAACATCTGTGTCATGAATCATCACTCTCTGCTCCCGTTTCTGAATTTGTCCTCTTTGTAAGAAATTACAAATGGAAAAAAGAACTGTGGTAGTCTGGTTGATTCAGCCTGAAGAAGGGCTGCACCATTGTGGGGCCAGCAGGGAGAGCAAATCCCCCTGTGGCAGACAGGGAGTGGGGCCTGTGATGACAGGCTTCCTCCTGCCTCTGTTCCCTCTGGACGTGGATGGAGCAGCTCACATTGAAGGCTCTTAGTTGCTTTTCCACTTGACAGATGTCTCTGAGCAATGCCTCCCACACACACCCAGGAGCATGGTTTAGCGATGTCCTTGGCAACTCTCAGTTCCTAGTCAGTTTCTCAGTCAAGATCAGCTAGCACAGTGGGTAAGGAAACGAATCAAATAAGTCAGTGCCAGCCTGTAGCTCCGGCTAGCTCTATTCCTCCCTCTCTCCCTTCCATTTCAATCAAATACAGAGATAGCTTACTTAAACAGTTTGGAAGTGAGGAAAGGACCTTAAAATCAACAGAAAAAGTGAAATGTTCCATAACTTAAAATATTTTGTCCAACCATTAGACTATCCTTTAGTGTCTGTTAAAGGTGTGTAGGAAAATTGAAAAAAGTAAAACTAGACCGACATTTAGTATCATATAATAGACATCATTATACACAACAGGAGTAAACATGTTCCAGGCTGGGGTGTAGCCCAGTGTGTGTGTGTGAGGCACATCTCATGCCTGAAGCACTGGATTTGTTCCCTGGAGCATATGAAATACCAGTCAAGAGGATCTGGGGGGATGTTAGCAATTTTTGTCATGTGACTTATGTTAGGAAGTTGAAAAATGAACGTGTAAATACTGGTTTCAAATGAGTCCAGGGAGAAATTAAATGTGTGAAATATATAATTATACTATAAGATGCTGGTTTGGCTGAAGGGTCTGCTTGGTACCACGAGTATAAGGGAAGGACAAACTGGTCCTAACAGAATGAATACAGGTGGCTCCCTGAGTGACAGAGGAGTACAGAATTCAGCAGGGAAATGGCTGCCCGAGAAGACACATGCTTAGAGTGGTCTGGGCATCTGCACATCTGAGGAGCAGAAAGATGGAAGAGGGGCAGAGGTTACCTCTTGCCGATGCCATGGAACTTATGTGTGGGAAATGCAGTGTTATCAGGAGATGATTTCTTTGTTATTTATTATCAGCTTTAAAATAGAGTTTAATTTTAGAGTAGTTTTCGGGTTTTGTAGCAAAATGAAACCAGTCACAGCATTTCTCACACAGGCCTTACCCATGCACCCTCATTAGAAGCACGGCGTGCTTAGATGATGTGCTTTTGCATAGACAGCAAGAGCGATGCACTGAGGTTTAAGTGACTCGGTGTAGGAGACAGAATTAATGTGGCCTGTGGCCAAGTGAAGGAACTGAGACTATTGAAGGGTTGTTCATCCTGGATCTCAGTAAAACACACACACACACACACACACACACACACAGTTAAGAGGCTATGATTTTGAGAAGTAAAAGTATTTAGGAGAGACTAGAAGAAATGGATGGGGAAAATAGTATAATTTTATTTAAAAATTTTTAAGAAGATAATTTGAGGAGCATTAGTAGTCTATGAGCCGAGTATTTCCAGATGTGTCCCCTTGCCCCCTTTTTGGATGATCTCTGTAATGACAATAATCCAGCAATATCCCAAAGCCCCTTGACTACTTCATGACTTGAATGCTTACTTATTTCCAGGCAAACATGGCAGTTGTAATCTTGATAGTAACTGAGAGCATGTTGCCATTTGAATTATCCTTTTAATTGCCTTGAGTCCCATAACATTTTGGGTGCCCATATTGTAATTTTTACAGGTTGTGTTACCTGTATATTCTATTATCTCTGTCCTTAGTATTGCTTCCTGTCTGCTGCTAGTAGTGTCCTCTTTTCTGCATCACATTAAAATGGAAGTAATACAGTTCATTTATTGCTGAAATTGTATATTTCTACCTAATCCCATCTATATGTTTTATCTGTCCATCCATCCCTCTATCCAACCATGCATCTGTCATGCATCTACTACCTACTTTAATTTTAACTTGAGGTCTTTCAGTTTCTTAAGATGTTTTCACAGTCTTTCCTCTAGAGGAGAGGTTTTTACTTTTCCTAATGCTGAAATCCTTTAATACAATTCCTTGTATTATGATAACCCCAACTATAAACTTATTTTTATTGCTACTTCATAACTGTAATTTTTTTCTACTGTTATAATTGTGATGTAACATCTGATATGAAGAATATATAATAGGCAACCCCAAAGAGGTTGCAACCCATAGGTTGAAAACCATTGCTCTAGCATCTAGACTCTCTCTGTGGGCCACTGGCCATTTTTTTCTGAGGGTTCCAATTTCTTAACACATTGGTAACTTCTCTCCCTCCAAAACAGAGATTTGTTCACATCTGTCCCCATGCTGTTTGTTCTACCTTTTCTGGCGGGGTTGGGGAGTTAGGGTTGTCCTTAGGGGTGGCAACTACTTTAATTTTATTAGGCAAAACGTCCTAGTACAGATTCCCACATGCATTAAAGGGAGGGTCTTTAAATTATCTTAGCACTGTATGTTTGAAGTAGGCCTTGGGCAGTTGAGAATAGGGAACCTGAAATGACCCTATCCTTGAGCAATACTGACGAATATCTTGCATATCATCATAGAACCTTCATCTGGTGATGGATGGAGATAGAGACAGAGACCCACACTGGAGCACTGGACTGAGCTCCCAAAGTCCCAATGAAAAGCAGAAGGAGGGGGAACATGAGCAAAGAAGTCGGGACCACGAGGGATGCACCCACCCACTGAGACAGTGGAGCTGATCTATTGAGAGCTCACCAAGACCAGCTGGACTGTGACTGAAAAAGCATGGGATAAAACTGGACTCTCTGAACATGGCGAACAATGAGGGCTGATGAGACGCAAAGGACAATGGCACGGGGGTTTGATCCTACGTAATGTGATGGCTTTGTGGGAGCCCAGCCAGTTTGGATATTCACCTTCCTAGATATGGACGGAGGTGGGAGGTCCTAGGTCTTACCACAGGGCAGAAAACCCTGACTGCTCTTTGGACTGGAGAGGGAGGGGGAAAGGAGTGGGGGGAGGGGGAGAAGGGTGGGAGGAGGGGGCGTAGGGGGGGAGGAGGGGGCGTAGGGGGGGAGGAGGGGGAGGGAAATGGGAGGCTGGGAGGAGGTGGAAACTTGTTTTTTTTTTTTTCTCCTTTTCTCAATAAAAAAAGAAAAAAAACAAAACAAAAAAAAATTGGGAGATTACTCCCACTTTTTTTTATTTCTATTGTTTTGGTTATTTTAAGTGTTATGCATTTTAGGATCAGCTTGTGAAATGGTAGCCTGGAGGAGTTTAAAGATTGTCTTAATTCTGCAGATTAATTTGGAGACCTTTTTCATATTTAAAGACAGTATATTTCCACCCCAGAAACATGGCTTTCCCTCAACAATATTTTGTCTTTCTCAGAGTGATGGTTGGGAGCTTTTTGGTTAAGCCAATTTCTGTTTTATTATGTTGAGTACAATGTAAAAGGAATTGACTTTTAAATTTCATTTTTTAGAGCATGAATCACAATCATACAGGAATGTCATCAAATTTTGTATATTGGTTTTCTAACTGGCAACTTTGTTAAAGTCATTTACTAGTTTTATTAATCTTATAGATGTAGTCCCTGATGACTTTCCATGAATTATGCTCAATGAAGGTAGAATAGTCTCATCATTTCCTTTCTGAGGCAGATGCTTTCTATTTTCATGTCCTGGTCTAACTTCTGTAGCTAGACTTTTCAGTATAATGTTGAATAGTAGTGGCAAGTGTAGACATTTTTTCTTCTTCTCGGTCTTAAGGAAAGAGCATTAAAGGTTCATCAGTGATATTCAATTTGGGTTTTGTACAGATAACCATCCTAGTTCAAGGAAATAGCCCTATATTTCAATTAACTGTGTGATTATTTATTATGGAGGGTATAGAATCTTGATAAATGATTTCTGTGCAGCTATTGAGATCACTGTTCGCTTTTCTTTTTTATTCTACTGTTATGACATTTTACATTAATTATTTTCAGACATTAAAATACACTTGGCATTATTTGGTTAACTCCTAATTGTCATATTGCATAATCCTTTTTTAATGCTCTTGTGTTCATTTTTCTGGTACTTAGTTGAGTATTTTGACATGCATAAGAGATGTTGATCATTTTCCTGATATCTGTAAGGTTGTTCCAAGAAATTGTCAGAGTCAAGGAGAAAACTCAGAGCTTATGGGAACCTGCTAGTTTGTTAAGTCCTAACCTGTGTGCCAAGTTTATTACATATTCAATTCATTGTGTAGCCACTATCTGGTCCCCTGTAATTAACACTCAGGTTCATGCAAGGGTCTCTGGGACCACCATGGTCAACAGATTCATGGAACACAAGAAGGCAATTCATTTCCACACAATTCCATAACCAGTGTTAGCTCAAACTCTGGTAGTCTGACTGCCAGGAGTTTATTTTAGGCACATTTAAGCCCAGCACAATTTGGTGCAAAGTATCCTGGTGATAATTTGCTCGGTGCCATGTGTACAACAAAGCTTAAGACATGACTACATCAAAACTCTTTGTAATGTACAAGTGGCATCGTCCATAAAGATAAGTTTTATATCTTTACCGAGAAAACAACTCAAGATAAAGCCCCAGAGGAGGATCCAGTGTGGTCTCAGCCACACAGATAATGCAAAGGCCATCAACCTATTAACCAACTGGGTCTACTCCCAGCCTTCTGGAGAAAAACAGATTATACATTCTCCTCTTTGAAGATACAACCCTGAGTATATCTGTGCTTATCTGGTGCTTCCTGTGAGCACAAGGACCTCCATGCCTCCTACAGGTTCAGGTATGGAAAATCCCTGGTTCGGGGAATAATTCAATGACCAATTCAAGGATTTTGTGTTTAAGGTTCTTAACAAATTAACAAATCTAATATAAACTACTCAAATAAGTCTTTTACATCAAAGCTAATAGTTGATCAGAAACAAAGTGCAGCCCATGCTATAAAGAATATGTTTAAAATGAGGGAGGTAGACTGTGTGACTATCAAGTAAGCTTTATGACATCATCTGAGTAGAGACCTATGTGAAATGAAGTTGCAAGTCTTATGGGCATAAGGGGGAAAAGTTCCAGACAGCGGAACACGAAGTGCAAAATCTAAGGCAGAAGCGTGCTTGCTGTATTTAAAGAGTAAAAGAGGCCAGGAGGCTGGAGAAGAAAAAAACAAATTGTTATTCATTAGAATTATATCCAGCTGTGCATAACAGAAAACACATTTACAGTGCCTTAATAAATAAAGTCTTAATTGCCACCACATAAAAAAGGAAGAAAAAAAAAAAAAGCCTGGGAAGCTCCATGATACCACAGGGAAAGCATTTCCTTCTACTTTTTCTTTCTATTCACTTTACCCTAAATCTTCAATACACAGAGCATGTGTTCAAGATGAATGACCAATGTCCATTTTCCTCTCAACCTTTCAAACTGGAAAAAGGATGAAGCTCAAAAAGTTATATGGCAATAAAATTGGTTCCTATGAAGGTGATTTCTCCCTTCTGGGAAGCTATCAATCAACTTTCTCTTACTGGCCACCATGGAGGCCTACGGACACCCCTACATTCCGAGAAGCCTGTTTGTGACAGGTGACCAATTGTAGTTCTGAGAACTGTCTTTCCTCCTAGCACCGTGGGGTTCCTTCAGAAGAAAAAAATGTGATGAGAATATTTACTATGTTGGGAACTGAAGGTCTGTGTCTCAAGTGTTCTTTTTTTTTATTTTTTTTTCAAGTGTTCTTTAGATATTAAAAGTAGAAGTGATGCACACAGACGAGATGGATATGCTTAGTATATCTACACTCACACTCATTGCAATGTTACACTAGCTAGCTAAGATGGAAAATCCAACTTTATTAGCTACATTGCTATTGCTGTAACCAAATTACCTACAATAGGCATCTCATAAGAGGCAAGATTTTCTGTCGTACAGTTTGAGAGGGTTTCACATCAGGCATCTCATAAGAGGCAAGATTTTCTGTCGTACAGTTTGAGAGGGTTTCACATCATTATGGCAAGGAAGGGATGACAGATAGGCCATGGCAGTGGGCATCTGTGACAAAGGCTGCTCATATCATAGCAGAGTTGGAAGCAGTGAAGGGGCTGGGCAGAATCTCCATTGGCCTACTGACTTAATTCTGCCTGACAGGAAGTACCTCCTAAAGTCCCCAGAGCATCCAGATACAAAGCCACTACTTGGGGAACACATGTGTCATGCATTAATGAATGAAAAAATAAGTATGCCAATCAATGGATGAATGGAAAGATTTAAAAAGTGGCCAATAACCACCGTGGGAGGAAATCTGCATTCGTGACAACATGGGTGATCACAGAGAATATCATATTATGTGAAATCTACTAGGCAGAGAAACAGAAGTACAACATGATCTCTTAACGGTGGAATCTGAAAATGGTCAACTCACAGGCACAGAGCAAAATGGTGGTTATCCTAGGTGGAGAGTTAGAGGCACAGACATAGACGTATACGATTTCAGGCAGACAGGGAGAGATGCCAAAAGTTCTATTGTGCAATATGGTTGATGATACATTGTAAAGGACTAAGGACTAAGAGGACAGATTTGAAGTATTCCTCACCATTGATAAATTATAGGGGAGAATATTGCCTTAACTAGCTCAATTTAGCAATTCAGAGGTACTTATTCATAATAAGTGCATACTTAGTTTAAAACATTATATATATATCTGTTTTATGGGCTAATTAAAGTATTTTTAAATGAATCAACATAAACTATGAATGCAAGATAACAGTGAATAAATAAGAACCTGAATAAAAGAGAGGGGGAGAATAAGTATCAGGACTAGACAGTGCAATTTTAAAGAAGGTCTAGGTTTTGGGTTGAGATGGAGCATTTTAGAGACTTTCAGGCTTGGGCATCACATAACCAGACATGGATGAAGCACTAAGCTCTAAGCCTGAGTTGCCTAGAAGTGGGATTTTAACCAAAGGTTTGTATGTATAGAGACTCTTTGAGAAGTAGGCAGAATTGTGGGTCCATAGAAAGTCAACAAGAAAGATATCTTCACAACCATTACTGAAAGCCTTTGGTGTCATGAAGATGTGAGAGTGCATCAGAGATGCATAGCAGATAGCAGAACACCCCATCCCCCACCTCATTCCCCACCCCCACCACACATGCACTTAGATCTCACTTTCCACCAAGTTCAACCATGGCAGAGGTATTGGGGCCAGAGGAGTAGCACACATCTATTGATGAAGCTATGAAAAACCATAACCAAACTAACTCCAATCTCCTTATAGTCATAGTGGTTTCTAAGGCTAAACTTGGTATTCATTACTTCCCCAATTAAGACCCCTCTTCTGGATTCTCTTATCATTAATTACTCGAGATTACCTGGATACTCACCTCAAGGCACCCAGTCTTAACTTGCCTGTTTCTGTTTGAACTTGAGTGCTACAGTTGCTGCTTGCTAGTGTCCTGACTATCTAAGCAGGAAGTGATATACCACTGAATATTCTGGCTTTCCTACATGCCCTTCCTGCCCTGATTGTGTGACAGCAATACCATCTTTTCATAATTAAAGCTTATTAACTTTCTAAAGCCCTCCTCGGCCTGCTGATTCCCTGGCATAGTCATAGCTTCCATAGTAATGCAGTCATTACTCTCTCCCCTGGAGAAGAAAGTAGTCCCCTCTTAGACTCTGGCCCTCCAATCCAGCAGGGTATGTTGGAGGACACAAAGAGCACACATTATTCCATCAGGTCACTTGCATGATGCTAAGTGGGGTTCAATACTACTTAGTGCATTTTATTCTTTTGGATCTAGACATTGGAAACCCTGGGGATGCAGTCCCTGTTTATTCAGTGAGTACAACAGCATCCTAGAGGACAGCATCACAAGCCTTTAGGGTACTTTTAGCTAGGCTACTTTAGTTAGGCTATTTACAGCTCTTTTTTAAAAAAATTCTATCAGGCTGGCAGCTTTTGGGTGGATATTATGGACAGGTACTCTGTCAATAGTTATTTTTGTTGTTGCTATGATAGAATACTCAACAAAGGTAATGTAAGGAAGGTAAAGTTTATTTGGGCTCACTGTTGGGGCGGGGTATGTATGTTGTGAGAGCATCTGTAGCTGTAAAGAAAAGAACACCACAGCACATCCATGGTCAGGAAGCACACAGAGGTGCATGCTGGTACTCGCTGGGTTTTCTTTGCTCCCATTTCCTCGTTTATTCAATCTGGGCACAGATCACCCATTTCTGGATAGTCTTTCCCTCTCTGTTAAACTTCATCAAAAATACGCTTATAGATATGCCCAGAAGTGAGTTTCTTTATTTGAAAATCCAGTCATATTGAAGATCAAGCACCGTGCAGCTCTTTTGCTATAAAATAGGCTCTTTCAGCAGATGCAGTGTTATATAAATTTATATGGAAATTACCTGTCAAAATTATTCGATCAGACATTGCAGGTGGGGAAGTCAGACTAATAAGCATCAAATATGGTCACTCAGGATAACTGTCGGTACAGAGAGGTTTATCATGTAATCTACTTTAAACCATGTACCTGCTGAACATCCTCGAGGAACAGTGCTATACTAGTAGAACCAGAATACATACTGCATATCAGGTAGCAGAGGAAGAAATGAGATTAGCCCTGTGGTTTTCATTCCTGCCATCATGCCCCTGCATTCATGGGTCATTGTATAAGCATATGGGTGATTGAGGAGAGACTGCTGGCAACCACAGAATGAATGATGCCATTCTAATGTTATAGAGATGCTTGTCTATCTTGGATGCAGTCTAGTTACTTTTCAGTTGCTAGGGAAAAAAAAAACCACACACACACACCTCCAAAAGTAACTTAAAGTAGTTTATTTTGGTTATGGTTTCAGAGACGGAATCCATAATGGCAGTGGAGGCACGGCAGCTAAGCAAACTTTAAATTCTGTAACTCCATGTTTGATATTAAAAGGTTTATTAGATGGCTCTTATTTTCCAGCTCTATTGACTGCAACACACTTATCTCCCTCAAACTGTTATACATCCTGCTAGTTTCCCTTGGAAAGTATTCCGTGGCTTTGGAATGTGATCCAGGCTTGACCTTCCCAACTTCACCCAGTACTCTGTGTTTTCCATACAGAAATTTGCCTGCCACACACCTGGCCTTAACAGCTTTCTTTACCTGTGGAGGAAGATTCCATAACCTTTTTTCTGTATCTTACTGACTCTAACTCCAGAACCAAGTGGTAAAGTTATCAAGTTCTTCTACTTGGTGCGGCTAGTATTTGCGTCCCCGCCACCACCACTCAGTGAATTACAACGGCATAATCTTTCACTTGTTGATGGCACCCTTTGCTGATTAAAGTTTCCTTTAATTCCTTTTCACAGATAGGAAGTCTAGCTGGATGCCATTTTGCACTGAGGATACCACTCCCTTTATTCCATTCTGAATCAGGCTGTTCTCTTAAGTTTTTTATCTGCTTAAGCACAGGACTTGGCTCTAACATTACATTTCGTGGTGCTCTTTTTCTCCCAAAATTGGACATTCTGTATTTTTATTTGCCCTGCTCACTCCTTTTCATTGTGGATCTGCATAATAGTAATCACTAATAACCACATGACACAATAAATACTAGGCTGTCTTGAAATCTTTCCTGCCAATTGACATCAGTCCAAAACTCCTCAATTTAGCCTCTGGCAAAGTTTTTGGACAAGGGCAGAAAGTAGCTGTATTCTTTGCCCAAATATCACAAGAATGGTCTCTAACTACTTACTAATGCTCTTCTCTGAAACCTCTTGAGCCAGGTCTTCATGGTCCACATTGCCCTTAGCACTACTATCTTCCATGCTGTTATTATAATGGCCCATTAAGCCCCCACTTAAAGCATTCAACTACTTTTGTAGTCCAAAAGTCCCAAAAATCGTCTATATTTCTCAAAAAAAAAAAAAAAGCATGATCAGGCCTTTCATGGCAATACCCCAGTCCCCGGTACCAAATTTTGCCTTAGTTACTGTTCTATTGCTGTGAAAAGATAGCATAACCAAGACACTTTCTAGAAGGAGACATTTAACTGGTGCCTGGCTTTCAGCTTCAGAAGGCTAGTTCATCATCATGAAGGCAGGGAACATGGCAGCAGGCAGGCAGGGCAAACATGGAGCTGGAGAAGTAACCGGCAGCTACATCTACAAATGCCATATATATTATAAATAATCATTCAAGGCTTCCTGACTGCCACTCTAGATTGTTGGTTGTGAAGGTCAGTATCATGTGATGGGTAAATGCACCCCATGTCCCGTACCACCTCAGATTCTTGTTTTCTCATTTAAAACAGGGAGTCAAGTTCTCATGTGAACCCTCCTGTCAGTGTTATCCTTCATCTGAGTGATCCTCCTGACCTTCTCAGATATGCCAATGCATTTGCTAGCAGTCAATTCCTTATTGCCATAGTGAACTGAGTATGTTGTGGGAAGTCCCAGGATGAACTCTAGGTTACACATAATAAAATATTTAGCACTCCTACCCCAAAGCTTGTTATGACCCCATTTCAATATTCTGCTATGATAACTTCAGAAAGCTACATCACTTTACGCATTTGGGGTATCCTGGATAATATATTAAGATCTTAGTCATGGGAAAGTCCTCAATTAGTGACCTCTCTTCTATTCAATATATAGTCTGCCTATTATGTTCAAAACCCTCAAGATCACCCCTGTCTTTGCAAGATCAAAGACTCCCTTTAGGAGGAGTGGGAAGTCTTGCTGTATAACCCTTTTGTCCTATAAGAGGGCCAGGCAGATGTTTTCTGGCTATGGTGAGACCTGGTCTAATGACTGGTTTGGAAGTAATGACGGGAGAAGAAATTCAGTAGCAAAGGGAGCAGCTATTATGCAAAGTCCCTGCCTTGGTGTGAGTTAGTATGTTCTCTGCAGAAGGGAAGGGACCACCTTCTGCTGTTCTGTATGTAGGTCAGCGGTGAAAAGGCTCAGCTTCATCCACTGGCATGTCCCATTTCTCAGTGTCCCCTTCTCTAATTTCACATAGGAAATGTGACATGGTTATGGATTTTTGTCCTTTGCTTTATGACACACTTACAAATGAAATTAGGCCGCTGCTCACCTTGATGCTCTAGGGGATTGAGAATCTTTCTGGATCCTGCTATGGAAGTGTTTTGGCCTTCGCAGGGTAACTTTCCATTTTGGTTGGCTGACTGAACCATCTCATTATTCCTTCCCAAACTTCAAAGGCATTTCATGAGGTCATCAAGTCTATGGCACCTAAAGATCCCACAATTCTCAATTCCTTAAGGTTCCAGGTGGCACAAAACCAAATGCTATCTTCCCTTTGACTTCTTCCCAGTCCACTTCATGTCAGAACCCTACTAAGTGTGATGTCACTGTCACCAACTCACCACCATCAGTGAAGTCAGGATTACTGTCTAGCTGATAGGTGATCCCATCTGTAGAATCGGCTTGAGTTGTCTGAGCCTGAGACAAAGGGTGGAGGGTAGTTTATTAAGAAAGAAGTGGAACCCACACATGAGTGAGAATAAAAAAAAATAAGCCAATACTAAAAAAACATTATACAATTGGCTACCTTAGAGCAGAAAAATTGATACCAAACACTTCTGCTATCTACAGGGCAATAAGGAGTGTGCCTCAGAACTGTATATGAGGAACGTACACATATTTACTGATTCCCAGCTCACTGGTTAAGGGTTGGTTGCTGGTATATTACCACCCTTCAACTATTGAGTTTCTTATAGTTAGTGATCAAGGAGGACCCCGCATTCTTACTAGGCCCAAGTGGCTGAGATATCTGGGAGCAGAAACAAAAATAGATGAAATGTACTGAGGCATACAGGACAAGATCCACACACAGACACAACTCCAAGCTGAAAATGGGAATAGTTCATATATGTTGTCTTTAGTACCTACGTTGCTTTGATGAAATTTCAACAACCTAGGCTTGCCAGTAGCCTTCTACAGATACTTTTTTTCTCCTGTGAGCCAGCAATCCAGATCTGATTTTTCTTTAACCAACCAGGGAAGCACCTCCCAGAGATGGGTAATCTGTGCTCAGTCCTTTTTCACACAGTATTTCTAATAAAATATATAAGAATGAACATTTTGGTTTATGTAGAAACAGACCTATAGTGGTGCCACAGGGACACCTCCTTCCATTCTTTCTGTGAGCAGCACCATGGGAAAGTACTTAATTTGCTACTAGTTCATGTCAGGGTAGCAGCAAAGGTAGTAAATTATGGTTTGAGTATGAAATAGTCCCAAAGGCTAGAACACACAGTGCCTAGCTGGTAGCTTTGTTTGGGATGATTATGGAGCTTGATGTCATTGGAGCTAGGAGTGGGCCTCTGGGGGTTATACCCTCCTTCTCAGTGTCTTAATTTGCTCCCAAGACGTGGAGAACTCCAGATGTCGGTTTCCACCACTACAGCCTCCACCATGTCTTTCCTGAGATGATGAGTTATAACTTTTGAAGCCATGAGCTAAAGTAAGCCTCTCTCCTCTTGTTACTTCTATCAATCTGTAACAAAGATGAGCAAAGTAAATCAGTAAGGAAAATCTTGACTCCAAATTTTGAGTTCACCAAAAGCAGTGTTGTGAAAACCAAACCCCTTCTGGTTACCTAAGCTGCATGAGCAAGGCAAGGTCACCCAGTGGCAGAGGAGCCAAAGGTAAGAGTACTGGCAAGCTAAGGGGTGGAGTGTTCTCAAGCGAGTGACAGGTTCCTGTGCTGTATCATGACATGTTTACCTTTCCCTTGTCTATTGGAACTAAGCATCACTTCTTCTGGGGAAGCCCTTACCCACCAGGTAAAAACGCAAGTGTGTTATCAGATGAGAACAAGCAGGTAAAGCCAAAATCCTAGTTTTGTTCATCAGAGTATTTTTCTGTTATATTGATATTAAATACCAATATCCTGTTCTCAAGTCCTAACCGTGGGAGAGAATAAAAAGATCAAAAAATGACTTCTGAAGAGACTCTTGCCAACTTGAACATGACAGGCATAACTCTGGCAGGCTTTCCCCTTCCCCCATTCCCTCTGGCTTCCTAAAAACTATTAGATTACATCCCTAAAGCTAGCTCCAATGGTCTATTCCTTTATTTGGCCACTTCCTCCTCCAGAGGTTGACTACAAAGTATTGAAGTCCAGTAATCAAAAGCCCCCTTTGACTCACCTATCAACATGCCCAATTAAAATTAAACACCTCTTTCTAAAACAGGGTTTCTTTTTTCCCTTTACAAACTGCCATTTGCCTTTGGGCCATGTCTGTCTCCTCTCTACCCAGAGGCAGTCCATTGTCCTCTGAGACAAATACCCCTGTCCCTTTCTCTTGTTCCCTTCTCCTTCTCCCTTATCCTCTATCTCCCATTTTTGTCTCTCATGCTATGCTTTCTGTCCCTCTAGGGCAAATAAATCTCCTTTAGGTGGAGAGTTTGGTCTTGGGGGTTCCTGAGCCAGTATGGTTCCTTTCAACCTCTTCCTCCATATCCCAGTGCCAGAAACCTAAAGCTCCATGACCTTTCACATCCAAGCAGACTATGTCCATATAAAAGTTAAGATATTGGTTAGTTTGGATACAGGTTTGTCTATTCTGTTGATTTTCTCAAAGAACCAACTCTTTGTCTCATTGATTCTTTGTATTGTTTTCTTTGTTTCTATTTTGTTGATTTCGGCTCTCACTTTATTTCCTGCGGTCTAGTTCTCTTAGGTGAGTTTGCTTCTTTTTGTTCTAAAGTTTTCAAATGTTCTGTTAATTCACTAGTGTGGGATTTTTCCAGCTTCTTTATGTAGGCATTTAGTGCTATGAACTTTCCTCTTAATATTGCTTTCATTTTATCCCATTAATTTGGGTATGTAATGTGGTCATTTTCATTGAATTTTAGAAAGTCTTTAATTTCTCCCTTTATTTCTTCCTTGATCCATTGATGATTCAGGAAAGCGTTGTTTAATTTCCATGTGTTTGTGGGGTTTCTGGAGTTAGTATTGCTGTTGACTTCTAGTTTTAAACCATGGTGATCTGATAGGGTATATTGAGTTATTTCATTTTTTTTTTTTTGTATTGTTGAGATTTGTTTGTTACCGAGTATGTGGTCAGTTTTTGAGAAGGTTCCATGAGGTGCTGAGAAGAAGGTATATTCTTTTCTGTTTGGATGGAATATGATAATCATGAAAGGGGCTAATCATTTTCAATGACCAGGAATAGCATAATTGTGAGGATACTTAAAGAGAAACAGGGACTTTGGAAATATTTAAAGGAATGCAGGGACTGAGTCAGGGTAGTTCTTGTGTAACCACAAAAACAGGTTTGATCCATATCATCATGTAAAGAAGTTGTAAATGGTAGCATGTTTCTGTAGTCCCCATGCTGGGGAGACAGAGACAGTAGGATTTCTGAGGCTTGCTGGACAGCCAGCCTAGCGGAACCAGTTATACCGAGATTCAGCAGGAGACCTTGTCTCAAAACACAAGGTGAAAATGATGACTTTTGGTCTAAGAACATATGTGTGCATGCACAAATACACACACACACACACACACACACACACACACACACACACACTTGGTGAACCGGTTAGTTTTATTGGAATTAATGATAGAATGGATGAGGGATTACTGACAGGAGCGGAAATAACTTAGAGACAGTTGCATCACCAACACCTACCCTGTCACAGGTGGAATCTCAAAAAGCTGGGAACTTGGAGCACACCGCACAGTCTTCACAGCTCAACAGGCTGAAGCGTGCTCTTTCCAGGTGTCTCAATTGGTTTAACCCCCTCCTAGGCAGTTGGCTGGTTTCTGCTTCCAAGTAGCTTGTCTAGGGTCAGAGTCATCTTTGTTACAACTTGATTTGCCTGAGAGATTTCTTTGAAGCTTTTCTTGTCTATTCTGGGAGAAGGAGGGGTCAATTAAATCTTGTCAGTTTCAGGGAATTCCTAAAGCTATTTTGAGCTCTTTATCTTCCCCCTTAAGAAACTTCCTTGCAGGATGGAATATTTCAATCTTGAAGGAAACTGTCACACAACACCCCCACCCTGTGTTCTCTCTCTCTCTTTCTCTCTTTCTCTCTCTCTCTCTCTCTCTCCCCCTCCCTCCCTCCCTTCCTCTCCCTCTCTCCTTCCCTCTCTCCCCCCTCCCTCCCTGGCCACTCTGTGTATGTGTGTGCCATAGCAACATTACCTTTCCACTGTGTATAAAATAGACTATTTTTTACTACTACATATTCAAGGATACTGTCTGTGACATTCTGAGGATTCTTCTGTCTCTATTTTGCATCTTGATATAGGAGAATTAGAATTATAGGCAGGTGTCAACTGCATTTGTCTATTTACATGTGTTCCTTGAGCTCACATGGTACTTTATCTACTGAGCCTTCTCTTCATTCCTTTGCAGTGTTTTCCTCTGGCTATAGCTATAGAGATAACAATTAATTTTCTTCACGGGATAAGCATTTATTTTTCTCAGAACTCAGTGGTGCCAGCTACTGGTCTGAACACAGGCCCCAAATAAAGTCTTGGAAACCTAATCCCTAGGGCACAGTGTTGGGAGAGGCCTAGTGATTTGGACAGAGCTGTTAGGAATTGGTTAATGACTTTGGGAAAAAAGCTTCTGGAAGTAGATTTTCCCTCTTTATTCTGTCTCTAAAAGATAAGACATTCCTCCATTCTAGAGGATGCAAAAATGAGTTTCCTTCTTGCAACCAGAGACTGTACCAGCTGTACCATGATCTTGGTCTTTCCAGTCTCTATGACTGCAGAAATAATTTCTTTTCAAAGTACCCAGTCTGATGCAAGACACCATCAATGTTGGTGGCTTCTGCAGAAATAAGACAGGCTAATCACATTCTATTGTGCGACAGGTCACCAGCACTCCCAGATCTCATGTCGTCTATAGGAAAAGATAGTGTTCAACTTCAGTTGGATATCTCCTAGAGGGAAACATTCCCCCTGACCTTTCCCCTGTTTAGCTTCTCTCAAGGGAAAGAGCCTTCCATTCCTCCTGCCAAAACTTTATTCTCTAGCCCGATGCCATCCAGTAGCCATCCTTTAAGAAATGGGAAAGAGGACCTTCCGGCTTCATTGAGGACAGGTACTACATTATTTATTTTGTGTTTTCAGTGTTGGCAAAGAAAACGCAATTAATAAATATGGATTGACCAAGTGCCAAAATTCCTCTTCTGTAAATGTATTCATTGGTGCCTTGAAGTTTTGTAAATCTGCAGAGCCCGATGCCAAGCTGCAAACATTCATCAGGGCGATGAGTCTGTAGGTCTTATCTTGAAGGAGGCTCTTACTTTTGACTAAACGCACTGGCATTTAATAAGGCTCGTTAACACCTGATATATATTACTTAAATCTCACCACATCCCTGCATGTAACAATTCTCTCCATTTTACAGATAAAGAAGTCAGTTGACTATCTGCTATGGGTTGCATGGGAAATGCCTCTGTGGGTGTGTATACACAGGGGAGCTTGGTTGCTAGTCACTAGGCTTTAGGGGAATGATTGAATCATGGTATCTCTGGGTTCATGAGTAGGTTAATCCAGTGATTGGTTTATTGTGTTGCTGGGAGGTAATGGAAGGGTAGGAGTTGGGGCTGGGTTGCAGAGAGAAGGTCACCAGGAGGATGCCTTTGAAAGGTATGTCTTCTCTTCTGTTCGTCACTCCTCTCTGCTTCCCAGTCACCATGAGGTGAGTAATTTTGCTCCATCACACACCTTGACTACTGTGATGTTTTGCCTCACCCCAGGACCATGGCAATGGGGCAAACTAAGCAAGGACTGAAGCCATGGACCAGAACAAAACACTTTTCTCCTTCTGTCTGGTTCGCTTCTTTTTCACAGCAGCACAGATGCCTGACTCCTACTCTGTCCATAGAGAAGGCAGCTGTGTTCTGTTCTGCTAGACTAAGGATGAGGAGCTGGGCTAAGCGGTAAAGGGCTATGACATAGCCTTGTGTTGGCAGTTAAAAGTAGGTCATGTGAGGAAAATTCAGGCAGACAGTTCCCTGTGGAAGTGTCCTAGGAACTTCGTGTCATCACAAGGCTGACATTTTACCAGGATTGTGAGGACAATCTGAATGAGGTGTAAAAAGAATGGTACTCTTTGAGGTCACAGATTCAGGTGGGCACTTCTTACTCAATCTCCTTCTTAGACAATGCCTTACTCATAGCTCTTTCAAATGTGGCTTGCTGTCTTAGAGATGCATCCTTATTCCATAGTATTCTCCTTAACAGAGCTCACACAATCGTTGTGACCAGGGCACACGAGAGTACAGTTAGTATGGCAGGTCCTTTTTTGTTGTTTTGATTTTCTCCTTTTCAGTTTTATTTTAGTAACCCGAGTATTTGAAGGGGTTCTCTAATCTTTCTTATACTAAGGTCACACATAACAATTTATATCATAACTTTTTTCTTGTTCACCTTTAGACTATGAGAGCTTTGTTTTGTTAAGTCTACAAGGATTCAAATGAGAGCCCCGTTTGACTTACAGCAGAAGCATGACCCAGTCTTTACAACTCTTTTATCGGAGTCGAGAGACAATGACTCTAGTGTTCCACTTGTGTCTTGTCAAAAGTACAGAGCTGGTTTCTAACTTACAGTGGTTGTTAGTCGGTGACTTCCAGCACTCAGGTAGTACTGAAATGAAACAAGCAGAAGAAACTGGTCTTTGAGACTGGATCTTTCCTGGGCATGGTGGTGGTACAGGCTTTGATGCTGTCTAATGACGTTAGGCAGTCATAGTGAGTCACAGTGTCTGCTCAGCCATGATGGCAGGTGGAGCAGCCCATTCTTCCCAGGGAGCACGAGATGCTCTGCCCAGGTGTTTAACTGATTAGGTGGATTTTGCCCGTTGTTGTCTCCAGATGTTTTATGTTTTCAATGGATTTGTCAAACCATAGCTGTAGTGTGTGTGAAGAGGTATTCGTATTATGAAAACACATTATAAATAACTAATGTTTTATGAAAACATGATGATACAGAAATTCTCTCTCCAAAGGAAGAGGTCACAGCAGCAATAAAGCAAGTGGTCTGCTTGTGTGTAAAGACGAGATTTTAAATGATAGCACAGCTTTCACTTTAAATATCTTTTCCCCTAATGTTTTAACTTTTTAAAATAAGATTTTTTAGGAAAGTACTTGTAACAAAGCACTATAAGTTTTCAGAGATATGTTCTATCCTGTGTTCTAGGACTATATTTGAACAGTGAAAGCTAGATTAAGAACCTTGTTTGACATTTGGGGACCGCTAATGATCAATAATGGGCATTTACTATCATAACTAGTTTTAAAAAGAAAAAAAAAGACAAAAAGAAAGGTTTTGCTAACACTCAAAAAAATTGATTGGTTATTTGTAAATGGTATAAAGCTACCAGTCTCAGGTTTTCACTGTTTCATGCTTTTCATGTGCAATTCTGTGCTTGTCAAATTCAATTTTGAACAGAGTGGTGCTGGTGTAAGACTGAAGGTGAATGAGTGTGCCAGGTGTGCATAAAATGGCTTGGAGGAAGTGGTGCAGGCAAAGAGAAGGTCACTTAGGAAGGTCGTGAGTGGTTCGGGACAGAAACAGTGAGACTTTGGTTGGTGCCACAGTGGAAAACAGAGGATGGGCAGAAGCAGCGATTTTGTGCTAGTAGAACCCATGGCTGATGGCTGGGCTATCAGTGGCCAGACAGGAAGTGATATAGATACAATCTGCTCTTCTCAGGAATTCAGAACAGTATATATACATATATACATGTACTGGGACGTTGAAGCCAAACTAGCATACCCTGGTTAACCACCTGAGGTTTCAGCTTAGCTAGAACGTGGCAGCAGTAATATTTCTTCAGGAATTGAAAAGAACTCTGGATGTAAAATATTCATGGCAGTGTGTGGCAACTTTTGCCTCTTTTCTGAGGAACTTGTCAGTGTTAGTCACCACAGGATGAGAGATATACAGTGCTTATCTATCAAGTTTGTTTCCTAAGCTCACTGATTTGCAATAAAGCAAAATGTAGTGGGCCTTCCGCTTTCAATATGTCATTTCATTTTCTGGCATGTCTTACTGTGCAGCCTGGGCTGGCCTGGAATTAGCATTCCTCCTACCTCCTCTGCCCCAAGTACAAATATAATAACCTTCTTAATGCTGTTGTTATCCTAGTACCGGGATAATTGAAATCTCCCTGACTCTTTGGTGTGATGCTGAACTGCTGGGGAAGGCAATACATGTAGGATACAGACTGTAGTTAAAGGCTGTAGACACAGGGGGCAGAGAGACTTCCCTTTTAGACTGCTAAGCCTAGTAAGTAGACTCCAGCAAATGCAGTGCAGCCACAGCTAACAGAAGCCTTGCTTGCCTTTCTTATCATGGCTATAACCATCCACATTGAGTCAGAAGAGCTTTAAGGGGCCCCATTCTAAGAGTAAATCCACAATCTGTGTCTGGGGCCATATTAACATCATGAATGAAGCAAATTGTTTGAGCCATGGTGTTCTAGGGAAGTGAAAATCCTTTCAAATGATGCTTTGGGACTCGTCCTCAGTAGAGAAGACACAGTACTAGGTTACCAGTGGCAAACCTTCGTCTGCTAAATTGAATTGGGTAATTCACAGCATCAGGCAAGCCAAACTCCTCCCTGAGTTCAAGGGAGCAGAGGCGAAGCATCCTATATGTTGATCTTAAAAGGGAGCTTTGGGGTGTGGTGGTCCATCGTACAATGCAAGAAGCAGGGCTTAGTTTTCACAAAGTTTGCAGCAAGGTCCTTTGTCTGTGGTCTGAGAACCACAAAGCAAAGCCAAGACTTGGTAGAATGTGAAGGAAGACGCAGGTCACAGAGAATGCTGTCTTTGTGCATAATTAGATGAGGTCATTCTAGGATGCTATCAGAGTTCATCCTGGAGTGACTAAGATGAAGTGATTGCGTGATGTTGAGTTGTCCTCCAGAATTGCAACCTGAGAGTCTTAGTCTCTTGGGCCATCTCTCTCTGCGTGTGCAAATACACACACACACACACACACACACACACAGACACACACACAGACACACACACACAGACACACACACAGACACACACACACACACCTGAAAACAGGTGATGCTTTCATTTGAATATTAACTTTGATGGTAACAAAGTTGCCTACAAGACAAAGGGCTTTCAGCCAGGTTTTCTTTGTAGAACATACGTTGCCATTTCTTCCATGGGAGGATAAAGCAAGGCACGGAGAGATCGAGAGATCGCTGGCAAGATAAATCTCACACTATCTTTTTTAAAGGCAAGAAACAGGAATGCCCTCCATTCTAAAGGGATTCAATGATAAGCCGAAAAGAAGAACACGGTAGAAAAGAAAGTTAAGATTCTGCTTCATCCAAGAAAGAAAGGAAGAAGGAAGGAAGGAAGGAAGGAAGGAAGGAAGGAAGGAAGGAAATTAAGGAAGGAGGATATGGAACTGACATTTTCATTTTGAAACACAGTCAGGAGAGATCACTGGAAAATTAAACTTTGCCTTCTCAGGTGTTTTCAGTGTAAACGGAAAGCAAACACCTACACCACAGAGCTTATTTTGAGGTTAAGCTCTGCTGATTGAGCCAGTTTCTACAAAAGGAATTGCATTTAGTTGAGGAATTAACTGTGACTTATATGTAACACCTTGGTCACTTGTTTTTTGTTATGTGAATGAATGTTTTGAGTTGAAACAGTCTTTTATGCTTTAGGACCCAGGAATCCTGGAATCCAGGAGTAGTTCCTGCATACACTGACTCTAAGGTCCTGGATAAATCTTTTTAACTCCTTCCTGTCCCCATCTACGAAAGTGGTGGTGACTTTACTTGTCTCACCCACAACAGAGAACTCCAGGTCATTGCACATTGGTTGTGAATGCACCAAGAACAGCGACAATGCATTAATGAAACATGCACATGAGATCATTTGCAGATGTTGAAAAATGGTCCACCTAGGAAGAACCATGATGACAAATTTCCGGACCCCCCCTCCCAGATATGCATGATTGTTGCCCAAAGAGTACAGGCCACATCAGAGTTACTTTGAATGTTTATTTACAACACAAAGATACAAAATGAGGCCTTTTGAACAATGGATTAATCCTTAAGAAATATACTAGATCAATATTCAATGAGTTCAGATAGCTATGGGATTTTCATCTGGTCTTTTTCTTCTTTCCCTGTGAAGCTCTTTCTCCCAGGCATTTACAATCATGGTCTGTCATTCATTCACCAGAGACCTTAAGGGGAAAAAATAAACAAAAGTAACTCTCTCTAAAATGAAACGATAAAATCTCAGTAGGAACTTAGGGAGGAGGTACTTTGATGTTTTTATATGGCCTTTAGAGTCTCAAGAAATGGCCCCAACATTGTGGTTGTAATGAATCCATATTCTAACCTCTAGATTCCTATCTAATGATATTATACTTAGTCAGTTACTCTCTAATTGATGTGTATAAATTGTGCAATCAAGTAGATTTTTTAATTGCTAGTAAAGATACTTGGCAATATGCAGTCTTATTAGAAGAATCTTCACTTAGGGAGACAAGACTAAATTCCACCAAAAAAAAATAGAAAGAAGCCTGGAAATTGAGCAGTGAACTACAGAGAGGAAACAATAAGCACATGAGGACAATGTGGGCTTGGAACATCTGATGGGAATCATACGGGGACCTGAAAAAACTAAGCAGTCAGCACATGTAGACACTCAGCTTACAGCAGAGATTCTTTAATTCATATTAATTCCATGCAACCACTCATTGGTTTGACAGATACTTCATTGTGACAGCTTTTGCTGCTGTCATCTTGATGCCTTTTCTTGATGAGTGAAATTCTCCTATGTTGGTAAGGACCCCTAACAATATTTACAGCCCACCGTGATCTGAGCAGAGTAACCCCCAAATTCAAGAACCTTCACATCTGTATTCAGGGATTTCAGGGATTAGGAGATGGGCATGTAGATTAGGACACGGTCATGCTTGAGACCCACTGCTCAGACCATGAGAGCGTTCCCTCTGCATTAACAGTAAAGTACAAAGGGACTACCCCCCCTACATATATCTGACATAAAAAACCTGCTTTTGTTGAGAAAGCTAATAAGGTGGATTAGTAAACCACTCTGAAATGAAGGAATTAGAAGACCTTCAGTTTGCAAATTAATGATAAATATCCCTTGCAGTCACTGGTCAGCATGAAGCAGCAACACAATAATCATTGGGTTTTTACATTTAAAGTAGCATTATAATACTCCCCCACTGATGTCACCTAGAGGATTTATTGTATCATATAAACTTTTAGGGGTGGATTAATGGTCTTCAAATTATATTTATATATATATTATTTCATAACCTTTCTGTTTTTGATGTAGCACATAAAATAGCGCATTTCACAAAGTAACATTAGGAAACCATCTTAGGCCATAAGGTCTGGATGTTTAGAAGGCATATGGTCCAATGTCTGCATTTATATAAAGTAGAGGCAAATAGCTGCCCCCTTTGTTATACAGTATTTCCCAGTGAGTGGAATGATGGGAGCAGGGGAATGGAAGACCCTGGAGCCTCTCCTAGACCTTGGCAAGTGACTGAAAATTCTAGGACCCACGAAGATGTCCACATTACTGGCAATCATGTTCTACAGCCGCCAGCTTGGTCACCTTCATCGTCCTTTCCTTCCTTGGTGGGCTTCAATCGCCTTCCTTCTGGCTGCTGTGCCCAGTTCCACAGCACTCCACTGCAGTGATGAGGGGAAATGGGGGTTTGAAAGTCCTTTTGATCGTTGTCAGCAGATGGTTCATGAGAGGTACACAGAGTCACAGACCTAAGACAGCTTTGGAATGCTGGGAAGTTGATTCACCCAGAGCAACTGTATTCATTGAGAGCTAAACAGTTAGGTTCTTTTTCATTGACCACTCAGTTTTTCTCTGTGAGCAGAAACTTTGGTGACTTCTATGTGTTTTCTATATATGGACAGACAAGGAGAGGAGGAAGGAACACAAATGCTTCTGACTTCTCTGCATTCTTAGTGGTTTGGTTAATTCTTTCCCTTAGGCCCCTGTAGAGATGTGTTTGTAGATGCTTTCAGTGTATTTTGGAGTAATGTGCCATCATGTGATTGGCACATGGTGGCACTGTGAAGGAATCTCTGACTGTTTCAGTTTGCTTCTTCTCAAGGAGCCACTTTTCTCCTTAGAATCTCCTGACAACATGATCCTTAATTTTCTACACGCTCAGTGTGGGTACTGGAGGCCAAATTAGATATTTGCATGACTGAATTGGAAATACCTTTTCTGGCACATTTCCAACATTTGTTTCTGGAGAACTGAGCAGGGGCCAACGGAGTGGACATTACAGGTTAGATACTGGCTTGTTGCAAGCCATGTCTTCTAATGTCTAGAACCGTTCAGCCATACAGTGGGAGGAAGGAGATTAAACATGTTAAATCCATTTCCTAAGGATGCCATGGACAGCACTTGTAAGAATGGTAAGCATTAGTCCCAAAGAAATGCTTGAATCTAACTGAGATTATTATACTTTGATTTAATGTGTTACTTTAACTGGCTTTAATATACTAATATGCAACATTCAGCTGTTCTTATAACATGTAATACCTCTTCCCGCCATTCATCCATGTTTCCAGCCATCCTCATTCTTTGCTCTGTGTATGTGCACGTGTGTGTGTGTGTGTGTGTGTGCCCATGTGTGTAATGGCCACAAAACAACAGTCAAGTGTCCTTCCTCAGGTGCTGCCCACTTTGTTTCATGAAGCAGGCTCTTTCTCTGGGACCTGGGGCTTCCCAATATGAGCACCCTAGCTCCAACTCCACCGTGCTTGGGTAACAACTGCACATTCATGTCTGGCTTTTTTAAATTCAGGGTTTGGGACTCCATATCTTGACTCTTCCTGCTCCCAAGGCAAGTGCATCACCAACAGAGTATCCCACAGCCCATGGTACGTTTTCTTTAAAGTTTCTTTTGCTTAGCCTTTACTAAGCGATCTTACTTTCTCTGCTTATAACTTCCAATGGCTTCATCCATTGCCTGGATCTGTCATCAGTACTGAATTACACATTTTCTTGTTTTGCTGTCTAGCTCCTCTACAGCTGCATATCTTATCTCCTGCATGAAATTGGCCTCTGTTGAGAGAAGTGAACGATACAAGGCCAGCTACGCACTGCTTTTCCTTATTCCTGTTTCAATAGTTTAACTCAGTTGTCCTTGATAGTAGAAGAACCTGAGACTTTCAGTGGAAGTGTCCTTTTCATCATTGTAGTAACCTATGAAATGCATCACCTTGACAATTTAAAATTGTGGTCATGTGGTGACTGCTTCAGTTACAAAATGTATTGTCTGGCTCTCTTTCTAAAGTCAGGCTATGGGAACATTTAGATGTTTCTTTGAGCTTCATAAGCCCTGTATATTGGTGTCTCTGATATTTTGTAAATGCCATTTCAGGGCTAAACATAATGATGATACAAACACTTTTACAAAGCATAGAACACAAGGGTTCAGGAAGACAAGAATTTAAAAGGCTGGGAAGGATGGATTTCTTTTTTTTTTCAGAAACATCTTAATTATATTTGAGATCTTCTCACAATAGACTCCATAATTAGCATTATTATTTATTAAATTTCTCAAAGCCTTTAATTTCCTGGTTTTCTAATCCTTAATACTGATCTTTTTTTTTTTTTTTTTTTTTTTTTTTTCCGAGACAGGGTTTCTCCGTAGCTTTTGGTTTCTCTGTGGTTTTGGATGGGTTTCTTTGTAGCTTTGGAGCCTGTCCTGGAACTAGCTCTTGTAGACCAGGCTGGCCTCGAACTCACAGAGATCCGCCTGCCATTGCCTCCTGAGTGCTGGGATTAAAGGCGTGCGCCACCACCGCCTGGCTTAATACTGATCTTTTATACTTTTTCTCTTTACTCAACTTGCAAAGTGTTTCTGTTTTACTGTCCTTGGCAGAAAAGAAGCAATCAAGTTTATTGGTCCTTTAGACTTTATCCTTTTTTTTTATTTCATTGCTTTTTCCTATTGTATTGCTTTTTCCTTATATATACCTTGTGTTTATCCTGGGGCTTACTTTGTTTTATCCTTGGACTTCCCACAGGGCAGGGAACCCTGGTCACTCTTTGGGCTGATGAGGGAGGGGGACTTGATTGGGGGAGGAGGAGGGAAATGGGAGGCAGTGGCGGGGAAGAGACAGAAATGTTTAATAAATAAATAAAAAATAAATAAAAAGAGATCAAAGATGAACGTGCTGGCCACTAAAAATAAAGAATTATCAAAATCATATCAAATCAAATAAAGGATGGATTTATTGATACTGGAAAGAACAGACGTGTGCCCTTTGAGATTCTGTCTTGATATGTTCATCTTCCTCGGACTGGCTTTCCATTATACTAATTGAAGATAATTGTGTGTGTGTGTGTGTGTGTGTGTGTGTGTGTGTGTGTGGTTTTTTGTGTGTATATATCTATATCTATATCTATTCCGGTCATCATCATTCCCAGGGGAACTACAAACATATACTGTTCATTATATGGCCACCCAAACCCTTTGTGCACTGTAAGAAAGATGAATATCTTGAATTCACGTAGCACATCAGATGATTTATTATATTCTGATTTATTCCTCGTTCTTTAATTGACTTTAAAGTAAATCAAATAGCTGCTCTACTCAGCTCACTTTTGTATGTGGAAAGGAAAACATAGATGGACAGACTTGAGGACATTTCCATCCTGCCACCTGCCCTCATCCTGGGATAGAATTGGTCATGTTAGGGACACTCCATGACACGTCGTTCAGCCAACCTTTCAGACTCCCCTGAGTGTCTCTATCCTTCCTCCCTATAGAAAAAAAAATCTACATTTTCAGAACAGGGTTTGAGTCTTCAGAATGGAGACTTCATGTCTAAAGTGTGTAGAGATATTTCTTTAATTCCATTACTTTGCTTCAAACTGTAAGTTACTTGTGAATGTATAGGGTACATTGGAATATGGTGTTTCACCAGAAATACAATTTTGAAGATGGATGACAGTATGAAGCAGTGTGTGAGTGACGTAAGAACATTCCTAATGCTTCATAGCAGGGCACCCAGACCGGAAGGAAGCCATGCCATCTGATTTGAGTAGTTCACTGGGTTTCAGAGGCACCTAGTCTCAAGCTCCCCAAGAGGAGGTACAATTGCCTGCTCTAGTCAAACTTTGTTTGTTTCATGAAATACTGATATATTTTTCCTCAAATAATACCCATACTTTAAACTTACTCCTATGACCTCTTGAATTCTATTGCTTTTATTTTAAACTTTAGAAGGGTTAAGGTTTCTGTTTTTCTGTGCAGTGACATTTTCAGACGTTTTATTAATTTTATTCCGAGTCTCCCTTCCCCCTGGATGAGGGAATGTTTCATCTTTGAATAAATAGCTACTTGGTGTAAGTGTGGAGCCAGTCCTGGACACTTATAATAAATTCAGCTTGGTCATGGATGAAATTCCTTCCCACATGCTGTTGAATTGGACCTGAGTAGGTTTCCATCCAGGCTAAGGAGAAATGACTATACCTTTCCTTCCTTGTGATGTGTCTGGCTGGTTTCAGCATATGGCAAATATACAGTCGTCCCCCAGGATACATTAGAGAGAGATCTCTCTAATCTGTAAGAGATCCAGAGAACTGGTACTTTATTGTTTAAATATTATTAGAACCGACGAGCGAAAGTATCTAGTTCATCATTTTTTCTTTATCAGCCCTTCCCTGTGCACCGTGTGTAGATATAGACCTGTACAAGTTGCCTTTGGAATCAGTCATAGCACACTATGCTTTTCAATGAGCTGGAATGTTTTCTACCTAAGTTATCCAATAGGACTTCTACTGACCTTTACATGTCCATGGGTTCAGTGGGCATTGTCCGTCTTCATTTACTATACTGCGCTTTGTGTCATTTCTCTCCTCTTAGCTGCCCGTTTGGTGAGACTTTATTGATTCTATTGGTCTTCTCTGAGAACCATCTGTTATTCTCATTGATTTTCCCTATGCTCTTCTGATTGTAATTCCATGGATTTCTAATTTGCATTTTGTATTTCGTCTTTATAAATGTAGCCTGCATGCTTGCCTTTTGGCGTTTTAGGTGGAATCTCATTATTGATTTTAGATCTTCCTTTCTCATATCTATAGTCAGTGCTCTCAATTTCACTCTGCCTTCCACTGTGGCCTCTGGGACTATAGTCAATGTCTGTGGTCTCAGCCACCCAATCCATGGCATTCTTTTTCTCCAGTTTCCGTAATGCATTCCAGAAGTATCTTTTAGTATAGAAGTATTTTCCATGTCATTACACAGAAAGCCTTAAAAATTCTCCCTTACCATTGGTGAATGACAATTGTACATATTTTGGAGTAGAAAGTAATGATTTAATATGTGCTTCTACTGTTATTAAGTCAGAATAATTGGCAAACCCGTTATTTCACATATTCATCTCTTTTGAGGTAGAAGCATTGGAAATCCACTCTTCAGTAGTTTTGAAAGGTCAGGTTTTGTGGTTCACACCTTTAGCCTCATGTTGTTGGGTTGGCAAGCCAGGTGAATCTCTGTGAGATGGAGGCCTGGGATGTCTACACAGTGATTTTAAAGTCAGGCAGGGCTATATAGTGACACCCTGTCACAATCACACACACACACACACACACACACACACACACACAGAGGGATAGAGGGAGGGAGGGAGGGAGGGAGGGAAGGAGAGAGAGAAAGAGAGAGAGAGAGAGAGAGAGAGAGAGAGAGAGAGAATAAAAAGGTTTTAAACATAATGCACCATGATTCATTATAGTGAAAAGTGGAGGAAGGACTAAGGTCTCATGTCTCATGGAAACCATTCTCTCTTTGATCATCATCTCCTCTTTTGTCCTTTCCCTTCTTTCCCCACATCTATTTTCTACTTCCTTTAAAACTGTAAAAATTATTTTGCACTTCTCAGTCTCTTTAGTGTATATGTGTGGGTGTGAGCATGCCAAAGATATCACCTGTATGGAGATCAGAGGACAACTTGTGACCGTCGGGTTTCTCCTTCCAACTTATAGGCTCTGAAGATTTAACTCAGATTGTTAGGCTTGAAGGAATTGCCTTTACCCATTAAACCATCTCACTGTGCCTCAATTTTCTACCTTTCTACTTCTATGGGGCCAACTTTTTTATTTCACTTATAAATGAGAACTTGTGACATTGTCTTTCTATGAGTGACATATCACACTTAACATAATGTTCTCCAGGTTAATCCATCCTTCTGCAAATGGCACAATTTTCCTTCTCTATGTGTTGTCTGACATTCCAACATACACACATACAGAAACACACACTTAGACAGACAGAAACGTGCACAGAGAATGAAAAGAAAGACAGAGAATTATTTATTTTTCTATTGTTGTGATAAAACACCTTGACCAAGGCAACAATAGAAGGACGCCTTTAAGTTGTCATCAGAGTGGATATGGGGTAAAGGGAACACTCCTCCATTCCTGGTGGGAGTACAAACTGGTACAGCCATGTTGAATATCGGTATGGCAATTTCTCAGAAAATTAGTAAACAACCTACCTCATGACCCCAGCAATACCACTTTTGGGTATAAACCCAAAGGATGCTGAAATGTACCACAAGGACTAGTTCATAGCAGCATTATTTGTCATACCAGAACCTGGAAACAACCTAAATGCCCCTCAACAAAAAAAAAAAAAAAAAAAAAAAAAAAAAAGGAAAAAGAAAGAAAGAAAAGAAAGAGAATGTGGTACATTTACATAATGTAGTACTACACAGCAGAAAAAAATAATGGCATATTGAGTGAGGTAACCCAGACCCAGAAAGACAAATATCATATGTACTCACTCCTAAGTGGCTTTTAGACATAAAGAAAAGAAAAACCAGCCTACAATTCACAATCTCAGAGAACCTAGACAATAAAGAGCACCCTAAGAGAAACATACATGGGTTTAATCTACATAGGAAGTAGAAAGAGACAATACCTCCTGAGTTAATTGGGAACATGGAGGTTATGGTAGAGGATAGAAGGTGAAGGTAGAGGAAGGGAGGGGAGTGGAGAAAAATATATAGCTCAATAAAAACAATTTAAAAAAGAAGGAAGCATCTAATTGGGTTTACAGTTCAAGAGGGTTAAGGGCCGTGATGGCAGAGTGGGTGGTGGTATGACTCCAGGAACATCTGTGAGCTCACAACTCTGACTGGAAGCCGGAGGCAGAAAGCACACATGGAGAATGGCATTATACTTTTGAAACCTCAAAGGCTGTCCTCAATGATATTCTTCCTCCAACAAGGCCACACCTTCTAATCCTTCCCAATGAGTTCCATCAACTAGGGGCCAAGTCTTCAAACCTGTGAGCCTATGGAGACCATTCTCATTCAAATAGCTACACACCCTCTGTGTTACTCTTTTCGCAATGAATGTCCAGGTTGCTTTCATACCTTAGGTGTTGCTGAAAATGGAACAATAAGCACAGAGTGCAAAGGCCTCTCAATCATACTGATTTAAATTCGTTTGGGCATATAGCAGGGGTGGAATTTCTGAATCATGTGGTAATTCTATTTTTAGCTTTTTAGGGATCTTCCATACTATTTCCCACAATGGCAGTGATAACTTCAATTCTCTCTATCAGTTTGCATCCTGAGATTGCATTTTGTCTCTGTATCACCTTTTGTCCTTTCCCTTTTGGATAACTCATTCTAACATGTAAGGTGATGTTTCATTTATTTATTTATTTATTTATTATTTATTTATTAAAGATTTCTGTCTCTTCCCCGCCACAACCTCCCCTTTCCCTCCCCCTCCCCAATCAAGTTCCCCTCCCTCGTCAGCCCAAAGAGCAATCAGGGTTCCCTGCCCCATTTTTACTTAAGTTTATTTTTATCTCATAACTAATGATGTTGAACATTTATTCATATACCTGTCGACTGTGTATATTCTTTTGAGAAATGTCTACTTAGCTTCTTTGCCCCTCCTTGCTTGTATTATTTTCCCTTGTTTATAATTTATGTTCCCAATATAATTTCTTAGCCCAGATACAATTTGAAAATATTTTTTTCAGAGGTTGGGTTACTTCTTCTCTCTAGTAATAATTATATTTGAAATAGAGAAAAATTTTACATTGAAGTAATCATTGTTTTTGTTTGTTTTGTTTTTGCTTTGTCACCCACATTTTTAGTAGCAAATTCAAATTTCTTTCTGAGACTTAGGTTTTTGAATTCTTCTAGTATTTTTTGTTAGGGTAGTTCTAGAATTTCAGGCCTTCCATTCAATCCATTTTGAGTTAGATTTTGTTATGGTGTGTGAGAGTTCAGTATCATTCTGTGTTTGTAGAACTTTTTAACACTGTTAAAGACATTTTCCATCATGTGTCCTTGGCAAACCGGGGGAGCTAAGTGACAATAAACAGTTCATTTTCAAGCTCTCTATTGTAGTCTTGACGTTTGATGTGTCTGCCTTATGTCCGTGCCATACTGCTTTAACGGCTGCATTTGTAATAGGCTTTGAAGTCAGATTATGGGCTGTCCAACTTTGCTCATTATAGTCTCCCTCAGGAATGCATCTCTGCCTAATGTTTCTGTTGTGGACTCTGAATTACAGGATTAGGTTTTTTTTTTTTGATTGTTAATAAATTCTAGTAGGATTTCATTCATTCTGTTGATTACTTGGGATTTGTACAGATATTTTAATCAATATTCACTCAATCTAGGGCACTTTCTGTCTGCCATTCATGATTTCTCTCATCAGTGTTTTATCTTTAATATATAGCTCTTTCACTAAAACTGACTCTGTCATAGTTTATACTTTTGTGAAAGGGGAATTTCGGAAAAGACTTTTTAAGTTCTCTGTTAAAGAAATGCTGCTACTTTTGCTCATTGATTTAATAGTCAAAAACCTGACTTTACTTTTTAGTTTTAAAAGTTTTTTTTGATAGATTATGTCAGCATCAAACATGTGCAATTTTATTTGTTTTTTTTTTTTTCTACTCAGGTGCCTTTTATATCTATGTGTCCTCTGGCCAAAACTCCCAGTACATAACTACATTAGATAGTGTGTGTTGTTGTCTAGTTCCTGGTACTTAGAGAAACTGTCTACTTTTCACTAGTAGGCGTGATGTTAGTCATGAGATTTTCATATATGGCTTTTATTGTGCTGAGTTCCCTTCCTCTGGCCTTTATCATATCCCCCTTTCTAATGATTTTAGCTTTAGTTTGTTCTTCTTTTTCTAGAGCCATGAGTTGTAAGGTTAAATTTGTTTTTGAGAATTTTTTTTTCAGATAGAGGCATTTACTTTTAGAAATTTCTCTTTTATATAAATTTTGTGTATCTTGTAAGTTTCGTTACATTTTACCACGATTTGTATTTGTTTATCAATTTTTTTTATTTCTCGTTTAGTTTTCATTTTAGCTCCTTGGCTGTTCAGGTTCATATTAATTTCTGTGACATAGTAAGTAGCCATAACCTTCTAAGTGGCCATCTGATGTCTTTTTTTATTTATTTATTCATTAAAGATTTCTGTCTCTTCCCCGCCACAGCCTCCCATTTCCCTCCCCCTCCCCCAATTAAGTCCCCCCCCCCCAGCCCGAAAAGCAATCAGGGTTCCCTGTCCTGTGGGAAGTCCAAGGAACCCCCACCTCCATCCAGGTCTAGTAAATTGAGCATCCAAACTGCCTAGGCTCCCACAAAGCCAGTGCGTGCAGTAGGATCAGAAACCCATTGCCATTGTTCTTGAGTTCTCAGTAGTCCTCATTGTCCGCTATGTTCAGAGAGTCCGGTTTTATCCCAGGCTTTTCCAGACCCAGGCCAGCTGGTCTTGGTGAGTTCCCAGTAGAACATCCCCATTGTCTCAGTGTGTGGGTGCACCCCTCATGGTCCTGAGTTCCTTGCTCATGCTCTCTCTCCTTCTGCTCCTGATTTGGACCTTGAGATTTCAGTCCTGTGCTCCAATGTGGGTCTCTGTCTCTGTCTCCTTTCATCGCTTGCTGAAGGTTAATATTCAGGAGGATGCCTATATGTTTTTCTTTGGGTTCTCCTTATTTAGCTTCTCTAGGATCACTAATTATAGGCTCAATGTCCTTGGTTTATGGCTAGAAACCAAATATGAGTGAGTACATCCCATGTTCCTCTTTTTGGGTCTGGGTTACCTCACTCAGGATAGTGTTTTCTATTTCCATCCATTTGCATGCAAAATTCAAGAAGTCCTTGTTTTTTATTGCTGAGTAGTAGTCTAATATGTATATATTCCATACTTTCTTCATCCATTCTTCCATTGAAGGGCATCTAGGTTGTTTCCAGGTTCTGGCTATCACAAACAATGCTGCTATGAACATCGTAGATCATATACTTTTGTTGTATGATAGGGCATCTCTTGGGTATATTCCCAAGAGTGGTATTGCTGGGTCCAGGGGTAAGTTGATCCCGAATTTCCTGAGAAACCGCCATACTGCTTTCCAAAGTGGTTGCACAAGTTTGCATTCCCACCAGCAATGGATGAGTGTACCCCTTTCTCCACAGCCTCTCCAACAAAGGCTATCATTGGTGTTTTTTATTTTAGCCATTCTGACAGGTGTAAGATGGTATCTTAAAGTTGTCTTGATTTGCATTTCCCTGATCACTAAGGAAGTTGAGCATGACCTTAATGTCTTTTGTTTTTACAAAATTTCTAAGCCTGACTCTAGATTTCCAAGAGTCATAAAATGCAATAGATTTTTTTCTATTCAAATTAGAACATGCTTGTTTTCATATAAAAACCATGACAGGTTTTTAATGTCCTCTGAGTCCATATACAGAGTCAATCTTGCCATTGCTTACGGAGTATCCATAGCTTCCTTTCGTTGTGTAAAGTCCTTACACATCAACTCTGGACTAAGTACAGAGTTGCAATAACCTGCTTACAGTTCTGTGTCTTTGCAGCTGGGAGTGTTGACTAATTTATTTTTGCTCTCAAAGCTACTAGCACTAAGCTCAGAGTAAATAAAATGAAAAACAAATACTGGGTGGTTGTTGATTCTTTCACAGGGTAGCTAAGAGGGTAGTAGCCACAACTTAGATATATTCCGTTAAGTCAAGTCATAGGATCACCAATTCTGAAATAACCCACTCTGTCAATATGATTTTGAGAATGCAGGTAGAGATCTAAAATTTAAATCCTTCATTTACTGAAGTTGATGCTGTGTGACAGAGACTTTATGAAACAGGGAGCAGGAGAGGATATTGTGATATTATTTCAAACCTGATAGGTAATGCAAGCTAAGCCTTCTACTCAAGTTAGAAATATGTGGTGAAAAGAGCAAAAAGAGAGAAGATTCAAGAGATTAATGTGCATTTGGGGGTAGGGGCATGATTCAGTGGTTAAGAGCACTCGTTGCTCTTGCAGAGGATCTGGTTTGGTTCCCAGCACCCACATGGTAGCTCACAGCCATCTGTAACTCCAGTTCACCCCTGTGATCAGATGTCTTATTTTAACCTCCATGTGTACCAGGCTTGCGTGTGGTACACATACTTACACACAGCCAAATCACTTATAAAATAAATAAATTTAAAAATTAAAAATACTATAAAATACTGAAGTAGACAGGCTTGAAATTGAAAACATAAAAATGGCTGAAAAACTGACTAAAGAAAATTATTCATGGAGGGAAAAACTTAAGAAAATATGCAGAAAGGCTAAAACATCTGAACAGGTGGCCCAAGAGCAGAGGCCATTCTGAGAAGGGTTGTTTTCATTTTCAGATTTGTGAAGGATTTCATGGGCTGCCCTTCAATCTCACACATTGTTGTTAGCAGTAAGGCAAAGAGGCGGGGTTCTTTGATTGTATTTGTAATGCAAATGAGAGACCTTGGGACTAGTGCGCACTTCAGTATAATGTGGTTTGCTATGGTTTTAATTGGAACAATAAGTTGCACAGTGGGTGTAATGATTTATGTAAATGTAAATCCAAAATTACAATGTGATATGATCAGTCTACAATTACTTTTGAAGCCAACGTATGAACTGCATTGTCGAGGGAATAAGGCTAATGAAAAAGCTGCAGGGAAAATTGCTTATGATGTTCAGAACAGATAAAGGAATCAATATAAGGCCTATTTGTTACATGGGTTTATATAAAGCTTATTAACGGAACAAAGAGGCAAAGGTTTTCCAAATAGTTTTCTCTGAGTTAATAAATAAGAATGTTATAGAGGACTAGATGACATGGCAGGGCAAAAATCCTAAGTATGAGCCGATTTCAAAAATTATTAAAAGGGGTGGGGTCCAAATTTTTCCTACCTGAACTATTGCCTCAACTATGTATTCTTCATATTAGCAATTTGTCGTTTTAAATTTTTTATATAATTTGTATTTTATTATATTCCTCTACTTATTTATATATAAGCAATTTTATAATTTTAATTTAGAATAGGTCTGGACAGTGTTTACTGCAATCACATAAAGGGTAGCCTCGTACTGGAATCACACTGCTCTGTGTCCCATGGCCCGCATTCCCTGCTCATTTAGTCTGTTTCTTACAAGTGAGCCTTGGGAAGAGTTCCAATTAGTCTGAGAGTAATAACTGTGTGATGAGGGAATGCCATAGCTATACTAGCTTTTATGAATTAAAAGGTAAATCCACTTGAATTAATATTTCCAAAGTATTCATCAAAATCTAGAATTGAATATAGGAATTATAGCAAGCTATAGTTTCAAAATACTGAGTTTTCCTCCCATCTGTTATAAATGTAAAGGAACAGTCTCTGGTGGTAGAAGCAAAAGAATGTTCTAATTTCTTTGCTTCCAAATGAACCACAAGTACTTCCAAAATAATATTTTACATAAGACATGCTTGATTTTAAGATGCCATTTTTGTCATATGTTGAATTTCCATGAAAACTGAATAAGTTTCTAATGTGTCTGTTAAACATATCATGGTGATAAATCATTTTTATTTCTGTTAAGGTATTTTTCTTTCTCTTGAGAGTGACCATTAGCTGTGGCCAGACAGTCTCCAAGACAGTTATGGGCTGGGTGAAGGCAGTTTCGGCTGTGTATATCAAGTGAGAAACATAATGAAGTGGAACAAAATGAATGAAAGAGAAGGCATTTATTACAGATTTTAGGAAGGTTAGGGATACAATCAGGAGGTCTGGAGGCGGTGGAAAGCTCAGCTGATGTGTAGAAAAAAGGATGGAGGGGAGAAGTGGAGGGTGACACATTTGTACTCTGTGTGTGTGTGTGTTTGTGTGGTGTGTGCATGAATATATAGCCACACTTGTATGAAGGCTCATGAACATTATCTGCTAAGGTTTTCTGCATAAGGTATGGGTTGGCTGGTTGAAAGATTCTGTGCATGAAGAGAACCTACTTAAGACTTAGGTCATTCAAGGGAATCACAGTGAACAACTGTGCTGCGGGTTCAGTGTTTGAGTGGTGACGTGAAGAACAAGTGTGTCTAATGGCTACCACCCAAGAGTAGAAGCTGTAACTAACCTAGAGGTGAGAGAGTATGTCTGGGTTTCATAGAACTTAGATTACTATTAAGACAACAGTTGCATTAAGCATATGTATGGCACATGCTCTAGAAACTTTATTTAGGTTTTCTCTGTATTTTAAGAACTCTCATATCTGAGTGTGCATCTCAATCACACCTCAGCTACAAACACATGGCAATCACAGATAAATATAAAAATGGAAACATATGGGTGTATAAAAATATTATATGTATATTTTGGTTAAACAGTGTTGAAATAGAAAGGCAAGATAGTGAGGCTGACTAAAGCTATTGTTCTCTGAGCTTTTCACCATTTCAGAGTGAAGGAGGTATGTGGTCAGGGTCCTGGGTGTTTAAAGAAGATAAGCATGGCCGACGTAAAATGCAGAACTTATGGTAAGCTGACTACTATGGGCAGAGAAGTGCCACTCTCAACCTCAGTTTGAAAGATAACAAGAGCAAAAACTGAGTCAAGTTCGAGCCTGAGGCATGGAGGCAGGGTTAATGTCATACCCAATGAGGTAAAGGCAGAAAGGAAAACTAGAGACAAATATCCTTTGTGAATGTAGATGCCCAAATCTCAGGGGTACATGAGAAAACCGGATCTAGCTGTTGCTCTGAGATATTCTGTTTGGAGTCATCAGTGTAATCTAGCATTGAATAAGATAAATAAAAGTCACACAATCATTTTAGTTGATGCAGGAAACATGTGCAATAAACTCAATGTATAATGAATAAAATTTTAATAAAGGCAAAGGGAATTTCTCAACATGATGAAAGGTATTAACAAAACCCACAGCTAACATTGTCCCAAGCAGCAAATGCTGTCCCCAAATGGTCCCAAACAGGACTAATGTTTTCTCTTATCTGAAGCATGGCCGGGGTTCTTCTACTTAGTATTGTACTAGTAATTCTAGCCAGAGTAATTAGACATGAAAATTAAATAAAAGTCATAAAATTTTAAAGAAAAAGATAAAACCATCAAAAATCTGAATATTGAACATTATAGAACATTGCTGGGAGAAGTTAAAGAAGGAAAATGAATAGAAAACATCCCCAACTTTGGTTAGAACACTTAAGATTAATTAAGATTGTATTGTTTCCAAAGTCATCTACAGATGCATTGTAACTGCTGTCTAACTGAAATACACAATTTTACCGAAAGAGTAAAGCCAATTCTAAAAGTATAAGAAAAACAAAAACAAATCCCTTGTTATCATATGGCTCTAATTATTTTTGATGTTTTCAGTGAGGGTAAAGACAACAGCATCTCCTTTTGGAAATGCCAGCTTCTCTTCTATTAGGACATATCTTGTCCATCCTTGGGGCAGGACCCTGTAGGGAAGGGGATACTAATGTTTGGTAGTATTTTCTAAGATTAACTCAGAATCACCAGCTTTTCTCCCCCAAGTGTGTTTTCTTTCTCCTGTCTTAGGTGGGAATGCTGCAGCTTGGACCACTGTAGTGATATTTCATTTGTATTTTAATAAATTAAGCTTGCCTGAAGATCAGAGAGTAAATCAGCTGCACTGATCAGCCGTACAGACCAGGCAGTGGTGACACACACCTTTAATCCCAATAATCACACTAGTTTGCGATAGAAACCAGGCAATGGTGGTACAAGCCCTTAATCCCAGCCCTAGAGAGGAATCTAAAACAGGAGGAGACAGCTCTCAATCTCAATCTCATTCTGAGATTCCTGGAGGCAGGGTCACCATTTCAGAGTGAGGTAGAGGTAAGAGCTAGTGGCTGGCTGTTCTGCTTTTCTGACCCTCAGGTTGAACCCCAATATCTGTCGCTGAGTTTTTGTTAATCATGCTACAGACCGCCCCTTCTACAGATAGAAATACGTGAGGATAAGGATGGCGTGACAAGGCTTCTATCCAGTTTTCCTTCCTCATTCCTCTGCCATTGGCAGAGCTTGTTAGTTAGTGTGATAAATCTAATGCTCAACACCAAGTGCTGTTGAGGAAAAGTGGGTGAAAGTGGTCTTCTTTGCTTTAGGGGGTCTTAGCTTTTGACTCCACTATCCAAATGCTCCAATGGAAGACATGAATCCTTTCTGTAGTTTAGCCAAGGCTTTGCAATGTGGCAGACCTGGATCTTACGAAAACTGAGAATGGCTTTATAGCCTGGCCAATGCCAGTCCATATTTTCTCCTCTAACACTTTGCAAGGAGTGTGATAAATTCACAGATGGCTTCTATTATTTCTTAGCTTCTTAGCTTGAAATAGCTCCTTAGTCCAGTCTTAGACTAGTTACTATGAAGACAATATGTTTATCAAGCTGATGATAACAAAGTGGGCATTGGTGGCAGATCTGTTTTCTCACTACTGTAATACCACTGATGTGTACATATTAACTGCTCAATAAGTAACAGTCAATGATTGTTGGGAAAGGCTGCTCATTCATCCCCAGCCACTTAGACCTGAAATAATGACTCAGAAACTATATTATTTGCAATACTGTTTGTCCAATAACTTAAATGTATTGCTAGCTAACTCTTATATCCTAAACTAACCCATCTCCATTAATCTGTGCATGACCATAAGGTTGTGGCTTACCAGCAAAATTCCATCAGGCTCCAGTGGAGACAACTGTCTCTGGTGGCTGCTACATGGCTTCTCACTGACTTCACCTGCTCTCTCTCTATATATCTCTTCCAGCCTGGCTATATTCTGTTAAGCCATTGGCCAAAATCAGCTTTTTTATTAACCAATGAATGCAGCACATATATAGAAAAACTTCCCACATCATTTTGCCTTTTCTGTTCAAATAAAAAGAAAGGTTTTAACTTCGACATAGTAAAATTACATATAACAAAACAGGTATCAAGCAAGAATTATAATATTTATATCTACTTTATCTTTTTTCATAACTAAGGAAAACTATAATTATAACTATTCTTCAACTCCATCAAGGACTCCAGAAGGATAAAATATTACCTAATTAAGCAGGAAGTGCATTGTAAGCAACTTCTAAAAGTATAGAATTGACAGAGACATCTTGCTGCCTAGACAGTCACCCAAAGTTCTTCTGTAATGTTGCGGGCACCCATCTTCAGCCTACTGGCCCATAGTATCCGGAAGACTTTTACAAGAAGTAGGAAATTTCAAAGACAGTTTCACCTATGTTAGCAGTTTGTCAGTCACTTCCTCTGTGTCCTCAGAATGTCTGGCAGACTCTTTCATGAATCAGGAACCTCGAAGGACTGTCTTACCTTCTTTAGGCAGTTTTAGCAGTCATTTCTGTGGGTCCTGCAAGTCCAGTAAAGCAGTTCAGGCAAGATCAGTTTCTTGCCCAGCTGGCTAACAAACTCCATGAGGAGTCTCTTGGATGCTCACCTTCCTCTTGAAGTAATTGGTACTTCCAGGAGCAGATGTGCCTCATTGTCATGAAAAGTTTGGGTTCTTAAAACATTTTAAATTCCATATTTTATTAGTCTTTGTGAGGTTTGAAGAATAACTATCCATCTGAAACATATCTCTGTACATCTAGAAAACCTAACAAACATAACTACAAGCTTGACTATTAGAGATAACTATTAACTTGTATTTTTAATTATATATTGTATTTTTAAATGAGCTGCACAAATACAATACCTTAATCAAGAGCAGAAATATACATATAACAAAATTGACCTTAAATTTGTGTCAGTAGACCAAGATACATCCATACCAATGCAAATTATACATTGTATTATATATTCATTTCTATAGCATATCCCGCTTTAAATGTAAACAAACATTTAAGAGCAATATTTGGGAATTTGGGAATAGTTTTCCACACCAAATGATAATACTGAATGCTTAAGAAACTTGCTAACTATTCTGTTGCCATGATGATGATGATGATGATGATGATGATGATGATGATGATGACGATGGTGGTGGGAGTGGTGGTGATGATGATGAAGATGTTGATGGTGGTGGTGATTATGACGATGATGATAAGGAAGGTGTGAGGCTATGGCACTGAACTGGTAACATCTCTACCCATTTCTTTACATATCCAACAGCTAGCTGGTAGATAAGAACTCTGAGGACTTAAACTTTATAGCCTAAACCATCAAAAAAAAAAACAAACAAGTATTTACATTGAACCCTAAATGTTTTTTTAAGACTTCCAGGGAGCTTTATTTTGTACTTATTTGGACTCCTAGAGGAGTATGGTAAACATTTCTGAACACGTAACATACATAGTGACCCCATGAAGTTTATAATTGCTATGCTTTGTATGCAAGTTGTCACTGTATACACCAAAGACACCATAGCATGTCTTCACTGCACATGAAACAACCAAGAAGGAAGGAGAATGCATTCTGTTTATTTTTGGTATGATAGTCAAATTTAGAGTTGCGGCCCAATGTACAGTAGCATTGTTTCCTTTGCTGTTTTTTTTTTCCTTTTCTGGCAGTTGAATATTTATTTCCACATTAGTGGACCCTACTTCATGGGAGTTTGTCCTTTAGTACGCATGCCTTTTTACATTAAGACATTAAGATGTCATCTACAAAAGTCAAGCTTGAGAACCACACAATATAGTTACAAAAACATCACAAAAATCTCATGTTTTGAATAAGTTTCTGGTTTGCACTGAGCTGTGTTCACTGCTGTCCTGAGCTGCATGAGGTTGGTGGCCAATGGATGGGCATACCTGCTCCTCAGCATCTCAGTCTCTTCCTTGTCTACCTTCCTCATAATTTTCTGTCTGGAACTCAATAAACACTGTTACATTGTGCTGGAAATAGATCCCTTTAAAACTTAATGTGATACTTGCCCCACAATTCTTTTTGTGCTATGTGGCCAGCTTTCAACTGAGGAAATAATTTAGTGGGATTACCTGAGTCTGTGTTGTGGTGAAAGTTCATGGGGTGCAGAGTCTAGATCAATGCATGGTGGCTTTGTATTGTATGTGAGGTGATGCCCACACACAATATCATCCACACAGGCCAGGCTCACAGTGCTGTTCCTGGCCTAAGTCACCCTGGAGCTTGCATACCCTGTGCTTTATCTGGAACTTAACCTTTGTGAGTCAGTTCACAGAACCATTACATGGGTAGCCTTCAAAAATATGAAACTTTAGGGTTTAAATATGAGCCGGTATATTCTAGTTCTTTAGGCAGGTAACAGAAATCTTCCTATGCTCACATTTTCTCTGTAAAATATAATCTGTGTTCAGTGAGATGTGCATATTTGCAGGCACAAAATGGCATGCTCATGAGTCTCCATTCTGTAACTTCAGTGTTGTAGGGTAGCCCAAGGAATAAACCCGGGGAAACTTTGAGCTTATAGACCAGAGATGAAGAGATCTGAGGGAGGATGAGGAGGATGATGCTGTCACAAGATGAATAGGTACCAGAAGTACTAGAGGAATTGAAGTGAACCGAACTCCTTAGACTTGAGGTGGACTAAAAGGGAAAGGACAGATGGTACTCATACTGACTGTGGCTTCCATCCAAACTTCTGACTCATTGGTTTTTCTTCTCAGGTGCTCGTATTACAGGAGCGGCAGAAACGCTGTCATTAAACATAGGAAGTTATATTGGAAATTAAGTGTCTCCACTGGTAACATTTCAGAGCTATTTGCAGTTGGCAGACACTAAAATAAGATACCCAACCCTCTGTGGATTTTGTCTTTTCCCATGACTCTAATTGGACTTTCAGGACACATGTCATCTTGAAATTTATTTATCCCATCCTAAATCAAGAAAGTGAGTTTCTAGAGGCATAGGGACAAGTTAAGCAAGCAAGCTTGCCCCAGAATTGCACTGTATTGATTTGGTGCTAAAACAGAAGGAAAGAACCCTCCAGAAACACTGTTGTTTAACGACAAATGAAAAATGGAATAGGTCTGTGGAGTTGTTCTCTTTAAATCAAAGGACTCGATTTGCAGTTTGAAGTACTCTGGTGCGTAATAAAATCTTGATTAGCTGAGATTCCTTGTGCCCATCTCTTGATCTTTTGCAGAATAATCACAGGAGAGACTTGGCACACAGAAAATACTCCCAGAAAGCCCAGAAGCAATGCAAATGATGTGTATCCTCCTCCACATTTCCAGGGGTTGCCACAGAGAACTGTAGAGCCTGAAGGTTAGAAGAATCCCAAGGGGTCATGCAAATGATCCATAAGGAAAGAGAATTCACTCTCTTGTTTAATGCTTTCCTAGACAAAAACTGTAGACCAGGAAATTAGGGGATGTTTTTTTTCCCAAAGTGTTAAAATTACTTTTTCTAGTCAAGTCTGTCTATCTGGTTTATGTATAGCCCTACTCCAAGTTTTCTGATTGCCTATTTCACTCTTGCAAAAGAGATGAAGGAAGCATGCAGGCATTCAATAGGGCTACCCTTAGAAAGACTTTCATGGGAGACACTGGCACGCAGTTATTTGGTATTCAGTGTGGCCATGGTTATTTTTCGTGGTTGTTATTTGGAGGATTTTCAGGACAGCTTTATTTGCAGTATGATATACCTACAGAACTACACATGACAAAACTGAGCCTGTGGGAAACAAGGCACCTCTGATGGAGGAAGGTCATTGGCTAATAAAGGAACTGCTTGGCCCATTTTATTGGCTAGAAGATAGGTGGGAGGAGTAAACAGAACAGAACGCTGGGAAGAAGAGGAAGTGAGCTCAGACTCCACAGCTCTCCTCTCGGGAGCAGACGCCTCAGAGAGACGCCATGCTCCTGGCTCCTGGGCAGACGCACACTATGAAGCTCCTACCCAGGATGGACATAGGCTAGAATCTTCCCGGTAAGCGCACCTAGGGGCACAACACAGATGATTAGAAATGGGCTAAATTAATATGTGAGAATTAGCCTAAAAGAGGCTAGATAGAAATGGGCCAAGCAGTGATTAAATGAATACAGTTTATGTGTTGGTATTTCGGGGCATAAGCTAGCCGGGCAGGTGGCCAGGGTGCTGGGAACGCAGCCCCATCACCCTTATTACTACACACCTCCTCCTGGAGGCAGGGAGAAATCACAGGTCAAAGCACTCTTTTTGAAGTGTGTACAGAATTATCACTCATGTCCAGTGATTTGATTTAGGAAGGCAGATTTGGGATGCTTCTGGATATATATGAATGAGGAAAGCTAAGACAGGAGGCTGAGGCAGGGAAATCTGGCAACTCAGGCTTGGCATACAACATAGTAATGAAGAATCCTGAAATTGGCACAGGAACAAACCAAGATTATTAGTTGAGAAAACTCAAGGCAAAGATCATATTTGCCTTGTGTCCTCGGATTCATGACTTGTCTGGTGACAAAGTTCAATTTCTCTGCCATCAATCTCTAAGTCTGCTTATTACTTCTTTAGTCTCATGGTGTCAAACTCTCTAGCAGATGCAAACAAACAAACAAACAAACGAAGAAGCAAACAAACAAACAAACAAACAAGCAGATACCCCTAAATGAAATAGAATATCAACATTCATGGTGAGGCCCTGGGGGTGGGGTGGCAGGGATCCAATGTTTAGCGTTTACTTCTGATTTTTGAGTGTGAAGCTTTGGGATCAGACTAATTATAAACAAGATTGTACCCAATTGGCTATCTTATATGCATAAAGGAAATGTCTCTATGTCTACACATCTCTTGGGGTCCTTCTTTCTAGTACTGATGCACTCACCTCTAGGAGAAGATTAGGTTTTCCTCATTTCATTTGCTCTTCTTGATTGCTGCTTGTCTGACTCAGAACTATCTTAGGAGATGTATGACGACAACATTACCCATATCAACACAGAGGACTGTGTCTGTATCTCAGTTGATGGTTATTGTTTGCACTCAGTTGAAACTTCCTGTCCTACCCAGTCTTACATTGGACCTTATTGTATTAGGTATATTTGTATACAAAGAATTCAGACCAAACAAGTTGGTTGGCTTAACCAGCATTGCCTTTATTTGGGGGTATTATTATTAATTTAAACTCTTGTTCTTTGACCAGAAAGGAACTTTGAAAATATTTTGTAAAATTACTTCTATTTCTAGATAAAGAAGCTAAAAGTTACTGAGTGGTGGTAGCCCACATCTTTAATCCTAGCACTTGGGAGACAGAGACAGATGGATCTCCTTGAGTTCAAGGTCAGCCTGGTCTACACAAGAGTCCAAGGGTAGCCAGGGTAGTTACACAGAGCAACCCTGTCTCATAAAAATTTAAAAAAGCTAAAGGTTAAGTGATTAAGTATCCTGTTTGAGATCACACAAATAATTGATGACCAGGTTAAGACTAGATAGAGATGGGAGTTTATAGACACACAGTCTATAGTTCTTTTCACAGAATATATACATACATACATACATGTGCTATATATTACATCTGTGTGTTTTAGAATGCTTCTAATAAAGTTCTTTTATTAACATTTTACTTTAAGTGTACAATGAGTTTTTATGACATTTTCATAGTGTGCATTGTTACATTTGTGCACATTCACCCCATCGTCACCTTCTCATCATCCTCTTCCCTCCCCACTGTCCTTTTCCTATCCCCAAACAGTCTCCTTTCTACTTTTGTGTCTCGTACATCTGTGTCACATATGGGAAAAGACATGCAATGTGTTACCTCCAGATTCTAACTGAGAAGAGAACTTCATTGATTCATCTTCCAGGGTAGAGGGGAAAGCAGGGTGGCTGACAGAGAGAAATTACCCAGACACTACTATGGGGACCTATCTTTGCTATGTTTTGATTTGGTTGTGCAGGACTTGCTGCCTAGAAAGTTGCTAACAGCGAGGAGATTCAGCCCATGAGAAAGAAGTGTGTGGCAGTCAACGAAACTGAAAGGAGGTGGAGATCTGAAGAGTGTATATGAGAAATGAAGATGCAGAATTTAGAGTTTGCCCAGCTGTGGTTTTGGTCTTGTTTTGGATCAGTGTGATCATTTGAATGAAAATGACCCCCACAGGCTCATAGGAAGTGGCACAACTAGGAGGTATGGCCTTGTTGGAATAAGTGTGGCCTTGTTGGAGGAAGTGTGTCACTAGGGACAGGCTTGAGGTTTCAGAATCTCAAGCCAAGCCCACTGTTGTTATCTCTTCCTGCTGCGTGCTCATTCAGATATGGAACTCTTAGCTCCCTCTCCAGCACTATGTCTAACTGTATGCTGCCATGCTTCTTATCATGATGTAATGGACTAAACCTCTAACTGTAAGCCAGCTCCAATTAAATGCTTTCCCTCATAAGAGTTACTGTGGTCATGACATCTATTCACAGCAATGAAACCCTGATTAAGACGTCTCTAATATTTCCTCACTATGCTCCCTTTCCTTCCTTTAGGGATGGAAATGCATATCCTGTGCCATTCCATTATATTTTAGAAGTATGTGATCTCTTTCTTATTTTGGTTTCTATAGGGGATTACAGTTAAGAGATTCCCTTAAGTCTTTGGACTTTGAAATTTGAAACAGGGTCAAGAACTGTTGTAGACTGTGGAGACTTATGAAGTTGGACTTAAGGAGTTATTGTATTATGATATAACCTCAAATCTGTGGGGGCCAGGGAGTAGAATGTGGAGATGTAAATGAAAATCGCCACCATAGGCTCACAGGGAATTGCACTACTGGGAGGTATGGGCTTGTTGAAGTAGGTGTGTTACTGTAGGTAGCCTTTTCAGTTTCAGAAGCCAAAACCTGGTCTAGTGCCAATCTCTCTTCCTTCTGCCCGCTGATTAATGTGTGGAACTCTCAGCTACCTCTCCAGCATCCCGTCTGCCTGCATTCTTCCATGTTTCCTGCCATGATAGTAATGGAATGAACCTATAAGTCAGCCCCAGTTTAATAGATTATATGGTATTTTCTAGCTGCTAAATTAACTTCTGATGTGTGATATCCTATCCAACACCTGTACTGGTGTTGGCGATTGTGATGAGAATTAAGTGTCTCTCCCCAGTTCTATCAAGTCATTGTAAAGAGTATGTATACTTACTGGAAATGGGAAATGTTACATGTACCAGTGTCTTAGGGTTTCTAGTGCTATGAAGAGACACCACGGCCATGACAACTCTTATAAAGGACAAACATTTAATTGGAGTGGCTTATACTTCAGAGGTTTGATACATTTTATCATGGTGGGACAGATCAGTATTCATGCAGACAAAGCTCTGGAGAAGGATCTAAGAGTCCTACATCTTGACTTGAAAGCAACAGGAAGTGGTCTTTCTCTCTGGGAGTGACTGAAGCATATATGATACCTCAAAGCCCACCTCCACAGCAACACACTTCTTCCAATAAGACCACACCTACTCCAAACAGGCCACACCTCCCAATAGTGCCACTCCTTTGGGGGAGGCATTGTCTTTCAAACTGCCACAACTAGTGTTCAATTGGGTATAACTCATTCTTAAGATGAAGGCACATTGAGTTGTATGGTCTCATACTTGCAATTGAAAGCATTTATTGGTACTGTAGCCTGGCCTTGGGGAAGTAAAACACTGTACTTAACTACAGCTCAAAAGCTGCATAGAGTCATACTGAAACTCTAGATAGATGCTACTAGGGATCACATTCTAAAGGAGAGTGTGTCTCATATTGCTATCAGAGGAAGCCTGCACAGCAATCTTTCCACGGGGACCTGCCCTAACGGCTTCAGATTTGGGGAACAGATCTTTTGGCAAATATCCCATTATGTCTTCGGTGGATGCATAACAAGATAACAAAAGGGAACGTTGTTGGAAAGAGTTCCTCAGGTTTGGGGCCATCCAGGGGGCAGGGTTTCTAGAAGGTATGACACTGAGGAAGAGAAAGTTCAAGGGGTCATCAGTTCTCAGAATAAAAATTCAAAGCATCCTAAGAGTTCCTTGAGGCTGCACCGATGGAAAGCTCCCACTGGCTTTCAGCTCCCAGTGCACAGCCTGCATTGTGCTTCTCTCACTCCAGGAGGTTTGTGAATGACTGTGAATACAGGACGGGGCATGGGAAGCGAAACAGACAGGTTGAGAGTGAGACACAGCTTCGGTGAAGAATTCTCTCATTTATCTTGCCTCATGTGACTCATTTCGGTTCCTGGTTTGTTTCCTATATTTTAAAATAAAAGTGGTAGACTAGCATTAAAAATAATCCCTTTATTTGTGAGGCTGTGTCACAGAGACAATATTCCTGGGATTCCATACAGAAACTTGTTCAGTCATTGCTCCAGTGAGTGACTATGTTGATTGCATGATATATGTCCTGACTTAGACATGTCAAAGATAGGTGATCATGAGAACAGCACTGACCTACCAAGTGTCTGTGACCTCATCCATGATTTCTTCCATTCAGATGTTGCTGTTGGTTACAGCAGCACCAAAGGCTAGCCAGTTTCAAGGTCAGTGCCAGCCTAATTCTCCATGATCTGTGGTTCAGGTATAAAATATCTTCAGCAGTATAAAGTCTTACTGTCAAGTTCTAGATGGTAACCAATAGCACTCGCAATAGCTTGTTATGGTTTGAGGGAGGGAGAATAGAACATCATTTGACAAGAACTCCAAAACAGGAAGGAAACCCATAGCTGGCATTGGGATTCTGGTTTGTTGGGGGTGTACTGCTGTTATAGCATGACTCTGTTTAAATTCTTTTTTTTTTTTGTTTTTGTTTTTGTTTTTGTTTTGTTTTTTCGAGACAGGGTTTCTCTGTGGTTTTGGAGCCTGTCCTGGAACTAGCTCTTGTAGACCAGGCTGGTCTCAAACTCACAGAGATCCGCCTGCCTCTGCCTCCCGAGTGCTGGGATTAAAGGCGTGCGCCACCACCGCCTGGCTTCTGTTTAAATTCTTTACACACACACTCTTACATTTATATATGGAAGCTTCTACAATATTTCATCTCCCAACCTGTAGAATAAGAATTCCAGTTTTTGCCCCTTTACCCCCAGTGCCTCTGATAGCTTATGCTGGAGAGGATGTGGAGTAAGGGGAACACACATCCATTGCTGGTATGAATGCAAACACTTTGAGAATCAGTGTGGTGGTTTCTCAGAAAATTGGGAATCAACCTACCTCAGGATCCAACAATACCACTATTGGGCATATGCCCCCAAAATGCTCAGCTTTCAAATAAGCTAACACTATGAGTTTTGTGCCAGGATGTCAACATTTTGTGTGTGTGTGGGGGGGGGGCACAGTTCAACCTTTAAGTGTCTTTACTCTAGTTTTTCACATATTGTGTTACTGCCTAAGAAGAAGAGACAATCCCAAAAATATTAAGCATTCCAGTATCGAATTTAAATTAAACCTAGTTATCATCTTTCGTCTAAGTCATTAAGTCAGTCATGGGTGATCCTCATGATAGGGATCTATTCTGATACAAAATTCCTCTCCAGCTGTGAGTACCTTACATGGGACCAAACATTCTCTGCTTCTGAATTGCAATGATAATGGCAGTTCAGGGTAGGCATTCCCATTCAGAATACTGGAAAAAAAATAATATTTAAGCAAAAAGTCTGAAACCTATCCCAGGGTAAATCAAAGGATAACAACATCTGAGAATGACCCTCTTTTTCAGTGCTCTGTCTAATTCAACTGTAGCGGTGGTATCCTTCCCTCTTGACTCATGAGGTGAGAGTTCCACCCTCTCCACCCAGGAGACCCATTCACATAGGGTTCACTAGTTCTTCTCTTAGAGTAGGTATGCATTCATTGCATGCTGACTCTGTCTCTTTCTTGCCAGACCAGAAGCATTTCTGCTAGCATACAACCCTAAGACACTTGGATGTTGCTCAATCAATGCATGAGTTGAAGCCACCAAGCAAAAGAGTTCTCTGCACACTCTTACGTATCCACATTGCTCCTTCTGGCCTCTCCTGAGATTTCTAACACACACCCTGATCCTAGACTACATTATCTGGGTAGAGGTAAAATTTCCAAATCTTCAAGTACTGTTCCTACTCACTTAACAATGTATTCCTCATTTGTCTCTTCCCTCTCATATTTTCCTCTGAGCAGAAAGGAGAAAAAGAGCAGATTCACCTCAGTTTGTTTAGTCCTCTCAACTAAATGTTCAAATTCATCACTTTACAAATTAGACCTTCTCCCACACAGAAAAATATCATTCTGCCAAACCCTTTGTTATTGTATGATAAAGATAACCTTTCTTTTGGTGTTCTGTAATTTATGTACATGTCTAAGATACAACTAAGAGCATTTTAAATAGTCATGTTTTCTAAGATGATAAATGCTTCTAGGTTATCTCTGACTGTTTCTAGGTGTAGATATTTTTATTTCCTTGCTTCAAAGTCAGGGATCATATACAACCTGTAACCCAGGCTAGTCTTGAATTCATAAAAGTCATGACTGTGCCTCAATACTGGAATTTGAGGTCTGTGCCTTTATGTGTGACTTAGGTATAGATCTATTTGTGTGTATTCTACTTAGAGTTCAGTGTGTATGTGCTTGTGTGTACATGTGTATGAGTTTTTCAAAATAATTTTGGGAAATGTTTTTATTATTGTATTTTTAATTGAGACTGCCAACCAATGTAGTTTGATGATCTTTAGGTCCCCAACTCCTCACAGCTTGACCCTACCTTCCTATTCACCCAACTTCACAATGTACTTCCCACATCTCTCTCATTAAGTTCAATATGTATTTCCTAAATATTTTCCAGTGTGGGGTCTGCCCTGAGGCATGGTCAACCTACCTGGCTTATACCCTTAAAGGAAACTGGTTCTTCTCCCAGCAGGTATCAAATACCCAAACTCCTCAGCTAGTGGTGGATTCTGTGCTCACCTCCTCTTGTCCATGATGAGACTTGAGTTTTATGGGTCTCATGCTTGTTGTCACAGTCTCTGGGTGTTTCTACATTCAGTTGCCAGATTGTATCTGGACAATACTGTTTTCTTGTAGCCAACCGCCACTTCTGGCTCTCACTGTCTCTCCAGTGCCTTTTTCTGTGAAGATCCTTCAACTCTGAGGGAAGGTGTGTGCCATAGACATTCATTTAGGGGTGAGCATTCCAAAGTCTCTCTCTCTACATACACCTTGCCTAGCTGAAGGTCACTGCCAACCACCAAATAATGCAAATATAAGCTCTCTACTGAGGACTGAGGGATGTATTAACCTATGCATTATATGATGTCATTAGGGGGTCAGTTTAATATTACATCTGTTTAGTAGCATAGCAGTAGCTTCCCTATTAGGATGCAGAACCTGTCTAATCACAGCTTCTTGGCTGAGGATGATTCCAGTTCATTCCAGGACGGAGTTTATCTTGTGGAGTGGAACCAAAAATCCAGTCAGAAAGTAGCTGGTTACTTCCATGACATTCTTGCCAGTATTGCTCCAGCAGGCATTTCTTGCACCATATGCCAACAAATTAAAACCCCAGTACCAGGAAGGGTTGTATTCTTTGAGTTTTTGGCTCACAAGTTCCCATAGACCTCCAAATTAACTCCTATAAATCCTATTTTTAGCATTATTTCTATGATCTTCTTCACTTTTGACTCTGTACCTCTTAATATACTATCCCATAGGTTAATTTTCTTCTTTTTTCAGGTCAAGTTGAGAACTGTCTTACTTAAGTTTTCATTACTGTAAAGAGACACCATGACCACTGCAACTCTTATAAAGGAAAACATTTGAGAGTGGCTTGCTTATAGTTTCATAGGTTCAGTCCATTATTGCTGACTGGGGTTTCTGTCCCACTAGGTCCCACAGCCTTTTAGTCCCAAATAAACACACAAAGATACATAAATTATAAAGTGATTGGCCTGTTAGCTCAGGCTTCTTACTAACTTTTATAACTTATATTAGCCCATAATTCTTGTCTGTGTTAGTCACATGGCTTGGTACCTTTTTTGGCGAAGCAGTCATATCTTGCTTATTCAATGTCAAGCTTCCTCTGTCTGGATGACAACTGCGGACTGCTGAAACTTTTCTCTTCCCATAATTCTCATCGCCATACCCCTACTTCCTGTCTGATTGCCATTGCCCCACCTATACTTCCCGCCTAGTTACTGGCCAATCAGCATTTTATTAAAAATAATACAAGTGGCAGGATAAAAGACCATTGTCCCACAGCACATTATCATCATGGCGAGGAGCATGACTGTGTGCAGGTAGACTTGGTGGTGGAGCCGAGAGTCCTACATATTGACTCAGAGGCAACAGGAAGTCCAGTGATCCACTGGATGGTATTCCCTGAATAGGAAAGCTCAGAACCCACCTCCACAGCAACATATTTTCTCCTACAAGGACATACCTCTTAATAGTACCACTCCCTCTGAGCTAAGGTGGCCCCAATACATTCAAACTTCCACAAGCATTAAATGAACCTGTTTAATAACTTTCCTTTTTCTTTTATTTTGCCTGTTTACATTTTTTTTACACCAGGCTGGCAATTCTTTTCTTTAATCACAGTTGCACTTTCCCCAATAGGTTTTCTGTTTGGATGTTTTAAAATATATCCTCTTTTTTGATACTGTTACATGTGGATAGCATCCTTGAGCTATTTTTGCTATCCCCATTTGGTTCACTGGCTGTATGAGATGATCTAGAGCCTTGGTTCAATAAGTCCAAGTAGCTGCTTCCTCAGAGACTTTCTATTTTCTACATTTTCCTTTTAGTGGGCTGTATTTTCTTGATTTTTTTGCATGTTTCATGTGTTTATTGTTAAAAGCTATGCAGTTAATAATATCATGTGACAAACCCAGAGGCTGGATTTCCCGCTTCCCATCTTAGAGAATGCTGCTTCACTGTCTTTATTATTATTATTGCAGTCTTGCTTTATGCTTAGACTTACTTTGTATGCAAATATATGAATTTTTGATTATTTTTTGTTATGAATATTTTTCTGTTTTAATGGGGATTGCACTGAATCCATAGACCATTTCAGGCAATGTAGCAGTTTTCACTATATTAATTCTGACCAGCAATCATAAGAGATCTTTCCATGTTCCAGAGATCTTTTACCTCTTTAGCTAGGTTTATTCCTCGATGTTATGTGTTTTGAAGCCATTATAAAACAGATTTTTTCCTTTGATTTCTTTTTCAGCAATTGTGTTAATGACATATGGGGAAAGCTAGTGATTGTACAATGATTTTGTATCGTATTACCTTGCAGACAGTGTTTATCAGATTAAAGTGATAGGTGGGTCTTAATGTCTTTTAGAATGGAATCATGCTACTTGCAAGTAGGGGTAAGTAAATCTCATCCTTTCCCATTTATATCCCTTCCTTCCTCCTGCCTTTCTTCCCTCTCTCCCTCCCTCCTTCTCTCAGTCCCTCTCTTCCTTCCTCCCTTCTTTCCTTCATACTGCTCTAGCTAAGACTTTACCTTTGCTACACAAAGTCATTATTATATTGAGTAATAGTCCTATTTCTAGTTTTTTGGGGAGAGGGGGATTTTTATTATGAAGAAATATTAACTAAAAAAATCTTTTGTGGAACATGATTGATCTTTTCTTCTTTCTCTCTACATATAACCACATATCCTCTGTCTGCTGACGTGGGAATCATGAGTGCCTTAGTCTGTGCTTTGATCAAAAGTTCTTTATTTTCTGTTACCTCTAACAGATAGCTTTGCTGTGTTAGGCAGTCTCAGTCTGCAGTTGTTAATGCTGAAGACCTGAGATTGCCTTCCTTTCCAATTGTTCTCATAAAATTTAAGAGATCTGATTTGCACCCTGCAACTAAGCATCATGGCCATGGCAACACAGTGCTCTGCTTGACCAAGTCTCTGTCTCAGGTCCTGTCCTGGCAATGAAGGAAGCATAATTCCAATTGGAATCATGTAAACAAAAGGTGAATATATTCTGAGCCTTAAATAAAATGATAGCTATTCACTCTCTGTTACAGATATGAGCTATTTTGATTATTACTAGTATTAGTGCTTCTCTACAGTATGAAGTTATATCATTGAGGAATCTCTTAATATCCCACAAACAACAACCTTCTCAATATGCACTATAATAATACTATATTATTTAATGTTTGATTTACATATACTGGTGTAGGAGGACCTTCTTTGTGTGTGTTGCTTTCATTGGTTAATGAATAAAGAAACTGCTTTGGGCCCTTGATAGGGCAGAACTTATGTAGGCAGGGAAGACAGAACTGAATGCTAGGAGGAAGAGAGGTGGAGTAGGGGAGAGACACCATGAAGCCACCAGAGTAAGATATGCTGAATCTTTCCCAGTAAGCCACTGCCACATGATAATATACAGATTAATAGAAATGGGTTAAATTAATATGTAAGTGTTAGCAGATAAGAAGTTAGAGCTAATGGGCCAAGCAGTGATTTAATTAATACAGTTTCTGTTTGGTTATTTCAGGGTTAAGCTAGCTGGGCAATCAGAAAGAACAAGCAGGCCCTCCCTTGCAACACATATACATATATAGTTTTATTAACAAGGCAGTTAACTTTTGTTGAATATTGACATGCATATTTTGTATCAGTATCAAATGATATTATAACATTTAAAATTTGTTGAATTCTTACACTCTACTATTTATTTATGTATTTATTTATTTATTATGTATACAATATTCTGCCTCCATGTATGCGTGCACGCCAGAGTAGGGTGCCAGAGTTCATTACAGATGGTTTTCAGCCGCCATGTGATTGCTGGGAATCGAACTCAGGACCTCTGGAAGAGCAGCCAGTGCTCTTAACCACTGAGCCATCTCTCCAGTCCCCTACACTCTATTTTTGAATGAGCATCTTAGGTGCTAACATTTGCTTTGGTGCTCTCTCAGTCACTGGACTTGACTTCTGACCTGATTTTGCCTGTGCTTCATTCTCTCCAATGTGTCCCCTTAGTAGATCCATTTTGATGCAAGGAAAATATTTCCTAAGTGTGACTCTTACTTTCTCCCTGTTTCATACTTTCACAGTTAGTCCTACTCCAGTGATATTTTTTAGGCTTTATTCCTTCTCTCTCTCCTCTGTCGTGATAAGCAAATCATCCTTATCAGAGAAGTTGCTACTAAATTTGGTTTGAAAACTCTCACCATGCTTTTTTGGCCTGGGAGGTACACAGTCAGCACTCTGTGAAATGACTTTCCACAGACTTGCTGGCCACATCCTTTGTAGTGCGGAATTATAAATGGGAGTCCTTGTTTATTGTAAAGAATAAAGCACTAAATCTTGACATTTTATGTAGAGGGCAAAAGGGCCTTGTGCACACAGATAAGCTCTGGAGAATCCAGCAGAGTTAAACACTATACAGCTTACCTTTTCAATGAAATGAGCTACTTAGTTGTTTTTCTGGAATGCTGGGCTTTGGAATGCTTTGCTGTCTGATGAGACAGGTTCCACCCATATCTTCCAGAATTATGTTTTACTTGTCCCAAACCCTTAAAACCTTGAGCATTACTTGTAGGCCATAAAACTCATCTTTGTGAGAGATGTCATTTGTACTTTATAGCAGCCTAAGTGACATCTATGTTACCCTGGAGCCAGGCATTTTGTTTATCTCAGTCAGTCTCCCTAGAATCTAAATCCTGGGTCCTACCTACCTCTGAGACCAACAGTACCCATTCTTGTGAAAGAAGTCAAATTTACTTTGTAAAGAATCTCAGTAGAAACATGTCTTCAACTTTGCTGTACTCACAAGGCTCAGTTAATTGTTATCTGAATACCTCCCCCCCCCCCAAATTGTGCTGTATTTAAATACAGCTAAAGTAAAATGATCTTGATCACGCTCCAATAAGTCTTGATGCAGGATTGGTTACCAAAATTGAGCTGACGAGTCTCATTCTTACCTCACCCTTATCAATTTTTCCAGCTTGCTATAAAGCCTGCAGGGACCCTTCCATAATTCCCCATCTTATCTAGGATAATGTACTGATATTTCAGAATGGTAGTTTATTACTAGGCTATCATTAGATTTGAATCTGACAGTTCAGCTACCCATGGTCTCTGAAAGTAGAGAAGTTCAATCCGGGATGCTGCTTTTATAAAGTTGATATTTTTATTAAAAATTATTCAGAGGCTCTTGCGATATAGAGAAGCATTAAAGGTTAATACCAATAGTGAATACCATCTTTCTAATGTGTTTGCAGTGGCAAAAGTAACTCTCATTCCAAGGTAATTTACAAAGCTATTATACAGTTCATTGTTGTATATAGTTAAATCCTCTAAAGACATCAGGATTCAAAATGATAAGGAAACATATTTAAGGAATACAAACTAATATTATTTGAATTATACATTCTCCACAGAAAGGTATTTTGAAGCTCTAGTTCCCAAGACCCAAGAGTGTGCTTTTGTTGTGAAAATGGTGTTGTAGATGGAATGAATTTACAGTAAGATTAAACTTGTGTAGTGTGGACTTAAAAGCCAGCATGTAGCTGCAAGCCAAGAAGAGCCACAGATTTCTGACAAACAGGCATTAAGAAGTGTCAAGGATTACTCTAAAAATGTCAGAAAGAACATGACCCTGTCAACACCTTGATCTTCTAACCTCTAGAACTGAGAGAAAATAAATTGCTTTAGTTTCAAGCTACCTACTTTAGGGCACCTGTTACAGGAGCTCTAGGAAAGGAATGCATAAAGGTTTTTATTATTTATTAAGGGATTTCATTATTGTACCTTAATGGGGTCTGGAAATCAATGTCTACTGTTTACACACTTCAAAGTACATATTAAATTGGCCACTAGTTTACCAAGACCCACGATATAGTGTTATTTTCAGTGACCACTCAGTTACTTTTCAGAGAGACTCAGGAATGGAGAAAGCACATTTATAAATGCCCACAGAATTGCTAGAGGTGCTCATCATTCCTTCCTGTGGAAACAGATTCCATCCTGGTATCATATTGTTCCTTTTTTAACTATTTTATTTTAAATACATCCAGGGGTGTGATCTGCTAGTGATAAATTCTCTATGCTTTGTGAGAAGATCTTTATTTTACCTTCATTTTTGAAGGGCATTTCCATGGGTTATAGACTTAGGCTGAATTTTCTTATTGTGTGTGTGTGTATGCGTGCATTTAAATACTTCAGTATCATTTTTATTTTTATTACCATATATTCATTGTACATAGCACTAAGGATCAGTGGGACATTTCCTTGTATATTGTGTGTGCTAATTAAATGTAGTCTCCTCTTACAGCATTCCTATTAGTCATCATTATTCTACAGTCAGATTAGCATTGTTTTTTTTTTTTTTTTTGCTTATGAACAGGTTTTACTTACTTTTTTGTGTGTCTATTTTTTTTTTCATTTAAAGTCCTCCAGTCAAGCCGGGCGGTGGGGGCACACGCCTTTAATCCCAGCACTCGGGAGGCAGAGGCAGGCGGATCTCTGTGAGTTTGAGACCAGCCTGGTCTACAAGAGCTAGTTCCAGGACAGGCTCCAAAACCACAGAGAAACCCTGTCTCGAAAAACCAAAAAAAAAAAAAAAAAAGTCCTCCATCAGCCATTTTTGCTACAAACCCACTTCCCCCAAACAAGAAAAACTGACTAAAATTTCCTCCTTAATTATACAGAATGTTATCTGGCTATATGTAGTGCATTCATTCTTATGTAAGTCAGTCATTGTGAACAATGCCACATTGCTCATGGGAGTGCAGGAGTTACATTTGGAAACTGATTTCATGCTATCAGGATAGGCACTCATGAATAGGGCAAGAGGATCCTGTTTGCTGAGGATCCTCAGCACTGCTCTACGTGATGATTGTAATACGTACTGCTACCAAGTATAGGCATGACTTCTTTTTATTCTGTCACGTATGCCCTTTGTGTAATAGCTATTCTAACTAGCGTGAGATACTGTCTTGTAAGATTTTTTCCTCCCTGTGTTTCATATATATATATATATATATATATATATATATATATATATATATAATGGAGACAAGGTTTCTCTGTGTAACAGCTCTGGCTGTTCTGGAACTAGCTCATGTAGACCAGGCTGGACTCTAACTCACAAAGATCTGCCTGTCTCTGCCTCCCAAGTGCTGGGTTTAAAGAGGTGCACCACCACCACCCAACTAAGATATATATTGTGTGTGTGTATGTATGTGTGTATCTTTCACTGAATTTTGCAAGAAAAAAGTCAGTGTCATCAATTCAATAATTTCATAAACATTTCCTTTTCATGATTTAATTGTTGAATATTTACATCTTGGATTATCTTTCTGCAACTCAAAATATAATATAGATAAAAAGTTAAGCATTTTCCTGTTTGACTGCATATAGATAAATGCTATATTACTATATAATATAACATAGGAGACTATTCTTTAAAATTGTTGACTTTATTGGTATACATTCATTGTACAAAGAGATGTCCATTAAGATATTTTCATGCAAATATATTATGTACTTTATAATACCCTTCCCTGCATCTTCTTTTTCTCTCCTAACATTTTATTAATTCCCTTGGTTAGTCTTGCTTCTACTTTTATGTCCTCTATACTTACTCTGATTTTATATATCTACATATAAAATCTGTAATACATAATGAATATGTAATATTTGTCATTCTAAGTCTGTATTACTTCATAAAGTTAAATGCCCTTCAGTTGCATCCATTTTCCTGCAAGTGGTGTAATTTCTTTCTCTATGGCTGAATAAAAATCCATGAGAACATATATCAGGTTTTCTTTATCTATTCACCTTCTGATGAATAGCCAGGCTGATTCCATAGCTTGGCTATTGTGAGCAGTGCAAACCAAACACATGAGCCAGTATTTCTGTAATGTGTTGATTTAGCATCTGTTGGGTATGTGCCCAAAACATTATAGGTGAATCATATGGCACACCTTAGCTTTTAGAGGAATCTCCATACTGAGTTTCCCAATGGTTTGACCAGTTTCCATCCTCTCCAGCCATTTACATGGATTTCCTTTCCCTTGAATCCCTGCTAGTAATTTTGCTAGTCATCTTTATAGTTATAGTATTTCTGGCTGGGGGGAAATGGAATCTCACTGTTGTTTGGATTTACATTGCCCTGATGGTTGAAGATGTTGAAATTTATTGCAATGATTCATAGGTTGAGAACTATTTTATCAGGCAATTCATTGATGGGAATATTTGGTTTCTTGGTCTGTAGTCTTCTAAATTTTTATGTTTTGTAGATATTATTCCCTTGTCTGATGTGTAGTTAGCAGAGGGTTTCTCCCATTCTGTAGACTCTCCCTTTGCTGCATTGTTTCCTTTGCTGTGTAGAAGCTCTTTTAATCCATGCCATCTTATCTGACAATTCTTAATTTTGTTTCTTGAACTGTCGGAATCATTTTTTAGAAGGTTCTAGCCCAAGATGATACTCTTGAAATGTTCCCTTTAACAGTTTCCGACTGTAGGATATTTCACTAAGGCCTTTGATTCACTGAAAATTACTTTTTATACAGGATGAGAAGTAGGGAAATATTCTTCTACATGTAAACACCCAGTTTTTGTAGCACCACTTACTGAAGGGACTGTCTTTTCTCCAACATGAGTTTTTGATATCTTTGTCAAAAAAATCAGGTGGTGGTAGCTGTGTAGGCTTATATCTGGGTCTTTTGTCTATCCCACTTCTCTATATTTCTGATTTTTTATGCCTGTTCCATTCTGTTTATCTTGAAATAAGTTATTGTGATATCCCTAGGGTTAATCTTTTTGTTCCAGTTTGCTCTAATGATTTCTTGTAATTGTCAACTTGACAATTATAATATAGAGTCACCTGCGAAGACAGTCTCGTTGTAATTGTCAACCTGACACAATGTAGAGTCACCTGGAAAGAAGTCTCAATAAGGGGCTGACTAAATCAAGACAGGCCTGTGATTTTCTTAATTGGGTTATTTGAAGTGGGAAGACAAACACTGAATATGGGTAACACCATTTCCTGGGCTGCGGCCTGGACTGAATGAAAAGGAAAGCGCAAGCTGACTAATAGCAAGGCATGTATGCGTTCATTCTCACTCTGCTCTTGAGCGTGGATATTAGATGCTTTCTGGCCCGTTGAGCTTTTCCATAATGATGAACTGTAATCTGTAATTTAATTGATTAGTTAAATTGTTTGTCAGTTTTGTCTTTTCAAAGGACCAGCTCTGTTTCATTGGTATTTTTATATTCTTTTTGTTTCCATTTCATTGAATATTTTGGCCATGTTTTTGATTACCCCCCCACTCCAACATCTACTAATTTTGAACTTGGCTTGCTTTGTTTGTTTCTTTGGAAATTGAGATGCATCATCAAGTTATTTGTGATCTAGTATTCCAGGGGGGTGTATACATGTTGAGGCCAGAAGTTGATGTTGGGTCTCTTTCAGCTTTTCATTTTGAGATAGGACCTTTTACTGAACCCCGAATTCACTGATTGGCTAAACTATCTGGCTAGTAAACTCCAGAGGCTTTTCCCCCTGTCTTCCCATCCCCAGACTTGGGGTCACAGATGCATGCTGCCATGTCTTGCTTTTATGTGGGTGCTAGAGATCTGAACTCAGGTTCTTGTGCTTGTGTGGTGGACACTTTAGTGATTGAACTATTGCTGCAGCCCCAATATTGCCCTAAATTTTCACTGTATGCATTTCATAGCTATATAAACTTTTATAAGTATCTAATATGTTGTTTCTATTCTTTTTTAGTGCTAGGAACTTTTCCATTTCACTCCCACTGTTTCTTGATGACATATTGATAATTCAATAGTGTATTGTTACACCTCCATGAGATTGCATATTTTATGACAACTTTCTTTGATTGAATTCTAGTTTTAATTTATTGTGATCAGATAGAATAGAGGAAATCATTTGGATTTTCTTGTAGTTATTAAAAACTTGCTATGTGTACTGTAATATGGAATAATTCAGAGAATGTTTCATGAGTTGCTGAGGGGAGTATGTATTCTGCAGGATTTGAGTGGCATATTTTATAGCTATCTAATGTACTTTAATTTTGAAGTTTCTCTGTTGATATGATTAGTTGCCAATTGATGAGAGTGAAATGTTAAAGATATGTACTATTACTGTGTTGAGGTCGGTTTTTGCTTTTCTGCCCAGTATTATTTGGCTTACAACCTTGGCGTGATGATGCTGATCACATACACAGGTAGAATTATTAAATCTTCTCTATGTGTTGTTTTCTAAAACAATATGATGTTAATTGAGTTATCTCTTGTAGTTTTGATTTCAAGACTAATTCCACGCCACTCTCTGGCCCCCAAAGGTTAATAGCGATATCATATCAAGTGCAAAAATGCATTCAGTCCAACTTAAAATCCTCATTGTCTGTCACAGTCTCAACACTGTTGAAAAGTCCAAAGTCTCTTTTGAGACTCAGAGAAATCCCTTATCTGAAATCCCCTGAAAAATCTAAAGAAAAGTTCAGATCACATACTTCCAACATATAATGACACAAAATATGTATTACTGTTTGAAAAAGGAGCACAGTGAGAAAATACTGGACCAAAACAAGAATGAAAACCAGTGGGGACAAACTTCAGACTCTGCATCCAATGTCTGTCTGGCTAAGTGCTTTTCAGATCTCTAACTCCTTTCAGCTTTGCTGAGTGCAACACTCTTCTTCCTCTTGGGCTGGTTCCGTCCACTCCCTGTGGAAAGCTTCCCTTAGCAGGTATCCCATGACTCTGGCATCTCCAACAACTTGGAGCTTCCAAGGCAATCCAGGCTTTGCCTTCACAGTTTCGTGCAATGGCCTCTCTGAGCCTTCGTGCAGTGACAACCATGATGTAAACCTGGTTCAATGTCTTTCTTTAGCCACAGGAGGAGATTCTACAACCTGTTTCTTGTATCCTTGACTCGAAAGCCAGAACCATGTGACTGAAGAGGCCACGTTCTGCTGCTTGTTGGGGTTGGGACTTGGCCCCGGTCCAGTTATATTTACATCTGCTTTCTGTTTTAGGTGGCTTTCTTTACTTCTTAAGCTTTTCTTTAATTCCCTTTCCGGAGTCAAAAGCTTAGCTGAGTGGGATCTTGCCTGCCCTGAGGTCATGACTCTCTTTAGTCCATTTATCGATAATCAGGGTTTTCTTTAAACTTTTTATCTTCTTGAGCACTGGAGTTAGCTATATCATTGCATTTCCTGGTGTTCCCCTTCTCCTCAAACTGTACATTCTGTATTTTTCATTGTTCAGTGTACTCCTTTTTGTTATAGATCTGCATTAGAATGACCACAGTTAATACTAGGCTGCCTTGAAAGTTCCTTCACCAATGCTGATAATGAAAAGCTCTTCAAGTTAACCTCAGGCAGATATTTGGATAAGGGCAGAAAGTAGCCACGTTCTTCATCAAACATAAGAATAGTCTCTAGACTACATACTAAGATTCTTCCCCCTCTAAAACCTCATGAGCTGGGTCATCATAATCTACATTGCTCAGTACCACCGTCTTCCACTTTCCAATTATTATGGGTCATTAAGCCTTACTTAAAATATCTAGCTACTTTCCTAATCCAGAATCCCCAATCCACATTCTACCAACAAGCAGCATGGTCAAGCCTTTCCCAGCAATACCCCAGTCCCTGGTATCAACTTCTGTTTTATCCAGTGTTCTACTGCTGTGAAGAATCATAATTGAAAGGTTCAAGGATAAGAATATAAAAATGTAGATTCCAAAAATAAAAATGTTGAAATAAAGAAATATAACGTTATAAGTCTAGGAGAATGAGAACAGACTGTCAGCAACTTTCTCAGCAGCTTGAGGATTAACTATTAACAGTGGGTTATTTTGCTTTACAACCCATAGCTCTATTTACAAGGCCAAGAGCTAGCCTATGGATATGAGATAAGTCAACTTTTAGAAAATAGATATATGACCTCTGGGTTAGGCATTATCCCTGTCTGTGAAACCGGCAGCACCAAAGGGGAGCGCACAGGGCTTCAGTAAACACCACCTAAAAGTACCAGGGAAGACAACAGATTAAATGCAAACACTAGTTTAACTAAAAATCTCTGTCAATGGAGACTGTAAAGTAAGGCAATCAGTATCTGAGTTTTACCTCAAGATAGTAAAAATTCCTTTGTTCAGACCTAATACTTGGTGCCCCTACTATAAAAAGGTGGTTCAGAAACCGATCTTTTGTCACAAGCCTAACAAAATCCATGTCTGGTGTGGTCTCAGCTAGCTGATTATCTTTTTGTGCCCCATGGTGATTTTTTATTTTTTCCTGGATTCTGGTTTCTGTAATAAAGTTTGCTGGTTTATTAGACTTTGGTGATCTGTCCCCATCTTTGTGCAACCCCCCTGGACCCAACAATAACCAAGGCAACTCTTATCAAAGAAAGCATTTAATTGAGCTTGCTTATAGTTTCAGAGGTTTTGTCCATAATTATCATGGCAGGAAGCATCGTGGCAGGTAGGCAGATGTGGTACTGTGAAATAGGTGAAAGTTCTATATCTGGATCCACAAACAGCAGGAAGAAAGAACCACTGGACCTGGCTTGGACTTTTGAAAACCTCAAAGCTCACCCTCAGTGACATGCTTCCTCCAGCAAGGCCACACCTCCTGATAACTAATCATTCAAACACAGGAGATGTGAGGGTCATCGTCATTCAAACCACCACAGCTGGTGTTATTTTTTTCTATCCTTTTATACTAACTAAAGCTGAGTTAGTCTTTGCCAATGAGATACATTTCTGGCAGGCAACAAATTGGAGAATATAGGCTATTATCATTCAGAATTGTTACTGTAAGATAGGTATTGGATTCTGTCCTTTTGTTGTAAGGTCTGGTGCTTTCTTGCCCTTTGTTTATTATTCTAGTGCAGCCTTTTGTCTTTTTATTCAGTGTGAAGGATTCCTTTAAATTGTGGATTCCTTGTACTTATAATGGGAACTTTTCTTCTTCAATCTATAATAGCTCTGCTATCTACAGCAATTTGGCCTGACAGTTATTGTCTTTAAGAGCTTGAAATCCTCCATTCTTTGCCCTCCTGGATTTCAGTTTCTGCTGTGAACTCTGTTGTAAGTCTGCTGGATTTACCATCACATGTGACTTGAAGTTCTCTCAATGTTGTGCTCACCACTAGTTTTCTGTATAGTTAGTTAGTGTTTAAAATATAATATGACATGGGTAGGGTATACATATACACATACCTATGTGTGTTTGGAATTCTAAATGTCTCCTGTATCTAATGTCCATCTCATTATGTAGGTAGGTGATTTTCTATTATGTGTTTAATATACTCTCCCTGCTTTTAATTGGACTTCTGCATCCGTAATTCATTCACAAATCTGGTGCCTCAACAGTGTTCCACAGATCTTTGATATTTTGCTCATACTTTAGAATCTTTAACTGTCTCATTAACCTGCCTTACTTTTAAGCACTGTTACCTGATCTTCTACCTAGCCTGCTCTGCTGCGGGGACTCCCCACTGAACTTTCTATTTAACTTAATGGCTTTTCACGTCTTAAGTTTTTCCTTTTATTTCCCTTCAGTGTTTTTATCTCTTTATTGAATTTTGCATATCCTGTATTGGCTTCCCTTCCTGATTTGGTTGTTTATTTGGATTCTTTTAAAATTCATTCAATTTATTTTTTTATTTTGTTGAACAATCATAGCTATTCTTTTGTAATTCCTTGCCTGATAACTCATCTAATTCACTTTCTTTGGGATTGATTACCATGGCATTGGTAATTTTTTGCGGTCTGTATGTTGCCTTAGGTGTGTCTCTTGTGTTTTTCCATGTGTAATTGGTTGGATTTTTTTTAAAAAATTCATTTTTTTTTTAGATGAAGATTCCACAGTGGTCTGGTAGGTAGGACTATTCTGTAATAGGGTTAAGATATTGCTCTTTATTTCTGGACTGGAAGTGTAGTTCAGTACCTAATCTTGGTGAAGCAAACAGGCCCTGAACATTGGGTACAATCTGCAGCACCACCCAGCATAGACTATTATCTGCAGAAGCAACTCCAAATAACTGATGGACATACTGTAAAAATATAGTAATGGTACAAAAAACAATTGTCCCTGAGCTTCCAGTAACTTTGATAAAACAAAGGAATAAGAATGACATAGTATCTTTTGGCCATTTGAACTTCTTCTGTTGAGAATTCTCTGTTCAGTTCAGTGCCCCATTTTTTAATTGGGTTAATTAGCATTTTTAAAGTCTAGTTTCTTGAGTTCTCTATATATTTTGGAGATCAGACCTTTGTCTGTTGCGGGGTTGGTGAAGATCTTCTCCCAGTCAGTAGGTTGCCTTTGTGTCTTAGTGACAGTGTCCTTTGCTTTACAGAAGCTTCTCAGTTTTAGTAGGTCCCATTTATTCAATGTTGCCCTTAATGTCTGTGCTTCTGGGGTTATACATAGGAAGCGATCTCCTGTGCCCATCTGTTGTAGGGTATTTCCCACTTTCTCTTCTATCATTTTCAGTGTGGTCGGGCTGATATTGAGGTCTTTAATCCATTTGGACTTGAGTTTTGTGCACAGTGATAGATATGGGTCTATTTTCATTCTTCTAAAGGTTGACATCCAGTTGTGCCAGCACCATTTGTTGAAGATGCTTTCTTTCTTCCATTGTATACTTTTAGCTCCTTTATCAAAAATCAGGTGTTCATAGGTTTGTGGGTTAAAATCCCAGACAGTGGAGCTGATCTATTGGGAGCTCACCAAGGCCAGCTGGACTGTGACTGAAAAAGCATGGGATAAAACTGGACTCTCTGAACATGGCGAACAATGAGGGCTGATGAGACGCAAAGGACAATGGCACGGGGTTTTGATCCTGCTGAATGTGCTGGCTTTGTGGGAGCCTAGCCAGTTTGGATGTTCACCTTCCTAGATATGGACGGAGGGGGGAGGACCTAGGACTTACCACAGGGCAGGGAACCCTGACTGCTCTTTGGACTGGAGAGGGAGGGGGAATGGAGTGGGGGGAAAGGGAGAAGGGTGGGAAGAGGGGGAGGGAAATGGGAGGCTGGGAGGAGGTGGAAACTTGTTTTCTTTTTCTCCTTTTCTCAATAAAATAAAAAAAAAAGGAAAAAAATCAGAAAAAAAAGAATGACATAGTATTATTTTGTGTTCTGTGTAATATTGCTAGGACACTGTTGGGAATGGAAAGATCAGTAGAGAAATAACAGCAAGTTTAGCTGAAGAGAAAGCAGAGTTAGGAATTTATTGGGACAACAAAAAGGTTATTAAAATTACAGGAAATCATGAATTAAGACACATATGGATGTCGGGCAGTGGTGGTGCATGCCTTTAGTTCTAGCACTCAGGAGACAGAGGCAGACAGATTTCATGAGTTCAAAACCTGGTCCACAAAGTGAGTTCCAAGACAGCCAGGACTGTTACATAGAGACACCTGCCATGAAAACCAAAAAAAGAAAAAGAAAAGAAAAGAAAGAAAGAAAGAAAGAAAAAAGACATATGAAGGAAATAGTAGGGATACTATATAGAATATATTTATATATATATATTTATATATATGCAAACATAACACTCATATTACCTAGTTGAGCAATCTAAACTCTATTTAAAAAGTGAAAATACAATAAAATATCACAAGTTAAGATCTCTTTTTCAGCAGAAGAAAATATTCCTTCCCTGAGATTTCTTCTGAATTTAATGTTGCAAGACCTGAAGCAGCCTTCTATATCTCCAGTTCAAACCAGCTTGACCAAACTGATTAAGACTAGTTGACATTGTCTGTGCAGATCAAATAGTAGGCTTGTGAGTTTGAATGGTTGCCTTGGCAGTACAGGCAAGAGGAAAGCCCAGTAGCTACCAGGCAGAAAGGAGATGGAGGAAAGAGTCACAACTTTATATTAATAGTGAGATAAAAGAAACAATGTAAAAAATCACATTGTTAGAAAATATGTGCATAGGTGTGTCCAGACATAGATCTGAATTTAGAGGGCAGGCTACATAAGCAACACAGAAAACCAAGTAGTTTTTTATGCCGAAATAAATAATAAATAAATGGATAATTAAATAATGCCCCATTCACAATAGCTCCTACAAATTAAATAAATTTATTTCTAGACATTTTATTTGTATTTTTAAAAAAGGAAACTATCTTATAAAATACTGATGAAAAATGAAGTATTGATGTTCAGGAGTTCTTTTAATGAAAATATGCTGACTTTTATGCATTGTTTGCATCTATCAAGATAATTATAGGATTTTCATCCTTCATAGTGCTGCTGTGATTATATTACATTTATTGCTTTGTGAAGATTGAAGCACTCTTGCATATCATTTAGGTGTGTCTGGTGAGGTTGATTTGCTAGCATTTTGTTGGGACTCTTCGCACCTGCGTTGTTATGTGCCTGCTCCTGGGGAAGACATAAGCAAGTGTCTGTTCATCCAAAATAGAGCACTGTGTACACACTAATCTATATTTATTTGTTTGTAGGAAGTGTATTTTGGTCTTGTTTTCATCAGTCTTTAATATTCAAGGTTACTCTTGATACATAGAAGAAAAATGACAACAAGAGGTTCCTGTTTGATCTGAACATTCTTTGCTCTCTTCTTTCTCTTTTTTTGTGTTTGTTCTTTGATGGCTTATGCACTGATGGGTTTGCTTCTTCCCTGTGTGTTTGATCTTCTAATGAGGTTTAAATTTTCACGTTATTGCCGTCATCTTTATGGATACAGAACACCTTAAAGTGTGTGTGTGTAATGTGTGTGTGTGGCTGATCTAGTGATCATAAATTCCTTAATTTAAAAAGAAATCATGTTGCAAGGTTATCATTTATCCAGCTTTAAAAGATAGCCTTGTAATAATTTTGGCTGAGAGTTTAGGACCTGGGCTACATCATCTCATTTTTTCCTGACCTGCAGGGTTCCCATGGAGAAATTTGCCATGCATCTGGTAGAGCGCCTAGGAAACATGACTTGGCACTTTTCTACTCTAAAGTTTCAGAAGTCTTTCTTTACCATGTAGATTTTACAACTAGACTATGATATGCTGTAGTATAGATCATTCATACTTATGTCAATTTGGGGTCCCATGAGTTTCATGTACTTGGATATGAATATCTTTCTGAAGATTAGAGGAATGTTATTTCATTGAGCAGATTTTCTGTACCTTTGTTTTTTCTTTTCTGAGAATTCAAACATGGAAAATTTGTTCAATTAATCATGTCCCATGGGTCTTGAATTCTCTCTTCATTCTTGCGCTCTTTTTGGAATTAACAAATATTCTTTTAATTGGTGCCTCTGAAGGCTCATAAAATTCTACCACTTTTATAGGGGTCTTACTTTCTTAGTAAAACAAGTTTCTCCTGAAGATGTGTCTTAAGGGGCCAGTTTGTTTTTCAGTATTGGCCCTGTTTCTAGCCGACACTACAATATCATCTCCCTCTGCCAGTGACTAAGGACATCACAGTACACACTGTGGTGGAGTTGAAGATACCCACTGAAAGCCATGACGGAGTGGTAAGACTAGAGGCTCACACAGGTATTGTGCAGACAGTGGCGTGAGTGAAGTCCTCGCTATGTGGCTAGTGCCATCCCGGGAGTGGTGGCTGTCAATATTTTCCTCCATACCACTAATGACACTTTCGCTCCTTCAAGGCCCATAGGATGAACAGCTATGGTCATGCATGGCGCTGCAGTGAAAACCGGATGCCTGTGGAAGGTGCTGTGTGCATCTGTGATTGAGGTGGTGGCATACAGTTTTATTTAAATATCCTTTAAAATATTTATTTTCTTACAATTAAAACACCGTATAAATGGACAGAGATTGTGTTTTGCCTGCATCTTGGTCTGTAAGACACACTCATCGCTTGTATCCTAGGAGACCAGAAATGGGAGTCAGATCTGTTGGAGCTGGAGTTGCAGATGGTTGTGAGCTACCTTGTGGGTGCGGATCTCAAACCTGATAGCTCCAGAAGAACACCGGATGCTTGCCACTCCCGAGTTCTCTCTCTCAACCCCTATTGAGGTATTCTTTTTCTTGTCCTCCTCCCTGCATCAAGCCTCTAGTGAGAGAATCACATGCATATTTAGCTACTTGAAATTGAGTCAGAATTCACTGATCCTGCATTTGTTTTGATGGAGTCATTTTCCTCTATACTTTCTTTGTATCATTTATCTGATTATGCTCTCAAGCTTACCTAACAATAGTATAATATCCCTTTAATCTTACGTATAATCTCTAACGTATAATATCTAACGTATAATATCCCTTTAATATAATATCTCTAACGTATAATATCCCTTTAATCTTATCAAGCGTACTTTCATTTTTAGATCTTCAGTTTTGGGTTCCCGTAACAGCTTCTCTGTTTTGATTTAATGTCCTCTTGAACATACTGAAATTAATTGATTTCCCACCTACCAGGTCTACCAGCTGTGGCATGTCTGGGTTACTTTCTGCTGAACGATGTCTTTTAATCCTCATAGGGGTTGAGTGTTTGTATTTCCTGAAAGCCTGGAATTTTTAATTGTGTACTTTTCTGTAAGCCTGGACATTTTAATTTAGTGAGAGGCAGATAAAATGAGTTTTATTTTGTTTGTTGTTAGATTTCTTTTTATTCTTGGAATTAGTTTTGATCATTGCTCTTGGTAGGATTAGTAATCTGGGAAACTTCAAACCTTTGGGTACCACTTTTAGACAAGATTTGAGCTACACCTGGGTTAGTTTTTCCATTGAGGTGCTTCCATCCAGAGAACTGTGCTCAGTGTGTAACAACCCTGCAGACCTTGGCACGGCTGATACCGTGTTGGAATAACATCCTCACCTTAAACCCCAGCATGTGTGCCAACGATCAAAATGAGGGGAAGAAAGACCTAGTCCATAGTTCAAGGGAAGTCCCCAAATATACTTACCTTGCTTTTTGGCTTCTGTTTCTTGCTAACTGAAGTGTGATGACCAAAATATAGCTCTTGTGCATAAAAGACAAAGGAATGTAAGCTTGGGGCTGCATCATCTGGGCAAGTTCCCTGTACAGCCATCAGCCAGCAATAAAGGCTTTCTGTTTGGCTTTAAGAGTGCCAACATGGTGGTCTCTGGGGGACTTTCCTCACAACAAGTGGCCCTTAGGGGATGTTGCTTTCCATTCTAACTAGTTAGAGGAAGAAATAATTCTACCCCTCAGCAACCTGGGGCCAGATTTAGTTATTGTTATTCTGTGTTTAGTCATAGGTTCAGACACTTTCCTCACATGCCTCTCCTCATGAATATTCAATGTGGACTGCCTGCAGACATTTGGGGTGCACACATTATGCCTGGCTTGTCTCTCTCTTCCCTCTCCTTCCCCTGGCTAAGCTAGGTTCCCTCAGTGATGGAGACCAGGGGCCTGCTCCTAGTTCCTCTTCCCTATTACATAGTTTAGAAACTCACCCAGGTAGAAAGCTGGCACTCCTGCAGAATGAGTGATCCTTGTTTTCCACTAAGGTATCCTATGGTATCTGATATGTACTCTCCTAAGGGTCAGAGAACAGAGGGTTTCAGGAATGGGTTGTTGTCAGCAATATGTTGGGAATGTTAGGGTGGAAAATTCACAGCATGATATATGGATTCACATCTGCTTTCTGGATCCGTAGCAACCAGGACTGAACCATATGGACATTCTTTTCAGGTGGGACCCTGCACATCCTCACAGGTCTTTCTAAATTAGTTGTCCAGGTTTGCAAGATACAATACAAAAGGCCTGGTGGCACAAACCTTTAGTACCAGCACTTGGGAGGCAGAAGCAGGTGAATCTTTGTGAGTTCAAGGCCAGCCTGGTCTACAGAGCAAGTTCCAGGACAGATAGGGCTGTTACACAGAGAAAACCTGTCTCAACAAAACAAAACACCAATAATTCTTAAGTTAGGGACTCTGACTTGACCTTGGAAGTGAGGTTTTGTTTATCTTATGGTAAGTGAATTCACTCTTACATCTTATAAAGTAATTTCTCTCTCGTTAGCAACTAGACAATAATCTTGACCCCGTGGAGTATGTAATATAACAATTCTTGACTATTTTATAGAAATAACCTGAACTTAAGCTGTTACCATAAGAACAGGCTTATCCATTCTGTATGGCTTCAAAATAAATGGTCAGGTCCCGGTGAGCTACCGTGCCACAAAGGTGCATGATTTCGGTCAAGTAGATTGATCACATACAGAGAAGAGTTTTGTTTTCCTTCCATTTCTTCATTCTCACCCTGGGATCTGTCACTATGGAACGTTTTCTGTAATAATGGTTTTAGGTCTTGTAACAGTCCTAAGGTGAATGTTACCCCAATTTATGCATGGAGAAAGCAAAGCTAATAGAGTTAAAATAATGTACCTAAGATGAGACAGGTGGGGGCACTGGAACTCTGAACACCGGATTGTGATCGACATCCACGGTGAACTTCCTGGGGTCCCAGCTCTCTCCCTAGAATGTTCACCAGCCATTCATTTATCATGGTAGTCAATCTTCGCATATTTAATTCCATCTGAACACTGCCCTTGTACGGACCGGACCGTATAGATGAATGTCAGGGCTTTCTGGGAGTTTGTATTAACCACAGTGTGCTAGACTGAGACACAAGCACCTTGAACACTCGCTCCTTAACAGGAAAGTCTTTCCCGATCATGGAGTCAAAAGCCAGTGATGCTTACTTAGTCCTTGGCCTTAGGCTTTTGGGTCGTGACGGATGGGAAGGATCCAGAGTACACCATGCCGTTTAGCAGTCTGCTCATCGCTGGCATGAAAATGTGCTCATTTTCCTGGTGCAAATTTTTTCTCTTCAGGCTAGTGTCTGGGCCAGATGACAATGTGTGGATGGTTGTCATCACAGACAATCTTAGAGTATCACCAGCTGTTCTGAATAACCGTGTGAAGCTCCAAGTCCTCCAGGGAACGAAAAGCATAAGGACACAGCCCTATTTGCTATGAAAGAAATGCAAGCGTATGGAACCTGGGGGTGGAGATAAAAGCAGAGAGAGAGAGAGAGAGAGAGAGAGAGAGAGAGAGAGAGAGAGAGTCCTGCATTTGTTACAGCCCAGAGTTTACTTTTGTGTGTGCCTGAGTGCTGGCAAGACAAGAGAAATGTATGCAAATTCAGAACAGAAAGTGGTGGAACTTGTGTTTGTGTTTGGCTGATTGGAAAATGCCATCACATCGAGTACTCAAACATCCCACCCACGTTGCAGAAGAGAAGTATAAACACAGACCACAAGGGCGCTGGGTATAGCCTGAAAGAGGTACATGTATTTTTAGCTTCCAGATTTATCATAAGAAAATGAGGATGCTCTTAAATGTGTTTAAATATAAAACCAAACTTTCCCATTAAACTTCTAAAAAATAGATAGCCTTGTTTAGAGAGAGCATTAATACCCTGAAATGCAGGTATTTACGGGATCAGATTAAGAGTGGGGGCACACATCTTTAAACTTAGTACTTAGAAGGTAGAGGCAGAAAGAAGGATTGGGAGCCCCAAATCATCTGAGCTGTGTGAGAACCTGTCTCAAAACCAAACAAGCCTGAAATCTGGCTTAGTTTTCCTGATGGAAGTTGAAGGATGGTAAACACAGCGATCATTTAACATGCTGTTGCTCTAGGCTTCCCAAGGGCAAATGGCTCTTCAGAGGACGCAGAGCTGTGGAGGCTTGCTTCCATCCAGACGTTAGGTGTTGAAAAGTTTTCAGACTTCTGTATTGTGAGTGAGCAAGCATGCTTTGAGAATCTCCTGAGTTACCCTCATTTGGAAGGACCTCTCTAGTGTCCTTTGGATTAGTTCAGTGTCTCTGGGCCTGTACCTTTGTAAGCCTAATAAATTTTGTTTTTTTTTTAAATTAAATCTTACAAATCTGAAGATTGATAATTATATCTGTAATAGAAATTGTTTTGAAATCAGCAAAGGTCTAATCAGTTAATAAATTTTCAGAGGTTCTCTGTTATCTTTATTATTAAATGTGCATATGGACAATTAAAGACATTCTCTTTATCTGTTTATATAATGCTAGAAAATGACAATAAAAAAACTTGGATGGTTGAGATCAAACCACTTCCCTCAGGCCCTGATTCTCAGTACATGAACTTGGATTAACACATTCAAACCTCTTTTGGTATTTACCTAGTATTAAAGAATATTTGAGGTTAATGATATATTTTGAAAGCCATATTTCAATTTGCTCTGATATATCTTGCCACTATTTAGTGATTTATACACACACAATTCCAACACCAAAGGAATTAGAGGGCCATGAAGTCAAGAGACATATTCGTTATCTACACACTCAGTCCTATGCTTACTCCTAGTTTTATTATCTGCGTGTTCCAAAGTCTGAAAGAAGTGGGGGAATAATCTCTTTCTTTCTCTGTCTTCTAAATTGCCTGTGGCATTTTTGATTGTATGTTTGTTAAAGTATTTACATTTGCATCAGATTCCTCGATGAGAGGTAAGTCGTGGCTCCTACATGCCACAGTTTGTATTTTGACAATAAACAAAGCCATGCCAGCTACCACCCTTTACAAAGAGCTTTGTCTGAGGTCAAATGTTGCATCTCATTTATCTTTGAAATAACACTATTGCATAGATGCTCTGACAGTTATTCATGGGTGAGGCAAGGATGCCTAGTGATGATAGATACTATGAACCTGCCAAAGTCAGAGTGGGAAAAAGGAAGCGATGGATTTCAAACTCAGGCCATAAGGCTTTAAGACCCTTATCCTTGACAGTCTTTATGCCCCCTGCAGAATGCCAGCCTGGGTTTATTTTCCCCTTGCCTTCACTTCTAGACTTACCGGAGTACTCCGATAGATTCCTGTGGCTCATTCAGTTGAATGGAAATAGAAGTTGACACAATGGAGAATTTTATACCAAAGTCAATCTACAGCAGATTCATTGCAATAAGGGGGGGGGGGGCGCTGTGCAGGAACACAATTCTAAACTCTTACAGTGTTACATTTACCCCAGACTGGGTAATTTATAATGATTAGAAATTTACTGACTCACAGCTCAGGGACTTTGAAGTCCATGATCCAGGGCTGTAGTGCAGTGAGGAATCTCCTTACATCATTCTATGGTAGACAGACAAGGACAGGGTGAAAGACTCAGGAGCTTTAATCCGTTCATGAGGTCAACATCTCCACGACCCAAACTTGGGCTGACGTACTTGGATCATAACACTTCACCTTCCTCCTTAGGGGGGAGTAATCTTGTATTCCTCTCTGGTTACTTAAAGCCTTCTGACATCTTTATCCTGTGAGAGTTTTTACTTTTTAGACCTGTCAGGAGTGATTCCAGCCCCAGCTATGATCTTCAAGCATTCAATCCAGGCACTGTGTTAGGTCTGAGGAATTAACTTAAGCAAACTAATGACAACTCTTGCTTCTGCCTCTCAGGAAAATGAATTAACCTCTCAAAATTACAATGTTAGAAAACTAATTGATTCTATTTATTCGTCTACTTAATCAAACTCTCATTCTCTCAACAACTCATTGTTTTCAACTTATATAATTTCAACCTTCAAGGTGTTCACATTCAATGACAACAACCAGCAGGCAACTCAATGTTAAATGCAAATCCTGACATTGAACACTGGTCTAGTCTGCCTCAGTTCTGGAATTTCCTAGGATGTGAGACTTACCTGGCCCAAACTGGGACAGTCCCTGACAGATGGGAGAGTTGGGTATTCGAAACCCATGACTCAAGCTGTAAAGGCAAGGTGACATTTCCCAGCAGAAATGGTTCTAGTACTAGAACCAGACAGAGGTGGAACTAGGTTTCATAGCATGTGACTCCACATTCTTTGTGATACTGATGGACCTAGACACAGGGACACGAGAGAGAGAGAGAGAGAGAGAGAGAGAGAGAGAGAACACAGGCACAGCCAAAGAGCTTTGGCCTTTGTGAGTGAACACTAAACTCCTTCAGAAATCAGCTCCTTTCATTTCCTAAAGATCCGTCTCCCACATCCCACTCTTTTCTGCACCCACAGCCTGATCTTTATTGCAGGGCATCTGGAGTAAAAAACACTGTAGACTTCTAAGTTGGCTACATTTCACCCTGCTGATATCAAAGGATAAAGGACTCCCTGGAGCAGCAAAGCCTGGCTTAGTATGGCTTAGTATGCAACTTTCTCATTTTCTGAGTGACACTGAGCCACTGGGGATGCTTCCTGGGTGTGGTTGAGAGAGTACCAAGGCTCTCTCAACTGACCTGGGCAGGAGAACAGGTTGCCACCTCTGCTGAGGACAGACACTCTCTGTTCCCAAGGCAGAACTTGATCTCTAGAGGCTTGCGATAGACGACTATTGCAGAACTGCCAGAAAACATAATAATTGCTGTGATTATGATTATGAGCGCCTTATAATTGCTGCTCCATCATGCCAACTATCTTGGGAAGGAAAGAGGAAGGCTTTATGAATAAATGATCACTTAAATATTTAAACAGATGATTATAATACACAACTTGAAATTCCCCGCTTTTGTATACCCTTGAAGGCTAGCACGGTACTTGCAAAGTCTGCGTGATTTGAAAAGGCTTTCTCATTCAGATGTTTGGTAACCTGAAATATGTTATGTGTGCATCAGTGGTGAAGGATCTTGTATAAAGTCTGAGTGATAGATAAATTAGAAATAAAACAGACATAGAAAGTTACCAGCAGCTGATTGACCTTGTGTGTAAGTTCTAAAACATCACATTTATGGAACCAGGAATTAGAATGGAGGCCCATAAGCGCCAGGTATTGGGTAGATGTTAACGGCTATAAAATTTCACTTATGGTCTGGAGAACTCTTGTGCCATTTGGTGATAGTATCCAATAAAGTGAATGATAAAACTGAAAAGAGATTATATCTAGGATAAGTGTTGAAATAGGCTTCCTATGTCTATAGACTTTCCAATTATTCCCTGATACAAAAACAGATAGACAAAAAAACAGATAAAGATATACCAACAAAAGAAATCTCCCCGAGGAAAACAGAGATATAAATGTTTGGTATAGTATGCTTGCAAACTGAACTCAAGAACACATCCAAAAGATGACCCACCATGATAAAGTAGACTTCATCCTACAGATGCATGGATGACCGAATATCCATAAATCCACAAGTGTAGTTAACCATAAAATGAGATCCAAAGACAAAAACCACAAGACCATCTCGTTAAATGTAGGAAAATGTTAAACAAAATCCAATATCCATTCATTATAAGACTCTCAGAGAGACAGACCCAGGAAGCCTCTTTCAACACTTAAGGTAATATGAAATAAACCCACAATCAGTGTTGTATTAAATGAATAGAAACTCAAGAACAAGACAAGGATGCTCACCCAATATAGTGCTTGAAGTCTTAATGGGAGCAATAAGACAAGAGAAGGAGATAAATGGGGATGAAAACAGGAAGAAGTAAAAGCATCCTTATTTGTAGATCATATGATTCAGCACACAAAACATTAAAAATGCCACCAGAAATCCATAGCTTATAAAAACAATTAACAAAGTAGCAATAAACAGTAAATACACAAAGTCAGAGGCTCTTCTATAGACCAACAGCAAACATACTGAGCATGAGAATATCTAATGTTCCATGCTCACATTGAGAAAATTCTTGCATTTTTTACATTAATCTTGTATATTGACATTCGTTCAGTGGTTGCTTATTAGTTCAAGAGTACATAGTTCATAATTTTTTGTTTTATATAATCATGTGCATTCATAGGAATCTTCTTTTTTCTAGGCTACTCAATGCATTGATGTAAACATTTGTAGTAGAAGTATATGACCTTTTATATTTCCATGATATCAGTAGTTTTTCATCAACATTTTGCATCTCCCAAAATTTTTGTTTGGTTGGTTTTTGTTGGTTTTGATTTTGGTATGAAACTAAAAGGAAGATCTATAAAAGGAAATACCTATATCATGACTTTATAAAAAGTAAGCTTATATTCCACAAAACGACCTCAAGAATATAAAAAGAAATGCCAGTGACCAGGGGAGAATATTAGAAATTCATGCAATCATATTTTCTGAAAAGGACTTACATCTAGAGTATAAACATAGTGGTAAAAGTCAAATAATAACCAGTCCCATTTAAAAGTGAACAAAAGATCGTAACATACAGTTTATAAACAAGAGATGAGTAGACTAAAAGCACAGAAATGCTTGATCTCATTCCTGTATAAATATTGATGAAAACCACAATGATATGTATCTGTATACCTACTGGAATTTCTTTACTTAAAATGTAAAAGTGATGTTACATAATCTTGCCAAGAATATAGACAGCTCAAGTATCACACATTGTTGACAAGAATGAAGAATGATTCAGCAACTCTGCTAAAGCAATCTAGCAGCTTCTTACAATTTCAAACAAAGACTTATTATGTCTCAATAAGAAGCCTTAAATTTGTAAGAAACTGCTGGATTGCTTTAGCGCACGCTCAGGCATTTACCCCAAATAAATGAGAACAAGTCTAACAAAACACTTGAGGAATGTTTGGTCATAATTGTCCCCAACTGAAGCTGGGGATATAGCTCAATTACCTCAATTGCTAATACGGTGGCTGCGCAAACATGAGGACCAGAGTTCAATCCTCAGCACCCATAAAACAGTCCCAGTGTGACAGCACACATTTGTAATCCTAGTGTGAGAGGGGCAGGCCCACAGGTTAGCCAATGTAGTTAGATCAGTGAGACCCAAATCCCAGTAACAGAGGATGTCTGGGAAAACAAGGTGGATATCTCCCAAGGAATAATATTTGAGGCTGAACTCTGGCTTCCACACACATGTGCACACATGTACACCTGTACACACACAAACTGGAAACAAATGTATTAACATGGTAGATTTTCAAATCTGTATTGATAAGTTTGAAAAGCTCATAGGAGACATGTCACATGAATCAATTTCTGTGACTTTCTTAGAGAAATGAAACCATGCAGACTGAAAGCAAGACAGTGATTTCAGTAAAATGGCATAGAGGAATTTTGAGGGGAATTAATTTTTTCTACCATTATAGAAACAGATTATATGACTCTACAGATATGAATTAACAACCATAAAATTATATACACTGTATAAGTGCATTTTTACTGTATAAATATTTTAAAATTTTATCTTAAAATGCTAAAAAGAAGTGAGAATAGCATTAAAATACTTTCTATGCAATAGGAGAAAAAAACATTTGGCACCATTGTTTCCTGAAAAGCCAAGGAAAGCTATTTATTTTTTAACAAAAAGATGTGAAATTAAAAGCTCATAAAATTAATTGCCTCCAGACTAATATCATAAAAATTTTGTAAGTTGTTTTTGGCAGAAGAAGGGTATTGAGCTCAGACTAAAAGATATGGAGAGAAAAACCATGAATCTATAAAGCACATAGTGAATAAATTAAGGAATGGACACACAACAGATACAGAGTGATGTTGTGGAAAATTAGTTAAAGATGTGTTGCATTTGTTTGTGCTGTGGAATATTTGTTTAATGATGCAAAGATGTGTTCATTCTTTTATGTTATATGTGTTTAGCTCTGTGAAGCTGTGTTACTTTGCCTGCCTAAAACACCTGATTAGTTAATAAAGAGTTGAACAGTTACTAGTGAGGCAGGAGAATGGTTAGACAGGGCTGCTAGGCAGAGAGAATAAATAGAAGAAGACAGAGGACCAAGAGAAGGAGAAGGAGAGGAGGACACTAGGGGCCAGCTACCCAGCCATACATCCAGCCATGGAGTAATATGGAAAGAAAGGTATATAGAATGGAGAAAGGTAAAAGCCCAGAGGCAAAAGGTCCATGGGATTAAGTTAAGAAAAGCTGGTTAGAAATAAGCCAAGCTAAGGCTGGGCATTCATAAGTAAGAATAAGTCTTTGTGTATATATTTGGGAGCTGGGTGGCAGGCTCCCAAAGAGTAAAAAAATCCAACTGCATAGTGACATAAATAAACCTTTGCCTCCGGCCAAAGCCTTGGCAAGCCCCATAGACACAGCACCAAGGTAAAGAAGCCAGCAGACACGATTTCATTTACAGAGCATCTCAAGTAGGGAATTCTGTGCTGCTGTGACCATAGTACCCAGAGGAGACTCCAGGAAGAGGGGAGGATTTGCTTTCACTCAGTTTCACAGGCTCCAGGCTAGGATCTCTTGCCTTTGTGCACTTGGATAAAATAATATGGCGGCAGGGATAAGTCATGGAGGATAGAGGATGGCTGTTCCTGGGAGTAGGAAGTATGACAGACACAGACTGGGGCTAATATATACAAAGACCTGGCCCTAGGACACAACCCATACCATAACATCCCAAAAAGCGTGCCACAAACTCAAAATCAAATAGAAAATGTGAGTCTGTAGAAGATTGTGATGATTTAAACTCATTGCCAGCTCGACAGGGTTTAGAATCACCTAGCAACAACAAAAGGAACTAATAGAGAGACTTCATATTCAACCCCCAGTAGTGTCTTACTGTCTCACGTGTGATGCTGAAGGTCCAGGTCATATGGAGCCCCTCGGACCAAGACAACCTCATCTCAAATATAGCCACACAGTCATAAAGAGTTTAACCATAACTAAGAAAGGGCACTGCTTACTTCTGGTGCACAGTTTAAGTTTAAACAGGGCAAGAGAAAAAATCCTATTGAACCCTGACTTTACTACATAAAATTCCCACACAGTAAGAAATTCTGCTGTGTGGAAATTCTTTCTTGAGCTAAAATCTATGAGTAAAGATTCCTCAGCCACACATTTAAAAGTAGCTGAGTTATACATCCGGCTTCTGAATATTATCCCCAAAAGAAATTTCAAACCTGAAATCATCTCTTCTTCTTACTGACCAAATGGCCTTATCTGTGTCTTCAAATGGTTTGAGCTGAGCTTTCTCACATGCATAAGGAAAATCATGGCGGTATTCTCCACAAGGGAGGATAATTTGGGTTAACATGCCTTGTACGGAGTAGATGACACATGACAAGTTTTGTGTCACATCTCAACAAAGCTGAGGAGAAATGTCATTCTTGAGGGGAACTTTTCAGCCAGTGGAATTGCACTTCCTAAACCACGGGTCCTGTGTAAACGTGTGTGTCCTTTCTGTTCACTGTTCTGACAGGCACCACGTGTGATAAACAAATCAGGCAGCTGCAACCCACAGGGAAGGGAAGGATACAGCCAGCAATCTTTTGAATACATTGCCTTGAGCCTACTTCATCACCTTGCTTTTGTGCCTGATGGAATAAAATGTTCAGACCTCTCTTAAGTCTAATTCCTGAGTATCCACAAACATCTATGAACATGACTAGGAATTCTTGTGACTTCTGGAAGCAGATGGCAAAGGGACAGGGCTTCCATAGATGCCCACACTGACACAGTGTTCTGAATTCTCCATCTGGCAATCTTTATATCATTTCTAAGATATATCATAATTAAATATATAGAAGCATATTCTATAATTCTAAATTGAATTCTGTCAGCATTAAAATTATTCATGTAAGATTTAAAAATTTGTGGTTTTATTAACAGATTAAATATAAATAATTAAATATATTTCAATATACAAATCATAAAACTTGTATGTATTTATGGGATACTATAAGGTATATTATGATACATGTATACATTATGTAGTATTCAAACTGAGATAAGCATATAAACCTTGGTCATTTAGTATTTCTTTATGGTTAAAACATCTAAACAGTTCTTTGTAAATATATACGTGCGAAGTGTGAAACACTCTCATCAGCTATGGTACCCAACCGTACCATAGCACACCAGAAGTTCCTGATCCCATCTGAGCATACTCTCATAGCCAGCCTTTCTGCATCGCCTCCATGCTCCCCAGTCTTTGCTCACCACCATACTGTCATATTCTTTATGCTCTATATGCGTAAACTGAGGCAATGCTACTGCCTCTAGATTATTTTCCTTGACATACTAATCTTCATTTTTATCTATGTCACAAATGATAGGGATCTCATTGAGCTTTGAGATGTGTCCATGGAGGATGCTATCCTTCTATGTGTTTTTATAATCCCAGTCCCCCCACACATGTCAACTTAGACTTTAGAACCTGATTTGGTTCTAATTCTAGCTCTACTCCGTAAAACTGTAACCTGGCCAAGTTACAAAACTTTTCTTTACCCGACCATTGGGAATAAATTAGACTTAAAACTTCCCAGATATTCATAAGAATATGTGTCCCCGAACAGCTAATCAACATTCCTTCCCAAGTCACTGTGTCGCCTATGAAAGGCGTATGCTTTCGTCCTCATGTTCCGAGAAGCCATTCCACAGCTCTCACCTTGAGCTGAGAGAGTGGAGCCGGGGATAAAGTGGTGATATCCTTACCTCATCCTCTTCATCCAGTCCAGACACATATGCCTGTCTGCGGCCCATGCTAATGTTCCACTTCACTCCTGTGTTTTGGCCTTGATACAGTGTTTTACCATTGGAAGGGCTGTGCACAGTCAGTACACGAGCCCTTGAGAAATGCTAAAGAACAGAGCCATTAATTGCCTCAAGGAATTAGCCGATGCTTGCTTGCTTCTGGGAAAATCGATAGATTCTTGCCAGGTTTCTGAAATAAAGCAACGGAGCCTTACAGAGCACTGAAGATTAAGGCCTGACATTCTTTTCCCCCTGCTGCTTTTGGATCTTTGTGTCTCAAGAAAGAAATGAGTACGCATTAGAGGCCCTGGCTCAGAGCAAGACAGGACGGTGTGTTATATTAAAAAGAATTTGATTCGTTTCATACAGAGACATTATCACATGCTGTAGTACTTGGAATTCCACTTGTGACATTTAATCTACTTGTTTTATGCTAGAAGTGACAGAAAACTTTAGCTTTATTAAAATGTGTTGCTTGAATTGAAACTACTGGGGCTTTCACAATCTCTGTCAATTTTTAGTTGTTTTAAAATGTTTGATTCATTCAATTATTTAGAACACCCACTAGTAGAATGACTTCAGTGATTGGCAGCTCTCTCCCTTTCTGGATGTCAAGAGGGTGGTATTAATTTAGAGCTCAGAAAGGACACTTTGTGGTATGATTCTATATCCTCCACATTGCTCAGAATGCCATGTCCTCACCCAAAACCTTTCCTTCCTGATAACAAGTAACTCTGTCTCCTTCTGCTCCTGATTTGGACCTTGAGATTTCTGTCCGGTGCTCCTGTGCACAGGACCATGAGGGGTGCACCCACACACTAAGACAATGGGGATGTTCTATTGGGATCTCACCAAGGCCAGCTGGCCTAGGTCTGAAAAAGCATGGGATAAATCCGGACTAGCTGAACATAGCGGACAATGAGGAATACTGAGAATTCAAGAACAATTGCAGTGGGTTTTTGATCCTACTGCACGTACTGGCTTTGTGGGAGCCTAGGCAGTTTGAATGCTCACCTTACGAGACCTGGATAGAGGTGGGCAGTCCTTGGGCTTCCCACAGGTCAGGGAACCCTGATTGCTCTTCGAGCAGATGAGGGGGGGGGACTTGATCGGGGGAGGGGGAGGGAAATGGGAAGCGGTTGTGGGGACGAGGCAGAAATCCTTAATAAATAAATAAATTTAAAAAATAAAAAAAAAGCAAACAAGAACAACAACAACAACAAAAAAAAAAAACAAAAAAAAAAAAAAACAAGTATCTCTGACTCATTGCCACTATGTTTTATACTCAAAGTCAGTGTTAGGACTGAAGCATGAAATGTTCCTCTACTGGTTCCTGTGGCTGAACACTGGTACTCGGGAGGCTGTAGAACTTTTAGGAGGCTAGGCTTTTAGGATTATAGCTTGGGTCTGGTTTGGGCCTGAACTCACTCCCTGCTTCCTGACCTGCCCATTTGTGAGCATCATTCTGTTGCCATGCCTCCCTGTCTGTAATGATGTATATCACCATGATGGAGTCCATCACCATGGCGAGTGCATCACCATGATGGAGTGTATACCATGGCAGAGTACATCACCATGGTGATGTATATTACCACGATGGAGTGTATTACTTTGGCAGAGTACATCACATAGCAGAATGCATCACCATGGCAGAGGGCATCTACCATGATGGAGTGATTCACTATGAAGGAGAGGATTTTTTTTTCCTTAAACTGTTTCTTGTCAGGCACTTAGTTACTTTTCTCCTTGCTGTCACCAACACAGCCAGAGAGCTCTCTCTTCTCATGGATGCCAATGTTAGCAGAGCCACCCCAGAAGCTGCTGTAACATGTGCTTTCCTTTCCAAGCAGAAGATGCCAGCATTGTTCAGTAACATCAGCCCTCCTCTAGCTCAGGAAGGGATTAATCTTCTTATACGCTAATCATATTCCTTTTCAAGTATCTTTTAGGAGCAAACCCAGCCAAAATTGCTCAGAGTTGTCCAAGGAACACCCTGACTTCAGCTGCCAAGTCCATTTCCTCTTCATGGTAACACTATCATCCATTAGGGGATGACCTTACACAGGACAGTGGCAGGTGCAATCAACTTTCCTGCCACTGAGTCGGGTGCCTGTCACTCTCACAGGCTGATCACAAGGGTACAAATGATATCATGGTCCTGCCTATCTTGTTTCTTAGACTGACCTGACTTTTTCCTTGGGATTTTATTACCCGTGAAGTGTCACTGAAAATTACTCATGTTCTTTGATTTCCTGGAGATTCCCATACTTGGTCTTTTATTCATGAAGCCACATTTCCCCTTAACTACTCATTCCTTATTCTCTAGTAACTCTCTGAGGCTTTACTAGTTCACAGTGTAAATAGAAATGGGGAATGCACTTGCTACTCATAACTGAGAATGGATTTAGCAGAGGAGATTTGACATAATCATTACTGTGCTAAGAATTAAAGGCTGAATGCATCAATATTATGACCTCAGAAGGTGGGTCTGAAGGGAGAATTGTAACCTGAGACTCACACTGAAGACTGAACACATTGAAAACCTGGAACATAAACTATCTGGAGAAGTTACATCCATTAAAACTTTATCTTGAATTCTTATTGTTATTTCCTTGACAATAATACCCTCCCCTCCCTCTAAATGTCAAACATAGGTGACTAATGAGAGGTTAAGACAAAATTCAACTTTAGGCAGTGCTAACAGAACAGGGATGAAACTTCCATGCTATTTTTATAGAAAATATTAAGCATTAGTATTTACATTCATGAATAGGGTAAATTACGCTTGTAACAGTACCAAAAGGGCTTGTACCCAGGATTCTGTGTGGTCCCAGAGCACCAACAATTCTTTCTAAAGAGACACAGCTTCCCCTGCAGGGCATTGTAGCACACCAATGCTATGGAGATGAGTATTTGCAGATTTAACTTCTACAGATCAATGAAGGTCAATTTGATACCACTCACTTATTACTTCAATTAAGTATTTAAAGTTTCCAAGATACCTACATAGGGTTTTTATTAAAAATGATGTTCTCCATCTTTATTTCCTGTTCTCAGGGTCATTTGCTTTAAACAACACATCTTTGGATACCCCTAAAACATCAGTACAGGCATAAGATCGCAATAGGATCTCAAACAATTATAGACTGACCAATATAATGCCACATATTTTCTGGCTGCTTTATTGATGGTGATGGATTCAAAATGATTATAAGACTATTCTATAAAATCAAAGATAATACAAATTTCTGTGTGAATCTGAAGAAGATAGAAATGAACAGCTTGGTGACAAGTTCTAAACCATACAGCACCTAAGAGACTAGAGGACAAGGAAGAGAAATTCTGTGAAGAGATTGAAATAAAGAAAATATCAAGTTGAGATTGAAACTAAATGAAAAGTTCCATAAGCCAAAGGGGAAAAACTCACTAGAAGCCTCAGCAGCAGAGTCTACCGGGGAGAAGAAGAATATCAGAGTTTGAAGACAAGGTAGATGATTAGAACGTTCAAACAGTAAAGATACACACTTGGAGTTTGACCAGAAAATGTGAGATGGACAGAACTCCATTAAAAGACAGAACTTATGGATCACAGGTAAACTACAACATAGAAAAGATCAAATAAAACCAAAATAGAAAGTTCTGCAAATCTAGGGAAAGGGGTACGCAAACAGAGGAGGTCTTAAAATGGAAAACTGAAACAGCACTAGCAACAACAATCACCACCTCCCCAAAACTAAACAAAAAGATGACACAAGAACCTCCACAATAGCACTGTTTAAACAGTAAGTTCATAAAACAGTCTTGAAAGCCACAAGAGAGAAGCACAAAGTCGCACATAAAGGCAAATCGATCAAAATAATACCAGTTACCAACAGATAGTCTAAACTGAGAGAAACCATAGAATAATGTATTTTAATCTTTGAAACACAAGTTTCAATCTGTATTGCTATGTGCAACAAAAAATGCCCATCATAAATACAGAATAAAAATACACAACACAAAATAAAGGAATTCATAACCACTGAGCTCTGCATAACAATCAAAGGAATGTCACATAGTAAATGGGTCATGAAAATGAATGAACCACAACAGAACAGTACATTATTAAGTGAGCATTAACAAAGTACCAAACATTATAAAACCAACAAAATGCTAGAAATTAATACATACCTTTCAATAATAACTGTGAAGATAATTGTCTCAATTCTTCAATCAAGACACAGAGGACCAGATTGAACATAAGAATCTAGGACTTATCTACTCATTATGAGATAGATGATAGATAGATAGATAGATAGATAGATAGATAGATAGATAGATAGATAAATGTATCACTCTATCATGCTGGTCAAGACAAAAACAGCTTTCAGGTTTGGGAAACTGCATTTCCAGCCAAACAGAATTAGAAACAAACAGACATAGCCATACAAGTTATATGGAAAAAAGACTTCAAACCAAAATTAATCAGAGGAGAGGTAAGGAAGGTAGCTTCATATTGATTAAGAGGATAGAAATAATTCTAAAAACACAGACTTTGAAATTCTCTCAACTAATTTCATGAAACAATTTTTTCTTCTGAATATAAAGCACAGATTAGCCACAACCCAGTAATAGAAAAAGGTTTCAGTTCTCCAGTCTCACGAATAGATAAAGGAGTCAAGAAATAACTATCAGAGCTAAATGACACCACAGATCAAGTAGATTTTACAGAGATCTAGAGAATATTCTACTCATCAACTACAGAATACACATTTTTCAGAAACCCACGGAATGCTCTCCAAATAATCCAAATTTAAACAAAACAACAGAAAGTGAAAATAACATCTTATATTCTATTTGATCACAAGGGAATAAACCAGACATCAATAGGAAGGAAAGCTATAGAACATACACAAACCCATGCTGAATGATGGGGAGATTGGGAGGTAAATATTAAACCTCCTAGAATTGAATGGAAATGAGAGTACAACATACCAGAATCCAATGAGAGCAATTTAAGAGCAGATTTATAGCTATAAATGCTTATACTAGAAAGAATTAGTGGGATGGAAGTTGGAAAATGGCTCAACAGTTAAGATTTCTTGTACATGACCCGGGTGTGATTTCCAGTACCCACATGGTGGCTTATAACCAACCAAATATCCAGTTCCAAGCGACCTGGTGCCCTTTTCTGGCCTCTGCAATAACAAGGCATATGTGGTGCACATACATAATGCAGGAAAAAAATCATACACATGAAATAAAAAAAAACTAAAAATTGATATGCTCTGGCAAAAGTATGGAGAAACTTCACAGTTGTTGGGAATGTACTATTATGCAGCTATTATGCAGAATAACATGACAGGTTTTGAAGAGTTAAAAACATAACTATTTTATGATCCACTAATCCCACTCTGGAATATATATTGAGAGGACATGAAATTGATATGAGTAAGAGACATCCACATGCTCCTCCTTATCCCAGTGCTCTGCAGTAGAACCAAGACATGGAAATAATCATGTTCTTTAACCAATGAACGGGTAAAGGCAGTACAACGCATATATGATGGAATAGAATTCAGCAGCAAAAGGAATTTTTTGTCGAGTCTGTCAGCATGAATGGAATTTTAGCTCATGGGAATGGATTTGTGTGAGGAGAATTCTGGATATTGTGGGAAAACTTTAAAAAAGGTAAGAGCCTTTGTGACCTCCGTTTCTTCAAACATGAAGAAGGTATTTTCATGCAGGTCTAATGGATAGGAGTGAGTTCACTTCAGAGTACTCATTATTGCTTGTTTTTGTTATTCAGTTAGGCCTGTGTAGAAAAACATGTTTTTGCCACATGTGATTTGTCCTGGTCTTAACCTGAGTCATCTTTCCAGGCAGAGATTTTTTTTTAATTTTTATTTTATGTGTACAAGTCTCTTGCTAGGAAACTCAGAGGGTAGGACAACAAAAAAGAGGCCTTACACACAGTTAAAAAACAAACAAACAAAAAAAACCAAGAAAACAAGACAATCCAGAGTAATAATATGGGTTATTTAGTACAAGATGATAGTTTGGGGCTGAGAGACAGGGAAAGGAAGATTTGAGGTAGAATTCTGGTGACAGCTGGATTTAGAAAGAAAATACAAAAAGAAAAAAAACCCAGAGCTTTGTGTTCAGGGTTAGCTTGTATCAAGGACAGAAGTCTAGGGCAAACAGCATTTTTGAGAGATTCAGACAAGAACCAGGCTTCAGGACAGAATAATCACAGCCAGAGGAATTGGAGGAGACCCAACCGGTAGAGATTGTGCAATTTTCTTTCAATTTATTTATTCCTTTCCCCTCCAATCATGCTCCCTTCAACCGTGCTCAAGGATGAAGCTCACTCCCTTGCCGAAGCCAATAGACTCTGAGCAGGTATGACGCATGCCGCATCTCAGCAAAAGCTTTAATTAGCACGCACAGAATGGACCTGTTCCTTTTGTTCCTGTCCTCTGCTATGAGAACAGCCCGGGCCAGACGGTGTCTAGTCCTTTGTCATGGGTTTCAAAATGGGAAATCATGTGGAGTCCTGCCAGAGCTGTAGCAAGCACTAAATACTGGTTTGGTAGGCCATGGACTGGGTAGGTTATTTGCGACTGCTGCAAAAGTTAACTAATTCTGTGATTGTAAGGGATTATAGGGACAAGACCCTAAAAGAAGAGAAGTAAATAATACACAGGAATGACATGTAACACGGGAACTGAAAAAAATGGAAGCTCCAGGTTTGTGAGCATTAGGACATTTCTGGTATGTGTTCAAGTTCAGGGTTACTGTGGGCCTGGAAATGACCTAGCTCTCTGGAAACAAGAAGCAGAACACTGTCCCCACTTAATAACCTGTTCTACATATGTGGTCCTTTAGAGACTCAAGACAGCTTTGGTTCCTGTCCTGGAACTAACTCTTGTAGAGTAGGCTGGCCTCGAATTCAAAGAGATCTGCCTGCCTCTGCTTCCCAAGTGCTCAAGAGATTTTAAGTCTAGAAGTAGTTTTTATTTCAGGAACAACATGCTGGTGTGCATACCCAATTTACCTAGAAGGAAAGATACCTAGTACCATCTTGGGTCTTTTTCTAAGGATGGCTTTCAAGTTGTGCCGAATCTGAAGAGTAAGTAGCTGCCTACCCATAATTCCTAGACACATAAAATGAAGTGAGTGCTGAATCAATGTGCCTGCACTGTCCTACAGGAAAGACTATGAGTTCTGGGGTCCAGACTCAGGCTCGGCAGATTTCCAGGTCTGCAAACTTGGGCACAATGGCTCAGTTCACTAACCTTAAGTCTTTTTTAACAAAGGAATAGGGTCTCATGTGTGTCTTGACAGTATTCAAATCAATGCTGACAAAGCACTTGGCTTCCATTAAATGCTAATCGTTATTGTACTTATAATGTTATGACTATTATCTCATTTCCTAAATTCCTTTGTATACACAATAGAAGTCTAAACTCTTAACTGGGATTTAGATGTGTTTGGATATAAACTAGGAGGATTATTCCTAAAATCAAATGTTAATGAGGGCTTGGGGTGAAAGGGGATGAGGGATCACATTTCTGAGCTAACAGTGGATTCAGGAAGACAGTTTGTTATCCTTGCCAGAGAGGAGATATCTACACAGGCCCAGCTCAGCCAAGTCCAGCTGACTCAGCTTTACTAATACAAACAGAAGACTATGAGCAGAGACTGCGTGCCGCCACTCTGTGTCCATTCTGCAAAACGCTGCTTCTCCAGTTATTCTCCTGGCAGTGGGTATAACTCACTGGTCACTTGAGGACCCAACTCACGGAGTCGAGCTGTCTTTCCATTCCTCTTGTAGAACACAGGACTGTGAAAGGACACTAGGTGTCTGCTCTTCTCAAGACTAGGTGTCTGCTCTTCTCAAGGCACTTGGGCAGCATTCTTGCCATGAACGCTCGAGTTTCGGAATGGCTATGCCTAGAGCTAGTTGTGTTTCAGATGGGCTCTTAACCAACGGACATCAGTGAGGAGAGACTCAAGACAGAAGGGCATGGGAAGTCCACTGAAGAATTTTTATGAGTTCGTTTCTGGATACCTGGAGACGGTTTCCAGAGATTTAGGGAAGGTGTTAGTAGATGTGGCCGAGAATGAGCAGAACGTGCACCTAGGTCATTATTGTGTGGCTCGCTTAGAGTCCTTGTCTGGTTTTCTTTGGCATCCAAGGACACCGTCTTGGAGCAATATAGTTGCAGAGAGGGCAGGTTTTTCAAGATTACTATTCCCTCTCCTGGTAGTCTGACTAATTCTCAAACACCCATCCATATTCTCATTCTCTCTTTGCATCTGTGTGAAATTTCACATGACTATTCTACATCCCCTCACTTGTGAGATGCGGAAGCATTTACCCCTGGAAAGGAAGCATCATAATCCCTTTAGTAGTGCTGTTAATAAAGATTCTGGAAAGGCAGCAAATGTGCAGAGTCTGAAGGCATAAATTTAGTTTTTTGAGTTGGGCTCAGAGAACTGCTGAGAACCGGAAGGTGGGAAAGTGGCAGAGAGAAGATTGAAGCCATGGAGACAAATTCTATCAACTTTACAGCTCAGTTTGGGATCTGCACTAGCTCTCAATTTAATCTAACACAGAGACACACAAATATTTTTGGTGAGGGTATCTGAAGATTGTGGGGAGGGGGCTGACAGAGAGGTAGGGAGAGAGGGAGGGAGGGTCAACATACACAATACTGGCTCCTACACAGGTAAACCCTGAACACTTCATTTATTTGTCATACAAATTCTCTGCTGGGCCCAGATATGTTGAACCTTGATGTTTGAGGATGCCCTGTTTGTGAGATCCCTCTTCCAATAAACTGATGCCCCAGCTGTCAATCAAGATTTCAGAGGCCATCTATTCTAGGTATTCCCTCTCTAGAGAGAAGCCTAAACTATGGTCCCTTCCTAGAGTGGCCCATCCAGTGACTCACGAAAATAGGGATGGGAGCTACTTTGACCCAATCTAAACTAGCTCTGATGGGATATTTCGAGTTAGTTCATGAGCTGCCTATGGGGAAGCCCAGGCTGTCATCAGGCCTGTTTCCTAGCAGCTTGTCTATTGGTCCTATCTTTGCCTCTCTTGGTGGATTTATCTCAATGACTCTTTAATAAACATCCAGCCACTAGTCAGCCTAGAATGTAACTTAACAGAGAAACCAAGAATTGCAGATAACAATGGGAAAAGACAGAGAAGGTCACTATGAAAAGCTTTGTTCTGGAAAAGTCTATCCTTGTCTGTGCATTGTTAGCTAGAACTCAATCACTCAAAACTTCCAGCTTCTCATCTTAGGAATACTCAAAATATCTAGAACCCTGCATAGCTTACACAAGCTTATATCTTTTATGCAAAAAATTCAGGTAATTTCTTGCCCTCCTAAAGAAATCTCATAATTTTATCTTTCACTTCAGGTCAACAAAGATATTAAACTATCTCTCTCTCTCTCTCTCTCTCCCTCTCTCTCTCTCTCTCCTCTCTCTCTCTCTCTCTCTCTCTCTCTCTCTTTCGGTAGGACTATCTTAAGAAAACTCAGAAATATTAACACTAAATTATAGCCAAAACACACTCCCTTAAAATCTCCTTGTTGACATCACCTACTCTTTTGTCTTTGCTCAGGGAAGTCTTGTTCACTTTCTCATTTATATTTTATCATGTTATTGTGTTTCTGCTAAAAATCACTTCATATCCTTTCTTAGGATGAGTCAGAATATATGCAAATTAGTCATTAAACAAGTAAATGGGATCATGACTCAGTATTCCTTGTGCCGTAGCATCCTATTAGAAAGCCCCACGTTCAGCTGTGCGTCATTATGGGAGTACATCCATCTGATTAGAGAACAAACTGATTAAAACATCCAGATATGAATGACAGGCGAGGCACCTGTTCCTAACGACTGCCTGGCATAACGTTTGATTTTTCCAGACAGGAAATGGCAATGTAATTTATGATTTATAAAACGGTTTTTAAAGGCTACGCACCTATTTAGCAGATAAAATGTCATCACTCTCCAAATAACTGTGTTTTAGCCTTGGTACTGACTCATCTCCTGTGATTGTGTTTTATAGTTAACACTTGGGTGTGAAGAGGTCGCAGCTCTCAGCTACCTGAAGTAGGGAGTGGCGGCATTAGGTTTCTGGGCGATTTGTTCCCTTGAATTCTCTATTGACTGTAGAACAACAGCTTCAATATAAGATTTCAAGGTTTTCTTAAAGTACTGCAGATACATCCTCTGCGGATTGTGTCATGGTGATTTTGCCGTGAACTTCATAGATTCTGCGTAATTACTCGATGCCTGGTCATACTGTTTTTCCCTCATTGCTCTTGCTTTTCAGAGTGTTTCTGACCTGCTCATTTCATTTTTATCTTCAAATGCATTACAGCTGCCTAATCTGACTGCAGGAACAAAATCCTGTTGGCATGCAGGAATCTAATGTGGAAATCACGTTAGAGACTGCGGTTGCTTTTGGAGGAATTACACATTCTCCTTCTGATATTTCATACTATTATTTCCACTTTCCTTCAGTTGATTTTGCCCTTCTGAAGGGACTTCAAGTTTCATTCTTTCGGATCAATCCATTCCTTGTTTTTCAGTTAATTTTCCTGGGCATCTCAGAGCATTTCGGGTTATCTCTCGTTAGTGATAAATACACACTCTCTCTAAATCACCTACTCAGAAATGTCAGGGTGCAAGAGCTTAAAAAGGAAAGTGTAGTAGTGACAGAAACTGTCACCAGAGGGAAGAGACAGCCAGTAGAACAGGAAACGAATCTAGGCCAAGTCTATATTGGATGCAGGTTGGATATCTAAAGTACATAAAGAACTGTAAAATTCAAGCTACAAAACCCAAGTCGTGTAATCAATGAGTAGGCATGGCGTCAGGAATTTGAGACAGCTGGTCACATCTCCCTGTAGTCAAGAAGCAGATCAGTAGGAATGCTGGTGGTCCATATGCTTTCTCACTTGTCCAAGATGCTAGCCCACAGAACGGAGATGTCCAATCTTAGCACGAGTCCTAACCTGTTCTAGGAGCTCCCTCACAACTGTGCTCAGTGGTTTAGCTGCCAGCTGATACTAGATCTTATCACATTTGCAGTCAGTATTAACTATCACAGAAGAGGACCAGCACAAGAGGAGACAGGAAGATGAAGAGGGCCCTTAGGAAGGGGCATTGACAAGCACAAAAATAGTTGCATATATATATGAAAATGCCATGGTCACTTACATTATAATTACTAAAGGAGCAACCTGTGCTATCCTAATATGCCGTGCTGCTGTGACCAGCATCATTTTGTTCCTATTCTTTTATACTGGGGATCACAACTAGGGCCTTGTTAAGTGAGCACTCTACCACTAAGCTACATGCCTAGCCTTTGTGGTTTTTATCTACACTGAACGTCTCCAAACTAGCACCACGCCTCAGGTGTTTCCTAATGCTCTGTCACGAAGGGTTAATCTTGCTGCCATATTCCTGCCTTACCGTTCAGCTGTCGGCTTAAGCACAGTGTCTCTGGACAGTCTTTCCTGTACCAACATGGAATATTGCACTTAGAACGTCTGATGTTTTGAAAAGAGTTTTGATCATAGTGGTTTCTGTGGAATAACGTACTGATCGATCTCTCCAGGGTCTAGGAAATGCCATTTGTTAAATGTAAGTGATTGTTGTTCCTTTTATCTCTTGCGAACTTGTCTTCATCTCTCTGATTCCTGACCTTGCATCTGGCTACCATCTCCTTCATTTAGTACAGTCTAATACTCCTGAGATGTCAGAGCTTCTCTGGCTCACAGGAGAGGAAGGGATAGCCCCCCCACCACCACCCGCTATGCAAAGCCCTACAGAAGTGGCCCAGTCTTCCTGCCTGGAGTCCGATGTTATCTGCACCTGGGAGGGAAGCCTGCTAGTCTCAGTGTTCCAGAGGGGCAGGTTTCCCTTCTCCCCAGAAAAAAACCACCTTAAGGGAAAATCCAGTTTGTCAGTGTAAGTAGCTGTGACTATTTGGGATTTGCTCAGAGGCTACTTTACATTAGCAGTTTGATAGGATTTAGAATCACCATGGAAACAATCCCCTCAGGTTGGATATGGGGGCAGTTCTCCAGAAGTTTAACTAGCAGGGAAGGCACACCTTAAATCTAGGCAGGGATTCCCACGGGCTGGGGTCTTGAATGGAAGAAACCAGCAGAAGTGAACTGAGTAACACCATTCATCTCTCTGCTTCTTGACTGCAGGTGATATGACGGGCTGTCTCACACTTCAGCTGCCAGGATTTCCGCACCATGGTGGACTGCACCCTCAGACTGTGAGTCAAAACAAACCCTTCTGCTTTGCTTTCGTCGGGTATTTTACCACAGCAATGGGATAAGTAACTAACACAGAGGCTCAGAGAATTACAACAGAAGCAGGGATATGGTCTCGTAGCATGAGGATGTTGCCCCATTCTTCATGGAGCTTCCTGTCCACCTGTTCCTCCTTCATGCAGCTTCCTGCTAAGCCATCCCTTCTTGCCCTTATTCTACCCAGCAGATCCTCCAGTCTGCTAGCTGGACGTGAGCTGCCTGCTTTCTGGTTGGATAACAGTATCTTAAAGGGAATTTCCTTTTCCTGTGGGGTTATCTAAAGGGAAAGGTTTTCCCTAGTCTATGTTGGGTCACATGTGCATCCCTGAACCGTTTACCACAGTACAGGAATGAATCAGGACTCGGATTGGTCACACACAGTCTGCTCTCAGTCCCTTGCTGAGTGCTGTGGCTCTTTCCCATAGGTCCTATTACTACAATGAACAAGCAGGAAGTATATGTCAAAGTTCCCCAAAGGCAGGTATACAGTTTTAGGATTGAAGACGTTTCTGTCATTTGCATATTCTTTAAAATATCCCATATATGAATTCTGAATTACATAGGGAGAGCCTCAAGTAATAGCTACTTTTTTTTTTTGTATTTTGACATTCTTGTCTTCATTTTAGCACTTTTTATTTTTAGGTTCATGGTGTTTTGAGAATTTGATGAAGAATTTTTGCTTTTTTATCTTTACTCAAATATTTTCATTGTTATTACAGTTACAAAATGTCCAATGCGTTTGTTACCTTCCTGGATTGTGAGCAATCCTTTGGTCATTAGGAACTCATGAGACTCTCGGCGTGGGTTGCTGGCTTATGGTTTGAGAGTGCCCTGTGTTGCAGAGGAGAGACATCAGTCTCAGTTCTTAAATTCCAGCCTCAGTACCCACCTATACAGGATGACTGACATAAAAATTCTGATACACCGTGCTTCCGTGCTCCCCCATCCAACCTTCCTTCATCCCAATCCTCCCCCTTTCCCAAGCTCCCCCCCATTCTCCCCCTCTCCCCCCTCTCTCCCCATCTCCCCTTACCCCCATCCCACCCCACCCCCAAGATCTCAATTTTCTCCCCGGCAATTTTGTCTACTTCCCATAGCCAAGAGGACAACTATATGCTTTTCCTTTGGTTCACCTTCTTACTTAGCTTCTTTGGGATCACCAAGTGTAGACTCCGTGACCCTTGTTTATGGATAGAAACCAATTATGAGTGAGTACATCCCATGTTCATCTTTTTGGCTCTGGGATACCTCACTCAGGATAGTGTTTTCTATTTCCATCCATTTGCATGCAAAATTTGAGAAGTCATTGTTTTTTAACGCAGCATAGTACTCTAATGTGTAGATATCACGGTTCTTAGTTAAGGGAGCCACCTTAGGGTTGGCAAGAGACTTGAACCTAGAGTGGCTCCCAGATACCCAAGCCGAGGTCCCCAGTTAGTTCCTTGGGCAGCTGAGGATGGGGAACCTGAAATGACCCTATCCTAGAGCAATACTGACGAATATCTTGCATATCATCATAGAACCTTCATCTGGTGATGGATGGAGACAGAGACAGAGACCCACACTGGAGCACTGGACTGAGCTCCCAAGGTCCCGATGAGGAGCAGAAGGAGGGAGAACATGAGCAAAGAAGTCGGGACCACGAGGGGAGCACCCACCCACTGAGACAGTGGAGCTGATCTATTGGGAGTTCACCAAGGCCAGCTGGACTGTGACTGAAAAAGCATGGGATAAAACTGGACTCTCTGAGCATGGCGAACAATGAGGGCTGATGAGAACCCAAGGACAATGGCACGGTGTTTTGAACCTACGTAATGTGCTGGCTTTGTGGGAGCCTAGCCAGTTTGGATGTTCACCTTCCTAGAAATGCACGGAGGGGGGAGGACCTAGGACTTACCACAGGGCAGGGAAATCTGACTGCTCTTTGGGCTGGAGAGGGAGGGGGAGAGGAGTGGGGGGGAGGGGTAGAAGGGTGGGAGGAGGGGGAGGGAAATGGGAGGCTGGGAGGAGGAGGAAATTTGTTTTTTTTTTTCTCTTTTCTCAATAAAAAAAAAAGTTAAAAAAAAATTCTGATACACAATTCAGAGAAACATTTAGAGGGGCTCTGTTGAAGATCCCGCCTGCTGTTTTCTGTAAAACTTTAGAAAAGCATACAAACTCATCATAACTTCAGATTATCTCTGTCTAATGAAGACTTTCAATGTCAATTCCACAGAACTGGGAGACTCATTTAGACACATGTCTACTCACAAACTTAAAGTACTGAAGAGTGCTGTTTTTAATAATAACAGTATTCAAGTTGCCTTAAATCTTCTGAGAAACAAAACAGATTGTGTTTGAACTCATGAAGTTCTACCAAACATCTTCATCTGATTGGGTCAGAGGACTTCGTGCACTGTTTTCTCTGAACTTGGTTCCATTAGAAAAAAAATAATATGTGCAGGCTTGAATAAAGCATAACAGCACCTAGATGCTTCGTAATGTACAAAAAAATGTCATCAAGTTGAGTCACAGGGCGTGAGGAGACAGAAGTCACAGAGGAGGGAAAGCCAGGGAACAGACGTGGCGGTGGAGTCTTCACTTCTTAGGGGCCATAAAGGCTCAGTCTGAAAGCAGGTTTCAATGGCGTGTCAGAGAATCCACACAGAATTTGGAACCAGTTTCTCCACGCACCTGTTGCCGCCAGACTTAACAGATCTCACACACACACACACACACACACACACACACACACACACACAGAGAGAGAGAGAGAGAGAGAGAGAGAGAGAGAGAGAGAGAGAGACCTGGGCGAGGAAAGGGTGAGATGAACTGGAACCAACTCCATCATCTCAGGTGTACCTGGTCAATCGATTGTTTCCAGACTTTTCCAGGTTGAATTTGTTTCCCAAAGACACTGTAACAACCACAGACTGAATGAATTAAAACAAAATGATTGTTTTTATTTTATCATCTGTGAATGTCAAAAGTGCTGGCAGAACCGGTTTCCTCTGGAGGCTGTACGTTCTTTGACTTCATATATATATATATATATATATATATATATATATATATATATATATATGTGTGTGTGTGTGTGTGTGTGTGTGTATACGTATATATACATATATATGTTATATATACGTATATATACGTGTATATATACGTATACATATAACAATTTTGTAACCCCTACTCAGCCTCTACTATTCTACTTCATGCTTGGTTGAACTGTGGTTTACAAGAATAATTCACATGAGATCGTGTGGGGTTTCTTTCTGTGCCTGGTTTATTTTACTTAAAATAATTATCTTCCGTTCAAGCCATGCTTTTGCTCATGACAGTTAATGGTCACTTTGGCTGGTTCTGTTTCTGGGCTATCATACAGAAGGCTCCATTAGAGAGCAGTAGAATATTCAAATGCATGTATAATAGTTTTGAGTCTGCATGGGATATTATCCAGGACAGAGCAGACGTTAGGCTAAAACAAGGCTTTTAACACTTTTAAAAAGACTGAAATAATTTCAAATGTCATTTCTAACTACAATGGAATGCAACTAGAAAAAACATTAGGAGATATTCTGGAAAATTAATTAATATATGAAAATTCCAAATCCCTGTTAATTTTTTAAGAGCACATAAACCAATTAATTGCAAAAGACAACAGATTTGAGAAAGAAAGATTGGCTGAGGGAGTCAGAAAAAAAAATAAAAATAATCCATTGCCCTTACTCAGATTCCTTCTGAAACCTACCGGGCAGATGGTCTTCCGGTCCTTTCTAACAGAAGCTGAATGTTGAGTATTTCATTTCCTACCATGAGACCCACAGAAATGAAAACAGAGTCTAAATGGCACTGAGCAATTTCTGGCGACAGATGCTGCACTAGGTATATTTAGTAGGTGAATTTGTTTGTCATGTTGTCTTGTTAAATGTAGTGTTATCGCTAATGCCGCCCGTGAGTTTCAGTAGCTGAGACTGGCCCTGCCACTTGGACTGAAGACAGAACCAAGGAGACTTAATGTGTTGCTACAGCAATGGATTCTCAGGGAAGACGAAATGGAGAAGAGAGAGCGAGGTACCTTTTCTTCTTCCACTACTCATTTGCTGTGCAGCCCCTTCTTTCATCCCATTGTGCCGGCCTTATTTGTTTACTGGCCGTGACATGAAGCTTTAATTGCAGGGTGGTGGCTGGCCGTGTCTACATCAAAGAGCCATAAAAACAGACCTCAGAGCAATCAGCCAGAAACTGCTCTCCGAGGTGATGGCCGGTAAAGCCAAGCACAGGTGCTTAGCAATTACCTGGTGAGTAAGATCAATGTAGGCAGCTAAACCAGATAATGTACTCTCTGCTCCCTAATCTTCCTTTCCACTTTTAGACCAGATTTTCCAGTGAAAGCTGAAAAGCATAGCTTGATATTACTCCTCCTGCTTGTGTGCTGGCCAGACCCCCATACATCCATGTATCTGTCTTTGTCATGTTGACCACGACGCATCTCAACATCCGTGTTAAAGGCATCTTTCTCATTTTAGTCAGGAGCAGTTGAGTAGCTTGACTGTGCACTACTTTGGATTCATCAAAATTATTATTAAACATGCTCTGGCATACATCTAAGGCATGGTTGTATACTAAAAGGACATTTCAATCAGAACACCTGTTATAGCTAAGACCCCAGGCTAGGTAAAAGCGGTAACAAGACTGGCCAGTTAACCAGTAGCGATGGAAGTCAGCTGGTTGTTATGGAGTAGTACTTTGGTACACTGTGAAGATGTGTTGCTCTCATTGATTTAATAAAGAGGTAATGGCCAATAGCTAGGGAGGAAGAGGCTCGGTGGCACTTGGGGACAGGGACAAAAAGAGAGCATGGGATGAAGAAGGGCAGAGTTTGGAGGAGATGCAAAGAGAAGCGAGATGACCTTGCCATGCTGAGAAAAGGTACTGCTATGTGGTAAAACATAGGTAAGAAAATAGGTTAATTTAAGATTTAAGAACTAATTAATAACAAGCCTAAGCTATCAGCCGAGCATTTATAGTTAATAATATTGTCTCTGTGTGGTTATTTGGGAGCTGGCTGACAGGACAGGTAAGTCTGCCTACAACTCATAGCAAACCAAGATGGCGAAACACAGAGAGAGAGAGAGAGAGAGAGAGAGAGAGAGAGAGAGAGAGAGAGAGTTAGTGTGGAATGGGAAGATGGTTAGCAAAGCAATCGATGCCTAGAGTATCAAGAAGGATAATCAACATGAGAGGACACTAGGGAAATGACTTACAGAGTCTTGAGGTTACTGAAAAGGGAAATGGGCATGGTTTTGTGTTTACTTATTAGCTACTCATCTTACACAGTCACCTAAATGGACCCTGGTAGGAAGCACAAGGGAGAATGTTGTAGGCCACAGACGTGGTTAAAGCAGCTTGCAGGGAGCACACATTCTGGTCCTCAGTCACAGCTCACATTGGAGCCATGCAGGAGTGTACCATCTTGATGTCAACACTGCAACAGAAACTATGGATGTTTCAACCAGTCAAGATGTCCTTCTAGACCCTAAGGAGTGGGCACTTGGTAGACTCAGTCATGCGCTTCTCCTAGTAACTGGGCAAGAGGAAGAATGTCACTTGGAGAATGAAGGAATACTGAAATATAAAGAGAAAACTAAACACAGATGTATATGAAACAATTATAATATGCCCTCTAAACCCAGAATAGGACTAATTCTAGTGAATTAAGCAAACACATTTTGTAACTGGGTCTACAGATTAAACAAACTCCTCAAACACCTGAAAATAACCAGGAAAGCTTTGGACTCCAGACAAGATACCCTCAAGTTGTTTACTTAGCAGGCAAATGGAGAAAGAGGAGGAGTCAACAGAGAACTAGGAAGTGCTGGCCAGGAATGGTGGTTTGCTTGAGAATGACACCCATAGGCTCCAAGATTTGAATGTTTTCTTCCTAGTTGGTAGAACTGCTTAGGAAGTATTAGGAAGTGTAGCCTTGTTGGAGGAGATGTGTTGTCACAGATGACTTTGAGGTTTCAAAGGCCCACACCAGGCCGAGTCTCATTCACTTTATATCTCCTGTTGGTGGATCAGATGTGAGCTCTTGGCTACTGATCCAGCGCCATGTCTCTCTGCCACCATAATGGTCATGGAATAACCCTCTGAAACTGTAAGCAAGATGCCAATTGAATGTTTTCTGTTATAAGTTACCTTGGTCATGTGTCTCTTCTTAGAAATAGAACAGTAACTAAGACATCAATGTTCCCCAGAAAAATGATATATGTGTATACAAACTTTAGTACTATATGTTATCAATTATATACTGATGTGTGGCATATCTAAATGTCACAGAAACATTTAGAACACTGCATAATTAAAGTCAAATTGACATATACAGTTAAGCACAATGGGAGTTATATTGGAGAAGCAGCTACCTTAAAACAACCTTCTGAGCTGTGATTAGTTTATAAACTAGTCACACAACTGGAATGAGAAGTAAGAAAATAAAAAGATTCAAAACAGTGCTCTTGGATGTTCCCATTGCTTACCAGAACATATAGTTTGCCTATTCACATTATTCATGAGCACAAAAGTCTAACCAATAATTATATTTTATCATGTGACTATCTCTCTGAGACCCGAAGCTATATGAAACTGTGGCAATCCAGAAACTCTTAGCTGTTTTGTGTTCCCATGAGCCCAACTGAATGTACTTGGATGTAGGCTAAAGAACTGGGTGTGGGGGAATAGGTTGCTACAGGTTGCTCCAAACCACATTTGGTGATGGTGATGATAATGATGGTGTTGGAGTGGGTGTTGGTGGTGAATGGGATATAATGAGAAGAAAGAGGAATGGGAAAGAGAAAGGAGGTAGAGGGAGGAACAACAACAGACTGACAAACAATAATAATAATAAAAGAATACTTTGAATGAACTCAGATCCTGTAGGGTTTCAATTATGAATGAAGAACCCCAAGCAACAGTACACTTTAAATTCTAATACTGAGAAACAAATATGTTATTGAATATTGAACATATTTGCATGACTCCAGTGCATGCATGAAGATTGCAGTGTATGAGAACACAAGCACACGTGTGTGCAGCTGAGAAAAAGAACCACAGCTGATAGGCTGGTCAGACAGCTGCTCTAAGTTGTAGCCCAGCTCTTGAGAACTTGGATTGAGACAGTCTTTATAAGCACTCTTGCTAATATGAGCTTTAGCAATCACCTGCCTGTCTAATGTCCAAGTGGCCTTCCATTCTCTGAGAACATAAGGTCTTCTTCGGTCACAGGCTTCAGTCACAGGCTTCAATAGCTATTTAAGAGTGGTTGCTTACAGAGCAATCCCTACATCTGTAGATCCCAGAGGATCTACATATTCAGTGATCTGTTAAAAATACCTAAATTTATCTATCACATGGGAAAATGCATACATTATTTCTCTAAACCAAAGACCATTCCATAAGGAGAGTGTCAAAACTGTCTTTTTCTCAATGGACTTACACCAAAGCATCCCATCACTCTTTTATTCCAAAACCATTCTGAATAGTCAGTTATGAAACTAACTACATCATTAAGCAGGTGTCAACAATAGAATATAAGGAAGACTCCTAACTGATTCATTTAGAACAATATTTTAAAAATATATTTCATATTCAAAGCCAAAAATTCAAAGGTGTATCACCAGCAATATTGTCTGACTCCCTATTTGTATGAAAGAATGCCAGGTTTTGGCTTCCTAGAGAAAAATTCAGATAAGTTTCAAATATCTACTAAGTATTGACTAACTTCATGTACCTATGACTCATTGTTAAGAAAAATCTGTGTGAGAGAGAGACAGAGAGAGAGAGACAGAGAGACAGAGACACATGGGGGGGGAGAGAATAGGTCTCTGTCTACATGTAAACCATTCATCTGTACACAGGTATTTGCCAAAGCCAGAAGTGTAAATCAGATTCTCTCTAGAGCTAGAGTTATAGACAATTGTGAAATGCCCAATTTGGGCTAAGAATCCAATTCAGGTTCTCTGGAAGAGTAGCAAGTGGGCCATCTTTCCAGTCCCAACTGTGAGGAAAATTTGTTGGGGTTGGCGGGGTGGCATAAAAGATGACAGAAAAGTGAGCTAAGACAAAGGACTTAAAATCTTGTTTGAAGTGTGTATCTTAGTGTGCCACACATATATAGTATCAGGACAAAGGACATGTAAACCTCAAGAATTCTGGGAGTTTGAGGAGAACGGCTGTAGAAGAAGTCTGTAGTTGACCTGAATGAGAATGACCTCCATTGGCTCATAGATCCGAGTGCTCAATCCCCAGTTGGTGGAGCTGTCCACCTTGTACATAAGGATGTGAACTCTCAGCTATGGCTGTCTGTCCTGCCTGGATGCCATGATGCTCCCTGCTGTGATGGTTATAGACTCTAACCCTCTGTGACTATAAGCCCCATTAAACTCTTTCTTCTGTAAGTTACCTTGCACATGGTGTCTCTTCACAGCAACAGAAAAATAACTAAGACAGAGAGAAACAGCAGATAATAGTGGGAAAGTATTCATGAAATAGTCATGGAGCTTCCATTGGGATTTGCAGAATAAAACAAGAGGAAGATACACGATGAGAAACATGGGCTAGGATGCCAAGCAGGGTCAAGAATCATAGCATGAAAGTGAAGAAGAAACCAGGAGGCAGGCTTGTTATCAGACAAAATGTGCCCTGGCTAATTGAGGCTTCCTGCCTGAAAACGGAGGGGATAGGTGTACTATATGGTGTAGATGATAAAATGTATTCTGAGGTCCTATGTCCTTACAGAAGGCAAACAGGTGGCAGTTCAGAGTCGCTCATGCACCCAGAAACAGAAATTGTTTTTAAAACTGCCTGAGTCATGTCTGCAAAGGTCTCAGAACAAAGGATCTGGGCGGCATGAGTCACCCTGACACTGCATGGTCTGGGGACATGTTCACCAGCTTGGGATCGGAAGATATGGACTCGCAGCTGCTCACAAGCTGTGTGATCCTAAGAAACCTTCACAACCCAAGCAAGCATCTGCCTCTCGAAAGGATGTATGATCTGTTCTGTTGATAGGAAAAATGACCTGTTAAAGCCATCTGCATGACTGTGCAGTACGCAAATGCAGATGTGTCACCGGTGTGCCCCACATTACTATCGGGAAGCATTTGAGGCAACTTCTAAGTGTATAAAGGATACAGAGATAAAAATACAGAGAACAAAATTTCAGTTTCTCAAGCTCTAACACTCATGGTGTGTTATTGACTGGAGTGCACACATACACTCTGTGTGTGTGTGGGCATGTGTGTTTGTGGGAGAGACAGAGGGAGAGAGACTTTATAATAATAAAAAAGATCAAGTGAACACTATCTTCATCCTAATTTTCCAGATAAAGAAAGTACAGCTTGGAGAAGAAATTTAGATGTTCACAAAGCAAGGATAAAGGCAGACTGGAAACCTACCGTGTGCCTCTGCTGCAAAGAATTAGCTCTCATTACATCATACTGCTTTTCAGAACTCAAATAGAAAATTTAAAGTAAGACAGGAATGAAAGGAAGAGGTATTGGGTACAGAATCCTGGATGCTTGCTATCAGCAAGGTACAAATTAGACTCTGAATTTTAAATAGAAAAGAGAATATGATCAGCTACATAATTTACAGTGTAAAGATAAAATTAAACAGATTGCTACAGAAAAGTAGGGTTTTTTTCCCCCTAATAATAACCTTGGAAAGGAATGTCTCCCAGGGGTGGGTTCTCACCACTTTCAATCCCATGTACATCTTCATTACCAACGTCCTTTTTATAGACGTGGCGAGGCATATCAGACAATGTCGCGTTATTATTAGTGCGTATGTAACAGAATGTTAACGTTAGTTTTAACCAAGATAGAAGTGTGGTGGCCTAGAATTTCCAAATCTAGATCACTACGTCCACATATGCCATCTCCTCCCATTCTCCACCAGATCAATTACATCAACACTTGGCAGAGAGGAAGGCTTATAGATGGGTCTGTTTGAAAGGATGGTTGTAATGCTAGGTTTCACCTCCACCTCAGAGGGTAGATAGGTTGCTATGGTCCTGGAAGGATGGGCTGTCACCTCCTCCACCTTAGACCTACTGAGAAAGTGGTGTTTAGTGTAATCTGGTACATCCTCATGTGACTTTTTCTCTTTAGGATTTTGATACAAAATACAAGGAAGAAGAATCACATTTGCTGTGTTACGTTGAGGTGCCAGCCGAAACTGAGATGGGGGTGAATTGAAAGGAGGGCAGAACAGATGAGAATAAAACCAGCCACTCCAATGAATAACAGTCTCTGAGATCAGAATCCTTCATGTCACTTTCAGGAATTAAAGAGGAAAAAGGCACAGGTAGCTGGCCATAGCAATAGTAGTGACTCAGGTCTGCTGGTTGCCAAAGTCTAAGTGGAAAACGGTGTTCTTAGTGACCCAAAGAGCCTTGCAGAAGACAACAGAGGATACCTGGCCAAGCAGAGCAATGCCGTGTAGACTTAGCTGGGAAGACCTCAGGGCACAGCTGCACATTGGGGGGGGGGGGGGTTTGCTTTCCACATGCCCCTCTCAAGGAAGGATTGCAGACAGGTGATAAGCACTTAATGCTTACTATGTAGCGAGCTTGATCTCCTGAGAAGTGAGAAGACAGCACACATTTCAATTCCAAATGGAGAACATGCCAAGTAGAGAGAAGGACCCTGTGCCAAAGAACCAGCACTGCTCTGCAGTCTTCCCTTAGAAGGTCTGTGTAATGGTTTCTTCTCGAGAGGACATCAGGATCTTAGAAAAATGTGTATTCCAGTATTAGGTAAGCTGAGGTACACTCGAATTATAGAGTTTATTTGAGTGAACAACAGCTCGTGAAAGGGTGCTTGCTCAGAACTGAAAAGGGTTCAGGCACTCCTTTGAAGAAACGTAAGAGCCGGGCAGTGGTGGCGCACACCTTTAATCGCATCACTCGGAGGCAGAGGCAGGGGATCTCCATGAGTTCAAGGCCAGTCTGGTCTACAGAGTGAGTTCTAAGACAGCTAGGACTGTTAAACAAAGAAACCCTGTCTCAAAAAAACCCAACAAAACATAACAAAACCAAAGATGCACAAGCAAGCGTTATAGAGAGAATGTGGATGCTGTAGAGAAAAGAACTCCCAGTGTGTTCCGGGTTAAGCTTGCCTTACTTGTTCTACTCTGTTGGAAAATCCCTAGGCATGTAATTATAAGCTTGCCAGCTGCCTTTGCTCGGTGCAAGTTTGGTTGAGCTTTTTCCTTAATATAGGCATTTATAAGAAAGGGTCCAAGTTAAGTTTATCTTATGTCTGCAAGTCAAAACTTAAGGTCATTTGTAAGGCTGAAATGGCTTTATCTGCTCTAGGCTTTCTGAAACTTGGTTTTCAGTTTAATTTTCTTTAACACATACATTCAGGTCTGGCTCAGAGAGGCTCTGCTATTGATTGAGGATGTTCTTTTCTTTGACATTGGGAAAAGGAGAGACACAGTATGAGCTCAGATGAAGGCCTCAGGTGGTGCCTCTCGGCCCTCCTTCAAGATTCTCTACAGTGCCCAGCTTTCATTTCCCCCCGGTAGAATACTGGGTCTGCATCTTCCTTTACAGACTTCTAGTCTTGATCCTTTGTTCACTTCTGCAAAGCCTTCCATGTTGTTATTTTGACCTTTGTAATGGGCAGTAATTGAATTGTTGGCTGGTATGTTTCCATTAATGTCTGCCTTCTAGCAGAGCATTCCACGGGGCCAGATGAGACCCCAGAGCCCCTCTAAAGCAGTGCTCTGAAACTCATTAATTTGTCTCTCAATTTTAAGTCTTCTGCTCTTTTTGCTGAGCTAGAAAAAAATGTCTTCCATGAAAGCCACTCAGCTCTGTGTTATCCAGGGCCAAGGGCAGGAACCATGCCAGAGCTGTTTGCAGATTGCAAAGCTTTTCACTTTGGCCCAATTTGACTCTTGAGTTTGCATGAGCTACCCGATACTTTGTGAAAACTACTCTTCTAGTCCTGCCCTGGTCCAGACTTCCTGAACACTGGATATAATGCCCATATGCTGATCTTTTTCTTTCCCTGAGATTACAGCTTACTAACAAAAGTCATCACCAATCCAATGGCCCTCTTTCATTCCTGGCCTATAATTGAGAGGACACCATAATTCTTAAGAGGGATTTTAATCACTGCCAAGTGTCACTCACATACTAACACTAGGACTCTTTCTATCTCATTTTTTGTCCTCCCCTCTCTCCGGACACAAAAGACTTTGCCTTCTTGCTTTTCTGAATCACACTATCAAAGCAATCAAATGAAAATCATGTTATCGTGGCAAAACCATGGATAGATATCTGTTGAATGAGCTGTGACTTCTGGAAGACAGATTGCCTTGTTCTTTAGCTCAGAGAAGGAATTTAGAATGTCCTAGCTTCCCAGATTCTATTTCGACTATATAAAGCCAAAATCAGCTATCCGGTATTAGCTATGTATTTGGGTGACATAACAGAATACTTGTGAGAATCGACTTAAGAAATTAAAGATTTATTCTGGACCATGGTTTAGGGCATATAGCCCTAAAGGAAGGCATGACAACTGGGGGCCCATACTTGGTGGCTGGAGCTTGGAACATTCTTGTTTTATTTTAGACAATGAAGCAAAAGAATAGAAAGTCCCCGAGTCCTGAGCCATGGCTCTTCTTCTTCCACCTATACCCTATGCCCCAAAGGTTCCAGAATATGCCATTCAGTTACAGGCCAAGGATCTTAGTACATGAGCCTTTGGGGGACATTTTATTTATGAAATGCTCAGATAACTTTTGTTGGAGACCAAAAATGGGACAACAGAATAATGACTGGAAGTTCATATTGCTTATAATGAAAGGATTGAGATAAGAATTCCATCTTCAATCCTTAGAGAAATGCTTGTTTGCTCAGTTATTCCTGGTATAGACATTTGAATTCAGGGTCTCACATGTGCTAGGCTGGTGCCCTCTCTTTGAGCTACATCCCTAGGACAAAGTTACTGGATTGTTAGCCCCATGCTCAATTCTACATCATCTCTCTAAGTTGTATTTGGAGATTAAGGGTTGTGTCTTAGTATTATGATGGATTAAAATAAAAAAACAAAAATAGTCCCCCAAACATATCATTTCATTGCACAAATTAAAATAAGGGATACACATAATTTCAAGCAAGAGTTAAAAGCACAAAATACTTAGATATAACCTGGTAACTTTTTCCTTAATTTTCTATAGTTCTTATTAATTACGGCCAAATTTAACTTTAGTCTTCTGTATCCCAGTTTTTAGAAAGAACATTTACATCTCTCAGGTGATTAACAAATGTTCACTGGTGTTCCCATTTGCTTGCTGCAGCCTGCTTAGCTGGAGCTCCAAAGCTACACCCCCATCCTTAACTGCCTGCTTTAAATTTAGCAAAAAGAAATCACTAAGTTCATCTTCAATGTCCTCAATCTCTTAAGACACCGATTTCCCCCTTGCCTCTGCATCATCAGCTCTCCAAGAAAAGTCCCTGCTCCACCTTCCCAGAGCCTCAATGCCAGCACGCGTGATGAAGCAACGAACCACAGGCAGAAACAGGTGAATAGACTGTGATCCCATCTGGAAACGAGGCCCTGCTTGGCATCATCCTCCCAGTTCTCAGAACATATCCTTTCGGTATTTAATACGAATTTAGTGATTGATCAGTGTGGACAAGAGGCACGGAGGGACTAATGAAAACAGGAGACGCTGACTGACTCCCAGAGATACTGAGCCAGGAGCTCCTGTGAGCAGCAAGGGCTAGCACCTAATGCAGCTAGGCACGTCATTCTAAGGCAAGAGCCTTCGAAGCACTGCATTCTTACCCAGAGCATTTTCCACCTCCGTGTTTATCTACTAGTAAATGATGTCAAACACGGTTATGTAGCTATCACACATCAAAAATATTAAGTATTTAGCAGTACATTAGGTGCTGGTGGCCAAGCTGAGCTTATTTCAGGTTTTCACATGTGTGCCCTATAACTTGCAGTTATCTGAGCATTTTTCTTAGAAAAGATGGTTTCCAATTAGCTTTGAGTAACCTGGGCTTGTGTTTTAAACTTTTCCTATTCTCTGTCTCTCCTCCCTCATCTTTCTTTGTTTAGAACAGATATGAGGGGTCATAGAAGGCCAGCACTTCTCTTGGGTAACTCCATGCATACTTGGATCAATTTTCATTGAAAACAATAAGACATAAGAAAATTCACACACACTAAAAAAAAAGGCAGTTTTATTTCTTAACCCTTAATTCTACTTGATAGTGTCAATTGATAGACTTTGTGTAGATTTATTCTGTATGCACAGTTAGCATTATTAATCAAAGAAAGAAGAGGAGTCTGGGAGAAACAGGAACCGTTGGAAGATGGAGGGACTGTTGGATGAATGTGTCAATTGTCTAAAATATCCTCCTAGGATGATCTGTTAGAGACTTTAGCTGCCACTGGTTATCTTGGGGATGCATATGGTACCCTTAGCATTTGGTGGTTCTGCTTCTAGAATGTGCTTATGAAATGATCTTTGCTTTAATTCAAGGTGATAAGCCAATGACAAGAGACTTCCTGCTTCCTCAAAGACTGCTTCTTGAATCACTCTGTTTAAATTTCACTCTGAACGCCACTTTACACTGCCTAATGTACCAAGACTATCCACCAGTGCAATGCCAAGCTGTCTTTTGTCTAAATTTATTGCATAAACCAAGTAACAGAAAAAAAGTTCATAATTTTTATACTTTGTAATTAATTAGAACAATTGAAAGGATGTTTTTCTTATAATTCAGGCACACTCATAATGTGCACTGTGATGTACTTTCTAAAGGAGACATGCCACAGTGAGCCTAAGGACACTCTGGGCAGTGTCTCTCTCATGGTGGTCCCGAATTAGTGAATTCTTTGTTAATTCTATTATTTAAACATTATCATAATTCTCTTCAACATTTTTCAAATTAATTGTTTGTATGCATGTGTGTCTGTGTATGGGCAAGCATACTTGATTATAGTACCCATATAAGCCAGAATTAGGTGTCAGATCCCCTGAGAGTAGAGTTACAGGCTGTTGTGAGCCTGGGTGTTGGGAACCAAACTTGGGTCCTTTGTAAGAGCAATATAGATTCTTAACTGCCAAGCCTTCTCTCCAGCTCTCATATTATCATAGTGTTTTATTTGAGTTTTTTATAAACCACATGTTCCTTCAACCTAAGGAAAACCTTGTTCTCACTATTTCTCAGAGAAAGTCTAGAAAACTACTTGTGAAACTGGCAGTCTCTGAAAATTATCCTGAATTCATTGATTGTGATCTTTTTTGGATGGGACCTAGGAATCTGCATATGTATTTTGTTTCCCAAATGTAGGCACTATTGGAAATTCTGTATTGAGCTCCTTGTCTTCTGTTCTACTCATGGCTGCTTCCTCCAACTCCATTTTACTGTAGCCCTCTCCCAAGTGCCCATCTGTGATGGTTTAAATGAGAACAACTCCTTTAAGCACGCATGTCTGAATACTTTGTCCCCAGCTGGAAGTACTATTTCCAAAAGGGTAGGTGTGGCTGTGGCCTTGGCCTTGGAGAAGGTTTGTCACTTGGAGTGGGCTTTAAGATTTCAAATGATTGTCACCATTTCCAGTGTTCGCTCTCTCTCTCTCTCTCTCTCTCTCTCTCTCTCTCTCTCTCTCTCTCTGTGTGTGTGTGTGTGTGTGTGTACCTCCTACCTCCAGCTTTGGACATGAGCTCTCAGCTGTTCCTGTAACCATGCCTTCACTCCACCATCACTGACTCTCTGATATCATAAGTCCACTTAGATGCCATCTTTTATAAGCTGCCTTGGTCATGATGTTTTATCACAGAATTATTAATATACCATTACCTCCAAATTCTGTGGTGAACACTTATGCCAATATGAAGGTAAGTGTGGAACTGCCACAATGTTCTCATCATTGTTCCCCACAATCCTAAAATAAATTTAGAATGTCCAGCACCATGAAACATTAACCCCTCTTGGATCCTTCAAGAATCTCATCATTGTAGATTAATTTGCCCATTTTAAAACAAATTAAACCATGTATCCCACTTTGACCCTGGTTTCTTTGCTTCTTTGGCTCATCAAATATCTCCTAAGGAAGGAGACTTTCCAAGTGTTGGGGTCACTGCTTTGCACCTCTCTTCCCTCTGATTTTGCCCATTTGTCCTGACACTTTGACTTCCTACTTTTGTTTCTTTGGCTGTAAAACCTTACCAGTTCTGCTAGTTCTTTTTCATTTTCACTGCAACACCTCTGTCTGATTTTTTTTCTCTCACACTAGGACAAGAGCCACAAAGAGCTTCAAAGGATAAGCAGCTCAAGAAATATTAGCTTACTTCTCTTTGGTTCCATGATTTCCTAAATCTTAGCTGGGCCAGTTTCAGTAACTCCAGCTCTCTACTCCTAAAACAGATAAGCAGGTGGGCTTTTTAAGAAAATAGTATCTGAATTTTGTCATGCTAAGGATGCCAACATTTGATATAGCCATTGCATCATAATCTTAAACAAAAAAATATAGGTTAATAGTACCAAAATCAAGCCACAAATAAAATACTAGTGGCTATGATTCTGTAACTCATAACTAAAAGCCAGCCATTTAGTTTTTAGTCCAATTATCTATTGATGCATCACAAAAGTAAGTGATTTAAAACAAATGCGATAATTTCTCTTTGCTCCTAAAGCTATAAATTGGGAACTTGCCATTCCCATTTGGAAGATACTCACTGGCTGTTAACTGGAACTATGGATTACCCAATGGAGAGGAAACTACACAGGATTCATCCTTGGGGCTATCTTATCTTATCAAGGAATGGTGGCTACCTTCTGTGAGTACTTTATAAGACAGAAAATGTAGACTCCTAGTTTCTGAAGGATGGGTGAAGAAACTGGCATGGCATCCCTCTGCTGTACTCTATGGTTCCATGTTCAAGGACAGGACGCACAGAGTCCATCCCCTCAAAAGGACTATTAAAGTCTTTAGAGTCATGTTTTAAAATTTCTAAATCGTATATGATCCTAAATATGCTAGGGACCTTAGATGTTGGAAATATAATCATAAATAATGTGATCAAGTTTCTTCCCTCCAAGTGGAGACAAAATAAAATGGGGAAGTGGGAAAATTTGGGAGGAGTTCTTTAATTGGATAGGAGATGGGGAGATCAATAATGAAAGGAAGGAAGAGAGACAACAGGGTTTTTTAAAAAGTCTTAAGGAGCCACATCAGTTTATTAAATAATTTACCTAAAATCAAATTTAATACACACACACACACACACACACACACACACATCTTAAATTAAATAATACCACTTGGGTTGAGAATACTCTCCACAAGAGCCATATCTTATCTAACATAAGGCAAGAGAAACCTCCTTTTGAGTTGCAGGTCAGGGTAGTCCAACAGACTCCCAAAACAATATAGCCTACTGCTGTTGTTTTTGGTGGCCTCCCAGAGGCCCCTATTTCTAAAGATACCACATATTTCAGGCATGGATCTTGGAAAACTGCAACTGGACCTGACTGGAAAGGCTACTTTTGAAGGTCAATCTTTCATAGTATTTGAAGGTGCTATACAGGCTGCTGAGGAAGGCAAGTAATCAGTAATCCTATCCAGCTAGGATTCCCATGAATCACAACAATGAAAAGCACAGCAAGAGATTCCTAAAGGTGCAACAATGGTACTCTAATTGGGGCAATCATCAATAGCTGTCTAATTGTACTTAAGAGAAATCGTGCCTTGTACTGGAAACCTAGCCAACCACCTAGGAGTAGAAAAGTCATGATCTTAGGAGAAAATCTACTACCCAAACTTTACAAGACAACATGATTCTTTTTTTTTTTTCATGGTTTCTTTTTTTTTTATTTTTTAAATTTATTTATTTATTAAGGATTTCTGCCTCGTCCCCACAACCGCTTCCCATTTCCCTCCCCCTCCCCCGATCAAGTCCCCCCCCCCCCTCATCTGCTCGAAGAGCAATCAGGGTTCCCTGACCTGTGGGAAGCCCAAGGACTGCCCACCTCTATCCAGGTCTCGTAAGGTGAGTATTCAAACTGCCTAGGCTCCCACAAAGCCAGAACGTGCAGTAGGATCAAAAACCCACTGCAATTGTTCTTGAATTCTCAGTATTCCTCATTGTCCGCTATGTTCAGCTAGTCCGGATTTATCCCAGACAACATGATTCTTAACTGCATTTTAAAATCCTGTCCTTATATGAGTGAGTACATCCCATGTTCCTCTTTTTGGGTCTGGCTTACCTCACTCAGGATAGTGTTTTCTATTTCCATCCATTTGTACGCAAAATTCAAGAAGTCCTTGTTTTTTACTGCTGAGTAATACTCTAATATGTATATATTCCATACTTTCTTCATCCATTCTTCCATTGAAGGGCATCTAGGTTGTTTCCAGGTTCTGGCTATTACAAACAATGCTGCTATGAACATAGTTTAAATAAAGGACATTGAGCCTATAATTCGCGATCCTAGAGAAGCTAAATAAGAAGGTGAATCCAAAGACAAACATATAGGCATCCTCCTGAATATTAACCTTCATCAGACGATGAAAGGAGGCAGAGACAGAGACCCACATTGGAGCACCGGACAGAAATCTCAAGGTCCAAATCAGGAGCAGAAGGAGAGGGAGCACGAGAAGGAACTCAGGACCGTGAGGGGTGCACCCACACACTGAGACAATGGGGATGTTCTATCCGGAACTCACCAAGGCCAGCTGGCCTAGGTCTGAAAAAGCATGGGATAAAACTAGACTCGCTGAACATAGCAGACAATGAGGACTACTGAGAACTCAAGAACAATGGCAATGGGTTTTTGATCCTACTGCACGTACTGGCTTTGTGGGAGCCTAGGCAGTTTGGATGCTCACCTTACTAAACCTGGATGAAGGTGGGCGGTCCTTGGACTTCCCACAGGTCAGGGAACCCTGATTGCTCTTCGAGCTGATGAGGGAGGGGGATTTGATCGGGGGAGGGGGAGGGAAATGGGAGGCGGTGGCGGGGAGGAGGCAGAAATCCTTAATAAATAAATAAATTAATTAAAAAAAATAAAATCCTGTCCTTATACCCACAGATAAGTGTAGCTCTCATCTGGCAAGAAATAAGTTTCCCTTTGCAGCAAGTAGAAACACTTACAGAAAGCTACAATTGGTCAAAATGTAGCTATCAATGGTTCATGGCTGCTCAGCGCCAATGGACACATCTACAACACAGTGCCTGCATCTGAGGCTGAAGGAACACTGCAGAAGATGGGCTAGAAAGATGTTGAGGGTCAGAGGACGAGGAAATCTACTATGAGGTTATGCCCCTAGAAATGACAGGGAAGGCATATCCATAATACTTCATAAATATTGCTGACCAAGTAAGCCTGGAGTACTAATAATACCAACAGACATAGTGATGTAGAAGGAGGACCTCACCGAACTGCACCTGTAGACAAAGAACTCCAGACAAATACGGGTGACCGAAAGTGAGAGAGTCGGAGGCAAGTCTGTCCCAGGAATGTACTCCATAACTGGTTTTCCAATACCAAATTGTCAACCTAGAAATCATAAGCACACAGCAACACTAAGTGAACTCAGTTCACTGTGTGTGCGTGCGTGTGTGTGTGTGTGTGTGTGTGTGTGTGTGTATGTGTTTTGGAAAGCGTTGGTTCTAATATCTTGAAGGTTTTATTAAGGAAGTAGGGGATCTTTGCCTTGTGGCGTGAGATGAGTAGGTTTTAGGCAGAAGAATAAAGGATTCTTGCTTGTGCTTTAAAAGATCATTCTGGTTTCCATGCAGATTAAATAAAAGCAGAACATGAACTTATGTGAAAGTAACTAAGTTGTTACATCCAGAATCCATTCTGAACCGCAAGGCGTGGGGCTGGCTGGGAGAAGGAATGTATACTCTGACAAAAACAGGCTAGAAAATGGTGTACAATTTTTATTTCAGCAACAAAATGGATTGTAACAACTTTCAGTAAGATGGAAAAGGGGAAGGAAGGGAAAGGCAAGGTGAAGTACAAATATCTAAGTTTCCAAATATTAAAATTGAAATTCCTATTATGAACCCATATATGACAATATAAGTGGGCATATAAGCCTAAGAATTTAGAGAGAAGTTAATAGTAGTATTAATTTGGGCTTTCTTAACATTTAATGGTAAAGTAATTGCACTGGATAAAAATATAGAGTAATATACATAGAGAAGAGGAAAAAATAAAATCCTTAAGCATTCCTACTTCAATAAAGAACAATTAAGTTAGGGACCAGTGAAATTGTTCAGTGGGTAAGGGTGCTTGTCACCAAGCCTAAGACCTAAGTTTGATCCCTAGAACACACAAGTTAGAAAGAGAGAACTCTCACAGCTCTGTGACTTCCAGAAGCAGTGTGCACACCCATGTGAACACACACACACACACACACACACAGTAAGTAAGTAAATAAATGAATAAATGTTAAAGATCTATTTTAGATCAGAGTGGTACTTTGAGAATCTTAAACAGAAAGACTCCAGGTGATTCTCTAAGGGACCATCAAAACAGTCCACTGTTTGTTCTCTTTAGCTGATAAGAGAAATAGGCAGAAAGGATTACTGTGCCGCACATGGGCAATAAACAAAGAGCACTGTAAGAGTTGACATCACAGAGCAAAGGCACACTTCCATTTTAGTAGTCTCTGTCTCTTATGTATTTATTCAATCAAAACCAGAAACTTACCAAGACAAACCATTTCCAGGGAATTTACCCTTCTACCTGGACTGGAATGCCTGCTATGTCATGAATTTACTCTATAACACGCACTTATAAGATAGCATATTTTTCTTCTACCTCAGTAATATGCAATTCAGAAAGGGAAACGAAAGGTCTAGTAAGTATCCCCCCCCCAAAATAATTAGCTTAATGTGTAATCAAGAAAATCAGAACGAAATCATGATACCATTCCACCTTCAGTTCATTGGGATAAACAAACGTATGCTATTTGCTAGTGACCATGGAGAAACAGAAAGCACATGTTGTGTCAGTGAACCTGATTTAACCATAATGAAAACAAACAAAACCACTGCTTAATATAACCAGAAATTTATGCTCCATCCTTTCCCATTCCTACCATTGTGTTCATCCACTGAAAAAAAATTTCTACACCACACACACACACACACACACACACACACACACACCTGAAAGAGTATTCTAACCAGCGTTACTCATAATCATAAAAACTGGAATCAACACAATTGTGCAGATGAAAAGAGATGCAGACACTGGTGGGATGGCTCAGCTGGTGCAGGAAAGGTCCACAACCAAAACAGGTGCATGAAATGTGAAATATCCAAGCGGCAGTGGAGGATGTTCCTTGGAGAGAATGATAGAGTTCTAATACATAAATTTGAAAAGTCTAACTTTACATTTAGAACAACAGGGGACAGGGAGGTATACATAATTTGGCATTTATTAAATTAATTACATATCATGTTTCATGTTAGCGTGTTGTGTGTAGATATCTATAGAAATATAAAAACACACTAATGAACTTGACAATATTCAGGTTCAATTTACAATAGGAGATGCCTCTCTGGAGGCAGTTATAAGATTTAAAAAGTACTTAGGCCAATTTTATTCACTTGCGAAAAGAAAGAACATATTGAGATTGAAATTATACACATAGGAAGGTTAACTATGTATATGCTTAATATTATTGATATTTTCCTTTATGTTTTGTTTCTTTAACACCAAAGGAAAAGGAGTGGATAGATGAAGACATTCCCAAGAACATACTCAAACAAGCATTTCTGCACATTAACAATAGTTATAGATGTTGAAAAAATACTAAAGAGAAAATTAAAATCTAGTTGATTGGGGCTCTGTTTCAGAAATTCAGTTCCAAAATTCATTTCCTCTTTGTTCATTTCCATTTTCCTTTGTTCTACAATTCAAGGCTCCTTTCAATCTAAATGTACCTATCTCCTAAAAATATGTTCTCAATTCATCAAGATGAAAAGAAACATGTATACCACAGAGATTCTTTGAGAATGAAGGAAGCTTGGGAAAGAATTTTGATGATGCAAGTGTCTTCTTGGAATAATTTTCTTTTATCTTAATGTAATGTTTTCCTTCCTTTGGTTGAGACCTTTAAAGTGTGTAACTTTAAAATTTACCAGAGACAATAGTTCAAATAAGGGAGCGTACACTAACTCAACTCCCTGGTCCATAAGCCTCAGAAGATTCAGGTATTTGAAGGTATTTTCACTGCTTCAGATGTATGTATCAGCATGGGGAAAACCTCCAGGAAGAAGATGGACTGACTCATTTAACTGTCTCCAAAGGGGAAATTGATAGGCACATGTGTGTTTTGAAGAATCTCCCCTTTTTTGTCTCTGGAAAATAGAGTATTGCTGAACTAAAGTCACCTCAAGACTCATTTGGGTAAGGTATGTTGTCTCTCAAAGCAGAAGAGAAGAACAGCAAATCCAAATGTCTTCTGACTTCCCACTAAGGTTTATAGATTAAGAGAGATGGAACTTCAGCTTCTACATCCCAACCATTCTGGTCTGTAAGTGCAGAGGAGCCATGTTAACCAGTTCATTATCATACAGAGCCACACACAGTCAGTCACCAGGCCTGTGGAAATGCCCTCTGCTTTGGTTTAGAAATACAGGTGCAGAGGAGAGGAGGGAGAAAGGGAGAGAGGGATGTAGGGAGAGACGGTGGGGAAGGAGGGGAAAAGGGAAGAAAGAGTGAAGAGGAGAGGGAGACAGAAAGGGAGGGAAAAGGAAAAAGAGAGGGGAAGGGAAAGACAGAACTTTGATTACTGCAAGAGATCACAAAGAGAGGGAAATCCTCCAATTTCTGACTCTGCCAGCCATGAGTTTTGTATAGTAGTTATGAATCCTAAAGTGTGACTGATGACCATGGGTAACATAGCAAGTTTAGCCAAGACAAGACTAGGCTTCACATACAGTTTGTTTGCACAAGGAGAAAGCACTGACCATCCCTTTGCTCTGCCTTATAATGTTGATCAGGAATATGATTCTCCTGAACTGTATAGCTTCCTTTAATGGAAGCCTTTCTGTTTCCCAAGAACACCACTATACCCCTCAAATATTGCAGAACTACAGCTTTCTTCAGGACAGTCTGAGGAAAAAGTGCTCTCAGAACAAAGGGCTCTGAATTCTTATCTTCAAAGGCACCTAAGGAAGCAATGGTCCAAGGGTTAGAAGATCAGACCCGTGATTTTCACATTTTAGAGCCACTCATCCTTCTAACTTTACTCATCTTTTGTTTGCTATATTATAAAACTACCTGATTACACCTGTCAGAATGGCTAAAGCCAAAAACACCAAGGATAACCTTTGCTGGAGAGGCTGTGGAGGAACGGGTACCCTCATCCATTGCTGGTGGGAATGCCATCTTGTGCAACCACTGTGGAAGTCAGTGTTTCGGTTTCTCAGGAAATTCGGGATCAACTTACCCCTGGACCCAGCAATACCACTCCTGGGAATATACCCAAGAGATGCTCTATCATATGACAAAAGCATTTGTTCAACTATGTTCATAGCAGTATTATTTGTAATAGCCAGAACCTGGAAACAACCTAGATGCCCTTCAATGGAAGAATGGATGAAGAAAGTATGGAATATATACACGCTAGAGTACTACGCTGCGGTAAAAAACAATGACTTCTCGAATTTTGCATGCAAATGGATGGAAATAGAAAACACTATCCTGAATGAGGTGTCCCAGACCCAAAAAGATGAACATGGGATGTACTCGCTCATAATTGGTTTCTAGCCATAAATTAGGGCCACGGAGTCTACAATAGGTGAACCTAAAGAAGCTAAGTAAGAAGGTGAACCCAAGGAAAAACATATAGTTATCCTCTTGGCTAAGGGAAGTAGACCCAATTGCCGGGGAGAAAATTAGGATCTTGGGGGTGGGGTGGGATGGGGGTAAGGGGAGATGGGGAGAGAAAAGGTAGAAGGGAAGGAGGGGGGATTTGGGGAATCAGGAGAATTGGGATAAAGGAAAGGTAGATAGGGGAGCACGGAACCACAATTCTTAGTTAAGGGAACCACTTTAGGGTGAGCAAGAGATTTGACCCTAGAGGGGCTCCCAAGTGCCCAACATGAGGTTCCCAGTTAGTTCCTTGGGTAGCTGAGGATTGGGAACCTGAAATGACCCTATCCTAGAGCAATACTGACGAATATCTTGCATATCATCATAGAACCTTCATCTGGTGATGGATGGAGACAGAGACAGAGACCCACACTGGAGCACTGGACTGAGCTCCCAAGGTCCCAATGAGGAGCAGAAGGAGGGAGAACATGAGCAAAGAAGTCGGGACCACGAGGCGTGCACCCACCCACTGAGACAGTGGAGCTGATCTACTGGGAGCTCACCAAGGCCAGCTGGACTGTGACCGAAAAAGCATGGGATAAAACCGGACTCTCTGAACATGGCGAACAATGAGGGCTGATGAGACGCCAAGGACAATGGCACGGGGTTTTGATCCTACTTAATGTGCTGGCTTTGTGGAAGCCTAGCCAGTTTGGATGTTCACCTTCCTAGATATGGACGGAGGGGGGAGGACCTAGGACTTACCACAGGGCAGGGAACCTGGACTGCTCTGTGGACTGGAGAGGGAGGGGGAGAGGAGTGGGGGGAGGGGTACAAGGGTGGGAGGAGGGGGAGAAGGGTGGGAGGAGGGGGAGGGAAATGGGAGGCTGGGAGGAGGTGGAAACTTGTTTTTTGTCTATGTTTTTTTTCTTCTTTTCTTAATAAAAAAAATTATTAAAAAAAAAAAAAGAAACACCATGACCAAAAACAAGTTGGGGAGGAAAGGGTTTATTTGGCTTACATTTTCACATTGTAGTGCATTAAGCCCGGATAGGAAACTCAAACAGGCCAGGAACCTGGAGGCAGAAACTGATGCAGAAGCCATGGAGGAGTGCTGTGTACTGGCCTGCTCCCTGTGGCTTGCTCTGTCTGACTTCTTATAGAAACCAGAACCACCAGCTCAGAAATGGCACCATTCATAATGGTCTGGGTCCTCCCCCATCAACCACTAATTAGAAAATGCTCTACAGGCTGGCTCACAACCTGATCTTAGGTATTTTCTCAATCGAGGTTTCTCCTCTGGGATGACTACAGTTTGTGTCAAGTTGACATAAATCTAACCAGCACACTGCACAACCCAGAGTAGGATCAATCTCATTCACCAATGTATCTTTCCCTAAAAGCTCATATAAGATACAGCATACAGAGTTTGTAAACCATATTGCATGGATGGATGGATGGATGGATGGATGGATGAATGGACAATTCAATGAACACTGTAAATCTTGGAGGCAAGAGGAAGGTCTCATGCCAGCAACCATCAGTACATGATCATGGGTCTGTCACCTAAGACCTCTGGGTCAGGTTCCTGAATGTTGAGTAAGAATGTTGTCACCTCCCCCAGCTAAGAAACTAAGCAATAGTGGAGAAGATGCCTTAACTGACCTTCACTGAGATCAGACTGAGGACTATCTTAATTGACATCATAGTACCCTCATCCAGAAACTGATGGAAACAGATGCAGAGATCCACAACTAATCACTGGGCTGAGTTCCCAGAGTACAGTCGAAGAGAAGGAGGAGCGATATGAACAAAGGGGTCAAGACTGTGATGGGGAAACCCACAGAATCAGCTGACCTGAACTAGTGGGAGCTCACTGACTCTGAACTGGCAACTGCAGAACCTGCATAGGACCAAACTAGGCTGTGAATGCAGGTGACAGTGATGGGGCTTGGGCAGTGTGTGGCAGTGGGACCAGGATCTAACCCTAGAACTGACTTTGTGGAACCCATTCTCTACAGAGAGATACCTTGCTCAGCTTAGGCCTGGGCAGGGGGGACTTTGATCCTCCCCCAACAAGATGATGGGACAGACTTAGTTGACTTCCCAGAGGAGTCCTTACCTTCTCTGAGAAGCAGATTGGGGGTGGGATGGGGAAAGGTGGGGGGAGCAGGAATAAAGGAGTGTGTGGGGGGGGACTGGGATTGGTTCATTAAATAAATAAATAAATAAATAAATAAATAAAATTTAAAAAAAAAAAAAAACTACCTGAAGAATCTCTCTTCTCATCCCTACCCTTTAAACTAATGAGAGCCCAAACTGGTTTACTGTCTTTCACCCTTAACAAGGTTACTATCTTGGATTGCTGTGCATATGTACATATGCAAATAAATACATGTACATGTATGTGCATGTCTTGTGTATATATATGCAAAAGCATGTACATATGAATTTGAGTATGTGCTCACATATGTGAATACATGTGTGTTTTTCTTATGTGTCCGTGTTTTAATGATTTTGTATTGGTGTTTTTAGCAAGTAGTTACTACTATGGAATGCCAAGTTATAAAAACCATCTAGTTTACTTAACATGATGAGACTCAAACTCACTCTAGGGAACTTCTTAGTTCCTCCCACAAGTGCAAAGGCCCTGTGGGCGCATATCTATTATATGTTCTGCTCACTGAAGTATCATCAGCTAAGGGAAATTGGTTGCACTGGCAACCATGGAGAAGCCATGCCCATAGAAATTAGAGCTAACACTTATATATTATAGCTTATTAATTTCCTTCCACATAGGTTGATACATTTATTGAAAACAATCATATCCTTATGTTAAAGGCATAATAAGACCCTTTTATGTAAGAGTAAATGAAGATCTAGAAAGAAATGACTTCCTTAACTCCCCACATTTATAGACAGTAAGACAACCAAGTCCCAGCCAGTGGCATCTAAGCCATGCATGATATTAAAATAACGGTCCTTCATTACAGCAGAGGGACATAGAGGGAAGTGACTCTATCCACAGGAAGATCTTGTGCTGTGTGTATTTATTCTTTGATAAAGGGAGGCCTCAGTGCATAGTTTATTTAGACTTTTAGCATTTAACGTACTAGTAACAACCCCACCAGAGGGTCACCAAAAACTCTACGCTGTTCCAGACTGTAGAGGCTTCGACGTGGGCCTTCGGAATATGTAGGTTTTGAAAAGCGTTCTGTGAGGACAAGTTGATGTGCTTGCAGGACACAAGACAAGGCTGACTTGGGGACTTTACAAGAGACTAGGGAGAAGCTTGGACTACAGTGACAAATGGCTTCCCTCACAGAGACTTGGTTCTCCCCAGTGCTGTACCCCTCTAACTCTGTCGCCGAGAGCTGTTGTGACTGTCATCTACTGATGTGACTGCTGGTGGTCGATCATAAGCTGGGATATGATGGGTCCCATGAAAGAAGATTAAAGGAGAAATGAAGCTATTATTGATCTATTGATCTCCTGACTAGTCCTTGGAAATGACTAGGCCACTATTGTCACTGTTCATTGATCATAGAAGGACTTAGGAGCCAAGTCTCATGTGGATGGTAGGTACAAATTTCACTTAAGAAGGAACAGAGAATATTTATGAAAATCATCAGTGGAAATCTGTAGAATTACATTTTTCTTGCCATTATTTGCCCCGTTTTATCATCTACATTTGCTTATATAGCAGCATTTTTTTAAAAAAAATAACAACAGATGGAAAACAAATAGATAACCATTTTCCATATGGCAGACTATTATTCTTTGTCAGATTCCTTAGCCAATGAACAGCCCATCCAGTACTGTTTCATCAAAGAAATGAAAACTCTTTGAAATTGCGCCTGAGGCTGAGGCTGGATGGAGCCCTCATCATGATTGAGAGCTGGGATGCTCAAGATAACTTTGCAGGCAGAAAGCTCTACTAATTGTATGTTTCGTTCATCTATTCCCCATACCAAACAATAAAAGCAGTTCTTATCCTGTCTATGCAAGTTCCAAGGAGTGAATGTGTAAGCCCCATTGGAAGGACCACAAATATCTCTGTAGCAATTTATTGAAATGTAGGCACTTCAGGTCCTATTAATTTTGCCATGTGATGTTTTAATTTATGTTCTTTATATTTAAGTTTTAATACATTTTCAAAAGGATTTTATGCAAGTTGTTTCAAGATCACAGGGATTTTGAGTGTCAGGCATGACAAATTCAAATTACCAAATTGAAAGGCATATTTTTTTTACATTACACTATATTTTATTTTCAAAGAACAGTACCAAAACAGTTAACTAAAAATAATAAGATCAGAACGAAAATTAAATTCTATTGACACAACACTTGGACTTTTAGATCCCAAATTATTCTCGTCTCCAATCTGCATTATGACTTTACTAATCATATAACTTTAACCCAAGTAATATTTCTTTATTATCATCCATCCATTCCTCTAGAGATGAATTTCAAACCACATAAGAAATGGATGTATGTAAGGACTCAGGACTTGCAGCTAATGGAGCTATAACTGGGAATTGTGGCAAGCAAATAGTCAGTCTGCACGAGCTATAAGTGAGAGATACCTAAAAGTTCATCATGCTTTATGCTTTCTCTGTTAAACACGGTATCCTTTTTATCCCTTCCAACGCCTTAGGAATATGTTCTAGCATGGGTGTGCCAGCATACAGAGGCACAAATAAAAAGCCTATCAAGTTTCTTTCATCAACAGTAGAGGTCCAAGAAGGCTTCCTAAAAGAGTCTGTGCACATTCCTGATCAATAAAGCATTATTGAGGACAAGATACTAGCTTGACAATGGAAAGCCCTAATCATCTGTAACTTCAACAAGAAATAACGTGTGAAGTATTTCTCGAATGGAAATTTTAAGCAGCCCGTGCTAATCTTGAAACGTTCTCACGTGGGACTCAAGGTGAACATCCACTGCGACAGTAAACTGTATACTGGCGACCATAACAGCAGCATCTAATAGTCATAATTTTTAAGTGTTAAGCATGTGTTAATTTATTTAACTTTCAAAAAAACAACTCAACAGCAAAGACAATTATATTATTTTTAAGAAAGAAATGAAGACCCATGCATGTTAAACAGTGCTTCCAAGGTTTGATGTCTACGTTCAACAACACTACTACACTGTGTCTGAATAGGAGGCAGATTTGTACCTCTTGGAAGCGAGGAGGAAAATTAGGCAATGGTTTTGCATTGGTTGCTACAGGTTTGATCCAGAGCAAGTGTGAGACACCAGTTTGTGCAAGAAAATACTACTTTAAATTACTTTAAAAAGTCATCTAAATGCACTTAAATACTACTTTTTAGACAAATTAGTCTTTCTGTACAGCTATATTTAAAATAAATATACAGCTGCTGCTGTACTTGCTAAAATGTATGTTCAATGCATCCAAGTCATCTTTAAATCTAAACATTTCTTGACAGCAGAGCACCGGATGGTCATGACAGGCACTAAACAGCTCTGTCTTGTCTTAAATACTTATTTTTGGATATAAATATATCATTTTCAAATGGAAAAAAATGGTAACTAAAAATAAATCACAGTTTTCAGGGTATCCAGTATCTTATTTCAGTTGCAAAAAAAGAGTCTCATAACTAAAAGCCTTGGAAAATAGCAGGTAAGACCCTTTACATCTGAGGGCATAGAACTGTCTCTGTTCTCTATAGCCATACTGGGTGATGCCACTAGCCTACTTGTGAACTGTAAGAGAAGAGTTTGAGTGCTTCATATGGAGTATGGATAGATTTAGTCTTCATATCTTTATGTGACAGAAATGGTCTTTTTTAAATATAAAAACTTGAATGCACGTTGAAACATTAGATCCTCCTCCCCACTGGCACAGAGAAATAGTAACTGGGCACTGACCTTGACTTTTGTACAGCTTTAACATCTGTCTCTGAGATGCAGCTTCCTTACTTTGGCTGTGCTAATCTAGAGCAGGGTAGGGATGTAAGCCATTTAGAATTACATAATGAGCCACGGGTGATGTGTGCACATTTGGAAGGAAGTCTGACTTTCTAGATATAGTTAACCAAGTAATCTCAGTCAGTCTACATACAGTGCGTCAACTTGGAACTCATCCTAATGCAGACTCCTCAGTCTGACACTCAGTGAGATTTTTCCCCTGCCTATTTCTGTTTTCTTTTTAAGTACAGTTATGTCAGGCAGGAATGACTTCAGTATGAATTTGACATTCTCCGATTAAGTCAGAAAAGTGATTAGCGGGGGGATGGGAGGAGATGATACACCAAAAATATCAGTGTATAGATGGAAGGGGTAATATTTCAAGAATCTCCTTGTCAAGCTACAAGTCATCACCTCAGCCAGAATTAGTTAACACGTTGCAGTATTTCCTTCTAATATACATGTGGTCACCTTCAGCCTAGAGTCCCAGAGGCCTGACACTCAACAAAGATTCCCTTCTCTATCTTCTGGCTTTTGCATTCTTTTCAATCCCTTCTTTCACAATGTTTCTTGAGCCTTAGAGGGGTGGTTGAGGCCTGTGTTCTCATCTGTCACTTATTCTTAACAACTGAACAGTTATAAGTCCACATTCCCTATATTCCTTGTGAAACAGAAGTATCTCTGATTAGGGTTGAGAGCTGCAATGTCTTAAGGTATAATCACAGAAATGCTAAAGACAGATGGTATTAAATTCACTTAACTAAACATCAGTAGGATTCTTATTTATCTTATAATCATGCCCTGTGCCATATTCAGAAAAAGGGTCGCATCCTATGGTTCTGGGGTACAACCAAGCAGAAAGACATGCATCTATATTGTTTTGAGGGCGTCTGGAACCCCCATGGCTGATGACTAATATGGAGGTATCTCATGCTTGACACTGGGATTTTTTTCATTTTTGAATACTTTTAAACTTTATTTCACTTCTCTTTGTAATAACACCCCAAGAAAAGCAGGGCAGTTATTGTCCTCTTCCTCACCAGCATCCCAATTACATATGGAAAATTGATACCCACACAGGTTTAGTATCCTTTTTCCAAGCAGGAATAAAATATACATTAGGATATTGCAAATTAGAAATCCAAAGAGCTGCTTTTCCATCTCTTTAGCTGACTTTCCTTTTCCTTTTCTTCCTTTTTTTTTTGCTGGCTTTCCCTAGGAGAAAGGCATATTTTTTTGTTTTCTTTCTTCTTTCCATCCTTTCTTCAAAAAATTTATACAATATATTATAATCATAGTTTCTCCTTTCTCAAAACTACCAAGATCATCCCAACCTCCTAAACCAACAATTCCCTTTCTTTATCTCTCCCTTTATAGAAAACAAACAAGAAAAATAAAACAGGAAGGGGAAAAAGAAATAATAATTTTTTTAAAAAGAAACACATGCTCACCCAACAAACTCAGAAACCATAATATAGAAACAAAAGACCAATAAGACAAAGAATGCCTAAAGAAGCAGTATGAGATAAATTGTCTTCAAAAATACCCTTCATTTTGTGTTGGCCATCTACTGATGGGTATAGAGGATGCCCTTAAGGGTGGTTTATATAGCAGTAAGATTAGATTTGCAAAGGAAAACTTAGTTTTTTCTAGTGATTGTCAGTTGCAGGCAGATTCTTGGAAGGGTTGGGTATCTAAGTCCACTTGACCCTTTCAGCTCTGAGATACTGCCTGGCTTGAACCCATGAGTGGTGTCACAGTCTCTGAGTTCCCATATGGCACAAAGATTCTTGTTTAGCATCTTACCACTTTTAGGAGCAGTGCAATCTAGCCATTCTGGGTACTCTCTGTTAAACTCTTATTTTTAAGTTTCTTTAATTGGGTTAGAAGATAGGTTTCCATATGGCTGTTCCATAGCCTTCCTTCTGCTTTGCTAACCCTTACCCACCACCTGTTCTCCCATCCTCCTCATGCCTCTAACCCCTCTCAGTATAACCGTTTTCTCCCACATGTTCCTCTTCATACTTCAAGTTCATCTATGTTCTCGTAGCCCCTAACTCTTAAGCACCCTCTCCAAGTGACCCTTTTCTGGTTGCATGGCTGCTATAGGTCCTTTAAGTTAAATAAAAAAAAAAAATAAGAGTCAAACCCAGGTGCTACACATTAAAGAGAATACATGGCATCTTTCGTTTTAGCCTGAGTGACTCAGTATAAATTTTCCCAGCTTCATTCATTTACCTGCAAACTTCATTTAATCTTGCTATTGACTAATATTCCATTGTGGATATAGTCCATGTTTTCATTATCCTTTCATCTGTTGAGGGATATCTACACTGACTATTTCCTAACTATCACGAATAGGGCATCATTGAATACAGATGTGCAAGTATCTCTTCAGTAAGATGTAGGTTCATTTGGTTAAATGCAGGGTGGCGTGTTAGAGCTGAGTCATGTTGTAGTTCTTTTTCTAGTCTTATGTAGGATCCTCCAGATTGATTTCCATAGTTGACAAGCGAGTTTATTTGTGTTCCTACAAGCATGTCAATGTCTATATTACCGTTTGTATTTTGATGATGGACATTCTGACCACAGTGAGATGCATTTTAAGGTAATTTTAATCTACATTTCCTTGATGCTGTTTTTACTAGCATGTCTCTTTATTATAACTTGAATTCAGGAATGGTGACAACTTCCATTCTCTCCTTTTCGTTTGAGATTGCTTGGCTATCCTTAGTGTTCTGTTTTTCATTATTTCTTTTATTTTGTGAGATTATTACATAATAATATCATTTCCTCTCTCTTTTCCTCCCTCCAGGTCCTCCTATATACCAATTCTTGCACTATTTCAAATTCATGACCTCTTTTTCATTAATATTGTTGCATGAATACACACACACACACACACACACACACACACACACACACACACACATTCCCAAATACAACTTGCTCTGTTTTGTATAATGATATACATACAATGTTACATATAATGTTACTTGCTTGTATATTGTCAGGGTTGAACATTTTTGCTTATTAAGAGTTGCTATGATCATGGTGTCTCTTCACAACAAAAGAAATCCTAACTAAGACAGAAGTCAAGAGAAAATGAAGGCAGGGCCCTGGTCCCACATGTACTACAATAGAAGCTAGGTAAAATGTAGCTTCTTTCTTTCCCATCATCCAGCCTCCAGATTAAGGCCTTTGGAAAGGCTAAAGTCATGTCAAAACTGCTGCTCCCACAGCCCCATTATAATCCCAAGATGCTAGCCCATATTTACATATATTCATTTATTTATCTCCTACGTGGCTACTTACGCCAAGGGAAAGATTACACTTCTTAGTACCTTGGTTGGCTCTACTGATGAATCCTAACAGTAATAATCTGATTTAATATTTGAATACATGGCTTACATCAAGCAGTTTCCTGACAGTTCATGTTTGGATTTTATACACCATTTCCACAGGTATGCCTCAAGTATGACAGCATTTCTTGATGATGTTAGGCTTAATGAAAGCCCTGTTAAATATTCATGAGTCACTGAGCTATCTCCTGGCCGCCTAATTATATTTTTCTTAACTGGCCTAAGTATCAGGATGTCTGTTAAGAACTTTGAAAAATATTCTCTTCCCATGACATTTTGTTTTGCACAGTAAAATGGTGCACTGGCTGTTTCTTTTGATTTGTGACATTTCTATACATTACAAAAAAGTTACTACCTGCTGGGAAAATTAGCTGGAAGACAGTAGATGTTCCCTTAAGCAATTAGAGTGTTCTGTAGGGTTATCCACCTAGAAAAGAGATCTCACATTCAAGTAAGACTAGTTAGAAATTAGATTTAATCTAAAAACTGAGCCAAAAACTTGTACTTCAACAATCTTGAAAATAAAGTATTGAGTACCAACTGATGAAAGTTAAAGCTAACAGATATCTTTGGTTCATTAGTGATTCTAGAACAATTGCTAAGATATCAGCTAAAGGAAACCTTGTTCTTGAAAGCTCATATCAAGGGAGCAAACAAAAGATATATACTCATGTTTAATTAAATATATATTCATTCACAAGACATCCATACTGTGACACAGAATTCAAAACAATTAAAAGACAAATCTAGGATCTTCCCGAATACCCAACCCCATAAACTGGATCCTGCAAGCTACCAGCCCAACCCTGCCACAAACTTGCCTATCTTCCTGCAACTTTAGTGGAACTCTGAAACACAACTTGCTCCAATACTGAGAAGACTTAAGAGGTGAGTGAACAGCCAACTCAAAAAAATTAGTAGCCCTCCTATATACAAATGATAAATAAGCTGAGAAGGAAATCATAGAAACATTACCTTTCACAATAGCCACAAACTACATAAAATATCTTGGGGTAACACTAACCAAAGAAGTAAAAAAACCTATTCAACAAGAACTGTAAGTCTTTGAAGAAAGAAACTGAACATGATACCAAAAAAATAGAAAGATATCCCATGCTCTTAGATAGGTAGGATCACAAAGTAAAAATGGCAATCCCATCAAAAGGAATCTATAGATTCAATGCAATCCCCATCAAAATCCCAAAACAATTCTTCATAGACCCAGAAAGCACAATGATCAACTTCATATGGAAGAAAAAAAAAACCCAGGATAGTAAAAACAATCCTGCAAAATAAAGAAATTTCCAGAGGCATCACCATCCCTGACCTGAAGCTCTATTACAGAGCTACATTAATGAAAACAGTGTGATACTTGCATAAAAACAGAGAGGTTGACCAATGCAATTGAATCAAAGAACCAGTTATTAATCTACACACCTATGAACACCTGATTTTTGACAAAAACTAAAATTATACAATGGAAGAAAATATGTATCTTCAACAAATGGTGCTGGCATAACTGGATGTCAACATGTAGAAGAATGAAAATAGATCCATACCTATATACATGCACCAAACTCAAGTCCAAATGGATTAAAGTCCTCAATATAAATCTGACCACACTGAACTGATAAAAGAGAAAGTGGGAAGTAGTCTTCAATGTATGGGCACAGGAGACTACTTCCTAAATATAACCCCAGTAGCACAGACACTGAGAGCAACAATAAATAAATGGGATCTCCTGAAAATGAGAAGCTTCTGTAAAGCAAAAGACACAGTCGATAAGGCAAAGAGACAGCCTATTGAATGGTAAAAGATCTACACCAATCCCATATCAGACAAAGGACTGATCTCCAAAATATATAAAGAACTCAAGAAATTAGACATTAAAATTCTAAATCACCCAACTAAAAATGGCATGCTGAATTAAACAGAGAATTCTCAACAGAAGAATCTCAAATGGCCAAAAGATACTTAAGGAAATGTTCAACATCCTTGGTCATCAGGAAAATGCAAATCAAAATAACCCTGAGTTGTTAATCTTACACCTATCAGAATGGTTAAGATCAAAAACACCAATGATAGCTCATGCTGGAGAGGATGTGGAATAAGGGGAACACTCATCCGTTAATGGTGGGATGGTACAACCACTTTAGAAATCAGTATGGCAGTTTCTCAGAAAATTGAGAATCAACCTACCTCAGGATCCAGCAATACCACTTTTGGGCATATACCCAAAAGATGCTCAATCATACTACAAAGGGCTTTTGTCCAACTATATTCATAGCAACATTATTTGTAATATTCAGAACCTGGAAATAACCTAGATGCCCCTCAACCAAAGAATGGATAAAGAAAATGTGGCACATCTATACATTAGAGTACTACTCTGTGGGAAAAAATAAAACAGTGACATCTTGAATTTTGTATGCAAATGGATGGAATTAGAAAACACTATCCTGAGTGAGGCAACCCAGACCCAAAAAGATGAATATGGTATGTACTCACTCATAAGTGGATACTAACTATAAACAAAGGATATTGAGCCTATAGTTCATGATCCTAGAGAAGCTAAGTAATAAGGTGAACCCTAAGAAAAACATATATCGACCCACCTGGAAAGTCAAAATAGATAAGATTGTCTGACAAAATTGGGAGCATGGGAATCGGGGGAGAAGGGAGGGTGGGAAGAAAAGAGGAGGGGAGAAGGGGAAGGGTGAGAAGAACTTGAGGGAATGGTATAGTCAAGATGAAGGAAAAACAGAGATGAGAGCAAATAAAGAGATATCTTGATTGAAGAAGCCATTATGGGGCTACGAAGAAACCTGACTCTAGAGAAGTTCCCAGGAATCCACAAGGATGACCCCTTCTAGGACCCTAAGAAATAGAGAAGAGGGAGCCCGATCTTGACTTCAAAAGTCCAGTTGAAGAGTGGGAATAATGAGAATATGAACAAAGAGGTCAAGACCAAGACCCACTGAAAAAGTCTACCTGAAATAATAATGGGAGCTTCCCAACTCCGAACTGGGAAGGAACAAGCATAGGACCAAACCAGTCCTTCAGAATGTGGTTGACAGTTGCATAGGGTGGCAGACTGGGGTGTCACTGGCAGTGACACCAGGATTTATCCCTACTTCATGTATTGGATTTTTGAGAACCTATTCTCTTTGGATGGATACCTTGCTCAGCCTAGATATCATAGGGAGGACCTTGGATCTTCCCCAAAGTAATGTGCCTTACCCTCTCTGGGGATTGGATGAAGATGGAGTGGGAGGACGTGTGGAGGGGATGGGAGGAAGGGAGGAAGTGGAAGCCTGGATTGGTGTGTATAATGAAAAAAGATGGATTTTTTTTAAAAAGAAAACAAACTATCTTCAAAAAAAGCAAATCTAGAAGACCAAAATACCAAAGAAAGAATGGTAGAAAATACAACATTTAACTGGGTCCATAGAACTAAGTAGGATCAGTAAACAAGTAGAAAAAGCAATCCAGACTATTCTAGATGGAAGGACTGACCTAACAGCTTTGATAGCTAGAAGTCTGAGAAATACTTGGAATATGGCATAATTGGCTGCCAATATGGAAAACAGAGTTCAGGTCAGATTTCCAGAACAACATCATGAATAGACTCTGCACTGATAGCCTTTCTGTAGGGTATTAGACTTCTTCAATAGAGGCTCGGTAATCAAAACCCTGCTTCAAATAGTAGCTGGGGGCAATATGGTCACACTGGAGGGGAAGGGCAAACTTTGGTCTTTGCCAAAATCCAAAAGCTTTGTGAAAATTTTTTTTACAATTTTTATTTATTTATTTATTTATTAAAGATTTCTGCCTCCTCCCCACCACCACCTCCCATTTCCCTCCCTCTCCCCCAATCAAGTCCCCCTCCCTCGTCAGCCTGAAGAGCAATCAGGGTTCCCTGCCCTGTGGGAAGTCCAAGGACCTCCCACCTCCATGCAGGTCTAGTAAGGTGAGCATCCAAACTGCGTAGGCTCCCACAAAGCCAGTACGTGCAGTAGGATCAAAACCCAGTGCCATTGTTCTTGAGTTCTCAGTAGTCCTCATTGCCCGCTATGTTCAGCGAGTCCCGTTTTATCCCAGGCTTTTTCAGACCCAGATTGTCAATGATTGTAATAGCCAGAAGGGATGAGTGAACAGCTTTCCCCGGCTCCTCCCAGATCACCACATTGTCCCTACCACTCAACTCTATACTGTTTAGAAAACAAACAGGCAAACAAAAAATAAACAGAATAAAAAGAAAAACAAAAACTACACATGAAACCCCTAAAAACATAAAAATTGAAACCACAATAAAGAAGAAAAGCATCACTAAGATATAAAAGTGTCCAAACAAAGCAATAGAAGACAAAAAATCTGCAGAAATATTACTGAATTCTTTTTGTGTTGATCAGCTATTGCTGAGCTTGGAGGCTACCCTTAGGTGTGGTTAATGTATTTTTTTTTCCTTTGCAGGTGGATGTCAGTTGGAGATGACTTCTTGGTTAGGGATTGGAACCTGTGTCCACTTGACCCTCTCATCACTGAGACCCTGACTGACTTGAACCTGTGCAGCTCCTGAGATACTACACTATTTCCGTGAGTCATTATGTTTGTCAATGCTCTGTGTCTGGAAGATACTGCTTCTCTGGTGTCCCTCATCCTGTCTGGCTCTTACAATCTTCCTGCCTCCTCTTCTGCATAGCTCACTGGGCCCCAGTCGGAGGGCTTTAATGAAGACATCACATTTAGGACTGAGTTCTCCAAAGTCTCCAAAGTGGAGAATTTTTTCATCTCATCATCAGGAGTCTGTCTCTTGGAAAAAAAGGAAAACAAAATGCAATCAGAATTTACTTTGGTGTTTTATAGCACATTAGAGTAACTGCAGACTACAATAGCTTATGATGATTTTCAAAATTACCTGAAGGGCCCAAAGCTCTCAACACATAGGAACGATTATGTTTGTAAGGATACGGATGCACTGGCTACCCAGATGGCTATAAATAAGCTTACACTGTTTACTTAGATAGTCCGCAAAATGAACTGAAATTTAAATATTCTTCTAGATTTTTGTGGATCACAGGTGTACAAAACACTGCTTTAGTAAATTCCATACTTCCATTTGAACTATTCAGTGTTTGTAATTACCTTATGGTTCCAGTGTCACAGAAACTTTTAAGATGTCCTTGGCTTCCTACTGTTAGTTTGCTGTGTGTGTGTGTGTGTGTGTGTGTGTGTGTGTGTGTGTACATGTTGTGGCATACATGTGGAGCTTAGAGGACAAGTAGCAATTGGTTCTTTTCATCCATCATGCGGGTTCTCAGATTAAACTCACGTGTTTAGTTACGCCTGGAGACAAGTGACTTTACCCACTGATTCAGCCTTCTGGATCAACAACTAGGTAACAGCCCCCAGGATCATATCCACAAATGCATATACTGATACTCTCAGCAACAAATTCCCTAGTCAAATCCTTCCTGAAACTTCTTGAAATTGCTTGAAAGAAAAATGGTCACCCCCTCTGCTTCAATTCTCTTTCCTCAAGGTCAACAATCCACATCAGGATTAGTTAGCTGGTGTGTATGAGTTGTTAGAATATGGGCCGTTAACAGCACAAATGTCCTCAACCTCCTTCTTGAAACCAGGAGAAATGAGAAAGAAATGAGAAAAATTAAAATGTTGCCAAGAAAGTTTGTGTTAGATTATACATTAAGATATTTAGATATATCATATATATAGTATATATTTAGATATATAATATTTGTACATCTTTAAATGGTAAGAGACAATGAAGCAGGTTGTGGGAAAGGATACAAGCTCACTTAAATATTGGCTTTTCAACTGACATAAGACAATTTAGCTTGCATTATAGAAAAGTAAAACTGGGGCAACTTTTTTGAACCATAAGTAGCCAACTAATATTATCACTTTGTGGTCATTAAAAGAAGAACCCAGTATTTTCTCAGTTATAAAAAATATAATTAAAATTCTTTCCACAGAGGACTAATTATCCTAGACCTGGTGCCCCGTGTGATAAGAATGTCACCAGAAGCATTGTCATCTCTGAAAATGGCAAATATTCTATAGATATCTTATCAATGCGAGAATGGTGCAGACAGGAGAGGAGTGAGCACCGCAGTGAAAGTCATATAAAGGCCAAATAAAAAATGAGAGTGGTCGCCCTTCCTTCTCCTTGGTGCTTTCCAGTGGCTGAAACACGTGTTCCTAGCCCAAGCCGTGCATTCTTGCTTCTAAAAATACATGCTGTGCAGCTGAACTTAAATCATCTTCACTTTGTCTTTTGAAAGAAAAGGATGGTGGAGATAACGAAAGGGAGGAAGGTCAATTATGCGTTTGCTTTTGTGTTTTCCATGTTAGGGAAGAAAAATAACACAAGTTCATGTAGATCTTCAAAACATTTTCAGGCTCATAGGGAAATTCTTTTCTTTATTTGAACTTCTCTTGGACTATTTTGAGAACCACCGTGTCACCACCATGGATCTTATTGTATAAGCTTACTTCCTAGAATGTGCCAGGAAGGAGGTCTGGCTAGTTTGTATCCTGGGGAGCTTCAGTCTCAGCACTACTGAGATCTTCAATCCTCTCTCTCTCTCTGTTGTAACAAGCTTGCCTGGTCACTGTAAGGCAGTCAGCAGCATTTTTAGTTGCTAATTTCTACGTGCCTCTCTCATACCTCCCTTCCCAATGAATGATGCCAGTTATAAGAATGGCCAGACATTACCAGATGTCCCGAGGGACAACGTGAGCTATGGCTGAGAACCTGTGTGTTTCCCTCATCTACTTCAGAGGGAGATTTCACCTAGAAGTGAGATCTGAGAACTGTTTCAGCTGGAGAACTGGTTTCATTAGAACAGGGACTTTCTGCCTTCTACACTGCTTTACCTGAGAACTTGCAGAAATAAATGCTCAATAGATACCCACTGAATACATGAACAACATCTCTCAAGATGCCAGGGATCACACACAGATACAAGGTTATTAGCAAGGTTGTTCCTGTCACATATAAATACTTTAAAGAAAATCTGACTCCGAATCTGGATGCGATGACTAATGCCTGTCATGCTAACTACTCAGGTGATTTATGAAGGAGAATCTCCAGTTCACGGCCTGCCTGGGCTAAATAGGGAGTTCCAAGCCACACTGTAAACCTTAGTGATGCCCTGTCTCAAAATCAAAATTCAAAGGCTATGGATTTTGGACTATACTTCTGTGATAAAGCCCCCCCCCTTGCACAAACAGGGCCTGTGGTTCAAGCCTCACCTTATACTACACCCCCACCACACACATGCACCAATTAATTATACATAGAGAAATTGCGTTTTGTTCTTTTCCTTGTATGCTTATTTAGAGTCAGGATCTTTGCTATGCCATAAGCTGGCTTTGAAACTCTGATTCTTTTGTGTTACCCTCCCAACTTCTAGGATTACAAGTGTGTGCACACCATCTCTGGCTTATTTTATATTTTGAAAAAAAATCAAGTTCTCTGACCCTATGACTTAGATTGCTATCTATATGAATTACTGTGACACCACCGAAGTGAAGATTAAAGTAATAAAACTGCTGTGACATACATCTTTGTATTCGCATATATTCTTGGACATGAAAGATTTTTGTAATTTTTTTCTTTGTAGAGAAAAAATATCATTACAGTTTAAAATGAACTACTTCTTTGTTGGAAGTCATTCCCATCTTGGACTTCTCCATTAACTGCACTCACTTTCTTTTTTATTTCTTTTTTATTTCTTTTTTTATTTTTGGTTTTTTGAGACAGGGTTTCTCTGTGGCTTTGGAGCCTGTCCTGGAACTAGCTCTGTAGACCAGGCTGGTCTCGAACTCACAGAGATCCGCCTGCCTCTGCCTCCTGAGTGCTGGGATTAAAGGCGTGCGCCACCACTGCCTGACTGCATTCACTTTCTTTAGATGAATGGCCTTCTAACACTTTGAAATGAATGTTGTAGTTCAGAACAATCTAATGCATAGTTTGGGATATTGTAAATTATGGCATTAAACCCTTCTAAGCAACAATGATAAATCAGATAAACTACGAAAGACCCAGATGAAATTTTAGTGTGAGATATGCACTATAAAACCAACGTGTATTAGTGTATCCAGCTAATATTTGTAGGTGCCCCTGGCTATGCTCAGAAGGCATTGTGAACAAAGAAGACAATGACTCTGTTCTCCATTTGCCAGAATTCCAAACTAAAGCAAACAACTTACAGTCAGAATAGAGAGTACAGATGGGAGATGGAGGACAGAAGCATGAAAAGCCCCACTGTGGGTGACAGGGAAAGGGTAAGATGCCCTAGGAAGATACCATGGAGTCGGAGGTATCTAAGAAGCGACACAGCTGTGAACTGATTTTCACATGACTCTTCAGGCATAACACATTTTGGTAATCAGAGGGCATTAGTGCTACTATGAGATGCATGGCATATGCAAGGATAATAAGAAGGCTAGGAGTCTGGAGAGGAGACGGGAAAGCAAAAAGAGCTGGGGATAAAACCATACAGGAATGATTCAGGGGAGGTTGATCATTTAGGGACAAGGAGGACATTAGAAAGTATTTGATTTTTCTTTCAAGCAAACTCTGGGAGCCATTGAATAGTGTTGAGTAAAGTGACTTAATTTAGAGTAAGAAGTAATTTATCTATGTTTCTATGCTGCAGAAAAAGGACTTAAGGGTGTGTGTGCGCACACGCATGCACACACAGAGGCAAGAAGACCAGTTAGACTTTATTGTAATCCAAGTGGCAGGTGATGGAGGAATTTTGTTTTATGATAGGAATGTTTGAGATCTTTGCTTTTCTTCTGGTGGAGTGGAGAAAACAAAAAAAAATGCATGAGCAGTAGTGAGTCTTTGGAGAAAGGTTGCTTGGTTCTGACGGCTGTGTGATGGATTTGTGTTTTTCTCAGAGGGAGAATCATTTGAAAAGTGGCCCCTTTCAGTCTTGCTTGGATGATGAGTCACGCAGCACATTTTGTCTTGCCTTGGTGCTACTGTTTCCAAGTTAGGAAACATAAAATAAAGAGAATAAGCAATTTCTCCAACTTCCCATACACTTCAGTGGTAGGTAAAACAAATCCACATTTCAAAGAAAAGGAGAGGTATTAGTTTCCCCTCTCCTAGCACCAATTTTTGTATTATTTTTCTGTTGAAGTGATAAAATGTCATAATAAAGAGCAACTTAAGAAAGAAAGGTTTTATTATGGCTTCTGGATCCCAAAGGATAAAGTCAATCATGAAAGAGAAAGCAAGGTAACAGGGACAGGAAGCTAGCTGGCTGTACTTTCACTCACACACAGGAAGTAGAGAGGAAGAATAAAGCTGGAAAAGTTCAAAGTCTGCTCTGAGTAACACACTTCCTCCGCTGAGGTTCTAGCTCCTAAAGGTTTCATAACCTCCTCTAACAGCCAGTTGGTACCAAGCGTTCATATACATGAGCTTTTGGGATAATTTCTCACTCAAACTATCATTGGAAACAAATCAAGACATGAACATTTTGCTCATGGATACACAGCTAGTAGGGGTGAGCCGGTTTAAACAGTGCTGCTCTGACTCCAGAGCCTTATACATTGCTGCATGTGATTGAAAATATGTAAATGTAAATGATTAAAAAAATGTTTAGCTTAAGAATGTTACCTCCTTTGTTTTACAAACAAATATCAAGAGAGTCAAACAGATTCACAGGACTCTATGTGTGTCCTCTATTTATAAAGAAAGACAGATTTCTTTAGGAGGGAGAAGGGTCCCACAAGCCTGGCTGAGAGACAGAGCAGGTAAGTCCTTAGATCAACAAGTTAGATTCTGGGCAGCATTGGAAGAATGAGTGACTTGCCACCTATAATTAAGTGAGTGCAGTATTAGCAGTTCCCAGAATGGGTGTCTTCATTAATCACCACTTATAGACTGAGCCCCTTCCAAAATGCAAAAATATCTTATGTAGAATTTTTACATTAATTTAGTTCACTCCTATTGTATGCCAGACACTTTTTTAAGGTGCTAGGGATAAAAATATAGTCATATTAGTAATTTACCTCCAGATGTTTCAAAGAATATTTTCTCATATATATTTTTAATAAAATTTTTGGAAGAGGTATATTATCTTGAGAATACTTTTATTTTTTTTCTGTCTCATGCAGCATGGCAGGGAACAGGCACTAGTTTTGTTTTATTTTGGTTTTTTCTGCCAATAACAAGATTCCTAATAGTCTTTGTTAGGAATATGACTATATGGGGACCATACAAACAACACCCAAGTATGACTGTTTGTCATGGTAAAGTACACTAGATTTCAGGATGCTTAACCCACTAAAGAACATGACTGTCACTCCCCAGTTCCTGATGATACATTTCCGTCTAGATTCTTCTGCCCGACCTTCTCAATGCCTACTCTCATCAATAACATTTGAAAGTTGTTGTATGTGGGAAGAAAAACCCATAGATTCATCAGTTAACATACACAGGAGAGTTAATAAAAATTTAACATCACAGAAGCCAAAAAAATAGAAGGCACAAAGATTTGTTTTAGGGGTTGATTTCATCTAAAAATCAGTTTACTTTTTTCTTTCATTTAATGCCCTTGAAGTCTGACAAAATTTCAGGGGTCTAGATCAGGGTGTTAACTGACTATTTGGTTCAGTTTCACACTCTGCTCTTAAAGTATCTATTATATACCAAGAACTTCTACAAGCATTCTAACTAGTCCCCTCAAACCATGCTTTAGGTGAAAAGATGATTTTATTTTCCATGTTTAACTCCTTTTATGCATCATACTTTTTATCTTATCCTGCAATTGATAAGATAATAAAAATCTGCATGAAATAATACACACCGCCTTGCCTCAGGCTGCTGCAATTGATCCACTATCCCTCAATTTCATTAGTGACTGCCTTTCCAGTGTCCATCAAGGTACCCAGTAGACTTATAGGTCAAGCTGGCACCTTGGTATAGTATTTCTGTTGTTACACCGAAGGCCATTTAACTAGATGACCAATTATTAAAAGTACACCAGTGCTGATAGCAAGCAACAGAGACCATCTATATGATCCCTCTTAGCTTCTTTACTTTTGAGAAAGGAATACAAGTACTAATATTTCCTTATTTTACACAACTAAAGAATTTTAAGACTCCTCTAATAACACGATGGGGAACCAATTCTGCTTGATTCTAATCACCAATATTAGCTATCAAAATATGTCAATGGGAATTGCTTTTCTAACCCAGTTTTAGTCTCGCTGAGTGTTAAAAGTTTTTCCACAAATTTGAAGAGTCCTTAGCCACTCAAAATAAAAGCTGAATTATATTTTGACTCAATGCTAATCCAGTGTTCTTGTAGAACCAGCTTAAAAAATAAAACACTACCAAAAGCAATTATGTGTGACTGTCAACTAAAACAAATAAGTCTCTGACTCTTGTGCCTGCTCTTGGGACTCTTTTCCTGCTGTTGAGTTGCCATGTTGAGCTTCAAGATGATGGTTTTTCTTTATCTTATTATATTTTATTTTGTCACGTTTGGTTGATATGTCTTAGAAACCTGTTCTTTTCTAATGAGAGACAGATAGGGAATGGTTCAGAGGGAAGAGGAACTGGGGAGGAACTAAGAGGAGTAGAGGGAGGGGAAACTATAATCAGGATATACTATGTGAGAAAAGAATCTTTAAAAGAATTTTAAAAGAAGATTTAAATGACACAAAGCAAAGAAATAGCACTACAGGTACTGGGGATGCAGCTTAATGATGGAATGTTTACCCAGCACATCCAAGGCCCTAGCATCCATTCCTAGCACCTCTATAATTTATAGGAAAACAGTTCGTGAGCAAGGAAAGGGGTAATAGTGAATAGTTATTAGTACAGCACTAGGAGATTAACTTGTATTTAAATAAGTACACGTTTAAAAATAAATGATGATATATCAAGAACAAAATGTATCAATGAGATCTTAGAAACCTTGCACCAGGCACAAAAACCATGTGGCCACAGACACCCCCCCCCCCAAGTAAGAGACTTCTTTCCTCTCTCTGTATCTCAACCTCTGATCATGTGTGTGTGGGGGGGGAGATAAGGAGCTCTAGAGAGGAAGATAGTAGGACACAGATGTAATGAAGGGGAAATAAAATTGGGAGGGGGGTTAATTAAGAAGGGGGAAGTAAGGCCAGTACAGAGGAAAAGGAAGGAAATAGAGATGAGTAACACCAAAGGTATTTGAAAAATCATTAAGAAAATATTATTTTGTGTTTACTTAAAATATATAATACATTACATATTATGTAATGCATTATGTACACGTGTGTGTGTGTCTAATTAAAAAGAAGCTATGCATACCTAAGACTCAGGGAACATCAAATAAAGAGGGATGGAAACATTTTAAGAGCCAGAGGACAAGATTTTTAAGGTGAAATGATGTCTTCTATATATGATAGGGAAGCTATGCCCATGAAATCTAAAAAATATGGTTACCTGAAAAAGACCCACACAGTAACAACATGCCAATATGGGTGGGTAAAATCTCAAAAGCTCTACCCCTATATGATGAGATATTAGCAAGTAATGGATGCTGAGAGAGAGAAAATCAGTATTCAGCAAGGATGGACCCCTGATATGTTATCTATTCTCAACTGGTCAACCCAAAACACATATACCTAAAAGAACATCATTAAATGGAATGAGCAGGGTGTATTTATGTATACATGTGTGTTCATACACATGTAACAATAATAATTAAAGAAAAGGTGACCATGAATATGACAGGGAGTTGGGTGTTATGCTGTTTTAGATGAAAATGGTCCACATATATTTTAATATTTGGTTCCCATTTTGTGGAACTCCTTGGGAAGAATTGGAAGGTGTGGTCTTGTTAAAGGATGTGTGTTACCAGGGTGGACTTTCATGTTTCAAATGCCTCTGCCATTCCTATTTAGCTGCCCCTCTGCCTTCTACTCGTGGATAAGGATGCCGACTCCAAGCTTACAAATTAATTGCTTTCTTTTGTGTAGCGAGCTGCGTGGAATCACAACTGATGGAGATGTATAATCAACTGAGATGGCTAAAGTCTGACCTATGCTATGATCACGCAATGATTATCACCTGCCTGCATATGCGTGAACCTATGGGCAGTGCCCACCTGGCAATCCGGGATTGGCAGCCCATGCCTACTTAAGGGCTGGGAGAGGTTTGCCCAGAGAGAGAGGTCAAGGAAAGAGGGGAGAGAGAGGAAAAAGGAGAGAGGTCAACGGAAAGAGAGAGAACAGAGAGAGAGGAAAAAAGGAGAGAGGAGAGAGGTCAAGGAAAGAGAGGAAGAGAGAGAGAAAGTGAATAAAGTCCTGGAATAAACTGCAGTGAGAAGAGCTCCGGTGGTCGCGTCATCCTTGCGGGATGAGGGTGGCCGTGACACTTTTGTAAGTTGTCTTGGTCATGGCAACTGAAAAGTAACTAAGACAGGGGCATGAGAGGAATCTGTGGGCAAGAGAAGGTGATTGAAATGATGCATACCTACATGAAATACTTAAGAAAATTAATTTTTTAAAATGAAAACCATACTCATTAGTAAGCTGACAGCCATTGTTCTAAGTAGGTTAGGATGCCAAGAACTGATTAACAAGCTGGTTTGGAAGTATCACTCAAACTCTGTGAGTGGGAAGGAAATTTGGTGAAACCAAAGTCTGTGAATATCCTGGAACAGGTGCATCAATAGACTGCACACGCCTGCGGAAACCTGGAGCACAGAAATCAGATCACTGATTGTCTACATGAAAAGTGTAAGCAAGCAGAGTAGTAAGAATTGTAGGCCACTGCGAGACAGATGAATAAAGGAGTAAGTGGAGCTGTTCTGGTGCAAGAGATTTCAGTGAGTGAAACAGCTCTTCAAAGAGGGGCTACAGAGGTGGTTGTACACGCAGAGCGCTTGCTAGTCTCACAGACAACCTAGATCCAGAACCTAGCACCCATGTGAGGTGGCTCACAATTTCCTGTAACTCCAGCTCCAGGGCATCCAACTTCCTCTTCTAGGGTCTTGGTACACTTGTAATCAACATGTATTCACACACACACACACACATGAATGTAATTAAAAATAAAATAAATGTCTGCCGGCGGTAGTAGCACACACCTTTAATCCCAGCACTCAGGAGGCAGAGGCAGGCGGATCTCTGGGAGTTCGAGGCCAGCCTGGTCTACAAGAGCTAGTTCCAGGACAGGTACCAAAGCTACAGAGAAACCCTGTCTCGGAAAACCAAAATAAAATAAATAAATAAATAAATAAATGTTAGCTTTTTGTTTCTTTAAGTAGCTTTTGAGATTCATTTTAAAGTGAAAATGAAAAAGTAATATAGAAAATAAAAATGATGATAAAAGTACATAGAATATTGTCCTATAGGTTCCAGGCATGCAGAAGTATATTAAAACAATACTATATATAGCATTAAGCCAATAAGTTAAGCAATTTAGATGAAATGGACAAATTCTTTAAAAGGTACAATGCACAATATAGTCTAGGAATCTGCATTTGAAGGAATTATTTCTGATATATTTTATGAGTTTAGCATTACACTGGCATCAAGCCAAGTAGAGAAAACTACAGACATATACCCTCCTGAATAGAAACACAAAAGTCCTTAACAATTTATGAGCAAGTTGGTTCTGAAAAAAATGCTAATCCATTATGACCAAGAAGGGTTTATTCTAAGTATGCAAAACTGTTAAAAAAATTAATTAGTATGTTTCACATGTTAATGAGGCTAAAAATAAATCTGCTGAATGGATAAAGCAAAGCATTTATAAAACTCAACATGCATTTGTGACTAATAAAAATATAAACTCTTGGTAAACCAGAAATGGAAGGAAAAATACTGAACAAGTTAAAAAAGAATTTTGAAAAACCTGTGGATAACACCATGTTTAAACATAAATTGAAAAGCCTATGGATAACACCATGTCTAATCATAAATTGCTGAACAACTTTTTATAGCGTTAAATCAAAACTCAAAATGAGGCTCTTTAGAGGTCCACTGTGTTACATATTCTCACCTGTATGGAGCATCATGTCACAGGGAAGCCAGCAAAAGGAGGAGAGGTGTACACCGCCTTAACTGTGGACAGCAGAACTGACAGTGAACAGAGTGCCCCCAACACACAAACACACAGACACACACACACACACACACACAGCACCCCCAACAGAGAGAGAGAGAGCACCCCAACGCACACCACACACACACAGAGCACCCCCAACACAAACAGAGAGAAACAGAGACAGAGAGAAGAGACAGAGAGAAAGCACCCCCAACGCGCACACACACAGAGACAGAGGCAGAGAGCACCTCTAACACACACACACACACACACACACACACACACAGAGAGAGAGAGAGAGAGAGAGAGAGAGAGAGAGAGAGAGAACCCAACACACAGAGAGAGAGACTGAGACAGAGAGAGACAGAGAGCACCCAAACGCACACACACCCCACACACACAGAGGACACCCCCAACACACAGAAACAGAGACAGAGAGAGCACCCCCAATGCACACACCACACACACAGAGAACACCCCCAACATACACCACACACACACACACACACACACACACACACACAGAGAGAGAGAGAGAGAGAGAGAGAGAGAGAGAGAGAGAGAGAGAGGGAGAGAATCCTCAACATACACAGAGAGAGACACAGACAGAAAGAGACAGAGACAGGGAGAGCACCCCAACATACACACAGAGAAAGAGACAGAGAGAGCACCCCCACCACACACACACACACAGAGCACCCCAACACATACCACACACACAGAGAGAGACAGAGAAAAAGAAAGAGCACCCCCAACAGACACACACACACACACACACAGGCGTGCTGAAAGAGAGAGAGGGGGGAGGAAGAGAGAGAGAGAGAGAGAGAGAGAGAGAGAGAGAGAGAGAACATGGCACAGAGTAAAGAGTAAATGGCTCTGGAAAGGTCTCAAGACTCAAAGCTAATAAATAAAACCCATGTCATTTCTTTAGGTGTGCAAAGAAAAACAGGAACTTGAAAATGTATAAATAATTCCAATTTCATGGCATCTAAAGGCACCAAATACTTTAGGACAAGTATAACCAAAGATGTAAAATATTTTAATAATAAAACTTTAAAAATTGGTGAGAAAAAAAAATAAAAGCTGCCCAAATGAAGGTCCTTAGGATGCAGAGAAGTTGGTATTGATAAAGTCAGTTTCTCCTTAAACTAATCGATATCATCAATATCCCAATCCAAGACCCAGCACATAGTTTTCATTTGGCAAACTGATTCTAATGCAGCAATAATAAAATAAAACAAAATGCAGCAACAGTAGACCAGCAAATGCAAGCTTTAAAAAGATAGAGAATATCAGCTCTTATTAAAATGTTTAAAATACAACAGTCAACGGAACCAACAAAATAAAGCAGAGTCCAGAAATAGACCAACATGCTTTATCACTGATCAAATGGTATATGACTGATTATAATTCTGAAGCTCTTCAGTGGGGAGAGGGAAATTTTTTGACAAATTCTTCTAAAGCAAACAGAAATTCACAAGTAATGCTATATACATTGGGCCCTTTACAATCAATACACAAAAACTAACTCATCATAGATCTAAGAATAATGGTAGACTACTGTAAAAATTACACAAGAAAACAGGCAATAATGTTAGTGACCTCAAGCTCAGCATTGATTTTTTAAGTGTGATTTATGAAAAACTACAATTTACTAAACAAAATCAGAAAGCTATATTTTACCAATTTTCTTTTAAAAAGATTTTGTTTTTCAGGAGACGAGGCTGAGAAGATTAAAAGACAAGAAAATAGAAAAACATATAACGAGAAACATAGCCATAAATTTTCTATAAATTGAATTTTTTTAAAAAGTATATTTTAGGTATGGGAGAGACAGATGTAAACAGTGATAAACCTCCAATTAAAAATGGGCTGGGCCATTACCCTGAACTTTCAAAGCATGATATTAGAGAATGGTGCTTATTCATAATCATGGAAATAGAATTTGATGTCCCAGTGAATTATATGCACTTACCTGGATAGTTATAATTAAAAACTAACAAGTAATAGTTCTAATGTACAAATCAGAACCCTATACAACAAAAATACATATCCAAAAAGGTTTTAGTCCCCTTGCCAATCACCAGAAGGTACACGATATTCCCCAAAAGTATGTACACAGTTTCAATTAATATAAAATTTATGATAGCCTTTTTGGAAGCATTGATCTGAAAACAGCCTGGCTGTAGGTTCAAATGCACAGTGGCATTCTTATAGAACACGAAATAGCACAGCAATGGGAAAGAAGGAGTTGATGGGTGACAGATGATTTCACTAATATACACTGAGCAGGAGACAGCACAGAGCTGCACAGTGCACAGTTCCATTCCCATGAAGTTTAGCCACAGGCCAAAATAACTGATAATGATAGAAGACAGAGAGGTGTCTGCTTTGGCTGGAGAGAAACTGGATGGAGTCTAGGTACAGTGAGTTGCCTGGGGTGCTCTCAATGTTCCATTTCTTCTGAGTGGGTGCCAGTGGCAGGAATGGAGTCAGTGTCTGAATGTTCAAGTTACCTATTTCCCATTATGACACTTTCTTGTATACATGTCCTGCTTGATAAAGCCTGACCTTTTAGGGATGTCAGGACAACCGGGAAAAGGAGATAACAAAGACATCCATTTAGCTTCTTCCAACCCAATAAAGAGAGATACTGGAATATGAATTTAGGAGCACTGTACCTGAATCCTTGGAAACATGTTGAGACTGTCTTTCTCAGAAGTTTAAGTGTGTGCTGGCATCAACATCAAACCTGTTTGGCAGGTGCCCACTTCTTGCTCTGAGAAAATAATAATACCTAAGGTGAATGGGAGGACCAAAAGCTGTACCTGGTCTGATCATTGTTGCTGTCAGCATGCATCCTACATAGAAAGTCCCCTCTGACAACCCTCATGTCTTGCCCATCCTCGAGAGCTCTCCTTGGGCATTTTAAAGATCTAATTTACTTTCCTATTTCCCCCTCTGATTCCCACTCCAGGTTTCTTTAAGAACCCCTCATATCCTTCCTTGCTATCTGATTTACTTTTAGAGGAGGCAGTTCTTCCTTTCGCTAAAACATCCTATCAGTGTTTAAAAATTAAGCACTTCTTATTAAAGTTTTTGAAGATTGACATGTACAAAGCTATAAATATGTAGAGTGTATAACCTGATGAGCCTGGACACGAATACCTATGAAAGCATTTTAACACACCATAATCATATGCATTGCCTAATATTCTTTCCCACCATCATCATTCATTATACTTTTAAAGTAGCAAGAACATAAACAAAAAAAATCTGCCTTGACAGCAAAATTGTAAGTGGAGGCATTCTGTTGTATTCTAGGTCTCTAGAAGTCCGTCCTCTGACATAGCTGAAACTGCACCCATGACTCATTTCTCCATTTCCCCTGCCCTATAGTTCTTGGCAACCGCCATTCTACTCTCTGCTTCTAGGAGTTTGATTTTATATTTTTCCTGTAAGTGACATTAAGGTAAAACCTACCCATTGGTGATATTACTGTGTTTTAAAAAGGTTTAGGCATCATTATTTGTTTTATAGAAGAGAGGAACTAAGAGGTTGAAGGGGGTTTGTGGATTTTTTATTTATGTATTTATTTTGATTGTGGTTGATCGCCCTGATAGTGCTACATGTCCTCTACTGACTGTTCCAGGAGTGGAGACTTAATAACAAGTGGGAATTTAATAATAAGAACACTGTTGTATATAAAATGCCTTTTCTCTCCTTCCTCCTTCCCTGCCTCCTCTTCTCTTTCTTGTTTGTTTTCCTCTCTCCCAGCTTACCAAGTAAACTAATGTCTAATTCAGACTCTAATATCTGAGTAAGTCAAGGCATTGAATGGCCAAAAGAATAAATCTGAGCAAAAGTCGTGTTCGCAGGCTGTTCATTTGATTTTGAGGCGAGGCCTTGGGTCCTGGAATAAAAATGTGAAGGATTTGCTTTTTTCATAACTGAATTGGAGGAGAAGAAATTCAATTCAATTATCTGAAGAACCCATTAGCTGATTAGTGGCTTCATCAGGGTTCCCAGAAAAGTTTGGCTTGAACGTTTGTGTAGGCTGTGGTTCAGTTCAGAAGAGACCACAGGACAGATGTGACCTGCAGAAATGTATGCTGTAATCAGAATGTATCAGTCTGTGGTGATTCACCATCCCCAGAGTCATAAATTGTAGTCATAAATTGTCCGACTGGGGCAACAAGACACCTCACAATGTTAAGTCTTTGCTTCAAAGGGTGAATGACTAAAGCCCTGAAGAATTTCTATAGGTTACATGCTTTGAGAATAGGAAAGAGATTGGTGGATGAAGGTTCGCTAATCTACTTCCTAGAATTGAAACATTGACATGACAAACCCAGGACAGGTTTATAACTGCTGTGTTTTCGGGGCTCAAATCTTAGTTTATACCTAAAGATGCTATTCTTAGCCCTCTGGGGCATGCAGCCATTCACCCTATCCTATGGTTGCTTTCTGTCAGCCTCCACTAGCCATGAAAGCTCATTGTCCTGTAGCAGTAGGAATCCACTTTCCTTGAGTCTCCACAGCTTTCAATGGGATCCAGCAGGCATGAGTTATTTAATGCTTGCTTGAATGTCTAACATGCCTATAGTTACTGAGCATGCTCACGGTGATGCCTGTAAACGTGCACTTTTAAGACCCATCAGGCGAAGGCACTTGCTGTCAAGCCTGAAAACCCGAGTTAAATCCCTGGAATCCACAAAAGGTCCCTCCGCCCCTCACACTGAGTTCTGAGTTTCTCTGAAGGGACAGGGTCACACTTCAGCAATGCTTTGCTTTGTTACATTTGAGGTCTACATTTTAGAGACCTAAAGTGCTAACCCAAAGAACTAAAGTAAATCAAAAGTCTTGGTCCCCTCTCTACCATCCACTGTTCTTGGCGACCCCTTGGGTAGCCCCTATGTTCCCTAATTGAGTGTGTACCAAGTAAACTTACCACACACCTGTTCACACTGCTTATTGCTTTGTCATTCTTCTTTCTCAGGTTATTAGAAAACTTTCTCAGTCATCTGTTTGTGTCACCAGCATCCCAGGTACCACACAAACCATTATCACCTCTTTCCATGTGACAGACATGGGCACTGTGATAGACACTGTGGGAGCTACAATAATGACCTCCTCAAACAGCAGTTCTCAATCTGTGGGTCACGACTCCTTTGGGACATTGAATGGCCCTTTCACAGGGGCCACCTAAGACCGTCTATATATTAGATATTTACATTATAATTCATAACAGTAGCAAAATTAGAGTTATGAGGTAGAAATAAACAATTTGATGGGGTCAGGGGTGGGGGGGGATCACCACAACATAAGAAACTATATCAAGGGGCTTTAGCAGTTGGAAGGGTGAGAACCACTGTTAAAATATCCACATCACAGTTTTACACAGGAAAAAAATTATTCTGAAGATGTGATTGAGCGAAGCATTTTGAGATGCAGTTATTATTGCTGTTGACTCAATTGCAACAACCAAAGTTCCCACTTGCAAGAATCAGAAGGGTCAGAGTCAGCAGAGTTGACACAACGGAAGCAGAGGCTGTCGTGCTGCTGGGCCATGAGCTAGGCTGGAATGACAGGAGACAAGGTTCTGCTCTTGACCCTCTAGATGTCAGTCCATGAGAACGGAACGCATTTCAGACTTTCAACCTTCAGAATTAGATACTAAATGTGTGTGGCTGAAAGCTGCCTAGCTGGTGACAAGCTGTCACCATAGCAACAAGAAAACCATCCCAAAACATCATATAAAGTCCCATGTCAGCAGACATACAGAATAGTGGGTCCTTATCCTGTTAATATGAGCATTCCCATATAGCTCACTATTAGTTCCTGCATGTTCCCTGTGCCCTCTATGCAGTTTTCGGCACAACCCTTAGGACCATGTCCAGGTCTCCACCCTTGTATCAGTTACTGTTCTGTTGCTGCAATAAAACGACAAAAAGTAACTGAAAGCATGAAGAGCTTATTTGGGCTTAGGATTCCAGAGAGGTCTATCATGGTACACCACGCAAGGGATCACAGCAGCAAGCAAAGAAAAGGTGGCAGGAATGGAAAGCTGAAGGCTTGCATCCCAGCTGTGAGGATAAAGCAGAGACAACAAACTGGAAGGGGCTCGAGGTTTTTAACCTGAAAAGCTCACCCACCCACAGAGGCATCCTTTCCCTACCAAGGATCCACCACCTCAAACCTCCCCCAAGAAGTGTCCCTATCTGGAGACCAGATATTCAAATGCTTAAACTCTGGGGGACAGTTCTCATTCGAACCTCTGCAGTCTTTCCTCCTCAGCAAAGTGATTTAATTTCTATTATTTCACAACTTAGCAGATGAAAACACCTCCTGATTCTCCAGGTCTAATTTTATATCCTCCGTGGACCTGTAAAATTAATTTCCTTATGTAGCTGCTTGATCATGAAGTGAGAATCTCAGGATATTATGGGCAAAAGAGTCATTCTGTCGTTACGATTCTCAAACGCATCAGCAGAATTTCAGTCCGTTCAGAGAGGTTCACCTTCTCCATATTCCTACCACACATGACTGACGTACTAGAGCTGCACAAATACAATACATAGGTTTTAAAGGCCAAATGAATAGATATTGCCTTATATTGATGTATATCCCAGGTCTTAATGAGATTTCTTATATGTCACCTACTCACTTTTGGGTAAAGGCCGATTGGAGGTAGAGATTTATAGACAAGCTATAAATCTCTTCATTGTAGGGATGAAGAGGTGGTGGGCAGGATTCACAGACTGGGATGACACAATCTGTATGTGACATATGATCAGCAGGAAGAAAAGCTTCTGAAGCCTGTTCCATGCTTTCCTCCTTCCTCTTCTGTCCTGTGAAATGGGCTAGGTAGAGACAAATGCTCACACTGTAAGAAAGAAATCCAGGTCACGGATTTTGGAATAACACCGCTCTCTTGGGAGAAAAAGGCAGAGCGGACAGTCTGAAGTGAATGGGGCTTGAGGCCAAGCTGAAGCCAGGCTGAGTAGGAAGGAAGCCAAGGGAAGACTGAACAATGCTGAGTGGGCATGGGAACGGAACCAGCTGGAAAGGCAAAAGGTAAAATGAATTGCTGTGACTGCCAAGTTGGGGTACAGTTGAAGTAGGCAAAGTCAGTAACTGACAGGTGAGACTTTCTTCCAGGAAAAGAATTCAAGTCTCAGATCTACCACTAACAATGTCCAAGGGTACCAAGTACTAACAGATGACTAAGGATATTTATACCTATCTACACCATGGGCAAGTCAAGTTGAAGAGAAAAAATAAATTCTCCCTAATTGCATCAACCAAAATCTATCAAAATGCCAAGGCGCATTGTGATACTAAAAATTTATATAGAAATATAATGGATCCAGAACAGAAAGCACTTCTTTTTGAAAAGCAATAAAATTGGGGTTGTTTTAATTTCAATTTCACACGATTTATTATAAAGCTACGGAATTTAAGCAGTATGCTTCTGGCAAAAGAATGGGTATATAGATAAATATAATAATATTGAGAATCCAGAATCAAATGGCTATTTTTCTTCAAAGGTATCAAGGAAATTTTCGGGGACAGTGAATACTCTTTTCAGTAGTCCATACTAGGATAATTACACATCCATAAACAAACAGATTAAATTGAATTCTTATTTCACACCATATACATAAATGTTATTCCAAAAGTTTTCAAAGGCTCAAATATAATGGAAAATCAGGAAGAACTTTATGAGAAGAGAAGAAAAGTTTCAAATCCTGAAATCAAATATATTTGATATGTCATCAAAACATGAGCCTTACATGAAAATAAAATGATAAACTGGACTTTACCTCATACTTAGATACCTTAACCCAACATATCAGTTCCCTGTATTACAGAGACACTGATTAAGAAAAATGAATTTTTTCCTTTTTAATTTTTCGAGACAGGGTTTCTCTGTAGCTTTGGAGCCTGTCCTGGAACTAGCTCTTGTAGACCAGGCTGGCCTTGAACTCACAGAGATCTGCCAGCCTCTGCCTCCTGAGTGCTGGGATTAAAGGCATGTGCCACCTTAGAGATTTATGGACAAGCAGGAAAACGGATTTATGTACAATTTGATAAAAGGGAAGGAATCTACCCATCATATGTTGACTATCTTTCAATGCACTCAAAGTCATGAAGCAGGAAAGAACACATGTAAATGTAACCATGGGACAAGTTAACTCATCTCTTACTATGGACAAGTGGATCTAGCCACTGGATTGCCTCCAGGACAGTATTTTAGTTAAGTACCAGGGCATAGAGGAAATCATTGAAGAATACCCACTTAGAAGGGGAAATAACCAGAGTTTGGGTGTAGAATTCCCCACCTATCTGGTACTGGTAGTGTTCTTTCAGGCAAGTCCATTGGAGAGTGGACATATTTTAAATCTCTTATGTTTACTTCAATCTTTAGATTCCTACTTTTCTATTAGACATATTATTTTTGCAAATGCAAAGGGGTGATGTTTTGAGAGCTAAGGAAGAAAACATTAGAGTCAGAATAAGGTGAGACTTGTAGACAAGCCACTGCAGAAGATGAGGAAGAAAGATTTCAAGTTCAAGGCCAGCCTGGGCTCCATTATTAAGGCAGACACTGTTAACACATGGCTATAATCTATAAACTAACAGATTTACAGGTTGCAGGGATTAGAATCCAGACATTTCTGGGAGGTTCTTTTTTCAGCCTACTAGGGTAAAAACAGCATAACTAAAAATGTTAATTGTGAAGTTACCTATATGTATTAATTAATTAGATTAATTAATCAAATTTTGATACAGAAAATCTAATTCCAGTTATATTTTACAGTTTGAAGGACGTTTGGGATGTATGTAGTAGTGACTTTTCTATTGCTGTGATAAAATCTCACAGTCAAAACAGTTGAATGGTGAGTTCATGAAGGCTTATGGTTTCAAAATGAAGGGCCTATTATTATGCAGAAGCATGGCAGCAAGTGGCAGGCAGGAATCAGAAGCTGAAAGTTCACAGCTTCAAAACTAAACACAAAGCAAGGACAGTAAACTGGAAGCAAAGGAAGGTTAGATAACCCCAAAGTCTTCCCCAGAGACACACTTCCTCTTGCAAGGCTGCACCACTTAAACACCTTACAGCGCCATCAACTGGACAGCAAGTGTTCAAATACCTAAGACTATGGGGGACATTTCCCACTTAACTGCCAGGCTGCACATGCATGGCAAGACTGCTGCATCTGAAAGCTGATTTTGCATTTTTACTTGGATAATAAGTGACTAAAAATACCAGAAAATGCAAATTACAGATGTAGGGATCATGGTCTGAACAGACTATCACATTTCCAGTTTTGAGCAAGGGGTGTACTTTTGGATAATTGTAGGACACCAGCTGGTGGAGTGTTTACAGTGATGTTATATATTTATTTCTTGGTTTTCTTAAACATCTGTTCTCTTCCAGTAGGTCTTTGTGTTAGAATATTTTGGTTTTCTCCTGAGTTCTCAAAATAATCACTCATGTCATACTTTTGAAATTTCTTCTTCTCCAGTAAGTTTTATTTTAGATCTCAAGGCTGGATTTTGTGACTCTCTAATATGACAGCACAAGAAAGCATTGATCACTTTTCCCCCAGGTTAGCAATGTCACCATGTCTTAGTGGGAAAACACTATCCATCCTGCAAAGGTGACAAATCTCAAAGTTTAAGAAGTCTGATGTAGTCAACACCTGGTATCTATCGCTATACTTAGGAGTCATTGTCCCCCAAGGGAAAATCAATTCATCTATTGATTTTTGTTTATGCCTTTGCGTTGCCCTAAGAGAATTTATGAAAGTTGGTTGTTTCTGCTTTTGTTTTTTGTTCATTTAAAAACATATGTCCAAGGTGATTCGAATTAATATAAATATCTCACTAGCATTCTTTAAACTTTCTGAAATTCTCCCACTTAAAAGTGAAAAGGTTTCTAAGGCTGACTGGAGCCATATTTTGGACTTATGTGACTACAGCCTATTTCAGAGCTGGACTGGAATTGGCATGCCAACATCAGTTAATTCTGTAGAGTGCTTACCTGGATACATGCCTGGGACAGTGTAGACTGTCCTCTGCCCTAAAACCTGCTACATGTCCAGCTGGACTCCTCACACTTGGGGTTCTGGGAGGGCAGAACCTACAATGGGTACCTGCACTGGGGTAAGCTTGTCTAGATGAGAACAAACACTCATGACCTAAGGATAAACATGAGCTAAAGATGAAGTACGTAGAGACATTTTCTTGGTTAGTATGTTTTGATGGAATAGTTCTGTAGGTCTCTCCTCATTACACAAGATATATCTGAGACAAAAAAAATGAAAATCATTTCTCCATTCTCCCAATTCTTTCACCTTTTCATTATTCTGTTTCACGGTGACCCTTAGATATGGGTGGGAGGTCTCCCTTCACTAGGGATCAATGCTGGGCTGAACATTTGCTACTCAATAAACTGGAGTCAGTTATTTAATCTTTCTTTCTTGGCTTCCCCATCTGAAAACTAAAGAATCAACCCAGGATTGCTGTAAGCATCCCTGAGGTGGAGCATGCAGTTTACTTGGAATCACTCTTGGCACATAGCAGCAATGAACGAAATCTCAGTTCTTTTCACTATTTCTTTGTCTCATTTTATCTTATGTGTGGTTGTTTTTTCCAGTTAGAAAGTCAGCTCCCAGAAAAAAATGATTCTTCCTTGCTCCACACAAAGGACTCTGTCAGTATCTCTATCATGGAACCTCAGTTTCGTCCACATTCAGTAGATAGCCTGGAATAGAGTAAGCAGAAATGTGTGCTGGTCCCCATGGCTGATGAGAACAGACCCCATGGACAGAGGGACTTCCCATCTGGTGATGTCATCTTACTGGCAGCCACTCCTACCACTTCCCCTGCATACTGAACATTTGCTAATTAGACCTGGAGGAATTTTTTCTTAGCTGGTATTTCACTCATTTACACAGAACTCTGTCCTGAGCAAAACAAAGTAGGGTTTGGTGAATCTGCAATAGAATTACAGTTTTGCTTGAACTGTTTGTGACTAATAGCAGAATGCTTACAGAATGTCCATATTATCACACATAAATTGCAAGGACCAAAGAAGCCAGGTGGGCTAACTTATTAGTTCATCAAGTTATTGATAGTTGGTTTCTAATGTCAACAGAAAATTGGAAACATCCTTGAAAATTTGAAACAAACAAAAAAAATCAAAAATCTTTGCTAATATATTAACTCCTCCCCAAAAGGAAAATGGTGATCTGGATGGTGGCTTCAGTATACGATGTCTTTGGGGATGCTCTCTCCACTGTATTACCAGAATGGTATCACATGAGGTGGTTCATGGGGTGGTGGTGCTTTCATAATGGGGTGCAACCTTTGAGATAAAACATTATTATTACTAGAAGTCATCAGCACACAGTTTCCGGTAACATATTCAATGAATACTAGGGCATTCTTATTGTTATTGTTGTGTTGACAGCATGGACACATGTAGATATACATGTGGAGGTCATGTAACAATTTAGGGGAGTCAGTTCTCCCCTTTCATTTTTGTGCAGGTTCCAGGGATTGAACTCAGGTCTCCCAGACTGTATGCCAAGCACCTGTACTCAGGAAGTCATCCCATCTGTCTGAGATATGTTGTTTATATAGAAAAGAGTCACAGGGTTATGTTTTTTAAAAAAATCATTTGTGAGTCTGGAACTCATGTATCTATAATAATTGCAGTGGTCCATTTGTAATTTTTTTTTACCATTCCCTTTATATCTTATATCTAACTTAATACTGATAGAGTATCTGGAATATGATTTCCATATTGCAGATGGTAACAAGATAGAGGTTAAAGAGCTCCTTCTAAAACACACATCGCACCACCATGTACACTACCATCAGGCAGACACAGTCATGTTATAACTCCTGCTCTTATTTTTGTATTCAGCACTTACGAAAGAAATAAAGGCTAAAAGTCTTCAGAGTTCTGGGGAGTCACACTCTTGTCCTAAACACATCACACTAGGAAATGGATACTGGCAGGAAATCAAAGTGAACTGGGGGGTAAGTGGTCAGCACGGAGGTTCAGGCATTGGTGCGCTGAGAACATAGACTTGGGTAAGGAACCAAATTTGATAGGTTCCCAGGAATGAGCTGCATCATTTACGAATAGAGGATGGATGCATCACAAGTGAAAACACGGATTCTCACAGAAAGGACTCTTTGTTGATTACAGGAACCTTGCTTGGATTACGGTAGAGTTAATCCCTTCTCTGAGGCTAACTTGTCTGGATTTCAGCACTCAAAAATGAAAATGGGACTTGGACACTTGAGACAGACACTTGAGCTGTCTTCGTAGGAGTGAATCTCCCATCATTGGCATAGTGTCATAGTGAAGGCTTGCTGGCTAATTGCATGTGTGCCTGAACTATTGATAGATTCTCTCTCAGGACAATGAAGCTCTTTCTTGCCAAAGACATCAGCAGAATGAACTTTGTAGTTTCTCCTTGGATTCCACAGAAGAAAATTATTGCCCAATGATAAAAAGATGGAAAAAGATAAGATTTAGAGCATTTCCCCTTTGCTTATAGCCAGCTTTACTTTGTGGGTTTCTTTATTAGCAATGCCTGCTGGAAATCTTCCTTCAGGGCCCCCGGTTCCCACTGGGCTATATGGAAACTCTTTCCTCCTACTGTCTCACCAGCGCCAGACTTGGTAATGGCTTCCTGGGGTTGTTTGTCTCTGGTGATGGAACATTTTCCCCTCTATCTTGCTCACACCTCTGTTGTTAGTCCTTCATTAAAGTCTTCTTTCTGCAAGGACCCTGGCTGAAAGAGTGACTCAACACTGTTATCTCTGCTTTCCATTTTACTTTAAAGATATGGGATCATGTTATTCATGTGAAGAGGCCCAATATGTCCTGGAACACTTAGCAAAACAATTCAGTCTGGCTCAAAGTGTGATCTTCTTGAAGCTGAGAAAAGTAAAGGTTAACCTTCATGCCAATGGTATGCACACATTACATCTGCCTTGCAGTTCATTACAGAAAAACTAAGATATTAATTTAAATCTATAAATAAGATAAATAACATCAAGATTTTGCTTAGTCGTAGACACGGGTGGGATTTGGGAGACTTCAAATTTGACCTGAGCTGCCCTTGTGTAATCTGCCACCATGCTCTAATCTGAAATACTTTCCTTAGCAATGCTTTCCACAGACAGGTATTTCACTGTTGCTTCGATATCAAACTTCCCTCTTTTGTCTTTCTTCTTTCCAACATCCAAACCCAGCAACTTCCCTGTGTCCTATTTGCTTATTTCATGAGTCCACAAGCTCAGAGGTTCCAGCTTGTTATCCTCCCAGTTTGTTGGCAAGGCATAAGGCATCAAGCGAAGACATCAGTTATGCTCCTGTCCACAGCGACTCAGATGCAATTTCCCATTTCATCTATCTTGTTCTCTTCCCATGGTTATTTATAATTTAAATATACCTAGACATTAAAAAAGATCCTTGTTTACACTCCACTTTCTCTTTCTCCTACTTTACACATTCTCAACAGTTAACCATTTTTTTATGCTGTGTTCTCCCCATGCCTTTTGCTATTTATTCCTCATAGCCTTTTGCTATTATTCCTCATACAGGCCAGACAGTCTGTTTCTCACCTTTTCTTCCTCCCACCTCTCTATGAATTTTCTAATTGGCAGAACATTCTTCAAACACACACAGAATACTCTTCAATATAGATGACATTAGATTACAAAAGAAGTCTTGAGAAAATCAAGATGAATGAAATCATATCAAGTATCTTCTAGACAAATGTACTGAAACTTGGAACAATCAGCAGAGAGACAACTGGCATGTTGAGAGATGTGTGGAAACGAAGCATCACAGCCTGGGACAACCAATGCATCTGAGAAGAAATCAAAAGGGAAACCTGGAAATAGCTTAGAAAAAGCAAAATGAAAACCTACTAGAACTTATGGGCTACAGCAAAAACAGTTCTAAAAAGAGTCATCAGAGGTCGTAGGTTTTGTATGGATTTTCAAAAGGCCTTGTGTGTAAGTTGTTCCTTTCCATAGTCCTCCCATCCCTCATCCTTCCAATCTTCCCCATTTAATACTTCTATTTTACTCTTTCCATTATCTCTTTATAATCTTATATTTGATGTCTCTTTTCTTGTAAGATCCCTCCTCCTCACTTGGTTTCTTATTAGCTACCTAACCTCTGTGGTTGCTTAGAATGAAACACATGTATCTCAAACATTCCCATATAAGAGAAAACATGCAATGTTTGCCCTCTTCAGTCTGTGTAAATCCTCTCAGTATTACTGTTTCTAGCTCCATCCTAAAATACATACAAACAGTAAAAGAATTTAAATGGAGTTTCCATATAGTGAACAACATGATACCTCAACTAGATATCTTATGCAACCAAGTAAAATCCCCAGTGCCAGAAGGAGTTCTATCTTATTGAGACAAATTGGGCCAAAGGGGAATTTCCAAAATACTCCCCAAACATTACTTGACATTGACAAGTCTATCAGTTCTCCGCCATCTGAAAGTAAGGCCCTATTTTGAAGACACTACATACTTATGTCATCCAACTTGGAGACATTGAACTGTTGTTAAACTAGAAGCTAACGGTGCAGGATGTGCTATATAATCTACCAGAGAAGAAAAGCAGTCATCAGGTACTACCTAGATGCAAATCCTGAGAATTACTCCATCAGAGAAATGCCTAGAAGATATACATAGTAGCATAAACACAGGAGTAGACAACCAGTTGATCGCTTTTAAGGTCAACTACATGAGTTGGAGCCCACAAGGGGCCAATAACCCAAGATTAGAGAGATCATGAACCTTAGGGGAAAGCCTACCACTGTTATTCTGCTAAAAGAACATCGCAATAAAATAAGTAAAAACATACTCATATACCCATAGATTAGAGCATTTATCAATTCTCATCAGAGAATTTATCATCTTCTTATCATAGATGATAATGAACAGAGAAACCCAAACTGGACAATGTGTAGAGAGTGAAGACTTCAGAGTATTCTAAACAGGGTATCTTCTTTAAATCCTCAGTGCCCAGGGGTCTCTGCAAAGGAGGAAGTGGAAAGATTGTAAGATTGAGAGGTGATGGATAACACCAAGGAACCACTGTTTTCTGAACACAACAGGGATGATACACATATGAACTCAAAGAGGCTGTGACAGTATATGCAAGACCTACGCAAGTTCAAACCAAGCAAAATCCCAGCGTGGAGAAGTAGCACAATGACCTACTACATGGAAACAGAAAATCAGTATTCTCTAATGAAGTGACACTGTGTATATAAACCACACTCCAGGGCAAGCCCTACATCCAAGGGTAGCTGGCTAACACAAAATAGACTTCTTGGTGGCTTTTTTTTTTTTTTGGCTTAGTTTGGTTTTGTATTTTTTTATCCTATTGGTTATATTTGGTATTTATTATTGTTTTGATTTTTATTATTTTGAGAGGAAGAGAGAGAAATAATATGAGGTTGGGTAGGTAGATAATAAGGATCCAGAAGGAACTGGGGGAGGGAAAAATAATAGAAAAGATGAGACTGACTTTTTTTTTTTTAGAAAAGAACTTAAGGCCGGGCTGTGGTAGCGCATGCCTTTAATCCCAGCACTCGGGAGGCAGAGGCAGGCGGATCTCTGTGAGTTTGAGGCCAGCCTGGTCTACAAGAGCTAGTTCCAGGAAAGGAACCAAAGCTTAGGAGAAACCCTGTCTTGAAAATTAAAAAAAAAAAAAACTGAATAAAATTTTTACCTAAACAAGGAAAAAGAAGAGAAGACTAAAATAAATAAGACATTGAAAATGATACCAGGAAAATACAAATAAATTCAAGAAAACACTGTGAAATATTAAATGTTAAAAAGTTGGGTAACTTGGAAAAAACTAATAAGTTTCAAGAACCACATGACTTATTAAGACTGACTCAAAAAAGGAGAAAACTGAAACAGACCAACAGTATTGACCAGAGGCTTAAAATAAAAGACCGAGGACCACCATCATCAATAGTGAGGTCTACAAGATATTTAAATAAAGATTAAATAACAGAACTTTAAAAGGCTTTCATAAAAGAAGGGGCTTAACATCTCCAGATACACTTTATGAGACTGAGACTGTTTGGAGGAATATATATATTTCTGGGATTTAGATTGTACTCAATTGGTTCTTTAACTGTGGGCCTAGACATCATGCAATAAATATATAATTACATCTAATCCCAAATGGATAAAGGGGCTCAAAAACTCCTGATGTTCAAAGCAATCCTAAGTAAAAATGGTAAAAGTTGGAAGTTTCATATTAACAGACTTCAAAATGCAATATTAGGCTATAATAATTTAAAAAGTATGGTACTAAAGAAAAATTACCTTATATCAGAGCTTATTAAACTTTTTCCAGTTATAGTCCCTTCTTACCTGAGTTTTTTATGATCCAGGGTATAAAGGTATATAAAATAGGCATAAAAACATTTATTGACCATAAATCATAAACTAGTTAATTCTAAATTTTGGTAAAATTTTACCACTTATTATTAAGGAAAGTGTGCATATTAATTATATAGATGTGTTTGATTTTACATAAAAATTAAATCATAGCTGACTATTTGATACTGTAATACTACATTTTTCAACAGTTTTCAGGACTGATTGATTATTTGATTACTAATAGTCAATGATGAAACTGCTACATTGCATAAATATGCAGCATAAAACAACAGAAATAGATTTAGGGCTATTTCAGAAATTGTTGAGAATTCTGTCATAATCCCAAACCAATTTTAATTAATGAATTTAGTGAAACTCACAGTGAGCAACTCAAATGTTGTAGCAATGGTTTGATGCGTGCATGCTGAGGAAGGATGACAGGAGGATACTGAAAGTATCTGCTTTGCATAATTCAACCATTATGTTTTCCATAAGAGAACTAAATTTTGTTGGACAGTAAAAATACTGCAGCTCATAATACGAATAGTCTCAAATCCCAGCAGAGGCATCTCAATCAGTGTTCATTGGCACCACACTGTTATATGTATAAACAATCCAAAGGTGTTTCTTGTATATTTATACCCAAGGCTGCAAAGAGGTCACTGCACAAAACACCTCAGATCCATTACATATTTGATTTTGAATTAATGTGTGGTTGCTCTGTGTTCAGAAAGCTTTTTACTGTTGCCAATATTTGTAAATTAATTTACTTGGGCCACCGTATAGCACCTTGACCCACACTTTATGAACCAATGGAATGCAGTTAGAGTTGGAAAAAAAATCAGTGAAAAAAAATCAGTGACAGAGGAGAATCAATTTTTGGCCAAGATTCCTGAAACACACAGTGAAGAAACATAATCTCTTGAATATTCATATGAAGAGGAATAAAATTCTGTATATGTATTGAAGATCAATTCAAGATGATCACTTAGACAATAAGGATTAAAGCTGTGAAACAGCTAGAAGAAAAAAATGTTTCTGGACACTGATTTGGTGAACCACCAACAACAGAATCAAAACCAAAAAAAGTAGCAGGATAATGAACTCAAGACCTTCTATATAGCCAAGTAAACAACAGACTGAAAAATAATCTATGCAATGGAAGGAGTGGTGTGGAAAGTCCTTCTGTCTATGTGTTGCTTTTATTGGTTAATGAATAAAAGAACTGCTTTGGACCTACAGCAGAGCTATAAGGAAACAGAGCTAGGTGGGGAAAACTAAACAGAATGCTGGGAGAAGGAAGGTGAAGAGGGAAACACCACAGAGACACCACTGGAAATAAATGTGCTGAAAAGTTGCAGGTAGGCCACAACCTCCTGGTGATATACAGATTAATGGAAATAGGTTAAATTAATATGTAAGAGTTAGTCAATAAGAAGCTAGAGCTAATGGGCGAAGCAGTGATTTAAATAATACAGTTTCTGTGTGATTATTTTGGATCTAAATTAGCCAGATGGCTGGCAATCAACAAGTGGCCCCTCTTCCAACAAAGGACTACATGTATTAGCTCTTTTGTGACATTCAGGTAGAATTCTGCCCTGAAACCATCCAGTCCTAAGCTTTTTTGATTTGGAGAGTTTCATGACTGCTTCTAGTTCCTTAGGGGTTATTGTTGCGGGAGGTCCTCCCACTCCTCCAGCCTATCTCCACTGAGAAACCACGCCCCAATGGGCTGGTACCTCAGCGGAGATAGGCTGGAGGAGTGGGTTGGGCGCCAAAATGAAGGCGTAAGTCACAAACAATGCCACACCAATTCGGGGTTATGATTATTAGGGTGGTATTTATTTAAAGGGGAAAAAACTTACAGATCACTGTCCCAGGCAACAGCCCTCTACGCAACCAGGAAAGGAGTCTAGTTGCCAGCGGAGCAGGAAGTGAAGAGAGAGAGGAGAGGGAAGTGGCCGCTTTTTTAAAGGGAGAGAAACCACGCCCCAATGTGCTGGTACCTCAGCGGAGATAGGCTGGAGGAGTGGGAGGACCTCCCGCAACAGGTTATGGGTCAATTTAAATTATTTATCTGGGCTTGATTTAGTTTTAGTATGTGGTATCAATTCAGAAAATTATCCATTTCCTTTAAATTTTCCAATTTTGTGGAATATAAGTTTTTGAAGTATGACCTGATGATTCTCTGGATTCCTTCTGTGCCTTTTGTTATGTTCCCCTTTTCATTTCTGATTTTGTTAATTTGGATATTCTCTCTCTGCCTTTTAGTTAGTTTGGATAAAGGTTTGTATATCTTGTTGATTTTCTCAAAGAATCAATTATCTCATTGATTCCTTGTATTTCTTTATTTCTTTCTATTGTATTGATTTTAGGAGTCAATTTGATTATTTTCTAGCATCTACTCCTCTTGGGTGAATTTGCTTCTTTTTGTTCTAGAGCTTAACGATTTCAAGTGTGCTGTTAAGGTGCTTGTGTGAGATTTCTCCAGGTTCTTTCTTTAGGCCCTTAGTGCTATGAAATTTCCTCTTAGCCCTGCTTTCAAAGTGTCCCAGAAATCTGGGTATATTGTGTATTCATTTTCATTGAATTTTAGGAAATCTTTAATTTCTTTCTTTGTTTCTTCTTTGACCCAGGGGTGATTCAATTTCCATAAGTTTGTGAGCTTCCTGCAATTAGTGTTGTTGTTGAATTCTAACTTTTAGCCATGGTGATCCAATGAGATATAGGGGATTATTATTTCAATTTTTTTTGTATCTGTTGAGGTTAGCTTTGTTACCATGCATGTGATCAATTTTTGAGAAGGTTCTATGAGGTACTGAGAAGAAGGCATATTCTTTTATGTTTGGGTGGAATGTTCTATAGATGTCTGTTAAATCCATTTGAGCCATAATTTCTGGTTAATTCATTTATTTCTCTGCTAAGTTTCTGTTTGGCATTCCTGTCCAGTGGTGAGAGTGGGGTATTGAAGTCTTCCACTAATAGAGTGTGGGGTTTGATGTGTGATTTAAGCTGTAGTAATGTTTCCTTTACAAATGTGGGTGCCCTTGTATTTGGGGCACAGTTCAGAATTAAGACTTCATCTTGATGGATTTTTCCTGTAATGAATATGAAATGTCCTTCTTCATCTCTTTTGATTAAGATTAGTTTTAAGTCTATTTTGTTGGATGTATGTGTTGGGGGAGGGCTGCTCATTGGTTCCTAGCTGCTCAGCCCTGAAATAACCACACAGAAACTGTATTATTTAAATCACTGCTTAGCTCATTAGCTCTAGATTCCTATTGGCTAATTTTTATACCTTAATTTAACCCATCTCCATTAATCTGTGCATCACCACGAGGTCGTAGCCTACCAGCAAAGTTTCAGCACCAGATAAAATGCGTCTAAACCTGAAGATAACAGACAAATTTCTCTATGGAACATAGACCAAAAAAAAAATCCAAAACAAAAATATCCAATTAAATACTTGCAAATCAAATTAAAGAAAACACTAAGAAGATCTTACATCATGATTATGAACATCATGATCAAGTTGGCTTCATTCCAAGAATGTAAGTTTGGTTTAACAATCACACATCAAAAAAAAATGTAATACAACATGAATGGATGAAGGGTAGGTGCCGCAGAAAAGGCATACAACAAGGCTCAACTCCATCAAACATGAAAAAAAAACATAAACATAAAGAATATACCTCAACATAACAGAGCCACATATGGCAAACCTATAGGAACCTTTGTATTGAGTGGGACACCAAACTTAGAACCACCTTTCAAATCAGATAAAGGTGCACAACTTAGTTTTGTTAAACTGTGCTCAGAGTCTTAATGAGAGCAAAACAACAGCAGGAAAAGTTTTTAAAAAGATAATCATAAAGGAAAAGACAGATGACATGATCCTTTAAAAAGCCTAAAGATTCCAGCAAAGAAAAAAAGTAACTTTACAGCTGAAAAACACTTTTATCATTTATCAAATACAGGCAAACAAAATCAATATAAAAATAGCAGTCTCTTTTGTATATGCTAGTAATGGGTTTGATGAGAAAGAAATTAGAATAATTTTCCCATTCACAATAGCATCCAAAATATCTGGAAGTAAATACAACTAAGGAGAAAAAAAGATTAGACATTAAAGAAAAATATTGAATATGACACTAGAAAGATCTGCCATGCTCATGGATCAACAGAATTACTACTGTAGACATTGCTATATTATAGAAAGCAATCTGTAGATTCTTCACAATTCCCAACAAAATTCCAATAATATTCTGTATAGAAATAGAAAATATCCTGAAATTCTTTTTTAAACACATAAGACCTACAAATAACTAAGACAATCTTAGCTGAAAGAACATTGGTCTAGATATACTAGAACATCTGACCATAAGTTACACTACATTACATTAGTAGCCCAGACAGCAGGCTACTGGCATTCAGACACACAGCTGATAGAAACGAAAAGAGAACTCAGAAATAAACCTACCCACTTACATCAACCTAATTTTTGACAGGAAAAGGTATAAAAATGCCTTGGGGGAAAGAACATTGTTAACAGATGTTCCTTTAAAAAAAAATGGGATATCCAGATGTAAGAAACTAAAACTAGATCCCTCCCTCCCTTCCGTCCTGCCCAAAAGTCAGTTCCAAATGGAGCAAAGACTTGAAAGTTTGGAACTGTTGGAGGTTAACATTGGAAAAACCAGGACAGACAGAGCTGCAGCTGAGAACATAGAAAAGATACCTGTAGTACAGGAAGGAACACCAAGGATTAGCAAATGGAATGAAAATGCTCTGTAACTCCAAGAGGAAAGGTCAGCAGAGTGAACAGACAGCATGCAGAATGGGAGAAAAGGAGACAGGGAGTTAATATAGATGAAGAACCACAAAACTTAGAAAACCAAAAAGGCAAATATTCTAATCACTAAATGGGCTAATGATCTTAATAGATAGTTCTTAAAAGGAGAAACTTAGGGCAGAAAGGAACTCTTATATGTTTCTGGCAGGGATGTAAGCCTGTGCAGTTACTGTGGTAATCAATATGACTTCATGATATGTGTGTGTGAGTGTATGTGAGTGAAATGATCATGTGACCTAGCTGTGCCACTCTTGGGAATATGCAGAAGATTCTAAGTCAACACACCACAGAGGCATTTGCACACACATGCTGTTTACTGCAGTATTTGCAGTAGCTAGAAATGGAACCAGCCTAGACATCTATCAACAACACACAGAATGATTAAGGAATATATGGCACCTATTCACAATGGACTTTTAGTCATGAATACAAATAAGATGAGGACAGTTGGAAGAAGATGTATAGAAATGGATGTTATTGTGTTAAGGGAAATAGAGTAGACTCAGAAAGGCAAATATTGTGTGCTTTCTCTTACTGTGGTATTTTAGGTGTGTGTGTGTGTGTCTGTGTGTCTCTGTGTGAGTGTGCATGTGCATACGATGAAACTGGAAAATGAACCAAGAGAGAGGAAGCAGACATATGAAACAGAAAAGGAAGAAAAATATCTAAAAACTATGAATAATGTCTTTTTTGGAAAGATATTCCACATACAAAGATTCATAAAATCAACATTAAGATGTCAGTTCTCTTCTAATTGGTTCGTAGAGTCTGCAGCATTTCAACAAAATTAAAACATTGTTTCCAAAGTTGATATCAATACAAATAACCCAAAATAGACAAGATAGTTTTAAAGAAGCATAAATTTGGATGAGATTTTCTGATTTTAAAAATCCATCAAAATGTTGTAATCACCAATTAAGTACACTACTGAAAACAATAAATACATCAATGGAACTAAGTAGCTGGTGCTGAAAAGGTCATATAATATTTAATCTGAGAATGCACTCGAGTGTTTCAATATGGAAATGAATAGTCTTTTCAAGAAGAGATACAGGGAGATTGGGGGATCCACATAGAAAAAAATAAGCTTTTAAATCAATTTTCTAAAGACACCACAAAATAAATAAAAGCTTATAGTAATAAAATATAAAAGAAAATAAAAAACCTAAGAAATATGTTTACATATAAATATAGGAAATACACCTTGTGGCCAAAACAATATTAACAATAAAAGAAGCAAGTGATACAAGGGGTTTTCTAATTAAAGGTCTTGGCAGAAGAAAAACATTAAGAATAGAAAGGTTGCAGGAAGACATTGTACAGAATGAAGGGCTTATTCAATATTTAGGTAACTTTTGTGCGTGTGTGTGTGTGTGTGTGCGCGCGCTTAAGTGTGCTCATGCGTGCATGCAGGTATGCATTGTTCATATAGGGGTACGTGGATGCATGTGGAGGCCGGAGATCACCAGCAATTGTCTACCCCAATCACTCTCCACCTTCCTCTTTGAAACAGTCTCTCACTTAAAGAGAATCTCCACATCTCCTGGCTGGTCAATGAGTACCATGGATCTGCCTGTCTCTCAATGCCATTCCACATCCTCTGTGCTCTAGTTAAAGATAAGGTCGCAGTACCCAATTTACGTGTGCGTCACATCCCACCTTAGGTCCTCACATTTGCATGGTATGTACTTTTCTAATTAAGAGATCTTAAATTTGCTAAAATTAAAAAAAATGATTTTTAGGACAATATGAACATTTGAAAAGAATGTAGAATAAATATTATGCTTATATTTTGCTGGTTGGAATTTAAGTGGCACAATCATTTTGAAAAAACAAAAGCCCTTTCTTACAATGTTAAGACATGCTGATATACCACTACCTAGTATTTCCATTACTACACATTTACCCAAGAGAAAGACACCTTATTTCCACGGTGAGATTAGAATATGGCTTTTCTTACATAACTGATTCATTTAAAATAGTTACAGTTCTATCCACAGGAAAATGTATGAGCAAGTTATGCTACATATATAATGACCAATCACCAAATGTTTCTTGAGCATTTACTATAAGCCAGCCTCTGTACACGGCTCCCCTTTCAGCAGAGGACAAACAGTATTACAGAGACTTTAACAAAGTCATCAGCCCCATGGCCAAGGTCAAGCTAAGCACAGATCACATTAGTAAGTCTGTTCGTGGGAAAAGAAAGGAAGTCAGCTCTAGAATACGAATGAGGAGGGAGAGAGAACTAACTATGGAAATGCCACTGAAGTGGAACTTGAAAGCCTATAACAGTGCTGACAAAAGCAAGGCCTAGCTGTCATGGGTCCAAATGGTTCCACTGCCACACAACTTCCCTGGACTGTAAAATGTATTCATCAGGACTCCGAGTGCTGATGAAGACACTCATAATTAAGATGTGGTTATCATCGTTAGGACACTGCAGTCAGATTATCACCTTGGGTATATGTCTGCAGGCTTTCACAGAAAAAAGTGATTTTTTTTACTTTTACTTTTACTGTTGATAATACATGCATGTGACAGACAGCCATGCCCTGAACAAAGTATTCTAACATGTGTGAGGTGGGCCTGTAAGTCAACAAATCACAGACATTATGCTTAATCTTATTCCAAACAAAGGTTTCAGCATCTCTACCCCAGGAAAGCTACTGGATAGAGATGCCTTCAGTCTGGGAAAGTGGCGTCTGGGGTTTTAAGTACATCTGCTGTGTTTGAAACAGCAGGAGTCACACAACACCACTCCTACAGAGAAAATGCACCCTGTGATGGAGTCCTGTTTATCCGCGTGGAAGCCAAGCTATCAAGTACAGCATAATAAAGCCTTCTAGGGGTGTGATTAATATGAATAGAGCTGTATATAAAGACAAAGTCTATTTTAATACTATGACTATGGGCAAAATTCACTTAAAACCACCAAGTGATTGTCCTCTAAGCAAGCAAAAGGAAATTATAGTCTCCATAAAGTCAACAAGAGGAGGCTGTTTCTCTGAGCTCCAGAATCGTGAATAAAAGTGGAGTTGATTGTGATTCTCTAGCTTTTGATCTGTCAATCTTGATAAAGAGGGGCAGCATTGGAGCTGTGTTTAAAAATCAAAAGGGGCAAGATGGCATGAGCTGAATACATCAGTATTATCTTCAGAAATGCCTTTCCTAAACTCAGGGTCTTCTTGAGGAAGCAAAAACACAAGACTCCCACATATAGACCCCAGGGACCCAGAGCTCTGTGCCTAACAAACGCTAGGACATAGATAGGACATAAGATGCTTGGGCCATGGTTTTCACTGGGTAGATCAAGCTGTACTTTCTATTTTATGTCTGAAATGATGAGCCAACGAAATGAACTAATGTGATGGCTATTGTTTCAATGCTGGCAAAATGTTTATATTCTTTCTATTGCATCGTTAAAATGTGGGTAATTGCTCCAACTTTCTCAGCTCATGAATTTTCTCATACAAATTGTCTTAAAGAGTTTAATGGTCTTATCAACAATGTTCTTGTCTTGGAGAGGATATAAGCAGATTAATAAATGCTCTCTTTTTCCTTCTAAGCCCTTCAGAAGGAATGCGTGCACCAAGGAAGCAAATGCTGTGGGTTTACATAAAGAATTGCAAAAATGAGATCATAAATTGGGACAAAGATAACGTGGCTTTGAAAATTTATTAAATCATATCCAAACTCTCAGAGTTTTCCAGTTGACTATGCTATTGTTAGAAGCGTGATGATCCTCTCATGTGTGAAAAATGCCTGTGGATTATAAGGGATCAGAATAGCAGAGTACATTGTTCATTAACCTGTAAAATTACATAGCCACGATTAGGCCAAGACATTAGACTGATGTGTTTGACTGGCTCCTGTGCTTCACAGGGGATTATATGCTAAGTACCACAACTTAGAAACCCATCCCTATTATCACAGAATCTCCAGCCTAATCCCAATGGCAGAAAAGAATGGATATTACTGACTCACTTCACACAGAACTAAAGTCAACAATCTTCTCCCTCCCCCCAGCACCTCCTTCTAGAACTACTGCAGAGAACACCGGTTTTGGTTGCTCAGGTTCTGGAATTATCACTGTGATTCCTCTGGGGATAAGCACCACTTTTCATTCAATGTTGATGGAACTATAGTTAAACATCTCTTTCCCTTACCGGGCATAAGCATGGGGCACAAGTTCAGTCAGTCAGCCTCCACTTGCTGGGAAGGAGAGTTGAGAGCCACGCTCTTCCAAACAACCTGGTCTTGTATTCTTTCTGTAATGTATGCAGGGTTTTTGCATGGGAAAACAGAGGAAGCCCAAGGAACTTTGGAAACACAGAAGAGAATTAGAGACATGTTCCAGCTACAACACTTGGCTGGATCCAAGGGATCATCAACAGAAAGGGAAAAAGTCATGAAGGACAGCGTGGGCACAGGCTTTGCCACAGGAATCGACAGTCTGACTTTAATCTGCTTGTTTCACAAATACAATCACCAGGGATCCAAGAGTCGTTATTTCTGGAAGGTGTGAGAAGCTGACCTGAAATTCAGGTGTCGAATTCAGCCCTGCTTATGCTGGCACTCTCTTCCACCTTCGCTTAATTATTGTCTCTCATTCTTTTTAGACTAGAAACATTTATAAATGTGCAGCTGTGGAAATAATAAATACACTGTTTAAGTGATGGGCTGCATCTCTGAAAAGCTGACCTTGAGTATGAATATAAGGAGAGGTAGCCCTCTGCCCCTGGTGAGCACCTCCTAGGCCTATGACCACTTCATCTCTTCAATTTCATTTTCCTATTGATGTTCTATCTCATGTCTTCAAATTTTATCAATGTTACATCTCCCCAAAGGAGAACAAATAAACCAGTATAGAAAAGCAGACCTGTGATCCCAGCACTCAGGGGGTGGAGGGGGGCAGAGGCAAGATGAGCAGCTCAAAGCTTTTCTGAGATACACACACACACCTCACACACACACACACACACACACACACGTACACACACACAAAGAGACAGAGAGACAGAGAGACAGGGACAGAGACAGAGAGACAGAGACAGAGAGACAGGGACAGAGAGACAGGGACAGAGAGACAGGGACAGAGACAGAGAGACAGAGAGCCCAAAAACCAATTGCAGGAAATAGAACTCTGTTAATTTTGTTAGATTGACATCTAACAATCAAAACTTCACATCATGATATAGGGATGAACTGCTAGCCTGGTCTTCAGGCAGGGGATCAGTCCACTCCTATGGATGGAGTCAAGCTCAGTGTCAGAGGAGGGAGGATCAGAGCATTTCTTTTAGCGTAGTAGCTGAATTTCAAATCAAATCTAAACAGTAAAAGTGTGCTTATAAGCCAAATCCAGCTTCCTAGTATTGTGAAAAATTTTCTAAGAAAAAAAAAACAACTATTCTTCAGTAAAATGCTGAAAAATGTACCTTTATAATCCCACATGAAAAATGTACCTTTATAATCCCACAGGCTCTATGACTTCTCACAGGACACTTAGTTTCCAAATCTACTGATCTCAAAACTCCAGCTACAAAATGATAAAACCCATTAAACATCAAACTTGGCGCCTCTCCACCACATATGAATTCTAACTATTGGATATAAAACATTGAGAACCACTTTGTAAAGCGCAGACACCATCTCCTCACCAGACTCTCACATCTACTGAGAGATTAACTGTTGATTTTTTTCCCAATCAGTTTCTCTTTGAATTGATCCTCTTTAAAACATAACTCACTGTTTTCATTTAATTTCTTAGAGCTAGAAATGGAATGAAGGCGAATGGTGGCTTGAGCAGTATATGACCACTCATAATTAATCAGCATCTTACCAAGGGCCTTGCGGAACTCTGTAGGAAGAGTTGAGACATGGGGAGGATATGCTTCCTGCCCACCTGAGTGCACAGCCCTCTCTAAAAAGAACAACGACAGCAAAGGCACAACCTGCAGCAAATTTCATCCCCTAGCTCAGCTACAGTCATGGCATTCTGGAAGAACAAAGGCGGAGCAGTAAGCAGCAGCTAACATTCCTGAAGAACCAATACATCAAGTTTCCGACTTGGGTTCTGCAGCTGGCTAGATGCATTACCATAGACACATTATTTAATTTCCACAGCTGTAAGATTCTGGGGTCCATTTCTGATGGTGTGCTGAATGAAACATTCACCATAAAGAAGATACCTCTAATGATGAATTAAATATACATTTAGAATAGTGAAAAAAAAAAAACATTGTTTGCCAGGCAGGGGCGGCATATACCTTTAATCCCAGTACTTTTTGTTTGTTTTGTTTTGTTTGAGAAAAGGTTTCTCTGTAGCTTTGGTGCCTGTCCTGGAACTAGCTCTTGTAGACCAGGATGGCCTAGAACTCACAGACATCCTCCTATATCTGCCTCCCAAGTGCTGGGATTAAAGGCGTTTGCCACCACTGCCTGGCTAATCCCAGCACTTGAGAGGCACACAGATCTCTGTGAGTTTGAGGACAGCCTGGTATGCAGAATGAATTTCCAGACACAAACACAGACACAGACACACACACACACACACACACACACACACACACACACACACACAAGCATTGTGCTGTTGGCTAATAAGTCTTCTTTTAAGATAAGAAAATAAAGTCAAGTAACATGCTCCATGGAGTTTAATAAACCTTAAATGTTGCCTTTGATGCTACAAAGATTTTAGAAAGTAGAAAAGTCAAAGGTCCCCCTTTGTGAGGTATTTCTTTGGCTTTGATTACTGTTTTCTGGGTTTATCAGTGAATAGATAATATTTAACTTTCTGGATAATATATATATATATATATATTCTCATATATTTGAGATATTCTCACTTTTCTTTTTATGTATTTCCCTATATTCTTGATATTGGGTACAGATTTACCACAGCCAGCACAGTTGTGGGTAACACGGCAACCTGGAAAAGAGGGCAATGATTGACACAGGCACAAGACTCTGGTTTCATTTCAGGAGTAAACAATTTTCGTTTAGCCACAGCTGATTATGTAGCATTTAGCTGGCTGGTAAAAACAGCACTGATAGCAAGGTGTGAGCAAACAGTCTTAGTCATCTTTTTGTCCCTTCCCCAAGTTCCATCTCTTGCATATCCCTGTTGTCATGGTCTTGTTTGCACCAAAGGACATTCCTCCTAGACATTATCTCATGCGTACAGCACTCTGTAATCAGGTAGCCACATCTCCATCAGGGCTTGGGCCTGAGAAAAAAATTCCAGACCATCTGGCCCTAACACGATTTATGTGATTTTTCTCTTTTCTGTCACACATTATATTTAAAACACAACTTCCTAAGTCAAGACCAAAAGGCAATGTTTTCTCCTGATGATTTTAAGTTTCATGGTGACTTTGAATTAAGTTCTATAAAAAGTGTGAAACAGGGGTTCAAAATCATCTCTTCGCATACGAACGCCCCCTCCCCCGTTGCTTCAGAAGCAAGCCTACTACTTCTTCCAAATTGAATGGTCTTGTCAACTTGGATGCAATCAACTGTCTGTAAATAAAAGGATTTACTTCTACACTCTTAGTGGTACTTCTTGGAGCAATGCGTTTGTGTTGGGCCAGCCCCATACCATCCTGATTAGGAGAGTCAGTTTTGGAACTGCAAAATAGAAATCCTCCAAGTTTTGAATTATTTTGTTCCTGCTTTCAGCTCTCCTAGATCCCTTGCATTCAGTGGATTCTAGTTCCCTGTACACACAGGCCAAAAGGCTGTGAGAGTTCTGCTAAGTATCCTACAGAGTAGAGGAGCAATCCCACCTTCTCACTGCTGACCACGCTCCATGAACATATATCTCTAGTCCAGCACTCCATAATCTGTGGGTTTCAGCCCCTTTGAGAGTTGAATGACCCTTTCACGGAGGACACCGAAGACTGTCAGAAAACACAGATATTTACATTACAATTCAGGATAGTAGGAAAATTGCAGTAGCAATGAAAATAGTTTCATGGTTGGGGTCACCACAACATGAGGAACTGTACTAAAGGGTCAGAGCGTTAGGAAGGTCGAGAGTCATTGATCTGTAGACTCAGATGCTCTTTGTCCTTCTTTAGTCATGCACTGTAACTTAAGGTTCATCTTGTTCTTCATGATGGATTGGGCACGGAATTCTTTCCTGAACTCTACTTTTGAATTATTCATTGCTCATCCATAAAATGTAATTGACATTTGTGTATTTATTTAATATTTCTTATCCTTGTTCAACCTATTCAAATCATTTTATCTGGTAGCTATAGGATTTTGCACATATAAGATCATTCCATCTGCAGAAAGATCATTCTTGCCTTTTCCTTTCCCATTTGGATGCTTTTCCCTTCTTTTTCTTGTCTCGTTGTCCTAGCAAGGACCTTAAATGATACTGAATAGAAGTCATGAAGTACTTTTGTCTTTTTTGTGTGGTACTAGAATAGACATTTTAGCAATCCACTGATGACTATATTAGCTCCGGGTGTCCTATTAAGGGCTGAGCACCCACAATCACATATTCTCAGCAATATGGCTAGCTGTGAGTCTCGGCATTCATTGCTGTTCCCTGCAAGAAGGAGCCTCTCTGTGCAAAGCTGAGAGCAGAAGTCCATAGGTATAAATATACATATTTAGGAGACACTGCGACAGGAATGCATTGTATGTTCCTATGAAAATTCAAAGCACACATGTATATATTTACATAGTTATACACTTTTCACAGGCATCTCTAGTCAGCTGGATGCCGTTCTTTGTTCTTGATTTTCGTCATGAGAGAAATTGATTTTGCCAAAAAGCGTGTCTCTGCAAACGATCCTGTGGTTTCTGTTAGACATTTTATAAATGCGGAATACTCATTTGTCTTTCCCATGAGATTTTACTTTATTTGTAAGTCACTATTAAGGAACGGCTGATATATGAAAATGTAAACACATTAGTGTGAACATCTCAGGTTTGAAGATAAGTTTGTATATTTGAAGAGGTACACCAGGGCAGTCGGCTCGCCTCTTTCCCCAGTTTCCTCCACCTATTTACTACCTACTGCCTTCTGTGCTTGGTAAGCACACCAAACTTAAAAGCTACTGCTTCTGTGAATTTAAATATACAATCCTATATGGTTAGCTGTAAGTCCTAGGGTACATAGCAGGTGACCAGAATTGATGTATCTGAAGTTACAGAAACATGGTACCCACCAATAGCCATTTCCATCTTTTTCCCCTCCCTCTAGCCTTTGGCAGCTATCACTCTCCAGAGCTCCTGGGTCTCTCTGAGACTCCATGTGCAAATGAAACCATCCTGTGTTTGTGTGTGCTTGGCTCATGTCACACAATAAAATGTCCCCCACTATGGGAGGTGGCACTTTGCTTTGTACTGAGCCATCACCCACCTTGCATTGCTACAATACATCATCATATTTACCAGTTCCTGGATTAAGTCCCTTTCGTTTAGGGCCAGTGTAACTATTTGCATATGGGTAAAGTTCCAGTTTATTTTGTTTTGCTATAGTTGTATTTGGTGTTGCTATCAGGAAAATTCTGGACTCCTTGAATGAATGGGGATCTGTTTTTTTTTTTATTTTTTATTTTATTTTTTTTTTATCAGTGTTTGAAGGGTTGTGTGGTACTGGTGCCTATTTTTCAGTACAGAGGAAAAATGATTAGCTCAGCCATGAAGATAGGATTTTCTCTGTTGGAGCTGTTTCAAATACTAATAAAATAATTTTAATATACAGGTTCAAATTTTCTAATTTTTTTAAGTCAGTTTAGTTTTTTTTCTGTCATTATAAGAAATTTTCTATTTCATCTATGTTATTTATTGACCTACAATTATTAAGAATAATCTTGTAATCATTGAATCCTATAAGGTCAGTTGTAGTGTGTGCTGTCTTCCCATATATTCTAAATGAAAATTCTGTCAATTTTGTTGATTTTTTTCAAGTAACTTTTATTTTTGGTGTGGAGAAGGGTATAGCATCTCATGGTGTAGTTAAGGCTGGCCTTAGTCTTGTGATTCTCCTGTCTTATCCTTATTGAGGTAATTACAAGTGTGTACCACCACACCTTGTTCCAACTTCTAATTTCTGAATTCATTGTCATTCTGTATTCCATGTGTTTTCACTTTGATACCTTTTTTTCAGTTAACTCCTGAATTCCTTACAGCTCTAGATTCTTATGATAGAGGTCATTTTGTTTGATTAAAGAGGCTTCTTCTTCTGCAAAAATGAATATTCATCACTATAAATTCCAAAGCACTTTTACAATTATGTTCAATAAGGCTAGGGAAATTATCTTTTCATTTTCATCCCCCTCAAAGTAGTTTCCGGTTTGCTTCTTCATGGCAAATTGGCTGGTTCCTTTTAATTCATTCAGTGATGGCAAGAAATCCTACCAGGATGCTCTCTAGTCACTGACGATGGCTTTGCAGCTTCCTGTGAGATCCAGCCTGAGCGCTCTTCGTGTGAAAGCAAGAAGAACATGTCATACAGCAGAGTGCAGTCATCCATCCAGGGATGCAGGCTCCAGATGATGGGTCGTGCTATCCCTGTCTTCTCTGTCCTCTGCTTCATGGGTACTGACACTTGTAATGCCATTATTAGTCATTCTTCTTCATCTTCCTTGGAGACACATAAATTTGGCTTCATATCTTTTGAAACTACTTAGGTATAATTAGTTTTTATTTCAATTTCATTTTCAGGTGAAATTAAAATTTTATAATTTTTCCTTTTTATTTCTTTTGTCTCTGGTGTTGGGACTCAAACTGAGCCTAGGCAAACATCTCCCTTCTAATTACATCCCTGTTCTGAATTTTTATTATTTTAAAATGTCTTTATTTGTTCCTACTATCATGCTTATCTTAATAGCTATTTTTCCTGAAATTAATGTAGTTCCTTTGTTTATAGTCTGCACAGTGTAGCATCCCGTTAGTTTCTAGTTTTGTGTATGTGACTCTAATGTGCTTCTTCTGCACACAGCATATGGTTGCTCCTTTAGCTATTCTGTCAGCACGCACTTTTCGCAGGAGTAATCTATACAGAAGGTAACTCTTCATACACCAGGATTTATGCTGACATTTTACTATTTGCTTTTCATCCCTTTTGTCTTGGTCATTTGTTTATTCTTCCAGTACTACTTCCTTTTGAAAAGAAACGTTTGTCTTTTTAGTTGCAGAGCCTTTAATGGCTGAGTCATCTCTCCTTCCCATGGATGTGAAAAGCAATTTTTTCCGTTATCTTTGGAGACAGAGTCTTACTAGGTAGTCCTTACTGGCCTAAAATTTGCTATATCGACAAGGCTGCCTTCAGCTCCACAGAGGCCTATCTCTGCCTCCCATGTGCTGGGATAAAAAGTCTGTAGTACCATACCTTGTTACATAAGGGGGAAAATGGAATAATGGGACAGAAAATGTTAAATAAGAGTCTGGGAGGAGAGACAGGATAGAGAACAGTATAAAAAGATTAAAAAACACTAAAGACCTTTCAATATTCATGTGGGAACCTACTACTGTGGGAACTTCTTGAAACACACATAAGCATGCACATAAAAGGGTTAAAATAGAATTACCTTATCGTGGGATAACACTGCCCCTATTAGACACCACAGCCTAACACATAAAAGCCTAGGGCCAGGAATTAGCTCCTTTTGAGTAGTTGGCCAGTGACTTCCCAAAGTCTCACAAACAAGCTTCCAGAATAGTCTGATATACAAGGTCCTTCTGAACCTTGCCATTCGTGGTAGATTAGCACATTTCCACTGTTGTGCCTTTGTCTACCTTCATATTTTTTTATTTCTTCTGTGTGTGTGTGTGTGTGTGTGAGAGAGAGAGAGAGAGAGAGAGAGAGAGAGAGAGAGAAATGAGGGAAATCACATGTGCATATGTGTAAAGGTGTGAGAACCCATTATGCATGTGCTCCCCAGGCATGTAAATCCCCAGTGACTTTCCCAGTTGTCTCTCTGTTTTATTTTTTTCAGACAAGGTGAGACTCTATTACTTTCTCATTCCTATGATGAAGCATCCTAACAAAAATGACTTAAAGGAAAGGGGCTCACTTTGTGTTACAGTTCTAGTGGGGTACAGCCCATCATAGTGGTTAAAACCAGCACTGGGCAGTGAAAGCATGGTGGCAAGAGCAAGATGCCAGCTGATCACATTGCGGCCACACTCAGGAAATAGAGAGGGACTAGGAAGTAGGTTAGAAAGTCTCAAGCAAGGCCCACTCCAAGAGAGCCACGTCTTCCACTAAGGCTATACCTCCTCTAGAGTTTTTACAACCTTTCCAAACAGCTCTCCCAGCTGTGAACTGTGTTGAAGCACAAAGTCAAAGGAGGACGCACCACCTCCACATCATGGCAGGATTTCCAAAGTCAATGGAGGACGCTCCACCTCCACATCATGGCAGGATTTCTCACTCGACCTGGAGCTTCCCATTTCAGCTAGGCTGGTGGTCGCAGGCCTCTAGAACCTTCCTGTCTCTACCTCCCCCAGTTTTGGGTTACAAGCTTGAATGGTCATGTCATGTTTGGCCTTTACTTGAGCACTGACAAACCAAACTCAAGGCCTCATGCTTGAGCAGCAAACACTGACTAGTAAGCCATCTCTTCAGTCCATAACCGTCCTTATCATGTGAGCTGCAGGCCTACTCTGAGCTCCCACACTGCCTTTGTCCCTGAGAGAAGCTAAGATCTCTGTTATTGACTTCAATGAGTTAACCCTTTTGTCTTTTACACTCTGCCCTATCATCTCTGAGAATGCCCTCTCTGACACTAGCCTGTGTTAAGCTCTAGTCCCTTGGGTTCCTACAAATAAGTCACCTGCATCTTGCCTCCCATTGCAAACACGGAAGCCATTTCTCCCTCTCCAATTTTTCAACTTTGAGGGCAGTGGTTGCATAACACATCTGTACTCTTCGTACCCAGCACACATTAAGTTCTCAGCAACTATTTACTAAGCAAAATATATTGATTCTAGATTCTGCCATTTTAAGCATATTCTCTTCCACAAGATCGTGTTTCTTTTTCTATCTGAGTACAATTTTCGGTTCTAAAACTTGTAAAAGGAAATTATCTTACCACTAGTGTCAAAGTAAGATAAACATAATACCAGCTGCACTTTGTTTACTAGGTACTGAGCAATGTGTATCTTCTCCTTAACCTTTATATAATGCTGTAACATGGTTTCTATTGTCACCCCCAATTTATTTATACTAAGTTAGAATATTAGATTAAATTTCCCAAAATCAGATGATAAAAAGGAAGTGCGGTGCAGCGTGAATCCACGTCATGTGACTCTTAAGATTTCTTTATGAATTAAAAATAAAACAGAGCACTGAGTGACTGAACAGGAGTTCACGAGACACCACAGAGGCCTTTGGAGAAAAGATGCTCTGCATTTTAAACCTTAAAGATTACACAGACTAATATTTAGAATTTTAAAGGTGTTTAAGAATTGTATATATGTCTCTCCCTTTGGGATTCTAATACCAGGGACATCAAAAAGTCACCAAATGATCTAATGTTCTTTGCCAACATTACTGTGCTTATTCATTCACCAAGCACTTCTGTGACTTCTCATTTGTACGTGAAAAGCCTTAACTAATGAGCCAGTCCTTCACTGCTTATAGTACGCGGGAAGAGACAATGCTCTCCTTAAAATTATGATATAGCATATGGTGAATTCACATCTACCTACAGCGTTGAAAGTGGGGACCTACAGGCAGTAGGAGGGTCAGAGGAAGCTACCTGGAAGAGGACCAACATAAGCAGAGTACTTAGACAAACCTCACTGCCCTTAGAACTTCAGATTTTCTACTAAATCCCTTCCAGGTCTTTCCACAGTCCACATTAAATGGTTACTTAATTGCGATGTAAGAATTGTTTCTATTTCTTGTTTAACTATTCTATTTTTTTTATTTTAACATAAAAGTCAATAAGAAAAGAGTTCAGTGAGGCCCACTTTATGTCAGGTATTTTTCAATTTCTTGATATCTGAACATCAGTGATGTATAGTTCCCATAATGAAGATACTGAGACAAACAAACCAAAGCCCTCTTAGCTAATTAGCTATCATTAAACAGCTTGTAGGATGGGAGAACAAGTGCCTATGAACCTGAGGCACTGCAAGTGAGAAGAAGCCTAAGGAAAGTTCCACGTAGGAGTCAACAGTTGGGTCGAGTAGGAGGACACCAGAGAGAAGGGATATTCTAGAGAGAGGGGGTGGAATATGCAAAGTCATGAAGGTGAGAATCATCACAGAGCTAAGTAAAAGAAAAAAAAAAAGGCATGTGCTGGCAACTCCAGGAGGTGTTGTAGTTGGGAGAATTTAAAGTACACAAATAGAAACTAGGAAGGAAAAAGGCTGCATGGTAGGGCAAGCATAGGCTTAAAAGGGCTTTACGATTCACAAGGTCATTCTTAAGTAGCAAACAACCTTCATGCATCATTCATTTAAAGTAATAAAAGTCCTTTACGTATGGCCTACCTCAGCCCTGGGTCCACGGCAGCTCTGTTCAAGGCATCTTCTTCATGCCAGGATCCAGGAAGAATAGCACTTCCCATCCAGGGCATCGCTTACGAGAGACTAAAGAGCTAGAGCAGAAATATAATACATCCCACAAGTGACTGTCTCAGCGTGACAGGTAGCACCTCTGTTCTCAGGTTATCTGCCAAAGCAAGTCACCACTCCAGGCCTGATGACAGTGGAAGTCTAATTCTACCTCAGGGCAGAAAGTTAGGTTATCACCAACAGAAATAAGCTACACCACCTCACCTGGGAAGCACAGACATTAAGCTGAGGCTGGTGAGTGGCCACTGAAACATTAAAAATAATCTAGCTAACATTGCCTCATAGACATGACAAGCTAATTTCGATGTGAGCGCCTAGTCGGGACAGAGTACAAAGGCCAGACGCAAGTGTGCGACTTTCATCACTAGGGCATCCATCTTCCCACACACGGACTGTGCGTCCTAACTTTAGTGTGTGCAATGGCTACAGAGGAAGTTGTGCAGCCAGGCACACAGTGATGGGCAACTACTCCACCCCAAGAATGTAAAATTTCAGCCACATTTCAAACAAACAAACAAAAAACAAAGCAGAACCATAGCTTGAACTGGATTTTAAAGCCTGAAATAATATTGGCCAGATTTGAGAAGAAAGGAGATGACTATTTGAAAGAAAATACTATATCATCCCTAATTTTGATAGCAACTGAACTGTCGCTAGGCAGTGGGCCTTACGCAGCAGTACTGCTAACTTCTAAGACAAGGATATTCCCTTTTTTTTCCCTGTCACTGTGGTAAAACACTGTGACCAAAGCCACTTGCAGAAGCACAAGTTTATTTGGGCGTATAGTTCCAGAGAAAGAGTCCGTAATGGTGGGGGAAGCATGACAGAAGCAACTACAGCAGGAAACTGATGCAGCACATCTTCAACCGCAAGCACAAAGCTCAAAGGGCCAACTAGAAATGAGGTAAGGCTAGGACCTTCAAAGCCCACCCGCAGCGGCACACTTCTCCAACAAGGCTGCACCTCCTAAAGGATTCATAAAAATCCCAAACAGCAAAATCAACTATGGACCAAGTTTTCATTGAATCTATGAGGACATTTCTCAGTAAGCCACCATACAAGGATATAGCTATATACATGCATAGACAGACAGACAAATAGATAGATAGATATAGATACATACACACGTGTGTGTGTATATAACTCACTTTTATCATTTGAACATTCAACATTTTATGTGGCCTAGCCTCTTTAGCTCTCTACCATTCTTGCCCTGCTCTGTTATTATAAGGACTTCTGTGTTTTGATCAATATCCAACATCTAGGGTCTAGTCTATTTCTAAGCAAGTCCTCTACAAACATTTGGCAAGTTGGAAACTACTAAATTATATACAAAGAAACAGACTGAGAATTTATATTGTTTTCCCTGAGCACAAAACCTCTGAGGTTAACATACTACACTTCAGCTCCAGTAGAATCCTAAAAGGATTTTTGGAATGTTTCATTGCCTATCCATAAAGGTTAAAATAAAATCAAACACTGTATTATTCTCTAAGCCCCGGCTGGTTGCTTCTGTGAGCTGCCATCCAGCCAGCTCTTTAGTTTTCATTCTATGGGTCTCCAGCCCTCCAAGGAAGGTACATGTAGGCTGGGTGATGGTGCCCACCCCTGCTCCACAGCCTTTGGTCCACAGTTGCTGCATGAATGAAGTCTCTGACCAGAAGCCATCCTCTGAAGTCCCCCTCTCCCCTGTGTGCTCACCAACACCCACCACTGGATTGCTCACTCTCCTGAGAACTGAAGGATCCCAAGAAAGTATCAAGGAAGACCTAATCCATGAAATTTAACATCAACAAGAAAAATATTGCTGTTACTTTATCATAAGAGCTTCTTTAAGGGAGACAGAGACGTTAAAAAAAAATTCTCAAAACAAACTGGCATGTTTTTATAAAAAAAAAAAAAAGACTCCATCTTTTTTAGAACGTAAAGTAGGACAGAAAAAAATGTAAAGGAAGTTAAAAGAGCAGACTTTCAAATGATTTATCATTTTGGAAGGAAAGCAAAAAAAAAAAAATGTCCCTGGGAACTTTCTCAATATAAGAAGTGTGGATATTCTTGGCCTAATTCCTGTCTAGCACATCTTTGCACTGTTCCTCTCTCTGCCACACCTCCCCCAGCCCCTATGCTAAGGAGTGCTCATTTGCATAATTAAACTGCTTGACAGGGATGCTGAGGGAGAAGGTATTCACGGAGCCAAGTGCTCTTCAAATGCCATCCTTACCCACATCCCCCCAGATGAGGGAAATTGTGAAGACGGAGAAAGCTATGTGCTGATATTCAGTAATGCCTGTGACAGATTTCATGAAATCAGAAGTTTATCATGGGGAGACTGGCCTGGAGACAGAAAAAGGATGGCACACAGCCAAGCAAGCCATGTGAAGACAAAGGAGAACTGAAATGGGGAATTTGAATGTTCAGGGCCGCTCCTGGTACAAGTTGAGGCTGATGATGTTTATGACAGGTGACAAAAGACAATGGTCACCAGACACCATATCAACCAATTATCTTTACGCTTTTCCCAAGACTCTTGCAAATGTTCTGATGCTTGGTGATTTAGCTTTAAATACAAGTATTTGCAAGATTTTTTTTTTCACCTCCAAGCTCTGTGGAAGAAGACTATAGACAATACTGAGTAAGGAGAAATTCTAGGAAAAACCATGTGGAACCTCAGTTTGGTGAGGTTTCACATTAAATGTCTCTGTAACATAATGCCCTGGGCACAGAATTTGCTGTGGGAAGTGCTTTTGTTAGGTCTTCCATTGCTGTGAGGGGACACTGTGATTATGGCAACTCTTATAATAAAGGAAAACGTATAATTGGGGTTGCCTTACAGTTTCAGAGGTTTAGTCCATTCGTGGCATGTAGGCAGAGATGGCACTGGAGAAGGAGCTGAGAGTTCTACATCTCAATCACCATGAAGCTGAAGGAACTGTTTGCCACATTGGCAAACATTTATAGTTTGAGCTATATATGTGACTTTAAAGCCCATCTCAACAATGACACACTTCCTCCAACAAGATCACAAGGCCACACCTCCTAATAGTGCCACTACCTATGGATCAAGCTCTTAAACTCATGAATCTCTGGTGGTGGGGAGGTATGGGGGAGTAGGGTGGGATGTGGCATTTCTATTCAAACCACCACAGAAAGGGATCGAGAGCTTTGTCTTATTCTAGCACTATGAATGTTTCTAATCTTTTCACGTTAACTTTTAATGATGTTAACTATGAAAACTGGTTAAAGCATTAGAAAATAAGACATGTGGATTTTGATATGTCTTAGCTAATGACTGGATAGAGTCACGTGTTAGCCAGAACACAGGGCAAGAGGGTCTTCTTTCGTCCAAGTAACCGGGCCTTACCTTACAGCACAGACCCAATCCTAAGCATGTTCTGCATCTCTCCATGCAATGTTTGCTAAGCAGTGATCTTCATACACCTTCCATGATGGGCTCTAACACTACTCCTGCTGCCTAACAACAGCCTTAAGACCTATGAACATGAGTCAAGCCAATGCTTCTCTTGTACAATGTTACATGATAAAAGACATCTGGTCTGATTGGTTCAGGTCTATATTCCCAATACCTAAATGGAGGTCTACTATACAGTCAGCTGTGGATGGATGCTTAAAAGAAATCCCACACTAGCTCAGAATTGAGAAATAGATGGTTATTTATTTAAGGGTAGACTCACAAATCAGAATTCTCTGTTTAAATGGAGATCAGAAAATGAATCCCACAACCGGAACAGAGAGGCCAGACATATGCTTTACACGGGTATATATAGTATGAGGCCACGCCCCAGTGGGTGGGTAATCACTAGCTATAAGACTTCCTACAGCAGTAGCACTGAATGAATATATCTAATCAACACATAGGTGAATGAAAAAACATCAAGCAGAATTGGAACATTCAAACCAGAATGGTCTCTGGAAAAAACCTAGAATGGCTAATGATGCTAATGACCAAACAACCAAATGGCTAAGATTTACAATATGAGTGACAGAGTTTATCCATCTAGAACTGTTTCTTGACCATCTAGTAAGATCTATGTGCTTGAACTATAGCAATTACAATACACAGTAAACATCTACTCAAACAGAACATACATTCTGAAGTAGCACCAATACACAAACATAAAAAAAAGTGAACACAGAGTCTAGGAACAGAGAAAGAGTACAAAAAAAAAAAAAAAAACCTCATACTGGGATGAGATAGCACTGTTTTGGATGCAGTGTGCAGGGATCTTCCTGCTTTGAGCAATGAATAAAGTCAGCAAGACAACACGGGGAGGATGTGTTGGATGTGACTATGCTCAAGCATACAGACCTACCAGAGAAATGAAATACTGTGATGGTATGAATGGCCTTCTGGGGCTTCAGACCTAGAAGGAAATCAGCAAATAGGGCTAAGTCTCTCCTTCCATTCGCTTCTTTATTCATTATTTCATAAATCATTGGCTAAGTGCATACAAGGATCACACCATGTACTGGTATACAAAAATGTCATCTTCCTGTTGTTGTTTTTTATTTTTTTCTTTCTGTCACCCCTTTCCTTAAGGAGTACCAAACCTTACTGCTATCCAGGAGGCATCCGAGGTTATGATCCACATGCTCTCCGGATTATTTAAAGCAGCTTGGAAGACTGACTTACCTCTACCACTGACATGTTTTGTATTTTCACTATCAGGTCCCATCCGTGAGATTTGTCAGCACAGCAAGCACACTGAGCAGCCTCATGAACATCATTATGCGATAATCTTCTACGGCGTTACAAAAGGCAAGGATACAGCACTGAACGATTTAAAAGCAAATACCATAGAGTTCTGACTTCCAGGTGGAATGCCCCGACGTCCTGTAAGTATGGTCCATGTGGCTGAGATTAAATTTAGAACCAGTTAAATTATGGGCAAACCATGAAGCTATTAGTTTTCAGTAATCAATGTGGAGAAGTCACTTCAAGGTATATTCACAGGGGTTTTGAGCCTTCATCAGCAAGGTATAAATCATTAGTATAATTCATTGTTATATTGGCAAAACGTCAGAACTTGGCCCCATAGGGAAATATCCCACCACCACACAGCAGATGTGCCTTAATTCACTCACTAGTCTAAAGCTCTACACCTCAGTCAGTTTCATTCTGCCTCCTGTTTCCGTCCCTAGTTCACAGCAGATTGCCAACACTTTGCACTTGCAGGCTCCTGGAGCCTTTGCCACTGGCTATAGCTGCCCTCAACACTGTAATAAACTGGAAAAAGGCAGCATCCTGTGCGTGCCCACCCTATTCATCTCACTCAGGTATGCGAACTGAAATAAACGCGTCAACTGATCATGCCTGAATTTATAGCTCCTGCCAATGCATCTCGCTTTGCACTTGGTAGCTCCTTAAAAATCTAGTAGATATCCCAAACTTCATGTGTTCCATACAAAGCACTTCCTGGACATTATGCATGGGAATTCATCCAGTTATACACCCACCTTCATGAGGAATGCATTCTGCATGCGAACATGAACCAGGTGGCTAGCTTAAAAAGTTGACTTACAAAGACTGAAGCCCTAACACGCTGCTTGCTAGGGCTTTATTTGCATAATGTGCAAAATAAGGTGAATGGGAGGGTTGGGTCAGCATGGGAATGTCTGAGAAATTCCTTCTCCAGAAGGGCGTGATGGTGAAAATTGTGATGCTCAGGAAACAGGGACCACAAAAAGGAACTCAAGAATCAGTATGCCTTGAAGGGCCAGGGAACAGAGCTCTTGGGTGTCAAACTAAAAGCATTCTGAAATACTCGTGACAAGAAAACTTTAACATGACAGCTGCATCAGTTCCAGACAGGAAATCGGTGATACCATTCCTTATGGGAAAACAGCAACAGAAATTAGGCCAGTGAGGACTAATAAAAGGAGGCCAATTGACCTACCTAAAAGTTGGAATAGCTGAGTTACCGAGAGGGTAGACTCTGGCATTGGAATGAAGAAGTTGTGTGTTCTTTGGTCAACATAGGTAGGATCCAATCAGAAAGAAATTGGTTCCTTACTGTCAAAGATGAGCAGAAAAAATTACGTATATAAAAGACTTTTAAAGAAAATCTTCTGTTTTGATTTGAACTTTTGAAATGTAATAAGGACTTACTAAAATCTGGCTTAATGATGCAAGTGACATCAAAACCCCAGTAAAACACCCATGTATTTGCAATATGTGCCACAGAGCAGATAGAAAGTAGAGCTCTCGTGTGACATGCATGTCATGAAAGTGATTCCTAAATAAGTGTTTCTTGTCTTCATATTAGCAATGGCACTGAAGTTCGTGCCCAGGACCACCAAGCAAGTGCCATTGGGAGTAGTACCCTAGCAACTTTCTTAAAAGATAAGGATGATACAATGGTGTCTGAATAGATTCATGTTTAAATATGCTTATTGTAGAATTAAAAATGCTTATTGTAGGGCTATACCATTACAGAAATGAAAGTATCTACCTGCCATAGACTTCTACAAATGTAAGTGGGTTGATGAAGAACCTGTCAAATTTTTAAGAAAAATCTGAATTGGTGTCTACCTATATTTGCATTATTGATTTATTAGAAAGTAAACACTAGTCAATGAGGATACTCCTTAAACCAGACTACCTAAAACAGAAAACCTCCAATGCTACAGTAGACATGATTCAAGTCCAATACCTCTCTTGATTAGACCCTGACTAAAATGCAGTCTTTCCATGCATACGAGCATGGCATAACCCATGAAAAAGCCTTAACCATATCTTGACAACATGACTAAAAATATATTTTTAAAAACGTATCCTGAATCATAACAACCATTTGATGATGCTACATCTAATCATTTCAGATCAATCTCAGAGTGTTTATTCGTCCCAAACAAAATAGAACAAGCAGAAAGTTAAGCTGGAAAAGGCCAGCATGGTAGAGGATTGTTTTACATCTCAACTTTCCCAAGTATCTTCTTTTTAGCTCTTGAGTTTTTTTTTTTTTAAAAAAACCTTAACATTTGAGTTAAATTAAAAGGGATTTAAAAACAAAACATAATTACGTAAACAGATAATCAATGTGTTTCTATCATATTGGCCAAGTTCTCAGAGAAATGAAGGGAGAAAAGGTATGGTCACTACCATTGTTAATTATATATTCAGACCCCTCTAGGAAATTGCTAGTCAATGCCTTTGAGCAACTTTCAAGTGCTTTCAAATGTCTTCCAGAGAATTTGTCGTCAGCGTTTCTCCATCTTAAATTAAGTCCACATCTAAAATCCTAAAGCACAAGAGAGAAGTAAAGCTTTCCAGGTGCAGAATTTAGAACTTCACCCCATCGGTCAAGAAACAGCCTTCTAATTAACTCACACATTCTTATCAGCTGCCCCTTCTTCAAAAAGTCCACAGAGGAAAAACACTTTCGGCAGAAACTAAAGAGTGTAATTATCTCTCTATATCTTCAAAGGAGCCTGACCCAGGGTTAATCTCAGTGCATAGAGCAATCTCTAGACTATGCAAGCCTCCAGGTTATATGACTCAGTCAACACACACACACACACACACACACACACACACACACACACACACACACAGAGAGAGAGAGAGAGAGAGAGAGAGAGAGAGAGAGAGAGAGAGAGGTGATTAGATGGGTCTGAACTTAACATGCAAAAGGAAGAACACCCTTATCTCTTAGATGTGAAATATCCCCCACTGGCTCCTGTGTTCCAATGCCTGTCCCCAGCTGGTGGTGCTGATGGAGAAGGATGTGCCACCTAATGTATGGCAGAAGTAGGTCACTTGAAACACCAGTCTGTGCTACCTGCTGTCTAGTTCAGGGTCACATGAGACACTTAAAAGTTTGTTTTGGCCCCATGAGCAACGTCATGTCTTCTCTTCCATGGTAGACTAAAATCCCCATGAAACTATGAGACAGATCATGACTTGCCCTGTAGTCAGACTGATGATTATTTTAAATATCACCATAGAACCTTCATCCAGAAACTGATGGAAACAGAGGCAGAGACCCACATCGGAGCACTGGACTGAGCTCCCAAAATTCAGTTGAAGAGTGGAAGGAATGAGGATATGAGCAAGGAGGTCAGGACCATGATGGGTTCATCCACTGAAACAGTTTGCCTGAGCTAATGGGAGCTCACCAACTCCAGCCTGACTGGGAAGGAACAAGCATGGACCAAACTAGTCCCTCTGAATGTGGTTGACAGTTGCATGGCTGGGGCAGACTGAGGGGCCATGGCAGTGGCATCAGGATTTCTCCCTATTGCATGTACTGGCTTTTTGGGATACTATTCTCTTTTGATGTGTACCTTGCTCAGCCTAGATATAGTAGGAGGCCTTGGACCTTTTATAAGGCAATGTGCCTTACCCTCTCTGAAGACTAGATAAGGGTGGGGTGGGAGGATATATGGAAGGAATGGGAGGAGGGGAAGGAGTGGGAACTTGGATTGGTAATTTTTTTAAGAAAATCTAATAAATTAAAAAAAACTGAGACAAAATAACCTTTCCTCATCAAAGTCTCTGCAGTCAGGTACTTTGCCATATAAATAAAAATGTAATTAATAGATACACTGAATTAATAGGTAATTAACAGATACACTGAATTAACAGAAAATTAACAGAATTATCTGTTTTACATTTCCTGAAAATATAGCCATTTTAGTCATCTCAGTCTCATTTCAATTATGTATGGAGGTCATAACACATCTTATTGCATCCGTGGCCGTGTCTCTCAACAGAAATCTTCCAAGGACCCCCAGATACACATACATAGCTTTGTATTCGCTATGAGTCCAGTGAAGGGCAAACCCAAGCCAGTGTGGGTTTAGTTTCCCAGAGTGAGATATGACCTTACAGATACACATACTCAGTGGCCTATTTGCATACTTTTCCATACATGGTGCTAGAACTTCCTTTGCACTAAAGTAGACGCTTGCTTTTCTTGTGAAAGGAAGCCTTGGACTCTTTCAGGTGGACGCACCTCACCGCTGAATGTCCAGAACCTGTTAGACGGTTACAATGGAGCGGAGATGGGAAAGGATGCCAGGCCATCTCCTCAGCTCTGCAGTGCGGAGCTACTCTCTTCCACAAGCCAGCACAAAGACTCTGCCAGTTTGACCTGCAAATGTTTTCTGTTTCCACATCAAAATCTGAGTTTCTGTCTATTTTTGTCTATTTCATCTATGAAAGTAATTTGACTGATCATGTAATTTAGAAAAAGCCCATAAACGTACGTAATCACCAACAGAACCCTGGGGAGAAAGAGTCACCACTAACCTAACATTTTACCGAGTCTGGAAATTCCAGCCGGGGTTCTGCAGCAATTGTGTCCTAACAATGAATTAAAACTGACAGTGTGGGAAGGGCTTGTGCAGTCTTTGCGGACTGCGGAGTTAATGTGCATGTGTGTGCTTGAGGCAGACAGGGGAAGCTGCACAAAGGCAGGCACACATGTAAGGTCATATCTCACTCTGGGAAACTAAACCCACACTGGCTTGGGTTTGACCTTCACTGGGCTCACAGCAAATACGTAGCTATGTACGACTGGACAAGACAGGATGCTCAGATCTGAGCCTCTCAGAGTTTAAAGTTACTGCTATGTGTCTGATTAGGAACAAGAAAAGGCTTGAGAAGGGGTAAACAGGCAGATGGTGGATCAACACCTCTTTCATAGGCAGAAGTGCTGCTTCCTTCTAGCATCTGGGGAAGACCACTCAGATTCCTCAGGCAATTGACATTGGATGTGCAGGAAAACCCAGGCATGGTTCAGCCTGAAAAGAGAGTCCTGTGAGGCTGCTGTGCTATTACTCACTCCATCATCATGAAAGCAAGCAGTTCAGGAGGACTCAAGAGAAAAATGCCTCAGTAAGATGTGCTCAACAGCACCCCCAGAGAATCAGAGGGCAAGGAAAACTTAGCAAAAGGAAAAGGAAAACAGAAGGAAGGGAAAGGGGAAAGGGAAGGAAGGGGAGGGGATGGGAGGGGAGGGGAGAGAGGGAAGAGGAGGGGAGGAGACGGGAGGAGAGGAGAGAGTAGGCTATACATTTTCACTGAATTTGCGGGGCTGATGGTGGTTGCTGCTGACCACCCAAAGCTGAGAAGTACCTAGTCAGGTTGTAGGAGCTACGGGAGTTCCTCATAGTAACAAAGGTTGAGCCGTCTGCTGGCCATACATCTCACAGATGGAGTCAGCCACAGAGACTAAAAAGTACAAACTTCTCAGTCAGATAGTGACTATCTTGGCCCTTCACTCCAACTCCCTGACCCGGTTTAAACCTTTAAGAAGTCATAGAAAGGCAAAAGAAGATGAACAGGATTATATTAAGCTAAGAGGCTTCTGCTCAGCAAAGAAAACAACAGAATGAAGAGACAGCCTCAAAATGTGATTGGGAAAAATGCAAAATATTCATCTGACAGAGGATTAATAGTCACATATGTGAGGAATATAAAAGTTCAGTAATGAAATTTAAATAATATAACTTAAAATAGTCAAAGGACACAAATAGATACTTCTCAAGAGAAGAAAATTCAAGAATAAAGAAATTTATGAAAAATTCTTTCAACCTCTTAGCTGTCAGGGTAATGCAATTCTAAACTACAATGATGTGTCGCCTAAGCCCAGGGAGTGGAATCCAAAACTACAGCGAGGTATCCCCTAAGCCCACTAGAACAGTTACTGGAAATAAAAAAGACAAAATGTCATAGATGCGGTTGAGAATGTAGAGCAGAAGAAAACCTTATCTACTGCTGATGAGAAAGTAAACTAGTAAAGCCACTTGCTACCTAGGGTCCTCAAACATCATAAAAGTAGATGTGCTATGTGAACCTATAATGTCACTCCTTAGTATGTGTCCAGAGTAAATGATAACAGTACTCACATATGCTTTTCATAAGAGTTGAGATATGGAATGGAATATATCTGCCCATCAATGGATGAGTGGCTAAATAAGATATATATGTATGTGAATGTTTTCACCTAAAAAAAAAGAATATCCTATCACCTGCAGCAAAATAGATGGAACTGGAAGGCATCATATTAAGTGAAAAGACAAAGAGAGGTGATTAGGTGATTATTACATTCTCTGTTTTATTTTTTTTTATTTTTTTATTTTTTTAGTTTTTCGAGACAGGGTTTCTTTGTGGTTTTGGAGCCTGTCCTGGAACTAGCTCTTGTAGACCAGGCTGGTCTCGAACTCACAAAGATCCGCCTGCCTCTGCCTCCCAAGTGCTGGGATTAAAGGCGTGCGCCACCACCGCCCGGCGACATTCTCTGTTTTATTGTTGTTAAATAGCTGGTCGTGAAGTGTAATAATGTTTTTTAGAGGCTGGGAAGTGTGGGAGAAGACAGATAAGAAATTAGGTAACAGACACCAAAATACAGTAAGAGAGAAATTATCCCTAGTGTTCTATAGCACAGTAGGTGATATAATTTACAGTAATTTGTTTTTAATAAATGAAATAATTCAAAGCCCCCCCAAACGAAGAGTAACAATGAGATAAAAGCATTGATTACTATCATCTGACCAATACATACTATATGTAAGTATTGTCACTTCATAATGTTTCTCATAAATATGTACATTTAGGTTAATTGTAAACATTTAAAGAGGTGCATACGCTAAATATCACAATTTGTTCATTATATACTATATACATATATTGTACTATTATACCATTTTTTCACAATTAGAATAGTTAATGAAGGCCTGAAGAGATGGCTAGATAGGTAAAATGCTTGCTATGCAAGCTTGACGATGTGAGTTCAAATCTCCAGCATCCACATGAAAGCTGGGGATGGAAAAACAACCTGGAAATCCAGCACTGTGTGTATTATGGAGGCAGATATAAGAAAATATCTAGAGATGCTTGGCAAATTTCCACTTCAGTCAGAAACCCTGTCTCAAAAAATAATGCAGAGAGCAATTGAAAGAGTCTCCTGACATCTCCCTCTGGTCTGTGCACATACATGCACAGGCAACCACACCTGCACACATGATATATACATGGTATATATCACACCCCAAAAAAGAGTTCATCACACACACACACACACACACACACACACACACACACACACACACCAAGCATGTCAGAAGGAGACAGTGGGAAAATAGTCCTACCTTTTAGGGTCACAACCAGTAATGCTACCTGAAGAAGACAGAAGACCTTGTATTGTTATATTTGAGCTTTCGTTCACTCAAAAAGCTCTGTGCTCTTATATGAGTCAGTGTGAATTTCCAAACCTTTCTCTGGGGAAAAATGAAAAGGAACAGCATGTTTTTTGAGTATATTGCTAAAAACTCATGAATTTTTTTTGTAAAATATTCTTAATCTGAAGTTTGTACTAATCACCTGAGAGACTGCTCCACAATGTATATCTTCAGATTTATTCCTTGGTATTTTAATCTGATAGTTTGTAGGGGAGTCTCAGCACCTATATATATGTAAAAGTCCACAGGTAACTCTGATACCCACCCTCCATATAAATTCATGGGTTACAAGTCATTCAAACAAAACCAATATGAATTAGGACAGGGGCACACAGACTGAATTTAAAAAGTCTTAGGGCAGAAGGTCTGGATAAAGTGTCCTGTCATTGCAGAACAACAACAGGCATGAGAAACAAAGGAAGTGAGGATCAAGTCAGAGCTGACTCAAGGTAGGGCATACAGGTATAGAGAGCCATTCATTCTAAAGGCTGCAGACAGAGGACTGACTGACCAAGAGAAGAATAAGGATAGATGCCAATAAAAGAAGAAAACATCTTAGCCATCTTAAGATTTTCAGTCTTAGGATAAAGGTGAAGAAAGAAAGAAAGAAAGAAAGAAAGAAAGAAAGAAAGAAAGAAAGAAAGAAAGAAAGGAAGGGAAAGAGAAAGGGAGGGAAGGAGGAAGAAAGGAACGGAGGAAGTAGGGAAGGAATTCAGTCTTAACCAACCAAGTGTTCCAAATGCAAAGTGCTCACACAGAAATAAAAGCAATACAAAAACCATGATAACATTCCCCCTCCAAAAATTATTAATCTCATAGTAATGAGCTGCAATGAGAATGATGTGGGACAACTTCCAGACAAAGAATTTCAAAGAACTGAACTATGCCCCAGCAACTCAATGAAAATATGATCATATCGCAAGAAAACAAAAGGAAAGAGCTGAATGAGATAAAGAAGCCAATCCAAGACATGGAAATAAAATTCAATGAAGAGCTAGACTTGCTGAATAAAACCCAAATTGGAATGATGCTGGAAATAAAAAATTCAGTGAGCCAAGTAAAGCCTCAGTGCAAAGCATCCCCAAGAGACTGGGTGGATCCTGTGGAGAACAAGTATCAGGGCTGGAGTACAAAGAACTGGAACACTCAGTAAAGATCAACAGAAAATTTTAAAATATGTATGAATGGAACATGGGGAGTTTTCTTTTGCACTATGAGAAAACTAAACCTTTGAATTTGGGGCATAACAAAAAAGGAGAGGAATATCATACTAAAAGATACAGTGAGTGTTTCAAATAAAATCATAGAAGAAAACACCCAAAACCCAAGGAAAGATATGCCAGCTTGGGTGCAAGATGCTTGCAGTACACCATATAAAAAGGATCAGAAAGCAAACTCCTAAGAAGGTATTATAGTTGCAACATAAAAAACACAGGCCAAGGGAAGGGTATTGAAAGCCATCAGAGACAAAGACAATCTGAGTGAGATTCCCAGCACCCACGTGGCAGCTTACATCCATCTGTAACTCCAGTCCCAGAGGACCTAACATTTTCTTCTGACCTCTGCAAGGCACTGCACACACATGATGCACATCCATACATGAAGCCAAAACACTGATACGTATAAAGCTAAATAAAAAGCTTTTATGACATTGAAGGGTAAATAAAAGGTTTTTTCACAATAAAAACAGATTAAAGGAATGTGTTAACCCTAAGCTAGCCATATAAAAGATAATGGAAGAATTCTTCAGATTTAAAAAAAAAATGAAAAGACACACTAAAGGGCCTAAGTAAGCAATATCAGATCAATAAATGAAAAGAGGTCTAAGAAAATCTTCAACAAAACAGATGATAAACGGAGTACATCTAATATTTGAGCCAGAAATAATTTAAAGATAGATTAGTCTCATTGTTTATATTAATATTTGTTTTGGTCATACGAATAAATGATTTTAATTAGAGTCACCAGCGTGAACAACTTACTAGTTGGCTATAATATTGCTTTTCTCAGTCACCATCATCTGTCTGTAAGTTCTCAGAGGGAGGCAAGGCCTTCCCACTCCATAACAGGATGTGGGTCAGTCCTCAGTAAGACTTACATAGGTAATCACAGATGCTGAGAATTCAAGAATGCAGTTGCCATATTATGCTCAGATGACAACTTTGCTCATCATCCCGCCCCTTCTTGGTGCTCTTTCTATCTGCTACCTCTTTAGTGATGCTCCCTGAGCCTTGCAGGGATGATATGGAACTCCCCTGTAGGGCTGAGCATTTCACAGACTCCTATTCTCAGCACTGTGACTAGTTACAAGTCTCTGCAATAATCACTGCCCACTGCAAACAGAAGATTCAGGACTAAAGCTCTTTTCAGCTGTATTAATATTTCTTGTACTTGTACTTTTTTGGGGGATTGCAGTGGATGCTATAAAGGGCAATTTGTATGTCATTGTATGTCAAGGCTGGGAGCAGGAAGAGGGTGAAGGAGGTAATGTTGGGCTATTGATGCGGAGGAGTAAGGGACACTGGGGAATGAGAACACAATTGTACTTATGTATAAAGACTGTCTACCCCACTGATGCAGAGAACAGAGAACTATCAAGTTCCTAAAGATCCCAAACACTGAAATCTTCTAGTCCTCTATAAATAAACTTTTTAATGTGTTTATGACTTCAAAACAACCAACCAAAGCTCAGAGTTGTCTAGGGTCTCATCATCATATGTTTTCAGCTCAACAGTGAAGTAGTCAAGATGGACAAAATTCTGGGAGTTCAGAGATCATCACTTTTCCCACAACTAGCAAGCAATGTCCCCAAGCTGAGGAGTTATGCAAATGAGAAAATTAACATAATTTAACAATCCCAAATGTTACTCAGTTAGGTTGTAAGAATTCCTTGATGCTGGCATTTGCAATTAGAAACTCAGGAAATAATCAGATCAAATTGAAGCCCATTCCACATAACCCCAAAGAAATTCAATAAAGGGAACTCTCAGAGCTCACTTGCTGTCCAATATATCTGTCTGTAATCCTTACAAAAATGTTTCATGGGTTTTGCTAGTCATAGCTCTGGCTTTTGAGGACGAAGCATTTGAATCGAGCTCTGGGCCCCAAAGAGGAACTAGATGAACTTGGGCAAAACTATTTGACTTCTAATTACCTGTTCTGTGATTTCTATACAACTAAAATCTTATCAGCTACTCTACTCCCCTTGAGAATTTATTCTTAAGAATGCATAGCCTAAAATATCTGAAATTATAATGTGAACTGCAAACAGCTAAGTTTTGGAATGAGATTTAATCTTATATTGATAATATAATGATTTTATGATATTTATATTCAAATACATAGTTTTGGTATGGCAGAAATAGACTACAATGGGAAAAATTTTAGAAAGTATTAGCAACCTAGATATTATTTCTCATTATAAGAATGTTCTCTTACAGTAATCTAAGGATTATGCTTCTGTTACAAAAACATAGACAAGTGATGAAGTTTAATGTGGAAGAGATTTGTAAAGGATATATTTTCTGAGAAAGGATTCTTATTTACTGAGCTACAATCCAAAGGTTATTTGTAATATTCTTACCCCTTCATGTCTAAAAACACTAGGATTTCTTCAAATGTTATCTACTCCAGTAAAGTTCACGAAAAGACTACTTTTAGCTAGGGTCACCCTCATAGATTCCTGCGAGTGATTTTCCATTGCACTAGATTCCTACCTCACCCCCAAAATGTGCCTTCTCCCCCAGTTCTAGTTGTCTCTCCCAGTACTCTCTAACTGCATCCTCCCCCCATCCTGATCCCTCCTTCCTCTCCACCCTTCCCCCAGTCCATCCAAGATTTCTATTCTATTTCTCTCTCCCAAGGAAATCAGTGCACCCCTGCCTTGTGAGCCCTCCTTGTTACCTAGCCTTTCTGGCTCTTTGTGTTGTAGCATGGTTATCCTTTACTTTACAGCAGATATCTATGTGTAAGTGAATACATACCATGTTTGTCTTTATAGGTCTGGGTTATCTCACTCAGGATCATTTTTTTTTCTAGATCCATTCATTTGCCTGCAAATTTCATAATGTCTTTTCTTAAACAGCTGATTAATACTCCATTGTATAAATGTACCATTTTTCTTTATCCATTCTTCAGTTGAGATGACATCTAGGTTATTTCCAGTTTCAGGCTATTATGAATAAACCTGCTATGAACTCTGTGGTAGGATGGAGCATCCTTTGAGTATGTGCCCGGGAGTGGTATAGCTGGGTTTTGAGGTTTGAGAAACTGCCACGTTGATTTCCAAAGAGGCTGTACAAGTGTGTCTCTCTCCACGTCCCCCCCATGTCCAGCAATAGAGGAGTGTTCCCCTTGCTCCACACCCTCTCCAGCACGAGCTGTCGTTTGTGTTTTTGATCTTAGCCATTCTGACAGGTGTACGATGGCACCCCAAAATCATTTCCATTTCCCTGATGGTTTAGGATGCTGAACATTTCTTTTCTTTAAATATTTCTTGATCATTTGACATTCCTCTGTTGAGAATTCTCTGTTTAGATCTGTACTCCATTTTTAATTGAATTATTTGTTTTGTTGATGTCTAGCTTCTTGAGTTCTTTATATATTTTAGAAGTTAGCCCTCTGTGAGATGTGGAGTTGGTCAAAATATTTTACCATTTTGTAGGCTGCTATATTATTCTATCAACAATGTCCTTTGCCTTTCAGAAGCTTTTCAGTTTCATTAGGAAGCCTGCATGGGTCTGACCTAGGCCTTCTGCAGGTATGTTATAGTTTTATACCTTGGTCTTCTTGTGGGATCAGCTGTCATCTGACCCTTTTGCCTGATTTTGGGACCCTTTTCCTCCTACCGCATTGCCTCATCCAGTGTAAATATGAGGAAAGGTCCTTAGTTTTATTGCAACTTGATATTCCATGTTTGGTTGATATCCCTGGAAGGTCTGCCATTTTCTGAAGGGAAGCAAAGAGGGAGGATGGGTCTGGGGGAGAGGAGGGAAAAGAGAGATAGTGGGAGTAGGGACTGGTTAGAGAGGAGGGAAGGCAAACTGTAATTGTAATATAATATATATGAGGGAAGAAAAAAAGACTAACTTTAAATAGCAATGTTACATCAAAATAACTGTTTTCCATGAAATTGCCCACCTACTAACAAAGGAAAGGCTCATTTAAATATCTGCCTTGGGTCATAGTTTAAATGACTGCTTTAAAGCTTAGTTAAAGCTATTACCTTTGTGCGATACATACATTAGTTATTAAGTCTATTTATGACCGTTTGTACTGTTTCCTAACTCCAAGAAGTATATAATTTCAAAGATTCTAAATTTTGCTTCCCAAGTAAAGGCTAATTCAATGTTACAAGGTCCTCCAGGGAACCGTGAAACCCATTATTATTTTACCGTGTGTGTTTATATCTTTGTGTGTTTATAATCCTCTGGGCCCAAGGCTTCTAAAAGTGCTCGGCTTATAAATGCTCTGCCAGTGTGTGTCATCCAAGCTAACACTATCAGTGTTGTCTTGTAAATTCCTAAACATTCTTTGGCTTTGTTGGTCATTCCCTCATTAAACTACATAACTTCTACTATATATGTGCAGTAGAATCACAGCTTTCAGCAATCACAGCAACGTTTTCAGAGACTAAAACTGAATTTCAGGTAAGCTCAAACTAAGAGTACCTTTTCTTCTAAACTTCTCAGCTTATATTTGGCCCATAAAAGACCCTTGGGGACACTAGCTCCCTGACTTCCTGGTCTCAATGACTGTTGAAAGATCGGGTAAGACTAGAGGCCTCATGCCAATAAGGAGGAGCAATGCAAGCTTAAAAGATGACCAGTTTCAGTGTCTGACACCTTAGGTTCCAGTTTCATTCTCAGAGAAGCCCCCAGGTGAACACTAGAAACTTTCCTGTTGAGGGCAATCACTTTGCATGAGCTCCCTTAAGATGCCTGGACCTAGTTTCTCCCTCCCTTGCTGTCACTCAAACCACAGCGTGGGCATTGCAAGTGGGTTCTAGAGTCTTGAGAAGTTTGCAGATGCCTCTTGAGAGAATCCAGCTGTGTCAGCAGGATCCATGGCTAGATACAGGCCCTCGCTGTCTACCTTGCCCAAAGACATTGGCAGAGAACTGAACTAAATACCATTTGCGGAGGTGTTAGCTCCATCTGAAGGCATGGAGCATCTCAGTTTACACTGAACAACTAGCTGTTACTGCTTTGAGAGCAGGGAGGACATCTGCTTGCTCCCCTAGATCCTATGATACAGGTGCATTAAAAATTGATTGTTGGATATCGATTTTTCTTTATTATTTTTAGTCTATAGATGCTTCTAGTAATTGTATGGCCCACCATTCTGTTGTTGCCCTGGAAGCATGAAGTAAGGTTTATGTTTCTTCTTTTTCTACTGCTGCTGCCTTGCCTCATAAATACTGCATGCATAGAACAAAAGGAAGGGTGTGGCATGCTATTTCCCATTTTAGGTTGTCCCTGTCTCATACAGTGTTACCCAGATGTCTAGAGCTAGAAGAAGATTCTCTTCTGTGTTGATTCTCTGTTATGGGACAATGGTCTGTACCCTGTCAATTATAGTTTAAATAAATACTGATTAGCCAATAGCCAGGCAAGAAGTAGAGGCAGGGCAATGAGAACAGGAGAATTCTGGGAAGAAGTCACAGTCTGCAGTGGTGATGCAGACACAGAGGAAGCAAGATGTGACTGTCTCGCCAAATAAGGTACCAAGTCATGTGGCTAACATAGACAAGAATAATAAGCTATGAGTTAATAAGAAAAGCTGAGATAATGGACCAATTGGTTTATAACTAATGTAAACCTCTGTGTGATTCCTTTGGGACTGAACAACTGAAGGACGGGGTGGGACACAAACCTCTGTCAAAAATACTCTGCACCACAACATAGTCTCATTTTATTGTTTTGAGAGCTGTGTGAGCCATCTTGTTCAGTAGCATCTTCCTGTGTCTCCAGAGAACAGTAGCCAACTCTTCTAAATATAGCATCCTTGGCTCAGGAAATCTGGCCAATGATATCATTGGGAGATTGTGCATAAGTATCTGGTCACCTAACATAGCGTTAGACAGGGAGTTTTCACTGCTTCTGAAGTTGCCAAATATTTTCCTGTCTTACTCTAAGTGAAAGTCTATGTCTTTGACTTTATAACCAATTATTAATTACACTCGACAATGGAATTGCCCAAACAGTTTTTCCCCGATTGTAAAACCTAGGTAAGACCTCTTTCCAAATGATTATTGAGTGTCTGCAACTCATTATTCATAAATTCTCCTATAGCTTTCCTCTTCTACAGTTTGTCCCTTGACATTATTATCTTTTTAAACAAGAGTTTTATGCCACGCACAGAAGTTAAGCTATTCAGATGTAAGGAATGAGTAAGAGTAACTCCACTTTCTATTTTTAGGAAAATACAAGGCAAGATCATTATGAATAGAGAAATGTCAGGCTTGGGAAGACAAATATCACATTTTCGTCTAACATGTAGACTCTTTGACAGTTGTGCCAAAACCAGTCTTTGGCTTTTCTGAGTTCAAAAGTCTAAACGGAAGATTGTCATTTCTTTAAGACAGACACTATCTGAGTAGCAGCTAGGAGACATTCTGATCTCCATTCTTGCGATTTAAGACACTCATCCTAGACTTTCCTGATTTCACCACATTTATTTACCCTGAACCCTCTTTTCCACTATTCTATCCCTCATGCTTCTCGGTACTGTCTCTCATTTCTGACCCTGACATGATGACACTCATAAGCTACATTTCAGAAATGTCTTCCTTTAGTCCTGGGCCCCAGGGCTACTGCCCAGCACCAGCAGATCCAGAAGCTACCCTTCCTAAGATTTACCCACAAAGAAGAAAAAATATATATCCCTTTCTCTCACTTCCCTACTCTCAAGATCATTTCCTAAATGTTGGCATGTGCCAGTCCTATAAAATACGCACATGTAAGTAAGGGAGCTGGCTTACCCAACTCAAGGCCAACACTTCCATGGTCATGAATGGGCTCTTTGTGGAGGGACACAGCCTTCAGTTCCAAGGGGCTGCACTCACTGCTATACAGGACTTGCTTCTCAAAGCTTTGGGACTGGGACACAAACAGCCCTTTCCTCCCAAACTCTGTTTCTATTAGGACTGATCACTTTCCTACAGCCAGGAAAGAAAATGCAGCCCACTGCCCTATACTCCAGCCCGTGTAGTAGGGAGTTTTAGCTTCCTGTTAAGGCCAGCATCACAGAACAACTTACATGAAGTTGGCATTTTCCCCTCCTCACTTCAAGGTAAAAACTCAGAGTCATACCAATTGTGACACACAGGACAAATTCAGAGAAGTCCCAAAGTTCTGCACAGTGATGTTTTAAAAATTCTCACAAGAGATAGAATGAAAAATCAAAATATCCAGCCACTGTGGATGAGTCTTCCTGGAACCACTCATCAAGCAGTCTTGGCAGCTGACAAGGCAGCATGCGAACATCTGGTTTACATGGCTTGCCATTATGCAATGAACATCCTTCTTACATCATTATAATATTCTATGTCTCTGTGCTGGCTTCCAAACAGATAGGCCCAGGGAGATTTCTACTGGACATAAAGAGTGTTGTGTTCCTAGTGTGGGTAGCACTGGAAGAGTCTAGTTAATGAAGGGTTAATCCCAGACCAGTAGATACAGCAACAGCTGTGGCATCATCCTCATGAGGTCACCTCTGAAGCATAGCGTTCACTGCTGCTTTTCAAAGCCTAGCTTAGGTAATATTTCTCTAGCACTCCCAGAAATTCCTGAGCTACCTACTGTGCATTTAATAAATGCCCTTTTGAAAAGGATAAAACTGGCTCACAGAGACAAGCAACCGCCCAATAACCACAAAGTCGGTGAAGATGAGACAACACGGACCAAACGTGTCTTCTCCACAATACGCAAACTGTGTAGAGATAACTGGTCTGCTTCCCTTCTTTTCTTGCATAATAGGCTGTCTTTCTTACCGAGTTTGGCTTCTACATTCCAGGGCAGAACCTACAGATTACCTGGCCATTGAAGTGTAATTCTTGAAGAAGTTTTGCAGGGACTTCCACTGGGTAACTTCATCACAAACCTCAAGTGCTACAAACGTGCACTCAACTGACCCCAAATGACCATCGGTGACTCACTCGCTCCTCCAATGGTGGACTAGGCACTTTGTGACTCTGAGTCACTTTTAACCAAGCAAGTGCCATTAGACAGAAACCTAAAGCTTTTTGTCAGGTGGAAGCACACTACTCTGTACCAGGGTAGGATAATGCTTCTGACTCATAGCAAAGCCAAGAGGTATTCTGAAGGAACGCTGTGTTCTGTTTTTCTGTTCCTGTGGTGTATTCATGCAGGTTTTAGCACTCTTTGACCCAGACATATTAATGACAGAAAGGATGGGGGGGGTCTTTTAGAAAATGCATTGGAAATTTGAGAGGAAAGGAATTCAATAGATGGGCAAAAGCAGACTTCAAATCAAAGTACGTTCTGAATAGTGAGGCCCTTGTTAAGTGTAGGGATCAAGTGTTTAATCCTAGTATAACATATTCCACCCATACAGCAATGTGTTCAGAGAATATGAGCTTTGGATCTTCATCAGGGTTGTTGCTGGAGCAAAGCTTCTGCAAATAATTATCACAACTCACAGAAAACATCTTCGAGCTTTCAGTTGTTGAGGAATATTATTTTAAGGTGTGTTACTTTGTTTATGTTGCATTTGTTTAACTCTGTGAAGCTGTGATTCTTTGCCTGTCTAAAACACTTGATGGCCTAATAAGGAGCTGGACAGCGAGACAGAAGCAAGGCTAGACAGGATTGGCAAACAGAGAGTATAAATGGAAGGAGAAACAAGGAAGAGAGGTAGCAAGAGAACAAGGGTAAGAACACATCAAGGGCCAGCTACAGAACAATCTACAGAGGAAGAAGAACAATATACAGAGAAAGGTAAAAGCCCAGAGGCAAAAGGTAGTTGGGGTAATTTAAGAAAGGCTGGCAAGAAACAAGCCAAGCCAAGGCCAGAAATTCATAACTAAGAATAAGCCACTGCGTGAGATTTATTTGGGAGCTGAGTGATGGGCCCCCTGCAAGAAGACAAAAAAAGAGAAACATCACACAACAATCAATATCTCCTCACTGCCCTGGATTTCACACTTTCAAAGCTCCAAGAGTCCTAACATTTTAACGGTAGCTCTGAAAACAGCGTCTAATCACTTTCCCCTCACCACCTCAGTGGACAGGTCATGTATATGCATGCTCCCCTGTTCTTCAGAATTTCACACCCAGTCTTGAGGACTGCCAGGCGTAAGTTTTGAGATATGAGTTGTGTCTTTGTACAAAACCATGCAGACTAAAGCAAGTATCCTTGCAAAACACTGACCTTCTGAATTAACATTTTCTAGGTATGTGATAGCAAAATTTTATTTTACATTAAATCTTACCCCGGGACTCCAAGGCCCAATATCTAAACTAAGTCTCTGACTGCCTTCTTTGTATAAGGTTATACGTTCAAACTTTACAAATTTTACTAATTTTTCACAGCAACAGTGAAAGATCATGACAAAAGCACAACTTTGAAGTCAAGGTTATGACTGCAATTGTATTTCTATACTACCCATGCATTCCTGTAGACGCCTGGTCACAATGACCACAACAAGGGAAGTCACACAGAGAGTACTATAGATTTGGAAAATCTAACAGGTTGCCTTGAAACCTCAAGATGTTCCGCAAGATTTCATGATCTAAAATACGAGAAAATTTCCCTTCTACGTTGAATACTATTGTAGTTGTCCTGGAGAAGTGAAGGGATTCTGAAAAGACATTTGTTTGTTCCTTCCGTTATTATACTATGGAGGAAAGGATTCCGGGGAATTGGAACTATCACCAGATTCATGCATGCTATAGAAGGAAAATGCTTGAGCCATGATGCTAACCAGACAGAGATCTGGTCTCCTAGAAAGAAATTCCACAGTGTGCCTCAAGGATAAACCCAGTCAAGAAAAACAATGTACAGGACAGACCTGAACCCAGAAGACAAGACAATGGTGTGCCAATCATGAATGGAACCACACACTAACCAGAACTGCTTAGTCACACATTTCTATTGTCCTCAAAATGGACTCTTTATTTGCCCATTTTCCAAATGTAACCTTGTTGACTAAATTTCCTCCTTCTATTTTCCACTAATGTATTACTTGTCTCTTTAATTGGTCTATTCAGAAACTTATTTTACAGTGCTACCAGGGCCCAGTCTTTAACCAAAATTCTGCTAACGTTATAAGCATAAAAATTAAACAAAAATCACCTACAATAGCTCAACTAAATGTCTATACTAAGGCATAATCATGCCACCTCTACTAAATATTTGTATGTTATTACACGATTGATGACTATTCAGAAACCATACCACAGACAGATATCTAGGCATTTCTCAGCACTTGCGGTGGCTTGTGGATGACACCCTTTTACTTTCTTGTCCATTAATATATAAAGTATGTACACACCTGAAGTTATGAAGAAGTACTAAAATTTCCCTAACCATGTACTTCCTAAGAGAGCTCACACACGTAGGCAGGGACGCTGTAAGAATTACCATGAACTGGGTAGCTTAAACAAATATGCAATCTCTTTAATGTTCACTTAAAACTTATCATCTCTAAAACTTAAATATGAGCACAAACACATGGAGAGCTTATTAACCACATGGCTATAAGGCAGAGGGTCTCATGCTCAACAAGTTCAACTTTTCCCAATTGATTAGAAAATAATAAATGTAAACAATTAAAACTATACAAATTTCTGGAAAGCTTAGAGACTGTCTAAATTTGAGAAACAACCAGGGTAAACCGCGAGTAAGAGATGAATTGGAGGGTCAAAGAGAAGCAGTTTTCTTCCCCATAGGCATGACTGACTCAGTATGGCACTAGAGGTATGTGGGCCACCAAGAAAGTGCAAGCACCATCTGGTGTGCTGAGTAGAGCATATACCAGTGATATATCAGTGAAGTAGGCTCGGCATGGCTCACTGGGTCAGACCCCCATTGTTGTTGGCAGATCTCACTAGGACCCAGGTTTTAAACTTGTATTTCTCTGAATAAGTTTGTAATCTATGAATACATATGAGGAGATGCTTATCCATAAGATAGAAGAAAGCAATATTTGGTCCAGAATTTCAATCCAGTCCCAATCGGCAATTCATTATTCTCTGATTCAATGGAAGTCAAGAAGACTACATTTGGAAGGCTCTCATGTGAGTGGAATATGTTTAGTTTATGCATATATACATTCATTCTTTCTGCTACCACAGATCAATTCTTTCTTGAGCTATCTTTAGTAAAGACATGTATTTTCATACTAGAGGTTTTTTTTTTAAAAAAAAATTTTAAATTGGATTTAAGCCAGCAGTTTGAGAAGCCTGAAATTCATAAAGGATTGGAATGATCAGGAGACCCATTTGTCTTAGCTGTTGTGAAAGAATATATGTGATGTGCCAGAGTTGAAGACCTTAGCAGAAATGCATGGTCCATGAAATAAGCCTGCCTCTTAGCAACCCAGGTGGTATTTTGCTGTAGGCAAAAATCCTTTATGATGGAAAGTTCAGAAACCACTTGGTGCCCTGTCCTTGTAAAATGTGCACTAGGTTTCTTTTTTTGCAACGTAAACACATATTTTGATAAGAGGGATTAGCATTTCAAAACAAATTTTGTGCAGCCATTCAGTCTGTAACATGTAGACTTGAATACAAGAACACACATGCAGAATTTTTTTAAGCAAATGATGACAAGCTAGATATTTCAGGGATTATTAAGATTTATAACACCAACCCTTTGCTCATTTCCTTTAGGACTCTGTTAGTTCTCAACATGCTTAAAGTTGAAGTGGGTCTTACCCTAACTCCATAATCCTTACCCCACTTGCTTTTGGCAACATGAGGCATCGTTTTATTTACAGCTTTTAAATCACTAAATGTCTTAGCTCTCCCAAGAGAAACAACTGCTGTTGCTTGAATGTTTTCTCAAGGAATTCAATTCCTTTACAACTTGCAATGTCACAGAAACAAGATAAATGGAGCCCTGCCCCCAATTTGGAGGGATTGACTTAGCCATAGACATCTATCCTTGGCCAACTCACCATGACTATAAAGGGACTAAATCCTGGTCCACATTCACAGATTTAGACAAATGTGTGGGGGTGCTGGATAAAGAGTAAGCCTCATCCTCTGCTGAGATCGGTGATTTCTACCCTGGTAAATAGATACTCCCTTTACGCAAGCCCCCTGGAAATCTGATGAAAAATAATCAACCTCTAGCAAGAGATTCTTTCTGTTTTTAGTTATGCCTGATCGAGCCACAAATTAACCTCAGAAATATCCAAGACAGCTCGGCCAAGTACCCTCAGGGATCTATAGGCAACTGCAGTTCCTAAGCGCAGTAAGGAACACCCCACACCTTCAAATGATGAAAATTCACGGTATGCTAGAGACTACTAAGGAGGAACATGAGTTCACTCTTCCTTCTCAGGCAGGAGGATAGCTTTGGAGCAGAATAAAAATAATAATAAAAAGGATTAGAGGAATAAAGAAGAAAGAAAAGGGAGGGGACAGTGGAGCTGAATACAAACATAGCAACGAATTTCTTACAGAATTCATAATTCATTCCAAACCCAATTTTATCAGTCTCATTTTTGAGCAAAGAGTTCAGAATCTAGCATCAAGTCAACTCCTTCCCTGTAAGCAAAGTCAAATTAACAAAGCAAAAATAATCCTAATGACTGGCAGATAATTAAGAAAAAGTAACTAGAGGGGCTGGAGAGATGGCTCAGAGGTTAAGAGCACTGACTGCTCTTCTGGAGGTTCTGAGTTCGATTCCCAGCAACCACATGGTGGCTCACAACCATCTGTAAGGAGATCTGGTGCCCTCTTCTGGCCTGCAGGCATGGAGGCTGAACACCGTATACATAATAAATAAATAAATCTTTAAAAAAAAAAAAGAAAAAGAAAAAGTAACTAGATAACAGGTTCTTGGGAAACACTGTCAAAAGGTACCAACAACAACAACAGAAACCATTTAATCTCTATGACTTGCAGGTCAACCTATGTGTCTCAATTCAAAAGACTTGATTCTTCCTCTTCAGTGCATATCCTCCCTCCACAGGCTTCTGTTGCCCTTGACTCTCAAGAGCTCACATAGAGTTATCAGGATCTCCATCTTTAATTGGATTTCTCATTGTCAACAGAGAGCTAGGGCAAGAGTGGCACCATATTTTCCTATTTCAAAAGGGGCACCATCCTAAGAGTCAAAACATCTAGCTCTGTCACAGACTTGAGAAGCCTTGGAAAAACTTGATGATTCCTTTACTATGATGTTTTCCATTCCATTGTGCTAAGTTTCACATTTGAGATATGTCAAAGCAAATGGCTAGTTAATTGTGTCACTGGGTATTTTGGAAAACAGGTAAGATGATGAAATATGCAGAACATTTCAAGCTAATTAACTGAGCCAAATATCACATGGATATATGTCAAATAGTTTGGCTAATAGTAAGTAAGCTCTTTTTTTTTTCCTAGAAGCTTCCTTTATCTTCTGACCTGTGATGCTTCCTTCATTTATATTGCATTGTATTTAGTGTGTTAGGCCTAGGGGTGAGATTCTAAGACACATTTGTGAATGTGAAACTCAATCAGTTGCATATAAATATAAATGTCAGTGTGGAGAGTAATTACAATATATTCATAGAAATATTATCTCATGGTTTCAGCAATGAGGTGATCCCTTTAAAGTATAATTTTTTCTATTATTTTCTACCTACCATTATATATTAAATTAATAATAGGGGGAATTCCTCCTCCATGTATTCCAAATATGATTTAAACTTGAAAGAAATAAAAAAATGTGAACTCAATACTCAATTTGGAAGCAAATAAAGGCTTAGAATATTTGTTGGTCATCATAATGAGATCAAATGTCGCTTTCCTGTTTTCCTTGCTTGCTGCCCATGCTGTCAGACTTAAGCAGTCATCAGGGAGGACAGGGGCCATATATATATATATATGTATATATATATATATCTGGGACAGTCCTCTCTGAAATGTATTATTTCTACCAGTCAAGCTTCCTTCTTTCATTGGTCCCCCTTGTCAGTGAAGACATTTGTGGTTCCCAGGGCAGCAGCACAGCTCCAACTCTAATTAATGCATCCCTGGAGAAAGAGAGCACCTTTCGCACTGACTGACATTTCAATGAGCCAGGCGAGTGTCCTCAACATCGAACATTCAAATAATGAATAAATGTCTACATTTGCATAGCAAAGACTGTTGGTAAAGTCCAGTCTGGGGTGGGGCAGACTCAACATGCATTCCATTGTCCTCTAATTTCACTGACTTAAAACTACAAAGGGAACAGTTATATTTTTTGGTTGTTAACCTAGCCTTTAATGGCTGAGCCATCTCTCTGGAGTGATGGCTCAGGAGTTAAGAGCATTGGCCCTTCCTCCAAAGGACCCAAGTTCAATTCCCAGCATCTACCTGGCAGTTCACAACTGTCTATAGCTTTAGTTCCAGGGGATCTGGTATGCTCACAGAGACATACATGCAGACAAAACCCTGATGTATATTAAAAAATAAACAAATCCTAAAAATATACATATTATATAAACTTTACATATGTTATATATAAATATATGTAATATATATGGGGAAAATAAATAAAATGTTAGAGAATGGATGGACATCCCAGCCTACACACACACACACACACACACACAGACACGTTTGCATGCACACATATATAGACATACGTATAGAATGTTGCCTAAGATGTTAGAAATAGTTAGGCTCTTCATGTTGAACCCACAGGCTGTTCAAGCATTGATATAAGGAAACAGAAGATTTCTGTGTATTCTTGAAGTCAAAACTGTGTCTGATAAGACCTAGGGAAATTCTTCACAAGCATCATGCTTTAGCCTGACTGGAAGGAACATTTTTCAAATGAAGAATATTAATAATCTGTACACGGTAAAAGTTACCATTTGAACATACTTGACTATGAGTATCTTGAGTTATGAATCCATAGACTCGGCCAAGGGACAGAACATTTCCCTCACCACCAAACATTCTTGCGTGCCTCTCATAGTTGAAACCTTTGCATGACAACTCGCAGATTCTAATACCTTCTGTTCAGCTCTATGCAGCTTCACGGAACTAATGTTGGTAGCTTCGCCTCTTCTCTTTCAGTTGGCCCTTTCAGGCACTGAAGAATAGAAAGCTGTGGTTTCCAGGGCAACAGCCTTAAACCTGAAACGTGTGAGTTTTCTCATTCGACAAAGTCCAAATATACCCTTCTTTATAAGCTCACTGAATTTTGACATCTCACCTGAAAACCTATTTCCTGGCCCGAGATTGCCAAGATTTTTCTATTGACTATTCTTAAAGTTTTTTACTTTTACGTTTAAATCCTCTCTGTGGAATTAATTCTAGTGTATCATGTCAGGTGCGATTTACCTGTACATCTATCTTCTCTGCACATGGCTAGTCAATTATATCTGTGTTGTTGTTTTGAAAAGGCATTGCTAATATGTTTGCTTTTGAGGTTATCTTATGGCTGAACCCTCAGATATATCTACTACTTGTCTCTTTTAGGATACCAAACCTTATTTTGGAAAATAATATATAGAATGAATGAGTTAGCATAAATCTTTTCAACTTTGGAAGGTTGGGAAATAATTTACATAACTTTTGAAAAAGCTGAGGTTATGCAATGGGTCTGTCACCATCCTTTGCTAATCCAGGTAATAAGAAAACGAACCGAAAGTACTTTGATTAGTGATTATATACATATACACTCCATCCTGGCCACGGATGCACCATTGGGTTGCAATTAGTGGAATTCAGTAGAATTCCAACATCTCATCAGTAAGAAGTAACAAAGCTCACTGTTACCATGTTCTTAATTAGAGAAGGAAATAAAGAAATGTCACATAGATTTAGCTACTAAAATAAGCCATCCAATGAGTTAATATGCATATGTATATGATTTATATAGTTCCTATGAAAGAAGTATGAAAAATATTGAAATAGCTTCTTCTTTCTTGCCTCTCTCTTTAACTTCCCAAATAGATTAAGGAGAATTTTGTTTTAAGCCTGTATAAAACAGAAAGAGGTAAGACAGAACTGTCCATTCACTTTGTACCAGTCAAAGGTTGCAAAGCCCCCCATCTAATTGCCCTACAGGATTTACTTTCATTTTGCCAAGCAGCAATGGTCATTTACAATGTGCTCATGTTTTATATATCATTCAAATCATCTCCCCAAGAAGATTTTTCCAGAATCCCGTCAAAAATAACATCTCCCGAAATACATGCTTCATGCAATAAATCTGACCAAGAACTTCTGGCTGGAAGCCCACAGATCCTAGAGGTGAACCTATTTCAACTATTCTTGTTATAGGTGAACCTACAGCAAATATTCTTCTCAAACTGCCTTCTAAATAGGTATCTTCATATCCAAAAACTACTACAGCTCTCCATCTTCATTAGGAAGTTTATTTGGCAGTGAACAGATGGCTATTGATGTAAAAACTCACAACTGACCAATGTGCAGGTAATGAATACCTGGAGAAGGCTTAGCCACAAATGAGAACTTCTCTATCAGGCCCCTCCAAGCTCAGGGAGAATTGTATATGTGAATCAGAACACTTGTAAGAGCCAGAGGTCAGGGAGGACTGGGGAAAAATGATGTCTTGTAGACATGAAAATGTCACTGAGCTCATGAACTTATGGCCGCTGAGGTTGCCTGTAGAAAACACGCAGAAGATCAAGTCAGCCTGCTTTCCCGCATGAATGGGAACAGATTCATGAGCAACTCCCCATCCCTATTACCAAGGGAGCTATTGACAATTGATATCTGCTAGGGAGGAAAAGTCAGTTTTCGTTAGAGCTGCAGTCCCTGTTAAGTCAACCATGCTTCAGTGGATAGCCCCACCTACATGCATATATGGGAAGCCACTATTTGGACTCACCGAGTTATTTAAAAGGGGGAGCATGAAGATGGGAGTGAGTGGTAGAGGTCAGATCTAGGTGGAACGGGGCCAAAATCAGGGGTAAGTGTGTTGCGGGAGGTCCTTCTGCTCCTCCAGCCAATAGCCGCTGAGATACCTAAACAAAAGTGGGAGGTGTTGTGGGAAGGCCTTCTGCTCCTCCAGCCAGCGGAAGGCCCTCCCACAACGTAAGTGTGATTAAAAAATACATCATAGGTACATAGGAAAGTCTCAAGGAATCAAAATAATCTATTAAAAATAACAATGCCACACTAATGTATGACCTGATTTTCTTTATTTGTATAATGTGTGTATAATATTATACATTCATGAATCAGTCTCTACATATCGACCTCCAGATCTCAGACTCCATTTGATTTCCATATTCTAAAGTTCACAATTTATTTTCTAAAAGAAGTTTTAGAATGAGTGCAAAGGTTAAAGAACAGTTTGTAAGAACTGGTTCTCCTTCACTAAGTTGGTCCCACAGATTCAACTCAGATCTGCAGGACTGGTAGCAACTGCCTGTACTCACTAAGCCATCTGACTGGCCACTGCATTTTTCATTTGAATATCTCACTTCGATTAGTCTCAGGGGACCACTTTGACTTCTAGTGCTGTGTGTCACAGCACCTGGCACATAGCATTTGTCAACATGACACTTCTTCCCCCCACTAATCAAGTATACTAGAGTTTGAAGCTACTGGCTGATTTTTAAACTTACTGAATTAAGCTAAGGCTAGATATACTAAAAATAATATTTATATCTATATCTATCTATCGTCCATTCATTCATCTATCTGTCTGTCTATCTATCTATATATCTAGAGAGTTGTTGTTGTTTTTCGAGACAGGGTTTCTCTGTGTAGTTTTAGAGCCAATCCTGAAACTCACTTTGTAGACCAAGCTAGTCTTGAACTCATAGAGATCTGCCTACCTCTGCCTCCTGAGTGCTGGGACTAAAGGTGTGCACCACCACTATCTGATAAATATGTATTATAATTAGATAGATAGATAGATAGATAGATAGATAGATAGATAGATGATAGATAGATATATATCATATGTATATATATATATATTTATTGCATTACACATTGCAAAATGATTGTAATTGAATTATCTTAGACCCACAGAGAGTGCTTGTGATGTGGGCTGCTGTAAAGCTCATCATTTGGGAGCCGGAACCTGTGGGTAGGATTTCAGTGACATGTGTAATGGATTTCTTCCAGTTCCTCTGCTGTCCTCTGTGAACACATGCAGGTTATGTGGAACACCATATAAAACAGAAACAATAACAGTCCTGGTAGCCTAGCAACTTGTTGAAGATGTTATGTGATCATGCTGGGGAGTGCTTTCTGCTTTTAGATGGAGAAGGGCTTTACAAAAACAAGCCATTACTGGCATATTTGTGCAATTGGAGCCGGATTCTCTTGCCTGACAGTTTCCACTAGTTCTATAATTCTCTGAAAACCATAAGCTGCCCATGTCTGGAAATAATTTTTATAATGTATATACAACTTCAATCAATGAATTCTGTGCTCTTCAACTATCAGTATTTCTTCAAAAAAAAAAGAGGGGACATACACTTCTCAATACAATTAAAACATTATCAATTTAGGAGAGCTAGAGAAATAGCACAGGAGTTAAGAGAACTGACTGTTCTTCCAGAGGACCTGAGTTTGAGTTCCAACACTCACACAGTAAAATGCCAGTTCCAGATGATCCAGCACCCTCCTCTGGACTCTGTGTACACCAATCACATGCCTGGTACACAGACACACATACACACATAATACTTATATACACACAAAAAATTAATTTTAGTAAATAATGCCAAGGTAAAGCTTGTGATATGCTACAAACTCTTCTAAATGTTTTTCACACAATTCCTCCAACATCAGTTTCCCTGGGGCAGTATTATCGTTCACATTGAGTGGATGAGAAAGACAATATTAGGAAATAGAGGACAAGAAAATCGAAGGTAATTCAGCAATTGTACTCACAAGCATAGACAATACAATCCAGGACCCAGAATATTAACCACCACCCAAACATTTGACCACTTTGACATATGCAGTCCAAGGGTCCAATGATGAAGACTGTACAACGGAAATAAATAAAACCTCTTCCTCTTCAGTTTATGCCACCAGTAAGGAAACTTGTCCTGTGATTCTCAGCTGGAAGACTGGACAGCACATACACCGCCCACAAGGGAAAGGGCTAGAGGCCACAGCTGCAGTCTTCAAGGAAGGCCAGGAAGACCTACTTGCCATAAGAAGTCTAGGTGGGAAAGACACGACACTCTCATCATTATCCAAAAGGGAAGGGCCACATGCTGCCTCCAGTGCCGTTAATGATAACCTGATGCCTGCTTCCCTCACAGGCTCTACCTGGGGACTATGATCACCAGCATCTCTGACTCATCTCCGACTCAGACTATTTTTTAACAAGGAAACGAGGTGACAAGTACCTGTGTGTTCACAAGTCATTCCAGATTTAACTCGTGAAACTTTTAGATTCTTAAGCTAGTAAAGAGCATGTCACAATGTTAAAGGATCTAGAATTTGGCAAAGATTTGGATACTCAGTTTTAGTGCATGGATAGCAAGGGCTTAGTAATGAAAATTAAGTTTAATGAAGTCTTGAAAGGAATCTTTGCTGTTGTTGTTAAAGATATCTTCCCAATCACATTCAATGTTTCTTTTTTATTAGTAAGCTGAATGAGAGTGTATATACAATATGCATAGCTATCTTGTAGATTCAGAGATTCAAGCATTGTATGTAACATAAACAACAGCATCAGAAGCCAAAGATGTGGAGCTGGATTTAAATTAACAAGAAATAACCAGGCTTGATTCACTCTCTCTGGTCCAGAATTTCCCAAGAGACAAATTACATTACAATATAGAAACTATCTCTCTGAAATTCAGAACTATTTTCAAAGTATAGTATGTTTTATATGTATAGTATAGTCTTCCCCAGGAAAGAGCAAATCAACTGGTTATCCAATCCCAAACTCTCATCCCTGAAAGCATACATAGAACTAATATCAAATAGAGCAGTCTGTATTTTGTATTTAGAAATATATAAGCATACACACACACACGTATGTATGTAAAAATGATTAATGAAAAGAAACCATGGATTTGAAAAAAAGCAAGGAGGGGTACATGGGGAACTTTGAAGGAATGAAAGGGAATGGGGAAATGGTGTAATTATGATATTAAGAAATAATCTTTAAAATATATATTAAGGAGATAATTATATAAATTCAGAGCATAGGAAGTTATATGTTAGACACCTTGTTATATAAATTGTTTTTGCTTATTACCAGAGTATTAAATGATATATAGTTTTATAAGAAGGCTTTCTATATTTGTATTTATTCACATATGCCATCGAAAAGACACAGTATATTAAGCTCTCCCCAGCTCAGTAAATTTCTTTGAAGAATCTATTCAAATAGAAGAACCAGCTGACAGCACTATCAGGAACTCAAACTATAGCTCTTTGTCACCTAACAGCATCAATGCCTGCACAGGATGTTTAAGCTTGTCCTTCTGTCTAGGGCAGAGCACTGAATGAAGGGACCACTCAAGGGAACCCAGAGAGGGGAACCCAGAGATCAGGGGAACCCAGAAGTCAGAAGAACTTCATTTGCTGCGCTTTGAGATTCCTTTAATGTAGAACTGTTTCCTTTGTGTATAAGTTCTATATTTGTGTTTAAATCAGTCTATGTCACTATAAAATGCTATAAAATTTCAGTGATAAAATTAGCTTTCTTGATTTCAATTTCTCATGATCAACATATTTTTCCTGTTTATTTTTAATTATGGCCATCTAAATTCTCAAGAGATCTTGTTGGTTGGATTTAACTTAGAAGTTGTTGGCTCTTTCATATACAAATAAAACACCACTGAGAGTTTCATTTTATGTGCTGTGAATACTGTATTTTTTCATAATTTGGGAAACATTATGTTTAAAATGACATGAGTAGACCCTTGTTAATACATTGGAAGTAACTTTTAAAAAGACACTATAAACATGTACATTGGAAACATGGTTAGTAATGTCACACATTATCAAAGATTCTAAAACTATTACCCAATGAGCAAAACAAATTGTGGGGTTTTTTGAGTTACAGTGTAGTCTGACTTATTATTGGTATTACCTTCCAATACATAAAATTCAGACTTTCAATTCAATATGGTACAGGAAATCTGCATGTAACAATGACATAGGCACAGACCCATACAAAGAAAGACACATCTAGATTAAATAAAGAGGCACCTATCCCTGATGAAGTCAAACTGTCAAAGGCTCAACCGGCTGTAATAGAATGCCAAGGTTTGGCTTCTCTCTTCTATAGGAAAGAAAATGGAAAATGTTCCCCTATGCAGTGGAGATGTTATAAGTGGAGGAGAACTGTGAGAGTCGAAGTCGTTGCTTATATATGGGCTGAGCATCACATTCTTCAGCTACAATGGCTTCACATTTTGCATATCCATGCTCAGCTAGCAAAACTGAGCAGGAGAAACCCAAGAGCCTTAAAAATACGAAGGGGATTGTGTTCAGTGGTTATTTGTTTTTCCCTTTTATGTACCCAGTATCGCCTCAGGCAGAAGCCTCAAAGCTGTTATAAGACGTGGAATTTTTTGGGGGGCACAGAGGTCCAGCAATAAATACTTGCCTGTTTGTTTAATCTAGACACATCTTTTTATGTGTGCACCTGTGCTTATGTTATTGTTAAGTGCTGATTTACTGCACCACATTTATTGCTGGACTCTTGGACCCCCAAATTAAATATCTGGAGACAGATATAAAACTGATACGTGGAAATGGATAGAAACAGAGAAGCAGGAGGATAAAGATTTACAGTAGAGCTGGCATAGGAAAAAGATGCGGTAAATCAGAGAGAAGAACATGGAAAGGGGACAATAACGAGAAGATTGTTTTCAAAATAATGACAAAATACAATATACTAAGAAATTTTATGGAAGGAAATAGCAAAAACATAGCCAACTTTCTTTTTTATTTATTTTTCAAAGAATTTTTTAATACAGTCTTTTCTCATTTTACATAGCTATCCCTGTTCCTACTCCCTCCCCTCCTCCCACCCTATACTTCTCCCCACCCAACCCTCCCCCATCCACTCCGCAGAAAGGGAAGCTTTCCCATGGAGAGTCAATAAAGTCTGACACTTTACTTCCAGGCAAGACCAAGCCCCCCCCCCCCCCACCACCACCAATATCTAGGCATAGCAAGATATCCTTCCAAAAAGAATGTGCTCCTAGATGCCAGTTCAAGCACTAGGGATAAATTCTGGTCCCACTGCCAGGCCAGTGGCCCCACAGACTTCCCAAGCCTCACAACTGTCCCCCACATTCAGTGGGCCTAGTTTGGTCCTATGCAGGTTCCCCACTATCAACTTTCAAACTGGGAATTGTTCAGTTGATACACATTTTAAAGAGTACTTATACAAAGACATTTGGCCCATTTTCTTTGCATGATTAAAAGGACACATGAAAGAAAAGGGGAGATGAAATAGGAATTACAAATCAGTAAGTGTATATATATATATATATATATATATATATATATATATATATATATCATTTGTAACAAAAATTTTGATACCTAAGATGAAATAAGATTGGAAAGGGAGGGCATTGAGAGATAGCACCAAAAAACTTTCAACATAGGAAGACAAAATCTTATCAATATTTAACTATGCAAACATCTAAATCCAGTGGATTGCATTTTCTGTATATTCCCAAGGATAAGAAATGGAAAAGAAAGACTTACATTCATTATAAGAATTACTGCATAGAAGACTTCTCAGTAGGGCAGGATCTAGATGCTAACTGTATGTGGCCAGGGAAGGAAAAGTCAATGCTCTTTCAAAAAAATAGGGGAACATAACATACTTGGCCCCCATAAGCACATAGGGAATGGAGGTGTGGCTTTGTTGGAGGAAGTATGTCACTGTTGGGGTGGATTTTCGGGTCCCATGCATGCTCAAGCCACACCCAGGGTCACAATTCACTTTCTATTGCCTGTGGATCAAGATGCAGGATTCTCAGCACCATGCCTGCCTGCAATGCCACCTTGTTTCCTGCCATGGTGGTATTGAACTAAACCTCTCAAACTGTGAGCCACCCATAGAAATATTTTTCCTCTCTAAGAGTCTCTTCCCTGCCATAGAAAACCCTAAGACAATAACCCACAGCTGAAAATAAGAAGAACGGAAGGGTGAAAGTTCTATGACAAAAACAAGTCAAATGGAGTTCTACTCAGACAGCTTCCTGGCAAGGGGTAGTATTAGTTTTAATTACCAAACTGACAGAACCTAGAGTTGCCTGGAAGACTGAACTGTGGCATGTCTGTGGGTGATCATCTTGACTTTGTGAACTCAAGTGGAAAGACCAACCCTTTGTGGTTTTGTCATTCCCTTGCTGGAACCCAATTATACATGCATGATATAACATAATGTATGGTATAACATAATGTGTGATGGGGGCCAACTATGTTATGTTCCCCTATTTCTTTGAAAGAGCATTGACTTTTTCTTTCCTGGCCACACACAGTTAGCATCTAGATACTGCCCTACTGAGAAGTCTTCTATGCAGTATGATTTAACATAATGTATGAGATAACATAATATATGAGATAATGAGGGAGCCAACCAGCAAAAGGCATTCATCTCCCCAGCTTCTTGAGTGAAAATGCAATGTGACCAGCTGCTTCAAACTCCTACTGTCTTGGTTTCCCACCGTGATAGACTGTGACCTTGCCCTTGAACTGAGAGTTGGAGTAAACCCTTTTTCCCTGAAGTTTCTCTTGTCATGATATTTTATCACAACAGCAGAAAAAGAAACTAAGGCACAAAGAGATGGAGATGAGCAACCCAAACAAAAAGGGTGGCAGAGATGCAGAAAGATTGGTGGTCCTATCTACAGGACGGGCTTATAGGTCTCCAAAGTGTCAAATACAGGTAGGCCCTACTGAGACAATGAATTCTCTGGCATGTTGGGTTGGTTGTGGAGAGAAATCTCCCACCAGCTCAGTGAGTTGTGGCTAATCCTCACCTTGTTGTGGAATCTACTGTTTAAAAATTGAGCTCTGCTGGATTCCAACAAACGAGGAACAGCTAGGTACAGGTCATAGAAACTAAATTCAATCACAGTTCTAGGGTGAGAGACAGACCTGAGAGACAACTGTGAAGAGCGGGAAGACTGACGTTGACAAACCAAGGAAGTGCAGGCTGTGGTACACTCAGGTTGGTCTCGGACACATCTGGTGATGATAGCCCTCTCACAGTGCATACTTGGTGCCTTGTTATAGACCTCATCTTCTGAGAATAAGTCTGGATTTTGATAACCACAAACCTGAGGACACGGGATAGATCAAACCTTGGAACTATCTGTCACAAGGTACTCTAGTAGTTCAGTCGTACAGAGCCCAAGAACCCAGCTCTAAAAACCAGATGATATCTATAGTCACATCCCTGCAGCAGGAATGCTGTACTGGCTGGTTTTGTGGGTCAACTTGACACAAACTATAGTCAGAGAGGAAGGAGCCTCGGTTGAGAAAATGCCTTCATGAGATCCAGCTGTAGGGTATCTTCTCAAGTAGTGATTGATGGGAGAGGTCCAAGCCCATGGTGGGTGGTGCCATCCCTGGGCTGGTGGTCCTAGGTTCTTTAAGAAAGCAGGCTAAGCAAGTCAGGAGAAACAAGCCAGTAAGCAACAGCCCTCCATGGCCTCTGCATCAGCTCCTGTCTCCAGGTTCCTATCGTGTTTGAGTTCCTGCCCTGCCTTCCTTTGATGATGAACAGCAATGTTGAAGTAAAAGCCAAGTAAACCCTTTCCTTCCCAACTTGCATGTTTGGTCAGGGTGTTTTGCTGCAGCAACGGAAACCCTAAAAGACAAATGCTTAGTGGATATTTAAAGTACTAATACAGGCCCAGATGCATAGATCTCAAAACTGTGTTTGCTTAATCTAATCCGAACCCACTTGGAAAACACCTCCGGGGTCAACCAGGGGTATGAATGGTGCAGTCTCAGGAAGGTAGGAGAGTCTGCCCAAGTGTAGCCAGCAGAGGCCCCTAGCCACGCAGACAGGAGGCTAAGACAGCTGTAGTGAAGGTCTAAGATGTGGCTAGCCGAGGCTCCTTAGCAACACAAATCACAGCAAAGGCCTCAACTGTGCCTACCTATGTCCCAATTTTCAAAGACTCTGAAAAGAAACCAGGCCAATGCTGTTATAGTAAAGAGGATTGCCTTGAGATTGTAGTTGACCACAAAGGGAACTCCCCAAACTTTCCAGTAAGAATGTATTCTTTTTTCATTTTTCTTACTTTTGTCCCTTGTGTTTTATCTTCTAACCATTTACTGAACTTTTGGTAGTATTATAACTTACCATATTAAACACACACACACACACACGCACGCATGCACGCACACACACACACATATACTCACTTTCTTAAGTTTAACTGTTTACACCTTGCCTTGTTGGGCAATTTTTCACCCACCATTCCACCCTTTTCTCCCTCTTTCTGCTACGCTTTTTGCTAATCTTTGGATCATATTGATTTCTGGAATTCTTTATGTTCTTATTCTTATTGGTCTTTTCAACATTTGTCTAATTTTGATTAGGACTTCCTCATTATTGAGGAAAGTGTCCACTCTTCTTTTTCTATCATTTTATCCAAATTCAACCTTATTTCTCTGCTTTTCCCCTTTACATAACTCCTTTATCAGCAGATAGGAAAACTATATTATTGACACAGCAACACCAAAATAAATAAATAAAACACCTTTCATTAGTTGTAAAAGATATGGAAATAGATTACCTCCAGAATTATAGTGGAAAATAAAAATTAGCATAACTGATTAATCAAGAATAAGAATCAAGTGACAGACATATAAATACTAAAGAAGATCACCACTCACAGATTTGCACTATGATCTTAAACTACAAGAAACAATGGTTTGAAATATAAATAAACACTCGTGCACATATAAATAGCATGAATTGTACTCAGGGAATTATTTCATAATCAAAAGACTAAGCTTAAAGAGGGTTGTTTAGGGAGGCAGGTAAGTTGGAAAGAAATTGTTGGGTATAATCAAGATACACTGTATAATATATGAATTCTCTAATAATAAAACATTGTTTTTTTTTTAAAAAAAATGATAGGCATGGTGATGCCCATTTTTAATCCCAGCATTCAAAAGGCCAAGGCAGATGGTTCTCTGAGAGTTCAAGCCCAGCCTAGCCTACACAGTGAGCTTCAGGCTATCCAGAGTAATATAATCAGACTATCTCAAAAGAAGAAAAAAAAGATAGATTTTTTTTACCCTTAAACAACAACAAACAACCTAGTAGTTTAATATTCAAATTCAGATTTATCTTATATTGAAAAAAACATTTATAAGCAAAATATCATATATTTCATTACAAAAAATGATAACCATTTCAAAATACAACACAGGAAAACATGTTACTGTTTGACGTTAAACATTAAAATACTTAAGTTCAGGAAAGATATCCAAAAAGTAGATGATAAAGTGAGACTCCATAGTTAACTGGAAATTCAAACTGAGTAACTGGGATTTCACTAGAAATATTTATAACTTAAATGTTCACATAGTGAATCAAAGAATTTTTTAAAGTATCAGTAAGTTAAACAATTTTTTAAATATTTATAACTTAAATTTCATAGAAATTTAAAAGAACCCCAAATAACTTGAGCTTCCCGACAAAATGGCGAAGTCTGTTGGGGCTGTTTGAAATGTTTATTATTAGCACTGCAGTGACCCATGGTGATTTGTTTCATTTTTTTGGTAAGACATTTTTGTGGCACTGTAAGATGAATTTGCAAATGGTATTTAGAAGGTTGTCTTGCTTGTCTATGTTATGAAATATCATAATCAGAAGATGAAAGATTAGGTGAAGTCATATGTGAAATTCTTTCTATGGGGAAGGCAGGCGGTTCAGCAGATCTGCTCTGTCTATGGTAACTAACTCTGTTTTCTCTAAGTGGGCAGCTATTTCATAAACACACTGCCCATATTTCGTGGCGCTGCTTTAGAAAAGATCATAAAGGTTGTTCTTCTTGGAATGGTATCCTGAGGAGTAGAACATAAGGAAGCTGGGTATTGTGGCAGCATAGTCATGGCAATCAGTTGAACTCAGTATTGAACTAATGTCATAGATGATAAATTCATGTTAACCAAACCTATGAATAGACCAACTAATAAACTATATATTTATTTACGGTATCTAAGGAGTCTCTACAGATGGAAGCAAACTGAAACATCATTTTGGTTGCATGGAAAATTTGCACTTCCAGGTAGACTATTAATAAAAACATATACTTGCTTATCCCAAGGTCAACAGCCATTCCTCCACATTAGCCCACATTTTTGTTTGGTTCAGATTTGACTTCACCACCAATGGTAGTCTCATACTTTACCAACTTCTCATGAGGTAACAGAAAGCGGGTTTCATAAAGTCTGAATGACATCACATTCCACCCTCTGATATTTATCATTGGACACCCACGGTAGCTGTTCTACCGTTAGCTGTGCTCTATAGTAACCTGGGCATTTCCTTAAATTATTTATTCCTTTGCCAAATAATTATTACATTTTCAGATGCCTCCTGATGGAAACTCACTTTGTAGAATGTTCCATGCTCTACAAGACTGGTTTTGGGTTCCACTCTTGCCCAAGAATAGGGTTAAAAACCTCAATGCTTACTGCAAGCTTTGAAATACAAAGCAAATGATTGTTTGCAATTCTAGACACGGAAGAAGCAAGGTATTTGTTCTGTGTAGGCTTATGAATTTAAAATCCACTGCAGTCTTTAAAAGAGAGAAAAACCTACATAGAGCTATAATTCACATTTATCCCATCTCTTCCTTTTGACATCAGTTATTTTATATTTCATGTAAATATACCCCACAGGTAAATTAAAGGATAAGTGAGTTTTTTTTTCTTTTTTTTTTATTCTTTAGAAAAGGAGAAAAAAAAAACAAGTTTCCACCTCCTCCCAGCCTCCCATTTCCCTCCCCCTCCTCCTACCCTATGCCCCCTCCTCCCACCCTTCTCCCCCTCCCCCCACTCCTTTCCCCCTCCCTCTCCAGTCCAAAGAGCAGTCAGGGTTTTCTGCCCTATGGTAAGACCTAGGACCTCCCCCCTCCGTCCATATCTAGGAAGGTGAACATCCAAACTGGCTAGGCTCCCACAAAGCCATCATTTTACGTAGGATCAAACCCCCGTGCCATTGTCCTTTGAGTCTCATCAGCCCTCATTGTTCGCCATGTTCAGAGGGTCCACTTTTATCCCATGCTTCCTGAGTCACAGTCCAGCTGGTCTTGGTGAGCTCTCAATAGATCAGCTCCACTGTCTCAGTGGGTGGGTGCATCCCTCATGGTCCCGACTTCTTTGCTCATGTTCTCCCTCCTTCTGCTCCTCATTGGGACCTTGGGAGCTCAGTCCAGTGCTCCAGTGTGGGTCTCTGTCTCTATCTCCATCCATCACCAGATGAAGGTTCTATGATGATATGCAAGATATTCGTCAGTATTGCTCTAGGATAGGGTCATTTCAGGTTCCCTATCCTCAACTGCCCAAGGAACTAACTGGGGACCTCGGTTTGGGCACCTGGGAGCCCCTCTAGGGTCAGGTCTCTTGCCAACCCTAAAGTGGCTCCCTTAACTAAGAATTGTGGTTCCGTGCTCCCCTGTCCAACCTTCCTTTATCCCAATCCTCCTGTTTTCCCAAGGCCCGACCTCCTTCCCTTCTAACTTTTCTCTCCCCATCTCCCCTTACCCCCATCCCACCCCACCCCCAAGATCCCAACTTTAAGGTGAACATGGGATGTACTCACTCATAATTGGTTTCTAGCCATAAATAAGGGTCACGGAGTCTACAATAGGTGAATCTAAAGAAGCTAAGTAAGTAGGGGAACCCAAGGAAAAACATATAGTTATTCTCTTGGCTACGGGAAGTAGACAAAATTGCCGGTAAGTGAGGTTTTTTGATATAAAAATTTAAAATAATCTGTAATAAGTGAGTTTTTAAACAAATCCTATTAAAATACTGTTACTTTGAGAAGCTTGTATCTTGTTTTAGATGAGTCCATTAATATGAGCCTTGTTCATCTTTCTAAATAATTGTAAAATGCTTTTTATATGTATTACTTGCTTACCTGATAGCACTGCTTTCTCAAAAAAAAAAAAAATAAGATCAGAGCTCTCTCACTTATGAGAAAAAGGAAAAATCCAGTGAAGACATTTTGTACCTTTTGAGGTCCAATTAGATTGAATAACTCTCTGGAAGTTGAAAGTCTTTGTGATTATTTCCTAGTGTTTAATGTAGCTCAAAAGAAGTTCAGTTCACAGATGAAGCTTCCTGTCTGAGACCCATTGGGATTTTTGTTTCTTTTTGCAAGGATTGTCTCTCTGGACTTTTATTAGTAACATGCTGAACACTAAGAAAAGACACCTCACCCATTGTGGTTTTCTCGGATCATGTCATTTCTCAGGGTAACAAGAATGTAACGTTAATCCCAGCACTCGGGAGGCAGAGGCAGGCGGATCTCTGTGAGTTCGAGGCCAGCCTGGTCTACAAAAGGTAGTGCCAGGACAGGCTCCAAAGCTACAGAGAAACCCTGTCTCGAAAAACTAAAAAATAAATAAATAAATAAATAAATAATAAAAAGGATGTAATGTAGGTGACAACAGATTCCTCGTTTCCATATTTTCTAAATGCCATAGTGATCTGAGAGACATGGGTGAGTTAGGGAAGTAGGAAGTACACCAGTGAGGTCCAGAATCCTGTAAATGAGGCTTGACTCTTATTTTACAGGGGTTGATCTGGTTGATAAGATGTACAGGAGAGATGGGCTGTGTATTGCAGGTTTTAGATAGACTTGAATACATCAGATGGTCCTCCGTAAGTTTCTCTCTGAAACTTGCAACTTAAGAATTTTTTTTTCTCTTGGAAGTGCTTTAAATGTTCACACTTCCCCAGAATAGAATAGAAAAATCAAGACAGAAAGAAACAAAATGGAAATAACGAATGGGGTAAGAGTCACTGTGTTCTGGAGTCAACTGTAGGGGTTTCACCTTTTCCTGCATACATCATCTTCAGCTTCCCATTTGGATTCCTTTGGTAGCTTAGGTACTTTCAAAAATTCAAATATACACTGGCAATTTCCCACATGAATTTATTTTTTTAAGATGCTAAATATCTGAAAACTTTAGACAAATGCAATCAATGTCTATGCTGTTATATCATGTATCAGTCACAGATAAGTTCTTTAGAAAAAAAAATTACAAGACACAGTGAAGGCCTTGACCTTTCGCACCAAGGAAACATGCATAAAATATAAGCATACAATATGGGTCTCATCATTTTCATTCAGATTTTCCTCTACTTCTTTTATAGCTATATAAACTTTTACACAGAAGTGTAAAGGCAGCATTTTCTCATACAATGTTGTGTCACTAAGTGTCGTGTCTTTGAGAATAAACAAAGTGCTTTGTGTGGCATTTATTCTCACTGCATGCCATGTCCCATCTTCAGAATACATTGTATTCATGTGTAACATTCTCCTCTAAGTGAATACACAGTTTATTTGTAAAGTTCACAGACACTAAAATTCTACGAATATTATTGGATCTGTCCCCCTGGCCTCATGCATCTGAGTGTTGCTAGAATGGATTTCTACAAGGAGGAATGTCAAGTTGCTGAGATCTGTCTGCAACTGAGCAAACATGACCATGTTGCTCTTTGAAGTCACTGTAGCTTTCTTCTACTAGAAATATGATGGTTTTAGTTCCTGAACTAAATGATTCTCCTCATCGTTTAGTGATCTAAGCATTATATTCCCATTATATCAATGTGAAGTGATTCTTGGTAAGGTTTTAAATGATGTTCTTTCAGTGATAAGTATGTTATCACAGAGATCCCTGAAAGGACATCCGTTTATAGTATGACAGCTAAAGTTAGAAGGCAGAGTGTCACTTTGTGCAAACTGAGCTGAGAATGTACTTGTCAAGAAAACTGAGCCACCACCCCCCAGTCCTCTCCACATACCCACAAATGACCAGACAGCATGGGGAGCTTCTCCTTGAGCACTAAAACCACACTTTAAGCTGAAGTTCAGAGGTTCAGGGCTGAGCCTGTGTTGGCACCTGGATGTCATAAAGTCAGGGCATATTACCACAAAGTATGACATTCAATTCTGACATCTTCAAGAAGGCTTCTGCCCTCTATGCAAATCTATTTTCTGCACATGTTGAGCAGAAAAAAAATACATTATTCACACGATATTCTCAGTACTTAACAAGGAACCTTAACCCCAAAATCAATCTTTAATAAATAAATAGGGATTATTAGTTTGTACCACTAGGATGGTATCCAGAACTCTGCCAGCAATAAATTCTATCACTTTCATCCACATTCTAGATAATAATAAAGAATATCTTCAGTTGACAAAATAAACTTACAAGCAAATCATATGGAAATCAAAATACGTATTTTAGAGCTATCTTCTTTCCCTCAAGTCATAACATGCACTTGGAGAGACCTACCCTTTAAGGACCTAAACATTTTTTGAGACTTATGTGAAATGGACAAAGAACACAGCAAAATGCATGCTGATATTACAGTTACGTTAGCCAGGTAAACCATTCCAAGATGTTTGCAGTGACTCATATTTGAAATCCTAGCACTTAGAAAGCTGAGGCAGGACTAGTAGTCCAAGCTTTCAGCCAAACTGGGTTACCTAGTAATTCCAGCCCAGGACTGAGAGAGACCCTATCTCATAAGCATAAAGAAAAAGGAAATCATTCCATTGGAATTAAGAAAAGCAAGCTTTAGTGTTATATGCATTTCTTATTTTGTAAGCAAAGCCCATGCAATCCATCCATCCTTGGACTTGGTGGATCTATTTGTTGTCAGTTAGATTAACAGGTTGTTTTGGAATCATCAAGTTCAGAATCCAGTTCCCTTCTCCAGCAACTGGTTCATAACCATCCAGGAAAAATAGATTATTAATGACTGATACTATTCTTGCTTAACAGAGATAATCAAGAAATGTATTACAAACTTGTGCAACTATTAATTGCTTTCATGGTATCCCTGCTTCCCACATCAGAGAGAATGAATAATCACTGGACACTCATACAGCACTGTTGTGCCTCCTTAAAGATTCCTGGGTACCATCACACGGCTCTCATTGTCAACGAAAAGCCTGGGTATTGCTCCCCTATTATTTGACCTTAGGCAGCATGATACAGAAGACCCTCAAACCTACCAAAATGCACCCTTCCAGGACATTCATAGGGCTAATCTGTCACTGTAATGACTAGCTTTAGGCAACCAAGCATCCCTTTTACTACTTGGCCATCAGTCATTGTTTGACAGCCAGTCTGTGGTCTTCATTCAAAAAGAAAAGATTCCCAAGAAACCTTTCATTTTATAAGTGGTAAGCACAGTGAGTATTTGATAGAACAAGGGCACGGAAGGGTTGAATTCTCAGTCCTGCCTTCGGGTCTGGGAACTGGGGGGCCTTGTTGATGTCATTTAGCTTCTTTAGACTTTATCCATATCTTTTTCCATTTCTGGGGAAACAACAAGTTTTACTTCAAAGGGAGCCTAGCAACATTAAATGAAATAAGATTTAAAAATTCTGAATACTACTTATAATTATATGATACAACTCAACTTATGTACCTGATTCAAAATGAGATGAGATAATGCAGGACAAATGGATACCTCTGTTAAATCTGCATTAGCACCATTTAGATGGCTCATAATAACTAGGAAGTTAATATATATATGAAAACCTTTATTTTCCCAGTATTTCAGATTTGATCCTTGTAAGGACAGATGCAAAGTTCTGGGGAAGGGAGAAAAGCTAAGCTTTATGTTACAAAAGTTTTATTCCAAGCACTGCTCCAGGACTTTGCAGAACTGACTAAACTAAATGAGAATTGTTGCTACGAGTTTTACAAAGAGATAAGGGCTCTAATTGAATGAATTTGTTAATCCCACTTGGTCAGTAAACGGGTCAAGCCCAGGTCTTATTGTCTTCAAAGGTCTTTGTGTTCCACTGCCTTTTGCAAAACACACTGAGTTGCTTCGGCTCTATTATTTACCCGTGATTAAACAAAGGGAACTGACTTCCTACTTAGCTCCAAACAGATATTGGTCTCTTCAACTGTTTGTCAACGCTGCAGCCACAACCATTAGTGCTGTTTCCAGAGCAGAGTGTCTCCAGTTGCTTTCCATGGAAACACAGCCTCACGGATGCTTGACGCATAAAACATCAGCCATTATTTCCTTCCATGGAGATTCAAGGTAGTTTAACAAATTAAGGACACTGCGTAGTCCTAAGCCAAGGCTATTAGTTCAATTTTCTGAAGCTCAGAGTGTCCTCTGATCAGCAACTCCCTCCCCTCACCAGATACAGTTTAGAAAACACCCCAAAGAAAACTCATTCTGCTTTGGGAAGTATCAGTATATGGCCTTGTCTGGGACCACAACCTCAGACAAATCTTGTACTACTGTACTATTATATAGGACATAAAACTAGATCATACTGTAACTGAGTCTGTGTCACTGTCAAAGTGCAGCTGTTTCCCCTTTGATGGGTAGCAAGCAGAGTTCAGTGCGAAGTCTGCCGTGTTCTCAACATACCAAGTACTTTTGGGTCATGTTCTGGACCACATTGAGCCTTGGTTCCCTGAGGGAGGGGGCGCTAGAGTTGGGAGTAGGTGAGTTGTCCTAGAGGACAAAGGTTTCTCCATCAATTCACTTAGGATTATTCCAAGAGAAATGTTTGAAATGTGAAAAAGTAAGGGTGGCCACTATTACATCACTTGAGCCTGCCATTTAGTTACCGTGAAATACAGGGCTTATGGAATTCTGGGATGTCTGTGAGCTAATCTCATGTGTAACGTGGTGTGTAAAGTCTACGGTCCTTTTTAAGAAGAAAAAGTACAACATATTAGGTCTGGTGATAAAATCCCCTATATCTGTTCTAGCTTCTCCTACAATGGGGATAGTGTTTAATTTCTTATAAAATATCATTGAAGTGATATTGATTAATAAAAACTCAGGGTCAGAAATTGGAGTTTAATCTGAAGATCCAAAAAGCAAAACAGCCAGCCACTGGCTCTTACCTTGACCTCAGTTTGAAATGGTGATCCTGTCTCCAGGAATCTCAGAATGAGACTGTGTCTGAGAGCTGTCTCCCCCCATTTTATATGCCTCTCTAGGGCTGTGATTAAATGCATGTACCTCTGGGATAAAAGACATGCACCACCCGATTTCTATGGAAACTAGGGTGGCTATTGGTAATAAAGGTACACATCATTGTGGAATTAAAGATGCATGTTACCATAATCTGGTCTGTAAGGCTGACCAGTGGGACTGTTTTACTCTCAGATTTTCAGGCAGTCTTTACTTATTAATATGCAATTGAAATGTCACTACATTTCCCCTTTTTGTCTAAAATAAAGAAGCCTGTAACGAATATAAGAAAACTATATACAATAAGCACAATGACTATATACAATATATACAGGCAATAAATACATCAACAATGTCTAGTCTATTTGCATTTGACAAATTCAAAGAAAATATTTCATATCTATCCTACCTTGGTGGGTTCAAAGTCGTATACTTTCTATCATAACCTGCTTTCTGTGTCTGGAAAACTGTAACTATAGCTATCTAATCTTCAACTCCCTCAGAGACCCAAGAGGAAATAATACTAACTGAAAAAGCACAAAGTACAAGCAGGCAACTCTAAAAAACTGTAATGACAGAAATAACTGTCTGTCTGGAAATGACTCCTAGAAATGACTTCATGAATATGACCAGAATGATGGCATTATCAGTAGACATGCTAATACAGAAGGGGGAATCTCCCAGGGTTACAGCTATGGACAAAGAGCTATAGTCTGTATATCAATGATGGAAGAGGGAGGATTAGCCTCTCCCAAGGATGACGCCCCTTATTGGTTATTCAAGACAAAGCAGTCAACTCTGAAACCATATACACACAAAAATGGACTCAGAGGGTTGTATTGTATACATATTTGTCAATACATACATATTTATGAAAAAATAATCAAAGAAAAGAAGGCCATCAATTTGAGAGGGGACAGAGACATAAGAGGGTCTGAGGGGAAGAAAAAGAACCATGAACATGATCTAATTCTATTTTAATTAATAAATATAAAATTTTTAAAAGAATGAAAACTATATGAAAAATACCATCTTGAAGATGCTAATCTCATAAAAGCCTCTTACTGTTCTTTCTTTAACACATACACACACACATATACACCCTTCAAGATAAACCTTCCCTTCTTTAAACACGAGCAAATCCAGGGCACTGCAAATGTTTCTCCCAGCAAAACCATTCATTCCCCCTTTAAAAAGCAGAAGCAGGAGTATCAGCCCACAGCCTCCCCAGCTGCATCGTTATCTGCTCTGTCATTATCCAGCAAGTGCATGTCACCAGAAACCTTCTGTCGTAGGTTCTGGAGGGATTTGAGATTTAATCTGCACCTGTGCATATTTCAATAAAGCAATCAAACTCAAATTAGACAGTTCCTGGACTCAGATTGAACAGGTAGATGGCTCTTACATTGTGGAATACATTGCCACTCAGCAGTGGAACTTTCTTGAACAACTGTTTCCCCACTTAACCAATGTGCTGCAAATCACATGGCCAAAGAGCAGGATGTGAAAAAGAGAGATGCGTTGCAGTGCAGCCTGGTGATGTCTGCTTGACACTGGAAGAGAGGCAGCCATAATTCAATGAGCTGTTATGGGCTAAGATTTCAAAGGACCTGAGTTCAAACTCCTATCTGAAACTGAGTAACCTGAGATGATTACTTAACCTCCAAGACTTTGTATAAGAAAATTAGTCATAATAAAAAAAAATTATAGGCACATAGCCAAGTAGATTAGAACAGAAAGCCTAGAAATAAACCCATGTAGATATACAAGTAAGACCTGGTCTTTGAGAAGGGGACAATGGGGTGGGGGAATCTGTCTTTTCAATTGATCACACTGAAAAAATAAGCCAGCCATGTATAGGAAACTAAAAATGGACACACATCTTACACCGTACATAGAAATTAACTCAAAAAAAAAATCACGTGGCTATACGGAAAACACAAAACTATAAAACATTGAAGTCAACACAGAAAACTTAAGTGACATCAAGACTAACATTGAGTCTTATACCATACCACAGGGTTATAATGCTTTGCTAAAAGTAGATGTTTGCTCAATGAATTACATTATTGGGAGAATGGAAGGAAAATCATAGATCCAAAGAAAAAGTTTGAAAAAGTCTGATAAAAGAATTGCAGTCAACCATTTTAGATTCCTCTGTTGAGAATTCTCTGTTTAGGTCTGTACTCCATTTTTTTTATTGGATTATCTGTTCTTTTGATAACCAATTTCTTGAGTTCTTTGTATATTTTGGAGATCAGAGCTCTGTCTAATGTGGGGTTAGGGAAGATCTTTTCCCATTCTGTAGGCTGTCATTTTGTCTTGTTGACCATGTTCTTTGCTTTATAGAAGCTTTTCAGTTTAAGGGGGTCCCATTTATTAATTGTTTCTCTCAGTGTCTGCGTTACTGAGATTATATTTAGGAAGTGGTCTCCTGTGCCAATGTGTTCAAGTGTACTTTCCACGTTCTCTTCTATGAGATTTAATGTGGCTGGCTTTATGTTGAGGTATTTGATCTGTTTGGACTTGAGTTTTGTGCATGGTGATAGATATGGGTCTATTTTCATACATGTTGGTATCCAGTTATGTCAGCACCACTTGTTAAATATGCTTTTTTTCCCATTTGATGGCTGAAATGCTCAACATCCTTAATCATCAAAGAAATGCAAATCAAACAACTCTGAGATTTCATCTTACACCTGTAAGAATGGCCAAGATCAAAAACACTGATTACAACTTATGCTGGAGAGGTTGTGGGGTAAATCAAACACTCCTGCATTGCTGGTGAGAATGCAAGCTGGTATAGCCCCTTTGGATGTCAGTGTGGCATTTTCTCAGAAAACTAGAAAACAACCTTCCTCGAGACCCAGTAATAGCACTTTTGGGTATATAGCCAAAGGATGCTGAATTGTGCCACAAGAACATGTGCTCAGTTGTGTTCATAGCAGCATTGTTTGTCATAGCCAGAACCTGGAAACAATCTAAATGCCCTTTTACCGAAGAATGGATAAGGAAAATGTGGTACATTTACACAATGGAGTACTACACAGCAGAAAAAAACAACATCTTGAATTTTGCAGGCAAATGGATGGAGCTAAAACACATCATTTTGAGTGAGGTAACCCAGACCCAGAAAGACAATTATCACATGTACTCACTTATAAGTGTTTTTTAAACATAAAGCAAAGAAAACCAGTCCATAAATCACAATCCCAGAGAACCTAGACAACAATGTGGACCCTTTAAACATAAAGCAAAGACTAGCCCACAAATCACAATCCCAGAGAACTTTGACAACAATGAGGACCCTAATAGAGACATACATAGATCTAATCTACATGGGAAGTGGAAAAAGACAAGATCTCCTGAGTAAATTGGGAGCATGGGGACCATGGGAGAGGGTTGAAGGGGAGGGGAGAGGCAGAGAGGGGAGCAGAGAAAAATGTAGAGCTCAATAAAATAAAGAATTGCAGTCAAAATATAAAATTAGACACAATGTAATTTAAGTTGCAATGATAAACGTAATGAGATAACAATTGTAGAAGTTCTGATATAAAATGGAACTCAATGATGGTTTCATTAATTTAAAAACAAATGTATAAAGCCTATAGTATAGATACATGACTGCATGTAAATATCTATGTATAGATAATGGATTTCCCAAGCCTCACACTCAGCTCATGAAAAAGGCTTCCTGGTGATAATAATGTCCATGCCTGTTTCCTAGCTGTCCATCCATCTAGCCATCATTTCTTAGGGAAGGAAGCAGTCCAAGAAGATTCCCATTTCCCAACAAGCCTGATTCTTTGCCTGCTCCAAGACTGAAGTAATAATGAGTCACACTTTCTGAGAAAGAAGAAAATAGCAATCATATAAAGTGCTGAGGAAAAGAACATTTAAAATTACACATAAAAAATCAAACTCTATAATATTTTATAAAGTTTGGAAATAAATCATTAAACAACAGAAAAAATAAAATTACACATAAAATCATATAGCAAACTGTTCTGTAACTTGTTACTCATGTGGCAGAAATTTGTTGGGAAAAATCAGACCAAGAATAAAAATATCAACTTCCAAAACTCCCAACAGTTGCTGGTCACCATTTTCATAAGCAAAACATAGTCAAAGTACAAAATGTTTATATTCTAAATGATATAAATTAATCTTCATAATTTGTTTATAACATGTTTAACCTCTAAGCAGTAAGTTACAGGGAAATTTTTATTAATATCTCAAGTTTTTTAGTAAGATGGATTTAGAAGACGCTATTGTTTCCCAACAATACAAGTGACCAAACTGCATCAATGGGCCCAGTGTATGCTAGAACAGATCTTACCAATCACAATCTAAATGTTAGTTTAGAGTATACACACACACACACACACACACACACACACACACACACATTCAGAGCTCATTGATATGTCTAACCCTTCTCTTCCCTGATGATAATGGATTTACTTCTATTAAGCACCAATTAAAACTTTTTTTTTTTTTTGGTTTTTTGAGACAGGGTTTCTCTGCAATTAAAACTTTTTTATAAGAGCTTCCATGGTCATGGTGTCTCTTTACATCAATAGAAATCCCTCCTAAAACAAAGGTTCTGTTGGCAGTGTGCTCTTTCTTAAGCAACTCACTCAACGCATCCTTACATACAGTTCCGTGACATACACAGGTGATCTCTGATCTCTGTCCCTTTCTAACAACGGACTTAAGAACCATCAGCTACTGCAAGGAGTAACTGAACTTCCATTACTGTATCTAAGCAAAAAAAAAAAAATGGATGTGATGGATGTGGCCTCAAGTAATAGAGACTAGAACGTGAAGGGGTGAACTTTATATCAAGAATGTGTATCTTCTGATCCTTTGTCCCAAATCACTTCTATATTCTGAATCACAGCTTTTATCCTGGGGGGGGGGGGAATTCTCAGGTTTGAAAGCAGAATAGAAATAGATTTTCCTTTTAAAAACTCTGGTTAATATTCTGGGCCTCGATCCTGGGTGGATTTATTACTTTCTCTTACTACTATATTTACTCCCAGTTGGTACTGTCCAGGAGAAGTACTTTTAACTATGTCGTCTTTTCTACAAAATGACTGTGGGAAGGGACTTTATCAGTGTGAACAGCTTCTTGGCCAGCTTGGAGGTAAAGCATTCTCCTTCACTTGGCCACCCCCACATCACACAAAGTACATTCCATATGCTGAGGTGCAGGAACCCGTGGGCTACAGCTTGCTTTTGCCCTGCAGACTTTTCAATACAATTGCATGTAACACTTTATTTACAGACATGAAAAGGCACTTAAAACCCAATTACGTAGCTGGAAATGGCATATCTCTAAACAGGTGTAGAGCAGTTAGGAAGAAATTCGGTGTGTGTTAACAGAATCTCGTGGCATTCCTGAAGAGACTCATTTCAACATTTCCCAAGCAGTGCCTTTGGTTGTAACACTAGCCTGTGTTGGTCTGTGAGCATAGCACACACTTGCACAGCCCAAAGGAGAAGGTAGATGTGGGTTTGTTCTCCTTGCGTCCTTATGGTCCTGATCATGTGGTTAGTGACAAATGTTGCTCAGGAATAATCTGACAGATAAAATTCCTTTCTGGAAGGGTTTCTTGAGCTGTTCTTCATCCACTGTGGACAACTGTGGTTTTATATGATTGTATTATCCACAGACTACTCCAGCAATTTCTCATGTTATATGCTCAAGAGAAGCATATTAGAAACCCCACTGACACTGGGAAATTCTTAGTCGATCTCATATACTTTGCGAGCAGAGAGGAGCAGCATGGATAACAGAAATCCATGTCAGCGTTAATGCTCTTAACTACCTGCAAGGAGCTAGCCCAAACATAAATAAACTATTCATCAATACAACAGGTTTCTAAGTCTCTTTCTCTTTCATGATAGAATCACTGATACATCCTAAAAACAAAGAACCTACAGAGACCTAACAATATTTTTAATGAGAATGTTTCACACAAAGAAAAATTCTTATTCTACTTTGCAGTTAAAAAAACACCTACTTTGAGAACTCCTGGGCTTAATAAAAAAACAATTTCTTTGAAACCCATGTTATTAACTTTAATATTATATTAATGTGATTTTTAGTTTTCAATACACTTGGTACAACTGACAACGTTTCTAATAATAAAAACGCATATATTATTTAGTCCCAGCATGGACGAGAGGTTGAACATGCCATGGAAAGCATGAATTTTTTATATGCACCTTTCTCTTCCTAATGTAAACAATCATCCTAGCATTTTTAGAGCTACCAAGAGTCCGCTCATATTTAGAAGCCCTCCTGGATTGGGGTACCAATTACCTTCTCATAATCTTCAACAACCACTAAAGAATTTAGAAATATTCTCATAGATAAGAATGAGAATGTTGAGTCCCTAAGGCCTGGCCTACCTGCTCTTTCCCCCAATTCTGCTGCATAAAAACAAAACACACACACACACACAGTAACATTTACTTGTTTCTTTTCAGTTGGTTTTTTGTGTATTTATGTTTGGATTTGGTTTTGTTTTGGTTTTGGTTTTATTCAGTCCAATTAATGTTGCTCATAGGCACATGGGTGTATGGTCATCTACCATGCCAAGACAACCTACTAGTGGCTACTTCTTCAGAGAAAAGTGGTTCTTCCTCTAACAGTCTTCAGCTGCCAACATTGCCTCAGCTACAGGTAGAACCTCAGAAGTTTGTCACCCAAGCTTACAGGACTTCTGAGGGTCTTGTATTGGTGACCATAGTCATTGTGGGCTCAAATGTGCAACAACCAAGCCACATGCAGAAATGAGCATTTCATGACAATCTTGTTCACCGTCTAGTTTTGACATTCTTTCTGCTTCCTGAGTCTTGGTGGTGGTGTGGAGGGGGCGGTTGGAGGTGTTCTGCTACATTATTTTAGTTTTTGTGTGCTTGTTTTTGTTTTTCTCAGTCTGGGGCCCTCCTCTCTCCTCTGTCTTCCTCCTTTATCAAAGCCCACTCCCAGAAACCTGCCTGGCATAACTCGTTTTGAATGAGTAGAATGACATTTCTGTCTTACCTTGTTTCCTACAAATCAGCTGCTCATGTTGCATATGGACAAAGAACCACCTGAGGAAGAGACTGACCCATAGGCCCCCAGCATCACTTTGCAGATTTACTTATATGGTTGTCAATATTAAGTGTTCGGAGAAGAAGACATGATGGTACCCATGAAACTTATTGATAAAACTAATCAATGTGGGGTTCCAGAGTTTCTGTGGCCCCAGGTGTTCACCCACCTTTTTTATTTCTCTCTGATCTTAATGACTGTGGTCCAGCAATCTGGCTTTTTAGCAACCCCTCGCTTTTCTAAATCTCTTCACTTTGTGTTCTTTAGTTAAGGGGCTCCTACCTGTCATGCATTTCTAAATTCCATGTCTACCTTTCTGATTTTTCCAATTGCATTCCTCTGACATTTCATATCCAAAGAGATGAATATACATACCGCTCCTGTCTGTTAACTCTACCACATAACATGAAAATAGTAAAACCATGTGGATAACCACGTGATGATTGTCCCTATCCCCCTTACAGACAAGGAGGTCCAATGGGAGAGTAAGTGTTAGGTAAGGTCACATGACAGACAATCAGTAGTCAGTGCCATTTTGCTTCATCTTTCTTGAGTTTCCAGTCGCCTTCTCCTTTGACTGGGCTTTCATGTGGCTAGACAGAAAAGACTGGAGAGTAAGAGATGATCAAGTCAAGGCAGCCATGTAGAGTCACGCGAAAGAGTCTTTCTAAGGAGATGGTTGCCTAGGTCAGGACAACCGCCTACTTGGACAATTTGCCACAGAGAGTTTTATTTCAGGGATGGAGAACAGAAACAAACAGTGTGCACACTGTTTTCTAACTCAAGGGTGGGAGAGGGGAAGTCCATACGAGATCACCTCCTCTCAGGATCTAACTGCATCACCAGAAGAGCATAGTAGTACAAATTCATGGTATTAGAATGCCAACATTCCAAAATGCTGGGAGGAAAAAACCAATTCACTTCTTTGATGCAAATATTCTTACTGACTTTACAGGGAAGGTGAGATTTAAGATAAATAGCAAGGCATTCAACCAATTACCCAAAAGAGAAGTGGGGAAGTATTTCTCCTGGAACTGAACCCCAGGTCCTATACTCAAAACATGAAAATGTAGCATGCAATTTGGAAGGCGCCAACTGTGCAGTTGTTAAGTTAGAAAGACAGGAGACTTGCAGTAGATGAGGCCGGAACAAGGTTGAAAGAGAACTGTGAAATGAGTGGAATTCTGTGATGAGAAGTGTGAATTTGATTCTCTAAGTTACAGGGAACGAGTTATTCAAGGACACATCGTAGTATGCTCTGCATTTTGCTAACCAAAATCACAAATATAAGAAATATAGAAAAGAGATGAACCACAAAGTGAAGACACAAGTTAGAGATCTATTGTTCTAGCCAAGCCAAAAATAATCATTAACCTTAATAATGGCAATATGATGAAGGGAGGAGGAAGACAGGAACAGAATCAATGTAAGTGCCTAACCATTCTGACTTCTAAGCTCTGAGGCTTTCTCTAGAATGACATCAAGATCAGTGACTCTAGGTAATAGAGGCTGAAAGAGATCAGAGTTCTTAGAAGATAAAATTATCAGCCATTGATAAGAGCTACAAATCTGTCCCTTATTTGGCCCACATAATGGATGGTGACAGACTATAGAGAGAGCAGAAAGTGACTATGGGCATAGAAGGATAGCATTTACATGTCAGTCAAAGTACATAAGCATTTTAACAATCTACCCTATAATTTCACAGACTCATTCTCCAAAGAGAGTTTGGAAACCCTGGAACTTTTAAGTCAAATTCCATGGCGAAGAAACACACACATGCATAATACACCCCCAAAGCATCCTAAACTCCAAGTAGGAACAATGATGCATTCACCTAGATGGCATCAATCATACATAGTCCATGATATCTATACACTCATTAATTTTTCACAGGGTGTCTAGGGTACAAAGAGAGGTTCATTCAGTCAGACAAGAAGGAAAGCTAAGTTAATGAACCTGAAAGACTAGACATGAATAAAGGCAAAGTGCTTGAACTAACAATTTAAGGTCAAGATCAACAAGTTAACATGGAAAATTTTGGAACAAAAAGATTTCCACTTAAGGCAGACAATGTAGTAGGAGAAGCCTGGGAGGGGGCACGCAGGCTCCTGCTGAGGGAAGAAAGACAGATCCTCTTTCAAAGTTGCAGAACTCAGCAAGCAGCTTTGCTTGGAGATTCCTTGTAAAGTGAGCAACAGATATATACATACGTGTGTGTGTGTGTGTGTGTGTGTGTGTGTGTGTGTGTGTGTTGGCTTCAGAGTATTAAGGGCAAAAGAAGGGCGGAGTCAGAGGAGATGTCAGCAGGATGTGGAGAAATGAGGTAACAAACCATGATCCACGTGGCAAAGCATAAATAAGAAATATGGGTTAATTTAAACATAAGAGTTAGGTAGTAATAAGTCTGAGCTATTGCCCAATCATTTATAATTTATATTAAGTCTCCAACTCAGTTATTTGGGAAGTGGTTGCCGGTTATTTGGGAACAGGCAGTCAGGACAGAAAAACTCTCCCTACAATGCCTGGCCGCTGTGCTGAGAATTCTGACTTCAGCATCTGGTAACCTTCAAGATTTCTGTCTAATACTGTCCGTAGTCCATCCTACACAACATCTTTGTAAGACCCTTATACTTAGGTCTGCGTAGGGAAAAGATCTCTCCTATACAGCCTGTAGTTTGATCTGAGTAGGTAATTCCATCAACCTGAAGACACATCAAGACTTAAAAATATTCTCTAGACCATCTAAAAAGAATGGAACAGTAAGAGTCGGAGTTATAAGGGAGTTGTATCGAGGACCCTTCCTGATCTTCATTCTCTGCATAAACTTTGGCTTTACTTTGTGTACTTTAGGAACCACAGATCCGTGAAACTGGGGTCTCCTCAGAAACGACAGAGAGGAACTTGGAGCTCAGTATCCTGTGGAAGAGGAAAAGGAGCTGCACGCACAAGCCTGTTGCCAAGCCTACAGCCCCAGTCCCTTGGCGAACTCTTTTATTTGCCACTGAAAATGGCATGGCAGTAAAGGTTTTCTAAAGAAAAGAGGGATATGCGAGAGAACATAGGATTCCCAAGAATTATTAAATCCTTGATCGACACTTTGCTCTCGTCAGTTCACCTTTAAATAAAGGCTGTAACATTTACAAACCATCATGTGATCTGCATGCACAGAACACTGTGTGCCTACTTACAGCTGCAAATTACCTCGAGAGGGGAGAGAAGTCCCCTCTCACATTAAAATACGCAGAAGCAATTAACTACTGTGTATATAGGTGTAATAGAAGTAAAATCATAAAAGAAAATAAGAATGATGTTCAAATTAAGTCAGACGTCATTCTACCTAGAAGTAGAACTGTGTGTACATACACAAAAATATTTAGTAGACAAATTGTATGATAGCTAAACTCATAGCTTGTATATTACTTAAATGTGTAGTGTGAGAAATATCTTATTCTCAAGATCATAACAGTCCACTAAAAAGAGGGTATGATTGAGATAAATTTTACGTCACTCTTATGCTAATCACCAGACAAAAATCTGAATAACCAGTAACCCTTTGGTCTACCAAATTAAATATCTGCCGTCTTGCATGTTCTTTTTATGTAGTACGCATTTTTGTCTGTAACTCCAAGATCTGTGCAGCAGAGGAAATCCTCCTAAATCCATCTGACTGGAGCCTTGATCCATTCCACAACTGCTCATATTACCTGAAAGACAGAGAGGGCCCCAGGCTGCCTGCTAAAATCCATCACCTGCTTCAATGCTAAGCTGCCATCACTGTTTCCGAATCTTGTCTGATGCCAGTGTCCCCACAGGCCTGAGGCTGAGCTTTTTGGGAATACTTAAATCATTCTGCTTTGCATGAAAACCACATAGATTGTCTTCAGACATGCAGCTGCATATGTTAATACAAACTGGACATTGAAACTTCCCAGATTAGTGCACCAAGTTTAGAATCCCTTACCTAGTATATTTCAGGGGCTGTAGAAATTGCTTCATATTTGGGGTCATGTGTTACTATCTCATCCTCTACCCTAGCCTCCCATTTAACTGATATTTTAAATTTTATTATTTTCTTTTTTGCTGACATACAACAAACGCATTGCATGGGGACATTTTCATACATATGCACTTTTATGGTTTGTCCTTATTCCTTGTTCTGCTACTACTGCCCTCCCATCTCCCCTCTCACCTCTTGCTTGTCTCTTTCCTTCCTCCAATAGTTTTCCACTCGGCTTGCAAGACATATATATTCTCCTTTAGAATTCCACCTTCCCTCTCAAAGCCCCCTTTCAATTTTAATATTCTATGTACATATGGAGACATATTTGCAAGCATGTCCTTCTGAGTCTGACTCTTTTCACTTAGCCTAATGGCTCCAGTTCTGTCCATTTTTCTGCAAATGTCATTTCAATTTTCAGAGCTGAACAAATAATTTTGTACCTATAAACCGCATGTCCCATGTCACACCTTCTTCAGCAGCATCTACAGAGCAATACACAAGGCTATAATACTTGCTATGCAGTCGTTTGAGTTAGAATGGCCACATAGGCTCATATATTTGAATGCTTGGGCCTCAGGGAGTGGCACTACTTAGAAGAGATTAGGAGGTGTGGCCTTGTTGGAGGAAGTGTGTCACACAGGAGGGGCTCTAAGGTTCCCAAAGCGCAAGTCAGTCTCTCTCTCTCTCTCTCTCTCTCTCTCTCTCTCTCTCTCTCTTTTCTTGCTGCCTATAGATCCACATGCAGAAGTTCTAACTGACTTCTAGCTGCCTGAAACTGGAAGTCACCCCAATGCTTTCTTTTCTAACAGTTTCTCTGGTCATGGTATCTCTTCAGAGCGAGAGAACACTGACCAAGATGTGCTACTCGATCCAAATATAGCTACTAGGGCTCAACAAGGTCCTGGACTTCAAACAAACTAACAGGATACCTGCCTTATGGTGTTTACAGTCGGCTTGGGAGACAGGCACTGAATAAACCCACAAATGTCAATGTGGTTGCAGTCTTAAATGAAAGGAAGGAACAGGAAATGACTCTAAGTGGTAATTGGGGAGGTGTCACCTTACAAGGAGTCCTCAGAGAAAACCTCTCATTACTCACACGGAAGATGCTCAAAGGATGAGCAAGAGCTGTTACAGTAAGGCAAGAGCACTTCCCACACAAAATTAGAGACTGGGAAAGCACAGAGAATACACAGGCACTGAAAGTCAGTCGGACACTAAGAGAATGGCACTGGAGGCTGGAGACCTGAGGGAAACCTGAGCTTGAGCCCTGTCTGCCAAGGAGACAGGGCACCTGACAATGTTACTTCCGCTTCCTTGTAGAGAATGAGAGCCCTAGAGGAACGGAGACCATGCTGAACTACTACATCAACCCACACTCCCAGCGCCGTACAAGAAGAACAGTGGGGGCAGGGGAACTGACTGAGCTTCAGAGTACATACCATTCCTGCGGAGGATCCAAGTTCGGTCTCACCGAGTGCCTCATAAACACCTGTAATTCCAGCTCCAGGAGCTCTGGCACTTCCGGCCTCTGCGGGCACAGACACATAATTCAAAACAATAAAAGTAAGTTTTGAAAGAAAAGTGGACAGGTTGTAGGGCATATTTTGAAGGAAGAAATGTCGAGAATATGGTGATGAAATAAGTCTGTGACAAAGGAGAAGGAAGAAAGAAAACTGTGTCTTAAGAGTCCAGCTTCCCAAGGGCCTGGGAAGATATGCCAGTCAGCACAAGGAAAAAGTATGAAGCCTGGCACAACGGCTTCCAAGACTTGTTTACTTTAATGGAATTTACAAGTAAATATGGATTCATATTCCTCATAACAGGAATCTCTTAAGGATTAACAAGGCAACTTTAGCAGATTGCCATGTCATCCCGATTTAGTAAGGACTCAGGGAGTCAGTGGTAGGTTCCAGAAAGGACGGTGCCATGGACCAGGAAAAGCCAAATGGGATGCTTCATTTCTTTGCTAACATTGTCTTTGCTGGGTCACCCTGCAGTGCTAAGAAACAGAAAATGAATTTAGTTAACATCATATTCAAAAGTCCCGGGTGCCCGAGACACAGGAGAGTCTATCCAAGGATGTCCAGAGCCCAGACAAGTGGTCACATGTGTCCTTGGTGCTTCATCCTTCTGTCCTGCTTGTTACAAGGTAGGTGGACTATCTGATGAATGGTAGAACAGCAGCCCTGGAAGCTAGAACACAACAAAGCTTTAGTCTTAGTGCTCTGCAGGAGAATTGTTTAAAATTAGAATTATGTCCCATGAAATAAGGTGTGAAAGGCAATAAGCTATTTTCATTCAAGAAATGTCTTACAAATTGTTCTTCTACAGATTCTTTGTTAAAAGATTACAAGAAGTTCTATAAAAGAAGCCGGGAGAAAGAAGAAGGAAAACCAGAAAACAGGTGCTTTATAGGAGGGAAAAAGAGATAAAGGAATCGTAGAAGGTGTATTTAAGGGGCTGGAAAGATGGCTCAGCAGTTAAGGACACTGGCTACTCTTCCAGAGGTCCTGAGTTCAATTCCCAGCAACCACATGGTGGCTCATAACCATCAGTAGTAATATCTGGTACCCTCCTCTGGAGTACAGGCATATATGCAGGCAGATTACTGTATACATAATAAATAAATTTTTTAAGTGCATCTAAATGTATATATATGTATATATATGCATCCGTACATATGCTTATAGATGTATACACATATGTATACACATATGCTTCTATATGTATATATACACCTCTCTACATATGTATATGTGTATATATGTGTTATATATACTATATATATATATATATATACACACACACCCTAGAGCAAGTCAATATCAATCAATATAAAAAATTAAAACTGGCAGATTTCCTGGCAGATTTGATTTTTTCAAAAGGGGTTTTCCATCTCTGATGAACAATCAGTGAGAAATGAGGCAGTTGCTGAAACATTGCCAAAAATACATTGTGACATAAAAAATCACAGTGATCCCCGCAGCGTGACTGTGAAAGCTGCAACTGTTTGTCACCGGAGGAGGGAAAGGAGAGATCAAAGTGTCCATGGAACAATTAAGTCTGCATCTCCCTGTCTCAGGAAATAGTTCCTGCTCAGCATTTATCTGAATGTAAAATCTTAACATATAAAAATTTATACACATATGAGTTTCATTTGTATAAATAAAACACATACACACTGACATTTAAATTGAAAATTTAGCAGTATAATGATAATTAACAGAGAAAACACACAGAGAAAGTAAGTGGTTTTCTTCTGAGAAGCAAATAACAGAGAATTCAGAGAGTAGAATGGGCACATTGTTGTGTATTGTATTGTGTGGTCCGATTTAACTCCTGTGTGAACCTGGAAAACGAAGCTATACTCATCGGCTTCAGGAAGTGATTGCTGAAGATGCCAAAAATAAGCAGTTGTTTTAAAATCTCTCTAATGTGATTTCGAAGGCAAATGGTATACTGATTAAATATATATAAATGAATGTATCTGTAAAGACATTCCATCACACTCTGTGGGGCTCTCATAAACTGACAATATGATAACTATGAGATATCAGTACTGTCCAAGGAAACAGTTCATCCACTAGCTTCTCTCAGACTCCATTATTCAGGAAAATTAGAAATGTAATTATAAGAAACATGTATCTGAGGACTGGGGACATCTTAGCAACAAAGATGTTGTCATCAAGGAAGCTGATTGTCAGGGACCTCAGAGAGCAGAGGAGACATCAGGAGCTTCAGAGACCACTTAAATCCAGATGTAAAGATCTGGAGGAAAAAGCTACAGTAATACCTGGATGCTTGTATTTTCAAATACATTATCAAGAAGCCAACAAGTTAAGCTTTCAACTGAATAAAAATTATGAACAGAGTTTGAAATTATAATTTACTATGTTAACAAAAAGGAAAAATACAAGTAAAATAATACAGAAAATAAGAACATTATACATGTGGATATATCTCGATGATAGAAAAATTAACTGAGAAAAATGCAGATGATATTCCTTAGTTAACAGAATTAACTGGGAAGTCATAATTGCTATCTACAGCATCTTTAACTGAACAATGGAGACACGGCTCGTTTGGCAGAGTAGCCCAGCATGCATGAAGCAGGGGGTTCAATGCTCACTACCACATAAACTGGGTGTGGGGTGTGTGCCTGTATCACAGTACTCAGGAGGTGGAGGAAGGACTATCAGAGGTCCATAGCAAGTTCAAGACCAGCCTGGGCCAAGACTGGCAAGAAAAAGACATTTGCTGAAGCAGAAAAGAAAACCGGCACAGGGTGACAATGAAGAAAACTTGAATGGCTGATTATCATGAAATCGCCCATTGTCTGCCATCAGAACAGTGGAGAGAAAGGGTCTTGCACTGTGCTTTTAACTTCAGTCGGCAGAAGTAAGAAACCCAGGTCAGAAAGACAACCATGTCTTCTATAATTTGAGGATCTTATGCTGTATAGAGATATAGATACACATACCCATACACAGAAATACATAAACCATGGAAGCAGAAACCAAAATGTCTGAGGGGACAAAAGAGGATTGAAGAAGAATGGGAAGACGGTGAATATGGCAGAGGACATGACACACTCAGTTGGAAATGTAGTGATAAGTCCATCTCTAGCCACAGTAAGTATATGACAATAAAAGCTAGGTGCCAGTTTCATTTTTTAAAGATCATAGGACTCTGGTGAGAATGGAAAAATTCCAAGGAGTTTGTAGAGAAAGACATGTAGAAGGTTATAAGAGTAGATCTTGACCAAACATGCTCCTACGCCCCATGAATCGGTGGCCTCTTGGTGGCAAGGCCAGCCTTAGAAACTCTCTCCTACCCGCTAAGGAGGGACACGGACAGACATTATAGCATTACAGCACAGGAGGACAGGAATAGCTTGGGTGTTCTGTAAGTGAGAATTCAGAGGGACGCCTGCCACAAAATCTAGCAATTCAGAAAACAGGTCCAGTCAAGAAAATGACTAAGTCATACACAGCTGCTTATAAAATAGCTGTTTTGAAAAAGTGCCATACCCCAATTCTATCTGTATAAATTAAATACATCTAACAATTGTTATAACAAGTATAAATACTATATGTTAGACACTGTCTGTCCTCAGTGTTCTATATGTGTGTGTGATTATGTATAATACATGTGTTCCATATATACATTATATTTATGTTCTACATATAATACATGTTTAATATAGATATATTAATCTTCTCAACCAGGCATTGAGATGAACACTTATCACTACTCTCACTGTTCAGACAGGATGACCAATCAAACACGTGCCTAGTGTGTGGTGGATTGAAGGCCTCACCCAGGCAGGTCAGTCCAGGTTTTCATCCTTGCCTACTACACTGGGTATCTTACAAAAATAATTCTATATATTCTTCACAGATAAAACTCATCTTAGAAGGTTTACTAAAGGCACTAAACAAACTAAACTATAGGAAGGGGAGGTGGAGGGAGGTGAGGATAGTAACTGTAACACAGACCAGGGAAAGAGAGAGGGAAACCAGCAATCAAGAGATGCCAGTTCTGATTAACTGTACATTAATCTGTGCAGGACGGGGCTGATCAGTTCTACTTTCCACTTTACATTCACAGCAAGCAAATAAATATAAAGATGCTCTAGACTGAGAAAAATGGTAATGAAGGCAGGTATCTTAGTTAGAATATCCGTTCCTTTAGTAAAATACCACTACAAACACAACTTGGGGAGGAAAGGGTTTATTTCATCTTATGACTCTCGGGTCACTCTCATCACTGAGGGACCAGGACAGGAACTCAAGGCAGAAACCACTGCAGAGGCCATGGCATGGGAGGGTGGGTGCTGCTTACTGGCTCGCTTCCCATGGCTTTGCTCAGTCTGCTTTCCTATAGCATCCAGGCCCACCAGCCAGGGACAGTACTTCCTCAGTGGGCTTGGTCTTCCCACTTCAATCATTAATCAGGAAAATTTGTTCTACAGGCAAGGGATGGTGGCATTTTTCAAATCGAAGTTCCCCCTTCCAAATGACTCTACTTTGTGTCAGGTTGACAAAACCTCAGGATAGCGAGACAGGTACAAAACAGCTCGTTTTACTTGCATCACAGAGGAAAATTGCTTTTTGTGTTTTGTTTTGTTGGGGGTTTTGTAATCTCTTTTGCTTGAGTTTCAGCTGAAACAGCCATCGCTTTTGATAAAGGAAAAAGAAATAGGTAGCAACTAATGGCTCACTCAGCCCATCAACACTAAAACGTGCATCCAAGAGCCCTCCTCCGCTCGTCAGATGTGACGACTTCTAAGGACTGGACATTCCAAAGTCTGGCTCCTGCTACATCATTGCAATGGGTCTCAGCTGACACTGAGTCACTCTAACCGCGAAGTCCTATAAAAGGCAACACAGCGCTCTGTCTTCTGCCCAGTCTACTCTTTCATCTGTTAACAGTTCCTTTTAAAGAGCTTCACCAAAATTTATATCCCTTTGTGCAGAAACCACAGCTGGTATAATTTTGCACGTTCCAAGTTCCGTCCCCTGAGAACAGATACCAGACAGGCTTCTATTAAGCACTTGATAAAGAAAGGGAGACCTCAAATACGCAGGTAAAGTTTGACCTATGCCTTTCAAAACTCTCCTGGCTCCCCTGTCAATCGTAGCACCAAATAACAATAACAGGAAGTACTACAGACATACTGAAAATGGAGATTCAGGGGAAGGGACAAAGGAGATAAGGCAGCTGTGTTGATAGTGAAGAAAAAGGCAGAGACACCCTCCTCACTCTAAGGCAGCATCCTTCATTTCAGAGCAAACTGTTCCAAGGATGGGGAGGAAGGAAGGGATAGGCCATTGCCAAGGCAGTCTGCTCCACTTAAAACCCAGACCACATGGATATTCATGTGTCTCTCCATATGTGCATATCACACCCTCATACATGCAGATCATATTCAGCTGGCATGCAGTACCCCTATCATTTCATAAGATAACCTGAGCTCTGGGTATACTTGTAATATTGAATGCTGCTTGTCTTTATGTTGCTTCATAAAGCAGAACATTTTAGAATATTATTATGGTTCTAAATTTTTGCCTTTGCATTACTCTATTAACAATAACATTTTTTAGTCTACTTTTTACCCCTGCAATTACCCTGAGTTCTTGGTACAGTGACTGGAAAGCTCTGGACAAAGACCTGGCAGCGGCGTTTGCAGAGGAGGATGCAAGAGAGGAGCCTTGGCTTGATTTCGCCATTCTTCCACATAGCAACTGTGAAATTCGTGCTGAATGAATTGAGCAGCTGTCTGGTTTGATTGCAGCTTCAGAGAATCTGTGCCTCTGACCTCAGCTGAATTGCTGTTTTATTGCTATTTGCGGCAACTGTTCCCCAGTAAATCACAACTTCTGTCCCTATGGCAACCACATCCACCTGAGATGATGCTGCCTCTTTTTCTGCCAGTGGAGAAGCATAGTTATAAGAGGAAATAATCAATCTGCCTAGTGACCTTTTCTGCTTTATTATGCCTTGATCTCGCTCGACGCTGGGCATTTTCAATTAGGGATCGCCACGCTGAACCCTGCAGCTGCATGCACAAACATGTTTCTTTAGCAGGTGTAAATGAAAGAAAGACATGTAAATTATTTGACCCTTCCAGAATATTCCTTCTATATAGGAGCTGAAGAATGCTTGTAATATGTGTACAACACAAGAAGAGAAGTCTATAGCCAGACATAATTTCTGGAAATGCTATTAAAAAAAAATAAGACGTCTACTTTTGCCATGGTTCACCACCATTTCTCAATCGTTTCAAGATCCCCTCTTTAGATCAGTGCAGAAGAGAATGTTATTCTTAGAGAGAAACACCTAATGACTTATGCAGAAATTCTACGGCTCTAAATTCTCTAGGACCTTGTAAGTTAGAACTTGGGTGAATGATAATATTACATATAAATGACTTTCCATCTGAATGCTAAATTTGAAAGCCACTGCACAAAGACCCTGATAGGAAGGACCCTGCCCCGTCCCCTCCCCTCCCTTCTGCCCTCTCTCTCTCTCTCTCTCTCTCTTTCTCTCTCTCTCACACACACACACACACACACACACACACACACACACACACCTTTTCAGGAGTGGTTTCTTACACAGTGCTAGTCAAGTGTAAAATTGGGGTATGGCCCATTTCATCATATTATTATTAGCATCTCCCAGTGGTCCAAGAGTCAGGCTGGACTCTGGCCTTGGCTGGAGCCTGCAGACTGTATTCAAGGGGGGAATTAGATAGGGTCCTACTCCAAACATTGCCTTGGGATATCACCTCTGATTCTAAAGCAACTGCTCTTTGATTCGAGCCCAACTGCAGATACCACTAAAGAATGGGCACTGATCTCTTATCCATGTCTGTCTCTAGCTGAAAATTGAGCAAGTGCTCTTTCTCTCTCTCTCTCTCTCTCTCTCTCTCTCTCTCTCTCTCTCTGTGTGTGTGTGTGTGTGTCTGTCTGTCTGTCTGTCTGTCTCTGTCTCCATTTCTGTCTCTCTCTCGACACACACACACACACACACATACACACACACACCTTAACAGATACTACCCTAGAGCTTTGCACAAGAGACAAACATAAAATATGAAGAAGTGGATTACCTGCCCTTCCTTGGTATTAAGTAGCCATCAAGTAGCTGGGGTAGTCGTTCCCTGGATTAGAAACACAGAAAAGCATTAATTCACTTCGTTGAGTCCCAATGTTCCAAAACAGGTTGACAAGTTGGAACGTGGCAAGAAGGGAAAGGGAGAAATAGAAGTGGGGCCCATATAAGGGTTCAAGACAACACAATATTATTGAGCCAATCATCCGTTTGAGCTGCAAGGGGTCACCAGGGCAGAAAAGAAGAGCCAGGCTGTTGGGGTCAGCCATCTAGAAGTGACACAACCAGCATCCCTACAAGGCTCCTCTGACCACAACTGCCAGGCACATCTGTATAGGCTCACAGACTACCCACTCCTCAATATTTAGAACTTAAAAGTTTTGCACCATTTTGTCTCCAACTCGCCATTCTCCTTCCTCAACAGACAGCCCAACACAGACTATTCCTCCATGATCATCAGCTAGTCACCTTTCCATGCTTTCTATGACCTCCTTGCCCCTCTCCCTCAGCCACTTTTACCTGGCTAGTACCTGCCACACAGTCCAAAGACTCAGGTCACATTGCATTTTTCTGCATCCGCCACAGTTGGCCTTGAGTACATACATTCTACAATCACTATAGTCAATGAGCAGAGGACCTCTTTTTTACTGCTCTAGGCCCACATGAGAAACATGAGCAAGGCTGACATGTAAGTGAGAGTTGCCTCAGCTGCCACTTTCCACAGCCATCATCTACCCCTGACTGCAAAGCTGGTAAAAGTCACAACCCATCCAGTATCACAGCTCCAAAATGAAAAGCAGAGCCATAATGCAAAATAGGCAATGATACTCTTTCATCTTCCCCTTCGTGTTTCAGCATGTGTTCAGTAGAATGGGTGAGCTTCATTGTACACTTGTTAGATTTACTCTGTCAAGTAAAATTAACTCTAGTTTTCTTTTTCTGCCCCTCATGGTCACCAGAAATATATGCTCCTTTTGAGAACCTGGCAGCTCCAATCCTGAATTTTCAACTTAGAAGATTTTATCTAGCATCTTAGATTGCCATGCAGATATAGCCCAGGAGGAGTGCATATGCATACAAGGAAACACACACACACACACACACAAATTTCCACACCACATAATATTACTACAAAGATATGTGTTGCCCAGGTAAAATAATGTAAATAACAGGATGTGTAGAAGTTTTCCTCGACATTTCTAAAAATGCTTGAAGAAATATTGGCTTAAATATATATAAAAGTATATTGTATACATATGCATATAGTTTATATGAAATTACACCACCTAGAGTCATAATGCTCTCCCCAAGATCCATAGACTATCCAACAAAAACTCCAGTGCCAGACATGAGAAACCCTCCTTTCAAGTTGTTGGTCAGAGAAGTCCAAGGGACTCCCAAACAACATACGCTATTGCTGATGCCCTTGGTAGCCTCCCAAATGTTGGCTGTGACACCTATGAACAATAATATTGATTCACACAGCAAGACAGTTCTACAAGTACAATAGTGGCACTTATATCTTGGAGCTAATTGACACTTGTCTAATTAGACTCAAGTCCCATTCAATCAATTATTTTTAAAAACAATCACGCCTAGTACTAGAAAATTAGTCACCTGTCCATGCTGGGTAAGATCATAGATTTTAGAGGAGAGTCTATTACTGCCGCTTTCCTATTTCCTGCCTGCATTCTTAACACTTTCTCTTTCTTATTTTTAAAACATTCTTATTTTATATACCAATCCCAGTTCCCTCTTCCTCTTGTCCTCTGACTCCCTCTACCTTCTACCCACCCCACCCCAACCCATGCCTCAAAGAAAGTGAGGCCTCCCATGGGAAGTCAACAAAGTCTGTCATATCACTTTAGGCAGGACCAAGGCCATGTTTATGAAGCCAAGTCCTATCTTAACAGAGACTAAAGACAGACATTAAAAGGAAATCCCACACTAGCTCAGAATTGAGTATAATAAAGGGTTATTTATTTAGGGGTAGACACACAGATCACAGTCCTCTGCATGAACGGGGAAACAGGAACTGAATCCAGCCGCCAGAAGAGAGAGCAAGTGAGTTCTTTACATTAGCATTTATAGTATATTAAGTCACACCCAAGTGGGCCAGTAACTTAAAGGCTACTGGTTCAAGGAGTTCCTACAGCAAGAGACCTTTATAGGAAGCCCAAAGCTGGTCAAAATGCAGAGAATGTGAGATGAAGAGCCAATTGATACATCTATAACACAACTCCTAATCTAAGGTTCAGAGATCATGGAAGGGAGGTGGAAAGATTCTAAGAGCCAGAGGACCAGGAAGTCTGCTGCGATAATATGTGGTTTTCATATGACAGGAAATCTATACCCAAGAAATCTCAACAAAATAGCTGCTTAACTAAGACCTAAACAAAGACAACACAAATAGGCAAGTCAACATAGAGGGGGGAAATTGCATAGGGTCCTAGCCCTAGATGAAGAGCTATAGGCAACTAAAAAGAACATATAGAGGGAGAATTAGTATTCCCCAGAGATGAGCACTCTGAACAGTTATCCAATCACAAGCAGTTGAACCCTAAAAAGATATACATACATGCAACATTAAATGGGCTCAACAAGCATACACACACACACACACACACACACACACACAGAGAGAGAGAGAGACCATGAATTTTAAAGGGAGCAAGATGGGGGATGATATAACAATATTTTAATTAAATTTAATATTACCAAAAATTTTATTTTCAATGTTGCTTGATTAGAGAATCATTTTAGCTCATTCAAACTGCATCCGATTAGCTAATCCAAAGTCAGCTATAAACGTGCGTTTATGTCGAGAGTCAGGCTCCACGCTTTGTGCTCAGCATCTCTCACTTGATCCCCAGCATTTTGTGATTCTCTATTGTCCTGGCTGTGGGTCTGATTGATAACTTCAGGGCCATCTACATTAACTCTCACAGTGTCTCCTGAAAAACAGATTTTAACGGCCATTTTCCCGAGTGTAGGCTAGGGAAATGAACACACCATTTTATATATTCCTATACTGGAATATTAGTTAACCACAGCCTAGCTGACACCTGGGCAAAAGCTCTTAATATATAATATTTCTTTTAATAGGAGGTTTATTTAGAACAAAAATGATCACTCAAGGATAATGGGACCATTTTCCTGTCACAGTTAACACTTCAGCAATCTTCTGGGTATAAGGAAATGATGGAACTAGATTATTAGAAAGGTTTTTATAACTACCACCTACACACTTACAGGGGTATTTTTGTATGCAGTCTTCCCTTTGGTTTACTTATTAATGTGTTTGACTTCCCCAAGGCTGATGTTCCTTACAGTTATCCCCTCTGTTTACACTTCTTTGTTTTGAAGTTTCTGTCCATAAAGTGACTGTACTTAGGATACTCCAATGCATCTACAAAGCCAAGCAGCTCTGCTTTGGTAACTGTAACCCAGGAAAAAAAAATGTTCTACTTTCAAATAAGAACCAGGTAAACTTTGTATGCCAGCCACAGATTTCAGCTTTTCAAGGGGATATTGATGATTCCACTGAGAAGGCTTTGAAAAAGGTTTGAGACTGGTGTGTGTTTTGGGATTATTCTAATCTCTCAGCTTCAATTCTGCCTGAAGCAGTTTTGATAGAAAGTGTTGCCTTCAATGTTGAGATAGATCAGCTACTCAAGACCGTCTGAAAACAGTGTAATAAATTCCAGCATTCTCACTGCCTGTTCTCAAGCATCAGAATACAGGTATCTATTCCCGGAACCCACAGAATTTTTAACCCAAAGCAGATAAAAGAAAATAGTTCAGTTTCTTAGAAAGTTTCTAGACTATAAATCCAGATTCCCCAAGCGGTACTGGGATGGGCAGCTCTTACTGTGGCTCACGGAATATACTCCAAACATGCTGTGAGTTTCGTGGCATGTTCGAATATGCTGAACTAGAAAATCAGGATGCTCAGGATTGGAGGAAAGCATGTGTCCACACACTTGCCCCTCCCCCATGTGATTTTTAGCTATCCTCAAACCAATTAAGACACAATAGCTCATCTTTATATCATCATTTCTGAAAATGTTGACCATTGGGATGAATAATCTACTGTTATCAAGAAACATGAATTTTAAGCAAAATCTCATTAGAATGATAGAGTACATTAATTAAATATGTGATGTTTGAAATTCCAGTTCAAGCTGTGAATAATGCCCCCACTATTGTGTGACCCTGGCTAAGTTGTTTAAACTCTATTTTGGTACAAAGCCCTACCATCAGATAACTATAAGAATTACACAGTACTGCTAAAGTTAGCCAATAGAATTCTTTTTGGGGGGGGGGGTTGACTCTTTTATTCAAATTATACAGTGATAATTAGTAACAACAGCTCTCATGGCTCTGGGGGCTTAACGTACCAATTGTCCATAATTATAATACTATTTGAAAGCAACAGAAGTGAGAGTGGATTGTTTCCTGTCAGCGACCTGTTTGCTCTCCCATGGGACCTCTCTGGCTTTTCCAAGACTCCTCATTTTTGGGGGTGGGGTGGGGGCACAATAGCCAATAGAATTCTACACCATACGTTGTGCTTGGTGGAAGAGCTTATTACCCTAAAGATGTTACTTTTGCCACTGTAAGTTGAGTAACACACATGTCACAAAAGACTCAAACTTTGCTAAGCATGGTGTCCTGTTTTGCCTTCTATTGCTGTGAAACAGACCATGACTGAAAGCGATTGGAGAAGGAAAGCATTCTTTTGTTTCACAGCTTACAGTCCTTTGAGAAGTGCAGTTAGGACAGGAGTCAGCAGGCAAGAAGTGACGCGGAAGCCATAGAGAAAAACTGTTCACTGCTATGGTTCCCTCAGCTTTTAGACCTCCTAGGACCACCTAACCCCTGCCCCCAGGGGGGGCACATCATCCACAGTTGGCTGGACCCTCCCACATCAATCATTAATAAAGAAACGCCCTATACACTTGCCTACAGGCCAATCTGACAGAGGCATCCTCTCAAATTCCTTCTTCCGGGATGACCCTAGCTTGCTTCAAGTTGACAAGAACATAACCAGACTGTGTGAGCAGAAGCAAAACTTGTACCATGGAGAGAAATTCACCTGGAAACAGCAGGCCCTGGACCCGAAGAGCCACTGGTACTAGGTCCTGCAAATACTACTGCTCTTAGTATCTCAATAAACACTTGACACTCTGCTAACACAGAAGGTAGTGATTTTCATTCATAGAACCAGAGTCTTTTTTTAAATTCAATTCTATCTGATGAATATGAGAAATGAGAACTCATGGAAAGAAAATAAAAATAATTTCGCTGTGTACATTGGTCAAGATTGCTAAACTGGTCTCCACCCATGCAAGAACTCGGACTGAGGGATCCACCCAGGCTTGTCTTCCACACAAGATGTATGTCTGGGAAGATTTCTAATGGCTTTTGTATATAGACATTGGTTTATGAGACTCTCACTCTAAGGTGTCTTAAGATACAGGACTATAGATCCTTACCCTAGAAATTTTGTTGATCTGATTGAGTCAAATTTCCTAGTAAGGGCAGTCAGAATTTTTCCTGAAGTTAGAATATATGATGCAGGAATTATTATGTGTATTGTATTCCTTACCAATGAATAATTATGTAATAATTATTTGCCTATGTAGAGACTTCCACTGGGTCTTTGCTTTCAAAGCCCTAGAGAAAGGCTACAGGAAATAGATACCAAGAAATGCTGCAGCTGCAGATGGATGAGTGTGTTCTCCAAATCCAGCTCACAAGAAGCCTCTGCCACCCATTGCTTTCATCTGAATCCTCCCATTCAATAGTCAATAGCCACTCAAGAGCCAGTCAGATGATACAGATGTCTACTTATTTGAATGAAGCCTGATCACTACACATCTTAGTTGGTTAGAGTTTAAAGCCCGCTAACTCCCCCCTCCCCCACTAGCCGATAATTACTACCAACTTAACGAACCTTCATGAATGTCTGAGGTCCTACATCAGAGGAACGAACTTCAAAGAGTATTGGCTTTGTGGATGATGAGCCAATTGTGGTGGTTTGAATGAGAATGCCCTCCCATCCCCCCACTACCCATAGGCTCATATATTTGATGTTTAGTTCCCAGTTGGTAGACTGTTTAGGAAGGGTTAAGAGGTGTTGCCTTATTGGAGGAGGTGTGTCACTGAAGGGTCAGCTTTGAGATTTCAAAAGCCCTTGCAGGGCCCCTCCCTCCCTCCCTCCCTCCCTCCGCCTATGAATCAGGATGTAAGCTCTTAACTACTCCTTTTGAGCCATAGCTTGCGTGTCTGCTGCCACATTCCCCACCATGGTGAAAACAGACTAACTCTCTGAAGTAGTATGCAAGTCTTGAATTAAATGTTTTCTTTTATTGGCTGCATTTAATCAAGGTGTCTCTTCGTGACAATTAAGACATCAATGAAATTAAGCCCATGAGAACGTAAAGATTTTGCCTTTACTATGTAAAGGATTACGTCTCCAAAAATCTCACCAGAGACTTGATCTGATTGGTGATGATGTTGGCTGGCATCTCCCAGCTGTGAAGACTGTTTAATGGCAATTGTGCCCATTTTACTTGTCCCTGGAAAACTCGTACAGGATTTTCTCTTTGACCCAGTCATGGATTCATGGAGGGTGTCATGTAGACACACCGTGTATCTCTGCAACCCAGAAGTTAGGCAGGTCAGAGGTTCCCACTTCCTGCTTGTTCCTGATCACCTGAAGGTGTCTTTCAGATGGTCGGGGTTGTTACTTTGGGGCATATGTATAAATTTAATAGGTGATCTTTATAGTCTCATTTTCATTCCATATTTCTGACATAAAAATGTACCTTTATTAAAATAAGGGATTTATGGAAGAAATGTAAATACATAGAAAAACTAATAGTACAGAAAGTAGAGTAAAGTTAAGCAATCACCAAACCACATACTTAATCTTTAAGGGATATTACTACATTTTCTTTCATTCACTTGACAAGGAAAAGGGAATATTTTCAGTGTGCTTCATAGCCATCAAGGACAGAAGTAGACATCTAGACATTCCGCTGAGTCAGGTGGTAACACTGTCCCCATTTATTTATAGGTTTGAAGGTTGAATTGTGAGACATTACTCTGAACAAGCTCATGAGCCATAATGAAGAGGTCTTACTTGGACTTTGGGCAAAGATATGTAACTGTGAACCACATTATATATGTCATTCCCAGATGTCTGCTCTCAGCCGTCTTCCTCCAATGCTTAACTAACCTCCCTGTAGGTAGACAAATTGTCTTCTCTCTCATCATAATTAAGGCACAAGATCAAAGTGTACCACTCACCATGACTTCTAGCTCAGACTCTCAACCTGGACACTCAGGACCGAGGCATGTACTCTATCCTACGATTTTTCTGCCACGGTTCCTCTCATTAAGCACTAAGCCAAACCCATAAACCCATGGGAAAAATAAGCCTTGTGTTCTTAAAAAAAAATACCCCAGTGCTGGAAAAATTGCATGCTACTGTTCTGTATGCTGAAGGGAGCTATTGAAAGAATGTATGAGGAATGTCAGGTTTTCAAAGTATAACCATAAAAATGCAGATTTGATGTGTGCCAGAGAGAAATCGATATCCACGGCTATGGGAGTTGTGAATGAAGAACACTGTGAACGACCAACTCTTTATGCATCCTTCTTGAGAGTGAGATATACATCAGCTCCTAACATAATTAACCAGAGTCATCCTAGACATTTTAAATACAATGAATCTTCCAAACTCTGGCTTGTCAGAACTGTGAGAAACAGCAGAGTGTGTTGATTAACAGGCTCCCGAATCCGTGGCTGGTCTAGGCTTGCAATATGCAGCTGCAGGATTATATGAAGTTCTTCAAATATCTTGAGTTATTTCCTCTGTGTTCATTAATAAGTCAAAAAATAAAACATAGTAGCATCGCCCAGCGCAGCCTATCTGGGCGCTGGGTCCGAGTACCCGGGGCTCCCGGGCGGGCAGCAGTTCCTTTGTTTCTGTGGCCTGCCTGCACCAAGCGGGGTAGGCGCTTTGTCTGCGAGCTGCCCAACCAGCATGGAGGCCTGATCTTTCGGCGCCAGGAGACCCAGCATTGGGGTGAGTTTCTGGCCCACGGCGCCAGCCTGGGACGGGGAGCTCGGGGGTTTCTTGGCCCCCTGTCCTGCTTGGGCTCTCTGCAGGGCCTCTACTCCCCGGGTGCTGCCTCTTTCTTCCTGGCCCACCCAGCTTCCGTCCAGAGCCCTCCCCACTTCACCCCCACTGTCCTCTTTTGGCGCGTAGCATCGCCCAGCGCAGCCTATCTGGGCGCTGGGTCCGAGTACCCGGGGCTCCCGGGCGGGCAGCAGTTCCTTTGTTTCTGTGGCCTGCCTGCACCAAGCGGGGTAGGCGCTTTGTCTGCGAGCTGCCCAACCAGCACGGAGGCCTGATCTTTCGGCGCCAGGAGACCCAGCATTGGGGTGAGTTTCTGGCCCACGGCGCCAGCCTGGGACGGGGAGCTCGGGGGTTTCTTGGCCCCCTGTCCTGCTTGGGCTCTCTGCAGGGCCTCTACTCCCCGGGTGCTGCCTCTTTCTTCCTGGCCCACCCAGCTTCCGTCCAGAGCCCTCCCCACTTCGCCCCCACTGTCCTCTTTTGGCGCAGGGCATCGCCCAGCTTATCTGGGCGCTGAGTCCGAGTAGCCGGGGCTCCCGGGGGGCAGCGGTTCCTTTGTTTCTGTGGCCTGCCTGCACCAAGCGGGGTAGGCGCTTTGTCTGCGAGCTGCCCAACCAGCACGGAGGCCTGATCTTTCGGTGCCAGGAGACCCAGCATTGGGGTGAGTTTCTGGCCCACGGCGCCAGCCTGGGACGGGGAGCTCGGGGGTTTCTTGGCCCCCTGTCCTGCTTGGGCTCTCTGCAGGGCCTCTACTCCCCGGGTGCTGCCTCTTTCTTCCTGGCCCACCCAGCTTCCGTCCAGAGCCCTCCCCACTTCACCCCCACTGTCCTCTTTTGGCGCGTAGCATCGCCCAGCGCAGCCTATCTGGGCGCTGGGTCCGAGTACCCGGGGCTCCCGGGCGGGCAGCAGTTCCTTTGTTTCTGTGGCCTGCCTGCACCAAGCGGGGTAGGCGCTTTGTCTGCGAGCTGCCCAACCAGCACGGAGGCCTGATCTTTCGGCGCCAGGAGACCCAGCATTGGGGTGAGTTTCTGGCCCACGGCGCCAGCCTGGGACGGGGAGCTCGGGGGTTTCTTGGCCCCCTGTCCTGCTTGGGCTCTCTGCAGGGCCTCTACTCCCCGGGTGCTGCCTCTTTCTTCCTGGCCCACCCAGCTTCCGTCCAGAGCCCTCCCCACTTCGCCCCCACTGTCCTCTTTTGGCGCAGGGCATCGCCCAGCTTATCTGGGCGCTGAGTCCGAGTAGCCGGGGCTCCCGGGGGGCAGCGGTTCCTTTGTTTCTGTGGCCTGCCTGCACCAAGCGGGGTAGGCGCTTTGTCTGCGAGCTGCCCAACCAGCACGGAGGCCTGATCTTTCGGCGCCAGGAGACCCAGCATTGGGGTGAGTTTCTGGCCCACGGCGCCAGCCTGGGACGGGGAGCTCGGGGGTTTCTTGGCCCCCTGTCCTGCTTGGGCTCTCTGCTGCCTCTTTCTTCCTGGCCCACCCAGCTTCCGTCCAGAGCCCTCCCCACTTCGCCCCCACTGCCCTCTTTAGGCGCGTGGCATCGCCCAGCCCAGCCTATCTGGGCGCAGGGTCCGAGTATCCGGGGCTCCCGGGCGGACAGCAGTTCCTTTGTTTCTGTGGCCTGCCTGCACCAAGCGGGGTAGGCGCTTTGTCTGCGAGCTGCCCAACCAGCACGGAGGCCTGATCTTTCGGTGCCAGGAGACCCAGCATTGGGAGAGCCAACATTGGGGAGAGACAGCGTTTGGTAGGCAAGGAGACCTAATCCGGTAAAAGAAGATCCATAGGGAGCATTTGGAAGAAGAGATGGGCCGACGTCAAGGCAAGAATTCGCCCAACAAGCTGAAAAGCAACATGAAGCTACCAGAAACAAGCGACCTCACAACGGGAGGACAAGAACCCCTTAATCAAGAGGAAGGAGAAAAGATTGACTTCATGAAAGTGATTGACACCCTTAAACAGCATGTAAAAAACGCCCTTATAGAAATGGATGAGAAATATAACAGAAAGTTTGAAGAATTGAATAAATCAGTGAATGATACCCTAGAAAACCAAGGAAAAACAATCAAACAGATAATGGAAACAGTTCAAGACCTGAAAACTGAAATGGAGGCAAAGAAGAAAACACAAACAGAGGGCCGTCTGGACATGGAAAATCTAGGTAAACGAATAGAGACTACAGAAACAAGCATAACCAGCAGAATACAAGAGATAGAAGAAAGACTCTCGGATTCTGAAGATACCATAGAGAAAATAAACACACTGATCAAAGAAAACAGCAAGTCCAACAAACTCTCATCACAAAACATTCAGGAAATATGGGACACGATAAAAAGACCAAACCTAAGAATAATAGGAGTAGAAGAAGGAGAAGAAGGGCAGCTCAATGGTCCAGAAAATCTATTTAATAAAATTATAGAAGAAAACTTTCCCAACCTAAGGAAAGATTTTCCTATGAAGGTGCAAGAAGCATACAGAACACCGAATAGGCTGGATCAAAAAAAAACATCCCCTCGCCATATAATTATCAAAACACAAAGCATACAGAATAAGGAAAGAATATTAAGAGCTGCAAAGGAAAAAGGCCAAATTACTTATAAAGGTAAACCTATCAGACTTACACCTGACTTCTCCATGGAAACCATGAAAGCCAGAAGGTCCTGGATAGATGTACTGCAGAAACTGAGAGACCATGGGTGCAAGCCCAGATTACTATACCCAGCCAAGCTTTCATTCACTATAAATGGAGAAAATAAAATTTTCCAGGATAAAAACAAATTTAAACAATACGCAGCCACAAATCCAGCCTTACAGAAAGTAATTGAAGGAAAATCACTAACCAAGGAGTCCAACAATGACCACAATACCTCAGACATCTAGAGACCCTTCACCAACACAAAACAAAGAAGGGAAACACACAAACTCTACGACTAAAAAAAAATGACCGGAGTTAACAACCACTGGTCATTAATATCACTTAATGTCAATGGACTCAACTCACCTATAAAAAGGCACAGGCTAAGAGATTGGATAAGAAAACAGGATCCAACATTCTGCTGTTTACAAGAAACACACCTCAACCACAAAGACAGGCACCTACTCAGAGTAAAGGGCTGGGAAAAGGCCTATCAAGCAAATGGTCCTAAGAAACAGGCAGGTGTGGCCATACTAATCTCTAACAAAGTTGACTTTAAACTTAAATCAATCAGAAGAGATGGAGAGGGGCATTTTATACTCATAACAGGAACAGTTCATCAGGATGAAGTCTCAATCCTGAACATCTATGCCCCTAATATAAAAGCACCCACGTACATAAAAGAAACATTGCTAAAATTCAAGGCAGACATCAAACCGCACACACTAATAGTAGGAGACTTCAACACTCCTCTCTCACCAATGGACAGGTCAATCAGACAGGAACCTAACAGAGAAATAAGAGAATTAGTGGAGGTAATGAATCAAATGGACTTAACAGACATCTATAGAACATTCCATCCAAATAGGAAAGAATATACCTTCTTCTCTGCAGCTCATGGAACCTTCTCGAAAATCGACCACATAGTCGGTAACAAAGCAAACATCCACAGTTACAAAAAAATATTAGTAACCACCTGTGTCTTATCAGATCACCATGGATTAAAGTTAGAATTCAACAATAATGCTACCCCCAGAAAGCATACAAAGTCATGGAAACTGAACAGTCAACTATTGAACCATAGCTGGATTAAGGAAGAAATAAAGAAAGAAATTAAAGTCTTCCTGGAATTCAATGAAAATAAAGAAACAACATACTCAAACTTATGGGACACTATGAAAGCAGTCCTAAGAGGAAAGTTCATAGCACTAAGTGCCCACTTAAAGAAAACAGAGAAAGCTCACATTGGAGACTTAACAGCCCACCTGAAAGCTCTAGAAAAAAAAGAAGCAGACTCACCTAGGAGGAGTAGAAGACTGGAAATAATCAAACTGAGGGCTGAAATCAACAAAATAGAAACACAGAAAACAATACAAAAAATCAATGAAACAAAAAGCTGGTTCCTGGAGAAAATCAACAAGATTGACAAACCACTATCCAAGCTAATCAAACGGCAGAGAGAGAATTTGCAAATTAATAAGATCAGAAATGAAAAGGGGGACATAACCACAGACACAGAGGAAATTCAGAGAATCATTAGATCTTACTACAAAAGCCTATATGCCACAAAATTGGAAAATGTAAAGGAAATGGATACTTTTTTAGATAAATATCATATACCAAAGTTAAATCAGGACCTGGTGAACAATCTAAATAGACCTGTTAGTCGCGAAGAATTAGAAGAGGTTATCAAAAACCTCCCTACCAAAAAAAGCCCAGGACCAGATGGTTTCAATGCGGAATTCTACCAGATCTTCCAAGAAGATCTAATACCTATACTCCTTAATGTATTCCACAAGATAGAAACAGAAGGGTCATTACCAAACTCCTTTTATGAAGCCACAATTACTCTGATACCAAAACCACTCAAAGACTCAACCAGGAAAGAGAACTACAGGCCAATCTCACTCATGAATATCGACGCAAAAATCCTCAACAAAATACTGGCAAATCGAATCCAAGAACACATCCGAAAAATTATCCATTATGATCAAGTAGGCTTCATTCCTGAGATGCAGGGCTGGTTCAACATACGAAAATCTATCAATGTAATCCAGCATATAAATAAACTGAAAGAAAAAAACCATATGATCATTTCATTAGATGCTGAAAAAGCATTTGACAAAATTCAACATCCATTTATGTTAAAAGTCTTGGAGAGATTAGGGATACAAGGGTCATACCTAAATATAATAAAAGCTATATACAGCAAGCCGACAGCTAACATCAAATTAAACGGAGAGAAACTCAAAGCCATCCCACTTAACTCAGGAACACGACAAGGCTGTCCACTCTCCCCATACCTCTTCAATATAGTGCTTGAAGTTCTAGCAATAGCAATAAGACAACATAATGGGATCAAGGGGATTCGAATTGGAAAGGAAGAAGTTAAACTTTCGTTATTTGCAGATGATATGATAGTGTACATAAGCGACCCCAAAAACTCCACCAAAGAACTCCTACAGCTGATAAACAGCTTTAGTAATGTGGCAGGATACAAGATCAACTCCAAAAAATCAGTCGCCCTCTTATACACAAAGGATATGGAAGCAGAGAGGGAAATCAGAGAAGCTTCACCATTCACAATAGCCAAAAACAGCATAAAATATCTTGGGGTACATCTAACCAAGGAAGTGAAAGATCTATTTGACAAGAACTTTAAGGCATTGAAGAAAGAAATTGAAGAGGATACCAAAAAATGGATGGACCTCCCTTGCTCTTGGATTGGGAGGATCAACATAGTAAAAATGGCAATTCTACCAAAGGCTATTTATAGATTCAATGCAATCCCCATCAAGATCCCATCAAAATTCTTCACAGATCTGGAGAGAACAATAATCAACTTTATATGGAAAAACAAAAAACCCAGGATAGCCAAAACAATCCTATACAATAAAGGATCTTCTGGAGGCATTACCATCCCTGACTTCAAACTCTATTACAGAGTTACAGTAATGAAAACAGTGTGGTACTGGCATAAAAACAGAGAAGTTGACCAATGGAATCGTATAGAAGACCCGGATTTTATCCCACAAACCTATGAACACCTGATTTTCGATAAAGGAGCTAAAAGTATAAAATGGAAGAAAGAAAGCATCTTCAACAAATGGTGCTGGCACAACTGGAAGTCATCTTGTAGAAGAATGAAAATAGACCCTTATCTATCACCGTGCACAAAACTCAAGTCCAAATGGATTAAAGACCTCAATATCAGCCCGAACACACTGAACCTGATAGAAGAGAAAGTGGGAAGTACCCTACAGGAGCTGGGCACAGGAGATCGCTTCCTATGTATAACCCCAGAAGCACAGACATTAAGGGCAACATTGAATAAATGGGACCTACTTAAACTGAGAAGCTTCTGTAAAGCAAAGGACATAGTCAATAAGACACAAAGGCAACCTACTGATTGGGAGAAGATCTTCACCAACCCCACAACAGACAAAGGTCTGATCTCCAAAATATATAGAGAACTCAAGAAACTAGACTTTAAAATGCTAATTAACCCAATTAAAAAATGGGGCACTGAATTGAACAGAGAATTCTCAGCAGAGGAAGTTCAAATGGCCAAAAGACACTTAAAGTCGTGCTCAACTTCCTTAGCAATCAGGGAAATGCAAATCAAAACAACTTTGAGATATCATCTTACACCTGTCAGAATGGCTAAAGTCAAAAACACCAAGGATAACCTTTGTTGGAGAGGCTGTGGAGGAACGGGTACCCTCATCCATTGCTGGTGGGAATGCCATCTTGTGCAACCACTGTGGAAGTCAGTGTTTCGGTTTCTCAGGAAATTCGGGATCAACTTACCCCTGGACCCAGCAATACCACTCCTGGGAATATACCCAAGAGATGCTCTATCATATGACAAAAGCATTTGTTCAACTATGTTCATAGCAGTATTATTTGTAATAGCCAGAACCTGGAAACAACCTAGATGCCCTTCAATGGAAGAATGGATGAAGAAAGTATGGAATATATACACGCTAGAGTACTACGCTGCGGTAAAAAACAATGACTTCTCGAATTTTGCAGGCAAATGGATGGAAATAGAAAACACTATCCTGAGTGAGGTGTCCCAGACCCAAAAAGATGAACATGGGATGTACTCGCTCATAATTGGTTTCTAGCCATAAATTAGGGCCACGGAGTCTACAATAGGTGAACCTAAAGAAGCTAAGTAAGAAGGTGAACCCAAGGAAAAACATATAGTTATCCTCTTGGCTAAGGGAAGTAGACCCAATTGCCGGGGAGAAAATGAGGATCTTGGGGGTGGGGTGGGATGGGGGTAAGGGGAGATGGGGAGAGAAAAGGTAGAAGGGAAGGAGGGGGGACTTGGGGAATCAGGAGAATTGGGATAAAGGAAAGGTGGATAGGGGAGCACGGAACCACAATTCTTAGTTAAGGGAACCACTTTAGGGTGAGCAAGAGATTTGACCCTAGAGGGGCTCCCAAGTGCCCAACATGAGGTTCCCAGTTAGTTCCTTGGGTAGCTGAGGATTGGGAACCTGAAATGACCCTATCCTAGAGCAATACTGACGAATATCTTGCATATCATCATAGAACCTTCATCTGGTGATGGATGGAGACAGAGACAGAGACCCACACTGGAGCACTGGACTGAGCTCCCAAGGTCCCAATGAGGAGCAGAAGGAGGGAGAACATGAGCAAAGAAGTCGGGACCACGAGGCGTGCACCCACCCACTGAGACAGTGGAGCTGATCTACTGGGAGCTCACCAAGGCCAGCTGGACTGTGACCGAAAAAGCATGGGATAAAACCGGACTCTCTGAACATGGCGAACAATGAGGGCTGATGAGACGCCAAGGACAATGGCACGGGGTTTTGATCCTACTTAATGTGCTGGCTTTGTGGAAGCCTAGCCAGTTTGGATGTTCACCTTCCTAGATATGGACGGAGGGGGGAGGACCTAGGACTTACCACAGGGCAGGGAACCTGGACTGCTCTGTGGACTGGAGAGGGAGGGGGAGAGGAGTGGGGGGAGGGGTAGAAGGGTGGGAGGAGGGGGAGAAGGGTGGGAGGAGGGGGAGGGAAATGGGAGGCTGGGAGGAGGTGGAAACTTGTTTTTTGTTTATGTTTTTTTTCTTCTTTTCTTAATAAAAAAAATTATTAAAAAAAAAAATAAAAAAAAAAAATAAAACATAGAGTTAATGCAGTGATGAGCACTTATAATCCCAGCTCTGGGGAAATGGAAATGGGAGCGTTTCTGGGGCTCACTGGCCGGCTGGCGTACTTACCCTAGTTACCAAACTGCAGGGTAGTGACAGCCCCTGTCTCAATAGGTAGACATCAAAGGTGACATCTCAAGTCACCAAAATACATACTCACTCACCTCTATAAACATGAACATGCAGATACACACACACAAGAGAAATAAAATGCATAATATATCAAATTATACAAAGATAAAATACAGAACTACATATGAATGGAAAAACCACCTAAACTTACTAAAGGGATGGTCTCAAAACAGCAATCTTAATATTTTCAACCTGTGTTCTCTGTTGAGATTTCCTAATTCCTCTTCTGCTTCAGACCTCATCATTAATTCATTCAAGATGACTATTTTTTTTAATACAGTTGTATGTGCAGCTCCTGAATGAGGTCCAGAAAAGATAACAAACTCAAAACAGTTTGAGGAAGACAGAACATTAAATAGTCAAGGCTAAAACAAAATATGAAGCGAGAATAAGGCTTCTTCATTTTCTTGGCAGGGGAAGCAACGCTCTAAATATTTATTCGCTGAATGAATAAATCAATGAATGACATTCTCAATCTGAGGACGAATGGGCTTGGATACAAATAGAAGCAGTTTGTGGAAGCACCAAGGCAAAGCAGACACAGGCAGTGGACATTTTCAGAGGACATATCCAAAGGCTTTCCAAGACACGTGTGAAAATGTGTATAGCAGCTGGAACAGCATGTGCGAAGGTCGGGTGGAAAAACACGGTGGTCAGAAGTGTAGACAGAAAGGCAGGGCAGCAGGTGCTCAGAATTTGTGTAAAAATATGTTCAGATGAGCGTCAAGTGTTAACTTCAGCAAAGCTGTAATGAGCTATAACCAGCTAGCTAACGAACTGGGAGGTCTTGAAACACATATGAAGGGAAGAGGGCTGTGATTATTAGAAGAACAGCATTGCTATAGGAAGAGTCTATGTGATGTTTCTCTTGTCTCTCCAAGTTCAGCAAGTTTCCTTGTTGGGAGAAAAGAGCTGCCATTCAAATCTTCAGTGACCACAAGTTACACCATTTGGATCACTCCTCACTGAAAACTAAACTGACAAGGAAATAAGGTGCTCTTTTTTAAAATAGAAACTTAATTGACAATCAACTTGTATATTCATTAGGTACAACATGATGCTTAGATCCATATATATATATATATATATATATATATATATAACAAAGATTCAAGCAAACTAATTTATATCAACTGCTTTATGTATTTATTTTATTTGTTGAGGCTAAAAAATCTTATTTTTAGCAATTTAAAAAATTCTGTATGTCATTCACTATGGTCACCATGTTCTGTAATAACTAAATGAAACATATTTACTCCTCTGGGCTAACTTAAACATGACAGCCTCTGGTCTGCCTCTTTTCTTCCTTTACTTCCCCTCCCTGACATCATCATCATCATAATAAACATTCTAATATGATTCTATGGAATTGATTTTTTTAAACTTCAGCTACTAGTAAGAAATACAGTATTCATCTTTCTTTACTATCGGGGCCTTGAGTACCTGCCTCAGTACCACCTCAGGGTTCAGAATTGGATGTCTGTGGCAGGCAAGGATCTGAGGGTAAAAACAATTAACTCAAGTACATTACCTCTGCATCTTCTTTAATTTTTGTGCAAGGGGAAAATGAAGTGAAGAGGGCACAGAGGAGAGGAGGAATAAGAAGAAGAGTAAGGGGAAGAATAAAAGAAGAAAGGAGAGTAAGGGGAAGAAGTAGAAGTAGTGAGAAGAAGAAAAGTATGGGCTGATCTCCATGAGGTTTCTAGTTTCTACAGGCACAGTTGGAAAATTCCACAGGCAAGGACAATGATAATATGCATATCAAAATCACAAAAAGGGCAGGTAGAAGCTGACAAAGCAGTACTCCAGAACAGGTGACCTGACCCAGGAAAGAGTCAGCTTTCAGGGGGAAGTACCTAACATCCCAAACCATTAGCTAAAGTTACTAAACATCCCTGAATCCTGGATTCACCCATTCTCCTCATCTAATCTCTTTGGTGACAACCAGCTTTGGGGATGCCCAGATGTTTTGGTTAGCAAAGGCAGGGCATGCTGCCTTCCTGCTCAGTGCCCGTCTTCTATAGAAATTTCTATGTGGTCGGTTAGCAGGTAATTTTGTGGGGTTGACTCTGTAAATTTGACTGCTAGAACAAAGAGTGAATGCCATTGCTCCAAAGCCTCATGGTGTGGGGGAATGGAACAAGGTCATTCCACTGCCCATGCAGAGGTTATACTGCTGAAGGGTTTTGGGAATGAATCCCATTTTGAAGGGAAGAATCATGGCTTCACAAGGTATTTACAGATATGACAGCAACTTTTCCAAGAGACAAGTGTTCCCACAGCTCTGAGAAACAGATTATTTCTTGTGGACGTGGATGTATACATTTCCCTTGGATCTGCCTATTGGTCTGCCATCTATGCATTCACTGTAGAGTCTTGTGGGCTCCAACACTTCACCTACTTAATTCGCTTAGCTTAAAGCCCACCATGCCATATTGCTGCCTGACAGGTATAAATTCTTCATAACATCTAGAATTAAAAAATTTCACCCATGGTAAAATGTCACAGCTCTTAGGAAGCCTCTTTCTGAGAGGTGCCCAGAACCTAAAGAAGCTCCCCATCAGTTGGCTCTACTCTAAAAGCAGCTCAAGGGATCATCTGTCAAAGCTAGGCATGAGACTCTGAAAAGACACTTTGAGGATTCCAGGAGAAGTGTACAATGGAGTGATGCCAGGAGATGCCAGGAGTGGGAAAGCCCTAATCTCTACTGGCTGCTGAATCCTTTTAGAGCTAGGCACTGTCAAAAATCTAATGATTTTCAGAAAACCAAGCGAAGTCTTCCCAGAAAATGTAGCAGCATCAGAATGAGCACATCCTCTCCTCCCCTCCCCCTGTAGTTAGTACCCTCTGCGGACACAGTGTGACAATCCTGCCACCAGACAAAGGACAGGTGCCAGCTCTGTAATTACAGAGATGGTGATCAAGTACGTGTCGGCCCTTTAGAAGCCACAAGTCAATAACTAGAACAGACAATGTTTTTCAAAGGCTGCAGAAATGAAAGCCATTTGAAGATGCTTCTGTAACACAGTTGTCCTTTGATGCGAGGAAAACTTTAGTTCTTCTAATTTGTAGAATGAAATCAATGATCAGCCTTGAATTCATATACATACAAGAAACATTAAGCGGACTCGGGAGTTTGTACTTCCATACATATGTGGCAATGATAATTAAAAAAAAGAAACCATGAATCTGTGAGGGGAAAGGGAGCTTGCGTGGAGGATAAGACAGCTATTGGAGGGGGAAGGGTTGGTGTGAGAAGACAAAGGAGGTAAATTTCTCTAAGTATTTATCTACCTACAACTATATAATAAATAAAATGGACTTAGAAAAAAAGGAAAATTTTAAATATGTGGCTAGAAGTAAGTTGAGTGGTGGAACACATATATCTAATAGACATGAGGCCCTGGATATGATCCTCATCACTGTCCCTACCCCCAAAGAAAGAAAAATCCAAATATACATGGATTACAATTGAAGTTTTAAAACCTATGATTAATATAAGCTGATACATCAGCTTAGAGGTGACCTTAAAACTAGATGAATTCTTATATAAAATTAAAACTGAAGCTTAGAGCCTGGAAAAATGGCTCAGCAATTAAGAGGGTGCACTACTCTGGAAGAGGACTTAGATCCTATTCCAAGCATACAGAGAGCAAATCACAACTGCCTCTAACTCTAGTTTCAAGGGATCTAAGACCCTCTTCTGTCTTCCTTGGGCACTTGCATGCACATGGTACATATAAATGCACACAGGGTCACACACATGAACAAAAAAAAACCCTTTGATTCACCTGAGTCATTCGAGAAATACCTCTGACTCCAGCCTTCCTCTAAGGAGATTCTAGATTGACAGTACACCTACCTGAGAAATGAGGAGTCACTTGCTTGAACCTCCTCCTCCTTACAGCTCTAACTTTGTCATCCCAGTGATGGAAGGCCATTATAGAACTGTTAGATTGCATGTTCCTCTCAAAGAATTTAGTCCTAAGACTAGAGAAGGCTATCATCCTGAAGCCTAGGGTGAGATACACAACTGTGCACACCCAGCTTTAAAAAATCCTCCCCCAAAGAATTACTCAGTCAAGTTCAGGAGAAGACAAACATGGGTATAAAAACAAATACAAAGAAAGATCTAGAATTAAAAATACAATAGACTGACTGATAGAAAGATCTCAGGGTGAAGCGAGCAGCTAGTGAGAACTGGTAGAAGATGGATCCAGGAATAAACCTTCAACACAAAGCAATGAAACCAAGTCAACAGTCAACAGAGTTGGAATAAGACACTCTTTCTTGAAACTGAAATCAGGAAAAGGCAACTGGTGACTGGTTGTACACTTGAAGGAATAATGGCTGAAATAATGCGAAACTTGATTTAAAATACTATGATCAAAAAGATCCAAAAACTAAATAAACTCCAATCAGAATAAACCTCCCTAAAAAAATCATCAATGAGATGTTAGTGGTGATCTAAATGCATGGGAGAGACCATGTTTATGGATTAGAATATTAAAACATAGCTGGAAAAGTTGATTGGGATTACACTGTTTCTTCAAGTATACAAATGCGAACCCTCTAGAAAAAGCAAGAGAATTGTAGGAAAAAAAAAACCCTTTAATGTTGGAGAACTGAAATTTCCTGACTTCAAAACATAATATAAACTTGGAGGATAGTATTGAGTTTAGGTAAGAGGACATATAATGAACAGAACAGAAAATACTAAAATAGAAACATCATTGTCTGTCAGCCTCTAAGGCAATCCAAAAAAGAAACAGTGTTTCCAGGAAGAATTTAGTAACAACTAATTAGCTATAACAGTAGAGTCCTGACTTTTATTCTAAAATTCTATTCTAAATTTAGTATGGATTATAAATCTAAATCTAAGAGTTAAGAGTATAATATTCCCAGAGGAAAATTTTATATTTATAAATTTTGATAGCATTGATTTGGAAAAGATTTAATACAGTCTTAATAATCAAGGAAAACAAGAAACTGATGTCATGAAAATTAAAAGATTTGTTTGCAAAAGGCACTGTCACAAAAGTGAGAACAAAACCACAGGTAAAGGAAAAATGAGACACATGACTGTATAGTAAGGAGGCTGCTTATTCGTCCCAGTTGCCCAAAACCAAAATAACCACACAGAAACTGTATTAATCAAATCACTGCTTGGCCCATTAGCTCTAGCTTCTTATTGGCTAACTCTTGCATATTAATTTAACCCATTTCTGTCCCTAACTCCAGGGATTTGCATGGCACAACAGCTGACAATTGCTTAGTTCCTTTGCAAGGCATCTCTGCAGTGTTGCCTCAAGAAAAGTTGTTCCCTCCTACTCCAGTTCACTGCCCAGGAAGAACTGGGTGCTCAGCTCACTTTTCCAGAGCAGCATGTCACCTCCCACCCCATCTCCTGACAATCCAGTCAGAGGAATCAGTTGACATGATCATCTCTGCCATGAACAGGCTATGTTCTACCTCTCCACCAGGATGGTGATTCATGGGAGATGCCTTCGTGTGCGTGAGATAAGAACCTCTTTGAATTGGTGGTGTTTCATGTACACATTCTAGGGAAAGAAGGAAAGGAAGATATGGGAGGGTCGTGAGGAACAGAAGAGGGAAAATGAAGAAAAATGAAGGAACATGACTGCAAAGTAGAAAACATCTCTAACTATGTGCACAGAGTCCTGGGTTAAGAGACAGGGAAAGTCAACTTCTCTTTGTGTACCATCCGTTCCCTACGTGAGGCCTAACTGTTGAAAGAAAACCCAGAATCTCTAACTTTTAATGCTCTGCTATTGACTTAAAATTTTAAAACAGGTTTCAGGTCTTTCAGTAAATATCTGGAAATAGGCCAATGTTGCTTCTTTAACTGTAGCTAGGGAGGAAAGTGATTATTACATCCATAATGGGCATATGTGCAGGAAGAAACAGAGTGATGACGGCATCTGAACACAGATTCTCCTTATGAATTAAGTACAAAGAACCATTTCATAATGGACAGAACCTTGGGGTTCCTGTATATTCTTCTCCCGCACTGTGTGCAGAGCCACAGGTTTAGGAAATTCAGAGCAAGAATGTTCATGCGTCTGTGACACGATCTTCTAAATATAGCTGGGGGAATATGATCACTTCTCTTGTTCCTGAAACAGGAGACAGGAGCCAGTCATCCAAGAAATGCAGAAGACCCATCAGCAATCATTTCAGAGTTAATAGGAGATGAAGTTATGACTTTATTTGACTTAACCTTCTTTAAGGAGGAAGGTGACAAGCTTATATACTGTGTGAAATTTGAAGCTAGATGGTTTTGCAAAGGATCGTGAACTGTACTTTCCAGTGACGGAGGTAGCATTAATGATACATCCATGTCTGCTCTTGCTAACTACCCTACTCTGTTCTCCATTGATTATGAGGCTTCAGTCCGGCTGTGTCATACCCAGACAGCCTCTTTGCATTCATGTGTCTCTGCTCTAAGGGGTCATCAAGCGCTTTGGTGCCTACTATAACAAACTGTTAGCATGAATATCTACTTGCTCTGCTTCTGGATGCTAGAGCTAGGATCTTCTATGCCCACCCCCCTTCTTTCATGAGTCTCTTGTTTGGTTCTTCGGCAAAACATACCAAAATGCAGAAGGAGGAAGAAAGTGACTCCTGTTGTCGACATCCCCCAAGAAGAAGTTTGATTAAGAAAATTCGATTCACTTTACAGTTTCATCCATGCACTCAGAATTCAGTGTCTGAAAACTCAACAATTTAAGGCTAACAGCCTAACTTATAAAATGGTTAAGAGATATGATCATTGAAACATCCCACTAAAGAAGGATGTCCAGTGGCAGGCTGTAGTTCCCAGGGTTGCAGCAACCCTGGAAGTCCTTTGGATTTCAAATAAAATTTGGTCACTTTGCCTCACTTTTTATAAATTCTTTTTAATATTTCAATTTATAATATTGGCCACTCTTTCTTCAGAAAAGAACTACCTTGGTGTCTTAGTTAGGGTTCCTAGTGCTGTGAAGAGACAACATGATCACAGCAACTCTTATACAGGAGAAACAAAAAATTGGGGTGACTTGCATGATGGTGAGCAGGCAGCCAGTAGCTGAGAGTCCTATGTCTTCCAGGCAACAGGAAGTCAACTGAGACACTGGGCAGTATCCTGAGCATAGGAATCCTCAAAGCAGCCACACGGTGACACACTTCCTCCACACCTGCTCCAGCAAACCCACACCTCCTAATAGTGCCACTCCCTATGAGATTGTGGGGCCAATGACATTCAAACCACCACACCTGATCTCACGAAGTTCTCTTAGATGCCTTTTCAGAGTTGGGTGACAACTGGGCTCTGACAGAGAAGAAATGGCAACAGTGTTGGCAGTGTGCCTAAAGTGGAGGGCAGGTCAAAGCTGTACATTCTTTAAATAATTTGGCTCACAGCCACTATCTCCCTGTTTGGCAGTACAGGTGGAGACAAGAGCTCTATAGCACTTTCCCATGGAACGCTCAGTTTGAGACTGGTGTTTTATAAACCTGTCTTTGTGACTGTCACACACTTTTATGCTGTTAGCACATAGGAGAAAGTGATGCATCCAACCAGAACAGCGTCTGGGGAACTGGACTCGATTACAATTTCCATCAGAGAGTAAGTTGAACCTGTGTGTGTGTGTGTGTGTGTGCGCGTGTGTCAATACCTATAGACATGAGTGTCTATCAGCATGTCTACATGAGTGTGTGTATGTGTGGTGCCATGATAGAACCCGAGTCATTGTTTATACTGTGCAAGCATGTACCACCAAGCTATATCAGTAACTGAAAAAAAATGTATGTATTGCTTCTCACACTGCAGGCAACGCAACGAAATGCAAAATATGACAATGAGTAGGGTATACTGAATGCAAACCTCCAAGTGTGGACACTCATATTTGTTTCTAGCACTTTCCACAAGTCTCCTTGTAGGACATATTCTAGCCAGTTCCTAAAACATCTGCAAAGAAAGGCATGCGTATACCCAGTGAATACAGAGCTGCAATGTACATGGGTCATTGGTTCTTTTCTTTGTAATTTGATTTTTGTGACCCCATAATATACCATAAAAGCTCACAAGGAGAATTGTGAAATATTTACTGTTGGAGTGAGAAGTTTTTGCAGAACAACTTGTGCACACTTACGGTTTCTTTTTGGTTTGTTCTACTCTGTATCCAATTTTGTTTGTTTTACTCTGTACCTAAGAAACTATAAATATTGATGTTAGATTAAAATTCTATCTGAAAAACCCCAATTTCTTAGAGAACAAGTAGAAACACACTGTAATTAAATCTTTTGAACACTGAGGAAAGTTTTGAAGGACTACCTCTGTTTTGCCTCATGAATCTCAGATTTTTTTGTTTCTTCTTGGATATCAGTAGAGATCTTGAGATTTCTGGGGTGAATGACAGACTATGACCTGCTTTTGTGTGACATGTCAAGAAGACTCAAAGAAAGAAAAATAAATCTGACTCCAAAGAGAGGAGAAAGCTTTGGGAATCCACAAAGGTGGCAATAGTTTTCTGAAAAGTCCAGAGGGAGGGGAAAAAATGAGTCTCCTGTTTGACTTGACCTATTCCAGAGTTATCTGAGTCTCAATTTACAGGAGTACTTCAGACTGGCTTGTGGGCATCTCTATAAGGCATTTTCTTGATTGCTAATTGACGTAGGATAGTCCAGCCCACTGTGGGCAGTGCCATACCTAGACAGCTGTGTAAGAAAGCCAGCTGTGCAGGCCAGGGAAAGCAAACCAGTAAGTGGTCTTTTTGCATGTTTTCTGTGCCTGCTCCTACTTAAATTCCTGTCCTGACTTCCCTCAATGGTGAACTGTGACCAGGATGTGCAAGCCTTTCCTCTTCAAATCACAGCAACAGAAAATAACTGTAATATGAGGAGTGGTACCACGACAGAGATCTGGGTGGGTGGAGCTGGGCTCAGTTTTAGTCACTTCCTTTCAAGGCAAAGCAACAGCATCAAAAAGTGCAAGGGAAATAGTGTCAGCTCATCCCCAGAAGCAGGCATTCAAATAACAGCAGATTCCATCAGCAACTGAAAAATCCAAGAAAGTAGGCTATATCATATAAATACATATATTTATATTTTATATATAAATACATAAAATACTAAAAGTGTAAATCACGACTGTTACATATAACAGCTATCTTTAAAGCTGATTGAGAAACAAGAACATTTGAAGACATACACCAGCAAAGGCTGCTCATTACAAGGAAAACATTATAACAGGCACTTAAAGAAGAAACTATAATCCAAGAGAGCATAGTCATGAGAGAAATAGATGAGCTGAGGAGCGCTATAGTGTAATCTATATCTCTAACACAATAGACCAGCAAAACCCTAATGCTAATAGGAAAGGGAAAGAAAAGAACAAAGGCTACACCTACCAACCAGAAAGGCCACCACTCGCATTAGAGAAGTAGACAGCATTCAAAGTCACCTTAATGTAAATGGCCTCAACTCACCAATAAGAGACACAATAAGGCTGACTGGATTAGAAAACTAGACCCAACTGTGTTATCTACAAGAAAAACTTAATCCCTAGAAATGACACCCACAGAATGAGATGCAACGATTGGGAGTCAGTCTATCATGCAAATGGAAGCCAAAAGCAAATGGTGTAACGATTTTGATACCTGATAAAGTATACCGAAAACGAAACTTACTCAGAGGCGATAAGAAGGGTCATTACATATTAATTAAGAAAACCATCATAAAGAAGATAAAACAACTCTAAATGCATGTGCACTCTATATGGGGCTCCAAATTCCATAAAACAAAAGGTTTGATGGTTCAGATGAGTGCCGATGCAATAACAGAGATTTCAGTACCACACTCCCATCCCTAAATCAGCCATCCAAAGGGAACATCAAAAAAGAAACTTTCAGACTTAAACCACACCATGGTTAGACTGCATAGACATTTACAGACTATTTCATCCCACAGAAACACAATACACTTTCTCCTCAGCAGCCTTCTCTAAGATAGCCCACATTCTAGACCACAAAGCAAGTTTTAACACATAAAACTAAAGATGAAACAATTTATTTCTCTTACTAAGTCATAGTACACCAGAACTATAAATTCAATAGCAAAAATTCCGGAAATGATGCATGATTATGGAAAGTGAACAATACACCCTTTAATGATCAATGGGGTTAACTGAAAGAAATCATGGGAAATCTTAAAAATTCCTATAATCAGATGAAAATGAACACACAGCTCACCAAACATCGGCGGCATAACTAAGGCAGCTCTGAGAGGAACGTGTGTAACCAGGAGGATGTTCATTAACAAATCAGAGAGTGTACAAAAAAATACTGTAAGATTTGCCTCAAGGAACCAGAAAACAAGAACACAGATGGCGAAACATCAGACAGCAAGAAACAACAAAGACCAAGCAAAACTTAGTAAAACAGGACTGAAACATTAATACACAGAACAAACTAACAGGTGAGTCTTTAAAATACGCAGCAGGGTTAGCAAACGCTCAGCCAAGTTAAACCAAAAGCCAAAGTAATGAAAACTCATGGCAAATGAAAGCAAAGCCCTTAGCCAATTTAACCAAAACCCTTGGCCAATTTAACCCAAAAGGAAAGAGTGAGGACCAAATTAGCAACATTAGAATCGAGAATAGGGAGATGATGACAGAATCCAATAAAATTCAGATCATCAGAGCATAGTTTCAAAATTTATATTCTCAGAAGTTGAAAAACCTAGAGAAAGTAGAGAAACCCTTAAGTAGGTATGATCTGCTAAAATTGAATAAAATGGGCTGTAAACATCTCCAGCATACCCAGGAGCACCAAAGGGACTGCAACAGTATTAGACTGTCTCCACAAAAGCAAAACAAACAACAAACATGGACCGAAGGAGTGGAAGTTAATTCTAGCAAACCTTCCAAAGAGAGCTCTCCTAACAGGGATCCTTAAACTATTCAGTTACAAAGTATCCTTTATACTCTAATAAACTCCGCTGGACAAAAGAGCATAAAAAGCATGATGCTACCATTAAAAGTCATATTGCCACTGATGACATATAAAAGCTGTCATGTGCTAAAACAGAACATAAAATTTTGGGGCTATCTCTAAGAAGACTAAGAGGCAAATTTGTTCAATTAAAATATTTTAGTCTGTTTTATTAAAGTTTTATTTAAGTATCTTTTGCGTTAAGTATTGATCGAATACTATGAAACTCATACAATTGTTTCTATAACTCTCATTAGCATTCTGTAACGTCAGTTAATGATTTCTTTGGTTGTTCTTTGTCATTTCATGTGCCCAATATATTCTTAACTGTCAGCAAGTGAAATCTAAAGCTTTCAAGATAACATTCTTCTTAATGCTTATAGCTTTAGCTGCCTTTTTTTTTTCCATGCTGGGTTGCTTAAACTGCATATTCTGTATTCAAGCAGATGTTCAGGAAATAAATATTCATATCAAGTTTATGTCGCTTGTATTTCCACGCCTTACAGATTGTTTCAGAAGCTCCTACAGACTTCATTTTCTGATTTTAAAAGGTATCCAGAATATTCAAATCGTATTTACACATCTAATAAACACATGCATAAAGACATACAGTCATTTTAATAACCTCTGCCCTGTCAATCACCGACAGGCAAATATAACATGATGTGCTCTGGAGGTGTTCCAGTGTGCAATGCATTTGAATGTGCTGTAATGATGTGTCAAGACTGGCTGTTCCAAGATGTCATCTACTATCAGTGCTGGTTTTTTTTAGATGCTCTCCTGTGCCCTATCAGAACAAATGTATATGTCTTTTTCCTCTTAGCAGTCAGGTTTATGCCTCTATTAGGAGCATGTACTTTTAAATCTAAATTAATGACACTGAATTGTCACTCTGTGCTGTAAGTATATAAATTTATGATATTAAAACAAGATATGCCTAAGAATCTGTTGCTTCTGTAGGCTGAAATACAATATTCTCTCCACTGGCATGATATCCCTTATAATCCTAACTAGCGACTTTGACCCCAACTCAGGCCAGATCTAGCTGGCGTTCTTCCCAACTGGTGTCACGTTAAATCTTCTGCCATTATGGCCACACTACACATGACAAAAGTCGAGGAGGAAGGAAGGGTTAGTGGGCGAAGTGTTGAAGATGCCCCTTAGACACGTGACACGCTTACTCCAAATATAAATCATAACTTTAGAAGCCACCAAATCATGGTCCTGTCTTGGTGTTTCCTTCTCTCTTGGTATGATCTTAGCTTTGTCTATGAGGTCACATATCAGTTACTGTAAGAAAATAGCAGCGGAGCAGTGGTGGCACACACCTTTAATCCCAGCACTCAGGAGGCAGAGGTTTCAAATGGAGTCTGCAGGCTAGGGTAAAATTTCCATTTTTGTAACACAGGTGACATAATGGTTCAGAAATAATTAAACTGGTGCAGTATATTAAAGGAGAAAAAATAGTTTCCAACTTTAATTTTAGTTTTAGGATAGGCAGTATTTGCCTTTTCTTCCTCGAAAAAGAATGCGGTAAAGAGCTGGGCGATGGTGGCACATGTCTTTAATCCTAGCACTCAGGAGGCAGAGGCAGACGGATCTCTGTGAGTTCGAGGCCAGCCTGATCTACAAGAGCTAGTTCCAGGACAGACTCCAAAGCTACAGAGAAACCCTGTCTGAAAAAAAAAAAAGAAGGAAGGAAGGAAGGAAGGAAGGAAGGAAGGAAGGGAGAAAATAGCTTAGACCATCAAAAGGAAACAATGTGGATTTGGGGTTTTGAATCCATGGCACTGGGATCTTCAGCTTGGGACCCATGGCAGATTTGGTACATCATGGCATGAATGAATGACAGAGGAATCTTGTTAAACTCACAGTGGCTGGGGAAAAAAAGACATACTGAAAGGCAGAGCCCAGATATCCCTCTCAAGGACATATCTCCATTGAACCAACTTCTATCCAGTAGGCCTTACCTATTAAAGGTTTCACTACTTCCCAGGATGGGGAGCAAGCAGACCTCCAAAACATGGGCCTGTAGGAGACATAATAGGTCCAAATTGCACTGGATTCTTTACACATTATCAAAATGTCAAGTCCAGTCTGAAGCTTCCATAGCCAGTATAGGAAATGCATTTACATACCTCTGCTAATTCACAGCCACACACACTCTTGAAACATAAGACAAGCAGGGAAAATACCCAAGGACTCTATGAAATGGGTCAAGTAGTCTTCATTCTTCTTTGTACCAGCAACACTTTCCATATGATCAACTCAAAAGAGATGCTTTAAAGTGAATTTGCATACAAAGACTAATACATTTTAAATGGCATGTGTTTCAGGGTGCATACATATAAAGGTTATAGCACATATCTAGAGTACTCCAAGAGTGGTCCTCATGCAGCATCACTGCTTGTCACAGAGGAGCTTGTTAGAAACGCATGTGTTCAGACCATACACCAGGTTTGCTGAATCAAATCTACATTTCTTTAACCAACTCCCTATTGCTGTACATCTGGAGTAACAAAGACCACACACAGCATGTGGTTGTGACTCCAATTACTTATTTGAGCTACACATTCACAAACACAGGTACCATCCAACATCATCCTGGCAGGCAGAACTAAGACCATTACACTGACCAAGATGATCCTTATTCTGCTAAGTCAGAAGAGGCATGACCATCATTAGTGCCACTACCTATAAGATTATGGCAACCAATTACATTCAAACTACCACATTAGGTGAAGGTAGAAGACAAGACTTTTCCAAGAACATTCACAACAGGACTACAAATATTCTACTTCAACTAGAACACCAAAAAGACTAGGCATTTTGAAAAAATAGTTTTAGGATACCATTCTATTTTAGAGAGCTTATTCTGATTGTAGGGTTTATGCTAAGACAAGTCTTCAACCGCCGAGCTACACCTTCAATCCTACAGGGAGGAAATAAATGAGATGGGGTAGGATGCAGGGAGTATAATCAACGTAGAAAACAGAGAAACACTGATGGCCTGAAACTACAGTAATAACTGAGCATTAAGACCTAGAGGGAATCAAAGGTGCTTCAAGGGTGGGCTTGTTAGGATTTAAAGATCAATTGAGATATAAAGTAGGAGGGGAATAGGGGCAACATTTCTTGAAAGGCCTGTTTTTTACAAAGCAAGGGAAATTTCTAGATGCAAGCAGTCAAATGGGGTCGCAGCAGCCCCGGAGAATGAACAGGTAGATCAGCAGGGCTCTGGGAAGAGCAGAAACAGATGCCATGCCTTTCACAGACATGTCTGATGACCAAGGTGACAACTCATTGAGGAAAAGTTGAATTGTTCAATAATGCCATCAAAGCAATTAAGATGTAGCACTAGAGAATGAGGAAAAGCTAGACAACAGCAAAACCAGCAGCTCTTTTTATAATGAGACTGACATTGAAGAGTTTTATCTTAAAATGCGTAAAAAGACTAACAATGTTGACAACAAATTCATCTCATGATAAAGATACTCTATGTCACAAGAAATGATTGAAACCATTAAAAGCAAATATGCAGAGATTGAAAGACTTGACTAAAAGTTAGAAAACAGTGTATTGAAAAAAAATTATCCATGTACAAATAAAAAGATCCTAACAGTGAAAACGAAGATAAGGAAAATGGGATGAGGATAGGAAATACACCCCAGAGCACTATGGTTAACAACTACAAACCAATGAAGAAAAGAATTTCAGAGGGTAAAGATTAAGTAATGAGAACATGGTCTTGCTTACTTGTGCTATAGTACCCCACTTACTGTTTTAAGTCTAGGAATATTATTAATGTGAATACACTACAAATCAATATAGAAGCTCCAGGAGGAAAATTTAACAATCTGTTCATGAGAAGAGTTAAAGATGTTCATGCTCATTAACCCCAAAGATTCATCCTAAGAAAATGAGAAGTATGCTTAATGATTTATGAGTTTCAACAGACACTCACCAAGTAAATTAAAAATAAACTTTAAAAAGCCCCTAAAACCTAAAATCAATTTAAAATGGCTATATAATAAAAATATAGACCATTTAAAAAACCATTTTCAAAAGATGTTTAATAATATATCCTTAAAATAGTTGTCAAATGGCCACTCTCTGTTCTGTTCTGTGACATTAGTATTATGTTTTATTATAGAAAAGATCCATATGAAGTCCAACACTGTAAAAACCATACACATCTACTGCTCAGTGCCATAAAAATGTTTCGGGGCAAAACACCATGAGACACTAACAGTGCTTGCATCAGGAAGAGAAGATACTCACTTATTTACATAGACATATTCTTCTCCGTATTTTCTGACTTTCTACAGTGATCATGTATTATATATTTTAAGTAATAAATCCTAATTTTCCTTATCCCCATTTCAAACAAAAAAGTAACTTTCCTTTGAGTTACTTCAAAGGAGACAAGGTAACATTTTCAAGAAGAGAAATTAAACTGAACCGATAAAAAGGAACGCTAAATAAAGCAATTTAAATAACACAGTGGAGCACCAGACTGAAATCTCAAGGTCCAAATCAGGAGCACGAGCAAGAAACTCAGGACCACGAGGGGTGCACCCACACACTGAGACAATGGGGATGTTCTGTCGGGAACTCACCAAGGCCAGCTGGCCTGGGTCTGAAAAAGCATGGGCTAAAACCGGACTCGCTGAACATAGCAGACAATGAGGACTACTGAGAACTCAAGAACAATGGCACTGGGTTTTTGATCCTACTGCACCTACTGGCTTTGTGGGAGCCTAGGCAGTTTGGATGCTCACCTTACTAGACCTGAATGGAGGTGGGTGGTCCTTGGACTTCCCACAGGGCAGGGAACCCTGATTGCTCTTTGGGCTGATGAGGGAGGGGGACTTGATTGGGGGAGAGGGAGAGAAATGGGAGGCGGTGGCGGGGAGGAGGCAGAAATCTTAAATAAATAAATAAATAAATGCAATTTAAAAAAGAACAAAAGTGAGGAAAACCATCATCTATGTGACTACACTGAAACTGTCTGTACTAAGGCTATCACAGTCTCCAGGTAAGCCAGCAGGTGGTCCCAGATGGTGGGGAGCCCCTCCGGACACGTATATGACAAGGCTCTGAGGTTGGCCCTTCTCGTGCCAAGGTCCGAGGCTTTTACTAACTGTCCTTAGAATGCCCTTCGCCAGCTGGCACGCATGATAGGATATAAAATACTTTAACTCTGTCTTTTTAGTCAATGGCTTTATAGTGACTAATTGTGTGCCAAAGCCAGATTTTGCGTTATCTCTTCAGTGGGAAATCTCAAATAAATTGATTTATATACTCTGGAAAAATGTAGAACATTCAGTTTTATCGCCAGGAGACAGAACTTTGCCAAAGTAAAAACCGCTAAAATAGTGCAGAAATAAGTTTTAAGCCTTTGCTCAGCAATCTGATGTTGATATTTTCTTGCCAGAAACTGATACCCTGGGTCACCACATGAGACTTAGAAAGTCAGCAGCTGACCTTTGTCCTTGTTTAGAGATTTCTGCACCTGCCACTCCCTCTGATACTTAGACATTAAAGACAGGAGAGCCTTGGTAAGCCACCAAACATCATAGAGGAGGTAGAAAGGATGTCCCAGTGTGAACCTCACAATCTCCATTCTGTACCATTCTCAAGCTCTAAGACACTCAGTCAATAAGTAGCTCAGGGACTGTCACTGTGTAGGGAATGGTGCTAGAGATGTGTTTAATCCTCACAGTAACTGCTATGGAATGCGATTGTTTTCTATTTACAAAATAAAAATTTCACAAGTCATGGTCTAGCATTATTCAGTTAATGGTTGCAGCATGAGACAACCTGTATATATCACAAGTAGGAAACCCCAATACCTCTAGTTTCCCCAGAAACCTTGCAACTATAGATGGTAAGAGCTCAGGAATATGAACACACACACACACACGTTGCAGACTGCTGATTCAACACATGAATGAACATGAATTAACTGCTCAGTGAGTCTCAACACGCTCCCCTCTTCATTTCTTTAAGTAAATTCTATTCTAATTCTGCCCATGGCCATAAAGTACTATGGTTTATTCTGCAGTGAGTACGTGCACACACTGAATCACTATACACAGGGATGAGACTTTTCTCTCTAGCTCACGCTGGGATAATCTAATACTTACAAACATCCTCATTTGAAATTTATTTGACCTTATGTAATTACTTCATTATTTTACTTGACTTGACTAACAGGCAACTTTACCTGTTCCATGGAAGGGCAGACAATGCAGTCAATGTTGTAACTTTAAATGTCCTGGTAAAAGTAAAAGCACAAAAAGAATTGGATGAAAGCATTTTCTAAACTGAGAGGAGTCTCATGTAGTCCAAGCTCGCCTTGTGCTCATTATGTAGCCAAGGCTGCCCTTGAAATCCTGACTGTCCTCCACCTGCTGAGTACTGACGTGGCATGTCCCTTCCACCATGCGAGCTATCAAAAGCAATTTTAATAGTGGTAAAATATCATTTAAGCAACTAGCACTATTAAAAATATTTTTTTTTGATTTTTTGAGACAGGGTTTCTCTGTAGCTTTTGGTTCCTGTCCTGGAACTAGCTCTTGTAGACCAGGCTGGCCTCGAACTCACAGAGATCCGCCTGCCTCTGCCTCCCGAGTGCTGGGATTAAAGGCGTGCGCCACCACCGCCCGGCACTATTAAAAATATTAATGAATTATTTTAAGTTTTCCATACCAAGTTCTTGATATCCAGCATATATTTTATACCCACAGTACAGCTCAGCTCAGATGATCTACATTCCAAGCTCTCACACCCACCGTCAATTTTTCCCTTTCTTCCTTTCACTCAGTTTCTGTGGGAATGGGCAAGTGGTAATTTCCCTGATGGATTCATATATCAGTCCAGTATTTCCTTTTTGAATTCTGCTCAGGCAATGTTCTATTTTTCAACATTCAGTTATAAGACTCAGAGGAACCAAGCTATATCAGCATCACGTATGGTAAGATCTCCCAGGACAAGCTGGGTCTCCATCTTTGACTCTTATGAACCTGAGGTAGACTTAGAAAGAAAATCAAAAAACGATGACCTAAAAAGAAGTATCAATATATTTAATTTATTACAATGATTTCTCAAAAGTGGCATGACTTTAACCATGCATGATTTAACCTGCATTCGGTCACATATGGAGCAGGAACATGAGGCCCTGCCCAGGGGAGCAGCTGAAGGCTGCTTGAGGAGAGGAGGTCATTATCTTCAGTTACATGACCACTTGAGTTATTCATGTTCCGGGGACAGTGTAACACCCATGCCCACGTGCATGGCCCTGGTTAAACCTAGTGGGTCACAAAGCAAAACAAAAACAAAAGAGATGAAGTTTGACATTTCTCAAGAGACATAATTTGACACACTTTAAAGAATGGAATACAAGCATACATACACACACGTATCATATACATACATACACATAATGTACATTTTAACTTTTTGAGGTAGTATATTACTTTGTGGCTTGGGATGTTTTGGAACTCCTATGCAGACTATATCAACGTTGAACTCAAGAGATATCTACTCTTCATTGAAAGTATGTGCAACTGTGTGTGTGTGTGTGTGTGTGTGTGTGTGTGTGTACTTTTAATGAGGTAATGACACTGTGGTGGTAATTCTTACACACACACACACACACACACACACACACACACACACACACAGAGAAGTACCATAGACTATTCAAGAAAAACCCCAGTGCAAGTTATAGAAACTTCCTTCAAGTTGTTGGTCAAGAAAGTCCACGAGACTTACAAATGATTCTACATTGTCGCTATTATTCTAGGTCCAAGCAGAAATTGGAGCTAAATCTCTACTTCTGAAGATGTCACGCACTTCAGATACAAGACTCAGAGGAACGAGCTATATCTGACCTGAAAGCCTCCTCCAAAAGGTCCAGTTTTCAAAGTATCTGAAGATGCTTGTAAGCTGCCAAAGGAGGAAACCAATTAACAGATCTATCTAGTGGCAATACCTATGTACCACAAGCATAACCAGCATAGCACAAGATCCCTGAAGGTTCCATAATGGCTCTTATATCCTGGTGGGAACCACAAGCTATCTAATTGGATTTAAGGCTGACTCAACGGGGAGGGGGGGGATTGGGGGGGGGTTGTCCTAGCATCATAAACTTAGCCAACTACCACAGTTAGGGAGGTCATGGATCTTAGAAATGAATCTACTACAGCCACTTGCCTAAACTAATATAATCCCTAAGTATATTCTAAATCCTTATCCTTATATCCACAGTAAAGGGTAGTTCTCAATCCTCAGCAAAGAAGTCTTCTCTCTGAAACAGACAGAAAGTCATCACAGAAAGCTACAGCTAGTAAAAGTGTAGGGAACAACCGAGCATGGGGTGTTGTCTTAGGATTTCTATTGCTGTGAAGGGACCCCGTGACCACGGCAACTCTTACAAAGCAAACATTTCATTGAAGGAGGCTCACTTAGAGTTTCAGAGGTCCAGTCCATTATGATCATGAAGGGAAGCATGGCAGCGTGCAGGCAGATGTGATGTTGGAGCTGAGAGTGCTATATCTTGATTCAGGAGCAACAGGAAGTTCAACTATCACAATGAGAGAAACTTAAAAAAAATCTCAAAGCCCATCCCCACAGTGACACACTTCCAACAAAAGATGTGGCCTAGATTATAGGTGTGCCCTCCAGCCTCAAGGTCTGGATTAAAGGGGTGTGTCATTCAGCCTCCTCCAACAAGACCACACTTCCCCCAATAATGTCACACCTCTGAAGAGTGCCACTCCCTATGAGTTTATGGGGGCCAAACTCAAACCACCACAGGTGTCCAAGCCCAACAGAACCATCTACAACACAACCCATATTTTAAGAGTCAGCAGTACCAGTAAGCCAGCTGTCAAGACCTGAACAATGATAATAAATACCACTTGACAAGTCAATGAGGATGGGGCCCCACTCCTACACAAGAATCATTGGGAATTAACATCTACTAGACAGAGAGAATTAGTATTTCCCTGGGGAAAAAATACAAGTAACACTAAATGGACTCAGATTTTATTTTTATTTATTTATCTAATTGCGTATAAGCCAATAATTATTAAAGAAAAAGAAGCCATGAATTTGAGGAGAAGGAGAAAGATGGGAGGGATTGGAGAGGGAAGGAGAAAGAAGGGGAAGGATGTAATTGTATTTTAATTAAAAACAAAATAAAAATTTGAAAAGAGGATGAATTCTCCATCTAGGTGGGGACTTGCCTTTGATTTGTCCCTTGTGCGTTAACCTAATAACCTTTATGTTATTAGATAATGGGCCAGGTCAGGGATATGGCAAGGAAATCACTCCTAGGAAGGCAAGTTCCCCTTGAGACAGTGTGCTTTCCCTCCCAGAACCCCTGGCCTCCAGTGCAGGCCCACAAGGCAGCAAGCTGCCGTGAGGTTTAGCTGTGCGACTCACATTGTTGAAGCCTATTCAGAAGGAGTGAATGCTTAGTCTTTTCCTGTAGGATCTGTCTAGAACCTAAGTATGCTTTAAGTTCCCTAACCTACGCTTTGGGCCACCTTCCTCTTTTCTTAAAGCTCCCTGCCTGTCAGTCCTCTGCCTGACCACATCTCAAGCAGGTAGCTTTTGTTCCTTCTCCTCCCCATTCTTCTCTTCCAGGCAGCTGGGAGATTTGCAGCCTGTCTGCCCAGGAGCTCATTATTATTATTATTATTATTATTATTTATTAGATTCTAATAAATTCCCCTTGGCTTCTCTTCCAGCCTGTTCTTTGTACTCAACCTTCTATTTGTGTCCATTCTTAAGTTCTTTTATTGATGAAATGAAGAACCTTAGTAGAGAAGCCTAAATTACAAGGTAGCCCTACTGGGACATCCTAAGGTTTGCAGGAACACTTCTTTCCTGTCTTTTGTTAATTGGCAGAAAAAAAAACAAATGAGCCGGGCGGTGGTGGCGCACGCCTTTAATCCCAGCACTCGGGAGGCAGAGGCAGGTGGATCTCTGTGAGTTCGAGGCCAGCCTGGTCTACAAGAGCTAGTGCCAGGACAGGCTCCAAAGCTACAGAGAAACCCTGTCTCGAAAAAACTAAAAAAAAAAAAAAAAAAAAAAAAAAAAAAAAAAAACAAATGATTCCTGTACCCCTTGACAGCATTGATACAATTTTGTCAACAGGCATGTATTTTTTTTAAAATATCCAACATTGTGAACCATAAAAATACAAATTAAAGTCACATTAAATATCACCTCATACCTGTCAGGGTGGCTCTTATCAAGAATAGAAATGAAAATAAGTGTTGGTGAGGGTGTGGACAACGGGGAAGCCCTGTGTGTTTCCAATGAGTATGCAAACTGTTCCCAACAAGGATGCCAGGTTGGAGGGTCACCCAAAATTCAAAATCGGAACTACCACCTGACTCTGAAATGCCCTCTCTACTACACACTTAAAGAAAATTAAACCAACAACTCACAGAAATCTGAAATGTCATGATTATTGTCAAATTATGCACAATCACTGAGATATGGAAATACTGACATAAGTTTCCACTGACATGAATGGCCAATAAACTATTATATGTGAATAACATTCATTCTTAGAGAATAATCTAGCCTTTACAATAGCATCAGTGAATCTGTAGCTCACTGTATTCAATGGAAAAAAACTAAATGAGAAGAAAAACACACAACACACATTCTCACTAAGAGGGGTAATTAAATGTTGAGCATATATAAAAATAGCAGGGTAGAAGTTAACAATTAAGCAACGCAACGTCAGGAAGTAAAAAGTGTCATGTGGGAAGCTAATCTAGAGGTTCAATGCATAGCATGCAGACTCCACCTGATACACTACATACCAGGAACCTGCTCAGAAAGTAGAGTTTGGATCTTCTTACCATAGAACAGAAAGATAACTGCTTGAGGTACAAACATGTTCTGGTAGCCTACTTAACTATACTAATTGTGTATACATGCATATGTATGTATATGCATTTACGTATATCAAACATGTTATACAACTTGATATATCAGCTAGAGGCTGACTGCCCCAATTTTGGAAATGTTTCACTATTAATTTCAATATGGGTTTAATAATTTAAAATCACAGCCTCCATTCCTCTTATTATTCTGCTCCCAAACCTGTTCCCAGAATTTTGATGTTTGTACTTGTATTTCCTAGGTGTAGTAAGATTCCTGTTCCTATTGTGTAGACTTTTTTCAAACCAACAGACCACAAAAACCTTCTGAAAAACCAGGTCAACTTTATGAGGCTTTCTGAAACTGGCCAATCACAATAATGTCAAAAGCTTTGACAATGTGTTTGTGCTAAATGCTAACAGCAAGAAGTTCTGCTTTTGTTTAAGCTGTGCTTGCTTGCAACGGTCATGAAAGACCTATATAGGATTCTCTGCTGCAGCTGAGGGCTGCTTATGTTCTCTTACTCCCAAGGAGGGAGCTGCAAGTTAAGCTCAGCTGTGAGTAAATTTAATGTTAGTTCCTGGCTTTTGGCACCATAACATATGTAAAAACATAGGAAGGAAACAGAAGGGAGAGAAGACACCAGCATACAGAACTATACTTTCAGACAAGATGTAGAAATAGGGATTGGATATATCTTTTTGCTTGAAAATGGCCAACCAAAATAAGAAAAAAAAAACTAGGTAAAACAACACTGTTCGAGAAACTGAACCACAGGCAATGAAGGATGGTATCTCAGAGAAATTATGAATGGATTAGGTGAGTCCTACAATTATGTCAGCTTGCAGTCTTCAGACACCAACACATGAAGAAGGAAGGAAAACCCAGGCAGAACTCAATGGGCACCAGCACTGAGGAAGCTACACAGCCAAGGTTCCAATACCTGGGGGGAAAGGAATGCTCAGGGCAGAGACCACTCATAGAGAACAGCACAGCAAAAGAACTTCAAAAATCTGCAAGCATTTCGCATAAAATAAATAGAACGTTGAATAGTTGCCTGTAAATAAATTATCCTAATCTAGAAAAGCAGCAGTGGAGATTAGAGAAAATGGTGCTATTTGATAAAGGGCCCATAAAGCTCCTTTTCATACCACATACACTAGAACATTGAGATCACGGAGTACTACCTAGATTAACATAGAAGGGCCCTGCCTTTGTGAAAAACACTGGTTCTACTAAATGTTGTTCTGGTCACACCTAAGAAATTATGCAAACAAACCCCTCCCCACGAACCTTTTTTTGCCAACTACATTATACCTCAGGAAAATGGTCATAATTCATAGAAATTCAAAAATCAATACTTACCAGGCATCCAAAGAAATAGGGGGCCAGGCAATGGTGGTGCACACCTTTAAACCCAGCACTCAGGAGGCAGAGGCAGGCAGATCTCTGTGAGTTCAAGGCCAGCATGGGCTACAAGAGCTAGTTCCAGGACAGACTCTAAAACTACAGAGAAACCCTGTCTTAAAAAAAAAAAAAAGAAGGAAAAGGAGAAGGAAGCAGAAGAAAGAAGAAAAGAGGGAAAGGAATCCATAATGAGGAGAAATTGAAGCCAGTGTAAACTGGCCTGGAATTCAAATGTTAAAATTACCAAAAAAAGATATTAAAACTGCTGTTATAATATTGCATATTGCCATATTGCAGGTGTTCAAAAGTTAAAACATGAAAGATATAAAAAAGAATCATATAGAAAAAAGCTACAGTGCAGGGTATGAGAAAGATACTGAATAAAGTTAATAGAAAATAGAATATTGTAAAAAGTAAACCAAAAAAATATAAAAGAACAAGATGTTCCATATGCTATACATCTTACTTCAGTCAATTAATATTCTTGATGTTGGAGTATCCAAAAGTAACAGAGGGAAATAGAAAGGTTGTTTGAGGAAAGAATGGATAAATTGGAAAGAATTTCTACATTTGAGTAAAATCTATAAATCCATAGTTATAAGAACTCTGATTTAGTTTTTTTCAAACTCATTCTAAACACAAGAAATATTGAACTATCTAAAAAGGCACAGATTTGCATAGGCTAACAGAACAAGGTCCAATAAGGAAAATAACTTTAAATCTATAAGTAAAGGACACGTTATGTAAAGAAAAAGACAGACATGATGGAATTGTGCAGATCCTGGGGAAGCTCTTCACTGAACTAGAGCTGTCCCCTAGAATGTTATACCCAATCAAAGCACCTTTTAAAAACGGGTTTGAAATCAACGTGTTAATGTATAGGAAAATTAAAAAGAAAATACAGCCAGTAGAACTGCACTATGAAAAATGCTGAGAAGTCTTTCTAAGGTTAAAATATTTTTATACCATTACATATGATAGTGATATCTGATAAATGTTTTTATCTATGTAACCATCACAATAAAGACTAGGAATATTCCTGCCACTAGGATATCATTCCTATCATGAAAGATTCCCAGGATCCTTTGTCACCTTTCCCTCCATATTCCACCTACCTGTTTGTTTTGCCATCACAGATGAGTTTGTGATATGGGAGCAAGGGCAGTTTTGCCTGCTGAGAAGGACCAATTCTTCAGCAAAGCAACTATAAGTTCTAAACTAGTGACCACACGTCAGAGAACTGTCCTCCCATTCCAGATTCTTCTATGGCTAAGTGTCTAATAGACTGTCCAAAAATAGTCCACAAGTGAAGAAAACAAATTCAAATCGAAATCACTGGGTTCTGATTTTCCAACCTTTCCATTAAGCTACCCAAATGACCCCATCAGAAAAACATTTTTGAATTTCTATTTACGTAAAATTTCTCCCCCAGACCTAACTCCAAGCACAGAGCATCAGTGTATCATTTCTCACTTGCTATTTTGGACTTTGAAACTCACCATGCTAATGTATTCAACAATCGGAACCAGAAGTTTCCATTTCTGATTCAAACTGTGTAGCTAAATCTACTCTGTGTTTCACTGTATGTATTTACCCTGTCATAACACATTAGATGCAATCTATTTTATGTCCGCGTGAATCTTCAGTGATTCTTGTCTGTATTTTGTGGTGCGGAATATTTGATCTACGCATGTATTTATAACATCATTTGAGTCATTGCATATGGGTTTTCTGATTTTGAACTGTTTTACTCTTATCTCCTACTTAACATAACTTAGCATTTAGATTTTGCTATTCAGAGAACGTGATTTATCCCAATAATCTTTCTCTCCCCTTAAGGAATCTGAGAAAGCTCTTCAATTGCTCAAATGACAACTGAAAGAGCTTGAATAGGCACTATCAGCAGCTAGCAACTGCCTCCGCCCTGCTAGTGCAATTGCCCATCATCCTTGGAAGTTACGAGCCATTTAATTTACTTTATTGAGATCCTTAACTCTCAGAAAGGGTTAACAGTATTTTCTGGGCCATCCTGAACTTGAAGGTATTTGAAGACCTATCATTTAATGTCCCTTTACTGACCCATCACCAGCTCAGCGCCTGGTCTCTAACCCTTCATGGATCCTTCACTAGGGCTTACACAAGAAAATACTGAAGGATCAATAGCGGGTACTCTCTGCTTGGATATCATCACAACACCTTATGGTTGTGAAGCTCTGACCTCTGCCTAGGGAGATTTCCCATACAAGGTCAAGTAAGCTGTCATTGCTCCAACTTCCACATGAATTGCAGACACCTCTGGGGTCTACTGGATCTTTCTTCCCTTAAGTCAGCTATAGTCTTACAGTCATTTTCGAAGGCTCCATACTCAACAGCTCTCAGTCTTGCTGAGCTAACATCAAGGTGTGGGCAGGGATGTTTCTGAATGCTTCAAGAGAGATGCTCTTTCCTTTTGTCTTTCCTTGCTTTTGAAGGTCTCTCTCATTCCTTACTTTATGGTCCCCTTTTTCGTGTTCAAAGTCAGTAAAGGAAGGTCAAGTCTCCCTTTCCCTTGCTTCATTCCCACTCTGCTCCCATCTTCCACATATATGGGTGCTCAGGATTGAGCCCATGCGGAGCATCCTAGATAATTCCCAATCTCAACCTCAGTCACATCTGCAAACACCACTTCACCATATAATGGAATGCATTTACAGGCTCCCTAGACCAGTCTTTGAACCTCTTCAGGACTTTTGAGAATATAGTAAACATAAAGTGATTGATAAATGGTATTTTGAGAGTCAGGTTTGTAGAATGTAAGGTGTAATACCGTTTATATAAAAATTTTAACTAAATAAATTGTATTCAGGTTTGGAAATACTAACAAAGGGAAGAACCCCACACACATGAGAAAAAAAAACACGGAGAAAGAGCACCTCTGCAGTGAGGAAAGCAATTCCATGACTTTGTCCCAGGACAATCTTGTCCTGTTCAATTTTTGTGCACACAGAGCTCTATGACTGTTGTTTAGATATCACTCTGCTATAAAAACTATGGTTTAAAATACTACATGTACCATACCAAGAAGATAATCCTGGAAAATAAATAGGTATAATTATATAATAAAATTATAAAGCATTATTTGAGAATTTAAAAGACACCTGAAACAAATGCATACATATCCTACAAACATATTTGAGGGAATGAGAACCTAAAATCATTCCCCCCAAAAAACTTTCTGGTCAGTAGGCTGGCCCATCAGAATAGTAATGCCTATTTGAAAGCAAACATTGGATAATATAATAGACATACACACACACATATACACACACACACCTCTCTCTCTCTCTCTCTCTCTCTCTCTCTGTGTGTGTGTGTGTGTGTGTGTCTGTCTGTCTGTCTGTCTGTCTGTCTGTTTTACTGTGATTTCTGTTTGTGGAAGAGAAAAGAGCAGATAACTAAATACTTATGAAAATAACACAAACTGGACAGCTATTCAATCTTAGCGCTACTACAGAAAAGACATATCACAGGGTTTTTTTACTTCAGTGCTACTGCGGTTGAGATGAGAAGATGCTTGCAGGGGAGCAAGTAGTTGCTGATATACAGCAGAATCGATGGCATTGAGCTCCAAGTCAGTCTGTGCTACAACAGTGAATTCCAGGCCAGCCAATGTGAGACTTGGTCTCAATGAGGAGAGGCAGGGAGCAGAATTAAAAACAGCAATTCTTCTGAAGTTAGTAGGTCAGGGGTGGTCAGTGTAGACCAGAGACTTAGATCTACACTGCTGCCTCTGGCACCCAGAGTTCTTTAGAGATTCCTGTTCTGAAGCCAGGATTCTTCAGAAAAGAATTTTAGGATAAATATGTATGAAGCCCACTTGGAGGTCATTTAAAAGATTTTAATATCGGGTTAAGCCTGGGGTTCACAGGAAGACGCTCAGGTACTGGACAGTACACAGCCATCGATGCGTGCGAGCTTCCCCACATAGACAGCCACACTCTGTCTTCAGACTAGCCCTGTGTGTTGTTGGAGGCTTCGGAAGCTACATCTCAGAGGGTTGCTAAGGAACTCAGACTACAGAGCAGTTCGTGGTGCACATTGGGAGAATAACAGCCGTCAAGGCCAAAAGGCTTTCCTTTACCATAAACAAAGCTTTATTGTTTCCTTTCTGAGATTCCTAGAAAATTGGATGTTTCAAGGAAGAAAAGGAGAGAGGGCGAGAAGATCACACAGTTAGGCCTTGAGCATATTTCCTTGTTATTGGGACAGTCTTATTTTAAATATACCTACAGAGAAAGATTGTTTCTATACAAGCAAACCTTACAGCAAATGGTAATTGGACTGGAATTCTGAATTTTCAGTTGATGAGACTTTAACAAGGCTTTTTTATTGTGGGCTCTTTCTCATGCCCCTGTAACTTTCCCCATTTTTCTCCCTGACCTACACAGTCTACCTAGAAAGATTTCTAGAAATAACATTTAGAAACAGTAAAAAGAGACTTAATTACATTGTCCTGGCAATTAAACTTTAAGACTAGCTTGAGGGAAAAAATTGGAGATATGGACAAATATATTAAGATATCAATTTCATTTCAGAATTATTGAAAATAGTAAAAGAAAGTATATAATGTTCAATAATATATATAATATAATTCAAATAAATTAGGATACAGCTATGTAATAGACTATGCAAGCATTAAACAGTACATTTAAGGCCTAAGTATTGAAACTGGATAGACACACAATGTTAATTAGAAAAGACAGAATGTTAATCTTATCTAAATTACACACTGCTATACTAACCAGTCATTCATAAATGATGCATATTCCCCATACAGAATTTCTGCATGGGATGGGCAGGAGATACTGAGACAGTATACGTGAAATACCCATGATTACGAGGAGATAGAAAAATAAAGGAATTTTAAGCAGAATTATTTAGAATTAGACCTGGAAGCTGGATTGAATTTCTAAAACACAAAGGAGTAACTGCAGTCATTTTACATTTATTCTCACACTTTCTCACATTTTAACCTACACTGAATTTCTTTCCTAATTATTCAATAGATGGAGTCTGCCTCTGGGATTTCAGGCTTCGCTCTCCTTTTATTTGCACCACTAGGTGATGGAGGAAGGTCATTGGTTAATTAATAAAGAAACTGCTTGGCCTCATAGGTTAGAACATAGGTGGGTGGAGTAAACAGAACAGAATGCTGGGAGGAAGAGGAAGTGAGCTCAGATGCCATGCTCCCCTCTCCCGGGCAGATGCAATGAAGATCCTACCAAGATGGACGTAGGCTAGAATCTTCCCGGTAAGCACACCTTGGGGTGCTACACACATTAATAGAAATGGGTAATCAAGATGTGAGAATTAGCCAGTAAGAAGCTAGAGCTAATGGGCCAAGTGGTGTTTAAATGAATACAGTTTGTGTGTTGTTATTTCTGGTGTAAAGCTAGCCAACTAGGAAACAGAGCTGTGCTGCATCCCACAGCTGCTCAAATGTTAGCTAGGAGCGGCATGGCCGAATTGACAGGGGAAACGTTAAATGCAGGAGAAGAGAAGAGGGACAGAAAGACAAAGCAACAAATCCTTTTCTTTTTCTCTCATGTGGAATCTAAGATAGACGGATAGCATGAAAGCAGGAGGAGGAAGCTCCAAGGAGGGGAAGTGAACCAGTGTCGGGAACTGAGCAGAGGCGGTGGGGGCCAAGGACCAAAATAGATTGGAATGAAGCATGGATTTGTCGTAATAAAACCTCTCATTCTATGTGCTACCTGAAAGGATTAAAAGCGGACCTTCCCCCAAAAAGAGAATCGGTTGAATAAGTAAAGCACACTCTCTGCCTCACAATTGTATTGGAGTCTTGCTCACAGGCATTTTTCATCTTCTTCGCTTAATCCATAACTAACAAAGAGTAAGCACCGAGTGTGTCTCTCTAGATCACCCTCTGCCTTTACGACCTTCCTTCAATGAACTTCTAGTCCTGGTGACCCAGGCCCTATTCCGTCTACTTTTAAGTAATTTTGCACATAATTGTTTCACAAACTTATGTTCTGTATATTTCATTGAAAATCAAGGAAACATTATCTTTGACAGTAATTTATCAATTAATTCTAGGGTCCTTCCTAACCAGCAATTAAGTTTTTCTGCCACCCGTTGTCAAACTGCAACTACCTATCAGGAGTACACAAGAGATCAAATAATTATTTCCCAAAGGTTTCAAGTCTTTCCCCGGTAAAAGTTATCTATATTTAATCTAAAAGTGAGCCAAAATAACCAGTGAGTATTTAATTGACCCTTTTCATTTCTTTTCTTACTTTAAAAATTCACAGACGGAACTGTGGAGAGCCCTGTACCTACCCATTGCCTACCCTGGTCAGCTGGTGGGCCAACCTACCCAGGGTTGCGTTTTAATCTCTCAGCCTTCAGGATCAATCCCTGAAGAGCATTCCCAGGAGAGAGCAGCCAGAACAAAGACTATTCTTCCTACTCCATCCCACAACTTCCTTCACCCCCTGCATTAAGTCCCTTGAACAACTAACCAGGGGTCCATCCTCACTCTTGGTAGTTCCCAAGTTAGAAGTCAGCTCACAAATGTTCTCTCTTTTCCTAAAGAGATTCAGTTCTCAGCTGCAGCTAGCTAGGCAATCTCTCCAGAACCAGAGAACATGTGACCTGTGTGTTCTGGTTTTGCCCAGTGAAATCACAAAGGTTTCATAACTGATACTTCATAAGACTTCAGAATGATTCTTATGTTATCTGCTGAAATGATACATGACTATTAAATGCTAATGCCCATGCCTCTCAAAAGTCCTGACTTCACTGTAAGTCAAGCAGCTTCCGTTTGTGCTAGAATTTCTCTTGGATGGGCTGAGTACGTTGTCAGTCTGAGCTAGCATGCAAAACGATCTATTTTTTTATAGTGATAAGAATACTGAAGATAAGTAGTTAAGATAAAAATAAGTATACAAAAACAAAGGTCACCTCGTCTCTAGGACACAAATTACTTATAGCCGCAATAGCCAATGGAACCAGCAAGAAACAGAAGCAAAACTAACTCAGAGTACAGCTGCCCAATGCCAGCTTTAGCAGTATCTATGCTATCCTGAAACTTTGACCAAGATGATCACTAGGTGTCTTATTAGTATTTCTATTGCTGTGAAGAGACACCATGACCATGGGCAACTTTTATAAAGGAAAACATTTCACTAGGGAATAGCTTATAGTTTCGGAAGTTTAGTCTATTGTCATCCTGGTGGGACACAGCAGCATGCACACAGACATGGCGCAAGAGGTGTTGGGAATCCTACATCTTGATCCTCAGGGACCAAGAAGTGAACTGAGGTTCAAGCACATAAGGCTAGGTCCTGAATGAATACGGTGGTGGGGTGAGGACAACTAGTTCTGTGAAGTTTGCTAGCTCAAACCAGATGAGAATCCCAGCAGAGAGAAGGGAAGTGGGAATGGAATCGCAGGCCTAGCTAAAAAGTTGTGGGAAACTAATACCTTTGGGGGGTAGAGGGAGTCAGTTTTCTTTAAGAGTTTTGTCGCTGGTAAATCAAAGGCAATGCATCCAAGAATATGCACGTAGTACACATTAGACTTGATGGGTGAAAAAAATAAAAAGGAAAAGGAGAAAAGGTTAGGTGGGTAGAAGGAGGGGTTGATCTGGATGGGTTGAGGAGGGGGTGAATATGATCTCTAATGCATTGAATGAAACTCTCAAGGAAAGAAAAAACAAAGCAAAAAACCCTAGGCTGTGAGCATATTGACGGAGAGCAAAAACTGAAGCTAAGGTTTAGAAATAAAGAAAAGTTTACTTCATGTGGACTTCTGCATGCAAGTTTTTTTCAATACTGATTTCTTCTCTAACCAATCTCATTTTAGCTCCGTCTATGATTTTTGCAAACTGCCACTTAGGAGTATTTGTTTCTGGAAGAGTTTAAAAAGCGAAAGGATGCTAAATGTTTAGCGGCTATAAAAAGTTGACTGCTCCCAGAATTGATGACTTCAGAGTTCTTACTACTTCTCCCCATATTCAAGCCATTAATAAATCATATTGATATTTTTTCTAAGATCTCTATGGATTTCACTCACTGTATTTCACTTCCGCTCATGTCCCTTCACATATCCTGGTGCCTGGTTGGATGTAACGTCTCACACCTATGTCATGACTTCTAATTCATTCTATATAACATCAAGGCAAACCTTTCCTCTATTTTTAATTAGACTGATGACTGACTGATTGATTGTGCGCATGTATATGTGTGTGGGCATACAGAAGTCAAAATGACAATTTGGAGGAGGAGCTGGTTCCTTTCTTCCACCATGTGGGTCCCAGGCTGTCAAAGTCACATCATCACAAATGCCTTTATATTTATCATGTATACAATATTCTTTCTGCGTGTATGCCTGAAGGCCAGAAGAGGGCACCAGACCTCATTACAGATGGTTGGGAGCCACCATGTGGTTGCTGGGAATTGAACTCAGGACCTCTGGAAGAGCAGGCAATGCTCTTAACCGCTGAGCCATCTCTCCAGCCCAATTACAAGTGCCTTTATGTGCTGAGTCATCCCGCAGGCCCTAAACAACCTTCACAGAATACCATCTAGCTATCTGACACCCTCACCACCTGCTCCATGTCCCATCAGAGCTCCCTTTCTTTCTCAGATAAACCCTTCAAGAGTTCCCTATTTTCTCAGATTAAAAACCAAGCGCCAAAATTTTCCACTTCATTATTCACATGGAAAAAAAAGGATTTATTTTTCCATGCCAAAGTTAGAATTTTTTTTATTTTCTGTACTTTATTCTCTGAAGCCACAATCCTTAGAGAACTTATTTTCCCAGAGATATAGCCATTAAAAGTGACTAATTTGCAAGGACCATGTACTTGCTATCAATTTATTTGGTCTATTCTTTCATGGCTCCCAAGTAGCTTTAATTAATGATTTATTGTTGTCCCTGGAAAACTAACACTTTGCTCTAATGAGAGTGCTGGACTCCTGAGATCGACAGGACGAGAATTCACACCCTGGGCGCAACCCTCTCTAGTGGCCAAAATCACCCGTTAAGAAATTCAATGCTCCTCCTTCCCGAGGATCAGTTCTACTGTCTACACTGAAGACTGCTCCTCTCCATGTCTGAAAGAACTGTCACTCTTTGAGAATAGTTTCAAGAGATGTGACCCACCTCAACCAAGAAAGGCATCTACCCATTTTCAGCCCGGTGGCGTGCGCACAAACAGTTATCTGGAGCCCAACCAAACCCGAGGACGTTACCTTCTTTCCTTCCCTGTTCATTTAAACTCGATTGTGTGACCTGTACCGCATCAGCAAAGCACAGAGTGCAGGCCTGCTGTTGGCCCCAAGGGCTCACCGCCTTTTATGAGGCTTAGCTTAACTAGGATCTGAGCATTTCAGTTCCACGGTAGGCTTTGTACCCTGCTTGTCTGTTCCCAGGAAAGTTAACCTGAGGTCAGGCAACTAGACAGGAGAGGAAGCTACCAGTCTGCTTAAAAGGCTTCCCATCAATCTTTTATACCCTGAGATTTTAAGGGGTTTGGCCCAGCAGGTCCAAGTTTTTGATGTTATTTCCTGTATCGTATTTGCCAGGACTGAGCAGGCTTCAGTCAGATCCAAGCTACTCCGTTTATTTCTGTTTATTCTGGTCTTTTACCTTTGTGTATTTTCAATGATTATTCTGATAATTTTAATTATGTTCGTGCACACACTGCCCTGTTGAGAACCTTGGCCTTAAATCTATTTATGCATCTGTGTCTACAGCATCTCATGGACTGCTTCACCCTTCCACCTTAAATACAGGTATGACAATGCTCATCAACCATGCTTGCCTTTGTTACCTATTGGGGTTTTACCAGATTAGAAACATTTGGGGGATTTCAAATAAGACAGTTGTATTTTCTGAGAGCCTGGAAGTAAGAAGTCAGCAGTATGTTTCACTGGGTTTAAAGTGCTGGTTTCTTTGGAAGTTCTGGAAAGAGCCCACTTCTCTGCTCTTTTCCCCAGCATCTAGAGTCTCTCTCATCTCCCGCTTTTGTGCTCTGAGGACACCTGTCTTCCATAGGCAAAGCCCCTTCCTCCATGCTGTGTACGAGAATCACATTTTTTTCCTGGGCTGTGGCCTGCACTCCTCACTCCCTCCGCATGAGATACTTGTGATATTTGAGGACCACAATACACTTCCCATCTCAAGATATTTAATAATCGCCACAAAAGCCCTTTGCCATTTAGAGCAACAGTGTTGTGGGTTCTGCGATAATTACAGCCTGAGGGTTTCAGGGAAACCATTACGAGTTATAATGTTGACACACTCATTGCCGCTCTTGCTAGATCCCCACTAAACTAGCGACAGTGACGCAATCCAAACCCCAACCTACGTCAGCCGGGCCCATTTTCCTATTCTCTGTAGTAAGGACTCCATTCCAAGTTCAAGTGCAGGGCCCCTTCCAGGATGTCAGCACACGCAACTTACATACCCACATAGGGGTGGCACTTTGCCCTCTCCAGCACCCTGCTGAGATGTGAACTCCTGGTATTTAAAATCATAAACGGCATGAATGAAACTAATGCAATCCAAACAGCTCATGAGTATATATAGATTATTCAGGAAGGAGTACTCAAAGGTTATATTCGAGGTCCTTCTTAACTGAGAAAGAAAACAGAATTGAGCTCGAAAAGATGTCATCTCGCAATTATTTCTGAAAGGCTCAACATGGCCAAAGAAGAGGATGAACTCAGTAGGTACTCTGAGTCCCTTCATAAAGGTGAAGACACCTCCTTGTCTAACTGCAGTCTTTGATTATCTACCACCTAGTTAGTCTTGTACTTTTGGGGTTAGATATACTAATACCAGATAAGCCTTAAAAAAGAAAAGAAAAAGACACTGAAAAATAAAACTTTTCAAATCTCTAAATAGCAGATTCTGGTTCTTTAAAATCTCAGGAAAGAATGTCTCAACACGAATTTAAGCGCACTGCCAAAGTTTCCAGATACATGAGGCAGGCACTCCTCCTCCCATGGTGGAGAGGGAACCTGCTCTCATCCTGTTGAGCCATCTCACAGGTGCTGGGGCAAAACACTTAACATCACCTGCCTTCCACATCCTGGGGAGAGCGAACTCCCAAAGCGCTACTCCCAGCGCAAAGCAATCTTGCAGCGCTCCTTATTTCTGACTTACATATGAAATTACTTCCGCTGGGAGGTATTTAAAATGACCAAGACAGTTCTTTGTTTTTAGGAGAAATCAGTCAAAATTGGGCCTCTGTAGCAATCATCATAGCTGAGTTAATATGACTGAGTTTTTCAAGTTGGTTTCATGACGGGCAGTAGCAAGTACAATATTAAAATCCGGATAACGAGACCAGTTCACTTATCTAACAATTGTCTGCTCCCAGCACACGATTAATTTAATTTTTATTCAAAGTTCCCATTAATTACAGCATGGTAGACAAGATCATAAAATAAACATCCTATTTCCTATTTTTTCCATGCTAGTCAGAATTTTAAGGTTAGTATATAGCATGGCTTTAAAATGAACTTTACCCTTTGTTGTGGTGACATTTTAAATTGAATAGCTTAGAGCAGAAACACAGATAAAAGCACTTTTTTAAAGGGGGGGAAGGTATATATCCTTGGAACCTCATTGGGCAGTAAAAAATGACAACAACTATAAAAACCACATTTAGCATGTTTTACATTGTGTTGGGTGGGGACAGATGATATGCAGTGAAAAATTTTTTACTCAATTTTAAGTTTTCACTTAACTACAAGAAGTTCATTATCAACACAAGTTGAACCACCTGATCTCCAAACCCAAGAAACAGTAACAGGATCAAAAACACCACAAGAAGTCAGCTTTATATATGAATCAATCCCACAGAAATCTGTCCTAACAGGATGAATATGGAATGCTCAGATCTATCTCATTGGTAATCTGGAAATTCTCACATAAATTCCTTTATAGAACCTAAGCAAAAGGTGTTGAGTCTGTGGGTGACTCGGAGCTGCTTGGTTGAAAGGTGCAAGATATCAAAGGAGTATTTGACCCTGGGCTCCCAACCTCACTTAGCTTCCCAGAGGCCTTTCATCATCTCTGAACACCTGGTGTCTTTTAGAGATGTTCAGCTGAAGGCGGGGTCACAAGAGAGGAAAGAAGGGCTCTTAGAACGTAGATAACCAGTGGTTTTCTGAAGAATTTTCAAAGCTCAGCTTTCGGAGAACAAAACCCAGGCAAACATGATGCTTTTAATACAACTGCCAGTGGAATTCAGGCAATGCGTTTCCAAGGTCATGCATTTCCCCCCTGAGTGAGCTCAGGTGCCCAGTTTGCCCTGCCTAACAGGAATACTCACAGCTGGTACCAGAGCCCGGGGACTGTTAAAAGGCTATTCTGATTCTCAAAATGTGTTCTCTTCTCTTATACATAATGGCAACTAAAACTGCTGGATCTCTTAGCAAAGCGTGATGAATTGTGGCCAGGAAGCAACATATCTTGAAAAAAGAGATGAGGATTTATCATTCTCTCCCTCTCTCCTAACTAGAACAATTAATTGGTAACATAACAAAGTCTCAGCAGTGAATGAAAAATCCCCTAAAGCAGATGCCATCCATGTCTTCAACTTCGATTGCAAGGGGTGTTCAAAGGATTCCTATGCTCTTGTTGTCTGTTGTATTGCCTTAAAAACTAGAAACTAGAGGTTCAACTTGCGATCATAAAGATAAACGAAAGGAATAAGAGGAATAATTCTCTTGACTACAAATTAAATCAAGAGTCACTCTGCAAGGGAGGAGCTTTGAAGCTGTAGCTTCAATCCAACAAGCACACAGCCAGGCAGCTTGAACAGCCTAGGGCTGCTCTAGAATTTGTAACAGAAAGCAAACTATTGCCCTCAGGGTTGGAGAGACTAGGAGAGGTGCCAACTTACTTTGTGGAGATGGCCACAGGAACGCCACTGCACTGTGTAGCTCTCAGGGCTTTGTAAAGCTTAGCTTCGTCAAGCAGCCCTGGAAACATCCAAGAAACGAGGCAGTCTTCTCGCAGAGCAAAAGGAGAGGAGCCATTTTGAAATGCTCCAGAGAAGACAACGCTCCTTAATAAGGATGAGTCTCAGGAGAAACTACTTAACCAGAATCCATCTGATGAGCACGGGACACAGGGCAAACTTTTTCCAGCTGGCCTTCTAAGTGGGAGAAGGGCAATGCCAAACCCAGCCCCTCAAACCTTCCTGCTCCCCCTAAAGGGGGATAAACCCATAAAACGCATGTAACAATCACAACTTAGAGGCACAGACTCTAAAGAGAGCTGATCGCAGGTGTGTGGGACAAATCCCTAGTTACTGCATCTCACAACCACATAACTGCCTGCCCACAACAATTCTTTTCTCCGGTAAATCAAAGCTGGCTATGACAACAACTACACAAAGTATCGCTCTATTTTGCTTTCTTTTGCTGTCATAAAACCTGACAAAGAGCCAACCTGAGGAGAAAAGGGTTTCTTTGACTTACACTTCCATGTCGTAGTCCATCAGGGAGGGAAGTCACAGCAGGCGCTCAAACAGGAGCCTGGAGGCAGGAACTGAAGCAGAAGCCATGAAGAAACACCACTACTGGTTTCCTTCCCATGACTCCCTCAGCATGCGTTGATATATATATATATATATCTCCTAGGACCCCCCTGCCCAGGAGTAGCACTGCCCACAGTGGACTGGGCCCTCCCACATCAATCACTGATCAAGAAAATGCACTACAGGCTTGCCCACAGGCCAATCTAATGGGGGGGGGGGGGAAGCAAAGAAAAAAAAAACATACTCATTATAAAATGAATGAAGAATACATTTGGTGGATTTAACCTCTTGGACATGACTAATGAGACGCTCTGAGCTTCATGAGCTCCAAAATGAAAAAGAAAAGAGGAAAGGCTAAAAAGGGAAAAAGGAAACCTGAACCATAATTCCCAGGATTGAACAACCACTACGCAGGTCTATGTAATAATAAAAACACTAGAGAAAGAAGCAGACACGGTATTTTAGTCATGACAGAGAAATTCCCCCGAATATCAGACACTGAATTCTAGACTCAGGGATCTCAGGAAACATCAAGCAGTATAAATACAGCCAGATCCCAACAACAAATAGGCAACCACAATAAAATCCTCAATAGCCTTGGTTGTATTATTTTCAAACTATGGGAAGACAAAATAAAGAAATACTTTCCAAAAGAAAGTTGAGTTCAAGGCAAACCTGAGCTACCACCCAGCTAGACACTGAGCTGTGAGGCCAGCCTACGCTAAGTGAAATCCTTCCTGTCTCTACACCTTCTCTTCTCAAATCCCATTTCACCTTCTACAGAATGGAACAAAGTTGAGAGCTGCATCTAAATTCTTTTGAACATCCTGTAACCACAGAATCAGTATAGCAGCGAAAGATATGGACTAGTGGCTAACAACACTTGCTGCTCTTTCAGAGAATTCAGTTCCCAGCACAGGCATGGTGGCTCATAACCACCTATAACTGCAGTTCTAGAGGATCTGGTGCCCTCTTCTGGCTGCCTTCAGGTAAATCAGATTTGTTCGGCAAGATCCTTCATCTTCCAAGCCCTCTTTAATGCTTATTCCAGACGAGACCATTTTCTTTAATGCTCTTATAACATATTTGGGACAGGGAAAAGAGGTTTGTTTTCAATTATGTTTACTTACAATTAATTCATTTTAATCCTAAAAGTAAACCTCGGGAGAATATGCAGTTCATGTTAGACCTCCCCTAATTTCCTGTGACTCTGATCTGCTCCCTCTATTAACACCCAGAAGAGACCAATGCTGCATATTTGAAGTCTGCACCACCGCAACATTTTTCTTCCTCTTTTACTAATGTGTATCTCTGCTTTTGAGAGTCAGGCATGCTAGAGATTACCTCTCCATTCATTTTATAATGTGTAGATATTGTGTATATTCCATTCACATGTCCTACTGAAATCCTATGGTTTCCTATAACTCAAACATTTTGCCTTATTCCTAAACAGAAGCCAAATCTCACCTGAGATCTCACCAACGTGTAAAACAAGTAACATCATTTTAAAAAAAAAAAAAAAAACCCTTAGGTTTTTGATGTCTTATAACTCTCATCAAAGAACAATAAAATACTCATTTCTAATTCAAGAAAACTTACAAGGTAACCTAGCAGAAAAGCCCATTGTTCATCTCCTCCTCATCAAACACTCGAAACAGCAAATAAGAGGGTGCATTCTGAGGTGGAAAGCATTAGAATTCAGCAGGCAAGAGAGGCAATCCTGTTAGACAAGCAGTACAGTTGAGTGGAAGGAGCACACAAGCCACCTTCAGGCCAGCACTGGGCTGGGGGGCTCCCCCATGAGAGGGAAAATGATGAACAAGAGTTCCAATAGGCCACAACACTGAGGACCCGAGCAATTATGGTGAAAGGACAGAGCCACAGTCATCACAGATTTGGAGGCCTGGAAAGAGAGATGCCAGAGTCTAAACCGTTGTAGCCTTACTCCAGAGAAGTTTACAGCACCCTATTATACATTTTATAAATAATTATGATACAATGATAGTGATGTGTCCTGTGAAAAGGGATGTCACATGGTACCAACTGCATGTCAAAATACCTTCAAGGGAAGACTGGAGCCAAGAAGAGTCAGGGCCACACCTTGACCAGATCTGCTTATTCCGATTCACCTCTGGCCCTCTATTAAGACCTAAACCTTATATAAGGACTCCCAAAATGAACTTGACCCACAAATCCTCTTCGTTTCTCTTCTGAATGTGGAAACATTGAATAAATCTCTTTTTTCTTCTTTTCACAATAATTTCTTTCTCCAATTGGCTAACTGAGGGTGATTAATTGCCCAGCCTGCCCAAGCTCTACCCCAGTTGTTTGTTCGTTTGTTTGTTTCAGGTTTATTTTTGTTTTGTGTTTTTCCCTTTGACATTTGTTCTGTAGTATTCTGAGAAGGGAGACTTGGAGTGCAGTTATCCTAATAGATGGTATAACATACCTTAAGTTGGCAACTTGTCATGTGATGTCTGAGTTCACTAAGACGGTGACTCTGGAAGCAGGGTTATAGTTCCCAATCCCCAGTTTCAGATCCATGCATGTTTATCTCAACATGTTCTCCATGTCCCCATGGATGGAGATGGTCTGCCTGACCCCAAACCTATTATAAGGATAGAGAGCAAAGTACTCTAAGAGTAAAAGTCCTCTGGCTTTGAAAACAGCTATTTATGTCTATTGTTTATGTCATTACATAAGAGCACCTACTACCTACTTGGATAGTGACACGTCAAAACTTCTGTAGTAAGGACTTTGCAATCATAAATTCCTTATGTTCATGTTTATCACGCAAACTTTTTCTTTCCCCTTTAATTATAAAGGATCGCTTTGCTGAATATATTAATCTGGGTTGGCAGTTATTATCTCTCAAAACTTGAAATGCATTGTTTCATGATTTTCTGCCTTCTCGTCTCTGCTGAGATATCTACGTTGTCTTTTAATCAGACTGAATTATGTGACTTAGTGTTTTCTCTCTTATGGGTTACAATATACTTTTATAATTCTGTTTATTCAATGTTTCAACCCTACTATGATGTGAGGAGGTAATTTTTTGGTCTCACCTGGCATTCTAAATCTCTTTTGTTTCTTCGTGGCCATCCTCCTATGGAAGATACTCAAACAGTCTTATACAGATGAGAGAGAAATATATCCACAGGGACACAAGAAAGAATAAACTGTGCTAGAACAACAGATAAACACATGACAATAAGGAAAGTAGTGTTAGAGAAAAACAAAAGGACAAGAATGAACATAAACAGCAAAGCCACAAAATACTACAAATCAACACAGAAATTAATGAAATAAAAATATAAAAGAAAATACAAAAATATGCGAGTTAGTTCTTCAAAAAGGTATATAAGATTGATAAACTTTTTCAGCTAAACTGACCAAAAGAAAGACATGATGCAAATTAATAAAATTAGAGGTAAGGAAAAATATGATAACAAATGAAAATTCAAAGCATTATCACGGTATATATTGAGAATCTACATTGTAATAAATAAGGAAATCTTTAAAAATGGATAAATTTCTAGACAAATATGATATGTCTACAGGTATTTATTGGTTTTTTTTCTTGTTTTCTTAGGAGGGAGGGTGTGGGTATAGCATACGGGATGTATGTGGGTGCATTTACCCAGACATGAGTGTGTGGAGGTCAGAGGTCAATGTCAAGTGTCTTCCTCTATCAGTCTTAACATTACTGTTTTAAGATAATGATGTGGGATTTCCCTCTGTATGCTGTAATTGCCATTAATGAATAAATAAATTGCTTTGGACCTATAGCAGGGCAGAATTTAGCTAGACGGGGAAAACTAAACTAAATGCTGGGAGAAAGAAAGGTGGAGTGAGAGAGAAGCCATGTAGCCCCGCTAGAGAAAGATGCTGGGACTTTAGCCACTAATCCACAGCCATGTGGCCATACACACATTACTAGAAATGGGTTAAATTAAGATGTAAAAGTTAGCCAATAAGAAGCTAGAGCTACTGAGCCAAGCAGTGTTTTAAATAATATAGTTTCTGTGTGATTATTTCGGGGCTGAACTAACTAGAGGCCTCATAGCAACAAGATAAGATCTCTAACCAAACCTGTAGCTTACCATTTTAATTAGACTGGCCAATCAGCAAGTCTCTTGGATCAGCTTGACTCTAAGAAGACCCCCACCCAACCCCATGTTGGGTTACAGATACATACTGCTAGGCCCAGCTTTTACATAGGTGCTAAGGATTTGAACTTAGTACTTCTTCTTCTAAGTCATCTACTCAGCTCCCACATAAATGCGTGTACATAAATGACTTAAATAGGTCTGTAATGAAGTTGAAACAGTAATACAGTGTCTCCAAACTATTACAAACCGAGGTCCAAATGAAATCATTATTTAAATCTATCAAACTTTTAAGAAACCAACACAAAAATAGAAAGGGAAGGAATACTGCTAACTCATTTGATGAAGCCAGTATTAATTGTTGCGTCACTAAAACCAGACAAGGACACAAGAAACAGAAATCACGGGCTAATTTTGTTGTTGCATATGGGTTAAAAAGTTCTCAATAAAATACTTGCAAACTAAATTCAAGAACACATCTAAAAGATTCTTCTCCATATCAAGTTAGCCTCATTCCAGAGATACAAGAACAACCCAACAAGCACAAATCAATAACACAATCAATTATATAAACTAAAAGGACAGAGAGTATGTGACTGCTTCAATAGATGCAGAAAAGAATTATTTACAAAATCTATCACCCTTTCATTATGAAATCCTTTAGGGAAAAAAAACCTACTAATCAAAGGAACATAGCTCAACATCAGCTATTAGTGACAAACCTATAGCTCGCATTATATTAAATGGAGGAAAACTCAAAGCCTTTTCACCTAAATCGGTAAGGAAAAAAAAAACTGCTCTTCTTCTTCTCTTATTAAATGCAATACTTGAAATATTAGCTAGGATGGTAAGAAAAAAAAAACAAGGGAGACTCAGTGAGGGCTGGAGAGATGGCTCAGTGGTTAAGAGCATTGCCTGCTCTTCCAAAGGTCCTGAGTTCAATTCCCAGCAACCACATGGTGGCTCACAACCATCTGTAATGAGATCTGGTGCCCTCTTCTGGCCTGCAGGCACACACACAGACAGGATATTGTATACATAATAAATAAATAAATATTTACCAAAAAAAAAAAAAGCCGGGTGGTGGTGGCGCATGCCTTTAATCCCAGCACTCGGGAGGCAGAGGCAGGCGGATCTCTGTGAGTTCCAGACCAGCCTGGTCTACAGAGCTAGTTCCAGGATAGGCTCCAAAGCTACAGAGAAACCCTGTCTCAAAAAAACAAAAAAAAGGGGGGGGGGAATTAAAGAAAAAAGGAAGGCAAAGTATCTTTATTTGTAGATCATATTAGATAATTTTACAATATTACTGGAGACAAACTAACCCGAAAATTTCTTACATTCCAGCAACAAGTACAATGAGAAAGAAATTAGAAAAGCAATACAGTTCACAACTGTCTTGAAAGACCCTACAGACCCCATCCTCAAAACCCGCAGCTAGCATGCTCCTGGGGGAACGTCCTGTTTGCTTTAAAAAATTCTCCGGATCAGCAGCCAGCCTGCTCTCGTAAGAACATCCCACGTGCTTGAGAGAGCAGGATGTCTATGAGATAGGAAGACTGCAGGGCAGGATGTCAATAAGATAGGACATCAACAAAGCAGGTTGACTGCAAAACAGGATATCTATGAGATAGGAACAGTCATGCCCCCCACCTCATTCCAATAACCACGCTTTTGCTTCTGTAAACTTGCTTTTTGCTCTTCCCTATAAAAAGCCCGCTCTCCAGTTGGTAGGTACGCAAGTCCTTCGAAAGACTTTGCTGCCCACAGGTACCTGTGTTTACTCAATAAACCTCTTGCTAATTGCATCCTGTGGTCTGGACTCGGAGTGTCCTGGTTCTGGGGACTTCATTGGAGGAAAAGGTCCTCTCTGAGGGTCTTTCAGTCTCACAAAAAAAAAAAAAACTTTTGGAGTAGACTTAACCAGAGCTGCAAAAGATCTCTACAGTAAAAACTTTAACACATCAAAGAAAGAAATTAAAGAAGGAACTAGAAGATGCTTATGGGTTATAATAAACAATATTGTGAGAATGGCTATCTACCACAACAGTCTGAGAGTCAATGCAATCCCTATCAAAATTCAAAAGTCACTGTTGATAAAATAATATTTAAATTCACAGAGAAGCACAAAAGATGGTAGATAGTTCAATCTCCAACAAAAAAAAATGTTGGAGGTGTCATATCCCTAATGTAAAGACACACTGTAAGCCCACAGTGACTAGACAGCATGGAATGACACAAAAGAAAGAATGAAAGGCAGACAGACAGACAGACAGATCAACAGAATAGAAGGGGAACCCCAGATGCATACTCCTATAGCTTCAACCACATGGTTTTTTTTTTAACAAATATGTCAAAAAATATACTTAGGGAAAAGACATCCTCTTCAACAAATGGTGTTAGGAAAATGGACATCCACATGTAGAAGAACGAGGCTAGATCCCTATCTCTGACCCTGTACAAAAATCAACTGAGATCATACATAAACCTAAAACTCTGGAAGTATTAGAGGAAAACAAGGCAAATTACTTCAAGATGCAGGCATAGGCCTAGGCAGGAGTTCTGTGGAATGGCCTGGGAAATAATAGGAAGAATTAGCAAATGAGTCTGCATAAAGTTCAGAAGGATCTGCCCAGCAAAAGAACCAACCAGCATAAGCAAACTTTCCCACAGAATGGGAGAAAACTCCCACTAACTATCCTTCTAAAAGAAGATTAACATCAAGAATATATAAAGATTTCAAAAGACTAAATATCAAAAATATCAAACAACATAATAAATTACTTAATGAAATGGACAGTTCTCTATAATGAAGTACAGATGGCCAATAAACACATGGACAAATGCTTAATATTCTTAGTCATCAGAGAAATAGAACTTAAAACTACCCTAGTCTGAACGGCTGTTGTTAAGAAAGCAAACTAATGCTAGAAATGGCATAGGAGGAAAGAAATCCCTATACACTGTTGATGTATACTTACCAATGTATAAGAAACTAAACCCTAATACTGTGTTTCATCCAATTAGTATGAAAGCTCCTCAAGAAATAAATCCACATTATAGCTCGACTATACCACTTCTGGGAATATACTAGGTTGTCTCTTGATTAGCATGCCATAGAAATACCTGCATATCCAAATTTACTGTCTCATTATTCCAATAGCTAAGTTATATAATCAACTCAATTATCTTAACAGATGAATTACGAAACAAATGCATGATAATATACACAAGGAGTTTTGTTCAATTATGAAGAAGGATAAAATTGTGCAATCTTCTAGAAAATGGATGCAACTTGTTAAGCAAAGTAAGTCAGATTCAGGAATTCTTCATGTTTCCTCTTATCTGTGGATTCTAGAAATAAACACACACACACACACACACACACATATATATATATATCACACACACACACACATATATGTGTGTGTGTGTGTGTGTGTGTGTGTAACTCTGTGTTGAATCATAAAAAACACTTACTTACATATATACACTCTGTGTGTGTGATTCTGTATATAATTCTATGCTGAATCATAAACACTTAATATACTCTGTGTGTGTAATTCTGTATGTAATTCCATGTTGAATCATAAACACATATATACACTCGTGTGTGTGTGTGTGTGTGTGTGTGTGTGTGTGTGTGTGTGTTGTATATAATCTAAAGCGAAAAGAAAATGGAAGGAAGGTGACTAGTGGGAGGGAAAAAGAGGAAAAAGGTCCTAGGGAGAAGGGATAGGAGTGAGGTAAATATGGCCAACACACACATTTAAAATAAATTTTCTTTGTGAAACCCAAAACTATGTATAGTAAATATATGCTAATAAAATACTTGAAATGAATAAAGGCATTTGCCTGACTTTCAGAAGAGCTCATTTTAATACATTGATTTTTTAATTTTCCAGGAAATACATGCGCTCAAGTAGAGAGCCAGCCAAGCTTTACCTCCAGATACTGCTTCTGTCTCCAGTTTGGAAATGGAAACACACCCTGCATAAATGATCTTTCTCTCATCTGTAATTCAGAAGCCCTATCCCTGGAGAGGTGTTCTAAATTCATGCTCAGCATTCCAAAGACACATACGAGATTAGTGAGAAGCAGAATGATCTGGAAGGCAGCTGAGTGTCCCCCAGGATCAGGGCTATTCCATTTGCAGCCATATCACACGCCCACACATTTGCTCTTCAACGGTGGAGCAGAATCAATGGGAATCATGAAAATTGGCCATTTCCCTCAACTCTTCCACTGTGATCTGCCCCAGCGTTGCAGATTCTGCTACTAGATCTGACCTCAGACGGAGGCCTGAGCACTCCGTGTAGAATTCATCCCATAAACTCAAATGCTATAGGACCAACTTTCATATCACTTAGCTGAGTAAAGATGAACAAAAGTTGTGAGCTTTTGTTGTAGTGACGTGATGCAAGAGACTACAACAGGGGTTCTTTCTACGTTACCCCCTTTCCTTGAGGCATGGTCCTGTGTCTCTGCACAGCCCAGAACATGGATAGTAAGAGTTCAGGGGGAAAAAAATCCTCTCTCAAATAATACTAGCCATTGTTGTAGCTCCTAGGATGTAGTAATAAGGGCGGCGGGGCTGCGTCCCCAGCACCCTGGCTGCCCACATGGCTAGCTTATGCTCCGAAATAACAACACACAAACTGTATTCATTTAAACACTGCTTGGCCCTTTAGCTCTAGCCCTTACAGGCTAATTCTCACATCCCGATCAACCCATCTCTAATAATCTGTGAGCACTGGTCTTACTGGGAAAGGTTCAGCATGTCTAACCTGGCAGCTTGCTTCATCGCGTGCGTCTGCCAGGGAGAGCGGAGCATGGCATCTCTCTGAGGCGTCTGCTCCTGAGAGGAGAGCTGTAGAGTCTGAGCTCACTTCCTCTTCCTCCCAGCATTCTGTTCTGTTTACTCCTCCCACCTATCTTCTAACCAATGAGGGCCAAGCAGTTTCTTTTTATTTAACCAATGACCTTCCTCCATCACTAGGAGACTAGCCATCTTCCTACAGGACTTCAACCTTACTCAAAATGCCGCCTCTCTTCTCCATGTGGACAGAAACGTCCTCTTTTCTATACTGGTTTGGGAACCTGAAAAGATGACCTCTCCCTGAGGACTATCTCATTTCTCCCTCTTTCCAGCTCTTCAGTAGACTTGTATGTCTGCTGAAATACCAGAACGGAGGATTATGAGTGTGTGCCCTCAATCTGCGCCAGGAAGGGACTTAGTCCCTGAAGCCACTCCTCTCTCTGCAGAATTGCTCTGGACTCTTCTGTGCTCCAGCTGCAGGATCTTTGATATGGTCTAGATATTGGCCAACTTAAGCAAAATATAAATAAAAAATGAGGAACTGAAGATATCGATCACTTGGTAGAGCATTTGCTTAGTAGGCATGAAGCCTGGGTTTTGATCCCTAGTACTGCATCACCTGGGTATGGTGGTGCATGCCTGTAATCCCAGCACTCAGAAGGTAGAGGGAAGAAAATCAGAAGATGAAGGTCATCCTTGACAACATAAGAAGCTCAAGGCCAGCCAGGGCTAAAAGACTCTTTTCCAAAAAATAAATACAGTAAAATGCTAACATGACTCACAAATTCTGCAGGCTTTGGCACATAACCGGAGTCTTACCAAGTGCTTAGTATATGCCAGACTGCTTTTAGGATTTCTTCTTCTAGAAGGAACTTTTGAAAAGTCAAACTATTTAGAATTTTTAGCTATGATGCGTTTGACATAACAGTGTTCAGAATAAGATTGAATTGCCATTGGAAACAAGTTGCCCTAAAACAAGCCTGTTTCAGAGTGATTTCATTCTGATAGAACGTCCAGCATAGGAGGTACTTCAGATGTGCTACGCTGAGCACAGGAGAGGCCACTGCAGATGTGCTACACTGAGCACAGGAGGGGCCACTGCAGATGTGCTACATGAAGCACAGGAGGGGTCACTGCAGATGTGCTACACCAAGCACAGGAGGGGTCACTGCAGATGTGCTACACCAAGCACAGGAGGGGCCACTGCAGATGTGCTACACCAAGCACAGGAGGAGTCACTGCAGATGTGCTATGCTGAGCACAGGAGGGGCCACTGCAGATGTGCTACACCAAGCACAGGAGGGGTCACTGCAGATGTGCTACACCAAGCACAGGAGGGGCCACTGCAGATGTGCTACACCAAGCACAGGAGGGGTCACTGCAGATGTGCTATGCTGAGCACAGGAGGGGGCACTGCAGATGCACTATGCTGAGCACAGGAGAGGCCACAGCAGATGCGCTATGCTGAGTATCTGGAGTTTCCAGGCTACAGTACCCTGACACTACTTTCTTGCTACTAAGTACCAGGGGTTACTGGGATGCAGAAATGCAGAAGGTTGATAGCACAGAGAGGCAGAAGTCCAGTGGTGCCTGCAGGATACTGGCTTGCTGCATTAGTCAGCATCAACTTCTCAACCACTCAACCTTAAAGAGCTTTGATGAGCAGCTATGCAGAATGACCTCACACACGTAACTGTGTGGGTTCAGTGAGAGGGAAGAAATGTATTCTTCAGAAAGTCCCTTGTGGAATCCAAGAAGATATTATTGTAGCCTGGAAATGCGTAGACAATGGACTTAAGTGTTCTCCTCCCTACATGTTAATGCTATTGAATAATTTTATTGATAATCAGGCTGACAGGTTAAGCCACAGCTGTTTCATTGTGAGAAACAACAGGAGAAGATTCTTTGATTCAATTTGCACTTGAAGAGTAGCGACACCCTGTTATTGTGCTTCTCAATAGGGACTTCGGAAAGTTCAGTGAAAGCTCAAAAGCTAAACGTCTGTTTCACTTGATTTAGCAGGAGCAGCAGACAAGGGTTATGGCTCCAACTGTAGAATATGGCATTTTGTCATCAAGCATCTACTGAAAGTGACCAGTCACATCCCAACAGCCTCACAATACTATGAGGGAAAAGGAATGAGTGGTGGGGAGAACTGGGCTTTTACAAGAGTGTAGACATGTGCGGAAGCCAGAAGTCAACGCTGTGTCTTCTGCATTTGCTATACACCTTACTTTTTAAGACAAGGTATCAATGAACCTGGAGCTCACCAGGTGGCCAGACAGGCTGGCCTGTAAGCTCAAGGGATCCTCCTAACTCCGATAGTCCAGATCTGAAGTTACAGTCTAATCCCTCTGTATCTAGCGTTTTATATGGGCACTGGGTTTCTGAACTATTATTTCCAGGCTTATGCAGCAACTACTTTATCCACTGAACTATATATACAACTTCAGAGGCCATTTTATAGTCATATTGTACCTGCAGAATTCTAGAAAATGAGAGATGCTAGGAGCTACCACTTAATGACAGAATATTGCCTAATACATAACCTTGTCCTGAGTTTAATTCCAAACAATACAAAAATCGAAACAAAGGTACAAGCAAAGCCCTTCCACGCATTGCATGGCTTCCTAACCTGCAGAGATTTTGAAGAGGCCCCTCTCTTGAGTCCCATTTTGCAGGCATTGTGAAATCTTAGAGATAGATGTGTCTGCACCATTGAGGAGTTGAGGGGTAACTGCCCTCTGTCTATAGGATTCACACTGGTATCCAGGACATTCTGCAGCCCACACAGAGATGAACTAGGAACTTCCCTGGCTTATCATCACTCCAATTTTCCAATTCAGAGGAGGTTTGTTTACCTTCTCCAAAGCTCTATGAATTTACGTGCTGGCTGCCAGATGGTGTCTCCTTCTATAGGAGACATACAAGTGCCCCATTAAAGTCTCAGCTCTGTCTGCCTTCCCAGTACAAACCAAGAGGAAAACGGGCCACTATTCTGGAAGGAGTCACTTTCTTTGACTATGATCAAAAGAAGCAGAGTTGCTATTCCACACAGGACAGGTATATAACATCCAGGTGATCCACTGTGCTGTTTCCTAGTCCTCTTCTTCCAGTGTTGACAGTAAACAGACAAACTGAGGAACTATGGCCAGAAAATGCCAGGCTATACAGGGTTTCTGACTTCTAATGGATAAAGATCTGTATTGCCCAACCAGGGAATTCAGATAGACCAGTGTAAGCCCTTGTCAAGAATGGGAAGCAAGCCAGATGTAAGTGTTTCCTTGCATAAGGGCATCTTGGCAGTTGGAAGCCACGGAATACCATGAAGTCACAGCATGCAACAAACCTCACACAAGAGATTTAGCAGGGAGAAAAACAGCATGGCAGCCATCTCTGAGTGAGAGAGAGATAGCAAAGAGACATACAGAGGGGACAGTTCTATAGGGTTTTGGGAGCATGTGCAGTGAACTTGGTTGGAATGTATGGTACAATAAGAAACACTGTTTGGCCATTGACACTGAGTGGAGGTGGAGGAGTGACAGGGATTTCTCAGAGCTTGGGGTCAAGTCAGGGTTGGGTTGTTCATTCCTTGGCCCTGGTCTTGGGGCCAAGTCAGAGGTCAGAGACAGGGTGTTTTTCCCCCTGGTCCTTTGACCTTGCAGTATAAATATGTGCTCCCCAAATCTAGCTGAGAAATGGGAGGTATATTCATCTCACTAGCTCCTTTCTCATTCCTCCCAGGCAAAGAGAAACTCTGGAATCAGAAAGAAGCTGTTCCCACATGGGCTGAACTTGTTTGTGAAGCAAGCAGAGGCTGTTGTATGACAATACTTTCCATATAGAGATGCTCAGCCCATGTCTACTCATCCCAGACGGAGCCTGAAGGGACTCTTTCCACCTCGGAAATGTGGCTCTGGCAGGCTTTGCCCTTCTCCCCATTCCCTCTACCTTGCTAAAAGTCATTAGATTCCATTCCTAAACCTGACCACCCAGGTCTATTCCCTTATTTGGCCACTTCCTCCTCCTGAGGCTGACTAACAAGGTCCAGTAGTCAAAGTATTAAAAGTCCAGCAATCAGAAGCCGCCTTTGACTCACCTAATTAATATGCCCAATTAAAATGAAACATCTCCTCCTAACACAGGGTTTCCCATTTTACGGTTACAAGTTATCAGTTTCCTATGGGCCATGTTATGTCGTCTCTCAATCTAGAGACAGCCCTTTGTCCCACCTGAGAAAATATCCCTGTCCCCTCTCCCTTGTTTCCTTCCCCTTCTCCCTCATCCTCTGCCTCCTGTCTTCATCTCTTATTCCCTACCTTTCACACCTCTGGGACAAATAAATCTCCTTTGTGCTGAGAACTCAGACTTGGGAGTCCTAAGCCAAGACCAATCACTTCAGAGCTCATGACAGACCAATGTATGAATATCACCAAAGTCCTCCTTGGTAAACTGACTATTACTGAGGTCACTTACAGGATTATGGTTACTTATAGGAGCAGAAATTTCTCAAAGACAGCTGCATCACCAAATCCCACCCCAGCATGGGTGACAGCTCAAAAATTTGGGAACCTGAAGCACACTGCATAGCCTACAGACAGCTCAATAGGTTGGAAAACATCCCTTCCACATGTCCTAGTGTAAACCTTTTCCAGGCATCTTGGCTTGTTTTTGCTTTTTAAGGCAGTGCTCTGGTCTCAGGGTCTTCTGTGCACCTTTTCTCCTTTGAGAGTCTTCTTTGTAGCTCAGCTTTCCTGAATCTTCTTGGCAGCCCAGCTTCTATTGCTTACACTGGCAGGCAGTGGCCAAGTGAGTCTGGTTGGTTTCAGGGACTTCCTGTATCAAGGCTTCAGGGAAGACCATGGAAGAATTGGTAGAAGACTGGAAGAGCCAGAATACCAAGAATATTTGCCGAGAACAGGTCTCTCCTTAAAATGGCTGTGTGATCAAGGCCAGAAAATGGTGCTATCCACAGACATGTTAACATGGTGTGGGAAATGTTTGTGGTGTCCCTCTACCAGGTAAAGAACTACAGGAAACTACTAAAAGCTGAAAGAGGGATAATTATCCTCTCCAAGTCTGATACAGAGTGATCAGCCTCGAAACCATACATACAACAAAGACAGACACAGAAGACTACATATATACACATATACATAAGCAAACATGAAATAATAATAATAAAAGAAGAGACTATCTGCTGAAGTGTAGATGAACATCGGAAAAATTCAAGAGAAGGTAACTGGGAAGGTTGGAGAGAGAAAGCAGGGAGAAGGAGATGCCATTATTCGATGAAAATTATCAATGAGATTTTCATGCCTCTTATACAGACTACTAATTGAGTCAACTTCAAAATAAGAAGTATTTTTAAGTTTTCTAAGCTATGAATCCAAAATCTCTTATCATAACCATAAGACATTTTAAAATCAAAGCAGACCTCAAAGGCACAGGAAGTCATCGTGTTGTACAGCCCTATTCTTGCTTTAAGGAATAGAATTACTATATCATTGATCTATTCAGGCTGCTTTTTAAAAATGTCATAAACTTGTTAACTTATAAACAATATGGGTTTATTTTCCAGTTCTGCAGGCTGGCAGTTTTCTTACCAAGGTACCATCAAATTGAGCACAGTAAGGACCACTTCCTGACCAGACAGTACTTTCTCACTTTATCACGTAGGGTGCCTTTCAGAAGACACCAATCCCCTTTTGAAAGGGCCACATCCCTAAGACCTAGAAGCCTCCAGATACCAGCACACTGGCAGCTGGATTTTAATACACAATTATTCAGAGCACAGCAGTCACCAGGGCATTCCCAATCTGAAGGAAGAATCGATAATTCTCTTCACAATGCTGCCCAGCCTGAGACACCTCCACGACTACTGATGTCCACATGGCTTATGAAAGCCAGGAAATGATGGGTCTTGTTCTCTTTGGTTATCATCTTAGTCCAGTTTCTTAGTTTCATGACAAGTATTCTTCCTCTTAGGAAATGCAAACATTCTAGTCATTTCAACTACTTTAATTTCACTAATAACCAGAAATCCAGATCCTGAAAGAAATGTTTAAAATAAGAAGCTGTCATTTTTTTCCCAGAGAAAAGTATATGCAAATTCAAATTCACAGACACACAGATTGTGTAGGTGATCATATGCTGTACACTGGATAGAACGTTACATTTGTTTGCTTCTTGTACAGTTTCACTTGTCAATCAACTGGAGCCTTTGTGTAATGAGTATGCATATGTGATTAGAAAATAATGAGGCAGATTCCATAAAACATATGCACACGAGAAGGAACATATGTACACACACACACACACACACACATATATATATATATGCACACACATTAGCTCACATCCAAATTTTACATTTGTTTATTACCAAAAATGGCACAAGAAATGTAGTCTAAATTATTCTCCACTCCCAGCTCCTGTCACTCGTTATATCTAGCAATGGGAAAATATACCATCAATTGCTGAGATGTAAGAAAATCGTAGTCCTCTTAGTGCCACATTGTTACACCTTTGAGATCTCTTGCATTTCTAGAAGTAATTAGAAAAGAAAAAATTAGTGCTGGAATGTCACAGAATTGGTTTGGTAAACACTGGAGAAATACCCAACTGGTAACAATAGAGATTCGGCAAAAGTGCCAATCAGTAACTAATTAATTGGTCCCGAGAAAAGTCTTAGGAGTTCATAAGACTCCTATGTCATAATTTCTATATGCTGCAAGAGTTACTTTGCCTGGAAAAACAATCCACCTACAACAAAGGAGTATGTCAGACCAGAGCTCAAAAGCCCAGTTCTACAAATAGCCAGCTCAAGAAACAGCCTCAGTAGTAAAGGAGTGGCCAGAAATGCCTTGCATACTCAACTTTAAATTCTAGAGATGCGCTGGGCAAGAGCAGTGAAGCACTCCTGTGATCCCAGCACCTGGGAGAAGGTAAAGGGAGATGGTCCCACATCTGACGTCAGCGCCAGCTACATAGTAGTCTGAGGTCAATCAGGATTATCTTTATAAATGAATGAATGAATAAATAATAAAAATTAAAATTAAAAATTAAATAAATTTTAAAAATTAAAAAAAGAAAACAAGCCAGGCAGTGGTGGTGCATACCTTTAATCCCAGCACTTGGGAGGCAGAGGCAGGTGGATCTCTGTGAGTTTGAGGCTAGCCTGGTCTACAAGAGCTAGTTCCAGAACAGCTAGAGTTAGACAGAGAAACTCTGTCTTGAAAAAATAAATAAATAAATAAATAAATAAATAAATAAATAAATGCCCAGAACAATGATGGAAGAGGTAGATAAGTTGGTTAGGACACAACTGGGAGAGGACACAGCCACGTAAGGAGAACACTGGTTAGAACACTGTAGGAGCCAGCTCCTACAAGGTCAGCTAGGGTTCCTGGATAGGGGATCCTCGAGGCCAAAGGAAAGTCAGAAGAAACAGAAGACAGGATAGAATCGGGAGGTCTGTCTGGACATGCCGAAGCAGCCAAACAGCCCAGAGTTTGTTTCAGAACTTGCTTATATACAAAAGTAGAACAAAGCACAGCACAGATGGTCAGTCGGTATCTAACCACAAAACCATTCCTGTCCTTGAGTGAGCAGCCTCCTCTCCAACACATGCTTGCTGCTCGGGAGCAGTCTTACTTCCTATCTTGATGTTCCTGAGGTTTGTCAGCAGTATACTGTCTACTACATAGAGTGTTCTTTTCTCACAGGCTAAATCAGAAGTCTCTCATAGCCCTCAAGATTATAGGAAAAAGTAAAGCAGACAAGCTTGAACTCAAATGACTTCTTTAAGCCAGAAATGACTCCAGATGGAAACCGAGTCTCAAGTGGGCTCTCACAGAACACATGAATAGATGTGGCCCCCTGGCCAACCTGCCACATTCTGCCTACCAGGGTAAGGCAACTGCTATGATCTGAACATGTCCTCCCATCAGTATGTGTCAGAAACTTAAACTCTCGTCCAATCCTGTTGAGAGATGGCATCTAATGAGAGATGTCTATGTCCCCGAGTCTCCACTCTCATGATTGGATTAATGTCAACTATAAAGGGGCTTGAGGTTGGCATAGACAGACCTCTTATTCTTTGATGCTCTGTGGTCCCTCCACCTTCCACTGGGAGATGACATGGATATAAGACCCTTGCCAGAACCAGGCTCCTGGGCTGCAGACTTCTTAACTTTGAACTGCACAGCCAGTTACAAAGAAAAGGATGTGAACTGCAATACTGCTCACAGGAGAGTAGACCAGCTAGATGGGTAGCAGAGAGGAGTTACAATCCTAAATGGAGTCAAGAACATGACCCTGGCCTTAGATAAAGAAAGGTCATCAGGAAGGTGGGTGCAGTTCCCAAAGCCACCTAGGGATTAGCATGCTAAAAGAAAATGGAAAACCGCAAGCGAGGTTTTTCTGGAATTTGCAATTACTTTCATTAAATAGAGCCCATTTCTCTTGCTGGCCCTGACTTAATGTGAGTCTGATTCATTCATTTAGACTCTGGGGGGAGAAAAACTTAGATTTGAATAAAGTCATTAAAAGAGGGCTATGCGGAAAAGGTTCAGCATTTGATGACTCTAAAAATTAAGCAGACATGATAACAATTGAAGTTAAACCGTTTCCTCAGATTTCTTAGTTCATAATGGATATTCTGTTGTTCCCATGAGCTGACACTATAAAGCATATTGCTTATATAACCTTAACTCTAAACACTTCAAGTGCTTCTCTTGAAGAGAGGCTTTATTTTCCTCACCCAAAAAAAGAAAAAAAAGTCCTTAAACAAACACTCTTCGCTCTGTCAGTCATCCCTAAAGGAGAGCTTCTCCATGTCCTGGTCTGACCTATGTGTGTCGAGTTAAGGACAGCACACTTGGTCTCTGCCCTCTCATCATGGCTTCATTGCAACTCTCCCAGTGTTAGCATAGCGGGGCCTAGAGTTACTGACAGTTGCACATCTCTCAATGAAGAGCTAGTTTCAACTCTTGCTGGCGCCGTTGTTTTTACACTCCCTCCCTTGCATGCTCTAGAGCAGAACAATGGCTCAGACGTGTGGGCTTCAGAGGGATGAGAAGGAACTCAGCAGGGATGCTGCACTGTGGCTATTCTAGATTATAAACCCTCTATACAGAAGACCAGGGAAGAGGCTAGGAGAGTTTCAGATTTGGATGGAGTGCCTATCTTCTGTTCCACGAGTCCGGCAAAGGCTAAAATTGTAAGCACAGGAAAGAAGAGAAAGATGTCTTGTCATGCAGAGCTTAGGTGACATTTGAAGTGTCCTTGAGAGAATCAAACCAAGACACTTCTTCAAATATTTAAGTAAATTCTTAATGACAAGAGTTAACAAATCATAAAGGCTCCTGAATTCTGTCAGAGAACATGAATGAGAATGATGGGTTGGCCATGGTGATATGGGGAGAGGAGACAGTAGGTGTGGTTTCTGTGGAACCTGCATAGCACTACCTTTCAGTGTTAGAAAACTGCTATGGTTTGTGTAAGCTCCCCAGACAAGTGTGTCAGAAAGCTAAACGCTAGTCCGATAGTATTGAGAGATGTGGTCTAATGGGAAATGTCTACGTCATCATGTCTCCACTCTCATGAATGGATGAACGCCAATTATAAAACGGGGTTAAGGCCGCAAAGGTGGCCTTCTTGTTCTTTGCCCCTCCACCTTCCACTAGGAAGAGCTGCAGCTCTAACGCTGTTGCCACATGGAGGGTCTTTGATTGTGGACTTCTTTTTTTTTTTTGTTTAATTTATTTATTTATTAAAGATTTCTGTCTCTTCCCCGCCACCGCCTCCCATTTCCCTCCCCTTCCCCCAATCAAGTCCCCCTCCCTCGTCAGCACAAAGAGCAATCAGGATTCCCTGCCCTGTGAGAAGTCCAAGGACCACCCACCTCCATCCAGGTCTAGTAAGGTGAGCATCCAAATTGTCTAGGCTTCCACAAAGCCAGTACGTACAATAGGATCAAAAACCCATTGCCACTGATCTTGAGTTCTCAGTAATCCTCATTGTCCACTATGTTCAGCGAGTCCGGTTTTATCACAGGCCTTGTGGACTTCTTAACAGTCAAAACTATAAGAACTAAATTACTTCTCTGTTAATCCCGCAGCTTCAGCTATTGTGTTATAGCAGTACAAAGCAGATAAGAATTACTTTGGGATTTTGCACCACTTTGTTGTTGTTGTTGTTTTCAGGAAAGCTGAATATGTTTGTGTAAGTGGAGAAGTACGTAAATATGTATGTGCATGTATTCATACACATGTGATGTAATGTAAATAATCTTGGTCAGTTGCCATGTGTTGTTTGTGCTTGTTGAGAACCGACTCTAAGGACCAGTACTAGCTGGTCTCAGACTGAAGCATGTTTATGTTCAGGTCTATGTCAAGTGTCCTCCCAAACTCCCTGTGCTGGCTTAGTCTGGCCCTCTGGCTCTGTAACATGGAAGAAAACAACAGCTGGGATGTGTGAATAAGTGGACCACCTGCATGAACATTCCAAGCATCCTTTGGCAATCAAGCGAGCTTTCTATCTGCCTCCCAAGGATGCTTTTGGTCAATTTTATCACAACAATAGAAATCCTAAGACACAGAGCTATGGTCCTATTTCCGCAGTTGCTGAACCCTCAAAACACATTCCTTCTGCCCAAAAGTCAGCACCATCTGTACCTTAGTGACTGAAAAGGTTTTGACTACAGCTTTGTGACCTGGAACATTTATCTTGATTTTGTCCAGATTATAGCTCATTTTCACCAACAGATTTAAGGTACCAAAGTTTCACTAACAATCTAGGATGCAGGTTCCTCAACAGAAATGTAGGAGGAATCTGTAAAGAAACATCAATACCCAGATGGAGAAGTCTGAAAGAAACTCCTTGTTGCTCCAGATTTATGTGTTCAGGCTTAATACGTTTTGTTTTGTTTTGTTGTTGTTGTTTTCTGAAGTGGAAATGCTTAAAGTTCTGGAGTTTTATAAAAATAGAAGAAAAGTAAAGTCTAACTGCGGGTCATTCTCACCTCAGGAAACAGCTGGCATCAAAGTTGATGGTCAGTAAGTCATATTCTACTTTTTTTTTTTAATTCTAAAGCACATGTACCTAACCCAAAGCCCAGGAAGATGGTAAATCTCTATCAAGTGCTAAATCCTAAGCTAAAATTCAAAAATAAGCAAGGTTTCATGATTTTTTTTGTAATAATTCCTATTCTAACACTTGTCATAAATCAGAATAAAAGTGATTCTGCATCACTGTGAGGGATCTGGTAAAGCAGAAAAAAATAATAACAAAGAAACAAAAAACATTGCTAAGAATCCCTAGAAAGAAAGGCATTTCCAACAGAGATCACCACTGTTTATCTCATAATACAATAAGATCTGTGGTGAGATTATAGATTATTCTCTATAAAGAAAATGTCTATATTTATTTGTGTGTGTTGACAATGTATCTAAGTAACATTTCATTACCATTTGAACTAAGCATACAAAAGGGAGTGGGGGTGCTGAGGTTGGTTCATAAACTTGAGTGTCATTTCTTTTGGCACTTCCTAAAAGTTAAAAATGACTCACCTAAAATACAAATTTTCAAAAAAAAAGTAATAATACTTACAAGTAACTGGTATTATAGTTTGACATAATACCTTATTTCCTTGCTTCTAAAAAGGCATGAGCTGTTACTATATAACAGTATGTTCCTTGTGAGTGCTTCTACAAGATGCACCCAAGGAGGAGGAGGCTTCTAGAGGTCAGCAGTAGCACAGCACACATAACCCTGCTCATTTTTCTGTGGCCACATCAAAATGCAAAGGCGAATAGGAAGTATTGATAGTTATGTCTCCAAGAAGACAGAAAACATTGTTTGGTGTGGGGAACGAATGGCAGATTCTGCCACCACTGAACAAATATGGAGAGGCTTTAGTAGTAACAAAGTTGCTTTGTTTCACTTCCATCTTTCCCCCCTCTATTGAAAACAGTATGTCCTGATTACAGTTTCCCTTTCCTCTCCCTAGCCCAGCTCCACCCTACCTACCCTCCCATCTGGATTCACTCCCTTGCTGTCTCTCATTGGAAAAGAACAGGCTTCTGAGAGCTCAGGGATCCCTGTGGAAGAGGTGGTGGAGTGGAAGAGCCAGAAGGGATGGAGGACAGCAGGAGAGTAAGTTCCTCTAAATCAACCGAGCGTAGTTCATCTGAGCTCACAGACTGAAGCAGCAAGCACGGGGCCTACATGGGTCTGCACCAGGTCCCATGCATAATATATATATGTATATTATTGCATTCAGTTTAGTGTTTTGGGGGACTCCTGAGTGTGTGAATGAGTAGGTCTCTGATTCTTGGGCTTTTCCATGCCCTCTTACTGCTGTGAACTTAGAAGCGCCTTACTCATTTCTTTCTGGGATTCCAAATCTGCCTTGCTTTCTTTGGCATGTATTTCTTTAGTGATCTGTTCCACATTTTCAGTGCACATTCAAGCTGCCGTGAGACCCTCAAGTGATGTGAGATTCCTCTCTCTATGCTGTGAATACCATTGGTTAATTCAGAAGCTGCTTTTGACTTATTGCAGCACAGAGTAGGGCAAGGCAGGAATTCCAAGCAGATAGAGAAGAGAGTAGGTGGAGTCAAAGAGAAGCCATGTAGCTGCCACAGAAGACAGATGCCAGATTCTAAATAGAAACTTACTGGGAAGGCCACAACCAAGTGACCTACACAGATTAATAGAAATGGGTTGATTTAAGATATAAGAGCTAGTCAATAAGAAGTGCAAGCTAGTAAGCCAGGCAGTATTGTAATAATACAGTTTCTATGTGATTATTTTGAGTCTGGGCAGCCAGGAAATGAACAAGCAGCCTCCGCCTACATTCAAGGGCGCACCTGCCTCCTGGGACAGATTGCTTGTGCCCTGCTTCCCATCTTTCTGTTGTGAGAAAACCTGGTGCTCTGGATCCCACACGTCAAGTTGTTTGAGTTTTATTTAACTGTTAGCCTCTCTGTCATCCTCCAGAGTTCAAATTATACAAGGAAGCCAATTAAATTTCATGTTCTTGATCCCTCTAACTTTTCACTTTCTGGGCAGAGCTAATTTAATTTCTTTAATTAAATTAGTTGCATTTAATTAATTAATTAAATTCCTTTATGGTTCAATTCTTTCCCATGAAGCACCTTACTCTCTCAGGCAAACTATTTACCTAGAAAGCCCACACTACCTCCTGGTCCTCAGAAACACTCAAACATGTTAACACCCCACACATTAATTTGCTTTGACTCCACTTGGCATCCTTTGTACAGAGAAATAAAAGTGCTCTTTACACCTGCCTGTGAAAATACTATGTGAGGACCGTGTCTGAATGCTATAGGGTGCATTTTTACTCAATGATGTTTTGAAACATTTAATTATGTATCTAAGTCTTTCACGTCTCTAGACTTTCCAAAGAATATCACAATTTATTGGTATATTTCTTACTAAAAAATATTGAGTAGCCTAAAGGAGCCAGAACCGCATCTACCTAGGGGGCATGCATCAGAGAAAAGCTGTAACTCAAACGGAGAACCTGCACCCACAGAGAAACTCTCTGATATTTGACCATTTGATCTTCTCACTAGGGCACATGGCGATGCAAAGGAAGACATCTAAGTGAACGAGCAGGCCTACTTAGTCACTTCATTGCTAATTCATGATTTCAAAGAACATTATTTACTCAAGCTCACATTACTAGCAGACCAATGGACTCCATGTTTTCTAGCAATATCCGCAGTCTTTCTCCCCACACCATATGGTTTCTTCTCATTTGCAAAGGAGGAGAATTCCAAAAGTCTAAGCATGTCCCTCCTTCCCTTCTTTGCCTCACCTCCCCAGAAACCAGTTTTCATTCTTTTTCATTGTGTAGGAGAGACCCAGCCAATCACTTTACTTGGGGGCGGGGTCCCCCGAGGATATTTTTTACTTATAAAGATTGCGGGCATGCTCCCAGCAGCCTCTTCTGCTTTCCTGTTCACCGCGGGAACCTCTGGTTCTGTAAGTCTATTTCCCCATTAAAGCTGTATATATTTTTACAGTCTGTCTGCATTCATTTTACGCCGATATCATTGGTTTGACTACAACGGAAGAAATTATCTTCCATTTCTCCTTCTCGTGATCATCCCACCAGCAACTCCTCTAACTCTCAATAGGGGAAACCAGGTATTAAGTGAAAACAGTGAGCGCGGTATCAGCCTTGAGTTTAGCCTATTTGTTTTGTGTGTGGCTGTCTCCTAATCAGCTCCGCAGTCACTTCTGTAGCACGGGAGGCACAAAGGTGCCGTTCCCTGCCACTTTCCTTTCCTACTGTGAGTATTTATCACCTCCTCAATGGAGGCCATCTGTAGCACACGGACCAAATTGGATGTATTTATCAACGTGGAAAGAACACCTTTGTGGATTCAACCTATCGCACATGTGTGCACAGTGCTTCTGTTATGCAGCAGATAGAAGTTCTCGGAGAACTGAGCAGGAATGGGGATTTGGATTAAAATGTGTTCAACACACAATAGCAGAGGCCGTGGACACAAGATGTGCACCCACAAAAAAGACATGGAAGTCGGAAGGGAATCGTCTGGCAGAAGAAGGGCGTGGGCAGGAGCCAGAGGGGATAAAGAAGAAGTATAAAAGATTACAAATGCTTTGCACACATGCAAGAAATGATTAAAAATGAGTTTTTAAAAGGTCATGTTCAAGCATTCAAGCTCAGAAGCGTGCTAATGTCCACGGTGAACCACAACGTAATCATCTAGGTTTTGAACTTAATGTGTCCTGCACTCTGGCATCTTTTCCTGTATAGTCTCTTTGGGCAGGCTGCGGCTTTCTGCAATTATTAAGGCTTCCTTTTTTCCAAACCATTCTGACTGTCTTAAGGTTTCCTGTCCTGAGTTATGTACCCGGCAGATAGACGTTGGTTGTTCTCAGCAAACCTCTCAGATTAGAAGCTCACGGAGCCTGTGCAGACTGTGGTAGACTTTTCACTGCAGCTGGGAGCTCCAGCGTTAGAAACTGGGCCCTTTGTGCACTCGTTCTGTGCTGTCGTCTTCCCTGCTACCCACCCGGAACAACAGCCAGGGCTCACAGGAGGGCCAATAGCTGATGTGGCACTCCATGACAAATTATGACGCCCAGATCTGAGATGCTTTTTGAAGCCCCTGAAGCCAAGATTGATGACTCACTGTTGTAGCCTTCTCACAGGATTTCCTCGCCAAAGCAAGCTGCCTTACCAGAGAGATTCTGTCAGGTGTCTGTATGAATGACTGGGCACTGTGAGGGGTCCAAAGGCCCAGTCCCTTTGCCTCGATCTTGGACGACCCAGAAAGCCTAGCTCAGCCCTGCAGCCCCCATGGGATCACAGAAACCTCAAGTCAATTGTATTACTACCCAGCTTCCCCTCTGCCCAGCCCTGCTTCCATTAGCACCCCATGGACCTGTTCTCCTATACCACTTCCTAGAGAGCACATCCTACAGATGGATGTCAGAGTCCTCTCTTTGGAACTGGACCCCCAGACAAAGGAGTTCTAAATGCAAATTCAGTGCTAATGCAATAACACCTTGGTAGCATATTGATTCCTGGGTTTTGTTTTGTTTTTGATTCAATAAATGTAATGTTTGAACTTGTTCAATATATTATCTTCCACATGTCAATACCATCCTAAATTCAAAGTGGTTTCAAGACTTGGTGTTATTTTATCCCTAGGATCAAAGAAGGAATTAATTAATTAGGTATGAGTTAATTACCCACGTTACAAAGTAACAGTCAGCAGAGACAGAATCTAAACCTAAGCCCAAAGAAACACATTCACATCTAAACACGAAGGGAGAAGCTAAGAACCCGGAAAAGGGCTTGCTCTGCTTAGGCTGGTGTCCCAGCATCTGACTCTGTTTCCAACCCTGACCACTGCATTGCTTGCTGTCGGGCTCCCTGTAAGGTTAGGTTGCTTTCCATTAGGATAAAATTTCATCTCTCAAGCCAGTAGCGTTCATCCCATTCCAATAGCTAACAATTAGTTTTAGAACTGCTATGGCCTACAATTCTTTCCACTGGGACCTACAATTAGTCCCTGAGGGATTCTTAGAAGGAAATGGTTGGCAAGAAAAAGACAGAGGAGAAGAGAAGGCCTCCCTTCTTTCAGGACATTGTCTTCAGATACGGCAAGGGAGAGTAGCAGCCATCAGCAGCCACAGGAGACGACACCTTCAGCACAAAGCCGATAGACTACGGAAGGACAGAGAGGAATGGAAAGCTTCAGCATCCCTGACACGCTCTGTGGGTTCCAACTGACCCATCCACAGGTTTTCATGCCTACGGACATCACCGTACACAAAATTAAGAAGCTCAGAATAGTTTCAGTCAGCGAGGCTGGTGGTGGTAGAGGAGAGGATTGTTACTTGTCGCCAAAAGCATCTTAAATGCACAACGCTTTTGAGACTAGAAAGACAACTAGGAATCCTGGGGAGGGGGTGGTGAATAAAATGAATATAATGTTTATACATGGCAAAAAATGAGTTGGGAATTTAAACTAATAGAAATGTTACCATAATAAAGTAAGATAAATGATGAGGAAATAGAGAAAGGTCAAATATAACAGAATTAAAGAATAAAATGAATTTGGCAAATCTTTATAGAACGCTGAAATTGTCTAGTCACTAAATCAAATTGTCCAAGAGGAGACAATAATTGATTTCCAAGACTCTTCAATCATTCACAACTGCTGTAATATCAGATAATATCAGTGGTCCCTTAAGAAATAGCCAACTTAAATGTGGTGATCTTGGTTTGTATGATAACAGATTTGCACTATTATCAATGCTATGCTTAAATTTTTAATAATAAGAATAACTTAGAGTGCTTGTAATTGCATAGGTATGGTCCTTTGGTTTATTATTGCTTCAGACAAATGAGTCAATGTCCAGCGATGATAATGGACATATTTATAAATGGTTCCCTTATCCAAAACTAAGAACTATTATTTTAAAAAGGGGCATAAATAAGAACAGCTAGCACTACATGATATAGTAAAAATACAGAGATTGCAGGGCAAACTTCAAAAGCAGATTCGGAGCAGACCATTAGCCAGCCTGATCTCTACATCCTGTAGCAGGGGAGGTGATCTGTATGCACCCAAACCAAAGTTCCAGTAGCAATGAGATAAAATAGTAGCACTCCAATTTTATTCGCTGTTCTGAATCACCATATGGTCCAGTTGCCTGCGGTTTTTCTCATCTTGCTACAGTTAGTCTACAACGTGGTTCCCAGAAAGTATATATGAGATATATTTCTATCTTATTGCAAGTCAGTGTATTGCTCCTTGGACCTTGGTTTATCACATTTTGGAAAGAATATACTGAAGTAGCAGTTTTCATTTCACAATTGTCTGTTTTCCTACCTGTCATCTAACCATTGACCCATCACCCATTATTTATCGCCTGTCTCTATGTATTTATCATCTATTGTCTACTAGTCTATCATCTGTCAGTACTGTGTGTGTCCATTCATTTATTTGCATGTGTGTGTGTGTGTGTGTGTGTGTGACATGAATGTGTGCCTGCAGGTTTGCATACACGTGTGTATCCCTCTATGGAGTGCCAAGGTCTGGGTCAGACATTTTCTTCCATACTTAGTTTTTGAGACAGGGTCTCTCACTAAACCTGTAGCTGATAGGTTCAGTTAGACCAGCCAGCCTCTGGAGTCCTCTTCCTATGCCTCCCCCATGCTGGGATTAGGGGCATGTGCTCCTGTGCCTTGCTTTTACTTAGGATGAAACTGAGGTCCTCATGCTTGCCTGGCCAATACCTTACAAACAGAGCTGTTGACCCAGCCTTTACCTATCTTTTAGAGCCTGGCTAAAGGTTTTCCAGGGATGCACTTTATGACAGGGGTCTCAAAAACAGTGACATAATCCTAGATTACCACCAATCAGAAAATAAACCATGACCTTGCTTACGCTGACCTGAGAGTGAGAGATGTCACCAAAAGCAGCTTGAAGTCATCTGGGAGTTGAAGAGACAGCATGGATGAAGTTGGCCCCTGCAGGAGTCTTAGTTACATCCAAGGAACAAACTCCCCATACTCGTCATGTCTGGGGCAGGTAGAACAATATGGTCCTCCTGGGAGTAGCAGATGTCAGCTGGGGAAAATGGAGGCACCTTGGCTGCTAAAATGAGTCATTACAACTTCTAAGACAACTGCATTAGGAAGGACAACTGAGAAAGCTGAGACTTGGTGCTATTCGGGATCTTTCGGGGCGTTGTCACTGTCCACAAACAAGCCTTCCACATTCCCCACTGAAAGGTGTAAGGAGAAAACAGAATTTATTTCTAAAGAAAAAGAAAGAGAATCTCACCTGCAGCAACCAGTACCTGGAATTTCTGCAGTTAAAGAAAATGAATTACTTAAAGCTAACCAAAATTTCTAGAAAATACCTGTCTCTGCTTTCCAGAAATTTATCCACATAGAAGACAGAGAGGCCAGTAGCTCCTACATTCACTTGAATTTTGCAATAAGTTAAGAAATGAATTAAATTTACTTTACCACATTCTATTATTATTATCATTATTATTATTATTATTTTGAGATGGGGTTTCTTTTTTTTTTTTTTTTTGGTTTTTTGAGACAGGGTTTCTCTGTGGTTTTGGATGGGTTTCTTTGTAGCTTTGGAGCCTGTCCTGGAACTAGCTCTTGTAGACCAGGCTGGCCTCGAATTCACAGAGATCCGCCTGCCTCTGCCTCCTGAGTGCTGGGATTAAAGACATGTGCCACATCACCCAGCTCTTTACCGCATTCTTTTTCGAGGAAGAAAGGGCAAATACTGCCTATCCTAAAACTAAAATTAAAGTTGGAAACTATTTTTTCTCCTTTAATATACTGCACCAGTTTAATTATTTCTGAACCATTATGTCACCTGTGTTACAAAAATGGAAATTTTACCCTAGCCTGCAGACTCCATTTGAATCCCCTGTGGGTCTTATGTAGATGGACACTTCTGCACTTTCCTACAACTCTGGTTAGACTTTGAACTTTAAAGAGCCATTGAGAAGCGATATTAAAAGGTTTTCCACCAAAACTCTTGTGCGGCATTTCCAGACCGGGTGAGAACAGACAAGTGAGCATGAACGCACACTTCAGATTAGAGAGTGCTGGTCTGTGAAAGACAATGAGACAATGTGCATCTTAGAACTGGAAGAGCTCGCTCATTCAACCCTCTCGTTTCACAAAGAAAGATACATTGACCTACAAAGCTACCCAAGCCTGAATCAATAGTTCTCTTCCAATGTCTCGACTCTTCATATTTACCCAGAGAAATGATAAATAGGTTTTTAAATTTCCTTATGGTCAGAATCATTTATTTCATGTCCCAGAGCAATGCCACGTTACAATATTGATTATTTTTCTATCTGAATTCTCTTGAAAATGGTTAGTTGTTGATTTCCTTTAGACATGAACTTTCATTATTTAAAGTTCCCAGGTAAAAGCATCAATAAACAACCCAATCCCTAATGGATCGCTCAAAGACAGCATTCAAATTTCGTGCTGCAATTTATTTTTCTCTTAAGAATTACTGTTTTTTATATTCATATTATGGTATGGATTTCATTGCAAATAAGAACTTATTGGAAGTCATAGCTTCACAAAGTAGAAACTAAACAAACAAATACATTTACCTGACTCTTTAACTCCTTTGTGTCCCCAGCATTGGTGTAGCACACAGCTTTTAGGACACCAGTAACAAGCACAGGTGCTCCCTGTATGCCACACTGAAGGGCCTTGCTTTTAGAAAACAGTGAATCCATTCACCTCTCTCCATGTATCCAACTTCCAGCCTGAACAGAGAAATGGGCTCTCTAATAACCTCTCAACTTTCCTTCTCTCTTTTCTCTTAGCACAGCAGTAAAGAGACTGGTCCTCTTGCATGGTGGTGCACACTGTTTCTCAGTCCAAATATCACAAAGACCTCCTGCTTCCTTCATAGGAAAATAACAACAACAACAACAACAACAACAACACACACACACACACACACAAATAACCTCCTATACTGGGCCTTCACCCTACGTTACTGTGGCAGTAAAACTTATTTGCCTTGGTTTCCAGCGTTGCCTGTTAACCTACCCGGCATCAGCCACAATGACCTTCTTGTTCCTATAACGTTGTGTTTCCCATATCAGATATTTCTCTGTGGCTTATGTGATTGCCCACATGCTTTGCTTGCTTACTCCCTTCAAATCTCAAAGTTCGTATCTCACCGAGGGCTTGCCTGATCTCTCTACAATTCCACCACACACCCTTTGTCTTCCTGTTTCCCATAGCAATGGTCACCATTGTAGTGCATTAAGTGAGATGTGCCCCGTACTCTCCACATTTGAATTCTTCGTGCCCCGTTGGTAGAGTTGTGTGGGTAGGTTTAGGAGGTGTGGTCTTGCTAGACGAAGAATGTCACTGGGGGTGGGTGCTGAGAGCTTGAAGACTTGAGCCTTTTCAATTTTCCCTCTCTCCGCCTTGGGTCTGAGATGTGATCTCCCAGTCTCTTGCTTCAACCATCATGTCTGCTGTGTGCTGCCATGTTTGGCCACCATAACAGACTCTTATCTCTCTGGAAGCATAAGCCAAATAAACCATTCCTCCTCTGAGTGCCTTGGTCATGGCATTTTATCACATCCTAGTAACTCATAAAACCATCTGACACAGTGTATATTTTATGTGTTTATTTAAACTAGAAAGCATATAATTTCGGCCATTTTTCATTGCTATAACCCTAGTGTCAGGAGCAATGATTTTAATATAGCACATTTCCAGTAAATATTATCAAATGGATTGATCCTGAGTGAACTATAAAATAAATAAAACAAAAAGTTGTAAAGATGTGGGGGAAAATAACTAAAAATCTTAAAGAGCCAACTACTATAAAAAGAAAAATTATAATACTAATAGATATCTTAGAAATAATAATAAAAAACATGATCACTTGATTCAAAACTTGATAACAAGGTGAACTGGCTGGTTGGACGTAGCCAGCTAAGAAATTAGGAAGCTGGAAGGAATTATCCAGAAAGCAGAATGAATAAACAAAGGTAAAAAGTAGAAAAGAATACATAGAGTAAAGAATGAGAAAGGAAAACTTTCTGTAGGAGTTCAAAGTGAAAAAGAGAGAATTGAAAGAGGCAGCCAAATGATATGGTTCATTTATCCCTAAGCAAAACTGTAAGAATAAATAAATCCTTCTGGGCTTGGTGTCACACACACATTTAATCCCAGCACTTGGGGGGCAGAGGCAAGTAGGTGTGTTCAGCCTGGTCTACCTAGAAAACTGTAGGTTACCCAGGTCTACATAGTGAAACCTTGTTTCACTCCCAACCAAAAAAATGCCCACACACACACACACACACACACACACACACACACACACGAACTGAAATCAATTAACCCAAACAGAACATATTGTTGTTTATATTCAAAAGGAAAGACAGCCTGCAAAACCCACCAACAGTTAGAAGTAATGGCACAAAGAATAAAACAGACTGTTTACAAAGGAATGACCTTGACGTAAACATAAGCAAGAATTCCTCCTTCTCCTTCTAAAAGCAAATGAACCTTAGGTTAAGGTAAGAAGAGAACAATGCAAAAATGTTGAAACAGAACTTAACATTCAGGCAAACAGACAGCTTATTACTGGAGTCTATAGACAATGTTCTCAAAGCTTTTCAATTTTCTCCTCATTCTTTTTAAAAGTCTAAATGCATGCATAATTAGCTACCATCAGCACGTCCTATGTCTTGCTTCAGTGAGAAAAAAATTACTAAATGCCTTTCAAACCTCTGTAAATACCGGAATGGGATCTACTGCTGTTTCAGGGCGCATGCTTCTGATTGCTACAGAAGTCTGGTTGGTAGGGATGGGCTGGTTGAAATCAGTCGCCATAGAGGCTCCTTTCTCGCTCAGGCTACATTAGGAAGGGGGTCTCTCCGAATCTACACTAGAGACTAATGTTTCATGCTGCAAGAGATGCACAAAGCTTATCCCAAAGCAAGCTCGTGGCCATGACTGATTTGCATCCCACCTGTGTGGTGACAGAAATGAATATTGTAAAAAACATTAGTACGCATTTCATCGTTAGCTGTGTTTTCATTCATTAGCCATTGTTTGTCTTAAACACACTGTTTAGTTACTTCGTTAAATGTTCAAAGCCCTAACAACAGTTTGCTCTTAGCTCTGAATAGAGCCCCGGGGAAATATCTTTGACTCACTCTGTTTGAAAGGGCTCTTTCCCCATAAGTGAACTAGACACTCAACCAGTTTAGTTCAAAGGTTCAAACAAAAGCTTTCTTTTCTTTTCCTGCCTTTGCAGAAGACATGAGACCACTACCAAGATAGCTCAGTGGGTCCAAGGCAGCAGTTTAGGTTGGTGGGTCGCCATGAGAAGAGAGGTCTTGACAGGCATCCATGGGCATTTTTCTGGACAAAATGACAAAAAATGAGGAGGATGCCTGATGTTCACTTACTTCTTGTTGCCCCTAAAGCTTTGCGTCTCTTGTAAGTCTCATTATTAAAAATAATAGAAAGAAAATAACCACTGAAACTCCAAATACAACTCAATCTCAGTCCCAATGTGGATGGTCCAGTCCTGTGTTTGTACAGGACGGATATTCAATAAGTTGAATACAGGAGTCGAGTTGCCTATTTAGTTTTGTAGATTCCTTCCCCTACTTGAATCTTTGCTGAGAATGTTCTGTCAAATGTTAAAAGGCAAATATGGTATATGCCCTAGAGATACCTGAGAAAACTTAATGTCATAATTACTGCATGGTGACACTAATAACTACTCTTCACTTGAGTCTACGCAATTGTGTTATGGAAATATCTAAAAGTCGAGAAGGCTGGGGAGATGTCCCTGTGATAAAAGTTTTGAGCCAAGGCTGACAACCTGACTGGGATCCCTGGAATCCACGCTAAAAGCCAGATGTGTTGGCTTGTGTCCATATTCCCAGCAGTCACAGGGTGAGATGAGGGGCAAAGACTGGGGACTCTGTTGAAAGCTCACAGGCCAGCTGGCCTGGAGTACAGTGTGCAGAAACAGAAAACTAGAGAGATACCGTCTCATCAAGACGGAAGAAACAAAAGAAAAAAACTCCCCAAAGTTGTCCTCTGACCCCCACATGTATGCATGACACACACGCAATGAGCACACACACACGGTGTGTCTACACAGATGAAATGTATGTCTACTATCTACAGAATCACAGTATTGTATTTCACATTTGATGGCTAATCAAAGGTCCAGGTCTCCTAAGGAATATAGCACACCTGAACAACTCTGCTTTTAGAAACAGCACGTGGAAATGCTAATAGAGGCATGGCAAAGGCATCTAAATAATACTGTTCGGTGCTTGAGTGTGGGTCACACAGACTGGAAACGTAAAAGCATCAGACTTGACCCCAGCCCAATGCTGCCCCACATGTGTGGAGTCTATTCTAACTTCTGGGTTCTGTTTGTTTCTGTATGAAGAACTGCACTTGGGCTTCATGCATGCTGAGCACATGCTCTACTGAATTCATATTTTGAAATATAATTCACACCAAGAGCAGCGAAGTTAAGACTATTCTCAATGACTTCCCAAGTTCTCTTTGCCTCTTTGCAACACTAGGATTCTAACTATATAATCCTCGTTACATATTTCCCTAGTATTACACTGGCATCCCTGATAAAATCAGCTTAAGGTTCTCAACTTAGTACTCTAAGTATTGGCTTCTCTGAGGAAAGAAAGACAATAAGAATCTTAATCAATGTGTATCTATTACTATCACTACTATTTAACCAGCTGATGACAATTCTCTAAATTTGAGTCATAGGAATTAGCAGGACTAAAAGCAGAGCATGGAAAACCTTGAGTGGAACAGTGCTTCCTGTCAGCTATTCCTGAGGGATATATAAACAGTCCCCAACTTAAAATAGTTTGACTTAATTAGACTTTACAATAGGAAAGCAAGCCCATACAAAACAATAGCATTTTTCCCTGTAAGGATAACAGTTAGTAAATTAAACAAGAGATTCAACACTTTATCAGAATAGACTTATTAATAAAATAGATGATTTTGCCCAGCTAATAGAAGTATTCGGAGCATGCTGGAGGTAGGCCACACTAAGCTTTATGTTCAGTGAGTTAGAGACATTAACTGTGTTTTTGATTTACTGTATGTATTTCCAGTTTACAATGGGCTTATGAATATGTAGTTCCATTGGACATTAAGAAAAATCCATGTACTCAAACCTAAAAGAGAAACACTCATCATAAATTCATTAGCTCATTTTTCTGCATAGGTATGAAAACAACTGTAATATAGCTATATGAGAAAGTACCTAATTTTATTTCTGTTCCTGTGGATAAACTATACTGACACAAAACAGCTTAGGAGAGAAAGGGTTTACTTGATTTACACTTCCAAGTTATAGACCATCATAGTGGTGAGCCAAGGGAGGAACTCAAACAGCTAGTTACAGCACATCCACAGTCAAAAGCTGAGAGAAACGAATGCACACATACATAAAATCTACTTGTTCAGCTGTATTTTCCCACTATTTTACACTTTAGGGTCCTGCCTATGAAATGGTGCTGCCCACATGCAGGGAGGGTCTTCCAATTTCAGTTAATCCAATTAGCAAAGATCCCTACAGACATGCCCATAGTCCAGCTGACCTAGGCAATCCCTCATGGGAAGTTGAGGTCGTTCTTTTTTTTTTAAGGAGGAAAAGGTTTATTATGCTTTACGGTTCAAGGATACAGCCCATCGTCGTGAAAGTCATGACATCAGGAACCAGAGGCAGCTGGTCACATTGCATCCACAGTTGGGATGCAGAAGGGATGAATGCCAATGCTGAGCTCAGTCCAGGTCCCCAGCCCAAGAGACAGTGCCACCCACTGTTAGAGTGGCTCTTCCCACTTCATTTAATCCAATCTGGATAATTTCTCGTGGGTATTCTCAAAGGCCGGTCTCCTATGTAATTATAGAGGCCATCGAAAGCTGGCCTAGGTCTGAAAAAGCATGGGATAAATCCGGACTAGCTGAACATAGCGGACAATGAGGAATACTGAGGTCGTTCTTAATGACTCTGAAAAACCAGTTCTCATTACAGCCAGCTGAGTGTGTAGACTGTCAAGTTGCATGTGCGCTGGCCCCAGGACATGTAGTGTGTGTGTGTATGTGTCTGTATGTGTGCGCGCGCATGCACATACGTAATTTCCTGTTTTCTTACAGTTTGGCTCTTGTTGTTTTTAACAAAATCCCAATCATTCGATTTTACCAATGACGACTCAGGAGTCAGACGCTGGGGTGAAAACCTGCTAGCTCAGAGAGGTGAGAAAGCATCTGACTGACCTTCCTCCTCCACTGACATCCAAGAAAGAGCTTTCTCCTCCACCGTCTCAAACAGAACTCCTCACATTGAACATCCCTCCCTTCTACTTCCTGTGCATCTCTCTACCCATCCTACCATCTCTCTCTTACTCTCTATGGGTTTTTTTTTCTGTCAACTGATTGCTTTCTCCATCTCTTACCCTATGGCTGACTTTATCTAAGCCTGTTTACAATATTCAAGCAGAAAGCTCTTGGGTAAAGAGGTGTGCTAGGAGTGAGCCACACCACAACCAGAAACAGGTTTGTCCAGTAAATAACACAATCTTGGGGCTCACAGTGTGATCAAATATCCCAGAACAGCCTTTTATCACAAAGAATGGTTTTTTTAAAATCTACTAAATAAAAATTTTTGTACGTTCTGGTCTTGTATTAGGCCAATTAAAAAGTAGATATTATTTTCCTTAAACTCAAAGACAGTCAAATTGAATTCAGATTCAACCAGTGAGAATAATTAATAATATCCCATTATGAGTTTCCCCTGGTAGACTCTTCCCTTGTACAAGGCTCCATGGTCTGTTTCTGTAATAGAAGTTGTATGGTCCTGGGTGCACAACTCAATCTCCTGACCCTCTGTTTCCACATTTTAAAGTAAGGATTCCATTTCCCCTAAGGCTCCAAATCACTCTAAAATGAATCTTCAGTAAAGACAGAACAATTTAACTGATGTGCTATAGTTTAAAAGTATTTTGGAATTTCTACTTCTGAGTGATTTCCAGGACCCACCGAATCAACGCCCCAAACACATGAATTACACAAAGCAGTGGGTTCCAAGGAAATGGACGTCAGGCAGTGAATGGTGCTGATTGCTGAAGATTGGAACAACACTGTGACCTTATTGAGACTTAGCTGACTACTTGTCAGACTGACAGCCACAATAGAGGCACAGGAGACTCAGGAATCGGATTCCCAAAACCAAAGCAATGAAGTCAGAATCTAAAGATACCAAGCTATCAGAGTTGACAAAATTATGCACAGAGGAGATCAGCATAGAAGGAGATACAGCTGCTCACACAGTCTCATTTGGGTGTTCACATCTACAATGTCCTATTCTGTTTTATTTGGGCTCTCAGTCTAGGGCCTGGCATGTGAGTTGAACTAAAACTCACATCATCTCATATGGACATGGCACACCCACTGCTCTGTGTACTTTTCATTTAGTAGTGTGATTTGTCACAAACACATGAGGCTGGCATAATTATTGATATCATTTTACAGATTAGAGAAAACAGATACAAAGAATTTAAGTGACAATTTACTAAATGTGTATTTGGAGTACCATGCTGACCACAGAGGATGTCAAAATCCACACCCCTTACCTGGGAGATTCTAGACAGACGGGCCATTATCTAGGATATTTAAAACCCTAGTGGTTTCTCAGGGCATGTGCTAAGACTTAAATATAGTTCATAGCAACGAATAAATAACTCATATTCCAAAATGGTTTTCAAAATGCAGAACCAAAAGGAAAGATAGCAAATCTGAGGTTTGGTTTAAGAAATAGACAAAAAGAACAAAATTGGAAATTGTAAAAATAAATAAATAAACAAACAAACAGACAAAAAAAGGGGGGGGTTGAAATAAAATATCCAAGAGGTTAATTGTTGAGCGGGGAAGTAAATACATAGGAGTGAACTGAACTTCTTCCCAACATAGAAACAAAACTTGCCTCCCTGGGGATCTGGGGAGCAGCTGTAGCGAGGGAGAAGAAGCGATAGGAGGAGATTAGTGGTACTGTTGGTTCAGGAAAGTTGTTCACATTTTCTCTGTCCTGCCCCAAAGGTAGGGCCATGCAAAGTAGCAAAGAATATCTGCCCCCCACCACACACACATACACTTATGCATGGCAAAATCCAGGGCTTGGTTACAGAAAAAAATAACGTGACATTTGGCACAGTATATGTCCACTGATGTCCAGTATCCCATGGTCAGCTCTTAGTGCAAGAGCTGGAACTCCAAAAACCAGTGTGTAGGGGGTGTTGAGGTATGGGCTGTAGCAGAGGTGCTGGTGGTAGCAATGCTGCCCTAGGGGAGGGTTTTCTCCTCACAGTGTGAGAGAAGGCAGAAGGACATGCATGATCTTAAATGCTGTGGTTGAACCCTATGCATCAGTAGGAAAGGAGGAAGCATGGACCTGCATGTTAAAACTGTGCACAGCCAGCGGTAAGGGAAGCAGCGCAGCCAGTTTGTAAAGTGTTTTTCCTTCATTTGTTGTGCTTTGCCTTTTCAAGAGAACACACTGCTTTTACACGACTCTTGCCCCACTCAAACAGCTTTTTTTCTCCACTTTCCTCTAATAATTCTGCTAGTTGCCCTCATTCTTCATAGAATTGATGCTTATTTTTAAGCCACTGTATTTTCTTCCACTTGTGATTCTGTGGCAAAAGCCCCGAGGCAAACTAATTTTCCAAGGCACAGATTTAGTTCTTGCGGTTCTGTAGTTAGGAAAGACTGATGCCGGTACTGGTCTCCAATGAGTCCCGCTGTGCTTTCTTCTTCTTACAGGGCAGTTCTTTCCCCTCACACGATGGAGGGAAGAAGAGGAAATGAGCCTTCCCATTGGCAGCGATCTTTCTATGTCCACTTATCCCATTTCATTTAATCAGCAACTAGAATCCATTCCTCACAATACTGTCACATGGGTGGAATGCAGGGGCTAGTGCCAGTCAATCAACAGCGCCCGTGTTCAGGGTGTTCCTACCATGTGTTACATAAGCTCTAATAAAGTCAGCAGCATCACTCTCAGACGCTTGAAACTGCTTAGAGAGACTTGGAGGACTATCAAGAAGTAAGTAAGAAATAAACTCCATCTCCTGAGGATGAAAAATAACGCACACCTTCACGGTCAGCAAGAAGTCACGGTCTGCGCTTAGCTGGGACACAGGCCCAGATTGCTCAGGGAACTCTGTAACATGCACACTGCAAACACTGGTGGAGATTGAGCTTTATCTGCTTGAGGATGTTTGTTTCCTGGTGGGAGAAAGCCCCCTCCATCCCACTGAAAATCAGCCTTAAGGGCCACCCGAGTCACCCCCACTGCAGCCAGATGCCATGAATTTCATTAGTCCCCCCTAGCCAAGCTTATTCAAGACAGGCTCCTTCCCCAGGGCTTGCAGCTTCAGTCTGTGCAGCAGCTTGGACAGGTTGGTTTGTACAGATGGCATCTAGCAGAGACTCTGTCTACACTTGAACCACTGGGGAGTTGAGAATGGGGAATCAGGAATAGGGAATTGAAGCGCCTTGGCCTTGGCTGTCTTCATTCTTCTTCATGACTAGAACGAGCAGTTCTCAGGACAGCATGGGGCAGGCTTTGTGCCTTTGTATGGGGCTTCTTCCTCTGTCTGAAACCACCCTGTCCTCTTCTCTGCCTTCAGCTTGTGAACTTCTTCCCCAATATCAAAGGAGAGTGTTACATCCTTGAAGTGTTCCCTGCCTTGTTATCTTCAATTTTATTTAAACAAACTGCTCTGAGATGTAGCAGTTTAAGATGACAACCACATATTTAATGGCACCATTTTATGAGCTGGTACCATAAACTTGGCTCTTCCAGGCAGCTCCTTTGCTTCCTATGATATCATCGCCAAGGCCTCTGGTCTGTAAGTAGTTGCTGGCTGGGCTGGCTGGACTAAGGCACACTTTGCCCAGAAAGATGGCCTCTGCTCCACATAGCCTTTCAGGATACAGCGGGCTCTGCTGTGCTGTACTTGGTCCCATTGAGGTGGAGAGATGCCTAACACAAGGAAGTGGACAATGCCTCTTGAGGCTAGACTTTGGACCAGTACACCATCATTTCTGATGCATTCTGTTGACCAGAACAAGTCACAGGTTCTGTCTAAATTCAACAGGTGAGGAAATCGATTCCAAGCCTCCATGGGAGAATTGGAAAGGAGACCCACAAAGCATCTGCAAGCATTTTTTGTTGCAAACTCCACCCCTATTGCACAGCAGAATCAATCACTATGTTCTTGCTGCAGTGTTGTGAAAAGCCCTGGCACACACACACTACTACTCTGTTATTAATTTATGTGTATATACACTTGAATATGACATATCCCCTACAGGCTCCTGTTTGAACACCTACTTCCCAGCTTTGAGCACTATTTTGAAAATTACCGTATCTGGCTGGTGGAGGTGTATCCTGGGAAATAGACCTTTGAGCGCTATAGAACAGCTGTTTCTGGTCCTGTCTCGGCATGTCAGCGGTATTCCCATGAGATGTCCCCAGTCACAGATTCAACCACACCAGCCGCAGTGACGGACTGTATTCCCTGAACCACGCATCAGAACAACATCTTCCTCCAGTAATCTCTTTCTGTCAGGAATTCTGACACAGCAACATGAAAGGCCACTGATAAATACACCGTCGACAAAGGAGTCAGCACTCCTATTTGAAATGAAGAGCCATGTTTTGTTTATCATTGTATTCTCTGGGCTCTTAGCACAAAGTCTGATAGCTACATACTGCTCAGAGCATGCTTACTGTTGACTGAAAACAAATGGATGACCTTTGCCACCCAGGAATGTCTCCTAGAATAAACAGAGATTGCGTACATGGTTAGTGGTAGACAGTTTCTGATGAGATACGATTACCAATGGTAAAGGGGATAATCACTCAGTAGCCATGAAAAATTCACAGGGGTCCTCTCAGAGGGCAAAGTTTGCCAGTGTCCAGGCCATTTGCACAAATTGACATAGCATTTGTATAAGCTAGGAGCATCCTACCACACCTGCTGCATTGTCTCTCTATTTTATTATTATACCTAGAATAATATAATGCTGTGCCAATGGTAGTGTGGCATGAGGAGTTATGGCACAGAAGAGATTCACGTGCAAGTACGTGCAGAAAACTGAGCACACAGTCACATGAGTAGCGACCTACCATTTCCAAATATCTGTCATCTGAGATCTCTTACTCACAGACAGGAAACAGAAATATGGATGAGCATTTTCTCTCTTACTCTATCACCTTTGTCCCCACATTTAAAGGCTTTTTAATTTTTTAAAAAATTCTAGATTCCATCTTAAAGATAAATATCCTAATCATTTCTATGTTTAAATATATTGTCATTATTACACTATTCTTATTGTTGCATGGTATATTATTGTTGTGTCGTATAATCGTTGTTATATATACACGATATGTACACAAAAAAAGTTGACTATAATTTTGGTAGCTCTAAGTGATTGCAAAAGCAAAATAAAATTAAATTGAAATTAAATTGGAAAGAAAACAACATCAATAAAATACTAACTAATATTAATTTAATGTGACATAATCTTGGTTTGATGGAAACCAAAAATCAGTTGCTTACAATAAAAATAAGTAGTCAGCTGTTACTGCCTATGTTCTCTTGAGTTGCTATTTCAAGAGTAAATATTATAGTGACAGGCACCATTGTCCATAATCTCCAGTATATCTGAAAGTCATTATTGTCATTATTTCAATACTCCACTGAATTTATCCTTTTAGATGCATCTTCTAAAGCAGTGGATAGTCAGTTCAGAGCTTGTGAAGCTTCTCTCCATAATTTCACTTGTGTTTTGAGACTCTTAGATGCCTCCAAAAAGTGGGGGTGAGGAGAAGGAAGACTATTTGGACAAAGGAAGAAAGTATCTAGTCTCCAAGCCTTCTACCTACATTTGTTCTCCAGAAGAATCACATCATCAAAATGTTCCAATTACTGTGAAAAATGCCCTCCCTTCATGTCCATGGAACATCTTCCAGTTCCTAGCACATTGGCATTGTGATCTTGCCAGGCATCCCCACTATCCTCTCAATAACCCCATCTTCCCAGATATATCCCATAATCCCAGAATGAGGACTCCACAGGACACTAACCCTGAAGTAAACATCAATATCCTTAAAATGCATTCAAATGCTTCCCCCTCTTGCATTTTCTGTCCCTAAATTAGTTTGGCAGGAAGAGATAGAATTCTTCCAGCATCCCTACTGAAGCAGAATGAACAAAAAGAATTCCCATTTTAAAAATCTTAAGAAGCATTGCCATTTTCTGAAGTACTCAATTCTTCCTCCAGATCCATCTAATGAAACTTCAGCTCATCGCGGCATTGCCTACACCTCACTTGACACGAATATTTCACTTTCATATCTAATCTTCCTGTTTTCTCCTCGACCGCAAGCTTGTGCGCTGAAAGTAAGTGGGAATATTCTATCATGTTGCTATCTCATTATGTGACCATAAATAACACGCCCATACAAATAATCTAGAATAGCCCCTGGCTGGAAGAAAGGAAAAAAAGTAGTGGTGAAAACATAGTAACTGAAAATTCTTATAGATGATTCTAAACACACTCTTCAGATTTGGGGTTCTGGATCCCCAGTTTAAAAGTCATTGACTTTCAATGATCTTTTTCTCTCAACTTGTTTTCAGTAAGCATACAGCTTTAAAATGGTTATGGATGTAATATCTCTTAATTTTATATTTTAGATGAAAGCATGTATGGTGCACCATCAGTTAGACCCATCTGAATGTCCCTGATGCCTGTCTTACTCCTAGAAGACCAGACTCATCCTCCAATTTCACCTGTGTTCACTTGGCTGCTCTCCTGAACTCTGCCTTAAAGCATTGTGTTTGATTTGTCCTTGTGCAATAGATGTTCATCCTGATTCCAGTCTTCCGCTTCTTTAGTATGATTTTTAGAAATGTTAGTTTGTTGTTTAGTTGAGATAGGGTCTTACAATGAGTCTCAAGCTAGCCTCGATCCCATGCTCCTCCTGCCTCAGCCCCCAATGTATAATTACAGCCATATATCATAGTGAGTTTAATTGTTTTCTTTAAGAATCCATTTTGGCCTTCTGATTATCAGTTGCATCCATGTAGTCTAAGTCTTCCTTCGTGATAATGGGGATATAAGCTATGAGATCTGGAAATCATGTGTCAAATATACACAAAAGTAAATTGTGATTGGCACCCTCTGAATGGGGGAAGAAGAAAATATTGCCCTCAAAAAGAATAGTAATTATAGAATCAGATATGAAGTATTTTTTCTAAACTTGTCAAATGCAAATGGGCTAGACATTGTTAATGTATTTAATGCCTGTATATATTGTATATAGTCATTGTACGTAATATATATATATTTATAGTTTTTCTTATATTAGTTATAACCTTTTTTATTTTAGACAAGAAGGGGGAATGTAGTGGCATTTCTATTGTATTTTAATTAATAAAGACTGCCTGAATATTTGAGAGTAAAACAGTTCCACTGACTAGCCTTACAGACCAGGTAATGGTAACACACACCTTTAATCCCAGTAGTCACACTAGTTTGCCGTAGAAGCCAGGTGATGCATGCCTTTAATCCCAGCCCTAAAGAGGATTATAAAATGGGAAGAAATAGCTCTCAACACACAGTCTTATTCTGAGATTTCTAGAGGAAGCATCACCATTTCAGACTAAGGTTGAGGTAAGAGCCAGTGACTGGCTGCTTTGCTTTTCTGGCCTTCAGGTTGAACCCCAATATCCATCTCTGAGTTTTTATTAATCGTGCTTCAAGTATCATATCATTATGACTCATTTCATTCTCTTTCTTTCCTTCCTTCCCTCCTTTCCTCCTTCCCTCCTTCCTTCCTTCCTTTTTTCCTCATATATTGCTCCACCCTACATCTCTGGACTATCTTGTCTCCAGTTTCTGACCATTCTAGCACTATCGGACATGGGATCCCAGATGGCTGAGAAACACTCTAAGAAATGTTCAACATCCTTAGCCATCAGGGAAATGCAAATCAAAACTACTTTGAGATTCCATCTTAGACCTGTCATAATGTCTGAGTTCATGCTAGTGAGGACATGGAGCAAGGGGAACACTCTTCCATTGCCAGTGAGAGTGCAAACTTGTACAACCACTGTGGAAATCAATATAGAGGTTCCTCAGAACACCGGGAATCAAACTACCTGAAGACCCAGCTATACTACTATTAGGAAATACCCAAAAGGCACTCCATCCTACCACAAGGACGCTTGCTCAATTCTATTCATTGTGGCTTTATTCATAATAGCCAGAAACTGAAAATAACCTTTATATCCCTGAACAGAAGAATGGCTAAAGAAAATGGTACATTTACACAATAGAGTATTACTCAATTGTTAAAAACAATGACATCAGGAAATTTGCAGGCAAATGTATGGGAAGAAAATCATTCTGAATGAGGTAATCCAGACCCCAAAAGACATATGTGGTATGTATTCACTTAAAAGTGAAAATTAGCCATTAAGCAAATGATAACCAAGCTGCAATCCATAGACCCAAAAATGTTAGGTAAAGAGGAGGGGCTTAGGAGGTACACATGGATCTTCCTGGGCAGTGGAAACCTAGTATAGTGGAAACTTCCTGGAATCTATAAGGGTGATCCTAGTGAGTACTCCTAGTAACCAAGGACACAGAGTCTCAACTGGCCACCTCTTAGATCAAGGCAAGACTTCCAGGGGCAGAATTGGGTAATCAGTTGAGTTGGAAGTCAACAGGGTCCTGTGGAGATTCCAAAACAGCCCAGGCAGACACTAGGACAGGGGGTTTCTCTCCTCAAACTGACAGTGGGCGCCATTGCAGAGGACAGCATCCACACAGATCACTGAACATGGAGAGGTTGAGCTGGTGACTGTATAAAGTCTTTGCCCCAATTGTACCACACTGCTAAACAGCCTAAGTTTAATTCTGTTGCAGAGACAAATAAATTATAAAACCACAATGATTTGAAATAGTGACAAATTATTGTTCAGCTGCTCCAAAGCACATGATCGATGTGGGTCTGTCTCCAATTGTCCAAGTCTTGTCTGGGAGATTCAGGCTGTTCCAACCTCCCAGCTCTGCCATTCTCAATCAATGACCTCAAGTTCACCACAGGAAGAGAAAGTGGGAGTGTGGCATTTTGTGAATGTGATTAGTAGCCAGACATGAAACAAGAATCGTCATTTCTACGCATAGTTCATTAGCTTGAAATCAATCAAAAATCCCCTATTTAACCACAGCATAAGCCAGAATTTCCCCTTCTACTGTACTCAAAAAAGTGGTTATGGGTTTCAATAAATACATAACGTTGTCCAACACAACCCAGGTTTCTGAACACCCTTTGTGCTTCCTTTGGCTTATTTATAGTGGGGATATTATCTCGCTGGATGGTTGTAAGGGCTAAACAAATTACTGTGATCAATGATTTAGAACTTTCATCTTAATTTTACGCATCTGATTCCTGGTTGCAATAACATATAATACCAATTATGGAAAGCAGTATTATCTCTTCATTTTTAGAGATAAGAGACGAGCTTTAGGGAGACTAGATAAACACATACAAAGAGACAGACAGACACACAGCCATGTGCTTGTGCACGTGCTTGCATGAGCACACAAACACAGAGAGAGAAAGAGAGAGAGAGAGAGAGAGAGAGAGAGAGAGAGTTGATATAAGGAATTCAAAGACTCGTAAGTCTAATTGAACTCTACAGATAATCAAACTGGAGACCCAAAAGAGTCAATGGTATAAATTCAATTCCAACTCTGCAGGTGAAGAATTGCTGTGTACTAAGACAACGGTAGATTTTGCTGTTATTTTGCTCTGATTAATGGAGTTAGACCATCTTACACAGGAAAAAAAGACACCAATTAAAATGTTAATTGAATCCCAAAACTCTTTCACAAACAGACATGTGGAATACTGTTTGAGCAAATATCTGAGCAGCCTCTGGCCCAGTTAGTGCTGTATCAGTCATCAAAGTTAACAATTTATGGTGGTTGGAATAGGCATCCCCCATAGACTCATGTGTTAAAACATTTAAGCATAGGTAGTGGCACTATAAGGAGGAGTAGGTGTGGCCTTGTTGGAGGAAATGTGTTACTGTGGAGAAATGTGTTAAGGTCTCATATATGTTCAGTCCATGCCCAGTAGGACAGTTCACTTGCTGTTGTCTGCAGATCAAGATATAGAACTCTCACCTACCTCTCCAGAACCATGTCTATCGTGTGCTACCTTGTGCCCTGCCATGATGATAATGGACGAAACCTCTGAAACTGCAAGCCAGACCTAATTAAATGTTTTTCTTCATAAGAGTTGCTACGGTCTTGGTGTCTCTTCATAGCAACAGAAACCCCAACTAAAACAGAAGCAGTGAACTTTTTCAAATCTTTCTTAAATTTGTGATCTACTCACAACTTTAAGAGACCTTTGATCCACATAAAGCCTGATCCTTTCTTTTTCTTTCTTTCCTTTTCTTTCTTTTTTCTTTCTTTTCTTTTTCTTTCTTCCTTCATTCCTTCTTTCATTCCTCATTCCTTCCTTCCTTCGTTTCTCCTTCCTTTCTTTCTTCCTTTACATTTTTCATCTAGTAAATTGCCTCCCTCAATCCTTTGTCCTTTGGAGAGCATAGAATAAAGCACAAATACTATGAGCCCAAGCCCTGCTCTCATTAAAGTACAGATACCTCAGTTTCTTAGACATTTGCAAATTTAAATGAGCCACATTAGTATGTGGTCACCTTATCTGTCCCTTCTTCCCAGTAGACTTAAACACAAATGATCTTGAGGAGCTGATGCTTGCTGCAAAATGCCTCAGATACCCCACAACATTCCCAGTGCTTCAAATGTGATGTGAAATATGAGTAAAGAAGTAATTCAAGGCACATAAAGTAGCTCAAAGGATAATGTACTTTCCACCAAGCCTGATGAACTGAGCTTAATTCCTGGGACCTACATGATGAAGGGAGAAAACTGTCTACTGCAGATTGTCCTTTAAGACTTACATATATGTCAAGTGTTATGGCATATACTCATTTGCACATGCTTACACATACACACAAAATAATGAAATGTAAAAAGACTTCAAAGTAGCAGTTTGGTTCATTCTTAGAGGAAGCACATTGTATTTCTATCTATGTCTGGAACACAGACTAAAAGGCCAGTCACATCTTAGTCTATATCATCGCTTAAAAACACCATGAACTCCCAAAACTGAGCATGTTTAAAAACTGCAGACTCAACAGCTCATAGGTTACTTGGATGGGGTAGTTCAGAAAGAGCACAAGCATCGCTCATTAGCATTTACTCCTGTGGATTGATCATTTTTCCCTCTTGAGCCAAGCAGCATTCCACACACCTAACAGTGTCTGAAATGAATTATGTCATTCCCCTGCTAAGCCAGGGAGAAACGCGGAGGCCGTTTTCAGACTGAAATTTACAACAGAATGAGCACCAATCAGAAGCATATTGCATCCAACAGGAACTCATTCCCACATAAAATAATGCACCAGCATCCTTCACTTAAGCTCACTTCTCATAGAAAATGAGAACTTTGTCTGATCTGCTTCTATTAAAAAGCATACATTTCATAAATACAATCGATTCAGAATCAACTAACATTACTAAATACCAGTAAATACCGGTAACTATATATTTTCAAGTACAAAGATTAATATATATCATTTAATTTATTCTTTGAATCATTAACTTGATTATGTGAAAATATAAATTCTATGACTGAAAAGAACACTGTGTGCCTGAGATGATCCCTATGATTATGTGTTAATAATGTCTCAGCTGATTTTAAGGTGAATTTTTAAAAGATGAACAATTCATGGAAAGATTTATTAGAACAAATAAGTTCTGTGAGTGAACCAACTCAATAAATATTTATTGACAATTTACCTACAAGCCAACTATATGAAGGATGCAATATTTTGCAAATAGACTTGACCCTCTATCAGTTCCTACCTGAACAAAGGCAATATGAAGTGTGCTCCAATCACCATGCCAGCAGACAAATGTAAGCGTGAATGGAGATCCCCCATTTGGGTGACTGCCTTTCCAAACAGATTTGGAGGAAGAATGTTCCTGCTGTTTTTACAATTTCCCAGAACTTTGAGAGAACTCAGACCAGTAAATGCTGAGGGAAACTGAGATGCAGACTTTATTAATAAAGACTTCCTGAGACTATGAATATGGTGACTTAAATAAGACATAAAAGTATATCACTGTCCTTGGGCTAGGACTGCACTTTGGGTTATACAAGAGTGTTCAAGCTCTCCACTAAAGTTGGCCAAGATCCCTACTCAATGGCTGCTGAAAATGGCTCCAACATAACTCATCAAGTCTTCTTCTCTCCCATTACTTATCAAAGGCAGAAGAGTATGACATAGGACATCTGTGCATTGTTGGGATGAGCACATACAATCTTAGAGTCAGTTGATCCACATCTTAGCTGAGTGTAAATACTTTGTCCAGCCTTCCTTATCCCTTAGGCCAAGGGCTATATGTGTCAATATTTCCTGAACTGAAATAAAGGAAACAGTAGGGACAGTTCATGACAGGCATTTAAAGTGGTATGGAAAAACTAGAGTGGATTTTGAAGAAGGGAAAGTGGAGGAGGGATTTCTGGGCATGGAGAGAAGCGTCAGACTCTAGTCATGCTACCCAGAATGCACCTGATTTCACCCAATCTCAAAAACTAAGCTGTGCTAAGACTGGAGAGAGGGCCAGCAAAATGCCAAAAGCAGAAGAAAAGAAAAACGTGAGGAGGGAATTGTGAATGGACTAAGTCTCAATACAGTTTCCTCCTTTCAGAGCATCAGAATCTTCTTAAGTGTCTTCTCTACTTGCAGCATGCTTAGAAAAAAACCAATGCTTCCCACACCCCCACCATTGTCACCACCATCTCTGCCACCTCACAACAGACTCGAGAGCCCTCACACTCTTCCATTTCCTCTGTCTAAGGATGACATCTATCTTGAACAGCCGTTACTCTTACATGTTTTCACACGCACGCACGCACACACACACACACACACAGTGCATTCAGTAATAATTTCGCATTCTCTACTGCTCTGAGGCTTAGATTTCCAGCATTTAAGAAAGATCCTTATTGATTTCTGTTTTCAGGAATGTGCCATCCTTACTCTGTGATAAAGGGGAGGTAAGAGGGAGGCCTGTTAACTGATGGAATGAGAAAGAAGAAAAAATTGTGGCGGGGGGGGCGTGGAGGGGGAACTACCTAGTACATCAAAGTATCAGCCAACTCAATGCAACAGATGAGATGATGGCCACAGTGGGTTTATAGGATACAACAATGATCACTGCAGAGCCTGGCACAAGGAGGCAGTGAGGAGGCAGAAGATGAAATAAAAAGAGATGGTGAGAGCTGCACTAACCAAGGGGCAGTTAGGATGGAACACAGATAAACACAAGAGATTCCAGAAAGACAAAATCAATCATTAAATGAACAGGAGGAGGAAAAGCATTAAAACTAATAGGAGGCCAAAACAATGATTCCCTTTCTGAAAAAGAAAAACATCAAGTGAAAGAGTTTATTTATTGGGGGGAAATGAGTTAGGCTTCATCCTTATCCACTTCAAAATGACACTATGACCAAAATCACAGCCAAGAAGAAAAACACACCAGGTGTCTCAAATCCTTCATGAAACATAGTTTCTGTGAGTTCTCAATAAGCTACATTATATGAAGTAGCTCTCTAGGGAGATATCTGTAGCTGCAGGAAATGATTGCTTGTTTGTGATGACAGGAAGAACATGCAAGATGAGAGAAAACCGAAGGAGTGACAAGCAGAAGCTGAAGCTATGAGATATTTATTGATAAGGAGTGTGGCCACCATCTTTCACCATCTGTGTCAAGAACCCAAGTCTGTCCAGAAAACCAGAAGCCGTGAGAGTGACTGAAGTCTTTCCAAGCACTGACACCAGCCAAGTATTAAGGTGTGATGACATCGTGTAAGAGGTTTAATCCTGAAAATATGGTGCATGGCTCCTCTTTGGGGATAAATAGTTCAACGGAAAGAGGGGAGAAATGAGGTTAAAATCAGGTTCACCAAGAGTGATACATGAGATAGAAGCACACCTCCAACTCATCCATAAATTCTTTAGGCGTTGGTGAAATTGGGTTCCACATCATGGTGTCTGCATCTCTGCAGACACTGTTAACTTTCTCAGTGTTCTCCTCTCCCCTCCTCTAATCCCTTTAGATGTTCCTTGGTTTTCTATTTGGGGTGAACAGCCCCTACCCTAATGTTACAAGAACAATAAAACAGATTGGGAAATGACCCAGATTACTGTTTGTCACAGAGTGGATGTGGGACTAGTATTTTACTGAGAGCTGTGTTTAACTGAAAAATATAACCCATATCAAATTACCAGCAGGCAGTAAGAAAGGGCCTATTAATACTAATATTGGAGAGGCAGTAATTAGCACTCATATTTGGCTTCTTACACAGCAGGGGGGAGAAAAGCAGCATAACACAGAGCTTTGCTAAGGCAGAAATGATGAGGAAAGGACGGATAGAATCACAGCTCAGAGTGTGCTTAAAACTGAGAGACGTTAGTTAGGCATACTATTTAGTGATAAAAATGATAAAACTTGTCATGTATAACAATATGGATGGACCTGAAAGATTTTTCTATTAGCCAAAATGAGCACAACATGCCCGCCACAGACTCAGATGTTGTAGACCTGATATTCAGAATATGACATTACTTGGGAAGGGTCTGGAGACTTTAATGGGCATGGTCTAGCTATGAGAGAATGGGGTCACAGAGGTGTGTCTTCAGGGACGTTATATCCCTGACTCCTTCCTGTCATAATCTCTGATTCCTGTCCACCATGAAGTGACAGCTTCTTCCACTGCTTGCTCCCGCCACCATGATACTCTGCCCAAGCACAGGTGAGGATGGAGTAAGACCTTTGAAACCATGAGCCACAATAAATGTTTTCTTCTCTGAATTTTTGTCAAGCATTTTGTCACTGCAATACAAAAAGTGACTAAAAAGAACTGTAGAACTGTAGAAGCCTACCCATTATGGATCCAAAATACATTTATTTAACAGACATAGATGGCAGAAAAGCAATTTCCAGACTAGGGCAGAAGAGTAGAGGCAAGAAGGAAAAGTCTTGTCAGCAGGTTTAAAAGTAGAAGCAGAGCCGGGCAGTGGTGGCGCACGCACGCCTTTAATCCCAGCACTCGGGAGGCAGAGGCAGGTGGATCTCTGTGAGTTCAAGGCCAGCCTGGACTACAAGAGCTAGTTCCAGGACAGGAACCAAAAGCTACAGAGAAACCCTGTCTTGAAAATCCAAAAAAAAAAAAAAAAAGTAGAAGCAGAGAGGAGGAAGCTCTCACAGTCTAAATACAATAGGGTCACTATAATTAACAATAATGTGTTATTCAAAATACCATGTATCATCTTAAATGCTCTATAAAGACATTAATACAACATAAAATTATTTAGAAAACGCATTTAGAAAAGGTAAAAACACATGCTTTGTTCTTGGCTCATTAGGCTCTTTATAGTGATTATTACTCAATGTACATATATACCCAAACAACAGCACATAACTTTATACTATCAATAAATATCAGCTTAAAATAATTTTTAATGGGATTCAGTCAAACTAATGGTTCTCCACATCAGCCCTAGGGGAGATTTTAGCTTCAAAACAAGTGACTGGGCAGAGTGGATAGCTTTTCACAGATTGAGTCAGGGATGTGGGCAGTCCTGAAGTGCTGATAGCAATCCAACACACGCAGAACTTGTCCTCTAACCTCCATCCTAACGCTCCTCTGATACTGGAATAGGTGAAAACCCTTCTCATCAGAGCGTCTGGAATCTAATTCCATTTGACATCAAAGCAAAGCAGTTCCTGTTCTAATGTGCAGCTGGTCCTCCTAGCTTCTGTTCTGACGTCCACTGTACCTCTGCTTTGTACATTCTGTTTGCTTGGTCAGAATACGTCCTGTTCTTTCAAATGTAAACTTATTTATTTTATGTAACTCATACCTCTGACTGATGCAACATGTCTTCCAAAGCAGAATTTCAAACCTATGGAGTGGTATTTGAATTATATATTATCATAAACTTACTGCTTTTCACTTACAGTTAGGACATTTTAGTTCTGTTTACATATAAATTACTTATTTATGAACTTTATTTTAGGTTAATGTGCAAGTCTCTATAGTTTAGAGGTAGAATATTCCTCAAAGACTGTGTATTAAAAGCTTGGTCTTCAGGGTATACAGAGGACACAAGGTCTTTGTATTCACAGATAAGTACTGGCGAAACCAGGAATGTTAAACACACAGGAATGTTTCTTCAAGAGAAGTAAGGTACAACCTGTTTTCCACCCAGATGTCTGTGAATGGGTGTGGCTAGTAGCCTGGTGATTTTTGCACTCTCTTTATGACTGAGACCATACCAGATCCTCCTGTAGACCCTGAAGATGTCATAAGTAGTCAATCTATAGAACCCATCTTTATGGGAGTGTTTACATGTACTTTACAAAGCATTTCAATGTAGTCATGGCTTATACTTTATTGTACACATACAATTGAGTTCATTATCAACCCAAAAATTTACTCCAAATTGTGCTGCACTTAAATATGCCTAAAATAAACTGTCTGGTGTCATATTCTATAAGTTTGAACCAACACCAGCTACTGAGTCATACTGAACTGGACTTCTTTATTGCTTCACATGGATCATTACTCTGATGGTTGTGGTGTTTGCAGAGACACACACAGACAAGAGTGAAGCTATAGGAAGTGCAACCTCATGAGGAGTCCTTACATCAATGGGTACATGCTCTCAAAATGGACTGTGGCTCTGCAACACATCTGGCCATGAAGTGAACAACCCTGTAGAGAACATATCTCCACAGTGATGCTTAGTCCCACCACAGGTCACAGATCATCACAGTCAACCCCGTTACCCAATTATAGACGGAAACTAACAAAATGGCAACAGACTTAACCTGCTCACTTTGTGAGTTCTTTCAGGTACTTTATTGTAGTAACAGAAATTTCACCAACATGAGCATATTGTGAAACATTTGTTATAAAAAGTTAAGGGAGTCTAAGAAACCCCCCCAAACTCCCCATTATTCTTTGTTGCCTCCTTGAACTTGAGGATAGGACGCTATTGCTGAAGACATCACTTATTTTCATAACAGGACTTGGAGGAACCAAGCTGATAAAAACCTGGAAACCTCCTCCTTGGTGTCAAGCCTTATTGTGTCCAAAGGTGCTAAGTAAACCAGTGCAGAGGAGGAAAGTTATCAGCAGTCTTCCAAAACCTCAATTCCAGTGAATGACAATGACATACCGAGAACGCCATGCCCAGTGGTATATTTACAACAACTTTCTGAACAAAGTTAAGACATACTCAATAGAAGGGAAGTCATGTCTGGTACTGTAAACTCAGCCAAGAACTCAATTCTGGAGAGGTCATACACCCTACAGGAAAATCCACCACTGTTTTTCTAAACTGATATAGTAGCCAACTGCCTTTTAAATACATATCTTTATATCATAGGTTTGTGCAGCTCGCTGCCCTCAGCAAAGAGGCTACTCTTTGCAGCAGAGGATAATATATTGTACTATATATAGTGTATTATATAAATTATATAAATGGTAAAAGTGCAGAGAATGAGCGGCTCCAGGGTGTCTGGATTCAAACTGGACATGTATAACAATGCTCCTACACTCAAAGCTCAGGACCATTGTGGAAGCAGGGGTATAAAGTTTGTAATAACTAGCAGACATGAAGGATGGCTGTGACATACTATCTTCTGGACATGACAAAGATGCTGCATCCATCAACTCCCAATAATATGGTTGCCTACATAAGACCTTCACAAACACACCAGCCAACATTCCAGCATGGATAGGGGAAAAGCACACAATACCCCAGCCCTAGTTGAAGAGCTACAGGCAGCCGGTGACTGTTGAGTGAGGGAGGCAGAGTCTATCTTCTTTCAGGGATGAGCCCCCTCCCTAACAGATTGCCTGTGCTCAAATGGTCAGCCCCGCACCCAAAGGCTGCAATAAATTGAGTGCATTCAAATGGGCAGCACTAAATTGAACTCAGGAAAATATATACATATTGACTTGGAGTTCAGTCATCACAATCTAGAATGTGTAAAAAGATCAGACATGCTGATGACTGAGAAGCTTACAGAACAGCAAATAGACTGGACCAAAAAAAAAGTTCCCATGACACATAATAATCAAAACACAAAACATACATAATGAAAAAAATATTAGGTGCTGCAAAGGAAAAAGAACAAGTAACATTTTTTAAAAGGCCTATCAGAATTATACCCAACTTCTTAATGGAAACTCTGAAATACAGACAGTCCTGGACAGACATTTTTCAGATACTAGGAGACCACAGATGCCAGCCCAGATTACTAGACCCAACAAAGCTTTCAATCACCATAGACATAGAAAACAAGATATTCTATGACAAAATCAGATTTAAACAATATCTATCATAAATGCAGCCCTACAGAAAGTACTAGGAGGAAAACTCCAGCCCAAGGAAGTAAGTTACATCAACAAAAACACAAGCAATAGATAATCCCATACCAGCAAAACCCAAAGAAGGGAAATAAGCACACATTACAACCAATAACAATAAAACAAAAAATAATAGGAACTAACAATCACTGGTTATTAATATCTCTTAATATCAATGGTCTCGGTTTGCCTATAAAAAGACACAGGCTAACCGAATGTATAAAAAACAGAATCCATCCTTCTGTTGCATACAAGAAACACACCTCAACTTCAAAGACAGACATTATCTCAGAGTAAAGGGTTGGGAAAAGATTTTCCAATTAAATGGACCTAAGAAACAAACTGGTATAGCTATCCTAATGTCCAACAAAATAGACTTCAAACTAAAATTAATTAAAAAGAGATAAAGAAGGATATTTCATATTCATCACAGGAAAATTTTATCAACATGAAGTCTCAATTTTGAATAAGTATGCCCCAAATACAAGGACACCCACTTTTGTAAAAGAAACATTACCAAATCTTAAATCGCACATAAAATCCCCACATACTAATTGTGGGAGACTTCAACAACCCACTCTCACCACTGGACAGGACTACGAGAAAGAAACTTAACAAAGAAATAAAAGAACTAACAGAAGTTATGACTCAAATGGGTTTAACAGACATGTATAGAACATTCTACCCCACCCCACCCCACCCCACACCCACACAAAAAAATTATACCTTCTTCTCAGGACCTTATGGAACAGTCTCTAAAATTGACCACATACAAAGCAAACCTGAACAGATTCAAAAATTTGTAATACCCCCCACCCCCGTATCTGATCAGATCACCATGGCTTAAAGTTAGAATTAGACAACACTAACTGCAGAAAGCCCACAAACTCATGGAAATTGAACAAGGCTCAACTGGATCACCCCTGGGTCAAGGAAGAAATAAAGAAAATAAAGATTTTCTAGAATTCAATGAAGATGAACACACAACATACCCAAACGTATGGGACACTTTGAAAGCAGTGCTAAGAGGAAAGTTCATAGCACTAAGTGCCTATATAAAGAACCCGGAAGAATCTCATCCTAGCTACTTAACAACACACCTGGAAGTTCTACTCACCCAGGAGGAGTAGAAGTCAGGAAATAATCAAATTGAGAACTGAAAACAAAATAGAAGCAAAGAAAACATTGAGACAAAGTGTTGGTTCTTGGAGAAAATCAACAAGATAGAAGACATTTATCCAAACTAACCAAAAGACAGAGAGAGAATATCCAAATTAACAGAATCAGAACGAAAAGGGGACCTAACAACAGACACAGAGGAAATCCAGAGAATCATCAGGTCACACATCAAAAACCTGTACTCCATGATATTGGATAATATAAAGAAAATGGACAATTTTCTCAATAGGTACCACATACAAAATTAAGTTAAGACCACATAAACAATTTAAATAGAACTATAAGCCCTAGGGAAACAGAAGCACTCATCAAAAGTCTTCTAACCAAAAACAGCCCAGGTCTAGATGGTTTCAGCACATAATTTCAAAGAAGAACTAATACCAATACTCCTCAAATTGATCCACACAAAATACATAGAAGGAACACTGCCAGACTTAACCTGTTTCTATTCACCTATGTTTTGCCTCAAGGCTTTTTACCTTTCTTTCATTCTGCATATCCTACCTTCCTGCTTCCTCTGTGTCTGGCTGGCTTGCTCCTGGCATCTCTTTTCTTTCTTCTCTGAGCCTAAGCTCCTCCTATTCACTCTCTTTGCCTGGAAGTCCCACCTATACCTCCTCCCTTGCTATTGGCCATTCAGCTTTGTATTAGACCAATCAGGTGCCTTAGGTAGTCAAGGTAAAGCATCAACACATCTTTACATAGTTAAACAAATATTCCTCAACATAAACAAATGCCACACATCTTTGTAGAGTTAAACAAATATTCTATAATTGCTTCCCCTTACATAATCTGATAACTTATTACATGTCCTTTGTGTTAAATCCCTTCTGCTATGGAATAATAAATTGAGAAGAAGGAAGAGAAAATAAATGTACAGATTTAAGTTGTGTCATTAAGACAGAATTAAAACCATCTAGAAGGGAAATAGTAAAGGAAAAAGTCACCCTGTCACAATCTGATCAGAGAGCAGTGTGACATTTCTATAGGATAATTGGTTGTCATACAGTTCCTCTACAATTGTAAAACAGAGCCTTGAAGGAATCAATTATCCATGAGAGGGTCACAAAACCTGATCGTTAACCTGCTGAGACCTTTTCTAAATATCCTGATCTAATAGCCCAGCACTTTGAATAGCTGCCTACACACACTGGGACCACTTGGGATATTTGATTTTAAAATGCAGAGTTCTGGCTGCACTCCCCGGCATTTAACTCGGTCACCTTAGACTTGGGATCAGAAAATCTGGACCTGGGGAAGGACAGGCATAATATGAGCTAGACTATCTTACAATTCAGAAAAGTAAAAGAAATTTTCCACCTCTGCTCCTGACGCAGTCACACAGGAGGCATGTAAAAGACACAGGTTTTAGCCTGAAGGGGCTGCACCTGGCCAAGTAGGGATAGTTCGAATATTAAAATAGATGCCAGTTTCAGATTTTTTCCCAGTGAATAAAATATGAATCTATGTTCCTATACTGTCACACAGAAAGAGAGCAAAATAAGACACATGGTGACAGGTGGCTGTAGTGGCACATGCGTGTACAGAGAGCAGGACCCGGGCTTAGCCTTAAGCTAGGTGAAGAAGGTTGTTAAGTATGACTGGAAATGTTGCAGGCCATAGGATATGTACATGGCCTCTTTTATTAATTCTAGGAGTTGCCATACAAAATGATGGATTTCTGTACAGGATGTTCATACATATTTCATTATACTTTGTTCTAATTGGTCCCCCATACTCAAGGTCCTTCTCCAAGATCCCTGTCTACCTCTGGTTGGTTTCCTTCCTCCCTCTAGATAGTTCCCCAGATGCACAATGATGCTTGTGTCCCATGCATTCTCTAGGGCTCTCTTTATTCCCCCTTCACTCTGTAGTATATCTTCTCATGATTCCCTGTCCAGTTTAAGCTTACACACAAACATACATATTTAAGTTCCAACCCATGACAGAGCACACAGTATTGATTTTGCTTATCATAGTTGATTTCCAGGCCCATCTAGTTCTTGCAGATGTCATTTTACTTTATAGCTGAACGAAGTATTCAATTATGTACGTGTCTCACATTCTTCTGCTGATGAACTTTTTGGCTGGTTCCTTTTCCTGGCAATTGTGAAGAATGTGGTAATAAATGTGAAGAATGCGGTAATAAATGTGAAGAATGCGGTAATCAATGTGGATGAGCAAATATCTCTGTGGGATACTGATTTTAAGTCCCTTAGGCATACACCCAAGAACAACACAGCATTGTGGCATGTAAGTTCTCCCTTTAGTGCTCTGAGAAGCATCCATACTGAATTCCATGGTGCAGTAGTTTCCATAACATAACCCAGCAGCAAACAAGGGCTCCTCCAGCAGATCTTTGGCAGGAATTGTCATTTGTTTCCTAGTGAGAGCCATTCTAACGAGAATGAAGTGTAATTCTGGGTCAGCTTCAAGCTTGCATTTTGTGATGGCTAAGGATGTGAAATTCCTTATCAGGTATGTGTTAACCACTGGTGTTTCTTCTTTTAAGAGCTATTTAATCAATTCAGTGGCCCATTTGTTAACTGGATAATTTTGGTTCTTCATAAATTCTACACACGGATTCTCTATCTGGGATGTAGCTAGAACAGGATTTTTCCAGTTCTGTTGTCCGTCTCTTCATTTTAGTGGTTGTTTCTTTTCCTGTGAAGATGATTTTCAATCTCATGTAAGCCCATTTCTCAATCTTGGGATTCGTCCATTTGCTACTATAGTCCTTTCCATAAAGCCTTCCATTGTGGAATATTTGTACATGATGTGAAGATGTGCTGCTGGGGTTGGTGTAATAAAAAGCTGACTGGCCAGCACCTAGGCAGGAGGTATAGGTGGGACTTCTGAGCATAGACAAAGGAAGTAGGAAGAGATAATTGAGACACAGAGAGATGCCAACAAGACCTTGAGGGAGTTGGACATACAGAATAAAAGAAAGGTTTAAAAAAAAAACACGAGAGAAAACATAGATTAATATATATGGGTCAATTTAAGTTATAAGAGCTAGTGGGAAAAGTCTAAGCGAAGGCCAAGTTTTCATAACTAATAAGTCTCCATGCTGTTATTTGGGAGCTGTGTGTGTGTGTGTGTGTGTGTGTGTGTGTGTGTGTGTTCTGCCAATGTTTTCTCTAGAACTGAGGGCTGATGAGAAGCGCCAAGGACAATGGCACGGGGTTTTGAACCTACGTAATGTGCTGGCTTTGTGGGAGCCTAGCCAGTTTGGATGTTCACCTTCCTAGAAATGGACGGAGAGGGGAGGACCTAGGACTTACCACAGGGCAGGGAACCCTGACTGCTCTTTGGACTGGAGAGGGAGAGGGAGAGGAATGGGGGGAGGGGGAGAAGGGTGGGAAGAGGGGGAGAAGGGTGGGAGGAGGGGGAGGGAAATGGGAGGCTGGGAGGAGGTGGAAACTTGTTTTTATTTTTCTCCTTTTCTCAATAAAAAAATGGAAAAAAAAAGCAAAAAAAAATTTCAAATGTTATACTGAGGCCATTGTTCCCCTTTGTGTTGATTTGATTTTTGTACAGGGAGAGATATATGGATCTAGCTTCTTCTATGTAATGTTATCTAGATTGCCCAGAAATGGTTCTCTTTTTTCCAAGGCTCAACTTTTATTTTTCTTTTGTCATTTACAGTAGGATAAATATTTTGTTGCTATTGCTACACTTTAAATTTACATTCTAACCTATTAAATGCGGAAGCTAGGGTAAAGCATAGAGATTAAGTGTCAGAAAATGGTTCTTTAAAAGGCCATCTTTTCACTAATATTTGTCTTTGTTGCCTTCCTTAGAGAATTGGTGGATGTATTGCTGTGGATTTATTCTTGGGTCTTCTGCTCTCTCTCTTTCTGTACAGTGCCATGGTGCTTTTGTTACTATGCTTCATAATTTGAGATCAGGCATTTGATTCCTCTAGCATTGTACATATGTGAAAGAATGCCTTGGCTATTCAGGATCTTTTGTGCTTCTATACGACTTTATACGTTTTTCCACTATGTGAAGACTAAGTGTCACTTATGTGACACTATGTGTCAGTGATTGGGATTCCATTGAATCTGTAGATTACTTTCAACAATATAGTCATTTCCATAATATTTATTATCCCAATCCGTGGGCATGGAGGGTCTTTCCATCTTCTATTGCTTTCTTCATTTTTTTTCATTGTTTTTGGAGTTTTCCCTGTAGAAGGATTTGCCCTGCTTGATTAAGTTTATTCCTTGGTATTTTGTTTATTATTAAGCTATGGTGAAAGAAATTTTTTTCTTGATTTGTTTCTTTTTTCTTGATTTGTTTCTGGACAAGTTCATTATTGATACATAGGAAAGCTACTGATTTTTGATTTTGTGTCTTGATACACTGATGAGTATGTTTCTCAGTTGTAAGACTTTTCCGTAGAAGTCTTTAGGGTTTTAAGTATAGGATTATTGCAATTAGGAAAAAGTTGACTTCCTTCCTTGTTTATACTCCTCTATTTCTTTCTGATCTTAATGTTCTAGTTAAGACTTTAAGCAATGTATTAAATGAGAGTGGAGAGAGAGAAGAAATTCTTATTCTTAACTCCTTCCAGAGTTTGGAAAAAAATGCTTTCATCTTTTCCTTTTCTTAATATAATGTTGGATATAGGTTAATTTCATATAGCTTTTTATTAGGTTGAGGTATGTTCCTTCTATTCCCATTTTCTTTAGAGATAATCTCCTGAAGAGTTATGAAATATTGCTTAAGGCTATTTCTGCATCAGTTGAAATAGTCTTATTATTCCTGTCCTTAAGTCTATTTGTATGCTGAGTTATAATTATAGATTTGCATATGTTAAACAAACTTTGAATCCTAAAAGGAAGCAACTTGATCACAGCATATACTCTTAGTATGCTCTTGAATTTAATTTGCAATTATTTATTCAGAATTTTTACATCTATTATCATCAGGACAATAGATATTTTTGTTGTATCCTTAATAAGGTTTTGATATCAAGGTAATAGTTTCATAGAATGAGTTTGTAGCAGTCAAACGTGAGGATCACACATGTAATCCTAGCACACGGGAAATGGCAGGAAGAGAAGTCAGGATTTAAAATTGTCCCTAACCTACACATTCTAAATACTTATTTTATAAACACAGATAAGCATAGCTATCATCCTTCATCAAAGCAACTTCTTTTTGTAGCAGACACCATTACAGAAAACCTCAACTGGTCAAAATGTAGAGAACGCTGACCATAAGGTGCTTGTTCTCATTTGATACAACTGCAACAAAGCCGCCTACAGCTCAGGCTGGGGGAAGGTGGAAGAGGAGATGGGAAAATTGTAAGACAGAGAGGCCCACCCAGGAAAACTAGAGTGAGAAAATGTCTTCTGAGGAAAAATGGTGACTCCTGAGAGAAGAAATTATCCTCTCTTAAGGATGAGTCTCCCAAATAATTATCCATACAAAGTGATCAGTCCTATAATAATTTTCACACAACTCATAGTAAAGGGAATCAGCATTGTATATATAAGTTTATGCATACATATAACAATAATAATAAAAAGAATGGCATGAATTTGAGAGAGAGTAGGTGGGATAGGGCATTGGTTGGAGGGGAAGGGACATGGGAAGAGTTGGGGGGAAGAATGGAAAGGGAGGAAGTGATGTAACTATGTTTTAATTTCAAGAAAAGAGGACATGAAGTAGAGGACATGGAGGAGGAGGTGGGTCATAGAGGAATTGGGTGGATATGATCAAAATATATTGATACAAATTTTTAAAAATAATAATGTACTGAAAACATTATCCTAAGCTCTGTGACAAGTTGGAAGCCAGATTGGGCTATGTGAAACTGTGTCTCAAACATTAAAAACAAACAGACAACAATGTAAAAAAAAAAGAATTTGGTGGTGTTCCTTTCCTTTCTATTCTCCAGAAGAGTTGGAGAATTTTAGTGGCAGGTCTTTGAACATCTGGCAGCAGTGAAGCTGAAGAACCCCATTCTCAGGCTCTCCTTTATCACTGTTCCCATGGGGCTGCTTGTTATAGAACCTGCTTTTGTTGGTATTATCTTCTTGCTCAACTTTGAGTCATATGTGTCTAAGAATTCAACCATTTTCCCCAGGATTTTCAGTGTTTGAAAAGTACTCTATTGCTGGCCCTGAGATCATAGAGCAGGAGAGCTGTCCTTGCCCCTCAACAGCTGTAACACTCAGGAAAGCAGGTCCTACACCTGACCTGAAAAGTACAAAGAGCCAACTCTGTTGGCAGAGATGTGGGTAAGCCAGTTCAGAAATTGTGAGCACAGGAGAGCTGTCCCCACCACTCATCTGTCCAGTGGCAACATGAGCAAGGGGGACACCCCCACCCATCAAGGTCTGAGGCAGTAAGAGAACTGTCCCTGCCCCCAACCAACTACAGCACTTGGGAGAGCAAGCCAGCATCTTGACTGGAGGAGGGACTGGCACTGCTCCTTGCTTAACATTGCAAGGGGCAAATTAGCTGGGGGCAATGCTCGAGAGCCCACTCTGGTGGTAAAGACAGGGAAGAGCTGACAGACTTACTAATCCTGCAACGACCCAGTCCTAGAACCAGGGTTATCCATTGGCCCACCCCAACACCCACTCCATCTGTGATCTGCCAGAGCATGGGTGGTCAGACCTGTGGACCCAGAGCTGCAGGATCTCCATGACACAGGGCAGCAACAAGTTGTCCAGGTAGAGTCACAGTGAGCACCCAGGGTCAGTGGTACAGCATAGATCAGAAACTTCAAACCAGAATCAGACTAATTAACATTTGCTCAAGTATTCTTTCTCTCATATTGTGGAAAGGTTTGGCAATCTTATTTCTTACAATGAACTAACTCTAGGCCAATGTTTTTGCTCTTTTACTCTCTCTATCATTAATTTCTGTGTGATTATGATTATTTCTTGCCACCTGTTGCTTTGGGGTTTGGATTCTTGCTGTTTTTCTAGAATATTTAAATGTATCATTCAGCTATTTATTTGAGATTTATTTGCTTTGTCTATGCTATCACCGTTTCCTGTTAGAACCCCGTAGGCTGTATCCCTGAGGTTGGTAAGTTGTGCTTTTGTTTTCATTTTTCTGTTTCTTTTCTTCACCCTTTGAAGGTTCTCTCCTTTATGTTGCTAACTTTCCTTTTTGAGTCTCAGATTGAGTTTGTCGGTTTGCTTCTGTCCTCTTTCGAGTCACTGATCGTATTTACTAGAAAAAGAAATTTAAACCATCCTCTGGCATCTTACCTTTCAGGGTATTTGAGATCAGTAGTAAGGCATTACGGTCTTATGAAGGATTCATTAGTCCTTTCCTTTCCAAGCTCCTTGTGTTTTTCTGTGGAGATTTGCACAAATGTTGGTTTCGATAGATCCAGTGTTTTGTGGGTCTCCTTACTGAGCAGCCTGTTTTTGAAGGCGTGGTTTCTGACAGCATTCAGTAAGTAAAAACAAACTTACTTCCCTTGCCCCCAAACTACCCATGTTGCTGTTCTCAATGTTGTTGGTTTGTGTGGGGTTAATTTTTGGTTTTGTTTTTGTTTTCTGGTTCAATGGGAACAATAAAGTTGGTTATTCTTTTCTTTTATGATCTACAATAATGTTTCTTCAACTTGAGAGTGTGTCTGAATCATGTAAATGTCTTTAAAGTCTTCACAAATGACTTATTGTTTTTTTAAGAGAAAAAAAAACAGTGTCCAGTGCAGAAAGCAGATAAAACCTTTCCTGGGTAATTACAATTAACAGCATCAGCGAGGCATGTGGGCAATTAAACAGCTCCAAGTACACATCTTTTTTTTTTTTTTTTTTTTTTTTTTTGTAAAATTTGCCCAAGAAATACATAGCCTGAATCCAACTAGTATGAAACACCCAGTTTGGTCTGTGTTTTTCAAAAGTATAAACACAACAAAAGATAAAGAAAGGCTGAGAAAATATTCTAGATCAACAAAGACTAAAGCATGAAAATTAAATGCAGCACAATTCTGGACTAGGTCTTGGGCACGAGGAGATAGAGAGGACGCTGTAGGGTATTAGAGAAACAACAGATCAGAATGAAATAGGAACTAAGCACTAGATAGTGCGCCAAATTTAAATTCTTATAACTTGAGAGCTATATTGTGATAACCTTAATGAGGATCTTTATCTAAAAGAGAGGAGACAAATATGGAAGAAATACTAAAAACTATTAAATCTTAATAAAATGTAGGGTTCCATGTATTGTTACAATATTTTTGCAGATTTAAAATTTATGTCAAAATATAAAGACTTTTTGTTCCTGTCCTTCAGTAAACCATGTATATACACCTGTGGAGGTGAGAGGTCAATGTCTTGATATTTCTCATCACTTTACACCTTAATTTTTGAGACAGGATCTATCCCTGGTTGACTTGACACTCAAGAATTGTCTACACTGACTGGCCAAAAAAAGCTCCAAATCCTCTTCTCTTCACCTCACAACACAGGAATTACAAACACATGTCACCATGCTCTGCTCTTTACATGGGTGTGGTATCTTAACTTGAGTCATCTTGCTGGTCAAACAAGCATTTTGCCCTCTGAGCTGTCCTCCTAGTATGCTTAGTGGTTCTTGTAACTGGCATCTAAAGGTCACAAAGAAGTGTGAATGTTACCTTGAAAAACCTAACAGGATTTTTTTCTCATCTTCTGTCCTATTATCTCTATAATAGGCTTTGATATAATATCACGATATTGTCCAGAGCTATAAGCCAGCTAAGAATGATCATAGGTATTAATTATAGAGATCGAGTGGCATATATTTATAATTAAGCGTTTGCATCAAACTTTTCGTGTAATCAATTACTTGTCTCAACTTCTAGAGTTTTCTAAGATAATTACATGTGCAGTAACGATCTGCCTGTATGCTTATTCATCAAGACCTGAAATTAATGACTGTAAAACAGAAAACTCAAATTCCACAGATACTCATACATTTTTATTCCTTCTTTGTATTCCTTTCTCACTAGTGATAAGACATTGAAACAAAAGATTTTTGGAGACTATGCCTAATGGAATCATAATAAGATTCTTCATTTTAATAACTACATTATTTTTACTATTTGCTGGGTGCCAGAAGTTCTGCCAAGCACATCCTGTAATATCAGGAAGTAGCAGCTGCTGCTAAAGTAACTAGAACCATAAAAGATCTCTGTAGCTTTTTAGAGTTTTATACTATCTCATACTACTGGCCCACACAGGTCAGCAACGAGTTTCTGCTCCTGGATAGCTCACCTTGAATCATCAATTTCTATGGCAAAGGTGGGGATGGATCTTTAGAGAGTCCCATGATAGCCTTGATTTCCACTCTCAATGCATTTGCCAGGACAAGTCACATGGCCTCTCCCAGCCAAGGAAGATCTGAACATACAACGCGGACATATATTTGAATAGCTCACATTCTCTTCTAAAGACTACAAGCTCTTCATGAAGTTCTTGCTCCCTATCTCTGCCTGCTGGCACAAATAAATGGCAACTCTCATCATCTTCATTTTACAGATAAATAAAATATCAGAAAGACTTATAGAAATTCAGGAAATTGCCCACAGTTAAATCGTAAAGGAGTCAAGATGTGAGCCCAAATTTGTGTGCCTAATAATTGCGATTCTATCTTCTAAGCTTTGCTACCTATGTGTTTTATTCCCCTCCCTAATCTCGCACAAGCTCTGAAATAGGGTTATAACAAGCTTCACTTAGAAGTCTGTGAACTCACAGGGTAATAGAGAAACAACTAAAACAAGAGTCATGTGAGTGGTCGTATGAAGAGCTAATGCTGTAGCAGCTTCCTAAAACAGACATATTTTAAAGGTGATCTAAATGAAACCACCAAATAATGGGGGAGACACAGCCCCAACTAGATCTCTTTCAGTATCAGAAATTGGTTACTGAAGACAACACCAATAAAACTCATTGAATATGGAGAAGTTGAGCTGGCGTCTAGTTAGAGCCTTCATCTCTACATTCTAGCATTCCTACCAAAGGTACTCTACATGCTATTAACAGAGAAACATAAATGCCAACCCAACCAGAAACCCTCTATCCACAATGGTGTCCACCTGGAAGATAGGCTGGGGCAATAGAGGCACAAAGCTTTTACGAGTTATCAACCAGTATCTGATTTGACTTAAGGCCCACTCCATGAGATAGAACCCACACCCTACACTGCTTGGGTGACCAAGAACCTGGGACTAGATACCCAGGGACCTAGGGGGGAAACCAAATACTACTGTTCTACTAAAGGAACTTGCAATAAACTGATTCCTAATAATTCTATTATAGAAAAAAAGCATTGCTTAGCCATAAACAGAGAAGCTTCCTTCTGTAGTAGATGAAAACAAATACAGAGACCTACAGTCAGACAACACTAAAAGTCAGTCAGACAACACTAAAAGACTAAGAGACCTTGGAACACTCAGTCCTAAATGGGACAGTTCTATCAAATTTTACTCCTCGGGGCTCAGGGAACCCTGGAAGAGTCTAAGAACTGGAGGGGATGGAGGAAACCAAGGAAACACCGAAGAACCGATGCACCTATGAACTCACAGAGACTGAGTCAACCTCCACAGGATCTGCATGGGTCTGCACCAGATGGGGTCCTCGAGCTGAAATGAGGCGTGGACACAGGTGCTCGTCCCTAGCCCAGAAGCAATCTCCAACTGATGAACACTTGCAAATGAAAACTGAGTTTTCTCTAAAAGAAGCTCACTGGGGAATCAAACTATTCTTAAGGGTAAGCTGCATGCCCAGCTGAAGAGGGCCAACAAAGAAAGAGCTCAATGGCATGTGTGAAGGTTCCTTGTCTCACACTGTCATGTTAGGGCATTTAATTTTTAATTTTTATTTTATCTATTTTATTTTATTCTATGGGCCCTTTTGTGTGTGTTTGTGTGTATACATATATATATATAGTACACACACATATTATATATATATATATATATGTTTACAGTTTTGTTTTATGGGATTTCTAATGTGTGAATGAACTGGTCTCTATGTCTATATCTGTTCCCTGTATCTTTTCTTAGCCTCTTTTTCTTCCATCGTTTATGCCCTATTCCAGCCTGGTTTTATTTTATCATATATTATATTATATTATACTATATTCTCTTAGATGCCTGAATGTTTTCTAGGGAAAGACAGAAAGGAACAGATCAGGATGGAAGCAGAGGTAGGAAAAACTTGGAGTAGTTAAAGGGAGGGGAAACTGTAATCCGTGTGTATTGTATAGAAAATATCTATTTGCAGTAAGTAAAAGAAAGAAGCAATACATGAAAAGTTTTTATACTGGACTCAAACTGATAATATTTAGATTATATTTGAAATGTTATAGCAAGTTAGAACAATAAAAGCAGTCTCTAAGGAACTTTCCTAATGAATTTCTGATACAAAAATCATATTAAAGTAATTTAAAATTTTTTAAAGATAGTTTATCCAAATACTGAATTAAAAGTGTTAGACAAGCTGACTGCTCTTTGGACTGGAGAGGGAGGGAGAGGGGACTGGGACCTGGGGAGTAGGGGGAGGGGAAAGGGAGGTGGGGAGGAGGCAGAAATTTTTAATTAAAAAAATTTAATAAAAAAAAAGCTTTTTGGATTGTATTCATGTTTCAGCAATTAGTAGTTCTGAATAGAAGACCACAAACGGTGCTGATTGGCAGGGAGGTGAGACCAGTCAGCTCCAAAGATCTCCTGGTTCTGCCCAGGCCTTCATCAGTGAGAAACCCCACAGCTAGAAGCCCCCAAAGCAAAATGGGCCCACGATTCACACTTGGTTTATTTGGCTTGCATCAGATTCCACATTCAGGCTCAAAAGGACAAGGGTGCCATGAGAGTCCTGTGTATTCGAAGCATGACTTTTCCATTTCCAAAAGTATGGAAGAAACTAAGAAATAGAATTACTGACCCACCAGCAGTGTGATGACTCCTCTTGTCTTAACCCTGGCAGTATTTGTTATTATCCAACATAAATAACTTCTACAAACTAGTGTGGGAAAAGAATCCAACTGTCAATTGAGTTTGAATTCTCTAACTTCTAGTCAAAAATGAACATCTTTCACGCATGACATAGTTTCAGTTTTCCCCTCTAAAATTTTCACCTGGTGTATGCCATCCTTTATTCCCACACTTTTTTCTTTCTTGCAAGCTTCCTGATATTGTTTGTAATTATCCTGGCTGAAAACACACTGTTCACTGCAGATTTTACAAAAACCTTATAGAGCTTATTAGAAGTTCGTTAACTATCTCTATAGCTCACGTTGTTTAACAAAATCTTGTATATATAAACAAAACCACCAAATCTCTTGCCTTGTGATAATTACTACACTGTCTACATAGGGGCTTTATGTAGAAATCATGTAGGGTCTTAAAGCTAGCAAGTCTCTTTTACAGCAGCTCATCAAGGTTACTGTAGACTGAAAGAACCACAGACACTGTGTGCAAGCTGTGTTCTGACAAAACCTGATCCACAGACATATGGCTGGACCTCCCGGCTCCCCAGATAGGTAGCTGGTGCCTGGTAGGTTAATTTGGGGAGAAAAAGTGTCTTAAAATGTGATCTGTTGCTCTGTTCTTTTCAAGTTGATACATAATGTTCTTTGATAAATGTCTGAATATGTATAAGCTAAAAGAAATTTCTGAATTTATTCTTTGATAATTTCTGGACACTTTCCTGTGTGTCTCGCTGTTGACATTGAAGCACAATAATGCTAATAAGGTCCATGCTCAAGAACCATGCAATAGAGTTATAAGAAAAAAAATTTAAATCCTCAATGTTTTAAGCAAGTTTACTGGCCACAGGTTAGACCACATGCTAAGCTGGCTTGCTATTTGGGGTGTGGTAACTGTTGGTATTCTTATTGTGAATGGAATTTTTTTTTTGTTTCAAGACAGGGTTTCTCTGTGTAGCCTTGGCTGTTCTGGAACTCACTCTGTAGACCAGGCTGGCCTCAAACTCACAGAGATCTGCCTGTGTCCGCTTCCTGAGTATTGGGATTAAAGGCATGTGCCACCACTGCCTGGCATGTGGCATCTTAATACTTCTGTTTGGTTGTTGCTAGTTTATGGGAATACTACTTGTTTTATACCTTGATGTTGTATCTAAAAGTCCTAAGTTTCTTATTATAGTTGTTCTTTCTGCAATTCCTTTGAGTTTCATATGTCAATCATGTGTCAATATAATAAGATAGGACATATAAGTTGTATTTTTTCTGAGATTTCTAAGTATTGTGGCTTTTTACTTTCTTACATAATTACCTAAGACAACAAGCGTATCAAGATGCATGCATCATAGTAGTAACAGGTTATATTTATTGAAATTAGAGATAAAATCTAAAGGTTATCAAATAAGTATTATGCGTGATAGAATTTGGTGGAGCCTTGGTCCTGAACTAAAGCTCTTTCCCCTTCATACTCAGTGAAATTCATCACAGTGATGTGAGCAGAAAACCTATAAGTGATTTCCTCCTTTTCTTTCTGTTGCTCTACTAACATACTGGAACATGTTGCTAGGTTATGATGCTATTCAGCCATCCTTGTATTCACAAAGACAGCTTACTTTACAAAATGCTAATATAAAAGAGTATCTAATTTAGACAGGCATTATTTTTCTTTAAATTTTTCAAAGTAGTTTCTTAAAATTATAAACTTAAAATTACATCGTCTTGAATTGTTTTCAATTTTATTATAAAGTTGTAATGACCTTAGGTGAGCTAGGATTTTTTTGAACATATCTTGTACAGGACAGCAAGTCTTCTGAGTTATTTCTCCAACTCCTACAGATATTTGTTCTCAAAACATTGTGAGTATAAATACTTACAGTTTACCCCCTTTGTAATTCTTGCTAGCTCTGTTAAAGTTTTAGCAAACTTATTTTGACTATTCTTAACTGATGAATTCGCTTTTAATTTATTCAGCCTCTGTGTAACTTTTGTGAAGGTTACTATTATAAATTTATTAACTTCTGACTTCACCGTTGATGCCCCTTGCTGCTTTAGATTTACTTCCAAACCTTTACTAGATTCGTGAATACTAAGATTGTATAGTTTCCTTCTTCTTATTTAAGAGCATATCAAAGCTCCAAATAATCATAAACTCCAATCCACAGTGCTGACCTGAACTACTTCCTTATCTAGTTCTGATTTTCTCATAACCTTTCTCTGCATAATGGAATAACTTACTAATATTTTCAAGGCTATGATGGTGGGTTTTTTTTTAAACTACCTTGTTACTATTGACTCCTGATCTTGTGCTTTGTATACAAACAATATTATTTGTGTATTGCCAGTGATTTGATAATTCTTTGTACCCCAATATGTATCTTTAAACATTTTATATATAAACATACGTGTGTGTGTGTGTGTGTGTGTGTGTGTGTGTGTGTGTGTGTATATTTCTTAGAAATATATTGTTCTGATCTAGGTGGATCAGAACTGTGTGTGTGTGTTTACTATGCATGTATATGTGTGTGTGTTTCTTAGAAATAATGTGGCTTATAAAATTCTATATATATCATTGTGGTTAAACCAGACATGGTGGAGTATATCTATAATCCCAGCCCTGGGAGTGGGTTTAAAGCAGGAAGATCATAGCAAATGCAAGTTCAAGGCTACTACATTCTACACAGTGAGTTCCAAGCCAATAGGGCCACATGAAAAGACTGTTTCTAAAGAACTAAAAACTAATTCTTTAGAAGAATGTTTTATATTACAGGTCAAATCTAGTTTACTTTTATTTGCATTATTTTTCCATTTCCAAAATGAATACATAAAAATAAGTGCTACTAACATCAATCATAGTTCCATTTTCTTATCTACAAATAAAATGCGATACTTCCTAACCTTTGGAGAATATGCCTGCAAGGATCTCTCTGATTTCTGCTTTCATCACTATCACGTACCTCTTTGTCTCTCTGTCATTTTTCATTCTATATATTTTACAAAAATAATAAATTTCCACAAAGTTTTTTTCACTGTTTTTATGGTAGAAATATATCATTACCAAAATTCTTTCATTCTCTAATGTATGTGTTGTACTTTCTACAGAGAGCATTTCCCTAGATCTTGCTTGTTGAACGTTTAGATTACCAATCAGATTGAAAGCTTGTATTCACTGGTGATCATATTCCAGATTAATGTATCAAAAATGCTATGGTATGAATATTTGTTTACCATATTCGTCAATGGTCCTATGTGTCACCATTTCCTTTCATCTCTTCTCCTCTCCTACTGACTTGGGAGACAGATATTCAATGCTTCTCTCTAGCCTGATGATTATCAATAATTTATAAAAACGCCTACTTGTCATTTTCTATAAATAACCCCTGAAATAAGACAATGTATTCTTGACTCGCTCATGCCTTCTTTCTCCTCCCCAGTGCTGATATCATCTGGGAGTTCTTGTCCTCTCTGAGCATGGATGTGGGGGATGCAGTCAGAGCTGCTTCCTGGTTCATTGTACATTAAGGACAGAAAGTTCCCGCACTGAGAGACAGCCACTCGGTATTTGAAAATCACTTGTTTCCGGAGACTTCCTTCTCTGAAGGAAGAAAGCAGATTTTACATAATTGTAGCACCTGGCATCTGACAGACCCTTGAGAGGTGACAATGAGCAGGATGGATAGCAAAATTTAGCAGAGCTGAATAGTAATAACTGATGTGATTGGAAATATTCTTGTACAAGGATTTCCTTAAGTAGTTAAAGAGTTTAAAGTCTTAAATCTGGAATCTTCTAATTCTTCCAAGCGCTTTTCTTTCTTTCTTGGTATTTCTATATTTCTCATATTCTAGTTTGTACTTTTATCCGTGAAAAATACTCAGATAAGCTCTTCTTTTGCCTTACCCAGCATCCCTTTATAAATCTGTTATTTGAGTTTTAATAGGTTTGAGCTTTAATTAGCACAAAATATTTAAATATTACAAGTTGACAGTTGAAGCATATACTCATGAAATCATCACCACAATTTAGACTGTTACTTATATATGTGTATATATTTTACCACCTCAGAAGTTGCCCCTGTCTTACGCATCTCTTCCTGCCTTCCTTCCAGGGACCCCTCCACCATTCCCAGGCAACTATTCATCTCTTTTCTATCACAAGATGAGTTTTTATTTTTTAGAATTTTATGAAATCAGAGTGACACAATGGGCCATTATTTATATGCTTTCTTTTGGCTCAAATAATGAATTTCAAATACAGTCTGACTATAAGTTTCCACTATACAAGAATACTTTAGTTTGTGTATTTATGTAATAGTTATTTCTTTCTTATTTCTGTGGCCAAATACCTTATAAGAATCAATTATGGGATAGGGTCATTTCAGGTTGCCTATCCTCAGCTGCCCAAGGGACTAACTGGGGACATCACCATGGGCTCCTGGAAGCCACTCTAGGGTCAAGTCTCTTGCCAACCCTAAAGTGGCTCCTTTAACTAAGAATCATGGTTCCGTGCTCCCCTGTCCAACCTTCCTTTATCCCAATCCTCCTGTTTCCCCAAGTTCCCCCCCCCTCCTTCCCTTCTAACTTTTCTCTCCCCATCTCCCCTTACCCCCATCCCACCCCACCCCTAAGATCCCAATTTTCTCCCCGGCAATTTTGTCTACTTCCCATAGCCAAGAGGATAACTATATGTTTTTCATTGCCACCATAGAACCTTCATCTGGTGATGGATGGAGATAGAGACAGACCCACACTGGAGCACTGGTCTGAGCTCCCAAGGTCCCAATGAGGAGCGGAAGGTGGGAGAAGATGAGCAAGGAAGTCGGGACCACGAGGGGCGCACCCACACACTGAGACAAGGGGGCTGATCTAGTGGGAGCTCACCAAGGCCAGCTGGACTGTGACTGAAAAAGCATGGGATAAAACCGGACTCTCTGAACATGGCAAACAATGAGGGCTGATGAGAAGCCAAGGACAATGGCACGGGGTTTTGACCCTACTTCATGTTCTGGCTTTGTGGGAGCCTAGCCAGTTTGGTTGTTCACCTTCCTAGACATGGACGGAGGGGGGCGGACCTTGAACTTTCCACAGGGCAGGGAACCCTGACTGCTCTATGGACTGGAGAGGGAGGGGGAGAGGAGTTTGAGGGAGGAGGAGAAGGGTGGGAGGAGGGGGAGGGAAATAGGAGGCTGGGAGGAGGCGGATACTTTTTTTTCCTTTTCTCAATAAAAAAAAAATAATCAATTATGGGGAGAAGAGTCTCAGAGGTACAGCCTATCATATCAGGAGAGGCCTGGTGGTGGAAGTAGCCCTTGGCCATAATAGCCAAAACATGAAACTTGTCCTAATCTGGTTGGATCGGGGATCCCTAAACAAAAAGGAAGTGGGTCTGGGCTATGACTAGGCTGGCCCCCAGGATTCTATCCCTCCACCAAATCAACACCTCCTAACCTTTTTACAGCCTCCCTAAACAGTGTCACCAAGTGGAGAAGTGTCCATACATGTGAGTCTGTTGGGGAGCATTTCCCAGTCAAACCACAATAGTTTTCCCTCAGTTCTTAGACGTAATGATATTTCATAATGCAGAATGTCTCTATACCACCTACAAAAGTCTTTGGTTAACAGTTGCAACACTGTTCAAAATACAGTCTGTGGTGAAACGTAAGGCGTGTCTAACTGTGAGTCCCTGTAAAATCAAAAGGCAAGTTATGTATTTCCAACATAAAAAAAAATGGTACAGAAGAAATAGTCTCTTTGCAAAATGAGAGCTTTGGGGAAAGCATCAGACACTGCAGTCCCATGTATACTTTCACAGCACATGATGAGTTCCAAAGGGCTTGGCTAGCCCTGCCCCTCAAACCCTGTTGTCTTATACCTGTGGTCTCTCTCTTGGGCTACATGAACTTGGTGACTGCAGCTATCCTGGTGGAGATCCCATGTTTCATACATGTCCAGTTATCTTGGATCTCTGCAACGTGAACTTCACCTTAGCAGGAAATCTGACCTGCTATTGGTTGCCTGGCCTCAGCAATTCAAAATGTTAATGTGTGCCTTCATATTCTCCCTCACTCCTGTATCTTGAACGCCTGTGACACTCATACCATACAGACTATACCATGTTCTGCCAATCCGAAATGTCTGATCACAGATAATAGTGTGAATTTGAGGCTAAGCCTGGGAAAACAAGTCCCAAGGCAACTTTGCTCCAGGATCAACTTCAGCTTCTCTTTGCCCAATCATTGTCTTTACAAATGAAAGTTCTGGGGCCGGAGAGGTAGCTCAGTTGGTAGAAAGTCTGGCTTTCATACACAAAGCCCCGAGTTTGATACCACCTGTGACCCCAGTATATAGCCACAAAGTAGGTTTGAGGTTGCTGTGAGTACATGGCATCTTGTGTCAAAAGACAAATTCAAACAAACAATCCAATGAAGGTTTTCAAATAAATTTGCATGACTACACTCTGGAGCTCTCAATCTGTGTGGTCTTGCCTCGAAGGAAGTTCAGCCTTGATGTCTCAGTGCAAAATTTAATGTTTTTCTTTAGCAATTACAGCCATTTCATCCATACCAGGAGGATCCTCAGCTTTAACTGGGTTTAAGATTCCTTCCTCACCGAATTGCACATGTTGAATATCTTTCTGTTCCACTGTTCCCCTCACTATAAATCAGTGTAAGTGACGTGACCAATAACCATTACACATCCTGAATGTTACAGTGTCTTAAAATTTCCTTCACCAAACAACTTGATCTATTACTCACATCTGGATGAATCACAAAGCAGTCAGAGATGAAACTAAAGAGAGACAGTAGGTGGGACTGGGCTATAAAAGTCCAAGGCTTACTCTCCATGGCCTACCTCCTCCAATGAGGCTCCTCTTTGTAAAAGTTACAAGTCTCTGATCTTGATTTAACTTTATTAAATTAAAGCTACTCTAGATCTATCAAGAAAATTGTCCATTTATTTTAGAATTTCCCAATTTTGTGGACTGCAGGGTTTTAAAGAATGACCTAATGAGTCTTTGGATGTCCTTGGAGGGATAGAGGAAGAGAGTATTGGGAGAGACAACCAGAATTGGCATTTAGGGGGTTGAGGTAGAAACCTAGTGCAATGGAAACTCCCAGGAAGTCTATGAAGGTGACCCTAGTAAAAAAATTATAATGTTAGGGGAGGAGGAGCCTGAATTGGCCATCATCTGTAACCAGTGGAGGGGAAGGGACATTAACCCAATCACAAAGCTTACAACTTATAATTTGTCCTGCCTGCAAGATGTGCTGGGGTACAGGTGGTGCAGAACTTGTGGGTATGGTAACCAATGACTGAATCAATGTGAGATCCATGTTTGAAAGGAAACAAAAAAGAGCCAATGAAATGGTTCCTAATGGTACTCGGTTATACTTGTAGCCTGGAGCCTAGCATACTCATCATCAGAGAGGATTCCAAGTGATGGAAGCAGGTGCAGGGACCCACAGCCAAGCATTAGGTGGAGCTTGGGGGATCCTTCGGAAGAGGGGCGGGGATTGTAGGAGACTGTCTATGTATTTTGGTAAAATATCTGCTCAGATTTTCCCCTTTTCTTTTTGTTTGATTTATGATTGTTAATTTTTAAAAGTTCACAACTGTCTTTGTTTGGGTTATTGGCATAATGAAGCATCATAGTCATGATGGGGAAGTTGGAGAAGTTGGGGGAAAAGGTTTATTTGCCTTACACTTCCACATAGCTGTTCACCACAGAAGGAAGTCAGGAAGTAACTCAAACAAGGCAGAATCCCAGAGGCAGGAGCTGATGCAGAAGCCATGAAGGGGTGCTGCTTACTGGCTTGCTCATCGTGGCTTGTTCAGCCTTTTTATTATAGAACCCAGGGCCCTCATTCAGCCCAGGATGGCCCCGTCCACAATAGACTGGGTCCTCCCCAATCAATCACTAAGAAAAATCTCTACAGGTATCCCTACAGTCCAATCTTAGGGACGCATTTTTCTCAGTTGAGGTTCCCTCTTCTCAAATGGCTTTAGCTTCTGTCAAGTTGACATAAAACTAACCAGGGCAACTGACCCCTTGTCAACTTGAACCAGAACACTTTTTTTTTGGTTTTGGTTTTTCGAGACAGGGTTTCTCCATTGCTTTGGAGCTGTCCTGGAACTAGTTCTTGTAGATCAGGCTGACCTCAAATGCACAGAGCTCGGACTGCCTCTGCCTCCTGAGTATTGGAATTAAAGGCATGTGCCACTGCCTCCCAGCAAACTGCAACACTTTTGAAGACATAACCCTTCCTTTTTTGTTGTTTATTCCTAAGATCTCAAACTAATAAATACCATGAATATAAAATACATTACAAAATAAAATTCCATTGTCTTTACCAATTCAAATACTTTAAAAGTTCAATCTTTGTAAAAATCCGAAAATCTTTTTTAAAAAAATCCAAGTCTCTCAACTGTGGGCTCCTACAAAACCAAAAATAAGTTAAACATTTTCTTACATTCCCAATCTGAACAAAGCAAAAACCAAACTCCAACAATGTAAATAACTCAGTGTCTGATATCTGTTATTCACTTGCCATCCAAGGAGCTTGGGTCACTTCTCTTGCTCTGCCCTCTGCTGCATACACAGCTTGTAGTTTAGCCTTCAACTGGCTTCATTCCACTGCTGTTCCTGTTCTTGGTAATCATCCCATGGTGCTGGCCTCTTCAAAATGCTGGGGTCTTTTTGCAGCTGGGCTGCACTTTTACCAATAGCCTCTCCTGGGCTCTCTTCATGGTGCCAAGCCTCAACTTTTCCACATGACCCCTTCAAGCCTGCAGTCTTCACTGCTGCCCTGACACAACTTCACCAATGGTTTCTCCAAGCCTCTCACATTATCAAGCCTCACCTGCTCTTCGTGACCCCTTCGTGCCTTCAAAACTAGAACCACCTGGGAAACTTAGACAGTACCAAGTTTGGCTGCCAGCACATCTGTATATAGTGACTTCCAGTCCTACATCTAATTTGATTGTCAAATGCTTTTTAGTGTGGGTCTTTTCAATCTTTCCACAGTGTCTTCGGAGAGAAATGTTTAATTTTGATGGATAATTTATCATTGCTTTCATTTTCAGAGCATTCCTTTGGTGTCATTTCAAAGAACATTTGTCTGGCAGCATCACAGGAATTCTCTCCTTCCTTCACTTTTGAAGAATTTTGAAGTTTGGAATTTACTTTTAGACATGCATCTTGTATGACCCTCTTGTGGTTAAGTTTTATGAATGGCAGATTCTTATGAATTTTATATTTTATAAATGCCAAATTTCCATGTATGAAGAAAAATGGCCCTTGGTTTTTTGTTTTGGAGTTTTCCATATGGCTATTCATTTGAGAAAACTTCTCTTCTCTCCACTAGTTGCCTGTGTTGCTTGATCAAATATCAATTTTTCTTAAACTTATGGATCTATTTGCATTGTTATGTTCAATACTTTTTTGCCTTGATCAAGGTCTCATTGTGTAGTTCTGGCTGGCCTGAAACTCGCTATGTAGACCAGCTGGCCTCAAACTTAAGAAATATCCACCTGTCTCTGCCTTCTGAGTGCTGGGATTGAAAGTGTCTGCCACTATGTCTGACCGCGATTTTTTAAAATCTACTATAAATACAATAACTATTTCTGCAGATCCATAGTTAGCCTTGACATAAAGTAGTATCAACCCAGTTTTGTTCATCCTCCTCAAAATTCCTTTGGCTACTAAAAGCACTTTTATTTCCACGTGGATTCTAGAATCTCTTACCTTCAAGAAGAAAGCCTCATTAATTTCTTATTTTAGAAGTTACATTGATCCTAAAAGTTATTTTGAATGAAATCAATACCTTAATATTGACACAAATATAGTGTACCTCTCCATTTCTTTATATAGTCTCTTATTTGTCAGAAAACTTTTATCCTTTTTCTATATACAAATTCTATACCTATTTTGCTAGGTTTGTCACTGTTTCATGCCTCATATTAGAAACTGTCATTATTTATGCAGTGTTTTGATTGATGCTGATAGCTTATAAACCATATATAACTTTTATAGAATAAGCTTATATCATTGACCTTGGTAAGATTTTTCCATTATTCTTCCTGTTTATCTTCTATTGAAAATAGATTTCTTTCATTCAATATCCTCTAATTACAGCTTAATCTTCCCCAACTCATACCAGATCTTCCCCACATCCCCTCCCATCTGAATCGACTCTCTCTCTCTCTCTCTCTCTCTCTCTCTCTCTAAAAATAATAAAATGAGATAAAACAAAATAAACAAATCAGAATAGGACAAAAAACAAAAAAAAAAAGAGGAAAAAGAAAAAAACAAAGCCGAAGACACACATACAGATGCAGATATTCATGATACAGAAATCTCATTTTAAAAAAACCCAAAACCATAATGAATCTACAAAATATCTGTAAAGCTTTTTTTTTAATTCCCTGGCAAAGCATTAGAAGACAAAGAACCTCCAAAAACGTCATTGAGTTCCATTTAAATTGTCTTGGACATTCATTGCTGGGCACTGGAACTAACTACCCTTAAGAGTGGTCTGCATACCTCGCAAGACTCCCTTGGGGAAAACTAAATTTTCATTTACAAGTGGTTATCAGTTGGAAATAGCTTCTGCTTTAGGAACAAGGCCATGTGCCCACTTCCCCTCTCAGCACTGGGATCCCATTTGGCTCACACCCCTGCAGGCCCTATGCTTGCTGCTCCAGACTCTGAGTACACATCTACATTGGTCTTACTGCGTTCCGACAGCCTTATTGCCTTAGTGTCCTCCAGCCCCTCTGGTTCTTACATTCCTTCCACCTCCTCTTCTACAGTCTTCCCTGAGCCCTGAGAGGAGAGATTGATGAAGCATTTCATTTAGTGTTCCAAGGTCTCTCACTCTCTGTACATTGACTGGCTGTGGGTCTCTGTATTTGCTCCACCTACTGTAGGAGGAAGCTTTATTTGAGGATGACTGAGCAAGGCACTGATCTATGAGTATAGCGAAATGTCATTAGGAGTCACTTTATTACCATGTTCTATCAGTAGGACAGAACTATTTGGTTTCCCCCTGGGTCCCTGCACTCTTTAGTCTCAGGTTCTTGGCTACCCAATCAGTGTTTGGGATGGGTTCCAGCTCATGCAGGGAGCCTTTAACCCCATCAGATACTGGTCCATTACTCCCGTAAGCTTTCTGCTACTGCTGGACTCATGCATCTTACAGGCATGTAAGATCTTACAGCCACTGTAGATCAAAGGGTTTGTATCATTTTCATGGATTCTATCAAACCTCTACATTGATGATCTTTGTTCACCAATACCTGTTTGCCCTTTCCTTTCTGATATGGGTGTTATTGCCTAATTACCTTCCCTATTTCGGGGCTAAACTCACATTTAACATGAAGTAGACACCTGTCTTTCCTTTCTGATTTTAGAGGGAAGTATTCTGTCTTTCTATGCGGTAACTTTAGGTTTTTCCTAGAAGCTTTTGGCAAGCTAACTCTCCCTTTGTCTTACTCTGCTGAAAGATATATTTATATATATATATATATATTAAAGGATGTTGGACTTTTTCCAATGCTTTACTGTTTATTGAAATTATTGAAAAATTGTGCAGTTTTCTTTTTGTTTGTTAATATGTTAGATTACAGTGATTGACTTTTTAATGAATTTGTGGCACAAACCTCACCGAGTCAAGATAAACGCTTTCTAACATAAACTGAATGCGTTTTTCTGAACCACCTTCCAGGCTTTCTACTCTTCGTGCATGAGCAACATTGGTCTATGGTTTCCTCTCCTCGTAGGCACTTCCAGTCTTTGATGCCAGGATACTGCAGCCCTCTAAGATAATCTGGTAATATCCTCACTTCTTCAGTTTATTGAAAGAGTGATATTTTTCATTAAATATATGGTACAATTTGCCAGTGAAGAAACTGAGGTCTGTAATTTGTATGGATATGCATGAAATAATTCTGTACTCCAGATAGTTACTCGGGTTAGCTGTTTCTTCTCAAACTATGAGAGCTAGTCTTGTAAAGAATCTCTCCATTCCATTCAAATTGCCAGGTTTATTAGTCAATAGCTACCTACTCTCTATATGTCTACCTTTTGTTAGTCAATATTGCCTCTAATGCTCATATAATATCTATGTCATGACAAGCTTTTGGTCTCAGATAATTTGATCTTTATACAAATTTAAATTGCTTCTTTTTGTTTTGATTTTATGCTTTGGTTTCATTTGAGCATCTTTATCTAGTTTCTTAGGATTAATGATATTTAATTCTAAAACCAAAGAGGAATGGTAAGTCTGTGGTTAGATGGGTTTTCTTAGTCCTGCTTGGTTTGACTATGGGCCAAGCAATACCCAACTCCCAATTAATTCATTCCCAATACAAACCAGGAAATAAAAGTTGCTTTTCTCACTGTTCCTCTCAGGGCAGTGTTGGCAAGATGGCAATACTTGTGTGCTGACTTTGGGCTAGGTGGCATAAGGCAGATTTCCGTGATGCTATATGCTGCTCTTCCAGTGTTCTGGAACTGAATCCGGTTTAGGTTAATGGTACCAAGCCACAGCTAAATCTAGGAAAATCTGTGACACCATTTGAGATTAAAAATAACCAGTAGTTCTAGAAAATTTGATAAGAGGAATTGAAATCTCAACACGTTGTTTCTTCCAAGACATCTCCAGTATCCAGGGCGGTTTGAGCGGCAGATGGACATCACTGATCTCCACGAGTGACTGACTGCTGTGCTCACTGTTTTTACCCATAGTTATTTGTGTCTTGGCGATCTCAAAAGTCACTCAGCTTTAAGCATCTTCGGTTTCAAAGTCACAGTGTCTTCCACACCACACTTCTTCACGAGCTTATTTGTGAGTTGGAGACCAAGACTGGAAGTCACTCCCGGCCATTTCCTTTAAGCAACACTGTCCTCCTGCTCCTGGGTCATCCCTGCTTTAAAGCCTTAGGGAGATGTTGGGAAGACACATCTCCAATGACCTCAAACGAGCGCTCAATCATAAGGACAGGAAAACTTAAGGACAAAACGCTGATTCTTCCTCCAAGTTAGAGGCAATTTGGGCAGGTCTCATTGCTTCTGCATGCAACTCTTTCATTGTTTATAAAATGTAGTTATGTTGTAAAATATGTCATCTGCTGTCCCCCTATAGCACCAATCCAAATTAGGACTTAAAACGTAGTATGCAGAATTCTGAAACTCGCCCAGTGATCCAGCCATCTATACTGGCAAATGTCAGTAGATATTGGGTAATGCATAAACCAATATTTGTCCTTAAAATACTCAGTTTCAGGAAGTGACTTGCTCTGAAATAAGCTGCTTGCAAACACATGAGGTGACGCAGACTGCAGGTCTAAGTGATAACAATTGGGAAGCAGACTTTAGAGAATCTGTACAATGGGAGCAAAGCCATGATGTTGCTTTTTACCCAGGAAAGCTCCCCTGGAGAGAGGTGGCTTACTATTAAAAATAATGTTACAGGAGTTCAGAATAATTGAAAAATTCGTTTTTGTGGCTGGAAGAAAGAAGCACTATAATTATAATTGTGCATTAGTGTAGCCTAAAGAATTCCTCCATGTTTTATTGATTTATAGTACTCTTAGAAACTTGTTTAATGCACTCATGTAATAAATGTATATGTGATATGGGATTCCCTCTGTATGTTGTGATTACCATTAATGAATAGAGAAAACTGGCTTGGCCTGGCTGGGAGAAGAAAGGGCAGAGTCAGAGAGAGAAGCCATGGAGCCCAGCTGGAGCCAGAAGAAACTTTAGCTGGTAAGCCACTGCCACGTGGTGATATGCAGATGAATAGAAATGGGTTATATTTATATGTAAGAGTTAATATGTTAGCAATAAGAAGCTAGAGTTAATGGGCCAAGCAGTGATTTAATTAATCCAGTTTCTGTGTGATTATTTTGGGACTAAGCGGCCTCCTTACTACATATATGCACATGCATGTGTACACATGTGCGTGTGCAAGTGCCTGCTTATATACTTTCAACACAAGTACACGTGTGAGTCTGCATGTGTGTGTTTACGTGTCTGTTTTCAACACAAATACACATGTAGGTGTGTTGTGGATATTGACATATATGTGTTAATACAATTTTTGCCAGCTCTCTATATCTATGAATTCCACATCTGAAAATTTACCCAACAGTGAATCAAAACTATTAGAAAAAATGTAATTATATAAAAGATTGGGGAGACGCAGGTAAAAAAAAATTATATAAAAGATACATAGACTTTTTTTTTCTTGTTGTTATAGCCTCTTATCATCTATTGGGAATTGGCTCCAGGAACCCCTGCAGGTACTAAATTATACAGATGCTAAGTCCTTTCTATAAAGAAAATTGCATACATATAATTATACATATCTTTCCACATACTTTAAATCATCTCTGGGTAGTATACAGTGCCTGATACAATTCAAATAATATAGATAGTTGCTGTCCTATATTTGTTAAAAGGATAATACATATTTGTTGACTTGATTTGGCCTAAGGTGGGATAAGCCAGATTCCTGAGGTGACCATAAGTCTACATGGATTTAGTACAGACAGATGATAATACTATACATAATACAATTTTGTTAATAATGCCTTTGTTAACTCTTTGAGAATTTCAAAGAATGTATTTTGATTGCATTTACCCCCCAACTCATTCCAGATCCACCCACACCTTTTTCCCACACCCACCCTACTTCATGTGTGTTCTCTTCTTTAAACCCATTCAGTCCAATTTGCTCTGCCCATATACTATTGAGCACTGGTCCTAAACCAAGGACCACATCCTTAAAGAAAACTGGCACTTCCTTTCCTAATGGCTATCAAACGCCAATAGCTCCTCAGCTATGGGTGGGACTTCATGCCCACCTTCTCGTTTCTAGGCAGGGAGTTTACCTGCCCTGAGCTTTTGCAGGTCTTATACACGAGATCGAACTCATTACGCGTTCACATGTGTGGCTGTCCTGTGGTATCCACCAAACACAGTCGCCTTGGCATCAGCTACTACTCCGGCTCTTACAGTCTTTCTGTCCCCTCTGCAACAATGATCCCTGAGGTCTTGTGTAAGGATGTAAAACACACAGGGTTTAATATTTCTCAGTCTTTGCATTTGACCAGGTGTGGATCTCTGGGTTAACTGCCATCTACCACTAAAATGAATTTCTCTGATGAAGGCTATGAGCTTCACTGATCTACAGATACAGCAATAAGTTATTAGGAAATGTTTTTATACTATATGCATTTAGCAGAATAATAGTAATTAGTTCTCCCCTTAGGCTTATGAGCAATCTATACACAAGCTTTTGGCCCAGATTCAGATTCTATCACGTGGGACTAGGCCTTCAACCCAAACAGAAAGCAGTTGCTAACTCTGCTAGCAGTCATGCAGCTATAACACCAGTTGGCATGACTGTTCAGGACAGCCATTGTTGTGGCTCATAGCATTTGCAGATGGGCAAGAGCAATGACTGCTTTTTCTCTATGGCAGTATGCATAACACACAACAATGCCATAAAAGGTAGACAGTCGGGTTGAAACTTCCTGCTTGATTTGCCCCATGTTTTAAGATATGAGTATGTGGTATTCTCAGCAATAGGGTCTTTTCCTCAAGTTCTGAAGCGTAACTAAGAATAACGGCTTGAGGATACATTCAAATAATCAGTATCTTACTACTGAGATAATTGCTCACCCATATCTGTTGCTGCTCTATTCACAAGAGCCAGGAAATGGAAACAGTTTATTTACCCATCAACTGATGGACAGTGAAAATGTGGTACATTTGCACCACGGAATGTTATTCAGTTATTACAAAGCAAATGAAAATATGAAATTCACTGGTAAATCGTCTTAAGTGAGGTAACCCAGGCCCAGAAAGACATCACTTGTTTTTCTCATACATTAATGGTGACTTTGAATCTTTAGTTATGTGTGCTTCATGTGTAATATTGATGGAGGTCAAGAAATTAGTAAGGATCTATAGGGAAGAAAGAAGAAAGATAGAATGTACATGTAGAATTGAAGGGGGCAAATGTTCTAATGGAACAGTTAAAATCAAATGGGAGACCAGGGCAGAGGAGGAAATAGGGGCAGGGGTAACCTTAAGCTTTTGAAAAAGTCCTAAGGAAACATACTACTGTAGATAGTTCCTAAAATATACAGAGACATGATCTTCTAAAGTAGTTTCCATCCATGGTTGGTTGAAACTATTCATAGACAACACACACGTATTGAGGAGACAATCATGTCCCCAGTGAAACAATACAACTATTTCTGGCCATTTGCAACCTTTTATATACCACAAATAATCTAGGGATGTTTGCAGCTAGCACAAAAGAGATATACAGGTCATAAGCAAACACTGTCTTCTGGTTCTCAGCACATTCACCTCAGAATAGCTGTTCTCACAGAAAGCCACATAAAGTACCTCGAGCAAAGGGATGTGATGCTCCCTTTCTAAAGTGAATTATAGACTCAAGCTTTCTAAATAAGAACACAATATGCAAAAAAAAAAGAACATGATATGCTAAGTAAGTCGTCTGGGAACAGGCAGAGAGCACCATCTCTGACAACACTTGGGATGTTTACTTGTTTAAAACAGATACCCCATTCACAGAAACCAGAGTATCTGATGGTGCCTCTTCGGCTCTGAAGTATGAAAGGCACCTGCAGAGCATAGAGATTTTGTAGTAGTAATTCAGTCAGATATTTCTATTAACCTATGTGGGATAGAAATTATATGCAATATATGTAATAATTAATATATATGAAAATATATATTATATATGTATGGCATGTATATCTTCTAGTAAAACTACATTAAATTTTTAGCCATTTCAACCGGAAACTGGGATCCAGGTTGCCAGTGTTCCCGACAAGGTCACTTGGATGTCCCTAAACCAATACGGATTTATCTTAAACTGAAATCTGGATCTTCCCCTTCTTCCTGACTGTTCAGATGCCATAAGTGGCATCGGCAATTGTCTATCAGCCTCACACCCCAAAGCCTGGAGTCACACTTGGCACACCCCCTCCATCACATTCCACATGCAGCCCTCACCATACCTTGGCAACAGAATTTACTGGTAATTCAGTTTTGCTCACTCTCCCTTCCTGAGGCACTCTCCACTGAGAGAGCACTGTCTCACACCTGGGCTTCTACAGAACGTTTTTACGGTGTGAGGAGCAATCATAGTGATATTTGTCAAACACAAGTTAACTCACATTAGCATTTGCGCAAGATCATTGATAGGCTAAGCGACAGCATTTTCTTGAAAGGCCAGAATAACTTCCATGAACAGGTTCATGTACATTTGCCGCATATGCTGAGGTTTGAATGTATTGCTCCTCAAATTCATGTGTTAGAATTTTGGTCCAAGGGCGCCAGACGCACACAGGCGCAGCTGCGACGGCGCCAGACGCGGCTGAGCGGCGGCCAGACCCAAGCAGCTGGGACAGGCGTGCAATAAGGAGAGCAGATCGCCCTACTACAATTGAATCAAAGAGGTAGGCCTTTGGTTGGCCAGGTCACTGGCACAAGGGGAGCCTGGTCCTGTCCTGAAGATCCTTCGGAGGGGTGAGAGGGTTCTTGGCCTGCAGCAGGAACCACGAAAGAGAGTGAGGGCATTTTGTAAGCGGAGCCCTTGGCCAGCAGGGAAACCTGATCCGGTTTCTAAAGGATCCATTGGATAGGATCAATAGGAGGAGATGGGCAGGCGCCAAGGCAAGAACTCACCCAATAATCCGAAAAACAACATGAAAACATCAGAACCCAATGATCTTACAACAGAAGTATTTGAACAACCTAACACAGAAGAAGTGGAAAAAATCGACTTTATGAAGATAATAGAGTCCCTTAAACAACAGGTAAAAAATGCCCTTATAGAAATGGATGAGAAGTATAACAAAAAGTTTGAAGAAATGAGTAAATACGTACATGATACCCTGGGAAACCAAGAAAAAACCATCAAACAGGTAATGGAAACAGTTCAAGAATTGAAAACTGAAATGAAGGCAAAGAAGAAAATACAAACTGAGGACCAGCTGGATATGGAAAATCTAGGCCAACGAGCAGAGTCTACAGAAACAAGCATAATCAATAGAATACAAGAGCTAGAAGAAAGACTCTCAGATGCTGAGGACACCATAGAGAAAATAAACGAACAGATCAAAGAAAACAGCAAAACCAACAAATTCTCAACACAAAACATTCAGGAACTATGGGACACAATAAAAAAACCAAACCTAAGAATAATAGGAATAGAAGAAGGAGAAGAGTCACAGCTCAAAGGCTCAGAAAATATTTTCAACAAAATTATGGAAGAAAACTTTCCCAACTTAAAGAAAGATATTCATTTAAATATTCAAGAAGCATACAGAACACCAAACAGACTGGATCAAAGAAAAACATCTCCTCGCCATATAATAATCAAAACACAAAATATACAGGTTAAAGAAAGAATATTAAGAGCTGCAAAAGAAAAAGGGCAAGTAACTTATAAAGGTAAACCGATCAGACTTACACCTGACTTCTCGATGGAAACTATGAAAGCCAGAAGGTCCTGGATAGAGGTTCTGCAGAAGCTAAGAGACCATGGATGCAAACCCAAACTACTATACCCAGCCAAGCTATCGTTCACTATCAACGGAGAAAACAAGACATTCCAGGATAAGAACAAATTTAAACAATACGTAGCCACAAATCCAGCCCTACAGAAAGTAATAGAAGGAAAATCGCAACCCAAGGAATCCAACACTGCCAACACTGCCTACAATAACCCAGGCATCTAATGACCCTTCACGAGCACATCTCAAAGAAAGGAGACACACAATCTCTACTACCAAAAGCAATAAGAATAACCGGAGTAAACAACCACTGGTCATTAATATCACTTAATATTAATGGGCTCAACTCACCTATAAAAAGGCACAGGCTAAAAGATTGGATACGAAAACAGGATCCAACATTCTGCTGTTTGCAAGAAACACATCTCAACCACAAAGACAGGCACCTACTCAGAGTAAAGGGTTGGGAAAAGGTGTTTCAAGCAAATGGTCCTAAGAAAAAAGCAGGTGTGGCCATACTAATTTCTAACAAAACTGACTTCAAACTAAAATCAATCAGAAGAGACCGAGACGGTCACTTTATACTCATAACAGGAACAATTCATCAGGAGGACGTCTCAATCCTGAATATATACGCCCCCAATATAAAAGCACCTACTTATGTAAAAGAAATATTACTAGAACTCAAGGCAGACATCAAACCACACACACTAGTAGTAGGAGACTTCAACACACCTCTCTCTCCAAGGGACAGGTCAATCAGACAGAAACCTAATAGAGAATTAAGAGAATTATTGGAGGTAATGAAGCAAATGGACTTAACAGACATCTATAGAACATTCCACCCAAATAGGAAAGAATATACCTTCTTCTCTGCAGCTCATGGAACCTTCTCAAAAATTGACCACATACTCGGAAACAAAGGAAACCTCCACAGATACAAAAAAATATCAGTGTCCACCTGTGTCCTATCAGATCATCACGGATTAAAGTTAGAAGGCAACAACCACGCTGCCCCCAAAAAACCGACAAACTCATGGAAACTGAACAGTCAACTACTGAACCACACCTGGGTCAGGGAAGAAATCAAGAAAGAAATTAAAGTCTTCCTTGAATTTAATGAAAATAAAGGGACAACATACTCAAACCTATGGGACACAATGAAAGCAGTGCTAAGAGGAAAGTTCATAGCACTAAGTGCCCACTTAAAGAAAACGGAGAATGCATACATTGGGGACTTAAAAACACACCTGAAAGCTCTAGAAAAAAAAGAAGCAGACGCGCCCAGGAGAAGTAGAAGACTGGAAATAATAAAACTGAGGGCTGAAATCAACAAAATAGAAACACAGAAAACAGTCCAAAGAATCAATGAAACAAAAAGCTGGTTCTTGGAGAAAATCAACAAGATCGACAAACCCCTATCCAAACTAATTAAACGACAGAGAGAGAACACGCAAATAAATAAGATCAGAAATGAAAAGGGGGACATAACCACAGACACAGAGGAAATTCAGAGAATCATTAGATCTTACTACAAAAGCCTGTATGCCACAAAACTGGAAAATACAAAAGAAATGGACATTTTTTTAAATAAGTATCATATACCAAAGCTAAACCAAGACCAGGTGAATGATCTAAATAGACCGGTTTCTCGCGAAGAATTAGAAATGGTTATCAAAAATCTCCCTTCGAAAAAAAGCCCAGGACCAGATGGTTTCAATGCAGAATTCTACCAGAACTTCCAAGAAGAATTAATACCTATACTCCTTAAGGTATTTCACAATATAGAATCAGAAGAGTCATTGCCAAATTCCTTCTATGAAGCTACAGTTACCCTGATACCAAAACCACAAAAAGACCCAACCAAGAAAGAGAATTACAGACCGATCTCACTCATGAACATCGACGCAAAAATCTTCAATAAAATACTGGCAAACCGAATCCAAGAGCACATAAGAAAAATTATCCATTATGATCAAGTAGGCTTCATCCCAGAGATGCAGGGCTGGTTCAACATACGCAAATCTATCAATGTAATCCACCATATAAATAAACTGAAAGAAAAAAACCATATGATCATTTCACTAGATGCGGAAAAAGCATTCGACAAAATTCAACACCCCTTTATGATAAAGGTCTTGGAGAGAATAGGGATACAAGGGTCCTACCTAAATATAATAAAAGCTATTTACAGCAAGCCAACAGCTAACATTAAATTAAACGGAGAAAAACTCAAAGCCATCCCACTAAAATCAGGAACACGACAAGGATGTCCACTCTCGCCATACCTCTTCAATATAGTGCTTGAAATTCTAGCAATAGCAATAAGACAACATAAGGAGATCAAGGGGATTCGTATTGGAAAGGAAGAAGTTAAGCTTTCGTTATTTGCAGATGATATGATAGTGTACATAAGCGACCCCAAAAATTCTACCAAAGAACTCCTACAGCTGATAAACAGCTTTAGTAACGTGGCAGGATACAAGATCAACTCCAAAAAATCAGTTGCCTTCCTATACACCAAGGATAAGGAAGAAGAGAGGGAAATCAGAGAAGCATCACCTTTCACGATAGCCACAAATAGCATAAAATACCTTGGGGTAACCCTGACCAAGGAAGTGAAAGATCTACTTGACAAGAACTATAAGTCTTTGAAGAAAGAAATTGAAGAAGACACCAGAAAATGGAAAGACCTCCCTTGCTCTTGGATTGGGAGGACCAACATAGTAAAAATGGCAATTCTTCCAAAAGCAATCTATAGATTCAATGCAATCCCCATCAAAATCCCATCAAAATTCTTCACAGATCTGGAGAAGACAATAATCAACTTTATATGGAAAAACAAAAAACCCAGGATAGCCAAAACAATCTTATACAATAAAGGTTTGTCTGGAGGCATTACCATCCCTGACTTCAAACTCTATTACAGAGCTACAGTATTGAAAACAGCTTGGTATTGGCATAAAAACAGAGAAGTCGACCAATGGAATCGAATAGAAGACCCTGACATTAACCCACAAACCTATGAACACCTGATCTTCGATAAAGGAGCTAAAAGTATACAATGGAAAAAAGAGAGCATCTTCAACAAATGGTGCTGGCAAAACTGGATGTCAATCTGTAGAAGAATGAAAATAGATCCATATCTATCACCATGCACAAAACTCAAATCCAAATGGATTAAAGACCTCAATATCAGTCCGAACACACTGAACCTGATAGAAGAGAAAGTGGGAAGTACTCTACAGCACATGGGCACAGGAGACCACTTCCTATGTATAACCCCAGCAGCACAGACACTAAGGGCATCATTGAATAAATGGGACTTCCTGAGGCTGAGAAGCTTCTGTAAAGCAAAGGACACTGTCACTAAGACAAAAAGACAACCCACTGACTGGGAGAAGATCTTCACCAACCCTGCAACTGACAAAGGTTTGATCTCCAAAATATATAAAGAACTCAAGAAACTAGACCGTAAAAGGCTAATCAACCCAATTATAAAATGGGGCACTGATCTGAACAGAGAATTCTCAACAGAAGAACTTCAAATGGCCAAAAGACACTTAAGGTCATGCTCAACTTCCTTAGCGATCAGGGAAATGCAAATCAAGACAACTTTAAGATACCACCTTACACCTGTCAGAATGGCTAAAATAAAAAACACCAATGATAGCCTTTGCTGGAGAGGTTGTGGAGAAAGGGGTACACTCACCCATTGCTGGTGGGAATGCAAACTTGTGCAACCACTCTGGAAAGCAGTGTTTCAGTTTCTCAGGAAATTCGGGATCAACCTACCCCTGGATCCAGCAATACCACTCTTGGGAATATACCCAAGAGAGGCCCTATCATACAACAAAAGTATATGCTCAACTATGTTCATGGCAGCATTGTTTGTAATAGCCAGAACCTGGAAACAACCTAGATGCCCTTCAATGGAAGAATGGATGAAGAAAGTATGGAATATATACATATTAGAGTATTACTCAGCAGTAAAAAACAAGGACTTCTTGAATTTTGCATACAAATGGATGGAAATAGAAAACACTATCCTGAGTGAGGTAAGCCAGACCCAAAAAGAGGAACATGGGATGTACTCACTCATATTTGGTTTCTAGCCATAAATAAAGGACATTGAGCCTATAATTCATGTTCCTAGAGAAGCTAAATAAGGTGAATCCAAAGACAAACACATAGGCATCCTCAGGAATATTAACCTTCATCAGGCGATGAAAGGAGACAGAGACAGAGACCCACACGGGAGCACCGGACAGAAATCTCAAGGTCCAAATCAGGAGCAGAAGGAGACGGAGCACGAGCAAGGAACTCAGGACCACGAGGGGTGCACCCACACACTAAGACAATGGGGATGTTCTATTGGGATCTCACCAAGGCCAGCTGGCCTAGGTCTGAAAAAGCATGGGATAAATCCGGACTAGCTGAACATAGCAGACAATGAGGAATACTGAGAATTCAAGAACAATGGCAGTGGGTTTTTGATCCTACTGCACGTACTGGCTTTGTGGGAGCCTAGGCAGTTTGAATGCTCACCTTACGAGACCTGGATAGAGGTGGGCAGTCCTTGGGCTTCCCACAGGTCAGGGAACCCTGATTGCTCTTCGAGCAGATGAGGGGGGGGGGGGACTTGATCGGGGGAGGGGGAGGGAAATGGGAAGCGGTTGTGGGGACGAGGCAGAAATCCTTAATAAATAAATAAATTAAAAAAAAAATCCCAGGCTTACACTATTGTACAGTTCCTCAGAAGGATCAAAACCATTGGTATTTCCAGTTTTAGATGCTTACTGTGTATATTCACAGAGTCTTTACTGTATAAGCAACACCACAGTCTATATTTGTAAACTGTTTTTACTTTGAAAAATTAAAAAATATGATTCCATTGCATTTACATTGGCTCCCTTTTTTAATTCTATTATTTTCATTTTTATTTTTGAAAACATCCTGAACACAGTTTCTCCTCCCTCCACTCCTCCAGGTCACCTTCCCCTACTTCTCTTCTCCCCCAGATCAACTTCTCCTCTATTTTCCTTCAGAAAAGATCTGACCTCCCAGGGATATCAATTGAATACAGCATAATAAATTACAATAAGACTAGGCATAAACCCTTATATCAAGGCTGGATGAGGCAACCCAGTAGGAGGAAAAGTGTCCCAAGGGAAGGTGAAAGAATCAGAGATACCTTCCCTTTGCCCCCACTGGTAGGAATTCACAAAAACACAGAGCTTATAATCATCACATATACACAGCGGACCTAGAGCAAGCCCATAGCTTCTCCCTGATTGTTGCTCCAGTCTCTGTAGCCCCTACACGTGGTGCTTAGTTGATTCTGAGGGTAGTGTTCTGCTGTCTTTGACCACTCTATCCACTCTATCTCCTATAATTTTCCCCCTCCTTCAGCAGGCTTCAAAGGCAAGGAACAGGATGGAAATTTCCAGTTTGCTCGCTCTCTCTCTCTCTCTCTCTCTCTCTCTCTCTGCCTAATGTTTGACTGTGGATCTCTGCATCTGCTCATCAGCTACCAAAGGAATTCTCTGTGATGACAGTTGGGCTAGGCACCCGTCTGTGAGTATAGCAGAATATCATCAGGAAATCGTTAGGTATCATCCTTTTATTGATTTTTCCCCTTCCTAAGTCTCCGGGCTACCAAATCTCCAGTGCCTGGCCACCCAGGCAGTGTCGGGCATGGGTTCCCTCTTGTGGTGTGGGCCTCAAATTAGACCAGACATTGGTTGACACTCCCACAAATTCTGGGCCTCCATTGCCCCAGCACATTTTGCAGGCAGGACAGACTGAGACACCAACCCAACCACAAAATCTTCTACAGAAGTTACTCAGTTCCCCACCCCAGGTCAGACTGCATATCCTCCATAACTAAAAGTCCTCACTAGGACCACTCTCGTAGAATCCTGGGGGTTTCTACTGCACTCCACCCTTCCCCCAGATTGCAAATGCCCTCCAATTCTAGTCACCTCTGTCCATACTCTCGTCCTCCATTCCCCCCCATCTGATTCCTCTTGTTTCTATTCCCACCTGCCCCCAGTCTACCTGCAAAATTTATTCTATTTTCCCTTCCCAAGGATATCCAGGAGTCTCCCTTAGAGCCCTCCTTGTTACTTAGCCTTTTGGGGTCTATGGATTCTAGAATGGTTATCATTTAAGCAGCAGCTAATACCCACTTACAATGAGTACTATTCATGTTGGTCTTTCTGGGTCTGAGTTACCTCACTCTATATGATTGTTTTCTAGTTCCATTCATTTGTCTGCAAATTTCATGATATCAAAAAATTCTCACCAGCTGAGTAATACTCCATTGTGTAAATGTATCACATTTTCTTTAGCCATTTTTCAGTTGAGGGTCATCTAGGTTGAGTCCAGGTATGGTGGAACATCCTTTGGGTATATGCCTAGGAGTGGTATTGTTGGATCTTGGGGTAGATTGATTCCTAATTTTTTTGGAAGCCACCCTATTGATTTCCAAGGTAACCACCTTGGAACAAGTACAAGTTTGAAATTCCCACCAGCAGTGGAAGTGTATTCCCCTTGCTCCGCATCCCCTCTAGCCTGAGTTGTCACTTGTGTTTTTGATCTTAGCCATTCTGACAGATATAATAAGATGGAATCTCAGTGGTGTTTTACTTTGCATTTTCCTGATGGCTAAGGACATTGAACATTTTTAAAAGTGATTCTTGGCCATCTGAGATTTCTCTGTTGAGAATTCTCAGCTTAGATCTGTATCCCATTTTAAAACTTGATTTTTTTTTTGAGATTTAGTTTCTTGAGTTCTTTATATTTTGGATATTAGCACTCTATCAGATATGGAGTTGTTGAGAATATTTTCTCATTCTGTAGGCTTCTGTTTTATCCTACTGACAGCATTCTTTGCCTTGTAGAAGACTCCAGCTTTATGAGGTCCCACTTATTAATTGTTGATCTTAGTGCCTGTGCTATTGGTGTTTTGTTCAGTAAGTTGTCTCCTGTGTCAATGTGTTCACAAGGCTATTACCCACTTTCTCTTCTATCAGGTTCAGTGTATCTGGTTTTATGTTGAGGTCTTTGATCCACTTGGACTTGAATTTTATGCAGGGTGATAAATATGAATCTATTTGCATTCATCTACAAGCAGATATCCAGTTAGACCACCTCCATTTGTTGAAGGTGCTTTCTTTTTCTCTTCACTGTCTTTTTCTGGGCTCTTTATCAAAATGCAGGTGTCCATAGGTGTGTGGATTTATGTCTGGGTCTTCAATTTAATTCCATTGATACACCTATTTGTTTTTATGCCATTACTATGCTACTGTTATTATTACTACAACTGCTGCTATTATAGCTCTGAAGTAAAGCTTGAAATCAGTGTTGGTGACACCTCTGGAAGTTCTTTTATTGTACAGCATTGCTTTACCTATCCTGGAGATTTTGTTTTTCCATATAAAGATTAGTATTGTTCTTTTAAAGTCTATAAAGAATTGTGTTGGAATTTTTATGGGGATTGCATTGAGTCTGTAGGTTACTTTCGGTAGGATGGCCATTTTTACTTTGTTAAACCTACTGATCCATGATCTTTTCATCTTCTATTATCTTCTTCTGTTTCCTTCTTCAAAGACTTGAAGTTTTTAATCATACAGGTTTTTCACTTGCTTGGTGAGAGTTACCATGAGAAACTTTATATTATTTGTGGCTATCGAGAAGTGTGTTGGTTCTCTGATTTCTTTCTCAGTCCATTTGTCATTTGTATATAGGAGGGCTGCTGATTTTTTTGTTGTTGTTGTTAATCTTGTATCCAGATACATTGCTGATGGTTTATATCAGCTGTAAGAATTTGGGGTTGGTTGTATATAGTATCATATCATCTGCAAAAAGCAATACTTTGACGTCCTCCTTTGCAATTAGTGTCCCCTTGATCTCCTTCAGTTGTCTTCTTTAATTAATATATAGCATCTTGTCTCCTCTCTGTTGCTGTGATGAAACAGTGTGACCAAAAGCAACTTAAGGCAGGAAATGAAGCAGAAGCCATGGAAGAATACTGGCTGCCAGCTCAGTCCTAGGTTTCTGTTTAGTTAGCTTCGTTATACAGCTCAGGTACACATGCCTAGGTATGGTGTCACCCACTGTGGGCTGTGCCCTCTTGTATCAATTTACAATCAAGAAAATCCCCCATTGACAGGCCTACAAGTCAATATAATCTAGGTACTCTCTCAGTTAGATTCTTTTCTCAGATGACTCCACACTGTATTAATTTGAAAAAGCTAGCCAGGACACGTGGTGTTCCATATTAGGAAGCACCACAGCATATTAACCATACAAAATGAAGAATCTGATAGCTACTCAGTCCATAAGACTGTTTGTCTCAGTAGTTCCAATCTGTAGCTGCAAGCCCTAAGGATTCTTGGATAGTCATTCATCTTTAGTTCATATTGAAAGCCAGAAGTTCTGATACCAGCAAAAAAATACAGAGGTATCAGCAGCAGCAGCAGCAGCAGCAGCAGCAGCAGCAGCAGCAGCAGCAATGGCAGCTGAAGAACAGATGAACTTGCCAGAGGGGCACGAAGGCAGGCATACAAGGAGCCATAGTGTTTATCACAGTAGCAACAACGTAATGCACATGAATGGAACAAAGCAGCAGCAGCAGCAGCAGCAGCAGCAGCAGGTTTTCCTACTAGGTCCTCAGCCAAGGAATTTTGACAAGCTTTATAGTACTAGACATGAATTCCCTGCTGTGGATTGGGCCTTCAACCTTATCAGAAAGCATTCAGATACACACCTAACAGACATACCACTACTGCACAGTAGGAATCTTACCTGGAATGTTGACCTCATAGCCTGCAGGATTCAGAGCTGGTAATCCCATTGACAGTCTCTCCTCCCCAGTGGCCTGCATAGCCTCTTCTGGTCCTATATAAGACAGTTAGCATGCAGGAAACTTCCAACTCTGTTCAAGCTTGATTCCTCTATGTCCTTCAACCAAAAGAGTTACATATTCTTTTCATTCCTAGCTCACCATCTTTGCTGTATTTTTTTTTGTGTATTTATGCCCCTTATAGTTTCTAATTTTTCAAGGATAATTGAGTATTCTGATTTCAGCCGTGTTGTAGTTAGAGAAAAAGAAAATGAACGAGAATCAAGAAACCAATAAAACTCCAGGCAGAGAGAAGTGATAAAAAAATGTGAACAATCTTAGACGAAAAGTGTTTTAGGGGTTTTGAGTCAGACAAGAAGGAGAGAATTGGGGGAGCCAAACAGAGAGGTGAATATGAAAAATGGGCTGGGGTGGGGAGGTGGTTTATATTATTGAGATAAGCAAGAAACCAACCAGCCAGGTAAGCAAGTGAGAGAAAGGCAAGGCCAAGTCATGCAGCAGAGTAGACGATCTGAATTCAGGGTGTTAAAGCTCGAGTAGGTTATGCATTGACTTAGGTTTTTATAGGAGCAGTTGGGTACAGATGTCACTCTGGATGCTGCTCCTGGTCGCCAGCCCATTCAGCTTTAGGGATCTTCTGCCTCTTGCCATTGAAAAGCTACAAGACGAGTGAATAAAATGGCAAGTATGAGCTTTTATCTCTCCCCGGAGTTCTGCAGTTCATTTCATGAAGAGAGTTTAAGTGCATCAACTCATCAAGAATAAGATGAAGGGTTAGGTGCCATTTAAAAACCAGGCATGGTTGTTTTAGACCATGTCCAAGTACAGTTTTGTGCTGCTTAACATTTAAGAGAAAAACAATTTCAATGAAATACTTCCCTTTCTTCTGCTTCTCAATTTTTAAATACAAATCCCCTTTGTTTAAAAATAAGAGCCAACCCGAGTGTGAATTGAAGTTAGAGGCAAGTCTCTGAAGTTGCTAGATTCTACTCTTGGCAGATTCATGGCCATTTTCCAGATTCTCTGCTGGAATGTGTGAGGTCACTTCCAGGATGAGTTCTGGTATTCCCCATTTATTCTCTGTACATAGACTGATGAATATTAGATCAGTTGTTGGATGACTCTCTAGTAGCTGTGTCCTGGGTGTTTCCCTGGATCTCATGAAGCTGGAACTCTGTTATCTTTTACACTTGGATCTTTATTGACATCTTTTCTGATTTGCATAATACATGAATGTGTAATCTTTTGGAAAGCATTTACTTTCTCTCTACTGGAAACCCTGGGTTAAAAAACTCAGCCAAGCCATTGTGTTCTGTGTAGGGATAAAAGAACAGAATCCAAGTGTTAGCAACAACAAAAACTTGATTGTTTTGAACTTGACTCTGAGACTACACAGTGAATAGCCCAATCACAGTGTAAACACAGAGACTTTGGGGATTGTTGGTGAAAGAATGGGAATAAATCCATAGTGTCTGGTGTAGATGGAGACTGTGCTTTTGTTTTTCAGCCTCCCTGACCCAAATAATCACACAGAAACTATACAAACTACAACACTGCTTGCCCAATGGTTTATGAGTATTGCTAGTGAACTCTTATATCTTAAACTAACCCATTTCTATTGCTCTGTGTGTCGCTTACTAGGCTGTGGCTTACCTGTAAGTTTCCAGCATCTGTCTCCTTCAGCAGCTACATGGCATTTCCTTGACTCAACTACTCTCTCTATCTATCTCTGTTCAGATTTCCTGGATGACATTACTTTTCTAAGTTATTGACCAAAGTAGCTTTATTCATCAACCAATAAAACAACACATATACAGAAGGACATCCCACATGAGTTTGGGCTCAAATTATTCTTCCTGCACTGTGGCTCTTGTATGATGCCCAGCACAGTAGCAGAAGGTCTAAAATTTTGAGTGATGCCAGCCAGATCCATGTTGCTTTTACTTCTTCCAGAAGTTTCTAGCCCATATCCTCAACTTGAGATGCCAAACTCTTGGATATATATTGTTCTTTGTAGTCATATCTTGAGGTTACAGCATTTATTAGTGACCTGTTGTGATAGCTCTTCTAATTTTACCAAGGACACCTACCCCAAACCACCATATTTAATATTGCAACAGGGTTGGGCTCCCATTCATATGTGTGTATGTGTGTGTTTGTGTGTATGCTTGTATGTGTGTGTGTGTATGTGCGTGTGCATACCCTTTAATACCATGTCACTTGTTTTTTAGGCTCACTATCTTTATTTTCTTTTCCCTTTTAGAATGTGAGCCTCAGAATTAGGAGCTATCTGCTGCTCACGTGTCCTGCAAATTCATTTAACACGATGCCTGAGACAGAGAGAGTCGATGACTCATAAGTCATTATTAAATGTTATGAATTCATAAATGACATTTCAAAGTAAGAATAGGTCATTTAAAGTTAGCTGCCAAGATTATGATTTTGAACATCTAATTAATTCAAATCTTCAACTAGACTATACTGTGACTATTTTAGGTTGCATATCTACCAATGTCATAAGGTTTCGTATGATGATTTCCTTATCAGCCATTATATATTAGTCTTATTTTCTGGCTACCAAAGCCATAATTCTAGATATGAGCTCATTAATATATGATTTGATCTGAAGTGGTTCAGTTCCCATAGTTATGTGATATCTTGACATCTTTTCAGTGTGTGCCTCTTTCTGTTTTATTTTCGTGTAGCTATCTTTCTGCATCGTACTAGTAGACAGCAATTAAGAACAGTTCATAATGAACTGTAAAATGCTATACAAATTCTCATCTTTTAGCTAGTCTGTTCTCACAGTGTAAGTAAGCTCTTAGCTCTGTTAGAGTCGGGTACAGCTTGTGAGGACTTACTGTCATGAAATACAAATCTCCTTGCCTCTGGCAAATGATGCCTTCTGCTTTCCTTGCCCCAGCTTTCTCTCTAATCATTCTTTGCAGCTTCAGCAGTTTCCCCTCCTAAAGCCCAACTCTGACTACTTAAATATTGTTTCATAACTTTTTCTTGTCTCCAGAATCTGTATGAACTAAGTAACAGTCCTCAAGTTCCCCACTGAAAACATTTTTAATCACCTCCTCTTATCCCCAAGGCCTTGTATCATATTCTTTTTCATATTCCTGGAAAGCCAGTAGGATCTTTGTTTCCCTCCATGTAGTCTGGGCATGCCTGTTTCTGCCACCTGGCTCAGGCTGACTTTTCTGGTGTCTATGCTACAGGGCCTGGATTTTATCTGTCCAATACTTTTCATCTTTCCGCAGCCACCTTTCAAATGAAGTCTTTCCTAATTTCTCTCACTGGATGTGTCTCGAAACCATGATAATTTTATAATTCCAACAAGCACCTGATTTCTTACAAATGGATTTTGTTTTGTGTGTGATGTCCCCCCTGCTCTACTAGAAGTCCCTATGGACAGGAAGTAAAGACAGGGGCCAAATGAATGTGTTGGTGCTGGTGTGTGATATTTCATTGTTATACTGAATTGAGTCAAAGCATATTCAAAATATCTGAATCTCTCCCATCCTTTTATTTGGCTTTACCTCAAGAACATTTAACGCTCAGCATATGAGACTTTGAGGAATCACCTCATGAGATTGTCTCATGAATATGTAGTTTTCATTTAGCCTGAAAATGAAGTAAAAATAAAAATAACTTAATGTGTATAAAAGCACTTCAAAAATAAAACATAACATGAATATGAAATATTTTTATTTTATAGCTCTAGCTCAGTGCCAGAAATGTAATTGGCACTTCATATTTTTTTCTGGATTAGATGAAATGGAAAATTAGTTGGATATTTGAGTTGTAATGTAATGGAAAGTCCACGGCCTCTCTTGGGCACTTCCTCTGAATCACTTTTTAGCAAGTTCCTGAGACTATCAGAAGCAGGACAGTTCTTTCACTTGAGAAGTTTAGTGTCCAATGGGGAGGAAAATTATGTAAGTGATATTTTCATTCTGCTATGATTGGCAGTATGCAAAGGTGTATGAACATAAAGGAAAGGCAATTAACCTATTTGAATGTCCAAGGAAGACTTATTGGAGACTGTTTTAAGGTGAGTCTTGAAGCATGCTGAAGAACTGAATGGGACATTAAAGACAGATGCTTTGGTTATTGTGCAGGGGGGAGAATGACATCAGCTCCATGGTGGTGGTAACTGTGTCTGTTTGAGAAGTCACAAGGTCTTTGGTTTCATTGAAGTGCATAGTAGGGGGTGTCAGCATGGTTAAAAGGGACCCTGTAAGGAGGCAGGGTATAGAGCATTGATGAGCTGGGCTTTCACTCTGTAGGCAGAGTGGAAAGCAGTGTGACGGTTCATAGCTGCCTTGGATAGCAGTAATAAGGTGGGAGACTGGACTGTTTAACAGGTAAGGTTAGCAACTGAAACTCTGCCAGCCATATCAGAGATGAGGAAGAGAGAATTATTTTTTCTGAAAAACAATTAGAAGTCAATTTTTTCCTAAAATATAATTAGAAGTCCAGCAGTGGTGGTACCTTTAATTTCAGCACTTGGGCGGCAGAACCAGGCGTATCTTTGTGAGTTCTAGGACAGGCAGACTGTTAAACAGAGAAACCCTGTCTCAAAAACAAAACAAAACAAAAAAGCAAAACAAAAAATAGAAAGTAAGATTGGTAGGACCTTTGTGATAGGTAAATATGGGGTGGGAGAGAAAAAGGAGTAAGAAAGCCAAGAGCCATACATGGGTTCACCCTTGACAGAGCTGATAACACATAATGAAGACAGGTTCACAACCAGAGATTGTGTGTGTTAAAGTTAAGGAGAGTCTTCTGAGTGGCAGCTGAGGCATCCTGTGAGTGGTCAGTTAGATATCACCCCTGGTAGTTGATGTGATCACTAAAACTCTGAGCTGATGAGGCAGTATAGAGTATAGAGATATTCACTCATAGAGAAGGAGAGCAAGAAACTCACCAGCCAAAGACAGAGAGCTTGACTGGTGTGACAAGAGGTGACAAATCTCATTAGGAGGAAGGGTCAAGAAGGTAGAAAGCTGGCCTGGAAGATCAGCGGACCTAGTGGTTAGCAGATTTAAGGAGGAAGGTGGAGTCTGAGGCCAAGGCTTCAAATACAATATAGGTAGCATGATAGACATGTAGTAAAACAAGAAGAACTTAAACTTGCCAGTGGGGTTGACTCTATGATTGCTCTTTGGGACCCATGTTGAAGACATTTCAGTGAAGTGATTGAGAGTGAACCACATTGCCAGTGACTGAGACATGGACCACAGGAAGGGAGCAGAGACAGTGTGTGGAGCACCCATTCAGGAAGCTCCTTTGCTAGAATCGAAGCAGATGCTTGAAGGTGGAGGCCAGAGGTAGCTAAGCCAACGCAGGAGATTTTCTCCCCATAAAACAGGGGTTACAAAAAAAACATAAATAAAACAGGGGTTACGCTCTTTGGTGCAGGTCAAAGTGCATTTTGTATTGTAGATGGAGCATACATAACTTCATAATTTCGTGTGTAGAAAGATATAAATCAAGTTTCCTATAGGACAATTAATTGTACTATCAAGTCTTGGTGTTTCCAAGCGCATAGTAATCTCCCTGGCCCAGTTCAGATTCTATGGAAACAATTCAGAATTGAGTCAGACATTTTTTCTTTTCCTTTCTTGTCTTCACACTGATTCTAAGATCTAGGGCGTGTGTTTGAAGACTCTGGTTATTACTCACCTGCCTAAGCTGTGATTGCAGAAATGCCACATTTCTGCTCTTTGGCTGTCTCTGGGAATATCTAACTTTCACTTAGTATAAAAATCATATGCAGCTACACATCCTTCATGTGACAGAGCCCCCTCCATGTCAATGGACATAACACAGTTTCTTCTGTAGCCTCTCAGATGGGGTGCTGCAGTTTGAATTTGAAGTACTCCCCAAAGGCCATGTACAAGTTTGGATTCTCAACCTGGGAACAGGAGGTAATGGCACTCTTAGGAGGTAGGGACTACTGGGGGGAAATTAGAGAATTCGAGATTTACCTGTGAAAACGGGATTGGAAACCTGTCTCCTGCCCCCATTAATCTATTTGCTTCAATGTCTGGAGGGGAAGAGGTATCAGCCTGGTGCTTCTGCCCCGATGAATTGACCAACTACAGCCCCTGAAGTAATGGTGTCCAATGACTATGGATGGAATTCTCTGAACTAGGAAGCAAAATAAAGATGTCCTTCTTTGAGGTTGCTGGGCTCAGGTGTTTGTTCCCATGATGGAGCACTGACACAGGTGGGGTGTGTTCGGTCCTTGTCATGTGCTACTCTGCAGCTATGTTGGGCCAACCCCAGCTGAACACCCTCCACCCCTGCTTGGCTCCATTGTTCTACTGCTGTACTGGCTGTGTTCTGCTATGTGATGCAATAGATGTCCCACTATTCAATACTCCAGTAGGAAAGTAGGTTTCTACTGATGTGATAAAGACCATGACTAAAAGCCACTTATGGGAAGAAGAGTTTATTTCATCATACAGTTCCACATCACTGTTCTTTAGTGAGAGAAGTCAGGGCAGGAACTCAAGGAAGGAAGCTGGAGGCGGACCTGAAGCAGAAGCTATGGAGAAATACTGCTTACTGGCTACCTCCTCATGGCTTGCTGAGCCTGCTTTACCACCCAGGATCACCAGCTCAGGGGTGGTACCACCCACAATGAGTTGGACCCTCCCACATAAGCCATCAATAAAGAAAATGTACCATAGGCTCATCCACAGGGCAATCTGGTGGGGACATTTTTTTTCCCCTCAATTGACGTTCCCTCTTCCAAAGTGATTCTAGTTTGTGCCAAGTTGACATAAAACTAGCCACCACACAGTCTGAGAGTGGTGTGAACAAAGTCATGTTTTGCCTGGGATTCTCTGAGGACTACCTTATAGTGAAGGTGGCAATTGAGACAGCCCCTGAAGTTGGGACTGAGAAGAGGAGAGGAACTATAATCCAGACAATGGTTCCTGCTTATATGACACTGGGCTTGGCGGTAGTGCAATGTGCTTAGCAATGGAAAGGTATGAAGCCTGGCTAGTCAGTGGTGTGAGGGAAGCAGGAGAAACATACAGGTAGGTGGGACTGGATTCTGAAAAGGTAATGGCATCAGCTTAATTCACGGCTGAGCTTTGTGACAGTCCAGAAGACAAAGGTTCATATTCTCATTGATTTCTAGTGCTGGTTAGTAATGAAGGGGTTAGACTGGGAAGTGCTGGGCTGGTAAGGGCCAAGCTGGAATATCTCTAATAGCCTGACTCTGAAATAAAGAGATGCCTAATAAAGCGTCATGTGTGAAAATGGGATGAGCTGGAGTGGAAGAAAGGTGACTCCACCGGCTATGAGAAGGGGCTCCATATGGAGGAGAGAAAGTGGGGGGCTCTCTCCAGTGGGTGAATACAGAGAGTGGGGACGCGGTTTTCATGTGTGTTTTAGGACTGCGATGCTCTAGAGGTTTTAGACAAAGTGGGAATGCAGGTGAGAAGCAGTGAACGAGAGTGATGAATGGGAGGGAGAGAGAGCCAGGTGAAATAGCTGCAGGTGAGTGAAGGACAGGATGATGGAGGACGGAACTCTGAGTGGAGTAGAATCAACCCCAAAAGAGCTAACACAGGGACGCAGCAGCCGCAAGGATGTCAGGGGAAAGTAAGTAGGTGAGAGATGGGATATAAAAGCAGGTGCTCAGCAGGGCGGGGAATGAGAGGAGGGCAGGGAACCAGCAGTGTTTATCACTGCCGTAAAGCTGTAAAAGGCAAGGGTTCAAGGCTTTGGGTTGGGCAATTAGGAGGCACCAAGCCAATTAGGTGGAGCCTTCACCTTCACAATGGTGGAGAGAAGATGGGAAGAAGGTAGGAGTCACACAGATGGTCCTCAGGAGACAGTTGACAGGAAAAGAAATTCAACCGACTGAACAAGATCAAACCAAACCAAGGCAGAGAGGACGTTCATTTCCATGTGACTGAAGGAGCTATAATTAATGTGACTTTTCTTAGCACGGAGGTGGTTTCTAAGGAAAGGGAGGGCGTGAGAGACCGAGGACAGAGGAGAGAGCTGAAAATGGAGAAAAGTTCTCAACAGGATGGAAAAAGATGGACCAGTCCATCTGGCAGCAGGGAAGGGGCACTGGGCTAGGTACATTTAGAAGACTAAATAACAAGGAAAGAAAGATGGGTTAAGGGAGTGTATGCTGGTAACTTGTTTTTATAGAGGGTGAGTGACATCGAGAGAACACAGAGGGACCCATGGGACCAATGCTGAAGAATTGGAGCTGCTATGTAGAGTGTTAAATGACCCTTTATGTCAGTGGTTCTCAACCTGTGGGTCATGACCTCTTTGGGGATCAAAGACTCTTTCACAGGGACCACATATCAGACATCCTACGTATCAGATATTATGATTCATAGTGTTAGTAGCATTGCAGTTATTTATAATGGGGGGTCACCACGACATGAGGAACTGTATGAAAGGGTCACAGCATTGGGAGGTTGAGAACCAGTGCGCTAAGGACAAAATGAGGCTTTCCTAGCCCTCTAGAGGACCCAGCAGAGCCAGAAAGGTAGGTCATATTTTACTGGTGCTGCTAGAAGATAAGGAGTAATAACAATAGTGATTATAATTCACTATGTAGATTATAATTCACTACGTACAATGTGATGTTTTACAATAATAATTTTAGAATAATATTTTACTTAATACAACTACATGTTACATATCATTTCCATTTCCCACAGAAGATAACTCAAGCTAAATGGTTGATCCAACTTCACATAGCCAATGAATGTTAGCGCCCAAACACTAGCCAGCTCTCTCTAAGCCTCTATGTGGAGCACTTACTAACTACGCTAGACCATCTCTGGTGGAGCTGAGCTTTCAGGAGTGATGCGTCATTTAGTTAAAATGCAAACTCAGCTGGAAGGCAAGTCCCATGTCTCTTTGGACCTTAGCAACGGCAGGTATGGGGTCAGGTTGGAGCAGGAGGTGACTTAGGTGATCCTGAGGTCTTTCCTGACTCTGACACGTGATTCTAACACACAGCATTGATGCTCTATACAGATTTTGTTTGGAGCTGTGGAATGAAATGCAGCAACAGCCTGTGCCAGGTGCCTCTGATGCCTGGGTCCTGTATATGATCATTTTATTTGCTATTCTTTTCAATTCAGTCTGAGATTCTAGACCTGACGACTAATATTTTATTCTTGACCACATTTTTCTTTTTCCCACGCTTGGTAGGAAATGGGGTTATTTCATTTCTTATTTTCTAAAATGTCCGTGTTGCTGTGCCCCTGCTGTTGCTGTGCCCCCTGCTGTTTCTGTGCCCCTGCTTCTGGCACTTCTGTGAGCATGGGAGCGAGAAGGCACACTTTCTTGACCTCTTTCAGACTGCAATCTCCTCTCAATCAATGTTGCCAAGTGGGCTGATGGAAGCTGCTATTTAGTTTGATTGGGGAATAGGGTCCTGCTTGCCGGCAAACCGTCCTTCTTGCTAAATACCTCCTAATTCTAGTACAGTTCCTGCTTGGGCTGTGTTTTGAATCACTGGTTCTGACCTGAGCATCTTTCCTTGCTGTGAAGTTTGGAAGTGATTCTTAGAAACGCTTTCCAGTCACTGCAGGAACTTTCAATCAGCGTGGCCACTTTCTCTTGGAACAGAAATGTGCTTTTCATTGGGAGGAAATGCCCGACTTTTCATCTCTGCATGGATGGATGGTGATCTTATTGAAAGTTTAATCTTTAGAAGGCAGCCGTGTGCTAATGGCGGTGAAAGAAGTGGCATGCCATGGGTCAGAAAGTCTGGGAAGAAATTTAGGAATGTAATTTTGAGTACGTTATCTTCAAGTCTTCCAGGAAATTTACGTGTGTTTATTAAAACCGGTATGCAGTCTTTTTATGTAAGATATATGAACTGAATTTTTTGGCCAGCTATGTTTATAGTCTTCTGGGGCTAACACATCAAAGAGAAGTCTCCATAGGTACAGCCAGGAGCTGGAGCTCACCCAGACACAAATGCACAAGAGAGGACAGAGATACTACAGTGTCTGGGCTCCAGGCGTGGGAGCATCCGTTTTCAACCATCAAGAGAACCCACAGTCATCCTAACTTTTGATTGAAGTGTTTGTCTTTCATTTACCTTGTAAGTTATAAATCTTCATAACTTCTCATGGATAGACAAGGAAGACAGCCCTAGTTAGCTTCTCCATTGCTGTGATAAAGCACTGCCCCAAACCTACTTGGGACGGAAAGGAGTTATTTCGTCTTGCACTCCCCCATCACAGTCCATCATTGAGGGAAGTTGGAACAGGAACTGAAGCAGGAACGTGGAGGCAGAGACCACAGAAGAATCTGCTCACTGACTTCCTTTCCCTGACTTGCTCAGCTGTCTTATTCCTATAACAGCCCAGTGTGTCAGTCTATAGATGGTGCTGCCCACAGTGGGCAGGGCCCTCTTCTATCAATTAACAGCAAGGGAAAAGCACTGCCCCATAGGTTGATCTGAGAGCGGCACTTCCTTATTTGAGGTTGCCACTTCCCAGGTGACACTAGTGTGTGTCATGTCAATGAAGGTTATGCAACATGAAAACATTTTAGAAAATAGAACTCTCTTTCAATTTATACATTTCCTCGGCACCTGTTTTCCGGGAGCACTGTGTCCCATGGGAATCTTTACCTATTCTCTCATCTCTTTGGGGATCCATGGCTTATATTTTATTTATTTTTATGTGTTTCTCTTGCCTTACAGTGTGGGAAACCAGTCTCTGGCTGCATTGTTTGGGGGCTTCTGGTGAGACAGCAGATCCTGGTAGGAGGATGTGATGGAGGAAACATCACACATGGCAAGAATGCAGACAGGAGGAGTCAGGTAATGGCATCAGCATCAACAGCCCACCTGACTAGTAATTCTACTACATATGTATCCTGTGAAATTACAGGACACGGGAGATGAGGGCTTTTACCAACGCTAAAGCCTTTCCCCTCTCTTTTCCTTCCAGAAATCTCCTTAGACCAGAACTCTTCAGTTTGCTGCCTCCCATGGATGGGGTGGAGTGACCCATCAGATGTGTGCATTTGGAAGAGGCTGACCTCAGTATAGCTTGTGTGGTGCGCTAAGCTCTGTGGTAGAGACCCCTGTCACCATAGCAACTTGTGTTTCTTCCTGTCTGCCCGGGCTTTCCTATTAGCAAAAATGCCTTGATTCGTATGTTTATGCCTTTCTCTTCATTAATGATACTGAATTGGTGCTGATAAAGGTGGTATGTGTGTTTCTATGGACATGGCCTGATGTCTGCTGCTAACCATATTCTAAATTCGGATGGAATAGAAGAGGAGTCGTGTCTTGACCTCCTAAAATCCTGGTGGAGGTCACTCCAGGAAAAGAAAGCTGTGTTTTTAGAGACCAGAGTGGAAAATATAAAAATAAAGACAAGTTACTTGCATCCTGAGGCAAACAGTTTAATAACAGACTCAGTCAAGTTACTTCTTGTATTTATCCATTACTTGGAAAATTATATACTAGTTTTAATCAGATTTTTCTCTGATACATTGCTTAATGAAAAAAAATCTCCAAATTCAGTGACTCTTGTTAGTCAATATTTATTTATTATTTATAGGAATGACAGCTGACCATGGCCCTCTAGGCTTTGCTAAGCCTGGCAATGCCTTCTTAATCTGACCCGAGTTATTCTTGTGGTGGATGAGAGAATGCCAAGGTGGCATACCGAGACTCTTTCTGCTTCTTATAGCCTGCTCAGAGTTGTGGACTGCCGTCTCTGTCCACACATGATTGGTTAGCACAAGCCCACAGTCACCTGATCAGGGAAGAACCACACTGCCCACAGTGAATCATGCTTCGGATGGGGACAGAAGGAGACGTTGCGAGACAACCTCCTACATATAGTTTTTGCTTCCATTTGACTTCTTATAAACTCTTCAGCTGATTTTTATGCTATTTGCAAAATCTCATTTATTCCATCTGTCTTTGATGAAGTCCTGAATACTTGTGTATTTCTTTGATTTGTCATTTTATCATAACGCACCGTTCAAAACCTTGTCACGGAGGCTAGAGACATGGCTCAGTAGTGGAATAGTTTTCAAGCAGGTGTGAATCCCCAGGTTTAATCTCCAGTAGTGCAAAACAATGCAAATTAAATTAAAATCCCTGCTATGCAAACTACACATAGAAATGATTTTAATATTTCATTCATTAAAGCCTAGAGAAACTGATGGGTTTGTATTATGTTCTTGACCACCAAAAAAAAAAAATCTTAGTAATCTGGAAAAAAATCAAGGCTCTGAGTGACTACTTTGGGCTAAATTGATTCTGGGATACATCTTTGATGTCTGCCTCCTGGTGATCCTACCCTTGTGTACTGGTCAGTTTTCCACATCTCTGACAAATTACCCGAGGTGATCAGCTTATGAAGAGGAGAAGTTTATTTTGCCCTATAGTCTATGCATTTTCAGACTTTGCTTAATTGACCATGCTGCTCCTGGACTTGTAGCAAAACAGTATAGGAGTATATACATTGGTGGAATCTGTTCAATCAGGGCAAGAAAAGAGACAGGAAGAAGATGATAACTCAAAGGATATTCAAGGACATGTCCACAGTGACCTAACTTCTACCCAGAAAGCCTCATTTCTTGAAGGTTCCTTTACCTCCTAGTAGTAGGCTGGCAACCAAGCCTTTCATATATAAGCCTTTGGGGCACCCTTATCTAAACCATACCATGCAGGATTCCCTTTCTTTGGTATGGGCATGCCTATGATTTCCTTCTAAACAATAGACTATGACAAAGGTAATGAGAATGTATGTGATCAGGCTTGGCAAGATTCCAAACTCTCTCATACAAAAGGCAATCTTCTGCTGATGTCACAGGTGTAGGGATATTGGGAAAGTCCTCATGGCAAGGAAATGGGAGTGGCTTCCACTGTAAATCACTGAGAGATGGGGATAGTCCAATATCTGGTAAAAAATCTGTATGTGGCTGAGAATTGATCCTCTCTTCAATTGAGACTACAGCCATGACTGAAGCTTCTGTTGCAATCTGATGACGTCATCAAAAAGAGAAATGAGGTAGTTATTTATCAAACTCTTGACTCATGGAATACATGCTGTTTGTGATGATGTCATACAGTCGAAACCTTTTCATCTCACGTCACCATTTCAGATTATCAAGGAAAATATGTTTTCATTAATATCTGTTAACCGGTATTTTCATATCTTTGCTCCACATTGATTTCCTATTTTTTTAATTGGCTTAGTTCATACTTTGATATAAAGGATTTTGGAGTGGTAAGCAGATGTGTATACATTTCTTTATATCATAAGTACATGTATACTTAAAGAGAACTAAAAACTGCTTGCCTGTTCCTTGATTAAATAATTACAAATCCATCACAGAAGGGTTTTCTCTCTTTATGAACCTTAATTTTCTTTGAAAAGCCCATGAATAATGATTACTTTTAAGGTAACAATTAATTTTTAAAGTATTAGCAGCAAGCAGAAGGGAGAAAATAAGTAGGACTCTAGGATGTAGAATAACTAGAGGGCCTTTCCCAGAGAAGACGTTTGCAGAGTTGGCATTTAAACTGAGATTCAGCAGAGGAGAGATGGCAACTGTGTCACTGAATTCCCACTAGTTGAGAACTGGGTGGGCTCTTTTGGTGTGAAATTGCATTTGCTCATCGGTGTGTCTATGTGTGGGGGTAGAGATAATACAGTTGAGAAGTAGAACAGGAAATGGGTTCAGAAATAAATTCGAAGAAAAGAAATACTGGAAACTCAGGATATTGAAAGAACGTATAACGAATAACAGAAAGAATACACTCTGGAATATAGTATTCCGAGAAACTGAGAGGAATGGCATGATGGAAGACCATTTTTGAGCAATCTGTAGGGGAAGAAGCAAATATTTTAAAATCATGAAGCTAGATGTTGACTTTTATCTAGCAAATTTTGACCAAGTACATAACTAGTTTCATATTTAAAAAAACAGAGTCAAGCAGTTTCTTATGTATGTTCTATATCTATCGTCTGACATCTCTGTATTTTTTATCTGTGAAATGCTCTGCTGGCTTTTATTAGGCTACAGACATCTGAAAGCTCCACAGTTCTAAATTGTTTGATTTTGTCATTTCTGCAACTCGCTGCACTTAGAAGAGGCCAGTATGCATTCTGATGCTGCCAAGAACATAAAGGGTTTTCCCTTATTTTGGCTTGAGCTCTTCTCTTTCCAATTAGTTTCTTAAATGTTTGCCTCTTAGGTATTTCTCTTGATGGCAATAATCTTTTCCCCAGAAGTGTGTTTAGATATGAGAGTACATCTGTCTTGAGAGTCTGGCGCCTTATTAAGTGGAAGTATGTGTGTGCTGTGTGCACATTAGTCATGACTGGAAGAAACTTTGGAGATTTGTATGGAAAGAGTGGAGGCCAGAAGGGGAACAGTGGAGACGGAAGGAAAGCAAGAATGAGAGGAAAAGAGGAGAGGATTGGAAAGAGAAAGGGAAAGAAAAGGAAGAAAAATGAGGGGATGGAAATAAAGGAGAATGAGAGGGAAGAGAAAGACAAAGGTGTAGAGAGAGAGGAAGAGAGAGGCATTCCAGAAAGAGAGACATAAAGAGAGAATATACGAAGTAGAACAACAGTCAGGAGAAAGGAGAGGCATAAGAGAAGCAAATGAATGGGAAAATTCTTTGAGAGAGTTGATAAAATCACAAACCAAAATCAGTTTGATTTAGAAAGTGCTGGGGTTGTGAGACCCTTTCATCAGCTGATGTTCATGGATGAACAGTGAGGACATGGCATGCAAAGGGGAGACTTTCAGGGAAAAGGCCATTTGCATAGATAGGAAAGTCCCAAAGAAGAAAAAAAAAATGGTTTGAGAATCCAGTCAGGTCTCCTTTTCTGGATTCAAGGTTTCAGGGGAAAAACAAGCTAATTCAGGTCCAAGTGACAAGGGACCTAGTAAGTCGACAGCAGGGCTGTTCAAGATTGGGCCCTCAGTAAGAGGCCTTAGGTAACTAGAGAGTAAATTTAAGGCATATTAGAAAAGGAAGGCTCTGGGAGAGTCTCCCCCAGGAAGGCTCGAATCTGAGCTCTGGGGTTGGTATTTAATCAAGTGGTTGACAGAGGTAGGATCAGAGAAGCCTGGCTATACTCTAAATTACAAGTCTGGCTGTATACTAAAGATTGGGAATTAGTCTATAAGTGATTCTGCATCTATAAGCACCTAATAACCTCAGAGGAAGTAAAAATAAGCCAACAGCTCTGGCTTATTTGTGTTTTGACAAAAGGGGTAAACTCATCATTTCTAAAACTCCTGAGAGGTATTTTTTTTTAATCGACACAATTCTTCCCTTCTTTTTCTTATTCTTTAGTTTAGACACCTCACTGTCTGCTAGGATGTTACTAAAAATGTTGTTGTTGTTGTTATTATTATTATTTAACCTGTAGTCTTTGGAACATGTCCTTTAAAAAAAATTAATCTGCTATGCCATTAGAGCTTTTAAGCCAGTTATCATCTTATAAAATTTCAATCACCCACAATTGGCTGCTCATGGACCAGATTTTCCGTGTGGCTAAAGTGATCAGAATACAGTCCTGGTTCTTCATCCATCACAGCAGCAATTTGGTGGGGGAAGGCTTATGTCGAACAAACTGATGTGACACTGTGCTATAAATGCTCATTAGGGCATGGTACTCTTCATTGGGATGCAAAAGTGACCTCAGCTCAGGAAGCTGGTGGCATACAAACACAGAGATGAGGATAGGGAAGACAAAGGAGGCTTTCCAGGGGCAAGAGAATGCCTGTATAGAATATGGAGGAACAAGGCATGTTTCATGTTAGGTACGGATGGAAGGAGCTGACTGCAGCATGCGAAGGAGGGTTACAGGAAGGATGGAGGACGCATGTGACGTGGAGAGGAGCCCATTTCTAGAGCCTTGGTGTAAGGGATAGGCAGCTGTTAAAGGACTGAAAACATTATAGGCAAGTCTTTGTTTTAAAGATAAAATTCTATTAGCTGTGCTTAGGAAGGGTTTTGAAGGCTAGATAAAGGAGGCAAATCAGTAAGGTTTGCAATTGTTGATATGAGGATTGAAGTGGGGTCTGGACTGGGTGGAGGCGGTAGGAACAGATGACAGTGGATGAATGTATTAAGAGAAAGGAATAATGGAATTTAGTAAGTAGTTAAATAGTAGGCGGAAGGAAGGAAGGAAAGAAAGGAAGGAAGAAGGAAAGGAGGAAAGGAGAGAAAAGAAGGAAGGAAGGAAGGAAGGAAGGAAGGAGGGAAGGAGGGAAGGAGAGGAAAGAAGAAAGGAAGGAAGGAGGGAAGGAGAGAAAAGAAGGAAGGAAGGAAGGAGGGAAGGAAGGAAGGAGGGAAGGAGAGAAAAGAAGGAAGGAAGGAAGGAAGGAAGGAAGGAAGGAAGGAGGGAAGGAAAGAAGAAGGGAAGGAGAGAAAAGAAGGAAGGAAGGAGGGAAGGAGAGAAAGGAAGGAAGGAAGGAAGAAAGAAAGAAAGAAAGGAAGGAAGGAAGGAAGGAAGGAAAGAAGGAAGTAGGGAAGGAAGGGGACTCTCTTGTAAAAATGGAGGAAATGTATCCTGGGGAAGGATGAAGAGTTCAGTTTTGGACATGTGCTTGAAGGTTCCAGAGATAAACGTAAACCCAAGGACGTGAAATCTCCCTGTGGGTTATGGAAAGGAAGAAGTTTTCCTAGGAATACTAAAAGCTGGGAAAATGGTCAAATAATATGGGCCAGCAGAACAGAGGGATTTGCCAGAAAGGCTACAAAATCTCTTTCAAATGAATAGATCTGGATATTTTGACAAGTGAGTGAAAGCTTTGTCTAGAAGAGGTGAGCTCAAACTTCTTGATGTTGTTGCTGATAGTGAAAATAGTCCTAAGTAGACAAGTTTGTGAGGGGATTCTTCACCATATCTGGAGAATGAATGGAAGCTTGAAGGCGAGAAGCCAGTTTGATCCCAACTGTACAGAAGCAAACAGAAAAAACCTCTTAGACTTGTAAAGACTTTTTTGAGTATCCCACTATATATATATATGTATGTGTGTGTCTTCATATATACAAGGTCTTTTCATATATTACCTTAAATTTTCTTTTGCCTAAAAGTTTAATTCAAGCAGAATCGCTACTTTGAGTCTTTTTGTAGAAGAGACAAATTACCTGAGACATTAGAATTTATAGATATAAACATGTCATTGGATTTATTTTTCTTTCACCTAAAACTATATCTTTTCATATCAGTAAAAAGATATATAGAACTAACTGTCTGGGATTCCATTACATCCGTGCTCAACAGTAGATAACCAAAGCCACACTAATGAGAGTTTAGATCATTTTCAGTCTTCTCCATATATGGACTGCTACAATGAATAGCCCTCTCACCTGTCTCTGTTGTAATTGCAAACATACCATATTTATAGAGTAAAAGAATTGCTGCATGAAATGGTAGCACATATTTTAATAACTATTACCAAATCAATAGTGTACAGATTGCTTCAATTTGCATTTTTACCAGTTCGATATGGGTTTCTATTTTCTGATTACCAAGTTTGTCTCCAAAATGTCAAAACCCTGCCAATCTGATGAATGAGAAAATGAGGAAGGATAGTTTTAATTCCTATTATGAATGTGATTAAAGATAGTTATTATACTCCAAAGCACTTTGTAACTTATTTATACATGCACTTTGAGTTTTCTTTTTTGTTTCTTAAATCAATCATAGCAATTCATTTATATATGAATGATAATAATATATACATTTTTCTAAATTATCTTTTGTCTTGATTTTATTTATGGTGATTAGTAGAAAGCTTTAAAAAACTTTTTTTCTCATAGTTAAATTTATTAGAAGTCTCTAAATTTCTTCTAAGTTGTGCAATTTGAATTGTGAATTAGTAAAAAAAAAAGGTCTCTTATTTAATCCTCTGTTGATTTATGCTTTAGTTTGTTACTTAAAAATTTAAGTTATTTGGAATCTTTCCAAATATAAAGCTAGAGTCCTTGCATAAGGACTTAGCTTAGAGCTAAAGTGTTATATTTCTAAATAAGAGAGTATCAAGATAAAAGAAAATTGAAGACATTCTTTTAATGTAAGAGTAGTCTGAGAAAACTTTGCAGATGTACTGTATGTGGAATATGACTGCTATGATTCTAACAAAAACACATTGCAAGAAACTTTATCATCTTAATTTTGTTTTAGTAACATAGTGAATAGAATTTAGCAGATGAAAAAAATCCAACCCTTCTATTACCCGGAAGGCAAATTAAAGAAATCGGACTTTGCACACCAAAACCACAACTAGCTATCATATCATGTGTGTTGGGATGGGTATCAAACAATTGAAAGATACATGGGGTGTAGCTCAGTGGTAGAGAACTTGCCTAACATGCATGAGGGCCTGGATTTGATCTACAGCATGCATGTATATGCACCCTGCATGTGTATACTATACACACATTTAAAAAATGAAAGTGTTGATTGTGTGGGGAGAAAAAGAAATTCTAGGACTGTGGGCAGGAATATGAATGTAAAGCCAAGGTGTTAAATGTGTGGAGGGTCTTCAGGAATTTTTAAGTAGACCTTTTGTGATCCTGAAGTCCCATTGCTAGATTCCTAGCCAAATGAAAGAACATATGTATGTCAGAGAGACAGTCACGGCAGCATCATTCTCAATTAGGGAAAAAAACAAGTTATATTTATATCAACTGAAAGCCAGACACAAAAAATATGGTATATATATACAATGGAGTACCATTCAGCTTTAAAAAGCAGCAAATGCTGCCATTAGTGACATCACTGGCCTGGCCCATCTGGAGAACATTATGATAAATGAAATAAGCCAGACACAAGAGGTCAAGTGCTGAACGATCACATGTGTGTAGAATATAACTTAGAAAAATTCAAAGAACTGAGAGCCGAATAGACGTTTCTCAGGAACTGGGAAAGAGGACCAGATCAGTCAAAGAGTGCAAAGTGACAGCCCTGTGAGATGAGAAGACTGCAGCTCTGGAGATCAGCGTGAGCATGGTGATGGCAGTTCATAAGACCGGGAGTGTGGATTTCAATTGTTCTCCACACACCGAACAAAGGAACAAAAACTAGGAACTCTGTTATGCGTGGGGATGTTAACTTCAGGGTGGCGATCATTTCACAACACATGAATGTATTAAAACATCATATGGGGGCATCAAGATGAGATGTTGGTAGAGACCATGAGGAGCATATGAGACCCTTGAAGTTCAATCCTCAGCACTGCAAGAAGCAAGTACATTGTACACCTTAAATTCTTGTTGTCTTACTTTACTAAAGCTGAAGAAAAACCATAGAGTTGTTTTGTACTACCCCTCTCTCCCAAAACCAGACCCAAACTAAATTAAAACACACCTAGAATCCAGCTAGGGCTCGGGGAATCCTGACTTTATAGCAAAGCTTGGCAAAGCCTCGGTGTAGAATGAGAGTTCAGAATCAGAAATAGGATCCCTTGTTGGCCTTTTGTCTATCCTAAACTGCAGACACATAAAGAGGAACCACATAGTCCTCTGTCAGTTTCTAAATTACTGACCAGATTTCACAGTGAAACTGCAGAAGGATTATTGAATATAGTGCTGGACAGTAGCCCCAGTGGAGTGATAAATAAAGTCTTTATATTGCCTTTGGGTTGAGTTTTGCAATCAAATTGGTTCAAGTTAGGTCAGCTGTTATTGCCAATGAGTTTCCAAAAACCTTGTTTTTATAGCATTTTTTTAAAAAAAAAAATTAAATTTCTGTTAAGAGATGATAGCCGTGAACTTGGTTCTCTGTGCTCTGTTTCTCTGCAATGGTTTCTCCTGAATCCACCTGGATCAGCAGAGAAATATTGTTCCCTGTGGTGGAGATAGAAATGGATTTTGATCTTCAGATAATAATTGCAAGGGTGAAAGTACTGACTAATGTTTTAACTATGCCTTTACCTATAGTTTCAGTTATGAAGTGTTATGGATAAAACTGTTCCTATCAAATACACATACACATGGAATATACAGATACCCCGAAATCACTCTTCTCTCATTTTATACTTTCTGTATCACCGTTTTGTGATTGAAAAGATATCTTACTGGAGGGCTATTTTGTATGTGTTTTCACAGTGCATTGTGCCCAGGATCGGGGCAACAAAGGAAGGATGAGATGTTTTCTTCCACTATGTGTTGACTTCAGTGAGTGTAATCCAGCGTGTCAGTGTAGCACACGTAGGTACAGGGTGCACTGTCCATTCTAGCAAAATCCATGCATCTTTCCTTTGAACCTTCCTTATTATTTAGCATCTCTGGGTCTGGGGTTTGTAGCATAGTTATCCTTTACTTTACCATATTTGATTTCTGGGTCTGGGTTACCACACTCAGAATGATCTTTTTTAGTTCCTCCCATTTCCTAGCATATTTCCTGATGTCATTTTTTTTAACAACTGAGTAATAGTCCATTGTGTGAATATACCACATTTTCTTTATTTGCTCTTTAGCTGAGGGATATTTAGGTTGTTTCCAGTTTCTGGCTATTATGAATGTAATTGAGCAAGTGTCTTTGTGGTATGATGGAACATCCTTTGAGTATATGCCTAGAAAGTGGTATTGTTGGGTCTTGGGGTAGACTGATTCCCAATTTTTTTGAGAAACCACCATATTGATTTCCAAAGTGGCTATATAAGTTTGCACTCCCACCAGCAGTAGAAGAGTATTCCCCTTACTCCATACCCTTTCTATCATGAGCTATCACTTGTGTTTTTGATCTTGGCCATTCTGACAGGTTTAAGATGGAATCTCAGTATTGTTTTGATTTGCATTTCCCTGCTGACTAGGGATGTTGAACATTTCTTTAAGTGATTCTTGGACATATGAGATTTCTCTGTTTAGAGCTGTACCTATTTTAAAATAGAATTATTTTGTCTTTTTGAATCTTGTTTCTTGAGTTTTTTATATATCTTAGATACTAGCCCTCAGTCAAATGTGGGATAGTTGAAGATATTTTACCAATCTGTTTGCTGCCATTTTGTCCACTGATATTGTCCTTTGCCTTACACACATTTTTCAATTTCATGAGGTCCCATTTGTTTTGTCAATCTTAATGGCTTTATAATTGGTATTCTATTCAGGAAGTTATCTCCTGTACCAATGCATTCAAGGCTACTTCCCACTTTCTCTTCTATCAAGTTCAATGTGTCTGGGTTTTATGTTGAAGTCTTTGATCTGCTTGGACTTAAGTTTTGTGCAGGGTGATAGTTATGGATATATGTTTGTTCTTCTACATATCCAACATTTAGTTGGAACTGTACCATTTATTGAAGATGATTTCTTTTTTTCCATTGTATATTTCTGACTTCTTTAAATGTCCATACGTTTGTGAATTTACCTCTGAATCTTCAATTCTATTCCATTCATCAACCTGTCTGTGTTGATGTCAATACAATGCAATTTTTGTTACTATTGTTCTGTAGTAGAGCTTGAAATCAGGGATGGTGATAGCTCCAGATGGTCTTTTTTATTTAGTCATTTGTTTTACATACTAACATTTCCCTCTCTCCTCTTCTCCCATTCCTTTCTCCCCACCTCCTTTCCACCACTCCCCAATCCACCACTCCCGTTTCTGTTCAGAAATGAGCAGGCCTCCTATGGGTGTCAACAAAGCATGGCATAAGATCCTCCCCTCATATTAAGGCTGGGGAAGGCAATCCAGAATGAGGACTAGGTTCCCAAGAGCCAAAGTGTTAGGAAGAGCCCCTGCTCCCTTTGTTAGGAGTCCCACATGTAGACTAAGCTACACAGTTGTCACTCATATGTAGAGGGCCTAGATTGGTCCTATTCAGGCACTATGGATGTTGTTCCAGACTTTGTGAGCTCCTATGAGCCTAGGTTAGTTGTTTCTGTGGGCTCCCTTGTGATGTCCTTGCCCCCCTGCCACTGCTTCCTCCTTCCTCCTTCCTCCTTCCTTCAGCAGGATTCCCCAAACTGGGGCCAATGCTTGGCTGTGGGTCTCTGCATCTATTTCGATCAGTTACTGGATGAAGGCTCTCTGACGACAATTGGGGTAAGTAGTAACCAATCTATAAATATAGCAGGACATTCATTGTTAGGCTTCATTACAGACGTTCTTTTATTGGACAGGATTGTTTTAGCTATCCTAGGTTTTTAGTTTTTTCCATATGAAGTTGAGTATTGTTCTTTCAAGGCCTGTAAGGAATTGTGATGGTATTTTGATTGGGATTGCATTGGATCTGTAGATTGCTTTTGGTAAGATGGCCATTTTAACATGTTAATCCTACTGATCTATGAGCATGGGAGATCTTTCCATGCTATTGCAAAGGATATTGTTTCCCTGAATTCCTTCTCAGCCCATTTATCACTTGTATATAGTAGGGCCACTGATTTTTTGAATTAATTTTGTATTCAGCCATTTCACTGAAGGTGTTTGTTCCATGGTAGAATTTTTGGGGTCACTTATATATACTATCATACCATCTGCAAATAGTGATACTTTGACTTTTTTCTTTCCAGTTTTTATCCCCTTGATCTCCTTTAGTTGTCTTAATTGCTCAGCAGAAATTTCAGGTACTATATTGAGTCAATATGGGGAGCATGGGCAGCCTTGTCTTGTCCCTAATTTTAGTGGAGTTGCTTTAAGTTTCTCTCCATTTAATCTGATGTTGGCTATTGGTTTGTTATGTGTAGCTATGTCCCTTGTATCTCTGATCTCGCCAAGACATTTATCATGAAGGGGTGCTTGAGTTTGTCAAAGACTTTTTCAGCATCCAGTGAGATAATCGTCTGGATTTTTCCCTTTAGGTTGTTTATATGGTGAATTACATTGACAGGTTTTCATTTTATAGTTCCCCATTTTGCTGGTTAGAGAATGTTGGATGGTTGATGTATCTAGACAATGGGATTTTGTTAAGGTTGTTTAAGTTAAATTTTAGAATTAAAACCTCTGGACATCTTAATTATTATTCATTGTGAGCTGAAATACCACATACTACTTTCTCCAGCCCTGTCTGAGGTGTCACTTAATTTTCTTTCCTAGAAGCTGACAGGAAAATAGAAGAGATAGATTTTGGCATTCCTCTCTATCACCATACTATGTCTCTCCCTCATCGATATATTATCTGCTTATTAAATTCCACAGTCATTGGTGATGCCCCTCTCTCTAGCTCTTGTATGCCACTGGGCCTTTGCACATTCTGCCTGAAATTGTCCCCCTTTTTTCTACTCATGGTTGTTACTTTTTCACCTTTCGGTTTTTAGACGGCAGTATAATTTCACAGCTGTATTATTGTTCAGCATTTATACATGCAACAATGATGGAAGGATATTGCACACTCTTTTATTTAGATCACTTAATACAAGCCACGGGTGAGATTATCATGATGTTTCTAAGTAGAAGAGCCATTTGACCCCAAGTAACACCATCAGAGCCAAGAAACTTGTGCACAGAGAAATGAATGTGAACCTGAGATTCCTGATACATGGCCTTGCTGTTTCTGTCAGGTCATCGTTCTGTGTGTGGGTCATGGTGTCTTATTTCTTAGGAATAGTATTCCTCTTAGATAAGCCTTCGTTGGCAATAGCTCTGCCTTTCCTCCAGGGGGAAAGACAAACAAGCCCTGTAATCTGAGGTAGATCTTTCAGAACTCAGTGAAAGAATGATTTTGTTTTCCCTGCAGAAGGGAAATTCCCACTCTTTTCAGGACTGATTAGAAGTGATACTTTCCCTGGGGACATAATCAGCCCTGGACAGTTTGTTCTGATGGAATCTGAGTTTCTGTCTCTTGCCTTGCCCTGAGGAAGGTGAGCAGTTTGCAGCCTTTACTTTTTAATGGCCATGTAAGGAGAAAAGAGCAAGCTGATGCCAGAGGAGAGGTCATTCATGTCAGAAATGGTGGGGGAGCTGCAAGGTTAGAAGCCATGTGTCACTGGTGGGGGGCTGATCTGGGAGTCCTCTACGTGTCCTTGGTGATTATGTCAAGGACTTTAATCAAGTCTACTGCAGCTCTGTATAAATCAGAGGGAGAGTAAACTAATTGCCAATTTCTTGCTTTAAATTACATCACCTCCTTTCATAAAATAACGCCAGTGCGCAGCCGCACAAGTGGAAGTGTCAAATGTATCTACCTGCATGGTTTCTTCCTTCATACCTCTAAGCTGGAAAGAGGGACAGTCGTGAGGAGCCCGAATTTCAAAGAGTACTGACAACCATTCAATGAGAAAATAAGACTAACTTCTTAGGGTTAGCATTCCCTCCTCTTTCCTTGGAACTGCCTTAGAGTTCTTAAAAATGCTTTTAATATTATGTCTTCAAATATAATTTAATTATATTTAATATGATTAAATATAATATTTAATATTTCATTCCACCACATTCCTCCTTGGGAACAATGTTGTAGATAAATATTCCTTGTTTTTGTTGTTCTACTCATTTACTCATTTGTTTTTGAGATAGTGTCTTATTACAGTTCAGACTGGCCTTAGATTTGCAGCCTTCCTCTGGCCTTAGCCTTCCAAGAGACAGGGTTATAGGCACTGCATTCTTGTTTGGTTTAGAGAAAAAAAATTTAACACTGTTATTTTGAAATGGTCTCTGTAGAACTCAAGGGCACTAACAGTACCATAAGAACACCGTTGTGTGGCAGTTTCCTTCCAGATAAACATTCCAACTTGGAAGGAAACTAATTAAGACACAGAATGTTGTTAGAAGAGAGGGAAAACAAAGGATGTTCCAAGGGGAGAAGACGCATACACATCCTGTGGAAAAGCTCACTAAATTCAGGAAGTAAATAATTCAATACCTTCTGAAAGTCTCTGAAACCGACCAGATTCATTAGGTCCTTTGCTCCCCAACGTCATACAAACAATAAGGAATTCTGAGAAACACTAGTAGGCTAGCCAAGCTGCCTAGGAGAGACTTAGACCACCTGAGTCACCTGGAAGAGACATGACAAGCAGACATGTCTGGAAGAGATAAGAACAAACTAAGAACAAACTGAGATGCCTGTAAGAAACTCTTTCCAACCTGTTGACTATAGGAGGAGCTACTTGTTTGTCCCGGCCACCTAGAACCAAAATAACCACACAGAAACTGTATTAATTAAATCACTGCTTGGCCCATTAGTTCTAACTTCTTATTGGCTAACTCTTACATATTAATTTAACCCATCCCCATTAATCTATTTATCACCACGAGGTTGTGGCCTACCAGCAAAGTTTCAGCATGTCTATCTCTGGCCGTGGACCCATGGCATCCTTCTCTGCCTTCCTTCTCCCAGCATTCAGTCCAGTTTTTCCCTGCCTACCTAAGTTCTGCCCTATCAACAGGCCAAGGCAGTTTCTTTATTCATTATCCAATAAAAGCAACACATAGACAGAAAGACCTCCCACACTGGTTGACTTGACATTAAGTTGTGCACTGGACTCCAATATTGCATCCTTTATGAGCCTTCTCCCGTGCTGGTGTGGGCGTTGGGAATGCAGCTGTCTCTGAGTCATTTTGTTTCCAATAAGTAACCCTTCACTCATATTCCTGTGGGTACCCCCTATAAAATTCACAGGTTCACCAGTTGAATGTTGGTGGCATTTGTACTTTTGTCTGTCATCAGTTCCCTATGTGAGCTGAGGAAATGTTTGTGCAAATCTCCCCGGGTATAGCATTACATAGAAGGCACTACTGGCATTCTTCCCGCTCTATTAGGGAAGGCTGCCCCTGTTTGATGTGCATGGTGGTGGTACAAATGCACACTGTGTCTTGCAAAAGCATGGTGGAGCCGAGACTGAGTTCATAGTTTCATCCAGGTGATCTAGCAAATGCCATTTCATCCCTGCTGTGGTTGAAGTCTTTAGCCTCTCCCCATGGCCCCATCTTGTTCTCTGAGTCATTTCCTACTGCAGCTGAGGATTTCCTTGTGTTGTCCAGTTGAGTCGGCTGCATGGAAGCATGTGTTAGGCCCCCAAAGCGGGCTCCAGAGTGGCAGTGCCGATGGCAATGACTCCACTGGCACCTGAGCTGGGTGTTGCTAGGAAACAGAAACCCAAAGTGTTTTTCAGAAGCCCTTAAAGGCTAACAACTACCAGCACCTCCTCTGACTGAAAACATCCCCACACTAACCACCTGGCTGTTCCAGCTTCTGAGCAGCCTTCCTATGACATCCGCCCATATGAAATACAACCATCTTTTGTTGCTGGGCATTGGCCTCCATTGTTCAAGGCAGATAGACAGTATTATTTTTCAATTAAACTGTTCTTCTTTTTATGAAGAGTGGCAGTATTCTGTGTTTTCTTCCTGTACCTTCTTACATTTGGTGCAGAAACGCAGAAGAGATGTAGAGGTTTTCCTTTGGAGCCTTGTACCTCCTTCAACTAAACCAAAACTACAGAGTTAGCCCTCCTGTGGTGTGGATCATTTGCTTCCACCAGCTCCTGCTACCCATCGCATCTGACTCAGAATCTAGAGTCTTTCTTGTTAGCTGTTTTTGTCCTCCTTGCCTACTTGGAGCTGCCTGCTCTGGCTCACTGGAGCCTGCTACAGAAGGCTTAATTGGTATACCAGGCAGCCTCCCTTTGCCATTCTAGGCTCTTCGTCCCACGTATGGGGAATGTCTGTCCACAAGATCATGGGTATCTCTCTGATAGGTCTTGGTCTCCTGGGGACACCTTTAGCTATAGACCATCCTATGATACCCCTTAGTTTGTTGACCTCCTTCTGTCTCTTTTCCTATGCTATTAGAATCTTCCTTCTGGTGGAATTGCTGCTTATGCCCCGCCCCCTTTTCTGAAGTCTCTCCCTCCTCCTTGCCCTGCTCTTGGAAGCTCTTTCTTGCCACCTTCTAAGGATGTTTCCTTCCTGTTCTGTCTCTTCTCCTGGAGCTTGATCTGTCTCTCTTGCTCACTAGCTGTAGCCTGAACTAACCACATTTTTTTCCCGACTCATGGACTCCTCTTGGCTGCCTTTTCTAATATCTTTCCCTCTTCAAGCTCAGGGATTCCATTTTAGCCTTGCTACCTTATTTTTACTTTAGCATGACTTGAGCTCAGTACAAACTAGATAATCAGTCCCAATGGTCAGAAAATGGCACATTTGATTTCCACATTCTCAGATTAGGACAGCTTCAGCTACCAAACAGACAAAAGATCTAAAATTCCCTTATCTCTGAAGTTTTCCTGACTCTCTGTGCTCATATTATCTAGCGCCTTCTTTGCTCCCCATTTTCATGCTTCCGACTCAGAACTCATTTCAGTCTTATAAAGATTCAGATGTCTTTTTGGGTATGAATAGGACTAAAATATTTGAAGATTCCGAGAATGAGAATATAAGAATATAGTTCATAAATAAGAATGTAGAAGTAAAGAAATACAAAGTTGTCTTCCTAGGAGAAGGAGGGCCCTCTGTCAGCAGCTTTCTCAGCAGTGTAAGGATTAACTACTTTGTTTTACAAATAGCTCTGTCTGCAAGGCTGTTGCAGCCCTCTGCAAACTGAGGGCAGCTCTGTAAACTTGAAGTTAACCCTCTGGTAACATCCCAGCTACCCGTGATCAACAATGGATATGAGCTGAATTATCCTTTAAGTGGTGGGGTGTACCCGACTTTTTGTTGAGCATTTTCCCATACTCTTGCTGCTATGTGCAGTCAGTGTTACCAACAGCATTAGGGGGAGTGCAGAGCTTTGGTAAACACCATCTGGGAGCTCCAGGGGGAAAAATGGACTAAATACAAACATTAGTGTAACTGAGAAACTCTGTTAATGAAAATTGCAAAGAGGGGCAATTTGTGTCTAAGTTTCACCTCAAGATTGTAAAATTTCTGTTATTGCCTAATGCTTGTTGTTATAAAAAGGGGGGTTCGGGAAACTGTCCTTTGCCCAGCCTTACAAGTCCATCTCTGGCTGCAGTCTCAGCTACCTGAAAAGCTTTTTGTGCCCCATGGAGATTTACTTTTGTAATTTTTAAATTTTTTTCCTGGTTTGCCCCCATCTTTGCACGACCCCTGTGGACCCAACAATATGGTTATATGCTGTTCTACTTTATTGAAGGCTTGCTCTGGAGGTGGGATGTGACCTGCTCACTCAAGACCAAGTGTGTTTGTTTGAAAGTTTCCTCCAACATTTTTGCCCTGGTTCAGGGTGGCCCACCTGACTCTGTGGCAGGAAAAGGGAGAATAAAGCAAAACAGCCCAGGGAAAGACAGGAGTTGCTTAACAAACAGCCAAGTGGTAAACTGTTCCCAGTAGCGATTACTACTGCTTCTCTCATAGTACATTCCTTTCTTTCTTGATTTTGTTTACTCTCTTTAAAGGTTTTGCTAAGACATAAACTTTATTTATGTCATTATTTGCATGTTCATTAGATGTAGTTTTTTAAAGAGTCTGTAAAATTTGTAACAAAAAAAAGTGTTCTTAAAACTTATAACAAAAGAGTTAATAGTAAAAATGTAACAGGAGGGTAGATAGCTAAAAATCTAGATATAGATAGTCTCAGGTTGCTTCAGCATAGTTGTGTGTAACTTGTATTCAACCCTTGTTTAGGAAAATAGATTTTCTATTAGATTAAGAAAGCAACACCAGGCTTCCCTGATGGTTTGTTTTATTGTATCTGCCCTAGACTAATGAGACAACACTAGGCCTTTAAAATGTCTTGGATAAGAAACAACATATATTTGATGACTGAGCTTTATAAATAGGTTATAAAATGTCTATCCAGCTAACAAAAACTAAAAGATGTATATCTAACCACTTAACATCTTTGTGAGCTGTGTTAATCTTTAGTTATTTGGATAAACTGAGTTATAAAAACAAATAAACAGACAAACCTGTGGTATAAAAGCATCAATAAGATGAGGTTTCCAGTCTCCCCTTGGACTGTATTTTTGTCTTAAAGTTTGTGTAATGTAGATGTTGGCCCTGAAATCTCTGAGAGAGGTCTGCTGGATATGGCATTTTGTGAATCCTGCCTTACTCTCTGTACAGTTCGCATGCCACTGTACCACTGGCAAGCCAGTCAAGGGCCTGGAGATTGAAAGTACACACAAGAGACCTGGGTCATTCAAAAGGAGATCAGCCAAATGCCATTTATTCAAACTTAGGAAAAACCTTAAATACCAGCTGCTGCATAATGGAATTCCCCCCAAGCAGGTGGGAAATTGCCACACCCAAGATGGAGTCAACAATGCCCAGGCAGGGCAGAGGGAGCACAGGAACAAACAGGATGTCTTATCTGGCTGGCCAGAAACTGTCTTCAAGATGAACCCAAGGAGCAGGGGTAGACCCATGGGCCCTACAGCATTTAAGGTGTTTAATGGAAGGGAAGAACAAGAAAGGCATCCCATGACAGACAGAGACACCATCTTCTGGCAGCTACCCTGAGGCCACCTCCAGGGAAGATGGGTCACCAATGGACTCTACCTGGAATTTGCTTCAAATGTGGCAGTACTGGATACGAGGTGAAGAACTGTCTTCTACCTTGTTCACTACCCCAACAGTGGCTAGACAGGACTCTGGAGGATCGACGACCCCTCTTTTCCTTGCCAACATATGTCAGTCCCCCACGTTCCTTCTCTCCAGGAAAATCTCTTGGCTCTTCAGACCTGACAGCCAAGACTGACACTGCTCCGGGACCTCTGCTCTAACACCACCAAGATGACCATGGAGGAACCCAGGTAACTGTCCAGATAGCTGGTAAGTTCCTGTTAGTTTTAACTGATACAGGGGCCATTTAGCTTATAATTCCTGTTTGCTCTACTAAAATCTTCTCAGACCTCTGATGGGTGTTGACCACTGACCCTACTAGCCCAGAGCTTCAGGTCCTTTTCTCTGTTCCCTTGGGGGTCATCTGCTCTCCCACTCCTTTGTTGATGGAGACTTCTCGTTTGTTCCCAGCTGCAGAGACTCAAAATAACCGCACAGAAACTATACTATTTAAATCATTGCTTGGCCAGTCACTTAAGCATATTGCTAGCTAGCTCTTATATCTTAAATTAACCCATTTCTATTAATCTGTGTATTGCCATGTGGCTGTGGCTTACCAGGTAAAGTTCAGTCTGGTGTCTGTTTCTGGCGGGATTATATGGCTTTTTCTTGTATCTGCCTTCTTTCTCCCAGCATTCAGTTTAGTTTTCCTGACTAGCTCTACTCTGCCCTATAATAGGCCAATGCAGCTTCTTTATTCATTAACCAATAAAAGCAAGACTTATACAAGAAGGACTTTTCACACCACTCCTTCTTAAGTTTCTATCTTCTCCTAGCCTCCAAGGACCAATCCTTGGCATAACTTTTTTTTTTTAAATACAAGTTAAATAGGTTTTTCTATTTCATATAAAGTAAATAAATTAAGTCGGCCATGGAAAAATAATAAAAAAAACCCCACCAAGATAACATGACAGATATACTATTTTGGTACTTCATCTGGCCAAAAATTTAAAAGTCTGCTTTTACCTTAAAAACATTCTGGCTTTATAATAGCTTTGGACACAAAAGATTGATAGGTTGCTTTCCAATGATACAAATTTAATGACTAAGGAAGTTAAAATTACCTGATTTTTCTTAAGTGAAAAAGCTTTGAAATTGAGACTCAATTACCTGCCTAGATTCATTTCAAGAGTTAAAGTCAGGCCTTGCTTTTTCCTGGAGCTATCAGGCTTCCTACTGAGATATGTAAACTCACAAACAGGTTACAAAACAAAACAAAACCCCTCAAAACTATCATGCTGTTGTTACCAACTTAAACATGTAAGAAGGAACCAAACTGAAGCCATTTTTAATAAAACTTCCATCTTGAATAGAGGTCAAATACAGTTTAAGTTGCCAAGACCTCCATGAAGTGACTGACATCCTGTTTGGCAAGTTGAGGTCCATATGAAAAACTTGCTCTTTACTCTTCCTGTATGTGCCAGTGGTGAATTATGAGGACTTGTCTTCAATGACTACTCTCAATAATGAAATATTTGTACCATGGTAAATGATTGGGTGTTTCCAGATGCAAACAAAAGACACAAGTTTATACAAGTTATACAGATTGTCAGGGTTTGAGGAAGTGATTTAAATTATTCAACAAAATGAGATTGTATTAGTCATGATTCTCTAGAGGTTCTCGGCCTGTGGGTTTAATCTCTTTTTAGGTTCACAGGGATTGCATATCATATATTTATACTATGATTCATAGCCATAACAGAATTACAGATATGATGTAGCAATGAAAATAATTGTATGATTGGGGGTCACCACAACATGAAGAACTGCATTAAAGAACTGCAACATTGGTAAGGTTGAGAACCATTTTGCTCTAGAGAAACAGAACTTGTAGAATGAATCTCTGTCAATATATATAGAAAAGGGGATTTATTAGAATAACTTATGGGCTGTGGTCCAGCTAATTCAACAATGGCTTCCTATGAATGGAGGGTACAAGAATCCAGTAGTTATTCAGTTCATGAGGCTGGATGTCTCAGCTGGTCTTCAGCATATGCCAGAATCCTGAATAAGTGCGTTCTAATGCCAGTGCAGGAATGAACATGGAAGTAAGGTGAGAGCAAGCAGGCAAAGAATGCTCCTTTCTTCCAAGTCCTTATGTAGGTTTCCAGCAAAAAGCAAGGCCCAGATTGGTGGCGAGTTTACCGATTTCAAAAGATCTGGATTAAAGGTGTGTGTGCCTACATCAAAAATTCAAATTTGAAGTGGATCTTCTCACTTCAAATTAAGCAAAAATCACTCACAGATATGCCCTCCATTTTGGGGTTTTAATTAATTTTAGATGTCAGATGTAGTCAAGTTGACAACTAAGAATAGCTATCACAGACTTAAGGATGATAAAATGATTATTAAAATTTTGAAGTCCAAAATCTAACACATTAGCGTTAACTCTCTATTTAAACCAATAGAGTTGTCAAGAGTGATTAATTTACTTTTGGCGACAGTTTGAAGTACTGGCTACTAAAATTTTAAAATCATTAGAATTATCATAGTTACAGGCTCAAAAGAATTTCCTTTAGTTGCTTTTCTGTTTGTTTGCTTTTATAAATGTAGACTTAAAAAGTTCTGGAGACATCTCCATCCAATCTAAATCTATCCAGCCCTTATAGTGTGGTGCTGTCAGGACTACAGGACAGAGGGAGGAGTATTCATCCATCTTTCAGGACCTCAAGCCTAAGTCTTCCCCTTGCTTTTCTTTCTTCCAAGAAGTTTCTGTCTTAGTACAGATGAATGTTCATGTTTGTGTTAAGAACTTCTCAGTCTTTATTTGTGCTATGGCTCAAAGGCATGAGCCTGCTTGGGCTGTCTACAGACACCCATTAGCTGCCTTCTCTATGACGAGGATTTCAGCGTGGACTAAAACAGGCAGTAGTGCTGCTGACCTCTTGTTATCAACCTTAGAAGAGTCACATAAGCTTCAGGGAGTTGTGACTTGGGTCCATCTGCCTCAGCCCAAATCTGGTCCACAGCCTTGTCTCAGGAGTCCTTCTGGCCGTCAACAGCTTAAGCACCCCTATTTGCAGCATCCGCCCCCAAGGACGGGCTCTTTCTCTCATTTGATCTTGGGGCCCCTTCCCACCTTTCTAACCACCAGGACCATGTACTGGGTTCGGAAGTGTCAAATACATACCCAAGCTTCCCCTAAGCGCCTTACCTTTACCTTCTATCCATAGTCTACATAGGTCCCAGCAGATTTCCACCCAGCTGGCTGATACAATGCAGGAATCAGCTGGGATTTACAACTCATTCCCCTAGCCTCAGGGGTCTGACAAAACTGAAAGACCCTCTACTTGCTGCCCAGGAGACACTTGTCTCTTCCTCAGTGAAGAATGCTGTTAACTGTGTAAGTTGATCTGACCAGGTGGAAGAAATGAGTAAAAATGGACAGGGACTAGTACACAAAGTCCAACCCGTGGGAGCTGACGCTCTGAGACTTAGATGCTTCTGACCGACGTCCCTCAGGTCTCCTATTCTCATGTGATGATTTGTGCCAACATTCCATACACCCCTGTTCCAAAGTCCCCACTCAACTGGAAGTAGCCAGAGGATCACCAATCCCCTTTGTCATACACAAAAGCTCAAAGCAGGTTCCAAAGTGGCAGTGCTGGGGCAAGGGCTTGACTCTCACCTGAGCTGGGGTTTGCTAGGAAACAGAGATCTAAGGCCTTTCTCAGATGCCCTTAAAGGCTGGCTAGATGGCCTAACTGGAGCAGTCTGAAAAAGTCCCCAGGCTAACCTCCCGACTGATGCAGCTTCTGCACTGCCTTCCCTGGCCTCCACCCACATAAAATCCAGCAAGAATTTGCAACTGGGAATAGTTCTCCAATGTCCGAGGTAGTTTGCTTGTTTTGCCTTTTGGTTTTGAATTACACTGTTCTTCTCTCTATGGAGAGTGGCTGTATTCGGTGATGTCCTAGAACCTGGTCTGGCTCTCCATGATGACACCTGCCTCTACTCCTTTTAGTGACTCTTGGCTCCCCAGCACCGTAACTCCCTGAGGGTGACAAGCAAGTTGATGAACTTGGATTTTAACTTTGTTTTTTCTTCTTTGATGAAAGAGTAAAACCTGTCTTCTTTCCATTTTTCTGCATTCCTCCATAGAAACATTGAAACTCATAGAGGGAAGCAGTGAGATATGGCCCAGCAGGTAAAGGCACTTCCTACCTGTTATGTGACACTAATCTTTCCAGGTCCCATTAGGCACCCCTTGACTTTATGTTTCTGAAGATTTTCCTGGTCTAGATATTGCATGATGATGAAACATTATGCTTATCCATTTGTATCTTGCCTGTTCCCTATAGCATAATGTATGTAGGATTCATTATTGTTATAGTGTGACAATTTCTGGGTGTTTAAGTTTCGCTAATGTTTTACTGTTCACTTGGTCATTCATTTATCCATTGTTCCTTCATTTATTTATCCATTATTTGGGGACACATGGTTGTCCCCATGATTCAGTTATTATTAATAAGGCTGCTGTGGTTATTGGGGAACAAGCATCAGCTGTGTCCTTGCATTCAGTTTCTTATGGTTCTGTATCCCAGAAGTGAGATAAGTGGGTCTCATGATAAGTCTGTGTTGAACTTTTGAGGAATTAATACTTTTTGGGCAGCTGCACCCCCTAACATCCCCACCAGAATGCCCGGAGGTTTTAGTTTCTCTGCACCCTTCTCAGCATCCGGGGTCCACTCTGAATGGCAGCTGTTTGTGCAGATGGAGTGGGAGAATGGCTTTTCTGATTCCCAGGGTGTCTCTACTCTCCTCGGATCTCATATGGTGTTATGGCAAGTTATGGCAAAGAGCTTCACCGCCAGTTCGATTTGGGAATCTTTTCTTTCGGGGAATTTACAGCTGTAAAAAGTCACTTCTCAGAGAATCTTGAGGTCCAAACACACCCAGATTCTTTCTCCAAGTTATGAACCATCCCTGAGCAGCTGGCATGGCAAGGAGAAAACACTGAGAAATCATCTTGCACACATCCCACTGATGAATTGCCTGCTGTCTTGCCTGCGTGCTGGGTGTCTTCCTTGTGCATTTAGTTGGGTGTGACTTTGTGTAGCTGCTCATACTTTTGATTCCTCATGAGAAACAGTGTTATGGTGTGTTTGCATCATAGCATTGGCATGACGATTGCATGATTTGGTTTATGTGGTTTCTCAAAACCCTGCTGTGCACCCAGCAAGTGCACACATTGTATCTGCTAGGGTTTCTCTTTTATTAGTGAAAATATGGTAATAACTGTAGTCAATATTAGAAGTCTAAAAACCAGCCAGTTAAGGATGTTGGAAATGGAAGCATGTCATCTTGAGTTGGGGCTCTCATTTACAATTTTGTCCTTTATTCTTCAGGAGACAGAGTCATTTTCCAGAGTCGATGTAGGCTCAGTGGATGCAGGCAGAGCACATCTGCCCTAATTGAGAAAGAGAGATTTATTGTTCCCGATTCTGAAGAATTTAGACAGTAACATTGACAGTGTTTGACTGCGGAGAGGCTTCTGTGATGTGTGTGTCAAAGGTGATGTTCTAAATCCACAGATGGTGGTGACTGAGGAGGATAAAAAGGACTCATCGAGATGATTTCATATAACATCCCATGGTCTCTGATGACTCAGAACGTCAAAAACAAAAGAAGAAACACTTGATTCCTTGTTAATGGTAGTTTTTTTGTACTATGTAAGCATCGTGTGTGTATGTACATGTATATACATATACATAAAGTGTATACGAGCCTTTCATTCTATTCCTTAGTTCAATAGTAATTTTCTTTCTGGTGTCCAGCCAGAAAGGAATGTCACTGAAATTAGCATAATTTGAGCATGGTTTAATAATCAGACTATTACAAAACATCTGGGGGCTAGAAACCCCAGAATACAGAGGGCCATCTGCTCGTGACAGAGGGCAGCAGTCGGGAGGAAGGGGAGAAGATTCTGGAATGCTAAAGGAGCCAGTACCAAGAGGGTTATTTTGGAAGGAGTGGCCATAGCTAAGTGAGGGAAGAAGTCAGTGAGTGATACCTTCCCAGGGGCTGACGCTAGGGAAAGCGGAGTCTGAGCCAGTCCACAGGTGTGGTCCTATGGGTTAGCTGTGGTGATAGAGTCAGATTACAGTGCATGCAAGAATTATCTTTAGGCTTCCTGTTCTTCTTTCCCACATCAGAAGGAAGACTGTTGTGCTTATCTTTCCAGCCATCATTCTTTCTTGTGTCATGGATCTCTTCTTTACTACTGCTTCCTTCCAGTCACTGGGTAATTTTGCTTAAGTTTATTTATCTCTCTCTCTCTCTCTCTCTCTCTCTCTCTCTCTCTCTCTGCAAAAATCATTTCTTCTTCTGTGTCACATATTTTTTAGCTTCCTGAAAAAATGGTTAAGACCTGTGAGCTGAGAATGTGCTGGCCAGGTGAGATGGCTTCAGCAGCTGGAATAAACAGAGATCCGTGTGGGCAAAACCTCCTGTGGTAGCTGAAGGTACACCCAATAGCAGAGGCTAGAAAAGCTAACCTAATGGCGAGGAGCCAGGTTCTGTCCCAGTGGGAAGCTTGTCTGTTTATTGTATTTCAAATTATCCCAAAATTTAGTGACAGAAGAAAAACCATTTTGTTTTTACTCAAAAGTTTGTTTGTTAGTAATTCAGGAAGCAACTGGCTATCAGTTTTCATTTATAGTCTTCTATGTGATTGTTCCCCTGACTATATCCCATGTCCATTAAAGATGTGTCTCTTATGACTGGCGGGAGAAGCTAGGTCTCAGCTGAGAGTGTTCACTGCAGTCTCTGTGTGTGGCTTTTTAGAACAGTGCTCTCATGACAATTGAGCTTTCCTAGGCTTCCACCAGAAGCACTTGTTTAAAAAAAATAACTGGCAGCTTGGTGACCCCCCCCCCATTAGTTGAGAATTTTGCAAGTATATTTTGATTATGTTAGCCTCTCCTTCCACTCCTCCCAGTTCTGTCTCCATTTCCAAATCCTCCAAGCTGTGCCCTACACTTCCTCCTTTAGAAACGCATTGAGCCCAATTTGTGTTGCCTATGGACTCTCGGATGTGTGATAGTCACTGGAGGGTGGTTCTTCTCCCAGGGACCACAGCTTTAAAGAACAGGCTCTTCTCCTAGAAGCTATCAATTTCTTCTTGGCCAAGGTGGGGACTTTGTTTTGCTCCCTTTTCCATGCTTTGGTTTTATATAGGTTGTCTCAACCATATGCGAGTTCATGCATGCAGCTGCCCTGATGTCTTCTGAAGATACTATTTCCTTGCCATATGCCACTTCTGACTCTTAAAACGTTACATCCCTTCTTCCACAACAATCCCTGAGCCTCGGGGAGGGTGTGTGACAGATATTCCATTTAGGAAGGAGCATCTTGCAGCCTTTCCTCTTCACCTGGCCAGTTGTGCATCTCCGTATTCATCTTCATCTATTCCAAAAAGATTTCCGAGGAGGGTTGAGAGAAGTACTGATTCATGGGTATGCCATGAGGAGTCAGTTTAATACTGTCTCTATTTAGAGTAAAGGAATGCTCTCCCCAACCCTCACTGAATATAGTTCTATAAATTGTATGTAGGACAATAAGACATGGGAATGTAAATAGGAAAAGAAGTAGTCCAAGTATCGTTATCCTCAGATGATCTGATTCTTTACAGAAAAGACACCAAAGGGCCCAGCAGAAATCTCGTACAGTTGATACATGCGGAAAAATAGCAGGATACAAATTAATACAGGAAAACCAGTAGCCTTCCTATATATAAGTAACAAGCATAATGAGAAAGAAGTCAGGGAAATAATTCCATTCTCTAAAATTATCTCGTCAAACCCCAGAAGTAGAAAATTTGTACAGTGAGAACTTAAGACGTTGGTGGCTCTTTTCAGCTGAGCCCTGTAAGCCACACTTGGTCATTTCCACTGCCAGTCATTAATTAATTAATTAGAAGTGGGTCACAGGGGTAGGCCCAGTTCAAGGAGAGTGGAGTTTACTTTTGGTTGGGAAGAATTGAGTCACATATTATTTAGGGTACCAGACTTTTTCTTTTGGGTCACCAACCTGTTCCCAAATCATGAAGTGGAATTTTTTTTTTTTTTTGTTAGTTGTGAATGCTCGGTCTAGTTTCGGCTCATTACTGGCTCGCTTTTTTTCTTGAACTTAAGTTAACCTGTTTCTCTTTATCTACCTTTTACCTCAGGGACTTTTACTTTTCTGTCCTTTAGCATATCTTATTTTTACTGACTTCTGTGTCTGTCTGTCTGGCAGCTGCCTGGCTTTCTGCCCTGAGTGTGTCCCTCTCTTTCTCCCTTGTTCTCTCCTCTTTTCTTTTTCCTCATTCTTCTTCTGAGCCTAGATTCTTTCCCCTATTTATACTCTCTGCCTGCCAGCTCCGCCTATCCCTCTCCTGCCTAGCTACAGTCTGTTCAGGTTTTTATTAGACCAATCAGGTGCCTTAGGCAGGCAAGGCGAAACAAATGTAATGCATCTTTACATATTAAACACACATCCTTCCATCATTAGACAAATGCAGCATAAACAAATGTAACACACCTGTACACAGTTAAAATGACATTCTACAACCATTTAGTTTCTTGGTATGGCTGTAACAGAATAGCCAAACTTAATAAAATAAAATAAATAATATTTATAATCTCATTGTTATGGAGGCTGAGAAGTCCAAGATTTAGCTGCTGCCCATTGGTAAGTGTTTTAAAAAGACGCCCCCCCCCATTTATTTAGTATGTGTATGTGGTGTGTGTGTGTCAGAAGAGAGGCCATGGTAGGTATGTGGATGTCTGAGGAAAACCTGAGGTATTAGTTCTCTTCTTTAACTCTGTGAGGTTTGGGGATTGGACTCAGGTCATGAGACTTGGTGGCAAGTGCCTTTACCCACTGATCCATCTTGTCAGTCACCAAGGATGTATTTCTGATGTATATTCACAAAATGGAAGACAAAAGGCTAAGAGAGAATGAACCCACTCCATGCCCCCAGGGTAGTATTAATGCATGCATGAAGATAGTCCTCATGGCCAAAAATTTCTCATGAGGCCCATTTCCTAGGCCACTTGGACCAAATTTCTTTTTTTTTTTTTAATTTATTTATTTATTTATTAAGGATTTCTGCCTCGTCCCCACAACCGCTTCCCATTTCCCTCCCCCTCCCCCAATCAAGTCCCCCCCCCTCATCTGCTCGAAGAGCAATCAGGGTTCCCTGACCTGTGGGAAGCCCAAGGACTGCCCACCTCTATCCAGGTCTCGTAAGGTGAGCATTCAAACTGCCTAGGCTTCCACAAAGCCAGTACGTGCAGTAGGATCAAAAACCCACTGCAATTGTTCTTGAATTCTCAGTATTCCTCATTGTCCGCTATGTTCAGCTAGTCCGGATTTATCCCATGCTTTTTCAGACCTAGGCCAGCTGGCCTTGGTGAGATCCCAATAGAACATCCCCATTGTCTTAGTGTGTGGGTGCACCCCTCGTGGTCCTGAGTTCCTTGCTCGTGCTCCGTCTCCTTCTGCTCCTGATTTGGACCTTGAGATTTCTGTCCGGTGCTCCCGTGTGGGTCTCTGTCTCTGTCTCCTTTCATCGCCTGATGAAGGTTAATATTCCTGAGGATGCCTATGTGTTTGTCTTTGGATTCACCTTATTTAGCTTCTCTAGGAACATGAATTATAGGCTCAATGTCCTTTATTTATGGCTAGAAACCAAATATGAGTGAGTACATCCCATGTTCCTCTTTTTGGGTCTGGCTTACCTCACTCAGGATAGTGTTTTCTATTTCCATCCATTTGTATGCAAAATTCAAGAAGTCCTTGTTTTTTACTGCTGAGTAATACTCTAATATGTATATATTCCATACTTTCTTCAACCATTCTTCCGTTGAAGGGCATCTAGGTTGTTTCCAGGTTCTGGCTATTACAAACAATGCTGCCATGAACATAGTTGAGCATATACTTTTGTTGTATGATAGAGCCTCTCTTGGGTATATTCCCAAGAGTGGTATTGCTGGATCCAGGGGTAGGTTGATCCCGAATTTCCTGAGAAACCGAAACACTGCTTTCCAGAGTGGTTGCACAAGTTTGCATTCCCACCAGCAATGGGTGAGTGTACCCCTTTCTCCACAACCTCTCCAGCAAAGGCTATCATTGGTGTTTTTTATTTTAGCCATTCTGACAGGTGTAAGGTGGTATCTTAAAGTTGTCTTGATTTGCATTTCCCTGATCGCTAAGGAAGTTGAGCATGACCTTAAGTGTCTTTTGGCCATTTGAAGTTCTTCTGTTGAGAATTCTCTGTTCAGATCAGTGCCCCATTTTATAATTGGGTTGATTAGCCTTTTACGGTCTAGTTTCTTGAGTTCTTTATATATTTTGGAGATCAAACCTTTGTCAGTTGCAGGGTTGGTGAAGATCTTCTCCCAGTCAGTGGGTTGTCTTTTTGTCTTAGTGACAGTGTCCTTTGCTTTACAGAAGCTTCTCAGCCTCAGGAAGTCCCATTTATTCAATGATGCCCTTAGTGTCTGTGCTGCTGGGGTTATACATAGGAAGTGGTCTCCTGTGCCCATGTGCTGTAGAGTACTTCCCACTTTCTCTTCTAACAGGTTCAGTGTGTTCGGACTGATATTGAGGTCTTTAATCCATTTGGATTTGAGTTTTGTGCATGGTGATAGATATGGATCAATTTTCATTCTTCTACAGATTGACATCCAGTTTTGCCAGCACCATTTGTTGAAGATGCTCTCTTTTTTCCATTGTATACTTTTAGCTCCTTTATCGAAGATCAGGTGTTCATAGGTTTGTGGGTTAATGTCAGGATCTTCTATTCGATTCCATTGGTCGACTTCTCTGTTTTTATGCCAATACCAAGCTGTTTTCAATACTGTAGCTCTGTAATAGAGTTTGAAGTCAGGGATGGTAATGCCTCCAGACAAACCTTTATTGTATAAGATTGTTTTGGCTATCCTGGGTTTTTTGTTTTTCCATATAAAGTTGATTATTGTCTTCTCCAGATCTGTGAAGAATTTTGATGGGATTTTGATGGGGATTGCATTGAATCTATAGATTGCTTTTGGTAGAATTGCCATTTTTACTATGTTGGTCCTCCCAATCCAAGAGCAAGGGAGGTCTTTCCATTTTCTGGTGTCTTCTTCAATTTCTTTCTTCAAAGACTTATAGTTCTTGTCAAGTAGATCTTTCACTTCCTTGGTCAGGGTTACCCCAAGGTATTTTATGCTATTTGTGGCTATCGTGAAAGGTGATGCTTCTCTGATTTCCCTCTCTGCTTCCTTATCCTTGGTGTATAGGAAGGCAACTGATTTTTTGGAGTTGATCTTGTATCCTGCCACGTTACTAAAGCTGTTTATCAGCTGTAGGAGTTCTTTGGTAGAATTTTTGGGGTCGCTTATGTACACTATCATATCATCTGCAAATAACGAAAGCTTAACTTCTTCCTTTCCAATACGAATCCCCTTGATCTCCTTATGTTGTCTTATTGCTATTGCTAGAATTTCAAGCACTATATTGAAGAGGTATGGCAAGAGTGGACATCCTTGTCGTGTTCCTGATTTTAGTGGGATGGCTTTGAGTTTTTCTCCGTTTAATTTAATGTTAGCTGTTGGCTTGCTGTAAATAGCTTTTATTATATTTAGGTAGGACCCTTGTATCCCTATTCTCTCCAAGACCTTTATCATAAAGGGGTGTTGAATTTTGTCGAATGCTTTTTCCGCATCTAGTGAAATGATCATATGGTTTTTTTCTTTCAGTTTATTTATATGGTGGATTACATTGATAGATTTGCGTATGTTGAACCAGCCCTGCATCTCTGGGATGAAGCCTACTTGATCATAATGGATAATTTTTCTTATGTGCTCTTGGATTCGGTTTGCCAGTATTTTATTGAAGATTTTTGCGTCGATGTTCATGAGTGAGATCGGTCTGTAATTCTCTTTCTTGGTTGGGTCTTTTTGTGGTTTTGGTATCAGGGTAACTGTAGCTTCATAGAAGGAATTTGGCAATGACTCTTCTGATTCTATATTGTGAAATACCTTAAGGAGTATAGGTATTAATTCTTCTTGGAAGTTCTGGTAGAATTCTGCATTGAAACCATCTGGTCCTGGGCTTTTTTTCGAAGGGAGATTTTTGATAACCATTTCTAATTCTTCGCGAGAAACCGGTCTATTTAGATCATTCACCTGGTCTTGGTTTAGCTTTGGTATATGATACTTATTTAAAAAAATGTCCATTTCTTTTGTATTTTCCAGTTTTGTGGCATACAGGCTTTTGTAGTAAGATCTAATGATTCTCTGAATTTCCTCTGTGTCTGTGGTTATGTCCCCCTTTTCATTTCTGATCTTATTTATTTGCGTGTTCTCTCTCTGTCGTTTAATTAGTTTGGATAGGGGTTTGTCGATCTTGTTGATTTTCTCCAAGAACCAGCTTTTTGTTTCATTGATTCTTTGGACTGTTTTCTGTGTTTCTATTTTGTTGATTTCAGCCCTCAGTTTTATTATTTCCAGTCTTCTACTTCTCCTGGGCGCGTCTGCTTCTTTTTTTTCTAGAGCTTTCAGGTGTGTTTTTAAGTCCCCAATGTATGCATTCTCCGTTTTCTTTAAGTGGGCACTTAGTGCTATGAACTTTCCTCTTAGCACTGCTTTCATTGTGTCCCATAGGTTTGAGTATGTTGTCCCTTTATTTTCATTAAATTCAAGGAAGACTTTAATTTCTTTCTTGATTTCTTCCCTGACCCAGGTGTGGTTCAGTAGTTGACTGTTCAGTTTCCATGAGTTTGTCGGTTTTTTGGGGGCAGCGTGGTTGTTGCCTTCTAACTTTAATCCGTGATGATCTGATAGGACACAGGTGGACACTGATATTTTTTTGTATCTGTGGAGGTTTCCTTTGTTTCCGAGTATGTGGTCAATTTTTGAGAAGGTTCCATGAGCTGCAGAGAAGAAGGTATATTCTTTCCTATTTGGGTGGAATGTTCTATAGATGTCTGTTAAGTCCATTTGCTTCATTACCTCCAATAATTCTCTTAATTCTCTATTAGGTTTCTGTCTGATTGACCTGTCCCTTGGAGAGAGAGGTGTGTTGAAGTCTCCTACTACTAGTGTGTGTGGTTTGATGTCTGCCTTGAGTTCTAGTAATATTTCTTTTACATAAGTAGGTGCTTTTATATTGGGGGCGTATATATTCAGGATTGAGACGTCCTCCTGATGAATTGTTCCTGTTATGAGTATAAAGTGACCGTCTCGGTCTCTTCTGATTGATTTTAGTTTGAAGTCAGTTTTGTTAGAAATTAGTATGGCCACACCTGCTTTTTTCTTAGGACCATTTGCTTGAAACACCTTTTCCCAACCCTTTACTCTGAGTAGGTGCCTGTCTTTGTGGTTGAGATGTGTTTCTTGCAAACAGCAGAATGTTGGATCCTGTTTTCGTATCCAATCTTTTAGCCTGTGCCTTTTTATAGGTGAGTTGAGCCCATTAATATTAAGTGATATTAATGACCAGTGGTTGTTTACTCCGGTTATTCTTATTGCTTTTGGTAGTAGAGATTGTGTGTCTCCTTTCTTTGAGATGTGCTCGTGAAGGGTCATTAGATGCCTGGGTTATTGTAGGCAGTGTTGGCAGTGTTGGATTCCTTGGGTTGCGATTTTCCTTCTATTACTTTCTGTAGGGCTGGATTTGTGGCTACGTATTGTTTAAATTTGTTCTTATCCTGGAATGTCTTGTTTTCTCCGTTGATAGTGAACGATAGCTTGGCTGGGTATAGTAGTTTGGGTTTGCATCCATGGTCTCTTAGCTTCTGCAGAACCTCTATCCAGGACCTTCTGGCTTTCATAGTTTCCATCGAGAAGTCAGGTGTAAGTCTGATCGGTTTACCTTTATAAGTTACTTGCCCTTTTTCTTTTGCAGCTCTTAATATTCTTTCTTTAACCTGTATATTTTGTGTTTTGATTATTATATGGCGAGGAGATGTTTTTCTTTGATCCAGTCTGTTTGGTGTTCTGTATGCTTCTTGAATATTTAAATGAATATCTTTCTTTAAGTTGGGAAAGTTTTCTTCCATAATTTTGTTGAAAATATTTTCTGAGCCTTTGAGCTGTGACTCTTCTCCTTCTTCTATTCCTATTATTCTTAGGTTTGGTTTTTTTATTGTGTCCCATAGTTCCTGAATGTTTTGTGTTGAGAATTTGTTGGCTTTGCTGTTTTCTTTGATCTGTTCGTTTATTTTCTCTATGGTGTCCTCAGCATCTGAGAGTCTTTCTTCTAGCTCTTGTATTCTATTGATTATGCTTGTTTCTGTAGACTCTGCTCGTTGGCCTAGATTTTCCATATCCAGCTGGTCCTCAGTTTGTATTTTCTTCTTTGCCTTCATTTCAGTTTTCAATTCTTGAACTGTTTCCATTACCTGTTTGATGGTTTTTTCTTGGTTTCCCAGGGTATCATGTACGTATTTACTCATTTCTTCAAACTTTTTGTTATACTTCTCATCCATTTCTATAAGGGCATTTTTTACATGTTGTTTAAGGGACTCTATTATCTTCATAAAGTCGATTTTTTCCACTTCTTCTGTGTTAGGTTGTTCAAATACTTCTGTTGTAAGATCATTGGGTTCTGATGTTTTCATGTTGTTTTTCGGATTATTGGGTGAGTTCTTGCCTTGGCGCCTGCCCATCTCCTCCTATTGATCCTATCCAATGGATCCTTTAGAAACCGGATCAGGTTTCCCTGCTGGCCAAGGGCTCCGCTTACAAAATGCCCTCACTCTCTTTCGTGGTTCCTGCTGCAGGCCAAGAACCCTCTCACCCCTCCGAAGGATCTTCAGGACAGGACCAGGCTCCCCTTGTGCCAGTGACCTGGCCAACCAAAGGCCTACCTCTTTGATTCAATTGTAGTAGGGCGATCTGCTCTCCTTATTGCACGCCTGTCCCAGCTGCTTGGGTCTGGCCGCCGCTCAGCCGCGTCTGGTGCCACCGCAGCGCTGCTGTTGCCGCCACTGCGCCTCTGTGCGTCTGGCGCCGCCGCCGCTGCGCCTCTGTGCATCTGGCGCCCCCGCCGCCGCTGCGCCTCTGTCAAGCCTGGGATTTTTATCTCACCTCTCACACACATGTATTTAAAATGCTTTACCAGAGTCAAAGGTTATTCTTATGACAGTATACCAGCTAATTAATAGAAAACTAGAACCAGCAAGGGGTTGTTCGTTGCAATCCAATGCCTGCCTGACTCCCCTCTTGCTGTATACCCGCTTCTGACACCTTCACTGTCTCCTAGACTGTTGAATTCTGGTGGAAAAGACAGCACCACCCCCCACCACCCCCCACCACCCCCCACCACCCCCCACCACCCCAAGGGGGCATTAAATTCTCATCAGACTTTTAAGTCTGTGTGCAGATGCAATCCCATTCTAGCAATTATCTTCCCTCAAAAGGAAGGACACTCCAGGCACCCTCTAACTGCTTCTTCGCTCATACAACCCCCATCCCACTGTCTTTTAGGCCACCATATGTGATTCAGTACTCAGAGCTCCTTGATGGTGTCAAGCTTTGGGCTCCTAGCTTTACATACCCCCTACGTATGTATTCAGTTCTATCCTGGGGAGGAGGATATACTGCCTCACATTGGCAATTCAAATCACCTATGAGTCCTTGAAGGTAAAGACTTTATGTGCTTTCTTGTGATTCCCAACTCTACCCATACCCAGCAAACAGGCTTTCTGTGAATGCTAGAGATCAGGTAAAAGATAAGACTTACAAATTGCTTTTTTTCAACTCAATGATCCCAGGACATTTGACTGGATATTCATCTCAACACATAGGTAAAAATCTGTCTTAGACTGGGATCTGTTGTCTTAATGTCAGGCAAACTGTGAGAAACTCTGTCCTCACCCTGTCTTGAACCCCAGGATCAATGAACCACAGCCTTAAGTCCTTGAATATTCAAGAAAGGAGATCAAAGTTGCAGGCCTAACTTTAGGGACTGAATCCTATTACATCATGAAAACATGACATTTCGAAATCTCTAGTGGCTAATGACGGAGTCAAAGGGAGTATTGATCTTTCATCTGTTTGATACATAATAGGTCCCTTCTTCTGGGCTGAGACCGCAGATGAAGTCTGAGCTAATGGACTTACAGAGGGTGTCAGCTGCCCCACAAGCTCCCAATTCTCCATTTGAACTTATTGTTCTCAGTACGCTAGGCTCTTTTCCTCTCCTGTGCTGCTTAATTGGACTACAAATTACAAGGCAACGGCCTCTGGGTACCAGAGGGTTCTGAACCATGGTTCTCCATCAGAGGAGGCCAGGGCAGAGGGAATGCATCTCTTCCCAGGGTCTCCTCAAAAAAAGAAAGAGGTTTTAATTGCACCCTCTCTTTTGACATCTAAAATCAATTTTTCAGCTTTATGGCACTCGGCCCTGAGTTCAGTCAAAAGTTTACACAAGCATAGCGGAAGGCTGTTTTTCCCACCTCTCCAGGCAAGAGTATCAGGGTGGGCTGGGTACCCCATGCCATGTCTTTGAATTTGAGCGGCTTACTTGGCTTGCACCTGTTCTCACACTCCCTCTTACGCTCCCCTGCTCCGTTATTATTATTCTATTATTTTTTGCTAGCTTCTAGAACAGTCCGCTTGCCTGATGGGGAGAATTTACTCAGCGTGTGCTCTGCCCACAAAATTCTAGCCAGTTTACAAATCCATGACTCTTTCATGGTCTGAAAAATCTCCCAGGGCTTGAGTTCAATCAGCGCTGATTCGTTTCAATAGACAGTAATCAAACACCTTCCGTGTAGCGGTATTGCCCTTGACATTCAGGAAGAGAGAGAGAATGAAACACAATCCTGTGGTTTGGGAGATGTGCATGTGACTAAGACTGACCTGAAGAGGCACAAATACAGTGCAAGAGGTGAGCGCCTCAGTGAAGAGTCAATGAGAAATGGTGCTTTAGCATCCTAGGACAAAAGGGTCTCAGCCAGCAAGAGCATCTCAAGAAGGGATTTCCAGGTCGGGGAGCATTTCCTGTCACTCCCCAGGGAGAACCCACACATCAGAAATAAAAACAGATGTAGGAGAGAAGGGTAAGCACATGAACAAATGTCTCTGCTATTGCTTTGATTTAACCCTTCCTGTGTTCACCAGGTGACAACACACTAAGTGTCTAACACATGCCTGGGCGAAGAACACATGTCCTCCAGCGTGGCTAAGAGTAAGTCTGACCACTGTGAGGATGCATACAATTGCTGTTTTCGCTGAGCTACACACCTGTAAATGTCTCCAGTTCCATATCACATTGAAGGATTTCTGTGGGGTTCTAGCTAAGAATGCTGCTCATCCTTCCAGGGGCCCACCTGCCTGTCCCAACACACTTGGGAGGCATTTTTGGGTTTGCTTCTCTGGTGTGTGCCCAGTGTGACTGTAATAGTCACTTCCCTACCACTGACGGATTGGAACATTCTCACACGCTAACTGAGCAATAGAAACCTATCTCTTTTTTTTTTTCCTTTATTTATTTTTTCCTCACTTATCTGAACTCATTTTTTTATCCTGATGACAAAATGTCATAAACATATTAAAGCATGAGTACAGGCACTGAAGAGGTCCAAGAGTAGATGGTGCCAGTATTATCTATGTGTCCAGGCACTGAAGGTTGAGATGCTACACCCTTCACAGGACTACGCCTCACGGCACAAAGAAGCTACAGCACAACAGACTCCTAGAACTTACAACGCTTGTTTGTTATCCTTCTGAGATCCTTTTTCATGTGTGTGTGTTTTCCTCAGCAATTATTCTTTAAGTCATCAAGAACAAGACATCCACTTTTATCTCTACAGCTTTCTCTAAGCAGCTTCTTCACACCCACCCTGGCATCAGCTCTCTCTTGATGTCACCAGAAAGCTTCCAGACAACAGCCACAGCTCAGTGCCTTTCTTCAAATTGTCTCTAAAGAGCCATAGTTATTTCAGATAACTTAAAGCCTGCACCTTATCAATTTACCCATTAATCATATTTTAATCTTTTTTGAGGATTATCTCACTCATATAATTTTATGGCCCAAGCTATAGACCTCAATAACTCTGTCCAGAGTAATTGTAAATGTTATTACACTACTACAGTGCTTTCCCACATCAGCTTAGATATCCCACATTAACTATCTTGGTTCTTACCGTAAATTTCCAGGCGCGCCACAAACAATGAGTACTTCACCAATGTTTTCCTTTTTTTAATATACATGCTTTCTCTTCTTTTCTAACATATTGCTCAAAATTACTTAAAAGGCTTCTCAGAATTAGCAAGAAAGTAAGCCGCGTCCTTCCAGATCCAGGATCCAGCCAGAGAGAGAGAGAGAGAGAGTCCAGGATAGCCAACTTCCTCGCTCTACCACCCCTTCCATTAGATTAGTGCCACTCTTAGTGAAACCACAGGCAGCTGTGAAGAAGGCTGAGAGGCCTTAGTCTCTCTGGTGTGGAAGTCACGCTGCAAGGAGGAAAGAACAGATTAGAAAAACAAGAGACGCTCAGAAAGGCTAAGTGGTTTCCCACAAGTTGCCTGATGACTCAGAATTCTGATTTCCAATACCACCCCTAGGCTCTTGCTTTCTATGATAGAGCATCTTGATGATGGAAATATCAAAGAATTGTTCCTTAGTATCCCTGCCAAGCAACTGTGCTAGCTGTTAATGCCGATTTGAGAACACCCAGGGTCACCTGAGAAAACCTCAGTTGAGTAACTACCCAGAGAAGATTGTCATGTGGTCACGTCTTTGAGAGACTATCTCGGCAGTGACTGATGTGGGAGAGTTCAGCTCACTGTGAGTAGTAGCATCCTTAGGTAGGTGGGTCTGGGCTACATAAAAAAGCTAGCTGAGCATGGACCACAGTCCAAGACAATAAGGAGCATCCTTCCATGGTTTCTCCTTCAGTTCTTGCTTGCGTTCTTGTGCTGAATCCCCTCACTAATGGATTGTGACCTGGAAGTGTAAGCCAGATAGGCCTTTCCTCTCCTAAGTTGCTTTTGACCCTCACAGCAATAGAAAGCAAACTAGAACAGTAACTCAACCACAAAATGTAAAAGAACTAAAGGCAATTCTTTATAAATCACAGAATGAGGAAACATCACTAGAAGCATGCCATTCTAAATGGGCAAGAGCCTCGGGGGATCCACGTCTTTCAAAAGTCTAGACAGAGGCAAAGGTGACATAAGCCCCTCTGAATTATGCAAGCATTAGTTGCACTATCGTTGACTTCTTCTGATCCTTTTCTCTTTGGCATCTTTTGGAGTGCCAGGTCGTTTGTCATTTCTGGTTTCTCTGCACGTCTGTAGCTCTGCTGAAAAAATTGGCAGGAGATGGTATTGAAAAGGAACAGCTTAGCAGAACAGATGTTAGCTCCAGGCAGCACCTGTGATCTGTGCTGGGCCACTTTTAAAGAAGTAGATAAGGTGGATGAATTGGGGCAGATAAGACTCTGGAGGCTGTGGGATAGAAGTAAATAAGAAAGGGTAATTTCCAGGCACACCAAGACTGAGATGTTATCCGAGGTAGTTAGTAGGTGGAGGCCAGAACAGACTAAGTGGGAGGTAGCTAGTCCAAGGAAGACCCCGAAGAGAAAAAGACAAGATGAATGGACCATCATTAATATGATCGGATAATGGGAAAACCAATGACTCACTTCCTCTCTGCAGAGCCCCCGCACGGAGCAGAGGAGACTACACTGAAAAGGCTCTCACAGCCCTGTCCATCTTGTGAGTCATGGTGTCATACACCTCTGAGTCTATCTCATTCTCTTCTGCTTTTCTAGAAAACTCCACTTGAAGCTTCCACTTTTAACTCATCTTCAAGTCTCCCTTGAATCAAATCAAGCATGCCACCTGCCTCTAGGAGTTTTACTTGACACCCTCCCGCTATCACTGGCTCTGCCCTCTAGTTCTCACTGCTTAGCTGAGCTCAAGGTCTCTGTTTCATCCACCTTTGTCTCCCGCCACATCCTTCCCTCCCTCATCACTGTATTTGAGCTACCTGGGGTCTTACGATTTTTCTGTCCTCTGTCTTTCAATTGACTTCAGCTCCTTGGTGTTCAGGAACTGATGACAAATAGCCCACCCCATCCTCACATCATGAATTGACAGGAAAAAATACCATCTTTCTGGACATGATATTCCATCAAGGAATAAACCCATTTTTACATGTACGCTGAGTTTTCTCCGATACAAAGTTGGTAGCATTCAATGTCATGCATGCCAGGTGTCTCTTGTAGATAGTGTTCTCTTCCCAGGACCTCCTTCATTTCTGAGTCTTTGCAAAGTAAGGAACAAGAACACCCAAGCTGGCACTACTCTGTCCAATTGACAGATGGAGAAACTGAGGCCCCAAGTGAGAGAACGGTAGAGCTAAACTCTTACAGCAAATAGCCTGGAACTGCACTTCTGGAAGACTCTGGTGTATGTGAGCTCCCTGGGGTTTATTTTCGTCTGCATTTCTGACAAGCTCCTAAGTGGAGAGAGGGGCTGCTACTCAGTGACCCCAGTTTTCAGCCCCTCCTTACACCTGCTTCTTAGAATGAGGAATGGTTCATGAGATTATATATCAATTCTATGAAGTTTGTTTACTAAAAAGAGGCAGATTTAAAACGATTCTGGAGGCATGAGTCTCTCGACATTTATATTGTAGTGTTAGAAATTCAGAGTTTGGGGGATCCAAATTTGAAGTAACAAATAACACAGTTTGGGAAAAGAGGCAGTGGAGGAGTGAAGCTGATCTTGATCAGAGCCTATGGAGTGTACATATGGATAGACCGCAGTGATCCCCATTAACATGGCCAATGAAAACATGTTACTACAAACAAATGTAAATTATTTTAAAAAATTGAGGATTTCTGTCAGCCTCTGCTTTCTTCAATCACTCAATGAGCTATAAATGCATTCATTTGCCACCTTATATGGCTTCTTTATTGTCATTTTCCATAGCTGGCTCTTGCTCATGTCAGCCAAAGTTTGGGGCTTGGCTTTTGTTTTAATTTAGAAGGAAAGCAAAGGAACAAAACAGATCTTCTCCAAGACGAAGGCTCCTAACTAGAGTGTTGAGTTTTTAAGGCACCTTTAGTCGCGTTAGTAATCTGTGATGGGTGTTCTATCTCCCTCAGTGCTGCAGACAATTTTACACAGGAGGCCCTTGGCTTCCGTGCAGTACGGCGTTGCCCTTCCATCTGCCACAGTGAGAAGGCATTCTTTGCTTTCATCCTAAGATAGATGCCCACAGCTCTCTGGGGGAAACTAATCACAGAGGCTTCAAAGAAGCTTATTACATAAAACAAATACACCCCTGGTGATTTTAAATGGCGAGTCTGGCTTTTCAGGTTTCCTCGAGGTGATTCACAAATAGTCTCAGTGCAAATGGCATATTTGTTTAGGTAAATTACCCTGAAAATAAGACATAATATCCTCCCCGCTCCCGTTCCATTTTAAGAAGGGATTAAAACAATAACTTCATTTCGGTAAAAGCAGCTCCATGAAGATCGTTTGTCATCGTCAATTCCAGATAATTATTCCTGACACTACATCACACATTAATCTTTGTCACCCAATGAGAATTAACTTTCTCATCAGCAGAAATACCCCGCACAATGCTCCTTAATTTCTTCTAAATCCAAAGCTCCTTTCCAAGCAATTTAATCAGCAGACTGTATTTGTTCTACCCAATTTCAACTCTTCCTATTTTGTACAGTTTCTCAAGTTGTGACTCCAATAACTGAAACACATTTTGGCAGCGGAATAGACATTTCTTCATTCTTAGTACAGTTCAAAGTGTAATTGAATTGGGAATATCTGAGCCTACATGAACAAAAAGGTAATGTTTAGGCACTAAGTACATAAAGATTATTAGTAATAGCCAACCCCACTAAACAAGAGCCAATCTGATTCATTTTAAATGTCTACTTAGTAAACAGTTTTGGTGCCTAGCATGTGAGTGAAAATACATAAACCATTTTGAATCCAAAGACTAACGTGGCAGAGTCTCTATGGCTAAGGTGCTCAAACTGTATCAAGAAGTAAGATTAGTAAAGATAGCTGTCCTGCACTGTGATAAGGCACTGAAGAGCAATGCCCACTCTGCAGGAGAGTGGTAGGGGAACCACTCTGCAGGGGAGTGGTAGGGGAACCACTCTGCAGGGGAGTGGTAGGGGAACCACTCTGCAGGGGAGTGGTAGGGGAATCACTCTGCAGGGGAGTGGTAGGGGAACCACTCTGCAGGAGAGTGGTAGGGAAGCGTCTACCTACAGAAGTCAAGGAAACTTTACACAGAAGAGATGTTAAGTGTGGCACACAGAGGCAGCCATACTTAGTCAGCTAAGGAGGATACAGCTCCTAACAAAAGTTGAGAATGTATAGGTTATATTAGGGTTCTCTAGAGGAACAGTGAATAGAGAGGCAGATGATAAATATGTAGGTAGGTAGGTAGGTAGGTAGGTAGGTAGGTAGGTAGGTAGGTAAATAGACAGATAGAGATAGAGGATTTATTAGAATGGCTCACAGGCTGTTGTCCAACTAATACAATGAGGGCTGCCTATGAGTGAAGAGTCAAGACTTCAGTAGCTGCTCAGTCCAGGAGGCTAGATGTCTCAGCTGGTCTTCAGTATACACTGGAATCCCAAAGAAGTAGATTCTAATGCCAGTAAAGAAATGGACTTGCTCGCAAAAGTGGAAGCAAGCGGGCTAGAGAGAGAGAGTTTCCGTTTTCCATGTCATTATATAGGGTGCCAGCAGAGAGTATGTGGCACAGAGGAAGGGTGGCTCTTCCCTCCTCAAAAGATCTGGATTAAAGGTTTGTCTTCCCAACTCAAAGATCTAGATTAGAAGTGGGTCTTTCTACCTCAAATGATTTAACTAAGAAAAAAGATCCCTCCCAAGTGTGCCCAGTCACCTGGGTTTCAGTTAATTCCAGATGTAGTCAAACTGACAACTAAATATGATTATAATGTTTTCTAACAGAGCCTCTCTGATGGTGCAAAGAATTCCAGTCAGACCAGATTAAGCCAAATTAAATGCCCAAGTTTAATAGACGGCAGACTCCTGGGTGGCCAAGAACATGGCGGGTGGGGGGGGGGGGACAAAGGAAATGCACACACAAATCCTAAACCACGTGTTCCTTGTTCCAGCATGACCCTAAATACCCTTTGGGAGTGGTTCTGACCCTCCCCGGGGAGGGGTCACCGCTTGGCAGGCTGGGCGTTGGAGTTCAAGCACTTGGCAGGCTGGGAATGGGAGTCTGGACCAACATTCCAGACTCTTTGGATATAGGTGTGTGACAAGGAGCTGAGGTGATATTTATGACCAACATTTTAGGCTCTTTTTGGATAAAGGGGCATTGGCTCAAGTCTGGCTACTTCCTGCTGGCATGGAGCAATGTGGGTTAGGGGAAAGCCAGGTGTTAGTGTGCTCGTGCTCAGCCAGAGGTGTGACTCAGACAGCATCTGGTTTGTTGTCATCCTCGAGTCCTCAGGCAATTGCTTTTTGAGGGAGAAGAGAAGGCAGGTGACTAGGAGAAAAAAATATTGTTAACTTCCAGAAAGAATGGATCAGGGAAGTGCCCTAGTTGGACAAGTGAGGCTCAGGTGTATCAGATACAACAGATTTTAGGGTAGGTGTCCTTCATCTAGGAAAGTTGGTACCAATAGTGAAGTCCCAGGAGCTGTTGCAGATGTTTGGCATTATTTGGGGAGCACCTTGTGAGTTGGTCTTGGCCCAGGCAGCAGGAGTGACCTGCTTGAAACTGGCTGGGATTAGGAAAAGACTCTGGAGACTGTTAATTTTTTTACAAGACCTGATTTTGATACAGCAGTAGAACTTTTCCAGGAACCTGTAAGAGAACTGGAACAGATTTATATTATAGCAAAAGGCTATTGCTTTAAGCTAAAAGGTATGAACATTTTAGAAGACAACTAAAGTAAATTGGGAACTCTGAGCCTCTGAAGATACACCTGAAACCTGTTAATCCTGGACTATGAAGCCTGTTAAAGAACAGTCCCTTAAGTTATCAGATGCCTTAAGACAGATCTGGGAAGGATGAATGAGCAAAAATGAGACAGCTTTTTTAGCTATGCAGGCAATCCCAAATCCTCTCCATAGTCCTTGGAGAACCCCAGTCTTGGAAGCAGTGCTTGCCATTAGCTGCTGAGTACAAGAGGCCCCAAAGATTTTTCCTGGGGGATAGGGAGATTTAGTCTACCTGGCTTGGTAGGATGAGAAGATCGATTCCTGGGTGAAGCATCCATAAAGCTGGAGAAGTAAAAGGCTGCTTTTGCTGTGTGGGTGGCTATGCCAAATCCAAAGGCAAGGCCAGGAGGCAAAAGGTCTTCAGTCTTCTTGGAGGAGCTGAAGGGTGCTGCAGAAGCTAGCATGTCTGTGTTAGAAGCTCTTGTTAAAATGCCATACCCTTGGATCTGTAAAGGCACTTGATAACTAGGTACCATTACCTGTTATTTTTAACTGGGCATATAAGCTAAATTTAGATGTGTATTTTATTCAATTAATTACAGTTTATTATTGCTAGTAAATGTAAAAAGGTTAAAAGGAATATTTTAATAAGTCAAGGAATCTTAAACGAGCACACATGCACACAGAAACATTTATAAAGTTACAGAGACATACCATGGCCACATCATTCTAACAGAGAGACAAATAAAACACTTTTAGAAACCTGTGGTAGCTAACCAACTTAAAATCCCAGCACAGTTAGGCCTCCGTAGTCCTCAGCCAATGGAAAGGGAGTCGGGTTTAGATCCCTGAATCCAGAACAGGACATAGAGCCGCCTAGTGCCTGAAGCCTGTTGGGATGTGTCCACCGAACAGAACCCTTGAGTCACAAATGGGGGTGCATGAGAAGTGGCTGGGAGCATGGTAGGGGGAAGATAGAGGGAGCGCACATGCAAACCCAAAACCACATGTTCCTTGTTCCAGTGCAACCCTAAATACCCTGTGGAAATAGTCTTGACGGTCCCCTGGAGGGGTCAGCAGGAGTTGGAATCCAAGCACTTGGCAGGCTGGGAATTGGAGTCCGGATCAACAAAAAAATAGCCAGTCTTACCTAATGGATGTTCATTTATGGCTAGAAATAGAAAACAGAAAAGCAGGCCGGGCGGTGGTGGCGCACGCCTTTAATCCCAGCACTCGGGAGGCAGAGGCAGGCGGATCTCTGTGAGTTCGAGACCAGCCTGGTCTACAAGAGCTAGTTCCAGGACAGGCTCCAAAACCACAGAGAAACCCTGTCTCGAAAAACCAAAAAAAAAAAAAAAAAAAAAAGAAAACAGAAAAGCAGAAGCAAGGGCTGGGTGTGGTGGCACTTGAGAAGCAGGGCCAGGCAGCTCTATGAGTTTGAAGGTACCCTGGTGTGCACAGCCAGTCTGAAGCCAGCCAGAGCTACACAGTGAGACCCTGCATGTAAAAAAAAAAGTGGAAGGGGGGGGGGCAGTACAAAACAAGAAAGAAAGCAAAAGCAGAAGGAAGACCCGCCTAAAGAGGCGCCGGGAAGCAGAGAAAGGAAGTCTCCATCCCAGACATTTCAACAACAAATAACATGTGCCTCCCAGGCCAAACTTGTGTGGGGTGGGCACAGAAACCATACTTACTGTCCATTGTGAAGTCTGAAAGGAAAGAGTCCACTCCAGAGCACAAGGACCCTGCAGTGTATCTGAAATGGTTCTGATTGGGCAATCCCATAATGTTTCACTCCTAGAATAATTGTTACCTGACTAACTGTGGTCCCTCAGGTTGAAACCAACAAGCACAGGAAAGCATCCTCTACAACACATGTCTTCACCTTCCCATGCCCACTGAGTAGAATCCCCACCACCATCGTTTCTGTCTTGAGTTCCTGACCTGACTTCCCTCAGTGATGGAATCTGACCTGAGAGATGAGAACCAAAATAAACCCTTTCCTCTCCAAATTGGTTTTGGTCATGGTGTTTTATCAACAACAGAAAAGTAACTAAGACAGAGGGTTTATGGGACGGGTTCAAGTAAAAAAGGAAAGGGGAAACGTTATGTGATTATATTTTAATTTCAAAAATAGCAAAAGAACTCAAGAACAATGGCAATGGGTTTCTGATCCTACTGCACGCACTGGCTTTGTGGGAGCCTAGGCAGTTTGGATGCTCAACTTACTAGACCTGGAAGGAGGTGGGGGTTCCTTGGACTTCCCACAGGACAGGGACCCCTGATTGCTTTTCGGGCTGGGGGGGGGACTTAATTGGGGGAGGGAAATGGGAGGTGGTGGCGGGGAAGAGACAGAAATCTTTAATAAATAAATAAATTAAAAAAAAATAAAATAAATAAATAAATAAATTTAAAAAAAGAAAATAAAAGATCAAATACAAAAAAAAATAGCAAAAGAAATAAACTAGAACATACTATAAAGATAATTATAAAGGTAAGTCAACATAAAATAAATTGAAGTAACTTCTGACTTAAAGAGGAACTGTTCACCACTGTCAAGTGCTTCACTTGAAATAAAAGAATCGCTTTTGTTTACACACAAACTTATTAGTAATTTTCTTAAAATCTTCATCAGCACAGCTTGGACCTCAGCAACTACACTACAAGTTGAGTCTGAGTCCTGGGCAGAGGCGTCTGATGCTCAAACAGCTCAGGCATCCACTTCATCTGTCAACAGATGTGTGTGTGAGAGAGAGACAGGCCAGCGGGCCACGGACTTCTATGTGAGTGCACACAAAATTTAATGCGCAATTAGACCACTGTTTTGTTTAAAGCCCTTTTCTGATTTTTAAGTACCAACCACATACACAGAAGGGGTTTTCTTTACTCCTACAAACGAGGCACCTACCCTAATCATGTTTTAAATTTTTCTTCCAGGAGAACATATTTATTTAAGTCTATAAAGCAAAGACAGTAACAGAAGTGTGAAAAATGAATTCAGCTGTTGATCAATGTACTAGTAAGTACAAATGAATGATTCATCCAGGGGAAATTAGTTCACTACTGAATGAAATAAAAGAATCGCTTTTGTTAGCTTCTTGTGAATGCCACACTAAATTAGACACAAACTTATTAGTAATTTTCTCCAATGGAGTCTCCCTGGGTATATTAGCCACACTTCAGGGTCATGTACAGCAATAATTAGGCAGCACAAAATGAACTCGGTGGTATTTTTGAGGTATTTTGTCTCACATTACTGTTGTTTATTCATTTTTTTTGTCTTACTGGTCTTTTGTTTGTTTAGTTTGGTCTCCATTTTCGTGTTTTTGTGAGGTGTGTGTATGTGGGGTGGTGTACGTGTTATGTTTTTGCGTTGTGTATATGGTGTATATGTATGTGGTGTGTGTGTGTTTGTGGGGTGTGTATAGTGTGTGTATGTGGTGTGTGTATGTGGTATGTGTATATATGTGTGTGTGGTGTATGTGTTTTTGTTTGGTATTGTGTATTTTGTGTGGTGTGTGTGGTGTGTGTATGCAGTGTGTGTGTATATGTGCGGGGTGTGTGTTTTTGTGGTGTGGGGGGGCTGTATGTGTGTATCTTGAGAGTTGAGTAGACAAGAAGGTGGGGAAGATATGGAAGGAATTGGGAAGAAAAAACATAATCAGAATATATTATATGAAATTTTTTCAGTTAAAAAAACCCAGAAATATGGTATCTCACAGTTGGCAAGCCACAGGTCCAAAAGCAGCATCAGTAAGCAGAAAGAAAGGTGTCAGCAGGGCCGTGGTCTTCCTGGAGGCTCTAGAGAAGAATTTATTCCTTGACTCTTTCAAGTCCATTGCAGTTTAGGGTGCATCCCTCCTTCCTCACAGCCTCAGCGTCCCTGTCCCTGTCTCTCACATCCTTTCTCCCTCCCTTTTCATCTTAAAGTTTCTCTCTTGGGCTGAGGAGATGAAGGACCTGGCTTTCAACCCCAACAAGAGAATCAGAAAACCATCTGATATGCCACACCCTCAAAACCACGTACACACACTACACACATCCCACAAACACACACACACACACGCACACCACACATATACATGCCACACACACACATACCACACACACACACACACCACATACACACACCCCACAAAAACACAAAAATGGAGACCAAAATAAACAAACAAAAGACCAGTAAGACAAAAAAATTAATAAAGACTATCTATATACTCTTACTGTATAATTTCTTTAAAAGATCTTTTAGACAAAATAATCTGTACTTCCTCACCTCTGGCTCTCTCCTCATCTCGTTTCTATTTGTCCTCCCTCAGTCAATGCCATGAAAGTCTCTTGTCAACGTCATTGCTATGAAAGTCTCTTGTCAACATCATTGCCATGAAAGTCTCTTGTCAACGTCATTGCCATGAAAGTCTCTTGTCAACGTCATTGCTATGAAAGTCTCTTGTCAATGTCACCTACAACTTTCATAGCTACTCTACAATTCGGTAGCATATAGAACGATATAGCCACTCCCTCCCTCTTGAGCCAATCCTGATTTTTGTCCTCCCACTTTTTCTCAAACTCCTTTCCAGTTACCCTCTAGATCAGTTGTTCTCAGCCTGCCTAACGCTGCAACCGTTTAATACAGTCTCTCATGTTGTGGTGTCCCCAACCATAAAATTATTTTTACTGCTACTTCATAACTGTCATTTTGTTACTATTATAAATCACAATGTCTGATATGCAAACGGTTTCAGGAGACCCCTATGAAAGGGTGGTTCAACCCCTCCTAAGGGGTTATGACCCACAGCTTGAGAACCACTGCTCTAGATGCTGAGAAACCTTTAGGCTCACTCTTGGGCACACTCCCCATTTTCTGTCCTCTTTTGTAGACAGCCTTACAATTCTTTAGGCGTCAAGCACAAGGATTAGACTGCTGGCTCTAGACTTTAAACATGTGGGCAAATACTTACCTGACCTCATCACTGAGATATCTCACAGCAGACCTGGATGGAGATCCCCATCCTCTCTCTACTGTTCCTCTTAGCCATCCACTTAGTCACTCTAGAAATCATAACAGGGTAAGGAAGAAAACAGAAAATGGGAGTTCTTTCCCCCAGAAGAGCTGTCTGAATGTACAGAGGTGCTCATTAACTATCTTCACACAGTAGTTCAGGACTCGACTTCCTTCATCTTGTGGCTTTCTCTCCCTTTGCAACTCAGCAGGCTTTGAATGCAGCCAGCACTACAGCGAACTGTGAGCCGAAAGCCAACAACCACTTCTGAAGGCTGCCTTTACTAAAATATGCTGTCAGAATACCATCCAAGAATGGAGTCCTGTGAGGAGAACTCTGAGTGCTTGGGAGAAAACTCCAAGAAAACAAGAGTCTTATGACCTCAGTTGCTTCAAAACACAAAATTGTTCTTGGAATATGTTTCCTCCTCCTCCTAGGTATAGCAGGTGAGAGTGGGTTTACTTCAGATTACTCGGTATTGCTTGCTGCTGTTATTCAATAAAAGTTTATATGCCACTTTGGAAAACATGTCTTTGCCATGGTCAGCCTGTTCTTTTGATCGTACACTTCACTTGGGTGACTCTTGGTAGCCCTCAGAGTATAAATTGTCTGATGCTCCAAATAAAGTTGGCTATTGCACGAGACTTCAGTTTGCCTCATTTATCAGCTCCATTCTCCCAGGTCCTACCACCTCTAGAGCTGTAAATAACACGTCACTTCCAGACACATTCTGTTGGTGAGAGCTGCCACATGCCACTACTGCTGGTTAGATGGGATACAACCCCACCGTCTAGGAACGACAGGCTCTGGCTGAGCAAAGAAAGGGAGAGCCAAGATTCGTGGTGAAGAGCTAGCTAGAACAAGAAACCCAGGATGGTAGCTGATCTGAGCAGTATTAAAGATCTGAGTAGAAATTACAAAGTTAAAAACAGAAGGATTTTTCCTGGACAGGAACAAGAAAAGTGCATGAGGACAGAATAGGCAAACAAGGCTCTGAAGCACTACACCGTGCTTGGCACCTCAAGCCTTCACTACTCAGATTCCCTGACATTCAGGCTCCCACGGGTATATCTCTCAAGAGACCAGAGAAGAGCCCTCCCTCATGAGGTCACCATAAAGATGAATTGAAAAATATATTTCTACTAACTCCTGCAGGTATTGAAGTGAATGTGCACACAAAAGCATTCTGACAGTGGCAAGAAAAATCTAAATAATGAAGCAGAGCCAGGCGAAGATATCATTGGCTAATTGTTTCTGACACTCTCCTGGGTTCCCTTGGGTGTCCATGACAAATGAGCGGTTTAGTCTTCAAGGTAGCCTGACATCTCACCTTGGGATTTGACAGCCTTGTAGAATGAGCTGCCAGGGTGCTCTAAGCTCCCTCCATTCCCTTTCTCTTCATGTTCCTATAACGCATAAGTGGGTCATGAACATGAAGAAAACTTTTTTATTCAGTGACTTTTAATGGCAGATCAGCTGACATATATTCCTGGCTTTTGAAGAAGACAAAAGAAAAGAAAACACAAGGTGGATAAAATGTATGAGCACCAAATAGTCCTAGATACGCTAGCAGCCTTTGACCTAGGAAGTCATGAAAATGGGATGCTGCTGCACCAAAGCAGAGAACATGGGCTGGGGGGGGGGGGGTACTACTTCAGGTAGAAAACAGCAAGGAATTCAACCCTGAACCTCAGCAGTCTGAATCTTCTCTAGGGCACAGTTGGGGGATGGTGTCCCTTTAATGAGATGCTCGGAGACTTTTAAGTCAAAACAAAACAGCAACAACAAAAAGGGCAGTTCCCCACAAGTCAAGGTAGCCATGGTAAGTGTTCTCATTCAGCTGTCACTGAAACTTCCAACTAGTTTCCATGGAGACAGCCTACAGATCAAAAAACACGATGAAAACTTACTAACTGAAGAAGGAAGACACTGGCCATTCAAATGCATTTCCACTGAGGCTTTCAATATGCATCTTAAGGCCAAGACACTTGTTTGGAGGCAAAAGGCATCATTGTGTTTTCCTCCATAGTTTATGAACTATAAATAACAAGAGGTTTATTTTGTTATTTCAGTCATTAGTTTTGACCAGAATTTTTTATGCACTGTAGCTTCCTTTGCTCTATCCAGTTAGTTTATTGGTTTATTCATTCATCATAATAATATTTATTCAACATGAGAAATATGCTGCCTACCCTCTCAAGTGAGCTATGTCTTAATCTGGTACAGGGTCCAAAAAAAGAATAATTTGTCTGCAAGAGAATTGCCATTTATGTAATATTTGTTATAGCTGGTATCTTGTTAATTATGCATGGCCAAGATAGCAGAACAGAAGACCTTTTGCAGAGTAAGTCATCCTGCTTGAAGCCTAGTCCTCAGAAACTTGGGAACATATGCATGGATCCTGCGCAGAATGAGTATTAGAGTACGCTTTTTTAAAAAGTCATTTTTTTCTTTATTTCAAACTCAAAGAAGCCACTTTGGTTGTTAACAGAGAAAACAAGGGTCTGGTACCATAAGCCAGACTCAAACCTCTGTCCTGGTTTGAATGTGAAATGTCCTCCACAGACTCGTGTGTTTGACACTTGGTTCCCAGCTGGTGGTACTGTTTTGGAGGACAGTGAATCCTTTGGAAGACCTGGGTAGCAGAAGTAGGATTTTAGGAGTGGACCCTTCAAGCTATAACCAACCACGGTTCTGGTCTAGCCTGTACTTCTCAATTAGGCACATATATAATCAATAAGATATAATATTAGGATCAGGAATAAGTCCTGCCCCTGCAGTGGAGCTGCTCTGTTTGCCCCTTTACCATGACAGACTCAAACCTCAGGAGCTGAGGGCCAAAGCAAAATGCCTCTATGAGGCATCCTGTCCAGCAGTGAGAAGGGTAGCTCATACAGGCTCGTCAGACTCCACAGGCAAAGATGCGGAGCAAGATGATGCCCTGCAGGGAGGGAGGCAGGAGGAACAGATAGAGGATAAGGAAGTGAAGGAAAAGAGTACACACACTACATTAACCAGCTTCGCCTGTACAGAGGGAAAGCCTTCCTGTAACTCGAACAGCTCCATCCTCTTCTTCTGTCTCAAGCCCCAGACCCTCAGCCTCCTCCTTTCCCCATCCAGGACTATCAATACACAGTAACATAAAGAAAGAAATGTGTGCTGTAGAAATTTCCAGTTTCCATCTTTCTTCCTTCCACAGAGAAGCCGGCTTTTGTCTAGGGAAGCAATGTGCTCACCAAACAGTATTCACTCTCCAGCATTGCAGCCTGGGACAGGCAGAACTGAGATCTACACCAACTTTAGTTAAATGAGCCAAATGGAGTGGCTCTTGCTTTCTTCACATAAACACATGGATATGGGAAAGCAGGCCCCTACGGCATGGGCCTAGGTGAACTGGTTCTGTCTCTCCCCTGAGGGAGTCAGTCCCATTGGCCCAGAACAACCAGCTCAGCTATCACCCAGATCCACATCCTGGGCCTTGAGCTGATCCATCCTAACATCTACCCCATCTATGACCTGCTAGAGCAGCACAACTATAGCTATAAAGTAATAACAAAAATAATTTTATGGTTGGGGATCACCACAGCATGAGGAACTGTATTCAAGGGTAACAATACCTAACAAGGTTGAGAACCACTGTCCTGAATGACCAGCACAAGGGAGAAGGCGAGAGAGAGAGAGAGAGAGAGAGAGAGAGAGAGAGAGAGAGACCAAAGAAGCATGGCCCACCACTCAGTTCCAGGCCTGAGCCAGCTCTTTGGGAGTAAAGAGGAAGTCAAGTCCTTTGAAAAGACCTTGCTATGCATCTGGGGGAAAAAAGAATTATATATCCTTTTAATCTCCCTTCTTCCTAGTCTTCTCACAACTTTACCTAAAGTCATTTACTGGAGTAATCATGATTTATTTATGAGTGGTTTCCTGGACAAAGGCTCTAAGCTAGCACTAAGTCCCAGAGACATAAGTACCACTACCCCCCAATCATAAACGTACAGGAGGTCAGGTGATGAGTGGAGTTTTGTTCCAGGTTCATGTTTCAGTGGGCTCATGGGTCTGACCATATCTGTGGTTATTTCAGCATTTTGAGAACTCAGAGTTGGAAGAATCTGTAAGAATCTCCGTAAGTTTCATGACACACAGCATGAGGCTTGTTGTGTGAAAGATCGTGTACAGCCACCAAAGCTTCATCTATCTGGGAAATCAGTAAAGCAAAGGAACCCTGTACCACTGTAGCAAACAAAAGGGCTAGAGCCACAATCAGGGACTCAATAGAGACAAGGCGTTGCTTCCCTATTCCCTGAGAATGTCGAGTCATCTCATGTTTGGCCTCCAAAGGAGACAGACCTTGAATGGCCATGATCATAAGTACTAATCCCAATCATAGTTACTCTTCTAAACGTGTTTTTATTCCCAGAACAAGACCACGCATGTCCCTGGTACTTGCAGAAGGTCTGGCACACATAAGCTCCCAGGTTCAATGACCAGTGCCTCATAAAAAATATTTTATATAACAATGGAAGAATACCCTGAGACAGGTCCATGCTGCTACACAAGGTGCGGTGCTACTCAGACTTTAGAGCTCAGTGCTTGGCATACAGGTATTTATCTAAAAATTTACTGCAGGTTTTTTCTCTCTTTGCTTTTTTAGTGGCTGGCCACCCAGCTCCCCGATAATCACACCAAAGTTTATTCTTTCTTTTGAATGCCTGACTGTAGCTTGGCTTATTTCTAGCAGCTTTTCTTAACTTAAATTGTCCTGTATATCTTTAACCTCTGGGCTTTTCTCTTTCTCTATACTATATCCCTTGCTTTGCTTCTTCCTCCACGGCTTTCTGTGTAGCTGATGTCCTCTCCTTCTCCTTTCTCTTGCTCTTTGATCTTCTCTTCCCAGATTTTTCCTTCTATTTATTCTCTCTACCTCCCAGTCCCACCTATCCTCTCTCCTTCCTATCTACTTGCTGTTCAGCTCTTTATTGGACCAATCAGGTGTTTTAGGCATCAGGCAAAGTAACACAGCTTCACAAAGTTAAACAAATACAACATAAAAGAATGTAACATATCTTTTCACCATTAAACAAATATTCCACAGATTAAAAATAGGCAACACATCTTAAACTAATATTCCACAAGTTATTTTCTCTTCTCTGTATTTATTAGCCCAGACCATCAGGACCAGTTTGCTCTCAGAAAGGCCTGTCTTGCATCACACATCTCTCAAGTCTCCCACCCATGTCATAACTGGTTTCACAGAGACTTTAGTGCCTTTTTTCCTCCACCAGATATTACACAACTATAGCGTGATAGTGATTAGTGCTGACCTCTAGGGGTGCCCTCTCTGGGTCTCCTTGTAGGATGCAAAATGAATCCCCACCAGAAGTCTTTGGAAGCCAGTAGATCCAGCTCTCTTGGGAATGCTAAATTCTCCTTGTGCAAGAGATACTCCTCCGCTGGGTAAGAAAGAGATGAATTACCCAGCTGTTCTCTCTGGGCCTTGAGTAATGCATACATCAGCGCACTTACCAGTGGCTTGTGAAAACTGCCAACTGTGGGGCTACTCAGAAAGAGAAGGTTCCTGGATTGGTAGTGCTGCTCAGTGGTAGTATGCTTGCCTGGCACACACAAGACCCGGGTTCAATCCTCAGCACCACAGCAATGAGAGGATGCTCTGAAATGGCTCCGTGCTGCTGCATAAGGCACTGTGCTTCTTGGGCTTTGGAACACAGCACAGATGGGTGTGATGAAGGGTGGTGACAGCTGTCTGGAGCCTTTGGCAGGTCCTTATGAGAACACGTAAAGAGCCTTAGAATTATGGAGCAAAGCTGTGCGGTCCTTGAGGATGGCTACATGTCCTTAGAGTGAGTTTGTTGTTTGTATGTTTGCTGGCTTGTTTTCTAGAAGGGTTTCTAGCCCAGGTTTGTCTCTATCTCCCTATGGAGCCAAGGAATTTGGAATTCACTATGTAATAGAGGATGTCCTTAAAATCTCCAAGCATTGGGATTAGAGAAGTATGCTACCGCATCCAGTCTATGGGATACTGGGGATCAAACCCAGAGTCTGTGCACCTGAGGCAACCACTCTACCAGTTGAGCAACATCCTGAATCTAACACTCATTTTGGAGAAACAGCTTTGTTTGTCCTGGGCCTCAGTAAACACTGAACTGCTCGTGGAACATTAAGACAGCAGGCAAATTGAATTGTGCAACTTATGTCCCCCTTTTCACTTCTGATTCTGTTAATTTGGATATTGTCTCTCTGCCTTTTGGTTAGTTTGGATAAAGGTTTTCTATTTTGTTGATTGTGTTGAAGAATCATCTCTTTGTCTCATTGACTCTTTGTATTGTTTTCTTTGTTTCTATTTTGTTGATTTCAGCTCTCAAATTGATTATTTCCTGCCATCTAGTTCTCCTGAGTGAGTTTGCTTCTTTTTGTCCTAGAGTTTTCAAATGCTCTGTTAACTCACTAGTGTGGGATTTTTCCAGCTTCTTTATGCAGGCAATTAGTGTTATGAACTTTCCTCTTAACACTGCTTTCATTGTGTCCTATAAATTTGGGTATGTTCTGTGGTCATTTTCAATGAATTGTAGGAAGTCTTTAAATTCTTCCTTGACCCATTGATGATTCAGGTAAGCATTGTTTAATTTACCTGTGTTTGTGGGCTTTTTGCTGAACTCTAATTTAAGGCATGGTGATTCAATAAGGTACATGGAGTTATTCCAGTTTTTTGGTATCTATTGAGGTTTGCTTTGTTACCTAGTATGTGGTCAAATTTTGAGACGGTTCCATGAGGTGCTGAGAAGAAGGTATATTCTTTTATGTTTGGATGTAATGTTCTATAGATGTCTGTTAAGTCCATTTGAGTCATAACATCTGTTAGTTCTTTTATTTCTCTGATAATTTTCTGTCTGACAGACCTATGCAGTAGTGACAGTGGGGTGTTAAAGTCTCCCACTATTAGTTCAATGTGTGTTTTAAGCTTCAGAAGTGTTTTTTTGTTTTTTTGTTTTTTTTTTTTTTTACATATGAAGGTGTCCTTGTATTCGGGGCTATAGATGTTCAGTATTGAGATTTCCTCTTAGTGGATTTTTTCCTGTGACTAATATGAAACGTCTTTCTTTGTCTCTTTTGGTTGATTTTAGTTTGAAGTCTATTTTGTTAGATATTAGGATAGCTACACCAGCTTGTTTCTTAGGTCCATTTGATTGGAAAAAATTTTTCCAACCCTTTACTCTGAGGCAACGTCTTTGAGGTTCAGGTATGTTACTTGTATGCAGCAGAAGGATGGATCCAATCTGTTAGCCTGTGTCTCTTTATAGGTAAGTTGATTCCTTTTTTATTAAGGGATATTAATGACCAGTGATTGTTAGCTCCTGTTATTTTAGTTTTTGTTGGTGGTGATGATATTATGTATGTTCTCCCCTTTGGGATTTGTTGTGTTTTGATGGATGTAGTCAACTTCCTTGGGTTGGAGTTTTCCCTCTAATACTTTGTGTAGGGATGAGTTTGTGGCTAGGTATTAGTTAAAACTGGTTCTGTTGTGGAATATCTTCTTTTGTTCATCTATGATAATTGAATGTTTTTCTGGGCTGGCATTCGTGATCTCTTAATGCCTGCATAATGCTTGACCAAGACCTTCTGACTTTCACTGTTACCATTTAGAAGTCAGGTGTAATTCTGCTAGGTCTGTCTTTATATGTTACTTGGCCTTTTTCTTTTACAACTCTTAATATTCTTTTTTTATTTTGTATGTTTAGTGTTTTGATTATTATGTGGGAAAGGGACTTATTTTTTCATCCAGTCTATTTGGTGTTTTGTAAGCTTCTTGTATCTTCATACACATATCTTTCTTTAGGTTGGGAAAGTTTTCTTCTGTGATTTTGTTGAATATATTTTCTGTGTTTTTAAGTTGGACTTCTCCTTCTTCTATCCCTATTATTCTTAGGTTTGGTCTTTTAATAGTGTCCCATATTTCCTGGATATTTTGTTTTAAGATTTTGTTAGATTTAATGTTTTCTTTGACTGATGAGTCTATTTCCCCTATTGTAACTTCAGCACTTGAGATTCTCTCTTCCATCTCTTGCATTCTGCTGTTTATGCTTGTATTTGTCATTACTGATCATTTTCTCATAATTTCTATTTCTATAATTCCCTTGGTTTGTGTTTTCTTTATTGTCTCTATTTCAGTTTTCAAGTCTTGAATAGTTTCAATCATAGTTTCAAATGATTGCATTTTCTTGGTTTTCTTTAAGGAATTTGTTGATTTCTTACAGTTTTTTGTCTTCTCCATTTCTTTGAGAAAATTTTTCATTTCCTTTTTAAGGGCCTCAAACATTCTCCTAAAGTTATTTCTTAGGTCATATTTTTTTTGCTTTATCTATATTTGGTTGTTCAAGTCTTGCTGTTGTAGGGTCACTGGTTTTTATTGGTGTTGTGTTGCTCTTTGTGTTGAATGTGTTCCTACCTTGTCTACTGATCTTTTCCTCTGATTGGTGTAGTTGCGGCTGTCTGTGTCTTTGGTGCTCAATCTTCCTGGTGCCAGTGAATCCAAGGCCCAGGTGGTTGTTCCTCTTGGTGCAGTGAGGGCAACAGTTCCCGTCACCCCAGAAGTCACTTGGTGTTCCTGGAGGTCTCTCAGTGCTCCCAGGGATTTCTCTGCATTACCGGGGGGTCATTTGGGTCTGCTCCCATGGAGGTTGCTTGGGGCTGTTACCGCTGAGGTTGCTTCCTTGGGCCTTCCTGGCAGAAGTCCCTAGTTCAGGCCTGCTCTGGCAGAGGTTGCTGGCTCAGGCCTGTTCCTGTAAATGTCCCTGGCTTGGACCTGCTTCCCTGGAGGTCCCTGGCTTAGGCCCAGGCCCACAGAGGACTCTGGCTTACTCCTGCTTCCTCAGGCGTGGCTTCCTTATCCCTGCTCCTGTGGAGGTCATTGCCTTGGATCTGCTCAGGAGAGGTTCCTCGCTCAAGCCTGCCACCTCAGAGGTTGCTGCTTTATGCCCGGTCCCACAGAGTTCTCTAGCTCAGGCCTGCTCCCTCAGCGGTGGTGCCCTTGTACCTGCTCTGCTTCAGTGGAGGTCACTGGCTCAAACCTGCTCCTGCTGAGGTCGCTGCCTCAGGGCCTGCTCCAGCTGAGATAGCTGACTCATTCATGTTCCAGCAGAGGTCACTGGCTCAGGCCTTTTCCTGCAGAAGTCCCTGGCTGGGGCCTGCTCCCTCAGAGGTCCCTGATGGTGCCCAGTCCCACAGAGGTCTCTGACTTGGGCCTGCTCCTTTGGAGGCTCCCTTGTATCTGCTCCTGTGGAGGTCGTTGCCTCAGGGGGCCTCCTCCGGTGGAGATCACTGAACTGTGCAACCTAAATAAGTATTGTCTAACTCACCAAGAGCTACAGCTGACCATGAAGAGAGCACTCAGTCAATTGGAAATGTTTGAATTAGATCAGGTTTTATCTGGTCCTTAAGACCCAAGTGGGTTATACAAAGAAATAGCCTACGTCTCACAAACCTAACTCTGCTATGCTATCTGTCCCTGAAAATCGATGGCCTCTTAGGGGATCCCCTGAGATCATTTTGAGAAATAAAACCACTTTGGCATTACAGGTATGTTCTATACAAAATGCATGCACCAGCCAAAATGAAGAGCTGCAATATATAGCCCCACCCTGGAAGTCCCCTTAAGTGAAGGGAGATCCTTCCAATGGACAGAACTTGGTTACCCAGCTTGGTCATTTTATGAAAAAGAGGGATACCTAGAGGAGAATGAGAGAGTGGTAGAGAGACAGAGAGAGAGACAGAGAGAGAGAGAGAGAGAGAGACAGAGAGAGAGAGAGAGAGAGAGAGAGAGAGAGAGAGAGCGCGATCGTCAACTGTGCCTTATGATTTGACAGAAAGGCCAGGAACGTGGAAAGAACAAAACTAGAAAACTGGTGACAAAGAAAGACAAACGAAGACATTTTCAGACAGGCCTAAAGTGTGAGGCACTTGAAAATGTAGGCTTAAGCAGTCTGTTCATGTTCCTAACTTCACGGCCCAGGCAACCTTTCATTCTCCAATGGGCTTGTGAACAAAGTGGTCACGGTGGTAGTGATGAGGGCTATCCGCAGCCTCGGCAAGCTGGCTTTCACTCCCCATAGCTTCTGCTGGGCCTGATCATCACCAGCTGGCCGTCCTGCGGATGGACTTGACAACAGTTGCTCCCTCCGTGGAACCTGGTAACCGCCCCCCAGCCAGGTCACAGCCTTGCTGCCATCAGTCTCAGCATGAAACCAGGCTGAAGGCAGCCAGCTGAGTCACTCCCTGGTTTCTTAGCACAGACACTCAGATAATAAATACTTATTTGGTAGAAAAATCCTCAACTCCTCTACTGTGGCACAGTAAATAGCACCCACGCAGCGTGGGTCAACCTCCTGGGCTCAGGAGCACCAGGAAAGCAAGATAGGAGAGTATGGGGCTCCCCAAAAGGAAGCATACGTCGCTTTCCTATTTTAGTTTTCTACTTTGGCATTATTACTTATTGTTCTTACATGACAAGTAAAATCAGAATCACATTGTTTACAGTTAAGAAGCTTATTTCTAATATTTATACACTTGGCTTTTTGTATATTTCCTCAGATAATAGCGCCAGTCATTACATTTTAAAGAAAGTTGCTATAGTCTCTCCTTTGCATCTTTTCACTAAGCACTAGAATAAAGGGAACTTAAAAAAATAAAATAAAACAGAGAACCATCAAGACGGATGACCAGAGCCAGGGGACAAATACAGATGTCTCTGACCCAGGAACAACCATAAAACCAATGTACAATAGGAATTAAATAAAACTGAGAATTTATAAAATTATGACCAAATAGAATAAAAACCTCTACTTCTCAATCTTGTTCCTTCCTACGGAACAGAACTTTGTGGCCTCCAGATGACCAATCAGATGCTTCTCGAGCCTTCTACAGGGAATTTTCATTTCTGTGTAAGCCCGAGCTATCTGACACTCAAACAGGAGCTCAATCACTTCCAAAAGATTTATTTCTAGGTATAAACCTACGCCTTTCAAATTGCATTTTGTTATCGTTGCTGTTCAGAGAAAGATTAGTTCCGTGCCTTGCCTCTGATGTTCTAACAATGACAATCGGCCTGTGGAGACAGTATCACAGCAGACAGGTTTCCTTTGTCGGGAAGCTGGTTTTCCTTTTGGCCTGATCTAGTAAGATTCAGATCTTGTGGCATACTAACTCCAGAATAAAAGTCCTTATCTCCAGGTTTTAAGATTTAATTTCTTCCATTTCCCATTTTGGGCCTGCAGTTATTCATTAGAAATCACTTGCAAATAACTCTTGTTCACTTTATTCACTTCCCGATGTCAAGAAATCGCTCTGATTTTTTTTACCTCAATACTATCCTATATGAATTTAATTTTAGAAAGCCATGCATTCACTGAAGCAGCTGTCAGACACTACAGGAAAGATATTAAGCCAACCACGGGCACGATTTTCAGATCTAGTGACACCAAGATCTGGTGAGCTCAAATCAGTTTACCAGTTAGTGAGGCAATCTTCCAGGTCCACTTCTGTAATTAGTAGTTCCCCTGTATAGTGAAAATTCTGACTTCACCTTCTCTGTCTTTCTTTAAGCAAGTGATTAAAGACCCCAAAACACTGATCTTGGATCTTTAATATCAAGTTTTATATCATCTCAGTCTCTGCTCGATGTAATCTAACTTGACTCAGGTTTGGTTAGTGAAGGATGCTTAGTTCTGAGCAGAGAAGGCTTAAATATTAATGGTCAAGATAGGAAGCCAAGCTAATAACATTGCTTCAACGTTTAAAGCAGTATCTGAGACAGATCTGTGCAAGACAATTGACATTCAAGAAATGAAAGTTCTAATCATTAAATCTGGCAAACATGATGGCTTAAGACAAAAGAAGTTATTCTTTCATGATCCCAGAAGCTAGAAGTGTGAAGTCATGCTGACGGCTGAGTTGTGTTTCTGTAGGGATTCCCTCCTTGTTCCCTCCAGGTTTCAGGGGTCCCTCCTTGTCCCCTCCAGGTTTCAGGGGCCGTCCTTGTTTCTGATCACTACAGTGACCTACTCCGGTCACATGCATTGTCACCTCCTCCCCAGTCTGTATCTTCTATCTCATGCCTCCTTCTGACTGCCTCTATGAAATTACATACTTAGCAACTTTAAGGCTCATCAAAGTAAGCCACGAGATGATCACTCCATCTGAAGATTCGGATCCTAACACATTTCTGAAGAGTTCTGTTCCAAACAAGGGCATTTCCTCCACTCCCAGGAGCTGAGATGCAGTATTTTAAGGTGCCCCTTTTTTCAGCTGACCACACATGATAATATGTGAAAGACAGCCATACTCACAAGGGAAACTCATATTTAGGATTGCTTGAGGAATGGGATATTGGGCCAGCAGAACATAGCCATGGCAATTTAGTATGTGTTTCTCTGAGCTATGGATTTATATGTGACTCTGTGAGAATACAAAACTTAAAAATCTTAGCTCAGGTTTCAAGGCCCTGGGAGAGTTTAAAATACAGTGCTCGGCTATAATGAGCTGACTATGTCACAGCACCTATCTCCAAGAATCACGGATCATTGCAGAAGAGAAGGCAAAAAGATAATGAAGAGCCGGAGGGAGTGAACCTCCATAGAAAAACTTTATTTGTACACACGGACTCACAGCAGCTGTGACTGCATGCACAGATCCCACACTAGACCAAGCCAACCCAAATCCCAGCACGGAGTGAGAAGGGGCTCACGAAACCACATGCTACCTGGAGAGTCATCAGCAACCGATGAGTCCTGGAAGAGAGAAAGTCAGGCCTCTTTGGGCATGTGGCCTGTGGAAAGCTACCCATGTTCCACTGGACAGTCCTATGCCCCTGCATATACAGGCAGCACTATGTGGAGTCAGCTGATCTGAAAAAGGTCAGACACAAGAGGTTGGGAAGGAACAGAGTGAGGAGGAGAGGAGAAAAATTGGAGAAGAGGAGAAAGATTTGAATGCATGAAATTCTCAAAAATATATACATACATATACATAATATTTGCTCTTTCATATATAGGAAATATATATATATATATGTAAAGTTTCAAACTCTAGAAACTTGCTAATCCAAAAAATAAAAGACCAAAATAAATGTGTGAGCATGGGAGTCAGGAAGCACTGCATTTGAATCCTGTCTACACCAAACTCCAAAGGATACAGTACTTTAAGTTCTTTGGGTCTCTTGAGCTAGCAAATACAGGTCATTATCTTACGGGAATAAGATAAAGCAGATAATAAGAGATGCCGGGAGAGGCACACTGAGTAGTGGGGCACCATCTGGGGTCTGGGAGAGCAAGGAAAGTCTCGGCATGTTCAGCACCGACTTACTGGGAACTTTGCATATGCTCTGCCCTCTACATTCTCACCTGAGCACTGGGATACGGTTGTGTTAGCTGCAATCTGTAGGCAAGGAGACGAGTGACTTACTCAGAGTCACAGCTATTGCTTGTACAATTGACTCCAAACCTAAGTCTTCTGATCCCCAAGTCTGTTGAAGTGAGAGAAGAAAGCAGTAAAGTTGGTAGATTAAAACTTAAATGTTGGTACCTTCCTCAGCCTAGATGTCGTAGGAAGGGCCTTGGTCCTTCCTCAGAGCAATGTGCCTTACCCTCTCTGAAGAGTGGATGTGGGAGAGGGTTGGGGAAGTGGAGGGAATGGGAGGAGGGAAGGGAGTGGGAACTGGGATTGGGATGTAACATAAAAAAAGAGACTTTGTTTTTATTTTTGTTTTCTTTTAAAAAATATAATAAATAAAACCTTAATGTTGGAAATGTTTACATGTTTATTCAAGTAGTTCCTTAACAATTGCCCCCTGAGAAATGCTGGGATGTGGAAAAGGATGGAACATGTCTCCAAGGAGCTTCATCCGCTCAGGCTTCTGAAAAATATTGGGCATCTGGAGGCTTGGTGGTGACCAATGAAATCCAGCACAGCACCAGATCAGAAAATTCCTAGATGTCTTTCTTCTCAATGCTGACTGTCTTGAAACAGATCACCCACATGCAATGAGAGCAGAAGGGTGCCGAGTGAGTTCAGGGTTCCCATTCACCAGGGGTAGACAGATCTTTCTTATGGAGCTGGCACCTGCTGTGTCTTCTCTACTAACTCCACCATCCCCCAACCAGGTACACCCTCTCAGAGAGAAAGAACTCAAGCAGACAACCTCAGCTCCAATTGCTCAAGGTGTTTCTACTTCTTATCTTTGCAGTCTTTAAAGATGATTTCCTCCATTGGAGACCACACCCATGTCTTAATCAAGAATGGTTGTTTTAGCCCTTTTAGAGTTCAAGTTGGCTCAAAAGACCGAAGCCTAGCTATTTCCTGTGGTTTTCTCACACCCAGACTCTGTCGTAAGGGGCACAGCATCTTCCACAACATTTCATTCTTAGGCTTTCTCTATACTCACCCATCAACCCTCTCTTCTAGGTTGACAAGGGGGACTAGATGCATATAACAGATGAATGAGATGAACAGAGAAGATACAATGACAGAAAGAAATGGACAAGGTGATGAGTAAGAAATAAATCAGGTGAATAAGAAACTAAATAATGAATGAAGGAGCAGGGTAGTGTGTCTAACTCAAAATAGAGAGTTAAATATAACAAATGAAATAAAAAGTAAATATACATAATAAATGAGTGATATAAACAGGAAGTAGAAAGAAATGCCCATTTCAGTGTGGAAAGAGAGATACAGACAGATTCAGGCAGGTATATAATCTGCAAAGAACAAAGCAGCTGAATTGATTCTGCTTCCCTAAATGTCTGTCCCATAATAATGAATCGACTTCCATCATATGTTTGAAGAAATTATTGTCAAGTGATTTTTTTTTCAAGTCAGTTTAAATAGAGACAGGGTCAGCAATCCAAAGAGCAAAGTGTTCCTGTCATTTTAAGGATGGGTTATTTCCTAAGGAGAGACTGATCTGTTGTTCTGCTTGGCCATATTGATTTGACATAGGGTATTGCAAACAATAGAGCAAGCGAGCCTATCATTCTCTGAATCAATCATGACAGATCTCCACGGTGTACTATTACAGAAGATGCTCTGATCGAGCAAAGGTCTGCTTGGAATGCAGACTCAGCCCCCTAAAACTTATGTGTGCCTCCTATGAATCTATATCAGCAGCAATTTTCTCAAGTTGTGCAAGCTTTGCTATGGGTGGAATCAAAGCGAAAGAGGAAGAAAAGTGAGTGCAGGGTGTCTCTCTCCTATCGCATCTCCCAGGCTGTCGCAGTAAGTCAGTCAGCCAATGCCCGTACTACATCACAAAGTCGTGTTTATAAGTAACTGGTGACCCACTTACGGGTGAGGCTATCTCCTCCAATCGTTTTTCCAAATGTCTTATAATCAACCCCAAACATTAAATTGGGGTGAATTTAGAGCAGGGGCTAGAGAGATGGGTCAGAGTTAAGAGCATTACTGCCCTTGCAGAGCACCTGATCTGTGTCCTAGCACCCACAGGACAGCCCTCACCCATCTGTGACCACAGATCTGAGGGATCTGATGCTGCCTTCTAGCCTCACACATGTGGTACCCATAAGCTCATGAGGGCACGTATACATCCACATAAATACTACATGCATCTTATTTTAAAAAACTCAAAACAAAAGGCAGGCTAGTATGTTGAGAATGTAGTCTCCCAAAAGACAGCTATTTAGTGGGGAGATGATCGGATGAGACTGCATATTTTGACCCTGCATAGAGTCTTCCCACTTATTACCTCTGGACAAGGACACTGTATTCTCTGCCGTCGTTGGTATTCCCAGGGGCCCCTCAAAGTGAGAGTTATAGAGGTTCTTTCTCCACTTTGAGACACAGCCATGGCAAATGCCATCTTAGGCCTCCAACGACAGAATTATGCTAGCCCTTCACCAAAGCCGAGAGGAGTGGGAGAGGCTCACACTTCATAATTCACCTGACTGGTGGTCAGCACAAAAAATCTCAGTGAGAAATCGCCCACCTCCCCCAACCTTCTAGCACACCCGAGGCTTTATCAAGGGCCTTCTCAGGGACATATAGCAAATGTCACTCAGGAGGGCATGCAAGTGCAAACTTAATAGACTCTATCTGTCCTCTTTCTTTCCTTGGCATTTTCCAGGCAAGGGGATCTGATGGTGAAATTTAACATGTGATCTGACTGCAGCCTTGCTGGTGTCTACCCTGGTTGCCAGGCATTGCTCGTGTTCCTCTGTAGTCTCTGCATCTGCAGAGCTGTGATATGAAGGGGGATAAAAAGAACAATCGTAACTGCCTTTTACTTAGCATGTACCAAGAATCTGCCGCTTACAAGGCCCCATGCTTAGCCTTTGTGGTTTATTGGATGAGCTGGTGAGGGCAAGGGAAAGTCAGAAATGGCTTTCCGATATTGCCGACCTACAGCTTTGGAATGTGCTGTTCTCAACCCCGCTGCACCCTTGTGCTTCACTTGAAGGCACTCTCAGACATTAAAAGTTCATTAATTATATGTAAAAACAATTTTCCTTCTCCCGACTTCAGGCCTTTGAACATGGCTGCCGATGACTTTCCTTGTTATTGTGGTAAAAGGTAACAGAGGAGAAGAAGAACATTTATTTCAGTTCACAGTTTCATGGCTAAAGAAATATGGTGGCTGCAGCTCTGTCTTTGGTATGGGAACTTGTGACCCAACACATTGATGGTGACATTGGAACAGCAGCCAAGAAGCAGGGAGACAGACAGACTTGGGCCAAAGCCAGAGCCGGACCGTAACTGGTGAGTCTGCTCCTGGTGACTCATACCCACTACCAGCCTCACCTCCGAAAGGATCCACGACATCAAGCAAAGCCACCAGCTGGGATCAGGTGTTCAAACACAATCGCATGTGGGCAGCATTTCACATTCAAGCCAGAGCCAGTACAGACATCTCCTGCAGGCCCAAAGGCACGCTGCTCCCCAGACTTTCGTCCTTCCCTTTTCCCAGCCCTAGAGCCAGGGAGGAAAGGAAATAAAGGAGAGACATTTCACCCACTGAGAGCATCTCAGCTGTAGAACAAACCATTGCGGCAAAATTCTGTCCACACTCTAGGCTGTCCACTTTCAATCTTCCCCTTTCTCCCAGTTCTTAGAAGTTAACCTCTGCCCTCTAAACTGGTGCCATCTCCTCTCCTATCCCAGGAGTCTTTGGGAAAGTACATTCTCAAGATGGCCAGAGTTCTGTTATTTTCCACACAGTGGGAGGTCCTCAGGGGCTCGTGGGTCACCACACTGGCTGCCCTGCTACTCAGTCCCACACTTTGTTCCGCTCCAATTTCCAGGAAAATCCTGTATTGCACTTCTGTTCTCCTTGGTTTGTTACACTTATATTTTACTTTGTTTTTGTAACAAGATCTTCTGTAACCCAGGCTGGGGTCAAACTCCTGATCTTTCTATAACCATCCTACCAGGAAAAAAGATATTCTAAAGAATAAACCTTTGACTTTCCCATTGGTTATTAGATTATTAAGACAATATAACTCAAGAATTAAATATCCCCAAGAATTCCATGCTAGGTAAAGGGAAGGTTGAAGGTCTAGGGCCAGGCAGAACTTGCCTCCTAGGAAGACTTCACATGGTTCCAACAATTCACCAAATCATACTGCAGAAGAAACTGGAAGTAAAACAATGATTGGTCAGTGATGGGCAGGATCACACCTTCACTAAAATAGCTTTGTTATCCATGGCTCTATGCCTCTACTTAAACCTAAACTTCATGCCAGTGTCCTAAAGAAAAATATGAAACATCACTGGGCCCCTTTATCTACTCTGCTTCAAGTATGGCCTTATTGAATAACCTTTTCTATGCTTTGTGCTACTATATGTCTGTTTAGCTAGCATTGGGAATGAGTAACTGTGGTCGTTTAGATGATAATTGCCTCCATAGGCTCACATGTTTGAGGACTTGGTCCCCAGGGAAACTGTTGGGAAGGATTAGGAGTGGTCTAGGGGGTCCTTCTGTCTTTGTGTTGCTTTCATTGGTTAATAAAGAAACTGCTTTGAGGGGGCTGGAGAGATGGTTCAGTGGTTAAGAGCATTGCCTGCTCTTCCAAAGGTCCTGAGTTCAATTCCCGGCAACCACATGGTGGCTCACAACCATCTGGAATGAGGTCTAGTGCCCTCTTCTGGCCTGCAGACATACACACAGACAGAATATTGTATACATAATAAATAAATAAATATTAAAAAAAAATAAAAAGAAACTGCTTTGGGCCCTTGATAGGGCAGAACTTAAGTAAGTGGGGAGACAGAACTAAATGCTGGGAGAAAGAAGGGTGGAGTCAGAGAGAAGCCATGGATCCATGGCCAGAGGTAGATGTGTTAAAACTTTTCTGATAGGCCACAACCATGTGGTGATATACAGATTGATATAAATGAGTTAAATAAAGATGTAGGAGTTAGCCAATAAGAAGCTAGAGCTAATGGACCAAGTAGTGTTTTAATTAATACAATTTCTATGTAGTTGTTTCAGGGCTAAGCTAGCCATGCAACAGGGATGAACAAGCAGGCCCTCTCCTTGCAACAACTGGTGCCCAGACGAACTTTAGGTAACTGTCCAGGCAGTGTAATGTCTCTGCAATTCTAGAGTTTTGGGAGTTGCTTACAATGCACCTCCTGTTTACTTAGGTAATAGTATATCCTTCTGAAGTCTTTGATGGAGTTGAAAAAAAGATAAATAGTTATAGTTTTCCTTAGTTATAATAAAAGATAAAGTAGATATAAATATTGTAACTGTAATTCTTGTTTGATAACTGTTTTGTTATATGTAATTTTACTATGTTAAAGCCTTCCTTTTTGTTTAAACAGAAAAGGGGAAATGGTGTAGGAGTGTCTTCTGTCTTTGTGTTGCTTTCATTGGTTAATAAAGAGACTGCTTTGTGCCCTTGATAGGGAAAAACTTAAGTAGGTGGGGACATGGAGCTAAATGCTGGAAGAAAGAAGGGCGGAGTCAGAGAGAAGCTATGGATTCACCACCAGAGTTAGACTCAAAACCTTACTGGTAAGCCACAACCATGTGACAATACACAGATTAATAAAAATGAATTAAACTAAGATGTAAGAGTTAGCCAATAAAAAGTTATAGCTAATGGGCCAAGCAGTGTTTTAATTAATACAATTTCTGTGTGGTTATTTTGGGACTAAGCTAGCAGGGCATCTGGGATGAACAAGTGGGCCCTCTCCTTGCAATATAGGAGGTCTTATCTTGTTAAAGGAGGTGTGTCATGGAAAACTCACAATCCTACTCCTCCAAACCCGCACTATCTTCAGATTCCCTTTTGACTCCTCCTCTATTTCTACATCCCTACTAGAGAAAACTGTTCCAAGGGAGATTGTGTTTGGCTTCACAACACTCTGCCTAAGTCTAAATTTTCTGGGCTGTAGTAGCCTGCAGTCTTCTTTTTTTATGATCTCCAAATTTTTAGAGCAGGCATGGGTCAAACTGGGTTCTGCAGATGCTACTGTGTAAAATGTGGGATCTTCTGGGTTGGGCTACCCTCATCATGGTTCATCAATGAATTCACTTGTTCATCAATTAGTGTGTGTTTGTCCAACACTTTTCTATAGTCTAGAAACACAGTACTGAGCAAGGCAGCCCATTTCCTAGAGGAGCTCCTATTTTTGTCAGGAGGTACAACAAAAGCATCAATGAGTAGTCCAGAATGAATAGATAACAGGTTAAGAGGAATGATAATAGATAATAGGTTAAGAGAAAAGTCTAAGCCATGCGTCTGAAGAAGTGGCAGGTGTAAGAGTTAGATGATAAAAAAGAGCTAGCCTCAGAAGACTGGGGAGAGAACTTTTTCAGGCAGAAAGGACTAAACATATCAAGAAAGAGCAAGAGTGAACTCTGGGTGGTGATGGAATGAGAGGAAATCCCTGTGCTTGTAGCTTGGAATGAGGGGTCAGGGTGAGAAAAATACAGAGCCACACTCATATGGGGGCATGAACTATAGACATACATAAAAGATCACTCTGGTAGTTTGAATAGGTATGCCCTCCATAGACTCATGTGTTTGAATGCTTGGACAATAGAGAGTGACACTATTAGGAGGTATAGCCTTGTTAGGGTGGGTGTGGCCTTGTTGGAGGAAGTGTGTCATTGTGGAGGAAGGCTTTCGGGTCTCATATGCTCAAACTACACCCAGTGTAGGACACAGTTCACTTCCTGTTGCTTGCAGATCAAGCTGTAGAACTCTCAACTACCTCTCCAGCACTATATCTGCATGTATGCTGCCTTGTTTCTCACCATAATGATAATGGACTAAGCCCCTGAAACTATAAGCCAGCCCCAATGAAATGCTTTCTTTGTAAGAGCTGCCAAGGTCATGGTGCCTCTTCACAACAATAGAATCCCTAAGTAATACAATCATACATACTCTCTGTGAAGATGGGGTTAGGCCCTTCTTGCCTAGGGCTTTGTAAAATTGAAAACAGATCTGTAGCTCACCTTAATGGTACATGTCAAACTTTTTCACCAAAGACTCCTATAATAGCCAATTCTGGAAAGAGCCCCATTAAGTAAGTCCCATAAGTTATGGCTGTAGTGAGTCTCCATGTAGGAAAAGAGAAGTGAATTGACACCATCTCTTTAATACATATATATATATATATATATATATATATATATGCACACACATTGTGTGTGTTGTTTAATTTAGTCCCCTAGTAACTCTACAGGAAGGAAAAGATGAGCTCTGCTTTTGAGGCAAACAATCTGAGGCTCAGAAGTTCATCATCTCTTCATTGGTATACAGTCATACACCAAGTCAGGTACATTATGTTTCAGTAAAATATGAGTATCTACATAGAATGAATAACCAGCAAATATTTCATCATGCCTGTCTTATTTGCTTTTATGGTGTAATAAATTATCTTCAAAAGAAAAAAAATATTTTTTGTTTTCAGGGCTTTGAGTCAAAAGGAATTATGACCCTCACTGAGTGACTCAAGTGTATTCATCTCTCCAAAAACAAAATTGTCCTGATTGAGCCACAGACTTTCTGGGAAGAATAGAAAATAAAACATTGTGAGCTATTACAGAACATTTACCACTTGTCCACTGTTATAAGTTTGTTGACATCCTCACAAGTCTTCTGAAATAATCAGTGTTTTGATTATTCCCCTTACCAAGAAAACAAGGTACAGAAGTGTGAGTAGACAGCAGAACCAGGATTCAAGGATAGGTAGTCTCTTAGCCCCAGGAACCCCAGTGCTTCCATTGTTGTTCTTTTGACTCCCTGTAATCAAAACCAAGGGTCACAGCAACTCTGAATCACAAGCTGTGTGGTATAAAGCCCTCAAAGAAAAGTACTGTACTGACTCTCTCCATCAACTCAAGGGGAGTGTGTAAAGGCACAGGAGCAGTAAGGTGAGAACCAGGAGCTATGACCCTTGCCTGAAGTTAAGTTCACACCTCTAACACCAATGAGGCTCTCTGAGTGGTCCTGTATGAGCACCCCATGTGGGGCGCCACAAAAGTAAGGGGGCCATGGCATAGACAGTCTGAGAAGGAAGAAAGAAATTAATAACAGATATTTTATCTATTTTGAGCAGGTTCTATTTCACTCCCAAACTGCACTGTTCTCCTACTTGAACCAGCCCCCTTCTGGAGCAGCAACCACAGGACGGAAATATTGACTGAAAAGACAGAAAATTACCTTTACTCCAGGTCTACAAATTCTAATTATGGAAATTTTTCATGAGAAGACTTCTGGGTAGATAAGGCATTTCCCTTCGGCTTATCTCACTTGCTGATTTCTTATAATGATAGCTAGGTAGGTGTGTGTGTGTGTGTGTGTGTCAGAAAGAGGGGGGACTCCTTTTGGCTGTTTTATTTCAGTATTGTTCTCAAGGTGCTGCAATGAAGTTTCAGAATGCTGCAGGGGAATTACATTAACACCATCTTATAAAGATGGGATAATGTCCTTACACTGAGGGCCAGGTGCTGGTACCAGCCACTGTGGATGATAACCTCATGTTTCCTGAAGTGACAACAAGCCCTGGCACATAATTATCTCCATGTACCAGTCAAACTTAAAGGTCAAAAATAATCATCATTGAAGCATGAAATTTTGGAGGCATAGTCATCTGTGCTCCACTGGCTAAATAGACATCTTAGGGTTTCGACCTCTCTCCTAGTCTTACTTTGCTCCTCTGTGAAATGGGTTGGTGTTTTCACACTGAGCTTCTCAACTACAAGAATTCATGCACAGGTCTCTTGAGATTCTGACAAAATCCAGGCCCAACCTTAAGAGGTATGGGCATGAAAAAAACTAAATAAATAAATAAATAAATCAGAAGAAAAAGAGGTGTGGGCATGGCCAGAGGTTCCAAATTCCTCATAAAGCCCCCAAGGAATTATAATATATTAGCTGGTCTGTGGGCCCCATTTTAAAAAACATTGATGCTCAGGGTTTTAAAAGATGAATATGTAATCCTACCACAAATTCATTGTTTGAATAGCTGATCCTCAGAAGGTGGTTTTATTTTGGAAGACTCTGGCAACTTTAGGAGGAGGTACCTAGGTGGAAGATGGTGGCCACAACACACAGGTTCTCGGAGGTATATTGTCACCAGATGCTTCCTGTCTTGCTCTCTGTCTCCTAGAAAGTGACACTCTGCCATGATGAACTGAGACTTCTGATAATGCTGCCTATGACCCTGTCAGAACCAAGAGTTTCCAAGTTCTTGGTGTCTTATTCAAAGAATCAGAAAAACACACAAATACAAGGCATGCACGCATACAATGCAACAGGAAGTTTTTGAGAGACAGTGCAAGATACACAGAAAAGCAGCAGTCTACTTGAGCTAGAGTGCCCTAGAACCTTCGTCATTATTTGGGACTTTCTTCTACAGAGTTAGAAGACGATCCTGATGGGCATGAAGTGTGTGGTTCTGTTTTGATTGTTGGACTTTGGTTATATGAGTCTTTCACTACTGGGAGTGTCCCATCCTGTGATGCATCTGATTTCAATCATAAGAACACTCAGTTTTACATAGGCATAAGATGGCAAGATAAGGGATTTTCACCAAAAGTTCACTCAGAGGGTAAAGTTCACACATGAAAGAACCGAGCAGACTCAGTAACAGGCTGCTTAATCTTCTCTCAGAGATCTAGCCTCCATTTCAGTTTCCTGAGTCTGAGCAAGAAGTTTCTGAGACAGAGTCACAAACAAAGGACAATCAGTCTCTAACACCCCCCAAAACAAGGAGGGGGCCTGGTGCATGCAGTACTAGGCCAGGCCAGGCCTGCGCCAATCTCCACAGCCGGTAAGTTCAAGGTGATAATCAAATAAGAACAAAGCCTGGAACTTGTCCAGGCCTGCCCCAAAATGGAAAACTGTAGCCCTGATCAGTCCCTAACTAGACCTAGCCAGTTAGAATGTACTGATATGATTGCCACTTGCTTAAGCCAATCATATCTGAAATGAGCTAATTGCCATAAGACTGACTCTTGGCTGTGCTTAAAAGGAGCCTGTGACCTCCTCTCAGGGATGTCACCATCTTGCCTCAGTATAGGGATGGTCAGCCCCAGCATGCCAGAATAATAGGAGAGTGGTCTTCCGTGGGACTTCTCCAGGACCCTAACAACACACACCCAAAACTAGTTCAGGCTGAACAGGACTCCTGCGTCTCGTACCTGGATATGTTTCGGAACCTGTCCCAATGGGTCGTTGAAGCAACACACTCCATTATTTGAAATGGGGTACCATGCAACTTGATGCAGGTGAAAGTCGAACTCATTGTTAGGAAAAAGATGTGCTTGTGTGTATTTCAAATCAAGCAGAGTCCTGGGTTGCTAAGCTAGCCTATGCTTGCCTGCCTTAAACCCATGAGCCAAAATAAATATTTCCAAAATAAATCCCATAAATCCTTTGACTTGTACATGTCTAGCATTCTGTCACTGGAGTTTAAGGGTGAAATGACATCATATACAGAGACTAGCACATCATAAACACTCAGTGACTCCTTTGGGATCTCGGTGGTGTTATAGTCAACTACAAAGTCAGAGGCTGTGTGCTCTGTAAGATCTCTTTTCTACTGTTCCAGAAAGTCCTCTAGGAAGTACAGCAAGAGTTGGAGCTGTGTGACAGGATAATAAGAGGAGAAAATAGGACCTGGAGCCCTGCCATACCCTATGGGCTCATTGTTCAAGTTCTAGATCTTTGGAGATAGTAATAACTGTTCTAGAGGATGGAGCTATTGTAAAAATAAAATGTAAAAAAATAATGTGGAAAAGTACTTGTAAATCAGCAATAAGATGCTATGTGTTTCTACATGGGTGCAAATATCTCCCAGATCCTCCCTGCTCACCACTCTTCATCCACTGAGAGTTAGATCTGCATGTAGCTCCTGGTATAAGAAGACATGAAGGAAAATGAGATACAATCCTCAGACATTGGGTCGGGGAAATAGATTCAAGCATGCTTGTCTTTGCTCAGTGGTTTGTTTTGAGACATGATCTCAGCTCAGACAGACTTCAAATTCACTATGCAGCTAAGAGTGGTCTGCTAGTGCTGGGATTATAGGTTTGTGACTCCATGTCTGGCCTTCAAAACATGTTATATGCTATTTCTATCCTTTTAGCTTAGGATATAGAAGAGAGGGGACTTAGGAGACAAAATTATAAAGGTACCAATCAGGCCAGATATGCCTAAACACACCTTCTCAGCTTCTACCCTAGGCACCTACCAGCACACTGAAAAGGATCAGTCTTCCTAAGTCAATAGGTATGCAAGGACACAAGCAGACAGCTCAGACCTCCATTCTCATTGTCAAGACAGAAAAACCCTAAGAGTCGAGTTCAACTTGGGACCCTACATGAGAGGGTTTGATCTTGGTTCCTGTCTATGTCCTAGGGAGGAAAAAGGAGCCCTGCCAGCTGTGATCATGCATGGCCTATCAGGAGTTGATGTGCAATCCGAAGCCACTGTCTGGAGGAAGAGTGACAAGCCACTTGGACCCACCATAGGTGCTCTGTGGTCTGCATGGAACCCTCGGAAATCAACTCAGTCAAGGGATTGATTTTCAAACGTTGACAAATATTTGTGCTAATATAGGAAGCTTGCATAGGAAGATCTTTACAGCAACCATGACAAATGGCTTAGAAGGAAAGGTGCTATAACCATAGGTCACCCAGACAATGACTTTCTAAGATAAAAGTGTAGACCTACAGGTGCATGGATGTCTGATAACTTAGGATATCTGGGATAATGACAAAATGTTTACCATCTTAAGCATAGCTATCAGCGTGACAGTAAAACTAAAGGGCTTGGGAGATGACTCAGTTGCTCAGATGCTTACCACACAGCATGAGGACCTGGGTTTGAGCCCCAGGAGCCAAGTAAAGAAGCCACATGTTATAGTATGTGCTTAGATCTTAGTGCTGGAGTTGCTGACTGGAGAGTCCCTGGGGCTGGCTAGCCAGACAGTCTGGCCTATTGGGTGAGCTCCAGGACAATGAAGAGATCCTGTCTCCAAAAGGCAAAGTGGATATCACTTGGGGAACACCTGAGTTGATCTCTGGCCTCCAGATGCATGTGTGCAAGTGTACACACACATACACACACACACACACACACACACACACATAATTTTAAAACTCCAACTGGGCTCAGATCTCAACACTATCTTTCTAACCAACTATAGCAAAACATAGTGAGTCAAATCCATCATGGCCAGCTTGTACACCAAGTTTTAAAGACCAGAAGCCTCCATTTAGTCAGACTTTATGAGTTCAAATCCATGCACAATTGTTTATGTCTTTCCTGTGAGATCTTAGAAAAAAATTAATTAACTTTTCTGCCCCTAGTTACCTTATCTACAAAAATGAGGCTGCTAATAGAATCTGTCTCCTTGGGCTACGGTCAGGATCAAATGAGTTTGGAAACGGAAAGTGCTTTGAATAATAAGAAGGCACAGTAAACATTTCAAAATAACAGGGTCTTGTTATTGTAAAACCTTAATAAATTGGTTGACCTCGCTTGCGGGAGGGCATTCCCTCATTTGCATAAGTATATGCTGTGAATGAAAGGAAGAGATGTATGTAGGGACTTCCTTAAAGCTCAGCAAGCTGGACCATCTGAGGAATGACACAATGCGTATCAGGAGGGGACTTCTTATTTTGTGCCTGACTTCAGCTTGGCCCAAGGAAGGATTGGAGCCTCACAGCGCGTTCTCTCGAATGAACATTTTCTCATTTCTCTAAATGTCTGATACTGCTTCCGGGACTTTGGCTGGCCAAGCAAGAGGTTTGTTCTGGCACATTCAGAGGTCACTGATGGAGGAATTACCTCATAGGGATTAGAAACAAAAAAAAAAAAAAAATGAACTTGGAGTTAACTCAAGGAATGAAGTTAGGAGCAAATCCAGCCCAGGGTATGAGCTGTTGTGTTACTATGAAGTTTTCTGTGAGGTAGGTAGGTAGGTAGGTAGGTAGGTAGGTAGGTAGGTAGGTAGTTTTTATCAGCTATATAATTCCATGTGCAAGCACTGGTGTAGGAGCTGCACTTAGCTGAGGCTTTAGTTTCCCAGAGGCCTAAAGTCACCAACTTTTGAAAAAGGTGATCTTGAGTAGGCTGAGACCTGTGTGCACAGTGTTTCTGCTATGGAAGGTGACTCTGCTCAGATACTCCTTGACCTGCCCTGTTCATACCAAGGAACACCCCAATCATCACACGGTGTCCACAAAAATGCCTAGGGGCAGTCTAGGGAAGGCAAGAACAGGCTGCGCTGACAGACTGGGCTCTGCACCCCAGTTCCAGCACCTAAAAGGTATATAAACTTGAGAAAGTAACAAACTGTTTTGTATTTCCCTGTAAAATAAGTAGTGGCTGTTTATACTAGCAATCTGTTGCCCTGCACCTAACTCTCTGACATAGCAACCATAGCAGCATAAAGCAATCATTGCAGTGGGCCAGGCCTTTGCAGTGCCTTAGCAGGGAGGTCCTACTTTACAGTCTTTCCGGAAGCTACAGTCAGGCTGCTGGCCAGGGCAGCGGTCACCCGAGACAAGAAGATCTGCTTCCAGACTCCCTAATGTGGTGCTGGCAAGCATGAGCTCCCTGCCCGGTGCAGGATGAAGTCCTCAGTTCTTGCCAAGAATGAAGTTACAATCTTCCATTGTCTTATCTGGGAAGAGAAATGCCATCCTTTCTGCCCTGGGTCATTGTTCACAGCTCTGGTTTTAGTTTTCATTTTTGGTTTTGTTTTTTTTTCTGTTACTGTACTAAAGCAGCCCTAGCAGAAGCAATCTATTGATGTGAAGGGTTTGTTTGACTATCACTTCTGAGTCAGAGTTCATCACTGAGGGAAGTCAAGAAAGGAACTCAAGCAGGCCCTGAAGCAGAAACCAGAGAGGAGAACTGCTTGCTGGATGAACTTTCAGCTACCTTTCTTAGATCAGGGTCGCCTGCCTAGGGATGGTGCCGCCCACAGTGGGCTGGGCCTTCTCACATCAATTAGCAATTAAGACAAAGCCCTGTAGACATTAATATATGCCAGTCTGACAGAAGCAATTCTTTGAGGTTCCCTTCTTCCCAAGTTGTGTTGAGTTGACAGTAAAAACTAGTCAAGACAGTCACACAGACCAGCCCTAGTACCATGTGAGCAGTAACTACACAGTGACATGCATAGTAAGAGCTGGGGACCACAGTAGGTGCCATAGCGACAGGAGAATTCATCAGTCAGTTTTTGTAAATGTTTTGGAAGAGGACCCAGCTCACAGTTAGCAGGGGTAATATGTGAGCTATGATCATCTTTATATTACTTTTTTCATTGTTGTCTTTAAGAACTAAGCTATGAAATGGAAATGTCAGTCAAAACTGCCCAGAAACCCATGCCCAACCCTAACCTCGCATTGTGTGTCAAGATGTCTACTCGCCCTAGGCAGGGAGGTAAAGGGAAAGTATCAGCCCAAGACCTCCAAGATCAAGTTCTCAGCACAAAGGAGATTTATTTTTCCCGAAGAGACAGGAGGCAGGGAATAAGAGACAAACATAGGAGAGGGAGGATAAGGCATAAGGGGAAGGAAACAAGGGAAAGGGGGCAGGGATATTTGTCTGGGGCTGGGGAGGTCAAAGGACCACTGTGGCAATAAGCAAATGGCAGTTTATAAAGGTAAGGAGGGAAATTCTGTGTTAGGATGAAGTGTTTAATTTTAATTAAGCATGTTAGTTAGGTGAGCCAAAGGGGCCTTTGGATTGCTAGACTTCAATACTTTGATAGTTGGACCTTGGTAGTCAGCCTCAGAAGGAGAGATTGACCAAATAAGAGAATTCACCTTGAAAACTATCCTTAGGGATGTGATCTAATGATTTTTAGCAAGGCAGAGGGAATGGGGGAGAAGGGCAAGGCCTGCCAAAGCCATGTTTGCATGCTGGCAAGAGTCCCTTCAGCAAGCCCACAGCAGATCAAAGTATGGATACAACAGAAGTCCAACTTGGTGAACCAATGAGTTTTATTGGGGTTACATATAGGAGTATGGGGGAAGGTTTACTCACAAGAACAGCTGTATCACTACAGCCCACCCAGCATGGGCAATAGCTTAAAAAAAAAGCTGGGAACCTGGAGCACACTGCACAGCTCAGCAGGATGGAGAGTGCCCCTTCCAAGGGACTCGGTTGATCTAAACCTCTTCCAGGCAGTTGGTCTGGTATCAGAATCTCCTTTGTAGGTTAGCTTGTCTGTGAGTGACTCTTAGCCTCTTTATTGCTCACTCTAGTGGGGAGGAGCCTAGTGAATCTGGTCAGCTTCAGGGACTTCCTGAAACTATTTTCAAGTTTACTGTCCTGCTTAAGGAGCATCCATGCAAGATGGAATGTTCCAATATCTAAGGAAAAAGCTACACAACACCTTGTCAGTGGCTTACCCTAAACCAAGTCTCCTCTCATAACTTTCTCTGTACCTTGGCATGCAGATTCTTCTTTATTTCAAAGTAAATATTTACCAAATTTACTAAATCTAGCACTCAAACCCTAAAGCTAAATCCCCCATACACCCATTACTTAGAAAGTTCAACAATACACATCTCAGCGTTTCGGGGGAAACCCTCTAAGATGCTTTATCCTCTCAAGTAACAAGAAGCTGGGGTGAAGTTAGCACCATGCTTAGCTCAACTGTGTCATCCATGATTGAAGACATCTCCATCTCTCCCTGCTACCATCCATGAGCTTGAGTGATATGTCCTGTTATGACCCATAGCTTGTAAATTCCTATCGTGGATTTAATGGCATCCCGATGTAAAAACAGGAAGAAAGGATATGAGGACAAAGACAGTGACAGAACTTTCCTAACATGTTTCTGTTTTCCTCAACGTATATATGTATGTATGTATGCATGCATGCATGTATGTTTGGGTGTGTATATATGCATGCATGTGTGTAGGTATATGTATGTATGTATACGTGAATGTATATACATATGTGTGTATGTATGTATGCATGTGTATATGCATATGTGTATGTATGGGTGTGTGCTGTGAATATACTTGCATATATGTATGTCTATATGGTGTATATATGAATACATATGCTATGTATGTATGGGTGTATGTGTGTATATGTATGTGTATATGTACATATATGTATATGTATATATGCATGTATATGTGTATTATGTTTGGTTGTGGGAGTGTGTGTGTAAGTATTTTGGCTCAAAGGGAAGATTTCCTCCAGAAGTTTTCCAAATTAATTTCTTATAAACTACTTTAGCTGTAAGTTAAACACACCCACACCTAATTACAAAGAAGGCTGAAAACACACTGATATTTTATGAGATGGTGTCCACATATGATCTTGGCCTATCACAGAAACAAAAAACAAGGCCACATGATTCAGCAATTAAATACCACAGACTGGTAATCTGTCCCAAAGACACTTCAGTCTCACAGTTCAGGAGGATGGCAGTCTGAAGTCACTGTATGGCGCCAGGTGATGAGGAGCCATTCCTGACTTCCCCCAGTGTCTCCTGTGGCTTTTCTTTGAGGGAAGGTAAGGAGGAGGAGAACGGGAGGATGAGGATGAGGATAAGGAGGAGGACAAAGAGGAGGAGGAGGAGGAAGAGAGAGAGAGAGAGAGAGAGAGAGAGAGAGAGAGAGAGAATTTTCTGTTAATTAAATTTTTTAACTAGAACATAAAATAAAGAATTTCAGGGATATTTTCACTCATACTTAACATTGCAGTGTGCTCCCATCCCCCTTCTTTACCCTTCCTTCCTCAGTCACCTTGCTGGCCTTATGCTGGCCCCTTTTCTGCACCCCAAACCCCTTTCTGATTTCATCTCACACATAGCACATATATATTCTGACCTTAGAGTCTAGGTTTTAGAGCAATCATGATCTAGTTCTTCCATTCCCTCTGCTACCCTTTCTCCTTCCCCATCTACTCCCTGAAGACCTCTTCCCATGATATCTTATCTAATTTCAAGGCATTTGTGTAATATATATATATATATATATATATATATATATATATATTATACAATATATATTGATTAATGTTAATTGACGATTAATACAGAATATATATTGATTAATCGATATATATTGATTAATGCTCTTTTTGCTTGTTTGGAATTTTTGTAGATTCTAAATGTTATTCCTCTGTCAGAAGAATAATTGTCAAAGGTTTTCTTCTACTCTGTAGGCTCTCTTCACTGTGCTGATTGCTTCTCTTCTATGCAGAAGGATATTTTTAATTTCACGTATTCCCATTTGTCAATACTATGAATTATTTCCTATGCTCTCTGAGACCTTTCCAGAAGGTCCTTGCCTATCCCTGCATCTGTAAGTATGCTGTCTGTTTTCCACTAAATCATTCATAGCTTCAGGTCCTACATTAAAGCTTTTGATATATTGAATTATGTACAGGTTGAACGATGTAGACCTAGTTTCATTCTTCTACAGGTGGCTATCCAGTTTTTCATCACTATGGGATCAAGTGACTATCTTTTCTAAAATCTATGTCGTTGATACCTTTTTCAAAAACTAGTTGACTGAAGCTAGACAGTGGTGGTGCAGACCCTTAAAGCCAGCATTTGGGAGCAGAGGCAGGGAAATCTTTTTGAGTTCAAGACCAGGTCTACAAAATGAGTTCCAGGACAGCCAGTGCTATTACTACAAAGGAACCCTATCTTGGAAAAAATAAATAAAAATATTTTTTAAAAATTGGGTGACTGTAGCTTTGTATGTTTACTTCTAGGTTCTCTGATCTATTTTTTTTATTTATGTGTCTTTTATTTGTGCTGTGAGCTAGCACCATGCTGTTTTGTTGCTGTGGCTCTGTAGTATAGTTTGAGATCATGTATCATGCTATCTCCACTTTTCTGTTTCTGCAAAAGATTGCTTATCTAATTGGGTCTTTTGTGCTTCTGTGTGGATTTCAAGAAGTTTTCCCTATTTCTGTTCGGTATGGCATTAGAATTTTGATAGGGATTGTGTAGGCTGGAGCTTATTGTAGGTGACATAACCATTTTCACAACATCAATTCTGTCAAAGCATGAGTATGGGAACTCATTCTATCTTCTATTGTGTTCCATTTCTTTCTTCATTGTGTTTTCATGGTACAAGTATTTCACATCCTTGGTTAAATTTCTTCATAAAGGGTTTTGTTGTTGTTGTTTGTTTGTTTGTTTGTTTGTTTTATTCTGTTTCATGTTGTATTTTTTGAAGCTATAATCAGTGGAAGGAGGTTTTTTTCTGATTTCCTTCTCACCAAGCTTATTATAGTATATAGAAAAACTACTTTTTGTATGTTTAGTTTATATCCTGCTACTTTGTTGAAAATGTTTGTTGGACTTAAGAATTGCCTACATGGTTGAATGTAGTGCAGCATCAAATAGTCTGAAAATTAGGATAGCTTGACCCAGTCTTTCCTATATATGTTTCCCTTACCCCTTCTCTTACTGTGATGCTCTGGGCAGGAATAAAACACAGCATCATGAAAGGAAGGATAAAAGGGATACCCGCGTCTCAAATTCACTCATTCTTCAAGGAGATGTTGGTGGAACCAATCTTTTGAGGATCACATGCAGGCATCCCAGCTGCCCTGATTTCAAGATGGTCATGAAGGACCGAGTTCCACAGTGGAAACCCTGCCTCAAAAACAAAACCACTCTGGGGTCATCCTTTCTACCTACAATATAAATTTGCATGAAGTAGCCTGACTGTCAACTAAACAGCTCACATGTGAGTAATGGAGTCTTGTTATTTTGGCATCGTTGGTGAATAAAGTGTGGAAGATTAAAAGACTCTGCAGATAAGTATCCTTGGGAGTTCTAGAACTTGCCACACTTTAGGTATTTTCCATCAGTTATCCAATGAAACACTTCTCTATCTTTCTTGGTCACGAACATAGTTTCGTGTTTTCTGAATGGCAGAGCTCTTGTGGGAAGCGCCAGTGACTGCACTTTCAGCAAGCCCTTTAGTGCCCAGTGAGACTGTGTTTGCCCCAACCCTGAAGGCCTCTATATCATTCAGTCTGATGAGACAGTCTACATGATACTGTGCAAAATCTGTTTCTCTTTGGGCAAAAACTTTCTCCCTTGAAGTCATTGTCTTTTCTGCTGTCACTTTTGTTTCTGTTAAACTTCTAATGTCACTCGTTACCTGCTACTTTTTGTCCTTCAATGATGACAGAAGGAAGCACTGAAAGCCACTAAGGGAACCATGAGGATCTGTGGGTGTCTCCATAGGAACAGGGCCATAAGGAGAGCTGCCAGACAGAGGTATTTTGGAAATGTTTAAGCATTTTCTATCTGCAGGCCAAGGACACCAGATGGCATTCTCAGCTAGACCTTTGGTAATTTTCAAAATGACAGGGTACCTTAAGAAAGTTAAATGGTTTATTGTTCTAACAACCTGATCTACAGCTAGTATGTTTTATTCTCCAATCAGTGCTACCATTTGACTGCGTACTCCAAAATTTATGTATTGGAACCTTGGTTCCCAGTCAGGAATTTGGAAAGTCATTCAGTATTGATAGCTCCACCATCATGACTGGGTTAACCCATTCACAGGCTGGTTATCATATGAGTGGTTTCATTATAAATGAAACCTATCAATCTATCTATCTATCTATCTATCATCTATCATCTATTTACCTATCTACCTACCTACCTATTTCTCTATATATCTACCTGCCTATCTATCTATCTGTCTATCTATCTATCTATCTATCTATCTATCTCTGAATCGCTGCACCATGCCTCCCCATGTAATGATTTCTTAAGAAGGGCCTCACCAGATGCTAACACCATATTCTTGAACTTCCCTAGCCCCTATAACTATAAACAAGTTCTTTTGTTATAAATTTATCTGTGAGACGCAGTTAAAGAAACAGAAAGTAGACAAAGAATACCATAAAAATAGATATTTTCATAGAGCAAGAAGGGACTGGTTGTGGTCTGGAAGACTGTGATGATCAGCAATGCTGATCTCTGGGCAATGGAAGAGCTGGAAGATGATGCCCGAAGGGAACTTGGCACTATCTGAGCTAAATTTGATAGTATTCCTTACTGATATTGGGACATCCTGATGGGATGGGGCTAAGTTCTATGTTAGACAAACTGTTTCCAAATAATGGAGAGACCTCAAATGTTCTCAGTACTCAAGAAGAAACTTTAATTTGCCAAAGCTTATGAACCATTTGTTTTAGCAGAACTCAAATAAGATTTCCTGCCTGGATGAAATCAAACAGCAGAGTCCTTTGCCGTCTGTCCCACTGATGGCACTATCTTGAAGATAGGTAAGACTTGCTCTGGCAAGTTCCTTATGTTCTTGAGTCTCCTATACCAGAAGACATAAATCAAAATTAAAATACTTCCTTGCTTAGTATCTTCATTGTCATGAGAGATGTCATGGTACAAGGAGATTAGCTACCATAAGAGCTCTCACTAGTAACCTGGTAACTCTAGGAACATGGTCCAAGGATGGAATTGTATGAGGAGAATTCTGAGGGCTTGTGAGAAAACCCCAAACAGAATCTAAAAACAGGCTTAAGATCAGAACCATTTGATCTTCTCAGTTGTTGTAGGAAAGTCCTTCAATAACATTCAACATCCCTTCAGGATAAAAAGTCCCAAAGAAACTAGAAATAAAAACAGCATACCTCAGCCTACTGATGTCTGCATAATGGAAACATATAGACAATATTAGATTAAATTGGAAAGTCTGAGAGTATTCCTCTAAAGTCCAGAATAAGATAAGAGTTTCCATTCTCTCTCCTCTTATTCAATATAGTGCTCAACGTCTTACCTAAGGCAATAAGACAAGAGAATGATGTTACAAGTAAGAAAAAAAAAAACCCTATTTATAGGCAAACTGACCCTACATGTAAAAAACCCTAAATACTCTACCAAAAGATTCTTAGACTTTAAAAAACTTTCAGCAAAGTAGCCAGGAAACAGAATTAATATGCAATACACCATTAGGCACAAATAATGAACTTGTTAAGAAGTAAAAATTTTAAAAATAAATTTTGAAAATCACATGCTCAATAGCTACCAAAAAAACAAATCAAGCATCTAAAAATAAACATAACCAAAGAGAAGAAAGACCATGGCAAGGAATTTATTAAGACACTAAAGAACAAAGTTGAAGGAGGCACTAAAAGATAAAAAATCATACTCATCATTTGGAAGACACCATATTGTGAAGGTAACTGTTATGAAGTGTAATCTGTAGATTCTATGCAACCCCTATCAAAATTCTAATATCCCTCTGAGAACTAGAAAAGAACAATCCTAAAATTCATATGGAAGCACAAAAGACAGTGAAGAACCATTGTGAGCCTTGGCAGAAAGAGTAATACTGGAGAAATCACAGTACCTGGTGTCAAATTATATTGCAGGGCCATAGTAACCAAAACAGTTGATATAGGCCCAAAATAGGCATGTGGGTTGTTAGAATACAATACAGGACACAAATATAATCCCACACAGCTTGATACACCTACTATGAAACAAATGTGTCAAAAACATATTGGAAGAAAGACAGCTCCTGTAACTAACAACACCAAGGAAAGTGGATGTCCAGGCACTGAAGAAAGAAATGAGATCTTTATCTCTCAGTCCACATAAAAATAATTCAAACTAGGTCAAAGCTTGGATGTAAGATCAGAAACTTTAAACGACTAGAGGGAAACATAAGTAAAGCACTTCATGATGTAGCCATAGGTGAGGACTTTTAAAATGTAGGGCTCCGTAGTTAAGAGTACATTCTTATGTTTTTATGTTCTTATGGGGGGGGGTCAATTCAGTACTCAGTACTGCACAGGGCACACAACCATCTACAACTCCAAATCCATGGAATCTGACACCCTCTTCTGAGCTCCAAGGGCATCAGGCACACACATAGTGCAAAGACACATGTAGGCAAACACTCATACACATAACATAAAATTTAATTGATAATAATTAGAAATAAGGTAATTAATAACTGCTGAGGAAGGGAGAAACAGTCTTCCATAGGAACAAGCCTCTAATACCAAGTGGTCAGTCCTAAAAAGTATACACATACAAGCAACACTAAAAGATTCAATGGCTTGCACTTACTTATTCACACACACACACACGCATACACATATATACACACATATATACATATACATGTGTGTGTTTGTATGTGTTTATATATAACAGTAATAATACAAAAAAGGTGACCATGAATTTGAAAAAGAGTGGAGGGGGTTGGAAGGAGTTAGAAGAGAGGAAGGAGGAAAATGATGCTATTCTACTTCAATCAATTTTTTTTTTTTGGATTTTCAAGACAGGATTTTTCTGTGTAGCTTTGGAGCCTGTCCTAGAACTCACTCTGTAGACCAGGATGGCCTTGAACTCACAGAGATCCACCTGCCTCTGCCTCCTGAGTACTGGGATTAAAAGTATGCACCACCATGGCCTAGCAAATTTAAACTTTTAAAGTAGAAATAAAATAAATTGTAAAAGATTAAACAGTTCTGAAAATGGGTAATAAAAATACCTAACAATAAGATGAAATGTACTTAAAGAAGAGACTCTCTGTACTCTTTATATAAATAGCCAAATGGTAAATGTCAGACATTTACTTCACCAAAAACTTCAATTTCTTTTCTTTTTTTACTTAAGAATTTCAGGCCAGTTATGTCCTTATGTTTATGGCTGTTATTTGCTGGTCCTTGGATGTATATGTATTTGTGGAGAGCAATCATATGAGAGTTAAGATAGGATGGGTTTCCAACAAGACCCTCCATCGCAGTGTCTCTTCACATCTCCACTAGGTATAGTAGGAGGCCACTTGTCCATTTCCAGCTGCTCATCCCCAGAATAACCACAGAGATACTGTATTAATTAAATCACTGCTTGCCCCGTTAGTTCTAGCTTCTTATTGGCTAACTCTTACATCTTAGTTTAATCCATCTCCATTAATCTGTGTATCACCACATTGCTGTAGCTTACCAGGTAACATTCCGGGCCTCTGTCTCCACAGGAGCTACAAGGCTTCTCTCTGACTCTGCCTCCTTTCTCCCAGCATTCAGTTTAGTTTTCCCTGGCCTATCTCTATTCCTCTTTAACTTTGCTATAGTCCCAAAGCATTTTCCTTATTAACCAATGATATTCATAGCATACAGTGGGGAATCCCACATCAACTCGGCTTTGCTCCGTGTGGGGTCCCAACTCCCATGATGCTTTAGGATTTACTCTAACTAGGAAGGAGCCAGCTGGAAGATAACACTGCAACCCAAGAGTGACCTAGCTCAGAGAGATACATCTTATCTACTCACAGTCTAGTGGCAATAGCTAACTGTTGTCTGGCTATACACTATTAGGAAAGTATAACCCTTTTACATGCTTGAGAAGGGAAGTGATCTGAGTTTGGAAGAAATTATGTTGTTACTGGAAAGTGAACATTTTCCACAAGATGCTCAAGCCCAAGGTAATAAATTCAGGAGCATATACATCTGTTCAACAAAGGTTACTCTAAGTTCTTCAATAGCAGTGATAACATGTCCTGCTTAAGCAAGAAAAATCTTAATTGCCATAACTGAGAGGAAAATCTAGAAGCTTCTTATGTTTTCACCCCATCAAAAATGTGTGTTTCATGCATGCGTGGGGGGGGTGTACGCATACATGCATGTGTGTTAATATACGCATGTGTGTGCATGTATGTGTACATGTGCACATGTGTGCATATATGTGTGTGTACTGTGTCATTTTGTGTGGATTAGTGTCTTTATATCTCTCTATGTGTGTATATAATCCATTATTAGACACTTGAAGAACTAGAAAGTCTAGTGCCTGAGTAGTCACTATTGCCAATCTCAAATCTATAAGAAGGGGAGCTTATAGCTGGGAGTGCCAGAGGCATGCAGGTACTTAAAATCATTATTTACAAGCACCTTGCAAACTTAGTACAAGCCCATACTTCAAACATGGTCCCAGAATCTGTGTAATAGTCATCACTAAAAATAAACAATGACTAGGTTTGGTGACACAGGCCTTTGATCCCAACATTCAGAGGCAAAGGTAAATGGATCTTTCTGAGTTCAAGGGCAGCCATCCATATGTTAGCCTAGATATAATTAATATCATTTGAAATAGAAATTCTTACTTTTCTGAGTATTTTTAAATTTTTCTGCTAAATAAATCCATGTATATGACTCAGAATTCTTTAAATTCTCTGGTAATCAATAACAACAAATGCTATTCCTACTTGGATTTCAAACTTTAGAAATTTAACCTTATATTCTAGTATCATGACTTAAAACATATTCCTAAAAGACTCTAGAAACTTTCTTGGACATCTTTCTTGATTTGCCTGAATTCTGCAGAAATTGTCCTCTCAGAAGCCCAGTGTCTGCAGGGCTGAGGATGACGAGTGTCCACACATGGGGTCTTGCTCAGTTCTAGCACCCATGCGCATGCACAAACGCCAACATCCCTTTTGAAGAAAAGCATTTTTAAGTGTAGCATTCACAAATCTCTACATAGTACAATTGAGAGCAACAATTTTAAACTTCTCATTTTCCAAACCATCCCCAACTCTCCAACCCTTGGGTATGAAATCAAGTTTGTACCATCTCTTAAAACAGCGACTGCTGACCACGAAAACAAAACCATTCTGACCCTAGGTGGCAGTTTTATGAAGGGGCTGGGGTGGGAGAATCATGATCAAAAATCAATCAAGTGTGAGCTCTTGTATTCTCTCTCTCCCCCTCCTCCTCCGCACTAGTGTAAGGAGGGTTGACATTCCTTGTTTAAGTAACTAGTTGGTCTACATTGAAACTGGAGGGTGGGAAGAGTAAAATGCACCCTTGTTCATCTTGAGCTGCACAGAGAGCAGGTATCTTATGCTGCCACCATTCCTGGCTCTTTGCCTTGTGAGCTCCAAAGTCCCAGTGCTGGCCACTAAAGAGCATCTCCTTTAAACCACCACTACATCAGTTCTGGGAACTATCTGACCAATGCACCAGCCATTCGTCACCTTGTCTTTTCAAAAGCTGGATCACGTGTTGCTCAGAAAACGCCACCAGGCTTTTTGAACATTAGATTCTTTGTTGAACTACCCTTTGAAGTAACATGCTTGTAGGCAGGAAAGTATAAAAGGAAATTTTGTATTTCCTGCAGAGAGGGAACAGTGCAATTATCTCGGCAGGAATCCTTCTCCCTTTCTTCTGTCATCCAACATGAATAACAATAAAGAGAATCGATTTACAAAATGAAGCTAATGATAGAGTTGACAGTGTGTTTTCAGTAAAACGCTGACAGAGAAAGCGCTGTTGGTGAGATTCACAATGAATGCCAGCTAGATTATAAAAAACATAAGCATCATCATACATACAAGTATGAGGGACTTTACGACAAGAGGAAAAACATTACTGGAAGGGGGAAATAATGGGCTGCATCATATATCCACTACACAGTGTCCGAGAGTGGTTAAGATCCCTTGAATAAGAAAGGCTCTGTTGCTATGGCAATTTTTGACATTTTCTTATACAACAAAGGTGAGGGAAAGGTGAAGGTGACACCATGTTGATTCACCAGACTTTACTCTTCTGTAAAATGGAGTGCTTTAGAGAGAAGGAAAGCAGCAGGAAAAACCCTCGAAGCCGATATCCTGACTGGGTAGGAAAGAAGAGTGGTACCCTGGTCTCCTGGGTGATGCCTGCCAAAGTCAGCATAGGGGCCACCACCAATCCTACAAAGATGGGAGCACCAAGTGATCATCCAGAGGTAAATTATGTTTCACCAAGACATGAGGTCCCTTCAGAGCCAATGGAAAGGGAATTCTTGTCTATAAAAACAGAAGCAAAAACGAATTTCAACTCTAAAATATTGGCTGGTAGAGTTTGAAGTCCCCAAACCAGACATTCCTATTCAAATTCATTTTTGGATTGAATGATTCTGACCTGATTAGGAACTTAGCATAATTTTCTTTCTTAGACTTTCCAAGAGAGAGGGTTGTTATTATACATATATGCATATATACTTTTATTTCCATTTGCTTCATATGGCATGAAAAATTTTTCAGATTGAACATGACAACATTACTTTTGCTTTTGGGGACATTCCAGACCCAACTACTGTAAATAATAGTTTAAAAAACTCCCCAGCTCTATTTCCATCCCCATGGCCAGACTCTGTGGGGTCTTCAGCACATCCGCCCAGCAGCTCCTGGGGATAGCAGCAAGGGTTCGTTTGCTTTTGTGATTCTAGCACCAGCTGCTTTGTTTTCATTATTTCATTTCTTAGATACAATTTACACGCACATTTTTCTAAATTATGAGCAGTTAAAAATACATCATTACCACAGCTAGAAATTATGTGAACCAAAGTCACCCTCTACTCCCACCATATAAGGCAAAAATGATGAAATATGGCCTGGGACTACTGACAGGGATCCAGAAATTAAACAAGCAGGAGTTTAATGTGAGCTGGAATAAACAGAATATTAAATCAGCCATAATAGCATGTATTACACAGTTATAAATATATACACAGTAACTTCTACACAACTATCATAATTTAAATTTTATTATACAAGTACTTATTTCAAAACTCGCTGGGCTGAAACTAAATCAGCTTTTCAGTATGGTTAAGTGGTTGTTCTTAGCTTGGGTGAAATTTTGCTGCAAGAATAAGTATCAAATCTGCGTCAATAAATTTGTTCTAATTGCCTAAGTCTCCTAACCAAAAAGGAGCTTGAAGATGGGGTGCTATAATCTACCACCCTGAAAACTTTGAGAAAATATTGTTAAATGCTGAGTTTGACAAAGGAATTTCAAGTGTTAAAGATTTGGAATGTTCTCTGAAGACCCAATTCCTTCCTTCCATGGGTTAAAGTGAATTAGTATCCACAGAGAAACGGTTACACTGGGGCTGGGGAGTTGAATGCTGAAAGCAAATGTGTGCTATCAACAAGCATGAGGTCTAAAACCCCAGACCCCATGCAGATGTATTATAGGCAACTCGCCTATAATAACAGTGCTTAGAAGACAAAGATGGGGGTCCCAGCTGCAAGCTCGAAAACTACACTAGCCTTTTGGTGAGCTCTGGGCTCGCCTGAGAGGGCCTGCCTCAACATACCAAGAAGAGTTTGATTAAGAAAGTGTGAGATATGAGCACCGGGCCTACATGCACACATGCCCATACATGCTCACACGTGAAAATACGCATGCACCTGTCATAAGCCCACAGTACTATCCAGTGAATGCACAGCTGACAGACCAATAGACAGATCCACGGGAAGTGTATGTGCACTCCATATGGAGAACCCAATTGCAGAGTTTTGGAAACACTTTTTTGAATAGTCACTGTCTTTTCTATAGAAATCTTGTGAAACCATGACTCTTCTCCCCTTCAAAATGGGACGCATTCCCAAAATGCCTCTGCAGTGTAAAACTTCCTCTTGTACAGGCAACAGAATGCCCTTCCATGGGGCCTTAGAGAGATAACATTCACTCTTTGTTCTAATAGTCAAATCTACATAAAGTTAATCTCTCACAATTACCTTTGCTATAGACAATGTAGGAGTTTCTAAAAGTTAGGAAGACAACACGCCCACCCTTACCAACAAACAGGTCTGGGCACAGGTGAGTCCAGCATTCAAGTGTGTTTAGTACCTTATCTAATGGTTTAGAATGTCAGGTACTTCCTGGGTGGTGTCACCTTCTTTATCAGGTTCTATAACCTTTTTTTGTGATTCTGAAATACCTGTGGATATGGTTGGTTTTGCCTATGGAATTTTTTTAAACTATGTCTGTAAAAACTAAAATCCTGGTGGAGCTATCCCTCTGCTTCTTCTCCCAAAGAATAAAGAACACACAGAGGTAATGTGCTTGAGTTAATTTATTTCATTTTTACTCCCAGACCCTATTAGTCAGATGTTTGCCTGCCATAGAGAATCTTTCTGAACCCTGAGAGGTTTAATGGACTTAACTCCCAAAATATACCTTTTTTACACACACACACACACACACACACACACACAACACATAGACACCACATGCACACACATGAAAAAAAAAGACCACTTTAAGTCATGACCAAGGCAGTAAGGACCTCCCAGTGCACATCTCAGAGGGAGAAGAAGCACACACAGAGATTGCGTGGAGAGCGATTTAAGACGGTTAAACTGAGAAAGCAGTTTGATGAGGACTAGTAAAATATTCCTTTAGCCTCAATTTATTTGTCTTTTGAAGGGACCCACCAATACAATCCCTTCTTAAGGTTTCCAGAAAGGTCACATTACCAACCTGTAAAGCAGGAGCTAGTACTTACATTTAACACAAGAAAGACAGGTGCAGGAATCTTAATAGCATGCCCAATAGTATGTTAGCTAGCCAGTAGCACTGTTGGGTCTTGAACCCAGTCATTAAATTCCAGAGTCTATAAACTGGACCAGAGAGCTAATCTGCCCCTTAGAGGCAATATCTCCTCCACCGACATGCATAGCACTCTTTCCTTTTCTTCATGACATTCATTATAACTCACATTACATGCACACATGAATAACATGGACGTAACACACATAAGCATCAGCTGGGTTTCTCACTCTCTTCCAACGCTATCCTATTGAATGCCAAGAGGACAAGGATGCTATCTACATTGTTCACCTATATACCCAGTTCAAAATGGCAAATAATAGAACTCAATAAATATTTATGGCCAAATGTCCTCATTCCTTTCTTCCCCTGGCTCCTCGTTAACAGGCTATAAATCTATAAACTTCAACTTCACTGCCTTGTAAAAATAAAAGTATTTGAGATTTCATGAGTGTCGCTTCTCTGCCATATACAGACAACATGAGCTCATAACACGTCTTGGTCCAAGGTTCCTGACCCCTCTTCCACAATTTTTCCCACGGTTTAGATGTAGGGGAGCTGTTCTGTGGATGTATCAGTTGTGTCTGGGCACCCCACAGTAAGTGGTCCTCTGCATTTCGACAAGTCGTGCTTTTCTGTGATGGCATCTGTCAGAGAAGCTTTTTGATGAGGGGTGAGAGTTACTCCTCCCTAGGGTGTATTAAGTGCTTAGAATGCAGTTAGAGAAGATACTGGTTTAGGAAAGTGATAGGAGTAGATTCTCCTCCAGGGTTCATGACTCTACCACTCATGGGTAATTGGATAAGTTTGCAGCACCAGCCGTGAATTCTCTCCCATGGAGTGGGCCTTAAGTCCAATTATATGGCTGTTGGTTACCCAACATCATACTGAGTGAGGTAATCCAGACCCAGAAAGACAAATATCATATGTACTCACTCATACGTGACTTTTAGACATAAAGCAAAGAAAAATTAGTCATAATTCATACAATTCATAATTCCAGAGAACCTAGAGACATACATGAATCTACTCTACATGGGAAGTAGAAAAAGACAAGATCTCCTAAGTAAATTGGGAGCATGGAGATCATGGAAGAGGGTAGAAGGGAAGGGGAGAGGAAGGGAAAAAAGCAGAGAAAAATAGATAGCTCAATAAAAACAACTTTAAAAAGATATAAATGCCACTCTTGCACCCTTCAGGATATCTTGCTGTGCTGGTCATTGATGTGGGTCACACGTTTTTCACCCTAGTCAGTTGCCTAGACAACACCAACACACTAACAACAACAAATAACATGGCATCATGGATGGTGGAAATCTCACAGGATTCCACTCCTAGATAGAGCCATGGGATGCTTAGGGAGGGAAATTCAGTCTTTTCTAGAGATGAGCCCCTGAGAGGTTATCTAATACCAAATGATCAGTCTTAAACATTATATATATATATATATATATATATATATATATATACACACACACACACACACACACACACACACACAATGCTAAATGGAATCAGCAGACTAAGTTTATAAATACATACACACACACAGACACACATACACACACACACACACACACCAATATTTAAATAAAAAGAGGTAGTGAATTTGAGAAGGAGTTTAAGGGATACAAAAGGAGTTGGAGGAGGAACAGATGAAAATGATATAAGTATAATGCTCATGTATCAAATTCTAAAACAAAAAGGAAAAGAAAAAAGAATATAAATAGTAGTTTGAATAAAGACTTGATGAAGATCCCCAATGCCAGATCTTGAAATGTTGACGCCTTTACCCGAACCATCCTCCATAACAGTCCAGGCAAACTGCATCTATTTGCAGGATGAAATTTGTGAATTCTTCAACCCTCAGTATTTTCCCACCATCTATCTGAAACATAGTCATCAGAGTGGCTCTTCCTCCCACTCTGTCATGAAAACTTAATACCCGATAGACGTCTTCGTGATGGGTTCAGCATCCCTAATACAAAAGGCTCATGATGGACCTTGTTTAAAATTTTGGGGGTCAGATTTAGAATATTTGTATATACACAATGTTCTGTCTAGTGGATGAGGCCTAAATTGAAACCAGAAATGCATCTGGTTTTTATGCCTCTTGCTTTTTTCGTGATAAGAATAATTTAATCAAGACTTTTAGTTTCCTGACCCCCATGCTTGACATGTAACCTGTCACACAAGGTCAGACGCAGAATTTTCAACGTGTGACATCATGGCCACATTAAAAAGGTTTTGGATCTTGGAGCATTTTATATTTTAGACTTTTGAGGTTGGCATGCTCTGCCTGCAGTTGATTAGCTAAGAGTGCAGGACAAGTAGCCGCACCCTGGAAACGCAGCACTCGATACCTGGAGCTGTCACTAGCAGAATGGGAGGGACCTTGAAGGAGAGTCCAGAAAATCCCAAGTTAACTTTGCTCTGTGGCAGTGTTCAGACACTCCCAGCTCGGCTCTGCAGAGCTGTTCTGACAGACGTCATAGATGCCTCCTGCTGTGTGAGTTTTCCTGGGGAGACACGAACAAATGTCGACTCACCCTGTAGAGGCCATCAACAGCAGACTAAAGAAATGGTTCCTCAACATCTGGGTTGGCAAACCAACCGAATTGGGGTCACCTGCAGGAGCAATTAGGGTTACCTGCAGGAGCATGCGTGATTTGGAGGCAGCTGCATCATCAAAGCCCATAAACAGAATGACGGCTGTGTCACTGGAGTCCCTGCTCAACTTGCTGGCTCCATCAGAAAACTATCTCATTAGCAATTGTTCACTGCCTACCCGACCCTCGGGAGTCTTCCAAGTTTCCTGACCTCTCAGGTTTCCACAGCCTCCTTTTTACTCCAAGAAGGAATGTTTCCGCTCAGAGGAAACAGGGGTACACTCCCCATGTATGCAGGAAAAATCTAGTTGGTTGTTTTGCTTTTCATTCTTTTGAAGGTTTTTTTTTGGGGGGGGAGGGGGTGTTGCTACTATTTATTATGAAGTTAACGCTGTGTTCCTGCAACAAAGAGCACCAATTTGCATAGCGAGAGGTTTATAGTTATTCAAGGAGTTCCTTTGCCTTCAAGATGTCAAGCTACTCTTGTTGATTCTTCACTAATTTAATGAAGAGTGCAAGAGCCTTGTGGCTACAATCTAATTAAGCATCGTTTCCCTCCACCTCAGCCCTGCTGACAGCTTGGGAAGACAGCTCAATACGCAATTTAAGTTGGCAAGATGTTGACAATCATTGTCAAAAAGATTTCAAAAGAACTCAGGTATGTTCTTTCAACTTCCTAAGCTCGGAGCATTCGCTTTAGTGGTGGTAGGCCGACATTTCGGGATGCTTGTGAACTAACTTACATTCAGGCTATTACAGGAAGGAATTAACCTTGTACTGAATCGGTCAACTTTCAGAGAAAGAAAAATGTTTTCAGAAGGGTGCTATCCATTCCTGAATTCAATTCACTAATTTGGAATACACAACTAAGTCCATTTCTTTGGAATTTTATTTAGGTGAAAAGTTACACATACTTAGATTGCACTTACCCATGGGTAAGACAGAACATATTGCTAGTTCCAGAAATACAGACATGTCTAGGAGAGAAATCAGTATGATTGCATTTTTCTACATTTATTCTTGGAGAATTACATAAACACACATATTGTATTTTGATCATATCCACCCCACACTCCTTCCTAGGACCCCGCCATTGCAGCGGGGGCTCCCTACTTCATGTCTGTTTTTCATAAGTTAATGATTCCAGTCAGCACTGCCTGTGTGTGCATAGGTGCTGAGCCATCCACGGAAGCAGGGGTAACCTACAAGGGGCCGCTTCCCTGGAGACAACTGACTTCCTTACCCCAGCAGCCTTCCTAGGTAAAGCTTCTCAGCTAAGGGTGAGACCCCATAAGGCCCTCCCCATCCATGCTGGATTATTGACTGGCTTGTTCTGCTGGAGATTCTGTGCAAGCCCCTGCTGCTGTTGTGAAATAATTCGTACAACAGCCCTATTAAGTAGAAGACTTAATAGTTTCCCAGCAGTCCTTCCGGAGCCCAGGCTCCTACAATATTCCACCCCCTTTTCCATCATCGGCAGTCACCTTTTATATACATGGACAATCTTTTTTTTTTAAATAGCCCTCTGCCCAGCTTTTAGTAACATAACATCATAGGTTAGTTTTAAAAAAAAAACAAAACAAAACAAAAACAAAAAAGTCAGACCTAGTTATTTTTATCATTGGTTTGGTTTTTCCTGAGTCATTGTGAAACAGCCACTGCGTCTTTCTGGAGCTCAAAGAACGATGTATTAGAAGTACAAGTTGGTGGATAAGCACAGCTGTGCCCTTATCCATACGTCAGGGCAAATGGAGGGCTCCTGGTTCAACTTCTACGAGCAAATTCTCTATCTCAAAACGCAAAATATTGAGATTACACCAGCAAAGGAATTCTGAGAGACTATTCCAGAAGAATTCCAAACATGCTGAATTTGAGATTCCTTCTGACCATATCCTCCTCCGATTGACCAAATCTGTCCTTCTGAAGTGGCGCCAGCATTATTGTTGTTCTACATGCTATTGGTGTCTTCAATTTCTATCTTGGGATGTGGGTGAGTTGAGACAGACTCTCACTCTAGGTAGCCCCAGCTACCCTGGTACTCACTATTATGGTCTTAACCAGTATCAGACAGAACAACCAGATCAGGAACACCAAGGAAGGTAAATGCAAGAGCTTGTGGCTGCGCCTGATCTGCCTGAATTGATAGGTGAAAAATACAGAAGTCGGGGAAGATAACAAAGCCAGTCTCAGCAGGCTCCAGCTGCCTCCCAGAGGAATCACCCTGCCCCTCAGTTCAAAGAAAATATGCATGACACATGCAAGCCTTTCCCCACAGGCTCGTTGATACCAGCAATCCACTGGGCACTTCTAACATGTCTTCACCTATTCCAGGAAGAAAACAACTCCAGAAAGTCTCACAGACAAGGAGCTACAGCCACCTCTTCGCAGCTGGGGTAAGCATTCTCTCCCACTGGCAGTAAAGACTTCAAACAACAAGCTGATCACGTGACCCGAGAACAAACGTTAATATGTAATTTAAGATGTGGCTTAGTTGATGGCTAGCAGAAGGTCAATGACTGACAACCGTTGTCAAAGTGACAGAAAGAATAAACAAGGGTCACATGGATGTCTGGCCACTCCAGTGACTGTGCAAACCATGTGTGATAACTCCCCAGGTAGGCCAGGGGACGTACACAAAGCATGTGAGCCACCCATCCACGCATTTGCTCAGACCATATGTGAACAAAGAATTAACCAAACTCTATAGAGAACTACCTCATTCTTGGTACCATTTCTGCCATCAGTCCTATAAAAAGCTCCTACCTAGGCTTCCCTTATGAACTCCCCAGCCACAGGAGTCTTTACTGTTGCATTAACAAACTTGCTCACTCCTCCTCCATCCTCGTCTTAATTCTTCTTCGTTTATGTCTTCATTTGCACAGGACAGCCAACTTGAGAGTCACTGCCTGGGATGATTTCTGGTCACTGTTGACTCTCTGGCACCACAGTCCCTGAGCCAAGCCCATCTAGGTTGAGACGCCTGTCATTCTCAGAGGGATGCAGCATTATCCAGCCCAGGCTGAGCATAAAGACACAGCAATCAATTTGCACCAAATTCCTGAGTGCATGCATTCCAAGTGTAAGCCGCCTCATCCTCCCCTCTTTAACGCTCAAACATGAAGTTTGTAAGAGCTCTGTGGTACAACGTGAGTTCTTACATGATGATTACTACAGGTACAAGTGATTATGTATGACTTACATAATACATGGTGATTAGATATAATGAACAATACATTGTTTCCTTTAAAAATGCTGAGAACCGATTTTAAGTGTCCTCACCACGAAACAATAACTATAGCAAGTAGTAAAGACCTGGGTTTGGTTTTTCCACTCTATGTCTGCATATAAACATCATGACACACATGGTCAATATATATAATTTCATGTGTGATTTTTTTTCCTGAAGAAAAACAGATGCCCTGGTAATCTTCCGCCTTTTATTCTACACCATCACATCAAAATGATGAAACTTTTATTTAAATGCAGTCTGTATACCTGGCCCAGTGCTAAGAATTTTGTATGTAGTATCCAAAGGGACAGGATAATTTACATGTGATCTAGATCACTGTGATGTGTTGACTATGGACTAATATATTGAGAGTAAAGAATAAAGTGGCAATACTTCATAATCATGTTTGTCCCTTAGCGTTCTTTAAACATAACCTATCAAGCTTTCTACTACTACAGATAGAAATCAAAGACAGCAAACACTGAAATATGTTAATACATTAATTCCAGGATCTATCTGTCGAGGGTGAAAGCCCACGTTTGACTACACCAACACTGATGGAACAGGAATACTGGAAGCTTCTGTGTACCAGACCAGCAGCAACACCTGGGTGGCTGAATGCTCCTTAAATTTCTCATTTCTGGGCTCCAGAAGATTTCCACGAAGTTTTTTCACTCTGGGAAACTTGAAAACTTCACAGCCAAGTTGTATGCCTCTGCTGTCTCCCTGGTTACCCTTTAGCTTGCTCTTCCAAGCCAATGAGCAAATCATTTCACAGTAGCCAACAGCGAGGGTGTACCAGGAGGGGTGTAAAATTAAACAGACCTATCAAGCCTAACGTAAATTCCACACGCTTGATGAAGAATTTACTGCTGATTGGCATTGGGAGCTTTACTCTGCTCCAGGGAGCATTTATAAACTGCACCTGAAATCATTTAGAGGCTCCATTTTCTGAATGGCACCCAAAAGTGTGTCCTGCTGCCCTATCTTCAAATTAAATAAAAGTATTAATTTTATCCTTCCCTTTTGCACAGTCCTTCCCTGTTCTAAATATATCTCTGTTATTCTATAGATTACTTTGAGAGATTTTGGGGAAGGACATATCCCCACACACGAGCACACACACACACACACATGAACAGTGGATGATTCATCCTTAGGGACAGTTCATCCCTAAGCTCAACAGATGAAGATCGCAAATAGTAAGCCCATAACACTGACAAGAGAGTTAATTTCCACCACAGCTCGAATAGACTTCCATCTCACACCTACTGAGCACACAATCTTCTCGGCATACCCTGAAACTTTCTCTAAAATATACCATATCTTAGGTCATAAAGAAATCTAAAAAGTACAAAAGGAATGAAGTAATGGCTTGCAACTATTGTCATGGAATAAAACTAGAAATCAGTAGCAGAAGGAAGCACAGAAATTATGCAAAGATCTGGAGATTAAACAATACACTTTTGAATATCCATTATGTCACTGGAGAAATGGGGAGGGGAGATTAAGAACTGCTAAAAGTCAAATGAAAACGTCTAATTTTTGAGGAGCTCAAGTCTTAACTTAGAGAAGCAGTAAGGCAATAAAAAGCCTTGGGAAAGGATACATAGGAAGGGAAGAAATCAGACTCTCCCCATTTTCAGATGACAGGATTCTATAGTTAAAAGACCCTAACGATGATATGAAAACTCTTAGATCTGATAGATACTTCAGCAAAGTAGCAGGATATAAAATTAACATACAAATATCAACTTTTCTGAATTTGCAAAAAAGAAAAAATCTGGGGAGAGAAATATAATTCACAATAGCTTCAGGAAAAGCCCCAGGTATTTAGAAATAAGCCTAATCAAGGTGATAAAAGACCTCCACAATAATAAAACTTGGAAACTATGAAGAAATGAGAAAGGACCAGGAAGATGGAAAGCTCTCTTATGCTCAGGGGCTGGCAGAATTACCAGCTTTATAACAAAATGATAGATACAGGTTCAATGCAGCCTTCAATGAAATTCCAATATGTTCTTTATATCATTAGGAAAAAAAATCCTAAAGTTCATACAGACACACAAAAGGCTTGAGTAGCCAGGATTCACCAATATTCATTCATATTCAGGATTCATATTGAATAGTCCCTTTATTCTTTCACATGGAACCATTTTGTGTGGCCCATCATAGAAAAAAATCAGAGAATAAAAAATATTGCTAGTTACAAAACCCCATTATCATATAATATTTTAATTAAAACACTTCAAATATTAAATCCATTTCTCTAAATTTCAGAACTGCAGAGTTGGTGCCTTTGGTTTATAAAGTTATCCCTTCATAAAATATAATTGGCAAAACCAAAGTCCTTCTTACCAAACCAATCAATCAAGTCCAATTAGCTTTTTGTCAAAAAAAAGGACCTAATTTTTCAATTCAAATAAAAGTATGAACACCTGTCCCAGCATCTTCTTCTGAATTCTAACACAGACACTGAGCTCTGGAAACAGACTTCTGCACAAAATTGCCAACTGAACAAAACAAGCCTTCACTACTCAACATTCCCAAGCTTAACCCTAGCATTCTAGAAGTTCCCTCTTCCCTCAGACTTGAGCCCGGTCACACCTTCTGCCGGCACTGCTGCCACTAGATCCTAGAGAGAGGACAGTGTGGGGACATTCTCTGTGCTTTCTTCCGCATGCCTCTTCCAAGGACATACTACAGACACACGAAGCGAAAGAGGGCATAAGAGATCGTTTCTGCTAACCTGCTTTACAATATACTTGAGTGCAGTGTCACAATGGAAGCAGAAACACCATTTCCAAAGCCTTATTTATAGCTCCACATGGATCCTTGAAAAGACAGAGAGGCACCAACCCCACAGCAGACAAATAAAAGTTTTGGTTGTGAGCCAAAAACAGATGGCTGAGCCATCTCTCCAGCCCTAAAGTTTCAGAGAGTGAAGACATCATCAATAGCAATGATCTTTACATCTCTGAAAAGTGCACGGTGGGAAGATTTCAGAAAAATCTTCCATGTGAAAACACACCCTTCTCAACAGAAATGTACGGAATAACAGATGGCAAAGTAAAGTTCGGAAAAAGGAACTTACACAACTGCATGCAGGGTAGAAACCTTCCCAGCCAACCACGGCAAATAGAGCTGTGCATTTGGTCAAGCCTGGGAAAACGGATGCTCTTGACAATTTCTGCACCCATGTACTTGTTGTAAAGGTTCTCCGTTTGTTCCTCACTGGTCCCTGGACCCTGATATGAAAACTGCTGGTGTGGGCTGTGAATCAAATGGGTTGATGATACCTCTCTTACAACACTTGAGAAATGAGACATCTTCTATCTGCCTACTGCTGCTAACAGCAGGTCCTAGTCAGTGTGCATCTCATACCTCAGGCTTCCTCTGTCTGAGCACAGGGTCCAGCTCAATTCTGCTTCCTCTTCTCAGAGGCTCACAGGAAGTGGCATGAGACTGACAGCCACTGCAGTCCGCACTGAGGTCCTAGCTCCTCTCTGGAACTCTCGGGACACTGACAGAGCTGGAGGCTTGTGGTTCTTAGGCTGTCCCTTCCTCTGGAAGGCTGCCCAACCACGGCATGTATTTTCCACATTATAGCATGGCTTTTCTTTAAGGGCATCAGAAGGATGGCTTCTATTGTAGCCTTTCCCTCTGCCTGCTTCTAACGGGCTCAATTGAGACCCGCCAAATGAATTACCCCGTCAATTACAGAAAATAATGAAGAGCTTAGTTATCCCTGCAGATTCCTTTCTCTTGTATATAATGTTACATCATCTAGGACGTGGAAGTCCGTTTGCCTCGTTATACTCGTTAGAAATTAGAGGTGATACTCACTGTCATCACAAGGGTAGATGACAAGGGCATAGGTCGTGAGAAGTTTCATTTGGCCTCCCATGGTATTCAAACCAAAATTAACACTGAACTTAGGAATACTTTTTAAAAGCTTATTCTTCAAACTTAGAATATAAAACTTCAAGAACAGCCTCCAGCTCATGTATTACTTAGAGACTGTGAAAAGAATCCTAGGGCCACTATGGTTCACTTGGCATGGAAGACAACCAGGAATCCACATCATAAACCCTCTCTGATGACTGAGATATGTTATTCTCACGTATTGAAAACACCTAACACAGTGCCTCTGGGATCTAAGAACTGCTGGCCATTCCCACAAGGCTTTGCAGTTGGGGCTGGTGAGATGGCTCAGTGGGTGAAGTCACATGTCCCCAACCCTGAAGACCTGAGCTCAGTCACAGCGAAGGAGAGAAATGACTCCTGCGGTGTCCTCTGACCTTTATATGTTTCAGCGGTGTGCACATGTGCACACACACACACACACACACACACACACACACACACACACAAAATAAATGAACAAAATCAAAGAAATTAAAAGAAAAATACTAAAATAGCCAAAACTGAGCTCTGCAGTTTGGGCCATAGACTTCCTGCGAAGGGCTAGTTGCTCAGCTCCTCTGATTATCAAAACTGGATCTCCCAGGCTCCACTTCTCTGCTTAGTGACTGATAAAGTAAGGGGTCTTTACACAGATTCAGGAAATCCTGTTCTGTCTAGAGGCTCCTAAGCCTAAGCCCTCAGCATTCTCTGTGATGTGGACCGAGGTGATAAATCAACAATGGCCCAGAATGGATGGAATCCTGGTTTCTTCTCCCACTGCAGCTCTTGGTTGCTGTTTGCTCTGGGGGAGAAGCGGAAGTTTGGCTAGAGAGGGCATCTGCACATCCCAGCTGCAACTGTTGCAGGTTCATGGAGGCCCTCTAGTCAGAACAGAAGAGACCAAGGAAGCTACAGCAATGAGAGATCCCTGACTCTGACTCTAGGTAAGCTGTGCATAGACAAGCACGACCAACAGTTCAGAGTGCAGCTGGCTGAGAATAGGTAGTCAGACCTCGAGCATCAGAACCCTTCAGAATAATTCTGGAAGAGCTTTGGAGTGCCCAGAGTCACAAAGTACTTCTTCCTGCGTATCCATTCAATCTCCCTCCTTACATTTCACAAATCATATCCTGGACTTCTCTTTCTATAATAACAAATTCCCAAGGAAAAAAAGTCAAGAAGTCATTCATAAGGTTTTTGACAAAATAATAATCAAAATTTTAATCTGCAGGATCAGCTACAGATGTTCAAGGAATAATAGGGGTCATGAAGGTAAGAGAAAAGAAACCCATAGTTATCCTTGATTCATTCAGCTGATAGTACCGAGGGCCACGTGTACCTTCGAGGGTTCTGAACATTGCCACGCCCCTCCACATGTCAACTTCCTCATATCCTTTGTCCTCCTTGGACAATATTGTAAAAGATACACAATATTGCATCTCAGTGTAGGGTCACTTGTGAGCAACAAGAAAAAATGCTTCAACAACCATTCCATAGTCCCTCTTCACCCGAGGGTCCCAAGCCATTATCCCTTGCAATTCTATCCTGCCCTGAGAAAGATTCTCAATGGCTGAGAAAGAGGCACAATCAACAGGATTCTCAAGGAATAGGAAATAATGCATGTGGCAAATCAGCCAATACTTGGGCAACCTCAGCCAGAGGACAATGAAGAAACCAAGGATGCAACTTCATACGAACATTAAGACATGAAGGCACGCCTCTACTTTCCCACATACTAAGCTGGAAGTTCAGCAACTGTGCCAAGCAAACTATGATGTAAAATGTGTCTAGGCTTCTCCCAGTCTCCCAGTATGCATCTGTGTTCCTGCCCTACAACCCCATACCTCCTTACTATCCAAGTCTTCAGACTCCACACATAGAGTGTCCTTGACTTCTCTTTCTATCAGAACGAGTTCCCAAGGAAGACTCGGGAAATCATTTATAACCTACAACAAAAGATTAGTCTTTCAAAAAAACTAATTGTAAGTCGACAAATAAGAGTTGCATATATTTATATGGCATGAAGTGACTTTGTCATTTATGGATACAATATTGAAGGATTAAGTCAAGTTAATTGATCTATCCATCATCTCAGATACTTAATGTTTTCGGTGAAATTTTCTGGAACGAAATCACTTAGCACCTCTGAAATAGAAACTACCTTATTTGTTCATTTTTAAAGCCAGCATACAAAGAAGCAGGCTTCATTATGGCATTTTCTTATGTACTTTGTTCGTCTCCCTCTCCCTTCCCACTCCTCCCTCTCTGCCTCCCTCCCACGGCTCTCCCCTGCTGATCCCTTTCCTCCTACACAGCAGCCCCTTCTGCTTTCCTATCACACTCATTACATTAACCTCTTTTTTCTTTATTCCTCACTGTCCCCTTCCCATTTCATGACCTAAACACAAATGCACATGTATACACATACATGCAAGTTCTGCAGATGAGAGAAGAACATGTGCCGTTTGTCCTAATTGGGATGAATTCCCTTCACATAATGATCTCCAGGTCTGTTCATGCAAATGGCATGATTTCATTTTTCTTTACATCTAAAGTTCTATCTTAGAATCTATCTTAGTGTATCACATTTCCTTTTATTTCTTGATGGACATCTAGGCTGGTTTCATTTCTTAGCTATTTTGAATTGTGCAGCAATAAGTATTACTGTGCAAGAATCTCTGTGCTATGGTAATTTAGAGTCTGCCAAGTATAGATTCAGATTGGTAGAGCTGCATCATATGAGACACATATTTTTAGTTATTTGAGAAGCCCCTGCACTGATTTCCATATTGACTGCACCAATATTCCTCCGAGCCATGAATGAGAGTCCTCTGCCAGGATTTGTTGTCGTTTGTTCTCTTGATGATGGCCATTCAGATGGGGTGAGATGGATAATCTCTCAGAGGCTCTAATTTGCATTTCTCTGACGGCTGAGGATGTTGAAACTCTTTTTCAAGTATTCGTCATTTATATTTCTTTAGAGATCTATCAATTTGGTTCTTTAGCCCATTTATTGATTCAATGACTTGGATTTTGGGTATTTAATTCTTATGGTTCTTTATACGTCGTCAATATTAGTCCCTTGTCTGATGTGTGTGGTTAGCAAAGGTTTTATTCCCCATTCGGTAGACTGTATCTTTACTCTGGCAATTGTTTCTTTTGATGTGTAGAAGCTTTTCAACTTTATATTACCCTGTTTGTCGATTCTAGTATTATTTCCGAGATATATATCCAATGTCCAATGGTTCTTTTCTGAGAACAGTTGCTCCCCTCAGTGAGACTACCCCATGTTCAGCACAACTCTCATGTCCCTCACTGCTCCCAAATCATCACTTGTCCAGAGAGTAACATGGCGGCCTCACTCTGAGGCACCCTTGGAGAATCTCAGCTCCCAGTTCCCATGTTGCCCTTCTGCCCTCATCTTCACACACAGTGCTGCTCCAGCCATTTCTCTATCCATGGTGTATCCAGCCCTGGTTCCATCAGCTTGGTTTCTTTCCAGCCCCTTATTCTTACGGCATCTGTGTCCAGGAGGGGACGGTGCCCTCCTAGAAGCTACTACCTACCTAGCAGGGCATGAACAACAGGGATCAACTGAGCACCAGGCGAAAGTGACACCAGGCTGCTTCCCCACATAAAGGTATAGAGACCTTACCTAAGCTTCTATCTTCATTCTCCAGCTCTTTCTCTCACAGTAACAAACTGTTCTTTTTACCCCGCCTCTTCAATAAACCACATAGACGCAATTTCTAATCTGATACCGCACCTGAAAGTCAATACAAACATTACTGTACCATGTTCATCACACTGAGTGTAGCTCAGAATAACTAGGCCTCAACCCCCCTGTCCACGTGAAGTTTTTCTACCTCCCTACAATTGTCCTTCTCCCCAGCCTCCCACCTCTGCCCTCACCCCGGCACTCTGCTTATTCAAGATGGATTAGTGTAATTCTACACATGAATGAGTGTATATATTTGTCTTCCTGGGTCTGGGCTGTTCTACTCAGTATGATGTCATCCACGTTGTTGCTAAAGACACATTTTTGAAAGCAGAAAGGTCACGGTGAGTACACACCCATATTTCCTTCGGCACCATGGTTCTCCACCTTCCTAGTGCTGTGACCCTTTCTTTTTTTTTTTTTTAATTCTTCTCTCTTATATTAAAACCCGAACAAAGTTTTCCCCTCCCTTCTCTTCCCCCCTCCCTTCCTCACCACCAGATTCACTCCTCCTCCACTTACCTTCAGAAAAGAGCAGGCCTCCCAAGGCTATCAACCCAACATTCCATAACACGTTTATTTTTAGTTCTATGGGGAGCTTCCACACTGCCTTCCATAAGTGAACGCACATATTCACCAGCAGTGTCTAGGGATTTTCTTCTCTCTGCATGCTCACAAGGATTTGTCTTTTTGCCTCCAGAGGTTTTGTAACCACTTCCAAGCCCGACATGTGTCAAATCAGAGTCTGACTTGAATTCCTTCTGCTCCACCGAGGAGTGGTTTAGCAGCATTGCGTGGGAGTTCTCTCTCTGGATTGCCCCATGACGATTTTCATGGCATCTGTGTAGCCTGCACTGACAGCCGTGTTCCGAGTGTTCCTCTCTTCCCTCCTCTTCACCACGATTTGCTGTAACCTGTCTCCTTGACAATAACCACTCTTGCTGAGGTCTGATGGAATCTCAACTTAGCTTTGGTTTGCATTTCATTCATGATTGAGGATCTCAAACATTTTTTTCACGCATTTATTGATCTTTGGTCGTTATGATAATGATGAATGGAAATGGTATTTCATCGTGGCCTTAATCTGCATCTCCCTTCGGAATAGTGATGAACATTTTTGTATTAACCCTCATCTTTTAAGAAGTGTCTGGTTGGGTCCTTTGGTCATTCTGAAACTGGGTTAATCTCTTTTTACATCTTTGGGGCACCAACTCCATATCAGATGCACAGTTTGCTGACACCCCATTCTGTCTTCACTTTGCCAGCCTAGTCTTAAGTTCTCATTTTTATCTGTGTTTGCTTTTACTGCCTGTGTCCTTGGGGTTATGCCCCTAAATGCACTGCCCACGGTGGAGATCTTCCCCATTATATTCTCTTATAGAAGTATTACAGTTTCATATCACAAGCATTTAATTCATTTTGAGTTGACTGTTTTCAATGTGGCACACAGTAAGGGCCCAGTGACATTCTTCTGCATGTCTATATTATTTTATCACCATTTAGTGAACAGATTGCTACTTCCTTGATGTTTTCATCTGGCATCTTTGTCCACACTCAATTATCACATATGCATGGGTTCATTTCTGGGCTCTTTTTTCTTCTTTTTTCTCTTGTTGAAAATAACCCATATAACATACTCATACAATAATTCATACAACATAGTCTTATGGTTGATGCTTCCACAGCTCCTTCGAGATTTTCCCTCACCTTCCCTTCTGTCAGAGTCCACACCCTTTCCGTCTCTTGTCAGAAAACAAATAAATACATAAAGAATAATAATAAAATAAGATAAAACCAAACAAGTCAAAATAGGACAAAACTAACAGAAGAAAAGGAGCCAAAGAAAAAGCATAAGATACACAGGTAGACACCCAGAAACACAAGTTTGTACACAAGGAATGCCCTAAAAACACAAAACCAGAAGCCATATATAATGGATAAACAAAAGAACTGCAAAGTAAATAATAATGATGATGATGATGTCTGTTCCCTTTTCTTTCTTTGCCATTGGTTGATGAGCCGATTCTCATGCCAGAATCATCCTGTGTGGTTACTCTTGCTCTGTGATTTTATCGGAAAACTGTGTGAAGAAAAACTCTAGCTTTATTTCTGTTGCTCCTGAGATCATCTTGGATATTACTTGTGATTCTGTATGAATTATAGGACTATTTGTATAAAAAGGGGACTTTGCTTCTTCTCCTCGGGGTTCAGGGAATTCCACAGAAGAGGAGGTGGAAACAGTGCAAGACCCAAAGGGGATGGAGGACACCAAGAAAACAGGGCTCTCTACATCAACATGGATCAAAGTTCATGCGAACTCACAGAGACCAGGGCAGCATGCACGGGGCCTGCACATCAGCACCAGGTCCTCGGGGTGTACATTATGGCTCATAGTTTAGTGTCTTTGTAGGGCTCCTGAGTGTGTGAACGAGTGGGTCTCTGATTCTTGTGCCTTTTCTTGTATTCTTTTCTTTCTGCTTGTTTTGTCCAATTCCAATGTGTTGTTTTTTGTTTTATCTTTACTATATTTTATTTTATGTTATTTTATTATTTTTTAAATGCCTACTATCCTATAATCCAATTAAGAACATAATTGGAGAGATAGCAGAATAAATGTGATATGAAAGAAGAGGAGGGGAATAATGGGGGTTAACAGAGTAAGCAGGGGGTGGGGTGAGGTGGGGTAGAGGAGGCAGAGTGAGGATATTTGTATCAAGCGAGAGTTTTGGCACAAGATGTATAAAGTGAGGACATGACCACTCCAATGTTTGAGGAGAGGGATTTTATTGTGGATATTAGGGACAGGACAGTCAGAGGCATCTGGAAGAGCCTAGAGCAGAGAGAAAAAGTAGTAGACTAAACATGGCTAGCAGACTGATCTGGGCCATGGGGTCAGGGGGGCAAAAGAGAGCAAAAGAAAGGTCGTCAGACACACTGGAGCACTGGACTGAGCTCCCAAGGTCCCAATGAGGAGCAGAAGGAGGGAGAACATGAGCAAAGAAGTCGGGACCACGAGGGGTGCACCCACCCACTGAGACAATGGAGCTGATCTATTGGGAGCTCACCAAGGCCAGCTGGACTGTGACTGAAAAAGCATGGGATAAAACTGGACTCTCTGAGCATGGCGAACAATGAGGGCTGATGAGACACCAAGGACAATGGCATGGGGTTTTGATCCTACTTAATGTGCTGGCTTTGTGGGAGCCTAGCCAGTTTGGATGTTCACCTTCCTAGATATGGACGGAGGGGGGAGGACCTAGGACTTACCACAGGGCAGAAAACCCTGACTGCTCTTTGGACTGGAGAGGGAGAGGGAAAGGAGTGGGGGGGGGGAAGAAGGGTGGGAGGAGGGGGAGAAGGGTGGGAGGAGGGGGAGAAGGGTGGGAGGAGGGGGAGGGAAATGGGAGGCTGGGAGGAGGTGGAAACTTGGTTTTTTTTTTTCTCCTTTTCTCAATAAAAAAAAATAAAAAATAAAAGAAAGGTCGTCAAGAGAAAGGGACCAAGAGAGCACATTGCTGAAATAGAAGGATTATATTGGAATGCAAAGCCCATGAACTAGAGAAGTTCAGGGTAGGTGCAAGGTGAGAAGAGCTAGGAAGCCAGCGTGGATCGTGTAACAGGTATTTGTGAAACTGAGGGAACCTGGAGGCCACCCTACACTCCGGTGTGCTAATAGGAACCACAGTTACCATCTTCCATAATTTCTTTTGAACTTTACAATATTAACCAAAGCAAAGAGTGTATGAAAAATCTTAATGGAATCACACTAGTTAGTAAGCTGATTTCAGATCATATTTGGAGTTTTGTTTGTTTGACCTTTGTTTTGTTTGTTTGTTTTTGAGAGAGAGAGAGAGACAGCATATGAAGTTTGGTGGGTAGTGAGTTAGGGTCTGAAGGAGTTGGGGCTAGGAAAAGAATATGATCAAAATATGCTTTAGGTATAAGCATTTTTAAACAAAGAGTTTGAATAAAAAAATTTAAAAAGAAAGAACTTCGGGATTCTGGTAGAAATCGCATGACTATATAGATCACTGTAGATAATACAGACATTGAAATACATGAATTCTTCTAGTTTGTGAACCCTGAATCATTTCCCAGCAATATATCCAATTCCTTTCATTAATATTTCATAGAAATCTAGTTCATATTTTTCTATCCACATTTAGCTCAAAATATTTTATTTCTGTAGTTGTTGTAAATGAGATGATTCTCAGGATCGTTTTTCATAATGCTCACTGCCAGTGTGTAAATATATACATATATATATACATATATATATATGTATATATATATTCCCTTTTTTCATTTTTCATGGGGCCTGAGTCCTGGGATTCACACATGCTAGGGAAGCCCTGTACTATCGACTCACATCAATAGCCCCAAACTCCTGGCCTTTGTGGGTTACGTATATACTTGGCTGTCCCTATGAATTCTGAGTTGTTTGGTGAAATCTTCAGGGTTTTCCATCTATAGTATATGATGTCAGCAAAAAGCTTTCCTATGTGTGCACCTTCTATTTCTTCTCTTTATTTGCATAGGTCATGCAAAACGTCATCATAAAAAAAAAACTGTCAGAAACTCATCTTGATAACACATGAATGCAGCCCCAAAATGGAACATCAGACTTTTAGGAAGGTATTGTGGTCATTGGAAGACATCAGAAGAGTCAGCATTAGATGTGAGGCATGGGACGACACAATCTCTAGGAAGGCGATGCATCGTGGTAAAATAATAGGAAAATAGAAAGCTTCCCAACCTCTAGTCAGAGGAACTGGGAGAGAGACATAAGGGTTTGCTTCTCCAGGAGTGAACACATAGTCAGTCCGCCCACTCAGATTGCTCGCGGAGTTTCTGCAGCCTCAGAGGATAGGTTCACATAGGCCACAGGAACTGATTTTCAAGAACTGTGACACTGGCAGTGGGGATACCTCTGCCTACTCATGGCACAGAGACAGTGGAGTACCCTCTACTCTAGCTGCCTTGCTAGAGTCTCAGTGGCTTGCACAGCCCTGAACCAGAAGTGAACTGGCAACATCAGTCTAAATGGTCAGTTGTTCACAGTGACACCATGTGGCGAAAAGAGGTGATGACATTATCAGTGTATCTTGCGTTCCCGTGTCAGGGACTGCCTAAAGGATGCTAAACTTGTTCCCAGAGTAACATCAGAGAGTTTGCTTGCATTATTTTGTTTTGTTTTTTTGCTAAAATGAAAAAGAAACCATAGCGCTACAATTTTCCTCAGAATACCTAAACAATTCAAACTCGAATTGTTCACAGAAAGAGAAGGGCTATGATTTCAGCCTGTTGCCGTTGTTTTATTGCCTGCAATCATTTCTGAGTGGAGGAGAATCTTGGTAAAACCCTGGAACTAAGTAGCCTAGAAACCATCCCAGCTGTTCTGGCTACTGTGAAAGCTGGGACCTGATGCCCTAAGTCAGATTCTGTCTATTCTTACTCTAAATCTCCCCAGCCCGGGAGCTCCTCCATAGAACCCCAGAGCCCTGCACAGTACGGGTTCAAAACTGGTTTTGTGATCACGGAAAGCTGTTGGAGGTTCTACTTCAAGGCGATAGCACCAGATCACAGGCAGAACAGAACTGTCTTTAAGAGTGTGGAGAGGTGACACTTCCAGGCCATCCTACAGGGGCTATACTGCCCAAACCACCTCTCTATTTCTATCCCATTCAGCTTACATCCAGATCCCCACACCCCCGTCTCCCTCCCTCTCTCCCTCCTTTGGGGCATAGCGCCTCCCTGCCCAGCCTGCTAGGACGCTGGGACCGAACCGGGAGGACAAAGGGGTGGCCGGTAGCTCCTTTGTTCCCATAGCCTGCCCACAGCGAGCGGGTGGGCCCTTTGTTCGCGAGCTAACCAGGCAGCGCGGAGTTTCGATCTGGGCACCGAGTGAAACATCATTGTGGAGAAACATCTCTGGGGAGTGACATCACTGGGAAGGTACATCAGTGGGCAAGAAGACCTGATCCTGTAAAAGAAGATCCAAAGGGGAGTATTGGGAGGAAGAGATGGGCAGACGCCAATGCAGGAATTCTCCCAACAATCTGAAAAACAACACGAAACCACCAGAAGCCAGTGACCCCACAACAGGAGGACATGAACACCTTAATCAAGAAGAAGTAGAAAAAACTGACTTCATGAAAGTGATTGACACCCTTAAACAGCATATAAAAAACGCCCTTATGGAAATGGATGAGAAGTATAATAGAAAGTTCGAGGAATTGAGTAAATCAGTGAATGATACCCTAGGAAACCAAGGAAAAACAATCAAGCAGATAAAGGAAACAGTTCATGACTTGAAAACTGAAATGGAGGCAAAGAAGAAAACACAAACAGAGGGCCGGCTGGACATGGAAAATCTAGGTAAACGAATAGAGACTACAGAATCAAGTATAACCAGCAGAATACAAGAGATAGAAGAAAGAATCTCAGATTCTGAGGATAACATAGAGAAAATAAACACTCTGATCAAAGAAAACAGAAAGTCCAACAAACTCTCATCACAAAACATTCAGGAAATATGGGACACAATAAAAAGACCAAACCTAAGAATAATTGGAGTAGAAGAAGGAGAAGAAGTGCAGCTCAACGGTACAGAAAATATTCTTAATAAAATTATAGAAGAAAACTTTCCCAAACTGAAGACAGATGTACCTATGAAGGTTCAAGAAGCATACAGAACACCAAATAGGCTGGATCAAAAGAAAACATCCCCTCGCCATATAATAATCAAAACACAAAATATACAGAATAAAGAAAGAATATTAAGAGCCGCAAAGGAAAAAGGCCAAGTTACTTATAAAGGTAAACCTATCAGACTTACACCTGACTTCTCTATGGGAACCATGAAAGCCAGAAGGTCCTGGATAGATGTTCTCCAAAAACTAAGAGACCATGGATGCAAGCCCAGACTACTATATCCAGCCAAACTTTCATTCACTATAAATGGAGAAAACAAAATTTTCCAGGATAAAAACAAATTTAAACAATACGTAGCCACAAATCCAGCCTCACAGAAAATAATAGAAGGAAAATCACTAACCAAGGAATCCAACAATGACCACAATAACTCAGACATCTAGAGACTCTTCACCAGCGCAAATCAAAGAAGGAAAACACACAAACCCTACTACTAAAAAAGTGACCGGAGTTAACAACCACTGGTCATTAATATCACTTAATATCAATGGGCTCAACTCACCTATAAAAAGGCACAGGCTAAGAGATTGGATAAGAAAACAGGATCCAACATTCTGCTGTCTACAAGAAACACACCTCAACCACAAAGACAGGCACCTACTCAGAGTAAAGGGCTGGGAAAAGGCTTATCAAGCAAATGGACCTAAGAAACAAGCAGGTGTGGCCATACTAATTTCTAACAAAGTTGACTTCAAACTTAAATCAATCAGAAGAGATGGAGAGGGACATTTTATACTCATAACAGGAACAATTCATCAGGAAGAAGTCTCAATCCTGAATATCTATGCCCCTAATATAAAAGCACCCACGTACGTAAAAGAAACATTACTAAAACTCAAGGCAGACATCAAACCGCACACACTAATAGTAGGAGACTTCAACACTCCTCTCTCACCAATGGACAGGTCAATCAGACAGAAACCTAACAGAGAAATTAGAGAATTAATGGAGGTAATGAAGCAAATGGACTTAACAGACATCTATAGATTATTCCACCCAAAGAGGAAAGAATATACCTTCTTCTCTGCAGCTCATGGAACCTTCTCGAAAATTGACCATATACTTGGTAACAAAGCTAACTTACACAGTTACAAAAAAATATTAGTAACCACCTGTGTCTTATCAGATCACCATGGATTAAAGTTAGAATTCAACAACAATGCTACCCCCAGAAAGCCTACAAACTCATGGAAACTGAACAGTCAACTACTGAACCATACCTGGATTAATGAAGAAATAAAGAAAGAAATTAAAGTCTTCCTTGAATTCAATGAAAATAAAGAAACAACATACTCGAACTTATGGGACACTATGAAAGCAGTCCTGAGAGGAAAGTTCATAGCACTAAGTGCCCACCTAAAGAAAACAGAGAAAGCACATACTGGAGACTTAACAGCCCACTTGAAAGCTCTAGAAAAAAAAGAAGCAGACTCACCTAGGAGGAGTAGAAGACTGGAAATAATCAAATTGAGGGCTGAAATCAACAAAATAGAAACACAGAAAACAATCCAAAGAATCAATGAAACAAAAAGCTGGTTCCTGGAGAAAATCAACAAGATTGATAAACCCCTATCCAAACTAATCAAACGACAGAGAGAGAACACGCAAATTAATAAGATCAGAAATGAAAAGGGGGACATAACCACAGACACAGAGGAAATTCAGAGAGTCATTAGATCTTACTACAAAAGCCTGTATGCCACAAAACTGGAAAATGTAAAAGAAATGGACGCTTTTTTAGATAAATACCATTTACCAAAACTAAACCAGGACCAGGTGAACAATCTAAACAGACCTGTAAGTCGCGAAGAATTAGAAGCTGTTATCAAAAACCTCCCTACCAAAAAAAGCCCAGGACCAGATGGTTTCAATGCAGAATTCTACCAGAACTTCCAAGAAGACCTAATACCTATACTCCTTAATGTATTCCACAATATAGAAACAGAAGGGTCATTACCAAATTCCTTTTATGAAGCCACAATTACTTTGATACCAAAACCACTCAAAGACTCAACCAGGAAAGAGAACTACAGGCCAATCTCACTCATGAATATCAACGCAAAAATCCTCAACAAAATACTGGCAAATCGAATCCAAGAACACATCCGAAAAATTATCCATTATGATCAAGTAGGCTTCATTCCTCAGATGCAGGGCTGGTTCAACATACGAAAATCTATCAATGTAATCCAGCATATAAATAAACTGAAAGAAAAAAACCATATGATCATTTCATTAGATGCTGAAAAAGCATTTGACAAAATTCAACATCCATTTATGTTAAAAGTCTTGGAGAGATTAGGGATACAAGGGTCATACCGAAATATAATAAAAGCTATATACAGCAAGGAGACAGCTAACATCAAATTAAACGGAGAGAAACTCGAAGCCATCCCACTTAACTCAGGAACACGGCAAGGCTGTCCACTCTCGCCATACTCTTCAATATAGTGCTTGAAGTTCTAGCAATAGCAATAAGACAACATAATGGGATCAAGGGGATTCAAATTGGAAAGGAAGAAGTTAAACTTTCGTTATTTGCAGATGATATGATAGTGTACATAAGCGACCCCCAAAACTCCACCAAAGAACTTATACAGCTGATAAACAGCTTTAGTAATGTGGCAGGATACAAGATCAACTCCAAAATATCAGTCGCCCTCTTATACACAAAGGATATGGAAGCAGAGAGGGAAATCAGAGAAGCTTCACCATTCATGATAGCCACAAACAGCATAAAATATCTTGGGGTAAATCTAACCAAGGAAGTGAAAGATCTATTTGACAAGAACTTTAAGGCATTGAAGAAAGAAATTGAAGAGGACACCAAAAAATGGATGGACCTCCCTTGCTCTTGGATTGGGAGGATCAACATAGTAAAAATGACAATTCTACCTAAGGCAATTTATAGATTCAATGCAATCCCCATCAAGATTCCATCAAAATTCTTCACAGATCTGGAGAAGACAATAATCAACTTTATATGGAAAAACAAAAAACCCAGGATAGCCAAAACCTATACAATAAAGGATCTTCTGGAGGCATTACCATCCCTGACTTCAAACTCTATTACAGAGCTACAGTAATGAAAACAGTGTGGTACTGGCATAAAAACAGAGAAGTCGACCAATGGAATCGTATAGAAGACCCGGATTTTATCCCACAAACCTATGAACACCTCATTTTCGATAAAGGAGCTAAAAGTATACAATGGAAGAAAGAAAGCATCTTCAACAAATGGTGCTGGCACAACTGGATGTCAACATGTAGAAGAATGAAAATAGACCCATATCTCTCACCGTGCACAAAACTCAAGTCCAAATGGATTAAAGACCTCAATATCAGCCCGAACACACTGAACCTGATAGAAGAGAAAGTGGGAAATACCCTACAACAGATGGGCACAGGAGATCGCTTCCTATGTATAACCCCAGAAGCACAGACATTAAGGGCAACATTGAATAAATGGGACCTACTTAAACTGAGAAGCTTCTGTAAAGCAAAGGACATGGTCACTAAGACACAAAGGCAACCTACTGACTGGGAGAAGATTTTCACCAACCCCACAACAGACAAAGGTCTGATCTCCAAAATATATAGAGAACTCAAGAAACTAGACTTTAAAATGCTAATTAACCCAATTAAAAAATGGGGCACTGAACTGAACAGAGAATTCTCAACAGAAGAAGTTCAAATGGCCAAAAGACACTTAAGGTCGTGCTCAACTTCCTTAGCAATCAGGGAAATGCAAATCAAAACAACTTTGAGATATCATCTTACACCTGTCAGAATGGCTAAAGTCAAAAACACCAAGGATAACCTTTGCTGGAGAGGCTGTGGAGGAATGGGTACCCTCATCCATTGCTGGTGGGAATGCAATCTTGTGCAACCACTGTGGAAGTCAGTGTTTCGGTTTCTCAGGAAATTCGGGATCAACTTACCCCTGGACCCAGCAATACCACTCTTGGGAATATACCCAAGAGATGCTTTATCAAATGACAAAAGCATTTGTTCAACTATGTTCATAGCAGTATTATTTGTAATAGCCAGAACCTGGAAACAACCTAGATGCCCTTCAATGGAAGAATGGATGAAGAAAGTATGGAATATATACACGCTAGAGTACTACGCTGCGGTAAAAAACAATGACTTCTCGAATTTTGCATGCAAATGGATGGAAATAGAAAACACTATCCTGAGTGAGGTGTCCCAGACCCAAAAAGATGAATATGGGATGTAGTCATTCATAATTGGTTTCTAGCCATAAATAAGGACCACGGAGTCTACAAGAGGTGAACCTAAAGAAGCTAAGTAAGAAGGTGAACCCAAGGAAAAACATATAGTTGTCCTCTTGGCTAAGGGTAGTAGACCAAATTTCCGGGGAGAAAATGGGATCTTGGGGATGGGGTGGGATGGGGGTAAAGGGAGATGGGGAGAGAAAAGGTAGAAGGGAAGGAGGGGGGACCTGGGAAACAGGAGAATTGGGATAAAGGAAAGGTGGATAGGGGAGCACGGAACCACAATTCTTAGTTAAGGGAGCCAGTTTAGGGTGGGCAAGAGACTTGACCCTAGAGGGGCTCCCTAGTGCCCAAGATGAGGTTCCCAGTTAGTTCCTTGGGCAGCTGAGGATTAGGAACCTGAAATGACCCTATCCTAGAGCAATACTGACGAATATCTTGCATATCATCATAGAATCTTCATCTGGTGGTGGATAGAGATAGAGACAGAGACCCACACAGGAGCACTGGACTGAGCTCCCAAGGTCCCAAGGAGGAACAGAAGGAGGGAGAACATGAGCAAAGAATTCGGGACCACGAGGCGTGCATCCACCCACTGAGACAGTGGAGCTGATCTACTGGGAGCTCACCAAGGCCAGCTGGACTGTGACCGAAAAAGCATGGGATAAAACCGGACTCTCTGAACATGGCGAACAATGAGGGCTGATGAGACACCAAGGACAATGGCAGGGGGTTTTGATCCTGCTTAATGTGCTGGCTTTGTGGGAGCCTAGCCAGTTTGGATGTTCACCTTCCTAGATATGGACTGAGGGGGGAGGACCTAGGACTTACCACAGGGCAGGGAACCCGGACTGCTCTGTGGACTGGAGAGGGAGGGGGGAGAGGAGAGGGGGGAGGGGGAGAAGGGTGGGAGGAGGGGGAGAAGGGTGGGAGGAGGGGGAGAAGGGTGGGAGGAGGGGGAGAAGGGTGGGAGGAGGGGAAGGGAAATGGGAGGCTGGGAGGAGGTGGAAACTTGTTTTTTGTTTATGTTTTTTTTCTTCTTTTCGCAATAAAAAAAAAAAAAAGAGTGTGGAGAGGAAGTGCCAAGGCTGGGGACAGAACAGAGGGCCTGAGAGAACTTCATGAAGGCATCGTGCAACCTTGTGATCCGGGTGCTATCGGGGCTGATGCCAGTCAGAAAGCGCACAAAACCATCAGGTCTGAATTTAGTTTTAAATACATCTGCTTGTGAATCCGTATTAAAAAATTACACGCATTACAGGGGAAATTCAGTTTTAAACCCTTGTAAGCGTGTGGATCATTACAACATTCTAAGTGCTTTTCTCTTAAAGAAGTTCCTTTATACTCAGTTTTTATACCTCTTAAGCCTAGTTTCTAGAGCTTATTTTAATTGAAGTTCTACCAAAAAAAGGGGGGGATTTAAACTTAAATTTGATATGGTTAAAATAAATTGTGTTTCCAAGCTAATATTTAGGGAACCTCTAGTAAAAGAAATTTTTTAAAAGAAAAGTGTCCAGCATCTCTGCTGGGTTTCATGCAAAACAGCTTCTCTAAGCACCCTCCAAGTTCTCCAAGTAAAAGCCTGACGGAATGCACTATTTTTAATGTAGAAGTGGAATTTAAACATATGTAATTAGCTTTGCACCTTCAAGGTACTTTTGAAAGAAAATCTGAAGGAAAATGAAATGGAAGCATTGGCAATTTAACCTATGTCTTTTTCAAACTATTCTAGAGAGAAATTTTTTGTATAAAACAAAACTTTTTAAGCAAAGAGAAGGGGCATTGTATTTAGGTAGGGTGTCTGCTACAGTGGGAACGGGTGGATCTGAAGAGGGGGAAGCTCTGAGGCTACGATTTCCAATAATATGCTGGAAAAGCACTCTTTATGCCAGCATGCCTGGTAACCAGGCAGAGGATGCAGGCTGACTCCCATTGTGGGGCATCCGTTTGGGTGACCAAGCTCCTTCGACTTTCTCAGAATGAGATCCACATCAAGGACTAAGCTATGAGGACCAATAACTGGTGAGGGAAAGCTAGGGTCCTACTGGAAGTGATGTTTAGCAATATTGTCAGCAAAGAGCATCTGCAATACATGTAGGAGACTTAGGAAGAGATGTGAGACCATACAGTGGAGACTTGCAGGTCCAGCTGATCCTGACTGTGTCTCACCAACTCAAATCAGATATCTGAGGAAGACCCTCATTCTTTGAAAGGCGGAAAATATAGTATTATTAAATATTTGAACGAGAAAAGGGGATGGGAGCTGAATAAGGTAACTTGTCATTGTCACCGTGGAGAAACTCCAACGATGGTCAAGCTCATGTTCTGCTGAACACAATGATGTCTTGAGTTAATATTGTAAGCAAATTCCATCATGGCTTTACAAGAAAAGGACAGGGACTTCCTTACTGCACCTGTGGGGCAAGACAGAATTTTCCACATTTCCCTATTTTGAGAGCTTACCACCCCAAGTAGAGTCTAAGAAAGCATTATATAATACAGAGCAGTGGCAGGTCATTTACAAGAAACAACTTTCGTATTTCTTGCCCATCCCTCTCTGCCCCTAAATGCAAACCTGAGAACCAAATGAACCAATGTGGAGAGCGGCCAGTAGGACCCAACTATTCAAAACGAGTTTTTCCTCCCTTTCTTCAGTTCAAATTTAGCAAGGAGTCAGCCAAGAGACGCACTCTGTTTGCCCAACTGCAAAGCTCTCTAGGCTTTTCTTGCCTCACTAGGCAGGGGACCAGTTAGTCCTCCATATGCTAACTGAGGGAAACACGAGAATATAGACAAGGGGTTGCCAGGCAAAGAATACAATGGATGAGACTTCATCACTCTAAAAAACCACTCACTGTGTCTCTACACTTCATACTTAACTGTGTGTCCTGTGTTTTGTTTGCTGAAGCAGCATCCTCAAGAGACCAGAAGGACAGAGTGTTGGTGAAGAGGAACAGTGAAAACAGGCACAACTGCTGAGCTTGACCCCTCACGTAGCGCTAGTCAAGACCTTCCTGTCACTGAAGAGGGTCCAACAGTAAGAGTCTGTGGAGTGGACTCTCGGGGGAGTACACTGTGAAGGATATTGAGGAAATGAGAAACTCCAAAGGGCTCCACAAAGATTGGCCAACACACAGTTCTCTCCCAAGGGCTATTATTTAATCATCGTTGCCTGATAGAAAGACACCGGAGCAAGAAATAGATCCAAGAGGCTTTCCCTGGAGCAAAACCAAGAAAGGGAAAGAGTGATGGGGCAAAATACATAAGTGACAATTCACTTCTAGAATGGCTTCTGCCTAAAGGAAGAGAGGTGGAAGAAGTTTCCAGCGGTGCCTGTCCAAAGGACAGTGTGCTTAGCCTCACGCTGAATTGTCAAAGCTAGAATCAGAGATGAGCGAGAGGGTGTGATGTGGACCATTTCAGTCACCAATCAAGGGCAGGTAAATTAAGACGAAGAGGCAGGAGTTTTAAAAACAAGATTCATTTGCATCAGAGCTAAAGTCATGTCTCTTTTGAATCCCACACAAGCGAGAATTAAGAATTACACAGTCAAGAAGTCTTCCTTCTCATATGGTTCCACTACAGCATTGCCTGCATGTTTACATTAAAACTAAGTGCCAAAACCTAAAAACTACAAAAGAGTAATAGAGAGATATACTTCATCAAGTTAAAATCTTTTATGTTCCCAAAGATATGATCAAGAAACTGGAAATCCATTTCCTGGCATAGAAGAAATATTTAATAATCTTTAATCTCTCAAGGAATTTGAATCTTTACTAAATAAAGAGCTCTCTATTTAGTAAAAAATAAAAAATAGAGCAATAAATAATTTGTCCAGTGAGCCCAAAGTAGATATGAAAATGGCCAGTGTATTTATTAGGAGATGGTTAAGATCTCTAGTGATCAAAAAAATGTGAAATGAAATCATAATAAGATGCCAATGTCATGCCCATTTGGGAGTCTATAATTCGACAACCGGTAGCATGAGCATGTGGAGAAAGGAGCAGTCTGGTGGACTATTGGTGAGGCTGTGAAATAGACCAGTTGCCTTGGAAACCAATACACAGTTGCCGTATGAACCAGCAGTTCTGCCCCTAGGCCTTCACCCAAGAGAAATGACAATGTGCATCATCGCAAAAAGCTGCAATTGAATGCTAACTGTGATGTCTACCTTAAACAAAATTTCTGTTTCTTTATTAGATAGAAAACGCTAACAACATTTATGTTGTAAGTCCTAAAACCCACAAATACAGACGGAAAGAACACAAGCTCCCAGCAGATCTAATAAGTGAATTTAGTGAGGTTTCAGGATCAAAAAAAAAAATCAACATATAAAAATCAGTAGTGTTTCTATGTACTAACTACCAACTGTCACAGAAATAATCTTGTGGTGGCATCAAAAACAGAGGTGAATTTAAACTATGAAGACGAAAGACTTTACACTTAACAATATAAAACATTGCTAAAAGAAATCAATGAAGACACAAATAAATGGTAAGATATCCCATATCAGGATTTACTGTGGCTACTTCTTTACCTGCATGCCACGCGTGTCCTATTTTCCACTTCCTTTTCTTCGTAGCTATTCCTCCCACCCCCTGGCGGTTTCTTTTCTAGTTTCATGACCAATACCCACACTCACATGTATACATACAAACATTAAAAGCTAGGACCCAGGGTGGGAAAATGGCCATTGGTAAAAGGACTTGCCATACAAGTGTGATGCTGACCTAAGTTAGGATCCCCAGATCCCAGATAAGGCAGAAGCTGCGACACTTGGATACAATCCTATGGAAAGATGGGAACAAGAGACGGGAGAGTCCCTAGAAGCTTAAGGACCAGCCCTACAGACTTGCCTATAGGCAGTCAGGATGAAAACACTTTCTCATCTGAAGTTCCTCCTCTCAAATGACAAAAAAAAAAAGTATCAAGCTGACAAAAAAAAAGAGAAAGAGAAACAAATATCAAAACAAAATAAAACCTAACTAATTCATAGTAATGTATTACACTTTAAAACTTGTTAAATATTTTTCCCATAAAACAAAACATGTATGTTGGGCCATCACGATTGCCTGGAAGATAAAAGCACTTGCTGACAACCTGAGTTTGCTCCCCAGAACACAGGTGTGGGAAAGAATCAACTTCCTCTGACCTCCACACAAATGTCATGGCATATGTGCACACATACACACGTAAATAAATAACTGTAATAAAAAAGTTTTAAAAATAAGTGTGGTAAAAGTGATACATATATCATTTAGTGTAAGATTACATTTCAGAATATAAACATATATTGAAATAAAACAACATCTGACATAAAGATATTCAGTTCTTTTTAACAATATGCCTCAGTGTGCCTGGAAGAAAGATCAACAAAATAAAAATAAAGTATCTAACAACTGAAAAATAGATCAACAAAATGTGGTGTCTGCATGAAATGAATTTTTCAGCAATAGGAAAGAATGACTGAGGAAAACATATTCTACTACTATACATGAACATTCATGCCATCGTAATAAGTGGAAGAAGGCAATGCGACCACACACTGTCTGAATCTAGTGATATCTGTTTTCTCTACACACATTCCCCATTTCTGAACGTCAGTGGTTGTTAGAGTTGGGGGGGTGCAGTACAAAGGAAGGTAAGGTGTACCTGTCTACTAATGAGTTCAAGGATAATTTAAGCAGATCGCATCACGTGTAAATTCTACCTCAGTAGATACGTTTAAATGGAAGGTAAGATCAAAAAGTCAAATATTCATACGGACTATTCATTTCTTTAAGATATTCTGTGCTCTTAGACTATGCAAATGATATTAATAAAATTACAAAAAAAATACACAATAAAATGTGCCATTCTACAAGATAACCTAAGTGGTTTTGGTGCATTAGACAGAGGCCTGAGAAACAAAGAGAAGTTAACAGCATTTTCTCTTCAGCATAAGCATTTTTAAGACAAAGGTGAACAATTAAGTAGGTAAAAAGTAAAGCCCTCATCGCTCAACCCTTGGCTAGATTTTGTAAGGACTTTAGCTTGCACCTTTGACTGTAATCTTAAGCAAATACCAGAGGACAATCCTTTGCAGAGTTAGACCCTACCTTTTCAGAAGAAGAAACCATTTAGTTATCATTGCAGAGTCTTTATTGGAGAAAGGCTTAGGATATTGAGGAGTTTCTAAAATTTTAACTATCATCTCAAAAGACTGAGGTGGGCTCATACTTAAGAACTAAAAACAAGAAAGGCATCCCTGTTCAGTGACCATCTGAACAGTAGCCAAGAGAAACTGACCTTTCTGTAGAGCTTACAACACAGCATTTTACTCACTGGGGAGATTTAAGGTAGCGCAATTTGTCTCAAAATTGTGAAAGTGAAGATGTCGGGGAAAAAATATGTCTTCCCTAAGAAACACCTACGGATAATGGTGGCAGAGGGTGCATATGTCAGGTCTCATGTCAGCACAGGGAGAGAAATGTTCTAACCAATTTGTTAATCATATGTAAGTCAGTTCCTTGCAAATTTTCAGAGGGGCAATATCCAAAGTCTTAAAGCCAAATAAATGGGAGAATTAGTGGGAGAAGGAAGCAACTTTAAATGTATATATGTATATATAATATACAGATTTTTAATATATTATTGGTGATATATATGTTTATGTATTTCTTTATGGTTATTTTGCATTTCATCTATCCACTGCAATTTTATGCATAACTTCTGTAAATCATAAATAAATATATACATAAATATGTATGTCTACCCAATGCATCCTGGGGAAGTCTTGAGTGCAGAAAAGTCCACAGTATCTAAGCTGACTATGTCTCCCCACACAGGAAAAGAGAACCTAATTCTCATTTTGCTCACACACCCTTAGCTCTCCACCACATGCCCTTCCCAGGAGACAGGAGAAAAGACACAGTAATCCTCTAGCTTATCTGGGATGTAAAATAAATATTATGGAAAGCAACAAAATCAAGCTAATCAGAGGATTGTGTCCTCATAATTTCATATTGAAAATTTTATCTAAACAGTGGTTTTCCTCAAAGTGGAGGGTCTCTATGGGGAGTGTTTTCCTTTTCAGAAGGAGAGTCCCTCACACCTAGCTCAAATGTTGTGAAAAGCCACACACTCTTGAACATCATTTTAGCATCTTTAATTAGCGCCCTTCTGAGACCCAACAAAAGGGAAATGCTCACACTCACGCAATCCACAGAAAAGCACTGATTGGATTCAAAATCAGGCAATAATTGGTTTGCACCTCCTTTGGAGGTGCTAGGTAGACAATGGGTACCCCAGCATCTTTCATTAGCAAGTGTGAACAGTGCCCCATATCCTGGGTCTTTGAGGAGAAGCCAACTTAGTTCTTGGGCCAGCACCATCCCTGCAGTGGCTATAATGCAGCCATCACTTCCTACAGTGCCTCTTGCAGCTGCTGCATGAACATCTTCAGGCTCTCCTTACTACTGGTTCTGGTCAGTGTTCAATGCAAAGGCTATTCAGCTTGCAATTGCATGAGAGATAGAAAATCTTTCCACCTACAACTTTGGAATTATTTTGCCACCAGATCTCTTAGGATGAACTCAGAACAGAACCTACTATTCAGACAAAGACTCTGCCCTGAACAACTTTGAAGAAGGAAAGAAAAAGGAAACGATTGTTAATCCTCTAAATGGCAGAACAGTTTACAGCAGGATAGCTTAAAAATCAGCATAGGAACATGTCAGCCAAGGTGTACACTAAAAGGAAACAAGAAGGTGGTCATTTTATACACCAAGAGGCTAAGGAATTTTAATAATTGGGCAATATTTTCTACGAAGAAGTATTTTGGGTAACGTTTTTAAAGAAACGGGTTCCAAATATTTTTAACATTGCATGTGGGAATTTCTGGGAAACTGAGTCACTTAGCCATTTCAGCTGGGAGAGAGGAAAGTTCAGCTACCCACCTCCTCAGTGCCTTGAGTTCTTGGAGATACTGGGGGTAGAGGGATTAATAGGACTATCTGAGCACTGGGGAGTTTCCATTGTTTTAACATGTGACAATATGGGGGATTTCCACCACATAATCACCTTAGCTTTATACTTTTTAACCAGCTTTTCTTTTTATTATTAATATTATTGATGGAGGAAGGTCATTGGCTAATAAAGGAACTGCCTTGGCCCATTTTATTGGTTAGAACATAGGTAGGTGGAGTAAACAGAACAGAATGCTGGGAGGAAGAGGAAGTGAGCTCAGACTCCACAGCTCTCCTCTCAGGAGCAGACGCCTCAGAGAGACGCCATGCTCCCCGCTCCTGGGAAGATGCACGCGATGAAGCTCCGACCCAGGATGGACGTAGGCTAGAATCTTCCCGGTAAGACCGGTGCTACACAGATGATAAGAAATGGGCTAGTCCAGGTGCGAGAGTTAGCCTAGAAGAGGCTAGATAGAAATGGGCCAAGCAGTGTTTAAATGAATACAGTTTGTGTGTTGTTATTTCGGGCATAAGCTAGCCAAGCAGGCAGCCGGGGTGCTGGGAACGCAGCCTTGCCGCTCTTATTTCAACATATTATTATTTTATTTTTAGAACAATCTTATTTGACATACCAATCCCAGTTCCCTCTCCTTCCCTTCCTCCCATTCCCCCACCCCACCCCACTCCCTCTAGCTCCTCAGAGAGGGTGAGGCCTCCCATAGGGAGTCAACAAAGTCTGTCACATCACTTGAGGCAGGACTAAGACTCTCCTCCCTGTATCTAGGCTGAGCAAGGTAACCCTCCATAGGGAATGGGCTCCAAAAAGCCAGTTCATGCGCCTGAGATAAATATTGTTAGCCAACTTTTCTAATAACCACTGTGTAGTAATAAGGAGCAGCGGGCCGCTTCCCGCCCAGCTCCTGTCCGCCCAGCTAGCTTAGCCCCCGAAATAATAACACAGAAACTGTATTCATTTAAACACTGCCTGGCCCATTAGTTCTAACCTCTTATTGGTTAACTCTTACATATTCGTTTAACCCATCTCCATTAATGTGTATCGCCACTTGACTGTGGCTTACCAGCGTGAGTCTAACCAGCGTCCGTCTAGGAGAGGAGAGCCATGGTATCTGCCACACTGCCTTCTTCCTCCCAGCATCCAGTCCTGTCTTCCCCGCCTATCTAAGTTCTGTCCTATCAAAAGGCCTAGGCAGTTTCTTTATTTGACCAATGAAAACAACACATAGAAAGAAGACCCTCCTACACCACCAATGTAGTGAAAAATACTTGAAGTTAGCATAAAATATTGCAACATTGTTTGCTGTTTTAATTCTGGAAATTTTTTTTCTGAGTGTTTCTTTAAAAACTTGAAAGTCTTGCTGGGTGGTGATGGCACACGTCTTTAATCCCAGGACACGGGAGGCAGAGGCAGGCATATCTCTGTGAGTTAGAGGCCAGCCTGATCTACAAGATCTAGTTCCAGGGCTTGTTCCAAAGCTACAGCAAAACCTCATCTTGAAAAACAAAGAAAGATAAACATAACAAAACAAAAACTTAAAGTCTTGCTTGGGGTGGTGATTTGGTTTTTTTCCAGAGATCTATCTGCCTGACTCTGCCTCCTGAGTTCTGATCTCTGAGTTTGAGGCTACCCTGGTCTACAAAGTGAGTTCCAGAACAGTCAGTGCTACTGTTATTGTTTTCACCACCCAAAGTTGCCAGCATTTTGGCAGATTGCTTAGCCACCCCAGGCACTGTTACCTCTGGGTTCCATGACTGTGTATGCTCCACCAAGCTTTTCAGGTAACTTACAAGCCACCTAGGGTCCTCAAGTCCTACATTATCTACATGCAGTGTGGTGGTAAGACCTATGTGGGACCTACTGTTGAGTAGGTCCTGTACTCTTGAGTTAGAAGGCCTTTAAAAGCTGGACACACCCACTCCATGCCCTCTTCCTCCATGTTTCAGATAGGCCTGGACACCCCCTTTCTTACCCTTCCTTTCTCTGTTAATAAACATTTAAAGTAGGTTCCATTGTGTGTCTTGTGATCCCTCCTCACGCCCACTAATTTCAGATACACTGAGAAACCCTGTCTAAAAAAACAAAAAACAAATAACTAAAGTCTTTCTGGTCTTGTTTCTTGGAGGGAACATCCATTCTAGTTTGTGGGTCCTTTGTGACAAAGAAGACACCTCTTTATAGGAGTGTGGGACTCAAAGATATAGACTCAAAAGTCTTCTGGGCTGGGCGGTGGTGGTGCATACCTTTAATCTGAGCACTCGGAAGGCAGAAACAGGGGAATCTTTATGAGTTCAAGACCATCCTGGTCTACAAGAACTAGTTCCAGGACAGCCAAGGCTGTTACACAGAGAAACCCTGTCTCTAAAAACAAAAACAAAAGCAAACAAACAAACAAAAAGCCAAAGGCTTTAACCTCTAGAGCTGGCCTCTACCCATGCATGTGAGTGACTGGCATTTCAAATGCCAGAGAAACAAAGTCCCAGCAATGATGGCCTCCTCAATGACTCCTCCCACTCAGGCAGGAGAACTGGCTCTCCAGTCTTCTATTGTATACTTGGTCAAGTATGAGCAGGGACCCCTTAAGACAATCTGTTATACAACTGATGTTAGCCAATGAAGAACGAGTGGTAAGAAGAGAAAGGGGGACATCAGTATGATAGAGTACACTTTATAAAGATGGCAGAGGGCTTTCTGTCTGAAGATGAGACATCACTATTGGAGGTAAAGTCCTGGGGCTGCCACATGTTGTTTTTGCAGTGGAGCCCTAGCCAGCTTAAGTAGGACATAGACTAGTAAGAGTTCTGAGAGCAACAATCAAGTACTCCAGGATTAAACAATACCTTCACAGGAAAACATGAGAGAACTTAATCTCTCTAATAGGAAAATGGAATAAGTCCTTGGCAAAGCAAGACATTAAATAACAGAAGAAAATTATTCAAAATCCTAGGGAAATTGGAAGACCCTAATTGGGAAGGACAACCCCAGCTCTAGAGAAAGCGAGGCTGAAGTGAGATGGGAAAATTCTTCATAACCAGCTAAGTCTGAGTCCTGAGGATACTAGGTGTCTTCAAAGCAGGGTCTCCCATGGAGGGGACGGGCAAGGGAGAAGAGGTTCTGAGCAAATACAGCTTAAAAGACCTTAGCCACAAGACTCTAGCACATATGATTTACAGTTCCAAACTTGGGTAATTTTTAAAAGAAAGCTGGTACACAATCAGAATCATTACATAAACTCCTGGTAGTATCTGGGGTGAGGAACCATTAATCTTCCTTAGGCAAAATACATCAAGATTCACCACAAGAGATAATTAAGAGGTGCATATAAACAGCGTGACATTATTTCAAATTGTACCACCATATGAATTATAGAAAAGACAATTAATTTCGTGTGATTTAGGAATGTGGCAAAGGAGGGCCAGCAAGATGGCTCAGTAGGTAAAGGCACTTACTACCATGCCTGGTGAAGTTACTCCTGCAAGTTGTCCTCCCTCCTCCACATGCATGCTGTGGCACTGATGTGCATGTGTGTGTTTATGTGTGCACATACATGTAATACACACATTAAATATTTCTTTAAAAAAGAAATGTAACAAAAGGCTATAGACATGTACTTTTTCTGCATGTCTTTCTTTGCCAATAAAGACAGAGTCATGCCTTATGCTTTTCCTAGAGTGAGAATTATGACTGAAGCTTAGGAAGGTATACTGAATTTAAGTGAATAACTCTCTCTGAATCTTTCTTCCATTTACAAATGTCACTGCCCCAAAATAGGATGTTCAGGAAAGGCTAAACTCCAAGGATGGAACTCTGCTCTTCAACTGTACTGTGAGTCTCTTTGAATCCAAGGAGTTAAGAACAAAATAGGAATAGTAGTAATAGCAATCCTATTATTTTAGTGCTAAAGAAGAAACCCAGACCCTCCCACATCCTAAGTAGGAATTGCATACTACAGAGCTGCCCTCCAGCACAAAGAATCTTTCATGTTTAATTTTAACATCTTATTTATTATTCAAAATGCATCTGTTGTTTAAGCCTCTTAAAGATTATGAAGGCAAAAAAAAATTGAGTTTTGCAATTTTATCCTGTTTGGGGATTTAGTGGTAATATTCTGGAAAACCCTGAACAAGGTTTGGCAAATGACAAGATGGTGCATCTGGAAAAAGCAGTCTCTATAATTACTCATTCTTATCACTAAACCCTGATAACATTAACACTAAAAACACAGGAATAGAGATCATACACACATACATAAACCATGGTAGGTGCAGTCCAACACCACCTTCTTCTCTCTGCTCTGTTCCCATGCTATGATCTCACTCAAATAGCCACACCCATGCTCCCCTCCTACCACTGCCCATGAGATCACCATGGGTCCTGCATCCATGGCTGTCCCTTCAGCTCCACCTGATATTGAATTGAGTTGTTCTCTAGGCTGCAAGTCCTTTAGCATATGGGACAAGATCACCCTTCTCCCGGGGTTGTACAGGCCGTGTAAGTAGTCTTCACCCCATGAGGAATGGGGTGCAATTTTAAAGCAAGGAGGAAAACATGAGTTTAAAGTTAAATACCCAAAGCGACAAGGACACCAAGAAAGGCAGCCACAAATAGAACATCAGCAAGCACACAAGGCCACCTGGATATTTCTATTTGTTGGCATCAAGGTCTTTTGATGTATAGGACCTGACTGATCTAGAAAACCCAATATAAGGAAATTTAAATCTAGAGAAAAAAACAAATGACTTTCTGATGAAAATACAATTCATACAAAGTTTTCAGAAGTCACCTCAAGGTTGCTCGACTTAATAAAATGCCACAAGCATATTTTTAGTACTACAGTTATTTATTGTACAGATGACATTTGTGTAGAGTTTTTTTTAATTGAAGCAACTAAATTGATAAGAGAAATTATGGCCAGAAGCTAGATTTTTGATTTTACAGAAATATGCTCTTTAGAAAAACACAGTGCTTTCAAACCAAACTGTCACACCGTACATGCCGTTATACATCGTGTGCCCTTCCTACAAGACCATTTAGATAAGTAATAAGGACACAGTCCCCTGACCTCTCATCCAGCCAGAAACCCAGACTTCTCCTCTCCAGCAACAGTTAGTCCTACTCGGTTAACTGGAAGGCGATGAAAGTTTGAGAAGGGCTTGCATGGAGGCCATGACCACCTTCAATAGGATGCTGAACTTCCAGAAAACAAAGACACAAGTTCCCTTCAGAAGGTAAAGAAGAAATCAGAAAAATATAATGACTATATCTGAACAAAGCGACACCCCTCTACTCCAGTCAGGGGAGAAAGTGCTCAGGGCACCCTCCAAGAGGGGCCATCTGTATGCTTTCCTCAAGTTTTGGGACTCAAAAGTTAGATGGGTTAGAGAAATATGTCTGACAAAAACAAATCAGAAGCCTGGCCCTAACATGAACTCAGGAGCCAATGCCCAAACAAGAACACACAGGCTTCACAACTCCAGATAAAACACAAGCCTAGTCATTAGGGTTTATGACTTAGTCATTATGACCAAGGCTAGCAGGAGACTGATGCTGAGTCCTTTGGTATGTGGCTGGATCTCCTAAAGTGAGCTCTGACAGCTGATACTGCTGGTGATGGGCTATCAAGAAGTTCTCAACTGGTGAGGGCTGTGGAAGCAGAACCGTTTAAATTCCATTTCAGCCATCCTGGCTCCACCACTCCTCTTCACAACATTGTAACTTTCTCCTCACTACTTCTTCATCCACATTGGCGAGTGGATTCCTTCCAACTCTGATGATATGGCCTCCCCAACAGCATCGTTTGGCCTTCCTCTTCTTCCCATTGACAGTCCGCAGAGCATCATCACCTTGCTTCCATCTTGTCCTCTTCCCTTCTAAGAAACAGAAACCTTCAGAAATCTGCAGGGCTCCCGTGCTGCACCTGAAGCTCAGCTTAGGACTCAGCACTGTACCGATCTCCCTAACTCATTGCTCTCACACATATAGACATTGGTACAATTTGGATTGCATCTCCAAGGAAGAAAATGGGAAGCCTTGAAATCTATAAGTGGGACTCATTATTTGAAAATAACTCTTTATGGTATAACTAAAATATAAGTTCAGATGAGGTCACACTGGAGCGAAATAGATTCTTAATCCAATATGACCGTTGTCCTTATAAGGGAAAAGGTACCAAGACACTCATGTACAGAGGAAGTCAATCGGAGATATGTGACAAGGGTATGTGACCACAGGTCTAGGGTGGAATGATGTAAAACATTTGGTATCAAGGAGGAAAACTTACTTGATTTTAGAAGGGATTTATAAAAATACTTAAAAATTGATAAGCAATTATGATTCAATAAATTTAAAGCTCGTAATTTCAACAAACGATGGGAAAAATACTTATCCTTTCATAGATATTTTAAAGTATCCCTAAAACAAATGACTCCTCTTAGAAAAAGTATTTTATTTTTACTGAATTTAAAAAGTAAAATTGTACTAGGTAGATTTCTGTCAACTTGACACAAACTATAGTCATCTCAGAGGAGGAAACCTCCATCAAGAAAAATGCCTTCATAAGATCAGGCTATGGAATACCACTTTTGGGCATATACACAAAGGATGCTCAATCATACCACTAGGACATTTGCTCAACTATGTTCACAGCAGCATTATTTGTAATAGCCAGAACCTGGAAACAACCTAGATGCTTCTCAACCAAAAAATGGATAAAGAAAATGTGGTACATTTACACAATGATGTACTACTCAGCAGTAAAAAAAAATAAAGACATCTTGAAATTTGCAGGCAAGTGAACAGAACTAGAAAAAGTCATACTGAGCGAGGTAACCCAGACCCAGAAAGTGAAATAGAATATGCACTCACTCATAAGTGTATTTCAGACATAAAACAAAGGATAACAAGTCTACAGTCTACAACCACAGAGAACCTAGTCAACAAAGAAGACCCTAAGAGATACATAAATGGATTCAACTAGGAAGGAAAAACAGACAAGGTCTCCTAAGTAAATTAGAAGCATGGGGCAGGTGGGGAGGGTGGAAGGGGAGAGGGGAGGAAGGAAGGGAACTGGGGGAAAATGTATAGCTCAATAAAAACAATTTTTTTAAAAATCGGGCTATGGGCCTGTCTGTAGAGCATTTTCTTAATCAGTGATTGATAAGGGAGGGTCCAGCCATTGTGGGTGGTTCTATCACTAGACTGGTGGTCCTGGGTTCTGTAAGAAAGCAGGTGGAACAAGCTATGGGGTACAGCACCCCTCCATGACCTCTGCATCAGCTCCTGCCTCCCAGGTTCCTGCCTTGTTTGAGTTTCTGTCCTGACTTTCTTCAGTGATGGACAGTGATATGGAAGTGTTAGCCAAAGAAACCCTTTCTTCTCCAACTTGCTTTCTGGTCATGGTGTTTCATCACAGCAATAGTAACCCTAACTAATATTAAAATGAATCTCTTTTTGTTTTTGTTTTTGTTTTTTTGTTTTGTTTTTCAAGACAGGGTTTCTCTGTGGCTTTGGAGCCTGTCCTGGAACTAGCTCTGTAGACCAGGCTGGTCTCGAACTCACAGAGATCCGCCTGCCTCTGCCTCCCGAGTGCTGGGATTAAAGGCGTGCGCCACCACCGCCCGGCTTAAAATGAATCTCTTTTTAAGAGTTAATTTCAATTAGGATAATTACTAAAGTTTACCACAAAGTGGTTAGTTAAATGTTAATATACAAGTTGACTTGAAACCAAATATAAATTACTGGAAATATGTTGCTTTGAAATTTAAACAATATCCCATATTTTTTATTTCATACTTTAATTTAAAAGAATCTAAAATATGCTTGCTAGAACGCAACCAAGCAATAAATTTAGAAAGTATGAGAAAATTTAGCCAAATTATGTATGATACTGAGATAGAGCTCAATGGACTTTCGTTATAGACCAATACCACTAACTACCTGGCCAGTCCTAACTGATTATATTATCAGAGAAACAGAAAAACTCCTATAGTCTAATATCTTGTATTGAATTTATCTCCCCTGGGAGAAAAGAGCTTTGAATATCTTCCCATTATCCCATCCAATCTCTGGCCCAATGTAGAAGCCCCTCGGCTTATATCTTTAGTTGGGCATTGAATCTTTACCCAAATACAGATGGCAACAGGAAACTCTCTTGTTTTAAAAGCACCTCTTTCATGGCTGGCTTGAGAACCAGAAAGACATCAGGACCTGTCCCAGCTGGAGCATCTCAGAGGACACTACAGGCTGGTCCTCGGTTCTGGGCCCTCAGTGGCAATATTTCAGAACTGAGTGGAGATGAAAATGAGGCCTCAGGAAGGCTAGTTTCTAAATGAAAAATCCAAGAGAACCCTATATTCACAAAATTGCTGGATTCAAAATCATCTTAAACTTAGCAATTTATTTCCATTGTCTGACTAGTTCCACAGGCCAGAGGCCAGCAGATCTCAAAGTCCTCTGCAGGACTGCCCCCGGTTATCAGCCGGAGTCCAGTTCTCCTCTTAAGACACAATAAGCCAAACATTTGCTTCAAGACTCCCTGAAGCTGTTCAGAATCCATGATCTTTCCTGGTGGAGCACTGCTCAGCTCCGAACACATGGCCACTCTGCTTTGAAAGGCTATTCACAGCTGCATGGATCGCTCAGAACACAGCCAACCACTTCCTCGGAGCCAGTAAGGGGAAGAAAGCTCATTGGTAAAACACGTCCCAGTGTACTCATCAGGCAACCTCATGTCTCCTTTGTCATATCTATTACTCAGAAATAAGCTATAGGCCTCACCCATGCTCCCCATGATCACAGAGAGGTTTTGACAAGGTTATGGTGTCATGATCTGGGATGAACAGTGAGTAAATGGTTAGCATATATTCACCATAACCCAAAGAATCTCTGTTTTTATAAAGGTTCTTTTTTTCATTACTTATGTAATTATTTTGATGTGTATGGGTGTTTTGCCTGCATGTGTATGTCTGGGCACCAGGTGCATGCCTGACTCTTGCAGAGGCCGAAAAAGGGAGTGGAGTTACAGACAGTTGAGAGCTTCCCTGCTGGTGCTGGGAAAGGAACTTGAGTCCTGAGGAAGAGCATCCAATGTTCCTAACCACTGAGTCATCTCTGTAGCCTCAAGGGTCTTTTTGCTCCCCCAAACACTCCAGTATTGTTGATGTTTGTGAGAATTCAAAACAATTGCAGCAAGTTAAGATAAAAGAGGAAAAACAAGGAAGAGAATTTCTTGTTTGGGTTTTCAACCTTAGCGTCTTTTAGAATCCCCAAGGGAGTATTTTAGAAATCTCATTACGGTCCGCATCCTAGATCAGTTGAGTCCACATATCTGACAGCAGCTCCATTTTCTCAAATCCTTCAAGTGATTACCAGGTGCAGTCAGGAGTTCAAGTCGGTCTTTCTGGGATAAAAAGAATCTACACAAGTTTGTGACGAGACAAATGCTTTCTAAATGAGACGGAAACAAGGTAGGGGCATCTGTCATTCCGTTCAGGGAAGGGAATGAATCTGAGAAATGTCAGGAGGAAACTGATGGACCTTGTGATAAATGTGAGGGTCACAAAGAAGGGGCGGAGGATGACTTCCTGGCCTCAGGCTTAGAGACTTGGAGAAAGCAAAATGCACCAGCCAAAAACAGAGTGCATTGGGCCGCTGGCTGGAGAACAGAGCAGGAGGAGAGGTGGCTGGGCTAAGCTACAATGCAAACTGTTTTGATGGTATTTTAATTCAGCTTGTGCCAGTGTCCTTGCTAACTCCACTGAATACAACCCAGGCATTGCCAACATTTCCCCCATTAATTTATTTTCTTTTGTTGTTTCTTTCCTTCCTTCTTTCTTTCTTCCCTTTTTTTACAAAGCAAAACAATTACTAGGGCTGGCTTACAGTTTCAGAGGTTTAATCCATTATCATGGTGGGACATGGGAGCACACGCAGGCAGACATGGTGCTGGAGAAGGAGCCGAGAGTCCTACATCTTGATCCAATGGCAGCAGAGAGAACTCTGTGTTACACTGGGCACAGCTTGAGCACAGGAGAACTCAAAGCCCATCCTCACAGTGACACACTTCCTCCAACAAGGCCATACCTGCTCCAACAAAACAACACCTCCTAATAGTGCCACTCCCTTTGGGAGCCATTTCTTTTTCTGTTTTCTGTACCATTCAGATGCTCAGCATAGAGCCATGTGAATTCCATACCCACCTCCAACTTTCTTTCCCAAATGGAAGATTAATTTGTGGCAGTGGTATGATCCCTTGGCTAACCCTTCCTATTAAACAATTTTTGTGCAGTTCAGTTACTGATCTGGCAATTTCAAGAGGTTATTTGAGAACCATTGGAGTAGGAAGGCCTTCTGTCTATATGTTACTTTTATTGGTCAAATAAAGAAATTGCCTTGGCCTTTTGATAGGACAGAAGTTTAGATAGGCAGAGTAGACCGAACAGAATGCTGGGAGAAAGAAAGCAGAGTCAGGCAGACACCATGGCTCTCCTCTCCAAGATGAATGCTGGTTAGACTCATTCCGGTAAGCCACAGTCAAGTGGCAATATACATTACTAGAAATGGGTTGAATCTATATGTAAGAGTTAGCCAATAAGAGGTTAGAACTAGTGGGCCAGGCGGTGTTTAAATGAATACAGTTTCTATGTTATTATTTCCAGGGCTAAGCTAGCTGTGCGGGAGCCGGGCGGGATGAAAAGCAGACCTGCTCACCTCATCACTACAAACCATAAGTGAGTCCCTATTTTAATCCATTTCAACTTGGTTTCCTCAACACTGGTTTCTGATGCTTCTCACTGTGAAACCCAGAATGGGTAACTAGTCTTCAGCAAACATTTCATTTAAAACTGCCTCCTCACAGGATGGAGGAGTTCCACCCTGGAGCTAAACACATAATGTAAGGTAAGATACAGCTCCAGTGTTGAAATCCAGAGATGTTTTGGATGTCTATATTTTTGATAACATCCAAATGATAAGGAATAGCCTCTCAATCATTGAGCACTTGCTGCCCTTGCAAAAGAACCACGTTTGGTCCCCTGTAGCCATGCAGGATGGCTTACAACTCTCTATAACTCTAGCTACAAAGTATCAGTTGCCCTCTTCCAGTCTCCAAAGACATACACATTATGTAGATACCACACATAAAAGTAAAAATAACATAAAATCATCAAAATAAAAGAATTAGAAACCCACATTGTGTGCTGTGGTCTGCAGTGGTTAACTGTGCAACTAACTGGTGTCACTACCTGTTGGCTTATTTGAACACTAATTGGAAATCTGTCTAGTTAATTCCTGGGGGAAATGGTGCTTTTGCATACAAAGGTTTTCCGAGAGCTTCTTCACATACTCTATTATAAATTGGTGATATTAATGAATCAATAAAGCTAAGAGTGACAGTTGTCTTCTCTCATCCATAGTAGCCATCGTAACTATTTATTTATTTTATTTATTAGGTTAACCGTTTGCTTAAAAAAAACTATATGCAACAATATTTTATCCTAAAATATAATCATTCTTCAGACCTACTCCAAGGAAATAACAGAAAAGACACCTGCCTAAAATTAAAATGTAATGTATAGACAACCAAGGATTGTAGGAGCGGCTGAAGGCTTTGAAAGATAATAAGGAATACTGCTGATGGACCGTTTATGAAAGAAAGTAAGAACACACTAAAAATCCCAACTTCGGGCTTTAGAGATGAGAGTCCAGGAGGATGCCAAACTCGAAAAGAAATCCTCCCACGATGATAATCTCAAGTGAAAGTCTCTGGTGGCAGGAATAGCTGTGGTTAAATGACAGGCCACTCTAACTCACACACCCAAGCAGCAATTTAGTTGTTGCTAGTGCTACAAATCCATAGATAACCTCCCATCACCAAATATATTAAGTAGTTACCATGTAGTTCAGGTGCTGAAATCTTAACATGGTGACTTGCAGTTCTAAAGGTTAAAGCTTCTTCGAACCATGGCTGAATCCTTGTTTAAAAGCCTTTTAATCCATAATTTAAAATGTTGATAATGTCAAATAGCTGTAGGTAGGTACATCTTAGTACTAAACATGGTAAGGTTTTGTTAGGTAAAATGAATTTGGCAAAGAAAATAAATCTTCTCATTAAACGTAGATGAACATTTTACACACACCCAGTAAACCCATAAATCAAGAGACAAGAATCAACAAGGAGCCAAAGTGGAACACTAATTCTGTGAATTTGTTTTCAATACCACAGTCACATTTTGCCTGAATAATATCTTTATTGTGGGTGGGTAATTCCTTGTTCAGAAAGAAAAAGAGTCAGAGTAAAAAGCCAAGGGGTCCTGCTAGAGAGCCCCATTGGAGGGAGCCAAGGCAAATATGGGCAAAGGCATTTCCAAAGGAGGGTGACGGGTGAGCATCAGTTTCAAAATCTGACAGTCTCGCGCCAAACAGGAGCTGCTATACCTAAGAACCTACCTCACAGCTGCCTTCTTAGTGCCCAACAGCCAAGGAGAAAGCACCAGGAAGATGATGACTCCCACTTCAGTCAGCAACCCCATCAAAGAGGAAAGTCTCTGCCTGTTATCTAATACCACAGTTCCAGGAGCGTGATTCTCGTCTGTAGCATAATCTGACTCATTCATAATCACTTCTTAGTCCTTCCGCTTTTCCTTTCTTTCTTGAACTGACAGCAGAGTAAGAAAACAGGAGCCCTGGACCACATCTAATGTTTTATATTTCCAGCATGACAAAAAGGGGAGGGGCAAGGTAGAATAGCAAATTCATGTTTGAAACTTTCATATTTTTAGGCAAATAATCATTAACTGAGAATGTTCAACATCACCTAACAAGGGAAGGGCCAATTTGATGCCAATTATACACAATTAAAAGGGTCAAAACAAGATGCTAAATAATAAGACTATGTACAAATGCTGGCAAGGTGTGGGGCAACAGAAACTCCAGTTCACTGGAAAATGGTACAGACACTTTTTTTGTTTTTTTAAATTTATTTATTTATTAAGGATTTCTGTCTCTTCCCTGCCACCGCCTCCCATATCCCTCCCCCTCCCCCAATCAACTCCCCCTCTCTCATCACTAAGAGCAGTCAGGGTTCCCTGCCCTGTGGGGAGTCAAAGGACCTCCCACCTCCTTCCAGGTCTATTAAGGTGAACATCCAAACAGCGTAGACTCCCACAAAGCCAGTACGTGCAGTAGGATCAAAACCCAGTGCCATTGTTCTTGACTTCTCAGTGAGTCCGGTATTATCCCATGCTTTTTCAGACCCAGTCCAGCTGGCCTTGGTGAGTTCCCGAAAGAACATCCCCATTGTCTCAGTATGTGGGTGCACCCCTCATGGCCCTGAGTTCCTTGCTCATCCTCTCTCTCCTTCTGCTCCTGGTTTGGACTTTGGGGTTGTAGTCTGGTGCTCCAATGTGGGACTCTGTCTCTGTCTCCTTTCATCACCTGATGAAGGTTAATATCCAGGAGGATGTCTATATGTTTTTCTTTGGGTTCACCAGTACAGACACTTTTGAAGCCAGTTTGGCAGTTTCTTACAAAATAAATATACTGTTGCCATAGGCTGATAATCACGCTTTCACGATAGTTAACTAAGAAAGCTGGAAATGCACGCATCACTAAGATCTTCACACTGGTGCTTAGAGAAGCACTTCTGTTGTTGTTATTGTTGTTGTTGTTGTTGTTGTTCTGGTTTTCTAGACAGGGTTGTAGTCCTGGCTGTCTGGAAACTTGCTCTGTGGACCAGGCTGGTTCTGAACTCAGTGATTCACCTGCCTCTGCCTCTGGGATGAAAGCAGTGAGCCACCACTGCCTGGCAGAAGCTTTATTCCTAACAGCCAAAACACAATGTCTGTGTCCTTCAGCTTGAAGCCTCCATTCACATAATGGAATAAGGACCAATTCAATCTCAAAACAGGCTACCAAAGAAATCTAAGTATGTGTTTGTAAGTGAAAGTAGTCAATCTGAAAATTTTTAATATGACTTGATTGTGACTCCAATTACATAAAATTCTGGAAAAGGAAAATTCATAGAGATGGTCAAATAATGAATGGTAGCCGAGAAATGGAAAGAGAAAGGAAGGAATATGGGGGGTATAGAAGAGTCTGTGTGATCCTTGTTAGAAAAAAATGTTGGTAGCCAAAATATGTATAACATAATAGTGGACATATAGCACTCTACATTTGTGGTGGCTTGAACAAAAATGGCCCCCGCAGACCCATAGAGATTAGAAGGTGTGACCTTGTTAGAAGTGTGTTACTAGGGGAAGACTTTGAGGTTTCAGATACTCAAGCCAGGCCCAGTGACTCACTCATGACATCAGTGTAGATTAACAATGGTGATGAACGTTAATCTTGGGAAGGTGTTTGTTGTGGGGAGGCTGCATGTGCTAGAGTAAGGTTTCTACAGGATCTCTACACTCAGTTCTGCTGCGTAGCTAAAACTTTTACACAGTACTCTATTAGAAGCAGAAGCTTGTAAAGAGCAAGCAGTACACATCACACAAACACAAATACATGCAGCCCTCTGTCGGGAAACAGTGGAAAGAATGATCCATGGTGAGCAACGCATTGGACACCTGTGAGAGCGGCTCCAGAACAGAAGGCAGAGGACCTTTTACCTCAGGTGAGTTTTGTTCACTGGACTGTTCTTGGATGTTATTTTGGGCCTCCTGTGACAAACACTTAAATTTAATTTATCAGGTGTGTTTATTCTTGTTGGATGTCGAAACACAACTATAGAACTAATCTGGCCAGCGTACCAGAATCTGGATATGGCCCCCTGCCTTGTTTTCATTCTTGCCCAGATACAATCTACAGTATGTGTCAGGTCTGTCCTGAGAAAGTTCTGAGGAAGGGCAGCTCTGTTGATATTTGGTAAGTGCCGACTGGCGTTTATTTCCATGGGTTTTTTTTATCATGTTTTTCTGAACTCAAACAGCCTTCCTTAGATCACTGTTTTCTTGTTACATTCAAGTACACAGAAACTGAAGTTTAGACTGCAGTCTACTCATTTTTTCAGGTCCTCAGGTCCCGGGTCCAGCAGACAAGATCCTCTCAGGTTGGCTGAAAAGTCAACAGTGCTCCATTAAGAAAGACTATCAAAATTCTGATTTGAGGTCATAGCAGCCAGTATTGATACTTGCAAGCAATATGGCTTGTTTAAACAAAAGAAATGCAAATAAGGATGCCTGTCAGCTTGCTGAATTTCCAGGGTAATCAGATATGAATGTTACATGCCCTGAAAACACCTAAGAGCTGTGCCGTGTCACAGGAAAGACTGGCTTCACTACCACCAGCCACGGCCACCATAAATCATCACAAGATTCTAAGAGCATGCTTCTGTGGGCATCAGGTGCCTCCCTGTGCTGCTTTTCTTCCTGTGCACATGTGTCTAACAGGTAATAGCCTTATCACATTCTTACACAGTGTTTATAAAGTGTCATAGTCTATCATGAGATGAAAGTTCCAATGTAGAAAATAACCCAAGGTTCAAAATCTCTGAAGCAAAGCAGTTCAATTCAGTGTAGGACAAGTTGGGCTGGAAGAAAATCTGAAAGAGCCCAAAGGAGTTGGACAGAGAACTCTACAGTGTAGGCAGAGCTTTTCTGTCCCTAGAGCCACTTCCAAACAACCACACAGAAGCGTACATTAATTGTAAATGTTCAACCAATAGCTCAGCCTTGTTGCTAACTAGCTCTTACAATTTAACCTATTTCTATTCATCCATGTGCAGCCCTGAGGCTCGTGGCTTTTACCTCTATCCCATTTTGTATGTCCTAGCATTCTTCACCTAGCACGTGTCTCCTCTGACTCTGCCCTTCCTCTTCACAGAATTCTCCTAGTCTGGCTCTGCCCAGCCAATCAGCTTTTTATTAGCAGATGAGAGCAATACATATTCACGGTGTAGAAAAGCACTGTAGCTTATTGGAGAAGTCAGGAACAGAGATATACAGGTAAGGAATCACTCTGTAAGATGACATCTATCGAAAGGGTCTGGAAAGAGCACTCTGAGAAACACAGACTCAGGGACAAAGCCCTTTCATCACCAAGCACAGGACAGAAGAGAGGAACATCAAGAGGAAGAAGGAAGATGTGTCAAGGATGGCAATCAGCAGAGCATCTTTATAAGGACCAGGAAATCTCCCGGAGACCTAGACTGTGCTGTTAACCACCACGAACACATCTCTCTCAAGCATGGTGTGTGAAACACAAGTCAGTGTTGGCTCTTGTTTTCCCCTATTAGTTTCTAATGCATAGGAGCTGTGTCTCATTTACCTCAGAATCTCGGGGCCTAATGTATGGTATTTAGGACAAGGATTTCAGTAAAGGTTTGCTGATTTTAACTGAACACAAGTACCCCATTTTAAATCCGTGCAACTAGTGATGTTCTCAAGCATTCGGGATTTCAATCTTCATGACACCCCGTCTCTCAACCCTTTAATATATAATATACTACCATTTGTTTTTAGCTTTGAAACGTCCCGAGATAGATGAGAGTCTTCTTCCCTTTGGGAGTTTTCTCCTTCCAAATGAAATACTTCCCTTCCTTTCAAGAAGTCAATAACAATCACATCAATGACAACATAAGCAATGGACCTCTCAAGTACTCCACATTTACAGTGTTTACATGCCCATAACTTCTATTTAATGCTGACACAAGCACTTTAATTCTTTTAAATTTTCTGTCTCATAAGGAGATTATATAACCTGCCTAATAACCACCCATTCTTTGGGAGAAGTGCCCCTGGATTGACCAAGGCCCTCTGGCCTCAAGCCCCACACTCGGTTGGCACTGGCATTAGCTGCAGTTAGCCCTCCGATGATCCTATCCCTTCAGGCCTCTAGGTTGCCTGTGAGTAGCACTTGGCTGGCTCTAAATTATTGTGCTAGCATCTGTCACTGGTGCTGATAAGGGTGGATAATAGTCATTTCAAGGAATTCAATTCAAATCAGGGACGAAAATGATTTCTTAGAATTTGGAGGGAAACTTTCAAAGGCTCAACTCTTGGTATACTGAAGAAGGAGGATGCTTATTTTTTACGTATCTGGAGATCAGAATCCAAACCTTACCAGTTTAGCCTCTGAGTCCCTTCTTCCATGAGGGAAGTGTTGGTGTAGGCAGGAGCAGAGGGTAAACAATGAGGGCGACATAGGACCAGTTCTGTCTCATCAGACTCAGATGATGCCACCAACTGGCAAAGCAGTCCCAAATATTTAAAGCAGCAGCAGCAGGGAGGGTGACAGTAATGGCTACTACTCATATTTTCCCTAGCTTTTAGGAGTGCCCCCTTTACATGCACACACACACATACCTCAGGGAGTCAGGATGTAGGAACCATTTCCAGGTGGTGTGAGATAAGGAGGTGGGAACAACTGAGTTATTCCACTCAAAGCTATGAGCCAAGTTACTTTTACCACCTTAAATATGATAGGCGTTTAATATTTCATGTGAACTGGGAAGTGGAGATTGTGTCCTTTGATTTTTAAATATTTAATTCCTTTTCAAAATTCAACTCTCAGAATGGTTTAGCTCTTGGCTGTTTCTTAATGGAAATAAATTCCAAAGTAACGCATGCTGAGCTCAGTGGGAAACTTAAGGCAGGGATAGCGAAGCAGTACTAAGTGCAGAACTGGACAGGGTCAGTATAATGAGTCCAGTGGCAAGAGCTGGCAAGAGAGGGAGGTCAGGGACATACAACTTGGCCAAATGGTCTAACATAGCCACACATAGAGAAACAACATGGCACCGTGCAGAGCTTTTCCAGAACACAGAGGATGAAATCTTGCTTTGCTTCTTCTTAGCTGAGAACCTGGGCCTCTCTTGAATCTGTTTCTCATCCATAACGTTGGATGTTCCTAACTTCTACGATTGCCGTGAGGATTACAGAAAATGTTCACAGAGCCTGCTGGCAATATGTCAAGAAAACAGGCACAAAATGAATATAAGCAATGAGGATCATCACAGTGAGATGCATTTCTCTGTGCCTACCCCTAGAGGCAGCTGGGAACATGGAGAACACTGAAAGTTGGCCAAAAAGAACAAAAGCGTGTGAAAACGGGACTGGGAACAGCAAGGGATCGAGGGTATTAATGATACAATTGACAAGGCACTGAATTAACTACTATGATTTTAAGATGAATAACCTGTTGACCAGGGGTTTGGGTATTTTAACATAAAAATTACCAAACTATGCTTAAGACTAGTATTATGAACTCTGTCATCTTGTGAGGGATCAGTTGACAATACATCCCAGCTGTTCTAAAGGAGAGCTAATGCAGAAAGGCAAACAGTCACCCACTGTAATCATTTCAGATGAAAAGAAAATAATGAAGTGAGACCAGCTACTATATCCCGATCATAATTTACTTCTAAGGACTCAGAATTATTCGAAATTACAGTAAGGAAGACTGCCTCTGAGGGATGAGGGATCTGGGCAATTTTCTCCTGTGTGCTTTCAAATGAATTTGTTGTTGTTGTTGTTGTTGTTGCTTTTTGAGACAGGGTTTCTCTGTAGTATTGGTGCCTGTCCTAGAACTCTCTGTGTAGACCAGGCTAGCCTGGAACTCACAGAGATCCACCTGCCTCTGCCTCCCAAGTGCTAAAATGAATGTTTAAAATAGATCTCCAACATGGAATGCAAACATTAATGCAATCATTTGTTACTAAGTTTGGATACATTTTTTCATTGTGGAAACATTTATTCATCAAAGACAGGCTAGGAACACAAAAAAAATAGATTTTAAAATAAGTTAGTTTTGTAGTACTGCTCAAAAAAAAAGATGAGATAAATATCCCCAAAAGTTTAGGGGTAGCAAATACCATTTTCCTTCTAAGTCCCAGCTTTGCCAAAAGATAATCCAAAAACATGCATGTTGACAAGACCTATAAAAACAGCCAAGGCGGCCAACAGATTATGTAAGTCTAAAGACAAGTGGAAGAGGAGATTTAAAACTGAAAAAGAAAAGGAAATTTGTTCTCTGAGATTTTTTGTTCTTTTCCAAAATTAATATTTAGAGTGCACTAAAATATTCTGATGTCCTAGAACTCGAGCAATCACTCTGTGGGAACATAGATTATATTTACTTATGTACTTTTCCCGTTTTACTTCCCACATCTCCTCTCAAATAAGGGGAGTGGACAGCTGGGGAGTAAAGGGTGCAATCTGTCAAGAGAGTGGCTTTCAGGATAGCCACTGTCCTGGCAATAGTTGGTGTCTTCCTGTCCTCCAGAGAAGACGAATGTACAAATGAAATGCAGTATCTCCTTAACATGGAAACTGATTCATGAGGTTACAGAGAGAAGGAAAAGCCCCATGATATGTTGTACCCAAGCTAGGAAGCCATGAAAGTTCATGATACAATAAATTTCAGATCTGAAGATCTGAGAGGAAAGATTGCAAAGTCCAGGGCAAAGGGAGACCGGACATCCCCACTGACAGAAAAACAAAATTGGTTTGAGATAATGCTCTTGTACACTGTAAAGATTTGTCACTCATATTAGTTTAATTAAATGCTGATTTCCGGTAGCCAGACAGGAAGTATAGGCAGGATGATGAGACTGGGAGAATTCTGAAAAGAAGAAAGACAGAGAGACCAGTCACCAGCCAGACACAGAGAAAGCAAGATGAGAATGCTACACTGAGAAAAGGTACCAAGCCACATGGCTAAATACAAATAAGAATTATGAGTTAATTTACATTATAAGAGCTGGTTAATAATAAGCCTGAGTTAAGAGGCCAAACAGTTTATAATTAATATAATCCTCTGTGTGTTTATTTGGGACTGAATGATAGTGGGACAAGGGAGTACAGAAACTTCTATCTACACAAAGTATCCTTTCCTTCCATCTACACAGAGTATCCTTTCCTTCCATCTTTTTGTTCTATTTGAACTGTCAGCTGACTGGACGGTGTCCATCCACTTGTCCTCCTCACTCAATCCCCTAAATCAGCTGCTAGTCTCTTCCGTAGTGTACTCAAAAACAGATACGTTAAACCTGCTCTCAAGGCATCCCTTAGCACAGTTGAGTTGACATATAACTGACCACTAAAATTGATTTTAAAAAGTAATTCCTAATCGTGATCATTTTCATTATTCTCTATCATGGAAGTCGAAACTTTACCACCAAGAAAGTAGAGAGAAGGGCCTCTTTAGGGAGGAAGGAAACAAAGAGCCATGGCTGCTTTATGTATCCTTGACCAGTGAAGAAACTGGCATGGAGAAATCCTCTCTGTACCTGCAGCATCCATCCTCACAGGGATTTTCTCAATCTGCCAGACTTCTGAGAAAGCAGACTCCTTAATAAATCATAATAATGTGCCAAGTGAACTTCTCAGTAGCCACAAGATGGACAGAAGACAGTTGATACCAGAAGACAAGAACACTCTTAACATCTAGTGTTCAATGGGGTGAACACAGCACCACCCACAGAATACCGTAAATGTGCTACAGATAAAGCAGTCCACTCGCTGGGCTCCCATCCATGGAGGAAGTTAGGGGATATTTCCCATGTGTGCGTGGAAAGGAAAAGGCGCTATCTGTGAAGACCAAGCTGTTCCCATTGTCCTGTCTTTTCTAGCCATCAACTTTTCTCAAGTTTCCTTAATTCACCTTTCTGTCCAAGAAAATGAAGCAAAACCACATAGGTGTGTAAGGTGTGAGACTTCTCTCTCCTAACATCACAGCTTCCTATTGAAGTGGCATCTATTGGGAATAAAGGAGAGCCAGCTCCCAGAATGAGGATGTACGGTAGAGAGTGCCTCCTACACACTTTGAACTTGAAGTTGTGAAGGGTTTTGAAAATACTGTCGTCCCATCTCTTAATAAATTGCCTTGTCATTTTAGTGACATGTTGTTAATATGAAAGAATAAATGTAAATGGGAAGTAATGTTGACTTGTTCCTATAGGTGTTCAGGTAACATCTTAGAAGACCCAGCAATAACAAAGCATTATTTCAAAAAAAAAGTTATTAATTCAATATAAGAAGCAGAAATTACTGAAGAAGAAGCAAGTTTGTGCTCAAAATATCATACTGTATTAGGAAGTAAAAGTGAACTAAAATAAAATAAAATAGACACTTCTTAGGTAAACCAGAGAGATGTGCAAATTACACTGAAAAATATACAGCATCCTTCCAACTTGAAATCTGCCCCTTCCAGGGGACCGTCATCTTCCCGCCTCTTCTCACTAAGGAAGCTCCCACCCGCCCCCTCCAGACTTCCCACAGTCCAACTTATCAGTGACTTTACTGGCAACTAGAACTCAGTGAAATTTTGCTAAATACAATACCATCAACCTAGTCTGGAGAAATACTTCAAAATGCCACACAGTTTCATTTTGCTAGATGCAAATAAAGACTCAAAATGAAAAATAATATAACACTAGTTCTTCTCTTAAAAATGTTTGTAAACTATCACTTAAAGTTAGGGATGGAAAGATTAAAAAGCAATATCTTTTTCTACCAAGTGGTCAGTCCTGAGATCATATACATACGTAGCATTATATGCACTAAGCAGGTGGTATTTATGTATGTAGTATAATATAAATATATATAAATAATGTATAATAAATTGACTTATTTTACTGAATTTATGTTAGTAACATGAAAGAATAAATATATATATGTCTGTGTGTATAACAATAAATAAAATTTAAAAGGTCTTGAATTTTAGGCAGAGGGAAGGTTTATGATAGAAATAATGCAATTATATTATAATTTCAAAACCTAAAAAGTATTAACCATCAAGTAAATAAACTTCTTAATTTACACATGAAAGAGCCGTTAACAATAAAGTATCCAACATTCTCAGTGGCTAGTTATTGTTGTTGTTGCTGCTGTTGTTATTATTATTATTATCATCATCATCATCATTTGAGACAGGTTCCCACTACATATCCCTGGCTGCCTATGCAGAGCACACTGTCCTTGAGCAAACTCAGAGACCTACCTGCCTCTGCTTCCTTGAGTGCTGGGATTAAAGGTGTAAGCCACCAGACAGGTCTCTCAGGGGCAAACTACTACTGACAAAGAAGGATTAGACTAATTTTTAAGGCTTTATCTTTGGTTAATCAAATTAGGAAATAGGTCATTGGTGTTCATCCTGAGCTTCCTGAGAAATTATTTGGTACAAAATGATTCCAAAGGAGATCAAAAGAAAGTTGAAGCAGATTTTAAGTAGCAAGTTACATCATTACAAAGGAAAAGAAGTTTATTTCATTTTAGTTGACAAATATCATATATATATATGATATACATATACAGAATTAAAGGGCTTGGTTCAAGTTTTAAGAAAAAAGAAGAAGAGGATGAGGAGGAAGAGAGAGAGGAAGAAGAAAAAGAAGAAAAAAATAAATTTGATGTGTTTCAATATAAACAATTATAATAGCTTAAAGATTTTTCTTCTAAATTTGACTTATTTTTCATGTCACGATTTTCAAATAAATGAACATATTGCAAACCCCACATCCACAAATGTGAATTTTCTAATGATTTATCATAACCTCCTATTCTTTCCCCTGCCTGGTTTAGTGTTGCACGATTTCTAATTGGTCTTAATAATAAAAACCAAAGCTGAAAGATCAGAGAAGCAGGGCAGCCAGTCACTAGTGTTTGCCTCTATGGAATCCTGAGACCGAATGGTGTCTCTACACGTAGTCAGACTGAATGCCTTGAGCGCCTGTCTCCTCCCGCCTTGTATTCTTTCCTCTGCCCAGCCATATCCCTTCCTGTCTCTACCTCCCTGTTGTTGGGATTAAAGGTGTTTGATCCCAAGTACCGGGATTAAGAGTGTGTACCACCATCCCTTGGCTCTGTTTCTTTTTTAGATCAATTTAGTGTAGCCCTGGGTGGCTTTGAACTAACAGAGGTCCATCTGCCTCTGTCTCCGAGTACTGGGATTAAAGGTGTGTCCACCACTGCCTGGCCTTTCTGGCTAACTAGTGCTTAGCTCTGCACTCTGATCTTCAGGCAAGCTTTATTTATTATATCACAAACAAAATATCACCACAACTTCAGAATAATTAGCTATTTAGAATATTCTTACATGACAACAAATGATTCTCTTTTATATTTACTAAGTAAGCCTAGTAGCATGGATAGTAAAGTGGGGGGGTACTTATATGTATGTGTCTGTATATGTGTGCATACTGTGTTTGTGTGTGTCTGTGTGTGTATGTGTATGTGTGCTTGTGTTTGTGTATGTCTGAGTATGTCTCTCTGTGTGTTTATATGTACGTGTCTGTGTATATGTCCTTACTTGTGTGTGTGTGTGTATGTGTGTGTTTATATGTACGTGTCTGTGAATGTGTGTGCATGTTTATGTTCTTGTGTGTTTGTGTGTGTGTCTGTGTATGTCTGTGTGTGTGTTTATATGTATGTGTCTGTGTATGTGTGTGTGCTTATATGTATGTGTCTGTGTATGTGTGTGTGTCTGTGTATGTCTGTTATGTATGAGTGTGTCTAGGTGTGTGTCTATGTATGTCTGTGTATCTGGGTGTGTGTCTGTGTTTGTGTATGTGAATATATCATAATATAACTCAATTACTATTATTCAAAAGCATGACTTGGCTTTTAGGCACAGGGTGCTGTGACCAGGAATCTCCAGAAAGAAGCTGCCTGTGCAGGTTGATCAGCTGACAAAGTTTCAATGATTATCAAGAGTGTTGAATGTTTCAGGTCCTGAGAAGCTAATTACAACTTCTCTCGGGCTCTCTTTAACCCTCTGAAAAGCCACTCCTGGCCCACCTCTGGGTCAGATCTAATAGTCTGATAAACAGCTACAATCATTTGGAATGTATTAACAAATCTCAGTTCTCATCAATTACAGGGCTGAGAGCCCCCGCGATGGAGCCTGAGGGCTGGGACGAGAGGCTTTCCACTGCTGGCACTGCCCATGTGTTTTCAGTTGCCTTGATTTATAACTTCCTTTGTTCTACTACTCTAAAAACTCCACAAAAGTGCTTCCCCATTGGAACATTATATTTGAGGAGACCTAAATATATGTTCCCCAGCCTGGCTCACTCAAATTTGGCTCCAGAATAAACTATCTCTCATTCCTTTTGAAGTGAGAGCAGTGTGCTTTTTTTTTTCATTGAAAGTATAGCATAAAAAAAAAAGGTCTGAATTCTAGCTCAGTCTGCAAAGGCCTTGCTATATTATGTTTCCTCATTTTGAATAGAATCCCATTCTCTGTCATTCCTTTCTATAATCTTCTAACTTATTTCTACAGAGAACTTTATCAAAAGCTGAAGCTACTAGATTTCTCCTTGCTGGGACTTAGAAGCCTCTAGAACTGTGTGGTAACAAGAATCTGAGGTGATCGACTTTTCAAAGGTCTTGGGTCTTGTGCTTTTATAGGTCGCAGTCACAACAGTCAGGAGACTCCTTCTTGATGGCTGTGGTGAGACACCACATCGCAGTGGACGTGTGGGGGGGGGGTTGTTTATGTTAGATTTCTGAGGCAGCCTAGAACAACAGCAGGTTGTTTATTTTAAAACAGGAAAGGACAGACACAGTGGAAAAGGGGAAGGGAGTGCTTGGAGATTATTTAGGAGTCTGGGGAATTGGAAGTTAAAAGTATCTTCAGGGATTATGTGCCCTCTCTACTTCCTGGAGCTGTCTGTCCACACAAGGCCATTTTATCTTTAGGAACTGCAGCTTGGGATGCAGGTGATAGTGGGCGACTGAGTTAGGCAATGGCAAGGAGCTAGAAGGGGCCTGAAGTTTCAGCATAGGGGCAGGGGATTTTATCAAGCCTTAGAGAAATGTAAAGTTCCTTGGTTGAGGTCTGACAGACTTTGTTCGGGATTTATTCTAACAATAACGACCAAGAAACAAAAGAAGGAACTAACAAGTTCCAGCATCCCCTTGAGAGTCTGCCAGTTCCCTAAAACCTCCCATGAGGCTCACCAATTAAAGAGTCCATTCCTTCCTCATAGGACCAAGCTGGGAGCCAAGCCTTAAACATGGGCCTTTGTTGAACATTCCAGACCAAGATTCCATACAAAACAGTACCTCGTAAAATACTACAAAAATAGTTTGGAGGAAAGGAAGATGAGGTTCACTTGAATTACTGTAGTATTCTCAAAAATTCTAGATATATCAATTGGGAAAGAGGAGCCCTTGACCACAGCTGGCCTGTGAGTCCTCCCACCAGACAGGAACCATCTCAGAATATGAGACTCTGGCTGGGCTAGCCTGAAAATGGGACAAGAACAGAGCCCCTTCATAATTTTATCTAAGCACATATCTTGACCAAAATGAGGCCCACGCCTTTTTACTGTGATTTTATTCTCTGGTTGTGGTCTCGGTCCTCAACAGGTGAGTTCCTGAAGCACCCAACCATAACTTTTTAACCTTTCTAACAGCATCAACTCTAGAGTAAATCCCGATTCCATTCAGCCCTACCTGTAGTCAGCCAGCCACAGCCCGAGCTTTATAAATATTCTTTCCTATGAGCCTCTTGGTGTGTGTGTGTGTGTGTGTGTGTGTGTGTGTGTGTGTGTGTTTCCTTCACTGCCATGAGAAATGTCAAACCAAATCTTCTCAACTACAGGAGTGTGGAGTGCTCCTGGTGGACAGGACCAATGGGATATTGTACAAAACAAAGCAGAAGAGAAAGTTAAAAAGCTAGGGCTTAGGATGGTTATAAAATATTAGCTGCTAGACGTTTTGCTGATGAAAATATTCCTAGCCGGCATCAATTGAGCCGCTTCACCAGGCCCGGCACTGTGCTGTTTTTCATTTAGTCCGCCAAACAATACTACAAGATAGATGCTATTATCTTTCCTCCCTCTGTAGATAGGAAAATGGGCTTACTGGCATAATTCATTCAAGGGCACACAGATAACGAACAATAAAATCATACTCAAGCTCAGGCATTTTACTGACCTCTCTCCAGTGGAGAGCTTAGTCAAAGGAAGTGAAATTTTTAAAGAACTGAAATCTATAAACTTCCTTGACAAAGACACTGTGTTCTATGAGAGACACGCAACCTTCGAGTCTAAGATAAGCCTTTCCTTTCCGCATCTGTTCAGAACATCCTCCAGGTCTCCCAGCTCTGCCAACACCATTCTTCTCCCCTTCTGTTCTTCAAAGTGGCTTACTCACTGGCACTACATTTGCATCACAAAGCCAACCCTCCCTTGGTACATTCTTTTTAAGCCAGAAGGAACTGTCTCTCTGGCTGCAGAAGTGTTTCTCAACTAGAGGGTCCTGCCAAAGGAAAAATCCTTTATCGTTTCAAAAACGCCACAGACTATTTCTCCAACTGCGCCCAGGCATTCCTCAGTCGTCACTGAATGGGCTGAATTGACAAAACAGTTCCCTCTTTTCGGAACTAATAATAACCTGGGAACAGTCACACTCTACACCGGGAGCTAAAACAGGACTGGGAGCTGCAGGATACCTGCCCTGCAAGACATCAAAAGAAAAGCCAACAATGTATCGGCCTCTCAACCTGTGATCCTGCATCTTAGCTCATCTTAAGGGGAAATCTGCAGGTTTCCAAGGGAGCTGCCCTCAAACCTGACTCAGGGAAGTCACTGGCGAGATGATAAGGAATTTCTAAGGCAGTTGGCTCACGTGGATCAAGACAAATATACAGTAGGTAGCCAGCCATCGGGCTCTTTCCCATATCATCAACTTGGCTTCATATCTTGGTACAAAATGGACGCTTACTCTAGAGCGAAGGAAGGAGGCCCACAGCCACACTTCAGGGACGTGATTTAGGAGTGACCTAAGTAAGATGATCTCTAGGAAAGTTCCTAAAATTGCCAGATGTGAAGATGCAGGAGAAGAGGGAAAAGGCGCCCTGAGGCACTTTCGTTTCTCACCGAAAAGCCTACCTTCAAACACTGTTTCCTCTCCTGCAATTAAGTCCACTGTGTGTGCGGGCATTACTACTAACTTCACAGAGTTCACTAAGCGGCGTGCATATCTATCATAGATTAAGGAAACACAAACATTATTATGTGAGAGAAATAAAAACATCACTCTATTACCGATGACATCATTTCCTGTGCAAAGTCTTCCTGTCTGTGAGGGAGTCTGGGAAAGACGAGTCTGTGCTGTCTCCTCCCTCTGCTCCTAACAGCTTCATAAGACCCAACACTCATAAGCTGACTAAAGCCCACATTGGTTAAGGTGCAACTTAATTACTCTAGCCTGCAACTCTCCACAACCCATCCCTTTTATCAGAGTCTGGAAACAGAAGACAGTGAGGACTCTGAAGTCTCCTGGATGCTGCTTCTCTTTATAGTATTGAAATGGCCATCTGGCTAAGACCAGCAGCAGTCTGTGCTAGTGGGATGCCTCTGGTGCCTCCCTGACCAATAAGCTGTAGGGAGGCATCTTATTCCAGTCTGGCACTAAGATTTTCATTCAATAACTCATGTCCTGTCGTGTCACATTCTATTCCTCTCTAGTTATAGTTATGAGTTTTTTTGTTTTGTTTTTTTTTTTTTTGCTTGAGCTGTGAAATCATAGGTTCTCATGTTTGGTATACGGCATAGTCACTGCTATAACATGCACGTGGGAGCAGCAGTAAGGAAGGAATCTAGGGAGAATTGGAGAGGGGAGCTGAGGGCAAATATGATCAAAATGCATGAATTTTTTGAAGAACAAAGTCAAGTATTCTTGCCATGACTTAGTTTAGTCCAAACTGCTTCTGATTCGAGATTCAGGTTTATGTATTACTTACTCTCCTACATCTGGTTTTATTGTCTTACATTTTCCTTCTGAAATTCAGATCTCTAGTTCCCAGAAACCCTTGAAGTTCCTTGAGGTTTCTGCTAAAAGAAGCTCCAGGAAGAAACATACTGTAGCAAATGACTGTTCTTGATGGTGAGATTTTAGTGCCTAAAAAGTATGTTCTCAGGGTGAAAACGTATCCACTCAAAATGAAAAAGGGAAACAGCCGTTTCAACTCACCAACTTTCCACCCTCACCAGACATCATGGGTTCCAGCCAATGCTTATTTTAAAACACGTGCGATAGCATTTGATAAAAACAGATCTGGCCTCTGTCTGTTCCTCGTCCCCACCAAGAACAGCTGCCCATCTACCTGTCTCCCTCCCTTGCTTTCTGCAAGGGATGAGGGCAGAGTTTGTCTTTGGTTTTTGTTGTCTGGGGATCCTTTCTCTACGGCTGAGAAACGGGACTCTTGGCCCCTTGACACCAAAATGACATCTGCATGCATCCTCAGCCAAGTTCTTGGTCTGGTTAGTGAGTGTAGAAAATTGCCAGATCTAGCATCAAAACCTCTTGACTTTTCCTCCAACATACAAGACTATATGATAAGAGACCCTTTGTTTAAAACAAATTTTCAAACAGCTACGTTTTTCTTGCTTTTGTGGTGAGTGCTGTCATCTGGGCATCTAGGAGCAGATTTAAAGCATCGCTTTGCTGAAACTAAAGCTTTAATGCAGTCAGCGTGTGAGGAGCCAGGAGGCAAGACGAGGCTAGAGCATGAAACCCTGGATCCTTTTATACCTCATCTTGCCTCCTGTTTTAAGCATGTTTCCTTCTTAAAGAAACAGCCACCATAATTATTTGGCCTACTTTCTATCTTTTCTGACCAAACAAAAATAGCAGAGTAAGATTCTGGCTTTCTAAAAAACAGAGAAGTCGACCAATGGAATCGTATAGAAGACCCGGATTTTATCCCACAAACCTATGAACACCTCATTTTCGATAAAGGAGCTAAAAGTATACAATGGAAGAAAGAAAGCATCTTCAACAAATGGTGCTGGCACAACTGGATGTCAACCTGTAGAAGAATGAAAATAGACCCATATCTCTCACCGTGCACAAAACTCAAGTCCAAATGGATTAAAGACCTCAATATCAGCCCGAACACACTGAACCTGATAGAAGAGAAAGTGGGAAATACCCTACAACAGATGGGCACAGGAGATTGCTTCCTATGTATAACCCCAGAAGCACAGACATTAAGGGCAACATTGAATAAATGGGACCTACTTAAACTGAGAAGCTTCTGTAAAGCAAAGGACATTGTCACTAAGACACAAAGGCAACCTACTGACTGGGAGAAGATCTTCACCAACCCCGCAACAGACAAAGGTCTGATCTCCAAAATATATAGAAAACTCAAGAAACTAGACTTTAAAATGCTAATTAACCCAATTAAAAAATGGGGCACTGAACTGAACAGAGAATTCTCAACAGAAGAAGTTCAAATGGCCGAAAGACACTTAAGGTCGTGCTCAACTTCCTTAGCAATCAGGGAAATGCAAATCAAAACAACTTTGAGATATCATCTTACACCAGTCAGAATGGCTAAAGTCAAAAACACCAAGGATAACCTTTGCTGGAGAGGCTGTGGAGGAACGGGTACCCTCATCCATTGCTGGTGGGAATGCAATCTTGTGCAACCACTGAGGAAGTCAGTGTTTCGGTTTCTCAGGAAATTCGGGATCAACTTACCCCTGGACCCAGCAATACCACTCTTGGGAATATACCCAAGAGATGCTCTATCATATGACAAAAGCATTTGTTCAACTATGTTCATAGCAGTATTATTTGTAATAGCCAGTACCTGGAAACAACCTAGATGCCCTTCAATGGAAGAATGGATGAAGAAAGTATGGAATATATACACGCTAGAGTACTACGCTGCGGTAAAAAACAATGACTTCTCGAATTTTGCATGCAAATGGATGGAAATAGAAAACACTATCCTGAGTGAGGTGTCCCAGACCCAAAAAGATGAATATGGGATGTACTCACTCATAATTGGTTTCTAGCCATAAATAAGGGCCACGGAGTCTACAATAGGTGAACCTAAAGAAGCTAAGTAAGAAGGTGAACCCAAGGAAAAACATATAGTTATCCTCTTGGCTAAGGAAAGTAGAACAAATTGCCGGGGAGAAAATGGGATCTTGGGGGTGAGGTGGGATGGGGGTAAGGGGAGATGGGGAGAGAAAATGTAGAAGGGAAGGAGGGGGGACCTGGGGAAACAGGAGAATTGGGATAAAGGAAAGGTGGATAGGGGAGCACGGAACCACAATTCTTAGTTAAGGGAGCCACTTTAGGGTGGGCAAGAGACTTGACCCTAGAGGGGCTCCCAAGTGCCCAAGATGAGGTTCCCAGTTAGTTCCTTGGGCAGCTGAGGATTGGGAACCTGAAATGACCCTATCCTTGAGCAATACTGACGAATATCTTGCATATCATCATAGAATCTTCATCTGGTGATGGATAGAGATAGAGACAGAGACCCACACAGGAGCACTGGACTGAGCTCCCAAGGTCCCAATGAGGAGCAGAAGGAGGGAGAACATGAGCAAAGAAGTCGGGACCACGAGGCGTGCATCCACCCACTGAGACAGTGGAGCTGATCTACGGGGAGCTCACCAAGGCCAGCTGGACTGTGACCGAAAAAGCATGGGATAAAACCGGACTCTCTGAACATGGCGAACAATGAGGGCTGATGAGACACCAAGGACAATGGCACGGGGTTTTGATCCTACTTAATGTGCTGGCTTTGTGGGAGCCTAGCCAGTTTGGATGTTCACCTTCCTAGATATGGACGGAGGGGGGAGGACCTAGGACTTACCACAGGGCAGGGAACCTGGACTGCTCTGTGAACTGGAGAGGGAGGGGGAGAGGAGTGGGGGGAGGGGGAGAAGGGTGGGAGGAGGGAGAGAAGGGTGGGAGGAGGGGGAGGGAAATGGGAGGCTGGGAGGAGGTGGAAACTTGTTTTTTTTTTGTTGTTGTTTATGGTTTTTTTTTCTTCTTTTCTCAATAAAAAAAAGTATATTCAATAAAAAAAAGATTCTGGCTTTCTAGAATGGCAAAGAAAAGGCTCATGTAGAGATAAAACAATCAACGACATTGCCTACAATCCATGCTAGAAACATAATTAGCACAATCATGTTCAGATGAGCCTACCCTTCTTATATTCTTAAGAAATTAGTTGCTCTGGAATTAAGTTTATGATGATATCACCATGCATAAGGATGACAGTATTTTGGTTTTTTTTTTTTTGTTTAAAAAGTTCCAGCGCAGGCCCAAGAACAGTACCATTTGGCATCTCTAACATTTTCATTTCCCCTCCCATCCACATAACGACAACAAGGATGTTCTGTCCCCACTGGCACGAATAGCAGGAATCCTGTGGCTGTTTTTGGTCAACTTGACACAAACCTTCACATGTCTAGAAAGAGGGGCTATTAACTGAGAAAATGCTTCCATCCGATTGGCCTGTAGGGAAGTCTGTAGGGTAATTTCTTGATTAATGATTGATATAAAAATGTCCTACCTACTCCGGCTGGTGACAACCTTGAGAAGGGGTCCACGGTGGTACAAGAAGCAGACTGAGCAGGTCACTGGGGGAATGAGCCAACAAGCAGCACTCCTCCATGGTTTCTGCTTCAGTTCCTACCTCCAGGTTCCTGTCCTGATTGAGTTCCTGCCCTGACTTCTCTCTGTGATGAACCGAAGTATAAAATAAAATAAACCTTTTCCTCCCAAGTTGCTTTGGGTTATGATATTTTATCATAATAGAAACCCTAGCTAAGACACTAAGTCACGTACAATTTGGTGACAATGTCCCTAATATCCTTATTTCCTCAGCCTTCTACATCTTCCTTAAATGCAGCTGCCACTGTCTCAGGGCACCAGTTCCAAGTCTCAGGTGCTCCCAGCACACACCACTTCTTTGCTTGTCATTCCTAACTTGCTTCTGAGTTCATGCTCACAGTCGTAGCCAGGTTTCACTACATAAATATAGGTCACAAACAGGCTCTATTCAACCTTTAATTTTGAAAAGCAATGGAGTAATTTGGCCTGGGAGCTTCCTGATCCCCCACCTCGTCCCCCATCACATCAGTCTCACCTGAGCCCCCTTGTGGGATTTATAAGTGTCCACTTCCTTCCCACCATCAGCCCTTCACACGCTTAGACACACATAACTAACATTGGCCTATGCGAAGAAACATGCTTTCCTCAGGGTAGTGTCTTTGCTCTCTGCAAAACCTATCATTATTTTGATTGAAAAGATGGGGGATTTTGAGTGTTTGTTTGGTTTTGGTTTATGTTTTTTGGGGTTTTTGTTGTTTCATTTTATCTTTCACTTTAGAACACTAAGAAACTGTTAATTAAATTATTAATGCCTCTTACTGAGTTGGCGTGAGAGAAGGTAGGCACCATTTATGAGATGAGAAAACTAAGAACATAGCTGAGTCCAGGCCCATTAAAGGACCTGATTTTTATGGTTAAGGCATTTTAAAATGCTAAAAACTGATTAACTATTAAAGGAAACCAGGAAATTATTTGTATAAATGAGACCATAAATGTCCCTAAAAGATACCAGGTACCATATTTTACAAGCTAGAAAATGTTGAACTTTATGTGACGGGGACTCTGTTTTCAGTGGCTTCAATAAATGTAGAGGCTTGTTAGATGGCAGAAGACACATTCAGTCAACAGTGCTGCAAGCATAGAGTGATGGGATCCAGCACTATTGGCTTATTTATTCTGCCTTGAATTCTATGAATAAATTACATCCCCGGGTCATCTTCCCTCACCCGGCTAGGACCACTTACCAACTTGTTTCTGACTGTAGAGACTACTGTCTCTAACAGTAGAGGCAACACTTTTCCTAGTTGAGGAATAAAAGACCACACTTGGGTCTTAGTAGCCCCATGCCTCCCTCTAGCCCTGGAACTGTGGCTGTAGAAATGCCACTTGCTTATCGGACTAGAGGGATTGGAATCCAGCAAAAGCTAGGGGTGTAGTTGATTCCTCTTAATCTTGGAATGACATGGAGTAAGACTGAAACATGGAGCAAATTGAGAGTCTGGCTTGCTTAGATGAGTTAGAAAACCCTGTCTCGAAAAAAAAAGAAAGAAAGAAAGAAAGAAAGAGCAAACAGGCAGTCTACGGGACCCATTGCAATGGCGTCACAATCACAAATGCAGGTCCTGATGTCCAGCATTAACCATGTGAGTCTTCCTATGATTTAGCTGTGCATCCAAATATCAAGACCGTGCACAAAGAAGTGGTGTCAACCTGTGGTAAGGACAGTCAGTAGGCGATACTGCATCAGATGTTTCTAAGACCGATATTCCTGACATCCCTGGTGACACTGCTTATTATTAATATTTTCCTCACCACCAGTGTTCACTGCTGTGGCTTCCTCAGCAGAGCTAAATCTTTATCTAATTTGTGGATTTTTCTAGGCAGCTAAGGAATTAAGGCTCATAAACTGAGCTTACAAACCTATAAACATAACAAGGCTTATAAACTCATTCCACCCTGAAGGGATTTCTGAGAATAAACAAAGCTGTTGCTCACCTCTCTCCTGAGGGATGCCATGGCACAGGCCTCAGCAGCCCTTCCATCTCTCCTGAATACTCTAGATAAGGCTCTCACTAATGCATAGACAACGCCCTGCAGCCCCCAAATTCCTGTTTCTTTAGAAAATAGCAGCCCTGTCATGGGAGCTAGCTATTCTCAAGACTCACTTCCCCCATCCCCCAAGTGTTCCTGGTATCCAGTTGTACTGGAGTATCCAGACATCCCCAAGGAGGCTTGCTTGATTAATTAGGATGGTTTTAGACCCCTTAGCTTTTAATCATGCTATGCTCTTACACATGAAAGATGCGAATTGGTGAGTTTTAAGAATATTTACTCACACTATACATTCAAACTAAGCCCTCTACCACCCTCAGTATACAATCTCAGTTAAGTACAGGTTAGCTACAAGTTGGTTATAGGTTTCAAAATTGGGCCTATGAGTTAATCTTAATTATAAACTTGAAGGAACTTAGAACTGTACGCATACAAACTTCCAGACACCGCTGTGAGGGAGTTTCTAGAATGGGCAAATTAAGAAGTGAAGACCCTAAATGGGACAGGGACCATTCCATGGGCTGAGATCCTGAACTGAATCAAAAGGAGAAAGTGAGCACCAGCATCATCACTCTCTGCTTCCTGACTGTGGATGCCGTGTGACCAGGCACCCCAAACTCCTGCCATCACGCTGTCTCTGAAATTCTGAACAAAAATGAACTCTTCCTTCCTTAAGGAATTTCATCATGTTGTGCCTAAACCATGTAAAGCCACTACCACGGTACCCTTTTTTTATATCCAGGGGCTCTCCTCAGCGCTCACTGACAGCAGCTACCCATCTTCTTGTCACTCTTTCCTGCATTTTGAAGATCCTCCTCCTCCTCACCCCCCTGATGATTTCTCTCTTTGGAGAGTTCTGCTTTTAGCCCGTAGATTTGAATGCTTAGTCATCAGAGAGTGGTTCTACTTGGAAGGGATTAGGAGGTGTGGCCTTATGGGAGGAAGTGTGTCATTAGGGGTGGGTTTTGAGGTTTTAAGAAGCCCAAGCCAGGCCCAGTGTCTCTCTCTCCCTTCCTGCTGTCTGCAGATCCAGATGTAGAACTCTTCAGCTGCTTCTCCAGCACATGTGTGCATGTGTTCTGCCATGTTTCCCAACATGAGGATAATGAACTAAACCTCTGAAACTATAAACAAACCACAATTAAATGTTATCCTTTCTTTATACGAGTTGCCATGTTCAGCCACATAACCTCTGGTCAACAATTTGCCCTGCCTACAAGATCTGCTGGGGCACAGAAATTGTGGGAGTGGCCAACCAATGGCTGGTCCAGCTTGAAACCTGAACTGTGAGAGGGAGTGTACCCCTGACAGAGCTTGGAGGGCCAGGACCCAGAAGGTTGACAGCCCAGAGACCTAAGAACCAAATATGGCTGGTAAAAGAGAGAAAAAGTCAATGAAATAATTCCTAATGATATTTTGCTATACATATACATAGATCATTGTCTAGCCCTATTGTCATCAGAGAAGCTTCACCCAACAATGGATGGGAATAGATGTAGAGACCCGCAGCCAAATGTTAGGCAGTCTTCAGGAAATCCTGTGGAAGAGGAGGAGGAAGGATTGTGGGAGTCGGAGGGACCAAGGATATCACAAGAAAACCCACAGAATCAACTAACTTGGGCTTGTGGGGATTCATAGAGACTGAACTGCCAACCAGAGAACCTGCATGGGATTAACCTAGGCCCCCTGCACCTATGTTGCAGTTGAATAGCTTTGCCTTCTTGTGGGACTCCTGGCAGAGGGAGCAAGGCCTGTCTCTGATTCTATTACCTGCTTTTGGGACTTGTTTCCCCTACTGGGTTGCCTTTTCCAACCTTGGTTGGCAGGGGCAGGGGAAGGGGAGTAGGGAGGTACCTACTCTTGTTGTTGCTTGGTATCCCATGACTGGATGGTGTAGATGGGAGGGGAGAGGGAGTGGATGTGGGGAAAAGAGAGAGGTTGGGAGAAGGACTGGGAGAAGAAAGGGGGATCAGTGATTGGGCTGGGAAGAAATTAATTAATTAATTTTTAATTAAAAAAAGAGTTACCATGGTCACAGTGTCTCTTCACAGCAGTAGAATCCTGATTAAAACAGCCTTCCAGCTCTCTGGAGGGTTTCCCTCACCATCCTGCCTCTACCCTGCTCTCCCTATCTGTCTCTGACAGCCTTCTCGGTTATCTGGCTGAAGCCAGTTCTGGTAGTTTCTGAAAGAAACACTGAACTTTACTTTTTTTGGGAGGAGGGTGGATTTATGGAGATTTTTTTCAGAGCAATGTTAGGTGGAGGATGGATGGCATCTGGGGTTTGAAGGATCATGCGAGCTTGAGTTCAGAACCCAGCTCTGCTCCAGCTGTGTGGTCTTGGGAAAATTGCCTAACCTTTCCTAACCTCAATTTATCCACCTGTCTAGCAGAGTTTTTCCAAAGGTTAAATCTAACATCAATGGAAAGTCCAGAGCCAAGAGAACCTGGCCCGACAAATGACAGCTCTAAATTGCGATGGTTGTACCCTGGCAGGAGGAAGCAGATAAGGGAGATTCTATTTGGGTTGAAATCCCTTATAGAAATGAGGCAAACTCATGCCTACCGGCCAAGTCCAAGGTTAATGCACAAATTATAAGATTATGAGGGGGAAAGTTCATAACACCAAGAGGTAGACAGCCACAGGGAAAATTCTACAGTAAGCCCTCTCACTTCCTTGGCTGGCGAGTTTCTGTGCTTGAAATATTTCAAACACTATATAACGAGGGGGTCCCTCTTCTTGAAGCAAGAGTCTTTGGCCAGAGCTCTTGCATCACCCCTGCTCACCCTTCTTGAGGTGAAGTCGCTTCCTCCTTCCTTGTGCCTAGTGTCTTGGTTCTAATCGTATCATCTAGTCACAGACTTTCTTGTTTGGTTTGGAGCAGTGGCCTTTCTCCATTCTTCAACAGGTAAGTTTGAAAGCTGCAAGTACTTAAATGTTCTCATGAGTTACGACCATTTTTTTTTTAATGTAGCTTATATTTTGACTCTTAAGTTTAGACCGTTTTTTAAATTGTCTCTTGGGATTCTATACTCTCTAACTGACACTTTATCAGCCTCCTCTATTCCCAAACAGAGGTCAGATCAGCAAAGGCCCATGCACTAGATGGTACCTAAACAGCAATGTGGGTGATGGAGGAAGGTCATTGGTTAAATAAAAAGAAACTGCTTGGCCCTCATTGGTTAGAAGATAGGTGGGAGGAGTAAACAGAACAGAACGCTGGGAGGAAGAGGAAGTGAGCTCAGACTCCACAGCTCTCCTCTCGGGAGCAGACGCCTGAGAGAGATGCCATGCCCCGCTCCCGGGCAGACACACGCCATGAAGCTCCGACCCAGGATGGACTAGGCTAGAATCTTCCCGGTAAGACCGGTTCTCACAGATTATTAGAGATGGGTTGATCGGGATGTGAGAATTAGCCGGTAAGGGCTAGAGCTAAAGGGCCAAGCAGTGTTTAAATGAATACAGTTTGTGTGTTGTTATTTCGGAGCATAAGCTAGCCATGTGGGTAGCCGGGGTGCTGGGGACGCAGCCCCGCTGCTCTTATTACTACATGTGGGTTGTTTTTTTGTTTTGTTTTGTTTTGTTTTTTAAAATAAAATTTATTTATTATATTCTATGTGTTATTCATATCATGTGTCTTGATCTTATTCATTCCCTGACCCTTTGCATCTGCCCTCTGTCTCTGCACCTCCCTCCCCCCACAAATAAAACAAAATTCAAGAGAAAAAAACGAAAAAATCAAAAGAGAAAAATGATAATAATAATAAAAAGGGAAGGAATTAAAAATCTCATCATGGAAGTTGCAGTGCGACCCAACAAGTCACACCGTGTACCTCTTTGTCCATACAGCTCTGTCTTGGCTTTTTGAGAAGCTTCTGGGCTCTACCAATCCTTGAAAGAAACATGTATGCAGCCATTCCACACTTGTTGGCTTTGGGCAGATCTTTTGACGCAATTCCAATCTCAATGTGCTGACCATGTTTGGGGAATGCAGTTTCAGACTGCTAACCACATGGTTCTAAGTACAAACTCACTAAAAAGAATCCAAGAGTCTATGAAAAAAAAAGCTTAAATATGTACATCCAATATTGTAAGGTAAGAGGTTGTCAGGATCAGAATGGAAACAAAATATAATTCTTTTTCTGACCTCATTCAAAGCCAAAATGCTGTCATAACAGGAACTCTGTAACTAGTTCTGCTTAAAGAGAGCAACATGGTGCTAGAGGGAGTTTAAAGGTCAAACAGGAATGACAGGCCAGCCATTTAGGAGAGATTTAAAGTTAGCACTCGGAATATTAACATCAAAGCCCAAGAAAGTGATAAGCCAGAAGTATATAGATGGTAAATACAGGAAAAAAAAAAAACGAGTAAAGGCCTTCATTCTTCGCATTTCCCCATAGGTTAAGGGGGTGACAGTTCTGAATGAAGTAAGTCAAGGATAAGCTGGGGTAACCACCACACTATACAAGGGTTACCCTGCACAGCTGCTCCCATAGAATCTTCTAATTCCCAACACAAAGGTTAAAGGCTGAATATAAAAATGGAGTCTGAAAACTGGGAAGACACACAACAAAATTCGTAGGGATGCCATGATTCACAGTGGAAGAGTTGTCTGGAATAGCAGCCCTGCTGAGTGCCCGGGGTCAGCTCTGCTCTGTGCTCACTTCCTCCTTTGTGAACGTGAACATGGGTAAAGTGCCTGCCTTGCAGGGCTGTGATGGAGAACTAGGCTCGAGGCACAATACCCTGGTAAGTTCTAGCTATTATCCTGGTCCATAATAAGCTACTACAGCAGCTTGAATGTCTTTGTTATATGGTTTCCATAATATATTGTGACCTCTTTTTTAAAAAGCAAGCAAACTCCTCATCTTGGTATCATAACTAAAGGTAGGAGGCAAGGTGATGGACCAGTGTTGGTCAGAGGTCCACTGGTACCAGCCAAGCCTCCAGTTCCCTGCGGTTGCCATAGCAACCTGCCAGGAAAGATCAGAATCACTGCTGTGTTCCTTCAGTATTCAGATGATGTGATGGAGTCTTTCATCAGGACCAAGAAATGTCTCCAGGGATTCTCCATCCTCCAAAATCAAATACAGAATTAGATGGCGGATGCAAACTAGCCAGACTAGGCTCTCCTAAGCATTGTAGCCACGCCCTGACAAGAAAGGGCTTTGGACTCACTTCCTCCCTCAGCTACTGTCCAACTTTTCTGCTTCCTCTTAAGTCTCTACAGGAGTTATTTCTGCTCCTTTATCTCCTCTCAACTTTTCTGAAGCCCATTGCGACTGTCAAACCCAATGTTCATGTCTTATTTTAATTATGTTAATGTATAGAGTGTAATGTGATATTTTGATACATGCATATGGTACATAATAAGTTGGAATTGTCTTCAACAAAATACATATTTTTAAAATCATCATTTATATAGTATAATTCAAAAACTAAGAACTTTTTAGGAATATTGTTCTGGCCCCAGTATGAACAAAGAGAGGAGATAGTTTGGGACTTAGAGTCGAATTGAATTTAAAAAATAAAAGGCAAAATGTCTAACTTAAGACAGAGACTTTTGAAAATAGGGTAGGTGTAGTTTCTTAAAAGTCTTAGATTACAAGGCCAAAACGGTGAGAGTGATATCCGAAGGTAACTCTTTCTGCATTTATGTGAGCATGAGCATGCAGGGGCCAGAGGAGGCTACTGGGTGCTCCATCTGTCAGTTTCCACTTCATTTCCCTCAAGTTCAGCCAGAATGGCTGACTAGTGAGCCCCAGGGATCCTTCTGTCTCTGTCAGCACTCACAAGGTTGGAGTTCAAGGCTCACATGGCCTACAAGGGGACCCTTCTTATCTTCTGTTTCAATCATGTCCCCTTCCTTCACAACTGGCTATCGTGGCAGTGGAGAGATATGCTCAGATCTCATCTGAACTTCCTGTCCAAAGAACTCTTTTATAGGATTTGGGGGGTTGGCTTTTTTATTTAGGGTGTGTGTGTGTGTGTGTGTGTGTGTGTGTGTGTGTGTGTGTTAACGTACATTTGCGTATGCAGTATGTTTGTATGTGTGCATTGGGAAGTCAAAGCCCTGGGAGTTGCAATCCTACTTCCCCAGCACTGGGATACAAGAAAATGCTACCACACCCTGCTTTTTTATATAGGTTCTGGGGATCAAACTCAGATCTCCATTCTCATAAGCATTGACTGATCTGTAGCCTCAGCCCTCAAAACGACACTTGAAGAGGTTCTGGTGATGTGCAGAGAATAGAGCCTAGCTGAAGTGTGGCAATGCCCAGCATCAGAGAAAAGCTACCATTCAGCTTGGAGCAGTGGCAACCCAGGATTGCAACAGCTCCTCAGACATCCCAGCCCCAAATGGCCTTAGTGGGCAAGTTCAACATGCACCCCAAGCTTTGTCTGTAGCCACTGTGGGGAAGCATGGACATTGGAGTATTGGAAAAGACCACTTGTTCATTCCTGGCTGTACAGACCATGAAATAATCACTCAGAAACTATATTATTTGCAATACTGTTTGGCTAATAGCTTAAACATATTTTCAACTAGCTCTTATATCCTGAACTAACCCATCTCCATTAATCTGTGTATCGCCACGTGGCTGTAGCTTACTGGCAAGTCTCCAGCATGTCTGTCTCTGGCAAAGGCTACATGGCTTCTTTTTTGACTCTGCCTGCTCTCTCTATATATCTCTTTCAGCCTGGCTTTACTCTGTTAAGTCATTGGCCAAAAGCAGCTTCTTTATTAATCAATAAAAGCAACACATATACAAAAGGACTTCCCACACCACTGGAGCTTTGTGCTGGGAATGGAGTCTGCAAAATACAGGTCAGAGAACTTCCAAGTAAAGTAAGTGGGAGCTTTGTGACAACAGGGGACAGATGTGAGCTTATCAAGAGTCTTTGAAGAACAACAGGTACCCAAAACAAGCGTCTATAGACTAAACATTGTGTAAGTCCTCATCAATACACTCACCATTTTTATTGGAACTGAACTTCACAGATGGTTCGTTCATCAAGGTAAGGTTCTCAGCTACCTGCAGTAAAGATGCCTTCCAGGGTCTCTACTGTAGACAGAGCAACTCTGTGAGCACATCACTGTGCACTCTGGTCCAAGTCATTGCAGCCCTCAAGGAGTCCTCCACACAGAAGAGCAAATGGGAAGGAGCCTTCCTGCTTGTCAGTATCCTGAAATTCTTAATAATTTTTAAGTAATCTTTAAGCAGAAGTTAACAAGAGGATCCCCCATTTCATTTGCATCAAGCCCTACTCCATCTGTACACATTCCTGTCCCTGGGTTCTCCATTCTGGCAAGTCCTGTGAGCATCCAAGAACACATTGAATAAACTAGAAGAACTGAACTTAAAAGACCACATGCGGATGCCAGGAATATTATATGTCTATTATACCCTTTCAGGTTTGAAGTATTTCACTTCACCTCATCACATAGGCTGAAATGGTTTTCTGTTGAGGAGAGAGATAGAGAGAAATGGGGAGGGAAGGAGAGAGAAAGTGAGAGAGAGAAAGAGAGAGGACAGATTGATTGATTGATTGATTGATTGATTGATTGATTGATTCAGGCAAGATGAAATACATCCCAGCATGTTAGACGCAGAGACAAGAAGATCTCTGTTTGTAACCAGCCTGATCTACGTAGTAAGCTCCAGGATATCCGGCACTATCTAGTAGGATCCTAGCTACAAAAAGAAAAAGAGATGACTTACCAGTTAAGAGTCCTGACTGCTCTTCCAGAGAACCTAGATTTGATTCTCAGCACCCACATGATGGCTCAAAACTGTCTATAACTCCAGTCTCAAACACTCCAACACCTTCTCTTGGCCAGCATGAGCACTTGACACATATTGTACACAGACATACATGCAGGCAAAACAGTCATATACATAAAATTAATAAATACTGCTTTTAAAAAGGAAGAAAAGGGGAGAGATGACAGATACTCTCCTTTCTAAAACAGACCACCACAGATATCACAGGATGCTAGTCATTTTGCAGTTGTATGAAATAGTTTATCTTCCTACTTCTAATCAGACTCTTGACTGAGATCAGTTGTCATATTCCCCTCGTTGGGCAGACAAACGAGAGACAGGCAGCCAGAGTGGGGACCCTGATGCCCACAGTGGCAGCCTCTGGTTCAGAATGAGGAAAGGGGTTCCAGGAGGCAGGCAGCGGATGCGGAAAAGGAGTGCACTGATAACACTGCTGAGGAACTCTGCCTCTCTCAGGAGTTTTTCTGGGACAGATGAATACCGTAGACCATTCCTTTTGGCTCTCTGTTTACAATTAGTCCTTCTCCATAAGTAACGACAGAATTAATTAGCATCATTAATTTAGTACATTATGTTCCAACGGCGTTTATAAATAATCTTAGTGCTGTGCATATATATAGCAGGTCCTTCTGAAGGGAAATGTCACCAAAATATCAAACTGATGATTTCTAACTAATTTTCAGGATACTCCCTACTACGGCCCAAAACTGGCCGAAGTAAATACCAGAAAGCGAGTGCTAGTGACTCAGTGTGTTTGTGTATAGCAGTGTCCTTGAGCAAACCCAGGGCCGTGTGCAGGTTACGCAAGCTTTGTGTCACTAAGGCCTATCACTAGCCTTGCAAATGAGTAGTCTTTCATTATTATTATTATTTCCATGGTGTGTTATGGCTTACATCTTAAAAGTCCATCAAAAATACATGCATCAGACTTGCTCTGCAGGTAGTGTTCAGAGGTAGAGCCCAACTGGAGGGATCCAGGCCATTTTAGGTGTTCCCTTGGAGGATGATGATGTAACTCTGGTCCTTTCTTCTCTCTGCTTCCCAGATGCCAGGAGGTGAGAAGCCTTATTCCACCACGTGGTTCGACCATGATGCTCAACCCTCCCTAAAGCCCAAAGCAATGGGACCAAGCAATAGACTTAAATTGCTGAGACAATGAAACCAAAATAAATATTTTTCTCTTGGGAATTTTGTCAGTGACATCAGTGATGAACATAACTGGACACATGCAGTAAAATTTGCCAAACAGTCACATCAGCATTTATCAAGAATACTGGTGGCCGAAACTGAATGATTAGTTAGTTTAACTTAGAATGCAATAGGTATTTTCTTTCCAGAAACATGAAGTTTCTAATTCATTTTTATGGGTAAAACAGATAGATTTATGTGTTTCCATGGAAACCAGAAGCAAAAAGCTACCCACTTGACAGAGCTGTACAAGTCCATGGTGGCACCTGTTCCCAGCCTAACATTGCCCTTGCTTTGCTGAGCAAAGTTCCTATAATCCTAGGCCTACGCCTGTGTGGCACATAGGGCCTTTGACAGTTCAGCACTGCTTTGATGATAAAAAGCACTGGAGTGACTATAAATAGAAGAACCACGCCTGAACATAATAAACACTACATCTGCTCCAAGTCAGCTGAAAAAGTAAGAGAAGAGAAAAGAATACAAATTAATAAGGAAGAAGTCAAATTATCCAGATTTCAAGGCAACATAGTCTTAAAAGACTTTACCAGATGGAAGTGCAAACTTGCACAGCCATTACGGGAATCTGTGTGGTGGTTCCTCAGGAAGATGGAAGGTGTTCTACCTCAAGATCGAGCTACTCCATTCTTTTTTTTTTTTTTTTTTTTTTTTTTTTTTTTGATTTTCGAGACAGGGTTTCTCCGTAGCTTTTTGGTTCCTGTCCTGGAACTAGCTCTTGTAGAACAAGCTGGCCTCGAACTCACAGAGATCCGCCTGCCTCTGCTTCCTGAGTGCTGGGATTAAAGGCATGCGCCACCACTGCCGGGCAAGCTACTCCATTCTTGAGTATATACCGAAAGGATGCTTCAGCTTACCAAAAAGACAATACTCAACCGTGCTCACAGATTCTCTAGTCATAATGGCCAGAAACTGGAAGCATCCTAGATGTTCCTCAACAGAAGAATGAATTTATAAAAGATGCGTTACACTTACACAATGGAGTATTACTCAGCTATTTAAAAAGTTATGAAATTTGTAAGTAAATGAATGTAACTAGGAAAAGATCATCCTGAGTCAGATGCCTCACTCCCAGAAAGGCAAACAGGGTCTGTTTTCACCTATATGTGGATATTAGCTGTTAAATCAATGATAACCAAGTAACAATCTATAGAACCACAGAGGGTATTTTAGAGTTAGGGGCTTATTTGGAAAGGGAAATAGAAGATAGTTGTGGGTGGATGGGTCACTGGAATGGGAGGATCAAGTGGAGAGGGAGAGAGGAGAGGGAGAGCAGGGAGGGACTTCAGGGAGACAGCCAAAATTAAGATCCATTTGAGGGGTAATATGGAAACCTAATACAGTAGAAGCCTCCTAAAATATATATATATATATATATATATATATATATATATATATATATATATATATATATATATGAAAGCAATCTAAATGAAATCACCAAGCTGGGCCCTACTGGCAATGCTCCTTTAATCCCAGCACTCTGGAGGCAGAGGCAAGAAGATCTCTGTAAGTTTGTGGCCAGTCTGGTCTACAGAACCAGTTCTAGGACAGCCAGGGCTACACATAGAAACCCTGTCTCAAAACAGAATAAGATAGAAAGAGAAGGAGGGAGAATATGAGCAAGGAAGTCAGGACCATGAGGGATTGGTTCACCCTCTGAGACAGTATGCCTTAGCTAATGGGAGCTCACCAACTCCAGCTAGACTGGAAATGAATGCACATGGGATCAAACTGCACCCTCTGAATGTGGTTGACAATCGGGGCAGACTGAGAAGCCAATGATAATGGCACTGGGATTTGTCTCTACTGCATGTACTGGCTTTTGGGGATCCTATTCTCTTTGGATGCACCTTCCTAAGCCTAGATGGAGTGGAGAGGGCCTTGGACTTCCTGCAGGGCAGGAAGAGAGAAGGGAGAACAAGAATAGGTAATGGTGTGTGTGTGTGTGTGTGTGTGTGTGTGTGTGTGTGTGTGTGTGTTTAGGTCATGAAGAAGCTTATTGCTCTCTGGCCATTGTTTGTTTTCATACATGAGCTCCATTATCACAGGTCTTAGAGCAGAATTCAATTATGAGCCTCATTGCACAGATGGCAGACTGAACGGCAGAGAGACTGTAATTACTCAAGGCTACATAGTGATTAAATGGTGAGCACACATGGGACACCAGAGCCCATGTCCCAATCCACTCACAGAAGTGACCTTTTTCCTATCTGCCTATTTTTCAAAACTCTGTCCTCCTACTGTGAGCTCTGCGTCATCAAACAAAATCTGAAAGAGGCTGTCAATCACTCTCATTCCTAAACCAGCACCATTTCTGGGGGTTTCTTGTTTCCCACATGACTGATGGTTCACCTTCTTATAAGTTAACATCTGTTTACATAATTTTACCTATGTTTTCTGTTTGAGAAGGTTTCTGTTTGTTGGAAGGCTGAAATAATATATAACCTGTCTAGGTGCAGTGCCCAGAACACAGGACTTTCCGTCAATTTTATTTCCTATTATTCTTGATGTATTTGACTCTTGCCCCTTGAGGGCTTTCCTTCTATTCAAAATATGCCCGCAACTCTTTTGGCCCATGAAGAGTTACAGAGCTCTCATATGGACCTCACTCATGGGCTACAGATCCAATATTACTAAGTGGTAGGAGAAAGAAGTTGGTATACCACCTGGTGGGGTCCCAGTCAGGAGAGTAGAAGTGGACACAAGCCCCCATCTCTAACCCAGAAGCTGTCTCCAACTGATAACCTCAGATGAATAAAAACTGAGCTTTTCCAGGGAAATCTCACTGGGTAGAGAAAGCACTCTTAAGGCCAGGCCCCATGCCCAGCATTAGATGGCCAAGACAAAACAAACTCAAAGGAATGTTTGGAGGGTTTGGGGGGTCAGATATTTGTTTGGTTTGGGGGGGTTGTTTGTTTAGTCTGGGCATTCTTCTCTTACTCTTCCTCCTCTTTCTTTTTTTATCCTACATGTCTTTTGCCTATAGATTATGGTTTCCAATTTTGTGAGTTTTGTGGGATTTCTGTGTCCTCTCACGTGTGTGTCTCTGCATATATATGGAAGAGTGTCACCACGGGGGTGGGCTTTGGGGTCTCATATATGCTCAAGCTATACCCAGTGTTGGACATAATTCGCTTCCTGTTGCCTTCAGATCAAGATGTAGAACTCTCAGCTACCTCTCTAGCAGACTCAGTAGTCTGCCCGCCATGCTGCCTTGCTTCCCAAAATGATAATGAACTAAACTTCTGAACTGTGTGCCAGCCCCAAATAAATGTTTCCCTTTATAAGAAAAAAAAAGGAAGGTTAATTTTTAAAAAGAAAAGAAGAGGTATAAGAATTCAGTACTCCATTTATCTTCCCAGTCTTTGAGAGATATCTTCAGTGAGATCTCATCGGACAACACACAAATCCCAGGCCTTTCTTCGGGTCTTCCTGAAGACCCATATAACTCAATAGTTCGTTTTAAGCATTTACCCAAAGCCATCCCTGCTTTGACTTTTGCCCGTGCCAAGAATTAACAGTAATGTTTGTGCCTTCTTACTGATTCCCCAACCCTTTTATGCTATGTCATGCCCTAAATGTCCACTTCTAAGATGGCTTGGCATTGCCAACTCTGTCTCACCCATTATCTTCCCACATTAGTGGCGCAACTTTTTGCCTGGTGCCACTTTTCTCCTGGGTATCATTCTTCTATTTCCCCGGCTGTTTATTTTTTTTAAGCCTCATGAGCAAAGAAGTCGGGACCACGAGGGGTGCACCCACCCATTGAGACAGTGGGGCTGATCTACTGGGAGCTCACCAAGGCCAGCTGGACTGTGACTGAAAAAGCATGGGTTAAAACTGGACTCTCTGAGCATGGCGAACAATAAGCCTCAGAATCTATGAAGCAAATCAGGCTAAGTACGGATGAGCAGCATTCCCACTTCCTTGAAATTTCCCATCAAGGGGAAAATGGTCATTGGAAATATTCCTGATTTGGGCTAAGTGGGTTTCTGAGAAGACGATGTTGTTTCCTGGAGGCATCCAGAAGATGCACAGTGCCCAAAAGGAGGCCAGCTGCCTCTGCAGGATTGTTACCAAGGAGGAAAGGGATGTGCCTGGCATCTAGCTGTGAGCTGCAATTTTGAACCCTAGCAGTTAGTCAACTGTGTAACCTCAGGCTATACTTTACATTCCTGACCTCAATTTCTCCATCTGTAAAATGGAAATAATTGTATTATTGGTGGAATTAAAGCAAATAGTGCCTTTAGAAGACTTGGCAATGTCAAATATTCCAAAATGATTGCAATGCTTATCATCGTTACCATCATTATCTTCTTACTGTCAGAATTCCATTCTCCAGGAGGCATCCTGGACCATGTTCCAGAACACGGGTGAGGAGCACGGGTGAGCAAAGGAGAAAGCAGGGTTCTGTGAGTGCTGATGTTTTGGGGCCCTGTGGCTGGTGGTCACTGGGAGCAGGAGGACCTGGAACTCTTCCACCTTCAAGTCCTGGCCCTCAATCCCTGTGTTGACTAGTTTACGTCAATGTGACATAAATTAAGGTCACTTGAGAGGAGGAAACCTCAATTGAGAAGATGCCTCCATTAAGACCAGGTGGCAGGCAAGCCCGTAGGGCATTTTCTTAGCTGGTGATTGAACCCAGAACCCAGGCAAATGTGAACGGAGATCCAATTCCACAGAGCGGTTCTCTACGCTGCACATGGGCACACATGCACAGTATACATACGCACACATCCACTCTAATAATAATAATAAACAAACCACTTTGTAATTCCACGACATACCTTAGGTTGATAACAGTAGTTATAGCGGGAGGAGGGAGAGGTGATTAGGAGTTGGCTTGTTAATTAAGTGGCTAATTAATTTTTAATGCATATAACTTTAAAGTATCATGATTACAGGTAGAGCTTATCTCCTTTTTTTGTACTTTTTCAGTATTAGAATATGTTAGCTCAAACCATGCATTTTGGAAATGAAACAAATAAATAATAAAGATTTATTATTTCAATTAAATGAATTTTTCTGTGATTCAGTAATTTCACAGCAGCAAACTTACTTCGTTTAGGTTGTATATAATAAATATTTCAACCTTTTTCTTTAAGCCTTGCAAAATAATAGGAGAATTTGGCTGCCATCGTCGGAAAGCAAGGAGAGGTCCTGCCAAAAATGGAAGGTGTGGTACCCATATGAAGAGGAGTAAGCCTGAGGCTGGAAACGGATGCTGAAGCCAGAGAGGCCACCGCAGCAGGCAGACCCCTACCTGTCTTCCTAACATCCTGCATTCTAGAAGACGTCCTGCATCAATTTCTAAGAATATCTTTGTCTTCTTCTGTAGTTAGAATACAGTTGGAATGATTTTGAGATTCTCCACATTGGACGTGTGCCCTTCAGTACTGGTGCTAGGTGGCAGACATACATGTAAACATAAAGAGGGTCCTCAGTGTCCACTGTCATAAGCAGGCTGGTGCACTGAAGTTCCATAGCTAGAAGTACATACTGTTTCTATGAGCAGTATCCAATACATTCTTAAGTTCAATTCAGACCTGAGATAAAATTAATCCTCAAAGCATCAACCTTGAGGTTATTCTACCCCATGTTCTCCAACTCTGCATGACCACATAGACGTTGCTCTACATTGCAAATCATTCCTGTTAGCCCAGAACAAGTACTTAGCATTGCTATATTTTAAGCAAAAGAGTCCAAGCAATGTAAAAGCAAATGGTAAACATTTGAAGAAGGGACAGGGGTTCTGCGGGTAAAATGCTTGCCTCTGAGGATCAGAATTTGGATCTCCAGCATCCGTGTAAAAGCCAAGTAAGATGGTACGCACCTGTAACCCAGCACCAGAAGAGGAAAGACAGGCAGAACCCAGGGGCTCACTGGCCAGACAGTCTAGCTAAAATGGTAACCTCTGGGTTCAATGAGAGACCCTGCCTCAAAAACTAAAGCAGAGAACAGAAGACACATGCACATATGAGCAAGGATAAGCACAACTGTACACACATGCACACATACATATGCACACACACACACAGAGAAGTGATAAACTTCTAGAGAGTAATTTGAAAATAGCTGCCAAAATTTATCTCACTTAGATGAATTTGCTTGTGTAATTATGTAAAAATATATGGACTGTATTATTTGAAATAAAAACTTTGTGAGCAACAGAAATCCATCCTTAAAGAACTGTTTAAATTATTATACTTTTTATGTAATTATTATACTTTTTATGTTACAGGCAGAGTTCTAAACTTTTTGGAATTACTAACTCAGTTTCCATGACAAGCACTGAGGCAATAGGGCTACTGCCCTCATGTCTTGGGAGGAACTTGGAGACATTTGTTCATTTATTTTATTTCCATTTTATATGTGTATGTGTGTTTTGTCAGCATGGATGTCTAGTGCCCAAGGAGACACAAGAGGGCATCAGATCCCTTCAGAGTGGAGTTACAGATGGGTTGTAAGTCACCATATGGGTTCTGAGAATTGAACCTGGGTCCTCCTGGAAGAGCAGCCAGTGTTCTTAACTACGGAGCCATCTCTCCAGCCCCAATATTAAAGTTCTGAGCACAGAATACAGAAATAAGAGCAGACTACTTGCCTTTCAAGTGTGGGGAAAGATCTCATTGTGTTCTTTTTGCCTCCTCCAGCTAGCTGGGTGGGAAAGGCTGTTTCCAAAAATCTGATTTTAAACATGTTTCCCTGAGATCCCCACACAGAAGCTGGGAACACAGCCTTAAAAAGACCACTCACTGACATAATAAGAACTCCCTGCATCGAGGGGCCAGGAATCAGACCTGGGAAAATAGAAAGCCATGTCAGCTGCAGACATCTAAGAGGCCCAGAGACCTTGGGAATCTGCTTGTAATTATTCTCCCCTCCAAAATGGACACTTACATCACTACAAATGTCATGATTGACTTTCACTGGGAAGCTTTGCCCTTGGAAGTCTGAAAGATTATTACTGGGGCTCCACTTAAGTGATAGCATTACATATGGAGGCTCGATGGAAATCCTGGGAGCTTTGTGTAAAAGGTTGGGGTAATAAAGAAGATAGTTAGCAGTCAACAAAAACACAGGGAAAATTTTAGGATTTGAACGAAGAAGAATAACACCAGCCCCAAGCCACATATATATATAACCCAAAAAGAGGACAAGAGGAATCTCCAGTGTACTTGGGTCTGCCAGGAGAGTACTATCAGGAGGTTTGGATGCAAGTCCTAAGAAGCACCTTGATGTGGATAAAGAGCAGGTTGGTGGGTGCAGTGTTACAAGGGCAGATGGGTGTCTCGGGGAAGCCAGCTGACATTACAGCCAGATGAAAAGGCAGATCTAGAAACTAGAAATCCAACAGGAGCCCTGGGAGCTGCACTCCCACACCTGCCAAGCTGCCTGTGGGTGGGAAACCCTCACCCACCTACACGGCAAAGGAAGCGGTGTCTCTGTTTGGTCATCTTCCCCCAGGCTTTTAGGCGTTGTTTTCCAGAAAAAATGAAGAGTCTAGTTCCAACATCCATAGCAAGTTGGCGGTGTCCTTGGCTCCCTGGATGATTTTGCAATATGCTGCTCACACACTTAGCCTTCCTGACAAGAGAAAAAGGAGACACAACATTCCCCTTGCTCTGGGTAATGCCAACTTCATCCCTCCTCCTTTCTTTTTGTCTTCTTTGTTATTCTGTGGCATTTATTTGGCTGGCCAGAAAGACACTTTCAGCCTCCCTCCTGGCACCTCTAACCACACTCCTCCCCCACAGTCCATTTCTGTAGCTCCTCGCTGACTGCTCAGAGCAGAAGCTTCTTCTCCGTGTTGAAGCCTTCCACACATGTAACCACACTTCCTAGGTTCCATGGTCGCATCAGCAGGGCGCAGAACCTGTGCCTACAAATACCCGTACTCAGAGCTCCAAGATTCTGAGTGTGGATCTGTCTCAGTTGTCTTCTAAAAGCAGAGCTTGAGAAAGAGGATTTGGTTAGGTTGTATGGTTGTTTGAACAAAAATGGTTCATAGGTCTATAGGGAATGGCACTATTAGGAGGTGTGACCTTGTTGGAGAAAGTATGTTACTAGGGGGCTTTGAGGTCTCAGAAACTCAAGCCAGGCTCAGTGGCTCTCTATCTCTCTTCCTCCTGCCTGCCAATTCAGAGATAGAACTCTTAGCTACCTCTCCAGCATCCTGCCTGCATGCCACCATGCTTCTTGCCATCATGATAATGAACTAAACCTCAGAACTGTAAGCCACCCCCAATAAAGTGTTATCTTTCATAGGAGTTGTGTGGTCGTGGTGTCCCATCACAGCCATAGAACTCAAACTAAGACAGGTAGTTTACTGGGAGATGATGCCAAGACACCAAAATGAGAGAATGTAAAAGAAAATTTCTACTTAAATGTGGGTTAATACCACCACCTCTATAGGCAACAAGAGCTGGACTCATGGGTTAATTTTTGAGATGGTTCCATGAGGTGCTGAGAAGAAGGTATATTCTTTTATGTTTGAATGGAATGTTCTATAGATGTCTGTTAAGTCCATTTGAGTCATAACATCTGTTAGCTCCCTTATTTCTCTGTTAAGTTTTTGTCTGGCAGATCTGTTCAGTAATAAGAGTGGAGTGTTGACGTCTCCCAATATTAGTGTGTGGGATTTAATGTCTGATTTAGGCTTTAGTGGTGTCTCTTTTACATATGAGGGTGCTCTTGTATTTGGGGCATAGATGTTCAGAATTGAGATTTTTCTCTTGATGGATTTTTCCTGTGACTAATATGAAATGTCCTTCTTTGTCTCTTTTGATTGATTTTAGTTTGAAGTTTTATTTTGTTAGATATTAGGATAGCTTGTTTCTTAGGTCCATTTGATTGGGAAAAAAATTTTCCCAACCCATTACTCTGAGGTGATGACTGTCTTTGAGGTTGAGATGTGTTTCTTGAATGCAGCAGAAAGATGTATGGGTGTGTATGGGTGTGCATGGGTGTGTATGTGTGTGCATGCATGTGTGTGTATATGTGTGTGTGTAGTATAAAATTGCCAAAGAAATTAAAATTATTTTTAAAAAGTGAACTGAATCAAATTCTACTAAGGAAAAAAAAGTTACTCAGTGGGAACAGGACTAGGCTATAACCTATAAACCCTAACCAGACTCTGCTAGGTAGGCCTCACCTCTTAAAGGATCCACTACCTCTCCTAACAGCACCACCAGCCGGGAACCAAGTATTTAAACACATGAATCTTTGGGGAACACTCTATACTCTAACCTTAATAGTACTGTTTTGTGCTGCATCCACTCAATCCCCTCCTGAATTTGGCCATGAAGTAATGAGATCAGTTCCTTACAAATTCTGGTTTCCCTATTACAGATAGCATCTTGCTTCAAACTTAGATTCTTTTACTTCCCCCCACTGCCTCATGGACCTTAAAAATTATAGGCTATCTTGGCTGTTGCACAGGATCAAGAAAAAATAGACAACTGCACAGCCAACCTTTTAATAAATAAAACACAACTTTTGACTGGCAATGCCAGAGGAGTCTGAACCTTGGTAGCCATCAACTTCTCCAGGAGGCCATACTAGAAGGAGCATGGAAGATGGTGCTGAGGGGGATAGAAACTGTGGGTGCCCAGCTCAAGAAGTTTCAGATAGAAAGTGACCTAGAGATCATTCTTTTGATGTTTTAGTGAAGAATGTAGCTGGGTTTGCCCTTATCTGAAAAATCTGCCTAAGGATAAATTGAAGTTTTGAAACAATGGCATTGGCAGAGAAGATTTCAAGATAGCCTAGTACTGAGTACCTGCCATAAGGACAATGAACTAAATATCTAAAACTGCAATTGAGCCCCAGTTAATTGCTTTTCTTTCTAAGAGGTGCTCCAAAAGTTGCTCATGGTGTCTCGTCACAGCAATATAACAGTAAGACAGAGTAGGTAAAGTGTCACCCATGCAAGCGTGAGGACTTGAGTTTGACAAAAGCTAACGTGTTACCATCTGTAATCCCAGCCTCCTGCCATGAGATGAGAGGCAGAGACATGGGAATCCCCAGAAGCTCTCAGGCCACTTATCTGGTAGACAAGGGGCAACAATAAAAAGACCCTGTGTCAAGTAAGATGGAAGATGAGAACTGTCACCAGAGTTTATACCCCATGCCATGTGTACACCTGCACACATACATCACACACAAACACGCACACATGTGCACACACACAGAGACAGATTTTATTTTATCCTAGTAAAGATTGTAGAGTAAAAAGCAACAATTGCTTACTTATTCCTCCTTGTACCCAATTCTACTCCTGAGAGCAAATAGGTAAGCATGGAACAAATGGAAGCTAGAATGTGAAGCTAAGGACTTGCCTACAGCCCCCTCAGAGACTTGCTGCACCCGCTGTGGACAAGTGTGGGAAAGCTAACACCATCGAGCAAGGCTTTGAAACTTTTGACCATCAGGCCAGGAAAATCATCCACAGGTCTACTTTGCCTAGGCTCTTCATTTGACCAAAGCACCTTCACAAGAAAGAGGAGGCAGCATTTTTATGTCCCAGAATTCTCAGCAAGTTTTCCACACGTGATACTGATCAGGCAACTTTAAATCAACTCCCTTGGACTGGGGGAATGCCACACACTGAAGGACTTTGCAATTCATGGGTGGGACTTGGATGTTAAACTTTTTCCGGTTTCCATGGTGTAACCATATCACAGGAAGTAACTGCATGGAAAAGGGAAAACAGAAAAGCTATGAAGAAAGCCAAAGAGGTTGTTAAGATGCAGGGAAGAAAGAAATAACAGAATTACTTAAGATAGGAAGTGAAAAAGGAATGGTGCCCTAGCAATACAGAGACAGCTCAGTGGTGGAATTTGCCTCACATGCATGAGACCCTGGTTCAAAATGAAAATCCAAGACTCTTCTTAAGTCTACATAATAAAACATCTGCAAACACAAAGGCCAGGATATCAGATAGTAACATTTTAATTTTTAAATCCTGGCCGTGCAATTATAAGTAACTCTTTGTGTTAAAATATATGCATGGATGAATAAACAAGATTACATTTATAATGGAAAACATCATGTTCTCATAATGTTATTTACCAAAACAAGATCAACACACGCAGCTACCAGTGCCCAAGTTCACTATTCCTGATGCATCGTTCTCTGTTTAATTATGTATAATCAATCAATAAGCATTCCTCTCATGCAAGCATACAGAGTGCACTTGTTTGATAAAGGAAATGGCTGCTTTTCCATGTTACCAGCTTGCCTTTCCTGTGATAGGCACCCAAATGTTTATAGATCACCTCTGGGTACCATAACAGCTTTAATTAATTGTTCCAAACAATTTTGTTGACATTTAACTTTTTAATAATGTTCAAAGATTTTAATTGTCATTAAAAATCATCAAGATGAGCACATTTGGAAAATTAATTACCCCATTTAACTACTACTGTGGGGCTTACTTAAACCTGCATGTCCCTAAAGAATGGGTGGGGGAAGATGAAGTTGATGCACCAGAAAAAGTATCTATTAATTATATGAGGAGCTTAAATCATCAAAAACTAAGTAGTTCTTCCTGCATTAAAAATACCAACAATATCTGAGTGGCAAATGGAATGAAGTAAGACAGAAATTTATCTTTCTTTCTCTGCCTCCGATTCATGAACCTTTGCATTAATTTCAAAATGCAAAGTGTAGAGATTTAATGAGGTTTTCCCCTGAAGCCTGTCCCTCTAAGGCTGTATCTAAATGAGAAATTCACATTAAAGTATGTATGCTTTCAGTCACTTCTTCAAAATGATTGCATAGCCTCCCAACACAAATCTCCAAAGACAAAGAGATTACCCAATTATATGTAGGCACAGCCATCTGAATCTATGTATTTCTCCGTGCTTTTTTTTTAAGTTAACAGTTTCAGGTCCATGCATGAGTATGCACTTACCTTTGTACAGGTATTGTATTATTTTGTCACATAGGAACAGCAGCATTACAGGACAACTGTCATGAAGTGCAGATGACACGTGTTGTCTTATAATGCACATATGTTGGAAGACTTCACTGCTCAGCGACCTTGCCAACAAAAGATCATTTTCCCCCAGGCTGCTCTCTCCTCTATCATAGGTAAAGAACTCCTTGAATCAAGGGTCCTCAGCATCTTCTCATATTGATGAGTCTATAATGGGTCTTATTGATTATTTAGTAAATAACATATGACTAGCTGAATTAAGTTTTCCATTAATCTAGTAGTAACTTTAGGCTTAAGTAAGCAGAGATGTCAAACTAGCTGAGGGTCACAGTCACATAGTGGCTTCTCAGCATGGTATCTAACCATGTTCCAAACTCCAGAGGCTCTCTGAAGCATTTGACCACTTTCTAGGCCAAAGAAATTCTGGTATCTCTCCTTTATCTATAATTGAGTCTGTCTGGCCTCCTCCAGCAAGCTATTAACAGAAACAACAGCTGTGCTACAAGAATAAAAAGTCCTTCATACGGGCACCCACCAATAATGTCCCCACACCAGCCTACAGTCATAGTAGGTGTAGCAGTCTTGGGCCCTCTCTAAGTGTGTACCTCAGTTCCTTTGGGTTATTTGGCAGACCCTGCAAATCCTCTGCATAATTCTATCAGAACAAAACATGCTTCAATTTCCTGTTTCTAGCTGAGCTATTACCTGAACCTAGTTTTAACCACAGCCTGAGGAACGAGCAATGAATTTTAGGGAAACCCACAGGTGTCCTGATGTACCCACAATGTAAAGCTTTGTGTAGCACTGGGGTCATGGGGAAGGGACAAGTGCTTCCCACGCAAGAGGCAAGTAAGCTGCTCTGGCAGTAAGCAGACTCCGGAAGAGGCAGTGATGAAGGAAGAATTAAGGTTGCCCAACTCAAGCTCAAGGCTCCCTGGTACTCCTATGATCCCAACTTTGATGTGGAGATGTAGTGCTAATATCCACATCTCTGACCTTATAATTAATTCGTAAGACTGATTTCCATCGTCTTCCAGGTAGTTGTGAGAAATGTCCTTTAAAGTAACCTTTAGAATACTACGGTCTGGGAAGCATGATGTAAATGTGTCTATGATCACAGAGTTTAGGCTTTCGCTACTGCCATTACTGATATTATAGTGATTGGATTGGGCCCAGGACCCACATACTAGGCAAGTGCTATAACATTGACCTATACTCAGAATCTCTGTTTTGTTTTTTGTTTTTTTAAAAAAAAAATTTTTTAAGTCGAGAGCTTATTTTATTTATTTTAAATTTTTTTTTTAAAGTCGAGAGCTTATTTTATTTATTTTAAATTTCTTTTTTTTAAAAAAGTCGAGAGCTTACATGATCTCCATGGGAGCAGGCCCAAGCCAGCGACCTCTGCAGGAACAGACCCAGGCCAGTGACCTCTATGGAAGCAGGCCTGAGACAGGGACACCTGTGCAAGCAGGCCTGAGACAAGGACACTCGTGGGAGCAGGCCCACGCCAGTGACCTCTACTAGAACAGGCCTAAGCCAATGATCTCTGCCAGAGCAGGCCAAAGCAAGTGAGCTCTTCAGGCCCAAGTCAGGCACCTCTGCCAGAGCAGACCCCAGCAAGCGACCTACATGGGACCAGGCCCAGGCCAGTAGCACAGACACTGAAAGAAACAATTAATAAATGGGTCCTCCTGAAACTGGAAAGCTTCTGAAAAGCAAAGGACACAGTCAACAAAGCAAAACAGCAGCCTACAAAATAGAAAAAGATCTTTACCAACCCCATATCAGACAGAGGTCTGATATCCAAAATATACAAGGAACTCAAAATATCTGTCATCAAAAGAATAAATATTCCAATAAAATAATGGGATACAGACCTAAACCAAGAACTCTCAAGAGAAATCTAAAATGGCTGAAAGACACTTAAGGAAATGTTCAAAATCCTTAGCCATCAGAGAAATGCAAATCAAAACAGCTCTGAGATTCCATATTACACCTGTAAGAATGGCCAGGATCAAAAACACTGATGACAGCTTATGTTGGAGAGGATGTGGGGTAAGGGGAACATTCCTCCATCGTTGTTCAGAGTATAAACTGATACAGCTGCTTCAGAAATCAGTACGGCGATTTCTCAGAAAATTAAGAAACAACCTACCTCAAGACCCAGCCATACCACTTTTGGGTATATATCCAAAGGTTGTTCAATTGTGCCAAAAGGACATGTGCTCAACTATGTTCATAGCAGCATTATTTGTCATAGCCAGAACCTGGAAACAACCTAAATGCCCCTCAAGCAAGAAATGGATTAAAAAAGAAAAAAGATGTGGTACATTTATACAATAGAGTATTACACCGCAGGAAATAAAATAATGACATCTTGAAATTTGCGAACAAATGGATGAATCTAGAAAACATCATATTGAGTGAGGTAACCAGACTCAAAAAGACAAATATAATATGCACTCACTCATAGTGACTTTTAGATATAAAGCAAAGAAAAAACAGCCTACAATTTACAATCCCAGAGAACCTAGAAAACAAAGAGGACCCTAAGAAAGACATTCATGGCTATAATCTACATGGGAAGTAAAAAAAGGAGGGGCTCATGGGAAAGGGCAGAAGGGGTAGGGGAGGTATGCTGTGAATATGTTTTATTACCATTGGTAAATAAAGAAGCTACTTGACCTATGGTAAAGCAGAATAGAGCTAAGCAGGAAAACTAAACTGAATGCAGGGAGAAAGAAGGTGGAGTCAGTGAGACACCAGGTAGCTGCCAAAGGAGAAAGATGCCGGATCTTACCAGGAGGCCACAGCCTCATGATGATACACAGATTAATAGAAATGGGTTAATTTAAGATGTAGAGTTAGTTAAGAAGCCTTATTAATAGGCCAAATAGTGTTGTAGTTAACAAAGTTTTTGTGTGATTATTCAGGTCTGGGTGGCCTGAAAATATAATAACAGTCTGTGTTTGCAACAAAGCAAAACAAAAGCCCAACTCTATAAGTAGTTCAGTGTCCAGTGTCCGGGACTCACTAACCATCTTCTGGGCTCTTCCAATAAGCTTGGGTCACTTCTCCACTCTGCCCTCCGCAACACACAGCTTATCTGCTGACTCCACTCCACTGCTGCGGCTGCTCTAGTGGTCATCCCATGCTACTGGCATCTCCAAAACACTGGGGCCTTCTCCCGCAAATGGGCTGCACTTTCACTGGTAGGCCCTCATCATGGTGCCAAGCCTCAATTTCTCTGCATGACCCCTTCATTCCTGGGCCTTCAACTGACACTGAGGCTGAACATTCACCAATTGGCTTCTCCCAACCTCAAACAGGGCAGTTGAGGGGTGCTGCTAACTTATTTGTTCTCTTCGCTTGTGAAGCCTTTTATAGCACCCAGGACCACCAGCCCAGGGATAGTCCCACCCACAATGGGCTGGGCCCTCCCACATCAACCACTAATTAAGAAAATATCCTCCTAGTCCCACCCACAATGGGCTGGGCCCTCCCACATCAACCACTAATTAAGAAAATATCCTCCAAGCTTGCCTACAGCCTGATCTTAAGGAAGTATTTTCTCAACTGAGGCTCCCTCCTCTCAGATGACTCTAGATTGTGTCAAGTTGACACAAAACCAGCCAGGACAAAGTTAACATCAGTAGCTGAGATGATAGTTAAGGAGAATGATGTTCTCTCCCCAAGAGATAGCTATATTCCCTCTTTTGTTGAAAATGGATTTTCTTCTCACATTATAAATCTTGATTATGGTTTCCCCTCCCTCCACTCCTCTCAATTCCCTTACTACCTCCCATGCCATCTGGACTCTTCTCTCTCTCTCTCTCTCTCTCTCTCTCTCTCTCTCTCTCTCTCTCTATCTCATTAGGAATCACACAGGCTTCTAAGGGGTAATAATGATATGATATAACAAAAACTAACACACCAAAATTGGACAAAAGAAACAAACAGAAGGAAACAGCACAAGGAAGGCGTAAGAAACAGAAACCTGCTCATTTGCACACTCAGGAATTCCATGGGGGAAAAAACTGTATTGGAAGCCATGATATATGGGGAAAAGAAAGAAATATGTGTGTGTATATATGTAATAAAAGTTTAAAATAAGATAAAATCATAACAAGGGAAAGCTCTTATTGACATTATGAGACAAAGAACCCCCAAAGACGCTGCTGAGCTCCTTTTCTGTTGGTCATCTACTACTGGACGTGCAGCCTACCCTGAAGAGTAGCTTATTTCATCACTGAGACTCCCTGGGAGGAACTGAATTTCATGGTTATCAATTGGACTGAGCTTCTGGGTTAGAGAAGGTGACATGTATTCACTTCTCCTTTCATCTCTAGGACCCCATCTTGTGCAGATTCATGCAGACCCTGTACACACTGCCTCAGTCTCTGTGGGTACATATGTGTGTCAATCCTGTTGACTTTGAGAGTCTTGTTTTCTTGGTGGCCTCCAACCCCTCTGGCACTTATACAGTTTTCACCCCCTTTTCTGCGTGGTTCCTAGAACCCTGAGAAGAGGGATTTCATGGGACATTCCATGTAAGGCTGAGTGTTCCAAGAGCTCTGACTCTCTGGATAATAGTTGGCTGTGGGTCTCCGTATTTGTTCCCATCTGGTGCAGCAGGAAGCTTCTCCTGATAACTAAGCAAGACACAAGATCTATGAGTAGATCAGAATGTCATCAGGAGCAATTTATCACTACATTCTTTCTTTCTTTTTTTTAAACCAACATTATTTGGTTTACTCTAGGATACACACACACACACACACACACACACACACACATTGAAGACATTGAAAAAAAAAGGAATACCTGAAAAGATGGAAGAAATTAGCAAGAATTAATGGGGAACAAGAGAAGAAAATAGGGGAGAATATGCTCAAAATGCATCATGTGCACACATGGCAAAGTCATATGGAATTAATAATAGCTAATTTACAACACAGAAAAGCTCTGTTAACTTAAGAAGGGACATGTGGCAACGAACTCTCCTGTCTCCAACATCTAAGACAGATAAACAAATGGGCAGCCAGAGAAAAGTAATTGGAGTGCCAGTTTGCAACACAGCTTGCCTGCACCCTCTACTGTTTGACACTCAAAGTGCTGAAGGAATTATTGTACCTTAACCAAAACTTTGAGCAAGAGAAATGGAGACCACAGATAAATTCTTCACCATCTTCCTCAATGGCTAGCCCCAAGATATCATTTATTTGACATCTTGGAAAGACGGGTCTATTGAAATCAAGTGGTGATCATACTTGGTACTTCAAACACCTCTCTGTCTGTCGTTCATGGTCTCACTTCAGTGCCCTTCCTGTGTACACCAGGATGCTATACTGTAGTATGATGTAGTGTTTGCTCAGGCTCTGCTTTTCTGGAAAACTGAGATGGAAAGAACTAAAGTTCTTTTTTTGTTTGTATTTTTGTTTTTTCAAGAGTCTCTCTGTGCAGCCCTGGCTATCCTAGAACTCGTTTTGTACAACAGACTGGCCTCAAACTCACAGAGATCCACCTGCCTCTGCCCCCCGAGTACTGGGAGTAGCTGGTTTTATCATAGGCCATTGACCTATCTAGCTTTCAGTTTCTTGATCACCCAATCAGTGTTGGGCATGGGTTCCATTTCATGGAGTGGACCTTAAATCCAGCAGTTATTGGTTGGTTACTCCCATAAGTTTATGTCCCTAGTCTACCAGTGTATGTTGACAGAGGTTTCTGTCTCACCCAGTCCCACAGTTGTTCAGTCCCAAAGAAACACACAGAGGTATATATTAAAAACTGTTTGGCCTATTAGCTCAGGCTTCTTATTAACTCTTATATCTTATTAACCCATAATTCCTGTCTGTGCTAGCCACATGGCTTGGTACTTTGCATCAGTGAGGCATTATCATCTTGCTTTCTCTGTATCTGGGTGACAACTGCAGACTGAGCCTTTTCTCTTTCCAGAATTCTCCTATTCTGGTTGCCCTGCCTGTACTTCCTGCCTGGCTAATGGCCAATCAGCATTTTATTAAACCAATACAAGTGACAAATCTTTATAGGATACAAGACCATTGTCCCATAGCATCCCGCCCTTTTTTTCCTAAATTTCCTTTGTTTAGCTTCTTTCCTGACCATTATCCATAATAACTTGAAACCAACATTCTAAACAAACACAAATGTCCATAATCCATTTTTTTGGAAATATGGGCATAGTTTTCTAGGCTACTTCCTGCTGATTGGGGGAGTTAATAATATCATGTAGACCTAAAGAAAACTTAGGATTATGATCAAGTCCTGGCTGAAATATTCTGTGAGGCTTGATCGTCTCAGTTAGCAGTCTTAAGGCTATTCTAGATGTAGAACTCAGAGGAAACTCCAACAGAAGTCCGCTGAAATGTTGGATCCTCTGAGCTATCCACTTCTATTGGAGATTTTTTAGGGGGAAGGGTCTTCCTTGATCAAACCTGATTTTTCTTAACCCAGAATGAATCCACAGCCTCTCATTTCCTGTGGAAATAAAAGTAAAAACCTCTTCTCCAAAGAAACATGTCTTTTGACTTAAATTTTGAAGTCAAAGTTGGGTGATGGTGGTGCATGTCTTTAATCCCAGCACTCAGGAGGCAAAGGTACGAAATTCTCTGTGAGTTTGAGGTCAGCCTGGTCTACAAGAGTTAGTTCTAGGATAGGCCCCAGAGTTACAGAGAAACCCTGTCTTGAAAAACCAAAAAAAAAAATTTTTTTGAAGTCAAGGCATTTTCAAAATATGTATGTTGGATTAATCCAGCAGCATTTATAATCAAATGTCTTTTAGCAGCTGTTGCTCCTTCCTAAGTAGTCATACAATTCAAAGACAACACCAAAACATACAGCTTCCATCTTTACATGGCTTTATTTTAAATTATACTTCTTTTATTTTTAATTTTTGTTTTGTTGAGACAGTGTTTATCTTGTATATCTTTGGCTGTCCTGGAACTCACTCTGTAGAACAGTCTGTCTTTGAACTCACAAAGATCCACCTGCCTCTGCCTTCCAAATGCTGGGTTTAAAGGTATGTGTCACTACACCCAACTACTCTCTTTTTTTAAAGGACTTTATCTTCTTTTCTCTCCCAAGTCTACATATATTTTTAACACACTGTAAATCATTTATAGGTTTTTTTGTCTGAATCTATATTTACTGTATATATCTCTTTTTCTGATCACGAGAGTCTTTAATTTGCTAAGTGATATGCCTAGGATTAAAGCTGTGACTTTGACAGATCCACATCATTCCTTAGCTTTCTGAGAGTCTAGCTTCATGGCAGAGGTACTGGCTGGAGCCATGTTTATTGCCTCAACTCTATGGAGTTTCAAGGTCCCTGCCACCACCAATAGGCATGCTGTCGGTTATTCATAAACACCATTTAAGTGTTTTGTGTCAGGGCCTCAGAAACCTCTGTTAACAAGTGTATCTTACAGGTAGGTCATCACTGTAGATAAAAGGTTTATTGCTGGGTACATTTCTTCCTTGGAAATGGAGTTGTTACCAGTTCTCTCCATTTAAGTTAATGTTGACTGTGGGGTTTCTATAAATTGCCTTTATTATGTTGAAGTATATCTCTTCTATTCACAATCTCTCCAGGACTTTTATCATGAAGTGGTGTTGGATTTTTCCAAAGGCCTTTTCTGCATCTAGTGAGATGATCGTATGGTTTTTATCTTTCAGTGTGTTTATGTAAATTACATTCCTTAATTTACATATGTTGAACCATCCTCCATTTCTGAGATGAAACCTACTTGGTTTGGTCATGGTGAGTGACCATCTTGAGTTGTTAGATTCAGTTTACAAATATTTTGTTAAGTTTTTACACCTATGTTTCTGAGTGAAATTGATCTGCAATTCTTCTTTGCTGAATCTTTTTGTGGATTAGGCATTGGGGTAATTTCATAAAAAGAACTGGGCAATGTTCCTTCTGTTTCTATTTGGTAGAATATTGGTATTAACTCTTTTTTGAAAATCTGGTAGAGTTCCATACTAAAACCATCTGGCCCTGGGCCTTCTTTATATCAATAGAGGTTACAAGTCTGTTTAAATTGCTTATCTTATCTTGATTTAACTTTATAGCAAGAAATTATCCATTTATTTAAGATTTTCCACTGTGGTGGAGTACAGGCTTTATTTCCACTTTGGTGGAGTACAGGATTTTAATATATGTCCTTATGATTCTCTGGATTTCCTCAGTGTCTCTTGTTATGCCTCCCTTTTCATGTCTAATTTTGTTAAACTGGATCTTCTATCTTTTAGATAGTTTGGCTAAAAGTTTGTCAACTTTATTTACTGTCTTAAAGAATCAACTCTTTGTTTCACTGATTCTTTGTAATTTTGTTTGTTTCTATTTTATTGATTTGAGCCCTGAGTTTGGTCATTTCTTGTCATCAACTCCTTTTGGGTGTGATTTCTTTTTGTTGTTCTAGGGTTTTAGGTGTGCTGTTATGTGACTGAGATCTCTTCAAAATTTATGTAGGTGCTCAGTGCTATGAACTTGCTTGTTAGAAAAGAATCTCCTTCATTGTGTACCATGAATTTGTGTATGCTGTGTTTCCATTTTCATTCAGTTCTAGAACATCTTTAATATCTTTCTTAATTTCTGTCTTGACCCATTTTTCACTCAGTAGTGGTTTGTTCAGTTTCTTGAGTTTGTAAGCTCTCTGTTATTTCTGTTCTTGTTTATATTCAGCTTTATTCTGTAGTAGTTAGATAGGATGCAGGGTGTTTTCAATTTTCTTGTATATATCTGTTGAGACTTGCTCTGTGTCCCAGCATATGGTTAATTTTGGATAAAGTTTCACAAGCTTCTGAGAAGAAGGTATATTCTGTTGTGTTTGGGTGAAATGTTCCGTCAATATCTGTTAGGTCCATTTGGTTTATATGGTCAGTTAGCTCTGTTTGGTTGTTATCAGGGTGGATTGTCTATTGGCAAGAGTAGGATATTGCAGTCATCCACTGTCACATGATAAGGGTCACTATGTGGTTTAACTTTAGTAGTGTTTCATTTATAAATTAAGGTGACCTGCTGTTTGTTGCATAGATGTTTAGAACTACAATATTATCTTGGTGGATTTTTCCTTTGATGAGTATATAATGTCCTTCCCTATCACTTCTGATTAGTTTTGGCTTAAAGTCTATTTTGTCAGATATTAAAATAGCTACACCAGCCTGCTTATTAGGCCTATTTTTATGAAATATTTTTCCATCCTTTTCTCCAGGAGTGACGTCTACCTTGATGTTAAGGTGTGTTTCTTGGGTGCAGCAGAAGGGTGGATCCTGTTTTCCCATCAAATGTGCTAGTCCATGCCTTTTTGCTGGGGAATTGAGACCATTGATGTTGAGAGATATCGATAATCAGTGCTTGTTGCTTCTTGTTATTTGGGTGTGTTTTCCCCTCTTTTGATGTGTTAGTCTGAGATTATATATTGCTTATGTTTTCTTGGATGTGGTTAACTTCTACAGGTTGAAGTTTTCCTGCTAGTGACGCTGTAAAACCAGATTTGTACATAAGATACTGTTTAAATTTGGTTTTATTATGGAGCATTTTTTTCTTTCTCTGTCTATTGTTACTGAAAGTTTTGCTGGGTATAATAGTCTGGGATGGAATCTGTGGTCTCTTAGAGTTTGTAGAACATCTGTCCAGGCCCTTCTGGCTTTTAGGGTTTCACTCGGAAATCTAAGCTTTAGTCTATTAGGTCTGCCTTTATATGCTACTTGGTCTTTCTCCCTTTCAGTTTTTAACATTCATTCTTTGTTTTGCAGGCTTAGTGTTTTAATTATTATATGCCAAGGAGAATTTCTTTTCTGGTTCAGTCTATTTGATGTTTTGTATTTTTCTTGTACCTTAATAGATACCTCCTTCTTTAGGTTGGGGAAATTTTCTTCTATGATTTTGTTGAAAATATTTTCTATGCCATTGACCTAGGTCTTTTCTCCTTCCTCTATGGCTATTATTATTAGGTTTGGTACTTTCATAGTGTTCCAGATTTCCTGGATGTTTTATGCTTGGATTTTTTTTAGACTTAACATTTTTTTGACTGAGGTATACACTTCTTCTATCATGTCTTCAATGCCTGAGATTCTATATTCTATCTCTTGTATTCTGTTGGTGAGGCTTAACTCTGAGGTTTTGTTTTACTTCATAAATCTATTGTTTTCAGTTTTATGTCAGTTTGGATTTTCTTTAGTGATTCTGTTTTTATTTTTATGTCTTGAATTATTTTCACCATTTCATTCCACTGTTTATGTTTTTCATAGATTTCACTAATAGATTTATTCATACCCTCTTTAAGGTCCTTGAATGTGTTAATAATAACTATTTTTGAAATACTTGTCTTGTATTTTAGATACATTGCATTTCTCAGGGTCTACTGTAGTAGGGTTGCTTAACAATAAGGAAACATATTATCCTGATTATTACTGACTGACATTTTACTCTGATGTCTGTACATCTAGGTTTGAGATTATTATAATTCTGGGTGTTGATATCTGGTCTTGTCTTTGTTGGGTGGGTGTTCTATTCCTTGTTTTATGTTGCCTAATCTCAATCTTAGGAGAGTCGCCTGTTAGAGAATAATTCTGAATCCTTGCTGGGTATGGCTACCAGGGATCTGAGTAGAACTTGTTTCTGGGTATTGACATCTGACACTCAGAAATAGAGATGACCTAGAAGGGCAGGGACTGAGAGGTCCCATGGGAGAGAGAAAAACTGGGTCTGTCCTAAAGATCTGAGGAGTCCCTAAGGAGTGGAGGCAAAGAGGAAAGACAGATCCATGCAGATGGTCTGCTACAAGGCTGGGGATGATTCTGGGACATTGGAAATGGAAAACAAAGAGGAGGGTGAAGATCACCTGCCTGATTCCCAGGATGCCATGGCCAACAAGTTCCAGGATAAAGTACTTCTATCCTGTGTTTCTTGGCAGTTAAGAGAAAGGGTGACTGAGGAAGGCTGAATGAATCTGTTCCTTAGAAGAGGGACAGAAAGGGCCCCAGTAGGTAATCCTGCACAGGGCTAGGGATAAAACTGAGGAGTTGGAGATGGCCTACCTGATTCCCAGGCCAGAGTGGCCAGTGTGTTTCCTGGCAGCTCAGAGCTGAAATAACCACAGAGAAACTGTATTAATTAAATCACTGCTTGGCCCATTCACTCTAGCTTCTTATAGGCTAACTCTTACATATTAATTTAACCCATCTCCATTAGTCTGTGTATCACCACGAGGCTGTGGCTTACTGGGTAAAATTCACGTGTCTGTCTCCAGAGGGGCTACATGACTTCTCCTGACTCTGCCTCCTTTCTCCCAGCATTCACTTTTGTTTTCCCCCATTTAGCTCTACTCTACCCTATCGGGCCAAGCCAATTTTCTTTACTAACCAATGGTAGTCACAGCATACAGATGGGAATCCCACATCATTCAAATATTTATCTGGTCAGCTAGAATGTAATTTGATTAGATACTCAGAACATGACTACTGTCACCAAAGAGCTTGATTTCATTTCTCAGCTGTTATATCCTAGACCAGGACGTAACCAAAACAGCGTTCTGTTCATTAGAATTGAGTTGCAAGGCTCAGCTCAGCTCTCAGTCACGTTCACAAGAAGAGAAGGGAGATTTTACAGGAGTGTGTCAGGAGACAGGGAAAGAGAAAACACCCATCTGACTTCACCATGGAAAGACTCACTGTATCACGATCTGAAACTCTAGTTTCACCACTGATGCCTACGGAAAGAATTATAACCGTCTCTTTCTACTGAAAGGCTATACATGCAGTAGGCTCCCAATATCTGCTAACTCACTGAATGGAAAAATGTGTTCTCTTTATTTCAGTAGTGACTAGAACCAGCTTTTCGGTCACATTTATAATCCCCATAGACATGAACAAGTTAGAAATGGGACAGTGAGCTGAGCAGCCCAGCAGAGTAGTCTGTCACTTTAATGACATCCAGATGATGGAAAGACTTTTGTCTGTGGAGAGACTTTTCTCCACCATAGAAAGCAGCAGATTTTCTCTTAGATTTTCCCTCTTCTGTTCAACTTGAAATCTCTCCCAAATGTCTCTGAGACCCTCACAGAAGCAGGTTGTCCCCATTCCTCTCCTTGAAGGTATGAGACATTGCTTCTGTCTTAACTAGTCTCCGATGAACAGTAACTTAACCAGCACTGAGGCCTGCTTGCCTCCGGTCTGTTGCTAGGTAGCCTTCCTGGGATGAGAACTGCACCATCTCCACCCCCAAAGAAAGCTCAGCAGCTCATGCCTATCTACAGTGAAATGGGTACCGAGTACCGAGCATAAGCGCTCCGCTGTATTAAATCCGTAGAACCTGAGTTCAAAAGGAAAGTGGAAACCCAAAACCCTCCTTCATTTGTCTGGAGAAGGAGAAGTCTATTCCTAAACAGACTTTCTGACCCACAGAAACTCCTGTCAGGATGCTTTCATTCACTCCACTTCCTTCGGATTAACCAGGAAAAAAAATGTTTTTTCTTATTTTAAAAAGTCAAAATGTTCTCAAAAAGAAAAGTATCTGCAGCATAATCTATCCAATCGGCACCACTAACTATCTCGAGTGTTCAAAATGACTTTCAAACAATACTAAGCCTTTCATTATATACATGGCAACGGTTCAGGAATATGACTCAGCCTCTTGGGAGAGGCTTTATTCCCTCCGCTACCATCTCATCCTTTCCTAAGTTGAGAAATATGCCGCTTTAATTACAGAGGAAGTGACTGTGAAAACCCCAGCCCGGACTATTTTTGTAAACTGAAGCTTCCTAAGACACAAATTGCCAGTGTGGTCCACGTGTCCTGTGTCAACAATAGACCAGGCCCCTCGGCAAGAAAGGAATATTGCCAGGACACAAATACAGAGCAGAGATGTCTACAGGGTCTAAAAGACACAGTGCACCTGACCTTCTCCCCGTTAACAGGCCCATTCCTGTGGCAGTGTCAAGAGAGACACTCAATTTTACAATTAGAGTTTATAATAGGTAGGTGGCACATTACAGTATTTACTTGCAGGATATGAGGTGTGTTGTTGTGTAAGACACACAACAGTTTCATTCTGGTAACAAACGGGCAAACCCTTCCTCTTCTCCATCACACCTTATTTATAAGCCATAAGCCATTACGCACAGATAGAACGCACAGCTGCTCCAGTCCAGAGGCTGCGGGCTGTACTATAGATTCCATGATTCTGCAATAGACTGGGAAAGAAGAAAGCACAGATGATGAGACTGTGCCTTAACAGCAGACGTTCCCAAGTATAAGAAGGGCCAGCGGTACAGGCTACTGTGTTGTGAGGCAGGGAAGGGGACAGGAAGCCTCGGTGGCACCAGGTAAGCTCACACTACTCACAAAGCTCAGAATGGGGCGACCTCTTTTTGGACACAGCCTGGCAGCTTTGGAAAGCTGTATTCAATGCTAGGGTATCCAAGGCCACCTCTCTTTGTGTTCCTAGCCTCCCATGTATACGTCATCACTTTGCTGCCATTGTGAAAGTTTCTGTCATGGGCTACACAAAGGAGCAATCCAAAGAGGTCTTCAAGAATGAGAAAAATACCCATTAGTCAAAGAGAAATAGAGATGACAGGATAAATTCACCGAGCCCTCAAGGTTCGGGCTTTCCAGCCTTCTGCAAATGGAATTGCCACCCCCATCCACTCACCAAACAAACACAGATGTTCTGTAACCCAAAGCCTTTCTGACTGTAATAAAGCTCCAATATCGATTTCTCCCAAGTAAAAAGTAAAGTAAGAAAAGTGCAGCAGAGAAGGACAATCCAAACCACTGGAGCCAGCAGAATTCCGAGTCACAGGGTCTTAGGAAGTCAGTCTGGGATTGTCTCAGAGATTCATTTATTCCGTGGTCACTAGCTACGTGCTGTCAGTAACCCTTCTAAATATTACTAGGCGAGAATGAAATCCATTTATGATCTCAAAGACCACCTTATTGTTACAGCACAGTCTACAACTACTGTGGAGAAAATATGATTGTCCACTGAATTTGTGCAGGAATTTAAATCACCGAGTCATATGTTAACAATATCAAGAGCATGGAACATTAAGTATGGTATTTAAAGGTGGGGTCTTTATAAAGTAGTTAGAGTAAGTCACTGGGGCGAAGATCCAGAGATTAAATCCTAGCACCTTCATAAGGAAAGGAGAAAGACCACAGAGTTAGAAACAAACACATGAAACACGTATGCAAATGCTCCCTATCCCTTGGACTGTGATGTTCTGTACAGCCCAGGAATCTTCCAGCACAGATCAAGCAGTGGCATCTACTTGATCTTAGACTTTGAACCATGAGAACCGCAAGCCAGGATGAAATTCTTTTGGAGGTCCTAGAAATTAAACCTGGGTCCTCTGGAAAAGCAACCAGTGCTCCTAACCACTGAGCATCTCTCCAGCCCCAGAAATTCTTTTTCTTTATAAAATCACCCTGCATCAGATAGTTCTTTAAAGTAGTGAAAAGCTAAAGACACAGTTTATAGACTACTGAGTAGGTGTTGGAGGTGCAAAGAAGGAAGAATAAGTCATTGAGGGTTTGGGGGGAGGGTGTTGTTGTTTGTTGTTGTTTATTTGCTTTTTGAGACAGGGTTTCTCTGTGTAGCCATGGATGTCCTGAAACTCTCTGTACACCAAGCTGGCCTCAAACTCAGAGACTCTCCCGCCTCTGCCTCTCAAGTGCTGGGATTAAAGACATGCACCACCACCACCTAGCAAGAATAAATAATTGTTAAAGAGGCTTCCTGGAAGTAGCCACCACCCTGGACCTCAATAACAAACAGTAAGTTCCAACAATGAGGGCTAAACACAGTCCTTTGAACAACAAAAAACTATTTTGCCTTGGTTTTTACAAGGACTTGAAAAATGTTTCAAGGTTTTGGAGGTAATAATATTTTTGTACCCCTACGGCTCCATTTTCAGCCAACATGCTGCCTGCCAATTTCCCAACAGAACGCCGAGAGCTACAATCAAATGTTCAACTTATAGAAAGTTTGACTATGTCTCCTTACTAAACTTTTATAGGTCTTACCTTCCAGAGACAAATTATCTATCACTACCATCACACTTGAGACATGCCATCGCTTTTTGGCAGCACCTCCCTCCATTTGTGAGTCACCAGTTTCTAGAAGGAAGCACAGTAATTAAATTAGGCCAGAACTATCTGATGAGCACTGTGAAAGCTCACTGAGGATTGCGACCATGCCCATTAAACCAGCTATTTATGTCACAGGTATCCCTCTACTTTTGTTGTTGTTGCTTTCTTTTCTTTTACTTTTTTAAATAAAAATATCCAGAAGGTGATACGCAGACTTCCAAAGGAAGTAAAAATAAATTAGTCTTATATTTAATATAAGAATTATATTATGTAATGTAATTATATTATATGTGTGGTGTCTATGAACCACAACAATGACCACCCCTGCAAGATTCTCTTAAATGCACGACAGTGACAGTCATATTGTGCTGGTGCCCACCAGTTGTCTAGTTTGACTTAAGTCTAGCTCAACAGGAACTAAATCATGCCTGGGACTAGAAACCTAAGACACTAACTAGGACCAGTGATGTCATGGCTATTCAAGGAGACTCTGCTTACTGTCCTGGAATAGAAGAGCATAACTTCTGAGATGTCAAATTGTGTGTGTGTGTGTGTGTGTGTGTGTGTGTGTGTATCACATGTATCAATTGGCTCGAGCCATTTCATGATCAGTTTTTTCCCCTACATTTTAACTGGTTGTGATTTTCTGTGATAGTCTTCCTCTGCTACAAAGAGAAAACTCATTGAACATCTCAGAAGAAGGGGCAGGAAGATTGAAAGAACCAAAGAACTGCAAAGTCTGCTGTGAGACTGTACCTGCTAATAATGGCAGGGAAGCTCTATCCACTATCCTGCAACAATATTGCTGCCTAAACACATCCCCAACAATGCCAAAACCAATAGACATGCTCACATAAAAGGGGGACTTCTCAAGGGGCACCACTCTTAGACAAAGAACTACAGGCAACTACTGACTGCTAAAAGAGGGAGAATCAGTCTTCTCCAGAGACAAGCCCCTTAATTGGTTATCAGACCTGAAGTCACATACACATAAGCAACACTGAACCAACTCAGCAGGTTGCGTTTATGTATTTATGCATATATATTAATAAAAAAGAAAAATCCAAATATTTGAAAAGAAGTCGGGGAGGGGACAGGAGAAGGGTTGAAGGGAAGAAAGGGAGAAAGGGAAATGATGTAATTACATTTTAAACGAACATTTTAAAAAGACACTAGGAAAACGTCTTTATCTCAATAAGGTGTTCCGTGGCGGACAGGTCCTTCTGACCCAAAGGTCCTGGAGGAGAATTGGTCTCCCTGAGAGGAGTTGGGAGGTGGCAGCCAGGCTGGATTTCCTAGCCTCCTAGAGGAGATCTGATTCTAAACAGAAACACAAATTCCTAAACTCCCAGCTACACAACAAAGCAACAACAAGGGCAGCCTCTGTTCTCCCTCAGCATCCCTCGGTGGTAGTGCTGGGGTCATTTATCTTTTAACTCTAGAAAGACTTGAAATGACTTCCGCACATGTGTAAGGATGGGGCTAATATTGCTGTTTCTGTAATCCATAAGATATGGATTCCTTGTGAATTTAGAACCCTAAAAGAAGTAGCGCTAATTATTACCATCAGTGATATTAGTTCCCACAATGAAATCCCCATGTTGGGATGAATATCCTCATTGTGCTTGGTCTAACAGGAGCCCAGCTCCTCATCAGTCTCCAAGAGGCTGTGAAAAGCTGCAAGATGACAATCACTATATTTGGCCAGAGGCCCCTCCCTCCACCATAGCTGTGATGGGGAGCAGGAGCTCTGACCAGGCTTCAAACAAAGCATGCAGGTAAAGAAGACTCACAGGAGTCTGGTTTGGCTATCTTCCTCTGCTGTTATGAGCAAAACCTACTGTCTATTTGGTTTTGAGTAGAATCTGGCTCAAAATTAGTTCATTTTGTCCTTTAAAACATCATCTATCCTGAATGTGTGGTCTGAACAAGAGATGGGAAAATGCAATAGCTCTTGGGATAATTGGAGAAATTTAATGAAGATGTAGAGTAATCTTATATCAAAGTCAACTTTCCTGATTTTGACAACTGTAGCTCTGCTCTGTCAGGAACACCCTTCATTTTTGTGAACATACACCAACAAATTTAGGAACAAGTGCCATGATCCCCGCAACTTATTCCCGTATGGCTCTGAAAATAGCCTGCAAACAGAATGAGAAACAATACAGCAGATGTGGCAAAGTGGCAATGACAGACAAATCCAGATGAAGGGCACCCACGGGCTCCCACTGTGCTTAAAGCGTATCTCTAAACCTGGACGTTCAAGATAAAATTGCAAAGAGCCGTATAGCTCTCATTGAGCGCTAAGCAATGCACTGCCTGCTGCCTTCAGTCACCTGCTTACAGTGTGATTTCCCACATCACTCAGGGAGCCTTTGTGTCTGTTGTGGTCTAAGAACTCTGGAGAAGATGAGGGTGAAGGTCATCCCACCTCAGACCAGTGGGGTAATTCAGGAATCAACTCATTGCTACTCTGCAAGCTGGAAGCAAATAGGTCACAGAGGACAGAGGAGTGGGTGAGAAAGTGTTGGGACTAGATTATGTCGCAGAAAGTTTTGTTTCTGTAGAGGACAAATGAGGGAGGTCAGACTGGATACCACGCAGATCCTACCAGCAGAACACTGGCGTGCAGGGCTATGGGCACAGCGGGGTCCTGGAAATGTGTTAGCATCCCAACACCAACACCACCTCAGACAAGTCAACCTGCAGGGACGGGACGAAAGGTCTACATTCCAGAGGTTTTATGGTTCCTTAGTACCATGTCCTTGTGACTTAGGATTTTTATTGCTTTAAAGAGACACCATGACCGTGACATCACTTATAAAGAGAACATTTAATTGGCTTGGCTTGATTACAGATTCAGAGGGTTAGTCCATTATCACCATGCTGGAGAACATGTCAGCATGCTGGCAGATGTGGTACTGGAGTAGTAGCTGAGAGTCCTGCATCTTTCAGGCAACAGGAAATGGACTGAGATACTGGGCAGTATCCTGAGCATAGGAAACTGCAAAACCTACCCCCACAGTGACACACTTCCTCCAACAAAGCCATGCCCACTTCAACAAAGCTACACCTCCTAATAATGCCACTCCCTATGAGATTATGGGACCAATTACATTCAAACTACTGCACATTGCTTTGGGACTATGAAGTCAATGCATCATAATTAGAGCATCTCACAGAAGAAATGTCATGGTCGGTGAAAAACCGAAGAGGCAGGAGTCTCACTATCCCTCTGCATCCTAAAGGCTCTATCCCTCCCCAAAGCACCCAAAGCTGAGGACCAAACCTTCATCACATGGCCACTAGGGTTCATTTAAAATAAAAGTCATTCTAGGGAGAGGGCAGAAAGCAACATGCATTCAGCCCCAATGGAGACTCTGGGAATACAATTAAAAGCCTTGGGAAAGAAGGCTAGAAAGGAAAGACAGAGTCTAAGGCCAAGTGGTCTTAAATGATTAAGTATTTTCAAGTTTATTCTGGACAACAGGGGGTTAAGACTTTTGAGAAAGTAGTTGCTTCCTTCTGAGACTGGGTCCCATGTCTTGAGAGCCCTATGTGGAATTTGACTTCATAAATAGTTCACAGTAAGTAACACATCTGATACATGTACTAGTCTGAATAAAAGATGCTTTAAATCAGCAGGCTTGTGCTGGCGTCTTTTCTGTTACATAAAAGCAGGAGATAGAATTCCCACATGGAGGACTCTCCCCTAACTAGAAGGAGAAGCAGGTTCCTTATTCTCAAGGTCTTCAATCAAAGCTGAAAGAATTCTGTCCAGACCGTGGTAAAAAACTGTTCTTATCTCCGAAGCCTCCCCATGGAATAAAGCACCTCGTCACACTCTGCTACTCATTGTCTAGACAAGTAGACAAGTAACTGCTGCCTTTTAAATGGTTTTAAGTTTATTGGTTGTGTGTGTATATTGTGTGTGTGTGTGTGAGAGAGAGAGAGAGAGAGAGAGAGAGAGAGAGAGAGAGAGAGAGAGAGGGCATGTTCTTGTGTGTACACTCGTGTATGCAGATGGGCATGCAGAGCCCAAAAGTTAACACTGGGCATCTTCCTCTGTTGTCTTCCACTTTGTTTTTGTTGGAGATGGGGGTCCTTCACTGAACCCAGATATCTCCAATAAGGCTACACTAGTAGGCTGGTGAGTTCCAGGGATCCTTCTGCCGTTGTCCCCCATGCTGCAGTTCCAGGTGCGTTCTGTCCTGCCCAACATTCAAACTCGGGTCCTCATGCTTGAACAGCAAGTTCCTTACTGGTTCACCATTTCCCACAGATCCCTAACTGCTTCTTTGGGTCTACATTTCTTTATGGGGGCTCCACAGCAAGTAGAACTCATATCCATCCAACTACTGTGTATGCTTTCTCCTGGTCATCTGTCTTATATCAGTTTAATTCTCAGGTCCCAATGGAACCCTAATAAAATGAAGGCAAAGCTATCCCTATAACATCCAACAATGGATGTGAGTAGGATTTATTTGTAAAAATAATCATTTAAAACCTTGTGCAATTAATTCAACTCAAACTGACATCTCAGATGTACAGTGTTGAAATTGATTTTTGAAGGGGAAAATGTCGGGCAAAGTATTTATTTCAAATATCTTCATATTCTATCTGATTTAACCCTCAGAACTTCCCATGTTTAATAAGCAGCACAAAAAGATTAAGCACTTAAAATCTGTCAATGAATCAGAGTTCTGTGGCTTCAGGCAACAACAATGATGTCTAGCTGGCTTGAGCCTGTTCCCCAGGATACAGAGGCCATTCAGAAGTCACTCACAGATGTACTAAGGAAAAGGGCAGCATCTCCACAGTGGATGTTCCCATCAGACCATCTCCATGGACCAGTGAAAACAGACTGTGCTATTAGAGGCTGTGGTGGCCACAGAAACAAACCACCTACACCCTTGCTACAAGGATGTGATTGGCATCTCCAATGGCAACCCTCAGGACCCATTGCCTCTTGGAGGTAGCACATCCACAGCTTCACTTAGGCAATGGCTAAGTACAATTAGCATACTCAGCGAAGTCTCTTGTGGACCTGGTCCAAGTCGTGCACATAGTCTCTGCTATACAACTTTAGCCTGAAGCTTTCTCCAGAACTCTAGCCAAACCTTTCTTTCAGCACCTGAACAAGATCTGGGAATGTCATCTTCCTCCAACAGATCTCTTTGTATCTAATCAGGATGGCTAGATAGACCAGCCCTCAACAGAAAGGCAAGTCAAGAGTTGAACTCCAAGCTATACAACCTTAAACTGACATTCTTTTTACTATGTCATGGGATTCATATAGGTAGGGAAAGGTGGTCTCACTGACAATTACAAAGGCTAAGAATCCACTGTCTCACAGGAGTCAAATATATGGATTTATTCATAACACCAGAAAAGCTACAAATGATGTATCTTGTGACATGACTTTGTAGACATAGTGCTTTTGCTACAGAAGAATGAGATCCTGAGGTTGACTCCTAGTACCCACTTAAAACCAGGCTCTGCAACATGCATCTATATCCTAATGTTGGGGAAGCAGAGACGAAAAGACCTGAGAGGTCTTAGCCAGCCAGTAAAGCTGAATCAGTAAGCTCCAAGCTCAGTGAGAGATCCTGTCTCTACCAATACTCTACCAGTACGGTGCACACACACACACACACACACACTACAAATGAACATCTTTTTTTTTCTTTTTTTATTATGTTACGATTTATTTTTTTTATTTTTTTAATTTAATTATTTATTAAGGATTTCTGCCTCCTCCCCACAACCGCTTCCCATTTCCCTCCCCCTCCCCCTCCCCCGATCAAGTCCCCCTCCCTCATCTGCTCAAAGAGCAATCAGGGTTCCCTGACCTGTGGGAAGCCCAAGGACCGCCCACCTCTATCCAGGTCTCGTAAGGTGAACATCCAAACTGCCTAGGCTCCCCCAAAGCCAGTACGTGCAGTATCTTTTAAAACACTGGCTCGTGGGTAATTTTTGCTTTTCTCAGATCATTTGACCTTCTGTGGGATTTCTCTCAAGTATCAGAATGTTGAAGTTGTCTGTGCCAACCTGGACACTCATCTCATGGCAGCTGTGGAGGTCTGAAAGAAAAGGGCCCCCCAAAAGGAGTGGCACTATTAGGAGGTGTGCTTTGTTGGCGTAGGTGTGGTCTTGGAGGAAGTGTGTCACTGTGGGGGCAGGCTTTGAGGTCTCCGAAGCTCAAGCTCCTCCCAGTGTTACACTCTACTTCCTGCTGCCTGCACATCAGCATGCAGCAGCTCCTTCTCCAGCACCATGTCTGCCTGTACGCTGCCATGCTCCCTGCCATGATGAGAATGGACTGAACCTCTCAAGTTATGAGCCACCACCTCAATTAAATGTTTTCCTTTGTAAGAGTTTCCATGAAGTTGGGCAGTGGTTGGCACACACCTTTAATCCCAGCACTCAGGAGGCAGAGGCAGGTGGATCTCTGTGAGTTCAAGGCCAGTGTGGTCTACAGAGCTAGTTCTAGGATGGACAAGGCTACACAAAGAAATCCTGTCTTGGAAAAGCAAACAAACAAAAAAAAGAGTTGCTATGGTTGGGGTCTCCTCACAGCAACTGAAACCCTAAGACAGCAGCTCAACTCCTAATGGCAAAAGCAAGAAACAAAGAGCCTGTTTCTTCCCCAACTCCCCTCCAAAGCTGCACATATGCACAAAACAAGCCAACAGAGGATCAAAATCCCAATGCAGCCTCAGGCCAACTGCTACTCAGTCAGAGTCTTTATTTTAGACCAAAAAAAAAAAAAAGTCATATGTCCAGTAGGTGAACCAAACCTCAGAGAGAAGGTGGTACTAAGAGGTGACAGAAAAGCCCACAATTTCAACACTGAATTTCGCAGCATTTGATATAACCCAGGATTAAAAGACTCTGTTTTGTTAGTCTATTGAGACCTATGCTGAATGAGCCTTGAGTTCTTTCCACAATACCCACCCCCAAAAAAGAGATTCTCATAGTATAGGGACTATTCTTTTAGGAAGACTAAAAGTAGCCATAACAGAACGAAAAAGAATCTGAAGGTACTCAGAAAAGTGTTTCATTGAAATCAAGACCTTCAGTCCCCATAAAGGCATTTACTGAGAAAATTCCTAAGAGAGAAGATGCTAAAGTCATTTTTCTTCAAGAATGTCTAATTCAAACAAGGAAGTGAGGGGATTGTGAATGGAACTTACATTTAATGAGTCAGTACCTTTTTTATAACAGACCAGATACAGATCCATGACCATTTCAACAGCAATATAGGAAGAAAGATCTCTTATTTCATGAGATACACAATTAAGTGCAAAACACAAAGTCACAGATGAGTGGTTTTCCAAACATCGTGCCAGGAGCAGCATCAGCACTGTCGCTTGGAAACGCATAGAAACACAAACTCATTACCACTATCTCAGCTTCCTAAACACTTAGAGATGGGACTCCGAGATATCTCTCCTTCTCTCTCTCTCTCTCTCTCTCTCTCTCTGTGTGTGTGTGTGTGTGTGTGTGTGTGTGTGTGTGTGTGTGTTAGAGACAGATTTTTCTTTAGTAGCCTTGGCTGTCCTAGCTCTGTAGACAAGGTTGGTCTTGAACTCACAGAGATCTGCCTGCTTCTGCCTCCCAGGTGCTGGTACAGGCAATCAGGATGGGTTCTGATGTACATACAAGTTGACAATAAAAACTTGGAGCTTCCATGGTGAGTCTGCTAAGGGTGGAGCAATCACAGAAGATGTCTAAAGCTAGACCTTGAAATTAGAAAATGACAATAGGAAGGGGTAAAGGGAAGAGTGAGGGGTGGGGTTGGAACAGGGCCAGGATGGAGGCTGCTTCCTGATGAATCCTTTGCTATGGTTGCCCCCCATGTCTTGAGGGTTTCATTTTGATACCAAGGGCCAGTCACAATCTTTTAATTGCACGGGTGAATTAGAGACACTTTACATATAGTTCTATCAATAGGTAACTCAATTTGGTCTTGAGCCCTGGTACTTGATCCAATTTAATTTTGCAGCTGAATGAGTTCCAACAGTCCCTGGGTTATTAAACAAACAACAGGATATATTCCTGACTCCATAGGTAAAAGTCCCTAGACAGTCCCTTCTGGGCTTTTGAACCTTGGTTATTTTAAAAAACTGTTTTCAGTGGATTCTGAAAGGGCAAACTCACCAAGTACTGAAGAACATGAATTTTAACCCATCAGCGCATAGAGAATCACACATTTCAAAGGATTATTTAAAGCCAGGGTAGCAGCTTGTTCCACAGTTGCAGCTGCAACTTACCAGCCAATCACGGTGCGGCTCTCCGTGGGAATTTCTAGCTGGCTTGTGAATAGCTCTAAGGCACATCAACTGCTTCTCCAAATGCCTATCTCTTTTTCCAGCCTTATTTGCATCTCGTCTGTCAATGTCCTACCCTCCTACGTAGCCACATTTCACTCCTCAAGGTCCCTAGTGAGAAGCTAGAGTTAAAACTTCATAATTGAAACAACACATTTTATATAACAGGAAGACATTTCTATCCCATGTCACCAAATGAACTCCGACAAGCAACTCCCCTTTTAAGCAGAGCCAACTTCTCTGTTCCTTTAGTCATTCAACAAACGTTTATGGAGACCTCTGATTGGAAGAGGCCACCCATCAGCTACCCTCCAAACCCTCCAAAACTGGTTTAGCGCCTGATCTGGTAGTAGGCCAAGGCAGTCATGGTGTAACTACCAAGCCTTTTTCTCACTGCAGTGTTTGCTCTCTGTTCTCATCATTCTAGACATCTAGCCCTGGCTTCCTCAGTTATGATGTAACCCACTGTGGGTACCACTTCATTGGAATGCATCATACCCAAAAGGACCGCAGTGTCAGGACTGCCCCCATTTGCTGATATCCCCCCCCTTTCTGCTCTGTAATGAATAATGAACTATGTGGTTCTGATCTCAGATATCTTAACAACTGAAGAACGGCAAATTTGCTCTTTTTTATTTCCTGTCACACTGGGGCTCTTCATGATACCTGTGATGTGTCGGAACCTCTGACTAGCATTGTCCCTCTGCATCTCAAAACAGAAGGACCATGGATCCCAATAGCCACAAGAGATGCTTGGATGGGATGTACCCTGGTGGACAACATTTTCTGAATCTTAAAACACATTCTTATGAAAACATTACATATATATTGGTTCACCTCACGGGTGAATATGCTGCTGAATATGATTGAAGGATTCATAGCCAGCACACATATTTTCTTTATAAGACACATTACAGACGTATTACACAGAAGCTCGTCAGATAATACTTTAGTATACCTTTGGGGGCTGTCCTCGGTTACTTTAACTATCAAAGTAATAGAGCCTGGAGTCACAAGAGAAATGAATCCTGGTTGAGGGATTGCCTGGATCAGACAGGCCTGTGGACATATCTGTGGAGCATTTTCTTAATTGCTAATTGATGTGGACAAGTGGTCCTCAGCTTTAAGAAGGCTAGGTAAGCACAAGCCTGTGAAAGAGCCGGTATTCCTCCATAGTTTCAACTTGAGTTCCTGATCTGAGATTTCCCTCTGTAGGTTATGAATATGTTTAATTACCATTGGTTATTAAAGAGGCTATTTCAGCCAATGGCTTAGTAGAGTAAAGACAGGCAGGAAAACCCAAGAGAGATATAAAAAGTAGGTGGAGTCAGAGATGCCATGTAGTTGCCTAAGGAGAAAAATGCCAGCTGCCAGGCAAAACCTTACTAGTAGGCCTCAGTGATGATTCACAGATTAATAGAAATGAGTTAATTTAAGATGTAAGAGTTAGCTAGAAATATGCAAAACCTATTGGCCAAATGGTGTTATGATTAATATAGTTTCTGTGTGATTATTCACGTCCAGGCAGCAAGGAAACAAACAGTCTCCGTCTACAAGTTCCTGCCCTGATTTCCCTCAATGATGGACTGGAACTTTTCAACATCTTAAAGGTGCCAGCTGAAAGAAAATCTTTCCTACTTTTAAGTTGTTGTTGGTCAGAGCATTTTATCAAAGCAACAAAAAGGGAAGTAGAATAGGGGCCATTTAAAATAGCAAAATCATCAACCAAAAGTATAACAACACAAAATGCAAAACACAAAATAGACCACAAAAGAATATGTATTTTCAACATGAGCACTGATACAGAAAGGCAGACCTCTGCTGTGATCATGAATGTTAGGTCCCTGAATGTTTGGGCCCCTTTTTATGTGTCTACTAACAACCATGAAATCACGATGAGCATTCACTTAGAAGGCACAAGTAAATGTTAGTGAGTAGGCAAATTCACAAACATAGAAATTAGGAAGGAGAATGAGTGTGCATAATTATGCATGAGTTATGCATTAGTTACAAACGTTGAGTTTGGTTAGTTTTGCTTAATTAACCCGTCTGAAAAAACCCTTGATCCCACCCTTGGCACTGCTGGTGACTCGTAGAGAGAAAGCAGTAACTGGACCAGGCGCTTTCTCTGTAAACTTAGAGCCCTGAACGACAGCAAAGGCCCTTTCATTAGCTGAGGAACTCAAACCCTGCAGTCTTAGCAGGAACCCTCTTCCTAGACAAACTCACACAGTTGATCTATTTGAGCAATAATTACAGCTCTTGCAAATATTAGTGCATGTAGGTAGTGAGAGGTGTTGATTTTGAGATAGGATTTCCATCACGGAAGAGTAAAAATCACAAGGAACTCGCTATGGCTAAGCTTGTACATCTCTCAAGGCAGGCCATCAACAAAACAACCTTTAAAGAAAGATGTAAAGAATCTCCTAATGTATCCCAGGAAATTAAAGCCAGGTGTAGAAAGGACAGGAAATCCAACATGTTCTCCCTAAAGCATCTTACCAAGACAGAAACTAGCTGTACCTACAAAACCTGACCTATTTTCTATCACATCAACCCAAGATGTTGATAACCTTAGGATACCAAGAAGCCATATAAGAAAAAACAACTAGCATATGAAAGACCTTAGTAGAACATTGTGCTTAATGTGATGAATAACCCTCGTTGTCAATTTTACTAGATTTAGAATCACCTCTAAGTATATCTATGATGGTTTTTTCCACAGTGGTTTGATATTGGTGGTGAATGGGTACAACATACAACCCCTCTGAAAACATTTGACAATTTTTTTATGAAACATTTGTTTGCCATATAATCTCATTGTTATAGGATATCCTTTTGTGTCCATAAATGTGGATATGCATGCCCTGGAGGCAAGAGGTCAACACTGAGCATTGATGGAGGAGGGTCATCTTTCTATCTGTTGTTTCATTGGTTAAGTAATAAAGAAACTGCTTGGCCTCTGATCGGACAGAAAATTAGGTAGGCGGAGTAGACAGAACAGAATGCTGGGAGAAAGAAGCTGAGTCAGGGGAGTCGCCATGATTCTCCCACTCCAGACAGACGCAGGTTAAGATCTTCCCTGGTAAGCCACTTCGTGGGCTACACAGAATATTAGAAATGGGTTAGATCAATATGTAAGAGCTAGCCAATAAGAGGCTGGAACTAATGGGCCAGGCAGTGTTTAAAAGAATACAGTTTCCGTGTAATTATTTCGGGCATAAGCTAACCATGCGGGCAGCCGGTGCCGGGGACATAGCCCCGCTGCTCCTATTACAACAGAGCATCTTCCTCTATTGCTCTCCATCTTATTTTTTTGAGTAAGGTCTCTCATCAAACCTAGAGACCATCAATACCATCAGACTGGCCAACAAGCCCCAAGATTCCTCCTGTTTCTGCTTTCCCAGTGAAAAGATTAGAGACACATCACACTTAGCTTTTGCCAAGGGTACTGGGAATCTGAACACAGGTCCTCATGTTTACATGGCCAACACTTTACCCACTGAGACTTCTCAATACTGTGTGATAATGCTCTTGTACACTGTAAAGATTTGTCACTCTAATTGGTTTAATAAAATGCTGATTGACCAGTAGCCAGGCAGGAAGAGTAGGCAGAGCCACCAAACCAACAATGATGGGAAGGAGAAAGGCAGAGTCAGGAGTCACCAACCAGATGCAGAAGGAGCAGGACATGAATGTGCTAATAAAGGTACCTTCAAGTGATAGAGCATAAATAAGGGATATAGGTTAACTTAAAATATAAGAGCTAGTTAGTAGTAAGCCTGAGCTATTGGCCAAGCATTTATGTAAGGAAGCCTCCGTGTAGAAGCAGCTGCAGGGTATTTGGGAACAAGAGGTTGGGACAGGAAACTTCAGCACCTCTTTTAATGTGTGTGAGGAGGGAGTGGGGGTTGGAACATGTCATGCGTTGAAGACAGGTCTCAACTTTCTCTGTAGACGCCAAAGGGAATGTTCATGTAGCAATCTGGTCCCATGGGATCAGCAAGTCAGATGTTTCCGTTTGACAAAAATAGTCTTAAGGAGTTACTCAGATGCTCAGGATGGTCAAATATAGTGGAGTTACAATACCTGAGTCAGTAAATGACTAAAAACCTGAACGGAACTGCACTACAGATTCTTCATTATTTCTTTATTCACCTCTCTGTGCCTGCCACTCATGTACAGTGGAATTAGCCAGCACACTCAGTCTTCTTGTATGTTTTATTTTACTCTATGTATGTGTTTGTTTTGCCTGCACGTGTTCCTGTGCACCACATGTTCACAGAGACCAGAAAAAAGCATCAGATTTCCTACAACTGGAGTTACAGGGAATTGTGAGCCACCTTTTGGGGACTAGGAATTGAACCCAGGTCCTCTAAGAGCAGTCAATGCTCTTAACCACTGAGTCATCTCTCCAGTCCCTCAGTCTTCTTATAGGACCTAGACTTCATTCTGCTTATTATATTGATGGAGGAAGGTCATTGGTTAATTATAATAAAGAAAATGCTTGGCCCCCATAGGTTAAAACATAGGTGGGAGGAGTAAACAGAACAGAATGCTGGGAGGAAGAGGAAGTGAGCTCAGAGGCCATGCTCCCCTCTCCTGGGCAGATGCACACGATGAAGCAAGCTGCCAGGTCAGACAGGCTGAATCTTTCCCGGTAAGACTGATGCTACACAGATTATTAGAGATGGGTTGATCGGGATATGAGAATTAGCCTGTAAGGGCTAGAGTTAATGGGCCAAGCAGTGCTTAAATGAATACAGTTTGTGTGTTGTTATTTCGGGGCATAAGCTAGCAGGCGGCTGGGGTGCCGGGGACGCAGCCCCACCGGCCCTTATTACAACATTATATTTTAATTTATTTATGTTTTTATTTATTTACTATTAGAGTGTATATATATATATGTGCACGTGTGTGTGTGTGTGTGTGTGTGTGTGTGTGTGTGTGTGAACATGAGCAAGTGGGTGCCACAGTGCAACTTTCTCAAGTTGCTTCCCCCACTATGGGTTCCATGGATGGAACTCAGGTCACCATGTTTGCTTTTAGAAACTAAGCCTTCTCACTAGCCCCATTTATCATATTTTTTTAATATTCAGAGATTCCTATTCTCATTTTTATCTGCCTCAGCCACATTTTAAACTCATTGTGCGGATTTTGCTTCATATGTATGTTCTATGAAAATAAGTAGACTTTTTCATCAAAGTAGGCATTTCTTTTCTCTATGTTCCTGTGAAACTGTATTTATAGTAAACATTCAGGGAACATTGATCATTATTGTAGTCAACTTTTTTAAAGGGGAAAAAGTATCTCAGGGAGTCTTTTAGGAAAAACTGATAAACAGCTTTTGCTTACTTTACCAATTCTGGTGAATTAAATATGGGCCCAAATAAAGACTGAAAATTAATAATCTTGTCTTTTCCACATAACGTTAATCATGGAAGCAGTACCAGAAGTAGTGAGAAGAATGGGCCCATGCAGAAGGAATGGCATAAACTAAATCTAACTTAAGATTTTCTATAAACAAATACAAAACAATGATCACCTCAATAGTTGTCTGGAGGCTGAAGATGTTCCAAAAGCCAGTCCAGTTCATGAATATTTTGGGCTGTGGGACACAGCATAAAGCCACTACATAATATACTCCAAGAAGTGTCCTCTGATACCAGAACAAAGGACCTCAAGCTCCTGTTGTCCAAGGGTTTTCACTTGGAGAAGCATGTGACAACCTAGACACAAAGACAAGGGCTGCTCTAAGGATAAGAGGTTATTTTCTCTCCCAAACCAGCATCTTTCAAACAGATTTCCAGGTCTAAATTCTCTCAAGAATAAAGCATACACTCAAAAATAGCCTCTGAAAACACAGTGAGAGTAGAGGGGTGGACAAGCAGTTTGGTAGAGTTTCCATGTTCTAGTTTGATAGGATAAGAAAAAAGTTTAAAATTCAACTGCACTACCTAATTTTATGTCAACTTGACACAAGCGAGAGTCCTCAGAGAGGAGGAAGCCTCAATTGAGAAAATGCCTATATAAGATCCAGCCATTGGGACTAGAGAGATGGCTCAGCAGTTAAGAGTATTGATTGTTCTTCCAGAGGTCCTGAGTTCAATTCCCAGCAACCACATGGTGACTCCCAACCATCTATAGTGGGATCTGATGCCTGCTTCTGGCCTAAAGTTCATACAACACTCATGAACATAAAATAAATAAATCTCAAAAATGCCTTAGTATAATTAAAGTATTATATGTTACAACAGCTGTAATCTTGTGACTTACATTTGCATAAAACCTAGCCTAAAAGTAGGCCGTCTGCTTTTGAAAACTGAGGCAATGCCTTTTAAGAAGAAAAGAAATTATACACTTTGGCCTGTGATTCACACTTTTGAAAACAACCCCAGGAAATGGTCCCTACAATGACAAAGAGCAGATACAATGGTAGTAGGAGGGTGGTGTCTTATCTGTGGCTGCATGGTATGCACACAGGCACTGAGATTCCACTAACACTGCAGCTGTGCGGGGAGAGGATTTTCCTGCCTGTTCCTGTGCAATGCAAGTCACCCATGAATTTGTCTGCCCACATCAATATACTTATGCATGTGTTTATTTATCTATATGTCTGCCAATGTTTTTATCATGTTGTTTCTGTAGATTTGAGTGGAGGGGGTTACAGAAAATGTTAATCAGTTTGTCTTATGGCTTTTTTCTTCATTTTATAACCTTTATAAATATTGATACAATGATGTAGTTCGGTAATATATTTTAGTTTGGCCAGTGAATATATTTATGTGTGACTTTATTTTTAGTTAATATTTTTCTCAAGAAATATTTACAATAAAATTACCAAGCCACAGAGATTTTGGTTAGCTTCTTTTGCAACCCAGAAGCAGGAGTGACTTGCAGTGATGAGCTGGGATATCCCTCAAACCACTATCATTGGTATGATTCCCTTCCTGTGAAGGCGGTACTGATTAGGACTTGCTTTTAGGCAATGCCAAAGGTTCTAGGTCCATATCTTTTACTTTTTATTGCCCTCTGCAAGTCTGTCTATTTTAAAAGATGCAAACAGCTGCAATCTGATCCCCCTTCAAGATGGGTAAGCTCCACAGATGAGACTGTTGGTCCAGCAAGGCAAGGAAGTCGGTCAACAAGTTAAGGAGTCTGGGAGGATGATCTTCTAGTCAGCTTTCAGATACGGCTCAGCCCATCTGATACCTGAGTATTTGATGCATGGAAGAGACTGAAGTGTGTGTGTATGTGTGTGTATGTGTGTGTGTGTGTGTGTGTGTGTGTGTGAGAGAGAGAGAGAGAGAGAGAGAGAGAGAGAGAGAGAGAGAGAAAGAGAGAGAGAGAGAGAGAGAAGTGTGTGTGCATGTGTGTATAAGAGAAGTGTGTGTGTGAGAGAGAGAGAGAAAGAGAGAGAAGAGAGAGAGAAGTGTATGTGTGTGTGTGTGAGAGAGAGAGAGAGAGACAGAGAGAGAGACAGAGAGAGAGAAAGAGAGAGGGAGAAGTGTGTGTGTGAGAGAGTACTGGGGGTCTCTGGGCCAATATAATGCCCCCTTTCTTAGGGAAGCATACCTGTGTACTGAAGCTGCTAATACTTGTACTTCCTAAGTCTGCAATTCTAGGAAAACGTTGGCTCAGCAAATATACCGCTTCCAGCCAGCAGCAGCCTAACTCAGCATTCAGGGTTGCTAAAGCTACGCTCTTCTCCAGTGCAAACGGTTCCACTTCGACAGGCCCAGGTTGCCTCCTCATGGCTAAATTTATTCTTCACCTGCTTTGCCCATTTTTCCATTTCTCTGTCATGTGCTTTAATCAAAACGTAAAATCAAGAATATTATAATTCTCAGGGAAAAAATCAGAGCTATTTTGCATTGTCAGCCTAGAATAATAATTTTTAAAACCTCTTCCAGATGATCTTATGCTCTACTATACAGCAAGGTGACTGAAGATAAAAATAACATACTGTATGTTTTTTAGAAGCTGGACGAAAGGAGACTCAAGATACTGCATGACATGTAAGCTGAGCCTGCTAGGAGCTCCAGGGAATAGACTGGAGGGAGCTGAATAACAGCCACCAGAGGATTCAGAGAACAGCCCAACTCTAGTCTTTTAGCATAGTAAAACAGGAAGTGTTAAAAGAGCAGAACAGGAAAAAAATCCTGAGTCTGTCATGGAGATTCTGGTGCAGTCCGGGAAGCTTCCCAGCCCAGTGAAAGGGGCCATGGCAGGCAGCTTCACTGTATTCTCGGTAACATTTTTAAAATGGAGGAGGGCAGCGAAGGGTACGTGTGCCAGCTGCAGAGGATGGAGACACACCGGGGAGACAAGGTCCTCTCCGCACAGGACAGAAGAGGGATGAGTCACCATCGTAAAGACCCCTGTTGGCTCATGAACCTGTCAGGCCCCGGGAAGCTCAAAGATGCGATTGTTAAAGGACTAGCTAAAAGCTGGCCGCTGGAACACCTAAAGACTTTAGGGAAGAAACTTTGTAATAGAACTCAACAGTATTCAGTGGAGGAAAACAAGACTGTATCCACAAAGGAACACAGACACTGTCCCAAGGGACAAGTCTGACTGGAAGGCCTACCAAGGAGTCCCTCCCATGTTAACTACTGGATCCTGGACCACCGTCCAGGCATCTCACCTGTGAAGGATTTCCCACTTCCTGGACCAGCTTCTGTGACTCTATTTCAACCTTGCAAAAGACCACCCAGAGGCATAAAAAGCATTGATCACCCACTTTCCATAGAGCTACCTAGAGGACTGATCAGCACCTGTTACCCTATCAGAGAAGAACCACCCACTCATGGGACTGGCATCTGTGACCTAACTTCATGAAGGACCACCACGGGGTGTGATAGGCATCTGGGAGTCTGGGAAGAAATGCTGAGAAAGTCAAAGCTTCAGACAAGAATTGGGCAAAATTGTTTAGACCACATACCTCCCACCATCTCTCTTCCCATCACACTTATTCTTCCTACGTTTAATAATAATTTTCAGTTCATCAGGACCCTTCTGCCCCACTCTGATCTCATATCTTTTATCCTGTCTCTCTTATCTTTCCTTTTTATTTTCTTATTGATAGACTAGACAGATAGATAGATAGATAGATAGATAGATAGATAGGCAGAAAGACAGAGATAGGTAAGTAGGTAGGTAGACAGACAGATAGGCAGGCAGGCAGGCAGGCAGACAGACAGAATGAATTCTAAGAGAACACAGTCAGCTGAATGAAATAAGTCAATGCATGATACAAAAATTGAATTCAATTAAAATGTAGAAATAACAGGAAGAAATCTTAAAATTGTATAAACAAAAACTTCAGTAAGTTAAATAAAAAGGCCTCAGTGAGAGAATGAATTGAGGTAAGGACAAAAAAATCACAGCATCAGATGCTGACAAAGAAAAAATTAATTGGAAGCTATGATCAAGATCTATGGACAATATGCAAGAACGAAGTCTACAAATCATAGGTATATAAGGAGAATAATTTCTTGATAAAGCATAGAAAACGTGTGTGGTGGTTCAATGTTACTGACCCCCATAAGCTCATGGGGAGTGGCACTATTTGGAGATGTGGCTTTGTTGGAGTAGGTGTGGCCTTGTTAGAGAAATTGTGTCCTACCTTGTTATCAGATATTGTCTATCTCAGGATGGAACTCTTATTCAGGAGGAAAACTAGAAGAGAGAACTCTGTTTTCAACATAAAAAATGCGAAGTGTTTGGGGGATATGATTGCTTAGATCTGAGCATTACAGAAAGTACACAATGTATCCAAACACCACATTATGTCCTGTGAATATGTATAATGCCTACATATCACTGAAAATTAAATGAATTTTTAATTTTACACAGCATTTCCACGGGATGTGAAATGCATAAGACAAAGGAAAGAAAAGATTGCAATTTGTGGAACCAAATCTACAGACAAAAACTCCTTACAAAATTATTAAAAACCTTTTAGAAACTGACATCCGAATCATATACAGTAAGCAAAATTCACCTAAACACTGGAACCAGGAAGCCTCCAAACACTTATAAAACAATATATATATATATATAGAGAGAGAGAGAGATAGATAGATAGATGTGTGTGTGTGTGTGTGTGTGTGTGTGTGTGTGTGTGTGTGTGTGTGTGGAGGCCACTGTCGGTCCCCATTTGTGGGGTGTGCAATAGCCTGTCTTGACCCGAATTGCATCTGCAGCCTTTAGTGTTTAGCCTAGAACTTTCTGCCCCAGATAAGAAGAGAGTGAACTTGGGGCTGGCACCATAGCTAAGTGGGAGAACTCCCATACAATGGAAGGAGAGAACTGACTCCTGCAAGTTGTCCTTTGACTTCCACATGCACACGTACACCATGGCCTGTGTGTGTACACGCACATACACACACACACACACACACACACACACACACACACTAGAGTGGGGGAGAGAGTGGTAGTCTATCTCATTTAGGGAAAGAGTCTATTTCAAAACTACAGTCTATCCAGTGTCTCCCCTTCTATAACATTACCCAAACTTTCACCTTGGCAGCCCCAATTCCTGAGACCTGACTCACAGGATAAATGCAACCTCTAAAAACAAAAACAAAACGAAAAAAAGCAAAAAAAAAAAAAAAACCTACAACTTCTATCAACTGCAACTGCCTTTCTTGGAACTATACCCAGTATTTCTTTTACAGAAATCAAGTCATTCTACTTCTTGCTACCTCAACTAAGAGGGTGGCTTTTTTAAAATCATTAATACAGTTATTGTTTAATAAAAAGAATTAGCAAACCCAAATACTGACACAACGAGATCTGAAGCTGGACAGACTTCCTAGGAAATCTGGATGGAACAAAAAGGGAACCATTATCTTCCCAAGTCATGGGCAAATAAGCTGTCTAATTAGACATGATCTGATTATAAAGTGGATCTACATATTTATAAGAGGAGGGTGAAGGGGAAAAATAAAGAATGGGAAAGCGAGAGAAAGATCAAAATCAAAACAGTCATTTATAATGATAACAGTTGTCTTCGCTACACACACACACACACACACACACACACACACACATACACACACATGTGGAGGCCCAAAAATGTGAACCTATTTCCACCTTGTCTGATAGAGAGTTTGGAGGTTGCTCAAAATGGTTGGCAAGCATAGCTGCACGTCCCAATTCAGGATGTGATGACTTGGTTCTTTTGGCATTAAAGTAGCTCATACAAGTAGATCCGTTCCATCCTGACAGATGGTTAGGATATGTAAACATACTTCTGCTCCTTCTTGTATAAGTATGAGGCCTTCAGGATACATGGTCTAGGGTAGCTTCACTGCCTAAACAACAGAATGCTAATGATTTGATGTCTCAAAGTGTTAAAGCGATTGACTGTTTGAGTTGTCCTTTGTAGTATGTTAATAAAGACTTTTGTTACCTTCTTACCCCTTCTAACTGGATATAAATGTGTATGGAAAAATAAACACAGGCAATTTCAGTATTCACCGGAATGCCCTCCCAGTATGGTTCGATGGTTTCTGTTCTATTATTTCACATGTGTCTTCACATTCTTTACTTATATTTCTAAATCCCCATGCCCCTATCCTGGTAAGAAGTGTTTTTGTCGAGACTGATCCCTAACACACATGCACATGAACACACATACATACACATATGCACACATATCACACAAGTATACACACACATACACCACACACACCATACATACACATATACCACACACACAACACACACAAATGCATATGCATGCACACACATACACCTCACATGCAACACACATACACATATATGCACACGCACTACATACACACACATACATGCACACACCACACACACATACACATATGCCACACACACTTGTGCACATATATATATATGTATATATATATATATCAGAATACATGAGAAGGGTCTGCTCTCTATTCCTACCACCAAAAAGCAATTTTATCTAATTGGACAAAGGGGAAAGAAAAGCCTCTCTTTAAGCCAGAAAAACACTCTCTGGGTCACTGTGTTGATGGCAGCATCTCTGAACCTGGGAAGCTATTAAATGCAATGCTACCAAGTAATTACATAGCAGCCCCCGGGCCATAACCCGAGATTGAGCTGCAAAATGCGAAGGAAGCGGTAGGAGGACATCCAGCACCAGACCCAGTGTCCAGCCAGGTAGATGCGGAGGTGGCCAATTTAAAAGTCAGAGCACGGGACTGAAAAGATAGCTCAGCGGGCAAGAGTAGATGCTGCTCTTGAAAGGATTAGGTGACTCACAGCCACCCACAGCCCCAACTCCAGAAGACCTGATGCCCTCTTCTGGCTTCTGCAAACACCAGATACGCACACGGCACACACACACACACACACACCCCATCAGCTTCCTCGCCGCTCCACTGTGGCAAGATGCTGTCTTGTGGATTTCTCTGCTTGTTTGTTCTGTTTGGAAAGGGTGTATCCACTACTCGTCTCACTGCTACGAAAGAATACCTGACAAAGGCAACTCAAGGGAGGGTTATTATGGCTTGTGGTCCCTCGTGGCAGGGAAGGCATGGCAGCAGGGGCAGGCAGGGAGCAGCTGGACACATTGCATCCTCGGTCAGGAAGCAGAGGTGGACGAATGCTCACATTCAGCGCCCATCTCCCTTTGAGCAGTCCAGATGCTAGACCATGAAACCGTGCTGCTGCATTTAGGGTCGCTCTTCCCACTCCAACCTAATTTAGAAAATTCCTCACATACATGCCCAGGGGCTGGATCTTTGATGATTCTCGGTTCTGTCAAACAGACAGTCAACATAAACCAACACATGGGGTCTCGTTTAACCCAAGTTACCTTTTATATAGCCAAGAATCATCCTGAACACCTGCTCCTCCTGCCTCTGCTCCCCAAATGCCAACATTATAGCTTCTAAGTTGTCAATGATGACAAAACTCGGAGAAGGTTCTGAGAAGAAGAGAGTATTGATGTAAGATGTACCACATGAAGCTCAGCGTTACGAGTCCTACAGCATCCGGCCAACTGGGAGAGTTATACTATGTGTGCACACACCAGAGAAAGGATGTGTGTGTGTGTGTGTGTGTGTGTGTGTGTGTGTGTGTGTGTGTGTGTGTTTGATGAATGGGTATGATTTGAAAGAAACTTTGTGCTCTGGTATTAGTTGAGATTTGCTGTTTGTTCTATCTACAAGGTGGGCTCTGAACCTGGATGGTTTGCTGTTGTTATTGCTGCTGCTGCTGCTGCTGCTGCTGCTGCTGCTGCTGCTGCTGCTGCTGCTGCTGTTTTTGTTGCTGCTGCTGCTGCTGCTCTATTGTTAACCTGAGTGGTCTCGACTGTTCCCAAAATATTTTCTCTAAACGATGCCTCTGAGAGGTTCTCAGAATAGTTCATTTGGATCTATTTTCTTGGTTACAGAAAATATGTAAGCTTGCCTTTTGCAAATATTTCTTCCTTCTCTTGAAGGTGGAACATGTTTTACCTTAAGAAATGAATACAGATTAAAAACATATTCAAGGAGCCAGCAAGATGTGTCAGTGGATAAAGGTGTCTGCAGACAAGCTTGGTAACCTAAGTTCTATCCCAGAGACCCACAAGATAAAAAGAGGAAGCTGACTCCTACAAGTTGTCCTGTGATCTTCACATGTACATCATGGCACATGTGTGTACACACATACATGCATGAAAACAGTAAAGTGTGATTATATATATTTCAAGTGACTTGAAGTAACCCAAGTATTTGGTGGAATTGTTCTTATTGCCTGTGAGGAGATATAATAGGATATGAAGGGCATTCTTTCACCCAAGGGCAGCTAACATTCATGAATGTCAAGAAACAAAAGCAAGCTCTGCCCTGATCCCTCAGCCCAGATGCTAATAAGACAGAGGCAAGACAGAAACAGTTTATGTTCCTTATAAGGATAGGGACATCGAAGACTAGCCATTTGAATATTTTCCTTTTAGCAATGAGGCCATTAGAACTATGAAGAAATAGTACACCCAAGGTTCCCCGTGGGTGCCTGATGCACCCACAACACCACAGCACAGCAATGTGTGGAGCATCTCTTGGGCTACTTTGCAGAAAGGTTGAGCCCAGAATAAATAGATGGCTGATCAATAAATCACTCATATTGTAAATATGATTTTTTAATTTTTTAATTTTCTATAAACAATGAATGCTGAAGCAGTAACTGTCAGGAGGAGGATCTTTCTTGGCAGGTCACCACGCACCTTCCCAAGCCTGGTCCTCTCCGTGAGTCTCATGTCTGTTGCTGGCCCAGTGCACACATATCTGCACTGTGTGTGTTTGAACCAGCTCCTTTTCTGATACACATCTAGACAGTCCTCCATGGTCCTGATGGCTGCACCTCCTTAAACTTCAGAATCCATTCACAACCGCCCGCCTTCTCTCATCTGTGCCCCCATCCATAAGGCCGTCCTTCCTCATCTGCAATTACCTCCTGAGTCTCCACAGCAATTCTAGGCTCTTCACACAATTGCCAGAACTCAGAACAATGACACCAAATGTCAAGAAGGTGGAGGTAGCTCTGGTGGATTAGAGGCTGGCTCTGGGAGCCCGTGGAGAGGGATTCGGAATAAGAAGGAAAGAATAAGCTATATCCCAAAGACAGAAACAGAGGGAGAGTTCTGGAGATCCAAGAAGGAAGAAAAGACCAGAGAAGAGCATTTGCAAGATGTGGGACTTGGAGAACAGTCAACATGGTCTCAGCCTCGCTGATGGGGAAGAGGGAAGAAGAATGTGCTTCAGAAAGATGAGTCAGTTGAGAGGCAGGCTCTCCCTCCCTGGGACAGACAGCCCTGCTAGCAGGACAAGCCCTGGTGCTCACAAGTTTCATATCCAGTTACAGTGATCCGTGTGACAAACAGATCAGTGATGGATAAAAATCCCATTAGGTCAATTCGTCCTTCCAGAGGCTCTGGGTCAGAGAAGGCCCTGAGGCAGCTGAGAGAGCCGAAGCTGACAGTGATTGACTGGGGTGAAGACAGCAGGAGGCTGGGCTTCAGTGGGACAGTACTCAAGGAGGGGACTCTGACTCAGCCACAGGAAGTCTCTCCAGGACGGGTCTTATGCCCCGATCTTATTCTTATGCCAACTTTAGCTCTCTAAGTGCCGCGTGCGCCCGCTCTCGTAGCGCTTGAAAACACCCCAGCCATGGCACCAGTCACAGCAAAGGGTGTAAGATCTGGGGGATCCTGACAGAATCCTCCCAGCCCACAAAGTGCAAAGCTAAATATGGCCAACAGAGGGCCCCGCTATGTAGAAGAAACATTGACACTTCACACTCCCCTTGCCGACATCAGATACTCCAGTTTAGACTTGTGACAACTGAGACTTGGTGACTCCCCAGGCTCAGCTGAGCCCCCTGCATCCCGGCCTGTAAAGGACCTACAAGGCTGCTCCAACATCGCATCTTCTTTTTAACTGCACATTTGGCAGGGTTTGGTTTTTTTTCTCTATTGCATTTTCCCAAATCTCTTAATTTTTTCTATTCCTCCAAATACATTCCAAAATGGTTTGTGCTTTTTAACAAAATGGGAGTGACAGGTATTTTTCCTTAGTTTTTTTTTCTTTTTTTGTTCTATGTTCCCTTCTTCCCAAACCCAACTCCCTCTATAGTCATTAGCATTTTTACTTTATTGAGTTACACTTTTAATTTTTTTTAAATTTTTCATTATCTTCTTACATGTAACTAATTTTGATTTTAGATTTTTTTTTTTCATTAATGAGAATTCCTTTTCTTCTCCACCTCCACCCCAGTTTCTTGCTTCCTTTCTATTCCCCTCCATAAGTATCTTGTCCATTTCCCTTCTGGTTTTTGATAGACTAAATCTTGCTTCTCCTTGATGTCTTCCCTCTCCCAGGCTCTTTCCTTTGTCTCTGTGGTAGTTTGAATGCAACTGGCCCCATAAGCTCACAGGGGGTGGCATTAATCGAGGTATGGCTTTGTTGGAGTGGGCATGGCCTTGTTGGAAGAAGTGTGTCACTATAGGAGCAGGCTTTGAGGTCCACGATCCTAAAAAAGCTGGGAAACAGGAGAACCCTAAGAGAGACATACATGGATCCTCTGGGAAGAAGTAATGAACAGGGAGTGTGGGGGAGGGGAGAAGGAAGGACAGAAGATAAGGGGGAAGGAAGAAGGGGAGAAAGGAGAACATGAGGGAATGGGATGGTCGAGATGGGGGAAGGACAGATAGGGAGAGCAAGAAAAGAGATATCTTGATTGTGGGAGACATGGGCCCAGCATGAAATCTGGCACCAGGAAAATCTCCAGGAATCCACAAGGATGACCCCAGATAAGACCCGAAGCAATAGTGGAAAGGGTGCCTGAACTAGCCTGCCCGTGTAATTAGATTGATGACTACCTTAATTGTCATCATAGAACCTTCATCCAGCAACTGACAGAAGCAGATGCAGAGATCCACAGCTAAGCACTGGATCAAGCTTCCGAGGACCAGTCCATGAGAGTAAGGAGCAATGATATGAGCAAAGGGGTCAAGACCATGATGGGGATATCCATAGACACAGCTGACCTGAGCTAGTAGAAGCTTACTGACTGACATAAGAAACTGCCTAGGACCAAAGTAGGCCCTCTGAATGTGGGTGACAGATGTGTGGCTGGGGCAGTCTTTGTGGCCACTGACAGTGGGACGAGTGTTTATCCCTACTGCTTGAACTGGTTTTTGGAGCCCATTATTTTTGGAGGGATACCTTTTTCAGTCTAAATATAGAGGGGAGGACCTTGGTCCCACCTCAAAGTGATGTGTCAGACTTTGTTGACTCTCCACAGGAAGCCTCATTCCCTATGAGAAGTAGATGGGGGTGGGGTAGGGAGAGGTAAGGGGAGCTAGAGGAGGGGAGGGAGTGGGATAGGTATGTAAAATGGGAAAAGATCATTGTAAAAAAAAATAAATTGATTGATTTAATAAAAAGTTGCTGTGGCTATGGTGTCTCTTCACAGCAATAGAAAAGTCTACTAAGACAGATTCATTCTCTATTTCCACACTTACCATACATAATTTCAATTTCAAAGCATCTTCTACAATAGTTTACCACACTCAGTTCTATGACTATCAGGGCATGAAATTGATCTGAAGTGTATTTATATATCTTGTATGGTTTGAAAGGTGTTATTGCCGTGGCAAATTCATTTACTCTTCACTGAGTGATAATGCACACTGAACCTTCAACTGTAAGATATATAAGCTATTAAGATATTAGCCGGGCAGTGGTGGCGTATGCCTTTAGTCTCAGCACTCGGGAGGCAGAGGCAGGTGAATCTCTGTGAGCTGGAGGCCAGCCTGGTCTACAAGAGCTAGTTCCAGGACAGGCCCCAAAGCTGCAGAGAAATCCTGTCTCAAAAAAATATGATATTATGAATTCCCTCAAAAGAAACAGATATCTAAACCAACAATATTTGCAGAAGTCAGAACACAGAAATGCAAGAAACAAGGAAAATAAAACAACATGACTCTTTCAAAAGACTATTACCCCTTAACTATTGCACTTAGGATACTAAAATAGGCCAAAATGCCCAAGGAGGGTTTCTTTAAAAGTTTTCTTGGTGAAAATGACCAATGGAAAGATTAATTCCATCCAAGAATTAGAAATGAAAGTTGACACCAACAAAGATGAAAGTCGGCAACATAGATGAGAAAATCAGCAATATGGCTGAAAAAGTCAGAAACGTGAAGGGAAAATATCAGTGAGGAAATTTAGATTTCAAAGCAAACAAACAGAAATGCTGGTAGCAAAAACCTCGATGACTCAAATTAAACACACACACAGGAAAGGCTCGGCAATAGACTCAACTAAGTAAAAGAAAGCATCAGGGGTAGAGAACAAAGCTGCTGATGGGCCAAGTTCAAGCATCAATTAAGACCAAAACAAATGAGCAGGGCCACAACATCTAAGAGTTAGGATATGAAATCAAGAGACCAAACATAAGAGTTCACTGCACAAAATAAGGACCCGAGATGAATATTGACAGCAAAGATAATCTACTCAAAGAAATTACAGCAGATTTCTCAAAGCTACAGAGAAAAATAGGATATCAAACATGAGGCATTTACAATCCCTACATAGACATGACTAGAGAAGATGTCTCTGTGACATCTATAGTCAAGATGTCAAAATATAAAGCAACGAAACAGCAGGAGATGCACAAAACTCAAGTCCAAATGGATCAAAGACCTCAACATAAAGCCAGCCACACTGAGCCTCATAGAAGGGAAAGGGGGAAATACATTTGAATGCATTGGCACAGGAGACCACTTCCTAAATATAAACCCAGCAGCACAGACAGTGAGAGAAACAATTAATAAATGGGACCTCCTGAAACTGAAAGCTTTGGTAAAGCAAAGGACACAGTCAACAAGACAAAACAACAGCCTACAGAATGGAAAATATCTTCACCAACTCCATATCTGACAGAGGTCTGATCTCCAAAATATACAAAGAACTCAAGAAATTGGTCATCAAAGAACAAATAACCCAATTTAAAAAAAAATGGGGTACAGACCTAAACAGAGAACTCTCAACAGAGAAATCTAAAATGACTGAAAGACACTTAAGGAAATGCTCAACATCCTTAGCCATCAGAGAAATGCAAATCAAAACAACTCTGAGATTCCATCTTACACCTGTAAGAATGGCCAAGATCAAAAACACTGCTGACAACTTATATTGGAGAGGTTGTGGGAACACTTCTGCATTGCTGGTGGGAGTGCAAGCTGGTACAGCCCCCCTTTGAATATCAGTATGGTGATTTCTCAGAAAAATAGGAAACTACTTTCCTCAGGACCCAGCAATACCACTTTTGGATATATACCCAAAGGATGTTCTATCATACCACAAGGACATGTACTTAATTATGTTCATAGCAACATTATTTGTCACAGCAAGAACCTGGAAACAACCTAAATGCCCCTCAACCAAAGAATGGATAAGAAAAATGTAGTACATTTATGCAGTGGAGTGCTACACAGCAGAAAAAAACTAATGATATCTTGAAACTTGCAGGCAAATGGATGGGTCTAGAAAACATCATATTGAGTGAGGTAACCCAGACCCCAAAAGACAATTATCACATGTACTCACTCATAAGTGGTTTTAAAACATAAAGCAAAGAGAAAACAGCTCACAGATTCACAACCCCAGAGAACCTAAACAACAATGAGGACCCTAAGAGAGACATACATGTACTTAATCTACATGGGAAGTAGAAAAAGACAAGACCTCCTGAGTAAATTGAGAGCATGGGGACCATGAGAGAGGGTTGAAGGGGAGGGGAGAAACAGGGAGGGAAACAGAGAAAAATGTGGAGCTCAAGAAAATCAGTTTTAAAAAAAAGAAACAGCATGAGAAGCTGTGAGGGGAAACCACCGCCTCATCTGCAAAGGTAGAAATGTCAGATCTCCTCTCAGTAAACACCAAGTCAAGAAGGTGTGGAAAGATGCATTTCAGGCACTGACAGTAACTGCTAGCCATCCTGGATTTGATAAAGCAAGCTTCAAAACGAAATTAGAATAGATAAAGAAGGACACTGTAGATCAATGACAGGAACCATAAACAGAACGAATATAGAATGTTAACTGAAACTGAACAATCACCAAATATTAGGGCGTCCAGTTTCATAAATACTAATGAGCATCAAACCTGAAATAAATTCTAATACAGTAATAGTGGACTATTTCAACACCCCAGCCTCATGTCTAGAAAGGACACCCAAACCTAAAACAAAGAAAGCTGAGCATTAAACTACATCATAAACAAATGAATTTAATGGACGTATACAGAATACGCCATCAAATAAAACAGAATGCACATTATCTTCAGCAGTCGGTAGACCCTACTTTAAAATAGACCACATGCTAAATTACAAATCAGTAGAGTTGAAATAACACCTTATATCTTACCAGATTGTAGTATAATAAAGAAATCAATAGCAAAAAAAAAGAATACATAAGTACATGAGTACTCAGAGATAAAACAATACTCGTGAATGACCAGTTATTTTTTCAAATTAAGAGAACAAATTTAAAAGTTCCTAGAATCGAGCCAGGCGGTGGTGGTGCAGGCCTTTAATACGAGCATTCGGGAGGCAGAGGCAGGAGGATCTCTGTGAGTTCGAGGCCAGCTTGGTCTTCAAGAGCTAGTTCCAGGACAGGAACCAAAAAGCTACAGAGAAACCCTGTCTCGAAAATTTAAAAAAAAAAAAGTTCCTAGAATCAACAGAAAATTAAATCACAAATTATCAGAACCTTCTACATGTAGTTACATCAGTTTAAGGAGAATGTATATGGCTACGAGTATTTACAAAAAAAATCAGAAATATCTGAATCCTAACAATGTATGTCAAAGTCCTAGAAAAAAAACCTCAAACCTAAAAATAGTAGGTAGCATTAAATTACAGAGATCAGGACAGAAATGAAACAAAATAAATGAACAGTGCACAGGATCAATAAAATGGAGAAATTGTTTAAAATAAATTAAAAGAAGAGTAGCACTGACAGTGTCCTAACCAAAATAACCAGGAGAGGGACAGAAATTCCAAATTACTAAAATTAGAGATGAAAAAGGAGGGTCTACTGCATATCTCAATGAAATAGAGAGAATCAGCAGGGAATGCCTTGAAAACTTTTATTCCATAATCTCAAATGTGTATAAGAAATGCATACATTCCTAGATACATTGTCTTTCCAGAGTTAAATGGATATAAACAAATCCATTACAGTTGGTGAGACTGAACCAGTAATAAAAATCTGCTTGTGAAGACAAAAAGATCCTAAAACTCATATGGAAACACAGAAGATCCTGAACAGCAAAAGTGATCTTTAAAAGAAAGAACAATATTGGAAAATCACAAAATCTCATCTCAAACTATATTTCAGAGTAATAGTAACAAAACCAGCATGGCACTGGCAGAAAAACAGAGACACCAATGGAATAGAGTAGAGAACTATACAACCTAAGGCTCTACATCCACCTAGATTTATTTTTTGTTTTGCTTTTATTGTTGCTGCTGTTGTTGTTTATTTAAGGTCCTGAAAACATACATTGGAATAATGATAGCCTCTTTGACAAACGGTACTGGGGAAACTGAATACCCTCGTGTAGAAGATTGAAACTCCTATCAATTCAGTATGGATCAAAGACCTTAACATAAGACCTGAAACTTTGAAAGTGCTAGAGAAAACTAGGAAAAACTTAGATATAGGCATAGGCAAAGATTTTCTGACTAAGACGCCAGCAGCATGGGAAATAATTCCAGGAGCTGACAAATGGAATTACATGCAATTAGAAGATGCTTGGCAGCAAAGGAAACAGTCACCAGAGGGAAAAGACAGGTCACAGAATGGTAAAAGATCTTTGCCAATCACACATTAGACAGGGATTAACATCTAAGATACAAGAACTATAAAAATTAGACACTGAAAAACCAGACCATCAAATCAATAAATGGGTTTATGCACTGAAGGGAGAGTTCTCAGGAAGAAATACAGAGAGTCAACAAATGCTTGAAAAAAAATGTTCAGCATCCTTAGTCGCCAGGGAAGTGTAAATTACAGTCACTTTAAGATTCCATGTGACCTTGGCTATTATTAAGAAAACAAAAGACAACAAATGCTGGAGAAGACGTGGGGCAAGAGGAACCCTTATTCACTGGGGATGGGCGTGAAAAATTGTACAGTCACTATGGGAACCAGGATGGAGGCCACTCTAAAGCCAAAAATAGAACCGCTACGTGACTCTGCTGCACTGCTCTCTGTCTATACGAAGGCACTCTGTCAACAGACCACAGGGAAATTTGCACATCCATATTTATTGTTACATTAGTTACAGTAGCCAGGAAATGGAACTAGGCAAGCTGTTTGCCAATAGATTAGTAGGCAGAGAATGTACTGCATAGACACAATGAAATTGCATGTGGCTGCAAAGAAAAATTGAAATCAAGGCGTTGCAGGAAAATGGATACAACTGGAAATCATCAAGTTAACCAAAATAAACCAGAGAGATAAATATTGCATATTTCTCTCATGTACAAAACCTGTATTTGGGGCAAGCAAAATGGTTCAGTGGGTAAAGGTGCTTGCTACACGAGCCTAGCAATCTGAGTTCAATCTCTGAAACCCACATAAAAAATGTAAGCTAACCTCTGATGCCCACATATACTCCATGGCATAAGTATACGCACACAAGTAATAATAAAATAATAATTTTAATTAGATATATATGAACTTATATATGTGTTTGTGTAGGTCAGTAAATTAAAATGGAAACCATTAGAGGAGAAAATGAATCATAAGAGAAAAGAGGGAAAATGCTGTTAAAGTTCCAGTTCCAATCACCCTTGGAAGAACTCAACATCAGCATCCCATGGATATATGTAACAGCACATTAATAAACTGCTTTTTCTTGTTTAAAAAAAGGATGAATTACTTTATCATATAAAGGGAATAAAGTATGTGTGGAAATATGTTCATCATTGTAAATAAATAATCAGTTACAGTCCTTCCTTCACAGGACCAAAGGAAAGATTCTTTCCCCTTCTTATCGTCTGAACACATCTCCTGTTACATTCATCAAGAATCTCATAATCCCAGTGATCTCACATTCAAAAATTAGTTCTTGGCGTAAGATTCATCTTGCCCCCAATTTATAATGAAAGCTATATTCTAATCTGGCACATTAACTTGAGAATGTGCATAATCATCACAGAACTGTGGAGAGATGGTTGCCAGTCTTGCTTTTTCCTAAAATTGATGTCAGTGGAACATGTTGAGGCTCTGACAAGCAAAGAGAGTGAAGGGATGCAAATGGGTTTCTGGTTACAATAAGACAACCACAAAGGAACAGGTGGCTAAGTCTCTACTTCTTGGTCACAACTTTATGCCCCAAAGACATCATGCTCACCCAAGACATTAGCAATACACAGGCCAGGTTAATCCATCAGATAGATGTCAATCCTTTAAGATCACACTCTGTGCCCAGCACGGCAACTTCATCTCCATTCTGCCGAGCCTATGATAAAGATGGTAAAGATGAATTCCATAGCTTGACTGTCTCATGTTGAACTCTTTGGGAATGGGGAGGCTGCTTTCTCCTGTCTCATTCTCAATACAGGAGAAGAGCTTAGAAGAGGTGAGAAGTGATGAATGAATTAACTAAGCAGGTACCTGAAGTGCACCATACTTCTCTACGGCAATTATTTATGACCTTCCCCTTCCATACTCAGAGATAGGGCAAACTGTTAACCAGCCCAAACCAAGCTATGACACTTAGAGTATAGTCAGAAAATAAGGGATGTCCTTCAATCCATAGGCATTCTTAGTCTGTTTTCTATGGAGTGACAAACACCATGACCAAAAACAACCAGGGGAGGAAAGGGTTTATTTCATCTTTCAGCTTACAGTCCATCATGAAGGGAAGTCAAGGTAGGAACTCAAGGCAGGAACTGAAGCAGAGACCTTGGAAGAATGCTGCTTACTGGCTTGCTCTCACGGACTGCTAAGCTATCCCCAAGACCATGTGCTGAAGGATGGCACCACCAACAATGTCTGGATCCTCCCACATCAATCATTAGTTGCTGTGAAATAATCCTTTGTACACTGTGAAGATTTGTCACTGTGGCTGGTTGATAAAGAAGCTGACTGGCCAATAGCTGAACAGGATAGAGTCAGGCAGAAGAGCCAAACTGAGAATGCTGGGAAAGAGAAGGCCTGAGTCAAGAGTCACCAGCCACATGTTGAGAGAGCAGGAGATGAGAAATATGGGATAACTTAAAATGTAAGAGCTAGTTATTAATAAGCCTGAGCTATTGACCAAGTATTTACAATTAATATATCTCTGTGTGGTAATTTAGAAGCAGCTCCTGGAATAGGAAAATTCCTACAATTAACCAAGAAAATGACCCAGAAGCCTGCCTACAGGCTGGTCTTACAGAAAGAATTTCTCAATTGGCCTTCCCTCTTCATAGACATGTCTAGATTTGTGTCAAATAGGAAAAAACCCTAGCCAGTCATGTAGTAAATGTCCACAATATCCCAAACTGTATCCTCAGTACAGAACACAAAGGGGAGCCAGGGTGAAAGCTAGAGGAACTTGGGGAAGAAGGGCAGCGAAATGCAGATTTAACATACCCTGGTAATTTTCCCTTGGGGAACCTTAGAATGAGGTTGAAATGTTTGGCCAAGTGTTACAGAAGAAAGCACACTGTTCCAAAGGGGTAGAAACATCAGCCTGAACAGTGGTTCAAATAGGTTAGGGGTTATGGGATCCATATTTTTTTACAACACGGATATTAAAACTGTCTAAAAAAAAACAAAAGAAACAAAAAATCTAATTAAAAAAAAGACAAAGGGGGTTCATTGCTGTGGGCCAACTACTCCTGAGCATAGGGCCGTGGAGTGTGGATGATATCCGCAATGACACACTCCGTTTGGAGACAATTAATTTTTCCTTGCCCGAGAGGTGTTCATTGCTAATGGTTTCTTGGCTAGGGGTAGAACCTTCTGCTCACTTCCCAGTCTCAGTGATGGAGCTTTGCCTGCCCTTAATTTGTGCAGATCTTGTACAGATCTCTGTGAGTTGGTACCTGCATCAGCCCTGTTGCATCTGGAAGAGGATGTCTCCCCGGAGTCACCCACCACTCCTGACTCTTGCACTCACCTGCATAGGTCCCTAAGCCATGAGAGGAAGAGATTGATATGCATGCACCCCACTTAGGGATCATCCCACTTAGGCCTGCGTGCTCCGAAGTCTCTCACTGTCTTCATGTTAGTGAACTATGTTGTTAGTAATGACCACGACAAATAAGAAGGGCGCCTCCTGACATTTTTTTTAAAGTGTGATTCAGTCAGACTCACCTGAGGTCCTATAACAAAGAGTCACTCCTGAAATTCATTAGTTAGACTATGATATATGGTTAATAAAAAGTTGATATGTTTAGTTTTTTAATTCTGGGAAGTATAAGAGTAGAGGTATTTATTGAATCTATAGAATGACCTTCTTTACAACTTCTAAATAAAGGCAAATGACATATGATACAAATCGAGACTAGTGGCTTCTGCATTTTGATATAAATCTGTTGATAATGTTCATCTAACTTATTCTGCATAACATGGGTAGAAATTAGATGAGAAAGTACTATCCATTAAGAGTACTTACTAAATAATTTTTAGAAACTAGTAGAAACACTGAGTATCAAGTGGCACATACCTGTAACACTAGAGCTTGGGAGGCTGAGTAGGGACATCAGGAGTTCAAGGCCATCCTGGAGTGCAAACATAACAAAACCATCCAGCAGGTTTAGTACGAAGCATGCTGGCATCTCAGAAGAGAAATAAGCTAAGATTCTGAGAACAAATGGTTGCTTATTGTGACCAACACGGCTAGGCACCTTGACCTAATTGGGGACAGTGAGGGAATAAGAAAGACAGACACACAGACAGAAAAGCTGGGGTCAGGAGAGCTGTGCTCACTCTGATGTAGGGCACCATATATACAACAATCTGGAAAGTTCGTGTGTTAATGTACAACACAGGGAAGAGTTAGCTGGCCTCAGCAGGAGGTCTCTGAAGGTCAGCAGACCGTGACTATCCTATTGGAGGAAGCTGCAGCTGTCTTCGTTAGCTCTCAGAGCAGAGGGAGGCTGTGCCGTTCCTGAGAGCCTGACCTGGGGTGAGGAGTTGGGAGGCTTTGCCCATTTCTCATGGGTCTGACGTATTAGTCCTTGACACGGCCTTGCCCATGACCATACACATTTCCTCGGCACTTCAGTCACTCTTAAGGTATTCATTCAAGGCTTCCTTGGCCCCCCACAGTGATGGCGTTCAGAACACAGCCCCTTGACATTTGAAGAACAGCAGAGCAGGAGCGGTACTAGTACCTTCTCTGAAGCCAATCAGAAACCCTCTATCCAGAAGGGAAATCTTTATCTCCAAAGATGTAGGAGCACAGAGAACAATCTGAATCAATGGGCCTGCTGCTTCCCAGTTGATCACACACACAGAGAGAGAAAGAGAGAGAGAGAGAGAGAGAGAGAGAGAGAGAGAGAGAACAAACATTGGGCCCACCAGCAGCATTCTTCATGGTTCTTAATCTGTAAATGAGTGAGGAGAACTTGCGAATTAAAGTCCTGTCCAGTCCCTGGTTCCTTGATTTCGAAAGTACAAAAATGTATGCAGCGTATGCATAAATTATGCTCCTTTTAACTTTAGTTATCCAAATTAACCCATCTACGGAGGCCCCATTCCCCAATAGCTCAGGATATAACCATGGCTTTAAAGAGATCATCAATGGTAGGAGAAGCCCTATGGGTAGACCTTTGTCTAGTCTAACTTATGGCCTTTCAAGAAAAGGACTGAGGGCGAGGGCCCAAGCCTTTAATCCCACCCCTTGGGAGCAGAAGCAGGTGGATCTCTATGTGTTCAATGCCAGCCTGATCTATATCATGAGCTTCAGACAAACCAAAGCTATATAGTGAGACCTTGTCCCAAAAACAAAACAAACAACAACAAAAAAAGACAACAAGAAAGAAAGAAAAAGGAGAGTGGGAGACAGGGAAAGACTAGAGGTCATTTGAACAGAACGAGAAATAAACGGGAGGAGGGCACAAGCAAGGGAAGGGCATGTGAGGACACAGAGACATGCCATCTGCCAGCCAAGGGCAGAGGGCTTCAGGGAAGCCAAGCCTGACAACATACTGACCCCAGACTTCAGCTTCCTGAGCTGAGACAGTAAGTTCTTATTGTTGCAGCCACAGTCTGCGGTACCTGTGTACCGCAAATGCAGATGGTCTCAGACGAATTGTTCAAAACTTACATGGCACAGGAAGACTTCCCCAGCAGGAAGCCACCCCATGATGTTTCTGATGCTCAGCCAATGTACCTGGGCTCTGTGCCACCCTCATCAGAAACAATTCCATACAACAAACATTGACTGCATGCCAGACACAGCGAGAGGCATTGGCAGAACACATCTAATTCTCCAAGGTCAGAGGCCGTGGATCGTATGCAGGAAGGACAGGTCAATCAAAAGCTCAACTTCAGCCAAAACCCAAGGTTTCCTCTCTCACACGTGTCGTTGGATTTCCAGACAACTAAGGTGTTTGTCTTGATCAGGACTGCTCCTGTCCCGGTGAGGGGCTAATAAGAGAAGGGAGAAAGGTAGCCCATAGAAACCCACAGACTTAGATTAGCACCCCACAAAAGCCAAGGCTGCTCCCTGTGAGGAACCCACGGCTTGAAGATAATGGAGGAAAGAGAAAACCAAACAGTTCTGTGTACGTCCTTGAAATAGCTGGCCTTAGTGAGTCCTTAATAAGCTCTATCGGGGGAGGGAGGGGAACAGGTCTCAAAGTGTTTCAGTAATATTCTTAGATATACCCAAAGAAGTGTGGAGATGGGCTAATAATGTTCACATCGAAGCCCAGCTTGCAGATGAAAATATGAAGGAAGACGGGGAAGGGGCTACAGGAAAGAACCAGGGCTGCGGAGCTTTTGTGATCGGATCCCCTGCTGGAGGCGAGAAGCTTTGGAATCCATTCCATCACCACAGCCCCTCACACTGACATCCATGCTGAAAGGAAAGAGCATCAGGTACAACCTAAAGAACGTTCTCAAAATCAAAGTCCCCCAAATCCACCAACTGGGAACCCCAGCACTGCCAGGTGGCCTAGGAGCACAGCGTTTCCTCAGAAGAACTGGTCTCTTATTTCTCCAAGTGACAGAGATCTGAACTCAGTGCTGGCCAGCAGCATGGCCAGCATGGCTCCAGCAGGAGAGCAGAAGGATTTCCCCCCTGAAGTCCCCCCTTTGAAGCACCCCCTTCATCAATGTCCTACTCCCGTGGAGAACGTCTCAGGTTTCTCCTTCCAGGGTCCTTTCTCCAGAAGAACTGGCTGTTGCTTCCAGGAGCTGACTGTGCAAGTCCCTAACTCACCTTTGCCCCACAACCACGGCCAGAACTGTGTGTCAAGTCCTGAGAGCCACCTCAGGATAAACAGCTGTCTGCCAGTCACCATCTGGCTGCTGTCCACAGGGACAGCAAACAAAATTAGGTCCTCTAGGGACAACCCCTGTGGAGACTTAGAAACTGGACGTGGAATTTAAATAAGTGTGAAACCTTTGCTCAGACCTGAAAGAAACCCAGTTGTGAAAGGAATGCATAGCACAGCACATGCCTAGGACTGGATAAAGACAGAAGTGGCTGAACCTACTCTATCTTTGCCGTGTGGCCTTAGATAAGTTACATAGTATCTCTGGACCCCTTCTTGGCCCCAGTAAGAAAGCAAATCTCTGTCGTCAGCTTCCATTCCTTCCATTGGTTTTTGTTATAGCATTCCTGGGGAACAATCGTAGCCCACACAAGATTGGCAGTTATCAATAATAAACCATTAAAGCACCAAATATTGTAAATACTATTTTTAATGTTTAGTGAACCTGTCTCGCTATCTTTCTTGTGTTTGAGGAGTATGCCACCTTTGACGGTGGTGTTGATTTAATTGTTTCCCCCTTGAAAATGGATGCCACTAAGTTCTAACTCCTGGTCCCTCAGGATATGGGAAATAGGATCTTTACAAATATAACAGTGAAGCTGAGAGGGCCCGAATACAAAGAAGAAACTTGGACCAGGCACCTGGGCCTGGGGAGGCGACTATAGGAAGACAGGAGTGATTTGTTGCAGGACCAAAAACTTGCCAAGAAGTGCGGAGTCCAGACTCACCTTCAGAGGGAGCAAGAGTGCCAAGACCTTGACCTCAGCCTTAACTCTAGAACCTCAGGGGACTGAGTTTTGATGAAGCCATCAATCTGTGGTACCCTGCTAGGTAGCTGAGGCAAATGATGAAGCTGGTGATACCCACTATGAAGTGAAATGAGTTCATGACTAGATCAAAGGGCCTAGGCTCCTGCCATGGCTGGTAATGCATAGAGACATAGACAGACAGACAGACAGACACACGCACACACCCTTCATGCACACCTCTCACAACCCTTGTATACAAAATAAGGTAACAGATTTCTAAACTGAGTTATACTTCATCTCACTGAATATCAAAATAGCAATGACATTTAATAAGAAAATGCTGACTGTTGTGTGGTGATGCCCTCCAGGAGGATATAACGAAGGGGTGGAGATAGGAGGATCATGAGTTTGAGGTCTCTTGGGCCACACGCTTTGCCTGGGTGTGGTGTCATACTCCTTTAATCTCAGCACTCAGGGACAGAGGCAGGCAGGTCTCTGTATGAGCCTGTCTAGATAGTGAGTTCCAGGATAGCTAAGCTAAGATTGAGAGATCTTGTCTCAAAAAGAAAGAAAAGAAAGAAAGAAAGAAAGAAAGAAGAAAAAGGTGACAGTAGAGAAAGAGAGGAAGAGAGAGAGACACACAGAGAGAGACAGAGAGAGAGGTAGGAAAGGAGGGAGGGAGGAAAGGATGGAGGGATGAGGAGGGGAGAGACTGAGAGAAAAAAACTTTGGTTAGGCTTGTTATCTCAACACATGACACCCCGGGTTAGGCCCTTCTGGGACATTGGCTGAAATCCACAGATAGGGAATCCATGTCTGGAGATCAGGAACAAGCACTTGTCCAGTGCAGGATTAAAAGCCAGGCATTCTGACTCTAATAGTGAATAAAGATCCTTGGACCAGTACTGAAAGAAACTTCTTTAAAATGTTTCAAGTAAAGCTGGGCAGTGGTGGTGCACACCTTTAACCCCAGCACTCAAGAGGCAGAGACAGGCAGATCTCTGTGAGTTTTAGGTCAGCCTGGTCTACAAGAGCTAGTTCCAGGACTTGGTTCCAAAGCTACAGAGAAACCGTGTCTCGAAAACAAAACAAACAAATAAACAAACAAAAGATTCAAATAAAGAAAGAACATCAATGCCACTGACTACCACGTAGCCATACAGCAATTCTTTACATTTGCTTTGGTGGCCACTTCCATACGTTCTTATCGGGAGGAAGAAAGCTAGACCAGAATCCTTCTTCTCTGCCAACAGCCTACAAGGAGACTGATTGATGGGAACAGCTAAATAGTGTAGGGTACAAATTACTCAAGCAACACCAAAGCTGGTGACATTGTGTTGTGTCACCTTGTCTTCTAAAACCAAATTCATTTTTTAAAGTGTTAGCCAGGCTCTTTGTAAAGCTTGTTTGGCAAATGAGAACAGTTGGGAGCATAATATCAGCAGTGAGAAGAGCTGAAATACCTTCTTCAAATGAGAAATTACTGTAACTGTAAAATCTAAGTATTAAGAGCACAGGTCTGTGTCCTCGATGCTGTTGACCATCAGAATCAAAGCACCAATTCTGGAAGTGCTGGAGTTAGCCTGTGTGGTCCGGTAGCCAGTTTTCTGCTGGAGCCTCCGAAGCAAGAATAAACTATGTCAGCTGTAACACGCTTCCCATTCTCAGCTGGGAATCCGCTCCTGGCAGAATTACTGATGAAGACAGGCACTGTCTTGAAGGTCTGTGAAGAAGCAGATCAAGTTCTATTGGTTTGTCACCTTTCACACCATTGGATGGGGCCCCTGGAGCTCTTTCCTGGTCCAACCTGGATAAGACACATCACTCTCTGGGCCTTGACTTACTTCCAAAGTCCAAAGGCCACCTGATATCAGTAGAGGCGACAAATACTCCCAAAACCCCTGTAAGTGCTAAGCTGTCCCTTGGGTCCTAGTTACTCCCTTTCCTCGTCCCAAACTTTGGATCAGAACTATGAGAAAACTGAGAAATCTGACACTTGCAGATCAAAGAGCTAGAGTTCAAACCCAAAATGATAAATCTCATAGAAATGGATCAACTCATTAAAGACAACAAAAACCTCCTCCAAAAGACGTGTGCTCACTATATACAAAAAACAGACACAACCCAAATGTACATCAACGGTCCAAAAGTGGTTCCGACTCACATCAATACCCAGCCATAACAGAATGAACCCCTTCTATATTCAGCAACATGGGTTGACCCAGTGTTGACCGAAAGAGAGTAGACACCAGGAGTACACACTTCATGATTCCATAATTTCACGAACTGGAAATACAGATCTGTAAGGAAAGAAGTCAGAACAAGGGTTACCCATGGAAGAGAGGACGGATGCTGACTGGGAGAAGACAGTAAAGAAGCTACTAAGATACTGGAAATGTCCTGGATATTTGGTCTAATAATAACAATTATATGAGTCCACACATAAAAGGCAAAAGATGCTTATTTTTCTGTATCTCTTTTTTAAGATTTTTTTTTAAGGTAGTGTATTTTGAAGCTCAGGACTTCAGTCTCAAACGGTGAAGAATAGTGAAGGATATTTTGATCAGCAAGTTTCAGTCAAAGCTACCAGGCCTCCGTCCTGTGTTCAGGTTAGTTTGGAATTCTAGAACATAAATAAAATACCTTCACAACATCAATAATAATCGCTGCCTTTCAGTATTTTCCAAGGCCATTATCACTAAGCACTTCCAACTGTTTGGCACTGTGACCTGACATTGTCACCTACAAAGTTCATTCTTGACAACCAAACAACCCAGTTGCAACGACAACACAATCATGTTTTAAGTAAATGTATAATTTTTGATATGGGCCCCACTCAGAGTTATCTTTAGCCAGTATGGGCGGCGTACAGCCTGCAGGTGTGACGCATCTCTAAGGGCTTTGTAAGTTTGATCTCACTGAATATGGAAAAAGCATTATAAATGTCATAACGCTCATATCACCATTGTTTAAAATCATGGCAGGCTTTGCTCAAGAAAGCCTAGCTGCCGATGAGAGGCAGTCAGGATACTGAAGTTGTGTGTGTGTGTGTGTGTGTGTGTGTGTGTGTGTGTGTGTGTATCCAGAATGAAAGGATGGGATGGTTTTAGGGTAAGAGGGATGAGTTTTTCAGGAACCTCCAGACTTTGTATTTCTTGGTAATACATTAGTTAAATTTTCACATATGGGGCTGGATGGTCCAGTCAATCAGTGCATGCAACTCAAGCACAGGACCTGAATTCAGATCCCCAGCACGTACATCAAAGCCGTGTGCAGTGGTCCACTGTCTTCTAACACTGGTGGGGCAGACACAAGCAGCCCTCCGAAGCTCACTGGCCAGTTGGTAGAGCCAATCAACGACTTCACCATTCAGTGAGAGACTCCGCCTCAAAAACTAAGGTGCAAACCCATCACGGAAGACCCTCAACATCGATCTCGGACCTCCAAATAACACATGGGCACACATGCATTTACACATACATGCACACACATGCACAAACACTGACATAAAGAATTTCGGATGAATACATACCTTTTCCTTCCTTAAGCATCCAAGCAACAATCAAGTTGGGAATGTTTTTATTTTAAATAATAGTTTTATTTATTCTTTTAGAATTTCATGCTATATATTTTGATCATATCCATATGCCCTGGCTCCTCTCAGATTCTCCCCATCTCTGTCCCTACCCAACTTCCTCTCTCCACCTCTAAAGAAAACAAATAACAGTAATAATTTATTTTAAATAGCTATTAAATATTATTAAAATAAAGATAACTATTAAAATAATATTATTACTTTTATTATTATCACAGAAACTAAAACCATGGGTGCGGGGCCTGCTCTGGAGTGTGGTCAATACACTCCATGAAGTGAGGAGCATTTTTAAGAGAAGAAATCACACCCAGGCATACAGTGGCCTCTGCCTTAATAAGCAAATATCCTTCTTCCTTTTTCCCCCTGGAAAAGATTCCACATGGTCCCAGCCAACCGCTGAACTGGGAAGTGGCCCAGCAGGCAGGATCCAGCAGACTCTCGTCCCAGAGGCTGTGATGCTCCAGGACCAAAATGAATGGAGGCCAGGACCAAGCTGCTCTACAAACTAGAGCTGAGGACCAGGACCCCTTGTCCACTCTTGCATTGCTTTTGTTTGCCTTTTGGGAATTCTTTCAACAAAGTTTGCTCTTAAATGTATAAAAGACACTTGATCTGAACCAGCTCAAGTGCAAAGAGAAATCCAGTCATAAGATAAACCATGTCAAGGCTGGGGAGATGGTTCCACAGTTAAGAGCACTGGTTGCTCTTCCAGAGGACTCTTTCGAGACCCAGTACCCACAAGGCAACTCACAACCACCTGTAACTGGTTCCAGAGAATCCAATGCTTTCTTCTTCCCTCGTTGGGCACCAGGCATGCATGTGTCACACAGACATGCATATAGGCAAAATACCTATACTCATAAAATAAGCTTTTGGCTAACTGTCCTTGTTAACTGAAGTATGTCAACCCAGAACACAAGTCTTATGCTTAAAAGCTCATTCTGAGAAAGTTGGATCCCAAACACCCAGGGTAGTCACTGGCTGACTGATAAAGACTTTCTATTAGCTTAAATCAACATCTGAGCAGTCTTCTCTGGTGAATGTCCCACAACATCAGGAGGTAGAGGCAGACATATCTGTGAGTTTGAGGCCAGCCTGGTGTATGGAGTGAGTTCCAGAACATCCAGAACTCTGTAGACATACACTGTCTCAAGAAAAAAAAAAAAAGAACAATCAGAAAAAAAAGAAAAATGAATCCTTTTGACATGTCCCATTAGGAACAGATCAGTGAGTGGCTTACTCACAGGAATCAGCTCAAGTCTTGCACTGTCTCTCTTCACCGTCAACGCTCAGTCTCCGGAAACACCTAGAAATCGTTTTTTGCTCACTTGTTCAGGTACCAAGTCTTACTCAAGACTCATGCTTTTCCAAAACCCTTTCATAGCTTTCTCAAATCAGCCAAACACTTAGACGTGGTTACCTTTCTCCCCCCCCCCCCCCAACACACTCTTATACTTCCTAACTTCCTTTACAAGACATAACCCATTTTCTCCTCTCCAAAGGGAACGCTGAGACACTGAGTAAAGGCAGCTATCACCCCGAGCTGGTTCCGGGTACTGTCAGGCAGTCTTCACACGAGCGTTTGGTTGATCAGAAAGCACAGTTTATTTATTAAACTGACGATATTAGACAAGCCTTGCTGAAAAGCATTTGCAACTTCATTTGAGTCCTCACTTAGGTCTACGTCAATTTGCTACCACAAAGGCAAAAGGCAACACCAGATATTCAGGCAAACACAGAGACATAAGCAAAAGAAAAATCACAGGGATTTAGATTCATTTGCAGTCTTACAAAAGAGCTTTTCTCCTTTATTGGAGTATCAACATTCCAATGACTTCCTCCTCACTCTAAGTCATCTTTAACCCCAGAAGTTCCAAAGTCCTAACCTCACTCATTTCCTCCATCACCTCCTTGCGCCCAGCCTTCCGAGGGCATTTCCTATGCCTACTCGACTAGAGAAGGAGTCTGTGGGAAAGTGTTGTTAGTTCCCTAAAGCCTGTCTGAATGTATCAGACTCCAGTTGCTTTAAAGAGACCCTCTAAGTGGGGAAGGAGTCTAGAGTCCACAGATCACCCGGAAGTCCGGTGTTCTGCTCTTAGACGCTGTTTGCTCTGGGTTTCAACACATTTTTCTCTCTAAGTTAACAAGAAATTTCAGAAGGATAACTGGTATAGGTGAAAGGATTAGAAAGCATCAAGAAAGCACTCTTGAATGATGGGCAGGCGGAGGGATGGTGAGAGAGCATCAGTCTGAATCGTTTCAAACCTCCGTGGATGAGCTAAGGTAGCAGCGCCAGACCTCTGTGGATGAGCTAAGGTAGCAGCGCCAGACCTCGGTGGATGAGCTAAGGTAGCAGCGCCAGACTTCCGTGGATGAGCTAAAGTAGCAGCGCCAGACCTCCGTGGATGAGCTAAGGTAGCAGCGCCAGACCTCCATGGATGAGCTAATGCAGCAGCAGCGCTGCAAACGGAGAGGGTGGCTACTGCTGATGTCGATTAGAGCCCTGGTTCACTGCATTTCGGGTCTTCCCACTAGCTAATAAGGAGGCAAGAAAAGGCCAGTGTTTGTTCGCTGTGCTCCACGGGAGACTGCAGAGGATGTTCTGACGAGAATACAGACCTTAAGGGAACATGGAGGGACAGCCACAACTTTGCAGCTGGGTCACAAAATGTACCACTCCCTGACTGGTCACTGAGGCCAGGCCACAGCAGGGACACACAGAACCTGAAACACTAGACCAGCTGGGGCTTGAGCTGTGCTAGCTGCCAAGGAAGGGGGGATGCTGACAATTTTGAACAAGCCCTTAGGATTATTGAGAGTTCTGTAAAATTAGCTGTTTAGAACGCATGCAGACAGCAGACCATAGCTCCCAAGTCAATCGGAAGAGCATCTTCTATACTTTTTTTCTTTTCTTGGTTTCCCATGAGTTTTGGAGTTAACCATTGGATGATTACATTTTCGCCAGGACTGAATGGAATAAAAAGTCCCCAAATAAGAGCCAACAGATTCCATACGGGCGGAGCTGTAAACGCTCCCCCTGCTAGTCCTGTGACTGCAGGCTAACAGTTCTCTCAAGTGCCCACAAGAAACGTTTAAATTAAATGTGTAAAACAACCACTTATATATAACTAACCAAAAGTGAATTTGGAAAGAAAGAGAGATTCCTGGCCACAAAAAGCAGAGCAACTTAGGGAACGCTTCGTACCACTTCCGGGGATAGCATATCTGGGTGGGTTTGGATCAAATCCTGTCTGGGGATGCCTCTGGAGCCCATTTTCAGGATATTTCTTTCCTGACTCCCGAGAACGATGGGGCTAAGAAGTAGATGGAAGTCTCTCAGCCTTTGATTCACTTCACACTGCCGCACACTGAGACACACACCTCACAGCCTGGGCCCCGCAAAGCGCTTGCAGGGTCTGTGGACTTAAACTGGGGAACCGTGATGTGAACCAATGTCGGCAGTAATTAACAAAGTCATGAAAGGAAAAAGCACTTATCAGACCACAGAGGGTCTTCTAGTTTCATAAAAGGCAGTGAGAAACTTCTCTGATTTCTTTCTATTCATAATAGGAAAAGAAAAGGGGGCTGGAGAGATGGCTCAGCAGTTAAGAGCATTGCTTACTCTTCCAAAGGTCCTGAGTTCAATTCCCAGCAACCACATGGTGGCTCACAACCATCTATAATGAGGTCTGGTGCCCTCTTCTGGCCTACAGGCACACATGTGGACAGAATATTGTATACATAATAAATAAATAAATATTTTTTTTAAAAAAGGAAAAGAAAAATGTTTTTCACATTATTGCTATGTTACAAAATCCTGAACAATCCCAAACACACAACTTTAAAGGGATGACGTAACACCTTGAGTGAACTGACCTCACGTCACCCTTATCAAGGTGGCGTTTCCAAAAAACAAAGGCAAGAGATGTTTGTGTTGAACGCAGCAGTCAAGAATTTCCAAAAGTGTCTTAATAAGTCTACCCTTCTGCTGATTCTGGGCTCAGGATCCCAGTGCTGATCATTTACATCTGGATCTCCAATAATTCCCGTTCTCTGGGACTCCATGAAAGCCCCTGGGCTTGATGGAACTGACCACATGTGTGTTAATAAGCCTCAAATTTTTGGATCATTGTCTTGGGCCTAGCAGTGTTGGTTGGGTGCAATCCTTCTGCCTAAGCCTCCCGAAAGATGGGATCGCAGGCTCACCGTCCATGCCTGGCTGGGACACTTAGATGGAGGGCAGCATTTTTTGTGTATGTGAACATTCATAAACTACATAACAGTCAATGTTTATTTTTTTTCTCTTTTTTAAATATTTATTTATTTAACAGTCAATGTTTAATATGGGAAATTGTTCTTCTGTAAATGAAGGACTTATCCGCAACCTAAAATTTTAGCCTACATTTTACAGTGTGTTGACAAGACTCGGGGCTTCTTTAAATTAAGCCAGTGGTTAAGAGCACTGGTTGCTTTTCCAGAGGACCTGGGTTTGATTCCCAACACTCATATGGTGTTCACAGAACAATTTGTAACTCCAGTCCCAGAGGCCCAACACACTCTTCTGCCTTCTAAGGTCACATGCATAAAATAAAATAACATAGAACCCCCCCCCACACACACACACACTTTACATAGGTCCTGTGAATGGTCACCCACCATCCCTACATCTTAGGAAGCAACCCAGCAGCTCCTGGGGTCCTGACCAGGACTTCCCTTATGGCTGTATCCATGGATACACATTTTGCTTATGAAGCAAACAGAACAAGCCCACCTGCCTTTTTAACAATTTCGCCTTTCACACGTGACAATGGCCACTGTGTCTGCCATGCCTTCATTACCACTGGGTAACTTTTGTCATACGCCAAGAGACACTTTTTCCTTGTGCATCTTTTTTCCCTGCATCGGTGTTCATCCCTCTTGTCAGGTCAGATTGGGAATGAACTGGATCCAGAGCAAACAATGGAGCAGCTTTGTGGTGTGTGTGGGGGGGGGGGGGGGGGATATAGCTTTTTGAAACCAAACCACACAAGCTGGGCATGGTGACATACTGGTCATCTTGGCAGTTGAGGGTAAAAGACAAGAGGATCAGAGTTTCAAGGCCAGTTTGACTGAGCTGCATAAGATACTGTCCCAAAGAGGGGAGAGAAAGAGAGAATGGTTAGTACTTCAAAACATCAGAAATAGACTTTCTATAACATGATATTTCATTCATGATAGCAAACATTATTTTTATTTTTTTCTCTAAAGTTAGATGCCTTCAAGTATTGGCCAACACCAACCTTAGAGGGAATCGATTGCAAAGGTGCTGATCGCTGCTGCTGGTCAGGAAATGGTTCTTTTGTTGGCAAAAGAGAGGTCCCCAGAGGGCTTCTGTAGGAGCAAACTAAAGAAAACGGCTTTTAAATTGGACGTTTTTCTCGAGAAAGAGGGTGAATAGGAAACGATGTGGACGGCAGCTTCCTACACTGGAGGGAGAATAATGAGACATGAAGAAGGAAAGTCACAGAAAATTACGCTGGTGTTAATTAGTGACAGCACAGAGGACTGAACAAGAGAAAAGAAAAGCACGCATTAAATCTCTTCTGTCCCTTTAGCTCTGCCTGCTCGTGGGGTCCACCGTGATAACCTGATGCATGTCTGTGATGTGCAACGACCTAATCGCAGTAACCAGTATCTTGACCTCCATCAACTTAAAACAAACCACAGCTGCTCTCGTCTCCTGACTTTAGGGTCAGAGACAGCCCATGAAATCCTAGCCAGAGGGTGGCTTCAAAGAAAGAGGGGAACCGTATGGGCTGGTTCTCTCTTATTCTCAACTTGAGTATATGGGGGGGGGGGGTGTATATGTGCACATGTGTGCACACCCGTGTGCGCGTGCTTAGAGGCCTGAGGTCAAGGTCAGCTGTGTTCTTCTGCTCCTCCAGAGTTAGACAGAAAGCTCTGGGGCTCCTCCTGCCTCTGCCTCCCCAATACTACAGACTCGCACCACTAGGCCCAGCTTTTCTGTTAGCGCTGGGGATCCAACTCATGGCCTTGTGCTTAGGTCGCAAATGCTTAGACCACGGAGCCACCTCTCCAGCCCAGCTTTGAGTATTTTGATTGTTATACTCATATATATAATATACTTCATTGTTCCAACATTGTTATACCAATATATATATAATATGCTTAAATCGTGGCAACACTTGCACCTACACACACTGACCTCTCTTGTGTCCCAGGCCCTCCTGCCAGCCCCCTTCTTCTTCTCAAACAATCATCTACACTCATGAGAGACTGGTTGCCTGACTTTTCAGACAAGGAGTCCCACAAAATCCTGCAAAATATTTACTGAAAATTATGTTCCTCGGACCATCTCTTAATTAACAAAAAGAACAGAAATTTTCAAAGTGTTTTCATTTCTTTCCTTCTCTTTCTCCCTAACTGCATCTCAGTTATAACTGGCAAAATTGTAGATAAAAAGGATATGGACTGCTCATTGAAGAAGAACACAGCACGAAAATCTGAATGATGGTTCATATCCATTGGCAGGCACATGGACTTTCAGTGATGCTAGCCTAGAATGCTATTAAAAAAAAGTTCCAGAAGTAAACCCAGAGGCGTGGATTCGCACCACGGCCATACTCCTCCAAATTCTTGTATCTTGAGAGTAATTCACGGGTAGTATAGTGTTGTGCGACTCCTGAATCCTGTTATCATTTGGTAAATAACTTGCTCTCTCCCAGCACACACGTGAAAGCATGTTAGCACAGCAAATATTGGAAGTTCAAGAAAGTGACGTGTGTGCCGAATGATTCTGCGAATGGAGCAAGCTGGCTGGCAAACACTGTGGTGCAAAGATGATGTTCTATCCCTGCTGGGAATTCTCGCGTCCCCTTGGCAGCCAGCATCCTCTGTGGCAGAATGGAAAGAGGAGGAAGCGTGGGGCAGAGAAGGGCAGTGAGCCCCGCCTTTGCCAGCTGAGCATGGAGAGAATCTCATCAACTGATTTGGAACCATGTTAGGTCAGAGCAGACACTATGGGTTCCTCGTGTATGTGTGCTGAGGATTCGGAACCACGTTACAGCCACAGCACATGCCTTGGCTTCCTCATGTATGTGTGCTAACCACGTTACAGTCAGAGCACATGCCTTGGCTTCCTCATGGCTAAGGACGCCTCTCATTTTTAACTTGTTTGAAATCTTATCAGCCTGTTAACCTGCATAGGGTAGCCACCCCATGGCCTCATTTACTTTTAAAAAGTTCCTTAGAAGAAATATCATGTGTACTCACTCATAAGTCGTTTTTAGATGTAAAGAAAAAAAAAACAACAGCCTACAAATCACAATCCCAGAGAACCTAGACAACAATGGGGACCCTAAGAGAGATATCCATGGATCTAATCTACATGGGGAGTAGAAAAAGACAAGATATCCTGAAAAAGTTGGGGAGCATGGGGACCGTGGGAGAGGGTTGAAGGGGAGGGGAGAGAACAGGAGAGGAGCAGAGAAAAATGTATACTTCAATAAAATCAATAACATTTTTAAAAAAGAAAAAAATTAGAGAGGGAGAGGAAGGGGAGGGAGAGATGGGGTAGAAAGAGGGAGAGGCAGAGGGACAAGGAAGTTAGTGGGTATTTGGGGAAAGGAATCTACACAGATATTCTCTGTTATGGAAAGAAAATAAAGAGCTGATGTATTAAAAAAAAAAAAAAGTTCCTTAGAAGCACACCAAAACATTTTACTTTGAAGAGAGTAACTTCCTAAGCCACCAAATTACTGTAACTCTAGCAATTCCTGAGACACCTAAATGTGACCTCTTCCTGGTTTACCGGTGCCAACTCCAGGCATCTCCTGCGTCCTTCTTACCTCTCTCCCGCCCCATCTCAATGCCTGTGGTCCAATCTATACTAGACGCTCTCCCTAAGGACCTCCAGTTTTGTATTGACTCATCTTGAAATTCTTCTCTGTGATCTAAGAATCCTTCCGGCCTTCGCCTGAGTAGAGGTCTCTGAAAAGAACTCCTTGGGCTGCTGCAGGCAGCAACATCCGTCCTCTCGGGCTGTGGCTGACGCTTCCACTGTCATGATTCCCCTCCCAAACACCACCCCGTCACAGTCACATCCGCTAACCACGCGCCACCTCCACTCTCCACGGCCCAGCTGTTGTAAAGGGCAACGGTGAGATTCCAGGGAGCGAATCCATCCAGCACTGGGATTTCTGGCTCGGATCGCTACACAGTATAACCGCTTGGAGAGGCGCTTAGAATGCAAATGCCTAAGGCTTGGGACCGCCAAGGAGGAGGGGGTGGAAGGATGGCAAAAGCCAGAGCGTGGAGAAGGTTCTACTGCCAGCAGAGAAATGACCACGAGAGGCAAAAAGGAAACTCGGCTCCCCACAACTTACCCAGGCTGGTTCAAAATCCTGGAGTCTGACACCAGGCAGTTTATTTTAGATAGAATTAAATACAGTGCAACTGGGGGTGGAGGGACTGTCCTGGTAGCAATTCTTTCAATCCCATGTGCACCATAAAGCTTAAGGCTACATCGAAACCCTTTGCAAAGTACATGTGACCTCTTCCATGAAGATGGGTCTGGGATCTGCTGTGGACTCTGACCCAAGATATCGTAGAGGTCACCAGGCTAAAGGTACCAATGACATCTTCCCTACTGACCGAGAAACAAAGATAATAAAGGCCTAGAGAGGGAGAGACTAAAATAAACATTCTGGGGGATTTGGGTGTGGCCTGACCCTACAGATAGCAAAGGTCACCAGGTTATTAACTACGTCCACACTCCCAACCTTCTGGTGGGAAAACAGGTCTACACATCTCTTTCTTTGAAGAGATAAACACAAGAATGCCATGCCCTCTACACAGGAGGACTAGAAGTCTAGTGGACAAGTGTGTCTTTTAGATATGACAGGGGAGTTGCCCCTATGAAATCTCAACAGTATGGTTGGCTAAACAAGACCTGAACATTTCCAGTGCCAACTGGAATTGGGAGATCTTGAGGGGCCCCACTCTTGAATGAAGAGCTACAGATAACTGACAACGGCTAAGGGAGAATGAGCCCCCTGATTGGTTATCTAGTACCAACTGGTCAGCCCTACAAATACGTCCACATAAGCAACACTAAGTGGAGTAAGCAGGTCACATATATGACAAAAAATAATAATAATTTGATTAATGAGAATGGGGGTTAGGAATCGTTGCTCTGAGGCCCAACTTTCTGAATGATGCCATACATCATTCCCATCACTGTAGCTATCTATCTATGTCCTACTGCAGAGGGGACAGGAGTACAGAGACTCATGGCTTCTTCACAAGCACCCTGTCCTCGGGGCTAACTGCAATCAAGACCCAAATGATAAAAGATGATCCTAGGGAGAGCTTTGCCTAACAGGCATGGAGTCCTGAGTTGACCCCTCAGTACTGCATAGAAGGGAGAGGCTGGAGAATCAGCAGGTCAAAGTCATCCTTGGTTGCATAGCCGATTCCCATGGAGGCTGGGATACGTGAAATCCTGTCTCCAAATAAACAGATAAGGAGCGGGGGAATGGCTCAGAGGCTAAGAGTACCTGCTACTCTTCCAAAGGACCTGTGTTTGTGTCCCAGCAACCACACAGTGACTCACTACCACTGAGAATTCCTATTCAAGAGCATCCAACAACCTCTTGCGGTCCCTCTAAGCATCAGGCAAACACTAGGACACAGACATACATGCAGGTAAAAGATGCATACACATAAAATTTAAAAATAAATAAAACACAAACATACAAAAGTGATTAGGAAAACACCAAAAGAGAAGCACTGAGGAGAACTAGTCCAACCAGACACCAAAGCACATTACAAAGTCTCTATAACACACAGGCGTAGACAACCAGATCACTAAAGAAGCGGGGAAGTCCCCAAACAGAGCCAATGACACAAGACGATGGAAATAGCGCTATACTGACACTTGTAATAAACAGTGTTGGGACAATCGGGTTGGTAGGAGAGGGGAGAAATTTAACCCATTCTTCATACAGTTAAGTTCCTTTATGCTTTGAGCCCTCTTGACTGCTGGGAGCTTAGGAAAGCCTGAAGGAACACAGTTCCTCCACTTCCCCCACCAGCCCCCTGGTTCCACTCACCCCTTCTTGACTGTGCCCTACTGGTTCACAGCTTGGTGTACTTGGGACCTACCCACGTGCATCCGGGCCACTCCTTACCGGGAAGCCTTCTCGCCTAGCTCCCCCGCCCCCCACCCTTACGTTCGTTCTTCCAGATCTGGCTTTGAAATCCTCCCCCTGATCTTCAGCATGGTGAAGCGCTGCTCCCACTTCTTGGGGCTTCTATGTCTGTAGAAACCACCGTCTGGTAAAAGCAGAAGGTATTCACCCACTTTGGGCTCTAAACCCCTAAAGGGCAGAGGTGCCGCTTCTGTCATTTTTATCTTCCCAGTTCCCTCTGGTATCTAAGCACTTGGTTGGCCACTTTGTTCTGCAGAAGGGATCAGAGTTTTCTTGCGAGCCACGAGAGGTCCCAGTGCTGAAAGAAGAGTCTAGGAAACCCTGGAGTAGAAGCTACAGTGGATGGGAGGCAGGGGCTTTACCATTCAGAAAGGAATCCCCTGCAAGCATCCTCTCTCTAGCCAGATGGTGTCACACCAGGAAGCCAGGAGGCATCTTTAGCTGAATACCATGGACTGACAAAGAAAAGAATCTCTGGCACTGTCTTAAAGGTGGCTGAGATCTTATGAGATGACAGCAGATCATCACTGGGTGCTTAACTGGAACACTGTCTTGAGTAGAAGTGAGGAAAACATATTGAGCAGTGTTGACCCAAGGCGCTAACTAATAGTAACATGGAAGTGGATTTTAGCCATCCTCCCCAGGCACTGCCCTTTACTGATGGCAGGTGGGACAGAGGTGAACTCCTTGTCACTCATGGACAAAACGGTTATCTGATTTTGTCACCTCTAGGGAGTCGGTCACATCCCTCCCTCTGAGGTCTGTGCCTACTCCTGTGCTGCACTGACAGCCTTTCTGGAATGTACTCATGAAAAAGCACCCTTTCGTTATAAATGCGATGTCTGTTCTGTGTCCTTAACCAATGCTCTCACTCGGCAGCGATCTGCAAAGTAGCATACTGCCTTTGTGTGCTTTTGCACTGCCTCCCCACCTGGGGCACAGAATCTCTCGCTGGAGCGATGTACTTTACAGTCTGGATACCTACCAGTCGGGTTAGCATTTAACTCCCTATTCCACCCTTGTGGATTCAGAGGCACTGAAAGTCTAACCTCTGCTCCTGACAGGGACCGACAATGTGTCAGCTCTGAGGTCACAGTATCCTCTCATCCCTAAGATTAAAGCCCATGAACCAGAAGGGAAACAAAGCCAAACTTAAAAACAGAGAGCAGAAAGGAGGGCCAACAGAATGGAGGAGGGGGAAAGACCAGGGAACAAAGAACTGGGGTGTTATGAATACTGCCAGGAGCAGCTCACTGTTGTCCTGCTAACACTTGGAAAAAGACCCTTCCGGATTGAGTTCACGGTTCTTTCAGCAATGACTACAAAGGACAGAAAGATTTTAAAGCCTAACATCACGTCTCCACTAAAGCCAGCACAGTGAAGGAAGAGCCAAGGCAGAAAGGCTGGCCCAGGTCGTGGCACTGAGAACCCCTGAGTGAGTCACTTAGCCTTTGCTTCTCAGGGTCGAGTCCTGCCACAAAGTGCTGCTGTGACTGTGCGCAGGACAGGGTTAGTGGGTGGAAAGAGCGTGCCACGCCGGTGCTTCAGGGGACTCTAAGAACTGCAGCCTGAAGATCTCCATGCAAAGCCCAGGTGCAACTGCCCCAGCAGTGTCTCCTGTGTTCACGTGTATTTCTACACACAACTGCCCCAGCAGTGTCTCCTGTGTTCACGTGTGTTTCTACACACAAAATGGCAAGGGGGGAGCTGAAAGGAACAAAGATATTTCCACCATATGAAACAAGAGTTAACTCTATACATAGCTGACTGAAGACAGAAGCACCTCGGTCAAACATGCGAATCAACGCTACAGGCAGAGAGGTTTGACATTCTCTAACTAGGAATCTTTCCAATGCTCAGAGCTGTTTGAGGACAGGAAACTCTGATTAGCAGGGAGCCCCTTAGAGGGAAAATAATTCTCAAGAGACATTCAGATATTGAGTCAGGTCCCAAGCTGCCTGAGGGCAGGCACGCGCGTGTGCCTGTTGTGTTCGCTGGTGCAACTCTGCGTCTGAAAAGTGCAGCTGGCACATAGGAGACCCCCAGATACAGTGATAAGGGGATAATGGGGATAGGCAAACCCTGTCTGCGATCACTTTGATTCAAATAATGTGATTTCCTGACAGATGTTCAACAGCAGCTGGAGTTCTGCTGGGTTGGTGCCAGCTCAGCCATTTGGTTGGGGACTCAATGACCTGGCCTCCTCTCATTCTACCACCGTGACAAAAACACTCTGACCAAAGCAACTTGAGGAGGAAGGAAAGGGTTTTCCTGGCTTACACTTGCAGGTCAGAATCCACTAACGATGGGAGTGAGGGCGGACGCTGGAAAAAGAGCCCCTGAGGGAAGGCTGCTTGTTCACTCTTATACCCTCCAGGACCAGCTGTGCAGCAAATGACACTGCCCACACTGCCCACACTGCCTTGGCCCTCCTACACTAATACACCCAAGACAGTCCCTCACAAACATGCCCACAGGCCAGTCTGATCTAGACAATTTTTCAGGTAAGGCGATATCACATTGACCACCAGAGCTAACCAGGACAAGCCAAAAGCATTTTAACAGACCTTTCGATTCAAATTCCCTTCACCCTGGGATGTCCGCCTGGTTGCTACACTCAAAGAATATAGGAGGAACAGCGGTTAAAATTGCCAAACCTGGACAAATCAACCACAACATCAAATGAGAACTGAGGAGAGAGACCAGATCCAAGTAGTTTCTGTCTTGAATACTTAGCGCGACACCTGGTACCAAGTCAGTACTCAGAACAGTTTGCTGGCCCACACCATCATGGCCACTGCTCCCACACTGGCCACCCCTGCATCCTCTGCAGGATGAAAGGGACAGCGGTTAGGGGTGGGGACGAGCTAGAGGACAACAGTGGACAGCTCGAGGACACCGTGGAAGGACTCTGGACCTGACGACGGTACCGCCGGAGCCACTTTTGATCTCTCCCACTTTATGACCCAAAAGATGCATATTTCTCCACTGCAGCATTGTGAACGAGGCCACTTCGTTTATGATCCTGGCTCTTCCCATCTTTGAGACGGAGAAGTTACTAAAGCAGCAGCAGCAGCCTTGGGAGCCTGACACAGGACTGCCAGGAAAGCCAGGGCTCTGTCTTCTCTTCTAGGAAACATCTGGATTGCTACTGCTATAGCTGAGGTAACTTGGAAACATCTGGATTGCTACTGCTATAGTTGAAGTGTCTTGGAAACATCTGGATTGCCACTGTTATAATCAAGCTATGGAAACATCTGGACTGCTACTGTTATAGTTGAGCTAGCCTGGAAACACCTGGACTGCTACTGTTATAGTTGAGCTATCTTGGAAGAACTTTAAAATTCAGCTCACATTGAGTGATTATTTGGATTTCCCACCACCACCACCACCCTCACTTTTTAAAAATTTGTCTCACTGATCTATTTAAATCTGGTGGGGAGAGCTTATCCCCCACTGTCTCACAGAGACATCTGTCCTCACTTGTCACCTCTGTCCTGCTCTGAGTGTGCCCATTTGGACCGCTGTCCCAGCTCCACCTGCTTGAGTGAATTGGTCTGAGCTGGGAGTTCTCCCTGTCACTGTGGGTAGAAACACTAACGCCAGTGGAAGGGAGCGAGCACAAATGACCTTTAACCACTTCTTTGTTTGTCTGTCTGTTTTTTAAAGGAAGGAAATGTCAGGAGAGCAGGAGCACCGTGTAAAACTGACACAGGACCTCATAGCTGTCATGTAAACGAGCAGGAGCCCCGGCTGCTTCCAGGGAAGGGAGCTGCAGCTTCGGCTGCAAGATGGAGGCAATGGGAAGCTCATTTCGTTGTACATTTTGCCTAAGTGTGTGGAACAAAAGGTCAGTACTCGCTGTAGTTAGATATCAAAATGATTCCAACTGAAAAAAATAAGCATTTGCCAGATTTGATTAGACTGAAACTCATACCTCATGATTATCAAAGCAGTTGCCTCTCATCAGTGGGTTCTCAGCTCGTGGTTATGTATTCGGTGGATGCTGTGTTGGAGTTAGCTGCTTATGTGAGGGATTATGTGTCATTCATTGATCGGGCCCTATAGTGCCTGCACTATGGGGTGGTACACGAGCTGGGGAAAGGACTGGAGATTTAAAAACACACGCACACAGACAGAGACACGGGGACTCGGGTCATCCTTGAAACAAGAATCCTAACTTTACTGTGCTCCAGGGAAGCTTATGTAGGGATCCTTATCTGATAGCCATGCCCCAGCTCTTGGGATTTTCAGCTGGAAAACCCACCAGAAACCACTCCCCTGCCATTAGGAACTCACGAGGGTCTTGTGCTCAGAGCAGCTGCAGGCACAGAAAAACAAGTTGTTTCACTATAGCAGACAAAGGGTCTGAAGCAAGCAAAGAAACTCAGGGGGTCAGGAGTCTACAGGCCCCAACATGGCCCTGGGTGGTACATAAGAGATCCTCAGTGTGTACTGAGTGAATTGAATGAATACTGGACGCTGTTTCTTGAAATTACTGTATCCTTGAATTCAAGGGTCACAGACGGTTTCATTAAAAGAGACCTCTCTGTCTTGGTCATCATTGTCAAGTATGGGCATTGGGATGAACAAGTTAAGAACGGAGAATCTAATCCCTGGAGGTGCAATAGCAAGTATAGGATGATTCTGAACCACTGCCAATCATCTTCACCAAAGCACTGGAAAGATGACTCAGAGGAGAACATTGTGCCCTGCTCTTGTAGAGCAGCACCCATGGCCTCCTGTAACTACAGCTCAAATGAATATCTAATGTCTCTGGTTGCTACAGGCACCTGAACACACACACACACACACACACACACACACACACACACACACACACCTTAAAAATAAAATCTTAAAAATATAAAACCAAAGTGCTCACCAGACTCAGCTCCCACTTCTTTGGGGAAGACATTGCCTTATCCACCACTCTTCCCTTAATCCAGAAGCCACTGGCTGACGAGTTAGCACGTTCTCCAAATGTTCTAACTGCATTTTCTTTCATTGGCATTTCCACAGTTGGACAGCGTAGATTGAGCCAAGGAACCAAGTCAAACCATAGGAATTCCAGCCAGTTACCTGAAGTCAAGTCTGGTGAGCAGAGCTGGTCTGTGGTGGTCTTGTCTCTTTTACTTCTCCCACCCAGGGTCACAGAGAAAGGTGCTCCTCTAACACCAAATGCTGTGTGCACACTCTGTGGCTCAAATATTAGTCAAGTTGGTACTGAATCTACTTGCCCCCAGCCTGATCCCTCTGCTGTGCTCAGCAATATAACTGACATTCTGGTAAAAAAGAATCCTTAGCCTGGTTACAAAGCAGGGGCATGCAGCCTCAGACTGACACCTGAAGTGACCTTAGGATACAAGGCTGAAAAATGATGACTTCTGCTGTCCAGTGAGGGGCAGAGTGATAACTTGGTGATGAAGAATGCCCACTGCTCTTGGAGACGACCAGAGTTTAGTTGCCAGCACCTCACAGCCTCCTGTAGAGTTCATAGCAGTTCACGGCCTCCTGTAGCTACCGTTCCAGGGATCCAGTGCATTCTTCTAGCCTCCGGGGTACTCACACACATACGGTATACATTCCAAAAGACACATACACATAAATAAAAATAAGGGGCAATGCTAGGCCTTGGCCCCTAAATGTGACTTCTCACAACATACATGCAAAACGCTGTGTCTGGAGCAGGTGGACATAATATTTGAGATCTGGAAGGAATCCACCAAAATGAGGTCCTGTCATGATCATGAATGGTGCCTTAAACGATACCAATTCTCTTCTATCCCGTCTTAATCTTGTTTTTCAAGTGATAGTCTATATTAGAATCACCTGAGGCATGCATTAAGTATTCACGGTAGACACCTAACTCAACCAGAATCTCTGGGTATGGGCTGGAGGAACTGCAAGCTTCCCAGACATCCAAAGATACGTATGTACCTGAATCTGCAGCTCAGCCCCCAGAAAAGTTTTCCTTTTTAGATTCTTTGCTGTCACAAAAGAAACAAAAACTAAAAGTCCAAAGCAACAGTTGAGGGCACCTGTCCCTGCCGTAAACATTTCCAAAAGCCAAAAGCCTAGTGAACACGTGTTGCTGACCAGCTGATGCAAACACCATTTACAACGAGGCTCTGCCACACAGTGTCTACTGATCAGTGTTTGAGTGAACCAAATGAACTGCAACACCTAGGTCTGCGTTTCAGGGCCCTTGACCCCGTGGGTTTCTTGTTGCTGGGTAACCCATTTCTCAAGGAGACTAGGTATTTCATGGGGCTGAATTAAGGAACAATGAATCCTTGGATATTTCTCTATGATTTTAATAAAATTTCTTCACCTCAGAGATAGCACAAGTTTCAATTTGCTTTCTTCTCAATGGGACATTTCGAAACAGCCGACTTCTTCAGTGTGCCCTTTTACTCACTGGCCACCTAGATGACTGGCTTGCCAGACACTGCTCACATGAGTAGGCTACGTCACGGACAAACGTAGCCGTGCCGTTGTAGTGACCACACAAGACAGTGTGTAGGTGTCTTTAAACCCCTTACCATTCATTCATTCTGCCTTGACCGCAATGAAAACTACAAAACAAGCTCCAGGCAAGGTGCTGACGTCTGCCTGCTGTGTTAGCAATGTTCGTGAAGCACTTGGTCTTGGACAGTGGAGTATATGAGGAGCCCCAAAGGGCAGAATCTGACAGGGGAGGACAGCAAGGGGAGGAGTCACAGAAGGTCCTGGGGGTCACGCTGGAAGAGGAGTCAAAAGTGGCTCCATAACTGTCACATGGTCTCGGAAAAGGCTGATGAGGTCCAGATATTTTACATAGATGCATGATGTCACACACACACGAGAATCAACAGCCTGATAAATTCAATGGTGGTGATTTAAGAGGAGACCTCTAACGAAAGAGCTCTCACATGCTCAGAAATGGTCTGTAACATTACTGACTCGTAACATTTATCAAAGTCATGACCAGTTTACTTTCCCTGGGGCTCTCTGAGCTTTGCCAGAGAAAGAAAAAGCATTAAGGAAGATTCAGACTGGGCGGGGTGCAGCTCAGCAGCCCAGCACTTGCTTAGCGTGTGAAAGGCCTGGGCTCAGTGCCTGGCACTCTGCCCTGCTTTCAACACATTTGTGTTGCCTCTCAAGAGCCGTAGCCCACCAGATCCGAGTAGTGAATCACTAGACAAACGAGCGCTCCAATTTCACAGCAGCTCAAATTGTTTAATAGACTGGAGCTCAAACAGTATAGCCTAGATCACTTTCCTAAGTCTCCCTGTAAACCAAGCGCCTCAGGTCTGTAATCCTAGCACTGAAGTGAAGCTAAGGCTGGAGGATCACAAGCTTGAGGGTAACTGAGACTGCACAGCAGAGCCCAAGGCCAACCTGGGGTTCACGGCAAGAAAAGCAAACACTAAAGTCGCCCTGTAAATGTTTCCTACACACTCAAGAACACACAATGATTTAGTAATGGGAGATACATGACATTTCAGAAACAGATAATGTAGCCCGAAGAAGACTCATGTCTGAGAGTTGGCTGTCAGCTGATGGGCTTTGGGGAGTAGCTAGAGTTTAGGGGCTCTGATGTCGACAGAGGATTAGTCCACTCATGGATTCATAGCTTGATGGCCCTGGGGAGTGATGAAATCTGGGCGATGGGGACTTGAAGTAGGCCAATGGGTGCGCGCCCTGGCCACTAGTGCATGTCTGTATGCGACGACCGTCTTTGGCAGGTGGGCACAGAGGCACTCATAGACTGCGGCTCTGTAGTTCCCCAGCACAGCACTGTGCTTCTGCAGAGACCAGCAGAATGCTAGCCCGGCAGCACACGTGGTTCTCATTTGGTTTTATGGGGTTTTTTTTTATAGCTTCCTAGTAGGTTTTCAGTTTTTTAATCTCATTTACCAAAACAGCTATATTTTTCTGAAATGATGCTTGCTTCCCTCAACACTATGTAACACAAATTGGAGAGAGAGAGGGGGGAGGGAGGGAGGAAGGTGTTTATGCTTCGGAACTAATCAGGAACAGCCATAGTTTGCCTCTGGTTTCATTTCCACGAGTTCATCCTGCCGTCCTGGAGCGATCATCCTCAACCACTCGACTAGTCTCAGAGACCCATTCCTACTGGGCATCTGGGAAGTGGACGGGAAGCCATACTTAAGCTGTCTACAAGGTTGACTGATTAGAGTGTCATGATTGCTGTGTAGTTGGGACGCTACAGATCCATAGCCAAGTTATCTTTATTTCAAGCCCGTTAAAGCCCTTCACTGCTCACCCTCACGTCTGACGTAACACCCTTGGACTACCAGGTAAACTCTTTTTGGAAGGCATTAACAGGCCACTCACTTCCACCAACCCAAACTAACCCAGCCCCTCCCACCAACGCATCTGAGAAGTGTCTAGTGACTATTGTGTAACTATATGATGAACTTGAATCCACATCAGAACATGGAAAAACCTGAATTTGTGGGCTACGACCACTCATCATTTAGCCCAAAAATAAACCATCTCTTCCCCTCGGAGACTAGGGCCGTTTTACACAGACAGGTGAATGAATGTGTTCACTCCCCAGCTTATGTTACTGACTTGCCACTGTGCTGGGGGTGATGAGACTCCAGGGCTTTGTGACTAAAGTGACCGCTATGGAGATTCACAAACCCCGAGTCACATGAGGCTGAGCGGCCGCTCTCCGCTCCTGAGGATTTTCTTACAGCTGACTTGCACTTCCAGTGTTGACACGCTTCACCAACAGGGACGGAGCTATTCTTGGCTCTCGGGAAAACATGATCCATGGACTGGTGATGGCCGTGAATAGCTGAGCACTTGTAACAATCTAAAAGGGCATTTTACAGTGTTGCATCAAAATTAATTAAAGGGGAACTGATTACTTTGCGTGACTTTTAACACTTCATTTTCCGGTAACAACTTTTATTTTACCAAAGAATGAGGTCACGACATTAAAATTTTAAGTTCTACATTTTTGAAAAGTTATCATTCAAATTGGTTAATAAAACTTACACAGAGCACCACTGGGTGTGATGGTATACTGTTTCGTGTAAAACGTCAGCATGTTTTTCAGCCTGAAACATGAAAGTCCTCACGAATGCTGTGTTCCATGATTGCCAGAGAAACACAAAAGTCTACTCACCGCGGCTTCCAAGCTGATAACATCACAGTGAGGACACCACCCAAATTCAACTTGGCAAACAAATGAGTCTTATTGGGGTCAATTAATGGGACCAGAAATGACTCAAACACAGGTGCGTCACCAAAAGCTCACCCCAGCAATGGGTGCTGGCTCACAAAAGCTGGACACCTACGATGCATCACACAGCCTGAGGCAGCTCACATGTGGGAGGGTGTCCTGGCTCCGCTGGTCTGAGCCTCTTCTAGGCAGCTTGGCTGATCTGAGGGCCTCTCAGCAGTCATTACAGGTTACACACATTTGGGGAGGAGAGAGGAGCCGAGGCGGTCAGTTTCATGAGGGCACTTCGGGTTATTTACTTCCGGAGCTTAAGGAGCTTCCCTGCAGAATGTTTCACCTCCCCTTAGAACCCCAGTTCTCAACCTTCCTAACCTGCGACCCTCATGCTGTGGTGACCTCCAACCCTAATTATTTTCATTGCTACTTCATAACTGTAGTTTTGCTACTGTTGTGAATCGTAATGTAAATATCTGTTTTCTGACAGTCTTAGGCGACCCCTGTGAAAGGGTCATTCAAGGCTCACCAAGGAGTTGTGACCCATAGGTTGAGAAGCAACAGCTTAAACCATCCTGTGTCTTAGCAAGCTTCTCTGAAGGGTTTTGTCTCAGAAGAAAATTGCTCCACAATCTGAATGGGTGTGGCTGGCTTCTCTTCTTGCAGTCTCATTGGCTAGCTATGCTCTCATCAGGACACTGAGAATTCCCACAGAGAAACAGCAATATTAAAACATAGTGGAATGCTGGGAGGAGATGCCAGTCCAGACATTAGGACACCACGCAGACCAGGCCCCTTTTCCCTATCCCAGTCAAAGCACTAAGTGCACAGAGCGATGGGTGCGTACTGAGAGCTGCAAGAGAAACGCCAAATCGCAAATAAAGGCAGGGCTATCAGAATAACGGCCTATTCCTCAACAGAAACTGTAAAAACACTCTAAAGACAACAGCTGCCAACCCAGACTGCTATGCCCAGCAAAGCCATCGGTCAGAACTGAAGGAAAGATAAAAGCTTTTCATGATAAAAACACTAGAGGAATTATGACCACTAAGCCAGCTCTACAGAAGGTATTTGAAGGAATCTTTGAGGTTGAAAAACAAAAAGCAAAAACCATCCACAAGGCCACAAGAAATAATAAACAATGCTAAAATAGTCAAGTGAGAGAGGAAAGAATAAAATGATAGGAACTGAATATATTGTTCAGGGACAACTCTGAGTATTAACGGCCTCAATATCCCCAATCAAAAGGTGGCTGATCTTGGTGGCCAACTTGTCTATGAAATAATCCAGGAGAGACACTGAGACCCCATCAGCATAGTGAGCCAGTGCAGAGTGTAAGAGCAATGACCTGCTCTTGGCCAGTGTCTCGGAAAGACTCTTGGCGCCAAAGTCAGGGGTACAGCTTTTTTAAAGACAAAAACCACACAGACCACGACTGTATCAATGCATGATCTGTTTCAGCAGAACAGAGCAGTTACTCCACACAACAAAACAATTCACTTTGATTTACACTTTTATCAGTTATTTTAGTTTATGTTTCATTGATACAAACATTATTTTGGTTAATACATCTGGACCTTGGTCAGGGTCACAGAAATCCCAAATATGTTGCCGAGGTGAATGTGGCTGTTGGGGATAGAGGGCTGAGAAAGAGACCTTAGCTCCTTCAGCTACACCTGGAGTCAATAACATGCAACTAGCCGGGCACACCAAATATCAAAGAAGGAATCAATTTGGGATTTTTGGTTTTTTAGGGGTTTTGTTTTGTTTCTTTCTGCCTGCTTGCCCTCACTCTCGCTGGCAACTTCATCTAGCCCACTGCTGGGACATTCCTTCGCTGCTATTGGAACCAATTTTTCAGCACTCCAACATAGGCCAAAGAGCAGCTGAGACATCCAGCCTCATGGACAGAACAACTACCCCACCCCGCCCCCCCAAGATAGGGTTTCTCTGTGTAAAAGCGCTAGATGTCCTAGAACTAGCTCTGTAGACCAGGCTGGCCTTGAACACAGTGAGATCCACCTGCCTCTGCCTCCCAAGTCCTGGGATGAAAGGCGTGCACCACCACTGCCCAGCCAACTACTGTATTCTTGACTTTTGTTAGGAGACAGCCATTATTGGACTAGCCGGACCACAGCTTGTAAGCCACTCTAATAAATCCCATATATATGTTCATTCCAGAGAACCCCAATACAAGTCGGAAGATAAAAAAGCAAGAACTCTTTGTTGCCTCCACGAAACACATCTTACCACAAAAGACATAAAAAAGGTGTTCTAACCAGCAGACCTAGGGAACAAGCCAGTGTCACTGTTCAATATCTGAAAAAAGATTATAAACTAAAGCTAGGGAGAAAAGATAATTGATGGAGGAAGGTCATTGGTTAAGTAATAAAGAAACCGCTTGGCCTCATAGGTTAAAACATACGTGGGAGGAGTAAACAGAACAGAATGCTGGGAGGAAGAGGAAGTGAGCTCAGACTAGACAGCTCTGCTCTCTGGAGCAGAGGCCATGCTCCCCGCTCCCGGGCAGACACGATGAACCAAGCCGCCAGGTCAGACATACTGACTCTTTCCCGGTAAGACAGGTGCTACACAGTTTATTAGTGATGGGTTGATCGGGATATCAGAATTAGCCAGTAAGGGCTAGAGCTAGTGGGCCAAGCAGTGTTTAAATGAATACAATTTGTGTGTTGTTATTTTGGGGCATAAGCTAGCAAGGCGGCCGGGGTGCTGGGGACGCAGCCCCCCCCCCCCGCCGCTCCTATTACTACAGATAATGAAGGCTACTTCATACCAATGAAAGGCACAATCCATCAAGATGACATTAAAATCCTAAACATAAACAGACCAAACGCAGATATATCCAATTTCATAAAGCACACACTACAAGACTTAAAGCAGCAGATTCACCCCAGCACAGAAACAGTGACTTCAGTATAATATACCACTCTCACCAACAGATAGGTCATCCTCACAAAAAAGAAAACTACCTGAAATTACATCACAGATCAAATGGATCTAACAGATTTCGACAGAACATCCCATCCAAATATGAAGAATTTTCCTCAACAGCTCACAAAACTCTCTATAAAATAGATCACATATGAGGAAACAAAGCAAGTCTTAACAAATAATAAGAAAAGCAAAACAATTCCTTGTAATCTATCTGATCACAATGGAGTAAGACTTCAAAGCAAAAGCAAGAGAAACCTTAATGTACACACAAAGCCATGGAGATTGAACAACACACTACTGAACAGTGGATGGGCCCTTAAAGAAACCAAGAAGAAAATAAAAACATTCCTAAACTCACATGAAAATGAAAACACAAAATAACCTCCGAGATACACTGAAAGCAGTCCTGGATGATTTTTATTTGGGCTCTAAGTGTACATTAAGAAATCACAGAGCTCCCAAACAAATAACTGAATGACTGTAGCAGCTGGAATGAGAAATGTCCCTCATAAACTCAAGTATTTCAACACTTGGTCTGCACCTGGTAGCACTGTTTGGGGAAGTTAGGGAAGCGTTAGGATGCAGAGCCTTGTATGTCAGTTCGGGTGGGCTTGGGGAGCGGGGGTGGGGGGGTGGGGGGTTACTGCCCTGTTCTACTTCTTGTTCTTTGTGATCTGTCAGCTTCCTGCTCCAGCTACCTGCTGCCATGCCGTATTACCAACACGTCCGGACCGGTAAGCCAAAGCTGCTTTTGGTCATATCTTATTACAGCAACAGAAAAGAGTAACTAATATAATGGCTAACCTTCAGGGTCTGGAAAAACAACAAGAAAGAGAAAGAGCTTCCTAGGACCAGAGTAAGGATGAATGATATGGAAACAAAGTAACAAGGCAAAAAGAATCAATGAAATAAAGAAGTCTTTGAAAAGGTAAATAAGATGGACTCTTAGCCAAACTAAACACATTGAATTTACTGGAAAAAACTGGGGTCATACAAGATACCAATGAAATTCAAAAACCATCCGATTTTTTTAAGGTTTTTTTTTAATATAAAGATTTACTTATTATGTATATAACATTCTGCCTGTATGCATATCTGCAGGCCAGATGACAGCACCAGATCTCATTATGGATGGTTGTGAGACACCATGTGGTTGCTGGGAATCAAACTCAGGACCTCTGGAAGAGCAGCCAGTGCTCTTAACTCCTGAGTCATCCCCATTATCTGATTCCAGATCTACTACAGAGTCATACTAAACAAACAGACAAAAAAACCAGCATGGTACTGTCACAAAAACAGACATGAAGATCAGTGGAATAGAGCTGAGGGCCCAGAGAGAAGCCCATGAACCTACAGCCTCCTGATTTTTTACTAAGATGCCAAAAATACACACTGGAGAAACCAGCATCCGCCACAAATGGTGCTGGGGAAACTGGTTCTCTACATGTAGAATGAAAGTAGATCCTAATCTCTCAACCTCCACAATGGATTAGGAGCCTCAACATAAGACCCTTTACCCCGCAACTGATAGAAGCACAGGCATTCACTTCAAGTCTAGGCACAGGGAAGGTAAGATCTTTCTGAAGAAGACTGATCACACAGAGAACACAGCCAATAGTCAACAAACGAGACCCGATGAAACTGTAACGCAGCCAATAAATGAAGAGGCAGCCCAGAGAATGTGAGAAAATCCTTGACAGCTATACACCAATATGCAAATAGCTTAAAGAATTAAAAATATAGAAAATAACCCAATTTTAAGGGGTAGGGAGTAGGGAAATGAACAGATTCTCAAAAGAAATAAAAATGGCTAACAGGATTTTTTTTTTCTTTCTAATGCTAAGCAATGATTTAAATATTCAGCCATCAGGGAAATGCCAACTAAAACTATCTTGACCTCACGCCCATCAGAATGGCAATCAAATGCTAGTCAAGATATGGGAAAGGAAACACATGGCCTTTGTTGATGGGAGTGTAAATTAATACTATAGCCAGTAGAACAGTGTGGAGGCTCCTCAAGAGGCTAACACAAGAACATCCAGCTACACCATTTCTGAGCATGTATCCAAAGGACTCCGCGTCCTGCTTGTACACAGATACTGCACGGCCACGCTCACTGCTGTGCTACTAAGTGGACAGGAAACTGAACTGGCCGAGACATCCACCAACCGGTGTATAGTAAAGTATGGTGCACGGAGAGGGCAGAGTCATCATCAGCTGCAGGAAAAATGAAACTGGGAAATTTTCAGGAAAATGAAATAAACTGGAAAATCCACTAAATAAGAACTAAACAAGGCCTAGCTTTGACATTTTAGACTTGTGGGTTTAATGGGGAGTGTCTGGAGGGTCAGGAAACGGGGTGGGAGGGGCATCAATGGAGGAGAAAGCGGAATCCATGCAATAGGAAACCGGGTATATAGAGCTTTAAGCGGGGATTAGGCAGGGTCGGGGAAGGGAGTGGTGAGGGCTTTTTTTTTTTTTTAAACCAAGACTAAGGATGTATTTAAAAGCCTTACAGAAGCCCACTACTTATACACTAATTAAAAAATAAAGTTTAAAAAACAAAAGGATTGTTTTTCCCTTGAGAGAAGGTCTTTCTAGGTAATTCTGGTACTGATCATGTAGACCATAATGAATGATCTGGCTCCACCAGACAGAGATCCTCCTATATGAGCACAAATGTTAGTCAGCGAAGCACCCCTGATTTCCAGGAACGCCTGGCTTCCTTATCTCAGCCCCTCCATGCCACTGTGGACACACTGAGTGGACCCGATCCTGGCACTCGGGCACACAACTTTAGAATCCCAGCTCTTCGGAGTCACTTTAGACACCAATTTCTAAGTCAACACCACTTACTGTCTGTTGTTTCCAACTCTTTAAACTCAAACCTTAAGTTTTATATTTTACACTACAAATCACTGACACCTGAAAACTGACTTCCACACTTCTCTCACTCCTGTCCGCACAGAAGCGCCCATGGTTCTCACTGCAATCCTCTACACTTGGCCCCCACATAACATTTATAGTTGGTATTTAAATTTTCTTCCAAATACAATTCTTTGCCAGATAGAAATATGTCACCAAAACATCAACAGCTTCAGCACGTTGCCTGAGCACTGATTTTGTTTTTGCTTTTCCCTCCTGGCTATGTGCATATGCTAAAAGTAATATCATCGAGGAGATTTAGGTATCTACCAATAAAGAGGCAAAATTAGGATTAGTGATGTAACTCGGTGGCCAAGTGTTTGCCTGACACAGGAGGCCACAAATTCAAACCTCAAATTCATCCATGTAAACCACACGAACACTTAAAATTTGTCTCCACAGAAACTACTGTAGTGTGCATGACTATAACTTAACTATTACTAGAGATTTTCAGTGTTAAAATAGGCTTTTTAAGTAAGAGGTAGAGAGGGCTATAAAGAGAAAGACATCCCCACATACCCGCCCCAAATTCAAAGATACAAACATACACATAAATAGTAACGATATGTACTAGAAAGTATGCCTGTGAACAGAATTCTACTGAATCCTCTACAGAAAGCTTTAGACATGTGTGTACTGTCATATCCAGCTGTACAATCTACAAACGGGCTCCTTACTTACTAACAAGATCACCTACAACTGCTATTTCAAAAGAAAGAAACAATACACTACTCCAAATTACATTGGGAAACTTTTATTAACTTAAATTGGCAATCTTAATTTTGCCCACCAAGTTCTTTATATATGTCTTAAGATTTAGGTTGATGACCCTGCAGGAGTTTTTACCTGCAGAAACATGAAGACTTGCAGTTATCACTGTCCTGTAATGATTAAAACGACGTTCAAATAATCAACAGCCTACTTCTCTAAAATACTTAGAAGATATTCTGAGGAGTGCTTCAAAGTTCTGTGTATAAATAATGATTGATACATTTAAGATATTGATGCTGAAGATAAATATTTCTTATATAAAACATTGTTTTCACATACCACTGTTCTAATGAGGCAGTTATTAGATATATTTTCATACTAAAGAATAAAGCTTTATCTTTGTAGTTAGTTATTTTATTTATGGGACTCTTAGCAATGAAGAACTTTGTATCCAACAACAGAAAATAGGCATACTGCAAGTGATGTTCTATAGAGGAAGCAAAAAAGATGGCTGAAACAAAAGAAACCAGCAATTTGTATCATACATTCTTTATATAAACAGTCCATTCTGAGCAGCAGACTCAAACACAGACCAAATGCTTTCAAAGGTTCGTGAGGTGCTACGTGGGCAGTGACATTCCCCACACACTGAAAAGGAAAGGGACAATAGCAGAGACCACAGTATAATAAAGAGCTACAGCACATTAACACAGTCAGCCAGCCTCCAAGTTCTCACTCAGATAGGCAACTGAAACTTCACATCCACGTGGGCTTCTTTAGCTAAGGTCACAATTTCAGAGAGCTTCACAACCTGGAAGAGAACAGGGCATCTATGAATCTATGTTCATAAAAGGTGAACACACATTATAAACCAAGGCAAAATGAATATAGAACCTTTTTCACCTAAAACACTAGGGATATTCTGACATTGCTGTAAGTCACACAACTGCCTTTTAGGAACTGACACTTGCAAGATTGTCATGTCTGACATTCTTCATAACCTACGGTCAACTAAATATGTCTGATAAAGATCAATACTAGATATGTCTTACCTAAATTTTATCTTGAAGACAAAAACAGTAAATATCCTTGTAAGATATTCCACAATTCAAAGCACAACTAAATAAAACAAAACCTACTTTGAAAAAGCTTACAAGCTTAATTGATAATATTAGGGTAGGAGTTTGGATATAAGAATTGCTGGTATATTTTCTGTGAGGTAACACTAACCAACAAAAATTCTAATGCCCTGCAAGATATGAGACTATCTATTTCTATACAAAATGTCATACAAATTAAACATCTAAAACCAAAACTCAGCTTTTCTCCTAGTAGAGTAGTTAGAAAAAAAAGAGTCTGGAGTTAGAGAAATATGAGCTGAAATAAGTGAATTTATATAAGGTATTTCTTCATCTATATACATGGAAATTTTACCACCAGGAGAATTCCTGCGAGTGGGGTGGGGAGGATTGTCAATCATAGTCAATACTACAAACTGAACGTCCAGTTTAGGAGAAAAATACAGAGAACAGAAGAACATAATAAATAGATGATACTCAGGGTTACAACTATTAAATCCAGACCAAGAGAGACTCTACAGGACTACAACAAAGTATTTAGCAGATAAACTCCAGAGGAGGATTACTTTAAAACATGAGGGCTACAGATTAAGACGTGCACTTATATATTACCCAGCCGCAGGACAAACAGTCTGACCCTGAGTCTAACAGAAGAGCCTAGATGGTATGAGATAACTGCTCAACTTTCACAGCGGAATGCCACATCCTGTTTAGATAACAGGAATTCCTTTTCGTCAGCACACTACTTCACCTTCATATACATGATTTGGATGTATAAAATGATGCACATGGGGATTTACTAACTAATAATGAACGAGAGAAGAAATAGCTAAGAACTTAGATTAGACCAGATTGGGTATAAATTGGTCACTGTTTAAGATGGATAATAGATATAAGGTATGAGAGGTTCTGAAAAACAATTTTTAAATTCTCATTGCCTTCAAACTCTTCTGCATTATACAATTTGAATAAGAATTTCCCCTCACTTATGTTGATTTCTTCTAATAATCTCCTACTTGCTCACCACCTGACTGGATCCTTAGACAGAAATTCCCGCCTTTCCTGCTGCATTTGAGGCTGAGCACAATCTTTATCCCCCACTGCCATACACACATAAACATATCCATACATATATATATATACACACACACATAAACATATATATACACACACACACATAAACATATATACACACACACACATATATGTGTGTGTCTATGTGTGTATGTGTGTCACTCCCCAGAATTAAGTTTGTTTTTCCATACAACTAGATTAAGCACTAATATTAGCAGTAATAATATAGCAGTACTAATATTAGCAGTATTAGCTGGTTCATTTCAGAATCTAAAGGTCTATAGATTCTTTCCATCATCAGAGCCCACTTACCATTTTAGCAGCTTCATCCAAATCATCACAAGCAAGAATTTTAAGTCCACTGTCTGCTATTAGTACCTTCGCATCATCAACTTGTGTACCTAGAAATGATTTATGCAAATATAAGTAAATGAGTTAAATATGTGTATACATATATGCATAAATATATGTGTATATATATATGCAAACAGGCATGCACACACATAATACGTACAATCTTTTTCACACTATATGTATTTCAGCACAGGAGTTTCTATTATTTAACACAAATGTTTAAGAAAAATATCCTAAGAACTTGGAACTACCTTGTGAAATACTTCATTTTACCATATCCATAGTAATAAAAGCAAAGCCAGAATCTCAGAAAAAAAAATCACTGTTATGGTATATTATTTTAACTAAGTAAAGATACGTTACATTTAAGTTGTGGAATACCACTTTAACTGTGTAAAGGTAAAGTTACATTTGTTTATGGTGCACTTGCTTAATGATGTAAGGATGTGTGTTTAATTATGTAAAGATGTGTTGCATCTGTTTCACCCTGCCTGCCCAAGGCACCTGATTGGTCTAATATAAAGCTGAACTGCCAATAGTTAGGCAGGAGAAGGAAAGGAGGGGCTGGTGGGCAGAGAGAATAAGAAGAAGAAATCTAGGCAAAGGAGAAAGAGGAGGAGAGCACCAGGGGGAAAGAGAGGGACACGGCCCCAGGCCCCGTGGAGACAGCGGGGAAAGTAAGATAAACAGAAAAAAGGAAAGGTAAACAAGCCCCGAGGAAAAACATACAGACAGATTAAAATAAGTGATAAGGCTGAGCATCCATAACTAATAATAAGTCTCTCTGCCATGACTTAGGAGCTGATTGGTAGTCCAGAAGAAAAAGTCTAACATATCACATTACACAGAGCAAAACTTTGAGCATTTTTGCCCAATGTAGTAAATTAAAAAAAAAAAAGTCACATTGGGTGTCTGAGAGACTGAGAGAGAGATGTCCCTAACAAGTTCATGTATCTGAACATCAGTGCCCAGCTGGCGCTGTTTGGGAAGGCTACAGAGCTCCTAGGGTAGAGGGCCTTGGTGGAGGAAGTGCATCACTAGAGATGGTTTGTAGCCTCATCCTACTTTACTGTGTGTGTGACTGAGATGTGATCTCAGCTTCCTCTCCTGCACAGTGCCCGTTCCACATCATGCCAATTTGCCCAATGTAGTAAATTAAAAAAAAAAAAAAGTCACATTGGGTGTCTGTAAGGCAAAATAAATTCTTCCTTAGGTTGGCCTTTTTGTTTTTGTGGGGTTTTTTGGGTTTTTCTTTTTTGTTTTGTTTTGTTTTTTTTGAGACAGAGTTTCTCTGTGTAACCCCAGCTTTTCTGGAACTCCCTTTGTAGACCAGGCTGACCTTAAACTCAGAGATCTGCCTGCTTCTGCCTCCTGAGTGCTGGGATTAAAGGTGTGCCCCACCCACACCTTAAGCTGCATTTGATCATGGTATTTTATCACAGCAAGAGAAAAATAACTAACAGTTTCCAAGTTTTATATTTAATGCTTTCAATGAAAGGATATAGCTATTTGTAAAATTATACTTTAAATTAGCTGTGCTCCTTACAATTACAGCATTTAAACGACTGGAAACAAACTTTTAACACTCACCTTGTAACCGTACCACAACAGGTATTTTAATTTCTAAATCTTTAACTGCCATAACTATTCCTTTTGCAATAACATCACATCTCATAATTCCTCCAAAAATGTTGACCAGAATAGCCTGCACCTATCAATAAAGTAAATATTAAAGGAATAAGTATTTGTACTTTTCTTCCAAAACAGCAGGATATGTGTCTTATAAAAACAAGTTCCATGGAAACATTTTCAAATAAAACCATCATTTCCTTTTCTATCTTTCAGTTCACTACCAACCAAAACTTACTTCCACTAATTTCAATATTTGCTTAGATTTGTTTTCTACTACATCCCTTACAACAAAACCTTGTGATTCAGTCTTCTTCCTATTTACCAACACAACATTGCAGGTCATATCCTACAGCAATGTCACAGAGAGCATCTTTATTAGTATCCATCACCTACTACTGTCTGCATTCAGCTGTAGTGATATTTCATTTGCATTTTAATAAATAAAGCTTGCCTGAAGATCAGAGAGTAAAACAGCCACACTAGTTAGCCTTACAGACTGGGCAGTGGTGACACACACCTTTAATCCCAGCCCAAGGGAGGAATATAAAAAGGGAGGAGACAGGTCTCAGCTCAGTCTCATTCTGAGATTACTGGAGGCAGGATCGCCATTTCGGTCTGAGGTAGAGGTGAGTCAGTGGCTGGCTGCTTTGCTTTTCTGACCTTCAGGTTGAACCGCAGCATAATGACATCTCCCAATTAACTAAGTCACTTCTCACAACTCCAGTTCTAACCTGTAAGCCCCATTCTTACCTTTTTATCTGAAGTGATAAGCTTAAATGCTTCTGTTACTTGGTGGACTGTGGCGCCTCCACCAACATCAAGAAAATTGGCTGGAGTCCCTCCATGTAGTTTTATTATATCCATTGTGGCCATAGCCAACCCAGCACCATTTACTATCAAGAGGGAAAGATGATTCGGATAAGGAACAGAGAAAATACATGAAGTTGTGCAAAACCAACTCTAACAGGAAAACCCAGTAGGTACCTAGGCAGCCTATGTTCCCATCCAGGCCAATGTAGTTAAGATCTGCATTAGCTGCCTGTTTGTCCCTTTCGTCTTCCTGGGTCCAGTCCTGGAGATCAAAGATCTTCTTTTGGCGATATGCTGAATTTGAATCAAAATTGATCTTTGCGTCCATACATAACACTTTGAGAGGAAAATGAAGAAAGTAATCTTAATTTTATGACAGAAACAAAGAACTATCCAATATTATACATGGTTTAGTTTAAGAGGAAAGAGCACATTTTAATTTGTTACTGACTCAAAGTACTTCAATTCATGTTCATAATGAATTCAAACTCTTTCTCAAAGAAAAATAGGAATTTAAAATACCCCACTTACTTTTCCTACAACTATCCCAGCATCAAAGAACAAAAAGAAGAAAACTTTCCTAAACAATATTACACATGTGTAACCCTTCCAAGAATTAACTGGCTGTGTTCTTAGCTAAAACCTTTCCCTTGGACCGAGACACCACACCTTCTTACCACTGAAGGATACTGTTTGCTGAAAAATCCTAAATCCACTCCCGCTTTTATAATGGCTAAATCTCCCAACTTGCAAAACAGTGTTAACACTGATGCAAATGTCCCTCAAGTCCTCCTCCTCCTTACTCTTCCTTGTTAACACTGATGCAAATGTCCCTCAAGTACTCCTCCTCCTTGCCCTTCCTTGGTAGCAGAGGTCCTAAAACTTGAATGCCTATTTCTTTGTATTTCTGAACTGAGAATGTGAATCACGGCACATATGAGGTACATAGATATACTTTCAGGCAAGCACTTACAAATAAAAATGAATCTCAAAAAAAGAAACAAGAAACCTAAAAACTACATTTCCCACAATAAGTGTCCTTGTACTGCTGTCTCTGAACCTATTGGGGGCACAAGTGTCTTGTACTATTCACACGTAACACTGGAATGGCTACTAAACCACTATATTTGCTACTAATGTAGTTAGCTTTCCTTCTGAATATAAAGTCAAGTGAAGGCAACTCACCTAAAGACTCACATGAAACAAAACAAACAAAAACAGTGGGAAAGGGTGGAAAATATAGCTGGAAGACACAGTCATCCCCACAGAAGTATAAAACACAAAGAAAGGCAGCAGCGTAAGAAAATAATCTACCATAAATTAAGGTCCTTTAGGCTTCACCACATTCCTTTAGTCTTTGGGTTGCAGATGTGTCCTTAGGCAGTTTATTATTGCAGTATTTAGAATATCTTTGTTTGTTTCAAGACAGGGTTTCTCTGTGTAACAGACCTGGCTGTCCTAGAGCTCACTCTATAGACCAGAAAGGCCTTGAACTCACAGAGATCCACCTAACTCTGCCTCCCAAATGCTGGGATTACAGGCACGCATAACCACAGCCTGGCTAGAATATCTTTATTCCCTAATTTAACATCACTGCAGGAACTCCTGATATTGTAAACAAAATAATTAAATATAATTAACTATGGGAAAAGAAGATACTTTTTCAGGATTCATCTAACACTTTCTTCTAGCTGTAATGAGTGTATTATTTACTAGAAACTTCAGGGAGCAAATACCTGAGCTTGCCACAAGTGTACCCAGAGACTAGCCAAAGGTTAGCAAGTTAAGACTGGGAAGAGTGGCCTCTGAGTCCAAGTGGGATAGCCCAAATAGAAAGTGAATATCTTCTTGTTCAGAGCTCTATGTCTACGTCGATATATCAGAGTTGAGGTAAGGTCAAGAAAACAAGGATTCACTATTAACATGATTTCTGGCCTATTTCCTCCTCTTTATATTCACTTCTTCCCAGAAGATGAATAACAAATTATCTATCTAATGAAAGCAAATATCATAAATATATGTTATCTTGGAGTGAGCTGCCCAGGAAAACAAGTTCTCTGCTAATCAAGGACAAATTCTGTCCTACTATGGACTAGTATTTGAGTAGGCAGATTATCTAATTCTGTAATTAATCTGTCATATTCATTTTGATTGAAATTCTGGCAGGGAATGGAAGTAATCACTGGAGGACCTCTAAGAGATCTAATGATGATGGATGATAAGCTATTTAAGCAAATCCATACAGTTTTGTTTTGTTTTGTTTTTTTAAAGATAGGATCTCACTATGTGGTCTTAGTTGACCTAGAACTCACTATGTAAGCCAGGTTACCCTCAGTCTCATAGAGGTATGCCTGCCTATGCCTTCCAAGTGGTAGGATTAAAGGCATGTACTACTATGGCCAACTCATAATTTTTTATATTATCCTGATTTTAGACCTTGTTTTGCCTTTACTTAAAAAACAGTCTCTTAAGTCTCCATCTTTCCATTATTCAGACAACTTCACTGAATACATTAAGATGTGTACTTCATCCTACCCAGTAGATATGCTCCCACAAAACTACACAGAACAGCAAGTCTAAATTTAGTTACCAAACATGTCTTTAAACTACCACTTTAAAGACTGCTATGGAAATGTCTCCACATTTATACTATATATTATGTTTTATGACAACAGTTTACAAAAAGATATATATTTTAACGAATACTTTTGAAACTAAACATGTACCATCTGTCAATCTGTAATGCTTATAACTAGACCCTACAATCCAGCTTTCTAAAGGCTACCCCTGCTCCCAGCATAGCGGTATCCATGTCCCTAACAGAAGCTGTGCTGGGATGAGGAGCTCAAGTCCTGTAGGTCATTGATCTGAGGCAGACAGCACATCTTTACAGGTAGTCACAATTCTTCAGGCAAGCTTGATATCTTGATTCCCAATTTTATAATCTATAAAATAAAGACAGCAGTAACACCTACCTCACAGAAGTATCTGTCAATGTTAAAGAACTAAAGAGGGAGAGCCACATTTGGACTTAGAGCAGAAGCTGGCATTAGTACACTCTCGTTAATGAAAAATACATAGTTTCTTTTTAATTTACTATAAATATACTATACTTAGAATGAATGTTTGTGAAGTGAGAATTCAAAACTGTTTAATACAAATAGAAGATAAAAAACATGGAGGGCAAGCTGAGATGCACAGAAGGCGTTCTGTTTTAACTAAGAAAAATAAAAACAGTAAGGCAGAATTAAAATCTATAGTAAACACTATAAAGTCTTGCTCTAGAAGAAATGGTGGCAACCAGTGGCTAGAAAGATGACTCTATGCGTAAGAGTGCTTGGTGTTAGTATGAGACCTGAGTTAGTATTCAAAGTATGACATGATTTCCAAGAGTCCCCAAAGGTCCTGCAGTTTAGAGGGTCAGTCCTATGATATGCAGGACATGCTGGAACCTTTAGGAGGAAAGGCTAGTACAGCCAACCATTAGAGGGTGCTGCTCTCTGAATGGGATAACGTGGTTCTTTTGACATTGGCTAGTTTATATGAAAGCAAGCTATAATTAAAGAGCAAGCTTGAACCCAGGATCTTCTTGGTTTCCTGCCCCCATGGTGGGGCTTTTCAATATGTTTCCATCCCTGTAAACCCATCACCGAGAGAGGCTCGCATCAGAAACCCAGTAGTTCGGCCTAGTCAAACTATGACCTCTCGCCTTCATTCTAATGCTCTGTGCATCACCTGCCACAGTTAGGCCTTAGAGATACTCATAGTTGAAAGTTAATATTCTGACCAAGGTATCTTCTCATTTCCCCACACCAGACACCTGGAAACCACCTTTACTCTGCCTAAGAGCTGAACATTTTAAAATTTCTTATCTAGTGGCACCACCCATTTTCTGTGTATGACTTTTTCACATACTATAGTGTACATCACAAAAATGGACAGATTCAGATGCTTGGATGTGAACAGTCAAGGTACAAAAAAAACTGAAAAAGTTTATTTAACAATATTAGAAAAAATGCATCCTTAGAAAGAAGAAATAGAACCCAAGTAAAATCATAATTAACTCTAAAAACTTAAAGGGTTTTTGGTTGTTTGTTTGTTTTTTTTTCAGAACAGGGTTTCTCTGTGTATCCCTGGCTGTCCTAGAACTCACTCTGTAGTCAAGGCTGGCCTTGAACTCACAGAGATCCACCCGCCTCTGCCTCCAAAGAGCTGGGATTTTTTTAAACTTAGAAGTTATTAAATCAAACAATAGCAAAAGAACACATTACATATGAATAGTTACTAATATTGAGGTAGGTAGAAATAATCTCATCTTGAAAATAAACAAAGTCAGACTTGTAGTAATATTTCATTTGTATTTTAATAAAGAAAGCTTGCCCGAAGATCAGAGGCAAAACAGCCACACTAGTCAGACCAGTGTGGTGACACACACCTTTAATCCCAGTAGCCACATTAGTTTGCCGTAGAAACCAGGTAGTAGTGGTTCAGGCCTTTAATCCCAGTCCTAGAGAGGAATATAAGACGGGAGGAGACAGCTCTCAGTAAGTCTCATTCTGAGATTCCTGAGGCAGTATCGCTATTTCTGAGTAAGGTAGAAATATGAGCCGGTGGCTATCTGTTTTACTTTTCTGACCTTCAGGTTGAACCCCACTATCTGTCTCTGAGTTTTTACTAATTGTGCTATACGATTGAAAGCTGTGGTGGTTTGAATAGGAATGACCTCCACAGACTCATGTGTTTGAATACTTGGCCCATAAGAAGCAGCACTATTAGGAGGTATAGCCTTGCTGGAGGAAGTGTGTCACTGCAGAGGAAGGTTTTGAGCTCTCATATGCTCAAGCTATGCCCAATGTGGTACACAGTCTCCTTATGCTGCCTGTGGATCAAGACATAGAACTCCAAATCCCTTCTTCAGCATGCTGCTATGTTTCCTTTTTTTTTTTTTTTTTTTTTTTTTTGGTTTTTCGAGACAGGGTTTCTCTGTGGCTTTGGAGCCTGTCCTGGAACTAGCTCTTGTAGACCAGGCTGGTCTCGAACTCACAGAGATCTGCCTGCCTCTGCCTCCCGAGTGCTGGGATTAAAGGTGTGCGCCACCACTGCCCGGCTGCTGCTATGTTTCCTGTCAGGAAGATAATGGACTAAACCTCTGAAACTGTAAACCACCCCCAATTAAATGTTTTCCTCTATAAAAGTTGCCACAGTCATGGCTGTCTCTTCAAAACAGTAGAAATCCTAAGAAGCTAGTACCAGGAGTGGGGAATCTCTGTGATAGGACTGACCAGGCTTTTGTTTGGAGGAATGTGGATTTGGGGACTTTGGATTAGGAAACAGGGGAATTCTTGAAGGGCGTTACTATTAGTCTGGACATGGGAGACTGGTGCTGAGGGTAATTTGAACTGTGCAGGCCTGGCTCATGTGGTTTCAGAGGAGAAATTTAGTACGTGGCCTAGAGACTGTTTTTGTCATACTTTGGCTAAGAATGTGGCTTCTTTTCGCCCTTGTCCAAAAAGTCTGCCTGAGGCGGAAGTGAAGAGCTTTTTGAATTAAAATGGAAAAGGAAATCTCAAAACAGCCTAGTATAGACTCTGTTTTTTGGTTACCAATGTTCCCTCTTATGAACATTATATAACACTTTATAATGAAAAGGAGCAAGCTGAGCAAGTAAATACAAAATGTACAGAATGAGGTAAAAAGGGGCACCAGAAGGTAGAATGGAGTTAAGTCCTATGTTCAGGGAATAAACAGATTAAAGAAGAGTTGGATATTAAATGAAATAAAGGGAGTGGTGACCTCAGGGTAAGTCTCCAATCAGCTAAGTTTCTAACCTGTGAAAAGAAACTAAAAGGAAAGCTCAGAGCTAGGTTTGGTGGTGCATGCCTTTAATCCCAGCCTGGTCTACAGAGCGAGTTCCAGGATAGACAAGTTTAGACAGTGAAGGAAACCACTGAAAACAGAAAGCAAATGAAATGTAACTGAATAAGGGGCCATGTTCCAGCACAAGTAAGCAACAGAACTTGGCAGCTTCAGCCCACAGTTCTGGCTATAGGGTCAGGGATAGAGAAAGGGATTATGGACTCTTCTCCACGTCTAAGGAAAGTCAGACGCAAGTCATGTGTCAGCAGAGTCCCTGCACGAGGCCCAAAGAGGTGTGAAGCTGTGAAAGCGAAGCCTGGACTGCCTTGGAAACCCTAAAACGATGAAGATGACAGAGCCACGGGAGACCTGCTGAGGAGAGCTGCTAACAGGGAGTGAAACCAGCCCAAGAGAGAGAAGCATGTTGAGGTCAACAAAGACAAAAAGAGTTGGAGATCTGAAGAGCACTTTGCCATCAGACATGGAGATGCAGGGTCTGGAGTTTGCCCAGCAGGGGGTTGGCCTTGCTTTGGTCCTCACTATGCTCCTTGGCCTCCACTTTGGAACAATAATGTATATACTGTGCCATTATATGTTGGAAGTTTGTGATCTGCTTTTTGATTTTGATTTTACAGGGGATTACAATTAAAAGATTGCATGAATCTCAGAAGAAACTTTGAACTTTGGATTTTTTTTTAACAGTTATTCAACATTTTTTTACTAATATTTATAGAGCTATACATTTCTCTCTGCTTCCCTCCCTGCCTCTCCCCTCCCACTTCAACCCTCTCCCAAGGTCCCCATGCTCCCAATTTACTCAGGAAATCTTGTCTTTTTCTACTTTCTACTTCCCATATAGATTATATCTATGTAAGTCTCTCTTAGTGTCCTCACTGTTGTCTAAGTTCTCTGGGATTGTGGTTTGTAGGCTGAACTTTGAATTTTTAATACAAGTTTTAGACTGTTATAGACTATAAGAACTTTTGTAAAGTTGGGTCCAATGCATTTCTGCATTATGTTATGGCTATCATCTACTGAGGCCAGGGAGTGGAATGAGGTAGTTTAAATAAAAATGGCCCCCATAGACCAATGTGCTTGTTTGGCCTGTAGAGAGAGCTGGTATTAGGAGGTGTGGTCTCATTGGAGGAAGTATGTTGCTGTGAAGGCAGGCTTTGAGGTCTCATATGCTCAAGCTATGCCCAGGGTGAGAGAGTCTTCTTCCTGTGGCCTGTGTATAAGATACAGAACTCTTAGCTCCTCTCCAGCACCACGTCTGCCTGCGTGCTCTCATGCTGCCTGCCATGATGAATGGACTAAACCTGTGAAACTGTAAGCCAGCCCCAATTAAATGTTTTCCTTCCTAAGAGTTGCCATGGTCATGGTGTTCTTCACAGCAGTAGAAACCTTAACTAAAACAAAAATTAAAAGCTTAAATAAGTTTCCCTGAGGTGAGCAAAATTAAACAATAAAATTAAGAAAAACATACCGATCAAATGTCAAAGAAGTTAGCATCTTTAATAAACAAAAAGCCTGTATACTTGGAGATATCAACAGGATACATTACTAAGTGAATAAGACAAGATGCAAAATGCATATAGCTTACAATGTTTAAGGAAATAATTAAGGTTGAGTAAACATACTTAATTACATTGTTTTAATTTTGAGTAATATGAAACTAATATGAAAATATCTAGATGTCACCAAAGTAGTAAGAAAAACTCAACAAATTTGTGTTCTACAGCAAGCAAGTCACTAACGCACAGAAACTGTAATACTTGATATAATGGGGTTTCTACAGATGTGGTTAAGATAAGGACACTGACATTAGATATTACCCTGGATTACAGCAACCAAAAGCATCCTTACAAGAGAAAGCAAGGAGACAAGGGAGACACACATAGAAGAGAAAGAACCAATGCAGAGACTGAAATGAAGCACCTACAGACCAAGGAGTACTAGCAGGAAGGGGTGAACTTAAGGAAAAGACACTTCACTACAGCCTCTGAAAACATGCACCCCTGCTAACACTGGAATTTGTAGGAGAGACCCAGCCAATCAACTTGCTAGCAGGGGGCGGGGTCCCCCGAGGATATTTTTTACTTATAAAGATTGCAGGAGTGCTCCCAACCACCCCTTCTGCTTTCCTGTTCTCCACTGGAACCTGTGGTTCTGTAAGTCTATTTCCCCATTAAAGCTGTATATATTATTACAATCTGTCTGAATTCATTTACACCGATACAGGAATTTATGTGAAAATGAGCTTGGACTTCTAGCCTACAACTACGAAGGGAAAGAACTAGTTCTAAGTCACTTCGAGCTATGAATTATTTTATCAGACACAGAAAACTGACACTGATGAACAAAGAGCATCAACAGAAAACATATTCAACAAACATGGAAAACACACACACGCACACATTAGTAGAAATCAAAGAACTGACCAAATTAGACAAAACACCATTTCTTCACAGTAGGTTTAAAGATAAAGCCCAGAATGTTAACATTTCACGACTCTGAGGACACATGAGAATGACGGGCTAGGAGGGACAGGAGACTGACTCTAAAGATATATAACAATGACAGAAAGGGACAGGAGAGAAGACATGAAGAGAAACCTGCCAGGGAAAAAGATCTCATAAAGCCTTATTAATGAAAGATCAAAACATACCTTAAAAGTACTATTTGACCCACAAATTTTCTAAAATATGTATGAAACACAATCACAGATGTAGTAAAGATATAACTAGAAAAGGTTCTTCTACGTAATTTTAAGGCTAAGATGTGCAAGGCACCAACAGAGCGCAGTGTGGCCTAGTAGGCTCTGCACAGACAGACAGTCCTGGCCATGGCACTTCCCCTGGGCACTGACATTTTTAATAAGCACACAATGTCCCAAACACACACATAAGAAAACTAAGAAAAGCCAAGCTGAAAACAAGCACACCCAGTCAAGAGCACAACAGCATTCCACAACAGCATTCCACAGCAGCAGTCCACAACAGCAGCTCACATCAGCAGCTCACAACAGCAGCTCACAACAGCATTCCACAGCAGCAGTCCACAACAGCAGCTCACAACAGCAGCTCACAACAGCAGCCCAAAACAGCAGTCCACAACAGCATTCCACAGCAGCAGTCCACAACAGCATTCCACAGCAGCAGTCCACAACAGCATTCCACAACAGCAGTCCACAACAGCAGCTCACAACAGCAGTCCACAACAGCAGCTCACAACAGCAGCTCACAACAGCAGCTCACAACAGCAGTCCACAACAGCAGCTCACAACAGCTGCCCACAACAGCAGCTCACAACAGCAGCTCACAACAGCATTCCACAACAGCAGCTCACAACAGCAGCTCACAACAGCAGCTCACAACAGCAGCTCACAACAGCAGCTCACAACAGCAGTCCACAACAGCAGCTCACAACAGCAGCTCACAACAGCAGCTCACAACAGCAGCTCACAACAGCAGTCCACAACAGCAGCTCACAACAGCAGCTCACAACAGCATTCCACAACAGCAGCTCACAACAGCAGCTCACAACAGCAGCTCACAACAGCTCACAACAGCAGCTCACAACAGCATTCCACAACAGCAGCTCACAACAGCAGCTCACAACAGCAGTCCACAACAGCAGCTCACAACAGCAGCTCACAACAGCATTCCACAACAGCAGCTCACAACAGCAGCTCACAACAGCAGCCCAAAACAGCATTCCACAGCAGCAGTCCACAACAGCAGCTCACAACAGCAGCTCACAACAGCAGCTCACAACAGCATTCCACAACAGCAGCTCACAACAGCAGCCCACAACAGCAGCTCACAACAGCAGCCCACAACAGCAGCTCACAACAGCAGCTCACAACAGCATTCCACAACAGCAGCTCACAACAGCAGCTCACAACAGCAGCTCACAACAGCAGCTCACAACAGCATTCCACAACAGCAGCTCACAACAGCAGCCCACAACAGCAGCTCACAACAGCAGCTCACAACAGCATTCCACAACAGCAGCTCACAACAGCAGCCCACAACAGCAGCTCACAACAGCAGCCCACAACAGCAGCTCACAACAGCAGCTCACAACAGCATTCCACAACAGCAGCTCACAACAGCAGCTCACAACAGCAGCTCACAACAGCAGCTCACAACAGCATTCCACAACAGCAGCTCACAACAGCAGCCCACAACAGCAGCTCACAACAGCAGCCCACAACAGCAGCTCACAACAGCAGCTCACAACAGCATTCCACAACAGCAGCTCACAACAGCAGCTCACAACAGCAGCTCACAACAGCAGCTCACAACAGCATTCCACAACAGCAGCTCACAACAGCAGCCCACAACAGCAGCTCACAACAGCAGCCCACAACAGCAGCTCACAACAGCAGCTCACAACAGCATTCCACAACAGCAGCTCACAACAGCAGCTCACAACAGCAGCTCACAACAGCAGCTCACAACAGCATTCCACAACAGCAGCTCACAACAGCAGCTCACAACAGCAGCCCAAAACAGCATTCCACAGCAGCAGTCCACAACGGCAGCTCACAACAGCATTCCACAACAGCAGCTCACAACAGCAGCCCACAACAGCAGCTCACAACAGCAGCCCACAACAGCAGCTCACAACAGCAGCTCACAACAGCATTCCACAACAGCAGCTCACAACAGCAGCTCACAACAGCAGCTCACAACAGCAGCTCACAACAGCATTCCACAACAGCAGCTCACAACAGCAGCCCACAACAGCAGCTCACAACAGCAGCCCACAACAGCAGCTCACAACAGCAGCTCACAACAGCATTCCACAACAGCAGCTCACAACAGCAGCTCACAACAGCAGCTCACAACAGCAGCTCACAACAGCATTCCACAACAGCAGCTCACAACAGCAGCTCACAACAGCAGCCCAAAACAGCATTCCACAGCAGCAGTCCACAACGGCAGCTCACAACAGCAGTCCACAACAGCAGCTCACAACAGCATTCCACAGCAGCAGCTCACAACAGCATTCCACAACAGCAGCTCACAACAGTAGTCCACAACAGCAGCTCACAACAGCAGCTCACAACAGCAGCTCACAACAGCAGCTCACAACAGCAGCTCACAACAGCAGCTCACAACAGCAGCTCACAACAGTAGTCCACAACAGCAGCTCACAACAGCAGCTCACAACAGCATTCCACAGCAGCAGCTCACAACAGCATTCCACAGCAGCATTCCACAGCAGCAGTCCACAACAGCAGCTCACAACAGCAGCCCAAAACAGCAGTCCACAACAGCATTCCACAGCAGCAGTCCACAACAGCAGTCCACAACAGCAGCTCACAACAGCATTCCACAACAGCAGTCCACAACAGCAGTCCACAACAGCAGCTCACAACAGCAGCTCACAACAGCAGCTCACAACAGCAGCTCACAACAGCAGTCCACAACAGCAGTCCACAACAGCAGCTCACAACAGCAGCTCACAACTGCATTCCACAACAGCAGCTCACAACAGCAGTCCACAGCAGCGCGTAGCTGCTGTAATTCAGCTGCAGCGAGTCCAAGGGCTTGTTTTCAGTGTTGACTGACCTCTCTCAACAGCATCATCAGAACAGCAATACCAGATGTTTTACATGGGAATCCCTCACTCCTCAGAAATGTTTCATTATATTGTTTACAAACTGGGCTATTACAAGACAATTTATTCATTTTTTACATTATCATATAAATGACTAAATAAAATTTGTTTCTTTGATAAAGAACAGAAAAAAACATAGGTAAAAAAGTGAAAACAGGACTACAAATCCTTAAAGAGAGCTAAATGTCCAAAAAGCCTATAAACAAAACCAAAGAAATTTCAGCAGTAGAAGCAGTTAATACAAAATTAAGGTAGGGAAAAAAAATAACTTACATAAAAAAAAAAAGACAAAAACTGGCTACATGGAAGGCACAGTGATTTAAATGATGTGCCAGTCACACATACGCTAAAGAGAGCCCAGACAAGCTACTCTTCTCCAGTGGTTCCAAATAATGAAACGACTTCATGCCTGAGCATATTCTTTCATACAAAAGATCCAAGCATGCAGGCCCAGATCACAACTAACTCTTGCCACAGCCCTCATTACTCCAACCTGGCACTGCCCCTCAGGCCCCTCTTGCCCAGGTGGAAATGCTCCACTTCTGTCCCTTCTGACACGATGACCCCTGGATGTGACTGCCATGACTACTCACCTGGACTCTCATTACCGTTTTCATTAATTTATCTAGACACCCATCACTGTGACTGACTGGCGGTCACCATAGGAGACAGTGCAACTCAATTTGCATTTCAGTGGGTGTTCTTCACATCTGCTTACATCAATTCATGAGAACACAAACAGCTACACAGGAATGAGTCCTGCCTGCTTAGTGGCACTAACAACAGCTGACACACAGCACCCGACAGAAGAAGATACGTTACCCTGTCCGTCGGAATCTTCTACCAATGGGTTTATTTCTACCATAGTCGCATCATACTTCAGAAAAAGGTTATACAGCTTGACCATGTTTTCTGCTGCAGAATCCACAGCGTTCGCTGGAAATCCCATCTTCTGTGCAAGCTGAAAGTAATTTGCCGTTTTTAGTAGCAATTTACACATGTCCAATCAGCATTAAACTACTGCAAACAAAAACTAACATTTCAAAAGATGAGCATGAGTTGTAGTTAACACTCACTAAAGAGCCACCACTAAAGGTTTAAACAACAAAACTTGTTTCAAAATCCTCACAGGGTATGTTTTACGCCCATTTTACAAATCAAAAAATGACTCAGAGGTCAAGTGCTGGCCATTATCCTGGATTACAGTCCCAGCATTCATTCCAAAGCTTCCCAACTGCCCAATTGCTTTATTCTAAACTGGAATAAAGACTTACATGCTCACTTTAGCATGATTAGATTACATTAGAACGATAAAGAGAAGAGAGACTTACATTTTGTTAAAACTACATCTAAAAAGTGGGCTGATAATCTCAATGGTCCAAACACTGATCAAAGTTATGAAAGCATCCTACTTTCCCTTTAAGGTAACACCAAGGCATGTCTACTGGGCCAATAGAACAGATATAGATAAAGGACACCAGCTCATCCATTCAAAACCCAACTCTGGCATGCCCTGGAGATTAGGTATCTATTAAGAGCTACAGAATTGAGCAGAAACCTGAATCAGAGACTAGATATCTAGGAGCATGTTAAACAACAAATATCGAAGTCACAAGCCATCAGTTCTCGTTCACAGTTTCTATGACGAAGAGAGTATACATCTCTTTTGCTGGGTTCCTGCCAGGAACAGCACCTAGGACCTCTTACGTGCATGCCAAGTGCTCTACCACCGAGCTATTTTCCCAGCTAGAACAATTATCAGTTTCAAAGTTCCATGAGAAATTTTAAACGGGGATACACAGGACAGTAGTCTGCTCAGAAACACTACAGAGAATTCTTTTCTGTTTCAACCTTCAAAGGGTGCAACACATTCTTGATTTTCAGTAACAGAAGAACCTTAAATCCTTTGAGGGCAAATATGATTCATGTATTCAATAAAAATAAAGTAGCAAAAAAAGTAGCCAACAAAAAGTCATTTGGTGAAGAGATTTTTTAAATTAAAAATAATACTATATAAGCACCATTTCACTATACAGATTTTCATTAGTTTTATATATAATTAAATATCAGAGAAGTGCAAAATGGTTCTCATTAATCCAATATGCCATATATTGCCAAGCACTGAGAGATGCGCCCATTCCTGCTGCTCTCAAAATGCTTCATCTTAGCTCTTACACATATATGCTTCCTCATCTGAACTTCACTCTCTAGTCATCACCCTCACATAACTCCTAATGAGTCAAGTCTGCCTTTTGCCTATTTATGCCACTCACCAGTTTAAGCCATGGTCTCACTAGAGAAAGCCCCTCTGTTCTGGGAGCCCCGTGCCAGTCAAATTCTGCTGTTGCTAGGCTTCAATTTTAACAATGTTGTATTCACAGCAACTGCTGAGCCTTGTGTTTATATCCACAGCAAACTATTTAACTTACTTTTATACATAAACCAAATAATCGAATTTAGCAACATCAATAAAATATCAAGCAATCCTCAAGGATACCACCTTTTGTTTGGAAGGATGTATAGAGGCTGGGTGGAGGGGAGGAAAGAACAGAAAACCAGAGGAACAGTAAACAAATGTGACTCTGTGTGCTTTAAGATAGCCTCTCTGCCACTGTTCACAATTTACAGGGAAAAAATGGGGACAGGGAACATTTAAAATGACTTACACTATGAAAACAATGATCGATAATCATCCGATTCTTCAACAAATAAACTGAAATTCAAAAGTGAGGAAAAGGAGACCTATACATAAGAAAAAAAGTGCTGTACGACTTATTAATAAGTCACAGTGAAGGGCCTTTTATGGTCTTGACTTCTCTAAGAAGCAATACTGAGATCGTAAGGGAGCTGACAATGACTGGGTATATGAAAACATTAAGGAATTAGTGCTAGTGTTACTGATACAGCAATGGCACGGTGGACAATTAAAAGCAGCCCTGTTTTTAAAGAAAAAACAGAAACATTTATGAAGCCTACAAAGAAAAATACTGTAGGTACTTTCAAAAACTGTAATTTCAAAATACAAACTGCTTTGTTTAGTGTTTTACAAAGTTAACTATATTTTCTTAAGTATTATAATTATCTCACTAAAAACTAAAGATGTTTCAGAACACAACATACTGTCACAGCTTGTTCCTTTCTGATGCCTTCTATTATATCAACAGGTTCTTTAATAATGGCGTCAGGATTCTCAGCAGCCACATCTTCAATGTTAACGCCACCTTGTGCACTTCCTATCAATACAGGGCCCTGGAGAGGAAGAAGACAAAGTATCAAATTTTACTGTAGACTCAATACAATTTTAAAATTAACCAATGCACTATCAGATTTCTATCTACTGTTCCCACATCATATTTAAATTTTCTTTACAATGTAGCATATCTCCAACAAGTAACCACTATAAATATTTAACTGAGAGAAATGTAAAAGAAGCAGAAAAAGAAAAAATTGATACCTAGCCTGTAAGAGAAAAAGATTTAAAAACACACTTATTTCAAATATATATAATCAAATATATGAAATATAACATGCATTTTTCACACATAAAACAAGGGGCATTAAAGTACTACTTAAGTGAAAACAAGAAAGCATCTAAGGAAAAATTTGCAGGTTTTCTGAGCTCTTAGTCCTCCTACAAGTAAATAAAAAGAAAACAAACCACCTTGCAATAACAGCCCTGGTATTGCTACAAAAAGCATGAAGAAAATAAGGCATAAGCACAATGATTAAATCAGCAGGGGCTTCACTGTCAGGAGAAAAGTCCACAAGGCCTTTTTAAGCTGCCAGACTTGTCTTTGGTCAGAAGAAAGAAGAAAAAGCTATCTTGGAAGTTCACCACCTTTATTCCTAGTCATGGCTCCTCTCCCTGTCTGTCTATCAGGGAATCTGTCTATCTCCTAGCCCTCCATTGTCCACTCTCAGAGGTCACCTTAAATATTATTAGGGGTTATGAGGTGCATATTGCCTGTGGTGGTTTGAAAGAAAATGGCTCCCAACAGGAAGTGGTACTACTGAGATGTGTGGCCTTGTTGGAGTAGGCATGGTCTCATTGGAGGAAGTATGTCACTGTGGAGGTGGGCTGTGAGGGCTCACATATGCTCACAGACCACTTCCTATTGTAAGATGTAAGAACTCTCAGCTCCTTCTCTAGCACCATGACTGTTTGCATGCTGCCTTGCTTTCCACCATGAAGAAAATGAACCAAACCTCTGAACTGAAAGCAAGCCACCACAATTAAATGTTTTCCTTTATAATAGTTGCCATGGTCATGGTGTCTCTTCACAGAAATAGAAACCCTAGTAAAACACTGCTCTTAACTGCTTCCAGACGACAAGGGAGGGGTAGCAGTCAGAGTACCTCAGAAGAGGAGTGATTTAAGCAGCCATCACAAAACTTAATCAATGGTAACATACTAGAACATAGGATAGCCATTTGGTGATAATATGACATGAATTTAAAAACAATTAACAAAACTAAGAATTAGCCAGCTAAAAAAGATCAACATTAATAAACTGTCAAATAGAGCAAGATTCAAATAACAAAGAAATCAGTAGAAAGTAAGAGAGGAAAAGAAGGAAAGAAGGGAGGGAAGGGAGGGAGGGAGGAAAAAGAAGGAAGAGGAAACTTAGTCTATGATATCTTTTACAAGTTAATAAAGATTTGTTCATTCTCTACAGGCATTTGAAAAGTACTTCAAAATGAGTTTTTAGTTCTTTGGGTTTGTTTTTTTTTTTTTTTTTTTGGTTTTTGGTTTGGTTTGGTTTGGTTTTTCAAGACAGGGTTTCTCTGTAGCTTTGATGCCTGTACTGGAATTAGCTCTTGTAGACCACGCTGGCCTCAAACACAAGAGATCCTCCTGCCTCTGCCTCCAAGTGCTGGGATTAAAGGTGTGCACCACCACTGGCTAGTTTTAATTTTCAAATCCATCATAATATTTCAAAACAATTTAGCTTCTAGGAATTAGATAGCTCTAAGTTCAAATATATTTACACTAATAATGTTATTTTCACGTTCATAACCTATGCTCTTTGTTGTTGTTGTTGTTGTTTTGTCTTTCAAGAATCCTTCCCTTAAAATAAGTTTGAATTTAAAGTTTATAGTAGCCACTCACTATAGTAAAGTATAGTAAAGATCTATTTAAGAAAATTTTTATGGAATTGTTTTAGTACTTTTTACAAAAGCCAAAATCTGGCAGTCAAGTGAACCACTTATTTAACAGATTATCAAGTTTACTAGAAAAATAAAGTAGCAAAGTCCATTTGATGAATTCGATTTTTTCAGAACAAAGGCAATGCAAAGACAGTAGGCAAACATCAGTAACTCACTTAACAAAGCACTAGAGAGGTTACTCCATGTCTGTTGGTCTGCACACCAACCCACAGAAATACCTGCTCAAGTATTCTCATGTGTTACTACTACCAAAGACCAGAGGAATCTCCAACTAAAGTATAGAAGAGAGAGGCGCGCTGGCTGGCCTGGTACTCCCTAGGAAGCTCAAGTAGTCTCAAACTCAAGAGTCTTCTGCTTCCTGCATCAGTTTCCTCAGTGCTGGGATTATACGCAGGCATAACCATACCTAGCCGTGTGAACAATTGTAATTCAATCAATAAATACCTTTTGCTTTCTAGCTATAATTGTTGACTGACTTTTAAGATGGTTGGTTCTAAAACCTAGGGCCTATTCATGCTATTTGAGTGCTGAGCCATGTACCCAGCTGCTGCCTGATTTGTTTGGTTAACTAAAACATATGCATGGGATTTTTCCAGAGTTGATCATACTCTAGAAAGCACAACCAATTCTGCATCAATCTAAGATGATAGTATCAAAGAACTTTATAATTGGCCATCCTGGGATGTAGAGAAAAGCTCTGTCTCAAACAAAATGAGCATAGTGCTTTTGGCAAAACGATTTCACTATTACAGTATTCTGATTCTGAATTAATACACATACTTTTACAATGGAAATAAAAATATGTTTCCATTAATAAGACCCAAATACTTCTCTGAATATTCAAGTTCTTAAAATGAACTCAAATTTGATCCTTCTCCCAGATCTTTAATAACATATTCAGTTTCCTTAACAATAAAACATTCAATTTGCTGCTTTCATTATGCTCAAGGTAAGATATTCTGGCCAGAAGTCATAATCCTAGCACCCAGGAAGTGAAGGCAAAAGAATCCCTACAAGTCTGAGGCCAGTATGGGCTTCAGAGTAAGACTGTCTCAAAACAAACCTTTAAAAAAGACAGAAATCTGGGCACAACACAGTACCCCATAATCCTCTGCAGATGGAGACAGGTGGGTCCCTGGGAGCTTGCTGATCTCCATACAGCCCCAAGGCACATACCTATGCATGGCTGTACACTCGCACACATGAACATACACATACACACTCACTAGCAAAACAAAACCTAAAGTCTCCCTTGGTTTGTCCAGGTATTTACAAACACAACAATAGGTACTCACGTATACCAAGTAGGAAAAGAATGTGTAAAGAAAGGAAGTGATAAAACTTCTGCAAATCTGTGTGATGAGATTAGTGCCTTGTAATTTCTGAAATAACTTACAAAATTAAATTATACCACACAGAGCAATCTTTTCCCTCCACTGAAAAGTGAAAGAATGCTTTTTAAAATCACATTAAGTAGGATCTCTGTGAGTTCGAGACCAGCCTGGTCTACAAGAGCTAGTTCCAGGACAGGCTCCAAAACCACAGAGAAACCCTGTCTCAAAAAACCAAAAAAAAAAAAAAAAAAAAAATCACATTAAGTGGGTTCTTACTACCACCTAGTGTTATACCTCAAGAAATACCGCTTATAAAAATTAAAAATTTTAACATGCTTGTATTAACTAAACATTACTAGTTAACACACCAAGTAGTCTATAAAAACTTACTGAGCTCAAAAGGCCAGTATAGGATACAGTATAGGATATCCACCACGCGTCTTGTCTGGAAAAGGGTGTAACTCAAGTTAATGCCTCCCATGTTCAATGCTTGAGCGTTAGGCTCCATAGAGGCAGTAGTACTAATGCTCCTTAAATGGCCATGTTCCCTCAAAACTCCATCACTCACTATTTAATGTACCCTTCAACTCATACCAAATGACCTAGTCAAACAGAAAAACCGAACCAAGAGGAAAGCAGAATAACCAAGAGGAAAGCAGAATATACCCAGAAGTGGAAAAAGAACACGATGACAAGAGATAGACGTTTTTTGTTTATTCTGACTTTTGTTTTGATAAGACTATATTGCCACACAAGAAACTAATTTTCTCAGTTCATTAACTCAATTATGATCTCCAGAGACTTAAGCTATTATAAATGGACATTAACAACTTGAAAACCCAAAGTATTAAGTTATTACAGTGGGATCTTTTCGATAGTTTTTTTTTTTTTGTCTTTGTTTTTTGTTTTGTTTTTGTTTTTGTTTTTCAAGATAGGGCTTCTCTGGGGCTTTGGAGCCTATCCGGGAACTAGCTCTTGTAAACCAGGCTGGCCTCGAACTCACAGAAATCTGACTGCCTCTGCTTCCCAAGTGCTGGGATTAAAGGCATGAGCCACCACTAGCCAGCTCAGTTTTTAAAAAATTGTATTACATGTCAAATTTTACCACACTGTTTTTCAAAAATGATAAATTCTCTGTGTGCGTTATGGATAATACTTCTTATTCCTCATATACATAATGTTCAACTTCTGAAACTGAATGTCATAAATAACTCCTCATGTGTCTTGTCTACAAGTACTCACTTGAAAGGATCGCTCCATTGTTATTGCAAAGTAATATTCTCTCCTTGGATATTTCCGCTCACAGACCAAAACTTGATTGCATATTCTGCCCTTCGCTCCCGTCTGCTTGGTGATCAATTTTTTCCCAATCATCTGGGAGGAAACAGCTTTTGCTTCTTCTGGACTATAATAAGAAAAAGAATTCAAATCCTTCTGTTTTCCATGTGAAAAAAATCTGTACCACAAGTAAAGCTCAGTGTTTTCAACAATGTGGTGATTTAAATAAAGACTTTTCTTTTAAAAACTGTGACTTACGAGAAGACTATCTTCACTCCTCCTTTGAGGCCACTTGTAAACGTTCCTTTTCCTCTGCCGCCAGCTAAAACCTGTGCCTTTATCACAACATCCTTTGACCCTAGAAGAAAAATACTTTTTATTACACAGAAAGTGGGGAATCATGTGCAAGACAATATTTTATTGAACACTCACACTAATAGGTGTTATTAAACGAAGTCCCATTAATCTGCCATGTCAGACTGAGGCATTCCATGTAAGATTTTCCATATTTGAAAAGTAGAACATTCACCATCTTAAAGATGTATGCCATTAAAAGATTAGACAAACATGATATGGACTAAGTCATAAGTAGATATTAGCTGTAAAATAAAGGATAATCCACAGACCTAGAGATCCTAAGTAACAAGCAGGCAGGGCTCAAAGCTGGAGGGAGATCTCCCTGGAGCAGGGAAATAGAACAGACTTCGTGGGTGAACTTGGGACAGGTGGGGATTGAAACAAGAGGAATCAGGTGGGGGTGGAGGGAATGAGGGAGAGTACTGGGAGAGAAGACTGGAACTGAGGGGACATTTGGGGGGCAAGGTAGAAACCTAGGGCAATAGGAGCTCCTTGGAACTTACAAGGGCGACCCTAGCAAAGACTCCTTAGTAATGAAAAATACTAAGCCTCAACTGGCCATCTTCTGTAACCAGGCAAGGCTTCCAGTGGAGGGAATAGGACACTAATTCAGCAACAAAACCTTCTACCTAAATGTGTCCTGCCTACAAGATGTGCTGAGGTCCAGGTGGCACAGAACGTGCAGGAGTAACAACCAACGACTGGTCCAATTTGAGACCCATGCCAAAAGAGAGAGTCTACGCCTCACACTGTCTGGAGGGCCAGGAACCAGAGGCAGGATATCCCTGAGGCCTAGAAAAGAACAAAATGTGACTAGCAAAAAAAAGAAGAGAGAGAGAGAGAGAATAAAATGAATCATAGGATACTCTGCTATGCTCATAGAACAGAGCCTAGCACAATCATCAATCAGAGAGGCCTCATCCACCAACTAATAGGAACAGTTGTAGAGACCCACAGTCAAACATTAGGCTGAGTTTAGAGAATTCCACAGAAGAGGAGCCACAGAAGCTAAGGACAACATAAGAACACAACTCATAGAATCACCTAACCAGGGTTCATAGGGGCTCAAACTGAAGTACTGAAGTGACAATCAGGGAGCCTTTATGGGTTTCACCTAGGTCATCTGCATAAATGGTATGGTTGTATAGCTTGGTATTCTTATGGAACTCCTAACAGAAGGAGCAGGGGCTGCCTCTGACTCTTTTGCCTGCTCCTGGGACCCTTTTCCTCCTACTGGGTTGCCTTGTCCAGTCTTGATATAAGAGCATGGATCTAGTCTTACTGTAACTTGTTATGCCATATTTGTTTGATATCCCAGGAAGATTGCCCTTTTCTAAAAGGAAATGGAGGAGGAGTGGATCTGGGGGAGAGGCAGGATGAGGGACTGGGAGGAAAGGAGAGAGGGGAAACAGTGGTTGGGATGTAAATATGAGAGAAGAATAAATAAATAAATTTAAAAACCTCTGCCTTTCAAAGATTAGGCACTCACATTTCTGCAATAGTATACTAAAAGTATTTGAGCAATTCTCAGACTAAAGCTTTGGAAGGCATTAAAAGCACAACATTGAGACTAAAACGTTTTCTTAAAACTTGGCATGACTGGAGAGCCTAGACAGTGCCCTTCCACTGGCCTCAAGGGCAGAGCTCCCAAGGCTGGAGAGATGACCTGGTGATCTTGCAGAAGACCCACAGCAAAGCAGGTTCACAACCACCTGGAACTCCAGTTCCAGGGAAGTCCCACACCGTCTTCTGGGCCCTGTGGGCAACTGTATACATGTGGTACACATGTACTCACACAGGCACACACACTACACACAAATAATTTTTTTAAAAGTATCATATTTTTTAAAAAGTCAGAGTTTCCATCTGCCCTTCACAGGTCTAAGTCCTAATCCATAAAAGTTGTCACAAATATAAAAGTATCAAAATAATTGTCTTGTCTTTTTTAATATTTATTTATTTATTATGTATACAATGTTCTGTCTGTGTGTATGCCTGCAGGCCAGAAGAGGGCACCAGACCTCATTACAGATGGTTGTGAGCCACCATGTGGTTGCTGGGAATTGAACTCAGGACCTTTGGAAGAGCAGGCAATGCTCTTAACCGCTGAGCCATCTCTCCAGCCCGTCTTGTCTTTTTTAAAAAGTTTTTCAATTATTGTTTCAGGGAAAAAAACTCAACTAAGTGAAGAAAGTAATATTTTGGAAATAGGTACAGTTTTACTGACGTCATTAATAAACAAATCAGGACCTGCTAACATTGACCATACACAAATTCAAACCCTACTGCATTTATAATTAACAAGCATTTCACTAAAATTAGTATTTCACAAAACTTTTATTGAATAATCTGAAAAAAATTTATTATAACAATAAAAACTATAAAGTCATACTCTCAAGTCAGGAAAAGAGTAGCCATCGAACTGAAAAGAATTTATATAGTAACATTCTCATTTTTAAAAAGTGTTCTTGCTTTTACAGCTAAAGTAAGCATAAGTTTAAACACTTCTTAGTAGTCTAGGTTTAACACTTAGACTAACTGCTCTGTAGTCTGTGTGAAAAGCTAATTAGCACAAAGTTCACTGAACACATCTAAAGTCATAGTAAGCACAAGCCCACCCAAGATGATCGCCTACTCCCCACATAAACACGGCTCATACTTCAAACACAGGAAACGATGTGCAGACACTACACTATTCCATTGTGTTTTCATGCTAAACCTTTTAAAATGTAAATTAGACTTATTTCCTAAAATCAAAACTCGTTTAAGATACAAATTAATGGAAGTTATTAAGGATTCTCTCAATAAAAGAATGTAATAGTAAATATGGGCAACTCCAGAACCTGTTTAACAAACTCTAATACATACCGATTACCTAACTGGTGTGGGATTCCCCTCTGTATGCTGTGAATATCTTTGGTTAATAAAGGAACTGCTTTGGGCCTATAGCAGAGCTATGGGGAACAGAGCTAGGCAGGGAAAACTAAATGAAATGCTGGGAGAAAGGAGGCGGAGTAAGAGAGAAGCCTAGGAGCCACCACTGGACATAGACGTGCTGAAACTTTGCTGGTAGACCACGACCTCATGGGGATGCACAGATTAACGGAGATGGGTTAAATTAAGATGTAAGAATTAGCCAATAAGAAGCTAGAGCTAATGGGCCAAGAGGTGATTTAAATAATATGGTTTCTGTGTGATTATTTCGGGGCTGAGCAGCCAGGAACCAACAAGCAGCCTCCTCCTACACCTATCAGGCATCCTTCTAAGCCTTTGGGATGGTTGGGTGAGCAGGTCCTTGCTCCTACGGAGCTTAGCCTAGCTCAGCTTCTTTATCCCTACTCATCTGTTTCCCACATGGGAAGCAAAGACGTCCGTGCCCCCTCTCCACAACCACACATGAACAGTTAAGATTCCCCACCAAAATTTTTCTAAAACATAACAAAATAACCTCGCCACAGCCACCATCCTTCAAACTACAAAGTAGAAAGACTCACTTTCCCCATAAGTCTGTTCTAGCTAAGAAGAGGGTTTCAAACCACATCCTATCACCAATATAAGTGGTTCCTAAGACACTACACTACAGCTCAAAATTATCTTATAACAACTGCAAATTTTCAACAATTGTAAAATCCTACCTTCTCAAAAAAATTAAAAAAAAAAAAAAGGCCAAGTCAAATGTGGTAGCATGCACCTAATCACTAATCCCAGCATTTTTTAAGAGGTAAAAATAGGAGAATCTTAGTTCAAAGATATTCTTGGCAATGTAGAACCTACCTCCCAAAATAAACAAATGTCAAAAGTTATCAAACCACAAGTAAAGCTTCCATCTTATTCAAGTTTGTGACAAGATGACTAAGCGTTTTTATTTGTTTGTTTGTTTTTAAATACCTAATTTTTTGGCGATTGCATAAACTTCATCTGATGACTTTGCCACAAAGCCTTTGGGAACACAGACTCCAGCTTCCCTCAATAAATCCATACTCAAGTATTCATGCAGTGAGAGATTCCTTTGTTGCTGCTGCTGCATTTGGAGTCCATGCTTGTTAAACAATCCAGAATTTCCCAGAACCTGAAAAAAGAATGGAGGCATATTTAAGAATGACAGTGGTCTGGCAGTTGTTTTACAAGAAAGAAAGAACAATGAACCGCCTCTTCATATTGGGTTATAGAGTGATACATTAAATCACCCAAACATGATACAGTACCTGAATTGCGATGTAAAACTAAAAGCAGGCCTACCAGTTAAATATCAGGTGTTACCTTGTAACTTTTTACCTGCTTCCTCATCACCCATCCCTAGTCCTTACCTGACATCTGAGCTCCACCACCTATCTCCACTAGCCTACAGGAAATGGCTAGTTGAATGATAAATTCAGAGGCTCTAAGGTCAATCTCATCTTTTTCCACAAAATTAAACTGTTTCCCACGTTGTTTTCTGTACCCTTCTCTGGGATCTACACTACCTGGCATTAGATAATGTGAAAGCAGAATGACTTGGGGAACATGCAACTACAAACCCCTCCCCTTTCCAATCCATGCTAAATGTTCATTCACTCTTATTAAACATTTAAAGCACACAGGAATTAGAAATAGAAGAGTGCAGTTATCCTTAAGGTAAAGTCTAGTGTGTATCTGTGCACAAGGACAGTTAGGAAACAAACATGCCAGCTGGCAATAAGAATGAGAAAGAACGCTCATACAGAGAGAAAATTACAACGACCCACCAAAAAGGCCAAAGGGGTGGCTCAGAGAGAATGTTTGCAGTACAGGCCTCGTGAACTAAGTTTAACCCTCAGATCCCTTGCAAAAGTGAGTATCCACACATTGCTGGGAACACTCACACATTCTCTGTCTCTCTCTCCCTCTCTCTCCCTCTCTCTCTCTCTCTCTCTCTCTCTCTCACACACACACACACACACACACATTTTTTCTTATTAAACAGAATGTCAAAAAGAAATCTTTAACTTATATCTTCCTGCTGAATGAGAGAGAAAGAGGCAGCTAGCTTTGCAGCTTCCTGTACCAAGGCCGCTGCTCAGAAAGCACACTCATCAGTTAGATCTCTAACATCTATCAGTCCCAACACCTGAAGTCAGTCTAAGCTAAACCTAGTAAGATGATGAAAACCCTGCCTTTCCTCATTTTAAAACCCTCAATTCCTACAACCCTCCAAGGCAATATACAGAACAGATTAGCCACAAAAATCTTCCAAGACTGCACTGAAATCAGACTCTTACGCTTTAGCTGTACACTCCCATTACTTCCGCATGAAATCAAACACACAAAAACATAATTCCCATAAAAAAAACAGTAACATAAGACTTAAAGACCTTTACATAAAGTCTGTTTCTTGAAATGAAAGAAATTTATTTTTGAACTATCGCATCAAAACTAAGACTGTTTCTTAAGATGGGATTCTCTATAAAACCAGAATATCTGAACTGGACTCAAAGAAATTAGAACTGGTAATAAATCACTTAGTTGGTTCTTTTTTTTTTTTTTTTTTTTTTTTTTTTGGTTTTTCGAGACAGGGTTTCTCTGTGGCTTTGGAGCCTGTCCTGGAACCTCTAGACCAGGCTGGTCTCGAACTCACAGAGATCCGCCTGCCTCTGCCTCCCGAGTGCTGGGATTAAAGGCGTGCGCCACCATCGCCCGGCGATTTAGTTGGTTCTTATGGACCCTAGTTTGAGCACCTCTAACCTAACAAGTCAATCACATATAACAGCAATGTATTGCTAATTCATCTAGTTAAAAGCCTGGCTAAGGTTGACAACATGGTTCAGTGGGTAAAAGTGGCTTGCCATACAAGCCTAGTGACCCTAAGTTCAAGCCCCAAAACCAGTAAGTTGTCCTCTGTACTCCATGTGCACAAAGAGTTCACACACACACAAACACACACACACACACACACACACACACACACACACACGGGAAGGGGATGAGGAAGAAGAAACAGTAAGAGGAGGAGGAGGACAAGGAGCCCTCTGTGAGCTGACAATCCAGCTACCTACCTATCTTATCTCAGTGGAGATTTCAGAGTTGTACAGAAACATAAAAACCAATATAGCCATTGAATCGAACCGTAGATTTTATTGCACATAAACTAGACCTCAAAAATAAAAGTGAAGGGAAGAACCTAGACAAACCTAGTGAAGGTGGTCACACTCATTTTTTTTTTTTAATGTTTCTCTAGGAGACAGTGTGCCACTAATGCTGCAAACTTCAGTGCTGGGGCTAGAGGGTTAGGAGCACAGACTGTTGTTCTTTCGAGGACCCAAGTTCTGCTCCCAACACCCACGCTGAATGGCTCACAGATGCATGTAACTGCAGCTTTGGGGGGATCAGATTCTATGGCCACCCACACACGTACACATACCCATGCAAAGTCACACATCACATAATTAAAAATAAATCTTTAAAAAAAAAGTCAATCACACACACACACACACACACACACACACACAAAGTTTCTAACTGGGTGGTGGCACAAGCCTTTAATCCCAGCACTCCAGAGGCAGAGGTAGGTGAATCTCTATGAGTCAAGGCCAGGCTAGTCTAGAAGAGCTAGTTCCACGACAGCTAGGGCTGTTACACAAAGAAACCTTGTCTCCAAAAAAAACCCAAAAGCAAAAAAAAAAAGAGTCACTCAGCAGTCTATGTCACTGGATGGCACCTCCTTAGCTGCACACATCAAAGAGAAATGCCACAGAAAAGGATGCTACTTTCTAAAACATAAACTCTAAAGGGTACTGCCAAACTGCACATCATTCACTTTAACTCAGTGATGAAATTCCTGTGCACAGGAGTGCACTGTGGTTACCTGGAAAAGGTCTTAGTCCTCGAAGACTGGGGTGTGTTTGTCTTGGTCTGGTTTATTTTGAGATGGCCTAGCTGGTCTAGAACTCTAGGAATTAAGTGATCCTGACATCTCAGTCCCCAGGTAGCTGGTACTGCACATACTAAGGGTTCCAAAATGTTTATCTTTTTATTTGGTTTTGGTTTTGTTTTATTTTGCTTTTTAAGACAGGGTTCCTCTGTGTAGCCCTGGTTATCCTGAAGCTCACACTGTAGACCAGGCTGGCCTTGAACTCACAGAGATCTGCCTGCTTCTGCCTACGAGTGCTGGGATTAGATGTGTGGGCCATCACACCTGGCTAAAAGTTTTATTCTTAAAGAATACATACATACATATATATATATATATATATATATGTATGTATGTATATATTCTTAAATGTATACATTCCTAGAGAATATATATGTGTATGTATATATGTATGTATGTATAAGTATCTAGGGGTGAAGGGCCATGATACTTGCAACTTACTCTCAGGTAGCTGAGCAAAATGAAACAGTGTCATTTTATATGTGTGTGTGTGTGTGTGTGTGTGTGTGTGTATAATTTTTGAGATTAAAATTTAATTACAACATTTATTCCTTACCTTTCCCGTCCTCCCTCCAAACTCTCCCATACACCCCTCTCTTCTCTCCTTTATATTCATGGCTTTTTCACTAGTTGTTATTGCATGTATATATGTATTCACATATACATATATAGTCCTAAATATATCCCTATATGTATGTATGTTTTCAGGGATGGTCGTTCAGCACTGAGCAACTAATTGATGTGCTCTCCCACTTCCAGCTTTCTCTTAGTTGCCTATAGTTCTTGGTATAAGGTGGAGGCCTCGTGGGCTTTTCTTCATCCAGTTTGGCATGCCCATTGGTGTCATCCTTGTTCAACTCACATTTGGGCAGTCATGTTGGTGAGACCTCATGGGTATAGCCTCTGGTGTTACTAAAAGACACAATCTCAGAACAAACTTCCTGATCCTGACTCTCTGGCTCTTACAATCATTATGGCCCCTCTTCATCAATGTCCCCTGAGACTCAGGTATGAGAATGTTCTGTAGATGTATCCATTGGGACTGGACTCCACAACTCTGCATTTTGATTGGTTGTGGTTTTCTGTAGTGGTCTCTGTCTGTTGCCAAGAGAAGTTTCCTTGATGAGGGGAGAAGACTACACTTATCTGTGGGTACAAGGAAAATGTTCATAGACTGTTGTAGGAATGTGCTGGTTTAATATATTAGTGGTTGTTGATTCTCCTCCAATAACCGTGACTTCAGTAGCACTGAGTGGTAGCTAGGTTTCTAGTACACAGCATGGTCTCCCTCTTCATTACCATCAAGTTCTGTGAGCCCCGACTGTGCATGCCCTCAGAGTACCACGCTGTCAGTGTGGTTCACAGACAACACAGCAGGGTAGAACTCTTGGTTGTCTCCCTCCTTTGGGAAGATTTCAGGGTGCCTTTTGGTACCATGAGAGCCAGTCTTCAGGGAGGGGGCATTTGGAGCAGTTCCAGATCAGGGATGTCTGGGCCATGTTTCTGAAGCACATGGTGTCTTCAGGAACCGAGACTTACCTTCCACTTCTTTGAGGTAACCAAGGGCAACAACAGTAACAGGGCATACATTTTGGGAGTTTCTTGGGCTAACAACAAAAGAGGGCTTCTCATGTGTAGTACTTAGATTTTTGTTAGGTGATTTTGGCTCTTATGGAGCCAGGTGGTGGCAGCATCAGTGGCAGCATCAGAGGCACACGCCTTTAATCCCAGCACTCGGCAGGCAGAGACGAGGGCAAACAGATGTCTGTGAGTTGAGGCCAGCATCATCTAGTGGAGTTCCAGGACAGGCAGGACTATACAGGGCAACTTGGGGCGCGCGGGGGGGGGGGGGGGGATATGGATGCTCAATTAGGTGAAAGCATCACAGTACCTACTGCACTACTGTTGGAACACTTTCACTAATTTGAGTTTGATTTGGTTGGTTTTATTTGGGAGGGAGATGGGTTTTGAGACAGGGTTTCTCTTTGTAGCCCTGCCTATCCTCATTCTATAGACCAGCTGACCTGGAACTCAGCCATCCACCTGCCTCTGCCTCCCAGAAGCTTGGGATTAAAGTCATGTAACACCATGCCCAGCTCTTTAAAAGAGTTTTAACATCTGAAGTATTTAGATAAATTGTGTCCTTGCAGCACCAACTGCTATAACTTCCAATTTCCTTAGTTTTAAATTCTATTAGTAATACAATCCCTGCGCAATCCCAAGGACGGGCAGCATCAGAAGTTACAGTTGGATAGGAGGAGGGGGTTTAGGTGCTCTACTGCAGTGGCTGTGGGAAACACTAATGTACTTCTTTTTTAAAATCAACCGGAAAGGTGGCTATGTATGTTCTCATCACAAAGAAATGACAACTATTTCAGGTAACAAAATACTAATTACCCTGATTTGATCATAAGTATACATGAATTAAAACATTATGTATCAAATAAAAAAGGAAACTTAAGGAAAAAGAAAAATGAACAATTCCTAGACAAACCCACAATTTCTTTTTACAGAACTGTATTGCTAAATTTAATGTGTGACCTTGAACAAGTTTCATCCTAAGAGAACGTGTCCACATCAAGAGCAAGATGTCAGACTCCTGGCAAACTTCAAAGATATATGCAGGAAAAGAGCACTAACAAAGACGGCGCATTACACATCCCATAGGAAGATGCAAAGGCATTTTTAACAGAGTTTCCAAACGGATAAACTATTACAATAAAACGAAATCCACCTGTTGATGAAACCCTTACTCTCTAAACTCGGCAGCATTACTTAAGGAAGTGCCGTGGAGGGCCTAAATCTTTTCAACTAAGACATGCCTGAAGTTACCTCAGAACATAACCAAAAACTCTGGAACTATCTTAGGAAGCTGATCTTGCTCTTGCAGTTTTAAGGTATCAACACTGACGACCAATTTTTATAGGGCTGGTTGTTGTTTAAGTAGTTTGTTTTTGTTCTTTTGAGACAGGGTCTCCTGCAGCCTAGGCTGGCCTTGAACTCTAAGTAGAAAATGATGACCTTCAATGACCTGATCCTTTTGCCTACCTGAGTGCTAGGATTTTAGGGATGCTGGGGCTGGAACCCAGGGCTTCTTATATGCTGGGCAGGCACTCTACCAAATGCACAGCACCCCCAGCCTCCGTTCTTCTGTCCTTGAGTTGTAGAGCGGACACAAGCTAGCAGTTTCAGAAAGGGACAGCTGTGGAATTAAACCTCAGCCATCATCTCAGCTGCTGTCTCTTAGGCCAAAGTTCTTCTCTCTGCCACAAGATCGTCATCAATGGCAATTGGTCTTAATGACAACCCCAGGGCTGCTGACAAGCCTGACGACCTTAGGTCAACATCTGCCACACTCTAAATGTCAAGAAGCAAAGCAACAAACAGAAGTCGGTACTACCACTTCAGCCTGTCCAGAAACGGAGCGCTCCGAAAGAGCCCTTCCCTACTCTCCCGGCTCATCAGCTGAAAACTCAAACTCGTTACCTGCACTCACTACCCGGGCTGGCCGATCACGGCTATTTGGGGAGGGTGGGCAGGCCGACTCGGCTGGAGCTCCGAAGCCCTTCCCACCGGACGACAGCTCCCCTGAGGAGAAGGTACACTTGAAGGGCATCCCCCTTACCCAAAAGGAGCCCGGAAGCGTCGACCCTCGGCCAGGACGGCACCGGGCTGCTCTCGGCGAGCCCCGCCACGCTCCCGGAGCCGAAGCGGGCAGCCAGGACGCCGGACCGGGCCTCCCGAGGACTCGGGCCGGAGCGGAACGGAGCTGCCGGAGAGCCGGCTCGCACTCCTGGCTCGCAGCCTCGCCGCTGCGCCCCGCAAGGCACCCGGGATGTGCCAGCGCCGCGGACAGCCCCGCCGCCCGGCCGCCGACCCCCCGAGGCTGAAGCGGGCCAGGCGGACCTACCTGGGCGGCGGCCCGCAGCGTAGGCTGCGGCCGGTGGCTCCTCAGGGCGGCCGCGGCCAACTGCCGGCCATAGAACATGGACGCCGCCATTGCTGAGTCCGACCCGTCCCCTCAGCAGCGCGCAGGCGCACAGACGCCGCCACCGCAGCCGCGCACCGGGCCCTCGACCCCTGGACAATCCAGGGGGCGGAGCCTTGGGTTAACCCTGTCGCTACGGTACTGGCCTGGTTAGGCAAGCACAGATCTGACTTTGACCCTCAGAACTTTCACCTAGGCCTCAAAGGTTGCCCCAGAACATTTCCTAGAGGACTGCAGCGTTGCCATATCTTCCCTGAGCCCTAGTGACCTCAACTAAAAATGGGGTTAATTCGTGATGGTGAATGTAGGTTTGTTTTGAGTCTTTTGGATACTAAAGCTTAAATAAAACAGACAGCGCCCTGATGCTCGGAAGTTTGTCAATCACTAAAGCCGACTACACTCTGAAAACATTAGCAAAATGTCTTTGAAAGGGGTGGCTTAGTGGTTAAGCGGGTACTGCTGTTGCAGAAGACGTAAGCTCAATTCCCAGCACCCACGTCAGGAAGGGCGCTATTGTCAACCCTGTCTCGAAAAAACAAAAAGAAAAAAAGAGATCTAAAACCCTCTTCTGGCCTCCCTAGGCACCTACACCCCCGTGCACATCCATACAACACCACACACATACAATTAGAAAATACTACCACTTTTGAACCGGAAAATATATTAAGTGAGGTAAGCCAGGACCCAGAAAGACATATGTTCTTTCTCATTTAAAGATCTTATCTTTAAATTGTTATAAGTATTCATTTGTGAGCAAAGGTTAGAGTCCAGGAAACTACAGAGGAGCCTGCGGGAGAGGAGAAACTAATATTCCTGGGGACACAGGTGAGAAGGGACAGGGAGGTAAAGGAGAGGAGGAAGGGGATCAATCAAACCCACATATAAAAATGTCATAAGGAAACCTGTTAGCTATATGCTAATTTAAAAAATATACCCACCCCCCCCAACAAATGCCTGGTGATGTTTACCCACAATCCTAGCACACTGGAAGCTGTGGCAGGATGTCTGTCAGCAAGACCCTGTCTTAGGAAGAAAGAAAGAAAGAAAGAAAGAAAGAAAGAAAGAAAGAAAGAAAGAAAGGTGGAGGAAGGAAGGGAGGGAAGAGGAGGGGAGAAGGAGGAGAAGGGAGGGGAAGGAGAGGGGAAGAAAAGAAGGTGGAGAAATACCCCACTATACATGAGACCCATCAGCATCCTGTCATGGAGGCCCCACCCCTCCCTGAGGATTAATTGACAGTCAGTGGTTGATGGTGGAGAGCCAGTTTCTTCAGTGGAGTAGCCAACACTCCTGTAAGCAAGCCTACCAAAACTCATTCAGTCCTCAGAGAAAAGACATCAAAGTGAAGAGAGGTTAATTGGGAGGGGGAAGGGGATCTGCAGAATTGGGAGGGAAACAAAAGAAGACAACGGTTGAATATGACCAAAATACATCCTAGATTGGGGCTAGAGAGATGGCTTGGCAGTCACGAGCATTCAGATGTGATTCCCAGCACATACATGGCTGCTCATACCATCTGGAAGTCCAGTCCCGCAGGATCTGATGCCCTCTTCTGGCTTCCAAGGGCACCGGGTATGCAAGCGGTACACAAAACACCCATATGCATAAAATGAAATTTTTAAATGTATTCAATACAAGTATGCAATGCTATAATTAAAGTGTTATTATGTGTAGTTGATATATGCTAATTAAAATAGTTTAAGTAAACAAACAAAGTAAGAAAACACCCAGCCCCACCCAAGGGAAATTAGGGCGTTTTTATTAGAGTCCTTAGGTAGAGCAGACACACATCACCTTAATTTCGCTTCCTGGCTCTGTGATCAAACACCCTGACAAAAGCAAGTTAAGACAGGAAAGGGTTACTTGACTCCCAGTTCCAGGTCCAACCTTGTGAGAGAACAAGATGACAGGAAACAGCTAGGCACATCACTAGCACAGTCAAGAGCAGAAACCAATGGCTTACTGCCTACCCGCAAGTGCTCCGCTGCTTTCTCTTCTCCCATATAATCCAGATTCCTCAGCCAGGAAACAGTGCCACCTGCAGTGAGTGGGTCTTCCCACAAGAATCCCGCATAGACATGCCCACAAGTCAGCCCAATCTAGACAGTCCCTCACTGAGACTCAATTCCCAAGTGATTCTAAATCGTGTCCGAGTCAAGATTAAAGCCAGCCATCATGAAAACATGTGCTGGGCCATAAAATCCCGTGCCAGACCAGTGACTGGGTCTGCTCCCGTTCCCAGGACCACTGAGTTTTAACATGTGTGAAAGAAGTGCCGGGATGTAGCTCGGTTGACAGAGTGCCTAACTGGCACACGAGAAGCCACGGCTTCAACCTCCAGCACCACAAAAACTGGGCACAGTGGCACATATCTGTAATGTCAGCATTTCACGTGTTGGAAGCAAGAGGATCGGGAGTCCAAAGGTAATCCTTGGCCACATAGTAAGTTCCATGGCATGGTGATAACATTTTGTGTGGAAAAGCCCTCCTGCCTGCAAAGAGACTGAACCTTTTCTAGATGTAGCAGCTGAGTTAATGATATTCCTTGAGTGCATTTAAGACTGTGTATCCTACTTGCTGTCCTTCTGTGTTCTCGGCCTGTTTGACTTTAACCTGTCTTTAGGAGTACAACATACCAGCCTTACTATGTTGTGGGTGTCCAGCACAATCAGCTTTTACAACCTGAGTGAAATGCTCGGCTTTACTCTTTTTTTTTTTGTTTTTTTTTTTTTTTGTTTTTTTTTTGTTTTTCGAGACAGGGTTTCTCTGTGGTTTTGGAGCCTGTCCTGGAACTAGCTCTTGTAGACCAGGCTTTACTCTTAAGTTACATACTCTTCCATGCTGGGACCCAGAACAATGGATGTGGGGATGTGTGTTGTGGAGTGACATCATTTGCTGAAAGCAGACAGACGTTGGAAGCAACCTTAAAACCAAAACCCCATAAATACCGGAAGCAACAGCTGGATATAGGTTGATAACATCTGTTTACAGGGTTTTCTTTGTTTGTTTTGGGTTTTTGAGACAGGGTTTCTATGTGTAGCCCTTACTGTCCTGAAATTCACTCAGCAGACCAAGGTGAACCTGAACTCAGAAATCTGCCTGCCTTTGCCTCCCTAATGTTACCCAGTCTGGTCTACAGAATAAGTTCGAGGGCTACACAGAGAAATTGTCTCAAAAACGCCAAAACAAAAACGAGAATTAAAAAAAAAGCACAATTAGCCATGTGAGTCCAAGTCCTTTTAAGGACACGTAGGTAAACCTAGACACTCTGGGTACCCAAATACCCCATTTAAAAAATTTTGGAAGGTAAAGAATGACTACTCCTCCCCCACCGGCTAACTTTGTTTTATGAGTAGGCAAACCGTCTTAAAACAGGGAACTGAAGCTGGGCAGGGTGACACACATCTTTAATCCAAGCACAAAGGAGGCAGAGGCAGGTGGATCTCTGAGTTCGAGTCCAGCCTGGTCTCCAGCCTGGTCTGCTGAGTGAGTTCCACGACAGCCAGGACTACACAGAGAAACCCTGGTGAGTAACCGGGAGAGAGAGCCCCTGCTAGACAGGCGGATGGGGAGAGAGGCCACAACTAGGTAATAGAGATGACAGACTTCCAAGGTGACTGGCTTTCTCCTTATCCTCTTGACCTGAGAAAAAGCCTGACAGCTAAAAACAAATGCCTTGTGTGTTTTTTCTTCTGCCAATGGAGACTCCCTAATGACAAGTGGTTCCACTAGGGCAAAGGGAACCAGGAAATGATTATGTGACCTTTGTAGGCCAATCAGCCATCCTGTCTTTCTTCAAACCGACCAACTCTCAATTAGGGGAGGAAGACCCTTCCGAGACTTAAAACCCCCAGCCCTAGAGAGTTACCTAAATTTTCACCCCCCTGAGTACTGTCTGCTTGGTGGACGGTCTCTTTCTCTCTGTGCCTGCTATATGTGTGTTTCCTTACCCCTAAGAAAAGTCTTTCTGCAGCTGCTTGATGTGGGATTCCCCTCTGTATGCTGTGAATATGTTTTATTACCATTGCCTAATAAAGAAACTGCTTTGGCCTATTCTAAGGCAGGGCAGATATAGCCAGGCTGGAAGAGATCTAGAGAGAGAGTAGGCAGAGTCAAGAAGATGCCATGTAACTGACAAAGGAGACAGACTCCAGAACCTTACTGGTAGGCCACACCCTCATGGTGATACACAGATTAATAAAAATGGATTAATTTCAAATGTAAAAGCTAGCTAAAAATATGCCTGGGCCATCAGCCAAACAGTGTCGTAATTAATACAGTTTCTGTGTGATTATTCGGGTCTGGGCAGCTGGGAAATGAGGGAGCAGCCTCCCTTTAAAGTTGCTGATTCTGTCCACTCTGTTTCCTAGGTTCAAGATTTCTCTGCTGTTACCTATAACGCTCCCACTTTTTCCTGCCTTTTAATTCTTTAACTGGCAGAGCAAACAAACCAAATGGAGACCCCCTAGACGGTAACATAAAGACATTATGTTAACAGAAATAAGCCAGATACTGGAAGATACATACCAAATGTTCTGTTTCACATGTGACACTTTGTTATGGGGAGCCCAACAGAGATGAGCACTCAGACATAGATTATGGTCAATTGAAAGTCTTTATTCTAGCTGGCTGGGACTACACTCAGGTATTCAAGACCCAAGTGTAGCATTGGATGTTTAGGGGATGGGATTTGTTTGTTTGTTTTTGCTATAGGTTTATTTACACTCTCACTCTGTTAATTCAATGTAGATTTGAGGTACATACAAAGTTGTAGGAACAAAATAAGACAGATCAACCACCAACCCTAGATACTTTAAGATAGTTAGAGATTGTTATGTATCAACAAATATAATCTTGACCCAAACTCAAAGCATGTTCACAGTCTACGTTCAGAAGACCCCATCAGTGTCTGGGGTTTAAAGCATTTGCAAATGTTTTAACCAAGAAAAGCAAAGAAATAATTTTCAAAATAGTCCTGGCTCCCCCTGGTGCAAAAAAGGGCGCGAGCTAGAGATGGTTTCTAGAGCCTTAGAAATGAGTGCTTCTTGGCTTAGGCTACACTCACCCTGCTGCTTCCTTGGCTCATCTATTTAATTATATGTATATGACCTACATATTTCTGTTCACATACTATTTATGCTTATCTTGCTATTTCCTTTATTCGCAAACACATATGCATAGGGGAAGGGGTTTTTAAAAACAAAGCCCATGTTCTAGTATCTCACTTTAGGGCTGCAGGGGGAGGTTTTATGCAGGCAATCATTTTAAAGAAGCTAAGATATATTATCTGGGGTATCTTGACCTTGGATTCCTAGAATAGAGTTGGGTGATTTTCTATGTGGTTGTCCATCAAGTAGAGCAAATTCTAGTCAAACCTAAAGTGGCTTCAGTAAGAATATAAGATGGAGGAACCTCTGTATTAATCTTGCCCTCTCACAGATTAAGAAAGGACTTGAAGGTAAAATAGAAGCTAGGAAGGACTGGGGTAGAGAGAGTAAAAAGGGAGATCTCATTTGCTCTGTACACAAATGTAGTGTAGAAACACCACACAGAAAAACACTACTATGTGTTAGTAGATATTAGTGATGCAACCAGCAGATACTAGTAATTTTTTAAGGCTGAAGTTGCTCTACCCAAAAGATTCTTTTCACGGCAAAAATGTTTGCAAGCCTTATTTATTCAAGGGTCTTAGAAACTCGAGTGGACAGCACAGGGCAGCAGAATAAGAACCAGAACAGAAACGGAGTAGGGTTTACAGGAAGGAAGAAAAGGAAAAGTATCTGCCAAGTGCAACCGAGTTCCGCCTTTGGCTTCTGTACTTCTCCACTGGGATGGTAAGAGTAACAGGATGGGGAGAAAATGCACAGTCTGCAGGGGAGAAGGCTTTACTCTTCCTAATCATTCCAGGGTTGTTCTCTTCACCTTCCAGTGCCCACGCCCTCCCAGCTGAGCCTCACTGCTAACTTCAACATTACCCACAGTCAGTATAGGGAGGCAGAGGCAGGACCGCAGGCAAACACTGGGCGGAGTTCGGGGGTCCTATAGAAGAGGAGGGGAAAGGAGTGGAAGAGCCAGAAGGGTCGAGGACACCAAGGGAAGCATCACACAATCAACTAACCTGGGCTCATAGGGGCTCACAGAGACTGAACCAGCAATCAGGGAGCCTGCATGGGACTGACTTGGGCACTCTGCATGTATGTTACAGTTGTATAGTTTGGTCCTCTTGCGGGACTCCTAACAGTGGGAACCGGAGCAATCTCTGATTCTTTTACAGGCCTTTGGGAGCCTATTTCTCAAACTGGGTCGCCTTGCCCAGCTTTAATTCATGGGGAGGTACTTAATCTTACTGCAACTTAATATGCCTTGTTTTGTTGATACTCTTGGGAGACTTACCCTTTCTGGACAGAAAGGAAGGAGGAGGAGGGCATTGGGAGGTAAGAACGAGTTTGGGGGTGGGGCTGAGAGGGGAGGCTGCAGCCAGGATGTAAAATAATAATGAATAAAAAAACCAACAGTAAAAAGTGCTGTGGAGAAAACTCCATCATCCCTACTCACTCTAAACCTTTCCCCGGGGCCGACATGAATAAGAGCCGTGTAAAGGATGGGAAGCTTACATTTACTTTCTTAGGAGTCGTCCAATCCAAGCCTGCATTTCACAGAGGGAGAGTGGAAGCTGAGAAACTATGTGTAAGTCATCCAGCATCACAGGTTCTATGTAGCTGTCCCCAGCTCTGGTGGAGAATGAGAATTAGGATACAGTTGAGATCCATAACCCTTCCATCAGTTGATTGAATCCCTCTTATCTTTTGTTGAGATGGATTTTTTCTGTGCAGCACTGGTGGTCCTAGAACTCACTATGTAGGCCTCTACCTTACAGAAATCCACCAGCATGTTCTGGGATTAAAGGCATGCATCACCGTGCCCAGCCTCTCACCCTGTCATTTTTAATCTCTTACCTTTCATTTCATCTAATTAGTCAATGCATTGATTGGGTTCAGCTTTTAAGGAATACATGTTAGCAAAAGGCAGGTTTTAAGACACAAAGAAATGCATGGGCTTTAACCGGAAACAAACTGGATTTGGGCTTCTGAAAACCGAAGTTCAAAAGAACTCATGAGATTCCATGCACCAGAAAAGCAATTGAAAGCTCTGTAGTGACAGGGAGGCCAAAAGTAGAAACCAGAGTTCCCACGCTTGATTTCAATCAGACCTTGGCTGTTTGGAGCCTGACCCAGTGACCTGTATTGTCTAACTATAAGGTAAGAAGTCTGAGCTCACTTCCTAGTTCTGAAAACTCACCAATCCCTAAACTCAAAACCCTACCAATCCCTGAGTTCAGAATCCTACTAATCCCTGAGCTTGCCCACGGCTCTGGACTCAAAATCCCACCAATCCCCAGCCTGTGAATCTCACCCTGGAAAAACTCTGCCCCCAAAATACCCTATATAAGCCTACCTCCACTCCGTTCTCTGCTGTTTCTCACCTGAACAGAGGCAGCCACCCTCTTGTGTCTTTTCCAATAAAGCTCTTGTGTGAGGTTTGTTGTGCGGTGTGACTTTGTGATAGTCCTTGTCTCCCAACTGCCAGGAAACCTTTCCCCTCAGAGCTGTAACACTTACACAACAAGTATACTCTCACCCCAAATGGCCACGCTCAGGAAAGACAAATGGCATTATAAAATTTGTAAGAGCTGGGCATGAGAGTGCACACCTTTAATCACACCAATACCAAGGCAGAGACAAGATCTCTGTGAGTCCAAGGTCAGCCTGGTCTATGAAGAGAATTCCAGGACAGCCAAGGCTACATAGAGAGACTTGGTGTCAAAAATAGAATAAAACTTATAAAATAATGCACTGCCCACTTAAAACCATGTCACTTCTCTTCACTGCCATAAAAGGACACCATACTCCCTAGAGAGAGGGTGGATTTTTCTCTCTGAGAATTCTCTCATTTTGCTTTTATCCAAAGTGCCCCCTCCCCCCAGGCCTCACTGTCTTCAGGTATCCAGTGGTTTCCTTAATCACACTCTACTTTTTCATTGATGTTTTGGGGACAGGGCTTCTCACTGAACTGGGATCTTGCAGGTTTGACTGGGTTGGCTAGCCAACAAGCCCCAGGAAGCCTGCCTCAGTACTGAGATCAAAGGCATGGGAGGCTGGATTCAGTTCTTAAGCTTTTTCTGCAAGTATTTTACCAACTGAGCAATTGTCCTGGCCCCCACTAGGTATATTCTATTTATTCATTTATTTATTGTGGGGTTTTTGTTTTTTGTTTTTGTTTTGTTTTGAAACAGGGCTTTTCTGTGTAGCTTTGGAGCCTGTCCTGGAACTTGAGACCAGGTTGGCCTCGCCTCCCAAGTGCTGGGATTAAAGGCATGCAACAACACTACCCAGCTTTATTCTTTTTATTTTTAAAAAGTATTATTATTTTCTGTGTGTGAGTATTTTGCCTTCATGTATGTCTTCTGCGGACCATGTGCATGCCTGGTATACAGAAGATTCTCAGAACTGGAGTTACAAGGATGGTTGTGAGCCACCATGTGGGTGCCGAGAATTGAACACAAGTCTCTGCAAGAGCACCAAGTGCTCCTAACAGCTAAGCCATCTCTCCAATGTCATATTCCTTTTAGAAATCTTTAAATGAATTCTGATCTGGCAAACACTAACCCCCATACTTGGAGCTCCTTGTTCCTGGAATGACATTTTGGTGGCCTGGCTGGGAACTCTCCTTAAAGCTCTTGGCCTCTCCATTCTGTGCTCTAGTCGGTGGCCAACTGGCTCAAGGGTAACTAACGATGTCTGATTGGCACTGCTCTCCAGTAGGATGTGAAGGCCTCTGAGCTGGAATTCCAGACCACTTTGCCCCTCAGGTAAGGAATGTTCTTCAGTATATTGTAGAAAGCTTTACTTCCTATTGTAGCTGAAGGGCCCTGCGAGGCTGAAACGCTTTAGCGGGACCCGAAGACAACAGAAAAATAAGTTAGTCTACCATAGTCTGCAAAGGTAACTGCTACTTTTCTTCTTTCTGGGAGAGCCCCCACTCTCAACATGGGGGGAGTGTTGAAGAGGGCAGTTTGTCCAGGGCAGGTACACACAGTCTGTGAGAACTCCCTTAGTCCTGCGCCCCTCACTGTTTTTACCTTCAGTGTGGCAGGAAATGGGACATGTGGCTACTGTGTTCATATCTGCCATCTTCCTTCCTGGACAGGTCCCCTGGTCCAAGACGCCCACATGTTTTCCCTTTCTCCAGGATGGGCAGGTCCCCTGTCCCTCACAGCTAATCTGTGGCCAGTTTCAGCTTGTGACTATCCTCCCAGGGCTGGTCTGGCCTGACCAGTTGCACAGGTTTAGCTCCAGAGTGAAACCATCACAGGCTGGGAGGTGGCTGCTTCTCTTGCGTGTGTCTACAGGGACAGCACTGCTCAGGAGTCAGTTCAGTGAGACCAGAACTCATCCACGACACACAGAGAGGTCTGATACTCTCCGGGGCATTTCCAGGGGAAGGGCTCCATCTCTGATGGGACCCACAATAGGTGCCCCATCCTCTATTCCCTCTGACTCACTCTGATGAGATTTGCGCCTCTGATTCTCAAAAAGAGAATTCATTTTCCTTCTAACAAAATTTGGCCTTCCTACTCTGCCAGGTCAAAGAGCATAGCTTCCTGATGGCACAGTCAGCAGTGATATTCTATAGTTAGGCCTCTTGTGTTACAGTTTATGAAAGAACTCTGGCATTCCTCTGGCCAAGCTTTCACAGCCTTACAGAGGTCCCTTAGCTAGCGGGGGAGAGGCCATAAGTGCCTCACCAGATCCTCTTACACTAGTCTCTCTCCACAACACTCAGCCACAGAGGACATCCTTGGGGGCCCTTCCTTCGTGTTCATGCAGCCCCCGTTCAACCTCTGACTTCTCTACCAGTAGCCACTCCTTTGCTTGTGAGCTCTGTTTCCACCTCCTCTCCAAGAGCTCGCCATCCCTATCCAGTGAACTCTCTCACTCACACGCTCACTGCGAAACATCATACCGGGAACGACAAAAAGAAATAAAAGCCATTCCCTCTTCCCAGGAAAACATCTGCTTTACAAAGCGGCCAACCTTGTCATACTCTGAGCATTTCCTTCCCTGTGACTAACCTGTTCTGAGGACAATCCGGATCAGCGTCATTTAGCCAGAATCCTGCCGTCTTCATTAGAGAGTTCTAAAGTGTTACTATAGCTTTTGATATAACCTGACAAGATGCCTATGTCCTCAGGCCCCCTGCTGCATGCTTGTGCAAAAGAGGAAAAGTCCCAAACCTGCTCCTTCAGGGTCACACTCATCACCCAGATGCAGGCTTCACTGCTCAGGCTTCACTGCCATGCTCGACACAGACAGGGTCCCGCTGATCATATCAGACCAGCAATGTAAGGAATGAGTGGGGAAGGATTTGCTGAAACCATATGATTACATTTCTACTGGGGAGAAAGAAAAGGGCCATTATCTAGCCTGTTGACTCTAGCACGTTACGGGACATCACATGGGATCGTCTGAAGACCCTGGCCTCTTTCAGTCTAGAATAGCTGAAAGAATGCACTCCCCCAGAGACTCCCGAGGGCCAAGCTGACCTGGCTGCACATTTTATAAGCTAAGTGTCTCCGAATGTTAGACAAAGGCTTCAAAGACTAGACAAGAGTCCCCACATTCCATTCTCTACTTCATTAAACACAGTGTTTTAAAAGATCTTTAATGACTAGGAAGGGACTCAAAGGCCAGAATTGTCAAACCGTGGAAGAAAGGGAGAAAAGGACAGGTAACACCAACGCCAGAAGCCATTGCTTCCTCCTTGCCCATTTCTGAAAATCATGGATTTTCATCCAGCCCCCATTCAGTTCAGCCTAAGAAAACCAACCCAGACTTGAGTAAAAGGGCTTTTTCTTGATATCATGGTGGTCAACTAGGACAGTTGGGCTGGCTAATTTTATGTCAACTTGACCACAAGATAATTATATAAAAGGAGGGAACCTAAATTAAGAAAATGCCTCCATAAGATCTGGCTGTAAGTCATTTTCTTAAGTAGTAATTGAAGGGGAAGGGCCCAGCCCACTGTGGTGGTGCCATCCCTGAGCTAATGGTCCTGGGTTCTATAAGAAAGCAGGCTGATCAAACCATGAGGAACAAGCCAGTAAGCAGCGCCCCTCCATGACTTCTGCATCAGCTCCTGCCTCCAGGTTCCTGTCCTGCTTGAGTTCCTGCCCTCATTGCTTTGGATGATGAATGTTATGTGCAACTGGGAGTGAAATAATCCCTTTCCTCCCCCCACGTTGCTTTGGTTGTGGGGTTTCATTACAACAATACTAACCCTAAAACCCAAGGCCACAGGGCTATTAGGCTTTTCAAATGGCCAACCATGCCCAGTTTGCAAAGTGGGGGCTCACTAAAATGATAATGAACTATCTCCCCGCCCAGGCTTTCAAGAAAGTCCTTACTTCTTTGGACAGGCCCTAGCCAAAAACCTGCCATTCCTTAGTCTCCCCCTAGGAAGAGACTCCTTCAATATGTAGACAACTTGTTAACCTGAAGCCCAGACAGAGCCACTCCAGGTCAAAGCAGAGCTCTCTCTTCAAAAGCAAGCCTCGTGTAGATGTAAGGTTTCTCCTTCAAAAGCCCCCATTTTGTATCAAAAGATCCAGCCATTGGCATTTATAGTAATTCTCGTCACAAAGAGCCTTGGCGGTACCCATAAGGATTTCATTTTGACTATGTGGACCCCAGCCAGAAAACAATGACAATGGATTCTCTTGTTATGCTGAGATTTTGCAGAAATTGGATTCCCCAGTTTGGCTTTCCAGCTAAATCTCTTTCTGAAGCCTTAAGGAAGCCAGAAGGAGAGTGATTATAGTAAGCCCCTAAAAATAACATGGTCCCTAGACTTCCCTGAACAGCAGAGAATCTAAAAGAAACCCTAGGACTAAGTGTTGGACCCTAGAGTCCAATTACCGAGGAGGAGTCACCCCAAGAGACTACCCATAGTTGATGTAAAAGCATGAAGATTTTATTGATTCTGTCGCAACAGGGTCTTTCAGCATTCAAGAAGCCTGAAAGCCCCCTACTTTTAAAGCAAAAAGCCACAGAAACAAGGGGAGAGTCTGGGAGTTGTTCTTTAACTATTATGATTGGCTTATTTAAATGGCTATTAGCAATGATTGGTCTGAGCCACGACGAGAAAGTGGTTGCTAGATCAGGCAGGGTAAGGGGGAAACATCTGTGAGTCATCCTAACCTTATCTGAGGAACTGAGTCAATATCCCCTGACCAAGGCCGAGGAACTGAGTCAACATCTAAGGGTTATCTTGCCCCAATTCCAATAACTGAGTTCTATCTGGAGAACATCCACAAGGACACAGGGAGATGGAAAATCCCCAACATTCATTCCAGTACATGCATGTATAGTTGTTAGGTCCTTGGTTCCAGAGGAGGGGGGAGCACTACTGCTTAAAGTTCTACATAAGTATTGCGGCCTACACGCCTCATCAGATCTCCAGAACACTCTATTCCAGAGCCTTCCACTGCTAGTAGAACAAGTGCCAGAGCTGCTTCTGCAAACTCCAGAACACAGGGTAAGACCGCCAGAGGCTAAACAGCATGACCTTACGACTCTGAGGCCTCAACAGCATCCCTGCGAAATAACTGACCTGGCCTGGAGCTCTAGATGAGATGGATGAGATTCTCCACTTCCCCACTGCAAGGCCATCTGGTTCACAGGTGGAAACAAGTTCGTGTGGCAGGACATGGGTGCTAGTGACACCTGTATTACAGAGGTCATAGGCTAGGAAGGAGACTTGCGATTCACACAGATTTCATATGCGCTTTCCATGTGAAGCCATTCTGTAAAGAAAGGGGCCTCTTCGCTGCTTCCAGATCAGGTGATCATTCATTACAAGACCCACCAGGATGTTTCTCTGGGTAGCAACCAAGCAGATTCACAGACCAATCAAAGAGCTCCGCTTCTACTGAAGGCTGCCTTAGTTCCCGATCACACTCTCCCTCATCTACAATGCATGCTCAAGAGATGTAACAGGCTTTAAAACAAGGCTTCACAGCAAGCCCCACGGTTATCAATCACCTTTTATAGAACCCCCAAACAAGCAACAAGCTGCTGCTCCCCGGATGCTCATAATGGAAAACGCTGAACAATTTTCAGAGCAGTCCATGGGGGGGGGGGTGCAAAGTCCTCTGTTCCAGTTAGGTTTCTGTTGCTCTGATAAACAGTGACCAAGGGTGACTTGGAGGAGGAAAGAGTTTGTTGGTTTTCAGGTTTATTGGTTACACTATCAAGGGAAGGCAAGGCAGGAACGTGAGGCCCGAACTGAAGCAGAAGCCATGGAGGAATGCTGTTGACAAGTTTGCTTAGCTGCCTTTCTTCTCCAGCCCAGGACCCCCTGCCCAGGGCTGGCTCTGTCTACCTGGGCTTGGCTCTCCCACATCAACTGGCCATTAAGACAACATCCCACAGACATGCCCATGGGACAGTCTGATGGAGGGGCACTTCCTCGGGTGGGATGCCCTCTTCCCAGCTAGATTTATGTCAAGTTGACAATAACTATGACACCCTCCAAACTCTGACCAAGCCTCTCTCACAGGCACAGGCATTCTCCATGCTCCATTTCCATGGCTTCACCCACCCGTTGCCAGGCCCACTCTGGGAGGGTTCTCGGACCTCCTCCCCGTTTACAGCCAGTCCAGCGTAAGAGAACTATGCCGGAAGAACTGACGAAAAGATTTCAACCACAGTCCCCGCTACAAGGGACTCGAATAACTACTGGTTGCTGTGGGTGTCCTCACTGGGGAGAGAAAGGCTTTTCTATTAAAGCAGAAACAGCCTCAGAGGTAACCGCTATCCTCACGGGGTGTATTACTCTATACTTCAGGCTCCTCTCATCCCACCAGGCTAGGCATGGCCAGGCTTTCATTTTTAATATCATTCAGGAAGTGAGTGAGACTTTCGAAATTAAGGGTTATTTCCACATAGCCTGACACCTAACACCCTCAATCTTCCCAGAAGGTCAAAAGGACTAACTGAACCCCTTAACAAATCTCTCAGTGAAGAGCTGAAACTCTGTGGTTTCAATGCACTCCAGCATAGTCATGCTTCCTCTTACAGTTTCTCCTACTGTAGTAGGGTGTGTGTGGTATATGCATATGTGTGTAGATCTGTGTGTGGTTTTAAGATAAATCTTGACTTCTGATTTAATATGAGGAGGAATCTTGGAGCTGGCAACCAGAGCAGCAGAGAGATTCCATTTTAACAAGACCCCTGTTGAGTCAGCGGTTTGGCCATCCCAAAACCTCAGTGAACCAAACTTTGGGGATTCTATGCTGACACTTGACCAGCAGAATATCTCCGGATTTAGGGAAAGGATTGATTTCTGAATCACTGAACTTGGCAAGTTGGGAATCTGGCTGGAGACAGGCTACAGGGAAACACAGGCAGAGGTTCCAGGCAGCATGCCCCACACTAGGAAGGACCACTCAGGAATGGGTCCAGCATTTACAACCAGTCTCCTGAGGGACTGCCCAGAGGTGCAGCCCATGTCTGTGAGCCAACCCATGAAGGAACACTCACAGATAGAACCAATCCATCCACGCAGAAGTGAGAACAGCACTTAGAACTGAAACCCGAGAAGGCTTCGCCAGTTTCTGGGCCTGACTCGGGAAGGACTACACACCGAAATGCCCTGCTTCTGTGACCTAAACTCAGAATGCATCATGGGAACAAAAGAGACATCTTAGGGCTCCAGGTAGAAAGTCCTCGGAAAGCTAAACCTGGAACAGAAAGCAGACGGCACTGCGCCGAGATTCCACATCCCGACCCAGTCCTCTCCCTTCACAGCGATCGATGATGATGATGATGATGATGATGATGATGATGATGATGATGATGATGATTATTATTATTATTATTATTATTATTGGATTTTTCGAGACAGGGTTTCTCCATAGCTTTTGGTTCCTGTCCTGGAACTAGCTCTTGTAGACCAGGCTGGCCTCGAACTCACAGAGATCCGCCTGCCTCTGCCTCCCGAGTGCTGGGATTAAAGGCCTGCGCCACCACCGCCCGGCTGCGATCGATTATTATTACACTGGGTGTCAGTTTAGTGGGTCATTTCACCCTGCTCTGGTCTCCCCACCCACCCCACCCACCTTCTCTTTTCGTTCCCTTTCCTTTTGGTGAGCGTTCCAGAGAGAACCTAAGTTGGCCTGATTTGTAGTCTGCACAGGTCAGCCTCTGACAGCAAGGCTTGTTTTGAGTTACTGGACTACATTTCTTTATATTTTCTTTTCATTCAAGCTTTTACCAAAACTATCTGCTCTCCCTGCCCTTGTCCTGTCGGTTCCCTCTTCTGTTTACCTTTCTCCCTCTGCATTTTCTCTGAAACTCATTACTAGGTATTGATCTTACTCCGCCTTATACCTTTTCCATCTATACCCACAGTAACTGATATATTAGTTGACACAACACAATGTTCCTTTACTTCTTGGCATTCGGGAAATAGTTTTCTTTATTTTATTTCTATATATTTTATTTATTTATATTTTAATACTTTATTCTCATAGTGGGCCTACCCACTGATAAGTTTGGCTTTGCACACAGTATTCCATTGTCAGGAAGCAGTAAGAATTCATCCTGGTGCCCAGTTCCTCACACATCCACTGCAAGAATAAGGGTGGTTTTTTAAAAACTAAACCAATGACGTAACTTCAGATACACAAGAAACATGAAAAACCAAGGTAACACACCTCTCAAAGTTACTATTCTAATAGGAATGCCTTTCCGAGCCAGCAAATTAAATGAAATCCCAGAGAAAGAATTCAGATGACTTACACAAATGTTCAAAGAACCCAGAGAAGCCACATGCTCCAGAATGAATTCCAGGAGAACACGAGTAAACAGACTAAAATAGCAAGTCAATAAAGGATATAAAAGTGGAAATGCAGAAAAAGGAGCAATAATTCAAATAAAAAGTTGGATGGAAAGCCTCACCTACGGAGGGGATCAAGAAGGACAGAATCTCTGGCTTTGAATACAAGGCAGAGGAACTGGAGCGCTCCAACAAAGACAATAGGAAGGAGAAAGTATGAAGAGAGGCAGGAGACGATGGCTCAGGGGTCAGTAGCTCCAGCTGCTCTTCCACAGGATCCAGGTTCAGTTCTCAGTACCCGATGGCAGCTCACAACTGTCTGTAACTCGAGTTCAAGGGGAGCTTGTATCTCTTCCGACCTCGTAAAGGCATAGACATGGGCACATACTTACCTGCAGGCAAAACACTCATACACGTGAATAAAAGAACTTATTTATTTATTTGAGGCAAGATCTCTCTATGTCGTCCTGGCTATTCTGGAACTTTCTATGTAGACCAGGTTGGCCTCAAACTCACAGAGACTGGCTTGCCTCTGCTGAGATTAAAAGCATGCACCACCATACCTAGCCAAAATAATACATTTCTAAAAGAGAAAAAGGTTATTTTAAAAAAATGAAAATATTCAAGCTCTATAAAAAGATTAACACTACCAATCATGAACATATAAGAATTTAATGCTAATGACATAGTAAAAAATTAAAAGTTATGGCCTTGAGAGATGGCTCAGTGGTTAAGCACACTGGTTGCTCCTCCAGAGGACCTGTGTTTAATCCCCAGCATCCACATGACAGTTAATTTTCAGTTCCAGGGGATCCGATGTCCTCTTCTGGCCTCTACAGGCACCACGTATACATATGGTACATAGGAGCAGGCAAAACACCCATATACATAAGATAACAAATTAGGTTTATTTTGTTTCAAGACAGTTTTTCTCTGTATAACCCTGGTTGTCCTGGAATTCACCCTATAGGTCAAGCCGGCCTAGAACTTGGGAGATCCTCTTGCCTCTGCCTCTGCCTCTGCCTCCCAAGTACTGGGATTAAAAATGTGTACCACCACCACCTGGCTAAAAATAAATTTTGATGTAAATAAAACAATCACAGAAAATTCCCCAAATCTAGGCAAAGAGATGCCCATCTATGTACAGGATACATTTAGATCATCAAATAAACAAAACCAGAAAAGAACCTACCAAGGTAATATTATACATAAAAAACCAAGTATATATAATAGAGATTGAGATAAAAATGGGTATAAAGAAAGAAAGGCAGATGCTAAAATATCCTTATTTGAAGATTAGATTGTATACATGAGATGGAAGAAAAAAGCCTTCACCAGTGTGCTGGCTAATTTTATTAATTTTATGCCAATTTGACACAGGAAGAGCCATCTGAGAGGAGGGAACCCCAACTGAGAAAATGCCCCCTCAAGACTGGGTTGTAAGCAAGCCTATAGGGCACTTTCTTATTAGCGATTGATGGGGAGGCCCCTATCCATTGTGGGTGGTATCATTCCTGGGCTGGTGGTCCTGGGTTCTGTAAGAAAGCAGGCTGAGCAAGCCATGAGGAGCAAAGAACCCCTCCATGGCCTCTGCATCAGCTCCTGTCTCTAGGTTCCTGCCCTGCTTGAGTTCCCGTCCTGACTTCCTCCAAGGATGGACTATGACAGGAAGTGCAAGGAAGCAAACCTTTCATCCTCAACTTGCTTTTGGTCATAGTGTTTCCTCCCAGCAATAGAAACCCCAGCTAGGACATCCAGAAAACACTTACATGTGATAAACACTTTAGAAAATGAGCGGATACAAAATTAGAACATAAAAATCAGTATCTTTCATACATATCATTAATTACAGCTGGTTCTTCAGGCTCAGTGAACCGGAACCACAGAATCTTAATTCAAAATAATAAATGGCCCCAATTGAGTCTTTAAACTTCCAAGTGAAACTTCACAAGTCTGCCCTCAATTTTCTGCACTGCTTCAACAGTCTTATCTTCCAATTTCCTACAGAACAGCTCACTGAGCTCTCAAGACTCAATGGCATTTCTTGCACAAAATTCCGAAGTTTTTCCACAGTCCTCCCCCAGACAACATGGTCAGGTCTGTCAACAGCAACACCCCGCTTCTGGTACTAACTAGTCTTAGTTGGGGTTTCTATTGCTGCAATGAAACACTATGAGCAAAAAGCAAGTTGGGGAGGAAAGGGTTTGTTTGGCTTACACGTCCACATCACTGTTCATCATCAAAGAAGCCAGGACAGTTACTCAAGAAGGACAGGAACCTGGAGGCAGGAGGTGATGTAGAGGCCATGGAGGGGTTCTGCTTACTGCCTTGCTCATCACAACTTGCTCAACCTGCTTTCTTATATTTTTATTGTGAGCCTAGCCTCTAATGGCTGAACCATCTCTCCAGCCCACTCAACCCTCTCTCTCTCTCTCTCTCTCTCTCTCTCTCTCTCTCTCTCTCTCTCGTTTGTTTTTCGAGACAGGATTTCTCTGTAGCTTTGGAACCTGTCCTGGAATAAGCTCTTGTAGACCAGGTTGGCTTCAAACTCACAGAGATCTGCCTGCCTCTACCTCCTGAGTGCTGGGATTAAAGGCATGCACCAACACTGCCAGGCTTCAGCCGGCTTTCTTTTTAAATTGATTTTTATTGAGCTCTACAATATTCTCTGCTCCCCTCCCTGCCTCTCCCCTCCCCTTCAACCCTCTCCCAAGGTCCCCACGATCCCAATTTACTCAGGAGATCTTGTCTTTTTCTACTTCCCATGTTAGATCAATGTATTTCTCTCACTGTTGTCTAGATTCTCTGGGATTGTGATTTGTGGGCTGGTTTTCTTTGCCTTGTTTAAAAACCACTTATGAGCAAGTACATGTGATAATTGTCTTTCTGGTCTGAGTTACCTCGCTCAATATGGTATTTTCAAGCTCCATCCATTTGCCTGCAAAATTCAAGATGTCATTATTTTTTTCTGCTGTGTAGTACTCCATTGTGTAAATGTACCACATTTTCCTTATCCATTCTTCAGAAGAGGGGCATTTAGGTTGTTTCCAGGTTCTGGCTATGACAAACAATGCTTCTATGAACATAGTGAAGCACGTGTCCTTGTGACACGATTGAGCATCCTTTGGATATATACCCAAAAGTGGTATTACTGGGTCTTGAGGAAGGTTGTTTCCTAATTTTCTGAGAAATTGTCACACTGACATCCAAAGGGGCTGTACCAGCTTGCATTCCCACCAGCAATGCAGGAATGTTCCCTTTACCCCACAACCTCTCCAGCATAAGTTGTCATCAGTGTTTTTGATCTTGGCCATTCTTACAGGTATGAGATGTAATCTCAGAGACATTTTGATTTGCATTTCTCTGATGACTAAGGATGTTGAACATTTCCTTAAGTGTCTTTTAGCCATTTTAGATTCCTCTGTTGAGAGTTCTCTGTTTAGGTCTGTACTCCATTTTTTGATTGGATTATTCTTTGTATATTTTGGAGATCAGACCTCTGTTTGATGTGGGGTTAGTGAAGATCTTTTCCCATTATGTAGGCTGTTGTTTTGTCTTGTTGACCTCAGCCTTCCTTCTTAAAGAAACCAGGATCCCCAGTCCAGAAAAGACACTACCCACAATGGGCTGGGACCTCCCTCATCAAACACTAATTAAGAAAATGCCCTACAGCTGGTGTGGGAGAATGGTCTGTATTCTGTCAATTATATTTTAAATAAACGCTGATTGGCCAGTAGCCAGGCAGGAAGTATGGGGGCGGGGGGGGGGGGGGACAACCAGACAGGAAGTAGAGGTGGGTCAATGAGAGCAGAAGTATTCTGGGAAGAAGGAAGCCCATTCCTCTGCAGTACTATCACAGCCACTGAAGGAGCAAGATGTGACTGCCCCACTGAATAAGGTACAGAGCCACGTGGTTAACATAGACAAGAATAATGGGCTAATATAAGAGTTAATAAGAAGCTGGGTTAGTGGGCCAATCAATTTATCATTAATGTAGACATCTTTGTGATTTCTTTGGGACTTAATGATTGGGTGGACCAGGTGGGACAGAAAACCTCAGTCAACATACAGCAGTGGTTCTCAACCTGTAAGACACAACCCCTTTCCAGGTAGCATGACCTTTTCATAGGGGTCATATATCAGATATCCTGCATATCGGATATTTACATTTTGATTCATAGCAGTAGCAAAATTACAGCTATGAAGTATCAATGAAAATAATTCTATGGTTGGGGATCACTACAACATGAAGAACTGCATTAAATGGTTGCAGCATTAGGAAGGTTGAGAACCACTGCCATACAGGTTTGTCTATAATCTGATCTTATGGAGGCATTTTCTTAATTGAGGTTCCCTCCTCTCGGATGACGTTAGCTGTGTCAAGTTGACATAGAACAATACAGTATAATTGACCACTTGTAAACTTGACATACAAATGTATCTCTGTTAAGTCACAATGTTTCCTTTATTATTCACCGTCAAGATATCACATTAAAAACATAAATAACCTCAAAAGTCCCACAGTCTTCAAAAGCACCCCAGTGTCTCAATCACAGAGATATGTGCATATCAATAGTTACTCAGCACTGTTCACAATAGCTAAGTTATGAGTCTTAGTGTAACAACTGGTGAACTGGTAAATGAAGATGATAGTGATCATGGTGTGTGTGTGTGTGTGTGTGTGTGTGTGTGTGTGTGTGTGTGTACGCACGCACGCATATTTTCAGTCCTTAAGAAGAACAAACTTAGGTTGTCTGTAGGAAAATGGATACAACAGAGATAATCACATTAAGCAAATTAAGCCAGACTCAGAAAATCAAATATTGTGAGTTTTTCCTCATATGTGGTTCTTAGATCTCATATTGATACATAAAATTACATATGCCTATGTGATATATGAAAACAGAAGTGAAACTGCCTAGGGAACAGAAGTGACCAATGGAGGGGTCAAGAGAGAGTGGCAGTGGATCACAAAGGGAACTTTCACAACATATAATATATATGTGTATGAAATGCCTTTCACAGTGAGAATTAAACAACAACAAACTCCCAACAAAAATCCACCCAAAACTGTATGGGCTGGACTCTGAGACTTTAGTTCACCTCACTTATTAGCTCTATTCTACCAGGCCCCTGCTTCTAGAGCAGAGACAGTAGAGTAACAACGCTAATGTTTACAAAGCACAATTTTTCTATCTGAGTATATCCCAGTCCTCCCGTTTGCCTCCAAACAGCACGCACATAACCACTCAGCAACTGGAGAGACCGCTGGTATTCTGACAAATAGAACTCTTGTAGTTAAGTGAGACCTCACTTGTCCCTTTCATCTCTGGTCTTTCAAAACCTGGATTACCAAATCCCTCACAATTACCCCACTTTTGAGCAACCTCTGTGTAGAGCTGAATACTTTCCTGGTATGAGGTCAAAAGGATTCAATCCCTGAGGCCCCTCAGCCCTTCTGTTACTGCCAACTCCAGCAGCCTATCGACAGGCCGCGTTTTATGACTGGATTTAGCAACCTTAGGGACAAGCTACAACTTTCTACATGGCTCCAATTTATACTTAGCCTTCGCAGACAAGCAATAGGATGGCCACGCTGGGTGCCCAGACTTCGCATCTCCCAGCATGTTCACAATCTAGGCTTTTTTTCTGAAAAAGGTGCTCTTCTTACCTCCAAGCCCTTATGCCACAAAACAAAATTCCAGAATTGTCCGAAACCCCCCATTTTGGAGTGCTAGTGACAAACAACCTGTTGAGGGAACAGGCGACATTAGGCTATTCTACTCTCGCAGGTCTCCTTTGACCCAGGGAAATCTCAGAAATACCTCTCTTATACAGTGTCTATAAGGCCACACCAGCATCTATAGCGGCACAACAGCACAGTTCTAGCTCCTCAGCAGGAAGGAGTAACCTTCCAAAACTGCAGGTTCCCAGACAGCCTTAATGCAGGAGCGGGAGGCACATGAGTTCCTTTAATGACATCTGTGCTGCTAAGTCAATACTTATGGAAAGGTAGAAAGAAAAAAAAAATCGCAAAATAACCTAAGACCCCCCAAGAGCCTAAATCAAAGCTGAGTGCAGAGCTCAGGGTGGGACAGCTCCTGGACATCCTGTCAAGATGGGTCTAGTGGACTGTTTAGCTCCCAGGGCCCTTTTGGCTTTGTAGAGAGTATTCTTTATCTCTGGCCCCTGCTTGCTTAACTTTCAGTTACAATGGTTGTCTTATGGGTTGTGATCATAGGGTATTAAACTCCAAATATTACTGTCTCAGGGATATCAATCGTCAACTCCATAACCTGTCTCCCACTGAGGACTTCTCTGACTCCAAGAATGTCACACAGTCTAGTCTGCAACCTCCTACAGTAATCATCCCCTTTCCCCTTCCCAAAATATGGCTTGATCCATTGATGATACTATGACCCCATAACAGGTCAACAATGCCAATCAGCCACACACACACACACACACACAAACACACACACACACACACACACACACACACACACACACACACCATCCCTTTTCAACTTCAAAGAAGTTCCAGAATTTAAACAAACATCTCACCTTAAAAGAGCAGTCTTGGAATGGACAAAGGCATAAACTTACTATTAACAATGGAGATAGTTGGGCACCTCTTGTCTACTAAAATCTGTCTCCACGCCAATGGCCCACCATAATACGAATCACTAAATTTGCTCTTCTAATCAGATCTCATTGTCCTTCGGGGAAGCAACTCATACTCTCTCCCTCTCCCCTTCCCCCTCCACCTTCTGTGTTTCTGTCCACAGAATATATACTTTACTAAACCCTTTATACCAACTCTGGTCTCATAATACTTGCACCCTTCCACCTTGGGCTCACTCTTCCATTTTCTCACCTCTAGAGATGAGAGAAGAAGTAAACAAAATATTTGGAGTTAGTTCCTTGAGAAGGAACTGTGTGCTGTATATTCCCAAGGGCTGCTGTATCCAGGACAAAGGGTGAGCTACGCAAGGGAGATTTGGGAATCTAGAACAAGGAGTATTGGATGGACAGCCAAGGTCACAAAATCCCTTGTGTGTAGGGAAGTACAAGAAACCAAGTAACAGTAAAGAGCAGGGAAAAAGATGTATTCAATGCGGACACACTGAGGAGAGGAACAAAGAGATCTAAAGACAGCCCTACCAAGTCCATCTTCAGGGTCCAGAGAGGAGGCTTAGGTTTAAATAAAGGGCAAAGAATGCACAAAGCAGCCCTGATTAATTGAGTTTTCACTCGTCATTGTCTCAGCTCCAGTCTCTCCTGTAAGATGGTCAGAACTGTGTGTGACCTCTTTCCAGGAGACAAGTTCCTGCTTTGGTTGACTCTAGGGCTATTTCTTTTCCTTCTGACATGAGATTCCAAGGGAAGTTACAATTTCTTTGGGGTTTGTTATCTAATAGTTTGAGAGCCAAAGAAAGGGGCATGTGTGTCTCTTCAGAAAATCTTTACTCTTTCCAGGGGAGAAGGCTTAGTCTGTCAAAGCACTAGCTACACAAGCCTGGTGACCCAAATTTCATCACCAGCACCCATGTGGTAATTGAATGTGGAGCATAAGTTTGTGACCCCAGAAGTCCTACAGCAAAACTGGACACGGAGACAGAAGACCTATCCAGAAGTTCACAGCGGAGCTAGCCTGAAGCACACAGTTCATCAGCAGAAACAAGACAAAGCTGGGCATCGTACACATGCATGCAAGCACGCACACGTGCACACACTGTCTTCATTTCTTCCAGGAGAGTTACTAACTTTTGCATCCTCTAGTTGGAAGAAAATTTTAGTCCCAATGTTCATACCTACTTCAGAAGGGCTGGAGAAGCCTGGAAAGGTGTATGATGTCCTTAGAGTTGTGTAGATAGAACAGAGGGCCAGCAGATAAAAACAGTATAAAAGCCACAAAGCAATGGTTCTGAGCAGATGGTAAAGGGCATGTGTCAACAGCCACTATTTTACTTTATTACACAACATCAAGCACTAGCTCTTCCCTTTGCTCAATCACTATAAGAATTTACCAGATTTAAGGAGGACAGAGAGAGCAGAGACCTGGATTTGACAGAGATTGTTTCTGGCACTTATTCAAGATCATGGGTAGATAAGCAGACCACAGTTCTAAGGACCAGAATAGTTCTAAAAAGAAAAAATGTGGATGGCCAATAAATACTTGAAAAACGTGTCCCAATATTTGAATTAAAACTGCTTTGACAGTCTGTCTCACCCTGGTCAGACACTATCTTCAAGAAATCCAATGACAAAATGCTAGCAAGGATGTGGGAAATGGGAATGCTTAGCCATTGCCAGTGAGAATGGAAACTGGTGCAATCTCTTTGGGAATCGGTATAGAGGTTCCTCAAAAGCTCAAAATAGAATGACCACATGACCTTGTCCTTGCCTGGGTTTGTCCATAGCAACACCGACTCCAAAGACTAGAAGTGGTGTAGTGTTGCTCTTTCCTTTCTACCATGTGGAATACTTTAGGGGCCTTAGTGCTAGCTATTCCTTAGAGATTCGGTAGACCTGGGCAGAGTGCACCCAGTGCTGGGAGACTCTCGTCTGGAGACTGTGACTGCACCAGTCTCACTGCTCGTTCAGAATGTGTCAGAGCTGCTTCACTGGTTCTTTGTATTGTGCTTGGTTTAGTTTCTATTTTATTAATTTCTGTCCCAGTTTATATCACCTTTTTAAATTTTATTTGTTTATTTATTTAGATTTTTTGAGACACGGTTTCTCTGTGTAGACCTGGCTGTCCCAAAACTCACTCTGTAGACCAGGTTGGCCTCGAACTCAGAAGTCCTTCTGCCTCTGCCTCCTGAGTGCTGGGATTACAGGCATGCACCACCACTGACTGGGCAGTTTATATGTTTATCTGTTGCTTTGGAATTTTCCTTATTCTTTTTGAGTTGCATGATTAGAATATTTATCTGCAATCTCTCTCTCTCTCTTTGGTGTGTGTGCGTGTGTGTGTGTGTGTGTGTGTGTGTGTGTGTGTGTGTGTGTGTGTGTGTATGTGTGCGTGTGTGTGCATGTGTATGTGTAGATGTGTGTATGACTTGGCATATATATGGAGATTAAAGGAAAACACTCAGGAGTTGGTTTTCTTCTGCCACCTTGTGGGATTCAGAGATCAAACTCAAATCATCAGGTATAAGCACAAGGACTTCTATCCACGATATAAAACACTTATACATACAAAATTTTCTCTCATAATTGCCATGGCTGTGTCTCAGAGATACCAGTAAGTTTTTTGGGTTTTTTTTTTTCTCTTTCCTTTTTGGTTTTTCGAGACAGGGTTTCTCTGTGGTTTTGGAGCCTGTCCTGGAACTAGCTCTTGTGGACCAGGCTGGTCTCGAACTGATCCGCCTGCCTCTGCCTCCCAAGTGCTGGGATTAAAGGCGTGCGCCACCACCGCCCGGCCAGTAAGTTTTTCTTTCATTTCATTTGGTCATAGGTCTTTTTTCAATAGCCTCTAGATTCCTTAATGATTCCATGGGTCATTCAGGAACATATTGTGTGGAGATGGAAAGACGGCTGTTCCGGAGGACCCAGGTTCAGCACCTATATAGTGGCTCAGCACTGCCAATAACTCCAGTTCCAGAGGATCTGATGTCCTCTTCTGTCCTCTGTGCTCACCAGGATCACAGGTAATGCACATACATACATACATACATACAGGCAAAACATTCACATAAAGAAAATAAATAAAATTTGGATTTATTTTTTATTTTTTGGCTTTTCGAGACAAGGTTTCTCTGTAGCTTTGGAGGCTGTCCTGGAACTAGCTCTTGTAGACCAGGCTGGCCTCGAACTCAGAGATCCGCCTGCCTCTGCCTCCCGAGTGCTGGGATTAAAGGCGTGTGCCAGCACTGCCCAGCTGTTTGGTTGTTATTGATTTCTCGTTTTATTTCCCTATGCTGTGACAAGATGCAGGAATTTGTTTCAAGGGCCTTTTCTGCATTAGTTAGCATTTGTTTCGTGGGCTAAATTGTGCTGTTGCAGAGAAAGCTCTGTGGAAGAGTAACAGTTTGGAAGGCATTAGATGCAGTATTCTGTAAGTATCTGTTAAGTTCTTTTGGTCTATGGTGCGGATTAACTGAAGCTTCCTTTTGTATTTTTAGTCTGGATGACCAGTCTACTGATAAGGGTAGGACTTTGATATCAACTACTTATTGATGTCAACTATGATTACTAGTTATTACTGATGCTATTAGTATCAGGGCCTGTCCTTTAAAGTCATTAGTGACTTCTTTTGTTTGTTTTGCTTTTTTTTATTATTTATTTATTTATTAAATATTTATGTCTCTTCCCCGCCACCGCCTCCCATTTCCCTCCCCCTCCCCCAATTAAGTCCCCCTCCCTCGTCAGCCCAAAGAGCAATCAGGGTTCCCTGCCCTGTGGGAAGTCCAAGGACCACCCACCTCCATCCAGGTCTAGTAAGGTGAGCATCCAAACTGCCTAGGCTCCCACAAAGCCAGTACATGCAGTAGGATCAAAAACCCATTGCCAGGGTTGGAGAGATGGCTCAGAGGTTAAGAGCATTGCCTATTCTACCAAAGGTCCTGAGTTCAATTCCCAGAACCACATGGTGGCTCACAACCATCTGTAATGGGGTCTGGTGCCCTCTTCTGGCCTGCAGGCATAGACACAGACAGAATATTGTATACATAATAAATTAATAAATATATTGAAAAAAAAACATTGCCATTGTTCTTGAGTTCTCAGACCTGATCCGGTTTGTTTTGCTTTTTGTTTTATGAAATCAGTATCCCTACCATTTAGTGCATAGACATTTACAACTGTGTATTCTTGATGAAGTATTCTCTCCAATATCTTATATAATTTCAATTTAAAAGTCACCTTTTCAGTTATCAGAATTGCTAAGCCAGCTTGTTTTCAGCGTCCATTTGCTTTTTGAATTAACTATTTCTGCCAGGGAAGTATATATATATTAGAAATAGAGATTTGGATCCTATTCTTTTTATCTAATCAGTTTGTATCTTTATTTGGAGAGCTAAGAGCAGTTATATTTATGGATATCACTGAGAAAATTTTGCTAATTCTATTTCATGTTGGTTGTTTTCTATACTGGTTGGATTAAGTTCATTATTTTTTTCTCCATCACAGATGATAAAGTTTTATTGGTTTATTGTGTTGAGCACAATGAATTCATTCTTAGCCACTTAGTGAAGTGTTTTCTTTTTGTGTTCTGCGGTGGAAACACCTCTCTAAGACACAGCAGTGATCGTCTGTGTCTCTCACAGACTACAGTGTTCCCAAGGGTCATCCAAAGCAGATGCTTGTGCTCAGTTCACTTGCTCGGTCTTACACATTCCAGGATCCCATCACAGGCAATAGTGGCATCCAGCCCACAGTAGATAGGTTTTCCTATCAATCAACCTGATCAAGGTAATCCTCACAAGCATGCTCAGAGGCTCACCCCCTCCCCAGGTCATTCTAGAGCTCATCAAATTAACAGTTAAGACTAACCATCACTCCGTCATCCATGGTAGAATACCAACAGGCCCCATCTTGGGCAAGTCTTGTGCAGGCAACCACAGTTGCTGTGAGTTCATGAGTGTAACAGCCATGCAGAAGACAGTGTTGATGGTCCTTCACCAGCCATATCACGTGCAGAAGACAGTGTTGATGGTCCTTCACCAGCCATGTCACGTGCAGAAGACAGTGTTGATGGTCTTTCACCAGCCATGACGTGCAGAAGACAGTGTTGATGGTCTTTCACCAGCCATGACGTGCAGAAGACAGTGTTGATGGTCTTTCACCAGCCATGACGTGCAGAAGACAGTGTTGATGGTCCTTCACCAGCCATGACGTGCAGAAGACAGTGTTGATGGTCCTTCACCAGCCATGACGTGCAGAAGACAGTGTTGATGGTCCTTCACCAGCCATGACGTGCAGAAGACAGTGTTGATGGTCCTTCACCAGCCATGACGTGCAGAAGACAGTGTTGATGGTCCTTCACCAGCCATGACGTGCAGAAGACAGTGTTGATGGTCCTTCACCAGCCATGACGTGCAGAAGACAGTGTTGCACGGCCCTCCACCCATCCTCTGGAACTTAGAGTCTTTGTGTCCTTAAGGACAGGTCTTTCTAACATGTTACCATGTTCGATGAACCCCAGCATAAACCTCATACATTTGTGACATCTTAAGAAGCATTCCCACCAGAATTAATTAACCAGACCCAAAGGGTGCACAGCTCAATGAGCTTCTATACTGTAAGAATAGCAATCCTGAAGCCAAGGTGTAGTAATAGGAGCAGCAGGCTGCTTCCTGCCACCCAGCTAGCTCTATACCCGAAATAATTACACGGAAACTGTATTCTTTTAAACACTGCCTGGCCCATTAGTTTCAGCCTCTTAACCCATTTCTAATAATCTATGTAGCACCACGAGGTGCACTTACCAGGAAAGATCTTAACCTGCATCTGTCTGGAGTGGGAGAACCATGGCGACTCCCTGACTCAGCTTCTTTCTCCCAGCATTCTGTTCTGTTTACTCCACCCACCTAAGGGTTGGCCTATCAAATGGGCCTAGGCAGTTTCTTTATTAATTAACCAACGAAAGCAACAGATTAGAAAGAAATCACTCCCACACCAAGGGAAATCTCATTGGATTTCACACTTTCACCATCAAATGTACTTATCCACCACCAAACCCCCAGAAAATTATAAAAATCAGGACAGAGTAAAACCAGAAAAGCAATTAACCATATTTCCTCTTTTACAATGTAAGTATTCTTTTCCTTCATTCAGCCCTTCCTTGCCACCCTTTCATTTATCCTTTCTGTATGTTTTACTGTGCTTCCATATACATTTGTTTACATGTATATGAAAAGTTGTGTACCCCATAAGCCTCTCTGCGATGCAATAATCCAAATCAGACCAAACCAAACCGAATTAGAAAAACCCCAGATGTAATAGATACAAAGGCTCCTGGAAGACCCTCCAGCACCCATGCCCCCAGAGGAGACAGAAAAGGAAGACCGGAAAACCACGTGTTTTAAACTGCAGAGCAGTTTAAATACCCTGTGGGAGTGATCTTAAGCATCTTTGGGGAGGGGTCATCCTTTGGCGGGCTTTCTCAGGAGTGGGGTCTGGACTGAGGCAACTCCGAGGGGGAGGGGTCTTGGGGTAGAGCCTCCAACAATTCAGGGGATGGAGTGGCATTTCCACCCAAACAGAATACATATATATTATAGGCTACGGTCCTCATGTGAGGAAGAACATGGAGTGTTTTTTTTTCTTTCTGAGATTGTGTGACCTTGCTTAACATTATCCATTCCAAGCCCTTTGATTTTTTTTTCTGTAAATTTTTAAATTTCATTCATCTTTAACACTGAATAGAATTCTATGTCATATACGTACCAAACTTTCATTATCTATTCATTTATTGATGGAAAACTAGGGTGATTCCTCTCCCTTGTTATATAACACAAGGAAGCAATAAACATGAGGGCACAAATCTCTCTGTAAGAGGGTATGAAATTCTCTGGGTAAGTGTCCAGGTCGGAAACAGCTGGCTTGTATAATAAGTCCATATTTAATTTTTTTGAGAAATGGCCAAACGTTTCCCCATAATGTACTAGATTACACCCCACCAACAGTGAATAAGGGCTCCCCTCTCTCCACAACCTTGCCAACATTTGCTGTAAAATCTCTTGATGACAGCCATTCTGACAGGGTGGGGGGGGGTATGCCAAAGTAGTTTTGGTGTGCAAGTCCCCGACGGAGATACCCAGCACCTTTTAAAATAGTGACTATGCCTGTCTCTATTGTTTTAAATTGTCTATTCAATTCGTTTGCACATTTGTTGGTTAGCAAAACTTAGGACTTTGCTAAGTATACGTCATTGATATTGTAACTTTCTAATGGATTACTACGTATATAAAACACACATACACTTACAAATATGTGTGCAAATATAAAAGCTAACACTTCGAAGAGATAAATCTGTCTCTCTGGAGGCAGGACTAAAGGAGACCGTGTTGTTGGTAGTTTTTGTACTACTGAATTCCTAAAATGACGCAATAGTACTTTAGTAGAAATAAATTAATACTTTTAAAGTAAACCCACCCATGCAGAGATGTAAGATGTCAAATTTGCTTAGCGACAGTTGATTTCCCAAGCAGTTTTTTCCTTTCATATTTCATTTTTAATTGATGCATATTTTTTAATCTGGTACAGTATATTTTGGTCTTAAATACATAATTTGTCCTAGCTGAATTTATTTACTTCACTTCTCCAAATCATCTAAGTACTTTTTTTTTGTTTTGTTTTGTTTTGTTTTTGTTTTGTTTTTCGAGACAAGGTTTCTCTGTAGCTTTGGAGCCTGTCCTGGAACTAGCTCTTGTAGAGCAGGTGCCTCGAACTCATAGAGATCCGCCTGCCTCTGCCTCCCGAGTGTTGGGTTAAAGGCGTGCGCCCCCACCGCCCAGCTGAGTACTCTTAAATCAGTTATTTATACGGGCTGTTTCCACATGATCCACCAGGCGACACCAGAGCTCTGCGGCAGACAACACTCACAGAAGCAGTAAGGGGGACTCCAGCGGGCTCCCGTACAGCTTGAAAGCGGATGTGAACCAGTCAAAATCACTTCCGGGGGCAGCCAAGCGCTATGAGCGCCAACGCGGAGCCGAGGCGGCGCCCCGGAGTTGGGGTCGGCGTGGTGGTGACGAGCTGCGAGCATCCTCGCTGCGTCCTTCTGGGGAAGAGGAAAGGGTCGTTTGGAGCCGGCAGTTTCCAGCTTCCTGGGGGCCATTTGGAATTCGGGTGAGCGGGTCGACCTCGGAAAACGGAAGTTGTGAGAGTAGCACCAGTCCTCCTGACAAATGCGTCCGTGTGGCGCGCGTGAGTGCGCTGTTGCGTTCCGTGTGTTCTCTACGGCCTCGGGATCTTCCGGCCTCCCGCCGGGAGGGGGCGCTGTGCCAGGGTCCTCGCTCCCTCGGTCCTCGCACAGTCCTCCCCTGGCTGCAGGTGGGAGTAGTCTGTATTTCTTGGTGCTGACAGAGAAAATGGATGTCTGTGAAAACCTGGGAGTCTTCGCTTTGCCCCATGAACTTTAGATATATTTCATTTCTGGCCGCGTTGTCTGTGGGAGTGTTTTCCACGGTGGATGTCCCACACCCACAAAGTGGGAAGAGTAGCTAAGTAGTATCGGTTTCTACACAATGCAAAGAAACCCTGACCTTCATAAGTGTGTTCTAAACAGAGTGTGGTTAACTATAACAGAGAAGAGTACCTAAATCCCCAAGATCCAGGGTTGCTCGTTTTAGTAATGTAAAGGAATATAAAACACTTTATATGAAAGATGGATGCTCAAACTTTCTTATGCCTCCTTCTAGCCAACATGTACTTGATTTTCTGGACTGTTTAAAAGGAAATCCTAGACTTCCTATCTGTAAATACGTGGATCGGTATTATCTAATAGTTTTTTGTTTGTTTGTTTGTTTTTTGAGACAGGATATCACTATGTAGCCCTGGCTGACCTGGAACTCACAGAGATCTGGCTGCCTCTGTCCAGGTCTCTTCCCCAGTGCTGGGGTGAAAGGCCTGCGCCACGGCACTAGACCCTACCAGTCTCCTGAGGCATCTGCTTAGTCCAAAGGGAACATCCATTCCAAGGTGAAAGTGATGCTTGCTGATGGTTGCCCTTCTCTATTTTAACTCTGGGGACCTATGCCACATAGCTGTCTCCTTCCAAATGTCCACTGTGGAATTCCCACAGTCTCTGTGTTCCCGTGCAGTCGGATTTACTAGTGAGTTCCGCTCTGATGCAGTGCACTGGGCGAGGCTTGTGAAGCTGGGCAGCCCAATGTGCCTTTGACAGGGGAAGTAAGGCGCCAGTGTCCCCCAGCTTCTGTCACTGGCTCTTTTTCTGTTTGATTTTGTGTTTGGGAGTTTTGTTGTTTATCGGTTTTGTTTTTGAGACAGAGGCCCATGTTGGCTCGAATCTCACTGTAGCGGAGGGTGGCCTGGACTTAACGTTGGTCCTCCTGCCTCGGCTTCCTGAGCGCAGTGATTGAGGCATGACGGATTCATCGGCAGTGTCTCTCACTCACTTGCCGTCATAAGGAAGAGAACTATTTCTACTAGGCTAAAAATGCACAACTTCTTTCCTCTTGAAGGTCACCTGCCCATCCTGTGTGGCCTGGGAGCCCACTGTTCTGGCTTCCTGCACTACCTCCCAAACTCTGAGCACTTTGCTTTGTGTTGCTGACCGGCCTCAGTTTTGAGGCTTAAACTGAAATTCGGAAGCCATTTAATACATTTTTGAAAGATAAAAACCCCATGAGAAATTTAAGGTTTCCTTGGTCTATTTAAGATAGAAAGAGCTAGCTGGGCGGTGGTGGCACAGGCCTTTAATCCCAGCACTTGGGAGGCAGAGGCAGGCGGATCTCTGGGAGTTGGAGGCCAGTGTTCGAGGCCAGCCTGGTCTACAAGAGCTAGTTCCGGGACGGGCACCAAAGCTACAGAGAAACCCTGTCTCGAAAAAAACCAAAAAAAAAAAAAAAAGATAGAAAGAGCTTGGGTACAGCTGACTTAAAAGCCTGGGCTTTTGCCTGACACACTAAACCACCCCCTAGCTACCTAGGTCTAGCTCCAGTCAGAGATATTAATGTTGGCGGTTAAATTTTGATCTTTGTTCAATAAAAGGCTCTTTGGGTCTTCAAATCACTAAATATAGAACATGCAGAATGTCAAGTCAGGGTATTCTTTTATCATTTTATTTTTTTATTTTTTATTTTTTTTATTTTTATTTTATTTTATTTTATTTATTTATTTATTTTTTTTTTTTTTTGGTTTTTTCGAGACAGGGTTTCTCTATGGCTTTGGAGCCTGTCCTGGAACTAGCTCTGTAGACCAGGCTGGTCTCGAACTCACAGAGATCCGCCTGCCTCTGCCTCCCGAGTGCTGGGATTAAAGGCGTGCGCCACCACCGCCCGGCTCTTTTATCATTTTAAAGCATAAACTAATGAGTGTTGCATCTATTTTATGATACAGCATTTCACCCAAGAATCTCATGTTGTGTGTACACTGAACAGGCTGTGTTTCTTTCTCCAGTGAGACCTGGGAAGAGTGTGCTCAGAGGGAGACCTGGGAAGAGGCTGCGCTCCGCCTGAAGAACGTGCGTTTCGCCTCTGTGGTGAATTCTTTCGTTGAGGAGGAGAACTACCATTATGTCACCATACTGATGAAAGGGGAGGTGAACACGGCGCATGAGTCAGAGCCGAAGAACATGGAACCGGAAAAAAATGAAGGTAAGAGAATCATAAACAATAAGGCGTGTTTCTTCAAAGAAACGCATCATTACGAGTATCATTGCTTTCTGAAGAGAATTGGATTCTCAGATTTCTGTCTTTGCCCCTCCAAAACTTCCCGAGTTGGAGCGAGGAGTAGTGACACAGGTCTTTAATCCCAGCACTTCAGAGGCAGAGGGCAGATTTCTATAAATTTGAAGCCAGCCTGGTCTACATAGCAAGTTCCACACTAGCTAGAGCTATGTAGAAAGATAGTCTTTTAAAAAAAGATAGAAAATTAAAAATGAAAACCCCGGTGTTGACATTGTAGTCCTCAAGGTGATGGAAACAGAAGATGGGGAGTTGGAGGCGTGGTTATGTCATGAGGGCAAAGCTTAGCCTTTGCAGTGCTCTGACAAAACACCCAACATTAGCAACATAAGAAGATTCCCTTAGCTCTGATTTCCTAGGTTTTATCCCATGGTCCTGGGCTTTGTGGATTCTGGGCCCTTTGTCAAGTGGCAGGTGTGTACCAAGCTGCCTGGGTCCTACATTAGGAAATGGGTCATTACCAGACATCATGTCTTACCAGCATCTTCATCTTAGTCTTCCAACCTGCAGAACTGTATGCAATAAATGACTTTGTGTGTAAGCTACTTAGTGTAGGCTATCCTGTTACAGCCGCGCAGACAGAGACAATGTAGAGATGTGAGAATACATAGATAAAATACAGACTGCCTGGGTTTATGTTATGGATCTTACACTGTGTTCTTGTGAGGACGCAGTGAAACCACTGAGCTGGACCATGCCATATGTAGAAAGAAAGGGTTATTTGGAGAAATGACTGTCTCCAGAGATAGGGGGAGGACAGAGAAGACTGCAAAAGGCGGGGAAAGCTTTGACAGTTTTAAAGAACTAGGCTGTGATAGGAGGGAGCCTGGAAGTTTAGAGTCAGGGCGCCAGTGCAGGGAAGGAGAAGGAACCATCTAGTTTGGGAACTTCAGTGTGTGTTACAGGGGTGTGTTAATATGAACCAGGTGCCCCATGTGGAGCTGTAGGGGCAGATATGGGGAGCAGTAGCTCTTCCTGCCGGACAGAAGTCTTATTCACACGTTTCTAAGCAGTAGTTCTCAACCTGTGGGATCGACCCCTTTGGGGCCGAACAGCCCTTCACAGGGGTCACCTAAAACCATCGGATGTTTACATCAGGATTCCTAACAGTAGAGAAATGACAGTTGTGAAGCAGCAGTGAAATAATTGTATGGTTGGGGGTCACCGCATCACGAGGAGTTAAATTAAAGGGTTGCAGCACTAGGAGGAAGGTTGAGAACCGGTTTTTAAGGAATACTGATTTTAGGCTTTTGCTTATATACCAGCTGTTATGGTAAAAATAAAACGGCGCCATTCCCTGAGTGGCCTGGGCCAAAATGCTGCAGGTCCCCGAGTAGCAGCAATAGGCAGCAGGCCACGAGGCCACAGTGGGTCACGAAGGCAGCTGGTCCTAGGGAGGGAGCCACACGGCGGGTGAGAGACAGAGATGGATAGGCACATGCCATGCAGAGTGAGGTTGGATATTTATTTAGTGGATAATGGAAGGGAAGGGAAAAGAGGGAAAGGGAGAAGAACAGAGAGAGGCAGAGAGAGAGAAAGAGAAACGGCAGGGGGAAGAAGAGGAGAGAAAGGAGCAAGGCAGAAGCTGCCTCTTTGGGAGAGAGATGGAAAGGAAGGGACTCAGGCTGGAAGTGGAAGGAAGATCTGCTTGCCTCAGCGGGAAGTGTGGGGGTGTGGGGTGGACTTGTCTCTTAAAGGGACGGGACAGACCATTACACCGGCAATCCTGCTGATTGCCTGGTCAGAGACCAGCCTGAGGTGAGCCCAGATTGTAATTGCCACATAGTCCGTGGCACTGCTGTTTTGGGGGCCCACTTTGGACCTAACTGCTCTCTGTGACCTTGGCCAAGTTATGTATGAGAGCAGTAGACACCTCACGAGTTCAGCTAAGGACTAAATGCTTTGATGCATGACACCCTGTCTCCAAACAAGGAAACAAAACAGCCCAGGCTTTCACTGATCACCCTTCTCTTCCTGCAGTCTTCGCTCCAAACAGGTTTGATTTGCACAGCCAAGTTAGCCCCAAGTCGCCGCTGCTTTGATTAGTGCTAAAGTCGGCTAATGTTTTCCTGAGTAAATAATAGCTTAGTTCGCCAAATGAAAGCTCCTTGCTCTGTGTGTGCACTGATCGCCCCTCTCTTCTAGGTTGGGAGTGGATTCCTTGGGAAGAATTTCCTCCATCAGACCAGCTTTTCTGGGCTCTCCGTTGCTTAAAAGAGCAAGGCTATGACCCATTTAGAGAGGACCTGAACCACCTGCATGGGTACAGAGGAGAGCACCTCGAAGGAGCCAAGGAAATTCCTTGAGTTAAAAAACAAAACAAAACAACAACAAAATAAAAAACTTTTAGTAAACGAAAGATTCTATGTTTCAGGATGCTCCCATTTTATCTGCAAAACCGTGTGGTCGTAAGTTTATTTACAGTCTCCTAAAGCAACTCAAACCTGGAACGTGTCCCTGAGTAAGATGAACAGGAGCTTGTGGCTACTTATATGTACCGCTGTAAGTTACTCTCGTCAGCTGCATGGAGGCAAGCATAACAGATTTTGTCTTGCTGTTCTAATTCAAATAGAGGTCAGAATTCAGATACGGTTATTCAAGTTTGGAAGCAATTTGTCCACTGCAAAATTCATCGTGCTTGTTGACATCCTTTCTCCTTACTTGAGAAGAACTTTTAAACGATGATGTGACATCATGACGTGTGGTAGGCTGTACTTCCCCAGTTTCCGACAGCGAATCTGTGCTAAATGTGAGACAGACTAAGTTTGGATCCTACTGCTAAAGGTCAAGCCAGCCGCCTTTCCCTCTCTCTGCCTGAGATCCTGTATGTGTCCTTGCGTGGTGGCATCACACAGAGAGACACACTGGGTTTCCGAGTGTGGGGGATCTCCCAGAGGTCCTCCAGAACTTTGTGGGACACCAAGGACAAACGCTGTTTGGTTGGTTGCTCTCCCCTCCATCCTCCCACCCCCCCAGCAAATTGTAAAGCTTTCCTGTGAGAGACTGAACTGTGCAGTATCTCACAGGGCAACATCCTGTGTCTGTGTGTGTGTGTGTGTGTGTAAAAATCACCTTCTTGATGTAAGGATCACCCCGGGCACAGCCAATGTTAATAGCAGAAGCTTCTAGCCAGCCCATGTTGATCAGCATCCAGCCCAGCTAAGCCCTGGAGTGCGTGTGCTGTCTCATCTTTCCTTAGTCTGGCAGAGCATGGTTTTCTGGCTGACATTACTCCAGCCACTAGCTCCGGCTGCTGCCCAGGCCCCTGGTGAGCTCTTCCTGTGAGGTTGTTTTCCAGTCCCCTCTGCTGCATAGGTGCAGCCTGAGCTCTGTATTCCTGTGCTTTGGGCTCTTGTTCCTTCAATAGCAATCCTGGTTCACATGTTTAATATGTTTTCTTTCTTTGTTTTTTTATGAGACAGGGTTTCTCTGTGTAGCGCTGGCTGTCATGGAACCTGTTCTGTAGACCAAGCTGGCCTCCAACTCAGAGATCCGCCCACCTCTGCCTCCCACGTGCTGGGATTAAAGGCGTGCACCACCACTGCCCAGATTAATTTCTTCTGATCAGAGCAAAAACAAAGAAGATGGTGAGGGAACGCAGCCGCACCTCCTGTGCACAGCCCTGGCAGATGGTTGAAGAGTGTTACACAATCCAGAGTTATTTTTATAATATCCAAATATCACAAACTTTTACATTCTTATTTTTTGACAGTCTCATATAGCTCAGGCTGGCTTCCAACTCCCTGTCTGAAGCTGAGGATAACCTTGAACTCCTGAACCTCCTGCCTCAGCCTCCCTGATGCTAAGATTCCAACTTCACCCCTCCTCATCCTCTTGTTAAGTGTGCAGAGCAGCTGTCCAGAGCTACCTGATGCATGGTTCATTTCTGGGTGGTTTGGGTACTGGGGTTTGAACCTAACGCTTCACACATGACAGGCAAGTGCTGGAACAGACTGCCAAGGCAAGAGAGCCGGCTTCCTCCTGTCGGGTCAGACACGGAAGAGATTTGCTCCCAGGATAAGATGACGACTTTCTCACTGGTGAATTCTTGCTAGTTTTTTGCTGTTAGCATGCATTTGATTTTTGTGATCATCAAACTTTTCTCATTTTAAATTTCTAATGTTAAATATCATTTCATAAAAGCTTATAAAAATAAAATCTGATTTTTCAGTAATTTATAAAGGGATCAAAAACCTAAGGGCTCCAGAGATGGGTTTAGTTCAGTGATAGAGAATTTGCTAGGTGGGGTTCAGTCCTCAGCTCTAAGAAAAAATTACAAAAGACTAAAGAAAAAAAAATGGCAACCAAAGATGTTTTGAATGCTTGCCCAAAGTATCTAACAACTGAATTTTGCTCTTTTAAAACACTATTATTGTGATGTTTGCTATGGAAAAATTTTTAAATTACACCTATTTATAAACCCTATTTTCTCTTACTTACACCTACATTGTCTCACTGTTTCTGTTCAAATTTGATACATGTATACTCCTAAGACTTCTGGGGCTGGGGAGACGTTGTTGGGTCTTAGAGCCAGCTGACCTGGAACTCACAATGTACACCAGGATGGCTTCAAACTCACATACACCTGCCTGTCGCCAAGCCTGGCACATGTGCATTTTTTTTTAAATTTTATGTTTATGCTTATGTGAGTGCGGGATCCCCTGGAACTGGAGCTATAGACAGCTGTGAGTTGCCATGTAGGTGCTGGGAATGGAACCAGGGTTCTCAGGAAGAGCAGTCAGTGCTGTTTAACCTTTGTGCCATCATTCCTATGCGGTTTTTTTTTTGGGGGGGGGGGGTCTTTTTTTGCTTTATTAAGACAGTTTAACAGCCGTGGCTGTCTTGGGACCCACTTTGTAGGCCAGGCTAGCCTGGAACTCAGTAATCTGCCTACCGCTGCCTCCTGAGTACCAGGATTAAAGACATGTGCCACCACTGACCAGGATGTACACGTGAATTATTAACTAGAATCTTAACTGGCACTAATCCTGGTAGAAGGCCAAGTGTATGCTTTATGCTGGTATTTTTTGTTGTTGTTTTGGTTTTTTTTTTTTTTTTTTTTTGGTTTTTTTCGAGACAGGGTTTCTCTGTAGCTTTGGAGCCTGTCCTGGAACTAGCTCTTGTAGACCAGGCTGGTCTCGAACTCACAGAGATCCGCCTGCCTCTGCCTCCCAAGTGCTGGGATTAAAGGCGTGCACCACCACCACCCGGCTTTGTTGTTTTGGTTTTTCAAGACAGGGTTTCTCTGTGAAGTTTTGGTGCCTGTCCTAAAACTAGCTCTCGTACACCAGGCTGGCCTCAAACTCACAGAGATCCTCCTCCTCTTCCTCCCAAATGCTGAGATTAAAGGTGTGCACACCACCTGCCCTGTTTATGCTGTTTCTTAAATGCTCTAAAATAATGTATATTACATTTGCAGTAATAAAAAATACTTGTTTAAAAAACTGATAATTATACAAATATCTTAGACACAGATGATAACTGCTTGAAGTTAAAAACATTTTAAAGTATGGGACTGGAGAGATTGCTCAGTGGCTAAGAGCACAGACTGCTCTTCCAGAGGACCTAGGTTCAATTCCCAACACCCACATGGAAAAAACAAAAAACAAAAGATATAGTCAATTCATCTTGTATGTTCTCATATATACCAGAATCTTATTTGAATATTATAAAATGCAACTCTTTTTTTTGTTGTTGTTGTTGTTTTGTTTTCAAGACAGGGATTTCTCTGTGTAGTCTTTGCTACCCTGGAACTCACTTTATAGACCAGGCTGGCCTCCAACTCAGATCTGTCTACCACTGCCCTCTGAATGAGTGCTAGGATTAAAGGCATGTGCCACCACTCCCCGGTTTAAATGCAACTGGGTTTAAATGTTTCCTTCCTACACTGAAGGTGTACCTAAATACATATAACAGACAATTGAAAAAAAATAAAAATACAAAAAAAAGGAAGTTTATTTACACAAATTACAGTATTTACCACATATAAATAGTGATAGTTCTGTCGCTGCAACGCAGCCGACTCTGCCCTCAAGTGAGCACTCTGACTCTGCAATAGCACACTCAGAGCTCTGCGGCCTTGTTCTGCAGGGCTGTTCTGGCTCAGATGGCTCAGCGCTTACTATATAGGAAAACTGGCCTCGCACTCACAGCAATCCCCCAGCCTCCCAGGTGCTGGGATTACTGGTATGCGCTGCCATGCCTGGCTCAGTGTCCTGTCAAGTAATCCCCACGGGTTATATGTCATGTCCTTCAGTCTCTTTTCCAGAGCTGCTATGTACGAACCGAACCCAACACAGCAGTAATTCTGACTAACCCGCCAACAGCTGCCTGGCAGATGCAACAGAAACCCCATGTGGTTTGCAGAAGGCTGCTCCTTGGGGGTGTGGTTTGCATTTCCCTCTGGAGAACGCTGCAGCACTGGAGCCTGCATAAGCTACACACCTTCAATCAGAGTCGCTACTGCTACTTGACGAGTCTGTAGACATAACCTCGACATCATCTTCGTTCTCCTTGTTGTGCCCAGGAGGCTCCAACAGAAAGTCACTGCTGTGGTTTGGTGGCAGCATGTTCACGGACATGTCATTTGACTGCCATGGGTACTGTGGAGCAAGGACATCTGGAGAAAAGCACATGGGATCAGTTCTATTGGTAATCCATTGATATGTAATCAGTCACCCTCCCATTACGCAAGTAACTTAATTTCATCTACCCACCTACTTTGTAGTACCAAAGATCTAACAAGATTAAGGTTTCACACGTTAAACATAAACTACATCCATCTACACCCCCAGCCAGGGGTCCTGTGCCATGGTTCTCTCTGTGATAGCTATTCATCCATTATCTGTTACTAGGTAATAGTTCTTCCAATTTTCCTTTTCAAGTTACTGGTGTGGTTTGTCTCTCAAGAGGACTATAGCAGTGTAGTAAAATCGCAGTAGAAAGACAGTATCTGGGATCAATAAACAGAGTTCCCAAATTCTAACTTGAGCACAGAAGTGATAGCTAAACCTGGGCTTCAGAAAGCAGTCCCCACTTAGGTCCTTTCTCATTTAGGAAGGTTCTCCCACATTAAAACATGGCACCTACAAAGCATGCCTGGTCTATTTGGGGAGCATGCCTCTCAACTGCAACAGTGTTCTTCAGAGTAGTACTAAGGGAAGGTCCAGAGCCTGGGGAGGGTGAGGAGATGCACAGGGACAGAAGGAACCTGGACAAGTAGACAGATAAGGCTGGGCCTGGATTCAAATGTCCGCTGTGCGACAATGCCTCGCTGGCACCTCTGAAAACCTTGGTCTGCTTAAGCACACCCTTCCAGTCAGCAGTACCTGGCAGCCTGCCTGCTGCAAGGGCATCCCCTGGGAGATGGCCATTCACACCACTTGTGGAAGGATTGTTCATCTGACCCAACAATCCACTTCTCATCTCTAAATCAGTTGGGTACGGCCTCCGAGGGTCTCCTAAAACAATAAAGACAGCTTTTAACACAGGCTTAAAAAATGTTTTTATAGAATGTTTAAAGAATACCAGCCTACAAATCACAATCCCAGAGAACCTAGACAACAATGAGGACCCTAAGAGAGACACACATGGATATAATTTACATGGGAAATAGAAAAAGACAAGATCTTCTGAGTAAATTGGGAGCATGGGGACTATGGGAGAGAGTTGAAGGGGAGGGGAGCAGAGAAAAAAAGTATAGCTCAATAAAATCAATATAAAATTTCAAAAAATAAATAAATAAACAAAAATTTCAAAAAATAATTATGTTCTTCAAAATATTAACTTTCCTTGGTGCACACTAAAAACCTCAAGCTCTTTGAGACAGGGATCTCACTATGTAGCCCACGCTGGCCTCAAATTTGCAATCCAGTTGTTGTCTTTACAGAGTGGACTACCACGCCTTGCCTGGTTAGATTTAAAATTCTCAAGCTGGGCATGGTGGCACATCCACTAATCCCAGTTTCCAGGAGGCAGAGGTAGGTAAATTACAGCAATCTCAAGTCTTCCAACTTAATTCTATTTCTTAGTAAGAAACATTAACAATGATTCATACTTAAGGTCACAGACGGCATTACTATGACACTGAAGAAAAATACCTTTATTAGCAGGTGTTATGTTAGGGTAGTACATTCCACATTTAAATCATTTTAATCTTATATAAGAAGCATTGTTACCTGGAACCCAAGTCAGTGGTGCACACACAGCATTGCTTGCACTAATCCTATGTGCATATTTAATGATTTCTTCCGATGAGATAGCACCTGAGTTGAGGGGGGAGAAAAAGTTCACACCAGTAAATACAAGTTTAGAAGAGCAGACATCACAGGCACACGTCATACTTAATTTTAATCAGAAAACAGGCTAATTTCAGCTGTCTCTCTTCCCTAACCCCAGCACACACCTTGAACATGTTAAGCATTTCCTAACTAAAGAACCAAGACACCATTCAGCAAAATCAGCTAACATGAATTTGAGAGCTGCAATGATAATACTCAATAATCTCAATTACTAGCTGCCAGCAAATGCAGAACTCTTCTGACCACCACAGTGAGAAACAGGAAAATGAGAGAAAGCACTCCAACCCAGCGACATCCAAGCTAGGTCAGCAGTGCACATCCTGACAGCTGAGAGGGTTCTGAATAGACCGTGTACCAGAGTCCAAGGAATGGGAAGAGCTCTTCAAGCTATAAACTTCAGGTCTGTTTAAAAGGCACTATGAACCTCAGACTAAAGATCTGCTTCTTGCTATAGAGGTCCACCCATCTCTCAACAATCAGAAAGCAGATTCCAAATGGGCAGGAGGAAACAAATCAGAGACAGGTAACTGTAAACCAAATGCACAAGCATTAAAGCCAAGGAACCGTAATCTCCCTCTGAGTATCTGAAGATCCATAGCTCATGATGTAAGGCTTTAAAGTGGGTAAAGGGCGGGTGGTGCTCCCATCTCAGCTTAGCGTGGTCACGTGTTCTCTCTGCCTCGCCTTCAAACGCCTATGTAAACCCCACTTCTCTTTCCTTCTCAGCAATTTTACAGATCGTTGCCTTTACTATACTGGTGAGGAAAAAGCACAAGTTCCCTTCTGTGAGTGCTTCTTACAACTAAAGGAGGGTTGTAAGGTATGGCCACCCTCTCTGGGATGCCAGCTGCAATACAAGAACACACTTTACAATGAAAACTACTAGGCATCCTTTCAACAGCTTCATCAGTATTTCCATCAGCTTGACTACAAATATACACATGAGAGAATGTGCACGCGTGTACAGCTGTAGATGGGCTCTAGGATCACACGTGAACACGCTTTTACCCACTGAACCATCTCCCTGGACCTTAATCAGCTTCAGCGTCAAGAGACACACACAGCCTTGCTTTAAGTCAGCAGGTTGCCATGGTACCAACCTTTCCTTGCTTTCTCTATTGACTTGAGCTTCTCCTTTGCTTGGTAAACAGCTGTTGCCTAATTTAAACAAAATTTAAAGTACAAATTATTTTTAACTATAACAAGCAGTTTTTAGATTCATTCACAAGGTTCCTCACCCACAGAAACAATTTCCAAGACTTGGAAATTCCTGAATTTTATCTTTTCTGAAACACCACTTGATATCATTTACATCGTGGTTATGTTCAATGAAAGAAATTTATTCATGACTCAGTCTCGCACTAATAAGCAGCTGCTAGGAACACATGGCATGAAAGGACAGGAAGGAGTACTAGCGATTGAGGGTTTAGTGAGATGGGGTAGGAGGATGCAGCAGAAAGGTGAGGGGGTGGATGACAGTAAAAATATGCTTGGAACCCAAAGACTAACCCTTTCTCCAAAAACAAACCAAACAAATACAGCAAAATGTGGATTGTTGTAGGGGAAGCCCAGCCAATCACCTTGCTTGAAGGGCGGGATCCCCTGAGGTTATTTTTTACTTAGAAATATTGCGGGTGTGCTCCCCACCTGCCCTTCTGTTTCCTGCTCTTCGTTGGAACCTTGGTTTTGTAAGTTATTCCCTTCTTCCCCTTAATAAAGCTGATATTAAAGTTAGCCTGATTTATTCTATTTGCTGGTCGATTACACTGCATCAGATTGTGCCATTGTTCAAGCTATGAAACAAAAGGCAATTTTTCTTTTTTCTACTTTTCTGTATTTTCTGATTTTTTTCTGGCAAGTAAATATTACTTTCACAAGGAAAAATAATCAATTTTTAAAAAGCATTTATTGTCTGAAGGCCAAAGAGTTTCAGCTTGCTCAAAGTTGTTGCCATTCCACTGGGACCAAAGGTCAGAGTGTGGGAATTTACTTTTATTCCTTCAAGGTCACTGTTTGTATCTACCTCAAAGGTCCCACCTAGTTGTAGTAAGAGTTCTTGTCAACAGGTATGGCTAATATCCAGCCTTTGTATTTCAGGTATAGAAAAGTCATCTGTTTCTACCCCCGCAAAAAAAAAATCTAAGGATCCAACTCTCCCTGAGGGAGATTAACAATAAATTCCACCCAGAGAGTGTGTAGCCTGCAACTTTCAACTGGTATGTTCGTTTCCTTGTATCATGCTAAAACGGGCTTTTTTTTATTAATTTTGTTTTTATTTTATTTTTTTTACTCTTACTCCTACTCTTTGGGCAGGAACTCCATCCGGTACTATCCTTCTCTTTACTAACTTTTCTAATCCCCATGGCCCTACCCTGGTAAATGGTATCTTTGTTAAAGCTGGTCTCCGACAATTTATTTAAAAATCAAAACAAAACCCCCAAGCATTTACTTGGGGTTTCCTTTGGGGGGTTCTAAGTTATCCTAAACCACTGAGGCTCCCTTTCCTGGAGCCCACTGTGACACATTAGGAAGCTGTACATCAGCAACAAGAATGGCAGTTCATTGGGTCATATGAAAGTCAAACTCAGTTGTCTCTGCATTAAGATCGTAGGACAATTATGACTGCAGTTAGCAACATAACTGGACTTCTCAGAGCAAATAAATTACTTCTTCAAAAGAAGTAACCAAGCTAGGCATGGTGGTACACACCTTTAATCCTAGCACCCAGGAGGCAAAGACAAGTAGACAGCTCTGAATTGCCAGCCTGGTCTACATAGGGAGACCCTGTCTCAAAGCAAAAGAAAAGAAAAAGACAGGAGCTGAGAGAGATGGTTCATCAGTTAAGACCAACTGCAGAAGGTCCAAGTTCAGTTCCCAGCAACCATACCCATACTTCAGCTCAAAATAATCTGTAAGTCCAGTTCCAGGGGCCTGACGCCTCTTCCAGGCTCTGCCAGCACTGCACACATCTGGTGCACTTACATGGAACACTCATATACATAAAAATATTTTACTTTAAAAAATGTAATTAAAATTTGTTTTAAATAGTAGAGAACAAAGGAAAACCTAGTCTAGAGCCTTGATCAATAAACTTGCCTACCTTAAGATGGAAGGCAAAAAATAAAATTTTCAAGAATTCATAAAACTAATACAAAATGTTTATTGACCCCAAATATTTCATAAACTAGAGATTTTAACTACTAATATCAAACCCGGATTATGCCAAAATAAAAGTAATGCTTCCTATTTCTATAATTTAAAATATTTGAATAAAATATATAGCTGAAAGCCGGGTGGTGGCGGCACATGCCTTTAAACCCAGCACTTGGGAGTCAAATGGATTTCTGAGTTAGAGGCCAGCCTCGTCCACAGAGTAAGTTCAGGACAGCCGAGGCTACACAGAGAAACTCTTCTGTCTGCTGTTCAGGACCAGCCGTCAACTCACCAGTATTTGCTCCGCCTCTTTCAGCTGTTTCTGCAGCTGCTGAATGTCACTGTCTCTCTTCTCTACTTCTTTCTCTAAAGCCTGCATTTCATGGTGGATTTTTCCCTGATGAAGTGCTAATTTCATTAGTTCTTGAAAATCCCCATCTCGCTGAATTAGCAGCTCCAAGACCTGTCAAATAATAGTTGATTCCATCAGACAACAGGATAATCAAAGCCAATGAGACTAAGAATCCATATTTGAATTGGCTAGGTTGTCAATTTTAACACCTCAAAATATTCTTAATCATCATTAACAATATACATAGCCCATTTGTGGTAATATGGGAAACAGTCTTAATATTAATTTCCATTTATTCTGTTCCTTTTCCATGCAGAACAAATCTTTCAAAAGTAGTACTGTGCAAAATTTTGGGTTTATTCATCTTCCAGAGATAAAACTTAAAAATGTATCCTTTAACCATACAACAGGATAAAAAGCTCTTCCAAAATCTAATGGTTTTAAGTGACTTTAGTTGGTACCAAAAACTTTAAGAAACAAGTTACACTATGAGAAGCTGTTAGAAGTTAGCTATTAGAAGCTAACTGAGATACATTTAAAGCCATAATTTCACACCTGTATGGCTTAGTGTGCAGACAGCCTAGAAAATGAGGTGGTTTAAAAAAATAGTAAAGTAAGTTGGGTGGTGATACACGCCTTTAATTCCAGCACTCAGGAGGGAGAGACAGGTGGATCTCTATGTTCAAGTCAAGCTTGATCTACAGAGTTCCGGGATAGTCAGGGCTATATAGAGAAACCCTGTCTGGATAAACAAACAAATAAGTAAATAAAATAAATAGATGATATGCAGATATGGCAAAATGCCACAAAATTTAATCTGCAACAGAAGTCTGGGGTTCAGTCTGTAGCCCTGCATTTACTAGCAATAAGACACAGAAAAAGTCACCACCCTCAACAAACCTATTTTCTCCTCTAAAAACAAGATTCCCTAATAATACCTATTATATGCCAGACTGTTGTAAGAACTCATGATATAATGCATGTTACAACACATGAGAACAGCTCAGCAAGCCAGGCGTGTTGATCACATCTATAATCCCCACACTGAGGTACAGGCAGGAGAATCAGTAAGTTCAAGGAAAGCCTTGGCTACATAAAAACCCATCTTAAAAAAAAAAAAGAAAGAAAGAAACAAAAACAGAAAAAAAGATGGAGGTCGTGGCTCAAGCCTTTAATCCCAGTGCTTGGGGGTGGGGCAGAGTGGATCTCTGAGTTCAAGGACAATACAGATAATCCCTGTATCAAAAAACAAAACAAAAAAATTGTTTGAGAGTTTGTTTATATTTATTTTGTGTGAAAACAGAATGTTACTTGAAATCTTTAAACTGATATTTTAAAAGCATAGTTTCTTTATTTCATTTTTATTTGTTTTTTTCCAAGACAGTGTCTCACTATGTAGCCATGGCTGTCCTGGAACTCACTCTGTAGGCCAGGCTGGCCTCACCAAGATCCCTGCCTCTGAAGGCATGTGCCACCACTGCTTTTTAGATTAAAAAACAAACTGTTTACCTGGTTTTCTTCATCCAGCTGTAACAGCTTTTGATTTCTTGAAATTGCCAGCATTTCTATAAGTTCCCTAAAAGAAAAACGACCATCAGGGTATGGTGGTGCTTGCCTGTAAACTGCGTATTTGGGAGGACCTAGTGAAACTTTTTAAGAAGGCAGTAAGAATCTGTAAAAATAAATTAAAAAAAAATGGTTTAACTGCTCTCTGCCCCAAATGGTTAAAAGGTTCATGGTCCTCCCAGCAAGCTGGACAGTCATGGTGACTGTACACACAAAGACTCAGTTGTGGTTTACAAGAAAGCAACCTGCCCTAGACTGCGGGTCTGCAGGGCAAATCTAGAAGGGTTGCAGTTTACGAAAAATGTTTTCTTGTAATATAGCACCGACTGCCGTGACGATGGGGGCTTTCCCCCTTACAAGGCTTAAAAACTGATAGATTTAAAGCTGGCACGGCAATGCGGAGAATGACAGCCAATTTAATCTATCGCTACCACACACCAGCCATCCCACCAAGTCCTGGATGTTTCCGGGTTTTGTTTTGTTTTTCAGATGATGGGTTCATCTACCGGCCGCTCTGATGACTTCGCCAACAGCCCATTTTTTTTTTGGGGGGGGGGGGTGAAGCTTGCCTTGCTAACACTGGAATAGGAGTCCCATGTGTGGACTCGAGGGTTGCAGCTCAACCCTGACCAAACTGCTCCTCAGCAGTTTTACACACCCGTCTTCCTCTTGACCCTGGGCTCCTTCGTGTCGGCATTTAGCCTCCCCTTGACTACAGCATCCCTGCCCTTCGCACCCCAGGGAACATTCTTTACCTATCTGTTGAGTGTCCGTCGATCGGGTCCTTTCTTACGGGCTACTACAGTTTTGACGGTCCTGGGGGTTCCAGGTTACTGTCACACTGAGATGGCCCCTTGGTGGGGAAATGGGGCCCCAAACCCCGGGAGGCAGCAGACCCCCCAGGTCCACCACACTATCCGGAGACTCCCCAGCCCGCCTACCCTCGTCAGTCCCACAGTCGTCCCGGCCTGAGCAGGTTCCCAGGCTGCGGTTACCTCGACAAGACCTCCAGGTCGTCCAGCGCAGACAGCAGCCGCTCTCGTGTACTGCCGATGCCTGCCATGACAGAGACGCCCACCAGCCGCTCCTTCTCCTTCTCCCCGCTTGAAGAAGCCGCCATCGCCCAGTCGCTCACCAACCGCCGCATGCGCGGTGTGAGCTAGCGGCAGGAGGGGCGGGACCGGAAGGCGGAAGGCAGAATCAGAGAGGCGGAGAGAGCGAGAGAGCCCCCCCCCATTAGAACGCCCCCTATATTCCTGGAGGTGCACTGCAGCTCTGGCGCCATCTGCAGGGCGGAGGAGGACTTGTGTCGCGTCCGAATCAGGCTTGTTTTTGCTGGGATGGAGGGAAAGATGTCTACTATTGTAAGGGGTTTATAAAGACAAAAACCACAAAACAGTCACAAGGTTACAATCTCAAAAAACAAAATTACATATCCTATATCATAATTGGCTAAAGAATAGGTAATCTTTACCTAAGCTGTTAGTTCCTAATAGGCTATTATTATCTAAGGAGATCACAACAGCCCCCCACCCCACCCCCGTTACGTCCTCCAGACATCTACTGACCCTTTGCTAATCACAGGGTCTGTTTGAAATATTACCCAGCTGATGGGGAAGTTGGGTGGTCAACATTCTCTGTATGACTACGGGTGGGAGACTGGGCTACAGTCAGCAACTTTGTGTAATTAGGTTTCTCCATTAGCTAGTATATCCCCTAAAGATGGGTACCCCGGTCTTTAGCTTATCCTGTGGGCTAGAGGGAGGGGTCGGCCTTCAGCTCCTCTGTGGCCTTCATCTTATCCTGGGGGCTGGGGTGTAATTCAAGGTCCCCAAAGGGCCCAGCACAAAAGTGGAATCTTTTCCGGCCTTTCAGGAGGCAGAGGCAGGCGGATCTCTGTGAGTTCGAGGTCAGCCTGGTCTACGAGAGCTAGTTCCAAGACAACTAGGACTGTTACACGGAGAAACCCTGTCTCGAACCCCCTCCCCAAACTGATGTTAAATAACATCTTTTCATCTTATAAATCTTGTACTCACTGAAGACCGACTCTCCATTCCTGAAAATCCCATTGTACTTTCTGTTTCTTTGAGGGGGGTTGCTTGTTTTTTGGGTTTTCAAGACAAGTTTTCTCTGTGTAACAGCCCTGGCTGTCCTGGAACTCGCTATGTAGACCAGGCTGGCCTCAGACTCACAGAGATCCGCCTGCCTCTGCCTCCCTGAGTGCTGGGATTAAAGATGTGCACCACCGCCGCCCAGCTAACCCCAGATTTTTAGGAGGAGATGCGTAGATCCTCTAACTTTATTGAACTTCTTCACGTATGTATTTCTCTGCTCTGGTGACCAATCGGAACTCTGTGTCATCAACGTCCCATCTTCTTTCTCTGTCCTACGTTAGGGTGTTCCGTGAATATTAAATGTTCTGTGAAGTCCAAGCCCACATTCTTTGCTGTTATTTGCCCACTTCTCTCGGTTATTATTCACATGAGGTGTCCAGAAAAATTCTGCAGGGCTGGGGGCTGGAGAGATGGCTCTGAGGTTAATAGCACGGAGTGTTCTTTCAAATAGACCGGGGTTCAATTCCCAGCACCCACATGGCAGCTCACAACTGTCTGCAACACCAGTTCCATGAGATCCGACACCCTCATACAAACATACATGCAGGTGAAAAACTATGTTCAGAAAAATAAAATAAAAATTCCTCAGGGATTTTTAAAGAGAAAAGTCTCAAAAGGCCAGGTACATAGTTCTGCTCTGAGAAACTTTTCTCATTTAGACATTTATGATTTTTTTTTAAGACACCATCTTAACTACATCGTTCTGGCTGCCCTGGAATTCTCTATGTAGACCGTGCTGATCTATTCCTCTGCCTTTGGCTCCCAAGTGCTGGTATTAAAAGTGGGCCCCACCATGCTCCACTATATTATGAATGTCTTGCTGTGGGCAAGAAGTGCGAAAAGTTTGAGGACAGGGCCTTTAAAGCGGTGATTAAATTAAATGAGGGTTATTAGGGTGGGGCCCAAGCCAATCTGCCTGGTGCCCTAAGGAGGGTAAGATGTGCCAGAGCTACTAGGAAAAGGCCCTGACAGGGCACAGTGAGGTGGCTCTTTGGAAGCCAAAGGGGGGAAACAGCAAGCCAGGATATGCTAAAAATTCATTACTCCAAACCCTGAATCTCCAGTGACCCTCACTGAGACTACATAATCATACCACATCCATGTTCTAAATCCTCTGCATATCCTTGGCATTATAGCATATCGCTGCCTGCCTCCAAGTCCCCAACACCTCCTTTTCCCTTCCCTCCCAATTCAGGACCTCGCTTCACTCCTCACCATATGAGGCAGAATCAGAAGACCAGGGCTTCCGTAACCTGTCTCTATCGAGTGTGGACCCCCCCATCTGTCCACTCACATCACACCCACAGACTGTCTGCCTGACACACAAAGCATCCCAACAATGCTGTGGAGAACCCAACCTTTCAGGAGGTGAGTGGGAGCCCTGTGACTGGATTACTGCTGTTATTTCGGGAGTGCGTCAGTTACTAGGGAATGAGTCATATTGTGTGTGTGTGTGTGTCTCCCCCACCCCCCAGCCCTCCAACCCCGTTCCGGTCGAGCCATCTGCCTTTTTGACATGGGTCCTCACCAGACTCAATTCCTTGGGCCCGGACTTCTCACCCTCTAGAACCATGAGACAAAAAACGACTTTCAGGAGCTGGTTCTCTCCTTCCACTGTGTGGGTTCTGGGGACCGAACTCGGGTCTTCTGGGTTGGCAACAAACACCTTTCTCATCCAACCAAACTTCTGCTCCTTACACATTATCCAGCACCGGATATTTTGTCATAGGAGCACCGCACGGACCAAGACACTCCACGGCTCCCAGGCTACTAGGGTATCTGTACGCCAGTGTTGGACTCAGAAATTCTGCCTTTTTGTTTCAGTTCCTCTGTATGTGATGACTGCACAATGGTAGAATGAGCAGGTGGGCACCAATAAATACCGGATTGACTATTGATAGGGATGCTCACATCAACAAAGACCAGACACAAAGGGACGTTAAAGACACTAAAAACAAATTACGATTCTTTACGGCTTGCCTTAGAAAATAAGAAAAAGCTTATTTTCCATATTTGCCTTCACATAGTCCTTGCCATACTTTAAAGCAGGTTCCACACCATGAAATGTCCTCAGCCAAAGATGGACAGTCTCACAGCCAGGGTGCTGGGTGCGGATGTGGAAATGTGCGCATGGCAGTCCGGCATCTGCTTCTGTGGTGGAAGCTCCTTTCCCAAGCCATTTTCCAAATCAAGTTTACAGCCCCCTGCTCAAGATCAAAGGCGAGGTAGAGAAGCAGAATTAGACAGTCCTCTCCCCATAGCCGGGGAGCGAGGGAGGAAACCAGGCCCGCTACATTCATTAGCTCCATTCTCCAAGAAGCAGAAGCATTGAGACGCTACCTGAAGTCACGGACCTCAGAGCCTCTAATCCCAGGTAAAAATAAAACCCACTTTAACATCAAGATTCAGCTTGTGCTTACCCAGGTATCTTAGGGTTTTATTGCTGTGAAGAGACACCATGGCCACAGAAAGTCTTATAAAGGATAACATTTAATTGGGCCTGGCTTACAGTTCAGAGGTTTAGTCCATTATCATCATGGTAGGAATCATGGTAGCACACAGGCATACATGGTGCTGGAGAGGTAGCTGAGAGTTCTACATCTTAGATCTGCAGGCAGCAGGAAAAGATTAAACCACACTAGGCTTAGCTTGAGCTTCTGAGACCTCAAAGCTTCCTCCAGCAACACCACACCCCCTATAAGGAGGCCACACCTTCCAATAGTGCTTGTTCCCATAGCCTATGCGACCATTTTCATTCAAACTACCATGCCAGGGATGACCCCCAAAAGGTCAAGCTTCATGATTACTAGTTACATCTTATGGTATCTGAAACTGTCAGCTCTCAACTGGGAGCCAAGTGTGGCAGCATATGCTTGGAATGGCAAGACTTGGGGGAGCTGAGATAGTAAAATCACAAGTTCAAGGCTAGCCTGGGCTATACAGTGAGATCTCTCAAACAAACAACAAATAAACAAACAAACCAGAAACTACTGGGTCAGGGTATGGTTCTTTAGAAAACAGCACCAATGTTTTTTTTTGTTTTTTGTTTTTTGTTTTTTTCGAGACAGGGTTTCTCTGTGGCTTTGGTTCCTGTCCTGGAACTAGCTCTTGTAGACCAGGCTGGCCTCGAACTCACAGAGATCCACCTGCCTCCGCCTCCCGAGTGCTGGGATTAAAGGTGTGCGCCACCACAGCACCAATGTTTAAAGTCAATTAGAAAGCTTCAAAATGTGTCGTTTAAATTGTTTTTCATAAACCGAGTTACCCAGGCAACCCTAACTAAGACGTCTGTGCGTTAAGATTCAGTCTGAAAGAGCTACACTGTGAAACCTTCCTCAGAAGAAACCTACCTCCTCATTTCAAAACCACGACACAGGGCAGGCGAGATGGCTCAGCGGCTGAAGACGCCTGCTGCTGGCCCTCATGATCAGAGTTCCATTCCCAGGACCCACAGGCTGAAAGGGGAGCACTGAGCCCCAAATTATCCTTTCACCACGGAATGCACACACGCATACAAAACAAATAAAGATATAACTTAAAACCCTGAAGTCCATAATACAGAAAAAAAATCCCAACTGTACCACATTCTACGCTAATGAAAGTCGTTTAGCCTTGTGGCCAGTGTGGCGTTTGATTTTTAACTCCCTACATTCTTGAGTTTTGGAGGATAACGAATTGTTAAGGATAGACCTTTCACGCTCTTTAAATATTTGCAGTTTGGTTTCAGAGGAAAGGTGAGCTGGAATGAATTGGATCTAAAAATAAAGTCTCACCATCTCGGTGGAATTCCAGGCCTCATTTAAAACCTACTGGTTGTGGGCAACTAAAGACAACTAAGCTGGGTGTCTTCAGATCCTCCTCTGATAGGTTCACCTAGTCTTTTGTTTTTTGTCTTTTTGATAAAGGATCTATTGGAGCCCAGGCTGGTCTTGAACTTGTTGTGTTGCTTACTCCAGCCTTGAGTCCCTGATCCTTCAACCCCTGCCTTCTGATTGTGGAAATTACAGGCATGTGCCTGAACACGCAGTTTCCTTTATTCTCTAGCACGTTTCCCAAGCTTGATATATGCTCTGGGGATGGAACTAATACCGGGCTTATGAGGGTGAACAAACTAACAGTAGACAAGGAAGTTCCTAAAGGAGTTTAGGGAGATGTCTTAAAGGATAACGATGCTTACTGGGGAAACAAGAGGCCCTGAGTTCAAGTCCTCAGCACTTGTGTAAAATCTGGGGGCGGCCATGTGTACCCATGATCCTGGTGTTTGGGGTGCAGAGGCAGGTAAGATCCAGAAGTTGGCTGGCCAGCCAGACTGGCTAAGACAAGAGTACATTGGGTTGAGTGAGAGAACCTATCTCAGAAAATAAGGTAGGGACCAATAGAGGAAGATGCCCGGCATCCTCTTCTGGCATCCAAATGCACAGAAAGAAGGGAGAGGGATAGAGATGCACGGGGGGCGGGGGGGGGGGGGGGATGGAGAGTGACACACACACAGAGACAGAGTACCCAGAGAAGGTACCTAAAATCAGAAAGCCCTAAGTAAAAGTGCATTGGGCTTAGTGTTAGAGCCAGGTAGAAGATGGGCAGAAGCAGAGAGGACCAGCCAGAGAGACAGAAGACTCCATCACCATCACCGTCATTTCTGTTTGCTTTTGGATGAGGTCTTGCTGTACAGCCCCGCCGGTCTGCTACTCACCACGATGGGAACCAAGCTGGTGTCAGGCCCGCAGCAACCCTCTAGCTTCAAAAGCAGGAGTCATTAGCGACTTAATTTAAATGTGTATCAAGATGGTCCTTGCCAGCCCAGGCTCCAAAATCCTGCTCTTCCCAGCTTCAAGGTCACAAACCGGAACCACTGCTTTTCTGTTTAGTCGAGGGATCCAGCCCGAGGCACTCCGTAAAAGTATCACAAAATGATTGACAACGGATTCAGCTCGCTCAGGGTCTTCAAGAACCTTTTGAATTTAAGGACCCGCTATGGAGACTGATTGCTCTTACCGGCCATCAATCAATAAACACGGCTATGGTACAGCCAATTAACCAGAGCAAATGCAATGAACCACCACCTGACCACAACAGACTTGGCCAAATTCTAATTCATGGATTTCAATACAACAACCTTCTTGCTTCTTTCTTCCTGTTGTTCCTAAAACAGAGAAGGATGAGGAAGAAGAGAAAAAGAAGAGAGAGAAAAAGGATGGGGGAAGGAGGAAGAAGAAAAGAAGAGGGGCTGGAGAGACCGCTCAGCAGTTAAGAGCATTGCCTGCTTTTCCAAAGGTCCTGAGTTCAATTCCCAGCAACCACATGGTGGCTCACAACCATCTGTAATGATGTCTGGTGCCCTCTTCTGGCCTTCAGACATACATGCAGACAGAATATTGTATACATAATAAGGAAATAAATATTTTTTAAAAAAAGACAAAAAGAAAGAGGGGAGGAATGGGTGAGGGAAGAGGGGACTAAAAAGGAAATTGAAAGAAAAAAATGCAAAGAAGAGAAAGAAAAAAGAAGAATTAGCCTGGTGTGGTTAACTCACATCTGTAACTCCACCTACTTGGGAAGCAGAGGGGGGATGATTCCCAGTGCTATAGGCTGTCTACAGTATAGCAAGTTCTGCCAGCCTGGAAGACCTAGTGAGACCCTCAAGAAAAGAGGGTACTGGGGAAGCAGCTGAGAGGGAGCGTGCTTGCCTGGCACGTGTGCGGTCCTGGGTCTAACGCTCAGCACCACCTGAGGAAATGGCACAGAGCTTGTTTTTCACAGAATAAGATGTTCAAACTGCTCTTCTCGTACGCCATCTCTGTCTTTTAACCTTTGTACGGTTTGTTCCACTCCTAGGACACGCTCAGCATCTCGTTGTCGCCGTGGGACGCATCTAGCATCTTCAGGTGAAGGCCACTCTTGCATTCATTTCAACCTTTGTTTTCTCCCCGATCAAAATATTTGCTTTGGCCATGCTACCGGCCAGTTCCCAGAAAAGCTTCCTTCAGCTGTGGGTAAGTTCTCGCACTTCCTGTCTTTCACTCTGCAGAGACAATTCAGAGAAGACTGGCCGCGAACCCTTTGTTTTCAATTTCCTCGCCTTCTGGACCACTTTGCTGTGCCCCAGCAGCTCTCACGTGAGAAGACAACTGCTTGGTAAATGTATAGGAATTTGATTTAATTCCTGAAACACTTGATGAGCTAAGCAATATAGTGAACTTGGCCCAGTTTGCCTCGGACTGCCTTAACCTTGTGTCTAAAGGCTTATCACAGTCCAGAAGTACTATATAACCCCGCACACAAATGAGTCACTGTAGTCTGCCCTCAAAGGCGTGGAAATAAACAAAAGCCCAGGGACAGCAAGTGCGGACTTGTATCCACCTCAAGATCCCACATCCCAGGCCCATCCAGTCTTCCTCATAAAAACCCTATGACTCCCAATTTTCCATTTACTTTCAGATGCATCCAAAGGCGTGCTCTCTGGTCCCAAGTCTGCCTAGATTTGTATCAGTAGGTGAATTTCCTGCTAACTATTTGAGTAAAAGCAACGAGGTTAAAGGAGGCTTCTGGGTCCTTGTTCCTGCAGAACAGCCGGCTCTTTGTCCTTTCCGAGTCTCTGGGGCTCGGCCCCAGCCTCTTCTTGGATAACGTGTTGCTCTTCGTCTTGCTGGGCCTCAGCCAGGTCTAGTTCTCACCCTCCTCCCCCACTAAGTTATTCCCTTTGGGTAGCCCCAATGCAGACATGCACACAGTGACTCCCTGTCCTCGGCAGTCGGGCTTCCAGAATATTCCCTGCCCATTTTGTGAAATCTAATACCTGATATAAAATTTCTAATTACAGGCACTCAATTCTCTCTCCTAGGAGATCTGAAGCTTCAAACGCTAGCTCTTTGCCAAATCTTTTCTTCTCCCTGGAAAGCCCTTGCCAGACAGCCACATTTTATTCTGTCCGATCCAGGCTTTTTATCTGCTCTCCACCAGACGAGCGCAAAATGCTTCATGTGCTGGTTGTGCAGGCAATCCCCTTCCAGTATCTGCTTGTGCACACTCCCCCCATACCAGCATGCTGTGGAAAGCACCCCAGAGGTATTTTTCAGGTTCTGGCAAAACCACCGAGATGCTTCTCAAACAAAAACCTTTACAATTTCAAAGAGTGTTGGGACAACGGGAGTTTAGAAGCATCAGGGTCTTTTCTCCGCGCCTTTATATCAAACCCGCAGAACAGCGGGTGCCAGATTCAGATGTGAAGTGGTGAATTATGAAATGCAAATGTCGTTTTGGCAACAGGGAAGTCTGATGGATTCATATTCAAATGTTTGCAAAACCAAGCTCTTTGGCTTGTATGTGTTCTGGAGTGCTGGCCAGAAACTTTAGATCCCCAGAATTGGTGAAGACCCTGACTAGCATCGTCAAGGCAATAAAACAGCTCAAAACAAACCAAAGACCATAAAACCCTGATCTATCCCATCTATTCTGGATACTAATGGATATATTTGTAGTTCCTTTATGGCGTGTCCTGCCAGAGACCTAGGTAGGTTCAAGGTGACCCTAGGAAATGCGAAGCCAGAAAGGCCATCGGGGGCTGCCTTTGGCCTGACTCATCATGAGAAAGGGTCAAAGGTGGAGGCAGAGAAAAGGATCCTGGGAAACTCTAGGGCAAGCAGACCACTCTGGAGCCTCTGTTGATAGACATTTGGCTGGATTATCTCCTGGTCTGCATCTGAGGTGGGGGGGGGGGTGCACAAGAGAGCTCAGACAGAAAGAAATCTTGCATGGAAATCTGAGTATGAGCCTTTCTGTCCATTTAATCCCCCAGTCCAGTAACTGTAGTCCTGAGGACGCTGACAGTGGCTTTACTAGCACAGTGGAAGGTGACCCAGAGGATCCCCATTTCCAATGGGGAGGCCGACCTCTAACACACCAGATGATTTTAGTTTATGACAGCAGTTCTCAACCTTCCTAATGCTGCAGCCCTTTCACACAGTTCTTCATGTGTGGAGACCCCCAACTATAGAACTATTTCCTTGATACTCCACTACTGTACGTTTGCTCTTGTTATGAATCCTAACATAAATATCTGATATGCAGGATATCTGATACGTGACTTCCAAAGAAGTCAGGACCCAGGCTGAGAAACACTGGTTTGCGGTAGATACTGTGAAAGGGTGAAGGCAGCCTCACAGGGCAGCCACTGAAACTTTCTCTAAGGAGAGCAACGCTTTAGCTAAACACCAAGGGATGACAAGGAGAACACAGGAGCTCTGAAATAGTGAGGGCTAGAAGGTCTCTGAGGAGCCAGAGTATCATGCGACAATACTTTCCTGGGGGACACTACACAGGGTCATCTACTCACCCCCCATAGGAGCCGCTACAGACCAAAGTACAGACACCACCAAAGTCTAACTTGGTGAACCAATGAGTTTTACTGGGGTTTACCTAGAGGAGGGTACATGGGTGAGGGGTTACATACAAGGAGCAGAAACGGCTCAAAGACAGATGCTCCACTAACGCTCACCCCAGCATGGGAGATGGCTCACAAAGCTGGGAACCTGGAGCACACTGCACAGTCTGCTGGAAGCTCAGCAGGTTGAACAGTGTCCTTTCCAAATGACTCTGATTCCAAACCTCTTTCAGGAAGCTCAGCTGGTCTCAGAGGCTTCTTGGCAGCTTTTATTGCTCTCTCTGGGAGGAAGGGGCATAGAGAATCTTGCCAGTTTGGGGAACTTCCTGAAACTATTTTCATAGCCTAAACACACCACACACACACACACACACACACACACACACACACACACACCACGCACACACACACCACGCACACAGTTTAGATCCAGATTCTGCAGATGAGAAAAAACAGTTGTCTCTCTGAGTCTGGCTTGTTTGACAACATAGTGATTTATATGACTCCAACCATTTTTCTGTGAGTATTGTGATTTTCTTTTTCTTTATGAAAAAAATCCATTGTACATACGTTCATTCTCTTTATCTGCTCATTTTATGCTGGAAGAAGTCTACGCTGGTTCCATTTCCTATTTATTGCAAGTGGAGATGTAATAATGATAGAAAGGTCTTGTGGCTCACGCTCAAGACTTACCAGCATAGCTTGGTCAAACGATAGCTCCGTTTTCAGTGTTTCAGATGGATGCTCAAGGCTGCATGTCGCCAGCTCTGTGAACTGTTACTTTCTCACACACCCTCACATTCATTGGTGTCATTCGTCTCTTTCACATTTTTTAAAAAGAATTCCTTTTAATTTTTGAATGTGTGGGTATGGTTATCCACCCATTCATGCCGGTGCCCATAAAGGCCAGAGGCCTCTGAAGCTGGAGTTACATGTAGGTTGTGAATTTCTTGCCAGGCATGCTGGGAACTGAACTTGAGTCCACTGAAAGAATGAGTGTGTGCTCTTAACTGCTGAGCCATCTCTCTGGGTCTTTTCCGTGTGTGTGTGTGTGTGTGTCCATGTTTTATGTACAACTGTGTGTGTAGACAAGCATGTCCACGCATGTATGTGGAGGCCAGAAGAGGACACTAGGTGTCCTACTCTGTCTTAGTTAGGATTTCTATTGCTGTGATGAAACTCTATGAACAAAGGCAAGTTGCGGGGGAGGAAAGGGTTTATTGGGCTTACACTTCCACATTGTGGCCCATCACTGAAAGATGTCAGGACGGGAACTCAAGCACGGCAGGAACCTGGAGGCAGGAGCTGATGCAGAAGCTGTGGAAGTGTAAGACTTTAAGACAATCCTGAAGCCATTTTTGACAATTCTGAATCCTCTCAGCCTCTGTGCCATAGTGCTTTCCCTCCTCCCCTGGGAACCAAGGACCTAACAGCTACACTCGCACGTACTCAGTTCCTGAACAGTTACCCATATACGTATGCTTTGGTTCGGTCCCCTGGGAAATGGGGTCAAAATGACCTCTTACCTCATCTGATCTGGCAACAGCTCTCCAGTCAATTATTGGTAATAGCCCTTTCAAATAAGCCAATCAGAATAGTCAAAGAACAACCCCCCTTGCTTCTGTGGCCCCTTTAAAAGTAGACTGTACCAGCTATTCAAGGTCCCTCAGCTTCCCGAATGCTGGGGGACCCTGTCATGACAGAATTAATAAAATCCTCATGCTTTTGCATCGGCTGTGGTGTGTGAGGTGGTCTCTGGAGGCGACTCCCTCTCCGTGTTTGGACGCTAGAGTCCAACAGAAGGTGCTCCTTATGGCTTGCTCAACCTGCTTTCTTACAGAACCCAGGACCACCAGCCCAGGGATGGCACCACCCACAATAGGTAACTAAGAAAATGCCCCACAGCTGATCTTTTGGAAGTGTTTTCTCAGATAAAGTTCCTTCCTTTCAGATAGCTACTTTGCATGTCAAGTTGACATAAGACTACCAGCACACACTCCTATCCCCCCATTTCCTCCCTTAACCTGGAGCTATGCTGGTAGCCAGCAGCCCCAGCGCTGCCCCAGTGTCTGCCCCCACAGGAACATTCAGCCATGCCTGGATCTTGTATGATGCTGGGGATTTGAACTCAGGCCCTCATGTTCAGTACTCACTCTCCCAGCTCTTCTCTTTCTTATTCTTTTTTTCGTACACACACACACTTTTCTTTTTTAAGATGTATTTTATGTGTATGGGTGTTTTACCTGCATGCATGTATGAATGTACACCATGTTTGTGCCTGGTGCCCTTAGATGCCAGAAGACGGCATTGAATGCCTTGGAACTAGAGTTACAGATGGTTGTGAGCTGCCATGTGGGTGCTGGGGATTGAACTCACTCAGGTCCTCTGCAAGAGCAGCCAGTTCTTTTTTTTTTTTTTTTTTGGTTTTTTGGTTTTTTTGAGACAGGGTTTCTCTGTAGCTTTTAAAGCCTGTCCTGGAACTCCCTTTGTAGATCAGGCTGGCCTCGAACTCACAGAGATCCGCCTGCCTCTGCCTCCCGAGTGCTGGGATTAAAGGCGTGCGCCACCACCGCCCGGCTGAGCAGCTAGGTCTTTAAATACTGAGAAACCTCTCTAGTTCCTGTTTTTAAAAAATATTTATTTTTATTTTATGTGTGAGTTGCCTGTGTGTACATTTGTGTCCACAGAGGACAGGAGAGGGCCTGAGAATTTCCTATAAGAGCAGCCATTTCTCTAACCCCTATAAATTTGATCCCCCCACCACCTTTACATGTCCCATTCATTCTATTCTTAGTTTCTTTAGGACTTTTATCAAAAAGGGGTGGTGACCTTTGTGAAGGTAATTTTCTGCATCTCCTGAGAAGAACATGTGCTTTCTGTCCTTAAACCATGCTATCTGCACGGTGTGTTTATGGACTGTATGTTGACCCAACTGTTTATCCTTGGATGAAACCTTCTTGCTTGCGGTGTATGATCTTCTTACTGTGTTTTAAGTTCTATTTACAAGTATTTTGTTGAGAATTTTATGTTCACCAGGACAATCAGTCTCTAATGTTCTTTCTTTTCTCCTTTTGGAATCGCGGTAATATTGGCTGCCTAGAAGGAGTTTGGTAGTGTGGCTCCCCTTACTCTTTTGTAGACCAACTTGAAGAACCTCGCTTTCAGTTCTTCCTAAGCGTTCTAGCTGGGAGGTTACTTCGCACTTCCCAGATGGCCTAAGTACAGGTGACCCAGCTGGAGGGATGCCCTTCAGAGCTCTCAGACTCTGCAGCACTCAAGGGCAGACAGGTGGCTCCAGAGATTGAGCCATCTGCTGACCCCAGGATCAGGCCTCTCAGACCTCCAGGGCTCTTAGTTGATGAGACCTGCTTCTGGCCATTGGAGGGAGGGGGAGTGTTACATCACTACTTGAGCCCAGCCTTCTGCAGGAGCTTTTTGGCTTGCTGCCTTATACTCCCCAAAGCTGCAGCCCAGGACTGTCTTGCCCTGGGGCTGTGGAAGGTGAATTCAGGCTCTTAGACTTGTGACTGTATCCTGTCTTTGGGTTCTATAAGTGCGCCTGACTTCCTAGTCACACGGTAACAAAATGGGAGTTCACTGGACAGTTGACCTCTCAACAGAGGATTCTCTGTCTTACCAAAGACAACAACTTGTGGAGATCCACGGGCTTGTGTGACGGCTAGCCTCTATTCACCAGGGAAAGTGTAAATTTTAACATCTGCACGGGGCCTCTGGCCACCCCTGTGCATCACTGCACATCTGCTGGCTTCTTTGTCTTTGAGCTTCCCAGCTACTCTTTTATTTTTATTTTATTTTTTTTTTATTTTTTTTTTTCCGAGACAGGGTTTCTCCATAGCTTTTTTTGGTTCCCGTCCTGGAACTAGCTCTTCTAGACCAGGCTGGCCTCGAACTCACAGAGATCCGCCTGCCTCTGCCTCCCGAGTGCTGGGATTAAAGGCGTGCGCCACCACCGCCCGGCTTTCCCAGCTACTCTTGTGCTGCCTTAGCGGATTAACCGTTCCCTCTTTGTCAGTAGAGTCTGTTCCTTGGTGTGTAGAGTCTTCTTAATGACTGGATCACCCGGAGGCAGATTCTAATCTACCATCTTATCTGGCAAGCCTCAAAAGGGGAAGTGTTGCAGAGGTGCTGACTTACGGCTGTAAGTCCAACACTTCGGAGGCTGAGACAGGAAAATTGTGATTCCAGGCCAACCTGGACTTTATAATGATTCAAGGGCTGGCTTAAACCACAGAGTGAGGCCCTATCTAAAAACAAAAACAAAACAAAATCCAATTTATAAAAAGTTGAGCTTTGGCACATTGCGTTGTTAAAGTTTAACAGGGTTAATAATGAAGCATAGCAAGCGTTAACAGGTTTAAGTAAAACAGCTATCTTATTTGTACTGTTCTCTTCGTTAGGGTTTCTATTGCTGTGAAGAGACACCATGAACATGGCAACTCTGGAAAGCATTTAATTGGGGTGGCTCACAGGTTTAGAAGTTTAAGATTACCATCATGTTGGGAAGCAAGGCAGCGTTCAGGCAGATATGGTGCTAGAGATGGAGCTGAGAGTTCTTACATCTTGACTCGCAGACAACAGGAAGTAGTCTGAGACACTGTGCATGGCTTGAGCATAAAGGAGATAGATCTCAAAGACAACCTCCACAGTGACACTCTTCCTCCAACAAGACCATAGGTACTCCAACAAGACCATATTCCCTAGCAGTGCTATTTCCTTTGAGGGGCATTTTTTTTTTCAAACAACCACATTCTACTCCCTGTTCCCCAAAGGCTTGTAGCCATTTTGTAATGCAAAAAATGCTTTTAACCCAACTTCAAAAATCCCCATAGTCTCATATAACAGTCTCCTTAGCGAGACCCGGTCTAAAGAAGGACAAAGATGGCAGGGGTGTCTATACAGGGGATATTACTAACATCCAATAAAGCAATAGAGAGCAAAATCAATCATCAGGAAAAGCAGATGAGGCTTGAGTCTTTCAAGTTCAAGGACCATTTATCAACAATAGCTCCATAGAGGGGAGGAGGACAAAGAGCCAGGGCATGGCAGGAAAGGAGTAGGCATGGAGAAGGGCTTCGAGGGATCCCAAAGCCCAGGGAGGAGCTTGGCCTTCGCGAGGCAGCCAGAGGGTGACTTGTCCAAGATTATTTCAGTACTTCGTGAGTCCTTACACGACCGACAGTCATGCCAATTTATTTTCCTTTCTGAGTTTCCCTGGGCATGTCTCCACTCCTTTGGATAATTGCTATCCCAGACAGCAGAGATGAAGGAGGCTGTCTTATCCAGAGCAGATAGAAAGCTAGTGCCTTGCTCATCACTTTCGCGGCTGAGGATTAAAGGGCTTTGGTTATCTGGGGGATTAGTCAGTGTTGATTGTGATGATTTAGGAAGCCCCGGGCGGCCATCTGATGACACGCGCGTGGGCTGACTTCAAGCTATTTAACTTTTACGGCTCTGAGGGCAAGTGGTACAGAGGGAGGGGGCATGGGCAGGGAAGAAGGGAACCTGGAATTGACGAGATTTCTTTCATCTGTGATCTTCCTTGACTCCTTTGCATTCTCCTTTCTCCCTTCCCCCTTCTCACTACGTACCCAATCCCTGAGCACACTCCCCAGCATCTCCCATAGCCCAGGCTAACTTTAAGCTTACTGTGGCATGAACTGCCCTTCCTGCTTCAACTTCAGTGCCAGAATCACAAGTGTGCGCTATATACCTGGTTTATGTATGATTTTTCTAGTATGTAAAATAAAGGTTTGAGTTTTTCATTCATTCAACAAATGTCTTATCTACTATGTGCCAGATACTCTTCTGCCCACCGTATAGTTATTTTGAAAACTCAGTCAAAAAGCATAGGTGAAGATGCTTAGTACAGTGTTTAGAATCAACTGGGAGCTGATTGTATTACCTTTTCTGCCCAAGAGGCTTTGTGACTAGAACTAGATGGATATCTGAGCCATTATTGGGTCAGGCCTACAATGGGTCAAGGCATTCATAGCGTTTGTGATATCAGGACGTTCTACAAAAGGAAAGAATTAAAGAATTGGTTAAATTGGGTATTCAAGAATAAAAAAACCCTACTATTTTAAGATGCATTTTGAAGCAGTGAGATTAAAGGCAAAAGATCACCCAGGGGAAAGCAAAGCAGGCCCATGTCAAGGTGGTTCTGGGAATCTTCAGAGGACGCAGTGAAGCACTTTGGAAACACGAGTGCTGTGTCTAGAACACTGGGAACACGAGTACGGTGCTGTGTCTAGAACATCGGAAACATAAGTGTGCTGCTGTGTCTAGAACATTGGGAACGCAGGTGTGCTGCTGTGTCTAGAATGTTAGAAACACAAGTGTGCTGCTGTATCTAGAACACTGGGAACACGAGTGTGATGCTGTATCTAGAACGTTAGAAACACGAGTGTGCTGCTGTGTCTGGGACATAAAGAAAGAATTACAAGGGTGTTCACTGCTTCAGCGGGCTCAGAGTTAGGGTGCATAACAAAATAATGAGCAACGGGAGCATTCCAAACTGTAAACACCGCAGTGCTTCATTGGTCTATACCTCGGAAAGGGAATTTACAATTCAGAATATATGATTTGAATTCATTAGCTAAGGACCCTGGCACTTCAGATACCAACATTTGCCAATGGTCCAAGCAAATTCTTTTTTATTTTTATTTTTTTTATATTTATTTATTTTATTTATTATGTATACAATATTCTGTCTGTGTGTATGCCTGCAGGCCAGAAGAGGGCACCAGACCCCATTACAGATGGTTGTGAGCCACCATGTAGTTGCTGGGAATTGAACTCAGGACCTTTGGAAGAGCAAGCAATGCTCTTAACCTCTCCAGCCCCCGCTAATTCTTTTTTAAAGAGAAAGGAATGACCCTGACCAGCTGGAAGTCAGTATTTCTCCCAGGATCCCTGAGGAATTACTTTTGCTTGTGAAGTGAACAGATTCAATAGCCAAGGGAACACCATATTTCATTTCCCTCTCTGAAGAGTCTGATGCCATCGGTGGCAGAAATCAACAGGATGTGAAACGTTGACCCTGAAAAAAGAAGGGAAAGTTCAAAGTCATTTGAGTGTGCCTCCCTCACTGCTCAGAAGGGCAGTTCCATTTCTACTATACCGTGTGCGAACTCTGCCTACTTCATTTTCAATTTTCCAATCAAGGCTTAGCTTCTGAAGTACAAAATTATATTGTTGATCACTGTAAAGAACCCACAGGCTAGGAGGGTTTCTGCAAATATGTTTGTAATAAGGTGGCTGAAGAAACAAAAGGATGAATGAATGATTGATTAGATAAACGGATAGCTGAATCCCGGATTTAAAAACTCACCATGAGAAAGTGGTGCTTCAAGATCAAGTCAGTTAACAATCTAGCAGGGAATAGGAAGGGGGGTTGTGAGCCCCCACCCCAACTGATGGGTTCTGGGAGAAGAAGAAGCAGTTTTCTTCAAGGGTGTGGCTCCTGATAGGTTGCATTAGGATAGGATGTAGGACAGCCCTACATCCAGGAATATATGGACAACACAAATTGGAGTCCATGGGTTATTACATCATAGAAAAGAGGATATGAAGTTGGGATAAATCTAGAAGGAGTTCAGGTGAATATAATTCATATACACTGTATGAGATTCTCAAGGAATGAATAAAAATGTTCATTAAAAAAGAAAACTGTCCTCAAGTAAAGGGAGAAAAAAATTAATTGACATGCGGTCAAAATGGTCATGGGGAGACATTTAATTCCAGAATCATCGAGAAGAAAACCAAAACTTGAGCAGCTTTTTCCCCTAGTTTCTTCTAATCAATTATCCTTAGAAGTCAGCTGTACCTCCAGTAGAGGAAACTGCTACTGGATAAACGAGCCCTTATAGGGCTCAAGAATAAGACAAGAATAAAAATAAGGGGTGGGGTGGGAGGATTGATAATGGTGTATCTGCGCGAGGAATAAGAACAAAGTATAACTGTGTGTTTGTGTAAGAAAAAAGTTGTAATGAAACCCATTTGTTTGTATGCTAACAAACACCACCAAAAAGAAAAAAAAAAGGAAAGCATCTTTATAGAAAGAGCTCACACGCATTCTGAGCACAGAGGCGTAGGTACCTTGTTCTTGTCCTTAGAAAGCAGCCTTGGAAAGTCAAGGCCTTGGAACTAGAGAGAGACTCAGGGGTTGAGTACTTTCTGCTCTTGCAAAGGACCCAAGTTTCACTCCCAGCATCAAATCAGAGATCTGAAGCCCTCTTCTGGCGTCTGGTGGCATCTGCACACGTGTGGCACATGCTTATACACACACACATACATAGACACACACATACATACACACAACACATACACACATACATACTTACACATACATGCAACACATACACACATAAACACATATATGCACACACCACACACACATATGCACACAATTAAAATAAAATCTTTAGAAACAAAGAAGACAGACACACAAACAGACTACGGAACTTCCTGAGGTAGTCAAGGTTATGCATTTCTGTGCAACCATCGTGATGAGAGAGTGGAGTGAGCATGCGCTTGTTTGCAGGCTTCAGGGAGCTTCTGGTTGGGTTAGGTCAGTAGCCATGAGTCATCAGGAGTCTTCACCCTAAGGACACCAAGTTAGAGACTGATAGGACTGGACAGTGAAACAGCTCCCCATCCACATCTGCAATAAGTGAACAAAGGTCCCTAGAGGAAGCCCTGCAAATGATGAAGAGCAAGGGAGGGCACGTCCAGGAACAGGTTGATGGTCTGCAGAGCAGCTCGGAGCTGAAAGGATTTGGGGACAGAATGGTACTTCCCTTCCCAGAGCAGAGTTGACCCAGGAGCCTTCAGGAGGTGGTTGTACGTAGAAGGGTCACAGGAGATCATCATCTTTGCTAACCTGCTGGCCAGAAGACCTTGAGAATGTAGATAGGCTGTCAATCAAATGCATGGAAAACAGCTCCGGGGCTTCTTTGCACATGGGGTATCCACCCCTCTGGGACATGATTATATTGGCACACCAGACTCCAAGCTTGTCGTTCATATTCTTGTCAAAGTGAAGCCCTGGAGGGAGAAGCCAGCTTACTACAGCTTGCAGAAACTTATTCCACTATAGTTGCCTCCAACTTAAGGAAGTGGCACAGTATGCCATGTGAACTTCATGGGCTACTGAGACAGCTTGGGGTAAAAGTGCCTGGCACCATGCTGGGTGGTGGTGGTACACACTTTCAATCCTATCACTTGGGAGACAGAGGCAGGCGAATCTCTGTGAGTTCGAGATCAGCCTGGTCTACAAAAGCTAGTTTCAGGACAGGCTCCAAAACTATAGAAAAACCTTGTCTTGAAAGAAAGAAATATATATAGAGAGAAAATGAAAGAAAGAAAGAAAGAAAGAGAGAGAGAGAGAAAGATAAAGAAAGAAAGAAAGAAAGAAAGAAAGAAAGAAATGCCTGGCACCAAGTTTGATGACCTGAGTTTAATACCTAGGACCCACATAGAAGGAAAAAACTGACTCCCACAAGTTGCCTTCTGATTTCCTTTCATGCTGTGATATGTGTGTGCACATGTGTGCACACACAAACACACACACACACAGAGGAGAGAGAAAGAGAGAGAGAGAGAGAGGATGCATACATAAGTAAGCAAATATTTTTAAGTGTGACTTTCAGAGTCACATGACAGCGTTCCAACTGTGACTTAGCTTTCCTTTATCCTCAGACTTTGAGTGGATTTCTTTACTCTAAACCACTACCTCATTGTAGACAGAGCTGATGGCTCAACGTGTTCCCATCTTGCCAGAGCGGAAGACACAGGCTAGACTATAGCAAGGGCCAGGCTAGAACTTGCTTTCTGCTTTATTTGTGATAGAGTCTCACTATGTAGCCCTGGCTATAGCCCTGGAATTCCCTATGTAGGCCAGGCTGGCCTCGAACTCACAGAGATCTGTCTGCCTCTGCCACCGAAGTGCTGGGATTAAACTGTTTACCGCCATGCCCAGCAGGGCCGTAACTTTCAAAAGGCCAGCTCTGTTGCCGTACTTCTCTCAGTGAGGCTTCATCTCACTCTTTTTTAAATAATATTTTTTTATTCTTTGAAAATGTATGAAGTTCTCTGAGCCTTGCAAAATGGGGGACTGATGCATATGCCCATCTTGAGCTGAGCATTCAGAGTTATTTATACGTCCCACTGAACCAGCACCCCCAGATGGAGACCAAGTGTTCAGATACAGGTGCCTGTGAGGGACATTTCACATTCAAACCATAACAGTGTTTCATGGCATAAACACATGACAGGAACAACTTAAGAAACAGGTTTATTTTGGCTTATGACAATTTTGGTTCATGCAGGCATGGGAAGAGCTCCTTGTGGTGTAGCAGGCCGCAGCAGCAGGAGTGTATGGTAGAGATGAATAACGTAGCATACAGGAAGCAGAGTGTCAGACCAGAAACAGAGGCCGGGCTATACCATTCGAAAGCCCACCCCTAGGGCTAGGTGGATATCTCCTTCAGCAAAATCTGTGCCTTGCAAATGCAAGGTCCCGAGTTTGATCGCTAGAACCCATGTATAATAATAATAACAACAACAGCGGACAGCAGCAGCAGCTAGCTAGGTAGGCGGAACCCATAACCCTAGTGCCTGGGAGGTAGAGACAGGTTAACTATGGGGCCAAGTCTACTTGGAAAATTTAGTCAATGGAAGACATTTCAAAAAAAGAAAGGGGGGTGAATACCCAGTGGGCCACTTCCAAAGTGCAGTCCCACCTCCCAAAGGCTCCACGCCCTCCTACTACAACAGTCCCGGCAAGGCCAAGGGTTCCAATGACCCCTAGAAAGAATGTTGAACTGGGAAAACATAGCAGCAGCAGGACTCTGTTAAGGACATTCCTGCCAACCTTTGTGGTGCCTGTGTAAACTGTTACTACCCTGGTACTATTTGAAGGGTGTGTGCTTAACACCAAAGAACCTATTTAGTCAGGAGGCTCGCTCTGAGGAAACAAACCCTTCGACTGACAGAGTTGGTATGAACAGACAAAGACATGTTAAACGTATGTATTCCAGAGTGTTGAGAAGAAAATGAATATGGATGTCAGTGCCCGCGAACGGCACAGATAAGTCTGAGTTGATGATGAACTAAATCCGGCAGCTGCACAGCAGCCGGATCCGAGCCAGTCTCCCATGATCCTCTGGCTTTTTCTCTAAAGTTGCAAAGAGGCTTCCACAACCCCAGTTACATAATGACACCCCAAGGCAGGAAACAGAGACACCAGGGCAGTGAGAACCACCCCCATTCAGTTTGGCCGGGGAGAAAACATCTTCCCATAGGCACTGAGCACCCCACTTCTTACGTGTCATATGATGGGGCCACAGGATGAGTCTCTGTGAAGGGCATTGAGAAAGGACACTGTGGTTGGATGTAGGCACAAGAAAGGGGTCAGGGGGAAAATCTAAATAATGGGGTTCAACTAAAAGCTATGAAGAGGACAGCTCAAGGGTGGGGCGCAGAGGTAGAACTGTATTTAGCACACACAAAGCCCGAGGCTGGTTCTCCAGGAGGTTGGGAACCAACACAAGAGAATGAGCCAGTGAGAAGCAAAGTCCAAAAGATTTAAACCCATCTCAAATGGTCCCTGGTCTACAAGAAAACTGGCCAGTGTTGCTGATGCATTATTTTAACATCATTTAAAACTGCTACATAGATGCTTGCCTTTTCTTTTGGTGTAAGGGTGTGCATGTGTGTGTGGCGTATATGCACATATGTGTACGTGTGGCTGTGTGTATTCATGTACATGCAGAGCCTGCAGGGACCAGAGGAAGTTGTCAGGAGGCCTATACTTTATCCCCTGATTGCTGGAGACAGAGCCTCCAAATGGACCTGGAGCTAGGCCAGCTAGGCTGTGCTCACACCCAGATTTTTATGTGGTTGCTTGGGATCGTGTTTGAGCACTCAATGTTCTCACCTATTGCGCCATCCCTGCAAGTTCTACTATCTGTTTTTATTTTAATCAAGAAAATAAAAAACTTTTATAAGGTAGGCTGTCAATCAGGTGTGACTGGAGTGTAAATATGAGACTCATAGCTTTTTATGCCTGTGGGTTTAAAGATGACTTCTGGGCGGTAAGAGTTCAGGGACAGGCAGGAGACACCAGCATCATCATCTAGGGTCTTCAGGATAACATCGCTTATTTTCTTTGTTTGTTTATTTTGAGACAAGGTCTCACTATGTAGCTCAGGTTAGCCTTGGACTTCTGACTTACTTTGTCGAACTCCTGGCTGCTGAGATTATTGACATATGCCATTTCCAAATAAGGACTAATAAGGTAGCTTATGTATTTAATGATACAGACCATATTATTACGCTGACAGGTCATTAGGAATAATTACTAAGCAATCATGTACATAGCCAGTGCTACTTTTATATGAGAAAATCCTATTTTTATAACTTCTGTCATCTCACTTTGAGTCTATACAATATTATCCTAGTGGCCAGGGGTGTGGAGGGCTAGGCCAGAAGTCCCCAGGATAACAGAGGACACCTGAAAAATGGGTTCTGGTGACTAGGGGAGGGGATCTTCATCTAGAGAGGAAAGAAAATGAATGTTAAGGAGAAGAGAAGAATGTGTGGCTGAGGCTAGGAGGTGGTGGCACAAGCCTTTAATATAGCATTCGGGAGGCAGAGACAGTCAGATCTCTGTGAGTTCGAGGCCAGCCTGGTCTACAGAGTAAGTTCCAGGACAGGTTCTACAGCTACAGAGAAACCTTACAGAGTAAAAATCTTGTTTCAAAACAAACACGTAGATTTGTAATTAAATGAGAAAAAAAGATACCGAGTGTGTTATTGTGTGTGTTGGGTTCTAAGGGATGAACTCTTCGCTTTCTGAGGTACCCACTCTTGGCGAGGTGGTTTACTATTCTTCTCCTTTCAGACGAGGAAACCGGCTCACAGTGGAATGAGGTCGCAAGCCTTCAGTCACAGTGATCAGGACCCACGTCTGAAATCTGGCACTTCTTCCACAAGATCTCACACATTCGTGGCCTTCATCAGAAAGAGAGTTGGCTCAGGGCAAAGTGGCTCAGGACACCGCCCTTATATGGATGGTGTGGGCTGAAATCAGCCCCTCCCACAAGCCAAGGGTAAGGAGGTATTCTCCGGAAAGACACTGTCTATCACACAGCATCTTGTGCCTTCCATTTAAAGGAGCCAGTCCTGTGCTGCAGAGGCTACCATATTTAGTTCTGTGGAGTGCTGTCTTCTTGAAGTTACACAGAAGAGCAGCGAATGGCACTTGAATTCTGCTTTGGCCCACGGGAATGCAAGGCACTGATGGGCAAATCCCAGATAAGCAAGGTCCCAAAGGCTTCGACTCCAGAGTATCTCTTGCTACTGCTGTGCCTTTACATGTTTGCTGCTGCCATTTTCCCCTGGTATTTGGCATGATATGGATGGGTGTTGGGGGATCCCCACTGCCTTTAATGTAGTGTGATTATCTCGTGGAAATAACCCATTCTACTAGGCAGCTTTTACCTGTGGATTATTATGAAGATGATGTCTTCTTAAGATGTACTCTTTAAAGTACTGCCCCTGCTCCTGATAAAGCAGGGGTTGCAGAGGATAAAACAGGAGCAGGAATGAGTCACACAGGTAGGACCTATGACTTTCCTGAGGAGCTGTATAGACTATGGTTTAAGTTAATGTACTGGTCTGGGTCTATCCTGTCCCTTTAAGAAACAAGTCATGCCCACCCCGCCCATCTCCCCACCCCCATCCGCTGAGGCAAGCAGATCTTCCTTCCACTTCTAGCCTGAGTTCCTTCCTTTCCAGCTCTCTCCCAAAGAGGCAGCTTCTGCCTCACTCCCTTCTCCCCACTTCTCTCCTTGCCCCCTCCTCTCTCTCTCTCTTCTGTTCTCCTTTCTCCCTTCCCCCTTTTCCCTTTCCCCTCCATAACCCACTAAATAAATACCTACTTTCTCTGCATGGTGTGCCTATCTCTGTCTCTCACCCACTGCGTGGCTCCCTACCTGGAACCGGCTGCTTTCGTGGCCCACGGTGGTCTTGTGGTCCGCTGCAGCCACTCAGGGAATGGCGCCATTTTATTTTTATCACAACATTAAGGAAAACAATCAAGTCCCAGGAGTTAACTCGAGTTCTCTTTGATACTGGGAAATGCGTTAATGGTTTTCAGTGTGGATCACAGTTAAAATATAATTTTAAACAACTGACTTCATGAAGCTAGAAAACAAAGAACTGGATGGTTAGTAAAGATAACTAGGCTGGAGTCTAAAGTATGAAAAGTGAAACTAGTAACCTGGTTTTCTAGAAATTATAAAAACTCCTGCCTATGTAAGTGCTTATGGCTAAAAGGTTCCTGATCTATGAGAAGTCTCAAAGATAAATAAATGTTTAAATGTATATGGGTTCTTGGAGATAATTTGTTTTTCACCTATAATATGCAATATGTTTAATAATATAAGGAAAGTGGGAAACATGGGAATATAAGAAAAACTGAAACTTTCTGGTTTTTTATTATTATTTTGTTTGTTTGGTTTGGTTTTTCGAGACAAGGTTTCTCTGTGTAGCTTTGAAGCCTGTTCTGGAACTCACTCTCATAGCCCAGGCTGGCCTTAAACTCACAGAGATCAATCTGCCTCTGCCTCCCAAGTGCTGGGATTAAAGGCGTGTGTGCCACCGCCTCCTGGCACATGTTGTTGTTTTTTTTTACTTGTATTCATTGTAATCATTCATTTAAAAAATTGAATGAAACCACATGGTAATTTTTATATTGCTTTAAATATTCTGCTGGGGTCTATAAGCTGTAAGGGCAAAAATAGAGTAGAAGGGAAGGGAGATATCAGGAGAGGGGAAGAAGAGAAACATCAGGGTAAAAGAACAGAACAAAAAAGAATAGATAGAACACCAACAGAAAGAATAATAAGAGGGAGAAGAGAAGCTTTTATCCCTCAGAAAAGAAGGCTGTGTGTTTTTCTCACCGACTCTGCATCTCCTTCTCCTTCTCTGAGACCTGCAGAAGGCTGGACCCTCGGCATCACGCATGCATCTCACTGCTGCCTGAATTGGTTATTTGAGGCCTCCGTGCTTTTCGTCCACATTTGGAAACTGGCTTATTTCTGCTTGTCAGCTCCCTGGTCTGAAGGAATGCAGGAAGGACTCAGCTCCGCTACACACAAAGTGCTTCGAGCTGTAAACCAGAACTAACTGAACATTCAGAGAACACCAAGGCTTTGCCCGTGCTATTTAAATGGACAGGGGTGGTGGAATATTCTTCCCCTGCCTTTTTTAGACATTCCCGATCTAAATGCCAGCTCGTCTTTGAGCACGGCAGCCGTTGGTCTGCCGTGACTCTCCGCATTCTTTTCCAGACACAGAACACAGTTCCAGGCAAGGACAGCTGTCTGGTGGAACTGGGAGACACCAATATTGTCCTGGGCCTTTCAGACATTCAGAGATAAGTATTCTTAATTCAAAGGAAGGCTCTTCAAGCCAATATTTTAAAAGTAGTTTCTTTTTTTCAAAAACTGATTAAAAGAACTGGGCCCTCTCCAAGGAAACCTTTAACCTAATAGCAAGCACCAAACCCTAGTATTCAGTTCCACCGATAATGATCTAACTGATAACACTAAGGGCAAAGCCAAGTGCAAAGTTGTTTTTTTTTAATTTTTTTAAGCATGATGATTGACAAGGAGAGGTAAGAGGACAACTGCACCAAACAGAGTGGGGGAGGAGTCTCAGCTGAATATATGACAAATGACCCGTGAGGTAGTGTTTTCACAAAGGACGGTGTCCAGTCAATCCACGCTCTGTGAGGCGATGGAATTTCCCTTCAAGTTTGCAACTGTGGGGATGGGAACTACCAAACTACATCTTCGCCAAACAAACAAGACCAGGAGAGAGGTCACGGCTACTCAGCTCGAACCCTGAAGTTCGTGTTCTAGGGTGCAGGATCAGAACCAGGGCGGTCATCCATGCCTAAGCTTGAGAAAGGAAGCAAGGCCTGTGGGCTAACACGGAAGAAGCCGGCAGGGGCTGAGGAGGATAATCAGGTTGATCACAGGGTGGACGGAAGCCGTTTACAAACAGGGTTGAGTGAGGAAGGAAGAAACTGGATGAAATGACGAGAAAGATGTATCAGGCAGGCCATCAAGGCCAGATGGTGTAAGCTGCCTCGAGTCTCAGACAAGGTCAGCAGCAGGTGCTGTAGTTAAAGCGGCGTCTAATGGGGGCCAGAGCATATTTCAGCACAATCTGAATGCAAGAGACTTACAGGCAGGAACCACCATACCCACCTCTAACAGTGGAGCTCTCTCACCCCCTCTGCACAGAGTCTCCCAGAGCAGCTCCGTCCGGCCTTCAACTTGCTGAGGTCTACCTGCCTTTGCCTCAGGAATGCAGGGATTAAAGGTGTGCACTACCATGCCCTGCCTTCTCTCTTAAAAAACATGCTTGAACTGTTTCATACATGTATATAATATGTTCTGTTCATATAATCTCACCTTCTGTTATCCCCCTCTTACCTCAGCCCCACCCCCAAGCAAGTCCCCCTACCCACTATCATATCTTTTTGGTTTTGGTTTATGACCCTAACCTTGCAATTCTTCTAAGGAAAAGGGCATTTTTGGTAAAACAGTGCTGTGATATTTTGTTACTTTGCTACATCCATTCGTTACTATGATCACTGAAATTCTGCTCTTGACAAGTTCTTTCTTGTTTCATTTTATTTTATAGTTAGAGATTTTACAATTTATTAGCTTTACTTTTACGGGTATGGATATCTAGTCTGCATGTATGTATACCATGTTCATGCCTGATACCCACAAAGTCAGAAAAGGGCACTGGATTCCCTGGAACTAGAGTTATAAATGGTTGTGAGAGGCTGTGTGGTGCTAGGAATCGAACCCAGGTCCTCTGAAAGACTGCCTTTAACTCTCCAGGCTTCTTGGCAAGGAGTGGGTAGTCATCTCCAGTCATTTCATGTGGATACCTTCACACATTTGCTGAGAACAATAGCCATGGGCTGGCGCTCCAAGTTATCTGGGCCAGCATTTATTTATAGGAGTGAAGGATGGCCTTCCCCATTCATATTCCCAAGACGGACCCACCCAGTCCTGGACTCAATAGAAGGAAGGGTGGAGTAAGTACACAGAGCTTTGACAATGCCTGAGTTCTCTGCACCACAAATATCAAGCATGGCAGTTGAGCAACTCTTTAGAAACACCAGGCCTGAGCTGGCAGAGGGATGGGAACCTGTGCCCTGTGTGGGAGGCTGTGTGCACTAAGCCTACAACCTGCGAAAAGCAACCTTGCCGAAACACAGGCTATGTGCGCATGCCCTCTTTAAACTGATCAGACAACCGGAAAAGGAGTCTTGACAAAAGCAGCCCTTGCAACTTCCACACTGGTACTCTGGAGCCTGCAAGGAGCTGTTTCTTCTCCTTGGGAGGGCTATTCTTCTCAGCCCAGGCTTTGTTTTACCTTTGGATTCCTCTCCTGCCCTCCCCACGCACCCACTTCCTGTGTTAAGCCGCTCCCAGTTGTCCCAGCCCACGGCCCTCGCCCTCCTTTGTTCTTTGGCCTCCTCCGCCCACGCTCTGGTAATAGCCCTGGCAATATCTGCTCATCCCTGCAGTTCCTCACTCCCAGCTACCCAGCAGTGTGTACCGTCTTCAGCTTGTGTGGTGTATGCCCACAATAAGACTGAGTTATTATGTAGAGCGGTGGAGGGCTGCCTGTCTGGAGCTAATGTCGGCATCATTTTTAAGCTCACGGGTAAAGGTTTCCATGGCTGATACCTTTCAAATGAGGTAAACTCCTTAAGATGTCGCTATTTTTTGAGTAGCGTAGATTTCACTATGAAACACCAGGAATGGCACCAGGCAGACACAGCCATAAAGGAAGTATTTAACCAAAGAGAACCAGAGGACCTGTTTCTGTGGTCCTAAACTCACACTACTGTGAGCAAATCACCGGCTTTGCTTAAAGTTCTTCCTCATTTAACAACCAAACATGTGAAGGTGAACACCTCTAGAAGGTTCAGACAAGCCAGGAAGGCCGTTCATCCTCCAAAGTAGCCATTGGGCATCTCGGCAAGGAGCAATTGCATATTTAAGGTGCCGGCCCCAGGCTCCATTCAGACAAGGCTGTTCCACTTTTTGAGGACAAGGGCAAGTTCAGCCAATCATTCGAGGTGTCAAGCAGAGGCCCAGACTTGATTAAACTCTCCCTCTTCGGAAGCTGTCTCTGGTCGAGGAGGACAAACGGTCAAGGGAAAAGGCTTTTAGCGGAGTTCTCACAAAGCAGAAACTAAAAGGAATGAATATTCTGAACTGGAAACAGTGACCTTTCTGGCATTATTCCCAAAAGGAAAAGCCAAAGGCACGGCAGCCTCAGGAAGGCACGGCGGTCAGCACCCACAGGAACACCGGCTTCCAGGGAACATTCCATCCAGGCCTCTGCAGCGCCCAGCCTGAGCGTCTGTTTTGATCATGTTCCGTGCAGCCGATCAGCTTGAGAACGGCGTAGCGATCCTGACAGGCAGACTAGCGATCCTGGCTATGGACGCATTCTGAATGCTAAAGCACAAAGCAGAGCGGAACCATAGCGGGAGCATCAAAAGGAAAAAAAAAAAAAAAAAAAAAAAACTCACATCGGGACTGCTGAGATGGCTCAGAGGGGAAAGGTGCTTATTGCCAAATCTGACCATCTGAATTTGAACCCCTGTACCTGCACTGTAGAAGGACAGACCTTCGCATGCACACACATTCTTGCATGCACTCATGCATGCACACATAAATACACACACTGAATAAATAAATCGACTACAAAAATTGAACAAAAAAAAAATTCTTTAAGCCTTTTGAAAACCCAGCCATAAGCAAAGCATCCTCAACAACAGGCACAGAAACCGGTTATGGCTCTGGATACTGTGTCAAGATAAGGATCTCTCCCCATCGTGAAGCGATGTGGTAACTTTCAGAATCTGAAGCTGCGTAACGTATTACACAAGAACTCCTAACAAAAGAGGCCTTCATGCAGGAGCGGGTCTCCTAAGGCTGTACCTCTCTGTGTCACTCAAGGGAAAGACTGCGTCAGCTTCTCTACGTGTAGATGTCTGTGTCCACAGGTAGACCTGTGTGACTCCAAGCGCAAGTAAGCGACTTGCCTGCAAAGGAGACTTAGGGGATCCATTGCAGACATCAAATTTTACCACCAGAGGGTATTCGCCTCTCTCCTGAGCGGCTGGCAAGTTTGTGTAACCCGGACTAGTCCCAAATCACCTCCAGTTTAAAAAAAAAAAAAAAAAAAAGGCCAGGTCAGATCTCAGAAAAACAGGTTCTCATTATTTCCCCCATTCCCCTCTTGCCCTTCTGTTTTAGTGTTGTTTTCTTTCAACTGAAGCCCGCTGGCAGCGAGCCAACCTACACAAACTGTGGAAAACAGAGCCCATCCCCCCCCCCCCCCCCCCCCCCCGCCGGGCCGTTGAAAGCCAGAGGATGATCTTCGAAGAAGTTGGACCAGGTACCCAGCTATGAGGTCACTGAAGAAGCTGGTCCAGGTAGCCTGCTATTTCGGACCGTCTCCAGAGGGAGAGGGTTTCAGGCAACTGAGAATCCAAGAGCCAGAGAAAAAGAACAGAAGGGACTCCAGGCCAGGGAAGCTGCCTGCTTGAATCTTGATGGAAAGGGGGATTTACAGTCGAAAAATGCTGATGCCCCGTGAGAAACCAGGAAAGTCTAGCGCAGTCACCAGCGAGGCTCTGACAGCTTCCAGAGTCAGCCAGGGAATCCGTCCCAGCCCATTAGTATACCAAGTTTAGAAAAGCCGGGCCCTGGAAAGGCGCCCCGGGAGATGCCCCAGGGAGTTGGCTTGAATTGGCCAAAGGCTTCCTCTGGAAAAAGGGAGACTTTGTTCGGAGTGAAAGCGGTGAAGTTGAGAAATATGGGATATTAGGTCACTTGCCCAACTGAAGCAAGTTTAACAAAGGCAAACTTGAAGTCAATGAGCAGTTTCATTTCTCTCTCTCTTTAAAAAGTGTTTGTTTAGTGTTATTTATTTATTGGCAGGACCGCAGAATAAACCTGAGGCCCCATGTCTACCAGACAAATCCACCATCCGCAAGCTACAGCTTTTTAAATTTTCTTATTATCGTGAGATTGTCTTGCACAGGTCTCTGCGGTTCCTGCCTCAGTCTCCCAGGTCTCCAGAATAACAGGTCTGCACCACAGCTCTGGTATTTGAACTCTGTGTGTATGCACGTGCGTGCATGCATGCGTGTGTGTTTGTGTGTGTGTAAATGCACACACACTCACGTGCATGAATGCAGGTATGTGAGAGAGTTACAGTGCACATATTGGAGGTCAGAAGACAACTTCTTGGATCCGTCTTAACCTTTTGTGATATTTGAGACAGGACCTCTCCACCTCCAATTTCCCTGTAGGAACACTGGGGTTTCTCACGCTCGCACTACTTGTCTGGCTTCTAACATGGGCTCTAGGGATTTGAACTCAGGTCCTCACACTTGCATAGCAAGCCTTTCTACCCACTGAGCCACCTCCCTAGCCCCTAATTTTGTTATTGTTTCACATTTTAATGTTAAGTATTTATTGTTAATTTTATTGGCTATGTATGGGTATTTTTGCTGGCATATTTGTCTGGGTGCTAGGTGTGTTTGGATTTTCTGAAGCTGGGAATGTGAAGCATTCTGGGAAATGAACTTGGTTCTTGTGGAGAAACACCTGTGAAGAACACAAGCTAGTTTCATCCCAGCCCTCAGGAGGCTAAGGCTGAAGAACCTTAGGTTGGAGAGGTTAGCCTGGGCTATTTAGTGAGATCCTGTCTCAAAAACAAAATAACAACCCAAATTAAAAAAAAAAATTGTAACTTCAGAAAGAGCTGTAAAGTCATTGTCTTAAGCTTGCTTTTCTGGGTTCACGCTACGACTTTTCCAGGTAATGTTAAAATTCGTCAACTATGCCCCACATAGCCCCCCTCTTTGTTTTCTACAGAAAGCTTCTGGGTCAATGTGTGCTCTTCAAGTCAAGATTGCCACAGAATGTTGAATTATTCTTGTTAACATCTGTTGCGATTTCTAGAGAGAGCCACTTAATCAGCCCATGACATCCAACAGCATGTTACAGAAATCGCACCAAACAGCAGCAGCCAATCTCTGGGTCACAGAGACCCAGGTTTCATTGGGCATTTTCATGCGTAGATGTCATTTTGCTGTGCTCTTCCTCACCCCGATGCCCTCTTCCACCCCCACCTCCCCTGCCAACCTGGAGAGTTTTTATTCTTAAGCGACTTTTAATTAACAGGTCTTTTTCTTATTAACATCTTCAAAGCGCCCTGAGCTCCTCCCCAGATGAAAGGCCCTGAACAGGGACAAATTATTATTATGCTTACAAAATATGCACACTGAATGCAGGAAAAGTGAGAAGGGTTTCATTGCCCAGCCTGCAATGCTTGCAATACTTTGATCTGCCAGCGCAGCCACCAATTACTCCGTACCCTCACTCTCTAAGTGCAGGCATCAAAGTGTTCGCGGAGATACACCTTGTAAATCTAGCTGTTTATGCTCAAGTGACTCCCCTAAATTAACTCATTTCCTCTCCCTTTGTTGGAACTGCTGATTCAGCTCCTCCAGGCCCCTGTTGGGGAGAAGCTGTCTGCCGCTGTGCAGTGGGGGGGAGGGGGGACATCTTATTTCTCTACAGGGGTGACTGTGACCTTAAAAATAAACTGTCTTAGGCCGGGCGGTGGTGGCGCATGCCTTTAATCCCAGCACTAGGGAGGCAGAGGCAGGTGGATCTCTGTGAGTTTGAGACCAGCCTGGTCTACAGAGCTAGTTCCAGGACAGGCTCCAAAGCCACAGAGAAACCCTGTCTTGAAAAAAAAAATAAATAAATAATAAAATAAATAAATAAATTAACTGTCTTTGATAACTTCAGAAGTGTGTATGAGTGAAAAAGTATGTGAGTTCGAGGCCAGCCTGGTCTACAGAGCTAGTCCTAGGTCAGCAAGGATTACACGTAGAAACCCTGTCTCAAAACAACAACAACAAAAATATTATATACTACAAAAATGTACAGGGTGTTATCACATTTATAGTATACAAATAATTTCTAATGATTAAATATAACCAAAACTAAATAGTAACTATGTGAGGTAAACAAAATTAATAAAGAGTATGAGTATGATAAGGAGATAAACATGGGTAACATGTCATTAAGTTCCAAGTCCTCCAGGCCGCTACCTTATCTTCTAAACAGGGGCTGAACCCACAGATCTCAAAGGTACCTTTCAGTTCTCTCACAACTTTAAGTTCTTGATCTTGCCTCAGAGACACCATTTGTCTTCAGGAGCAAGTGAGTTCATGGTCCTGAATCTGCTCCAAGAGCTCCGCTAAATAGCAAAGAAAGAGCCAGGGATCATGTCACTGACATCAGCCAAGAGTGAACTCTTGTTCATGATAAATATTGAAGCCAAAATATCACACAACTATTACGTGATCTTTGCGAATAGGTTTTGGGGAATTTACATTTTATTGTATATGTCTCAGGTGTACAGCGTGGTGTTTTGATACAGAGTTAGAGAAAATAGTCCCGAGACCAAGTCAATGAACATCTGAGTTACTCACGCAGGGATAAGCAGAGTCCCCGAAGTCTACTCTTAGCCAAACTCCTCAGTACAGCACGATATCAATCAATGCCCCTGTAGCAGCGTTGAATCCATTAGACCCAGACTTGCTCACCCTCTTAACCTTAGCTTTGTGTCTTCCCCTACCAACCCCACTTGGCATATTTTCTTAACCCTAGAGGAACAGACGGGTTGCATTGGAAGTCAGGGCAACTTCTCTGGGCAAGGTTTGGTTTGGACACGTCCGGGACGCTGGCAGAGCATCTCTTTGAAACGCCAGGGCCTGGTGGGTGTTTCCAGCCAGGAAGAACATTTGATCTTTCCACGGAAAATAAGTACCTGCACTACAAAGGAAGGCTGCTGGAGCCCAGGAGAGAGCTCCTCCCCAGAGGGTGTGTGGCCTCCGCTGTGAAGGCAGAACAGCCTCTGTAGTGCTGTAAGTATCAAGATTTCTAGGAGATGCGGGCATTTTTACTCTGGGTTGTACCGAGGACTCCATTTAATCTTTTCCTTCTAAGAGTGGACTCATCTTTACTTGGGGCTCGTTCTTTTCTGTGGCTGTGTTTCTCCACACAGAAACAGTTCATGGCTCAGCCCACAGTCGGTGTCCCGTAAATATTTGTTTGCTTAGAAGAGAAGATTAAGTTTTTCAATGAACGTTTTAGGTTTGCATGCAAAGTAATGGGTTTCATCATGGCGTTTTCATCTGTATGTCTTATGCCCTAATCAGCAGTTTGTTTTATTTTTATTTTTTGAGACAGGGTTTCTCTGTAGCTTTGGAGCCTGTCCTGGAACTAGCTCTTTTAGATCAGGCTGGCCCCGAACTCACAGAGATCCACCTGCCTCTGCCTTTCGAGTGCTGGGATTAAAGGTGTGTGCCAACACCGCCTGGCAGTTTGTTTTATTTTAAGGGTAAGGATTAAGAACAAGAGCTTTTCTTTGAAAAATTCCATTTTCTTCAGGCCCTAAAATCTTGAAATAAACCACCACTGTCGAAGAGCTTTCCAACCGCATGGATCAAAGATTCAGAGATAAAATATGAAATATTTGATATAATCATATGAAATATGAATACACTAGGAAACATGAAAGAATTTATTTAGTCTTGAAGGAGGGAAGACCTCCTTTCTACCACTAAAGCAGTACTTCCCCATAAGTAATAAAATATTTTATATATAATATTTATATATATATGAATAAAACATATTTATGTATATTAATAAAATACACATTATTCCCCAAAGTGAGGCAGGTGCTAGGCACTTTAAGCGTAAATGTTTATGTTTATAACAGAGAAAGCCGCTACCTCTTTTAAAGACAGTTAATGGGTCTTCCAAGTTATTTTTTTCTTTTTGTTTTAGCTAAAACCCTTTGGAAAAACTTAAGAGGAAATCAACCAAGGTCACTGAGTCACGGTGACACATTCTTTCAGGCTGCTGAGAGTAAACTTTGCTTCCTATAATGCCATCTGTCCATTTTGAAGTATGCCACTCGCCTTGAAGTGAGCATGCCCAGAAATCCCCACACCACACACACACACACACACACACACACACACACACACACACCTTGTGCTTCCCTATGTGAGTGTGTGTAAGCTCCCCAGCTAATCCCCCAAGCTTTCACTGCTAGGCAGACCATGGCTTCACTGTCACTCCCAGTGCCTCCTCCCCAGCGACAGGGAACACAGCTGTCTTCTCTCATTTCCTGAGAACCCATCAAGTTCAATTGCCAAAGAGATAAAGGGAGCCTGGCAAGGCTTATCAAGATAACAAGGCTAATCTACCAATATATAAAATGTACCTTGCAATCAATAAGAAAGGCGCACTTCATCCTCTAAAAAGAGCAAAGAAAACAAACTGAGAGTTTAGAGAAAATGAGATAAAGCTCTTAAGCCCGGGATGCCCTTGGGAACTCGAGAGAGGTGATGACCACCTTTGCCAGGCTGCTCTGTGCTACCCACCAGGTTGGCACAAGTCTACAACATGATAGCATGTTGTGCAGGCCAGACCTCAGAAGGGAAGCTAGCATTATGGGTAGGTGGGTACCCTCTTGTTGGGACTAACTTAAAAACATCTACCAACACATACATAGTAGAAGAGATTTAGCTTAAGACACTGAAGCCTAAGATTTGGGGCCCCTCCTCTGTGAAAACCCTTCTCAAGACTCTGGCAGACACTCCCACAGTTTTCCAACATATATTTTTAAATATCGTAAAATCAATAATTTCAATCACATCTGGTTGACACCACTACTCCCTTTCCAGTTGGCTGTCCCTCCACCAGTCTCTCCCCTGAAAAGTGTGCCATCATAGGGACACTGGGCACTTTAAATTTGAAGAGAAATTCAGTTTGGGTTTTCGAGGATATATTTATGTGGTGCGCAGTTACCGCATAATAAGCCAGGTTATTGCTTATGGTACCCGTGGGGGTAGGAATGGTACTCAGAGATGCGATGCCAACCACCTGCTGTTCTAAGCACAAGGTACAGAGTCAGAGGTCACATTGAAAGACGAACGTGCTTAATAGTGCAGCAACAGACTGTGTACATAGCAGCGAAGAAAGACTGCTCCAAGTACAGGGGTAAAAGGCAGTCTTTGCGAGACCATTTAAACACGAGGCAATGCAAAATTGCAAGCAGCATGTTCACAAATATCGCATCCAAATAGATGCCTCAGCCTCGCAAGAGGGGCGTGCTCGTTATACATGTACCTTATATTTATAATTTTAATGAGAAGTGTGTAAAATGAAATTCACCAGAAGCCGGAAGTTGTAGGACACAACTTGAAAGCAGCCAACGCTGTTCTGACTTTAGAGGAGGGCAGAAGGCTTCCTCTGACTTAAGTTTTGAAGGGCTTCAGTCTGTCATGGCAGGAAGGCACAGCGACAGGAGCATGGGTCCCATCAGTCACATCGTGTCCTCAGTCAGATGATGCTCATACTCATCAGACTGTCTCCTTGTCCTTGTATTCGGTCTGGGCCTCCTAGCCGTGGGACGGTACCACCCATGTTCAAGGTGGGTCCTTCCCCATAGTTAAACCTCTCTGGAAACATCATCATGGACACAACATGCAACACGTGTCTCTTAGGTGATTCCAAACCAAGTCACACCAATAGTGACGAATCACCATCGCAAGTCCACCCTCCCAACCCCCTGGTGAACTTAACACGGCAACATATCCCACTAAGACATGCTATTCCAGCCCTGGCCTAAGAAAGCTCATGGCCATCTCAGTGAAAGCAGCGTTTAGCTCACAGTCCCAGTCTCCCCTAACTGTTCATAGTCTCAGTACTGTTCAAAGGCCGCTCTAACATCCTACCCATGAACCCCTGATGCTAGCATATATAACGGGATCACGCCATACATTTTTCCAGTTAGAAGACAGTTACAAGTTTTTAACTGCACTTGGCATTTTTACCCTCGCGGTCTCCCTCCTCCTCCTCTGAATCCCGATCATAGAGGATCCTCTTTTACTCGGTGGTCGCTTTTGACCAGAGACATCCTCTCTGTGATGGATCTCTGAATGTCCATTTCAGCTTCAGGATTCAGGACCAGGTATTCAGGGATATTCAATGTTGCTGTGATCATTGGAAGTCTTCGGACAGCCTCAAAATGATTAGAGTTGGTGTTATCCACTGATGAAAGGGAAAGGGAACTGGCGTTGCTACTGATGGGAAACAGGGAAAGCCTTGTGCACCGCTGATGGGAATACCTATTGTGTTCTCCATCACCATCGTATGGAAAACAGCTAGAAGCAGGGGCCTGGAGAGATGTCGCCATGGTTGAGAACATGAACTGCTCTGGTAGAGGATCAGCATTCCGTTCTCATCCCCCAGGTCAGGTGGCTCACAGCAGTGAATGACTTCAACCCCAGAGCAATCCAGCACCTCTCGGCCTCTGAAAGCCATGTGTCCACAGGTACATATCCCCACAGGCACATATACCTAATAAAAAAAAAAGTGCTGATATATGAGCAAGACATCCTACTAGTAGGTATATATATGAAGGAAAAACATCATCATGTAGAAAAGATACTGGAATTCCTATTTTATTGCTGTTCTACTTGATAAGCAAGACATGAAATGAACCTAGATGGTTATCAACAGCTGGAGATACAGAAAATGTGATACGCAGATACATGCACACACGGGCACATGCACACACACACAAAGGAATACTATTCAGGATAAAAGGATGAAGTCCTGCCGTCTGTGACAACCCGAAAGAAGCTGGAGGATATTTTATTCGTTGAAAGAACCCAGGCATGGAGACACAAATGCTGCATGATCTCACTCATACATGCCATCTTAAAAACTTAAACTAGTGAGAGAGGCTGCCTGGCAGCTTGTACTCAAAATCCCAGCATTTGGAAATCTGAGTCAAGAGAAGTGGCACAGGGATGCACCCTGTCCGGGCTGCAGTGTGGGCTCCCGTCTCCAAAACTGGAGGACGGGCGAAGAAAGCTGGCACGGCAGGGAAAGACCCTCATGAGGTGGCACCTGCCGCAAGCCTGCAGGCCTGAGTTTGATTCCTAGGATGCAGTGACGGAAGAAGAGAAACAACTCTGAGCAAGTTCTCGTCTCCTAGCCCCAAATAAATGGTGTGTGTGTGTTTAATTAAACAAGTAAAACAATAAAATAATTTTAAATAGAGACAAAAGCATGGCTGCCAGGGAAAATGATGGCCGTCAGGGGCTGGCAGCAGGGGCTGAAGAGATGCTGATTAAAGAGCATAGCACGTTCCTTAGGTGGGGGACTGAGTTCATGAGATTTAGCGACAATCTAGTGACTCTAATTAATAACAACGTGTTGGGGGCTTGAACGTGGTGGAAGACTAGATTGTCTTCTCACTACAAAAAAAGGCAGGTGAATTAACGTCAGCCACTCCACAACGTATGCAGCTTTCAAAACACACTGCATGCAATAAATACAGAAAATTTTCTCGCTTATAGGAGGACTAGGAAGGCTGGAGAGAGAGTTCAGCAGCTTGGAGTATCCTGACCCCCACAGGCACTGGGGTACATTCCATGTTCGACATAGACACACACACCTATACATACACAAAAGTAAGGAGTAGACTCTTAAAAAGAAGACGAGGACCTACTTTCCTCTTCCCTTTGGCTCTTTACTTTGCATTCTTTACACTGTGAGAACTCAGGCATTTAAAATTTTTATTTTGATTTTACTTGACACAACAATTGTACGTGTTTTATGGTGTACGAGGTGACAAGGTGACAAGCCCCAATAGCACTGTATGACATAATGGCCAAATGAATGAGACCGTAAGAATATTCGTCACTTCAAGCTGTCGTTTCTTTGTGGCATGAGCGAAATCTTCTGGTTATTTTTAAAGGTACAGTGTACTAATTATTGTCACCCTGCTGTGCTCAGCAGACCTTCTCTCACCTAAATGCTGACTTAGCTTTCCTCATCTTTCTTTCCTTACCCTCTTCTCTCCCCAGTCTCTGGTGAATACCATTCCACAGTCAACTCCTTTGTGATAAACTTTCAATTTTAATTATTTAATGATTTGATTATTTTGCATGGTTGGAGATTAATCTCATGTCAAACAATCACTCTGCCACTGAGCTACATGCCATCCCCAAGATAAGTGTTTTTAGATTCCATGTATGTCTGAGTTTTTGTGGTTTTTTTTTTTTTTTTTTTTTGCCTGACTCACTTTCACTGAAAAAAAGTGATGCATCCATCCAAATGGCAGGATTTCATCATTCCTTGTGGGTGAATTTCACTGATCTCTCACTTCAGATAAGGATGCAAAAAGGTTGAGAATTGGCTGGGTCATAACTCAGCAACAAAGCAACTTGCCTAGAAGAAGGGGTCTCTAAAATCAATTCCCAGTATTAAAAAAAAAATAAAAAAAAGCAAAGAAGAGCATGGTGGTTCACACCTTTAATCCCAGCACTTGAGAACCAGAAGCAATAGAATTCCTGTGAGTTTAAGGCCAGCCTGGTCTATGGAGTGAGTTTCAGGACAGCCAGGGCTACGTAAAGAGACCTCATGGAAGAAAGAAAGAAAGAAAGAAAGAAAGAAAGAAAGAAAAAGAAAAGATTAAAAATTATCAGAGTGTTGTCAAACATTAGTGAAACCTCATCCCAGAAGGCAGAAGCAATTAGATCTGGTGTAAACTACTACACTCAAATATATTTTTTTTTTTTTTTGGTTTTTCGAGACAGGCTTTCTCTGTGGTTTTGGAGCCTGTCCTGGAACTAGCTCTTGTAGACCAGGCTGGTCTCGAACTCACAGAGATCCGCCTGCCTCTGCCTCCCGAGTGCTGGGATTAAAGGCGTGCGCCACCACCGCCCGGCTACACTCAAATATTTTTAAAAATTTTATTTATTTTCTTTACATCCTGTCCCTCCTCTCCTCCCATCCTCTCCCTCCACTTCTCCTTTGCCCCCCACACCAATCCATTCCTCCTCTGTTTCTGTTCAGAAATGGGCCCAGCCTCCCATGGGTGGCATGGCATATCAAGTTGCAGTAGGACTAAGCTCCTCCCTTTGTGTCAAGCCTTGCTAAGGCAATCTAGTATGAGGAATAGGCTCCCAAAAGCCAGCCAAAGCATTAGGAACATCACCAGCTCCTGCTGTCAGTCCCACAGTAGACCAAGCTACACAACGGTCACCCATCTGTAGAGGGCCAAGGTTGGTCCCATGCAAGCTAACTGACTATCCGTCCAGATTCTGCGAGCTCCTATGAGCTCAGGTTAGTTGTTTCTGTGGGTTTCCTTATAATGTCCTTGAACTGCCTGGATTGCACAACCCTTCCTCCATCTTTTCAGTAGGATTCTCTGAGCTCAGCCCAGTGCTTGGCTGCGGATCTCTGTATCTATTTCCATCAGTTACTGGATGACACCTCTCTGACAACAACGGTGGTCACCCATCTATGAGTGTAGTGGAATATCGTTACGCATCATTACATTGACATCTTTTCCCAATTGTGTTTGGTTCTATCCTAGGTCTCCGGGCCATGCTAGCATCTGGGTCCTGGTATGCAGCGTTGGGGGTGGGCTCACTCTCGTGGTATGGGTCTAAGGCTAGACTAGTCATTAGCTGGCCACTCCCACAGTCTCCATAGACAGACTTTAGGTCAAAGGTTGTGTGGCTGGGCCGGTGATGGCCAATTCAGGCTACACATCCACCATTGCTAAAAATCTGAGCTGGGGTCATCCTTAAATTCCTGAGAGTTTCTCCTGCACCAGGTTTCTACCTGATCCTGGAATGCCTCCCCTTTTCCTGTCATTTCTTTCAGTACTCTCCCTCTCCATCCACCCAATCCCTCAGGCAGCCATCCCCACTCACCCCCAGTTCACCCACAAGATCTCTTCTATTTCTCACTGTGTGAGAAGTGGGCAGGCTAGGCCTTCCCTAGACTCTACCTGGCAGATTTCTCATCCCCCTGACCCCAGCACCTTGAACAGCATCTGCAACCTGAAGGACCTTGGGAAACATTTGTTGACTGTTACTGACAAAAGAAGACCTAAACCTTAGAGAAACCAGACACAAATTAGACCTCTAAATTTTCAAGGATTTTAAAAAGAAGGCGAATGTCTACCTGTCATTAGCGGGGGTAGTGGGTGGAATGACATGGGGGAGTGGGGCGGTGAGGGAGTGGGAAAGTGGGGGAACTGGAGGTAGAGGGAATGGGGGCACAGAAACCTTTTTCTATGCCTTTTCCTTTAAATCGAGGTAACACCTACCGAGCATAAAATGACCCATTCTGGGGCTGGAGAAAACTGCAATAGTATTTAGTACATCACAGCGATGGCCAATCATCTCTGGTCCCAAGACTAACCAACCTGATTCCTGGCTCTGTGATTTACCTGCCATGGGGCCGTCTGCGTCTCTTGTGCCTCCATCACTAAGCATACTCTTTTCCCAGAGCATCTATGTAGCAGCTCACTGTTCCTGTCTGTTGCTGAATAACGCCCAATTCTCTCTCTGCTGTGATTTGTGCGTCCACTCATCCTCCGCGGGGTATTTTGATTATTTCTGTCTTTGGCCACCGTAAATGGCGCTGCTATAATATCTTACCTTTCTAATGCGCGTGAGGAGCTCTGGAGGGACCAGTCCCTGTGTCATCATTTGAGTATCTGGCACTTTAGCTGGGATGCAGCGTTTAGTGCCTCTGGTGTTAGTGGTTAAATATTTTTAAATCATTATTAGCAGATTATCATATTTCAACACGAGAGGTCCGGGTTAAATTCTCCTAATTCCACAGAGAATTGAGACAGAAGTGGGCACGGAGCCAAACAGTCTGAACAAGTGACTAATGAAATATAATTGATTTCAAATAGGTATGAGTCAATGAGATCAATCCTGTAGGGAAAAGGCACTAAAGCCATGGAGTGGAGTTGGTTATGGGAACAGGAAACAAAGCAGAGCAGTTTCAATGCCCAGTCTCTGGAAAGTACTTCTGAGAGGCTACACTCGGGAGCCTCCTCCAAGGCAGCCTGTGCTGTTTAGCCAGCTCACCCTTCCTTCAGGTTCCTCCCTGGCCTGTTTCATGCCTTGGATTCCTGCTCTGAGTATTTCTCGCAGCTGTCCTTGCTGAGTGATTCCTGGTATCCAAAGAAGCTTAAGAGAAACAAACACCTTCAAGAAGTGGGGGAGAGTGTGGGTACGTAGAACTTCTTAATTCTTCATAGCCTTTGACTCGGGAGTTCCCTCAGGAATCCCTGGCGGCAATGATTATTTTGGAATTTCACATAATGCACCCTGATCACCCTTACTTCCCATTCTTCCCCGTTCTTTCCCCTCCCCATTATGGCCTCCTCCCACAAAAAAAAATAATAATAAAAAACATCAGCAAAAAAAGCCAAGTCCAGGTGGATCTCTGTGAGTTCAAGGCCAGCATGGTCTACAAAATGAGTTCCAGGACAAGCTCCAAAAGCTACAGAGAAACCCTGTCAAAAAAAAAAGCCAAGTCCAATTGTGTTATGTTATCTACATAGTCAAACGGTCAAACTCCTGGTGGCCAGCTCCTTAAAGCCCTTTAAAGAGAAGTGAAGCCTTCCCCACCCCCACCTCCTACAGTGGCCATCTACTGTGGAGAACCACACTTCAGCATCCTTATCATAGATTTTAAGAGTTCTCTTCTGTGGCTTTCTGTCTAGGTTATTAGGGTGAGGGTGTGGTTGTCACAGAAACCTTCTCTGTCTCTTTTTCTCTACTATGAGTCTGTAGTCATGGATACCACTGCAGAAGCTTCCTTGTCTTGTCATCAGGAACACAGATCACAGACACCGACATAATCCAGGGGCATCAACATGGTCCCCAGGGACATCAACATGGTCCCCAGCAACAGCCCTGGCCACAGATACCAAAACAGCTTCAGGAGGTATCACAGACCACAGACATCCACATAGCTTTTGGTGGTAACAACAGGCCACAGACAACAGCTTGGTCCCCAGCTGCAGCAGGACCACAGACCCCAACATGGCCCTTGGTGGCAGCATGAACCACAGACATCAACATGTCTTTAGGCGGCAGCACAGACTACCGACATCTGAATGGCTTTGGTGGTAACACAGGCCATCATGGACATCAACAAGGTACCTGACTACTAGGAAACTGGACTCCAATAAAAGCCAGAATGGAGCCGGTTGGTGGTGGCGCACCCCTTTAATCCCAGCACTCGGGAGGCAGAGGCAGGTGGATTTCTGTAAATTCGAGGCCAGCCTGGTCTACAAAAGCTAGTTTCAGGACAGGTTCCAAAGCTACAGAGAAACCCTGTCTCGAACCCCTGCTCTCCCCCTCCAAAAAAAAAAAAAAGCCAAGTGTGCAATATATTGTGAGCTGGTCAGGGGATCCCCCAGCTTGGGGGAACAAGGCCCACTCCTGCACCCCTGGTTGGTGGGCTTGAATGTGCTCATCCTGTGAGGCAGAAGACCAGAGACTAAACATGAAAGCTTCTCAGAGGGCAGAAGTGCCAAGCATGACGAGCTATAAGCCGACTTTTAAAAAGCAAAGCAGACTCAAGTGCAATTCTGTCATTCTAGCACTTGGAGATGGAGGCAGGAGGATTATGAGTTAGAGGACTATCTGGGCTGCATATCTGGAGCCTGTCAAGGAAAGGAGAGGAAGCAGGGTTGAGAGAGAAGGACATGGAAAGGAAGAAAAGGAGGGATCAAGGGCCGAAGGAATGTGCAAGCAGGGAACAGTTATCAGAACTGAGGATCAAAGTTAAGGCTGAGATACTTCTGATCTACAAGTCCTGACAGTCCTCAGACATTAGCCACCTTCCCAGAGGTGAGTCCAGGGCTCAGCCTGAAGCTGTTACCGCCTGGGCCCAATTACAGAAAGCAGAGTTTCCTTGAGCTAGCACACCTGCACCAGACTGGTAGCAGGGACCCTCGGGCAGGAAGATTTGGTAGACAGGCTCCTCAGGCAAATTAGATTGCCTGCCGCCTTGACAACCCAAAGTCCTTCAGGATTCGAATGACTATGCTTAACACACAAGAAGTGTTCCTGAAAAGCAGTGTAGCCGGTGAATTCTTATAAACCGGTACTTGAAGTGACCTCGGGAAATGTACTTTAAAGCAAATATTATTGTGATCTAGTGTCAATCCATTAACGTTTGTTGCTGGCACTGGGGACTGAACCTATAGCCTCATGCATGGCAGACGGGCAAGTGCTCCACACTTGAGTGTTTTCTCTAGCCATAAGGTTTCTTACAAAGGACATTCTTTTAATCTGATTATAATCATCTCTCCATGAACGGTAATTTTATAGATATATATGAATGTATATATATGAATATATGTGCATATACATATACACACATATACATTTTTCAAAAAATATATATTTCAAAAATAGGTGTTGATTTTAGCAAGGTTTGAATTTTACCCCTTACAGCATAATCATTAAAACAGAAGTTATATGATAATTCCTAACTCTCTCCAGAGTTAAGCTGAGATTTTTAGAAAATATTGGTTCTTGGGCCCTGCCTCTTCAGCTTCTGCTCAATGGGAGAGGCACAAGAAGCCTCGAAGGGGAGGATGTGACTTACAGCTCTCTCTGGGCAGCCATGCAGCCTGACAGCAGGTGGAAGCTGGCCCAGAGATGACTCTTGCTACAGGTCCAGCTCTCTCTTCCTCTGAGCACACCAAGCCACGCGGTGGGGTTCCTGGCCTGAGAAGGTCTTCAGCACCACTGGTGAATAGCAGTGTTCAGGCTGGTGTGAGAGTAGGTATCTGGGCTCCAGATTAGACCTCCAGGTCCGAGTCAGGGTGTGTCACTTTGCACCAAGCCAGAAACTTTCACCTGCAACTCTAGCAGGAGGGTTTTATAGTCACTTAGAACACACCTAAAAGAAGTTAAGAGTGTCTACCACATTCTGCATTCTGCAGTGTCTGTGCCCTATGCTCCGAAACTGGGGATAGATTAGGTCATAGGAGAAAAATATATGGCTGCCTGATGGCCAACACAAACATGGGAGGATTGTCTTGTGAGGGGTTCTGGAGGGGGGGGGGCAGGGAGAGAGGGAGAAAGGGGGAGAGAGAGAGAGAGAGAGAGAGAGAGAGAGAGACACACACACACACACACACACGGAAGGAGAAGGCTGACTCAGGCCTTGTTACTACGGAAACAGCACTATGATCCCAGGCGTGTGGGGACCTCCAGAGCGGGAACACTTGCTACCCACACCTTCATTTTAGCCTAGGGAGACCTGAATTAGACCTAACCTCCAGAACTGCAGATGCTAAATTCAGGTTGTCTTAAGCCGCTAAATTTGAGGTAATTTTTTTATAGCAAGAATTGGAAACTAAAAGAGTTCTAAAAAAACCTGGTTTTTCTTTAAGAATACAAGAAAAGGAGAAAAAATAAGTCTGACAGCTTCCCCCTCTTATTGAAAAGCCTTGTAAGCCAATGCCATATTTTCCTTTTCTTCTCTTTGAAGGAGCAAAGAAGAGTTTACATCTGACGAGAACAGATTTTCTTATTGGACCAATGTCTTAATACGGCTAAAGAAGTAAGGTGTAGTTATATACCTTAAAAAAAAATTCTCCCTAGATGTCTCACCTGTGCTTCCAGGTTTCAAACTACTGGTCTAAGATTTCATTTCTAGCCCACATAATTATAAGGTGGCTACGAGCCTGGAGGATGATTATCCGTGGATTATGACTAACCTTGAAGACGTAGCACGTGGGATGGCCATGGAACTCTGGCCTAATGACACAACACTCTGCGTGTTACCGGCAGAATGGAAGGACATGCTCACTAAAGGAGAATGCCATGCTGACACAGAAAACAGGCGGAGGAGGGAATTTTAATTAATTAACAAGGGGTATTAGATGGAAGGCGTATGGACAGCTTGCAGCAGGTTGAAGAAGGCCAGAGGAGCTCCCGACAACGTAATGCAGTTCAGGGAAGGCAGCTGTAGAACACACTTTCTGGATAAGGGATGGGCAGGACGTGGGAAGGATCCGGAGTGAGGCCTGTCTGAGAGGAGACCTGGTGCATCAAGGCCGCTTGTTCTGGGCCTCCCACTCCCATAGGCCCTGGAATGTAGGCTTGTGACATCTTCTGGCATCCGATAAAGGTGTTCAGATGTTATCATAAGCATGCAAGCATTTAATCCCATTTTGCAACTCCTCTCTTCTGTTTGCCTAGGTGCCTCAGCTTCGCTGGCGACAGGTCCCGGGATTCATCCAGTTTCACTGGTTTTACCTCTGACATACGGGAGCAGTAAAGAGCACCTTTCCAAGGATGGCTTCCCCTGACACTTGAGCCTTTCGGCTGGGTCTTTTTATGATGTATCTATTTCCAGGCCTCACAATGAATGCTGGGGAAATTATCCTTAGGTTTTCTCCTTTGTTTTCTAATTTAGCCATTACCAGTCTGGCTTTGTCCCCAGCATTAAAGGCTAAGATTTGATCCCCTTTTTCCCCCGATGACTGGCCATATCCACATCCTCCCTGCTCCCCTCCCCTCAGTGTAGGAATCTGTAGTCTGTGCTACTAGGACTAAAACACGTGAGCCCTGTAACAAATGTCCTCATCCTCCCATGTAACTTGTGAGCCCCGGAGCTCACCGTCTTATTTAACTTGGTTACATTTTTCGTGGATTTGCTTTCCATTGGCCTGTGTCTGTGCTCAAGACACTCCTACATTCTGGAAAGGTCATCAGTCTCCTGGGGAATGTGAGAACCTCTCCTGGACTCTTCAGTATGTTCTTGCCTGCTCTGAGACATGGCTGGCCTCCTGGAACCTCACCATCCCCCAGGGACTCTCCTGCATTCCTCCTGGTTAAACACGGCTCTCCTTTTTCTCCGGCTCATTGTTCTGACACTTGCTTGGGGGAATTCCTAAGGCAGGAGCATGTGTGAGACATTGCTGAGAAGGGTACGTGTCCGCAAACCTTTCAATAGAACCGAAAACTTGATCGCATGCATATCCGTTACCTTCCTGAATACTCTGCCAAACCCCAGAACAAAACAAGACAAACAAAAAACCCTGAAAAAAAATCAACCTACAGAGAAAAAAAAAAAGTTTATTTTGGCTCCCAGGTTGAGAGATTTGCCAAAGCAAGGCCACCAGTCACAGTGTGTTTCATGGTCAGAGCGCCAACGGATGCTGGTGTCCCTCTGAGTTTCTCCTTTGTAGCCAGTGTGGAACTCCAGCCTACGATGGTGTCCCCACACTCAGGGTGGGTCTTCCTCAGCTAGCTCTCCCTGCAAACACCTCACAGACACGTCCAAGACGAGTTGTCTGTGGGACTCTAAACCCACAACGTTCACAGTGGGGACTAACCACCACTCCTTACTGGAGCAAGTGAGAAGTGACCATTGCTGTCTGGCCAATACTGAAGAGGTCTGAAGCTGTCCCGACCGCCAGCCAGGACACAGCTGCTCTCTGGATGCTCAGGACAGCTTCTCTTTATCTTCTATGTGCTAAGATTTCCTAGGTGTGTGTGTATCCATTATCTACCGCGTTTGGCAGTCTCTCGTTTGAGAAATTTGTGTTCGGCATGTGCCATGAGGGCCACCTATGGGGTTTCCTGCCTTCTGTTCTCTTTTTGGAACACCTCTTTGAGTATTCTAGGCCAGTAGTTGTGGTTTCTTATCTCTCATTTGTCTCTCTGTCTCTCTCTCTCTCTTTTGCTCCAATTTCAGAGAGATTTGTTCATTTTCTTAGATTTTTTTTGTTTGTATTATTGTATTTCTAAGAATTCTTATTTTTTCCCTTGCATTTCTTTTTCCTTTATCGTGTTCTTATTTGATTGTTGTATATTTAACTAAGAGTACGAGTCAGGGGCACTTGATGTTTCTGTAAACCTACAGCTCCCTTTTATTATATTTCATTCTGTTGTTGCAGGGATGAAACATGGAGCCTCACACGACATGCGAGTTCTCGGCCACTGACCTCTGCCCCGGCTCCTCTCTTTTAGGTTGCATTTTGTTGTTTGTTTTCCTGTTTATCTTTGTCTCTGTACTTCATGCAAGGGGCTGCCCATATCAGGTAAAGCTACATTATCTGTTCTTACAGAAGGATGGACGCTAACAAGCTGGGGTTTGTGACTGGGGGGTCCCTCTGTGTGCTCTGACTGGAGAACCTCACATCCGTGCCTTTACAGTTTCATCTTGAGGGAGACACAGCTCTTCTGGAGATTCAAAGCAGGCCAGGATAGCACCAAGCCTCGTACCTCTTCTAAGCTCTCAGGAAACAAGGCCACTGACTGGATCCATAGAGAGGGGAGGTATCTGGGAGTCTAATTGCTTCCTAAACAGCTTCTGACTCACTCCTGGTTCCCCTAGCTCCACTTCACTGCCAGAGCTGTCTGGAGCTGAGCTTTGGGAGACTCTGGTTGGGTTCTTAAATTTCTCTGGTGCTGACTTAGGTTTCGGTTTTCCCACGTCTGATATTAGTGGCTACATGTCTTGCCTTCCAGTTTTCAGAATCCTATTGCTGTGAAACATGACGGTGCATGCCCGAAATTCCAGTCCTAAACAGGCTGACTCAGGAGAATCATGAGTTCAAAGCCAGCCTGGGCAACTTAGTAGTATCCTGTCTCAAACCAACTAACCAACCAACCATGCAAAGCAATCTGTTGCTGGCTGGGTGTGGTGGCACTCCCAGGAAGTAGAAGCAATCCCTTCCTTGAGAGGTCCAGGCCAGTCTGGTCTATATAGGAAGTTCAGGACAACAAGAGATGCACAGAAAGACCCTGTCTTAAAAAAAAAAAAAAAGTGGGGGATGTGGAGTTTTAACTTGCTTCTATCATCCCCCACCCCCGCAGCTTTTCCTAGGGGAAAGGTGTGGTATAAGTGTGTTCACTGTTTTCCATTCTTCCCCCAAGGGTCGGAAGCCTTTCATTTTTTTTTCTGGTGTTCCAGGTTTTACTCAGTATCTAATCACTAATCATTCATTGCCGTGACTTGTTTTACATTAGTTAAGACTATCTCGTTCGTTCTGCAAAGAACACAGGATCCAAGAAATACTGACAGGGCTCCAGGGCTTCCCGCAAGGGGATCTCTGCAGCAGCAGGGCGGCATGTGTGCGCTTGTGTGCTCCCATAGCACACGGCTGAGCCTACCTGGGGAGGGAATCTGCCCATCAGTGATGACACTAGAGGAATAAAAAAACAATACACCCATCAGCAGGAAGCAAAGTGGGTCACAGTGAGTCACAGTCAATAGTGTAAGGTTTCCCTCCTCTTTGTCACCTCGGCCAGTGGGGATGGATTTTGAGCTGAGTTCCAGCACACAGTTGTTAGTTCAGTTTTCAGCCCAGAGTAAGCTCCCTGAAGCAACCGCCTCTGAAGTTCTGCATTGCGTGCTCTTATCAGAAAAGCATTGTGTGTGTGCATTCTGAGGTCCAAGCGCAAGGCCCCGTGTTTCTTAGGTGAGACACCTCTGTCACTGAGCTACATCCTTTGCCCTTGCTTTATGTTTTCTTTAACACTGGGTCCTGCTAAGTTACCAGGCTGGTCTTCCACTCACTAGGCAGTCCAAGAAGGCTAGCCACTTCTCATCCCATTGCTTCAGCTTGGCTACCACTCTGAGCACAACAAAAAAAATTTAATGCAACTTCAGATATGTAAATTTACGTCATAAACATTATATCAACATCTACACACCTCAATAGGTACAGGAGGAGAGTTTTAGAATAGGAAATAAAAGCCAGGCAGTGGTGGTGCACGCCTTTAAACTCGGGAGGCAGAGGCAGGCAGATCTCTTTGAATTCGAGGCCAGCCTGGTCTACAAGAGCTAGTTCCAGGACAGGAACCAAAAAGCTACAGAGAAACCCTGTCTCAAAAATCAAAAAAAAAAAAAAAAAAGGAAAATTTATAAAATTAATCTTGATTATTTCTCTAGTACCCTGGATGAAGAGCTAGACGGGTTTTGCTAGACATCAATAGCAAGACCACCTGGTCTTTCGAAATCAGGACTTCTGCCGGTGAGGCTACGGCTAGGAGATTTTGCAGAAGTTTTTCTGTTGATTTCACCCTGCACCACTAGTTAAGAAATACAGCTCTGAAGATTTAATTAATTAAATACTGAAAAATAGTTTGTTTTTTTTTTAAAAAAAAAAAAAGGCTGGCTGTGGCAATCCACACTTGTAATCCTCGCATTCAGAAACCTGAGGCAGGAGGATTATGAGTTGAAGGCTAGCCTGAGCAATGGGAGACCTTGTCTCAAAACAAACAAAACAAAACAAAACAAACCCCTGTGGAGAGGGCATAAATAGCCAAGGAAAGCCGAGGGCAGGCGGTTAACGCTGGGAAGTGCATAGCTGAATTCAATTTCTGAGTCACTGTGCAACTCAGAGAATTCCATTACCTTCCACCCACAGCGTTTCTTCTCTATCCTTTCCTCTCACTTCCACCTCATTTGGAGGCAGGTTGTCATGGATGTCAGCCTGGTCTCCAACTCACTGTGTAGCTGAAGATGACTTTGAATTCCCGATGCCACCTGCCTCGACCTTCCAAGCGCTGGGACAACATGCCTGCACCACCAACCCTGGGTCTCTCCTCACTGTTCAATATCCCTTTAACTACTTTTAAAAGGACATTTATGGTAGTCATTAAAGAAAGTAAGCTCAAGCAGAGTGAATATTATAGTAAAAATAATCCCTACAAGCCTGCAATCCAAGTTACACAGGAAGATTTATTTATGACATCTGGATATATATGCAAACACAAACTTAAAAGAGGAAATGGGGTGTTTGTGGGGGGTTGACGAGATGGCTGAGTGGATAAAGGTGCTTATCACCAAGGCTGACACCCTGAATTGGATCCCCGGAACCCATAAACTGGAAGGAGAGAAATGACTGCCACAAGTTATCTTCTGACCTCTATATTTACCTGTGGCAAGACTTCACCCACATAGAAATACACACACACACACGCACACGCACACGCATGCACGCACGCACGCACACACACACACACACACACGATAAATAAAAAGTATAAAAAACAAGCAAAACAAAACTGTTTTTTTAAAGAAGGAGCACAGTGCGCAAGCTGGAGATATCTGAGTGACCCAGAGCACGCTCGGCCCCCAAGCTGGTCCTGAACTGGCAGCAGCCTTCATGCTTCAGCCTCCTAAAAGCTGAATGACAAGTGTAAGCCACCTCTCCTGGCTTGTACAGGCTGCTTTCCACTGACTTTTTTCTTTTGGTAATTCTGTTTTTTTTTTTTTTTTTTTTCTGTGTCACTAAGAGTGATGGTTCTGAGAGAGCTGATCAGTTGTTGAGGAACAACTGGTGATCTTAGCCACAGCTGAATTCGTCACCCTCATGAATACCTTCTTCCCTCCAGATGATGCCTGCCTGTCATCTCTTCTGGTTTGCTGTCTCCAAGTCTCTGACCCCCGCCCCCGCCCCAACTCCTCTGTGTGTGTGAGTGTGTGTTTATTGAAGAGTGAACACAAACCTTGGGCATGCTACGCCTTTCTCTCTCCTTTTGCTTTCTACCCTCATTCCTTTCTGTCTACTAAAGCAACCACAGCCTTCAGGATGGGGTTAATGTTTGACAGAATTAACCTTCCTGATAATGTGACAAGGGAGCACAGTCAGGGAGCCGAGAGACAGCTGCACCCATTGTACACAGGGACTTTCTGAGCAAGCCCAGGCAAGCGCCCTCTGTTCTTGATGACTATCTGTTATTTCCACTTGGGAGCCCAAATTAAAAGTTGCTTATTTGCCTTAGAAGGGAGGTTCAGCCGGAGGCAGCACGGGGCATGCCCATTGTCAGAGAAGAGTCATTTCAAAGGCGGTGAGTTGCGGGAATTAAAACCAGGGGAGATGGATTGACAGTCGACAGGAGGAGAGGGCGGAGGAGACACAGAAATCTAGAAGCTACCCATGATGGCAGTGCTTTCACCTGGGGGTGGCGGGAAGTCAGCTTTCCTCTGGGTGTTAAAAAACCAGTTACTAAAAACCAGTTCCTCCTGCCGCGGCTGGCGAGGATCCTCTGAATACTAGTTCTGTGCTGACAAAGAACTTTCCATGGTAGCTACGGACCCATTGGTAGCGAGGGACATTTCTGAACTTTGGAACGTCCTTGGGTCAGCATGAAAAAAAATAAGCACTTTCCACCACACTAGAGCCAAAGCGTGTTTTCCAGAGACCGTGTAAAATTATTGTTCCCACTAAATGCAAACCACTGCCCCCAAACCAACTCTCTTCAAGGGGGTAAAATTGTCATGGGCTCTGTAGACTAAGACAGGCTACAGGAGCCAACTTGCTAATGACACTCTGCTATGGAAGGTTCTAGAAAAGGGAGTAGGTAGTGACTCATTCTCCACCCCCACCGCTCCACACAGACACAGCCTCCTACAGCAGGGCAGCTTTCTTGTTGTCATCTCGAGTGGGGGTGTAGCACCTGGACCAAGTGGATACTTCAGGGTGACAGAAATGAAGTGTTTGATGGGGTGTTAGTCACAGTAGGAGGGAACCTTCTTGTCACCTTGCAAAAGTGGGAGCCAGAGAAGCTGATGATAGCTGAAGAGAGGGGAACCACCCCCAACACACATATACACCCTACACACACACACACACACACACACACACACACACACACACACACCAGCAGCCGCTACTTAGTAAGCAGCATTTAGCACGTACACAGTGAAAGGAGGGGATAAATCAGAGAAAAATATTTGGACATACGTACATCCAAAAAGGGTCTCTCCATCCCCCAGTCTATGGCAGAGCGGAAATGAAGGAGAAAAGTTAGAGAAAATAGCACTGAGGAAAGAGCTCAATCTGTGAAGCATTTGCTTTGCACGCAGGAGGATGGAAGGTTCAACCTCAGAACCCCGGTGATGGGAAGCTTCCGTAATCCCAGAACTTTGGGAGGCAGCAGCAGGAGGATCCCTGGGGCTTGCCAGCCAGCAGAAGGAGCTAACTCCAGAACCCAAACTCAGACTCTAGTTTTTAAAAAGCAAAGTGAGCTGGGGAGACCGCTCAATGATAGAGAGCTTGCCTAGCATCTGTGGGGCCAAAGCTTCAATCTTAGTAAATAAACAAGGCAAACGATTTCCAAGGAATAACACTCAAAGCTGACCTCTGGCCTACACATGCATGCACATACGTGTACCTGCACACACGTGTACATGCATAAATGACTAGCATCATTTATGGGGTTCTTGGTTTATTTGTTGTGTTTTTTAAATGTATAAGGAAAAAATAACTGTTTGAGAAAACTGGAAAACTCCTCCCTCCCCCTAGAGAAATTAATCTCTGCCTCAGAGGCACCTGAAGTTCCATCATTGGTGACTCACTCCTTTGCGTGTTGCTGGTGACCTGACATTCTAGTGGCTGCAACCAAAAGACAAGTGCTCATGAAGCCAATTAACAACTTTCACTGGTGTCAGACTCTTCGGGATGACTCTCACAAACACATTTTCCGAGGTGTGTGTACACGCACACTCCGCCACCCCTTTAGCCCACGCAACAGCTAGAACCTTCGGTCCATAGCTGAGTTCCCCTGTTCTTTGGCTTCTGCCCTGTCCTCCATGCGGTTCGTTTCATTTCCTTCAACAGCAGGTTAAATAATGATTTTTACTGTAGACAATGGTTTGGCTACCTCAAGCTGAACCAATGGTATGTAGTGAAGAACGAAAAAGATAGAAAAGAAGAAATAGTTGTGTGGGGGGGGAAGGCTTCCTGGGCCAGCAAGATGGCCCTGTGGGGGAACAAGAGAGGGAGTATTCAGCATGCAAGCTGGGCAACCTGGGTTCAGTCCCTGGAACCCAGCTTAGATGAAAGGGAGGAACCAACTCCATAGATTGTCCTCTGACTTCCAGATGTGTGCCCACATGAAAAATGTCATGAACACACATGTGCAATAATAAAAATGTAAAATTCTTCTAGGGCAGTCTGCACAGGGCTCGCGATGTCACCTCCCTCCACCAAATGAGTCCTTGGTCTTGTCTTATGGCTTTGCCCTTTACTCTTTTCCTACAGCTATATTCCATTTTTCCATGTCCTCTGCTTCAAAAAGGCAACTTATCAGGAATGCATTGCCATGAAACTATAATGACTTCATCATTTGGCATTTTCTTTCCATAAGTCAGTTTTATATTTTGCTCAATGATGCAGTTATTTCAGAGTGTTGAGGCTTTTTCTGATTGGTGGGTCAGTGACTATGATAGGGGAAAAAAAACAAAACCCAGTCCCTTATCTCAGTCTCCTGACAGCAGGAGTGAAAGAAGCTGCTATCTGGTGTTGAGAACCCCAAAGCCATCAGGAAGTGTTAGAAGGCATAACCCATGGGCTGGGACTTGAAAAAAAAAAAAAAAGACGGATTTCCATTCTTTGGGCTCTGCAGAGAATAAGCTGATAGTCTGCCCTGGTCACCTTTCCATGGGGAAGGGAGAGCTAGAAATCCCACAGTGTGCTCTCCTCCTTAGGTTCTACCTAGGAGTCCTTGAATGGAGTGGAACACAGCCCAAGCAGTCCAGTAGGCTTGGGACCATAGCAACATGCCTCCCTTCCATGTTGGCCTCACTTTTACTACTTTAAGGCACATGTAGGGCTGGAGAGATGACTTGGCAGCTAACAACACTTGCTGCTCTTGCAGAGAATGTGAGTTTGGTTCCCAGCACTCACATGGTGGCTTACAATTGCCTGTAACTTCACCACCACGGGGATCCTACATTCTCTTCTGGCCTCTGCCGGCACCTGCGCGCGCACACACACACACAGACACACACACAGACACACACACAGAGGGAGAGGGTGAGAGAGAGAGAACAGGCATGCAGGCATACACACACTTTTAAAAAATACTTTAGAAAGACATTTAGATAAAAATCAAGTGCAACTCAACCCCAAGAACTCCACCAAGAGCAAAGAGGCTCCTGCGAGGCCCCAAAGGCAGAGTGCGCAGTGCACACAGAAGCAGGAAGACGGCAGCATCAGCTCTGTCCTGTGTTTCGCAGCAGAGTGGGGGCCGAGTTACTTCTGTTTCCCAGCTCCAGCTGCCTGAGCCTTTCTCATCTGCCCCTGTGGAAGTGTCTTTATTGGAAATAGGGTGGACATGGCCAGCCTGTGGGCTCATTCAGCTGCAGAGGGCTCTATCCTGCAGTGAAAATGCAATACAAAGCTGCTTGCTGCTTGACCACTTCCTCAGACCAGCACGTGACACAGCTGTGTCCGGCTACCGACAGCTGTCTGGGGTTCCTTATTTTGTTTTGTTGTTGTTTTTTCAGTTATATCTCACTTTGAAACAATGATCACTGAAGGTCCACTGTCTATAGATTCTGATTTCAAGATTAGCTTTCCCTAAAAAAAAGTGGCCCAAGTATTTTCTGAGTAGGAGCAACACCTCCTCTCATGTGGAATGTTCCCATTGTTGTTCTGGGGGCCGTGGGTAATAGCAAAACTGATACAGGAAATAGACAAGACTCTATCACACTAGGGTTAACTGAACAGTTGAAAGCAGAGGCCAAAGAAAGAGCTTAATTCATATTTGATTCCCTGTCATCACGTGTGTGTGTGTGTGTGTGTGTGTGTGTGTGTGTGTGTGTATGTGTGTGTGTTTTTAATTTGTTTCCTTATTTTCTGGGGCTGGGGCTTGAACTGAGGGCCTCACACATACCAAGTTAAGGCGAGTGCTTTATCACTGAGCCCTTTCTCTCATTTACATCGCCCTCCAAAGAAGGAGGAAGAGGAGAAGAAGAAACACAGAGAAATCAACAAATTGGGTAACTTTGCTTCCCAACCATAATGAGAACTTCTGTGGTTCCTGACCCACACTACTAACCACACACGGAATTTGAGAAGAAATGAACCAAACGCAGACATGTTTTAAAGTGTGTACCATATAGGTCCTTTTCATTTAAACTGCAGATACTAGCCCTTCATTTTTTTCTGTCCTGTAAGTTAACATCTAAAAGGCAAAATTCCAAAGCAGAGGACAAAATAAACCGAATTTACACTGCTGAGGTGACCACTCGGGGTCCCATTAGGTCGTTGGGGTGGAGTCCACCTAGCATTTAGGGATATTTCCAAAGATTGTGGTTTCTCCTAGATGAATACATGTCTGTGCTCTGCTGGATCACACGGGCTAACCCGAGGCATCTTGTCCCAAAACCTATGTTCAGTGGTTGGGATATTGACACCACAGATATTGGAAAATGCTAAAAATAAGTGCTTTGAGTGGTGGGAGTGGCAGGCAGTCATTAAAGCTTTACTGGCATACCACTGGGTAGTGCCAGGCTCTGAGAGAGCGGGCCTGGAGGAGAGAGAGTCAAGTCCTTGGTTCTGAGTTGATGTCCTGATCATCCTTTTCACTGTGGCTACGAATTCAAAGGCTCACTCAAGCCTACATGTTATTGCCTTCTTCATTAAGATATTCATTTCATCACTATATGTTTTTATTATGTCTGTGTGTGCACGCACATGCACGTGGGTCATGGCACATGGCTGTGGAGGTCAGGTCTCCCTTTCCATCATTTGGCTCCCAGGGATTGAACTCAGGCCATCAGACTTGGTGACAGATGCATTTACCCACTGAGGCATCTTGACAGCCCTAAAACATTATATTTAATTGTGAGCAGGAGATATGGTTCAAAATGTAGATGCTACAAAAAGTGTTTTAAAGCCCCCACCACCATTCCTTCCCTTTGACTACAAATGTCTTGTCCTGTAGAAAACAAAAATAAAGTTTTCCTGTATTTCCATAATATTCTGCAACCAGTAAATATGCAAATAAATATTTAAATTATCTTTAAACACATGCACGTGAATGAACACATAGAAATGTTGCTTTGAACTTGTTTTCCTTCATGCAAAAAACACCTTAAAGATAGCTCCGTACCAGCACATACAAAACATCCTTGCTCTCTTTCATAGTTGCATCAGCGACAGATAATAAACAGAGATATTACCAATGACTGTCCATCCTTCCCTTTTAGACAAATCCAAAAGTAGAATTGTTGGTGTGGGATATATTTATTTGAATGATTTAGACATTGTTTAAATTGCCTTCTATCAATCAAGATTCTATCAATCTATATTCTCATTAACAATGGGCAAGTTTTTCTCCGTCTTGACTCCAGTACTTACGAAATATATTGCTTTTGTTAATTTAATAAGCAAAGATTAATCTGTGTGTGTGTGTGTGTGTGTGTGTGTGTGTGGTATACACGTATGGAGTGTGTCCAAATGTGTGTGGAAGTCAGGTGATGGAGACTGTCTTCCTTTATGAGTCAGGGTCTCTTCACTGAACCTGGCACTCTTGAATTGCCTAGACTGGCTGACCAGAAAGCTCCAAGAATCCCTCCGTCTCTGCCCTGTGCCCCCTCAGCAAGCGCTGGAGTTACAGGCAGGAACCTCTCGCTTTATGTAGGTGCTGGGATCCAAACTCAGGCCCTCGTGCTTGCACAGAAAGCACTATGTATAGTGATATTTTATTTATGCTTTAATAAATAAAGCATGCCTGAAGACCAGGAGGACAAAGCTAAACCACTAGAAGTCCAGCAGTGGTGACACATACCTTTAATTCCAGGATTTGGGAGACAGAGGCAGATGGATCTCTGCAAGGTCAAGACCACACTGGGTTACACAAGATCAATGCAGAAACAAATCCAGGTGGTGGTGATTTACACCTTTAATCTCAATACTAGGGAGTCACATGCCTTTAATCCCAGCACTAGAGGGAATAAAAATGAGAGAAAAAGAGAGGCTTGGGCTGCTTAGTCTGCAGTCACCCAGCCTTGGTAAAGGTAAGACTTCTCTAGAGGCTTGGCTGATTTGCTTTTCTGATTTTCAGGTTGAACCCCAATATCTGTCTCTGGATTTTTATTATTCGTGCTACAACTATATATATACTCACAGATCCCCTCTGGTGTGGTTCTGAATGGTTTAACCCAATATATGTGAGCTTTGACCCATTAGTATACAAATAGCTAAGATCCCTTGAGATGACCCAAGATGGCTGGGCCATATGGAGCCACCGTGTGCTTGCTTCGAGCCATTCCAGTCTGTCAGCTAAACTGTCATTGTCAAGAAGGAGGGGCGATTCTGACCCATGGAAATCATGGCTACCCATTCCTTTCACTACTGCTGACTCAGTCCCTCAGCGCTAAGTCTACCAGTGACAAATATTAGCCTAATGGTGGATTCATTATGACACTCAGACCAATGAGGAGACATGGAAAGACGTCTGATGTAGGTCTAGGTAAGAATGGTTTCACTCTTCTTTAAATGGGGCCTGGAAAGCTCTGCAGGTGTCTAGTCAAATCACCGAGCACAAAGCCTTCAACAGATGGAGAACTATACAGGCACCCATAACCAAGGGACCCCAGCCTAGCTCTGGACCCCTCTGCTACACACCAGCCCACATCCTTACTGTCTAAGGTATTGGATTGAGAATCTCTCTGTCTCTTTATCTCTTTCTTTTCATTCCTACCCTTCCTTCCTTCCTTCCTTTTTGACAGAATCTTTCTATTTATCCCAGCCTGGCTTCAAAATTGTAGCAAGTATCCTACCTCAGCCTCCCAATTTCTATCACACCAGATTTACTGTTGAATATTAAGCAGCCTGTTTTTAAGCCTGTTTTGCTGTTTTGGTTCACATGTCAACATGAATAGGCCATAGATAGCTACCCAGTTGTTCCGTCAAATACTAACCCAGTGAAGGTCTGTAAGTACGGTTCTTATCTGCTTGAAGTGACTGTTATGAAGAGATTGTTTTTGCTTTGTCCTGCCAGTTAAAGACTTAAATGCAGACCTGAAATGCCTCCAAGGAAGAGGGAATTCCTCTTTGCCATATTAGCTTTTCCAGCAGCTTCCAGACCCCTGGCCCGACGTGCAGACTTCAGCCAGTACCCCCAGCACCTAAGGCCATTCTTATCTCACTTTCCCTCTCTCTTCCTGCTCAACTGCATGGAGCCCCCAGCCCTGTTCCTTGACTAACACCACTCTTCCCCCTTTTAAATACCTACTTCAATCCCAGTACTCGGGAGGCAGAGGCAGGTAAATCCCTGTGAGTTCAAGGCCAGCCTAGTCTACAGAGAGACTTCCAGGACAGCTAGGGCTATTACAAAGAGAAACTCTGTCTTGAAAAACCAAATAATTAAATTAGTTAAATGCCTATTTCAACTTGAGATAATTTACTTCGCATATATCTACATATTTGGCAATGTTCCTAGACCTCAGAGTTAATACATATAAATGGGTCATTCCTCAAGTAGAGGAACAGAAATCTGGCCGAAAAAAATACTCAGTTACTCTGTTTAGGGTTGTACCAATTTATGCTTTAATCATATGATTCACGTCTTTTGTATTACTATGTGTTTTAGCACATAGTAGGTATTCAATAAATATGGAAAGATGCATTATAATTGAGAGAAACATAAATTAAGGCATGAAAGGATACTAGCCTGGGGGAGATGCTTATTTGACAAAAAAAAAAATCAACTTTACAAAAAGTTCCTTCCGTTTGTAGGTGGCTTTGGGGAGATTTACCCATCTAGTATTTGCTTACTAACAACACCAGGCAGATGCTGAGTTTGGGGCCAGACTTGAGTTCTGAACACAAGCTCTGAAACATTCTAACATCTAAGACCCTGGGAAGATGGATTTGTCTCTGTGACTCTTGGGTTCCACATCTTTGACATGAAGGTGCTGACCTCCCAGGATGGCGGGAAGGTCAACAGATAAATGTATGTGGTGTTGCTTCACTGTGCCGTGTGTACAGAGCGACCAGAGGGACACCAGCCAGGCTGAGGCTAGTGAAATGCCAAGGATGCTATGACAACTGACAGAGGCTGGGAAGACAGAGAAGGAGTCACTGAGATACTGAGGCTGCCTCTGAGCCTCTGTCCCATCAACAGTTCAGCTGCTTTAGACCATTCCAACCACAATAATATACCAACATGGCTGTGGGAACTCATGGTCAGTCCACTGTTTGTGACAGGGTCTCATGTGGCCCAAGCTAGTCCCAGACTCACTATGTAGTCAAGGGTAGCCTTGAACTCCTCATCCTACCGCCTCTGTCTTCCACTACTGGAAGGGTGTGCTGGCATACCCACCACACCCATATTTTATTTTTTAATTAATTTATTTTTTATTGAGTATTTCCACCTCATTCCCTCCCCTTCCCCTCCCCTCCCCAGTCCAAGGAGCAGTCAGGGTTCCCTACCCTATAGGAAGTCCAAGGTCCTCCCTGTTTCCCCCAGGTCCAGGAAGGTGAGCATCCAAACAGACTAATCTCCCACAAAGCCCATCCATGCAGTAGAATCAAAACCCAGCGCCATTGTCCTTGGCTTCTCCATCAGCCTTCATCATCAGCCACATTCAGAGAGTCTGGTTTGATCACATGCTCCATCAGTTCCAGTCCAACTAGCCTTGGTGATCTCCCATTAGATCAGTCTCGCCGTCTCAGTGGCACACCCATATTTTAAAACATAGTCTTCTTTGGGAAAATTTTCTTTAGACTCCTGATAGTTTGATCTGATCAGGCCCATTGGATCAGCTAGTTCTCTCCAAATCAGTACCCCACTCAAATGCTCATGGTGTCTTATATTCTAGGGTTTTGTCAAGACAATCTGACCCAGATGAGTAAGAAACAGCAGTCAGGGCTACGTCAATCTACAGCTCTAATTAAGACAAGGAAAGAAAAACAGAGCATGAGCAGAAACTATCCCAGAGTCAGAAAAGTGTTAAAGTTCAGATATGACTCCGGGAAGATAAAGATACAGCGTGAACCTTGTTTTTAAACCTCAGCTTACACCAGACACACTGTCAGGAAGATAAGGCAGCCCTTTAGACACTATTTCTCTGTTTGCTTACATCCTGCTTGCTCCTGTAAGGACTTGGGGGAAGTGGACATTGGTGGCCATCTGCCTCGACTGACAATTAACAAAACCAAATCAATAAAGGAGGAAGTTTGCTATCCTGGATCACACGGCTTTTATGCAGTAGTTCAGAGATAAAACATTGGCTTTCTCAGACTGGAGAGATGGCTCAGCAGTTAAGAGTACTACAGCTCTTGCAGAAGACCCAGGTTTGATTCCCAGCGCCCACCTGGTGCCTCACAACCACCTGTAACTCTAGTCTCAGTGGTTCTGATATTTCTCCTGACCTTCTTGGCCTCTTGCATGCACGTGGCACATAGACACACACTCAGACACAGCTACATAAATAATAAATAAATAAATATTAACAAGAGCATCATTGGCTCTTGTCAAAGAACAAAACTGAGCTGGTGTCAAGGTCTACTTCTAATCTGAACCCTTTGTCCTCCTAACCCTTTGGAGAGGATCACTGTGAGTTCAAGGTCAAACTGGATTACCTGGTGTGATCAAGGCCAACCTGAACTAAGCAATGGAATCCTGTTTCAAAAACCAACAAAACAAGACAAAATAAAAAGCCATGAAAACAAAACAAAAAAAAAAAAAAAAAGAAAGAAAGAAAGGGCGTTTGTTCCAAATAGAGTAACTAGTTCAAAGACTTTTGGGGGACCTTGATTAAGACAACCATCCTATGGCTCATAACTCAGTCTTTTTGCCTTTGTAATATCCTTATTTCAGTCTCCCATGTGGTTTTATCTAGCCTTTTAAGTTTGTAATATATTCTGTACTTAAATATGCACAAGAAAGTCATTGGAAGCCAGCCGTAACATAGTAGCTTATATGGAGCCTCCCTCCACTGAGAGATTTTAGCAGGAAGACAAAATACATGAAGCAGCCTCAGACTGCATTAGAAAGTGACCCGTACAAATGAGACTGGAGAGAAGGCAGTCACACTATGATGGTTCCAGATTCATCCCCACCCAATTCCTGGTGCAGGAAGCACAACAAGCCACAACTTTACTGAGCCGTGAAGAGACAGAAGTGAAGCTCAAAACTGCCAAAGGGGCAAAGACTTGGTGGTAGTAGGCCCAGAGAACAGCACAAAGTGAACCCACAAGACAGCATGAACTTCCCCCTTGAAGTGTTTGCCAACTCCAGAGCCGAGCCAGCGCAGGCACTGACTGCAAGTCAGTCAGGGGAGGGGAGCGACCTGGGGGACTGGGAGGCTGGGGGACTGTGTAGAGATCTTTGGATCAGCATGCTACTAAGGAGACGTGATCATAAGACCTGTGAACACTGGTAATACCCAATTTAAAAGACCACAGACAGCCTACTAATATGGCCAACACCTATCCGACCAACCTTAAATTAGCCTAAAAGATAGTCTTGCCAGGATTAGGTGATTTCTCTGTACTCTGTCTGCCTTTTAAGAGGAACGTAAAATGATTGACAACCTCTACAAACTTTTAATAAGCTAAAGAGAGAGCAACAAGGTATTTGACAAAGAAAGAGAATTCGATAAACCCATTATTGAAGAAGTCAATACATTTTCTGTAACTGACAGAATAAGTCGAAAAAAACTCAACAAAGACACTATCAGTCTAATAGAAGTCCACAGAACACTACACGTGACAAGTGCTACGTGGACAGTTTTCAGCAGCATACAGCCATTTATCAAAATGTACTGCACACTGGGCCGAAAAGCAAGTCCCACCAAACTTGAAATCACAAAGTATACCTTATTCTAAAGTCAAAAAGTCAAATCAAACTTAAAATGAATAACAGGAAAGTACCTAGCAAAACCCTCGGAAGTTTGGGAAATTAAGACACACACACACACACTCACTTGGTCTGCTCCCCCCAGAGTTGGAGTTATAGGCAGCTGTGAGCCATCCACCATGGGTGCTAGGAACCAATGTATGCTTTTAACTCTGAACCACCTCACCAGCTCTTAGTTATTTTCATTTTAACGTGTTTCCTTTTAGGTGCCTACATCTACATGTGCATATGTAGAGTCCGAGACAACTTACAGGAATTGGTTCTCCTCTTCCACCATAAAGGCCGTGGGCCATCAGGTTTGGCAGCAAATACTATTTACCCCCTGAGCCATTATCACCAGCCCTTACTTATTTATTTATTCAGAGATAAGGTTCCCTCTGTCAGACAGGTCTCAAACTCCAGAGACAACTGAAATGTATGGGTCATGTCTCAAACTCCTGCACCTCCCAAGTGCTGGGATTACAGATTATAAATATTTTCTATGCTGATGGGCAGTATGTGTGCCACTTGAAGGGTCTCAGGTGCAGGGCCCAGGAAGATCTGGTAGAAATAAAGCAGAAACTCAGGGCAAGACCCTTGCGTCAAAGACCACAGTGAGAGGCTGAAGATGTCTGTTCACTCCCCTGCTGGGAAAAATGAGTTGAGAACATTACATACACAGGCGTGAGCATTAAATTAGTAATGGAAGTCTCAGGACATCAGCTGGAAAAATACTACCAAGACAGTAAGCAATAAGATTGGAGGACAGGGTTGTTGATTTGTTTCTTCTGCTAAAAGGGTTTTTCCCTTCCTAAAATTCTTCTCTGGGCTTGGGGAAGAGGTAAACTCCTGACCCAAATCCAGTAAAAGATTCCTCATTTTAGGCTCGGAGAAGTAAACACACAAAAGCCAAAGTCTGTTAGTTTAATTTCCTATCACGGGAAGGCACATTATTCTGCCCAAGGTGGAGAAAGAAGGCCTTGTGATGTGTAGGCAGAGGCTGTGATTTAAGTCAATGGTGCAGGAAAGATTGTGTTGGAGGTGGGTTTGGAGGAAGGAATGAGTTGGACACACTTGAAAAGAACAAAGGCTTCAAGATTGCTAACGGTTACAGCGAGGCCTCGTTAATTGGCCTCCACTAGCTTGGTGTGTGTGCCAGAAGCTAGAGCTGCAACTGAATTGTCCCTTTGCTAAAATAGCTTCCTTTGAGATAAAACGATGTCTTGAAGGCTCCTTCAAAACATGCTTAAATAAAAATTATGATTTTGTGGAATGTTCTCATTTTATAGACTATTCCTTAAGATGTCATTAATTACATTTAATCATACTTAGAAAAAATAATCTCGTGTGTGTGTGTGTGTGTGTGTGTTTGTGTGTGTGCCTTGCACTGACTTGGGAAGCAGAGGCAGGGGAATTGCTAAGTTTGAGGACAGTTTGGTTTATGTAGTAAATTTCTGGCCAGCCTAGGCTACAGAGTGAGAGTCTGTTTCAAAAAAGAAAACAGAAAAAGTGATTTGGTTAGAAGAGAGAATTCAGTGAGTATTGGAACCAGGACTGATTCTAGCCTGTAGCTACCAGTAAGGGCTCCTTTTATCCTTCAAGAGCAGATCCCAGTGACCAGTGTAAACTTGGAGGTAGGGAGAAGGACGGGGATGGGGGAGGATGCAGAAGATCATGATCACAGCAGGAAGACCAGATCCTACTGGGAAGACCAGAGAACAAAGAAACCTTTCAGGCAACACTAAATTATAAACCTGTGGAAAGAGATCAGTGTGAACTCAGGATGCTAATAAAGGCTCTGTGAGTCCATGGACTGTGGGAGGAATCAGGACAGATGAAGGTGGGGAAAGGCCCAAGTCTCCAAGTTAAGGACACGTAACACAGGACACAGAAGGGCACATGGTGAGCTTGAGCAGGCTGGCACACGGCTTTCAACTCTTCAAGAGATTGGAAGTGACTTCCTGCAGCATGGTCAGTGGGACCTGTCAAGGGCAGGAGAGGAGGAAGTAGAGGCTCCCGGCCTTGTCCTGAGTTGCAAGATCTGGGGTTTGGCTGGGGAGAATTATATGTGGCTATCTAGAATAGGGTCATATTATGTCTTCCTGGAAAGCCAGGCTGAAAACACTCGATTTAACTTAGCATCCATAGAGAGCTGTTGCAGAATGGGAAAAGGAAGAAACGGGTTGAAAACTTCAGGAAAGTTGGTGGTGTGCTGTGTCACGTGAGAAAGTGAAAAGCTCAACCCCCAAAACTAAAGGGCTGCAAGTTTGATGCAAATCAGAGGCCTTTCCAATTGTCCCAGCAGAGAATATTTCTGGAAAATTCAATTTTATGTGACATCCCAACAGTATAAATCAGGGAGAAATGGTCTTTTTATTAATATGGTTTGCTTACCAGTCTTAAATGTATAACCTGTCTTCATAAGACAGCCAACCAAAACGCTTTAGGGGCTGGCTTAATAAACACAAAAGCTTTAATGCTGAACTGTTGAAAATGGCAATTTTTTAAATTAGTTTTTGCATCTGTGTGTCCAATTTGTTTCTGAAGTTGACTTTGATTTTACAGTTGCAAGCAAATTCTGCTTCACACAGGTAATACTAGCATCGGGGAATTTTTGTTTTAGTTTGTTTTGCCCTTTGCAAACTGCCTGAATCTGCATGGCACTCCTCCGTTCAACTAAAGCAGAAGGTACCGCTGCACAGATTACAAATATAAATTGCTGCCCGATGTGGTGGCATGCAGATTCAGGCAGCTTGCAAAGGGCAAAACTACCTAGAACCCCAATCCTCTTTTTGCTTTTTTAAATCTCAAACTGAATCTCTGTAAGATGCCCAGGTAATCTTTGAACTCATCCCATGGCCCAGGCAAACACTGAATTTGTCATTCTCCTATCTCGGCCTCCTGAGCCTTCTAGGTTGTAAAGTGTGCTGAGAAGAGGAGGTTAGCACACAGACCATAATGAGCACAGGAGTAGACAGTGTGCCATCCAGGGTTGTCACAGTGGATGGAGAAGGATGTGGGAGAAGCGAGGCCTGTGGAGGTGCCCAAAGAAATCATAGTGGGGTCCGTGGACACACATAGACAATTGCCTGAGTCTCACACAGTAAGTAGGATGCTGATCCCACCCCCACACAGTGAGCTCTTTGTACCTTGAACAGAAACAGACATCAGGGAAATACTGACCATTTTGGGAAAGCTGACCACATTCGACACTAAGAAAAAAAAACGCAGAACACATGGTCTCACACATGGTCTAACAACAGGAAGGAATATTTTAATTGGGACTGCCCCAGAAAAATCTAGAACATATGGCTACTCTATTTACAAGCCAAGAAAATCCTAATTACAGGAGCTCGGTGAACTCGCCAGCCCTCGGTAGAAAACACAAGCCACTAGCATGCAGATGCTCTAAACTCGTTCCCGCAGCCGGGGGACTTTATGTTCTTTTTTGAAGGTTTCCGTTAATATTTTCAGAGGAAAGGTCAGCGCTGGGACAACAAAAGACAAGTGGGAGAAATTCTATTCACATTTCCTAAACGACATGCTTTAGCGTTCTCTCAATCACGTCATCTAATTCCTGCGCTAGGCAGGGTATAAATCCTAAGTGCAAAACTGTTTCTTCCACCTTGGGTAATAAAATAAAAACCAATTTAAAGTTCCCTTCCCTTGAAAGGGATGGGGCCATCCTTACTCTGTGGATGTCCCAGGCTCGTGAGCGAGGTCTTCGTCTTAGCAATGCATTTTGGCTGCCAAGATTGCTCGCTGCTCTTCTGCCCTTTGCGTCCCCGCTGTCTCGCTGGCTTTCTCATTAGCAGCTCGCTGTCTGACATGAAGCTACAATACAAAAATACACACCAGAAGCTTCCTTAGCCCGCGTTGCAATTTAATAATCTTAGCAATTACTGGGAGATAAGCACTTGGAAAGCTTCAAATCACACGGTGACAGGTGGAAAAACCTTCCGTTTCACCTTGCTGCTCATGCCGGGCAGGGCCAGGGTGCGGGCATACTGGCCAGCTCCCCCTCAGTATTATCAAGGAAGTCATAGCTTTCCTTTTTGAGGTCAGGGAATGTATTGGAGACAATGATGTGAGGAGGAGGCTGGAGGACAAGAGAGTTACACATTCCAATTTAGACCTCTTTACTTCTTAATCAGAATGGTAAACTCATTTTACACACAAGCACACATGCACATATACACATACACACTGATAAAGAAAAAACGTATTTTTAGTTTGATTTTTTTTTTGAAACAAGTTTTTTCTATGTAGCCCTGGCTGTCTTGGACCTCACAGTGTAGCCCAGGCTGACCTCAAACTTGTGGTAATCCTCCTGCCTCTGCAATCCCAAGTGTTGAGATTGCACGAGTATAGCACTAGGCTTGGCTGGGGTTTTTGTTTGTTTTGTTTTCTTCTGTTGTTATTTGAGCCATCAAACAACTTGGGCAACCTTATGAAGACAGAGCCCTGTTTTAATCAGCTACAGTTACTAATAGAAAACAAACAAAATAAGAACTTCTGCCAGGTGGTAGTAGCCCACATCTTTAACCCCAGCACTCAGGAGGCAGAGGCAGGAGGATCTCTATGAGTTCCAAAACAGCCAACATTACTTAGTGAGACTCTGTCTCAGAAAAAACAAACAAGCAAGCAAGCAAGCAAACAACCCCACAAAACAACAACAACAACAAAAAACCCCAGGAATTTCTGTGTGTATATTGACGAAAAAGGATTCTTTTATTTGTGTGTGTGTGTATGTGTGTATATAACCCAAGCCAGACTCAAACTTGATACTCCTGCTTCAGCTGAGCTATAGACAAGTGCCATCGTACCTAGTAAAGAAAGGTTTTACACCCACTGAAACTGTGAGAACAAAGCATACCCGGTCTCCTAAAGAGGGAAATCCACTTGCTGCAGCGTGGTGAACTCCAGCAACAGGCAAATTCAGAGAACCAGACATACTAGGGCAGACGCAGGATCACCTCACGAAACCGTACCGCCTACACAGCCAAACCCTCAAAAGCACAGAGAAGGCTCATTGCTGGGCTTGTTGGGAGAGAACAGAGAGCCGTTTGATGGTACAGGGTTTTAGTTCTGAAGATGAAAGGGGTAATGGCTTCACAACAACACTCTCGGTGCCCAGGGAACACTCGAACATGGTTAAATGGTAACTTTATGTTGTGTCTATTTCTCCTCAACAACTGCCCCCCCCCATGTAGGGATAAGTCCCGCCCCTTGGGGGGCATGTTCGCCTCGGGCTAATGTTTGCCTATAAATTTGGCAAGTGTGCTCCCAGCCGTCCCTTCTGCTTTCCTGGTCTCCGCGGGATCGGTGGTTCTGTAAGTCTATTTCGCCATTAAAGCTGTATATATATTTTTACAATCTGTCTGCATTCGTATACGCCGTTACACCCCGAATCCACCAAGTCCAATCTGTGTTACCCATATACTCATTGGAGCCTGGCTTAAAGTCTCAGTGGCCAGTCCCTTAAAGAAAACAGAGTCATTTCCCATCCATCCCCACCAGAAGCCATCAACCGTGAGAGCGACAATCAGCATCTTTATCACAGCTTTTAAGGAATCTCTTCAATGGCTTCTTGTGTAGACTGTTGCTTTCTGGGGGGCCGGAGGAGGGGTTGTCACAGAAACCTTCCGTGTCTCTCATTTCCAGGTGAGTTCCTTGCCCATGGCAGCTGGTGGTAGCACAGATTGTGGACTTCAACATAGTTTCCTGCGGCAGCTGAGCTCATGGGCATCAATCAGCCTAGTCTCCTGCGGTGACGAAGATCATGGACTTCAATATGGTCGCAGGCAGCAACGGTGAACTCACACACCAACATGACCTCAGGCAGCAGCATCGACCACGGAAAACTTTCCAGGAGACTTAATCCAGAAAATGAACCAGTCTTTGCCTCAAATCTCTTGTTGTTGCTCAAGAGTCAGGGTGATGGGGGGGGGGGGGGGATTGGGCAGCACATCGGTGACAGGACCTGGACCACCTGTATACCAACAACCTGCTGTATACCATCCTGTGTTCAGTGTCAATCACGCTACCCTCGGGGTCAGCCGCCCTGCCCTCCGTCTCAGCTGCCCAGCTGGTACCCAGGCACAGCCATCGTATTCATAGAATAAGCAGACAATTAAGTGGGAGCAGCAGCCCAGCGGGAGGCTACAGGGTGTGGTAAACCCCATGGTGGCCCGAGCCTCCCAGCAGCCTGAGGACCGGTTCTTCTGAGCAACAACATGCTCCTTTGTCTGCCATAGCCGCGCTCTCACACCGTTTTTGCCGCTGCGACTCTAGTTCCACTTCTTTCTTCCATGCACGCCTCTCCTTGCCACCATCTTTTTTTTTTTCCAGTTCCATGAAATCGCATCTTCCCAGAACACCTGCCCTTTCTCAGTTGTTCCGGAGCTATTTCGCCCGCTGCAGGCTCAGCCTCCCTTCTCCGCCTCCCTCTGCTGACGCCACGTCCCCGCGAAGCCTGTGAGTGGGTCTCTCAGGCTCCTCGGAGCAAACTTCACATTTCCGAGGGTGGTAGCGGCTGCTGCCGTCTTCTCTCTAATGTTCTAATAGAAATCGAATTATGAAAAATCTTTCAGATATTGACAGTGCTGGCTCTCCACGTGGATAAAAGCTTGGTCCCTGCCCACAGACACAGATCTAATGTTGACCCTTTGCTCAGCTCTCAAGCAGAGGTGGCCACAGTTAGGTGACAATGACTTTCCTGGTATATGGACAATAAAATAGCAATACACTTTAATAGGCGTTTTGGTAATAACACTAGCTAAAATCTTAAGGGTTTATTGCATACTGTTTGGCTAGCTCCTAGACATGAAAAACTACCCCCAGAGCCCGGGCCCTTGATCATTTGCACTTTTCATTGTGTGTCCAGTGATTCCATGAAATTCTGTCACTTTCTAGAAGGGATGCAGAATACACTGTATTTAGGAATGTAATTTAAAATCATTTCCAACTGTGATCTATCCAGAAACAAGGAATCATAGTGGACCAGAGAGATAGGTCAGCAGATGGAGGCCTTGAAAACCCAACTGATTCTTGGATACCACAGGTGGAAAGAGAGAATCAGTCCCTGCAGGCCACCTTCTGACATCAACATTCGGAAACACATGCACATCCCCACACATGCACAGATAAATAAATGTCATGGTTTTTAAGCTTTTTAAGACATTTATATTTATGTGCATATGTGGACCTGTGTAAGTTCAGGTGTGTGTAGATACCTGTGGAGGCCGGAAGAGGAAGTAGCTTCCCCTGGAAATAGAGTTATAAGCAATGGTGAGCCACAGGCTGTGGGGTGCCGAGAACCAAAGCCAGGTTCTCTGTGAGAGCAATATGCATTCTTAGCAGCTCAGCCATTTTCCCAGCACAGATAAATACAACTTTAAAAATTAAAAAGATAAAGTCTTTGCGATAGCGTTCTGAGATTTCATAGGTGCTATAACCAGTCTGGAGAGGGTAATTATTATCCTCAGTGAATGGCCAGGAAGTGGTTCACTGTCAGTCACAGCCTTTGGCCCCCGTGAGTGTGCTTGACAACATGAGTTCAAAAGCAGGTTTTCAGAAGACCAAGGGAAGCAGGGTGTCACTGCTTTTAGTGAGTTGCTTTGCTTGAGCCTTCTCTTATTCTTCTTTCCGAGGTTCTATCTTATTTTTTATGAGTGTGAGTGTTTTGCCTAAATGCATGTCCATGCACTACATGCATACAGGGTGGAAGAGGAGGACATCAGATCCTCCACAGCTGCCATGTGGGTGTCAGAAGATGTCCCGCGCTACCGTCTCGCCAGCAAGAACGACGCGGCACATTCAGGATCCTTCTACAAAAAAGCTTTATGCGTCTTGAGAGGGAGAGCATAAGCTTACAGAACGAAGACCTCAAGGGTCGAAAACCCGGCCCTTATATAGCTTAACAGTCCTCGCCTCGGACGTGTCAAACTCTGACTGGCTGCAGCCTGTCAAACCCTATGACGCCACGGGAGAGGCAGAGAGCAAGGGATGGAAAGTTACTATGTGCATGCACACTGGCTTGACAAGGTAAACTGTCATTTACCATGCACATGTGCACTGGCTTGATTACAGTGGTGGTGCTGATGGTCAGCGTCATCTTGCAATGGAGTATGTGGGAACGGCTCCCCACATCTCCCCCTTTTCATTTTTAAAAGCAATCAGGCTTTCCCAGGCTATGAGGGTAGAGACAGTGGTTGTACTTCCCAATGTAAAAATATGTAAGACGTGTACGAAATCTATCCCTAGATTCATTGAACCCGGGATGCTTTCGACCTGCCCTCTGCCATTTTTTCTGGGAAAGGGAAAATGAGGCAGGCAACCCTTATGCAGGACAACATGTCTCTCAGAGAGAACCACTCTCTGTGCGATGCCCTTAGCTCAACACCCCTCTTGGGAGGTCAGGCTGAACACTCTACCTTGTGCAGTGAACCTAAGTTCCAGGTGTGCAAGAGCTGTTCAGTCGGTGGCCTATTGCTTGAGCATAAATATCAGTGGAAGCCCCTTGTTCTAGGGCAACCAGAGCCTGTGCAATCATCACCTTTTCTCTTTTGTTTTGGGTTTTAAGCTTACAGACCAGTCAGAGAAGTAACACCAATCCACAGCAAATGACTGCACCAAATAATTCCACCCCCACCCATTCCTTGAAGTATGAAACAGCAGACAGTCCCTCTGTGAAGGACAGATCAAGGCAGGTAGAGTTGATCTGGACAATGGCGGCTCTCAACTCACGAAGACATCACTGGCATCGGCAACAGAAAGGTCGACACAATCAGCATGAGAGTGATCCCCGCCATCCTTCCGTTCCAAGATTTTTCTTGTTAGCCGTTCAGGGACCCAGAAAGGATTTTCTTCATTCTGTGGAAAAATACAAACAGCTCCCCTGGATCTTATTAAAATAGGATCCGGGCCTCTCCATTTATTGGTCAACACATCTTTCCATTTTACAAGTTCCTTTGGCCGCCGTGGCTGCGAACAGTGTCGGTCCGCCGCAGTCTGATCATGGTCATCCAAATTTAAAAAATTTATAGTGAACAAAGCAGTGGCAATGGCCACTCTTGGCGTCGGGGGCAACTCCTTCATTATTCCCTTTTTGTTTAATTAGATAAGACTTAAGTGTGCGATGTGCTCGCTCAACAATGCCTTGTCCCTGAGGATTATAGGGCAGGCCTGTATTGTGTGTAACTTGCAGTTGCAAACAAAATTGCTTAAACTTTTGAGAGGTATAGGCAGGCCCATTATCAGTTTTTAAAAATGTGGGCTTGCCCCAAGCACTCCATGCCTCAAGGCAATGTTGAATGACACGAGAAGCCTTTTCTCCTGTGAGAGGTGTGGCATGAAGAATGCCAGAGCATGTGTCAATTGACACATGCACATATTGAAGTCTTCCAAAAGCAGTGATATGAGTAACATCCATTTGCCATACCTGTAAAGGCAAAATTCCTCTGGGATTTATCCCAGTGTGTCTAATAGGGAGAAACTGGCAGCAATTGTGACACTGGGTCACAATGTCACGAGCCTCCTTTCTAGTGAGAGAAAAGCGCCTACGCAGGGTTTCAGCTGTAACATGAAAGTTATTATGAAAGAGTTTTGCAGCTTGTAATGGGGAGGCAAGGGCCACCGCAGCTAGTCGTGTAGCGAGATCAGTCAAATCATTGCCCGAACTCATAGGACCTGGGAGGCCTGAATGTGCTCTAATGTGTGTAATAAAAAATGGAGCTCTTCTGTTTAATAAACATTCTTGCAGTTTGTGGAAAAGAAATGCCACTGTGTTGGTAGTTCTTATAATTCCAGCTGTCTCAAGTAATTTGACAACATTGACCACATAGGCAGAGTCGGAAACGGTGTTGAGCGGGCAATGAAATTTTTGAAAAACTTCTAATACCACCATGCATTCCACCACCTGGGGTGAGGTGGCAGGGAAATTTTTTGAAAACACTTTGGAACCTATAACATAAGCTCCCATGCCATTTTTGGAGCCATCTGTGTATACCACCATTCCGTCTTTTAGCGGGATGGAAGATGTTACCCGTGGAAACACAATGGGATGACATGCAGCAAACTGTAGCAAAGGGTGTTTGGGGTAGTGATTATCGATTTTCCCTGAAAAGGTGGTGGCCAAAATGGCCCAGTCATCAGAAGTGGCGGCTAAGGTTTGTATCTGAAGGGAAGTATAGGGACCGATCATAACCATTGGATGTTTACCAAAATGACTAACAGATGTTTTCAGTCCTTTAAGGGCAATCTGAGCTATAGCTGCTGGATACCAGTCAATAATTTTTTGAGGGGAAGCATGTGGATGAATCCACAGCAACGGTCCATTTTGCCATAACACAGCAGTGGGCAATTTCCTTGTTTTAAACACACAAAGAGAAAATGGTTGGACCACATCAATACGGCACAATTGTGCCTCCTCAATGGATTTTTCCACTAGTGTTAAGGCTGCCTCTGCTGCTGGTGTCAATGCCCGAGGGGAAGTAATATGAACATCCCCCTCCAAGATGTCAAACGGGTTTTAAATCAGCGGAGGAAATCTTTAAAAAAGGTCGTAGCCAATTAATGTCTCCTAATAATTTTTGAAAATCATTTAATGTTCGTAAATCTTTTTTATAAATTTTTAATTTTTGTGGGAGGATCTTATCTGGAAGAACAATGGAGCCTAAAAATTGGCCAGTATCAGCAATTTGAACCTTTTCAGCAGCTATCTGGAGGCCCCAAAGCTGTAAGTTTTTAAGTAGTAATGGATAGGCCTTTTTGAGAACCTTTAAATCCTTGTGACACATAAGCACATCGTCCATATAATGGACCATAAGCAACTGTGGAAAACGCTCTCGTAGTGGTCTTAGAGCCTCCTGTACATATAATTGGCACATAGTAGGACTGTTGGTCATACCCTGGGGTAAAACTTTCCATTGAAATCGTTTATCAGGCTCCATGTGATTATCTGAAGGGATAGTAAATGCAAAGCGAGGTCTATCAGCAGGGTACAATGGAATAGAAAAGAAACAATCTTTAATATCTATTATTATTGCTCCAATTCTTGGGCAGGGCAGAAAGTACGGGGAGCCCCCGTTGCACTGCTCTGAGAGGATGCATTTGCTCATTGATAGCTCTTAAATCGTGTAGCAAGCGCCATTTTCCTGACTTCTTTTTAATGACAAAAATGGGAGTATTCCAAGGGGAGGTTGATGGTTCTATATGTCCCAAAGCTAATTGTTCTGTAATAAGCTTGGTCACCGCTTCCAATTTTTCAGAGGTCAGTGGCCACTGGGGAACCCACACTGGAGTCTCTGTTTTCCATGGTATAGGTCGTGCTGCCCCAGTGGCGCCTAGGAAAAACCCAGGCCCTGTCTTTCTTGGTTGGGGTTGGGCGCTACCGGCTCTATCTGTCCTTGTCCTAGGCGACCCAGCCCTTTTCCTGCTTTGTACCCCATCTTTCTCATTATATCAGTAGCTTGTGGTGAATATTCATTAGACAATGTTAATCCAATGTCTTGCATAATGTCCCTTCCCCATAGGTTAACCGGCAGGGGGAGTACATACGGGGTAAACTGTCCTTGTTGTCCCTCCATGGTTCTCCAGATAAGGACAGAGGAGCTAATGGTTGGGTGAGCATTATATCCTAAACCTTGTAGTGAATGTGATGCCTCAGTGATTGGCCGAGATTTTGGCCACCAGTGGGAGGAAATTATGCTCTTGTCCGCTCCAGTGTCCAGAATCCCTTCAAAGTGCTTGCCATTAACCCAGAGGGATAGTTTTGGTCGGTCCTGAAGACTGACAACCAAATAGGCCGAGTTCTGACCTGAGGATCCCATCTGTCTATCTCCTGGTTTTTGATGGGCTTCACCCGGAAGGAGCAGTAGCTGAGCTATTCTATCTCCTTTGCTAATAGAAAAGACTCCGTTTGGACTGGAACACAATGCTTGAATTTCAGAAGTGTGTTGGTCATCAATAATACTGGGGTGGACAATAAGTCCCTGTAAGGTAAGCGATCCTCGCCCCAGGATAAGGCCCACACTTCCTTGGGGTAAAAACCCAGGCACCCGAACAGGGATGGGCTGTACTCCCATTTGGGGCATCAGTATGAAGTCAGAGGAGGCACACAAGTCCATTCTTGCTCTGCCCCTAGAGAGACCTCGTCGGTATTTTGATGAACCTGTTCCCATATTTTTGTGGGCCCTGGAACCGGGGGCCCACTGCCCCGTTTTTTGATTCCTCAGTAACAGGTGCCCTTAATGGGGGAAGAATTCTGCCTTTTATATCCCTCACTGAATGGCATAGTTCAGCCTTGTGGTAGCCTTTACCACACCTGGAACAGAGGGTAGAGGGAGCCCTCTCCTTTTCTGACAATCTACAATCTTTCTTTAAATGTCCTGGCTTGCCACAGTTAAAACAGACCCTTTTATCTGGTTCCTTAAAGGGGGGGTTTTGTATTTGTAAGATAGCAGCGGCCAGCCCAGCATTGGTGAGGGGACCTCCCAACTCTCTGCAAATTCTAAGCCAATCCTGTAGTCCCTTACTTTTTCTGGGGGCTATGGCTGTGCAACATTCCTGGGTGGCTTGTTCAAAAATGAGCTGTTCGATAAAAGGCGCGGCCGTTTCAGGATTGCCAAAGATACGTCCTGCTGCCTCTGGCATTTGCGCCACAAAGTCTGAAAAAGGTTCTTGTACACCCTGAATGATCTTAGTGAGCTGATTATTCGCTTCTCCTTTTCTAGAGAGTGCTTTCCATGCCCTAATGGCCGTGTCAGCAATCTGTCGATATGCACCCCAATGATAATCAGTCTGATTAGCGGTAAAAGGCCCTTGGCCAGTTAGGAGATCGAATGTCCATTGTTGTTGTTCTGGAGTCAGAGCCATGGCATTGGCTCTGGCTTGCTCCTGGGCCGCTTCATACCAAAGGGCTTTCCATTCCATATATTGACCCATACTAACAAGTGATGCTTTGGTGACCGTTTGCCAGTCAGCCGGGGTCATGGCAGTCATAGCCAATCTGTCTAATTGGGCTAGGGTAAAATTAGCAGTAACACCATATTTTCTAACCGATTCCGCCAATTCTTTTATTTGGTTATATTCCACAGGTGCGTGCACCCATCCTCCTTCCATGTCTTCAAAGACGGGGTAGGCCAAGCGCAATTTTCTCTTTACCTTCTCAGGAAGGAAGGAAAAGGCCCTCGGGCACATCTCATAAGGAGGGGGTGCCGAAGGAACCACCTGTGAAGAGGCTGTGTAAAGCTGTCCTCTGTCGCTTTGTAAGCGATCATCGGGATAACATCTCTCCTCATATCTGGCTGCTTCCTCATCTAGTTCAACTTCTTTCTCAGGGTCTAAATCTTCATCCCCAGAGCTATCAGAGTCATCAGAGCTATCTATACTTAAAGCCTTAAGTTCCTGCAGAGGGTACCGGCTAGAGTCATTCTCCTTACTTTTCTTTATCATGGTGCATTGTGGACCATTAGGGTCCGAAGTATTCATCCCCTCATCCTTAGACTTACCAGGGAGGTCTTTTTCCTTAATAGGGGCTAATTTTTTTTCTGCGCGCGCCCAACCTCTCAGTACGTTCAGTTTCTGACATACTGTCCTGGACTTCTTCTAGGACGTTTCTTCCCTCTGCCACTATAGCCTTGCAGGCCTCATCCTCCAGACAGTGTTTAATCAACTTCCAAATGGCCTTTGTTCCTTGCCTTAAGTCTCCCTCAATAATTTTTTTATCGAGGTCTTTACCTAGTTTGTTCCACGAGGCAAGAGTCAACGATCCGGAGCAAACATACCAGGGAGCCACTCGATCAATCTCTTTTACGAAGTTTTTCAGCGTCCGATGGGCAATTTTTATGTCTCTTTGTTTTAACACCGACTCTAGTGCTGTGATAACGGACTGCGAGGAGCCCATGATGACAAGCAGGCACCTGCGGCTTATCTACGTCTGTCTTACAAGTGCGGCGAAAATGAAAGTATCCGAAAACAAAAGTATCCGCGCGTGGCTCTTTTATCTACAAGAGACTGAAGTGCACAGTAAGGTACTGCCGCTTATCTACGTCGGACTTACCGTACCTAACAGTTATAACAGTGGTCCCAAAACGATGATCAAAAGCGCTCTCAGAAGGTCACTAAGGCCTCCACGCTACTCTTCAGGGCGATGAAAGGTCCAATCTGAAATCCAAAATGACATGCCTCTCTGAACGTACTCACCTGCAGTTCTGAATCCTCCTTGAGTCCAAGGGGTCTCCGGCGGTGCTGACGATGTTAAGATTCCCGGGATTTCGGCACCAAATGTCCCGCGCTACCGTCTCGCCAGCAAGAACAACGCGGCACATTCAGGATCCTTCTGCAGAAAAGCTTTATGTGTCTTGAGAGGGAGAGCATAAGCTTACAGAATGAAGACCTCAAGGGTCGAAAACCCGGCCCTTATATAGCTTAACAGTCCTCGCCTTGGACGTGTCAAACTCTGACTGGCTGCAGCCTGTCAAACCCTATGACGCCATGGGAGAGGCAGAGAGCAAGGGATGGAAAGTTACTATGTGCGTGCGCACTGGCTTGACAAGGTAAACTGTCATTTACCATGCACATGTGCACTGGCTTGATTACAGTGGTGGTGCTGATGGTCAGCGTCATCTTGCAATGGAGTATGTGGGAACGGCTCCCCACAAGAAACTGAACCCGGTTTTCTGAAAGAGCAGCTAGTGCTCTTAGCTTCTCCGCCATCTCTCCAGCCCGTTCCTTCATTTCTCCAGGACACAACTATTGAGCATGCACCATGTTCCAGAGAGCTGAGAACTCATGACACTCACTGACACCAAAATAAGTACAAACGGAATGGGAAACTATTACAAGAAGCCCGCTCTGGTCACTAACAAGAAGGACTCACCATTTACACACTGTGGGAACCATCTTCATTTTCACTGGTATAGCATATAAGTTGATGGGGTAATAGGAAAAAAAAAAGAAATATTGGGAGTTACTTAGGATACAAGAAAACTGAAAAGCCTCTCTAGTCTACTGTAGATAAACACAACCAGTAAAGCTAGTGCACGGGTAGAGGGGAGTAACTGGAGAAGAGGGAATGCAAAAACACTATCGTAAGCAATGATAGGACAATCTGCAGTAGGCAACAACACGGGAACAGTTATCTAGCTCGTGACTTTTTAAAAGATACATGGATAAAACGGTACATTTTCCAAGCAGCAATTCGTAAGGGTAGGGAAATGTCAGATGAAAGGTAAATATCAGGGCCAAACCAGAGGAGCCCAAACTATAAGACCCTAGAGGCTTGAAGTTGATGTATTTTAGTAAAGGAAGGCTAGCAAAGGGGAGGAGTAAGAGGGTGGGACATTGGGAAGGGCCACAGGGCCTTGATGATGGAACAAAGCAAATACAAAGAGCAGAAGCAGCAGCCAGTAGTACCGAGCTGGCTCTAGCATGGGAGTGATTCTCCTACAGGGACTGTTCACCCAACCGTTAGACCCTAGCTGCTAGAGGAAGCCAAGGGATAGGAATATTTACAAGCTAATGGAGAAACACAAATCACCTCTCAAACGTACACAACTTTTAAATTTGCTAGTCACAGAAAAGAGAATCCCCAAGTAAGAGGCCGAATGTTTGCCTTCTCAGAGTTTCACCAACAGAGAGCAATAAGCTGTCAACACTTGGTGCTGATGTTGAACTAGACCTTGGTAATGAGCGAGAGCCAAGTCTGGAGACAACACACATGGAGAAGGGGTAAGAAAGAAAGACCGTCGAGACAGAAAGTGCCAAGGAGTCCGAATCAGCAGCTGCCCGATACTGCAGCCATCGCTGTGCACACCAGCAGCTGCTGGGGGTCCCTGGGGCTCACCCATCTCATCCTCACCATCTGTGATGGTGAATACTGATCATCAACGTGACAGGATTTAGTATCACCTAGGAGACAAGCTCTGGGCAAGTCTGTGAGGGAGCTCATTGAAGAAGGGAGGTCCCATCCAAGATGTGTGTGGTACCAGTCCACCGGCTGCGGTCCTAGAATACATACTGAGTACCAGCACTTACCTCTCTTAGCTTCCTGACTGTAGAGCCAATGTGACCAGCTACCTCAAGCTCTTGGTAGCAGGATTTCCTTCCCATGATAGAATGTGTCTTAAACATGAGCCCAAATCAACCGACCTTCCCTCCCTCCCTTACTTTTGTCAGGGACTTCCTTGAAGTCATAGAGAAGTAACTAACACACCAAGGAGCTGGTGAAGCTGCTTCCAGAACCCAGGCCCTTGATCACTAGGCTTTTCTTTTGCATTTTAAGCAATTGTGCAAAATTCTCTCTCTTCTTTGAATGGAAGAGGAACAAGGTGTACACATGAATGCAGTCTAAAAATATTTTGCAGGTGTGATCTATTCAGCCCCAAGAACCTGTCGTATTTCTGAAACTGTGTTTCTAGCCTGTTACGTGTGATGAAGGATTTGAGACTAGAACGAGAGGCTTACAGGGAGCAGACAGTGCGTGCAGTGAGACTCTATGATAGCAGAAACCAGTTTTCTCCTGGAGTGAGATACACACAGCTCAGTGTTAGAGTATGGGACTCGAGATTCAGCCACAGAACCAAAAGGAAATGATAAGAGATTCTCTGGGACTAGCAAGACGGCTCAGCGGGTAGAGGCACTTACTGTCAAGACTGATGGCCTGAGTTCAATCCCTGGGACTGACGCAAGGCAAGCTGTCTTCTGACAAACACACTACATAAATAAATCCATGTAACAAAAAATAAATCTTTTGATTACCCTCAACTTTGAATATTATTAAAAACACATCTCAGAAATGTTATTATCCTCGGCAGAATTTATGCCCCAGACCTTGTTTGTTACAGCCCCAGGGACTTGGACGCAGCCAAGCCCTTCTGGGGAATCAGAACAGCCGCATATGGGAACTCAGCAGGTACCGGTTCACACCTGATCTCTCTCGTCCCTAAAAGATAGAGAATGACTTTGTAATAGCAGGCCTCAGAGAATAAACACTCATTCTCCGACACCCTAAAGATAAAACTTGCATGTCAGTTATACTTCCTCATAACACGATGAAAATTTGTTCGACGTCTGTGCATTTGCTAAAGAAGGAACTTAGAAACACTGGAACACACTCCAAGAAGGGAAACAGGTCAGCAAGTGTCAGAGTTGATTAAGCACACCACTTCCCTAGAAACAACCAGGGCCGCTGAGATCGGGGCGCACTTAGCTCTCTGGCTCCCTGCAGCAAGCCCTTCTTCCTCTTGGTTGCTTATTTAACTGTTCGATAGTATGGGCTGAGTTATAGTACCCTAAGATTCCAAAGTTGAAATCCCAATCTCCTGGTGCCTTGGAACAGGATTGTATTGTATTCTACAGACGTAATTAAATTAAAATTGGGTCATTAAGGTTGACTAATCCAGTGTGACTGGTGTCTTTAAGGACCCAGCCCTAGCCAGGCAGAGACGACAGGAGATCATAAATTTGAGGTCAGCCTGGACTACAGAAGAGAGTCCCGTCTCACACTAAACAGAGGCAAACAAGGACTTTTGGCTCCTGACACAGAGGGGAGATGAGAAGAAAAGGGCCAGTGTGTGCAAGCCTGGAAGAGAAGCCTCGGGAGAAACCAACCTGGAACCTTTGATCTGGACTTCAGCCTCGAGCCAGTTCTGTTGTTTGCAGCCTCCCGGGGAGAGACGCTTTGTAGGCGGCCCTGGCCTTACCCCTTCCACTGTGTTCTCAGAACCTGCTTTCTGCACCTCCAGTGCACAACAGAAGCTCACCAAGACTGCTGAGCGAAGAGCTGCCTGGAGCTGGATGTTTGGGCTTGTCTCCTGGACTACAAGGATTTAAATGTTATCAAAAAGTGTTCAAAGGGGACATTTCTTCCTTTAGTAGAAGCTATCTTCAAGCTTGGAGTTTTAGGAATACATGTGATTGTTTTGTCCGTGTATGCCTCTGGGACTGTGTGTACAAAGGTTGGATATCTTCCTCCATGATTCTCCCAATTCCTCGGAGGCAGGGTCAAAATTTAAAGTAAATTTCTAGATGGCAGTGTTTTCAAAATGACTATTTTTTCCCTTTTTTATATTGTTTATTTTTTCCCATCGCTAACGAGCATTATTTAGAAAATCTATGGGGGCTCATGTTTTCTCAGCTATGCCGGACACCAGCAAGCCCCAGGAATTCCCCATCTCTGCCCTCTTGGGTCTGGGGATATAGTCATTTGGGGCATGCTCAGCTTGTTATAAAGCTGCTGCAATGCAGACTCCAGTCCTCAAGATGCCACAGAAGGGCTCTTAATAACCACAGAGTCATCCTTCCAGCCCCACAGTTGTTATTTTTTTTTAAATAATGTCACCCATTGTTTAAAAAAAAAACTATAGGAAAAAATTAATCACTAAAACCCTACCAGCTCGATATTTACTTTAAATTGTGACAGTTGATAGTCTTTACACACATAGAACATATTTTAATATAGAAATAATACTGGCTCATTTACCATTTTGGAACATTTTTTCCACATCATGAAAAATTCTTCATAAGCATTTTCTAAAAAGGATTTTATTTTTACTTGTGTGCCTCTGTGTATCTTGTGAAAGTGTGATACAAGTGTGTGGGTGCCTGTGGGGACTAGAGGAAGGCATCGGACCCTCTGGGTGGAGTGACAGGCAGTTGTGAACCAGCCGATGAGGGTACTGGGAGCCGAACTCAGGTCCTCTGGAAGAGCAGGGTTCACTCTTAACTGCTGAGCCACCTCTCCGTCCCCTTCATGAATTTCTTAAACAGGTATAAAAGTTATAGAGCTGGGCGATGGTGGCGCACGCCTTTAATCCCAGCACTCGAGAGGCAGAGGCGGGTGGATTTCTGTGAGTTCGAGACCAGCCTGGTCTACAAGAGCTAGTTCCAGGACAGGCTCCAAAGTCACAGAGAAACCTTGTCTCGAAAAACCAAAAAAAAAAAAAAAAAAGTTATAGTATATGTGCCTTTCATAATGGAAATTTTTAAGATTAGCATTTCATGTTTCTAGCCTGTCTCTGTGTCTGTGTTGGCGTATTGTGTGTGAGAGAGAGAGAGAGAAAGAGAGAGGAGAAAGAGAGAGAGAGAGAAGGCATGTTAAGTGTGATGTGCATGGATGTGTAAATGTGAGCATACCCTCCACATGCACACGTGGAAACCAGCGATCAACATCAGAGGCCTCTATGGCTTGCCACGCATTGGTTTTGTGACAGGGTCTGTCTGTCAATCATCCTGGAGCTCACAGTTTTGGCTAGACTGAGTGGACAGCCAGCCTTCTAGAACTTGCCTGTCTCTGTTCTCTAATTGATAGGCGTCATAGCTACAGCCGAGCTTAACTTTTTATAGGGCGCTGGGGCCTAGCCTCAGCTCCTGATATTGGCACGGCGAGCACTTCCCCGACAGAGACCTCCCTCTAATTCACACGCCTAGCTACTCCTAGCATGGTTAACACTATAGGAAGCATCTTTGGTGACAGAGCCTGTACAAAAAGATTTATTTTTATGTTATATGTATGAGTATGCTCGCCTGCATATATGTATGGGCACATGTACTTGCCTGGTGCCCACAGAGTTCAGTATAGGGCATTGAACCCTCTGGAACTAGAGTTACTGTTGGGAGCAGGGAGCCCCCAGATCCTGAATTTCTTGTAAACAACTTGTTTTCCCCTGATCTGAGTGCCTACAGCTGCTCTGAGCACGGGAGCCTCAAGAGTTCCTGATGGCAGGAGAGTGGTTTCTGGTGCGTTTGGCTAGGGCGTGGCTATCTCTATATAAGCTGCCCCTGAGCACAATAAAGGGGACATTCTTGGGCCATTCTGGCTTCAAGGATGACCCATGTCTCTCTCTGTCTGTGAGTCTTTGTGTGTTTCAACCTCCAGCCCCTTGCCCGGCTTGCGAACGGAATGGCGGCACAGAGAGCACAGATGGGCGTGATGCGCCGCAGTTACAGAGAGTTGTTAGCCACCATGTTGGTGCTGGGAATCGAGGTCTAGTCCCCTACAAGAACACAAATGTTCTTAACCGATTAGCCATCTCTTCAGTCCTGGCACAAAAGCTCGTATTTATCCTTCTAATGCCTATCCTGGGGAGGGAGAGTCAGTTTTCTTTCAGGATCACTCCAGTGGGTGATCCTCCACTCAAAGAGTAAATGGGAAGTATAAACTGGACACAGGGTCACTGAAAGCAATTGATTAATCAATTAATCAATAAAAAGGCATGAAGCGGGAGGAAGTTGGGGTTAGACCTAGGAGGAGCTGGGGGAGAGGGGATGAATACAATCAAAATACAGTCTATCTATGAAATTCTCAAAGAATTAAACTATATTAAAAACACCATCCTATCACAATTATGAAAAAGATAAGCCATGGTAAGACTTTAATACATAACTTTTTATTGCTTTTTGAAAAACTTAAACCACTTTCTAGCTAATCCACAAAATCCTTCATTCCACTTTATCCTTAAGCACTGCTTTTACAAGTCTTGCTAATTTGATAAAATGAAATGGGATCTGTGACATTTTAATTTATTAATACATTCTTTGAATATTAATGATGCCTTCCACTTCTCCTCTATTTACAATTTTTCTTTTAAGAGGGGGGGCGTCTCTAAACCTTGCATAATGGTTCATATATGTAATCCCAGTATTGGGGAGGCTGAGGCAGATGCAGCCAGCAGGCCAAACTGGGACTGCACAGTGAGTTCTAGGTCAGCCTCGCTATGGAGCAGCACTTTGTCTCAAACAAAGAGGGACAAAAAAAGAGAGTATAAGAGGGAAGGAGGGAGCGGGAGGGAGAGAAAGTAGGGAAGAGGAAAGGAGAGAAGAGGGGGACAAAGGAAAGATGAAAGGACAGGGGGCGGATGGAGGAGGCTCTTTCTCAAAGCATGGGGTAAAGCCATGGTACTGCCTGGCCTTCAGCCACGGCCTTGATTCCTCAGTCAAGGAGACGGTACATCCTAGCATCGTCTCAAATCTTATCATCACGGGCTGACAAACAATAACACAATTTTCACTGTTCAGAACAAAGAAATCTGTTCCAATTATTTTCCTCCTACTCACAAAATGTTGATCCATCAGATGTGTGTGAATATATTTAATTTAGCTATCTAAGTCTGAAATCAGCTTTCCTTGCAGAATGAAAAGAAAGTTTTCATTTAATCTGGGGAGGAAAGGGGTGGGAGCTAGAACTTTTGGAAAGAAAACAGATAGCACTCTTTATTTCCAACGTAATTTTAGCTCAAATGCGTTCATTTCCCAGGTGCATTTCTTACATTCAGGACACAGAGAAAACTTAAAAATGCAAATGTTTCCCAGGTGACTTGTTCTCAAATTCAGAGGCACTGCACGCAAAACACTGCCTCTTGAGCAGACCTTGGAGGTCTTGAGTAAACCCCGCTCTGATCAGACCTGGACATTTTCAATGGAAATGTTTTTAAATGGCCGTTTGTGACAGCGGACTCAGTTTTCAGGGGAGAATCCTCTCAGAGCCGCTGGCATGGGCAGAACACTGGTGGTGCTGAGCTGGGGTGGGGATAGACCGCGGAACAATCCATAGCTCCAAATCCTGTCAGGTGCTTCCCTTCCTCACCCAGCCTTGGTTCTCTTCCTTCTGTTCCCAGGGCAATAGGTGTCCCTCAGCCAGCCAAAGCTGACTTGGCCCTTCCCTGCTGCCTCTCTCTCCTCGCTCCCACACATGTCGTGGCTCTCCCCTCTCCCACGGTCATCCCCCCTCTCCATCTGCCCTACACACTAAAAATATGTCCAATTTCCCCTTCCCAAAAAGAAAACCTTGTCTTTTTGACTTCCCTCGCAAGTGTTACCCATGTGCCCCCTTTTCAAACTCTCTGAAATGGACACTGGGATTTTTCTTATTTTCGGTTTCCTTTCCTCATCCATCAAGGTAACTGCTGTTCTCCCTCTACCCGTCTCCACATAAGGCTGGTTAGCCTTGAACTTCCTAGAATTGAGTTCCTTGTATATTCTGTATGGCTTCTTTATGCATTATTGATTATCATTATTATTATTATCGATAGCAGTCATTTTATTGTGGTAACACATATCACAGGAAGCTGGGATAATGAGGGGCTCAGTTAGCAAAGCACTTGCTGCATGATCCTGAAGGCCTGAGTTCAAGTCCCTCACACCCACGTTAAAAAGGCAGGCACCACAGCTACATGCTCCTCTGATCACGACATTGGGAGACACTAGGAAACAGAGAAGGGACTCCTGGCACTCTGGCTGGTAAGTCTAGCTTTGACTGTGAGAGACCCTGCCTCAAAACCGAGCCAAAGAGGCCTTTTCAATAGCTTGGCAGGAGGGTAAGGCCACTTACTACCAAGTCTGACCACCTGGGCATGGTCCCCAAGATCAAAAGGTAGGAGGAGAAACTCACTCCTGAAATTGTCCTTTGACCACCACATATGCACCCAAGCAGTGTGTGTGTGTGTGTGTGTGTGTGTGTGTGTAAAAACACACAAGTAAATAAAGAACTGAGGGAAAAGGCACACAATGTTGACCTCTGGCTTCCGCACGCACTCACATTCATACAAATATACATAAACAACAACAAAAAGCAAAATGCAAACACGCATACACAACACAGACAAGTCCACTTTAGCTTTTATAAGTACACCTTTCAGCAGCGCTGAAACTGCCCACGCAGGACTGGCTGTGTGGGCATGTGCACACTTTTAATCTCTGCACTTGGGAGGCAGAAGCAGGCAGATCTCTGTGAGTTTGAGGCCAGCCTGGTCTATACACTGAGCTCCAGACCAGCTAAGGTTGCAGAGGGAAACCCATCTCAAAAACAGTAACAAAAAAGGGGTCCAAATGGTTGAGCATCCATGACTACCATCTATTCCAGAACTTACTTGTCTTCTCCAGCAAGAAGCTCTGCCCACCACACAGTGAGTCCACGTTCTTCCTACCTCTCGCCCCGTACCATCCGTTCCACTTTCTGTCTCTGAGCTGCCTTTCCTAGGGACCAAGCAGTACCTGCTGTTTCCTCTCTGACTTGTGTCATTTCGCCTCACGCTGTTTTTAAGACTCACTCCTGTCATAGCATAGATCAGAATTATCTTTTTCAGGACTGAATGGTTTTTCTTTGTACAGACTATATTTTGGAATTTTCACACATTCATTAAAGGCTATGGGGGAGAAAGAAAAGACTGTCACGCTTTTTGTTAGTGTGGATTCATTGTCCAGAGTCATAGTTTTCATACGATCTTTCATATTTTCGGTCTAGTGTACTATATACTCCGAACATGCTTATCCCCAACCCTCTCTCTTCTCTTCCTTTCCTGGTGGTTCTCCCCGCTGTCCAGATGCCTTTCATGTCACGTGTATAAACACACAGGATCCATGAGGGAGAAGGGAGCGCAGGTAATATTTGCCATTCTGGCTTCTTTTCCTTAAGATGCTCTCCAGTGGCGCCCATGTTCCTGTGACCACCTTTCATTCCTCTTCATGGCTGAGCACTTCTCCACTGTGGAGAGACACTGCATTTTCTTTATTCTTCATTTGTTGACAGGCCCTTGGGCTTTTTCCAAAACTTGGCTCTTGCGAACAGTCTCCCCAAAAGCATGGACATGCAGGTGTCTCTATAGTTTTCCACCTTAAACATCTCTGAGCGTGTCCACAAGGGTGGTGCAGCTGGATCTTATGGTAATCCTATTTCATTTAGGTTTTTGAATTGTTTGTGGAACCTCCATACTGATTTTCATAATGGCTGCACCAATTTACATACTGACCGGCCTTGTGTAAGTGTGCCTTTCCTGGCTGTCCACATCCTCACCAGAATCTTTTTTTTCTTTAATAATTCTGACTGAGACGAGATGAAATCTTGATGTTTTTGTGTGTGTGCATGTGTGTGTGTGCACACGCGCGCACATATGCATACACAGAGTCATACAAGTGACCTTTGACGCCAGAAGAGAGCCTCGAATCCCCTTGAGATGGAGTTACAGGTAGTTGTGAGTGGCTTGGTGTGGACACTGACCGCCAGACTCTGCAAGAACAGCCTGCACTCCCAACTGCTGAGCCATCTCCGCAGCCTCTCCATGTGGTTCTGATTTGCACTTCCCTAGTTTCCGAGGCTCACAAAGCGCGCAGTGGCCATCAGGACCATTTTTAAGCAGGCTGTGTAAACAGCAGCTTTAAGTCCACAGTAAAGCTGAGCAGAGGAAGCTGAGATCTCCCAGATGCCCCCAAAAACCTCCCCGACTGTCACAGGCCTGCGCCACAGAGGCACATTTGTTATGCAAACAAAGCAAGTTTGGGAGCCGGCTGCAGGAACTGTCTCAGTCAGAGGTGCCCCAGGAGCCCTGTTTAGCAGTGACATCAACATCAGTAAGTCACCATCACATAGGCTCCGGGCTTTGTTTTATGTTTAACATCAGTACGCTACATTGTAGGGGTTTTGATAAATGAATAGTGATAGGAATCCTCCATTACTTTCCATAGAGTGCTCTCATTGGCCCCTCTGCCCAGACCCCGAACATCACTGAATTGTTTATTGTCTCTGTCCTCCTCCGCCGCCTCAGGATGTCATATAACTGTAATAGCATAGGAGGTAACTTTCACGTTAGCTTCATTTACTTAGTAATTTGTGTCTATGGTTTTTTTACGGCTCGGCAGCTATCTTTTAGTGCTGAATAATATCCCATCGTGCGGATGACCTGCAGTGTGTTTGCTGGTCCCCCACTAAAGGACGTTTTGATTAATGCCAAGTTTTGTCGACGGAGGAGAAAGCTGCCATCAACTTACATGCGTATATTCTCGTGAAGACATGTTGTTTTAACTCTTCTGATTAAATACCAAGAGCTATAAAGTAAGAATTTTTTTTTAGCTTTGTAAGACATAGCCAAACTATGTTCCAAGGTGGTGGGACTATTCTGTTAGAAAGAGCACATAGTTCTTTTTGTTTGTTTGTTTTTGTTTTCCAGTGCCATGTATTCAACTCAGAGCCTTGTGCAAGCTAAGCAACACTCTACCACTGAGTCTCTCTCTCTCTCTCTCTCTCTCTCTCTCTCTCTCTCACACACACACACACACACTCCTTTTTCTTTTCTTTTCTCTTTCTCTCTTGTTATGTGCTTGCTTGGAGACAAGGTCTTATTTTGTAATCCACACTAGCCTGGGACTCACTATGTAGACCAGGATAGCCTCAAACTCAGGCCAATCTACTTGCCTCAGCCTTCCAAGTTCTGGGATAAGAGGAATGAGCCACCATAAAGGACAAAATGAGACATCTTCTTGAGTGTCCTCTTTCCAAGTATTCACTGATGCTACTAAGAGAAAGAATTAAAAAGTTGTATTTTGTTCAAATTTAAAACGCTACTTTTGCAGAAGATACTGATAACAGAATGAGAACAAAAAGCTACATAGATGGGAAAAATAAGATTTGCAGAGGCCACGTCCAATAAAGGGTTAGTTTACAGAATGTGTGAAGAACACATGTCACAATAAACAATGTAAAAACAAAGTGGGCCAAGGACCTGAACAGATTCCTCAACAAAGAAAATCCTTGGTGAGAAACCTACTCAAGAAGAGGGCTATCCCAGAACTCACTCTGTAGACCAGGCTGGCCTCAAACTCAGAGATCCACCTGCCTCTGCTTCCTGAGTACTGAGATTAAAGACACACGGCACACTGCCTGGCTAGAGGTTTTGTTGTTATTATTGTTGTTGTTTTTCCCTCTATGTGGCATCTGGGAGCCATGAGTTCTAGAACATAGGATGCCTCGCGTATTTAAGGAGAGTGCAGCACAGCGCTGTTCTCTGTTGTTTGGGCAAAGCATGTTGTGTATGGATTGAGACAGGGTCTAACTCTGTTTCCCAGGCTAGCTCAGAACTCACTGCATAGCTACAGAAGGTTCAGAGTCCAGGCAACCTTCCTGCCCAGCACCCCCAACCCTCTTGCTGAAACCGTAAACATGAGCTACCACACCCAGCTCATAACTGTCTTCAAGTGCATAATCCAGAAGTTCAAATGCATTCACCCTGTGTGCACATCATCATACGAAACTGAAACTCAATGACTCTCCATTTTCTCCTCTTATAAGGTGTGGCAGTCACCATTCTACTTTCTGTTTCTATGAATGTGGCTATTCCCGTGCCATTCGGTGGAACTATACATGGTTTGTTTTGTCATGATGGCCTTACTTCATTATAAGGTCCTCAAGTTTCATTTGTAACAGGTGACAAGATTTCTCATGTCTGTATCTATATGTCTGCATATAGAGACAGGGCTTCACGATGTAGCTCTGGGGATCCTAGAACTCAGTTTATAACTCTGGCTATCCCAGAACTCACTCTATACACCAGGCTGGCATCAAACTCACAGGGCTCCACCTTCCTCTGCCTCCTGAGTACTGGGATTAAAGACAGGTGCCTCCAAGCCTGGCTAGAGGTTTTTTTTTTTTTTTTTTTTTTTTAACTTAAAAAGGATTGTTAGGGCCTGTAATGTGACTCCGTGGTAGAATGCTCGGTTCCCATTCACAGGATTCTAAGTACAACCCCCTTGCTGAATCACTGACAAAGAAAGGTATTTCTGTTGCCTGGGTAAGTGTCCTCTAGGTCTGTGTGCCACCCAGTCTGCCGAAAGGAGAACTTGTGGGAGGAAGTTAGGTCATAGGAGGAGTAACCTTGAAAGGGACATTTGGACACCAGCTCCTTGGTCTCCCTCTGTTGCTCCCCAGTCACAAGGAAGGTGAGCACTTTACCCAGAATATTCTCCCACCATAGTGGGCTGCTCCATCACAGGCTAGCCAGAAATTCATTCTAGAGTCCAGCCTGCACTTCGTTGCTCCTGCCTGTGCTTCTTAAATGCTAGATCTATCGGCGTGTACCACTACACTCTGCTAGTCAGACTTTTTAACTGAGAAATCCCACTCGGAATTAGTCCCACACATACATTAATACACACACATAAATATTTATGCCACTGCTGCTCTTTGTAACAGGGAAAATGGCAAGCAACCTGCAGGGGAAAGAGATGACTTTGAAGTTTCCCTTCTACGATATACTACCCAGACCTAACATGTTTGCTTAGCTGGGCTTGGAGGCGTATGCCTGCGGTACAGTGGCTGAGTCAGGAAGAACACTGAGGCTCAGGAGTTCAAAGCCAGCCTGAGCAGAATAGAGAGGCCCCGTATTAAAAGCAAAACAAAATCCAAACCCAAGCAGCACTTACTTAAGAAAGGTATTTATGTCCTATTTAGTGAGGAAAGCAGTCTGAAGGGGTATGTGTCTACACATACACACACAGGGTGAGATTGCACTTGGGTAAATGTGGCTTAGATGTATTGGTTAGGATATTTTTGGTTGTAGAGAGGCCATTTGTGTTTAAGACTGGTGGGAACATCCTAATCCGGAGACCTGACTTGGTTTCTGTGAGGCAGGGTCTCTTACTGAACCTGGAGTATGTACTTTTTTTAGTCTTTCAGTAGACTGACAGACGGCAGCCCCAGAGAGCCTCCTGTCCGCTCCCACACCACGAGGAGTCTCAAGACTGCTGCAAAGCACACACCTGAGTAGCTCCACACAGCTCCACACACACACACACACACAGCTCCACACACACACACAGCTCCACACACACACACACAGCTCCACACAGCTCCACGGTGCTGGCATCTGAACTCAGGGCCTCGTGGCTGTGCAATGATTTCTCTTAACCACTCTGCAGTCTCTCTAAACCAGTATTTTTATTAAATTAAAAACATTTGAATGTGCTTTTTGGTATTCATGCCCCTTGCCAAGATTCTGTTTAGTCCAACTTTCTTATTGACTCGAATTAGACCTTTGCAAAGTATTTTAAGGAGCTATTTCTGACAACTGTTATGTTTTTTTCCCCTCTGCTATTAAGTCCTGCTAGTTTTTCGTGGCCCGCTTTTATGATAAAGTTTTCTATATGGTTTAGTGCATGAGATTTTCCTTTGTCATGCTAGATAGTATTTTACGCCTTGAGTCCTTTTTGGACTCCTGAGATTTTTGCTTGAATTGACCAATGTTTCCCTTCAGTCATTTGTGGATTCCTATTTACATTTAAATTTCTGACCCAAATAAAATGCTATCGATTTACATAAATTTGTATTCTTCTGTTTATTTTATTGTTTTGAGACAGAGTTTCTCTGTGTAACAGCCCTAGCTTTCCTGGAACTAGCTCTTGTAGCTCAGGGTGGACTCGAACTCACAGATCACAGAGATCTGCCTGCCTCTGCCTCCCGAGTGCTGGCATTAAAGGTGTGCACCACCACCGCCTGCTCTTCTGTTTATTTTAAAGATTATTTTACTTCCTAGTGTCTGTGTGCCTGTATGCACGTGTGTGTAAATGTCGGTGGAGGCCAGAAGCACTGGATGCCCTGGAGGCGTTGTTAGTTACAGGAGGTTTCGAGCTGCACAGCAGCATGGGTCCTGAGAACTGCCCTCAGGTCTTCAGCAAGAGCAGCAGGCATTAACAAGCCCCGAGCCATCCCTCCAGCCCCCACGTCTAGCTTTAGTTACAATAAGCACGTATCTCTTTGACCTTTAGTAAAAATGCAGTCAGTAGCTAACGCTGTGTAGAAGCGTCTTTCTTTTAAAGTCTTGACAAAAGCAAAACCAAGAACAGATGTAACGGGAAAACTGTCACTATGTTAGAAGAATAAAATTGCGCTTCCCATATTTTACTTTTAAGAACTGAAAGTTCATTATATGTGTGCCTCTCTCTGGAACTTCTAAGTTCCTCCTGCACATGAGCACACTGCTCGGCACAAGAGACCTTCAGCTCTGTGTCAGGGGCCGACACTCTTCAGTGACCAGTCCACAGGGGGTAAAGGAAGCAAAGAACTATTGGAAGCAGGACTGGTATTTTTTCCCAAGGTGTTTTGAAACAGCAATAGTTTGGCTTATGTGTTGATTTCCATCCCACTCTCCAGCATGCTGGTCCATAACCCCCACCAGTCTTCAGAGAAATTAGAGCCGGAACCAGAGCCACACTGCTTGGATCGCGGTAAAGTGCACCCATGCACCCCTGCAACCCCATGCAGCTCTACCACCACGCGCTCCCTTCACATCTTCCGAGTCTCGCTAGGCCTTGTTTTCCCACCTGCGAATCAGACCAGTACTTAGAGTGTGCATCTCGCAGATGGATGACCTCGGTTGATACATGGAAAGCTCTTTGCAATAGAACAGTGATCTACCAGCATTAAACAAGACCAGCTAGGCTTGTGGGAGCCAGAGGTCCACTGTAGACGTCCAGGGCAACACCCGAAAGTTAGGAATTGTAGGATACTCCAGTTTTGCTGTGGTACGTACGACAGCTGTGGAAAATGGTGCAAGCTTTGCCTCCCCATTTCCCTGAACTCTGACACACAGACAATTAGTTTCCCTTTCTAGCTATCTACTAATTGTATGGTACCCTAAGTATGTAGTGTGAGGGCCGCCAGTATTACAGTAGTTCGCTTAAGACCTGTTGCTTTTTGTCCAACTGACTCAGCCCGCTCCCCACTGCTGTTGTGCAAGAGGTGGAAGAAAGTTGTTGAATCATCCCAAACTGCCTTATAGGTGCCAAGACCTGTTGCGCAACCGCAGACAAAAGATCTTAGTCACGCAGTAAGGCCATGGCGGCGTGTTTGAGAAGAATGTCTTACTTGGAAAAACCACGGAACTGGGGAGTGCTTTATGATAATAAGTCCCTCGATTATATAAATCAAGAGTCTTGATTATATAAATCAAGAAGACGAAGCTACACAGAGAGCGGGGCGCCTGTCGTATAGGAGGCTGAGGCGGAGTTGGGACTGGGCTGCCAGTTAGAGCTGAGCCTAAAGGAAACAAAAGGAAATCAGAGCAACAAAACGCACTTTACAGGCTCCCATCCCTAGGAGCCGTGTTAGAAACCTAGCACATGCGCATGTAAATACGTATTCTTTCCAAACAAAACTACCACCTGGCACAAGGGCACACATCTGTGATCCCAGCATTCTGGATGTATGAACTAGTGGAGCAAGAGTTCCAGGTTAATAATCATGGTTACAGAGTGAGCTGGAAGTCAACCTGTGCTACATTAGAACTTCTGCTATGTGGAAAAACAAAGCGTTCCCCTTCTACCTGCGGCCGCCATGCTCGACTCCAGCTGACTCTCAGGGTCATTTCCCGCAGAGGCTAGTTATCCTCTGACTTTGCTATCTGCATTGGCTAAAGGGCCTATTATTTTGGTGATCATAAACTGGTTTTTATATTCAATGCAATTCTTTCAAAACTGCCTGTAATTATGACTGCAGTACCCTCTTCTCTTTCTGAGTCTAATGGTAGTGAGCTGTGACTTTCACTTGCTCGGTTTACAGTTTCCTGGGGTGCTGAGTCTTACATTGATTGGGTGATGGGGTCCTTCAAAGCCTGTGGCTTTGTGTCTTTGTGACTGAGCAGCTCTGTGATGCCCAGACCTTTTCTAGGGCCACTGTGACAGGAACACAGCAGAGATATCCAGAAGAGCAGCCGTTGTTCCTCTCCCTTATGCAGCTCAACACTCCCAGAACAATAGTTCACCATCTTTCTTCTCTAGCCCAAGCAGGCTTTTAACTTGCAATTCCTGCTGTAGATCCCAAAACAGCTGCAAAGCATGCTACCAGCCCAGTTACAATTTTTCAATATTATCCTCCTAAGAAATAGCTTTTATTATCTAAATTTATTCATTATTCAGCATATTTGGATCATATCCATTCACCACTAGCTCCCTCCAACTTCTCACAGTCCCCCCAACCTGTCTCCCTCCTAACTGCATGCCTTTTCCCCCATTCTAAATATAACTCCCAATTAATAAAAATAGAATAAAAATTATTCTGATTCTAATTAGCTGTCCATATGTACATGGGGATGGGCCATCTACTAGGGCAGGTGCAACCTACCACTTCCCCAAAGGAGACTGGCTTCACCCCCTTCAGCAGCCAGCAACTATAGAGAGTTCCTCCTCCTCCCCTTCGTCCTCCTCTTCTGGCAGGGGGTGGGCTCCCCATCTTGTCCAAGTAACCACAGCTGCTGTAAGTGTATTTGTCAAAAGCCATGGCATACCCAGAAGTCAGCATTTCACAGCTCTCCTGGGCACCCAGCCACTGTCCCTCCTTTCTGTCCCCCCATGCAGTGCTTCCTGACCCTGGAATAGAGGTTGATACAGGTGACCCATCAGCAGCTGAGTATCACAGTTACATAGACCCAGCGCTTTGACCAGTTTATGAGTCTCTACGTTAACCAGCACACACTGCAAAAAGAAGCTTCTCCGATTAAAGTCCAAAGAAATATGAATCTATGGGCATAAATACAAATATTTAGAAGGCAGGCAGTTTGGGGCTGGCGAGATTGCTTAGTGAGTTAAGGTACTTGCCAACAAGCCTGGTGACCTGAATTCCAGGACTGTAGCGCAATGCCTGCTCTACACACTACCCGCTACAGTACAGTTTTCAAGTCGGGCAAGGGGCTGGAGATGAGAGGGGGGGGGGGGTGGGGAAATGAGAATAGAATGCATTTTGGCCATCTTTACAGTATGAAGCATAAATCCCTCCTATGGAATTGTTCTCATAACCATAAGGCTAGTATTGCATCATGGGCACATCTGGCCAGGAATGTTAGTATTGCAGCATGTAGGGTCTAGAGCTGGGTAAGCCTATTGATGTCTTTTCTCCCCCAGCACCCTGCTGAGGACTTTCTGGCACTATAACTAGCCAACAGGAAGGGAGTGTCATGGTCAGTTTAAGATTGGCTTCTCTATGTTCTGCATCAAAAGCGTGTGGCGTCTTCAACAATAGGTTCTTACCATATAGATACGGTGGGCAACCAAGAGCAATGGCCTCTGGGGCCTCCCTGACTGATAATTTATATATTTTAAAAAACCCAGTGCCTAGCACTGAGACTTTCACTTAATTATCCATGTCTTCTAGGAAGCATTGTGCATGCAGAACACACACACACAGACACAATTTTTTAAAGCATCCTATAAACTGGTAGATTTCAATTAGGTTTCTCCATATATCCTTAGTTTGGGCTAGCCTACTCCCTACCCTAATCTTCCATTCCAACTTAAACCTCTAATTCTGACTCCCCTTCTGCTTCCATGTCACCTGAGATCTAGCCCCTCTAATCATATCTCCTGCCCTCCTTGGGTTGGAAGATCATACGCTGACACATAGCTTTATCCTGCACACTTGGCTTCGGTTAAGCCCTCTCTGACCCCACTCCCAGTGACCTGTTTCTAAGTTCCTGGCTTCTAAATGGACCTGCAAGGTTAAACATACAAAACAAAAAAATTCAAAGCTAGAGTCCACATACAAGAGAAAATGTGCTTTCTAGGTGCCCAAAACTCAGTAGATTAAAATATATTCAGTGTATTTTCTCAGCCCTGACCAGTTATCTGCACATTTCGTGATTTCATTTTTCCTCACAGCCGAGTGTGTATGTAACACATTGTCCTTATCCGATCATCTGCGGATGGACGTCCAGGTTGTCTGTGGAGGTCCAAGGGTCTCTGTGGTCCTTCTGGCTATCTGCAGGAGTGAAACACCTGGAGAAACTTCTAGACTGATTTCCAGAGCAGCTACACAAGTTGGCGCTCCTACCTGCACGTGTGTCCAGGTAAATGTGGGTTTCCCTCTCTTTAGAAATCGACAGACCACAGAATTCTCTCCAGATGCTTTTCCCAGTACCGGCAACTTGTAATACTGGAGTAGTACAATAGTGAGCTGCCTCCTGAATGCGCAAGGGCATCCGCCAAGAGTTTGTGTCAGGTGGCAGATCATTTTATAATAGACTTTACATTGGGGTTCGCAATCTATTTATATATGCTTTGAATATCGATTTTTTTTTTTAACATTTGTGTCTGCTGATTGCCTAGTCGGTTTTTTTTCAAGTAACAGTACAGGTTCTCCTCTGCAGCCTGATAAATCTAAATGCTGAAGGGCCAGATGACTATTCTTAACTAAATATTATTCAACTTTTGTCTTTATTTCAGTGAGTTTTGGTTTGTTTTTGAGACAGGGTCATGTGTAACTCAGACTGGCCTTGAACCCTCTTTGCAACTAGGAGGGACCTTGGACACCCGAACTCCTCCCTACAGCTCTAAAGTGCTGGGGCTGCAGGTGTGTGCCAGCATGCCAGCTCTCAACATCCTTTATAAATACATAGTAGCCTAACTGTGATAAAGCAGAATAATCCTTTTTAATGGATTGCATTTATGATTATTAGAATGTGCGGTATATTTAAGTCATGTAGTATGTTAAAATTACTAATTAGCACAATACTACACACTGAAGCAAGTGCATCAAAGGGACACACAAAGCCAGGTATGATGGTACATGTTTGTAATTCCTGTACTTAGGAAGCTTTGGACTGCCACAAGTTCAAGGTTGCCCTAGGCAACATAGCAACTACTAGGCCAGGTAAGTCTACATAGAAAGACCTTGTCTCAAAAAACAATGCTAACTTCCAATAGGTGCACAAGAAATAGTTCTAACATCCTGTGTAGCCTTGGCTGGCCTGGAACACAGAGATGCTCCTGCCTCTGCCTCCCCGTTGCTGAGACTAAAGGTGTGCACATGCCCAGCTGACATTTTTCTTATCTAATTATTGAACCACACAAAACCATTGTGTTTACTGCCCTCTCATTCAACATTCCACTTTTTGTGTTGTTTCAAATGTTCCAAAATCTTAACCTTCAGCCAGGCCAAATACTATGTTCTAAATTTTAAATTCTTTTGAAAGTTTAAAATTAGCTTTCTGGAGTCGGGGTAGGTGCTGGAGAGTGGCCCTGGGGGTCTCGTATATGCGAACACACACATACTATCACTGACCTACATTGGCAGTAATAGCCTCCCCCCCCCCTTAACCTTGTGATTGCATCTTCATACTTCCTGTCAAATTCTTGCATGCATGAAGGTGTCTGTGACACAGCATACATTCTCAATCCGCAACAGCCAAGCCAGCACACACACTCCTCATAGAGAGGCGACAACCCTCTGCTGCTTCAGTTTGGCTGATTGTGGGATTATGGCAGAGGGGACACTATGTGTTCTCCAAGGAGGCCTCTTGGAAATGAGCCATCCACCGCACTGCGAGGAAGGCCTCTCTGGCTGAGCCCAGAAGGCAGCCAGGACCAACTCACTCATCACTGCCATCTTCCCTGCCTACACCTGCCAGGGTAGCTGTGTTGCAGGGGAAGGAAGCAGAGACGAAGCTTCTCTGCTGAGCCATGCCTTGGTTAAGTATGAAGAACAAAAGCAACTGTTGTTTTAAACTACAAAATCTGGAGCGAGTTTCACCCAGCAAGAGAGAATCAATATTTGTTTCATTCTTCATTTTGACCAGCCACTTAACTTTTAATGAAAAAGAAATAAACAGATCCAGGAGGTAACCTAGCATAATGCATAAGGGCATTCTCTAATCGGTCTGCTGGGCTCTGCCAATCGCCAGGAAATTATTAATAAGTAGTCGGTTATCTGTTGAATGGAAATGATAACCCCAACTAATTCACTAGGAGTCCTATGAAAATTCAATGAAGTAATCTATTGCGATAGTTGATATTGATTGGCAGCTTGACAGGATGGAGAATCACCTAGAAGACACACCTCCTGTCTGTCTGTGAGGTGGAACGCCCCACCCTAAACATGGCGGCACCATTCCATTGCTGGGGGATTGGACTGAAAAAAGGGGGAAGCTGAGCGTTGGCCTCCATTGCTCTCTGTTTCCTGTCTGTCTGTCTGTTCAGGAGCTGCCTCCCAGTCCTGAGACTGAGCCACCTAAACTCTTCCTTCCTTAGGTTCTGTGTGTCGGACGATTTTTGTCATTGCCACGAGAAAAGTAATCAATACATATTATCTAAAGTATTTCAGTCAATGCTCGCTACTTAAAACGACAACAACAGACAGAAAAACCTGCTAAGAGCTGGCTGTTCTGGCTCTGGAGAGATGGGACGGTCGGCAGCTGAGAGCACCTCTGCTCTTGCAGAGGACTCGAGTTTGGTTTCCAGCATCCACAGCAGCAGCTCACAGCCACCTTTATCTCTGGTTCCAGGGGACTTGACATTCTCTTCCGGCCTCCTTGGGCACCCACGGTGATGTGCATGTACTACTCCCCACCGGTATAGACATCATCTTAAAAATCTAAGGGGCTAGAGCTAGACATTTGAATAGTTACATATTTTATACATATTCTTGATTTTGTTGCTTTCTCCTTTTTTTCTTTTTACTTATTTTATGTGTATGAATGCTTTGCCTACATGTCTGTGCACCATGCACATGCCTGGTACCTGCAGAAGTCAGAAGAGGGTGTAGGGTCCCCTGAAACTGGAGTTACAGATGGTTGTGAGATACCTTGTGGGTGCTGGGAATCAAACCCAGATCCTCCTCAGGAGCAACAAGAACTCTAGTGCTGATCCACTGCTCTAGCCTGCTTTCCTCTTTTTAATTGCATCGAAACATACATTTTATTATCTTTCCAGTAAGGTTGAAAATCCAACACTGTTTCAGCTGCTGCTGCTATCACTTGCTCTTGTGTGTGTTACAAGTGTATGTATACACGTATGCATAGGGTGCATGTCTTTGGAGGCCACTGGAGGGATCGGGTATCCTGCTCGACCATCTTCCATTTTATCCCCCTGATAGGGTTATTCACTGAACCTGGTGCTTACTTTATGGCTAGGCTGGCTGACCCCCATGCCCCATCTCCCTTAGTGCAAGAATTATACGAATGCTCAGCCAGCCACACCTTGGCTAGGGATCTGAACTTAGGTCCTCACATTAGAAAAGTGAGCATTTTCATTCTCTGAGCCACCGTTTGCCTTTTTATAGAGGAAAACGTCAGCTGGGTATGGAAGTGCACAGGCACTTGACAAGCAGAGGTAGGAGGATCGGGAGTTTAAGACCAGCCTGGCTAAGAGACCTTGCTTCAATAAATAAATAAAAGGCCACACACCGGAGTGTGTCAGCAGTTATCCGAAACTGAAAGCAGCAATCGACTGCTTCACTTCTCAAGTATTTGTAGGGAACAAAGTTCCACCCAGACCTTGATTTCAGAGGAGATATATACAGTGTTGTGACTTTTGCCCCCCAGAACTCTGTAAGAACATCTTTCTGTTGTTTTTCCAGATGTGTTTATGATGATCTGTCAGAGCAGCCATAGGAAACTGTCATGGTGCAGACCACTACCACACTGGCTTATGATGTAGCCAATGTCCTTCTCTTCCAGTTTTTCCAAGGACACTACTACCTGTCAGTCACAGTGCTGCTGGCAAAGAAGCCAAGACCTCTTACTGCCTGTTAAGCACCACCAGAAGTACATGTTTTATTTTGTTCTTGAAACAGTCTCACTATGTAGCCCAGGCTGACTTCCCCAACATCCCGAGTTCTAAGATTGCAGGCATGCCTCTGTGCCTGGCTATCTTAAGAATTTCTTAATGCAGTTCAAGAATCTAACTTGGTCTACCAGGTGCCCCTCTGTTCTGGTTGCTCTTCACCCCCCCCCCCCCACCCCGCCCTTGGCTGTCAGGAAGCAGGAGCCTTTAGCAACGCACTGTGTGGTGACAGCAGGGCTCAGGATGAGAAAAGGGGTTACCGTGGTATCTACCACGAAACCAAAGTATTCCGTGGAGTAACCCAGCGGTGGAGCGAGACTGACTTCAAAGCCCAAAGAAAACCGTTGGCTTTCTGCTGTGGTTGGGATGTGTCTCCCCAGTGCTCCGGTGTTGGAAACTTAATCTTTAGCTTTGTATGTTCACAGTACCGAGAGGCAGGGAGGTAACGGGCTAGACAAGGCCATGAAAATGGGCTTCTCAGGATAGAGAGAATAGTATTGTAAGATTAGGAAGGATTTCACCTAGCTTTCACCTACATGTACCCATCACACTATGACACAGCCCAAAACCCGCACAGATGCCATCCCTCAGCTCCCGAAGCCTAAGCCAATACAGCTCATTTCTTTTCTTTTCTTTTTTTTTTTTTTTTAAGACAGGGTCTCATGTAACCCAGGATGGCCTGAAACTCCCGATCCCCTTGCCCAAGAACTGGGTGGGCAGGCCCGTGCCACCTTGCCTGCCAGATCTCTTCTCTTTATAAATTACTTGACTTGATGTATTCTGTTACAGTCACATAAAACAGACTAGAACATTTCCCAAATTAAAACGGCCTTTTTGTTTGTTTGAGACAGGGTTTCTCTGTAGCTTTGGAGCCTGTCCTGGAACTAGCTCTTGTAGACCAGGCTAGCCTCAAACTCGACAGAGATTTGCCTGCCTCTGCCTCCCTAATGCTGGGGTTAAAAGTATGCACCATCACTGCCGGGCTTAAAATGGCTTTTTTAAAATTAAGCAAATGGAAATAGCCTAGTTATATAGAAGTTAAGATTGAGCAAAATCACCTATTAGGACACCAATTAACTGAAACCGCAAAGCGCGATTCCCGACTGTGCAGCGAGACAGCCATTTCTCTACTCTTGGGCTTCCTGTGAGGTGAGGTCTTTTGTTTGGCTCCCTCTGGGCCCAGCTCTGGACTCTAGACAGACAAAGGACTTCCCTTGCTCTTTAACCACTTTTTTTTTCTGCTTGTTTTTAAAACCAGGAAAAAAAAAAAAGAGCCCACACGTGCAAGGTCACTGACTCCACCTCAGCGATCCTCTTTTCATGAGCGTATTGTTTTCTTTTCTTGAACCTGGAAAAGAACGCAACCACAATGTAATGCTTAGTTTCTAAAATAGCAGCTTAAAAAAAAAAAAGCACAGGATGTGTGTGCTTGTAACCACTGTTGAGGCTCTGTGTCTGCTGGGTTTCCGCAGCTCCCTCCTGCCCTGGGCCTGCTGTCCTGGTCCTCAGCTGCCTGAGAAAAGTCCCCTCAGGTGAGCCGCAGCACAGAGGAGCCATAGGAACAGTCTGCTCGGATTGTCGCTACAGGGTTAACTGCAGTTTGGCCCTGAGTCTCCAAAGGCTGCCTCTGCCATATTTTACGACTTTGCGCTTTTCTTGGCTTCTCCCCTTGGCTGTGTGAAAATACCATTTGATCGTAGAGAGTGGAGCTTCTAAAATATTGAACTCACTAAGGAACTCTGTAGAAAAAAAATTTCTGAAAATTTTATCTTTAGCCCGCCGAGGGCCTCATTTTTGCTTTGAGATGCAGTCTATCACAGCACGGGATTTATTAATTTAACTTCTTGCCCTGCAAAGCTACTTGGTCTTAATGCCACAGACACAACCTCTCTCTCACTTCTTACCCCTTGGCCATCTCTCTACTCAGTATCTCCTTTTAATCAGGATCTTCGCACACTTGTGTGCAACCACCTACGGATTTGGCATTATAAAGTGATCTTTCAGGGCTGGTGGGTTGGCGCAGCAGATGACAGCTCCTACTAGGGAGCCTGATCTGAGTTCAAACCCCAGGACCACAAGGTGGAGAGAGAGAACCAACTCCTATAAATTGTCCCAACTTCACACACACACACACACACACACACACAATTTTTAAGCGGATTTTGCTCATCCCTGTTGTGATACATCTACTTTTATAAAATATGCAAAAGGCAGAGGCAGAACCGACACAAGCTCATGACCATTCAACACCGTGAGGTCCAGGCCAGACAGGACTCACAGGGAGACCCTTAAAAAAATAAAATTCCCCTTGTGTGCAATATGCATCTTTATTTTGTAACCTCCCCTGTTCCTCACGAAGCTGATGCTAGCCCCACAGTAAGACAGCCACAGTATTTATTGGTAATGGCTACAACACAAGATTTTTATTTTGCTTCCAGAGAACCATCTATCTCCCTGCAAAATACAACGATCCCACTCTTCCAAGGAAATGACTGTGTAACTGAGGACAGTCTGAGGCTTCTGATCCTTACATCTCAACCTCCCGTGTCCTAAAAGTACATATACATCACCACACCTGCTCTGGGGATGCGGGACTTGATGCATACTAGACAAGTCCTGCACCAATTGAGCGACATCCCAACCAAGGTGTCAAAAGTATACAAAGTTTTAAAAAGGAGGAAAAGCTAGTTGAGGTGTATGAGGAAAACCTAGGAGATGTAGCAGCACGCTCCATCAACAGCATGGCCCTCAGTGACCCCGAAAGGCCCAAACAGAACCACCTTCTTCCGGCTATTAGTGAAGAGTCACTGTGGGTACTGCCTCCCGTTTAGTATCGGATGTGGCTTTAACTGAGACTAAACTGTGTTGGGAAATATCCTGAAAGTATGTTGCTTCGTTAACAACAGTTTTTGTTTCCTTTATGGAGAGTGGAGGGTGGTTTCCATGCAATTTTATTTCAGGGACTGTCTTAATTGTGTTTGCTCCTTTAATCTTTTCTGTTTTGTTTTTATTTTTTAAGATTTACGGTTTACTTGTTGATCACGTGTATGTATGTGTGGATGTGTGCCAGAGGCATAGGATCCCTCTGGAGTTAAAATTACAGGTGGTTATGAGCCACCTAATGTGGGTGCTGGGAATTGAACTCAGGTCTTCTGGAGGAGCAACGCATGCTAATCACTGAGCCATCCCCCCCCCCCTTTTATATATATAAAAAAGGCCTCATAAAATGAAGCCTAGGCAGGCCTCGAACTTGCTATGTACACCACACTACCCGGCTGGGATCTTCCTGTGGCTTGAAAGAAAATAATCCTAAACTGAAACCTCAGGAGAGGGAAGACAATGGTGTTGGCCCTGACTGGTTCTTTGTCCTTCGCTGCTTTCCTCGGGAAACTTCGAGGCTGTCACTGTGCAGCTCACACTGAACTAGAACTCACAGCAATGCTCCTGGTGGAGCTGCCTCAGTCCGGGGCTTTAGGGCCTGGACTAGCACGCTGGCTTCACGTCTTCCTGTTATCCTTTTCCTGTGGCCTCTCAAAGCAAAGGCGGTTTATCAGAAGATTGCCGGTTTAGGCCACACACTTTTTTTTAAGCATGAAATTAACAGGCCTTTTATGCAGCGTGATCATTCAAACCATGACTATCTTAAGGAGAAACTTGTGTGTTTAGCACATTTAATAGGCATGAATTTCCTCTCCCCTTCAGTAAGTACATCCTGACTTGGCATTTATTTTATCTGCCTGAAACACCCTTTAAAGGGTTGTTTTTTTTTTTTTTTGTTTTTTTTTTTTAAACTTAAAGGGATTTTTATATAAATATTTTTATATTGGCTCCTTGGAAGTTTAATAAATGAAACCTTCTTCTCCCCGCTCCCTTTCTTAAAATAAGCTGGAGGGAGGCTGGACGAAGAGTATATGGAACCAGGTTCTTCGGACACTTGCTGGGTCACGGTGCAGGCTGTTTTATGCTCGGCTGTGAGGCTTCACCAGTATTCAATGACTCAAAGCACAGGAAAGCTCATTATTACAGCTGTGTTCAAGGTAAACTGTGCAGATTTCTCTTATGCTGGGGGGCTCATTTGCAGTTGGGATGGACTGGGTGGGGTGCGTGTGTATTTAGAAATGGAACAGCGTCCCGGTATCTGAGTGCACTGCAGGAAGCAATCTCTAATAGGAAGGGCAGGAAAATAGACTTTGTTTCTGACTGACTCTCACTGTAGTATGGGCTAACCTGGAACTCATGGCACTCCTCCTGCCTCGGCCTCCTGAGGGCTGGGGTTGCAGGCAGCAGGCATAAAACCACTGCACTCAGTTCAAACATTTTTGCTTAAGGCATCCTTTGCTTCCTGGCACACACCCCACAACACAGGTCGCCTCTTACACTTCCATTCCAGCTTCAGTGATAAATTCCCAGTTTGCCTGCCGATATCATTTCAGTAAAGAGAGCACATGGTCCATGTTCTCTCTCAGATGCAAAATGTAGAATTAAATCTGTGTATGTCTACATATATACACATACATGTGTGTGGCGTATATATATATGTACATACACATATCCATTAAAGAGAGCATATACTCTATGTTCTTTCTCATATGCAGGATGAAGAATTAAATCTCTATATGTCTCTGTATATACACATATGTCTACACACATACATGTGGCATATATACATTAAAGAGAGGATATAATCTATATTCTCTCTTATATGCAGAACGTATAATTAAAATCTATACGTCTACATATATACACACATATGTACATACACATACATGTGTGGCATATATATATATACATATGTATATGACAGTGATGGAGTTAGAAAAGGGATGATTAGAGGGGAAGAAGAGATAGAAAGGGAAGGAGGAGGGACAGGTGGTGGAATACATCAAATAAAAGCAGAAAAACAGTTCTTAGGAAAAGGGGACCAGCATGAGCACACAGCAGAGCAAGCGAGACAGGGCAGTGGGGAAGGGGTTGAATGAGAATAAAGTAAGTATTAAAATGCTATTGTGAAACCCATTACTTTGGTAGCCTACAAATATAGGGCCAGCAAAAAAGCTCAGCAGGATCTTGTTTCTAAGACTGGAGATCTGAGCTGTGATGGAAAGAGAGAACTAACTCCCCACAAGCTGCCCTCTCTCTAACTTCCACATGGGCTATGGAGCGCGCGCGCGCGCACACACACACACACACACACACAGAGAGAGAGAAAGAGAGAGAGAGAGAGAGAGAGAGAGAAGTAGATGTAGTGGAAAATGTTTAATTTAGGTTTAAAAATGTTTGAAAACAGAATGTGGGGCTGGGGATGCATTTTGGCAGAGCGCTGGCCTCGCATGCACAGAGCCCTAAACAGCACCTCCTAAAACTGGATATGGTGCTGCAGGTCTGTAATCCTAACGCTTGGGAGATGGCGGATTAGAAATTTAAGACAATACTCAGGTATATGAGATCCTACCTAATAATTTTAATAGGAAAAGAAAAAAAAATGCAAGAAACCTGAAACGGCAAGGGACCCTTCAAGTACTAAAGTCACAGATGCTAAAAATGAGCAAAACCATTTTAAAGCTTACTAGTAAACAATGATGGCTAACCTGAAAGAGGATGCACAAACAGATGAATGTAAGCCAGGACCGTGCTGGCCAGTTTTCTGTCGACTTGACACAGGCTGATGTCATTTTCAAAGAGGGAACCTCAGGGGAGAAAATGCACCCACCCTGTGGGCAAGCCTGTGGTACATTTTCTTAATTGACAATTGATATGAGAGGACCCTGCTCACCTTGAGCAGTGCTGCCCCAGGGCCGGCGGTTCTGGGTGCCAAAAGAAAGCAGGCTGAGCAAGCCAACAGACATGGCGAGCAAGCCATGCAGAGGAAGCCAGGAGACAGTATTCTTCCCTGGTTTCTGCTTCGGTTCCTGCCTTGAGTTCTCGCCCTGACTTTCCTCAGTGACAGATTGCTATCTGAGAGCTGTAAGATGAAGTCAATCCTTGCTCCCCAAGTTGCTTTTGGCCATGGTGTTTATCACAGCAGATTAGAAACTAGGATAGAAATTGGCGCAGAGACTGTGCTGTTGCTGTGATGGACCTGACCAGGATGGTTTTGGGGGAGAATTCTGGAACTTGAGGAGGAAATATTTTGAGGAAAAGTTTAGAAATGTTGCCAAAGAAAAGCTTAAAACTTCATGAATGAAATGACACACTGGAAAGCATTATCAAGAGAATCAACCAAGTGAAAGAAAGATGGCCAGAAGTGGAAGGCAAGGAAGATGAAGTGCCATGTTCAAACATCAGGAAAAGAAAAGAAACAAACAAACAAACAAAAAAAAACAACAAAATAAGTATGACTACATAATCAGGCAACTCTGGATACAAGCAAGAGAAGAAACTCAGGAATGAATCAAATGCGATTAAAGAAGAATCCGAGATAAAAACTAAAAGCAGAGAACCTATTCAATGAAATTAAAGCAAAAAAAAAAAAAAATTCAAGTGCAGAAGAATAAACAGAAAGCAAACGCCAGATGCATTAAGAACCTCAAATCCACATGGCCAGAGAAGAACCTCCCCATGACACACCGTAGACAAGTAGGCAAAATGCAAAGCGAAGAAACAGGGGCTGGTAAGATGGCTCCCCACGTGGAGCACTTGCCAGGCTAGTTGGGCAACCTGAGTTCAAGCCCCAGAAACCACACAAAGGTAGAGGAGAACCCACTCCACACAGTTGTCTTCCAACCTCTCCACACACCTGTGACAGGTACGCCCCCCCCCCCATGAGGTAACTAAGTAAAATTAAATTTCTAAAACAACAAAGCAAAGGAAACTATTGAAAGCTGTAAAGGAAAAACCTGCACTCATCCACAAAGAACACACAGCAGAAAAATTTCAGGTCTCTTGTCAGATGCTGAGATCCTGGAAAGCATGGCATGATGCATCCAAAGACCTGAAAGGAACAACCGCCAACCCAAATGGCTATATTCCAGCCTCAATATTTATTTTAAAATGGTGAGGAAATGAGGTTATTTCTTTTTTTTTAATTTTTTAAGTGTGTGTGCATGCACGCACATGTGTGTCTGTGTGAGTGTGTGTGTGTGTGTGTGTACGTGCACTGGCAAGACAAAGCACACGCGTGGAAATCAGAGGACAACTTGCCAGTGCTCTGTTGTTTCACAACGTGGATTCTGAGCATCAGACTCAGGTCAAGCACGGGCTAGTGATATGACTCAGTGGGGAAAAGGTGCCTGCGACCAAGTGTGACAACCTAAGTTTGATCCCTAGGACATACATGGTGGTCGAGAGAACTGACTCCTGCAGGCGGGTCTCTGATCTCGAAATGGTTGTCATGGCAGGCCAAGGAGCATGCCTCCACACACAAACACCCTAAGTCAAAATAAGACACAATAAAAATGTTTTTAAAAGAGAAAAACCCAACCTCAAAAGCAGCATACAACAATAAAGAACAAACATATTATAAAGACCAAAAATTTAATGAAATGGATACTAAACGAATAATACATAAAACAACTTATCAAATGAGTTAGTTTTAGAAAAACGAAAGAGCTCGTTAAGCTCCTAGGCAAGCCAAGAGAGCGAAAGCTTGAACCGATGAAAGCAGGTTTGAAAACAGGAGACTGCCACAGACGCCAGTGAAATCCAGAGCACCCTTAAGGAATACTTTGAAAGTTGATATTCCTCAAATCTGGGAAACCGAGGAGTAAGTTCTAAACACAGACGTGGTGTCTTGCATAAGAATGGCCCCCATAGGCTCATATATTTGAGTGTTTGGTCTCCAGGGAGTAGCACTACTCAAGAGAGATGAAGAGGCCTGGCTTTGTTGGAAGAAGTGTGTCACTGGAGGTGAGCTTTGGGGTCCCGAAAGCTCAAGCTGGGCCCAGTGGCTTGTTATCTCGAAAACAAACAAACAAAACAAAAAAGAACAGTGCTGGTGGTATCACAATACCTGATTTCATGACATATAACAGCACAGCAATAGCAAAAGCAACATGATGCTGTCACAAGAACCAACATGTAGACTATCAGAATAAAAGAGAGGTCCCAGAAAGGAGCCTATGAAAAGGCCACCTCTATAACAAATTGCGCTGGGAGAACTGGATTTCCGTATGTCGGATAAAACTAGATTGTCATCGTTTGCCCTGCACAAACACAGCCGATGCAATACACATCAAAGTCTTTAATATACAAAGCTTTGAATCTGCCACAGGAAAATAATAGATAAGAAACATTGTAAGCATAGACAAGAACTTTCTGAAAAGAACTCCCATAGTCCAGGAAATGATTCTAAGGATTGGCATCTAGTTATCTAGTGGCAGGGAATACAAGAGACAGCTTAGACACAGACATCTATGATGGTCTAGGAAATGGTCACAGAGTAGAAAGCAACCTCTAGAGTGTCCGTGCATAGCTTATATTACCACCCTGTAGCTATAAAATCTAAGAATAGAATAAAGCTCTTGCTTGTTTTTCTTTCAATCGAAAATAGATTTCTTTTATACAATATATTCTGGTTACGTGTCCCCTCCCACAACTCCTCCCAGCTCCTGCCCACTTCTCTTACTATTTTTATCTCAAGCACTATATACATGGCCAGGTGGTGGTGGTGGTGGCGGCGGCGGGTGGCACACAGCTTTAATCCCAGCACTCAGGAGGAAGAGGCAGTTGGATCTCTGTGAATTCAAGGCCAGCCTGGTCTACAGAGCGAGTGCCAGGACAGGCTCCAAAGCTACAGAGAAACCCAGTCTTGAAAAACAAATACAAAACAAAACAAAATAACAATAAAAAAACAAAAAAAGAACTACATACACTGCTTTATGTGTGTTTCTTACCTGTATCATTTACAAGGCAACTTATAAAAGAAAGCATGTATTTGAGAGTCCATACTAGCAGGGCGAAGGCATGGCAGCAGGAGCAGGGAGCTGAGGGCTTACCTTGTTTCAAACCACCAGCATAAGAAAAGAGTGAACCAGAAATGGTTCTTTAAATTATTTAAACTTAAATTCCCCAGGCTACATCCTTTTTCCAGCAAGGCCTCACCTCCTAACCCTACCCAAACAGTGCCACCAACAGGGGATCAAGTACACAGATGACCACAATTGTTGGGGACATCCCATTCACCAGGACATTACCCAGTAACTATTACCAGATGTAATGTGTTGTGTATGTCCTGTGCTGGAAAGATCTCTTAGCTTCTAGTCTGTGTATACCTGCCACTGTCTACAGATCTGTAGGTAACCAAAGTAGTTTTGGTTCTTCCTTTGAGTTTTGAAAGACTTTGTTAGGTGATAATGTCAAAAGTAATTTTCCTGTGGCTCAAAAAATAAAAACAAAAAAGCTCCCTCAAAATTCATGGCCTTTGATTGCCTTACAGCATAACCTGTTTTGGACTAGGCAGCAAAGACGTACGAGAGGCCTCTCTGAGTTGTTTTCCAGCGTTTTGATTCTATTAGCTGGAACACTGAACACAAAACAAAATCCTCTGTCCGTTAAGTCTGAGAACACAAGACTTCAAATTTACGGTTTCCAGAAATTTCTGCTTCACCAGCCAGCCATTATTTTTTCAGTTGTTGTTATTTAATCTTCTGCTTAGAACATTTTTCTATTTTGATTTAGATTTAAATTACATATGTACTTTGTGTGCTGTTTGCTGGAATATACAAAATATAAGACACGCACAAAATACATAAAAATATAGAGGAAACCATGTGTAATACATCAAACCATGGTGAGACTATGTTAAGTCACTCTCAAAATGGCTCAAAACATATTAACTTTAAGTTATTAGCAGTTAGATCATTGAAAACATTGCCAGGAAACAACATATATCACTTACATTCTTCTTTTAAAAGTGCCACCTGAGAAGTGGGGGAGCCTTTAAGAGACAGAGCTAGAGGGGGATTTCAAGTCATAGGGGATATGTCCTTGAATATCCTTGAAAGAATTATGGGACCTGATCTCTCTTATCACTTTTAGCTTCCAGGCAGTCTTCTGGACCACATGCTCCCGGTGTGATAGGCTGCCTGACACAGGCCCAAAATGCAACAGGGCCAACTAACTACGAACTGAAATCTCCAAAATCAACTTTTCCCTCTCTGAGCTGATTATCTCAGGGGTTTTGTTACGGTAATGAAAGCCTAGCACACAACATGCAGATCAACAGTCCCTGCCAGCCGTGTTTCCTGTAAATACTAGTAGACACCTTCTGCCTGCTGAGGCTCCCCTCCTCCTGGCTCAGTCCTTTCTCATTCAACTCAGGTTGTTGTCTTCTCCTTCCTGTCTTTATCCAAACCCTTCTCCATGACTTCAACTATAGTCTCTCTTTCTACAGAAACCGACCGTCATGTGTTCTAGAGTCTAACGTCATACCATTGACAATTGGTTTGTAGAGTGTCTTAGGGTTTCTGTTGCTGTGAAGAGACCATGACCATGGCAACTCTTACAGAGGAAAACATTTAACTGGCGCTGGCTTACTGTTCAGAGGTTTAGTCCATTATCATGGCGAGAAACACGGAGGCAGACCCCATGCTGGAGAGGAACTGAGAGAACTACATGGTTTGCAGGCATCTGGAGAAGACTGTGCGAGACTCTAGGCCCAGCTTGAGATCTCAAAGCCTGCCTCCACAGTGACACACTTCTCCAACCAGGCCACCCCTCCTAATAGTGCCACTCCCTATGGACCAAGCATTCAAAATTCAAATACGTGAGTTTCTAGGGGCCATTCCTATTCAAACCACCACATACAGTATAACCAGCCCTCCAGATCCTACTGCAGTTCAGGACCACAGCGTGGGTTCGCATCCTGAGACAGGGAAGGGGTGTTGGAATTCTGAGAAAATCATTCACATTCATAAGTCTTCAGCAGGACACACTTGAAAGGGCCCTAGTTGCAAAGAATCTCAGACCCATCACCAGCGTCATGCTGTCTCTTGGTCTGAGATCAGCCAGTCACCCAGTCTGCACATAATCCATGTATGCCAATGGGTTTGGAGTCTCACTGTGAATATCTGAGTCACCGGTAGCCCTACAGCACAGTCTCTGTCTCTGTCTCTCCCTCAGCCTCCACTACCAGGTCATCTCTGATGGGGGAGGGTCTTCTGTTTTGTATTAATTACATTGTTTAAATAAAGAAACTGCCTTGGCCCTTTAATAGGACATAAAATTAGGTAGGCGGAGTAAACAGAACAGAATGCTAGGAGAAAGAAGCTGAGTCAGTGAGTCGCCATGATTCTCCCACTCCAGACAGACGCAGGTTAAGATCTTCCCTGGTAAGCCACCTCGTGGGCTACACAGATTATTAGAAATGGGTTAGATTAATATGTAAGAGCTAGCCAATAAGAGGCTGAAACTAATGGGCCAAGCAGTGTTTAAAAGAATACAGTTTCCGTGTAATTATTTCAGGGCATAAGCTAGCCATGTGGGTGGTCGGGTGCCGGGGACGCAGCCCCGCTGCTCCTATTACAACACATCTCCAAACCCAGCGTCCCTCTGGGACAGCTGGGACACTTGCTATTAGCAGAGCCCAAGTCCCATGTTAGGTGCAAGCAGAAACTGTTTGATACAGCTGAAGGAGAGTCAAGCCAATCCATTTGGGGGCATCCCTGCTTCTGGCCCCAGAGAGGGCTCCAGACTCCCCTTAGACCCATTAAGGCAGAAAGGCCTCCATCTCAATCTCCGGGGCACAATACTCTCCACAGTTGTACTGAACCTCCTAGCGGGCTAACCAGTCTGGGGTTCCTGGGTCGCTAATGTGTTACCACACCCTCACCACCAGCAGCTGTCTGTGTCAGTTCCTGTAACAATCCCACCTCAGTTTCCCCGAGTGTGCACTGGGATATGTATGATTTAGTTCTTAGTAAATTTCTATATGATGGACAATGCCATTTCCTGTGCCCTTAGTTTTATACTGAGACCCAGACTCACAGTTATAGAGATGAGGAAGTAAAACTGTCCAGAGAGCTGGGATTGAAAAGGGGGAAATTCCTGTTGGAATTCGAATTTAGTGTCTGGGACCTGGTGTAGCACAGCAGACACTGTTAGCAAGGGTTCCTTTGTTGGTTTAGCCCAAAGGGGCTGCTCCAAGCCATTTTCCCACACCCATAAGCATTTTGCAAACACGCCCCCCCCCCCACCATGACTCACCCTGTGTTTGGGTCCTGAGGCAGGGAAGGGGCGACCAACCTGGAAAGAGACAACCAGGAAAGGGGCAAAGAAATTAATTGTCCGACCACCAACTGAGTTTCACCCAAGTGGCTAGCCATCTTTATACATCAAAAACAAGCATGTTTTTCCATACTAAAAAACAAGTTTTTCCCATCCCCCAACATTACCCTCCGGCAAAAACAAATATGTCAAATCTGTTTTCTCCCAGTTTTTACATCAAAACATCTTTAAACCAAAACAACACTTACCATTTTGTTTGCTTAGCCTCATATCGAGCCAGGTCCATCCTGTCTTTACAAAACAAAAGAGTAATTGACATAGGCACATGTTTTCGAGAACAACAATCTCATTCTAAACAAATTTACAGAAACGGGGTGATCTAACCCGGATCCAGTCAGCACCGAATCAGAACAGCTTCCAGGTCTGAAGTGACAGCTGGCATCCCCAGACAAGAAACCCGAGAAGTATCAGTTCCCAAAGAATTTTAAGGGAAAATAATTTGAGAAAAAAATGGGGTTTCCAGAAGAGATCCCATCTGTCCCCTTCATGACTGACAAAAGGGCACTAAAACCACCAAGAGAACCATCAGTTCTACGAGAGAGAAGAGGGTGTGGGGGCCACCCAGTTCAGTAGTATTCTGCACGGACCCAAAGTCCACTGGTCCTAGCCAAGTGAGACCGTCCCCATGGGCGTTTGCCTCATTTGGAGACTCACTGACAAGCACTCACATACTGCACCAAAGCTAGGCTGCACGGCTCTCAACATTATCCCTGTCTGCAAAGTCAATCAACGACATATTTCCTTAGAGTTGCATCTCTACAGATCCTGCACACTTTTTCTTCTTACACTATTCCTTAACAATATGGCACCATCAGTGCCATTTATACCCCACCGACAGGCACTGGATAATCTAGAGGTAGCTGAAGCTGGCTGCTTAGCTGAGTACCGGAAGATATGCAAAGGTTTTATGCAAATAGCATGCCAATCTATCTAAGGGATTTGAACATCTAAAGATTTATATATCCCGCAGGAGGGTGGGTCCAGGAATCAGTCTCCTGTGCACACAAAGATAACCAACCAGTGAAAATATGAAGTATGTGGACATTGAAATAAGGCAGAGGAAGCCCTGGGTCTCTTGAGTAGGCTCTGTCCCTTGGACCGCCACCTTTCTTTGTGATATCCCACTTTTACGATTTTGTCGCTATTGTGTTTTGAGGCCGAGTCTCTCAAGGCTTCAAACTCACTTGGTAGCAGAGGTTTGGCTTTCAACTCCTGATCCTCCGGCCTCTACACCCCAAGGGCTGGGAACTGTGCATGATTATACCTGACTTTGTCTCCTTATTCTTTTGGTTTTATTTGTTTTGTCTTGTTATTTTTTATCTCTTTCTCCACATTCTTTCTCTCCTTCTCTTGTAATGGCAAAGAAATCTATTCTAAACATGAACATATTCTAAACAGGGAAACCTCATATTGGATGAGGGGAAGTGATGAGTTGACAACCAAAGACTCAACATGAAATCCAGTCTTCATAATCAAAACAAAATAAATTTAAAAACTCCCAAATCTATAACCACATGAATAGAAAGAGATCTTCATTGATTATTAGGACAAATGCAGAACAGGGTTTGGGATTATTTTAGCTTTTTTCTTTCCCTGCTGCTTTGGTAAAATACTCTGACCAAAGCCACCTAGGGGAGAACGGTTTACTTACAGCTCACAGTTCCTGGCAAGGCAAGAGGATCAGGAAGTTCAAAATTTATCCTTGGCTAAATAGCAAGTTTAAGGATAGTCTGGGTTACATTAGGCCATGTCTTTAAAGAAAAGAAAAAAAAGGAAAAGGGAGGGTGAAAATGGACGCCTGGCATTCTTGGCTTTGGTTTTGTGTCTGTTTCTTTCACTCTGGCTCACATTCCCACTTGACTCCGCCCACCTCCCCATCTCACCCTCTAAGAGTTAAGGCACAGAGGTCAGCCACTATCCTGAGCTTACCCTCATTTCCAGGAAGAGCAAAACCTCACAAACTGGACCATAGAGACACAGACGTGCCCCCCAAAGATGAAGGCAATTACCCATGCAGGAGAGGTTGCACCCCATAACAGAATTAAAGGTCTCCTGAGAGCTGCCTCCTTCCCTCTCAAGCACCCCTCTGGACCACCTTACAGAGCTGGAGCCAAGGCAGTGATGCTCACGACCACAGCTTGGCCACCAGCCCTGCTCAATTATGTGCCCCTCATATCCCTCGCCCCAATTCCTCCTCTGTTTAAAACTAAAGTTCATATCAGCACCCCAAAGATTAACACGGAGATCACTTGATGTCTTTATCTGCTCCTTGCTGCAGTGTGGCCACACTGATAAGCTTTCCTCCTTCTGCTTTTTATGAGTCCTCCTTCATGTCTTTAATTGGTTTATTGGGATGGTGAGCTTTGCCTTTGGGAGATCCTAAAACCGTATCTTTTTGTTTTTTTCTATTTTCTTTTCCTTCCTTCCTGCCTTTCCCTCCCTCTCTCCCTCCCTTCCTCTCTCCCTCCCTTCCTCTCCCTCTTTCTGAGACAGTGTTTCTCTGTGTAGCTCTCCCTGGCTGTCCTGTAACTCACTCTGTAGACCAGGCTGGTCTCAAACTCACAGAGATCCATCTGCTTCTGCTTCCTGAGTGCATACACCTTTAATCCCAGCTGTGGAGCTGGCTAAAACTCTATCTTTTGATTCCAAAATTTCATTAACAATCTTAAGGGGGGAAAGTCATTTAGTGAGCTTATTATAGAATATAATTTTATTTTTACTCATTCAATTTTTAAGTGTGGGGGTGGGGTGGGGAGGTATGTTTACACAAGAGAACAGGTGCCAGAAGACGGTGTCTGATTCTGTGGAGCTGGAGTTACAGGTATCTGGAAGCCACCTGATACCAGTGCTGGGAACTGAACTCAGGTCCTCTGTAAGAGCAGCAAGTGCTCTTAACTGTTGAGCCAGCTCTTCGTCCCCCACAATGAACTATTTTTAAGTTGAAACAACTGTAAGATGGATATGATGCCACCATGAAGGTGAAGGCAGGAGAATCAAGTTCAAGGTCAGTATGGGCTACGTAGTAAGACTGTCACAAAAAAGGAAACCAAAGATATATGCCAGGTGTAATGCATGCCCTTAATACCAACACTCAGGAGGCAGAGGTAAATGGATTTCTGTGAGTTTGAGGACAGGCTAGTCTACATAGAGAGTTCCAGGACAACCAGGGCTATATAAAGAGAACTTGTCTTAAGAAAAAAAAAATAAACAAGATATACTAATTAGGCCTGGTGGCTCACACCTGTAATTAGTACTTGGAAGTCTGAGGCAGAAGAACCATGGTTGGTTTGAGGTGAGCCTGGGCTGAATTGAGCTTCAGGACAGCCAAAAGTAACTTAACAAAACAACCAAACAATGATAACAAAAAACTGCTATCATAATAATTTTGAAAAGCATTCAAGGAGTAGTAATAGATAGAACTTTAGGAGGTAAGAAATTTATAAGCAGAAAGGACAGCCAGTGTTACAGAGACCAGAGCAATGGTGGCGTCTCTGTGGAGGCGAGTTGAAGAGTTCTTGTAACCTAGAAGAGGCACTTCCCCTTGAAAGGTGAGACAGGGCCACAAGCTGCCTAGCTAAAGCCACACTTGGGGCAGGAGGGCAGGTGCCAAGAACACATTTCAAAGGGCATGCTCAGTGAGGTTGTTTCAGAAAGGGCCCTAGGTTTGCAAGATGCTTTCTAATCGTCTTGCTCAACTTCAAAGTGTCTCAGAAGAGGGGATTGCTGTCTTGAGAAAGAACAGAGGGAAAGGAAATGAAAAGAACATCTAAAAGGAGCAGCAGCAAACAAAACAGCCCAAGCGAGTAGCACACAGCTAAGTGTATTAGGGTTATAGAATCTAGTTTCCCTACATTAGCCTTTCTTCCCGGTTAGCCAGGAAAAGCAAGCTCGGATCCTGGTGAAATGTAAAGTGGGTATCTCTTTAAAAGCAGATTCCCACCAAAAAGGAAAACAAAGTCTTTCTGAGACTAGCCCTTTCCATGTGGTAGTTAATGGCAATTTAGGTCTATGTTTTTAGCTTTCTGTTGAGTCATCCCCTCTCCTCGTCCTCCACCCCTCAGTTTACAGGGTCAACAAGCCAACTTTCTAAATCACGGGACAGGCTTTGCTATGTTTGGTCTCAAGCCAGCTTCTTTATTATCTGTGTTGTTATGCACTACACAGCTCTGTAGACACACCAGATTAAACCGGAGAAGCAAAGCCCAGAGATTATTCCCAGACGGTCGGCCAACTGATCTCTACCCTGTTGCTCGCTACTACCACACAAAATAATGGCCTTTTATTCACAAGTCCCTTTAAAATAAAAGTCCTGGGGCAGGGGAGGATTTCTGCTTCTGTCAACCACACTGACTCTCCCTTTGCCTCGGTTTCCTAAGAGATGTCATAAATGGTTTTGTTGAGGAAGAACGTTCTTTCTTCTCCAGTTCCATGTACAGTCAAATGCTCTGGAGACTTTTCTGTTGCTTCATCCTAACATGGAAAGAACTATGAATGTGGTCTAGTTTCATGTCTGTTGATAAATACCCTGGACCAAAAGCAACTTCTGGAAGATAGGGTTCCCTTGGCTTACGATTGCAGGTGACCATTCATCACGTCAAAGAGAGAAGCTCAAAACTTCTAGTCACGTGACATTCACAGTCAGGAGCAGAGAGAAACAAATGCGTCCATGCTGCCTGCTTGTTTTTACTGAGCAGCAAGCCTTCTGCAATTCCTCTACAGTTCAGGAAACTGCTCAGAATGGTGCCACCCACAATAGGCTGGGTCCTTTTGAATCAATTAGTAAGTAAGGCCATCCCCTACAATCAAACCTGATCTAGATAATTCCCTAAGTTGAGTCAAGTTAACCGTCAAAACTAACCAGAACAGAAGGCTTTAACAAAAATTTGGAGGGCTGGTGAGATGGTTCGAGGTAGAGGCTCTTGCTACCAGCCCTGATGTTCAATCCTAGGTCCTACATGGTGGACGGAGAGAACAAATTCCTGCAAGTTGTCCTCTGACCTCCACATAGGCACTGTGGTACGTGGATGTCCATCTTCCCGGAACCCACATACAAGCAAGCATTTCTTTTCAAAAGTTATATGAAGACCTTGTTTTAGAGTAAGCGCCCGCAAAAAGTACTGAAAACCGAATGCAGTCCATTTACAGGGAAGTTCTATGACGCCCTGGAAATGATTTGACTTTGAGGAATTAAGGTTGAGGGTACAACAGTCTCAATTTCTCCCCCTGGCCTATTCCAAACAAACATAGTAATAAACCTTTTTTTTTTCTTTCCCGTTTTCCTCTTTTTCTTAAAAAAAAAAAGGGGGGGGGAACCTTTAAAAGACAGAGATTACTCTTACCAGGCAAGATTGCACAGCCTAAATAGATCAGGCGAAACTCTCATACCTAGCAGGAGCCCCCTAGGTAGGATCCTGTGATCCTAACCAGTGCTGAGTCCTCCTTGCTCCTTGTCGTGTCCGAAATGTTGAGCTCAGTCACATGATGTAAAACTTCTCACCAGCCCCCACACTTAGAAGAGTCTGCTGTTCCCTTTGTTCTTGGGATTTCTCAAAGTCCTCCTCAGGCTCCTCTCTGAGGAGGCTTCTCCGGCCCCTCCCTGCCATCCCTCTCATGCCAGCTCTCCCTTCTCCAGGATGGGCCTCTCAGGTCTGAAAGGGAAGTCTCCTCCCTGTAAGGCCCTGTTTTGTTTTTTTAAATACACTGTATTATTTGATGTCTAATAAAACTCACTTCTGAAGGGAATTATGTGTCCTTTCTCAGGATTGAACAACTCAGGTATAGTCTCTATCATTATCATTACTGTATTTGACCCCCTGTGACCTAATATCAACCATTGACCTAATATCAATCATTAGCTGAGTTTCTGTCCTTCTGCTTCCTTGACTCTGCCTTGAATGTGACTTTGAAATGACAATCTGTTTTTTATTTTTTGAAACTGCTTTCTTCAGCTTATTTTTTTTTCTATTTATAAAAACCAACCACCCCCTCACCTCCTCTTTCATGGAACGGAGTTCTGCTCAATTCTAGAATTATAAGTAAAGATATGGGGCTGGAGAGACTCAGTGGTTAAAAGCACTTGTTACTCTTCCAGAGGACCCGAGGTTGGTTCCCAGCACCCACGTGGTGGCTCACCACCGTTTGTAACTCCAGTGTTAGGGGATCTCACTCATTTTTCTGACTTCTTCAGGCACAAACACGTACATGACGCACATAAACACATGGAGGGAAAACATTCATGTGCGCAAAATAAATACATCTTAAAAAAATGGAGATTAAGATGTTTCAAGTAACTTATAATTTTGTCCTATATGCTTTCCTTTCAGTATTCTCTGATCTTCTATTTTAATGTCTCGGGAAACCTATGAAATAAGAGGGTCAGGAGTCTGTGGTATTAGATCCTATTTTTCATTTTCGCTGTTGCTGTTTTGTCTATGTGGCCTTGGCTGGCCTTGAACTCGCAACGGAGACCAGGCCGGCTTCCAACTCCCAGAGACCTACCTGCGTCTGCATTCAAAGCGCTGGGACTAAAGATGTTTGATATCGCGCCCAGCTACATTCCAGTTTTCAAAAAGCCAGCTGGCACTTTGAACAGCACAGGGTTGCCCTATGCACACGTGGCTCCCCTTGAAGGCATTTCAATAAGCTGCAGCAAAAATCATGCAGACAGCTACTGTGGAGATGGTCAGAGCTGGAACACAGCTCTTCCCATGCTTATTTTATTCTGCCTGGAATATCAAACTATCAAAGAAAACTCACGGTCTAGACTGGATTTCTTTCTCACCCTAGATTTACCTCTCAAGAGCAGTTTTCTCAGATATTTGTGATCCAGAATTCTATGGAGACTTGAAAACATAGTTCCCTCCTTGAACAGAGCCAAGTGCCCCCCCCCAACTGTTTCTTCAAGGTTTACTGTTGCGATCCAGCCGCCCTCACCCACCCCCCAACAGCGGAACTTCCTTGTGGTCTGTAACTGACAAGGATGTTTGTGTTCTTCCTGGCCAGCTGTTTGTCCACAGAAGCAGTAGAGGTATAAAAGGCTTTAGCTAGGGGCAAAATAAATGTTGCTGTTCTTCCACCTGAAAAGAAGTCCTCAAGTCTCAATCCCGGCACCCCCTGCAGGGTCTCCCCATCCAGGCTGCCCTTGCAGGGCAGTTTACTTAGACTAAAAGTGACACATGACACAGTAGGAACCTTCTGGCCGACAGGCACATGTCTTGGTGAACAAGGATGACGGTGTTCAAAAGGGTAGAGGACCAACCATTTGACTAAAGGACACAGCTGAAAACCCAGGAGTATGGTCCAGTGCCTTCTGTCAGCCACAAGAGAAACCACTTCAACGAAGACTTTACTTTGAAATAAAATAAGAACTTAACCTTAATACACTGTCACAAATCACAGATTGGCCTGGTGCACATATTGTTTTGTTTTAATTTAATTATTCGCTTGTTTTGAAAAATGAGCATGGTTGCTGTATTTTGTTTGACTGGTGTGGGATTTCAGGAATACAAATCGCCCACGAGGGCTCCTTGTCATTAGATTGGGACCAGGTTGGCAGGACTTGGTCAGGGCTGGCACTGACCTCTGGAGGAAGAAAAGACCAGCTTAGTCAGGCAACGCCTTAGGGTGAGGTCTGTGCGAGATAAGTTAGATTACCAGGACACAGCACTTCAAATATTCCTATGCTCTACTGGGTTGCTTGGTAAGTAATAAGTAAATGGGAGTTTTTAGTTTATTTTCTCACACAAAAAATTCCACAGCCTTTGGGGCTCACAACTGAAGACACTCTGGGGCTTTTAGAGGTTAACTTACCCTATGCAGCCGACCAGCAGAGTTCCCTTCATTTTCTTATCAACCTGCAACACTGGGCCCCCGGAGGTCAACTAGCTGGAAGGGAATTCAGAACCGGAAAATCCAGGCAGCCCGGAGGGGCAGCAAGTTCTAGCTCAGCCAGGCGCGCCCTCCACAAAACCTGGCCGGATTCCCGCTGAGCTTGGGGGGTGGGGTGGGGAGCCCAGGGAGAGTCTGGCGTGGAGCCAGGCCCCGCCCCGCGCCAGGCCCCGCCCCGAGGGCCACGCCCCTTTGGGCCCCTCCCCGCGCCCGTGCCCCAGCTGTGAGGCCGGGAACCAGGCTGCTCTGAGCCGCTGCTGCTTTCGCGCAGTCCGTTCCTCCGCCGCAGCGTCGCGCCCTGAGCTCGGCCGACGAGGCTGCACTCGCAGCCGGGATCCCGCCACCCGCGACCCCAGCCTTCGTCGCCGCCGCCCGCAGGGCGCCCCAGGCCGCACCATGGTGAAGGTGACGTTCAACTCGGCGCTGGCCCAGAAGGAGTCCAAGAAGGACGAGCCCAAGAGCAGTGAGGAGGCGCTCATCATCCCTCCGGATGCCGTGGCTGTGGATTGCAAGGTCTGGGCTGGGATCGCGGGTGGGGTCCTTTCGGAGGGGACGGGTGCCCGGGCGGCCCTCCGCTCCCGGGTTCCGTAGTGCGTGTGCAGCGGGCGGGGTCTCGGCCGTGGAGACCCCCTTGGGGACAGTTACGCAGGTGTGCAAGCGCCCGCCGCTTTGCACCTGGCTTGGTCGCCTGGGGATCTACAGCGACTGGCACCGCCACCACGGAGTTTGGCACTTTGTTCCAGTATAAATACTGTGCCTAAAATGGCTGACATCATAACAAGCCTAAACCTCTGTTGTTTCATACTTTCGTTTCTAGGCTGAACAGCCTTTGGACTAAGTCCAGTTACTGTAAGCATCTTAAAAAAGCTTTTTCTTTTACAACCCCCCTTGCCTACAAACGGCTTTCAGTGTGGGCAGGTGAACCTCACCTTGGGGTCTGGAGAGGGAGAGGACAACCGTATACTGGGAGTCGTTTCTGGGTGCTGATTTTATTATTGTAACAAATATTCCAGGTGAAAGTAATTGCTATTGTGACTGTTCCCGTGTAACCAACAGTTGATTTTTAAATGTTATCAGCGTCTTTGTGGGAACTACTGATAAGTGAAAACCTGGAACCTAAACGTAGGGCTCCTGTCCCAACAAAAATCCACCCTCATTTCCGAATCCTCTGTTAACACTGAATAAGCGTGAGCGAAGCCGTCACTGGATTCTAGCTTTTAAAGTGACTTACAGTGTTCTTTTAAATATAAATGTAATTGTCTCTTAAGTTTTTCTCTTCTGCCTAGTCTTTAGACTGCAGGCATTTGATACTTAACAGATACTAACTGTAGTTATTGCTTAATTTTTCATCAATACTTTTCAATACCTATTATCACTTGGGTAGTTTTAGTTTTGACTTAAAAACAATCATTTGTGTCCCTGGTACAATCATTAAGGTGTTTTTTTTTATGATGTAATGAAAATTACTGTTAAGAAACAGGCCACTAACGCCCTATAAAATTTTTGAGAACATAATGGCAATCTGGGCGGCTTGTACTTGTTTTCTGGAACTGTTCCAGCTAAAAGCAAACATCGGGTTGATTTTTAAATGACTGCCTTCCCCTGAGATAGGAAGAGAGAGCTGGTTCCCTTAAAGGATTAAAGGTTTTGGGTTTAGTATTGTTTTCCTGAACCCAGGGCAAACAGTCTTGGTCCTGAAAACCCGTTAGAAGAATTCACAGGTGAAAATTGCCATGCCACCTTACATCTCCTTGGGAGGTACGCACTTGCTCTATACAGGTCTGTAGTCAAGTACCCAGTGACAACAGCCTCCCGTCAGTATCCTTGTTTGTGGAGCCTCGGGTCTCATCTGGCTCAAATTGGGCTCCTCCATTTTCCTCCCAAGAGCTGGGATTACAGGTGTGCACAACCATGCCCAGCTTCAAATATGTACTCTAAATGTTATTTATTGTATAGGTACATGTTTACATTTTGAAGATAGAATGCTTCCCACTCTAAAGTCTCAGTGATGTCATTTCTCTGTCCTTTATTCCACTGTTGAGAAGGTTTGAAACTCTGAACAGACATCAGAATTCACTTTGCTGAGCAGGTTTGAACCAGACTGGTGACAAATCTTGTGTCGTTTATGGAAGAAGTGATCTTATTTTCAGACTTTTTTTTTTCCTTTTTCTTTTTTGAGACAGTGTTTCTCTGTGGTTTTTGGAGCCTGTCCTGGAGCTAGCTCTTGTAGACCAGGCTGGTCTCGAACTCACAGATCACAGAGATCCGCCTGCCTCTGCCTCCCGAGTGCTGGGGTTAAAGGCGTGCGCCACCACCGCCCGGCTTATTTTCAGGCTTTTAGGAGTACTCATATGCCTACCACAATTCACTTTTTATTCCAAGGTAACTAGTTCTGTACTTTGCTTTTATTCCTTAATTTCTCTGATCTCTGTGTCCACAGAAAAATCCTGCAATTAAGTAGTGAGGGATCACGTTCCTTTACAGCCACACAGAAAGCACAGCCAAATGGATTAATACAAAAGATAGAACTAATTCTTTCTCCATTCTGTATTCTAAAAGCTGGAAGCCTTTTCTCAGTGTGGGGTGGGGTGACAGTATTTATCCACGATGAAAGTAGGAAGGATAAAGCAAAAGCCTCCTTAAGGATAGACGTCTGTGAGAGAACTTCTGATCTCCTTTCAGGGCTGCGGAGTGATTACATAATATTCTGGTGCTCCTTTGGGCTGGACTGTGTGGCAACCACCTTGTCTGACCGCCTGGGCTGGAAACAAAATTAGCCTTAGTGTGATTAGCCTGGGGCATTTCCTTCAGTCAAGGGGACCACACTAGGCTAGTTAGGGTTCAGAACTCCAAAAGAAAAGCGTTTTTTAAGACTTTTAACTCTCAGGGACCACAGTAAACATGGACCAGGTTTTTTGTTTTGTTTTTAATTGTGCTTGAGGCTTGTCCCTCTGGGATCCCCGACCTGGTGCTCTAAGGATTCTGATCACTCTTGACCCTCACTGGCTTATGTAACTTATCTCTCTGTACTTTATTCTGCTCTCGGCTTCTGCTGCTGTATCTTTCTCTGCAGAGAACCTTCTGGAAGAAGTTCTACTGCTCCAGTGTGGCTGCTGGCCTCGCAGTAGCTGTGTTTCCAGCAGCTGTTTTGTTTGTTTGTTTTTTGATTACATTATCCAACTGGTTGGCATTCTATTTCTTCCACGTTTTCCTGTTGACAGTGTTGTCTTCTTCCCAGACCTGTTCTCATAGACATAAAGCTCTTAGAGGCACAGGCAGAGCAAGAATCAGTATCATGATTTGTGTGACAAGATCATTTTGAAATAATTTGCATACATTATGATACAGACTGGAGTCCTTGATTTTTGTGCTCAGCGCTTTCTTTGAACCTTGGAAAACTTGTGTATGTGTGCAAATACCAAGAAAATACTGTTCCTATATCAGAAGTCCCAAATATGTCCCAGAATAACCGTTGGAATTTTTTTTTAAGGCATAAATTTTACTTTTCCTCTGTGTAAGATGAGAGGATAGAACCAGATGGCCCACAAGGACTCTTTAGGTTTTAAAATAATGATATGAAGATGCTAAGGTTACATAATTGCATTTTTACAATAATTAAAATTGCTGTTTGGGGTTTTGGTTTGAGTCAGGGTCTCACATGGCCCAGGCTGGTCTTGAACTTGGTACGTAGCTGAGGATGACTCCTGATCCTCTGGTCTCCACTTCTGGAGTGTTGAGATTGCACCTCTGTCCCTCCCTGCCCTGCTTTTACAGTTCAATTGTGTTCATTGTGGGAGAGGAAAACAAGTGCCCCCCTCGCCCTCACAAGACAGTTTCCTGTCTTCCTTTCCATGTTGAATTTGTTTCATTCCTCCCTTGAGTCCTGAGAGGCAGTGGCTAAAGTAAAAGGAACTAAATAGAAGGGAGGATTATGTAAGAAAGCAGGTTCTCACTCTTGCTCGCCTCGCTGTGGAGCAGGGGAGTAAGCAGGAGTTCTTGTTGCAGTTTCTAATCATGAAGCCTTTGCTCAGTAGCAGCCCTCAAAAAAAAAAAAATCAAAATCCTCGTTTGCTTCATTAAATGGCCTCATGAGCTGCTTGTGATAGATGGTAAGAGGTAGATTGCTTGCAGAGCCAAAAAAAAAAAAATGAACATCACGGGTGTCGGGGTGAAGAGCAGACTGAGCTGTCACAAATGGCCGAGTGGGCCCTAATTCATGCTTTCTGATTTTTCTCTATTTTCATAATCGGGACTGAACAATTTAATAATTTAGGCTTCAGTTTGTGGTGATGGTTTTGGTATTCTTATGGCTTGAGGGAGTAGAGGAAGGACGTAAAATGCAAGACAGCAGTAAGAGGCGTTGATTTGTAGAGGGACTGGGAACTTGGCTCTCTCTAGCCAGAGTGCTTCTCATTACCCAGGAACATAATTTTGTGTAAGTTAATTGCAGAGTAGGCTTGGCTGTCCTAGAACTCGCCGTAGATCAGGCTGGCTTGGAAGGTGTTCTTGGTGCTGAGACAAGCATGTGCCATCATGCCTGGCTAGAGCCAGTAAAACACTTCAGTTCTTTAGGTCTTGGCCTCCGTGATGGAGATCTGAAGGGAAGAGTTTTGTCCTGGGAGACATCAGTTACTCTGTCCGTCTCTGCTGGGGGCACCCTGGCTTTTGAGGGTGGGTGAGGTTGCACATTGTCATTTTACGGTTGAAGGACAAGTTAGCTGCCAGGATAAGGGTTTCCTGCTGGAGAAGGCCGGATGTTGTCCTTGGCATAATCACAAACCTCTAAGAACTCAAGAAATTCAACTCTACCACCTAAGAGTTTTATGTCAACAGCAGTATTTTTTTTTAAACCAGAAAAATCTCAAACACATTTATGATATAGGTATGTTTAACGTGTTCAGTGTTCATCTTCCAAGTGTCGATTGTGTGTTGCAGAAGCCTGACCTGTGTGTTAATGCCCAGAGAGGAATGTACGGGGCGGTAATCTGAGACATTGCAGTTTCATCAAACCATAACCCAAATATTTGAAGTGACTTCAAAAGCTGCATTGTTTTCTCAAAAAGGAGATGCTTTCTGAGTTCGTGTTTTGACTAACGCCTCTTGGATCGCTTTGACACCGTGCTAGTAAAGATCTTCCTGGAGAAAGAAATGGGTCAAAGTAAATGTGCTCTCTTTTAACTGTTTGGCAAGAGTTCCACTTGTGCGGCCCTGGGAATTGAACCTAGAGCCTTGGACAAGCTTGACTAGGGCTTTCCACCCCCGCCCTGAGCTATTTCTCCAGCCCTAAATGTGTCACTTTAATTAGAGCCTGGAGACTGAAGGGAGGAGTTAAGGACTTTTCCCACTGAAGGATTCAGGCCACAGCCAGTACCTGTTAAGATAGGGGACTTCACGCCTCTCAGTCTCAAGGTGATGATTATCTGAATGTCTTAGAAAATAGTTAACAAAGCTGTTCCAGGCTCCCACTGCATTGCGGGGAGCCTCAAGTGATAGTCCTTTACAAGACAGCAGAAAGGTCAAGGCTTAGGATGGCATGGCAGAAGTCACCCTAAGGACATCATTTTAAAACTTTCCACTTAACAGAATGAATTTCATTACTTGTGTGTTACCTTTAAAAATCACTGAAACAGAAAGCACTGAGGAAAAAGCCATTACTTCGTTGTGGTTCCCACGTCCTCCTTTATGTGGATCCGTAGTCTCACAAGCCTTAAGCTCATGTGTGCTTAAGTCATCGAGTGAACATTTAAAGGATTGCTGATTTTTTTTTTAAAGTCTGTACTTTGAGTTGAGAAAAAAAAGCGCTGTGAAGTGTCGCAATAGTCATCCTGTTCTAGGACAAAGTTGACTGAATAGACATCCTAGTCCTAAACAGGAAAGATTGAATTGAGTTACGGGAATGACCCCTCTAGGGCTTGCGGGAGTCGCCTGCCTTTGCGCTCACTGTCTCGGTCACGGATGCTCACAGGGTGCCTGGAGGGATTCATAACTTTGATCTCATTATAAATATGACTGAAGAGAGGTTAATGTTGAAATAAATTTATAGTCTGGTTTATTAATGCTAGCAATTTTAAGTTACATCTCAAGTTTATTGGAGACAGTATGCATGGCATTAGAAGCTCAGGTTTGTGTGTGTGGTGTTTTTTTTTTTTTTTTTTTTTTTTTTTGTCTTTTGAAATAGAACTTCACTGTTGTTGCCCAGGCTGGCCCAGAACCTATAGCTACCCTCCTGCCTCAGGCTGAAAAGTGCTAAGAGAGTCAGGTGCGAATTTGAAATACTCATATGAACATTTTTGTTTACACAGGTATTCAACAAGGTAGTTGAATTCCATATCTTCAGGAATAGGCTTTGGTGGATTTTTAATACTCAAATATTCAAACTTTTTTCTACTTGCTTTTTTTTGAGGGGGGAACAAGACCACACTATGGCAGCTTTGGCTCCCTTGGAACTCACTATGTAGGCCAGGCTGACCTCAAAACTCGCAGCTATCTGCCTGACTCTGTACCCCGAGTGTGGAAATTAAAGGCGTGTGCTATCACACCTGGCTCCGAATCTTTTAGGGCCAAATTATTTTTAGAAATTAAGATTTATTTAAGAAATTTAAGTTTTCATAGTGAGTATAAAGCTTAAATCTTAATTTTTTTCTTAAATGTGATAGCAATATTTAAAAGTTTTAGAGCACGCCTTTAATCCCAGCACTCGGGAGGCAGAGGCAGGCGGATCTCTGTGAGTTCGAGACCAGCGTGGTCTACAGAGCTAGTTCCAGGACAGGCTCCAAAACCACAGAGAAACCCTGTCTCGAAAAACAAACAAAAAAAAAAACAAAAAAAAAAAGTTTTAGAGATAAATTTCACCCTGTAACGTAGGCTGACCCAGGACTATAACCCAGCCTGACTGGGAACTCACTCCCTTCTTCCTGCCTTGGCCTCCTGGGTGCCTTGACATCAGTCTTGAACTATTGTACCTAGTTAAAAATCAATTACCATAAAAAACCCAAATAGCTATATTTCTTTCTCTTTGTCTCTCTTACCCTCTCCCTATGTTTTCTGAGATTAGGTCTTGCTCAGTAATGCAGGCTAGCTTGAAATGTACTATGTAGACCAGACTGGCACCAAACCCGTGTCTGTCTTCCTGCCTCCGTCTCTAGGTTCTAGGATTACAGGCATGCACCACCATGACTAGCCATGCCTAGGCTATTCTCATTGTTAATTAAATTGCTTAGATCACCGCAGTATCCAAAAGCTCCCCTGTTAGACTAGGGAAGGTGGCTTTGAGAGATGGTCATTGTTCCTTGCTTAGTTTTTCTTGGCATTTACTTTTTGGGTGGTATGGAAAAGTCCCCAGTCCCACCAGTTTTAGCTAGAGCAGGGCTAGGCATGCTAAAGAACAGGCGGTAGCCCAGGAAGGTGAACTGATGAAGCTGAAGGTTTTGCATAGTAAGCAAGTTAGGCGGTCTTTGGTTTTCATTTTTAAAAGTCAGGTCGACTGTTGCTACTCCTGCTCGTGGTGGTAGTTATCTCTTGGTTACAAAATCCGCAGAGTAAACCCACACTCCAGCCCTGAGCTGCTCCTCATAATACCCTGTAATACCATTATTTCTTGGTTATAAGACCCGCAGAGTAAGTCCATACTTGTGCCCCTGAGCTACTCCCGTAATACCCTGTAATACCACAGTTTACAGGCAAATGAGCGTTTTCATATAAATTCATACAATAATTTGGCTAGAAACACTAATGGCTTGACATGGGCACCGTTTTATAATCTCCTTTCATGTGGAAAGCAAAGCTAGCAAAGTCCGGCTCTGTGTGGCGTGGGAAATAGACAGAATCCCACATTTTCTAATGATTAGGAAAAAGAATTAAAAAATGACATTCCTCCCTCAATAAATGGGGCTAGGGATGCAGTTCGGACATCAGTTCAGTTCAGCGGTGGGAACTCTAGTGTTGTGGTCAGGTCTGAACCTTGCCTTGATGTCTCATATGCTGTGTTGATGCATCACCTCAGGTCTCTGCCTCTGTTTCCATCAGCAGCACAGTGAGTATTGGACTCAGAAGTCACTCCCCTACCCCGGCAGCCAGTCCTACTTGGGAATGTTACTTCTGTGATGCTGTTCTGTATTTCCCGCCTCATGCCAGTTTTGTAGGACAGTACTGACATTTGTGTTGGTCTAGATTCCATCAACATAAAAACCATTAGGATTAAAAATGTGTATTTATCTAGTACATAATAGGTGCCAATAGAATTTAGTTTTAAAATGTCAGTAGGCCTGCAGTAGCTTACAGGAACGCATTCTAGAGGCTGTGGTGCAGGTATGCGTAGCAGAATTTATGTTCTTGAGTGACAGATCATTTTTTTTAATGTATGCACCTGAAGTGTAACACCCTAGGTGTGGAAAGAATTTTGCCACCAACTGGAAAAATTATTTTCTTTTACACCATGCCTTCTCCCCATAGAGACAATCACTCTTGTAATGTCAGAGTCCTTAAATTAATCAGAAGCAATTATGTTCCCTCCTTAGCCACTTCTGCTCTCATCTTACAGTTTGGCCATGAGGCCACTCTTCGTGGCTTCACCGAGCAGAGTACACGCTGGTCACTTCATGCTGCAACACTGCCCAGCTCTCCATGGTGGTCTGAGCCCCACGTTTCTCTGAGTCAGGGGTTCTCCAACATTTTAGTCTCAGAGCCTCTTGAGTAAGAGTTAAAAATTGTTCCTTAACCCAAGGAATTTTTGCATTCTACAGGCTGTATATAAAGAGATTAAAATTTACTCTATCAGAAAGAAGGCAGAATGCTTAGTCCTCTTACATCAGCATAGACAGCCATTTGTGAGTCACCAACATTTCTAAACAACTCTTAACCGTAAGAGTAGGCCCCCAGGGGCTGCAGAGATGGCTCAGTGGTTGAAGGAGTTGCCTGCTCTTCCAGAGGTCCTGAGTTCTGTTCCCAGCGGCCACATGGTGGCTCACAACCATCTGTAGTGAGATCTGGTGCCCTCTTCTGGCCTGCAGACATAAACATAGGCAGAGTATTGTATACATAATAAATAAATAAATATTTAAGTTGTGCAGTGGGCAGTGAGCGATTTGACAGGAGATGGCGGGAATCTGCATGTCGGTGCTGTTGGCTACGATGTCACGTTTCGCTTGTGGAAAACTGCTGCCCACTGTGAAGTGAAAGTGAAAACATCACAGCTTAGTGATAGGGCTGTGGCTCTCTGAGGGGGTTCTGGACCACATTTGGGTAACAGTGACTACAAACACTTGCTTATTCTGCTCTCTCATGTTATTTCCAAAAGTTTATATTTAGTTTTTCTGGTTTTAATAAGTACTCACTGGCAGTATCCAAATGAAAGGTGGATGTAGGTAGTGTGTGTGTGTGTTTTTCCACTCTACGGGAAATCTGTTGTCTTGGTATACATAGTAACTTCTTGCTAAGTTGATAGCCAGTGCTCTTATTGTTCTTGACAAGCACTGTCTGGTACACTGCCAGAGTAGTGTGTTCGCTTCCATTGTACTTCCTTTCCTGTAGAAAACCTTTTTTCTTTTTTAAAAGAAACTTTTATGTGTGTTGGTATTTTGCCTGCTTATGTCTGTGTATCTCATGAATGAGTTACAGACAGTTGTGAGATACCATGTGGGTGCTGGGAATTGAACCTGGGTCCTTTGGAAGAACAGTCAGTGCTCCTAACCATCAGGCTATCTTTTCAGTCCTAACATGTTTTCCCTCTGTCAAGATTTGATCATTGTTCCTTGAAACTGGAGAGAACGTGGCTTCATTTTCTATGTAGTGTTTGGAGGTTCATCACTGACAGTAGTCTCATTGCTTTCTGTATCTTCTGGCCCACTGGAGAGTCAGTCATTCCGGGTTGACTTTGCTTCTATGCATTGGATATGTTTTTTTTTTTTAAATCTGTGATTAAGAACTTGTAAAGCCTTGCATATCTGAGTATGCCCATCTTTCTTCCTCTCCCTCTCTGCCTCACTTCCTTCCTTCTTTTCTTCTGAGGTTATCTCTTTCTATAGCTTAGGCTGGCCCAGAATGATGGATTGTCAACACTTGCCTTATCCTTACACTCACTCCTTCTTGTCTTAGTTTCTCGAGCGCTGGGATTGCAGGCACGCACATTCCCACCTGACCCTCTCATTCCATTGGTAGTCTGGTATCCGGTATCATCTAGTATCAAATTCTACATCAGCTGTGGTTCCCAGGTGCTGGGGAACACTGGCGCTCTGGTGTCTGCTTCTCCGTGCATTTCCTTCCGGGCTGCCTGTGTTCCCTCTGCAGATGCCTGAGGCTCTTCTGCTCAGGCTTTGGTATGTTCCCTCTGCTGTCCAGCGCTTCCCTTCTGTGTAGCTGAAAGGTCGCTTGCTGGCTCTCTGCCTTTACCGTCTCCCCATTGAGTTTTCAGAAGATAAACCTTAGCTGAAAATCAATATTAGGACTTTCAACTCTGCCATCACCCTAGCTTTTGAAAGTTCAGTTAGAATATTCCCTTTGCAGTAACAATAGGCCTAATGATAATTAATAATGGATAATAATGGAAACCGTCTGGATTATTGGCACTAATTTAAGACCTGACAAGATGACCTAGAAAAATGAACCCTCATTCACTGATGGCTTCTCCAAAGAGCCAAGACTGCTGACCTCAGGAGTAATTCTGAGACGGCTCATACCGATGTTGGGATTTTGTGTTACACCTTTACTGCCCTGACTGAATTTCCCTTTGCAGTGAATACTTTTCACTTTTTTTTCTTTTTCTTTTCTTCTTCTTCTTTTTGTGTGTGTGTGTGTGTGTGTGTGTGTGTGTGTCTAAAAGTGTAGCCCTGGCTTGACTAGAACTTGCTATGTAGCCCAAGGCTGGCCCTGAACTTGGAGTGATCCTTCTGCCTCTGCTTCCACATCTAGTCTTTCATTTATATCTTGGCTTTTTATGATTTGTTTTCAAATGTGGTAACCTAAATATTGTCCTTTATTGTTTTCCCCTGTGTGTGTGTACTTTTAGTGGTCATACATAAACTAGCCTGTATAACCTGATGATCAGTAAAGTCCTATAGATTTGACAGCATGTTCAAAACTGCCAGTCCTGCTTTCACAGGGAAATGAGATCCCTAGGTCCCAGAGCCAGAAGCATGGTAGAATAAGGAGCCAAGATCAAATACTTGCACTGAATTTTCACTTTATTTTAAATTTATCGATTTATTTTTGGGTTTCTGGTCAAGGCCCAGACTGACCTCAAATCCAGCTGTGTAGTGGAGGAGTCTCTTGAATTTCCGATCTTCCTGAGGGCTGCCATCACAGTCTCAAGCTAACACACAGCACCTCCACCGGTACCAGTGATGTCTGCGCTCAGTGCAGACAGCTGAGCCATTGAGTCAAAGTGCTTCTTACCTGACCGCCGTGGAGAGGGCAGTGTGTCTGCTCTTGGGACACTGAGATTGGGTACCTAGGACTCGGGACATATTTTTACCTTGCCGTGTGTGGCAGGCTCTCTTCAAATTCAAGGTCCTCTTGCTCTCAGGCTCCCAGGGGCTGGTGTTGTATGGAGATGTGGAGATGTACCTCGTGCCCAACTGCTAGTCATTGTGTTAGCGTTGAGATTGTCATACTTGGATGGATGGAGGATGTCTGTAAATGTCCCCATTTAAGTTATTTCGTATGGATCTGTGGTGCAGGCCAGTGGTAGAGGATCAGGCCCTGAGTTTTTTACTCCAAGTCTTGCTAGTAATACAGTAAGTAGGAATAAAATTAATTTTATATTTTTTGAAAGGGTACATTTAGAATTACCAAAGGTTCTGCCTATCAAATAGAATTGCTTACCTTTTAATATAAATATATAAAATTACTGTGTTTATTAAAATCCAACCTTCATACAAAATGTGAGTCGGGGGCAGTCATGCTTCTTTTTTTCCAGTCTTGACTCTGGGTTTCATGGTGGTGGATTAGGTAGTTGTGAACCATCTGTGACTGCGTGAGGGTGTTAGGAGGATGGCTGTCATTCGGAACAGTCAGACTCTGGTGGGAGGGAGAAGCCTGTCTCTGCCAGCTGATCGTCCCCAGTAGAGGCTGTTTCACTAACAACAGATAAAACTTGCATGCTATGTTGCTTACAAAACACCTGCCAGTCGTTACTCCTTACTTTCTAACTAAGCACATGAGCTGGAAAGGTGACGAAAATTTGCTTCATAAGCTATCCGTGGTAAAGTTTAGAAAGCAGAGAGAATAAATACTAGAGAAATGATGGTCATCTTTTAAGCAATGGCAAAAGCATGAGAAAAGGATAGATTTTAGGTTACTCAATAAATTAATACTCAATAGTATTTTACTTTTCGTCAGATACCTGCTTTGCCCTAATGATACAGAATTGACTGAAAATGCTCCTGCACCAAAGGCAGTAATTTTACAGCCTTACTGAATTTTTCTCGTAATTCTGACCTGCTTGCTAACTCATTTTATAATTTGGTTTGGATTTATATATTTCTCTAGGCGGTTACGCAATAGCTTAAATGGTTGTTTCTCTTTCTGTGAGCAGCAGTATTGTCGACGTCAGCATTGACACTCAAAGTGCTCCTTTCTTCTACCCTCCCCCGTTCTAAATATAGACCAATTCGATAACTCCTGACCAACACGGAGCTGGGCCTCCTAATTTCAGCTCAATACTAATTAACTTGGCGGAGGCCGCTGTGAACTATGGCCCTTGAATGCGAAGAGCTGTTCTCTCTCTCTCTGTTCCTCTCAGCGCATGCCCAGCCCTGGGAGGCTGCTTCCTGTTTATGTGTCAAAGGTAATAAACACGCCTGTGTGGACTTTGTCAGTGATGGAGATAATGACAGTCCTGTAGGAAAAACAAATTGGGAAACATGATTTATGTACAAATGGCAATGCAGAAGAGAGAAGGCAGGCAAACGTGTGTTGTCCTTCATAGACATTTAGCTCACAGCCTGAGGTTCGGCCTCCCTTTCCTCAGATGCTCTTGGTAATGATGTTATTAATGGGGGGCAGATCACGAGGTGTGTCCTTGACGCTTCTCTACTGAGAAGAGTAGCTAACATGGAGGCAGATAAGCAGAGCATCTCCCATCCTCTAAAGCCCAGAGCGCTGCAGGCATGGTGGCACGTGCCAGTAATCCTGGTTGTGACTACCACAGGCTCAAGGGTTGCCTGGACAGCTCAGTAAGAGCTTCCCTCAAAATCAAAAATTTTATAAGTAAAGAAAAATGAGCTGGAGACACAGAGCGCTTTTCTAAAGGGATGACTCTAGGTACAGTTCCTAATACCAAGTGGAAAAAAGAAAAACAGTTCAAAACTCCCTTTTTTTCCATACTTAAAACTACTATTTATTGTAGAAAGTATTTCCAATTACAATGAATCTGGGAAGAACATAGTAATGGCACAACAATCAAGTTTCCATAGGAGTTTTATGAGCCAGGTTAAAATGTATACAGTAAATATCTCACAATATAACTTTCCAGGGTCAAGGGGACTGACTTGATGAGTCGTGATGGCACCTGTGAAGGGGAAAATCTCTGCTGTGGTGATCTCCAGGTGCAGAGCCCGAGCCCGAGCCTCGTGGCCTGGAATTAGTGAAGGGGCGGGTTGAGCCCACGCCTTGAACAGAGCAGGCAGGTGCGGAGAGCTGAGCCACACACCCAGTTTCTAGTTCTCTTTTCTCTTTTTGCTTTGCATGCAAGGAAATGTCAAAATCTTTCTATTTTCTTTCAAGCAGAGCAAATGTAGATTTCTTCTGGAAAAGTGGGGAAAGAATTCCCAAGACCAGGAGGAACTCCAAGGAAGAACACCCCCCCCCTCCCCCCCGTCTTCTCCAAGGGGTTCCTTTGGATTGTTGCATTATAAAATACCCTGTTAATATATACCTATATTCGCCCAGCATATTTAAAAATCTAGTAAATTCTTTTGTATTTTTATGCCGCAGTCTCCTCGCCCTCAGGCTGCCTCTGGAACATTTTATTTATCTATTTATTTACTGAGACAGGGTCTACTGTGTTATCTCCCTCTGTAGCTAAAGATGACCTTGAAGTTCTGCTCCTGCCTCTGCATCCTCAGGGTGTAGTCACCCACCACCCCTGGTTTCATGCTGAAGCTCAAGCCTGAGGGATTCACTCTGCTGGAAAAGCGTCCTCCCCACTCACCTACATCCTAGCCTGGCCTTGTCGTTCTTAGCACTAAGACACTGCTGCAAGATGATATTTGAAGGGCTTTGGAAAACATAGTTTAAAACACTCTGTGTTCCATTCATTATGTAAATAAGGTTCAAATGGAAGCATCGAAGAATGTGAAGTGCTTGTTACTTTGAAACAGAATTTTAAAAAAATAAAATTAAGCCCTACGTTTTATGAAGCCCTTTTATTGAGGCCTCTTAGGGAACTGATTGAGGTGACCTAATTCATAACTGATGGAAGTAAATCGCAATTTAGCCTTCATTTCGCTTAAGATATAGTTAAGTAATCTTGTCTTACTGTCTGGTAGGATTTATTCTAACCAGAAAATATTGTGGTACCTGAGAGAGACTACGGAGCCATGTCTCTGTATTGGAGAGTGAACCTGGGTCTTCGTGGGTCAGCCAAGCACTCTGCCACACTGGGTCCTTGTGTGTGTGTGTGTGTGTGTGTGTGTGTGTGTGTGTGTGTCTAATTTTAAGTTGTCCAGGCTGCACTCTGACCGCAGCCTGTGTTCCTCAGCCTCCTGAGTAGCTGAGTTGAAAGCCTTGGCCATTTCTTTCTGTCGCTGAGGATGGGAGTAGGCCCGGGTGTGCTTTGCTTTCTTTCTCTGTAAACTGGGCTACAGTCCTGACATTGAGGAGGACTGAGGAGGTGGTGATTATGTAGGACCTGCGGGAGTTCTCGGCATAGTTGAGGTGCACCAGTTACAGTGCTGTGGAGGGAGGGAATCTGTGACTTCAGTTAAATCAGGCCAAGTAGAGTTGATGCCGTACCCCCGTGAACAGCTTGCTTGTTAGTGAGCTTTCTTCTTTTCCTTGTTTGAAGCAGACTTGGGAGGTTTTTTTTTTTTTTTTTTTTTTTTTGGTTTTTCGAGACAGGGTTTCTCTGTGGCTTTAGATCCTGTCCTGGAATTAGCTCTGTAGACCAGGCTGGGCTCGAACTCACAGAGATCCGCCTGCCTCTGCCTCCCGAGTGCTGGGATTAAAGGCGTGCGCCACCATCGCCCGGCTTGGGAGGTTTTGAAGAGATTTCTAGTGCAGGTTTTAAGCTCTAGGGTTAAGAGAAAGAACACTCGCGAGAACGTGGGGGATGGGCTTCTCTTTTTTAAATCAAAATGTTGAGATGCACACAAAATACAGGGCCTCTGCTGTTCGGTTCCCTAATGTGGATGTGATCAATAGAAATTTACTTACCGGCTAAAGAATATTTGGGTTGGCTTTAGTTTGGGACAAGTTTGAATAATGCTGTTATAAATAGGTATTTAACAGGTGATTTATTTTCTTTTTGGTATTTGGAAGCAGGTTCTCGTGAAACCTAGGCATTCTTAAAATTGGGAAAATTACTTGAATTTACTTGTTATTTTTTTCAAATGTTTTTTAATTTTGTGCGTGCACGCGCCTGTGAAGGCACACGAACCACATGTGGATCTCCAATTCGTAAGAAGTGGTGGATCCCGGGAGCTAGAGTTACAAGGTGCTTGCGAGCCACCTGATGTGATGTGGGTGCTGGGAACTGAGCCTGGGCTCCCTGGCATAAGCAGAACGGCTCCTAAGCACCCAGCTATCTCCTTGGCAAGGACAGTGCGACTCTTAAGCACCCAGCCGTCTTGCACAGCTATATCTTGAACTTTTGATCTTTTTTGCTTCTGCTTCCCAGGTGCCAGGATTATAGGCTTAACAGATGATGTTTTATAATTGATCTTTAATAATTTGATTTTTATTTATTTATTTATTTTACAATTTCCTTTTTTCTCACCCTGTGCGTATTGTCATCTGTGTACTGGCTGGGATGTCAGGTACCGCACTGAGTAGAAGCGGGCTGAGCTTTAATAATGAACATCTTTGTACTCCTGACTCGGAAGGCTAACGTGTGAGTTTTAGTAAACCAATAGGTACGGGGTTTGCTTCTGAGGTTTTATTGTTGTTGTTTTTTTTTCTGTGTTTTTAATTTTATTTTTTGACACTGTAGTTCTGGCTGACTTGGAACACACTATGTAGCCCAGGTTAGCTTTGAGTTTGTGGCAGATCTCTAGCCTCAACCAGCAGACCCAACTTAATAACTTTAATCTTGAAAGTATTTTCCGCTTGCTCTGTAACACAGACTGTAATGTGGGCAGGCCATCATGTCTTCCACACCTGTTTTAATTCATAATCGGCTGACCATATGAAAAATCACATTTCTTATGGGATCTTGCCCAGTATGTTCCACGTGGCCGGCCTTAACCGATGTTGGGTTAAGTGCGGCCGCTGCCTCACCGGATAGCAAGTTTGCTGGGCATCATAGATGATCGTGGTGTCCCCTCCCTTATCTTTCTGGCTGCTGACACAACTTCTGTGAATCATGAAAAGTTAAACAGCCAAGCTCTTTCTTCTTCCAGTCATCAATTATCTGCATGTTATTAACTGAGTGCCAAGCGTGGCTTAGAGGTTCCAGGAATGCAAAATGAACATGCATAAACACAGGAACTGTCTCGCCTAGGAGCAAGATTAGATCTCTACGTGAATTTCTAACGCAGGAAAGCAAGTGACTAAGCGATTCAGAGGAAACAGATCAGGCTTTGAAGATGGCGGAGCTGTTCGGAGGTTCCGGTGGTTGTGGACTTGGGTCTGTAATGTAGCTACTGAAACTGACTCTTGTTGCTGCTTTGTTCTCAAGCTGTTTCAGGTGCTGAGGAACTTTTTTTTTTTTTAAAGTGTTTTAAGGTGGCGTTCTTGAACAAATCAGTCTCTTCTGTTGTCCTAGAATGATTTTTTAAAATAACTTAGGAACAGCTCCATCCCTAGGCCCTCTGTGGCCTGCCCCAGTTACTTCTCTTCATCCTAGGGTCCCTGGCAGTGTCCTATGTGTATTGTGTATCACAGTGTCCTGTGTGTATTGTGTATCACAGTGTCCTGTGTGTATTGTGTGTATCACAGTGTCCTGTGTGTATTGTGTATCACAGTGTCCTGTGTGTATTGTGTATATCACAGTGTCCTGTGTGTATTGTGTATCACAGTGTCCTGTGTGTATTGTGTTCATGCTCTGTCTCATGCTCTGTGAATTTTTCCTATTGGATCCCATATTTATGTTATTTTGTGTCTTGATTAGACAGGAGACGGGCTTTTACATGATAGATCAGGCTGGTCTAGAGTTGACTATGTAGTCTAGGCTGATCTCCAACTCATGACAGTCACTGGCCAAGACCCCCAAGTGCTAGGATTCTAGGTATACACATCCTGTTTGGCTCTTTTTGCATATTTTCCAGAATGATCCAGCCTATCTTTTTCTTGGCAGAGTCTGTTTTCCTGGTGTCTAATACAACTGCTGTCTAAACGTATTAGACATGTATAATTTCTTTTCAGAATTATTGTTGGTTGCGTAGTTAAAATGATAAACCAGAAAGCCCGAGAGCTCAGTGTCCGTGTGACAGGGAGACTGCATATTCCCTCTTGGCATCCACCCGTGGTCCTGTGCTATTCATTTATGTGCTCGTAGGAGGGAGCCTGGCAGATAGGCTTGGGTATGCATATACTCGGCTGCCTGAGCAGCTGGTCCCAAATGCCAAGAGTGACCGTTTTTCTGTCATTCCAACCCCCACACTTGCCCCACCCTGAGAGAAATTATGCCGGGAATACTTTAGTCTCCTGCGACATTGTCGGGCAGGCTCAGGAAGACCTTGTGTGCTTTCTTATTCGAGTCTCTAAAGCCTTGTTTGTCTGGAGTTCTTAGAACTTTTCACTGGTAGGGTATAAATTTTTCCCAGGGTCACTCCCATCCCATGTTACTTTAGTAGACCCGTGAATGTAAATACCCACGCACGATCGTTGATGAGAACTGCCTAAAATGTAGTCCCCTCCACGGCTTTTGGTCTGAACCTGACGTGGAATATTATTTGTTATTCTCTAAGGTTCTGTGAATGTAAAGGCGGGGGCAGAGGCAGGAGGATTGCTACAGCTTTGAGGTCAGCTTGGGCTCCATGGAGGGACCCTGTCCCAACAACATAAAGGTGTGCATCTATCTAGCCTCCCACTGTTCTGTTGGCTGCAGAACCTGGAACTGGACTTTGCCCAGATGTGATCTCTTACCTTATTTATAATCAGAAATATAGAACCGCAGTTTTCATTCCTGAGTAGCTCGTCATGTTAGCCGTATCTCCTCCCTTGAGCCGATAGACGCACTGTGTTCTTACTCATTACTCATCCAGTTTTCTGTCTCCCTTGCTGATATGCTGTGATAGAGACCTAGGTTACGTCTACCATTTTATGATGAGGTAGTCCGTGTTGGGTTTTAAGGCTAATTCTTAAAAAGAAAATGAAAACCATTATCAAAGTGAGATTCAGGTAGGGGTGGAATTACAGAATTAATTTTAGAGAAGTAACTTTGTCCTGCTAATGCAAAGGATTTCGGTGTCCCATCACTCTTGCTAGTGTTCCGTTTGCTTTTCCTGTAGATCTTTAGGAATGGTTTCATATCTGGAATGGAATCAATAAACTACTTGTAAAGGTAGCAATTTTATAAATGAGCCAATTAGGAACTATCTGAGCTGTGTAATGCAACCTTTACAATACTATAATACTTTATAATAATATAAGACAAGATTGTGTGTTGTTACCTTTCCTGAATTTCAAATGTTAGAAGATAGCACTAAAAGTTGTATGGAAAATAGAAATAGTGATTTGTTTTTATTACTGCTCAAGACATTATTACTAGATGGAATTGAAAGAGAAAGACAGAGACACACTTTTGCCTAGAAGTCCCCCTGGGGACCAGTGTCCACCGTGTCTTGGTTTTCCTCTTCCTCATTCCGTGGTTGGGTTTGATCAGAGCCTTAATTCTTTTGGTCTTTATCATCATTGATAATGCCAGGCCTTCTGTGAGTGTGTATTAATTGGTTGCTCTTTTTCCTGATCTAGGACCCGGAGGATGTGGTCCCAGTTGGGCAGAGAAGAGCGTGGTGTTGGTGCATGTGCTTCGGACTGGCCTTCATGCTTGCTGGTGTCATCCTTGGAGGCGCCTACCTGTACAAGTATTTTGCACTTCAGGTATCATAAAAAGATACTTAGACTTCTTTTTGCTACATTTGTGTATGGGTGAGGGTTATGGTTAGAGATGGTTTGGGGAGTCAGTTCTCTTTTACCGTGTGCGTCCCAGGGATTAAATTCAAATTGTTAGGTTTGGTAGCAAAATACCTTTACCCAATATGCAGTCTTGCCAGTTCCAGGAGAATTATTTTTTGGTCTGGATTTTTTTTACCCTTTCCAGCGTGAATCAGAACATGGTCTTTACCTTGCTCTAAGCATGCACTGTCTGTCTGGATCCTTTAATTGCTCATGTGTTTGCCAGAGAATGAAGCACATAATCATTGAAGGCGGAATAGTGATGACTGGGTACTGCAGATGAGTTTAAGTTGTTGAATGTTTGTTTTTTTTTCAAAGTAGACTTTGATTTTCCTACCATAGTTGATATCAAAGAGATGTATAGTGAATTGCCACTTGATGAACATAGAAGCTACAGTATTGACAAACCCATCACTGGGTAGCCAGTTTGGGTCAGTGCACGATTGCAGAAGAGTTGGGTAACTTTGCAGAGATGATGCTGACGTCAGTTTTAGGAAAGTTGCCTGTAACTCAGTGTTCATAGGACTCTCCGTGTGTCAAGACAGTGATTCCACTTAATTATGGTTTACAGTATCATCTGCCCAATCCTTGGCCTTAAGGAATCTTGGGAGAAATTTACTTTAAAGCTTCTATGGCTACTTCAAACCTTTAAGTTTCAAAACTAGGGAGAAACGAGAAACGTTTGTCAATGAGATTTTTAAATAAATTTTGAAGTCTTCTTCCAAAGGTTATGTCAATTCTTACCATCTTTATTCAAGATAACAGACATATTGATAAATGTGATTGAATTTATAGGGTTTTTTTTTGTTATTTTTTAAATAGACAAGTCTGGCATTGAACTTTTGTCCCCTCCGCCTTCACCGCATGTGCTGAAATCATAGGCATGCACCAACCACCACTCCTGGCTACATCTTAAATGTAGCATTTCGTTTTATAGGAAACATAAGGTACAAAAAAGAATAATCTGCAATTCCCCTGTCAAGAGAGAATTTTTGGTATCAGAATGTTTTGTTACATACTCAGACTTTATATACGTATACTTTAAATAAAAATGTTTTTATAGCATACATTTATCTATAGGAGTGGATGCGATCCCACCACCTCCACATAAGCTAGTCATGGTAGAAACTAGAGGATCAAAAGTTTACGGTTATCCTTGGCTATACAGCAAGGTACAGGGCAGCCTGGGCTACCTGAGATCCTTTTACAAAAGAAAGGAAAACATGACTTGCATCTGAATGTGTTTTCTGAGAAACGGCCTACAAGTAGAAGAAGTCTGTGTGTTTTTTCAGATTTACTTGACACCAGAAAGCTTTCTTACTGTTTTTATCTACCACAAAGAGTAAAGAGAAAATCAGAGGAAATCAGCTGCTTTTCTCCCTCTGAAAGGCTTTGAAAAAAAAAAAAAAGACGACTTCAGTAAAGAATGTGTTAACTCTGTAATTAGACTGTCTGACTTGTCGTCCGAAAAGTAGGAGTTTGTAAGCAAAATACTATTTAGATCGAGGTGGCAGCTTAAGTGAGGCTCACATTTAAAGACCTGTGTTCTCAACCCCGTAGCCGGATGATGTGTACTACTGTGGACTCAAGTACATCAAAGATGACGTCATCTTGAACGAGCCTTCTGCAGATGCCCCAGCCGCTCGCTACCAGACAGTTGAAGAGAATATTAAGATCTTTGAGGAGGACGAGGTGGAATTCATCAGCGTGCCCGTGCCAGAGTTTGCAGACAGCGACCCTGCCAACATCGTGCATGACTTTAACAAGGTGAGCTGATGCACGGGGTTGTGGAAAGAGGACAGGCTCGCTGGGATATCTGCAGTTTTCATTTTTTTAATACCTGCTAAATTCTGCTACTTAAGGTTTAGTTGTTACTTAAGAGAGAGGATGGCGGCGGGGGTGAGGGTGAGGGGTGGTGACTCAAAGTGTGCATTTTATCCCAGCAGGGGGGAGCCTGAGACTAAAGGTTCGCAAGTTCGAGGCCAGCCTGGTCCACACAGTGAAGCATTGTCTCAAATGAGATAGACAAGAATAGACTTCGGTTCCTTTCCCTCTGAGTCCTGGCCTTATACCTCACTGCCTCTGGCTTGCCTGCTGATCCCACTCAGTTCTTGATTTACTGAAACGTAGTTCTGAAGGTAGCCCATCTTGCTGGTACACAGTTTCTGTGTCTCTGACTCACACTGATCTGACCATTCCATGCTCAGAGCCCAGTTGCTGTGTCTCTCAGGCACACTGATCTGACTGACTGAGATTTGTCTCTTCTCCAGAAACTCACTGCTTACCTGGACCTTAACCTGGACAAGTGCTACGTGATCCCTCTGAACACATCCATCGTTATGCCGCCCAGAAACCTGCTGGAGCTACTTATTAACATCAAGGTATGATTTGGCTACAGTGTCTCGGAATTCCTCTTGGAAAAGTTAGCCTTCCCGGAGCGCACTCTTCTGGGATGTAGCCAAGGGTTTCTAACAAAGTGCTGACACGCGTGTGTGCATTATTTCCTCTTCTGTTTAAGTTAAAAACAATATTTTCAGCTGGGTGGTGGTGGTGCATACCTTTAATCCCAGCACTCAGGAGGCAGAGGCACGCGTATCTCTGTACATTTGAGGCCAGCCTGGTCTGCAGAGTGAATTCTAAGACAGCTAGGGCTACACAGAGAAACCCTGTCCTGTTAAAACGGGGGTGGGGGTGGGAGGTGAGAAGAAAAAAAATGGAAAAACATTGAAAATTGGACTGGAGAAAGCTCTGCAGGAAAAAGTGCTTGCTATACGAGCCTGACAGCGTGAGGGCAAGCCATAAAACCCGTAGTGGAAGGAGAGAAGCAACTCCAGAAAGCGGTTCCCTGACACGCTGTCATCTGAGCCTGCCTTTGCCATTCGCTCAGTGTGTGTCTTGAAAGTTCCGTGTCCCATTTTCCCGCTGTAGGCTGGAACCTACTTGCCCCAGTCATACCTTATTCACGAGCACATGGTGATTACCGACCGCATCGAAAACGTGGAGCACCTGGGCTTCTTCATCTATCGACTGTGTCATGACAAGGAAACCTACAAGCTGCAGCGCCGAGAAAGTATTAGAGGTAAGGACGATCCGATGGTTCCTATGGCATGTGGGCATTGTGGGTGACCTTCTGCTGTAGGATACTGTGTCTCATTTGGTTAGTATTTCCATGACTTAAAATAGTCCTAATCCCAGAACCACCACTTCTAGATAGTCAGTCAACATGAATGTCATTGCTTGGAGATGCCCGCCCCTCAACTTGAATGTAGAAAAGTCACCTTTGACCCTGCATTCCCACCATGGCCCAGGCACAGGAAAGAGGAGGTCTCAGTATCCAGAGGTCTCTCTTCAGCCTTTCAACTTGGCTTCTCAGGGATTTGAATTCTCCCTGGGCCATCTCTTTTGGGCTCATCCTGAGGACAGCCATAGCCAGGTGACTTGGGAAGAACGTGGGTGTGGGTGAGGAGTCGAGAGCACTGACACCCACCGTGCCACTTTGCCCAGTCCCTTAACCTTGTTTTTCCCCTGAGTGTGAGAGTAGCAGCGTGTGCCCATTACCAGTGCAGAACTAAAGTGTGTGTGACGGTACAGAGACATCAGGGACTCCGCAGTCTGATGTCTCGGGGAAGGTGTCCCCCTGTAACAAGCTTCTCTGGCCATTTCTCATACTTGGAATGACAGTGTTCTCACCTCAGGCAGATCAGTCATCTGAAACCCACCCCTTCATTTCTTACATGCAAGTTACTATCCTGGTTTATAATTTTCTAAAGCCAATTTGCCTAGAACATCTCCCAAATCTTGGAGCTCATACACCAGTAAGCAGTTTGTAAAGCTCCGTTACTGGTTGCTATGATGTATGAAAAGACGCAGGGAAGAACAACTTACATACAGTACAGAAATTTTGGGATGGATAGAGAGTGGCATACTTCTTCGTGTCTAAAGAGCAGCTGAGGATTACTGTGAATAGTTAGCACTAAAGGACCAGAACCTTGACCAATAAAACCCTTTGCCTTCCCAAACAGGTATTCAGAAGCGCGAAGCCAGTGACTGTTTCAACATTCGGCATTTCGAGAACAAATTTGTTGTGGAAACTTCAATTTGTTCTTGAGCAGTCAAGCAAAACGTGGGAGACCTTTAATGCCGCAGCAGAGCCTCCCTTGTATTTTGTGCAGTGATTATTTTTTAAAATCTTCTTTTCGTGTAAGTAGCAAACAGGGCTTCACTGTCTTTTCATCTCATTTAATTCAATTAAAACCATTATCTTAAAAAAAAGAAACAAACAAAACAAAACCTTTTTTTTTTTTGTTAGTGTGGTGTCTTTGACATTTGAGTTAGCGAATGTGCGGGGTCCTAGGTAAGATTTGCTTCTCCATAGAGCTTACATTCTAAGAATAATTTCATTTATCTGGATTTTCATGTGTTACTTCTACACTTCCAAGAGGAAGGGTTACCTAAAAAATAGTCATTTGCATATGTGAAGATGACCACCGTGACTTGACTTGTAGATGCTCCCAGCCCTGCTCCCTAGTTGTTAGCACTGGAGCCCATCCTCTGATACATATCCCTTTAATTAAAATGTGCAGTATTTTTGGTGTTGCATTTAACTACTTTAGAGGATTATGTCAGCCTGATGTTTTAATATCCTAGCCCTCTGCTGTACTAAGATTTTAGAGAAATGTTTGGAATTTAAGAAACGACTCACGTTACTAATTTGTATAGCCCACATCTGTGCAATGGAATATAAACATCGCAAAGCCATGTGATGAGACTGTGTGTTGTTATTCCCACAAGAGAAAAACCAAAGAAGCATTTGGTTCTCCATATTTTAAGGTAATTCACGTACATAGAGAATGAAGCTATTTTATAAAACCTGGTTCTCTACATACAGTTAAAAAGTCAGTTTTTTTTTTTAAATAAAATAAGCCATTAATAACTAAAACAGATTCTTTGTGGATGTTGTTAAAGTCACTCTTAAGATCAAACTTGAATGATGCTGCCTTTTCCTCTAATGGAAGGTTATTCTCAAGGCCACGCCCTTTCAGAAGCACAAGATGTGGGGTCTGAGTAGCTGGGACAAGGTCTCTTTGGGCTCTGTGTTTGCCGCTAATAGTAGGAAGATAGACACGAACCACAGTACCTGACAAGGTACAGCAGGGATCAGTCGTTATTTCAGGCTTTGAAGCAGTCTCACCTGGAAACTAGACTGACCTGGAAATTGTATCTAGTCAGGCTAGTTTTGATCTCTTGGTGATTTTCCTGCCTCTGCTTCCAGGGTGTTAGGATTACAGGCGTGAGCACCACCCCTGGCTTTTATCTCTGAGGTCGCTTCTTACCTGAAATAATTCTTAATTCAAGGGATGTAAGATACCTGAGTAGGACCCAGGTGAGATTCGGAAGTTTAGGAATGCTCCCTGCTGTTCTAGAGGACCCAGGTTCAGTTCCCAGCACCCATGTTGAGTGGCTCACAACTGCATGTGTTTTGGGGATCTATCGCCCTCTTCTGGCTCCCACTGGTACCTGCACACGATGCAGCATACACATGAATAAGAATTTTTAAAAAACCTGAGAGTGATTTTGCTACAAATTCCTGAGCTAAAATGTTTCAATTGTAATTTTAGGTCAGAATTTTTGAAACTTCAGAAGTCTGTAAAGGCTTTGGTCTGGAACCTGCTCTGAGGTCAAAAGGATGTGTTGTGACTCTGGCCTTTTTGGTTTCGTTTCTGTAATACCGTCAGAGCGTGAGCACAGCCAAGTGGATAGTAGGAGGGGAGAATTTTCCTTTAGAAGTGAGCTTTCACTAGGTGAGAACTGTGTTTTCCGGATTTTAAAAGACCATAGCTTTTTCAGCGGCCTCTGAGCATCCTATATTGCACCAGCACATACTTAATGTGGGGAGATAAATTCCTCAAAGGAAAAAAGTGTCACATATGTGGCTGTTTATAGTTCATTGTGACTAATAAGTCAGCCAGCTACAGTTCGTTATAATAATTACTGAAAGACCCTCATTTAAATAGTTCTACAATCTGTGACTCAGAGCTGGGGCCTTGTAGGTGCTGTACGAATGCCCTATCACTGCTCTGGCCCCGTTCTCTGTATAGTCTGTTGAGGCTGTCGTTTAGTAGTTCATGGGCATTAAGGTCTGTGATTTAAAGCAGTATGCTAGTTTGTTCTTCGATTTAATATAGTGAAGCAATAGGGTAGGAAGCTGTAGCAACAACCAAAGTGTCTCACTGACTTCACACAGTATGTATGAGTTTGCTGACAGACAGTATGGTGGGCTCCAGCAAAAACGTTTCATTAGAACCGTGAAAGAACTTCATATAGCACTAGTTAAAACACTTGATCGTGCCGAACATTTACAACCGCAACCATTGGTTCAGCTGGCTTGGGGTAGCGGGATTATCTTTGCCTTTATTTCCATTACTAATACATATAAAGTAGAGTGCCCCAGTCAGGAGTGATGGTGTGTGCCTGTTCTGAGCGAGTTCAAGGCAACATGAACAACATGAGGGTTATTGTGACATTCAAGTGCACGGCAAGATCTTGGAAGAAAGAAGAGAAGAAAAAGCTGCTCTCATCCACACGTGGTCAGCTGTCTGACCCAGGAATCAGAATTACCGGGTGAGATTCTAGGAGGAGCCATTTGAGCTCAAGTGCTGCGGCAGAGCCTTGGGGAAGCTAGAGAGGAAAGGATCTGAAAGGACATTGAACAAGCATAGGACTAGGTTCACAGTTTCCAAGGGGACTGCTGACCTTGAGTTCTCTTTGCAGGTGGGATGCTGTGTGAAATAGACTAGTGACTTACCAACAGGTATTTGATTCTTATAACTGTGTAGGCTGGAAGGCTAAAATCAAGGTACTTCCGGTGAGGGCCTGCTTTGTCATCAACAATAAACAGCTGTGTTCTCCCTGAGTCCTCTGCTGTAATGACACTGGTTCCATTCCTGTGGGCTCCACCCGTATGACCACCCAAAGGCTCCCATCCCTTAGTGCCATGCTACCTTGGAGATTAGAATTTCAACATAAATGTTGTGTGTGGCTGGGTCAGGATGGTAGAGTTCCGACTATGGGAACTCTAAATGGCTTTGAAAGCCCAGGGTGGGCCTAGTTGGCACATTCTGTTTACTTCTGTGTAACAAACAGCCCAGAAGTCAGAAAACAAATGGTTGGGACTCCGATTTATCATCTGTGACAGAGGAATGAGGGACGCTCTGGCTCAAGAGGTAGCTGATGGCTAAAAATGATTTGTATTAATGTGGTACAATTGTTGGCCGTTCATGCTGTTTTTGAACCCAGTATTGCTAACGATGAACAAGTAAATGCCAACCTTTCTTTTAAGTATGTAATTTTTCGTTGCATTTCCTGGCTCCTTTATATTCTCATACCAGGTTTTAGTAAACGGGATGTGGTGGAGGGGAGTACACAGTGATCTGAGTGGTATTCATCTCAAATGTAGGAGTGTGGAGCTAAAATTCAGACAGTCTAATAATGCAACCAAAAATCAGATGGATTATTGGAAGGAGACAGTGCAGGTTGTACTTTTGAATATGGTTATGAGCTAACGCTGGCTGAATTTAGGCTTCTGGTGGGTGTACCTTTAATAGATCAGTATATTAGAGACTCCTTCCACTGAGCAGGGTTGTTGCCCAGGTGTCTGTAAGTTATTTTGTGTTGGACTCTGACTCTGGCATATTTGAGTCTTTATTTTCTAAACAAGGACTTCAGCACGTCTGTTCAGAAAAAGGACAACCCTTCACCCTGTACTATCCAAAGTCATTGTGTTTCTGTCTTGGTCTTTGTAGTTAATGCTTATTCGAATAAGGCATGATTTAGTCCCTGCTCCCTATTGATCATTTCAGGCTTTTGTCATGTTGAAGACATCAGTAAGAACCACTTCAGACTTTTGAGCTATTTATTGAACTCTGACCCTAAGAATGAAAATGTTTTCTTTTGCCATCTGTGTGTCCATTGGAGGAATGTTAGCGCCCCCGTTCTCGTCCTGTTGACTTTGTGTTGCAGATGGTTTTAAGGGAGAGGAGTGGGTTCTCCAGAACAGTGGACAAATCTAGACAGTCCCTGGCTTTCTCCACTTATATTACATATATAATTTCTTAGGTTTCTTTATTACTTAAACTATTACTTGTATATGCAGTTTCCACTAGAAAAAAACAGTTCAGAAATACTAAGGCTGAATGCTACCCTGCTTTTACCAGGTCTTGCTCCCCAGTCCTTCCTAGTCCTCAAAGGAGACTGTTAAAAGTTTAACATACGATGTAACTTTAAGATGCCTTGGTGACGTCCTCCTATCATCAAACTGGAAATAATGTTTAAGGCCGCCAAGCCAGGACCTGGAGGGCTGGCTCAGCAGCTGAGGGTGCTGGAGCTCTTGGAGAGGACCTAATGTTGGTCCCCAGCACCCACATAGTAGATCACCATGTTCTGTGACTCCAGTTCCAAGGGATCCAGTGTCCTCTTCTTGAGCACTGCACATACATGCAACACAGACATACATGTAGGCAAAACAATCATACCCATAAAATGAATCTTAAAAAGGCTAAGCCAGAAATTTTATCTTTGGGTAGTCACCAAATCCTCCATCTCCAGTTTCTCATCTTCTGCAGCTCGCTCAACCCACTTCACACCTGTGCTATTACAACCCATTTTCTTTTTTTTTTTTTATTGCAAAGCAGTCTCAAAACGTGAATTTAACATTCCTAACATCATACCTGCCCTGATTAAAACATTGTCTAGTTCTTCACGTGAAAACCAAAAGACACTGCTGTCCGGTCCCCACCCACATTCTAGCCACATCCGCACCTCCTGCTACAAGGCTCCTTCTGGCTCCTTGGTAAATCTTCTCCCTGAAGCCTTTTCCCATCTGTTCCCCTCCTGTTGTGTGGCACTCTCCTGAGGAAGCTAGGAAGGAACAGATGTCTGCTCGCTGCAGATAGGAAGCTGACAGCAGACCAAAGGAAGGTTACCACCAAAGTCCTCCTTGGTGAACCAGTAAGTTTTACTGGGGTTGCTTTAAGAATACGGGTGAGGGGCTGTTTACAGGAGCAGAAAAGACTCTTTAGACATCTGTGTTACCAAAGCCCATTCTGCCTGACCTGGGTGGCTGCTTACAAAAGCTGGGGACCTGGAGCAGACTACATAGCTTGCCAAGTACCTTATAGATTGGAACGTGTCCTTTCCAGGTGACTCAGTTGGTGAGAGCCTCTTCATGGCCACTCAACTGGTCTCTGCCCCTATAAGGTGGTATGGCTGGTCTGTGTGTATCTCTTGGTAGTCCTAAATGCTTATGTATGCTTGGGGAGGGAGGAGCCTAGTGAATAGGATTAGTTTCAGGGACTCCTGGAGCTATTTAGCTGTTTACTCCTGAGTTTAGAGAGTGCTTCCCTGCAAGTTGGAAGGTTTCACCTCCCTGATGTTTGGCTTTGCTGTTACCATCCTGCCTCTTAAAAAAACTTCCATCCAAGATGGATGGTTTCATCTCAGAGAAGTGCTGCATGAAACTGTGCTCTTAGGTAGGATGCTGCTCTTTCGACCTTCAAGATTTATTCATGTGTATGCGTCCATGATGAGCCAGTAATAAATGTTCCTCTGTTTATTAGTGTTATTAGCACCACATGTTTTTCCTTTGTGGCGTTTGGTGTATGATACACTGTTTAACGTATTTCCAACGCTAAGATTCTGTTTTGTTGGTGCTGAGGTTCATGTGTAGTAGGCAGGTGTTGTAACATGGCGCTCCTCCCCCAGCCTCCAGGAAAGTGCCTCACACATAATTCTTACCTATTGAATGAATTATTCTTTTCTGGGCTACCGTAGTCTTTTTGGCACAGCACACACTTACATTTATACACAAGTTTATTCTGTATAGGCTGACCCTTCAAATGTATTAACCCTGGGTCTGAATTTTCTTAAATATAAATTTATTATCTTCTATTATGTTCTGGTATTTGTTTACTGCATGTAGGAAAATCCATTCTCCTGAGTTCTGAAGTTCTGACCTTGCCAGAGTTTTCCACCATTTCCTGTTTTCTGTGCCCTGATATCTTTAGAACTTGATGCTAATAAGAGCTGCTATAGCCCAGCCTGAGACTCTTTTCAATCTGCTCCATCCCTTGCACTATGGAAATGAAACTTATAGGCAAGTCTTTATCCTCCAGATACATTTTTCAGAGAAGCTGCTTTTAACTTCATCCTTCTGTGTCCTGTGTGCGTCTGATACTCCAATAGACCATAAGCAAAGCTTTCTGCCCACAGTGGCCCCAGTATTTGGTACACAGTAGGTGTCTCAGGGTTTCTATTGCTGTGAAGAGACTCCATGAACACAGCAATTTTGGGGGGAGAGGAGTTTCAAGATAAGGTTTTTCTATGTAGCCTTGGCTGTGCTAGAACTCGCTCTGTAGACCAGGTTAGCCTCGAACTCTCAGAGATATGCCTGCTCTGCCTCCCAAGTGCTGGGATTAACTGGCTCTTTTTTTTTTTTTTAAGCATGACAACTCTTTCTAAAGGAAAGCATTTATCTGGGGTGACTCTCAGTTTCAGAGATGAAGCCCATCATCACCATAATGGCACATGGCAGTACACAGGCAGACATGGTGCTCGAGAAGAAGTTGAGAGTTCTGCATCTTGAACAGCAGGCAGCAGCAGGAATCTGTGCCCACACTGGGTGTAGTTGAGCATAGGAGATCTCAAAGCTCACCCCAAGTGTGACACGCTTCCTTCAACAAATCCACACGCACTCCAACAAGGCCACACCCCCTAATAGCGCCACTCCCAATGAGTTTATGGTGGCCAGTTACATTCAAACCGCCACAGTAGGTCTTGACATTGAATGAAGTTAGAATATCCTGTTCAGTGGGAATGTTTGCCATGGACGTCGTTGACACTAAAAGTATCTTTAGGCAGTTAAAAGGCTTTTTAGGTTATTTGTGTTTTGAAGGAGTCACTTCTCTCCTTCAGCCGTGCAGTTTCTGGCTGTCACACTCTGGTCATCAGGCCTGGCAGCAAGACTCACAGAGCCTGCCTGCTGACCCTGGACAGCAATCTTCAAGGTCATGGAAAAGCAGACTCAGGCCCTGCCCAGAGTGCCAATTATAACCCCGCTGTGAAGCAATTCAGTGTTTGTCAAATGAATAAACAAACTCCATTTTGAGGATCAGCTCAGCTGGCAAGAAACTCCTGTCCTTCAGGTCCGGGGCATGGCATCTAAATCGTGGTCTAAACTGCAGTGTTCTGCGGGGACCTGTTAAGGTTTTGTGGCTGCAGCCGTGGAAAGCTAATACTGCCTGTCTGCACATGTTTCAAAGTGATGTCTTCGTGCTCCACAAGAATGGCCTATGGAGTCGTGTTCTGCAGTCAAAAGGGTATTGACACTGCACAGCCCCGTTATCCGGAGCTTGAGCACTGGGGAGTTAAAGTAGCACAGTGTCAGCCCCACCTTAGAACGTGTTTGTGTCTGCTGCAGAGCCTGAAAGAGACGGAGAAGAACTTGCAGAGTGCCAGGGAGAAAGGTATCCATTAAGCCCGGTAAGCAGAGGGAGGAATGTTTCCCCACGGTTATAAATATGGCAAGCTTTTAGAAGACACCCGTAATTAGCAAAGTGCAAGTCCAGTAGCTAAAACCCAGATCTCAAGCTTTAATCAACTCCAGGGAACAGTACACTTGAACCCCTAATTACCAACTCCCCAACTCCCACCCCAAACCTTAAGGCCTCCAGAGGGCAGGGAACCTGTGAAATCCGAGCCTCCTAGCTCACGTGGATGTGTCCAGCTGTGCTCTGCAGCCAGCTGTATGGTAGAAAACGTCTTTCTTAAATCCATGCCTTTCCTCCTCAAAGGGAGGCCTTCACTGAACGATGGTGTCATGTTCTGCTGTTGTGTGGAAGACCGAGAGATCCAGCACTGACCAAAGATGTCCCTTCAACTGTTGCAGATGTGCTGGTGTGTGACACTTGGTGTTTTCTCCCTAATACTCTGAGCTGCAATCATAGGGAACCGACAGCCTGCTCCCCCTCGGATACATGCTGAAGTAACAGTTTAGGATAGATTACCACTTTACATAACTACATTATTCCCGTCCCCTTTGCTTTGGTTGGTGGGAAGCTCAACACTGAGTTTGTTCCTGCTTTAGGCAAGTTATTTTTTAGCCTAGCCTTTCAACATAAATTTCACCAGGGTTTACATATTTTGTGTGGTTTTGGTATAGCATAAACAGTAAAGGTGCATCATAAGTGTTCGATAAGATTTGGCAATCTCAGGCTCCCATGTTATTATCAGAACATTGTCGTGACTCCAGAGAATCCCCTTGCTCCCATTTCTACTGTACTTCGGCTCTGCTGCAGCTACTCTGGCTTCCATAGCTGTAGGGCATGGCAGGCTGTTGCCGAGTTTCGCTAGACTGGAGTCATACAGGAGATCCTGTGTGGTCTTTTTGCCTGGCCTTCTTTTGCCCGATGCTTTTCACAGTCACATGGAGTGGTACCTTCTCTGGTGCTGCGCATTTCTGTCATGGTACGTCCCACTCTTTGTCATGAATTTTCCGTAGAGTCATTTGGCTGTTCCCATTTGGAACAACCTCATATGAAAAAACTGCTGTGAGCATTCACATGTAAGTCTTTGGAGATAGTTTGCTTCTAAAACTCTGTAATTTGACTCAGGCACAGTGACAAGTTCCTTTAAAGAACCCTAGCTCAAGTGACAGAGACAGGTAGATCTCTGTGAGTTCAAAGCCAGGCTGGCCTACACGATGGGTTCCAGGCCAGCAAGAACGGAATAAAAATGGAAAAATCTGTAATTATTTCACTGTAAAACCATCTTTATCATAAGCCTTATTAGTTTGGAGGGGTTGATATGGTAGGAATAATACAAGACACTAAAGCTGTCCCCCAGTAGTAGTAGGTTCACAGTCATAAACACAAAGGCCAATGTTGAAATATGTTCCCATTACCTTGGAGTTAAGGTCTAATCATATATGCAATGTGTGCCTTCGGGTAGCTGCAACAGGGATATCTTCTCATTTAGCTCCCCATGGAAAATAGGTTACCATCTCTTCCAAATCTCATCTTGTTTGTCTAGTAGGCATTATCAGGCTTAGCATTATTTAAAGCCAGATTTATTCCCATCCCGCTCCCCACCCCCTCCCAGCTTTCCTGGGATTTCCTCATCTTAACTCCTTCTTTCCGTTGGTCTTGCTAAAATTATGTGCCATCATTGATGGTTTTCCTAGGCTTTACATCTGCCCCATTACCAAGCTCATGCACAGAACCTCTGAAACTAACCAAGCCACCCTCAATTAAATGTTTTCATTTATAAGAATTGCCATGGTCATGGTGTCTCTTCACAGCAATAGTGAACCCTAACCAAGATACCATATCATACACACATTGTTTTATTTGCTTACTGCGTGTCTGAATAAAATGCACATTTTCCTAAGACCTGAGACTTTATTCTTGTCCTCATCTCTGAGACTAACACCTGGCACGTGGTAAGTATGCAATATTTACCTAATGAGTTTTGCTCAGTTTGTTAACATAGTTCTACATAGTCTCTTTGTAAGAAATTGGCTTCATGGGATGGGGGGGGCAGTGTAGTTCAGTTGGTAGAGTCCTTAACTAGCATCCAGGAAGCCCTGGGTTCAATCCCCAGCACCCTGTAAACCGAGTGTGGTGTCACACCTTAATCTCAGCACTCAGGAGGTGGAGTAGAAGGGTAGGAAGTTTAAGGTCATCCTCGGCTACCTAGAAAGTTTGAAGCCAGTCTGGGCAACGTGATACCCCTGTCTTGAGGGCTGGGGAGTCAGGAGACTGGCTTCATTGTGTAGACCTCAGAGGCTGTTGCAATTAAACCTTCTTTTTTGGCCTTTTTTCCTTTCCTTTTAGTCCTAGAATTTATTTAGGGGTTGGAGCAGCCACATGCACCTCAGACTTGGCACTGTGTATGTTGTTATGTCAGGCAAAGCCAACATCCTGCCTTAGTGGGCACAGAAGAAATCTGCTACTAATTTTAACGTTTGAAGTTTAAGTTCCTTCTTATGTGGGATTTCTTGAATGTGGTTCTTAGAATCACCTTGGAGGGGGAAAAGATGGCAGAGAATGCATTGAAGCTCAGACTGATTCACAAGTCAAGTCCCCGTGGAGATGGCGTTCTGAGAGATCCTGCTGGCTTGAAAGCCTACACGTGTAGCAGACTGACTGTGTGGAGTGATGCCGATTTCATGTAGCTACTGAGAGCCTTTTCTCACTTACTCATCCCGAGAAATTATTTTATAGCATCCAGGGTACCAGATACTATTTTGTGTGTGCACGTTTGCCCGTGTGTATGTCTATGCACCACATGTGCGTGTGAAATCCAGAAGAGAGGGTTGGCTCCCCAGGAACTGGAGCTATTGCTGATGGTGAGCTACCACCTGGGTGCGGAGAACTGAACCCGGATCCTCCGCAAGAGTGGCAAGAGCTAGAAATCACGGAGCCTCTCTCCAGCCCAGATACTAACCTTTTAAAGCCAACACTTAGTATTGTAAAATATTTTCTACTAAGTGACCCAGAAAATCAAGGCTTTTGGTGGTCAATAAGTAACATGCTGTGAGCACCCATGCGTGCAGATCATAAGCACTCAGCTCTGCCCTGAAGGAGTTAACGAATTCTCTCTTCCCGTGGTCTTGAAACACGAATAATAAGCTTGGCTGTCTGTGGTTAATTGAAAGATTACCTACTATTGAGAGAGCGAGAGTTCATCTCTTTCTGTAAGATGGAAGCAGCATTTATTATGTTATATGTTTGGTGTTGGCAGACTGACCTACTACGGAATTTGATACTATGTCTGCTCAGTTGAGAATTAGCTCACAGCGGGGCAGGCTGGGAATCCCATGTGTGTGGTTCATCCTGCCTTAGTGCTTGGAACAAAAAGTGGTTGTGATGACTCTGGCAAGCACAATGGTGTCCACCTGCTAAATCCTGGTTAAATAAGAGCAGAGTCATTGTCCTTTTACATTCTTTTTAAGTGGTGACAGATACACCCAGACAGAACTGCATCTACAAAGTCACCGGTTCATCTGGAAGGGCAGAGGAGGAAGCTCCCTTGGTAGAGAACTTGTGTAAACCGGGTGTGGTGGTGTACACCTGTAGTCCCTTCAGGAAGCGGGAGGATCAGAAGTTGAAGGTCATCCTTAGCTACATTCTTAGACACAGGAGACCCTATTTACACACACACATACACACACACACCTTTGAAGACCTTTGCTAAACTAAGGAAGTCTTGTTGTTCATATCAACTCTAGGTGAAAGGAGTTTGGCCAAGGATGGGGCGTGCCAGCTTTGGTTGATGACAAATCCTCATGGGCAAAACATTGCAAACAAAGAGAATTTAAACCAGAATGGAAAATCATAGCTAGAGGTCAGATGAGGAATAGCGACCAAGTTCACATAAAGATTCTCAATAACAAGCAAAAACGTCCCCAGCTCCATGTTCGTCATTTTTATCAGCATGTTCCACTGGAAACAGGAGCTGAGACGGTTAGGGCTCAACAGCCTGTTATCTCTCAAAGTATCGACACAAAAACAGGAAGTCGTTTCTCCAGGGAGGATTCTACAGAAGTCTTCAGTTCCTGGAAAGACTGTGACAAGTTGCTAATCTCTTGGCAATCATTTTGAAGCCCAGTGTTCAGCATTACGGATCCACTCCGCCATTGCTAGACGCGCAGGTGATGGGTTCTGATTGTACCGTGTTCTGTCACCTGAATTCATGACAAGGCAGGGGACACACAGCAGGGACAGCCCAGAAACAGAAGAGACTCTTTACCCACTAACCACTTCTTTGTTTTTAAAAGTTAAAGATCTTTGTTTCTTTTCCTTGGAAAAGCCTTCACACAGACATGAGAGAACAAACAATAGTATAATTCTCGTAAGCCTTCCACTTAGCTTTATGGATAGATACTCTGGTCTTTCTCATTGTATATATACTTACGTTCACGTCTGCTTCATTTCACCCATAAATGCTGACACACCTAAGCTTTTTTCCTTTTTAAACAAAATCACAATGTTATTATTCCTATCTTCAAAAGATAAGCAATAAAATGAGCTAATTCACACTTGAATCTTTATTCAATAATCTCCATTTGGCTTAAAAATTGACTTTTCATGGTTGACTGGTGGTGCCTGGGATTCGAGCCTGGTCCTCATGTTTTCCCACTTAGGCTGCTATCTACTCAAGCCTGCGTTCTTTCCTTCACCACCTCCCAGCCTTCATTTATCTGTTTTTAAGATAGAGTCTTATATAGCCCAAGGCTGGCCTCAAACTGTTACTTAGCTGGTGGTGACTTTGAAACTCCTGGTCCTTCTGCCTCGGGCTCCCTATTAGCGGCTCACATCACCGCTTACTTAGGAAGATGTTGGCTTGCCTGCTTTGTAGTAGGTTTTTTTTTTTTGTGCATGTGTTTTCGTTGTGTTTTGTTGTCTGTTTACATCGCTTTGCTCATCTTCACAATAACCTTGTTGGAGAGGCCCACAATCCTGCTTCATCAAAAAGAGGCGTTGGAGTTGTCTGACTGCAAGTTCAAAGCCCTAAGACTGACTTATCCTCTGGGTGTCGTGGTGTCAGCATCAGCTAAGACTCTTCTCTGTGTTCAGTGAAGAAAAACTTGATGGGCATAAACAAACTCAGCTGCCCAAAGTTCTTGGGAGATTTTAGTTGACATTCAACCAGGCAAATTCGTTTAGGCATGTATAAAGAAATTATAGAACGCTCTCCCTTTTCGCGGATGAAAAAGAAATTTGTTATGATTTTCGTGTCCTGTATCTTACTTCTGATCATGTCTTGTGCTGCCTTGTAGTATTTTTTTTTTTAAGTTTACAGTAAGTCAAAAGAGGAGAGAATAAATTTGTGCCGAAGGACATTGGCTTCTGGAATATCTGTATATCTCAAGTCATACCGGTTCTTACACACATGAGCTAATTGAAAGACACTAGCATTGGAAACTGCCCTAAAGATCACCTGTTGGAAGGGCCTCCATTCACAATGAAGAGCCCGAGTGGTTAAGTGACTGTTAGCTGGTCACTCAGTTCGTGACTTGAACTCAGCACTGTGGTCCTTCATTTATGTACTGCCATTGTGTGGCTTCACCTGTAGCAGGCCTTTCCCCTGAAGAAGCAGAAGGGAATGCTTATATCATCTGTTCATGATGTTTAGGGTGAATACTGAATTTAGTGGATGCAGAACCCTATTGTACTGCTGTAAGACACAAGCCAGGAATGATTTCCTGGCAGAAACTCAAACATATATATGAGGATGACCTTGACCCTCCTTGGTGCTAGAATCACAGGTGAGAGCCACCATACCAAGTCTATATGGTGTTGGGATCGAACCCAGGGCTTCAAGTTTGCTAGGCAAGCACTCTAGCAACTAACTGAGCTACGTCCTCGGCCCAATTTTTTGTTTTTTGTCTTTGTTTTTAAACATAGTCATCTATATGAATAAGTTTAAACAAATATACATTTTAAGTTTAAACAAATATACATTTTAAGAATCATTCAGTCTTTTGGTTCCCAAAAGAAAAGAAATAGTCTTCTTTGTGATGCAACTGAGTATATTCTTTTTGTTTTCATAAAAATATTTGAATCTGCCGGGCGGTGGTGGCGCACGCCTTTAATCCCAGCACTCGGGAGGCAGAGGCAGGCGGATCTCTGTGAGTTCGAGGCCAGCCTGGTCTACAAGAGCTAGTTCCAGGACAGGAACCAAAAAAAGCTACGGAGAAACCCTGTCTCGAAAAATAAAAAAAAAAAAAATATTTGAATCTAAAAAAGTACAAATACAAAATACTTAGGAAAAACTGAAGCACAATTCCTCACCATGTTCTACTTCAAACTGTATGTGTGAAGGTTAGGATCAATGGCAGGAAACAGCTAATTTGTTCTTCAGCAAGAACTCTTGGACAATGGTTTGAAGCAGTGTGATGATGGGCGCACTCTTTAGCTTCCTACCAGCTCATAAACATTGCCTGTCTGTTTCCTTCGTGGATAAATTTAACCTTTCACTCAGCCTCCGTGTCTCCAGTGCTGTCCTGTTTGCAGAGCAATAATCAGACACAGGTTTTTGACACCTTGTGACTTACAAGACATCTCTCGGCAGACAGACATGTGCATTAGTGACCCGTTTCCCAATGTTATTTCTGGACTGTGCACAGGAACTGATGGTGCCATGGGGTACACGGCTCTTTATTCTGGCTTCTGAGCAATAAAAGTGCATGGAGCCACTTATTTCCGTGGTGTTTGGCAGAAGGAAACAGAACTGCGAGACAAGGTTGAAAAGAAGCAGCCGTTGAGTTGAGGATAAGTTGACGTACGTGTAGTGTCTTTGCTGTTTGCGTATCTCGTATTGCAGATAAATACCAACTACCACCCAGTAAGCATGTTACTGTGAGCGGAGAGTACACAGACGTCCAAGAACTGTCTTTGCTCTCTGTGTATCTAACATAAAAGTCAGGAGCTGGAGAGGTACCTCAGCAATTAAGAGCACTGGCTGCCCTTCCAGAGAACCCAGGTTCGAATCTCAGTACCCATCTGGCAGCTCACAGCTGTCCTTAACTCCAGTCCCAAGGGGCCCAACATCCTCTTCTGCCTTCTGCTGACATCAAGCATGCACGTAGTACACAGACATGCATGCAGGTAAAACATCTATATGCATAAAAATAAGTATTTTAGGGATCAGATACCACCCATATCTGAAATATAGAGAAACAGTATTATATATCTGAATTACACACACATGCACACACACACACACACGCTTCTCTGTCATTCCTGCTTGTAAGCCCAGCATAATGATACCCAGTTTTATCTATTTATTTTATTATGTAGACTCTGTAATACATTTAGTAATATGTATATAATATAATATATGCTTATTGGGTGGGTTGAGGGAAAAGAAAGTCAAACATAACCATCCACCAACTTCAGTGACTATCAACTCAACAGCTTTATCTATGTCCCCATCCACTGAGTACATCAAGCCAAACTCTACTCTTTAAGCTCTTTTATCCTTGTATTTATCCGTAAATGCTAAGATTTTAAATAAAACAATACTACATTGCACCAAAAACCTAGACAAGTGCTGGAGAGATGACTTGGTGGTTAAGAGCACTGGCTGCTCTTCCAGAGGATCGAAGTTCAGATGTCAGTACTCCAACTCCATAGTATCCAACACCTGCCTCCGGCCTGGGTGAGCAACCACACACAGAGAGACACATGTATACCTAAGATGATAATAAAACAAATCTTAAAAACTAAAAGCCAGACAATAATAATATCACTAAATATACAATTACCCTCAACTTTTCTGAAATCTACACCTGACTTTGTTGCCTTTTAAAAGTTTCGTTGTTTTGTTTTTTGAGACAGGGTTCCTCTGTAAAATTAGAGCCTGGCCTGGAACTCACAGAGATCTGCCTCCCTTTGCCTCCCGAGTGCTGGGGTTAAAGGCATGTGCCACCACCGTGTGGCCCTTTTTAAAGCTTTAAAGTTTATAAATTTATATATTTGGATCAGTATCCAAATGAGATCAATTCACTAAAATGTTTAAGTTTAAATTAAAAAAATAATTGCAGACTATACAAAACTTCAAGCTGACAATTTGCAGCACCTCAGTGTATATTTTGGTGCTGTTAAATACACTCGTATTATGTGCACCATCTCTAGAAGCCCTTTTCTCTTGCAAAGCTGGGAGTCCGCATCCATTTAATAACGTCTCTCTAGTCTCTGCTTTCCTCAGACATTGGTAGCCACTTCCTTTTCTTTTTTAACTTGGTTTATTCTTCTGTGTGTGTAGGCGTGTAGGTACATATGCCTCAGGACCACCTGCCCCAGGTGGCACCGTCCCCAGTGTAACCCCCCACATACATAATCAAGAAAATGTCCCACAGATTTGCCTACAGACTAGTACGATGGAGGCACTTCTCAGTTGAAGTTCTCTTGCCAATAACCCTGACCATGTTGACAAAAAATCTCTAGCATGCCTGAAGTTTCTAATTCATCCTCCCTCTCTCTCTCTCGCTCACTGTGTGTGTCCATATGTACATACATATATACATACACGTATACATATATACACATATGTATGTATTAGAAAGCAAAATAGTTTTAATTCTTTGAGAATTTCTTTTTAGATTTTTTATCTCCATGTATGGGTGTTTTGCCTACATAGATGTCTGTGCACCGCTTGTGTAGCTAATTATCGGAACTAGAGTTATAGACTACTGTGAGCTACTGTGTGTGCTGACAATCAAACCCCGGTCCTCTGGAAAAGCAGCCAGGGGCTTTTAATCTGTAGCCCCCTGTGAGTATTCCATGCATGTATACAATGTATTTCGATTATATCTACACCAACTTTACTTATGTACCCCTCCATTGCATGTCCCTTCCCCAACTTAGTGTCCCCTTCTTTTTAAATGAAAGAGAATCACAATAACCCACCAATTCAAGTTGGTACCATCTGTATGCTCATGGGTGTGGAGTTACCCACTGGGGCATAGGCAGCCTACCAGTGGCTACCTACCCATCCCAGCCCCCAAATGACTCTTTCCTGGCAGCCATCAACTGCTGTTAGCTCAACAACCAGGAGTGGGGCATGTGAGACCCTCCCCAATCACTGATCCCCACAACCGATATGCAATGTGTTTTTGTTTGGGGTTTTTGTTTGTTTGCTTGCTTTGCTTTTCTGAGACAGTGTCTCATTGTGCAGCCCTGGAAAGCCTGGACCCCCCTGTGTAGACCAGGCTAGCCTCAAACTCACAGCTGTCCCCTTGATGCTGCTTCTGGAGTGTGCATCACCACGAATCTTTTGTGGGGCCTTGGAATTGGCATTTCTAATGTTCCTAGCGTTTCCTGCCTTTTCTGGTCTGAGACTATATTTTAGGAATGATTTTGAGGGAGCTGAGGGGAGTTCCTTTCATTGCACACTTCAGAGGTAGAAGCAGGGTTGATCTACATTAGTTGCTCTTCATGCGTGGGTTACAGCCCCTTTGGGGGTCAAAATACCCTTCCCAGGAGTCAGCTAAGGCCATCAGAAACTCATTTCCGTTATGATTCATGACAGTAGCAAAATTACAGTTATGAAGTAGCAGTGAAATAATTTTATGGTTTGAGGTCACCACGACATGAGGAACTGTATTAAAGGGTCACAGCATTAGGAAGATGGAGAACCACTGATCTAGAAGCTAGCCGGAGCTATACAGTGAGACTCTATCTCAAAAAACAAACAAACAAATAAAAAACAAAAAGGAGGGTTGTCAGATGAGCTGGAGAGATGCCTCAGCCATTAAGAACACTGGCTACTCTTTTTTTTTGGGTTTTTTTTGTTTGTTTGTTTTTGTTTTTTTGTTTTTTTTTTTTTTCGAGACAGGGTTTCTCTGTGGTTTTTGGAGCCTGTCCTGGAACTAGCTCTTGTAGACCAGGCTGGTCTCGAACTCACAGAGATCCGCCTGCCTCTGCCTCCCAAGTGCTGGGAACTGGCTACTCTTTGAGAGGACTCAGATTTGATTTCCAGCTCCTATGTGGCAGAGCACAAACATCTATAACTCTAGTTCCAGGGGAACCAGCATCCTCTCCTGGTTTCTGAGGCCACAGGCACTCACAAGGTACACAGACATACATTCAGACAAAATACCTATAATACACATATTTTTTATGACTATCACTTAGACTTAAAGATTTGGGATAACATAGCAAGCTTTGTTCAGATTAAAAGCCAGTATAGTGCATAATATCATCATTCTATTAAGATTTATTTTAAATGACAGATCTGTGATACAGAAAGCAGTCTAAAGCTAGGCCATCTTGAATGTATTGAACTTATCTGTAATATAAAAAGCAAACACAGAATTATAAAATTGATTTGTTTCTGTTATAGATGTCTTCATTAGGCAACCATTAAAATCAAGAAGAAATAATGTTTCAAATCTGTTTATTGTCTTCTTGGAAGGAAAAACAATAACGTTCTTTACCTCCCTTTGACTTCTAATTCAAATTTTGCATACTAAATACTTGCCCCCCCCTCCCTGCCAAAACCAACTAGATTGACTTACTAGGTAGGAAGCTGGATTAGGTGTCATTTAAGTAATATATAAATGTAAAAGTTGATTACAGTGGTTGGTCACATAAGAAGACACTAAGCCCTGAAGAGGAGCCACGAGGAGACAGATTGCAAGGGGTCTATGTCTCATCTTTGTCCTCTTCTTAGTTTAAATCCCACTGATCTGACAACATTAGGTTCCCCCTTATTTAGACATGCAGCGCATGGACCATCCTGAGCTGTTGGACTGGATGGGGGGCCCATCAAGGCAGAGCTCACAGCACTTCATGTCCTGGTGATAAAGTTCATCACCACTGTTGACCCCGAAATCTTGACTCCCATCACTTGAGTCCCAGTAGCCTGGGTTCCGGCTTGTGCTGAAGAGAACCAGCGAGATTGGCTCTTCGTTTTCCACTCTTCCATTGTTGGGCTTAGGCAGCAGCATTTCCAGTGTTAACAGACTCCTCATGTCCCCCATACACTCAATGCTCTTATGAAAATCATTGTTTTCTGCCATGTCCATTGCAAGCCAGGGCAGTGGTCCTCAGTGTGTGAGCAGAGGTTTCTTGAACTCTTCTGGGATTTTTCAGGAAATCAATGAAGTAAAAACGGTTTCATGTTTTTTGTATAGGGTCTCATGTAGCCCAGGCTGACTTCAAACTTTCTATGTCACTGAGGTTGATGTTGAACTCCTCATCCTCTTGCCTCAAGTGCTGATCAAAGGCAGGTATCATTTTACACAACAAAAACTACTCTTCACTACTTCCCTGCCTCCTTTTTATTCTCTGAATACACAGTGGAATTTTCCAGAGACATGACTGGTAGAACTGTAACTCATTGAATGTGAAAGCAGATAGGACTATCCAGCCGCATTCTGTCCAGAAACTTCCTAAACTGTAATGCCAGTCTCCTTACTAAATTGTTTTATTTTTTAAGTCAATCATAAAATTGGACTGCTTTTGTTCATGTGTAAATAGGCATGCATTTTGAATAAAACCAATAATTACATATTTTAATTTTTCTTAATTTTAATTTCTAAGAAACTAAATTTTATAGCTGTAACTTACAAAAAATTTATAGAGCCCTCCATAATGTTTAAGATTAATATAAAAGGATTCTGACACTAAAGTATTTGAGGAATGCCAGCCCAGGATTGTTTGAGACTTGCTGGAATACATGCAAATTACCTCAAAGGATAGCCAACCATCCTGTGTTCTCATTTCATTTCTGTTGCTGTGATAAAATACTCTGGCCAACCCCCCCCCCCCAAAAAAAAACAAAACCAAAAAATCATCTGGGGAGAAAGATGAATTTTAAATCATGGTTCCAGGTTGTTGTTCTTTCCCACTGGGAAATCATGAGCTGGAAAAAGCTGGCCACGCTACATCCACGGTCAAGAGTAAGTGGAAATCATGAGCTGGAAAAAGCTGGCCATGCCACATCCATGGTCAAGAGCAAGCAGAAATCCACACATGCATTTCCATTTACATACTCAGCTCAGTTTCTCCAGTTCTCTATAGTGCAGGACACCTGTCCTAGGGAATGGTGCTGCCTCCCAAAGACATGCCCACAGGCCAACCCACTGTAGGCTAGTGGTTCTCGCTTGTATCGGGTTAACAAGCAAAGCCAACCTTCATATTCAGTTCTCCACAATATCCCGTGTTTACTTCCTCTTGTTGACCATCCTCACTATCAGAAACAGCAGTGTGAGGGGGGCTGAGAATTAGTTACCAAACAGCTCAAATTTCACTATGTTCGTGACCCTAAGCAACATCTTTTGCCACTGAAATATCTCAGATATCACATCGATAAAAAGGCTATCTGGTAATGATTATCCCTAAGTGTATGACAGTAACACATGCTTGTGATTCCAGTACTTGGGAGGCTGAAACAGGAGCGTCGTGAGCTCAAGGCCATCCTGGACTACACAGTGAGACTCTGGTGCAAAAATACCCTCAAAGAAATAAAACCGTGAGGATTAAAAGAGAACCTACACATTAAATATTATCCACATAGATGAACTTTCTTTTTACGATGACCTAATCATAAAATTGAAAAAGTAAAATGAATGTTAGCTTATTTAACTTCCTTGAAAAAGAGATGCCCTAAAGCTTAGTTCATGTTTGCCTTAAAGGTGCAGTAGATAAGAGATCATTTCATCTTGGTCCCTTGAGCCTATCAGTGAAGTGTGTTGTCTTCTCATAGTTTATTGTCAAACCTTGCTTCCCTCAACTGAATACTCCCCTGCCGCACGCACGCGCGCACACACACACACACACACACACACACACAGTGAACGAGTTGACCATAGGGTAGTAGAATCAAAGGAAGCTGTTTCGTCACGGTGACCACACCCAGGATTACAGCAAGAACGGGACTGTGGCGGTTTCTATCTAGTCTGCCTGTACGATACCTTGAAACCCTTGAAACCCGCTCTTACTCCTTGCAAGGCCTGCCTAACAGCAGGTGCCCATGGAAGGTCGTGTTGTAGACCTGCTGCCAGGAGAAACGAGAAGTTCGAAGGACAGCCATCTCTTTTCTCTTTTCTCTACATTGGGTTTGATCCAAATACCCACGAAACAGATTTCTTTTCTAAACGTCCAGTTTAATGAGCTTCATTTGATAGAACCTAATGAATGGGTTGTGGAAAATAAGCGTCTTTTCTTTTTCTTTTGAAATGGTCTCACTGTGTAGCCACAACCTGGCCTCGAAGTCACTTGGAAGCCTGTTCTGGTATTAAACGAGTTATCCTTCTGCCCCACTCTCTCAAGAGAATTGCAATCCTATTAGGTCAATTTCTGTCCTGGTACAGAAACATTCTGATGATCCGTTTCTCCTGCTTCTTGGCCAGCAGACTGCCCTTGTCCCTTGCCTCTATTTACATCTGCTTTTGTGATATCAGCTCCCTCTTCTGTCAAAGACTTAAGTTACCTTCCAACTTCAGAAGCTGACGTGGGTAAAACTACGGAGGATCTACTAGTGTATCTAAACTGCATACACACAGATGTTCTGTGTCGACACAAGAAAAAACTTATCTGTACGTCCTGTACTTCTGACAAAAGGCTTACTGCATAAACTGCTGACAGCCGAGCCCTATGTGGGGCCGGGGGTTATTTGCTATCCCCAGATTCCATTACTTATCTGTGGCCCAGGTCACACATTCCATCAATCAATCCTCTCATGGGCCAAGGGGAAGATGGCTATCTCCTTATGAATGTGGGCGGATCCCCCAATGGAGCCTTGCCTACCTCTTGGAGGGGTTTGGTGATCTCCCAGAGCTGGTTAGCCATCAATATTTCCATGCATTAGAATTTTGTAGCCCTCATCTAGATTCAGCTAGAGGAATTTCATGCATTAGAATTCTGTAGCCTTCATCTAGATTCAGCTAGAGGAATTTCATGCATTAGAATTCTGTAGCCCTCATCTAGATTCAGCTAGAGGGCAGTACACGTTTTGCTGTGTGACTGGTTTCCCAAGTCACTCACTGACCCTCTTCCAGCAGCAGCAGTGACTCCCTACTTAGATGGTAATAGAAACTGCCAGAGTAGACATTTGACACCAATTCAAGTTTCCTTTATTCAGATCTCTCCAGTATTCAAGACTGACACCGCAGAGCCAAGGATTCTTTTTTTTTTAAATTTATTTATTTATTAAAGATTTCTGTCTCTTCCCCACCACCGCCTCCCATTTCTCTCCCCCTCCCCCAATTAAGTCCCCCCCCCCAGCCCGAAAAGCAATCAGGGTTCCCTGTCCTGTGGGAAGTCCAAGGAACCCCCACCTCCATCCAGGTCTAGTAAATTGAGCATCCAAACTGCCTAGGCTCCCACAAAGCCAGTGCGTGCAGTAGGATCAGAAACCCATTGCCATTGTTCTTGAATTCTCAGTAGTCCTCATTGTTCGCTATGTTCAGAGAGTCCGGTTTTATCCCAGGCTTTTCCAGACCCAGGCCAGCTGGTCTTGGTGAGTTCCCAGTAGAACATCCCCATTGTCTCAGTGTGTGGGTGCACCCCTCGCGGTCCTGAGTTCCTTGCTCGTGCTCTCTCTCCTTCTGCTCCTGATTTGGACCTTGAGATTTCAGTCCTGTGCTCCAATGTGGGTCTCTGTTTCTGTCTCCTTTCATCGCTTGCTGAAGGTTAATATAGGATGCCTATATGTTTTTCTTTGGGTTCTCCTTATTTAGCTTCTCTAGGATCACTAATTATAGGCTCAATGTCTTTGGTTTATGGCTAGAAACCAAATATGAGTGAGTACATCCCATGTTCCTCTTTTTGGGTCTGGCTTACCTCACTCAGGATAGTGTTTTCTATTTCCATCCATTTGCATGCAAAATTCAAGAAGTCCTTGTTTTTTATTGCTGAATAGTACTCTAATATGTATATATTCCATACTTTCTTCATCCATTCTTCCATTGAAGGGCATCTAGGTTGTTTCCAGGTTCTGGCTATCACAAACAATGCTGCTATGAACATCGGGAATATACCCAAGAGAGGCCTTATCATACAACAGAGCCAAGGATTCTATCCCCCATCCTAGAATCAGTATAGCCTAGCACTGTGGTCCAGAGGAGTCCTCGTCTCTGCTGGATGGCCTTGATTCCAAACCTGAAGAGGTCCCCATCTCTTACTGTATGTTTTCAAAACGTTCACTTACTTAGTCGTGTGTGTGTGTGTGTGTGTGTGTGTGTGTGTGTGTGTGCTTGCATGCCCATGGGCTCATGTGTTCCAGGGCATCCATGCAGAGGTCAGGGAGCGATTTATGGAAGTTGTTCCTTTCCTTCCATTATGTGGGCCCCAGGGATTGAACAGATTATCAGGCTTGGTGGCTAAGTGACTTTATCTGCTGAGCTCCCAGAGTAAAGCACTCCCAGATTATGCCTTTCCTGCCTCTATAGCCATTCCTTCACTGTTTATAATGATGAGTTTGAGTAATTATAGTGCCTGCCTGCCCTGTTTGCCCTTCTAGACTTCATGAATTCAGGTTCCCTTGGGGGCTCAGTGATTAACCATTGCCTAGCAGCTCATACCTAGGTTTGATTCTTGGCAGCATACACACACACACACACACACACACACACACACACACACACAAAGACACACACACACACTCCTTCTGGATCCTGAGTACTCACACAATAGGGATTTGATAAATATTTATTAGATGAATAAATCAACAAGAATAAATCCGGGAGAGTTATTAGCGCAGGCTGTGCCAGCTGGTGACTGCAGATGTAGTTTTATAATGCCATGCACTTTCAATAGCTGTATCACATTTGTGACAGCTAGACAGTTTTCCCCTTCTGTGTGACATGCAGATATGAGACAGCTGCAAGAGTGGGTGGCTAGCTATCTAGTTCCTTACCTCAGTCTCTCCTTCCCCGTGACCCACCCAAAATAGATACACTGGCAAAACACATGCACGTGCACATGTACACACACACACACATATGTTGGGGACTGTGGACCCCCAGACCCTGAATTTCCTGTAAACAACCTGTTTTCCTGTGCTTGTAGCTGCTCTGAGCATGAGACAGGGGAGTGGTTTCTGGTGGGCTTGCTCCTGAAAACCCCCGAGACTTGGGGCGTGGCCATTAGTCAAGGAGACCCTATATAAGCTGCCCTGGAACACAATAAAGTTAGCATTCTTGATTCAAGGGAGCATTCTTGGTGTCCTTGTTTCAAGAGAGTGATATCTCTTTCTCTTTCTCTCTCTCTCTCTCTCTCTCTCTGTAGCGCAATGCCTGCTCTACGTGCTATGGTATGGTCTGCGAGCCGGGCAAGACCTGGAGATTGACATACACACACGCACCACACACACACACACGCACGCACGCACGCACGCACATGCACACGCACACACCACACACACGGGGGAGAGGAAAGGGAGAAGAGGGAGGAAAGAAGGAAGGAATGGAGGAAGGGGGCAGAGACAGAGACCCACCCACCATCACAACTTGTACATAAAATGTAAAGTGGGTTTGGTACTCTGTCTTCTTGACTCCCCTCTTCCCACCTCGCAAATCTCAAGTCTTTTAGTTAGATCTGTTAATTTGCCTCATTCTGTTTTAAAAGAAAATAACAAACAAAAGAAGTCTCCTTTAAGATTTACATACTCCTTGAAATTTGATTGTGTTAGTGTTGTTTTAGAGACAGTCTCGCTGACTAGTTCAGGCTGGCCCCCAGCTAGCCATTCTCTTGCCTCTGCCTCCTGAGTACCAGGACTGTAGGCAGTGCCACCATGCTTAGGACCCTAAAGTACTTAAATTTCCCTATCAGGCTGAGGAGTAGAGGTCAGTGATGGAGCATTTACGCAGCAAGTATGTAAACTTGGATTTGCTCGCCAGGACTGCGGAGAGTGGGGGAAGAATAAAGGAGGGGGATGCGCTGATTGTGAACACTGCCCATCTCCTGGAGCAGTTCTACAACCACAACCATGTATCACTACTTAACTTCTCACTTACATCTAGAGTTTGTTTTCTTTTTAATTTTTTTTATTTATGTGTATATGGATATTTTCCCTGTATGAATGTATGTATGTACACCATTTATGTGTATTGCCTGCAAAGGGCAGAGAGGCCATTGGATCCTCTGTGGCTGCTGGGAATCAAATCCATGTCCTCTGGAAGAGTGTTCTTATCCACTGAGCTATCTCAGTCCCCAGAATTTGTTTTCCAAAAAGATCCTATGCTTTTTAGAGGAAAAGAAAGTGGTCAACAGAAGTGACAAGAAATTTACAGGCTGCTGAGAGGGCCACTCAGTGTGTCTCATGGGGAAGGGAACATGACAGAAAGACCAGCTGTTTGTGAACTGTCTGTGGAAAATTCTTTTGTACACTGTGAAGATTTGTTGCTGTGACTGGGTTACCATACAAGCTGACTGACCAGTAGCTCAACAAGGTAAGGTTAGGTGGGAAAGACAAACTGAGAATGAGGGGGTGAGGAAGGGCCAGCTGATGCAGAGAAGCAAGATGAGAATGCTGTACTGAGCAAAGGTACGGAGCCACATGGCTAAACATAGGTAAGAATTACAGGTTAATTTAAGTAAGTGTAAGAGTTAGCTAGTAACAAGTCTGAGCTATCAGCCAAGCATTTGTAAATAATATTAAGCCTCTGTGTGACTTATTTGGGACCAGGCAGTCAGGACAAAAAAACCTCATTTACAGAACTAGTGTGTGGAGAGGCCATCTAGATTCTACAATGTTCTCAAGCCAGGACTCAAGGGGTTCCCAGACGGTTGGATTCTGAGATAGGGTTTAACTGGGTCACATTTCCCTGAAGCCCTTTCTCTCTAGCCTCCCAGTTACTGGCACATCATAGCAAGAGCTTGTCTGTGAATCCGCAGCAGACTCCCGGGCACAGGCCCGCTGGAAGGAAAGGTTAAGTCCAGCAAAACGCCGTTTAAGTTATGCCCACCTGCAGCCATCTCTGTCCTCATCCTCATAGCTAATTCTGGGATCCTTGCTGCTACGGGGAGAGACACCCTGCTAGGCATCTGTAAATAGATTCCCCAGGTGCCTGGCGTCTAGGAGAATGGCAGGTGCCAATCTCATTTCCCCGCTATGGAAGTTACAGACCAAACTGTCATAATCCTGCCAACCGCGTCAGCGGAGTACTGGTGGCTTCTCTGCTCCCACCCACGTCATAGGCACACTTTAACTAAATGTGCGCCCCTCCTCAGAGTTCCAGGTTCCTACCCCAGAATTCCCTCGTCTCCGCTGCCCAGGAGTCAGACACGGTCTGAGCTCAGGCCAGTGTCTCCTTTCCTCCGAGACTTTCAGAAGGGGCCCTCACTCTGCCACATGGGCTTCAACTCTCATCAGAGTCCCTATCGTGCTGCTGTTGTCTGGACGTCCATGGAGTTAATAAATCATCTTATAAATCTGTGAGGACAGTCTGCCTCAGTGTCTCTGTTGAGCCCTAAGCCTGAGACCCTTCACAGACCTCAAAGAGAAAGGTTTTGTGGCAGATATGAAGATATGAATCTGAGTCCTGTGTGCCACAGTGTGGCATGAAAACACATAGATAGTTCAGTTGGGGTCACGTGGGTCTCAGGTAGCACCCCACAATTTCCCTGACTCACACTAGCAGTGGATTGGATTCTTGGGCAAGTCAGTAAACAGGGACTAAGTAGGAAGATGGTGACTAGATGACAGAGGAGGGGACAACAGATCCTTGGGGACCAGATGCTTCATCTTTCAATATTGCTAATCACACAAATTGAATATATCGCTTTGATATATATTAAGTAATTTAACTTATTGCCAGTTAGGGCGATAGGGTCTGTATATAGAAAGAAAAAAAGTGATTTTTTTTTTACATAGACTGATTTGAGGGCTGAAGTTTGAAGTCATTAAATAAACCGTTATTTCAGAATATTAATTTCCTTCATTAATATGTGTCATTAACATGTAGTACACACTCAAAGTATGCATTTTATCAATCAAATCCCTAGTCTGGTTGTACTGATATTAAAAAGCACTTTTTAAAAGATTTTCTTTCTTTCTGTATATTTGTGTGTGTGTAGCTCTTGTCTGCACATACATATGTGTGCCTAAAGAGTCAGATAGGAAGTTGGATCCCATGGAATAGAGTCACAGACAGTTGTAAGCTTCCAGATAGGTGCTGGGAATGAAACCCAAGTCCTCTACATGAGCAATGAGTGCCCTTAACCGCCGAGCCATCTCTCTAGTCCTGGAAAAGCAATTCTTAATGGGAAATGCACATGGGTCTCAGTGACCTAGTGGGAGAATATGGGTGTCTTACTGAAAAGAAAAGGAGTCTGCGAAAAGCCTGGTGAGATAGCTCAGTGGGAAGAAGTGCTTACCATGAATTTATGAGAAGGTGAAGTTGCATCCCCAGAACTCACATATTAAATCACATGTGCATAGTACCAGCATCGGTCACCCAAGTGCTCCTACAGGGAAATGGGAAACGGAGACAGGAGAAGCCACAGGAACGTGAGAGCCAGCTAGTCCCGTGTGTGCAGTGTAGAAAAGAGCAGGGACTCTATCACAAACAAGGAGGAAGGCGAGGCGAGGAAGGACACCTGAAATAGTCTCTCACCTTTGTCCACACAGAAGCACAACTTCCACCTATAGTGGTATTGTATTTGTGTTTTAATAAATAAAGCTCGCCTGAAGATCAGAGAGTAAAACAGTCATACTGGTCAGCCGTACAGACCAGGCAGTGGTGGCACACACCTTTAATCCCAGCATCCACACTAGTTAGCCATAGAGGCTGGGCGGTGGTGGTCCACACCTTTAATCCCAGCACTAGAGAGGAGTACAAGATGGAAGGAGACAGGTCTCATTCCTGGTCTGAGGATTCGTGGAGGCAGAATCGCCATTTCGGTGGCTGGCTGCTTTGCTTTTCTCATCTTCAGCTTGAACCCTAAAATCTGTCTCTGGGCCGGGCAGTGGTGGCGCATGCCTTTAATCCCAGCACTCGGGAGGCAGAGGCAGGTGGATCTCTATGAGTTCGAGGCCAGCCAGCCTGGTCTATAAGAGCTAGTTCCAGGACAGGAACAAAAAAAAAAAAAAAAAAAAAAAAACAACTACTGAGAAACCCTGTCTCGAAAAATCCAAAAACAAAATCTGTCTCTGGGTTTTTATTATTCATGCTACACTCACCAAAAAGGGGATAAGAGATAGTTTATCCTGGAGCCAAATATGACTGACTATGGCCAGTGACATGTTTCAACATGTTTCATGAACTTTTTTTTTTTTTTTTTTTTTTTGTGGTTTTTCGAGACAGGGTTTCTCTGTGGCTTTGGAGCCTGTCCTGGAACTAGCTCTCTAGACCAGGTTGGTCTCGAACTCACAGAGATCCGCCTACCTCTGCCTCCCGAGTGCTGGGATTAAAGGCGTGCGCCACCATCGCCCGGCTCATGAACTTTTTGTATCGTGACAAAAAAAAAGTCACAATTCATTGGTGGTATGAGTTTGCTGGCTAGGCAGAGTCCCCTCCTCTCTCACCTTTCATGCTAATTCTCTTTCAGCCGATTCCAGGAATCTTGGCCATGACTTCAAGGCCCAGCACTTCAGGTTATTCTGTATTTATGTCTCTACAACTGCTTGTTTGGAGCAGCTTATATGAGCAGCACCTCATTGATCAGCTGGCTGCAACTTCCTCAGCATCTCTGTCAAAACTCAGCCTGAGACACGCTGGAGATTCCTAGGAGTCCCAAGCAAGAGCTTGCTGAGGATGCAGGAAGCAAGATCTGATAGTTCGAAGGTTTGGGAGGGGGACAGAAGAGTTGGTTCAGTGGTAAGAGTATTTGCCTTTCTAGAACTTGAATTCCAGCAGCCTCATCAGGTGCTTATAACCACCTACAGCTCTAAGTGCATTTGATGCCTCTGACCTCTGAGGTGTCTGCATACGTGTACACACACATGTGCACACACAAATTAAAAAATAAAACTGTCTTTAAAAAGTTTGGACAAACACATATGCCTGTATGACCAACACCTCAAAGACGGAGGGTGTCCATCATTGCCCTTTCAAAGTAATGCCTGCTCAGCTCGTCCACTGGTCCAGTTTCTTTCACCATAGGCATGACCATGTTGGTCTGTCTTGAAGCTTCATATGAATGGGTCCACATAGATAATAAATACTCCTTTTGCGTTGTTTCCTTGCTTTAGCAAGTTATTTAGATTTATTCATGCTTGGGGCATTCCAAGAGTTCATTCCATTTAAAGCAGTTTTCTTTGTATTTTATTAAATGTCAGAATTTCTTTATCCATTCGCTCTTAGGGAGGCATTAAACTGAGTTCTATTTGTTACAGTAACATTCTTTTTTAAAACCAATGAAAAACAAATATGCAAATGTTCTTCTGTGAATGCAACTGCTCTCACAAGCCCTGTGCACTGGGAGGGAAATTATAAAGGTCATGCAGTTTGTTGGCATTCTCTCATTTTTTATTTTAAATGGCACTTCTAAAAAGCAGGAAAGACCATCTTTAATACACTGTCTGAATTGTAGAGAGTTTCCAGAAAGTAAACTGACACTACTCCAAACCATGCCTTTGGTAAGTCCCAGAGGACCGCAGACCTTCCTTTCAATCTGAAGAATCTATTCACTGGAGTCTTCTAGCGTCTGTCCAGTTCTTCACCTCAGGACCCACCAGCATTGCAAGCCACTGCGCTGGGAAGCCCTTACTTCCACTTAGTATCTGCAGATATTTTGGGGAGCACAGTCCTGCTGGCAGAGGATGGAGATGGTTGTTTCACTTGCAGGGACATGCAGCCCCTGTGGAAGGAACGATTGCATCCTCCCCAGACCACAACACAACCCCTCTGTTGGTTTTCAGCTTGACACCTAAGACAGGCATCCGTCACCTGCGTCAGGTGGCACATATATTACACCCCAAGTCCCAGGTCTTTAACTGGCTCCATTTCTTGAGAGAATTTTGTGTCCCCTTGCACCACTACAGGGAGCCTGTGCTTCTGTGTCTGGACTTTGCAGGGCTCTTCTGTTCCACCTCGGGTGTGGAAGTGGCTTCATCTATTCTTATATTGAAATGTGATTTTTAAAAGGACTTGTGAATGAAGTTGTTCTGAATACACCCATAGAAGTCTTTTTGACTGCTTTCCTTTCTTTGGGGTTGTAAGGTCATATTATTGGATTGTGCTTAATGTTATTAAAAATTAGCTGGGTGGTGGTGGCGCATGACTTTAATCCCAGCACTAGGGAGGCGGAGGCAGGTGGATCTCTGTGAGTGTGAGGCCAGTTTGATCTACAGAGCTTGTTCCAGGACAGCCAGGGCTACACAGAGAAACCCTGTCTTGAAGAAAAAAAAAACCATTTTCTAGAGTGATTATACCATTTCACTAGATACAAATCTTACTATCGCCACAACCACTACCACCGCCACTACAAAACAGACTAAGCAACACTTTTTCTTAGACCTCACAATTTTTATGGGTCTGGATCTCTTTCAAGGCTACAATGAAGGCGATAGTTTAGATTTTCTCACATGGCAGCTCAGCTGGGGCAAGGCCCTACTTCCAAACTCTGCAGTTGGCAGAATTCATATTCTGAGGTCATATGACCCAGGGCTTCAATTTCATGCTGGATGTCAGGAGAGTTTGACCCCTGTTCCTAGAAGCTGCTTGTAACTCAAATAAGAAGTAATTTGTGAGGGACCTGTGAGATGCCTCTGCAGGTATTGCTCCTACTGCACAAGCAGAGGTCCTGACTTTGATCTGCAAAACCAAGATGGAAAGAGAGAACCAATTTCTAAGAGTTGTCCTCTGACCACCACACATGCCTTGGTGTACATACACACACACACACACACACACACACACATACATACATACATACACACACACATGCACACACACATACATGCAATAATAATAATAAATTCAAAAGGAAAGTCAGTGCTGTAAAACAATTGCTTTTAGGATAACCCCTATAAGATTTTACCAAAGACCTTCCCGCAGCCACTTATCCACAGCAGTTACCTCTGACATCCTCAGATCTTCTGGGTTATATAGATCAAGTGTCTGGGCAGCTTACACAGCAGCCTCAACCTGATCAAGAGACGTCTCTGACTCTGGTATCCATTTGCACCCGAAAGTTTTCTAAGCTACGTGATGACTTGGTTGGAGTTTCACTTCCCAAGACAGAGTGTGCCTGTTGTATAGCATTAGGCTACAGGGAATCAGAGACTGATTAAAAGGGGCCAGTATTGGTAAATAAATGCTTTCACAGTGTGTTTTACAGTGACAAGCTGTTGTTCTGAGACGCCACTTTTTCTTGGAAAGTGTACAACCCCATCAACAGACTTCAGCCCACTCTACAACCCTTCTGCTTGGTCCTGTTCTATTCCAGCATCATGGCCAGCACTTAGACCACCTTCTCCTTACACGGCATCCCAATTGGCTGCAGTAGGAAGCCTTAGTGGTCACAATATTACTGTGAGTTCTGCTTACTCCTCAGTGTGCATAGACCTTTATTGTCGTAGGATTACTGAGTAACTCAACTCCAGTATCCCATTCTGGTTCTCAAAACAAATCACTGGGCAATCTTGTCACCATGCAGGCATCACTGAGCATCCTAAGTGTTAGTGGCTTTGAGCCAAGTATCTTGGCTTGCATTCTCTAAAAACTAGAGTTTGAGGGGATAGAGAGATGGCTCGGCAGTTAAGAGCTCTGGTTGTTGTTGTTTCTTTCTTTCTTTCTTTCTTTCTTTCTTTCTTTTTGCTTTTTTGAGACAGGATTTTCTGTAGGAGAAGGGCCCACTTGTTCACCCAGGCTGCCCAGCTAGCTTAGCCCCAAAATAATAACACAGAAACTGTATTAATTAAAACACTGCTTGGCCCATTAGCTCTAACTTCTTATTAGCTAACTCTTACATTTTAATGTAACCCATTTTTCTTAATTCTGTGTATTGCCACATAGCAGTGGCCCAGCGTCTGTCTTTAGCAGCTCCATGGCTTCTCTCTCTGACTCTGCCCCTCTTCCTCCCAGCATCCAGGTCCGTCTTCCCCAGCTACCTAAGTTCTGCCCTATCAACAGGCGAAGGCAGTTTCTTTATTCATTAACCAAGAATAAGCAATACACAGACAGAAGGACCTCCTACACCATTTCTCTGTGGCTTTGGAGTCTGTCCTGGAACTAGCTCTTATAGACCAGACTGGCCTTGAACTCACAGAGATCCACCTGCCTCTGCCTCCCAAGTATTGGAACTAAAGGAGTGCGCCACCAGCACCCGGCGCTCTGGTTGCTTTTCCAGAACACCTGGGTTCAATTCCCAGCACCCACACGGCAGCTCATAATGTCTAACCTCCAGTTCCCTGGGATCTGGTGCCTTCTGTGGCCACCAGATGTGCAAGTGGTGCATAGATATACTACTAGCAGGCAAAATACCCATGCACATAAAATATATAAGTAAAATTTGCATTTCTTATTTTACTGTCATGTCGGACCTTGGGCACTGTCTAGAAATGGCAAAGTTGTGAGTTCAAGGTGCCTGTGTCCCCGAGGGCTTTGCTGAACACAACCCCCACTTACTTCTAGCATTCCTTTGTCTGGACATTCACTTGAAGCAAAAGTGGCCTTTTGTTTTAATACATTGACATTTTAGGTTCTGTTACCGTCAGCTAACATCATTGTGGTTAATTTCTCCACTACTGAAATACATTACCCATGTGTCTTCAGACCATACTCCAAGTATATTATTTTTTTCTTTCCATTCACCTTGCCTGGAACAGACCAAAGAAGCGAGCTCCTGAATTACAACCCAAGCCAATGAACAAAGCCACTGAACCACAAGAAGAAACTACTTCTAATTGTGAGGATTTCCACTCAAAAGAAAAAAAAAACTAGATCTGTAGCTTGAATGTGTCTCCCAAATTTCATATGCTGGAAATATTACCCTTCCTATGACAATGTTCAACAATGGGATCTTGAAGAGATTCTAATAGCTCGTATCCATTAGGAAAGGGGAATATACCAGTTTTAACTGCAACCATTCTGTGAACTGAAACAATGAATAAAAAGAAATGTATAGATGATCAAATTATTAAGACTGTAAGATAAAATAGAGGAAACTACAGAACATTTTTCTTCCTATAACACAAAAGAATGAATCTAAAACAATAAGGATGTTTTTCTAAGCCAGAAAAGCTCTCAGTGTGACCCATCTGTAAACCCTACGTCTAGCTGTCTGGGTCAGGGCCCACCTCACATTGGGAATGGTGAGGAAAACCACATGTAAATGAGACAACTGTCTCCCATTCTTCATGGCAGGGCTGGTGGTGCTGTGGGGAGAACTGGGGGAGGTTTTGTGCGCTCAAGGATGGCTGCTGTTAAAAATCAGTGAGGAAAGGGATGTGTCTTCAGTCCCAGAGCTTCTCAGGGGCTGCATAAACGTGTAACTCAGGATTTGGTTATAGAAATTGTCAATCAACCCACTCAGCTCTTGTCTTTGTCATAATGTTAGGACAAATATCGAAGTGTGACCTCAGCACTAATATGGGGGATAAAGTTTCCAGCATATGAACTTTGAGGGCTGCAATTAAATGATAGCAATCGTTTTTCTTCATAGGACAAAACTTGGAAGTGGAGCCGTGTCTTTCTGTAGTTAGCAACTTCGTCGGCTTGAATTGTAGTGATCCAGCAGCTTGCTACTTTGCTGCCTGGCCCTTGCCACTGGCAGAAAAGAGCTGAGCACGCAATGAGGGTGTTACAACGTGAGGCCAATACAAACATTATGATAAAGACTTTCTTTTTTTAAGCCTGCCTGTCAGCTTTATCCCTCTGTGCCCTTGAGATATGAGTTAGAGCCTATGTGACAACTAGATATGTTTGGATGTTTAATTTCTTCCCTCATAAGCTTTGAGAAATGTTTACCCTCTTTATTAGAGAGCTTAGAGTCCTGCCAACATTACTTCCCCAAATGTTTTGAGCTGAGCTATATTTCCTCTAAATTCATAACGCTGGCATCACAACTTCTTTTGTACCTCAGAATGTGACTGCATTTGGGGATAAAGCCTTTAATGAAGTTAAAACGAGGTCACTCATTTACATATTTTAAAATTCTATGCCATGTGTCAAGGCCAGAGCAGGCATGGGAATACACTATCTGTTCAACATAGCTACAGATCTACCCTCATCAACTGGCTGGCTCTGGGCACATTTGAGTTATGAAGTTACGTGGCACCTCAGGCTACAAAGATCATAGCATTATTTAATGCTCTGATGTCACATTTTGAAATCCTTAGATTGACACCCCTTAGATGGGGTTCTGCCTTTTCATTTTCTCTGGAGCCCTGGAGATGACATAATTGGTACAGCTAGCGGAAACTGCACTTTTGAAGGAGAATCAATCATATTCTCTCTTCTGAAGCATGTGAATTGGTGGCAGGAGAGGGGAAGTCAAAAAAGGGGCATGACTTTGACGAGATGAAGACTACCATTCACCATGGTGATGGACAGGGGTCCCATTGGCTGAGCATCTTCTGCCATCGCAGAATACATGACTATGCAGCAAGGGTTCTTCTTGCTTGGTTTTTGTTTTGTTTTATTCCCATCACTTTGCCCTATCCCAGCTCACCATTAACCTCTAGTGACGGAGATAAACCTGGCGGGTCTCTGTTTGAAACCTGAAAGTATCTCAGCAGCACATATAATAAGGGAAGTGACTCATGGGCTTGAATCCACCATCGGAGAGCTTAAGTCCTTCAAAGGTCAGTTGTTTCCCAGACTCTCCGCAAATGGGCTGTTCATTCTTTTAAATCTCCCAATTGTTATGAACTGGTACTTTTAGAAAGCAAAATAAAAACAAATTGTTAAGCTGGGCATAATTCCAGCACTTGGGAGGCTGAGGCAGGAGGATTGCCAGGAATTTGAGACCAGACGGGCTACATAGTGAATTCCAGGACAGCTCGGGCTACAGCGTGAGATCTTGTCTCAGAAAACCGCAAAGAATTGCCAGGAAAATAAAATGAAAACAAACAATAAAGACACACTAAATATAAACTTAGATTTTTTTCTCAGATTAACCAGAAATAAAATTACATTTCAATAAATATAACTGGGGCAAACATACAATGGGAAGAAAAGAACGGCAAAAACAACATTATTTAATATGTCTAACAGACAAGTGCAGATCACGTGAGAAATGAACTGTACTCCTTGCTTGTCAAATGAGAATTTTTAGTTACATTTAGGTGCTTGGATTGATGACCTGCTGCTTGAAAGACAGTGCATCGCTAAATTGTTTCTATATTTTATTTTAATAATGCTATCAATACTACAGAAACATTTCAAAGGTTTGAAGGGAATCAAAGAAGACATTTCAGACAATAAACTATATATAAGTCTACAGGTGTTTTGTCTGCATGTATGTTTATGTATGTACCATGTGCATGCTTGGTGCTTGCAGAGGCCAGACAAGGACACTGGATCCTAGAACTGGAGTTATAGATGGATGGGAGCAACCACACGGGTGCTGGGACTTGAAACTGGGTCCTTGGCAAGGGCACCAGTGCTCTTAATACTCTCGCCAGCCCCTGGGCAATAAACTTTTATTCACAAGGAAGGAAGCAATGCTTTATTTTTAAAATTTATCTTTAATCTTTTATTGGCATCCTGTTTCCAAAACTGGCTCACAGAATTAAAGCTACATTCCAGTTGTTTTTTCAGTGAAAGAAATGGATTCTGGCTGGGCCTGGTGGTACTCAGCTTAAATCCCAACACTTGAAACTCTGAGGCATTGGATCTCTGAGTTTGAAGTCCTGCCATTTCGGATTCGTGAATTTTTGTGTGTGAAGCTGATTTTGGTAGAAAGTAAATACTCAAAATGGTTAATCAAATTCATAACCAATATCTTCGTATTTTAGATACGTAATTGTTACTCAGGTTTGATGGCTTTATTGTGATTGCCAAGAGGAACAAGTTAAAAACAAGCGAGAGACTGGCTTCATTTTATTTTGCAGTACTGGGGATTAAACCTGACCCTCACACACCCTAGGGAGTGCTCTGAATTGCACCCCCAGCCTGGCCTCATCCTTTTTTACTTTTTTTTATTTTGAGACAGGGTCTCACCAAGATGTCTGGGTTGACTGCAGACTCACTTTGAGCCCTTTAGGCCTTGAATTTGGAATCCTTCTGTCTCAGCCTCCTACTATATAAACGAGAGACTCCAGTTCTAAGTCCAGTCAGTGTGAACACCCTTAGGGCTTTAGTCTTTGCAGTCATTTCTGTGACTACTGTGTAATCTATTACTACTGTTCCTAACACATTACAGATGTGTGTCTTTTACTGACAAAGCAACACAAGTTTTGTTTTTCTTTTTACCTCTAAGAACCAAAATAAATGACAAAATTTTTACTAATTTAGCTGTGACTTTCAAAAGTCAGGCTCAATTAAAAAGGAAAAGGACTTTAGAAATAACAGTAAATATTTACCTTTTTACAGATTCCTACTTATTCTGAGTAGCAAGAGACAACCGAACCTTACAGTTTCACTCACTGTCATACAATCCTCCGGCATGTGACAAAAAAAGCCATCTCACCCTACAACATCCTATACAAGCTGGAGAGAATTGCTCTGTATTCTGTTTAATGAAGTTTTCAATCATCATGCTCCTGGATGTTTCCATGTGTCAAACTGCCACAAACACAAACACTTCGATTTTTTTTTTCAAATTCTTTCCCCACCTCCATCTCTAGTCCTCCACCCCTTCACCGTCCCCACCCCCACTCCTCTCCCACTGAGCTATAGCCCCAGCCCTGCCCCATTTATTTTTTTGAGACTGGGGGGGGGGGGTTCACATTCACAGTAAAGATATCCATTTTTTTGTTAATTGAGGAATCTCATTTGCAATTGTATTGATGAAGTAGGTTCAACTAAAACAAGTCTTAACTACTCGGAAGAGTAAATTCTCTAACCTTTCCTTGACTGTCATGTGATCAGTGCCCAGCACTCTACTAGATACTAAGGCTGTAATGATGTCCGAAATTTGTTCGTGTGTGTGTGTGTGTGTGTGTGTGTGTTGTCATGTTTTGTTCCTGGGTATTGAAATCAGGGCTCCTCATGCTAGGCGAGTACTCTACCATCAAATTATTTTCACTTTTTATTACAAGACAGAGTCTTATTAAGTTGCCCCGGTTGGAGTTCAACTCTATAGCCAAGTTAGATCTTAAACTTGTGATTTTCTTGCCTCAGCCTCAAAGTATTGCGAGCCTGCAATTATGGGCTTGTACTACCAGGTCAGGTCTGTATGTTGAAAGGGGCTTATGGGAGAAATATTAGTCACGATGACTCCTGACACAAATAGCTGACCATCAGCATACTCGAGATCAGAACCAGCAGGTGACCAATTACCAGCTCTGTTCTGTGTCCGAGGACCCAGGTTCTTTTGCCATTCTGCCTTACCCCAGAAGTTGCTTGCCACAGATCACCATAGTGACATCAACTGGCAAGTGTCCTAATTCTCCTGCTACTGTGTCACTTCTGCATATCATCTGATCAGGCTCCCTGCAGTCTATCCCTCATCGCCCCCAGCCCCAGACTTCATGCAGGCTGAGCTCTTGCCCCAATCTGGAACAAGGTGACCACAACTGCTCTCTTAATTCCATTCATTCTCCGGGGCGGCATCTGGGCCTGGGCTCTCCCTCCTGACAAACATTTGGCCCTGTAAAAAGGCAGGAGGGACAGCTGAAGGAGGCCTTCACACATCCTTGCTCAGCTGCTCCAGGATGGTTTACACCAGAACAACTGCATTTTGAATCACCAGCACTTCAGGCAGGCAGTTGTGTGACAACTATCCATAAGGACTGCCAGAGAGAGAAAATTATGCTGATTGACGCGTGAAAAAGTAAACAGACTGAGCCACAGTTGCTGAGCCAGCGTTTAGCGGCGGCGGTTCTAGAATGCGCTTTTCTGCTGTCTGTGCTTTCTCTGCACAGCGAGTCAACTATTCCTTGGGTTCAAATGTGCTCTGCCACCCACCCCTCTGCTATGCGACATGGGCAAATGAACTCCCCGAACTCCCTTTTCCAACACGCCAAGTGGGAGGCTGGCACTCCTGGTTGGACGGGCTGTGTCTGAGAAATAATTATGCAAGGAGGCCAGTCCAAGCGCTTTAACGCGGTCAACTGGCCTCAAACGCCAGGTCCACCTCGCAAACTGGTTTGCAAAAGCTCCTCTAGCGCGAAGATCCATCCCGCTTTGGCAGTGCCTCCTATTTTCACACCAACACACTGCGTACTATTAACTCCCTGCGCATCGCCCATCTTCCCCGTCCTAAACCCGGACGACTCCCGAAGGCCAGTAATGGCTCCACCCTGGACCGCCCACCCCGCGGCCGAGCCCACCTCCGACTGGCGCGGCACGTTTGTTTTTGTTTTGCCGGCCGCGCGGGCCTGCCGAGGGGCGCGCCCTGTCCAGCGCTCGCCGAGAGGCCACGGCTCCGCGGAACGGCCCGCCCCGCCTCGGCTGGCGCCGCCCACGGGAACGAGGCGGGCGGAGACAGGCCCGGGCAGGCGCGGCTTCTCGGCGGCTTCCCGCCCGCGCCCTCGCCTGCCACCGCCGCCGCCGCCACCGCCGCCGCCGCCCCGGTTCCCCCTGACGCCCGCGGCCCGCGAACCTCGCGGACGTGACGCCGCGGGCGGAAGTGACGTTTTCCCGCGGTTGGCCCGGGCGGCTCGGTTGCCGGGCGCGTCCGGTTTTCCTCAGGGGGACGTTCCCATTATTTTGGTAACGGGAGTCGGCTGAGGACGGGGCGTGCCCGGCGTGCGCGCGCGCCCGCCTCCCCGCGCGCCTCGCTCGCTCCCTCGCTCGCCTGGCTCGTTCGCTCGCGCCGGCCCCGCGCAGCGCGTCATGCCGCCCAAAGCCCCGCGCAGAGCCGCGGCCGCCGAACCCCCGCCGCCGCCGCCGCCGCCGCCGCGGGAGGACGACCCCGAGCAGGACAGCGGCCCCGAAGAGCTGCCCCTGGCCAGGTGAGGAGCGCGGCCGCCGCGGGAGGGACGGAGGGAGGGAGGGAAAGGGGCGCGGGCGCGGGGACGCCGGGCGCATCTCGGCGGGGCCGGGCTGACGCTAGGAGCGGCGCCAGCCTGGGGTCCCCGGGAACCCTTCGGTCCCCCCTGCCCCCCATCTCCGCGGGGTGGCGGCGGCGCCGTGACAGGGTCCCGGGCTCGCGGGCGATGGCGAAGGCATCCCGGAGGGGTCTGGGCTGCGGCTTGACAGGTGTCGGGCGGGTGGGGCTCCTGCTCCCGAGCGAAGTGACAGGTGCAGGCTCCGCTCCAGCGACGACCAGGCGCGGAGCCGGCGGGTCCCGGAGAGCCCCCGTCCGACGCAAGAACTTTGAAATAAAAATGGAAAAAGAAAAAGAAAAAGGACCGGTGTTTGCTTGCTTCCCCCCCCCCCTTTTTTTTCCCTTCCGTAGCGATCGGTGCACCCCGGCCGGGGTCGGCTGACTTTCTCTTTTGCAGTCCTGAGATGCAACAGTTGGGAGCCTTTTCCTCTGGGCGTGCGCTGCCTTGGCAGCTTGGTCCTGGGAGAGGCCAAGAAAAGCCTCGTAGGCGAAGCGCAGGGTCGTGGGTGTCAATTGCTCGCTGGGTCCTCAGCTCCCGGGCTTTGTGGGGGGTTGCCTTAGAACAATGCTTTGAGGCCTCGGGGATTTAAAGCCATCTGTGGCGGCTGGGGGAGCCGAACTCTTAGAAGAACTGGTATGTGGGCAAAAGTTTCCTGAGACATTGAAATGCAAGGGATTGCAGGTTTCCAAACTTTCCCCCCCTTTTCTTTTCAGGGTAGCACTCTTCTTGCGTTCTGATTGGCCGCGGCGTGCTTCGTTATTTCTTGCCTTTTGCCTTTGAGCTTACAAGGATCGTGGTGTCGCTTCCCCTTACCCCGTTCTGGTCTTTTTTTTTTTAATTTTTTTTTTTTGTACCGTGTTCTCTCAAAGAACCTTTCTCTCCATTTATTAAATGGAAGCTAAACTTAAAGCAAGTCCGTGTGGATCCAATAGGAACGGCAGAGAGATATTTATTGTATTTCAACATTTTATTTTTCTTGAGCGTGCTACTGTGTGATTAAGTAACAGAAATTGAAACAATATGAGTGTCGTTATTGTCAGCACCGGCTTTATTTTGAGAGCCATTGCAGAATTGGAATCAGTTCTGTCCCTCGCCATCCTCTCTTTCTCCCATGTCTAGCCCATCATTAAGTCCTTGGCTTTTTTTCTTTTCTTTCTTTTGTAAGTGCTCTGGCTGTATAGCTCAGACTTGCCTTGAGCTCTCTATTCTCCTGCCTCCGCCTCCCGAATGCTGGGAATGTAGGCATACAGCACCCTGTCAGGCTACCAAGTTCCTTTATCCTCAGGAACATCGCGATTCTTTGTGTGCCCCATACTCTTAATAGACTGAACTAACTTTGGAAATGCCTTGTTTAAGTCTGTTAAAAATTCGCATGTTTAGATGGGTTGTCTTATGGATCAAATACGAATCATATTTATTTGAAAATAAGTACAGAATGAAAACTGTTTGGAGAATGTTCCGGGAAAGATTTTGCTTTCGTTTCTAATTAAACTCGGATATACCCAGTGTGTGAAAGTTTCTTTTTAGAAAGAGCAGTAACATCTATTCTAAAAGATTCCATGCCATTTACACAGATTTGGAAATATTCTTGATTATTCTAGAATAAGCATACATATTGCCTGGGGAAGGAAGAACCCCGTTTCTTTCCCTTTTGCATAGGAGTGACTTTGGGGGACTCTCACAAACGCTCCTGTGAAAATTGTACAAGGCAGTCTCTTCTTGGTTGCTTGTTGCCACAGAGGTTCTCATAAGTAAGCACTGACAGTTGATCTTCGAATTGCCTACAGTCACATAGGGAATTGCTGCCTCCCCTGAACTGTGCCATTAAATGAATTCTGTACGATCACTGCAGAGTGCACTTAAGTAAATACCGATGGTACATAGATCAGTCATTGTGCCGTCCTGCTGCAGTCTGCAGAGGTGGTAAACGCTGCTGGTGTAAGAGGCTCCTACCAGTGTAACAAAACACACTGTTAATACAGTAAACTTTATTTTCTAATAATAGAAATGCTGTAAAATATTGATAAAGCTGTAGTACAATAAGCATACAAGCCAATAACATAAGCATTTATTTTCAGACAGTGTCCTGTTTGTCATTGTATATGCAGTCATTTTCTACAAGTGGCAATGTAGTAGGCTTGTTTACAGCAGCATCCCCCTAAGTTTTAGCACAAGCAACAAATGCATTGTGCTGCAATATTGTGCAGGTTAAGACGTCTTCTAAGTGATGTTTTGGTTCCATTATAATCTTACAGGACTGCTGTTGTATACTGCCTTATTGACTGAAGTGCCATGTAGCACATGACTTCTTAGCAAGGATAAGAGGACTCCCTCAGTCTGAAGCTTAGAAGAACTGCTCAACCCAGTCCATCTGAACTTCCAATGACAGATAGTCTACTTTTACAGTTGAGGTGTTGTTTCTTTGTTGTCTCTGGCCTAAGTACTATAGATGGAAGCTGAGACAGGGGACTGCTAGCCACTTTCATTATTGAAATATGCAGAAGTTAATTATGCTGTGAAGAAGGAGTTGCCCAGCTGGAAAAGTGGTTAATGGCACGGATGATGGAGTTAGCCTACAGGGTTCATTATCCTGGCTCCTTCTCACTTACTGTGCTTCTAGTGATTGCTTTAGTTTCTCTGGTGTGGTGAACATGTAAAACATGAATGAGAATACTCACCAAGTATGGCTGATGTGGAAATTCAGTAAAACCATGCATGTGATTTTTTTTATAAGATCATAGGAATTCCCTATGAGTTAAGAATTAAGTTGCTCTTTATATGTTGTTATTATATTTCAAATACATATCAAAAGGAATTAGCCATTTAAAAGCTTATGGTTAAGAAAGGTCAAAGGGGAGGAGAGGGCTGGAGAGATAGCTCAGAGGTTGAGAGCACTGACTGCTCTTCCAGAGGACCTGGGTTCCATTCCTAGAACCCACGTGGTAGCTGACACTTCTGGTGAACTCCATTCTGGTGAACTCACCCTTCCTCTGGCCCCTGAAAGCACCAGGCGCACACACGGTGCACATACATACACACAGGCAGAACACTCATATGAAAGAAATAATTAGAAAAAAAGAAAGGTCAAAGAGATAGGAATGAACCATGTGATGCAATAATCTCTGTCAAGTTCATCGTCATCTAAGGAATGAGAGAACCGGTGACACAATCAGTAAGGCTACAGTTTGCTACTCTTGCTGGAACTGAATTGATGGCAGTGTGGTTTTTCTTCTTGCTGAGGCAGTTGCCCCATCTTCCCAGAGTGATTCAGCTATTGCAGCTATTACTGTCTTTCCCAGAGCTATTTGCCGCTCTGGAGTATTTGGTTCACCATACTAGCAGCCGTTTTTCACTTTGTGGTATTCTTATTTTGGAAAGACCATGAAAAAGATAAGCATATGTTTAAATGGTATGCAATGTTACTCAAAGATAAAATAAGACCTTAAAACACTTAGAGATGATCTCTTTCAAAACAGTGCTGATATGTGCAAACTGTAGAAACAAGTATTTGCTTAATTGGTTTGATTTATAAGTGTATGTATAAGTGTATATACTCTGTAATTGTTTTCAATTGGTAGGCTTGAGTTTGAAGAAATTGAAGAACCCGAATTTACTGCATTATGTCAGAAGTTAAAGATACCTGATAATGTCAGAGAAAGAGCTTGGTTAACTTGGGAGAAAGTTTCATCTGTGGATGGAATTCTGGTAAGGATGTTTTTAAAGTTCTATTTGTTTATTTATTTTGAAAATCTAGAAAGTAGAAAAATATAAAGTAAAAGTTAGTGATAATTTTATCACCCAGGAGTAGCCTCTGATGGCACTAAAATGCTTTTTATTTTCATGTTTTCTTAGGCTGTTTTGTTGTGGGGTACTCTGTGTCGTACTCTGACACTCCCAAGTGAAGTTTATTTTGAATGATTAGGTGGATCTAGCTTCTAGCTGACCAAAATTAGTCATGAGTTTTGGAGTACCGAGGACACATAGAGAGACAGAGGAGATAGTAGGTTGGGGCTTAGAAAGATTCTTGGCCCTCCTGGATCGAGGAAGGAGAGGAAATAGGAGGTGCAAGAAGAGAGGTAATGTCACATGGCAGAACATAGATAATATAAATGGGTAAATTTATGTTATAAGAGCAAATTGAGACAAGCCTAATCTAAAAAACTTTTATAATTAATTATAAGCCTTCATGTTTTTATTTGCGGACTGGTGGTCCTGATGAATGAGTATTGCTACGATTTCTAATTTTTATTTTAAATTAAAGTTTATGATGATGATGACTATGGTGTGTCTGTGTGTCTATATGTCTGTGTGCATGTTCCTCCTTCTAATTTTACGTGAGTTCTTAGGGTTGAACTCAGGTTGCCAGGCTTCTAAGATAAGTGCTCTCAATCATTGAGCTGTCTCACTAGCTCTGTTTTTATTTTCATTTTAGTTTGGCATACAAAGTAGTAGGTTTCATTGTGGTGTTTTCATACTTACACCTCCTTACTGTTTTCTTTATTCATCTCCTCCCCCCCACTCTTCTTTTCCATCCTTCTGTCTTCTTCTTGCTGGTTCCCTTCCACTTCTAGATGGCTTCCCTTGCTTCCATGTCACATGTATGCCATTGCTCTTTTCCCTACATTTTATTTTAGGGTCTTTTCCTCCCTCTCAACTCTCACATCCAACTTTCGTGACCCCCCCCCCACACATTTAAATCTAGGATCTTAATAGGAGAGAAGATAATTTGTCTTTGAGTCTGACTTATTTTGATTAATATGATTTATTTTCTACAAATCTATTAATATGATTTTTCTTCATTTGCATTTCTACAAATAATCATGCTTTCATTTTTCTTTGTAGATGGATACAATTTTATTGTAATTATGCACTGAATTTTCTTTATCTATGTTTGGATTGATGAACATCTTTCATTTGTTCTATTTCTTAGCTATTGTGAGTAGTATCAACAGGAAGTATGGTTGTGCAAGTGTCTCTTGTGTTTGGACTTTTAGTCTCTTGGACATATTCCCAGTAGTAGAGTTACAGTTTTAAGGATTCTTACACTGGCTTGCATAATAGTTACACTATTCTACCTTACCACTGGCAGTATCTAAGGTTCTTCTTTGCTCACATTTGTGTTTGTGATGTTAACCATGCTGACTTGGACAAGATGGAATGTCAAAGCAGTTTTAAGTTTCATTTCCCTGATGGCTGAAGATGTTGAACGTGTTTTTAGTGCTCACATATATCTTCTGAGAACTGTGTGCTCAATTAGTTCATCGGCCTATTTATTGAGTGAATGCTGTTTTAATAATATTTAGTTTTTGAAGTTCTTTATCAGTTTTACATATCAATTCCTTCTAATGTATAGTTGGTAAATACATTTTCTCTCCCCTCCCCACCCCAGTCTGTATGTTTTGTCTTCACTGCTGACTGTTATCCTGTGTCATCCTGTGTCATGCAATCCCACAATCAACTCTTCCCATATTGGAATCATCTTAGAAAAAACTTCTTTGTGCCTGGGTCTTCAAGTGTTTGTATGTATTTCTCTAGTAGTTTCAAGATTTCAGTTTGTATTCTCTAGTAGTTGAAGATTTCAGTTTGTATATTAAGTCTTTGATTCATTTTGCATCATTTTTCTCCGTCTTTTTTGAGATAGGGTCTCACTGTGTAGCCCAGGCTAGCCTGAACTAACTATGTAGATCAGGCTGGCTGCCAACTCTGTTTCCCAAAGTGTTGTAATTAAAGGTGTGCCCCACCACACCCAGCCTTGTATTGGTTTTTCATTATAATTTAGTGTGTGTCTGTGTGTTTATGAACGCACATGGCACAGTGCATGTGTGGTGGTCAGAGGACAACTTTCAGGAGTCAGTTCTTCCTACCTCATGTGTTCTACTTTATGGGATTAATGGAGGTTTATCAGGCTTAACACATGCCTTTACCCACTAAGCCACCTCACTGGCCCAGCATTGGGATTGAGTTACACATTCTTCTGCAGGTAGATGTCCAGTTACCTCAACATCTTTTCTTTTTTCTATTGTTTTTTTGAGACAGGTTTTTTTTCTTGTAACTTTGTCCTGGAACTCACTCTGTAGACCTGACTGGCTTCACATTCACAGAGATCCGCCTGCCTCTGTCTCCTGAGTGCTGGGATTAATGGCATGCATTAGCACTGCCGGGCACCCAGCATCATTTGAAGAGAATTTTTCCAATGTCAAAAAATAAAAAATAGAAAACTATAACTGTGTAGGTTTAATTCTGAACCCTCTGTTCTATTCTGTTGGCCTATGTCTTTTTAATACCAGTATCATACAGTTTTTGTTCCTGTGGCTTTACAGCATTGCTTGAGATCAGCTATCCTGATAACTTGCTTATAGTTATTTGTGATCTTTTGTCCGTCCATAGTCTAGTTCCATTTCATTTCATGTCTTTTTTTAAATTTAGCATAATTTCTTTATTGAATCCTTTGGAATTTCATATATGCACCCTGATTTCTCTTACCTTTCAGTCCCTCCTTATCCTCCCTTGCAATGCCCCCCCACAAAAGAAAATTTCATTTTAAAAATCAAAATCAAAACAAAACAAGCAAACAAAACTAAAAAACAAACAACCTCTCACCCTGAAAACCAGACTAAAACCAACAAAACAACAACAACAACAAAAATCTCTTCACTCCTCCATCTTTTCTGCTTCTCTAACACATCTTCTTTTGTCCTGGTGGCATTGGGAGTTGGGATGTGTCACACAGTATATACCCTTTGTCCAATCAGCTTCACTTGCAGATATGTTCATTGCAATGAGTTGTTGGTCTGGTTCAAGGCATCTGGTTTCCAATACACCATCATTACTGGACTCTCACTGAAACTCCTCTCAGACATTCTGCCCTGTGGAATGCCTGTGGGTATCATTTCATAGGAATACCCTTCACGAGCTCCAGGCTGTGGGCCTGGGTAGCAGTTGAGCTAGTCAGGCCAGGCTACTGTGGTGCCCACCCTCAGGCAAAGAGTAGTACCCTCAGGATCACTCCTCCTCACCTGTGATAAGGGGTGGGGCCATCTCGTGGTGGGGGCACAACAGACAGCTCTCACAAGAGGGTTGGACCAGCTCTCTTGCTACAGAGTCCAGCAGAGGGCAAGGCCAACTGTCCTAGAGCCTGTGAAGGGCGGGGCCAGCTCAGTATGACCCTCTTGATTTCATCATGCATGGTTCCTATAATCCTCTGAGGTGACATGGTCCATAGACATCAACACAGACCCGCAGCTGCAGGAGGACCATTGGCCCAGATATGGCCCTCAGCAGCAGCTTGGGCCCCGATGACATCTTGGCTCTGGGTGGATATACAGGCAACTCAGATCAGGATGGTTCTGGTGGTGACATGGCTCCCAGATACCAACATGGCCACAGGTTGTCCCCAGATCATGAACTTCTGTGTAACCTTTGGTGGCAACTCGGGCTTCCAACTTCAACACAGACCCCAGCTATGTTAGGACCATGGACCCAGATATGGTCCTCTGCAGCAGCTGGGTCTGAATGTCAGTATTGCCCCAGGTGGCAGTGCAGGCTTTCCAGATTGGCACAGGCTCAGCAGCAGTGTGGCCCTCAGACACTAACGTGGCCTCGGGTTTCAGGCATCCACATGGCCATGAATGGTAACAGGAACCTCAGACATCAGCACGGACCCTGGCTGCAGTATGGCCTGGTCTAGTTTCATTTATATTGTTGTGATAAAAACACACCTTAGGAGAGAAAGGGTTAGGTCACATTTCCAGGTTACAGTCCATTATAGCAGAGAAATCAAGGAGGCAGAGACTTAGGACAGCTTGTCACTTCACGTCCCCAGTAAAGATTAGAGAGGGTTAAATGCATGCATGCCAATGCTCATATAACTTTCTCTACTCTGACTTGTGTAGTGCAGAAACTAGAACCCTAGAAAAGTGCTGTCTACTTTCAGGCTGGGTCTTCCCATTTCAATTAAGAGACTGGATGGGTCTTCTCCTAGCAGTGAAGGTGCCCACAGTCCAATTTGATGTATATAACTTCTGGAGCCTCCCTCTGCAGTGATGCTACATCATGTCAAGTTGGCAGTTCAAGCTAACATACAAACTAACATTATCCTAGTTCTGTGAAGAATATCACTAGAAATAGAGCTGGCATTGTATTGAGTCCATAGGTATTTTTAATAATAAAGCTATTTCCACAGTATTCATTCTGCTAATCCAAGAACATGAAACATTTTATTGTTTGTTGGTTTATTTTTTTTTAATCTTCTAGCATCTTCATCTTCCTTAAGTGTTTTAAAGTTTTTATTATAGGGGTCTTTTACCACTTTTGTTAGATTGATTCCTAGGCATTTTATATTTTGAAGCTATTATTTTTTATTTTGTTTACCTGTTTGTTTGAAATAAGGTATTATCATGTAACTGTAAATGATGTGGACCTCACCATGTGGACCATGTGAGTAACAGAGATCCACCTGCCTTTTGTCTCCCAAGTTAGTTATTGGAAAGTTATGTAGAAAGGTATTTACTTTTGTGTGTTGACTTTATATTTGCTACTGTGTTTAAAGTATTTATCCCATCTCAGAGTTTTCTAGTGGAGTCTTTAAACTATAGTGTCATATCATTGACAACCAGTGATACTTCTGTTTGTATGACCCTTATTCCTTTCTCTTGTTTTATTGCCCTAGCTGGGACTTCAAATGCTATATTGAATAGGCGCAGTAAGAGTGAGTAACTAGGGAGGAAATGCTTTTAGTTTTTTCCTCATTTAGAGCAGTGTTTACCATAGGTTTGTTGTATATAGCCTTGATTGTATTGAGATATGCTTCTTCTAGTTCTAGTTTCTCCAGGGTTGTGTGTGTGTTCATCTGCATAGCACGTAAAAGCCAGAGGACAGATGCTTCTACCTTCTTCCTCTTTTTTTTTTTTTTTTTTTGGTCTTTTGTTGTGTTTTGTTCTTTAAGACAGGATTTTTCTGTCCTGGAACTTGCTCTGTAGACCAGGCTGGCCTTGAACTCACAGAGTTCCTTTTTTCTTTCTTCACTTTTTTTTTTTTTTTTGAGAAAAGGTTTCTCACAGGCTTGGAGTTCACTCAGTAAGTAGGCTAGACTGGATGGCCAGTAAACCCCAGGGATCTGCCTGTCTCTGACTCTCCAGTACTGGGATTTCAAATACCTGCTGCATTCATCCTGGGGATCTGACTCAGGTTCCCATGCTTATAAAGCAGGCACTTTACCAACGGAGCTATCCCTTTAACCTCTCTTCAGAACTTTATCAGGAAGGGATGTTACACTTTGTCAAAAACCTTTTCTGAATTTATGAAGATAATCATGACTTTTATCATATATATATATATACTCATACATACATACATACATACACACACACACACGCACACATATATATGTGTGTGTGTTATATTAGATACCAGTTTTCATATATTGAGTCAACTTTGTATCCCTGGGATGAAACCAGCATGGCCATGGTGAATGATTTTCTTTATGTGTCTTAAGGATTTGATTTGCAAGAATTTTATTGAGCATTTTCACAGGGAAATTGATGTACTTTTTTTTTTGTTGTTGTTGTTGTCTTATCCTTACTCGGGCTTGCTACTAGAAAACATTTGGTTTTGTGGAGTGAGTTTCATAGCATCTGTTCCCTTTTGTTATGAGGAACAGTTTGCAGTGTTGTGTTAGGGCTTTCTGGTGTTAGTGTGGTGGAGACTGGCAGGGGCTAGGTCCCGGCTTCTCCTTATGGAAAGATTTTTACACTGCTCTAATCTCCTTGCTTTCTAGGGTCAATTTTACTTACACCTTTTAAATTTAGTTTTGGTAGCTCATAGAGCTCTAGAAATTTATTCATGTTTTAGATTTCCCAGAGTCTAGGGGAGAAGCATGTTGTTGAAGCAGTCTCCTTTCTGGATTTCATCAGAATCTATTGTAGTTTCCTTTTCATCTTTATTTTTAATTTGTGTCTTCTCTCTGTTTCATTTGATTAGTTTGTCTGGGAGTTTGTAAGTTTTATTTCTCTTTCTTTCTTTCTTTCTTTCTTTTTTGAGATATGGTCTCATAGAGCTCAGACTGACTTTGAACTCATTGTGTAGTAGCGGTGACCTTGAATTTCTGAGCTGTCTTCAAATGTGAGTTACAGGGTGTGTCTTCCAAGCCCAGTTTCTCTTGTGCTGGGCTCAGGTTTAGGGCCTCAGGCATGCTCAATCATGAGCATTTTTTTAGGTTATTAGTTATACGCATATACAAACTTTATTTGGTAATAAAGTTTCTAGTGGTAATATAGTATCTTAACTACTGTTTTTTTTTTAAAAAAAATCTTAATTGATTTTTTTTGACTTGTTCATACTATAAATATATGTACACCCTTCTTCATAGGAATAAATTTTGCATAAAGGAAGTTTGATAATTAATGGATCTCTGATAATTTTATTTGAATAAATTCTCACAAGTTAATTTACTGAGTCAAAATCTACAAACTTTTAAAATTACCCAATACAGCTGGGCAGTGGCAGCATGTACCTTTAGTCCTAGCACTCGGGAGGCAGAATTAAGCGAATTTCTGAGTTTGAGGCCAGCCTGGTATAGAGTGAGTTCCAGGGCAGCTAGGGCTACACAGAGAAACCTTGCCTCGAGAAACAAAACAAAATAAAAAATTCCCAATATTATCTTTCTTTGAATTTGATTATTAAAGAGAAAGTGTCTTTAGTTTGGAATTTAGTTTTTTTTTTTTAAGTATTTAAAACCTCCAGGTTACTCTCCACATGATCCTAGTTTAGCATAGAAACAAGTAGAGGCTGACATGGTGCCACATTCCTTTAGTTCCAGTGTTTTGGAGGCAGAGGCATGTTGATTTCTTCCAGTTTAAGACCAGCCTGATCTACACAGCAAGGTCCAGGCCAGCCAGGGTTACACAGTGAAATCCCTGTTTCAATTTTATATATTTATGTATATGTGTTTGTATGGACTGGAGATGGTTCAGCAGTTAAGAGTAAGTACTGTTCTTACAGAGAATTCCCACCCTATGTCGAGTGGCTCACACTTACCTGTAACTCCAGATCCAGGGGATTAAAGTTCATGGGCACCTGCACTCATGCACATTCCCCTAAGCAGACACACATGCATGTTCTTTATTAAACATAATAAAATAGGGTTTGGAGCAGTTAAGAGCACCGCCTTCTGTTCCAGAGGACTTGGGTTCCGTTCTCAGTACTCACATGTTGGCTCACAGCTTTATGTAACTCTAGCTCCAGGGGATCTGCTGGCCTCCTCTGGCTTCTCTGGGTACTAGAGATGTACATTTAGTCAAAACACACCTGTACACATAAGATAAAAATAAATAATAATTTAAAATAAATCTTTACGGGGGCTGGAGAGATGGCTCAGCAGTTAAGAGCATTGCCTGCTCTTCCAAAGGTCCTGAGTTCAATTCCCAGCAACCACATGGTGGCTCACAACCATCTGTAATGAGGTCTGGTGCCCTCTTCTGGCCTTCAGGCATACACGCTGAAAGAATATTGTATACATAATAAATAAATAAATAAATAAATAAATAAATAAATATTTAAAAAAATATAAATCTTTACAAAATAAATTGGTACAGATAGTAATGGCCCTGGAAATTCCAGGAATAAGACTCCTCCTTTCTTAAGAAACATGGCCAGATCACTGCTATAAACTTGACTGTAAACTACTGAAAGCAGAACTTAACCGATAGGGAGTTATGTAGAAACTTTGAAGTTAAATGTTAATAACATGAACCTCAACAATATAATTTGTTAATATACACCAATCAATAGTCAACAAACTTGACTATGAAAATACCTTGGGGAGAACTAGGGAAATGATTCAGTGGGTCAAAGGGCTTGCTGCACAAACATGAGGATCTGAACTTGAATTCCCAACACACAAGTTAAATCTAGGTGTGGTCATTTGATAAAAGTGTTTGCGCCACAAGCCTGATGACTTGAGTTTCGTTCCCAGGGGATCAATATAAACAGGGGAGGAAAGACCTGAATTCTCAGTGTAGTTTTCTGGCCTTCATACTGGCCAGATAACTAGCATGTCTACATTCATCATATACACATTGTGTTTGTACATTCATAAACACACACACACACTGATAATCTTAAATTTTTAAATTAAAACTAGAAAATGCCTTTATAAATACAACCCAGGTACTTGGGTTATAAGACAAGCTATTATTCTTTTAAAAAACAAACTGGTTTGTTTATGTGGGTCATGTGGGTACCGGTGAGGGTGGACATGCATGTGCTATGGCATGCATTTGGAAACTCTTAAGACAATTTGCAGGAGTCTTTTTCCCCTTCTACCGTATGGGCTCATCTGGGGGATTGAATTCAGAATATTAGGCTTGGTGGCAAGTACTTTGTACTGAGACAACTTGCTGTTCCACCTTTGCCTTATAATTGCCACATATTCATTGTACATAGTAATGGATTTCATAAAAATGATTTGTTTCAAGTGTATCATATTCTTTGAGACTGTTCAGTCCTCTGTGCTCTCCCCTTCTTCCCTCTGCCTCTTCCCCCATTTCACTAGTCTTTACTCCCTTAAACTGTTTTCTGATTTCACATTATGCATATATAAATAAGTAGCTTTCTGTATGTATGTAAAATCTAGGTTCCACAAATGAGGGGAAATATAAAATGTTTATATTTTGGAGTCTTGCTTAATTCTCTTAATCTGATGATTCAATTTCATCTAGTTTCAGCAAACAACATGATTTTGTTAACTAAAACTCTTCTGTGTATGTATACTATTTTTGTTTGTTTGTTTTTTGAGACAGGGTTTCACTATATTGTATAGTCCTGGCTCTCCTGGATCTCACTTTGTAGACCAGGCTGGCCTTATAATCACAGAGATCTGCCTGCCTCTGCCTCCCGAGGGCTGAGATTAAAGGTGTGGACCACCACCATCATCTGGCTTATATACCATTTCTTCATCCATTCACCTCTTGACAGGCACATTGGCTGATAACATACTGTGGCCTCTGATTAGTGCTTTCAGTAAACATGGATGTTCCAGTGTATTTGTAGTATGTTGACTTTGTGTCCTTTGGGTGTATAACCAGGAGTGGTATAGCTGGGCGTATCCTGTGGTAAGCCTTGTTGGGCCAATTCACATTTTCACCTGCAGTACATTAAAGTTCCCTAGCAACAATAGACTAGTGGAAACCATTTTGGGCTGTAGAGTTAAGTATGTACAAATAAATTTGACTGCTTTCTTGCTTTAGCCCTTTCTCTTCCTGACTTTATTCCTTAGAACTAGCATAATTTAAAATCTTACTAGTGGAGGTCATGATAGGAACTAGAACATATGAATTCATTCCTGATTGTGTTGGGGAGGAAGACAATAGAGGACTTTCTATTACTTTTAGGAGTTGATACATTTCTGGAAGGTATAGAAGACTATTCTTTTGTCCTGCTGTAATTCAACAGACCCTTTCTTCACAATATTTTGTTTAATGTTTGAGGGTTGGCCTGAAAATAATGACATGTGTTCTGTGAAGCAAATGCAAAGACAGAATGAACCTGTTTGTGAAGCAGCTGTTGTGGTCCCAGTTGTCTGTTGATGAAACAAGAGGAGTGTAGTAACCTAGGGGCACCCTTTCTGGCATCTGGGAGTAGAAGGTGTTTATTGAGAGATTTCTAGTCAGAATGAGCTGTTTCAAGTCTGAAATATACAATGTAGTAACTCCACACTCTTGAACAAATTTCCTAAAATCTTCCATTCTTCGTTTTCTCAGATGTAAAATGGGTTATCAGTAATTTCTAGATCTTGGAATCCTTGTGAGTATTAAATAAATAAATTGACACCTATTAAGTACATACAAGCTAATTTACTGAGTCAATCTTAGCATCAGGCTTCAAATGTTCAATGTGTGGTGTTTTTGTTTTTGTTTTTTTTAAACAGCCTTGTAGTTTTGCGAAATGTTACTTTGTGGGCCTGACAGCCAGTGCAATCATGATCTCCCAGCAGCTGTCATCATGGGCCTACACAGGACTGGGCTTGTCAACAGTCAATCATAGGTGGGTGAGAGGCCCATTTGGCCCTATCCCTCTCTGCTGAAATATGAGCTATTGATGGATTCTGGGGGGAGGGGCAGACATTGTCTTTAGTTGTGTACCCCTGATGAGCTCACCATGCTCCAGTGAATAAGTAGCAAACTCATGTTGTACTGACGGCCCTTGTTGAGCTCAGTGGGTCACAAACAGAAAGGCATGAGTGTGAGAAAGGGATGCCCCAGGAGGGGGGTGGAAACGAGAATGTGAAGGTGCGAGGAGTCACAATACACTACATATATGTACAGAATTGTTACAAGAGCAAATTTAATAAAACATTCCATTTTATTTTGTTTTTGGTTAGTACTTCAGAGATAAACCATCTTGGTGGCTTAGTGGGTAAATTGTTTGCTATGCAAGTGTGAGATCTGAGTGAGTCTCCTTTGCACCTGCCTACACTCCTGGCACAGCTGGGGTACCTGTCTGTAATCCCAGAGCTGGTAGATCTCTGTCAGAGCCCTTAGGTGGCCAAGTACATTTTCAGTAAGCAGAAATATTTTAAAAAGATTTTCTAGTCTCAGCTGTAGGTCTTCACATTTCAGCAGCAGGCTTCAAATGTTCAATAAGCCATGTTGTAAGCACATGTGCTGTCGTCCAGGCTTTGTTCCGTTTGTTGGATGGTTAGTCCAATGACTGTCTCTTAAAGGAAAGGCGAAGAATCTGGTAGTTGTTTAGTCCATGAGGCTGGGTTGGATGTTTCAGCTGGTCTTCAATCTAATTTGGGATCTGGAAGTAGGTCCTGATATCATTAAAGTAATGACTCAGCAACAGAATAGATGAACTTGCCAGGGACAAAGAGGGCAATCAGGCAAAATAAATAAATAGATAAATAAACAAACAAACACCACCTCCCTTCTTCTATGTCATTTTATGTGGGCTGCCACCAGAAAGTGTGGCCCAGGTTTAGGGTGGGCCTTACCTCAAATGATCCAATTCAAAAAATCCCTGGGAAGTGTGCCCAGATGTTAGTGGGTTTTTGTGTTTGTTTTGTTTTATTTTATTTTTTTCAAGACAGGGTTTCTCTGTGTAGCCTTGGCTGTCCTGGAACTTGCTCTGTAGACCAGGTTGTTCTTGAACTCAGAGATCTACCTGCCTCTGCCTCCGAAGTGCTGAGATTAAAGGCCTGCACTACTATACTAAACCAACCAAGCAAAAGTAGTATGAAACAAGCACATTCTATTGGAACCGTGGTGCCAGTAGACTTGTTTTATGGGGTTGCCACAGTTGTAAAAATCTCTATAAGTATGCCTATAGAAATTTTTTGGCTCATGGTTGGAGAGAGAGGAAGCCTAAAATGTTCTGTGTCTTAGCATGATTAAAAAGCAGGAGGAACAAGAGCAGGCAGAAGAGAAACCCTGAGGGTTTCCCTCACTTTCTAAGAACCCACTCTTTTGCTCACTCATGCAGACCCATCGAGATGAGAACAGATTCTCGCAGTAATGTCATGTATCCTTGGAATGCCTTAGCCACCTCTTAGCATCCCTATCTCCCAATACTGCCATGATGGTCATCAGATTTCAGGAAGTGTTTCAGACAGGATAGACACTATTCAAACTACGGCGACTCTCCTGTGCTCCCAGCTCTGTCTAACTAGTTCTTGAAGACATTGCTTTCTTGTTTCTTACTGCTTGTTCTGCGGCCTGTAGTCATTCCTTAGCAAGCTAACTTTGAGCATTTGTATGATTCACATTTTAAGGTTCCTGTCTTTTAGGGGTTGGTGTCCTTCTCTGCATAAGCTTTAGTGTCTTCAATTATTTTTTCCCAACATTTTAGTTTTCATGCCAAACAGTAGTTCTGATCACTATGTTTTTGTGCCTTATCCTTCTTAAAATTCCTATCAGAGTATTATATTTATTAGTTGATGAGTTTATATTGGCCCATTACTTCTAAGTCCATGGTTTACACCAGGGTTTATTCTTGATGGGAAATGGTCTATTGACTTTGACAGATGTCTAATGGTATGTGACTGCCATTGTAGTGTATATAGAATACTTTCATTGCTGTACAAATATTCTTTCCTGTTCATCCTGCTTTCCTTTCAACCTCTAGTAACCACTGCTCTTTTTATGTTTATCTTATTTTCCGTTTTCTAGAAATGTTTCTAGCTAAACAGTACACAGCCTTCCAGATGGGCTTTTCTCACATAATAATATACATTTAAGCTCCTTCCACATCTTCTCATGATTTAGCAGCTCATTTCTTTTTAGTGTTGAATAATATTGTCATCTCTTTGTGCCACAATTTATTTACTCATTTTACTTCTGAAGGGTATTTTGTTTTCTTCCATGTGTTAGCAATTATTAATAAAGCTGCTGTAAATATACATGTACAGATTGTTGTGTGTATGTGTTTATGTATGCATGTGTATGCATAGATGTGTATACCCATACATGTTCATATATAAGCTAAAGGTCAACCTTGGGCATTGTTCCTTAGGCTCTGTTCATCTTCTTATTTGAGACAAGTCTCTCACTGGCCTGGAATTCACCTATTAGGCTAAGACTGGCTGGCCAGTAAGCTCAGGAATCCATGTTTACATCTTCCCAGAACTGGGATTTCAAGTATGCACCATCATGCCTAGCTTTTTAGTGTGGGTTCTGGGGATCAAACTTCAGTTCTCATGCTTGCGTGGCAAGTTACTTCATTCACTGAGCCATCTCCCTAGCTCACAGGTATTTTGTCTCAAGACAGAATCTTGGTAAATTGCCTAGGCAGGTTTCACATTCACCGTGCAGCCCAAGCTGGCCTTAACTCCTCATCTTCTGCCTTAGTCTTCTGACTGTTGGGGTTATAAGTGTGTGTTACCGTGCCAAGGTTGTGGTAGGTGTGTGTGTTTGCGTGCGTGCAAGTGAGCGAGTGGTGCTTGCACGTAAATTATCTCCTTGGAATAAAGACTGTGCTGGCTAGTTTTTTATGTCATCATGATCCAAGCTAGAGTTATTTTGGAATACAGAATCTCGATTCAGAAAACGTTCCCACCAGATTGGTCTGTGGGCAAGTCTCTGGTGCATTTTCTTGTTTGATAATTGATATGGGAGGGCCCAGCTCACTGTGGACACTGCCACCACTTGGCTGCTGCTCCCGGGTGCTGTAATAGAGCAGGCTGATGAGGAGCCAGACAGAAAGCAGCACTCCTCCAAGGCCTCTGCAAGCTGTCACCTCATGTTCCTGCCCTGTTTGAGTTCTTGTACTGTCTGAGCTCCTGTCCTGACTTTTCTCTGCAGGGGGGTGTGACTTGAGAGCTATAAGCTGAAATAAACCCTTTCTCCCCAAACTGTTAAGGTCATGGTGTTATCACAGCCCTAGAATCCTCAACTAAGATAAACCAAGGAGTAGAGTTGCTGGACATGTGGTAAGGGTATGTTTAGCCTTGTAAGAAACTGCTGAACAGATTCCAAATGTTAATCATCTTATATTCCCAAGTCAGTGAATTACCAGATGTCCTCACCAACATTTTGTGTTGTTAGTGTTTTGGATTTTCTTTTTCCATTCTAATAAATGTGAAGTGGTATCATATTTGAAAATTCTAATAGCATATACTGTTACCATTTGTATGGCTTCTTATACCTGTTCAGAGTTTTCCCTATTTTAATAGTTATTTGTTTTCTTATGTTGAAATTTGCATTTTTGGATAACTTTTTTTGATTAACAGTATTTGCATTTTTAGATAACAGTTCTTTATTAGGTATATCTTTTACATATATTTACCCCCAGCTTGTGGCTTATGTTCTTTTTTTTTTTTTTTTTTTTTTTTTTTTTTGGTTTTTCGAGACAGGGTTTCTCTGTGGCTTGTGGCTTATGTTCTTAATCTCTTGACAATGACTCTGCAGAATAGAAGTTTATAATTTCAGTGCAGTTCAGCACATCAGTTTTTTCTTTCATGGAGCATGCCTTTAGTTTTATATCTAAAATGTCTTATCTCAATCTGAACTTATATTTTCTGCTGTGGTATAAATGCCCCCCCCACCCCATGGGTTTTTTTTTTTTTTTTTGGTGTGTGTGTGTTATTGGAGATTGAACCTAAGGTTCATGCATGATGGGCGTACACTCTACCACTGTGCTACATTTCTAGCTCAGTTGCATTATATTTTACTTCTCAGTTTCTGACACATTTTAAATGAATTTTGTATGGTGTCGAAAGGTTGATTTTTTTCTCTTTGTATGTAGATGTATAGCTGCTAGCTCTGTTTGCTTGGAAGGTATCTTTTTCTACTGTATTGTGTTTTGCTCCCTTTCCAAAGATGATTTTACTAGACGACAGTTATGTGTTTCTTTTTCTGGCCCCACTATTCTCTGCTGTTCCTTTCTGTTGTAGTCAGTGTTCTATTGCTGCAAAGAGACACAAAGATCATGGTAACTCTTACAAAAAAAGGCGTTTAATTAGGGCTCAGTTACAGTTTCAGAAGTTTAGTTTATTTTCCATGGTGGGGAGTATGGCAGCACACAGGAAGACATGGTGCAGGAGATGTGGCTGAGAGTCGTATATCTGGATTCACAGGCGACAGGAAGAGAAAGAGAGTGAGTGACGCTGCCTTCTGAAACCTTAATGCCCACCCCTAGAGACACATTTCTTCTAATAAGGCCACACCCACTAATCCTTCTCAGTAGTGCCATTTCTTGATGACTAAACATTCAAATACAGAAACCTATGGGAGTTATTCTTACTCAAATCCCACATTCCATTCTCTGACCCTCATAGGCTTACGACTATATCATAATACAAAATGCATTCAGTCTAACTTCAAAAATTCCCATAGTCTATAAGTATCAGCACTGCTTAAAAGTCCAAAGTTTAGAGTCTCTTCTAAGACTCAAGGAAATCATTGTGACCCCTATAAAGTCAAAATAAAAATTCATTTCACATACTTCCAATATACAATGGCACAGAATATATACATTACCATTTTAAAAGGGAAGAAAGGGAGAATAGTGAGGAAATACTGAACCAAAGCAAGAACCAAAACCAGCAGGGCAAAACTCCAAATCCTTCATCTCCATGTCTGATATCAAAGTGCTCTTCAGATCTCCAAATATATTCAGCTTTGTTGACTACAACATACTTCTCTTTCTTGAACTTGTTCCACATCCTGCCAAGCTGGCAGGTATCCCACGACTTTGGCATCTCCTCTATCTTGAGGTGTCTAAGGTAATCCAGGCTTCATCTTCACAGCTTCAATCAGTGGCCTCTCTGGGTCTTCATGCAGGTAAATCCCTGGCACACAGCTGGATTCAGTGGCTTTTCTTAGCTTCTGAGAGGGATTCTGCAACCCCATTTTTGTATTTGTGACTCTAAAGTCATAACCATGTGGCTATAGCTGCCAACTTCTGTTGCTTCTGGGGCTGGAACATGGCTCCCTCGTTCAGTTTCACTTGAATCAGCTTTTGGCTGTTGATAGTTTCCTTCACTGCTTAAGCTGTTATCTAATTTCTTTTCACAAGTTAAAAGCTTAGTTGGGGGAGGTCTTACCCTGAGGTCAACATTTCCTTTATTTCATTTAGCATTGGACTTTTCTTTAAACATTTTATCTCCTTCAGCCCTGCCACTTGACTCCAACATTATGTTTCCTGATGCTCCTTTTCACCTCAAGCTGTGCATTTTCTATTTTTCCATGCTCAGCTTGATCTTTTTCATTATAAATCTGCATAAAAGTAATAACCACTAATAACCAAGCAACAGAGGCAAAACTAGGCTGTCTTGAAATTTCTGCCAATACCATTAACCTAAAACTCTTCAGTTTAGCCTCAGGCAGATTTTTTGGACAAGATCAAAGAACAGCCACATTCATCTTCAAAATTACACAAGGCTGGTCTCTATGCTACTCAGTAATATTATTCCTCTTTGCAACCTCTTGAACTGTGCCCCCACAGTCCTCAGCACCACTGTCTTCCGTGCTCCTACTAGGATAGCTCATTAAGTCCTGCTTAAAATATCCAACCATTTTTCTAGTTCAAAATCCTAAAATCTTCCATATTTCTCTAACAAATATAATGGTCAAGCCTGTTACAGCAATACCTGACTACTGATACCAATTTCTTTCTTATTCATTCTTCTGTTGTTGTGAAGAACAGCATCTTGTATAAAGGAACTTTTTTTCCCTTCCCTTCCCTTCCCTTCCCTTCCCTTCCCTTCCTTTCCTCCCTTCCCTTTCCCTTTCCCTTTTTCCCTTTCCCTTTTTCCCTTTCCCTTTCCCTTTCCCTTTCCTTTTTTGAGACAGGGTTTTTCTGTAGCTTTGGAGCCTAACCTGAAACTAGTTCTTGTAGACCAGGCTGGCCTCAAACTCAGAGATTCGCCTGCCTCCTGGGTGCTGGGATTAAGGAAGTGTGCCACCACCACCTGGCCACAAAGGAAATATTTAATTGGAACTTACTTACAATTTCAGAGGTTTAGTTTATTACCATCATGGCAGGGAGCGTGGCAGCATACAGGCAAACGGTGGTAGAGAACTAGGAGAGTTCTACATTTGGATCTGTAGACAGCAAGAAGAGAGGGAAACTGAGTGCAACTTGGGCTTTTGAAACTTCAAAGCCCACTCTAGTGACACAGTTCCTCCTCCAACAAGACCACACCTCATAATCCTTCTCAGTAGTGCTACTCTCTGATGACTAAGCATTCAAATACAGGCGGCTATGGGGGCCATTCTTATTCAAACTCCCACTCTCTCCATTTTTCAGTGCCTACATCTTTACTGTTGAGCTTTATTATCAATCTTAGGTGATGTCTCTCTCAATTTTATTGTTCTTCAATATTTTATGGGCTAGTTTGGATCTTATGTGATAGTCATCTTTCTGTCTCTGAGATAAAACATATGAGAAAATCATCTCAAAGGTGGAAATGTTTGCTTTGGTTTATGATTTCAGAGACTTCAGTTTGTGATAGCTTGACCCCATCACTTCTGGCTGAGCCAAGACTGAACATGGTTCAGAGTAGCGCACAGTGCACCTCTTAAGCTGACTATGGAATGGAGCAAGTAAAAAAGAGCCAGGGGCAAGAAATATACCCTTCAGTGGCTCTCCTCCAGTGATGTTCTTCCTCAGCTAGATGCACCTCTGACAGTTTCCACCACTTCCTGATGGACCATTGAACTGAGCCCATTGACAGATTGTCATTCTTGGTCCAGTGACTTTCTAAAAGTCTTGTCTCTGAACATTGCTGCCTTAAGTACCAAGTCTTTAGCACATGAACCTTTTAGGGACATTTCAATCCAAACTATAATACCACTTTAATTTTAGAATCATTTTACTGAATCTATAGATCAAACTGAGAATACTGAAAAATCTTGACAGTGTGACTTACGTTATTTTTATTATTTAGTTCTCATATTTTATTAGAGTCTTATTGCTTTCCTCATGTTGATTTTGTATATACTTTATTAGCTGCTTTATGTGTAACTTTAAATTTTGAATGTTCATGTATAAAGTGTGTGTGTGTGTGTGTGTGTGTGTGGAGACATGGTCTCCCTATGTGTCCCTGGCTGGTATGGTACTCTTACATAGACTAGACTTGGTGTGAACTCACAGAAATTAAGGATTAAAGACATGTGCCACCACACTGTGCTTAATTGTATTTTTTATTATTATTTTGGAGTCCATTCGTTGCTCTTTGTTGAGATATAGCAAAGCAGCTGAGTTTTATGTGCTAACCTTTTTTCCTGTATTCTTGTTATAACTTTAGTAGATCTCATAGTCTATTGATTTTTGGGATTTCTGTATAAATGATCAAATAATTTTAGACAAAGGCATTTTTATTTCTATTGTGTTTCTACTCTCTCATCAAAAATATACTAGCTATAGGCTTTTTGTGAATATTCTTTTTTTTCTTTTATTGAAAATAGATTTTTTTTCCCTCACATAATACATCTTGATCAGGGTTTTCTCTCCTCCTCCTCCCAGAGCCTATCCTCCCATCCAGACCCACCTCCACCCCCTTTCTGTCTCTCATTAGAAAACAAACAGGCTTCTAAGGGATAATAAACAAAAACTAATACATCAGAATTGAACAAAACAAACAGAAGGAAAAAGCCCAAGAGAAGGTACAAGAAACAAAGACCTATCACTGAGGAATCCCATAAAACACTAAACTGGAAGCCATAACATATACATAAAGGACCTAGAGGGTAAAAAGAGAGAAAAAATAAAATGAAATTATAAAATAAGATTAAAGAAAGAAAAAAAAAAGGCCTGGCATGGCATTATGATATAAGGAACCTCCAAGGGTGACATTAAGTTCAGTTCTGTTGGCCGTCTACTGCTGGGCATGCAGCCTACCTTAAAGATTAGGTAGTTTCCTCAGTAAGACTCTTGGAGGAAATTAAATTTTCATTTTCAGGTGTTTATTGATTGGAGATTGAGCTGGGTTAGGAATGAGGGCATGTGTCCACTTCTTTCAGCTCTAGGTCCTCATCTTTGGAGAGGGGATAGCCCAAGAAAAGGCTCAAGAATCAGAGATCCACTTGTTCGTTCACTCAGAAATTCCATAAAAATATTAAGCTGGAAGCTATAAGATATACACAGAGGACCTGGGACAGACCTGTGCAGACCTTGTGCATGCTGCTTAGATCATGTTGATTTAGAGGTCCCTGTTTTCTTGGCCCTCCATCCTATTTGGTTCTTACACTGTTTTTGCCTCCTCTTCTGTGGGGTTACCTGAGACCTAAGGGGAGAGATTTGATGGGAATATCAAATTTAGAGCAGAGTGTTCCAAGGTCACTCATTCTCTGCATAATATCTGGCTGTGTGTGGGGTCATCTGCTGCAGGAGGAAGCCTCTTTAATGATGGCTAAACAAGACTCCTATCTGTGACTACAGTAGAATGCCATTAGGAATCATTTTATTGCTATGCTCTTTTAGTAGAACAGTAGTATTTGATTTTCCTCTAGGACACTTGTCTATCTAGTCTCAGGTTCTTGGCCACCCGTGCAGTGTCAGATAATGGGTCCCATCTCTTGGAGTGGGCCTTCAGTCAAATCAGACATTGGTTGGTTACGCCCACAGACATTGTATCACCACTGCACTAGCATCTTGCAAGTAGGACACCATTGTAGATCAGAGGGTTTGTGGCTGGGTTGGTGTTTACATTCTGTTGGTGGTGTGCAGAGTACCTTACTTTACCAAAGATGCTGGAATGTAGACATGAAGACTCTATGTAGGCACCTGCTTAACTTCATCATGTTCAGTGAGTTGTGTAGGTGTTGCTTTCAGCAATGGCCCTTGCCGTCTGTTTGTGGAGAGCAACCTAGAGTCTTGGCAACAGTCTGGGTTGTTTGGGGGTTCCCACGGGACCCCCTTTGGCCAACAATTCAATTAAATGTAACCTAATCTTGATACTAGATGTTTCATTTGGTAACAAGGGATATAGAGTTGGGTCTCTGTCTCCCCCATTATTTGGCAATTTTATTTTGATTACCATTATATCTGTATATATTTTAGGAAGCGTCCATAATACCCCTCAAATGGCCCTTAATTTTAGCTGTCTCTAGGTACATGTTTTTCTGGGAGTAGAGTTAACTGCCCCCTCAATCGTATTATGTACTAAATGGTTGATTCACCTGGTGTTTACCCCAGCATGTCGTATCAAAACTGTGATCCTGGCAGGTTAGCTGTTACCATTCTTCGTGACTCTGTCACTCCTGCAAGATCTATGCACATCACGAATGTCCTTAAGACTGATGGCTGTCCCCTCAGGCTGTACAAGTAGGATGAGGTTTCCTGACATATTTGTATCTTTTTTGTTGTTGCTGTTCACATAAAAAACCCAGGTGAAGAGGAAATCCATGCACAGGAGAAAGTAGCTCTTTTGTTTCAAGACTTTGTATAGCACACTTAATACTTAACAGAACTTTACTGTTACTAGAGATAGATTACATATTTCTAGTTGCCAATTTTTATATTTCCAAAAATATAGGCTAACAAGGACACTGCTCTGTTTTTATTAAACTTTATTTATTGTGTGTGTGAAGGGGTACATGTGTCATGACATGAGCGTGGAGGTCAGAGGACAACTTCCAAGAGTAAGTTTTCTCTTTCTACCATATGAATGCTGGGGGCAAAACTCAGTCAGTCAGTCTTAGGCATGAGTGGCTTTACCCATGGGCAAGCTCACTGTTCAAGGATTTTTTTTTAACTTGTGAAATTGTAATCAGTTTCACAGATTTATGTTCTAATAGCTTAAATTGTAGGTTTCTCATACTTTAGTTTTATTTTCAAGATACTTATTGTCACCACTTGGTGGAGCTCTTTTATAAGCTAGAATATTGTCAAAAGACAAGCTCAAATAAACTGTTACTAATTTGGGGTTGTCATTAGGGTGGTTGAAGTGAACACAACTAAATGATAGTGTAATAGATAGTTATGGAAAGTGTTGGCTGTATATTTTGATTTAATTTTTCAATATGTAATTGAAGGTTTGATGTTTTCACAATTTTTGTTATACAGTTCTAATTTTTCAATGCTGCTTTTCATAAATTTAGCAGTTTCTATTACTTTGTTTCCTATTTTGCAGTTAATGTTAATTAAGAATATCTTTGGTATTAATGAAGAAAATGAAAACTGCTTGTGATCCTAATAGCTTTAGAGAGATAACCCACTTTAGAGATTTTGCATTACTTTTCTTACCTTTTCGTTTGTTTGTTTTTACATAATTGGAATAAAAATGCAAATAATTTTGTAATTTATCTTTTCTCTTAACCGTTATATCTTGGACATTTTTCCCATTGCTTGTACTATTCTTTAAAAATACCTTAGGATTTTGCATTACTCATAATATAGCTCTAGTATGATTTAGCCATTTATTTTAAGATATTTAGGTGTTTGCCACTGTTTGGGGTATGTAAGTAACTATTACAACATTTGTTACAAGGATCTTGACCCAACTCTCCAGTTATTTCCACTGGATGAAGTCTTAGCTGTACGGTAGTACAATGGAGGACTTCTAAGGATCCTGACGTATATTAATGACATATCCTTTTCTTGACTTATTCTAAGAATAGCATACCCAGAATCTGGTTTTTGAAAGGTACTTTTTTTAAAATTTGCAAAGGGTTTATCTATTTTCCTCCACAAGTTTTACCTTTTTGTGTGTGGTTGTTTTGATTGATAAATGATTCTTTTTTGTTTTAACAATTTTTAAACTGCTGTTCTATGCCCCCTTTTTAATAATTTTAAGCATTTTTTTAAAGTTTATGTGTACGTGTGCAAGTACTCATGGAAGCTGGAGGTTGGAGGTGTCTGATCAATCGTTATGAGCCACCTGATGTGGGTGTTGGGAACCAATCTTGAATTTTCTGACAGGGTGGTATATACTTTGGATCACTTATTTCATCCTTTTTACAATTTTCAAGAAAAAAAATTATTTGTAAGTTTTTCATAATAAGGTTTATGGAATTATAACAAAACAAAATCAGTTTTAATCTAGGTTGTAAGATGGATTGGAAATAATGCTTTGACCTTAACAGACCTTAAACCCACCAGAATTCACTCCCCTGCCATCAGGAACTCATGAGGGTCTCATGCTCAGAGCAGCTGCAGGCATAGGGAAACAATTTGTTTCACTCCAGCAGGCAAACGGTCTGAGGCAGGCAAAGAAAGTCAAGGGACCAGGGGTCTGCAGCCCCCAACACAGTAAGTACTAAATAGTCAGCCCTGAAAATATATACTTACAAGCAGAGAGATAGGGATACAAGGGAGGGTTTGGAGGGAAGAAAGGGGAGGGGAAATGATGCAATTACATTATTATCTCAGAAAATAAGAAAAGTAAAAACATAGACAAAAGTTGATGTTTTATTTTCTGAGAATATATCATAGTCGTTGTAATGGGGTGAATCAATATTGTTCAGTTTCAGTGGTGGAAGTATGTAACAGCTTCCACATCAAATTTATTGTGTTAGTTTTCTTACATTAAACTATATCAGTTTAAGCACATAGTTAAAAAAATTGATGGATGTATTTACTCATGTAATTACCACCACCGAGGATTACAACTTTCTCATCACACCAGAAGGTTCTCTTGCCATCTTTGTATTCGTTCCCGAAAACACCCCCTTGTCCCTGGGTAGCTGCTGATCTAGTTTCTGACATTGAAGATGAGTTTTTATGTTTTCTGGAACTGTGTATGGCAGGATATGCTACTATTCTGTGTCTAGCTTTTTCCTCTCTCTCTCTCTCTCTCTCTCTCTCTCTCTCTCTCTCATTCGTGACTTTTTCTCAGGGTAATGATTTTGACTTATCTCTGTTACTACATTTATTATGACTTCCCTTTTTTGTTAGCATCTGTTGCATAATTCTATTACAGTTTGTTTATAGAGTTACCTATGGTTATTTCTGTTTGGTTCTATTTCTGTTATATTTGTTTTGTCTCTAGTGTGGGGCTACATTCATTAGCAGTGTTTTAATTTCTTCAGGGCATAAGTATTGGGAGTAGAATTGTGATGTAGAAAGTGTATGTTTAAATTTACAGAAACAGACCAAACTTGTTTTTCAAAATGGTCATACCATTTTAAACTGTATCATTGGCATTCACTTGCACATCCTTCTTAGTAACCATTAGTATTGTAATTCTTTTTAATTTCAACTAGTCTTATGGATCTACAGTTATATTTTAAAGTATTTATATTAGAAGGAAAGGTTTATAGTTGGATAATGGTGAATTATCTATTACCTGTAATCATTTGATAGTCCAATACGCTCCTTCTTCAGCTGGTACATGAGAGTCCAAATATGTAAAGTGTGTCTTACGTCTGTCCTCTCAGCAAATAGTACAAATACAAATACAAATATGTAAAGTGTGCCTTACATCTGTCCTCTCAGCAAATAGTTCTGCCTGATTATTAGACCATTAGATAATATGACACTCATTTTATCTTAAGATGATCCAGATTTTACCTACAAGATATATACATTTAGAAGGTGGCATATATTGTTGAGGGGAAAGGATGCTACTAAGAAAAATAGTCTACTTACAGTGTTAGCCATTTCTCATCAGTTACTAAATGTAAGCTGGACACTATGCTCAAGGCGTTAAACATAGTCTCATTTAGTTCTTATTAAGTGAGATTTGCATTCAATCCATTGTACAAGTGGTTTGTTTAAGAAATTGTACAAGGCCAGAAAATACCTGAATGAACAAAGGGAAATAAAAATGGATACATTAGAGCAAAAGAAGTATAGTCTGATAAATAAGTTAGCTTTTTTGTTTTTCTTGGAAAAAAAGTTAAACATTCTAGAATCTTTTAATGTTGCTGTAATGATACTGGGCTACTAAGAAACAGTTTAAAAGAGCTGACTGACTCCGAGTTTCCCAAAGTGGTTTAACCTTTTAATCCTCCTTGTAATTTTTTGGCTTATAATATAAATTTTGAGTGTTTGTTATATTAATACAAAATGAATTATTTTTAAGTATATACCATTATAAGAATTAAAAAAATATATTTTGATGTTTAATAAGAAAAATCATGTAATTCAGCTTTGGCGTGGTATTAAGTATGTGAATGATTTAATAATATTTGGCCCTCTTTATTCCTAGGAAGGATATATTCAAAAGAAGAAGGAACTCTGGGGCATCTGCATCTTTGTTGCAGCAGTTGACCTAGATGAGATGCCATTCACTTTTACTGAGCTACAGAGAACCATAGAAACCAGGTAAGAACTCTGTCATAAAAGCTCTGCCATTTAAAAAGTGCTTTTATTGTTTTGATACACTTTAAGAAATTGGTGAAAATGCTGAAATTAAACACAACAAATTTGGGACAAATAGTGAATTGCCATTCTATGATAGGGTTGGTTAAAGTTTATTTAGTTTTTAAAAAGAACTTCTTATTATCTTTTGCCTGCATGTAAGTGCGCCGTGTGCAGTGCCTGAAGAGAGCAGCAGTCCATGTGAGTCATCATGTGAGTGCTGGGAACTGAACCCTGCTCCTCTGGTGTTCATGGGCACATACATACCCTACAAAGACACGCGTGCACACACGTGCACACACAACTAGAAGTAAAAATATGTCGATAAATCATTAAACAGGTAGTGAGTCTATCTTAAATTTAGATAAGATTTATTTAACTTGAAGACTTTGGCATAGTAGATGTTTTAATTACGTACATTTAAAAGCTACTATGTATTTAGTATTGATTATGATACTTGACCCAGAAATTCCTTATCATATGTTTTTTGAACTTTAAAAGTATGTTAATTTGTTCTCAAGTTATTAACAGATTTTGTCTTAAATGAACTTATAGGACTTCTGTTATTTCCTTTGTAGTATATTTATATTATTTCCTTTGTATTATATTTACAAAATACAGCGGTAAATAATTTTACCTGATTGGTAAATAAACATATTTCTTCTTAAGTGAGATAATCTGTAATGAAATATAATTAGTTTTTAGTTAAATTAAGTAGATTAAATGACTACATTTTATAGCACTTTTCTTACTACCTTCAAATAAAGTCTGGAAACAGAGGCTGTGTACAAATAAGTTAATATATGAATGTATGTCTAAAAAGCACATAAATAGCCTAAAGAGTTCACAAGAGTCAATTCCTGATGTAACAGGCACTCTCCCCCTCATCCCTTCTCATAAATTACCCTAAAAGAAGACAGCTTTGTTAGAGCAGCTTTCCATAGTGTGCATTTCCTCTCAGGACAGGTATTGTTTTACCTGTAAACATGTGGACTGTCCTTGTTGGGGAATAGAAGGCTTTGGGTGAAAGATGGCTGTCTGTCCTAAGAATAAATAAATGAGAACAGTTCTCAAATAGGAGAATGGGAGCACTGGAGTGAAAACGAACTGCATGGTTTTGTGTTGGAACTGAATGACTCTATGGGAGCTTATTTAAAAACATGCAGACACAAATGACTGTTTAATAATAGGTACAGTGTATTTCAGAAATCTGAAAAGAATATATTTTAAATGTTTTGCTGTGTGCAGGTAGTAAATGCTTGAGGAGATAGATATGCTTACCTTCAATATACAGTGCTTACATCCATGAAAACATCACATGGTACTCCCTAAAATTATACAGTTCTAGGACTTTTATGCATCAGTGAAAAATAAATTTAAATTAAATATCCATACACATTATTTAGAAACAGATATACATACTTTTTATGCTTCTGCTTTTCTTGTTTTTTTAACTTGAAGTGGATATAGTCAGGAGTAGGTAGGTATTGGGCATGGGTTGCTTCTAGTAAAATGAAAAAACAAGTGCAGCCCTTCCAAAGGACACACAGTGATTTAGTGTAGAGCTGGAATATTCTGAACTGAAATATATATGCTTTGAAAATTAAATAACAAATTTTGATAGCTATTCATGCATTCTTTCTCTATTCTTTATAGTGTCTATAAATTCTTTGACTTACTAAAAGAAATTGATACCAGTACCAAAGTTGATAATGCTGTGTCAAGACTATTGAAGAAGTACAATGTGTTATGTGCACTCTACAGCAAATTAGAACGGTAAGATAAAAGTTTTATTAGGCTTACACATTAATTTTTTGTTTTTTATTTTTATAACCCATTTTCACATTACTGTTTAGTTAGATTTAATCTGGGAACTGTAATGTATTTAATGGAAGTGTTAAGTATTATCCTGTAGCCTTATCCTTTTTGCTATTTTTTATTAGTTCTTAGGTAATTTATCTATTCATAAACATTCTGAACACTTGCCTTAAATTAACTGTTTTTACTAGCCTTTCCTGTCATTCGCTTCTTCTGACGTTGAGCTTGCTTCCCATCTTGCCTAGTAGAACTTATAGTTCTGAATAGTGATCTAAATTTTAACTTTTTCCAGCTTAGAAAGAAATAATGTTGCCAGTGGGAGGTGTGTGACCTGTGTTATTAAACTGTGTTCTGTACTCCAAGTGGTAGTCAAGAAGACTCCACTTGCACCGTTCAACTGGAAAATCTTGACTAAGCATAGCTTACACTTTTTAAATTGTATTTTTCAAACAAATTATAGTCTTCTAACCCAAGTATTATAGTATTCAATATGACATATATCCGCTACTGTTTTGGTGCTCACTGCATTTGTGCAAGGACATATGATAAGGAACGTTTTAGCTACATAAGCCACTTTGTAATAGGATGGTAAAAAGAAAGGAGGAGGCAGGATATGGTGGTACATAGCTTTAATAACAGCACTCAGGAAGCAGAGGCAGGCAGCTCTCTGTGAAATTGAGGCCAGTGTTGTCTACACTGTAAGTTCCAGGACAGCCAGGGTTACATAAAAAGATCCTGTCTCAAAAATAGAAGGGGTGCGGTCCTTAGATCTTCTGGGGTGAATGGGGATAGGGACAGCTAGAAATAGTATCTTCACAGAGGCATGTAACTGTTTTCTTTACCTTTGCTATTTAAGTGGTGTGTTACTAAATCTTGAGAGTTGTGATGATGGAAGTGAAAAAAGGTCCCAAAGGTTGGCCTAGGGGTTCACATAGGGTCTCATAGATGTAGGACTACACTTAAACTCATAGAGTCCAGGCTACATTCCCATCCTGCTTATTTTTTGAGACAGACCATCCTACCCTGGTCTTGAACTCATGATCCTACCTCAGCCTCCTAGATGCTGGGATCACAGGCATTCACCACCATTTCTAGATATGCCCTAGAGCTTTTGAAATAATGCCTTGCTTTTTCTTTCCCCTCCCTCCTCTCTCTTCCTTTTCTCTCCATCTGTCTCTCCCTTCCTTCTACACTTACAGAGTTAAATATATAAATCAGTATATACTCTGCTTGTGACAGTACACAAGGGAAAACCAAGGCAATAGTGCATAGCGTGCTAGAATTGTGGTAGAGATTTCGTATCCATAATAAACAAAGTAAGCAAAATCTTCACTGAGCCAGTTGTTAAGGAAATGATAGTGGGCTGGAGAGATGGCTCAGGGCACAGCATATACATGTGTGTAATCAACAGAGATACACATGCATAAACATAAATAAGAATGAAATGAGCAAAAGAAAATTCTAAGAGCAAAAGAAAATTCTATACAAATCAGTATTAAAACCGAACAAACAAAAACAAGACCATCAAATTATTTCAAGTTCTAGAATTTGAGGGCTTGAAGTCATTTGGGGTACAGTAGCTTTTTGCTATAATAATTTTATTCTATTTTTGTGTTTAAGGTATTCTTTTCCCCATTCCTTTTTCTTCTGACTCCTCTCAGACCCCCACTCTGTGCACCTGCCTCCTTTTAAATCTGTTGCATTTTCTTTATTGTTGTTACATGTACACGAAATCTGCAATCATAACCTGATGAGTCTGTTTAGTGTTACTTCTTTGTGTATGATTTTAAGGCTAACCATTTGGTATTAGATAACCAGTTAATGGGAGAAGATTACTTTTCCTACTCTCAGCATTTCTTAATTGCCTATAGTTATTTGTCTAGGGGTGGGACCCTGTAAGATTTCTCCATCCACATTTCTATCATAATTTTAATTGAATACTTCCAGGTAGTTTTAATCTCTTGTCTGACATCACTATTCTGCTTTGATACTAGTTTCTGTTTTTAAGTTATTTATTTATTTATTATACTTTCCATTTATAAATTGTAGTTGATATCCTGGGAACTTAGGGAGAAGTATAAAAGGATATTAAAAGGGGAATAGTTTTCTAAGTGATTTTTTTAAGCTTTACAGAATATTTTGTTTAAGTGGCTTGCTATCTTCTTTTTCTCTAAATAGAGAACAGTGAGCGATCAATAGAAATACCGTGAAACCAACATTTTTTTCTCTCGTATAGTAATCTTAAGACTGCTAAAGTAAATTTTCTTGTGTTTGCATTTTGAAGAGTAACTATAAGTAGTTTGGAAGGGTATGGAGAAGAAACTTTCAGGTAATTTTTTAGATGCCAGAAAATTCAGAGGAGAAAGAAGAAAAGGATAGTGCATCTACTACATATTGAAATTCAAAAGCTTTAGAAGTTATGTGGGCAATTTTGAAGTGTTCAGGATCTTCCTGTTTCCTGTTTCCTAAGGGCCAGTATGAACAGCAGTATTTCCAGGTTAGTTAGTGGGATCCAGGACAACAGTTTCACAGAATTTTCTTCAAGCATAACTGGAATATGAGAGTTAATGATGATTATTGACACAAACATCAGTGAGCAATAGAATTTGGATCTTTAAGCTGTGCTTCACTAAGAGAATCATTGATCTGAGAAACCACCAATTAGCTCCCAGAACCCTTCCCTGTCATTTATAGTTAGCAAACTGCACAGGAAATGGGAACAGTAGCAGTCAGTGTTCCAAAGCTAGCCCTGTCACTGTGACCGAGCTTGAGATTCTTGGGATGGTCCTTCTCTGTCTTCTCCTGCAGCTTACCCTTATTATCATCTCTCTGTGTGAAACTGGGTTTGTCTATTCTTAAAGTTGTTGAGCCTTCTTGCATTCCTCTGAAGCACCACCTAGACTGGGGCTATTCAACAAACTAACCATTAAAGTATCCCATGATGAGGTGTTTACAGAAGTATGTGTAGATTCCTTTCTACATTATGAAGTACAAATGTGCTCTTATAACAGAGAAGATAGATGTTCCTATCCATCCTTCCTTTCCTCTATCCAAAACAGTAGTTGGTTGTGTCATCTACCAAAAAAGGAGAAGCTATAGTAGGGCTTAGTGGAGAAGTAGTCACACAGATCTGGATTCTAACTTAATCATGAGCTTGTGCTGTGTGATCTTGGATAAATGAGTTTCCTATCTTGGATACCTTGTTTTCTAATGTCTAAAGCTAATGAGAGTACCTATTAGTCAGGTTCCTCTAGAGCAACAGAACTAATAGAATGAATTTCTCTAGAAAGGGGATTTATTAGAAAGACTTGCAGGTTGTGGTCCAGCTAATCCATTGTTGGAAAGTCCAAAAATCCAGTAGTAGTTCCACCACTAGTGGATGTTTCTACTAGTCTTCAGTGTATGCTGGAATCGTGAAGAAGTCGGCTCTAATGCCAGTGAAGGAGTGGACTTGCTAGCGAGATGAGAACAGTCAGACAAAGAGTAAAAGCTTCCTTCTTCCATGTCCTTATGTAGGCTTGTAGCAGAAGGCACGGTCTAGATTAGATCTGGATTAAAGATCTGCAAAGTGTGCCTTCCCACCTCAAGATCTAGATTAAAGGTGTGTTTTTCTACTTCAAAGACCCAGATTAGAAGTAGATCTTCCCATTTCAAATTAGGCAGAAACCCCTCACAGTTGTATTATTTTTGAGTTTTAGTTATGTAGTCAAGTTGACAACCAAAAATAGCCATCACATACCTGTTAAGTCTATAATATATTAAATGAGGTAATACATAAATAATGTTTTTGTTCAGTGACCTTGTATAAACATATTAAACTTTCCATGAATATTAGCTTTCAATTTTTATGTTACCATTTACTTACTGTATATGTGTATGTATGTGGGAAAGTATGTACCCTGACACAGATATGGAGGGTAAAGGGCAACTTGGAGGGATTTATTCTCTCCTCCTGCCATCTGGGTTTCAGTTTCAAATTTAGGTTGTCAGGCCCAGCAGCAAGCACCTTTACCAGCTGAGCTATCTCACAGGCCCAAATATTAGCTTTTATTTTTTTAATTTTTATTTTTTTAAGATTTATTTATTTATTTATTATGTATACAGTATTGTGTTTGCCTACAGGCCAGAAGAGGGCACCAAATCTCATTACAGATGGTTGTGAGCCACCACGTGGTTGCTGGGAACTGAACTCAGGACCTTTGGAAGAGCAGGCAGTTCTCTTAACCACTGAGCCATCTCCCCTTATACAGTCACACAGTACCAAGTTGATGTAAGGCGTAGAGATGTTTGATAGAATAGATCTGTTTGATTGAGTTCAGCATTTCCTCAATGGGTTATACATACATTTGTCTTTCTGTTGCTGTGATAAAGACCCCCTACAAAAACAATTTAAGGGAGAAAGGAATTATTCTGATGTACAGTTCCAGAGGGTTACAGTTTCTAGTGGTGAGGAAGATGTGCGGTCCCAGCAAGCATGGTGGCAGGACATCCATAAAAGGAAGCAGAGCACCTGAACAGGAAGTGGGTCTGGGCTATTAAAACTTCAAGGCCAGCCCCAGTGACTCTCTTTCTCAAGTATGATCCTGTTGGGAATAGTTCACATTTGAACCATAGCCACATTTAACATAAATTAAGATCTTATAAGAGAAGTATTTTATGGAATATACTTTAAGAAACTTTATATTGTCAGCTGTTTTGTTGCAAATAAACTAACAAACCGTATTAAGAATTAACTGTTAGTATCCTACTATATCTAAGAGCTCTGGGTTTGATTGAGTGAGTGATCCTTCCTTAAAGAATAAGATGAAAGAACATTGAAGAAGATTCCTGATTTCAACCTCAGGCTTCACGTATATGCACATATGTCTACCAAACCAAACATGTATATACCACAGCATGTACACATGAAAAAGAAAATTAATTCAGTGATGATTACGATGCTGTCTTGTAGAGTATTGTATTTGAGTAGAAGTGATGCAATACATTGTATATCTTAAGTAGGTGAGAAGGGTAACCTCAGTTCTGGTGATTTTGACTAGGGAAAAAGGCTAGAGAAGAAGAAAATCCTGAATAGGGATTAGAAATAGAAATGTATCAAGCAAAATGAGTGGGGACTGGAACCAGGGATTTTAAACTACGACAAGTGTGTGTACAACACCAAAACATTGTAGGTTGTATTTTGAGCTGCTAAGTCTAAATGTCTGGAGGTTAGGAAGGAGTCTGATTGGTAGTGAACTAGGATTACCCTGCAGGCAGTGGAAAGTTGATGAATAATTTTATATTGGGGAATGACGTAGTCTGATTTGTCCTTAAAAGGCCACTCTGGACTTTGTAAAAGGAATTTATGTTTTTTATTGACTAGTTTTAAGGAATATGGAATAATTTAGCTTTAAGGTTACCAGTCCTGGATCAAACTAAGTTTTATTTTCCTCTTATTTGTATAACTTCCTGGAGTGTGAAGATTGTGATGCCAATGCTTGTTTATTACAGGATGAACTATATGGATATATATGACTTACTGGTTAGATGGTCATTAGTTACCCCCTGACCTAAGATTCTGGTTTTATCATCAGTTTTGATTTAAAAGTGAGTGACAGAAGCCTTTGTAATTAGAACATGGTAATGTGAAATGTCACTTTGTAGTGGGTAAATTTTAATTTAGTTTCAGAATGCTCATGATTCATGCTACAGTAGTATTTCAAAAGTTACTTTCTAAAAATCATCATGCTAATGAAATTGTTTGTCCTTTCAGGACATGTGAGCTTATATATCTGACACAGCCCAGCAGTGTGTAAGTAGTTTAAAGCATGTTACTTTTCATTAAACACTTTTTATTTTCTGAACTAATCTCAGACGTACTGATTCAACGAGGCTTACTTTGGGTGATTAAATCCTTTATACTTATAAATCCTGAGGTGGTAAAATCCTGTTTAGATTGCTCTAAGGATACGTGCTTTATATTGCAAAGAAGAGCTAATTAGCTCGGAATTGATTCGGTGTTCTTTGTCACTATTCTGGGAAAAATGTAGTTCATTCATTAAATACTTAATGAGGATCTGCCACAAGGATTGTATTAGCTATGCTCTGCATATTTTTATATAAGAACAGATACATTCTAAATTAGGAGACTGGAGAGAAGACTCTGCTTAAGAACACTCCTTCTTCCAGAGGATCCAGGCTTGATTCCCAGCACCTGCATGGTAGCTCACAGCTGTCTGTATCTCCAGTTCCATGACATCTGATGAGCTCTTCTGGCCTCTGCAAGCACCTGTCACACAAGTGGTGCACAGACACATACAGACAACATGCACTCATAAACATACACATAAACATACACACACACCATCTCAATTACAAATCCTAAATTATTTTGAAAATGTCTACCACTAGCTAGAACAGTACATCCATGTTCTTTTCTGGACACCTCAAATAGTCCTGGCCATTTTCTGCCTCATTAATGCAGTAGAATTGAAATGCTTGTTAGAATGCACATTTATCGATTTATATAAACCTGTTAATTCTAATGAATGATCATTTTACGGAAGAATTCTCAAGGTGAAATGTTCATAAACCAGAGCCACCTGAATTCTTTTTTTTTCTTTTTTGCTTACATTGTTCATCTTAACTAGAAAACAAAGAGCAAACAAGTATAAAAGTAATTAGAAACAAATTAAAGTAGCTTGAGCTTTATATAATTTAGATTAGAATAAATATTTTGTAGGCACACCAAATGAACTGAGAGAAGTTGAGTTCAGGTGTAAATTGTGCTTTTAAAGAGGGCTGCCATTCATTATGTATGTCTTTAACTCATGTCTACAATTTAAAAGTAAAGCTGAAAACTTTGTCCGTGTCTAATTTTTTTTATTGCTTTGTATTTGTTTGCCAGGATATCTACTGAAATAAATTCTATGTTGGTGCTAAAAATTTCTTGGATCACTTTTTTGCTAGCTAAAGGTAAATGAACATGTTATTACATGCTGATTATAAAGTATGATTAGTAAGTTGTTCATTTGGAATAGTGTAAGTTTTTTCAATTAATATATCCTACTGTATTCTCTGCATGGTTTATTAAATGTAAACCATTTTTATAATTATGCTAACAAAGACATAATTAGAAATGTTTCATTTCCTACCTTTTCTTCCTTCTTTCCTTCCCCCCTTCTTTTCTGTTTTCTTTACATTTTCATTTTTAGCAGTGCTGGGGATGAAAGTTACAGCCTAGTGAATTTTAAATTTTTAAAATTGATTTTATTTAAATTTTACAAAAGAAAAGTTATAAGTAGAAATAATAAGTATTTAGCTACTTTATGTGATATTTCTTTGAAATAAAATATTTCCTGTTATAATCTTTATTTTTCTTTTTTGGCCTTTTATTTTGGTAATGTTATTACAATGAGAAGGGAAAATTATAGTCATTAAATGCTAGTACCTATACCAAATTCAGGGTGAATGCTTGTGTTTTTCTTCTTCTGACTTGGACAAAGTAAAATTTGATGGGAAACAAGTAAAATACGAATAAACCATGATGAGCAGTCAACAGATATGAGAATTCAGTATACTGTGCTGATGGAAAACAGCCTGCATCCCTTCTGTCTTAGTCAGTGGTGCTGGAGAGGAGCTGAGAGTTCTATATCTGGATTCACAGGCAGCAGGAAGAGACAGTGAGACACTGGACCTAACTTGAACATCCGAATCCTTAAAGCCTACCCACCCCATGTGACACACTTCCTCTGCACCTCCAGTCATGCTGCTTGTGTTGAGTGTGGAGGCCATGTTCATTCAAATCATCACACCATCTCAGTACCATTAGAGGGAGGGTTTCTTCTATCCAGGTACTAGCCGGGCCTGACCCTGCTTAGCAGCTGAGATAGATGAAATCGGGCATGTTCAGGGTGGTATGGCCATAGAGAGAAGAGGGACTCGTACAGCAGTGTGCATTAATCTGCCTTGAAAACCATAATAATGTCTCTTGGCACATCCTCCTCCCGCTCCCCACTTTCTAATTAATGCATTCTACTGTCTTCATTTTACTATCAAAGACTTAGCATCTAGTCATCTGTAATTATAGTTACCTCAAGCCTTTAGTCTCAGTTCTATATTTAAATGCCTTCTGTGCCCATTTATTACTTCAGTATAGTTTCTCATTTCTGAGTCCTTGATTTTGACCCATTTCTTAGCTAGCTAGATTGTATCATCAAGGATTTAAAATTGTTTTATACATTTTTTTTTTACATATCGTATGTGCTTGTACGTGTACACCTCTGGCTTGGTGACAAGCACTTTTGCCTGCTGAGCCATCTCTCCAGCCCATCACATTTAAAACACTAGCCCTTTGATGTCATATTCCGTATGTTTGACGTGTTAATGGAGAATGTCCACAGCATTTGTTCTTGAAAGACAACTTGACTGTGTATCCTGTTCTTGAGTCATTTTACCCCTCAAGGCAATATTTTCTAGTATTGAATGTTGATTTTGTGAAATCTGAGGCTCGCTTAATTTCCTCCTGTCATTAAGTTACTGAACACCAAACGGGTTCTTTTTTAAACTTGAGGTTTAGGTCTGAAGGTGTGGCTCAGTAATTAAAGCACTTGCAGGAGAACCCTGGTTTCATTCCACACGGCAGCTCCCAATCTCTGTTACACCACTCCCAGTGCATTTGTTACCCTCCTCTGGCCTTCCTGCCACCAGGCATATAGGCAGGCGAATGCTCATATGCAGAAAATAAATTTAAGTAAATGAAACTTAAGTTTGAGGTTTAATATCTTTACTAGGATATCTGTTATTTGATTCATTCTGTATTCATTTGTGTTACAACACTTTCTTTTAAACTAGGCATTCTGCTCTTCTTTCTGAGACAACTTGATGTTATTTTATTCTGTTAAGTTTTCTTTGAACATTTTATCAGTTTGTTCTCCATGTTTCTCTTATGGGCAATGCTGGGAATTGAGCCCAAAGCTTCATGAATGCTAGGCAAATGTTCAACCACTGAGCTGCATCCCCAACTTTGTGTTATGTGTAGGTTTTTTATTTCTGCTGTCTTTTGTTTCCATCTAAATTCTTTTGGTAATGGTGTTATTTGTACCTAGTTCTTTCTTAGCTCATCTGACTCCGTGTTTTTATGTAAATTGAGACCAGTCAGCTTTTCTGTTTGTTTGTTCATTTGTTTTAAGGCGAGTTCTTGACTTGTGGCCCAGACTGCCTTTGACGTAGTGATCTTCCTGCCTGGCATCCCAAACACTGGAGTTCACCAGAATGTAGGATGACTTGCTTATTTATTTGTTTGTTTGTTTTAAAGGTATTTTCTTCCTATTAGGTTCTCTGATTTTTCCCCTTTTGTGAGTTTACTTTTTCTTTTGTGAATGCCTTTTTCCTTTATATATGGGATATGAGTGGGTAATGCTTTCTTTGAGGTAGTTTGAGAGACCCTCCCTTTATTCCCTTTATACTTAATGTGCAGTTAGTTTGCATTCCCCAGAGAATTACAGTGTGCTGTAAACGGGCGTTATGCTACTTTTAGTCAGAAAGTGAGGACGAGAGTAGAGAATTTATCTGAATTCTGTACTTTGCCCTTTTCCCAATCAGCACAGTATACTGGAATATCTGTGCTGGGCAGCTAGCCATCATGGTTTACTTCCCTTTTGTGTAATGGTTACTTCTCCCTCCAAGCCAGAAAATGAGAAGTGAGTGTGCTTCTGGAGAGTTGTTCTGGATTTGGTATTGCTGCTGCTAGCACTTGGCTAATGTGTTTACCTTTCAGAGTGTTGTTAGAGCGGAGAGGCTGTTCATCTGACTTGGCTGTGCTCCTCTTACTTGGATGTGCCTGATAGCAAACTTCACCTGTTTCTTCACCACCATTAACTTTCAGTTAGCGTACAAATTAAAGAGTTTCCTAGTGACATTTTTGTATCATACATTTCTGCTTTGTGGTTTACACCCCCTGTAATATTTCTTCACTGAATTAATTGCAAACATACTTTTGTACCATACCATGTAGACTTAAAACACCCACTTGATACAAGGTTATTCATTGTCTCACACAGTATTTGTTGTTGTTATTACTGGCTTAGCAGATAGTCCAAAGGTAGAAAGTGAATCAGCTCAAGCTTCTCCTTTATATAAAAAATACATATTTACTTTTATCTGTGCATATGAGTGTTTGTTTTACTTGCATATATGTATATGTACCACATGTATTCCTCATACCTCTGGAGACCAGAGTGGGCATTGATTTCCTTAATGAGAATTAGAGACACTTGTGAGCTAGCTACCATGTGGGTGCTAGGAGCCTAACCTGGGTCCTCTGCAAGTGCAACGAGTGCTATCAACCATGAGCAATCTCTCTGGCTCCTACATCTTTCTTAAAAATAATAGAGCTATAAGCAAGTAGGCACTTGCTGGATTTGATTGTAATTTACATTATGTATAGGTATCTATTACATGTATTTATTTCTATAAGCCTTGTAGTTGTATGTTATATATGTTACATAAACTTATTGTTTTAAGTTATATATGTATGTATGTATGTTACATAAACTCTTAGGATATTATGTTAAATAATCATTTCAACATGACCTTATAATTATGCTCTGTTTGGGTTTTTTGTTTGTTTGTTTTTTGAGACAGGATTTCTCTGTGTTGCCCTGGCTGACCTGGAACTTGCTCTGTAGACCAGGCTGGCCTTGCCTCACAGAGATCCCCTGCCTCTGTCTTCCAAGTGCTAGGATTAAAGGTATGCACCATTACCTCCTGGCTTTTATTTCTTTTTTTCCTTTGGGTTTTCAAAACAGATTTTTTCTGTGTAACAGCCCTGGCTGTCCTGGAATTCACTCTGTAGAACAGGTTGGCCTCTGTAGACCAGGTCTGCCTCTGCTTCCCTAATGCTGGGATTAAAGGCGTGCACCACCATTGCCTAGCAATTTTGTTATTTCTTAATGGTTTTCATTAGTGTAATATTTGTAGGGGGTTAAATTGAACATATGAGATACTTTATATAAACATTTAGAGTGAAAGATTAGCATGCATCATGCTTCAGCATTGTTTCTGAGAGTAATGAGCTTTGTAGGTCACACCAAAATAGGAAGCAGATTTTATAAAAGGTAATGCCAGATGATTTTAATAAGAATTAATTCTTATAATCCCCAGTTTTAAAGCTCTCATTTATGTCTTGAATCTCATCTTTTTAGTTTGGTTTTGCAACAAAGAGAAAAGTTTTCATCATGGCTCTAGTGATTAGCAAATTAATGAGCATATGGATATACCATTACATTTTTCTCTGACTTAAAGGCACTACTCACTAACCTTTTTTAAAAATGGGAATCTTGAAGCCACTGAGATGCCTTTACACATAAAGGCATGAACCGCCAACCTGGAACCTGAGTTTGGTCACTGGGACCCACATAGTAAAAGAAGAGAACCAGTTCATGCAGGTTGTCCTCTGATTGACACACGTATTTTAAGGTACATGTACACACACACTTTGCTCACAAACGTGCATATACATGCATGTACACACACACAGGTAAGTAAATAATAGTTAAATATATAAGTTTTAAATATTTAACTGTGGATCTTTTTTGTTTTTAGGAGAAGTATTACAAATGGAAGATGATCTGGTAATCTCGTTTCAGTTAATGTTGTGTGTAGTTGACTATTTTATTAAGTTCTCACCTCCTGCACTACTCAGAGAACCATACAGTAAGTATTCTAAACAATGCAGTGCTCTTCTCTATCTTCATGAGTGACTTACTGAATGTCTTATAGGTCCGATGCAGTCCTAAAACTGAGAGGATGATAAAACATTAGTCAGGAATGGGCTCTGCCTTTTTCTCTTAGCTTTGCTTTACTGTGACAATACCTGATGTGATCAACTTGTTGGGGTGTGATCGATTTATTTTTAGCTCACAGTTTTGGAGTTTCCAGTCCACAGGTGATTTGACACCTTTGCTTTGAGCCTGTAGTGAGGCCACATTGTGGCAGGTGCACACAATGGAGTAAAACTGTTCTCCTTCTACTGGAGTTGAGAAAGAGAGTAGGGAGAGTATGGACTCCTATTATCCTTCAAGAGATGCACTGTAGGAACCCTCGGACTGGTTAGACTCTGCCGATAGCTGCAAGCTGGGGACTGAGACTAACACGTGGGCCTGAACATCTCCAGATTCAAATCAGCAACCTTCAAGAGTATAAGCTATAGAAAAGAAGATAAAATGTTGAGCAAATAATCAAGAATGTATGTAGTAGGAAGTGCTCTAGTTTAATCAAAACAAAAATTGGGAGGAGTTTTAGAGATATGAACATTTTTACATGGCCAGTGAGATGTTCCAGCCTAACAACCTGAGTCCAATGCCCAGAGTTAATGGTGGAAAGAGAGAATTGGTTCCTGAAAGTTGTCCCTGACCTCCAGAGGTGTGTCCTGCTTCCCCTACGTGCTCATGCATGTGCGCACACATATACACCCACACAATAATAATCATAATCATAAAATTAAAATAAGGGCTAGAAAGATATCTTAGTGGTTAAGAATGCATATTGCTCTTGCAGAAGACCTGAGTTCAGTTCCCAGGACCATGTTGGGTGGCTCTCAACCTTCTGTAACTTCAGCTACAGGAAGATGCAGTGCCCTCTTCTGGACTTTCTGGGTACTATACTCACTTAAATATACCCCTCACACTACACATACACACGCACGCACGCACGCACGCATACACACATAATTAAAAATATAATTTAAAAATTAAAAAGCAAGTTTTTATAGTAGCAGTGGAGGGCTAATCAACGACATAGAAAAGTGTTATTTGAAATGAGTTTGAGGAGTAGGTAAGGTTGGGGAAATGTTTCTTTTGAAGAAGCAGGGGAGATTTGTAGTAAAGTAGAACAAAAGATGGAGATTTGATCCATAACTTTTGGGAAGGGGGACATTCTATTTTAGCAATTTAAGTTTTTAATTAGTATTGGATATTGTATGCTATATAACTGATTTTTTTATATGAGCAGTAAGTGATACTGTTTCAGTGGGTAATGAGAAGGAAGGGAAATGTATTTAAATAAAAGTAGCTGTTGATAAATAGATAGCATTAAGCAAAATAAGTGTAGATTAAGTGTAGATTAAGTATTTCTTAAACCAGAGATGTTTCTTTTGGTCACCTCAAAAATAGGACTTTGAAATCACCTTTTTTACAGTAGAAAATGTAAGCGTAGCTAAGGACAGGCTAATCCCTAGCTCGTGAAATGATAAAAGTACTAATAGTAGTGATAAAACATAGCAGATCATAATTTCAAGACTAAACTTCATGCTGAAGAGCTGAAATAGTGAAGACTAATTCATCTTTGTGAACAATGACTTCTTGGGGAAATGAAGTCTGGATGAGAGTTTTGACAATGTATTAAACCTATGTTGGTGGAAGAGGCAGAAAACTTAAACTAGCGTAATTACATACAAAACAGGAGAAATTTTAAACTCTACAATAAATAGTAAATATACTTCAAAAGTCCCCATCCTTTAAATGTTTCTTTTGCCTGCCTTTTTCTCCCTTGTTTATATCAATGTTGAAACTTTAAAAGTTGGTATATAGCTGGGTGTGATAAATGCATGGTTTTTTTAATCCCAGCCCTGGAAGACAGAAGTAGGCCAATCTCTGTGAGTTCCAGACAAGCTGGTCTACATAGCTTGTTTCAGGACAGCCAGAGCTACAGGGTGCGATTCTGTCTGCAAAATAAAGTTAAATAAAAAGTTGGTGTACTGTGTTACTTTATTTAGATTGATGTCTTTGTTCTTTAGATAATTGAAATCTGTACTTCATTGTTACAGAGAAACCAGCATGATAAACTGAATTGACCTAGTAGAGTTAATTTTTAATTAGCTTTTGTGATAGGGATTTCAGATACAGTGATGTGGTTTGTCTCCATGTACTATGACCTGGCTTCAGAAGATAATTTATGACATGTCTGTAGCCTCAGATCCCACAGGTTCCCACAGCTTGTGGGTGGTTTCAACCTGGTATCTTTATCTGCAAAAGAGAAAGACTTTTTAAAATAGTACTATTATGACATCTAAAAACTGTTAGTTACTGTTTAATGCCATCAAATACTTTGTAAGTGTTCAGATTTCCAGTTAGTATATATATTCAATAGAAGTTTCTTTTCTGTAGGCTGACTGAATCAGAATGTACATGAAATCTCTACTTTGTGATTGGTTAATAAACTTTTATTTTATTTTTTGATTTTTCGAGACAGGGTTTCTCCGTAGTTTTTGGATCCTGTCCTGGAACTAGCTCTTCTAGACTAGGCTGGCCTCAAACTCACAGAGATCCGCCTACCTCTGCCTCTGCTGGGATTAAAGGCATGCGCCACCACCGCCTGGCTTAAATTTATTTATTTATTTAGAGGCAGGCTCTCATTATGTAGCCCATGCTCTCCTGAAGCTTGCTATGTTGACCGTGCTGGCCTCAAACTCACAGAGATCTTGCCTTTGTGAGGAAAGGCATGCTTCGATCACTATGCCTAGCTTGTTATACTTCTAAAACTTGCTCCTCTAGGTTGTGGATGTAGTTCAGTGGTAGAGCATAGAAGGCCCTGGTTCTAATCTGTAGCACAAAACAGTATTCTGCTTCTTTCTTCTCCCTCTCTCATGCTTTGTTTTTTAATATTTAATATTAATTTAATATTAAAATAAATATTTAATATTTAAATAATTAGAGTACAGGATTTGTACTTATCATGTGTACAACATATGTTTTGCCAACACTTATGCTTATGTACCACTTACGTGCCTGATGCCTGTCGGCCAGAAGAGGGCATCCTATCCCCTGAAACTGAATAGATAGTTGTGAGCCACAATGTGAATACTAGGAATTTAACCTGAGTCCTCTGGAAGAACAGCAGTGTTCTTACCCACTGAGTTATCTCTTTAGCCCCTTACACTACAACCTTAAATACTTTATAATTGCTAATACTTAAAAGGTTTATACTATGTTTATAAATGAAACCCATAAATATTTGCTTATTCATTTAAGGATCTAAAAATAGAGAAAATGTTTATACTTATTTAGCTTTTGTTTGTGGGGTAGTAGGATTCCGTGTGGGGCTGTGTGTGGAAGTTGAAGGAAATTTGCATGAGTCAGTTCTTTCCTTCTCCTGTAGGGGTTCCAGGGATTGAACCAGGTTGTCAGCCTTGGCAGCTAGTGCCTTTGCCCACTGAGTCATCTCATCAGCCCAGGAAATATTTTTGTTCATGTGTTCTGAGTAGAATATACTTATAAGTAATTTATAAATTATTTGTTTATCATACTTTCTCCGGGTTTATGGGATGTAGCATTTTGAGTATAGCATTTGTAGAAAAAGAAAATGTGAGTTGCTAAAACTAATAACAGTAATATATATATATTATATATATAATATATATTATATATATATTAATATATATATTAATAACAGTAATATATATATATATCACAGCAGGCATTCAGAAACAGGCTACGGCTCAGTGATGGAGCATTTGTGTAACATTCACAGAGACCTTGGATTTGATTGCCTGTACAACAAAACAAAGGGGGGAACCAATAGATGTTAATTAATAAGCTAAAATTGTTAATTATGTTGTGAGCCATAATAAGTGGATTAAAATTCTACAAGGATTATTCCTAATGTTGTCTTAGTTATAATTAGAATGTGTCAAATTTTGTTTTACAATTTATTTAATTTTAAGTAATTATTTTGGAGATAGCGTCTCATGTGACCTAGGCTGGCCTTGAACTCACTACTTAGACAAGGATGGTATTGAACTTTGAATCTCCCTTTGCCTCCTAAATGCTGGGATTACAGGTGTGTACCAGCATTCCTGGTATATGTGGTGATAGGAATTGAACCCAGGGTTTCATGCTTTTCTAGGCAAGTACTCTACCAACTCAGCTACATCCCCAGACTAGTTTCATTAACTCTTTTCAATATGGAATGTACAATTGTTCTTACCTAATTTACCATTTTTACAGAAACAGCTGTAATACCCATTAATGGTTCACCTCGAACACCCAGAAGAGGTCAGAACAGGAGTGCCCGGATAGCAAAACAACTAGAAAATGATACAAGAATTATTGAAGTTCTCTGTAAAGAGCATGAATGTAATATAGATGAGGTAATTTCTCCTACACTTTGTTTAAAACAGTTGAGTAGATACATATGTGAAGTCTTCTTGCCAATATATACTTTTTGTTATGAGCATGCTTTTATTTTTAGTTAGGACCATTTCTATTTTTTTTTTATTTATTTTTTTTATTTTTTGAGACAGGGTTTCTCTGTAGTATTTGGTTCCTGTCCTGGAACTAGTTCTTGTAGACCAGGCTGGCCTTGAACTCACAGAGATCTGCCTGCCTCTGCCTCCCGAGTGCTGGGATTAAAGGCGTGTGCCACCACCGCGGGGCGACCATTTCTATTTTATAAGAACAAAATATTTGCAAAAAATTAATTTTCATACTTCCTTACTTAGCTTTTAAAGGTAATGTCTCCCTTCTGGAATTACTGGATATATATCATGAAGACAATAGTTTTCAAATGTGTTTCTCCTTCTAGACCATCGAATTTACTAATATCCCTAGTGTTTAAAACACCTTACCAAGAGACCTCAGAGTTTCACTTCAGTGTGAGTGATCTAACATTCAGTTTCTGTTTAGCCTTTAATGACTGAGCCATCCCTCCAGGCCGTTAGAGAGAACTTCTGCACGCAGAGTAATTACTTTCTTCAAGAGTCTAGGTTTTGGAACCGAAAGGATTCTTACAAATAATGCACCCCACTTCCTTATAGTAATGAGTGATATGTTTCCAGAGACCAGTTACTCATCACTCACTGAGCCTTTGGTAAAGTTTAGGACATCTGGGTCTCTGTTCATTCAACAGATTGTCTCTTTCACAGTTTGGTTATTGAAATTTTGCCTACAATTCATCAGATATGTGAAATATTACATCTTTGAAATTCTGACAACTCGGGGAAACAGTGAGGATAGCTGTTTCCAAGATTGAATTAAAAAAGTATTAGAACTATTACCAAGATATCTAGGCTTTACCACTGCGGCTCTTATTAATGTCATGAATCTGTATGTATTAACTTCATATATAAGCCTAAATGCTTGCTTTTCACATTTCTAGACCACGAGCTCCCCACACAAATATACTGGCAGGGGTAGCTGAAATAGTGCTGTCTCCTTTCTGCGTTTGGTCATAAGGGAGCAAATAGTAGTCAGTGCGCTGTTCTAATTCCCTGGATTTTTATAACATGAGTAGTTACATTTTATTTTGAGGATTAGAATAAATACGTTTTTAATCTTAAGGGATTTGTTCTTAGAATTTAGTGTTTAGTTATGATTCAAGTATAGCTAATAAAAACTTCAGTATTTTAATTGACACATGACTAAAAATAGCATTTATGGCTGTATAACTATAGGTTAATTATACTAATTGATTAACTACTAAATATCCCAGGTAAGTTTGAACTAATTAGAAAATAAATATACTATTTGTTAGAAAAATCACTAAATGTAGACTACATGTTTGGAAAAGAAAGTAAGTAAAAGAAAAGCAATTGGTTAAAAATTCTATATTACATTGCACTTACAGAGCAACCAGTAATCTGTTTTCCAAGTGCCACTTGGAAAATATTGCCTTCAGTGGCTCCTTATGCCACACACCCCATTTCATTAGCAGTTTTCCACTTAAACTCTGTTTTATGGCCAGAAATCTATATTAAAAAGTAAATAATTGAAACAGTTATAAATATGGTTAGTTTGAATGTACTGTAAATGTCAGTGTAGTGGCTTTTCACTTGTATTTTAATAAGTAAAACTTATTAAAATCTGAGGATCAGAAAAGTAAATCAGCCACACTGGCCAGCCTTACAGATCATGCAGCTATACACCTTTAATCCCAGTAGCCACACTAGCTTGCCATAGAAACCAGATGAGAGTGGTGCACACCTTTAATCCCAGCCCTAGAGAGGAATATAAAATGGGAGGAGACAGCACTCAGCTCAGTCTCATTCTGAGATTCCTGGAGGCAGGATTGCCATTTTGGGCTGAGGTCAAGGTAAAAGCCATTGGCTGGCTGCTTTGCTTTTCGGGTCTTCGGGTTGGACCCCAGTTTCTCTTAAGTTTTTATTAATCATGATGAGTTTTTATTAATCATGCTTTATGTCAGTTAACACTATTAGTGTGGATAGTTACTGAGACTGGATTTTATTTTGTTTTAAATTTTAATCTCTTAATATTGTAATCTTAAATGTATATATATATATTTGAATGTTATATTTTTCAGGTGAAAAATGTTTATTTCAAAAATTTTATCCCTTTTATGAATTCACTTGGAATTGTATCATCTAATGGACTTCCAGAGGTAATTTGAAATACAATTCAATTAAAATTAGTATGGTTTGTTTGAGACTTTGGTGAAGGAGGATAATTGCTTAATTGTCAGTTGTTTATTTCCCAAAGTAAATTTAACTGAGTAGAATTGTAAAGTCAACTTTGTTCTATGGTGAAAAAGTTTTTTGCTTGTTGTTTACTTGTTTTGTTTGGTTTTGTTTTTTTGAGGCAGGGTTTCTTTTCTCTGTGTAGTCCTAGATGTCCTGAAATTCACTCTGTAGACCAGCTGGCCTCAAGTTTATGTAATTCACCAGCCTCTGCCTCTGTCCAGATTGCTGGGATTAAAGGTGTGTGCCACTATGACCCAGCAAGGTTTTTTTTAAAAACATAGATTCAAAAGTATAAGTAAACATAATTTATCAAAAGGCATAGAACTAGAAAACTAGGCTACTGGTTCTCTATTTGGATTGTTAACTAGTTCTTAATTTAAGAATTCACTTAGAGCCGGGCGGTGGTGGCACACGGCTTTAATCCCAGCACTCGGGAAGCAGAGGCAGGCGGATCTCTGTGACTTCGAGGCCAGCCTGGTCTAGAAGAGCTAGTTCCAGGACGGGAACCAAAAAAAGCTATGGAGAAACCCTGTCTCGAAAAAAAAAAAAAGAATTCACTTAGTATTTATTTTGTGTTCAGTGTGTCAAGTGTTGTGCTGGATAATGTGGGTCCAGAGATTAACTTTCAGTCACTATCCTAAGGAGCTAGTGGGAGAGGCAAACTAGGAAATAGAACACTGCAGGAGAGCCAGGCACAGTGGCGCATGCCTGCAATCTAGTACCCAGAGCACAGGAGGATCTTGAGTTTAAGTCTGAGGCCAGCCTGTTCTTGTCCTCCCTCCCTCCCTCCCTCCCTCCCTCCCTCCCTCCCTCTCTCTCTCTCTCTCTCTCTCCAATAAAAAACAAAGAGTTGATTCTTTGAAAAGATAAATGAAATTGGAAAACCTTGAGCCAAATGAATCAGAAGAAAGAACCAGTTAATAAAATTAGAGATTGAGAAGGAAACATAATGGCGGACACCAACAAAAATCAGAGGATCATTAGAGCACCTTTGAAAACTATTATTCCAATAAATTGGAAAGTCTAGAAGAACTGGACAAATTTCAAGACATTCATAACTTAGAAAATTAAACCAAGAGCATATAAGCAGATCTACTACAAACAATGATATTGAGATGGCAATAAGTCTCTCCACTGGAAAAGCTCAGGTCCATTGCCAATATCACCAATGCTCCTCACACTGTCCTATGACTCAGGGAGGGAAGGACTGCCACCAAGATACCAAGACAAAACGAGAATCCATAGCTTCTTCAACAAGGGATCCTGGGAAAGCTACATAGAGAAGAATGAAATTAGACTCCTGGTTTTCATCCCATAAAATCAGTTAAACTTTATCAAAGTTTATAATGGATGATTAGAAACTGAAACTTCTACAGAAAAACATAGGTAGAATACTTTAAGGTAGAGTATGATTTTTTTTCAGGAAAAGAGAAAGACTCTGATAGCTCAGGAATTTAATGAGACTAAAATGTTCTGTATAGCAAATGAAACTCTTGAGTTAAGAGACAGCCTATGGAATGAGAGGAAATCTTTGGAAGATATAATATTTTATGTATCTAATATATAGATTACTGGTAGGAATATAATTAGTCTAGTCTTGATGCAGCCATTAAGGAGGTCCTGAAAAAACTAAAAAATACAACTTCTATATGACCTACCTGTATCCCTTCTGGATATATGCCCCAAAGACTCTGTGCCAGCATACTGTAAAGATCCTTGTATATTTATGCTTACTGCTGCTCTATCTACAATAACTGAGTCATAGAATTGGTCTAGATGTCCATCAATAGGTAAATGGTTTTAAACGTTGACTACATGGTAAACCAAGGCAGGTGAGGTTGGTTACTAGTTAGGCTAAGCAAGCAGTTTGAATACACAGTAGGCTAGCATTCTTAATTTGTAAGTGACCTTAAGGTATATTGTTAATCTTGGCTATGAGATCCAACAAAAGTTCCAGTCTCTTAGAATATAAAAGATAGTTTCAGAATATTTCATTACCACACACAAAGACAAAGAAGAACAATACTGTGTGGATGGAAGTTTCTGTACCATCCAGTCCCACAGCCATTCAGTCCCAAAGAAACACACAGAGTAATATAACAATTATAAACTGTTTGGCCTATTAGCTCAGGCGTATTATTAACTAAGTCTTACAACTTGAAATAACCCATAATTCTTGTCTGTATTAGCCATATGGCTTGGTACCTTTTATCAGTAAGGCATTCTTATCTTGCTTCCTCTGCTTCTGGCTGATGACTGACTCTGCCTTTTCTTGTCCCAGAGTTCTCTTGGTTTAGTTGTTCCACCTATACATCCTGCCTGGTTACTGGCCAATCAGCGTTTTTTTATTAAACCAATATGAGTGACAAATCTTTATAGTGTACAAGAGCATTATCCCACAGCATTTCCTCCTTTTTTCCCTCAAAACAAGACCCTGAATCTAATCTTATTTGTTTTGCTTTTTTTCCTGGTTGTTATTCATAACAACTTGTAACCTACACTCTAAACAAAGACAAGTGTCCATAATCCATTTCTCTTTCTTTTCTCTCCCAGGCCTATGAATATTTTTAAACACACTGTAAACTGTTTAGATGTTTTTTTTTTCTTTTTTTACCTCTGAATCTGTCTTTACTGAATACCTTTATCTTTTTCTGACCACATTAGTCTTTAATCTGCTAAGCAACATGACTAGGATTAAAGCCACGGTTTTGGCAGATGGATCTGCCCCATTCCTTGGCCCCACTTCCTGAGAGTCTAGCCTAGACTAGACTAGGTGGAGGTACTGACCTAGCCACATTTTTTTTACCACAACTATGAATAGTTTCTAGATTCATGCCACCACCAAGAAGCAAGCTGCTGGCTGCTCATAAACCCCACTTAAGTATTCGGTGACAGAGCCTCTGAAGAGAGCTGTGAGGGTTTTGCTGCTAATGCTGAGCTTCTCTTATAGGAGCCAGGCCTCTGCTTGTTTCTAGCAAACAGAGCCCACTCAAGACAATGCTGGTACCAAGAAGCTGTGCTTGATTTTGTTCTTTTCTGTCTAGAATACTCTTTTAAAAAGCTTTCTTAGGCTTTATGTGGAAATTCTTGCCTAACATTTGGGTACTATATATGTAGACAGAAGTTTCTGTCCCACCTGGCCCCGCAGCCATTCAGTCCCAAAGAAACAGAAGCTTATAACAACTATAAACTGTTTGGCCTGTTATCTCAAGGTTATTATTAACTATCTCTTAAACTCGAATTAACCCCATAATTCTTGTCTATGTTAACCACGTGGATTGATGAGACCTGGTCTTTTAGTAATCTTATTCCTACTTTAGGCATCAGAAACCATGCTGTTCTGACATCTAACATCTAAATGTTAACATTTAGGATAATCCCCCACTCCTTTATAAAGGGTTAGTTTCAATGAATACCTTAAGAGAAACTTCACATTTTCAGTATTGCACATATAATTGCCAGTCAGATGGTTGCTAGTTTGTGTTTCTCTAAGGTAGGGCAGGAGTGGTCACTAATCTTAGCTATGCATTAATAACCATCCTGCCAAATTTAACTATGTAGGGAAACATACAATTTGCATTTTTTGGTTTCTTCTACCATTCTTTTTATAATTCAGTTTTTAGTTCCCTCAAGGTTAAACACTGACTTTGAAAGTCACAGAAAGGGCTAGGGAGTGTTGCTCAGTGGTAGAGTGCCTGCTTAACCATGTAAAATGTCCTGGGTTCTATCTATAGTACTGGAACAACAAACCAAACTAGGTAGAAAACACTTCAGGAGTGTTTTCTTGATTTAATGGTAGAATGTGTGTGTGCAAGACTCTTGGTTTTAATGTAGTGACATTTCATTTGTATTTTAATAAATAAAGCTTGCTAGAAGATCAGAGAGTTAAAGAGCCACACTGACCAGACTTACAGACAAGGCAGTGGTGACACATACCTTTAATCCCAGGAGACATGCTAGTTTGTCGTAGAAATCAGGTGGTAGTGGTGCATGCCTTTATTTCCAGCACTAGAGAGGAATGGTATACCAGAGGAGACAACTCTCAAACACAGTCTCATTCTGAGGTTTCTGAGGTAGGATCTTCATTTTAGACTGAGGTAGAGGTAAGAGCCAGTGACTGACTATTTTGCTTTTTCTTCAGGTTGAACCTCAATTTTTCTCCCTGGGTTTTTATTAATTGTGCTACATTCTTCCCTAACACCAGAACAAAAAAAAATCATAGCTGACTATTGAACACTAGATTTTAAATCATGGTTATAATAAGAGATTAGAACCAATAAATTGTAGTTTCTAGCATTTGAAAAGGTATGATAGAAAGTAAATTGTAAAACTGTGTTTATTAGGTGTTTTCTGTTGTCATGACAAAACATCATGACCAAGGAAATTTATAAAAGAAATGTTTCATTTGGGGCTCACAGTTGCAGAGGGTTAGAGCCCATGGCCATCTTTGTGGAAAGCATGACACCAGATAGGCAGGTAGGCATGGCACCAGAACAGAAGCTGGAAGCATGTATTTGGATCCAAAAAAAGGAAGCCGAGAGAGCTAGCTGGAAATAGTGTGGCTTTTAAAACCTCAGAGCCCACTCACAGTAACACACTTCACACCTCCTAATCCTTCCCAATAGTTTACCAACAGGAAGGCAAAAATTAAATTATATGATCTTATAGAGGCCACTCTCATTCAAACCATGACATTAGGATACTTAATTGGGCTAATCCTCTTGCCAAAGATACTAAACTAAAAAGAGGCAGAGTGGGGCTGGAGAGATGGCTCAGAGGTTAAGAGCATTACCTGCTCTTCCAAAGGTCCTGAGTTCTATTCCCAGCAACCACATGATGGCTTACAACCATCTGTAATGGGGTCTGGTGCCCTCTTCTGGCCTGCAGGCATGCACACAGACAGAATATTGTATACATAATAAATAAATATTAAAAAAAGAGGCATAGTGAACCAGAGGATTTAAAAAAGATTGTTTAAAATTTATAATTGAGAGTATTTATTATGTTTAGAGAATTGCCTTATCTTATATTGAGAATACAGTAGAAGATAAAAAGTGAAGGATATATGGCATGCTTGAAGAATCAGCAGTTAACTAATTATGAATGAGATTGGGAATTCCAAATTGAAAACCCTGAAATGTGTTACTTTTTTTAAAAGCACTGATATGACCACAAATGAAAAGTTCTACTCAGGACACAAAAGTATTTTAAAAGGTTATATAAAATTACCTTCATGATATGCATATAATATGCCAGTATTAAAAAACCTCTAAAATATCAAATACTTTTGGTTCTAAACATGTTAATTAGGAAATGTTCAACCTGTGATGACTATTAGTGTGGTCAGCACTGTATTGTGGCATTTGATGGTCCTTGTCTAACTACTTTAAATTCTAATAAGTGCAGTATATACATAAAATAGTAAAAATATTGAAGTTGAAGTTTAATGTATAATAATCTTTCTCTCTCTCTTTTTTTTTTTTTTTTTTTGGTTTTTCAAGACAGGGTTTCTCTGTAACTTTGGTTCCCGTTCTGGAACTAGCTCTGTAGACCAGGCTGGCCTCGAACACACAGAGTTCTTCCTGCTTCTCCCTCTTGAGTGCTGGGCTTAATTCGCTACTACCACCCAGCCTTAATGTGTAATATTCTTTTTTTTTTTTGCCTGTGTGCATGGCTGAGGCCACACTTTCCTTGTGCTGTTTTATTTATTTTTTTAATTTATTTATTTATTAAAGATTTCTACCTCCTCCCCACTACCGCCTCCCATTTCCCTCCCCCTCCCCCATCAAGTCCCCCTCCCTCATCAGCTCGAAGAGCAATCAGGGTACCCTGACGTGTGGAAAGTCCAAGGACCACTCACCTTAGACAGGTCTTATTTTGGATGTGAACTCGGTGTTTTAAAATTAAATGTGCATTGTACAAAAGTTCTGTAGTGAAATCTACTTGTGTATCCTAAGAGAGATAACACTAGAAGAATAATTGCCAATTTCTTTCTTTTGAGGTTGAAAGTCTCTCTAAGCGCTACGAAGAGCTTTATCTTAAAAACAAAGATTTAGATGCAAGACTATTTTTGGATCATGATAAAACACTTCAGACTGATCCTATAGACAGGTATTGCAATGATATGTTTTTATATATTAACATGCTTTTTATATGAATTGTATATAGATTAGTAATTACTCAGATGTTATATAGACTTTTACTAACCTAGAGATCTTTTAACAATATTTTATAATAGATTATTCTCAAATGTCTTTATGTAGTGCAATGGCAGTGCTCTAAGCATACAATTTAGTAACTAATAGAGATTTAGTGTGAATTATGTACTATAACAGTTTCCTCTGTTTCTTTCCTTTCCTTTTTGGTTATTTAGGTATTTTTTTAAATGTGTACCAAAAGAAAATGATTTAATTAATTAGTTTACTCAAGTAGTGTCTCTTTCATTCCATCCTTTTTATCAATTGTTGGCCATGTTGATATTAAAAAAAATTTAAGAAGAATATTCTCTTGACTTATTAAGTAAGATTCTTAAGATAGGGAATGGCTGAGAGTATTATTGTTTTGACTGGTCATATGTAAAGTTAATTTGGCTCTTTTTAAAGAATATTTACTGTGCAATGAAAACAATATGATTTAGAAATTAAACATAGTAAAATGCCTTTAGTTTTATCTAACTAGAAATGAAATCTTTGGATAGCATAGTGCACTGAAAATTGTGAGCTGCACTGTTTTAAGATCCCACACAGCTCGGCTGTTAAGACCACCAGCCAGAAAACACCTTCCACTGTCCAGACTGTAATAGTCAATGTTTGGTGTACCACTTTGCTACAAACCTGTGGAAAGAGACCCATACTTAAGAATGATGGTGAAAAAAAAAATATTCAAGCAAGACTTTATTCCGTATCACTTATGTTTTTGAGAACATGTGGATGATGCCCTGAATAGCAGGATTTCTTAATTATTGCTATTTATTACTGATCAATAACTGCTTTTTTGACCCATAACACAAATTGTAAATTTCGGTATGAGTTACTTTACTTATCATTTAGTTTTGAAACAGAGAGGACGCCACGAAAAAACAACCCTGATGAAGAGGCCAACATGGCTACGCCACACACTCCAGTTAGGTATGCGTTTTCCTCATTTCAGCTTTCATTGTAATTGTTTATTAAGTGCTGTATACGTGCTTCAGACTAGTTTGACTTGGTATTTGCACAACAAGTAAATATTTTATGACTTGCTTAGATTACAACTATTACTTGTTTATATTTATATATAAGGAACATAACCCAAAATATATGTTCCTTCTCAGAAAGAAAAAGCATCAGCATTTGATGTTGTGTAACCTAGAGTTATTTTTATGTCCCTTTGTGACTCATATCCCACTCCAGAATCTGTTCCAGGTCTAGCTGTATGCTCCAGAGCATTTCTCGAGTCTGTGTGCTTTCCTCTATTTCTGCCTACTCTCTCTACTTTTGTGCAAGACAGTGTTCTTTCTCTTGAATTTGGGCAGTAACTATCTGATAATACCCTTCATTTCTTACAGTTGTAGCCTTCTCTACCAACAAATTTATTCTCCACAGAGTCCCCAAATAATATTCTATGAATGTAAATCAAATCGTGTGTGGACGGCTGCTTAAAGGCTCTGGTTACTTCTAGTTGCCTTTGGTTTCTGTTGCCTTGCCAACCTCATTTTGTTCTTGGTTACTCTGTATTGGCCACATACTGGTCTTCTTTTAGTTTTTGAACTATTAGTGCTTTTGTACTTGAAATATTTCATACTTGACATTCTCTATTGAAATTCTTTCTATGGACTGCTAACTATTCCTTTATGTTCATAATATAAGTATAAATCCATTTACATATTTATGTGTTTTTTACTAATACCAATAATAGCCTTTAAATTGCTTTCCATATGGTCATGGCTTTTCTGTTCATGATTTCGATAATTAAGACCCAGCATGGTGGTACATTGTAAGTAAGCAGTGATACATTTCAAATGACGATATTTATGTAAACAGACTCATTTCCACACCAGCAGAGCTGATGAAGTAACAGGGATGATATGAAATTGTATTTCAACTGAATTTTACTAAGAGGTAGTAGTATTATAAGAAAAGGCACTGAGATGTGGCACAGCATAATGTGTATGGGAACTATTAGCTGCTCTGTATTGGTTGTAAAATGAGGGAATGGAGCAGCAGGATTAGAAAACAGGTATTAGTATGCCATCCTCAGCATGCTGTACCTGGTGCGTGATGTGGCCTGTGTTTTAAATCAGTGATAAATACAAGTAAGGATAAAAATAGATTTGATTTCTCAGATAAGAAGTTATTTTTTCCTGGTTGTTTTCCTGGGGATCAAATCCAAGGCTTTGTACATGCTAGACAATACTCTATCATTGAGCTACATCAATCTGGCCCAGACTTTATTTTTATAACTTTTCATATCAGTGGTTTATGGGAGAAGACTGAGTACAGAACAGGCTAGGAATAGAGCTGTCGGTATATCTTAGTGCTTACACCAGGGTGCAAATTAGAATAACCTGAGGGACTCTCTTCATTCTACGTGCTCTGCCTTTTATTCTTAGTGAAAATCTCTGGACTGACCTATTGGAGTAGTTCAAAGAGACATTCCAAAAACTGAAGCAAATGAATAATGGTGGTAATGAAGGAACAGTAACAGGTTTGATAAATATGATGGATTCATTTTTAGTTTATCAGTCTTACAGCATTTATGTAGATGTCTGGTAAGCAGCAAGATGTAAAAGCAAGGAGTTATCAGGGCAGGGCGAGTTAAAAACATAAAAGTACACGCATCTGCCCAAAGAACAGGAGGTAAGGATTGACCTGTGAGGAAGCTGTCATGGGAACTGGATAGAAGTTAGGCTACAATGAGCTGGTATGGCTGGGGAGGCTAGAGTATAAAGTCAAGAATCTGAGGGAAGGTACTATGATCAAGAATGAACAAGTGTTTGAGACCATTGCTTCGAAGAAGTCTGCAGTCTTTTGTTTTTAACAGTTAGTCACTTGTGGCATTGTTTATTTATAGTAGCTATAGAAAATACAGTGTGTGAAAGTTGTGAAGTGTCGAGAAGTGTAGTGATACCACTACAGAGAAGCCCAGCCAGGCTTGTGCAAGACTTCCTGCTACTACAAGACTGGAACACTTATCTTTGTTATATATAACACTCAAATGTGTGTGTGCTTGCAAAGCTATAGAATTATGGAGGTCCTGAGAGACTGGGCAAGTTCGGTGCTTTAGCAAAAGTGACTTAAAATTACTCGGGGCTTTATTCTTCTTCCTTGAAGATCTCTTTAAAGGCTCTTTCGATTCTTGATTTGAGTTTCTGAATATCTTGCTGTCTTTATTTGAAAGTGTATAATATTTAAAGACGAGCGTAGTGGTCCTTTCTTCTAATCTCCAAATTTGGAGGGAGACTGAGTCAAGAGGGTTGTTGCAGGTTTGAGGCTAACCTATACTATACAGTGAGGCCCTCCATATCGTATTGACACTTAATTGTCATATGTTCTTGAAAGAATAGCATTTTGATGCCGGTTACCTATTCATATAACATGAAAACTAAGGTATATTTTCTTGAAAATTCATTAGTTAAAAGAATAATTCTCTATCAATAGTATTGATACTTAATTTTATTAGTAAGTTTATCAGTTCTGTAATTATTGATAATACTTTTATGAAAGTTAAGTAAAAGTAAATTATTTTAAGCTGCAACATGGTAAGTGGTTTTTATTTTATTTAAATAAGGTCTTATTTTAGGGAACTTCAAGATAAGTTGAATACACAGTGTGTTAAAAGATGTGCTTAAGTGATAGTTGTATTTCATTTTTTCTTCAAAATTTTTCCTTTGTTGCTTAATGCTTCTTCTTGTGCTTTATTCTTTAGGACTGTTATGAATACTATCCAACAATTAATGGTGATTTTAAATTCTGCAAGTGATCAGCCATCAGAAAATCTGATTTCCTACTTCAATGTAAGTGTTTTGTACAATCACTTTTTTGGATATCTTGAAAGAAATTTGAAATTAGAAGCTAAAGTACTAAGTATATTTTAAAACATGTCTTCCATCTATGTACTTATTTAGTATTTTATCTGTTGCTTTTTGAACCTCCTAGATTTGGTGATTATTTTATTTAAATATTGCTAGTTTTAGTTTTTCTTATGTTTACTATTTTCCTTACAACTTAGACATTCACCTCTGGGACATTTTCTTTTTTCAGTCTTTCTCTCTCTCTCCCTTTCTCTCTTTTTCTTTTTTTCTCTCTCTCTGACTACTGCTCAGTATGATGCTTTTATTTTTATATTAATTTTAAGGTTATCATACAAACAATGGGTTCCATTATTCATACATAAGCCCCACTCTACATTGTAATTTATCTACCTTCTCGAGTCCCCTTGCTACCCCTTCCCCTTAGTCTCCCCACACTTCTGCTTTCACATTGCGTATTTTCCATTGTCTCTCCACCTGTTTCCCCTTCTCTGAAGGTTTCTTCCTTTTCCATCATGGTCTCCTTTCTCCTTTCATGCCACCCTCCCTCCAGTTTCAATCTAGATTCTACTTATGAGTGAGCAAAGTACACTAATAGGTCTCCTGAGGCTAGCTTGGTTTGCTTGATATAATGATCTCCAGTTGCATCCATTTCCTGACAAATACAATTTCTTTTTTAGAGGTAAATGAAATTCCATTGTGTCTGTGATAGACATCCGTGTTGGGTTCATTTCCTAGCACTTGCAAATAGTGCAGCAGTGAACATGGAGCAAGTGTTTCCTCAGGCTGTGTACCCAAGAGTAGGATAGCTGGCTCTTAGGATAATTCTAGTTTCAGTGTTTCTGACAAGAAGCTTGACATGGAGGGTCTCACATCGTTTTTAGGTTGTCTGGTTTTTGTTTTGTCTTTTTCAGAAACTTCCGTCCTGACTTCTCTAGTAGCCATATCAGTTTACATTGCCACCAGGACCCTCACCAGCATTTGCTGTTTCCTTTTGATAACCATTCTGTCTAAAATGAGATGGAATCTCAAAGCAGTCTTAATTTGCATTTCTTATTTTGCTAAGGATCTTGGATACTTTCTATAATATTTATTGCATATTTGTATTTCTTTTGAGAACCATCTGTTCACTCTATTAGCCAAATGATTATTAGATTATTTAGTTTGGGGTGCTTGCTTTTATGATTCTTTGTGTATTGTAGCTATTAATTGCATGTTCCTAATTTGGTTGGCAAACATTTTTCTCATTCTACAGGCTTTCATTACTCTGCTAATTGTTTCCTTTCCTGGGTAGTGCTTATTTATTCATGTAACCCCAACTGTCAATTCTTGGGATTATTTTCATGTTATTAGAATAACCTTTTCTTAAATAACAAGTTGACATGTTGGAACAGCTTTTTCTTAGGTCCTCAGAAATTGCAGACTGCCAAGTATATTCACAGCCATAATGGAAGGTCAGTTGGACTTTTGTCTGCTTGTCTTCCTATGGTTTATTCTAGTGTTGAGTCTGCATTGGATAAGTATTCCATGCCTGCTTCTCCTGTCTTCACTTGAGAGCTTCCCTTTGTGCATACCAGAGGCTTATGATCACATTTAGTTTTGCAGTGTGTCACCCTCCCCAGACTCATTTTTCAGATGCTCCGGGATGGCTAAATCATTGTGAGTATAGGGATAACTGCATGCAGCAGAATTGAGATCTGTAGAGAACAGGTGGAGAACCTGTCTTTGTACTTTGAAAACCTCCCAAGTGTTAATCAGCCAATAGCAATTAGACGGTTATCGTTTCAGACTTCTCATATTATAACGAGCGAATGGCAAATCGATGGCTCCATGGTTAATTCACCCACTGACCTTAGGCCCAGGACTTTCTAACTCTCGGGCCATTCTCAGCCCATGAGGTCTGTTTCCAGCTACTGAGGGCTAAATGTTTTAACTCATGCACTTTACTGTATGAGTTGAGCCTTCTGCCATTTGCCGTTTGACTTGTCAAGTTCTGGACCCCTTTTCCCCAAAGTTATCTCTTGGGATTGTCTTCCCCCGGGTTTTGGCAGGTTAAAAAGTCAGGTTCCCTGACTCATGGTTGTTTCCTACTTTCAGACACAAGGAGTTCAGTTTTAGATATCATGTTCCATCTCACCATGGTCATTGTTTTTGGAGTCCTACTGAATAACAAAATAGGTTTCCTCTCCAGTTCCCATATGTCAGCTACGAGAGTCCCTGTTTGGTCAAAACCCTCACCTAGGTTTGAGGCTGTGGGCTTGTTCTCAGAGGACTCCATTCTCTTTTAATTTTTGGATGAGGCTTTGCTTCCCCTTCCTCTCCCAGTCAGGGAGCCAAAAGTAGGAGCTGCTTTTGACATGGCTTTCTTCTTTCTGGGTGTCTATCACTACTTTTGTGATTTCTGAAGCTTTTCTCTTTATCTCTTTGGAGTAGAGGATTGGTTTTCTTATTCATATTCTTGCACTGTCTTACACAGGACAGTTTCCAGTCCACCCTTTTATCTAGGAGTCTTTTTTTTCTTTAGATATATTCTCAAGCAATTTCTTCTTTTAAAATTATTTCTTTTAATTTTGAGATTCCGATAAAAGTAAGTTATTTCCTCTTCCCTTTTCTCCCTCCAAACCTTCCCACAGCAATTTCTTTCAACAAGTAAGAAAATTAGTTAGTTTGGGGTTACTCATATGTGGTTTGAGGTGTGTGTGATTTGTGTGTATTTGTGTATGTATATGAAATAGATAGATATTATAGATGGAAAGACTGACAAATCTTTTGTTTATAGCTTTTATTTGTTTAAAACAGCTGTTCTCAACCTTTAGATCACAACCCCTTTGGGGGTTATAAATCAGATGTTCTGCATGTCAAATATTTGCATTATAATTCATAACAGTAGCAGAATTATGGTTATGAAGTAGCAATGCAATAATTTTATGGTTGGGGGTCACCACAACATGAGGAACTGTATTAAAGGGTCACAGTATTAGGAAGGCTGAGAACTACTGGTTTAAAACTTTATAGAACAGTGTACCTTTCATTACATTGAAAAATTTTGGTTTGAACATACAATGGATTTCTATGTTGGCTGGTTATATTCTATATTGTCAATTATTTTGTTTTAGTGAAAGTGTTTACTTGCTTCTGCAAACAAACAACAGATCAAAGTCATTTACTGTGAAAGAGAAAAATGTCAACTCTGGTCAAATAATATCCTCAGCATTTATTTCTGTTTATATTTCTTCAAGAATTGCACAGTGAATCCAAAGGAAAATATCCTGAAAAGAGTAAAGGATGTTGGACACATATTTAAAGAGAAGTTTGCTAATGCCGTGGGGCAGGGGTGTGCGGACATTGGAGTACAGGTAACCTGAGTGTACATCTGCTAGTGCCACAGTGTAGAAATCATGTGTTTATTCAGCCTGTGCTGTGGGCTGTGGAGTATTTGTGGAGAGTATAAGAGAATGGCAGGTGGCATATGGCCCAGTTGCTGTGCTTGCTGTTACTGATGGGAAACTGTAGGTGAAATCCCTCTTCAGCCCAGTATACAAAACAAAAACGAATATGCTAATTATAGCAATTTAAAAATTAAGAGAAAAATCTATGATTCCATGAGTGGGATTACATTATACTACCACTTGTCAGTGTTAATATTGAGCAATCCTATTTAAGAAATAAACTAATATAAGGTAAGACTATATGGATTGAGTTACAGCCTGGGTTGTACATTACTCTGCAATTTATGAGTTGTGTAGTCTTGAACATGTTGTTTAAATTCTCTGATGCTGCTTCTGGATCTGAATCGCTTATGTGCCATTAGGGTAATATGTAAAAATAAGTCTAATACTGTAAGTACTGTACATATTTGTAACTGGAGGTTCTCTCCCACTGCTTAAAATAGTATTGGCATAGTTCTCTGTAGAGCAAGTGACACTGGCTGAAACGGTGCAGAGGAACACCATTAGTTACTACACATACTAGCCTGGTTCATTTTTCAGGATCGCTAACCACTGGTTTATATTAAGCCTTAGACTTTGAACAAATCTAGCTTTTATGATCTCTTGCTAACCATGTTCCTAGAAGGGGCAGAGTGTCTTTCAAGAAAAGACTTTAAGAAAAGTTAGTTACGTTTTTGATTTTCTAAAACAATGAATTTTATTATTTTCTCTTTTGTTTGTAGCGATATAAACTTGGGGTCCGATTGTATTACCGTGTGATGGAATCCATGCTTAAATCAGTAAGTTAAAGAGAATAAATTAGAAAAAAAATTAATGCTGTCATAAAGTTTTAAATAACTTTCTAAAAAATTATCTGTTTCAGGAAGAAAAACGTTTATCCATTCAGAATTTTAGGTAAATATTTTCTAGTTTTAATAAAACAATTTCTCTATATAAAAGCCATATTTATAATTATTTATTCTTTTCCCTCTTTAGCAAACTCCTAAATGACAACATCTTTCATACGTCTTTATTGGCCTGTGCTCTTGAAGTTGTAATGGCTACATATAGCAGTAAGTTAAGTTTTAATAAATATGCACTATAACATAATTTAAAGTAAACAAACTCTTAAGTTATGGTGTGGGTTCTTTGTTGTTACTGTTTTTGTGTATATCTGTGTGGTGAGAAGCAAAGGTCATCCTGTAGATCAGTACATACTGAACACTATGGCTGTTCTAGCCATTTAAATGGTTCAACATACCAGTCATTTCAGGTCACCTGTGGAGGGGGTAAAATTTTATGAGGTGTCTGCTCTGAGCATATTGAATCCAGGAAAGGTAGCTGCTGAAACTGGTGCTACAAAGGCTTATGAACACGTAAAGTACACAGGAGTGTTGAAGAACAGCCAGCTGGTGCTTGTATGTAGCACTGCTGGGTCTCTCTGTGCTCAGGAGACTATAGAGCAGGAATCCACCAGAAACCGGATGCTTAGTAGTAATAGCTGCTCTAACAATAGCTATGAAAATGTAATGATTGCTGAAAACAACAGAATAAAAGCCAATAACTGTTTTTAAAATATAATTTGAAAAATATAACACTTTTCAAGCATTGTTGTAAATAGTAGAAAGTTTTACTTGCAGAACAAAAGAGGAATAGTCATCTAAAGATACAGCTGCACCATAAAAGAAGCTGAATTAGTAATCACTGAAACTGAACCTTCGTAAATAACCACAGCCTGCATATTTTTAAGAGAGGTCATTTTCCCAACAATGTTAGCAAAGTCTCTTTCCCATTTCTTTTTGCAGTGTTGAGAACTGAACCCAGGGCAGGAACTAGGCATTGTTCTTAAGACTGGAGCTCATTAGGCCTTGAATGCAATCTATACCCTCACCAAGTCTTGAACTTGCAATTTTCCTGCCTGGGCCTTTGTATATCTGGCATTATAGCCCTACAGCACCAGACTTGAGGCAGGGTATGACTATGTAGTGCTGGCTGTCCTAGAACTCGCTCTGTTAGACTAGGCTGGCCTCTGCCTCCCGAGTGCCACCACCGCCCAGCTACTTCACAAAATCTTAAAAGCACCATTGGTCTTCCCAACCCAGTAGTCATGGCAATGAAAATGGGTGTGGTAACAGACGCCTGCCTGGATATTAATGAAGGCCCTGTACACCTGTGCAAATTCGATAAAAATTATAAAAAATGTGTGCACTTACACTTAAAATTCGGAAGCCTATTTCTTGTGAGTATATAGATCACAGAATAAAAAATACCCGTTTTAAGTAAGAATTGCTTACCCACCTTTCTCTCTGTCTTGATTCTATGTGATAAAATCTTCCAAATCTCATCAGTTCAGTCCTTAACATTTCATATTGACACATTTTTCCCTCTTATTTTTAGGAAGTACATCACAGAGTCTTGATTCTGGAACCGACTTGTCCTTCCCATGGATTCTGAATGTACTTAATTTAAAAGCCTTTGATTTTTACAAAGTGATTGAAAGTTTTATCAAAGTGGAAACCAACCTGACAAGAGAAATGATAAAACATTTAGAAAGATGTGAGCATCGAATCATGGAATCCCTTGCGTGGCTTTCAGTAAGTGACTAGCTAAATAACTGAAGGTATTCTTATGTACATGGCTAACTACCTGTTAGGAGTTATTTATTTAATGAATAATATGTGTCTAGCCCACGAATCAAGTGCACTGTAAGAATGGATTTTGTGTGAGTGCATGTGCATTCATAAGTGTGAATGCAGGCGTGTGAGTTGCTTATTTTTCTGCTTTGAACAACACCAGGCCAGTTGACCTGCTGCCTGTCCTAGACCATCATCTAGTGTGTTTGTTTAGGAGCAAGTTTTCACAAAGCTTGGCACATTAAGTTGAACTCTTACAAAAAAGTAGATGTTTTCTTGATAATATAAATAGTTATATTTTTCAACAAAATTAGAAGTCTGATATGTATTTTTCTGTTTTCTGTTTGATCGTTTTGCCCTAGTCTTAAAGAAAATAATATAAAGTCCACATTATTGTTTGATTCTAGGTATTGTTTTCTAGCATCATAGGAATGGAAACCCTGTGCTGTAGGCATTTTAGTTATAGCTTACTGATAAAGCTTTTGTTTTAGGGGGCTGGAGAGATGGCTCAGAGGTTAAGAGCACTGACTGCTCTTCCAGAGGTCCTGAGTTCAATTCCCAGCAACCACATGGTGGCTTACAGCCATCTATAATGAGACCTGGCGCCCCCTTCTGGCTTGCAGGCACACGTGGAAGGAATGCTATACACATAATATAATAAATAAATGAATAAATATTTTTTAAAAAAAGCTTTTGTTTTAGTAAAGGAAGTACTTCCTAAGTATAATTATAAGGTACTTCCCTAAAGCACTGTTATATTCTTCAAGTCTGTTTTACTGGATAATACCTTGTGATTCACCATATTTGTAAATTTTAAAATAATAATTTAAACTGTGTAGCATGCTAAGCATATTTAGTTTGGACTTCAATATGAAATGAATTTCAAGTTTTGGAGCATCTCCAGTTGGGGATTTTGGATTAGGAATGCTCAACCAGTGAGAGTCTATGCAAATGTTTTTAATTTTCATATGTTGTTAATATCTGAATTGTATATTATGTTTTAAATTATAAAATGATGAGATTGGTAGTGGATAACTTGTGAAGATAAGTCATGCCATGTGTATTTTTTCTGTGAGAATGATGGCCATTATGTTGGAAAGTTTAGCTTCACAGACTTTAAAAAAATCTGAAAAATACTACACACACAGAGAAAATATAAATTTCAGGTGACAGTTGTATGAGGTTTTCATAAATTGAGTATATCCATGTAATGAACAGCCAGGTCAAGACCCACAGCAAGTTTTCATAGACTTTTGATTCTGTGGCTCTAAAAAGTTATCTCATTAGCCCTGAAACCTGATGGGATTGTATTCATGTTGTGTCGTTGACTGAGGGAGGGGGGAAAAATCAAATGAAGTGATAATTATTTTCATCCCCTCTAAAATATGTGAGCATGTACTGGGGATTGAACCCAGACTACAGAGCCTCTCCTTTGGTCCAGCTCCTTTCTATACTGTAGCTTCCTCAGCTGATGTCCTATGGTCCAGGCATCTGCAACATCCTCTGGTCTTCATGGTAATGTAGGCTTCACGTTCACAGCTTCATATATTAGTCTGTTGGGGCCTATTTGTAACTGAGGGCCAAGTGTTCAAAAACATTAGAATATGGGAGGCATTTTAAACCATAGTATGTCTGTTATGACTCCAAAACAATTAAGGAATTGTCTGATTATTTTTTAATTATTTTATTTTATTTACATTGGTGTTTTGCCTTCATGTATGTCTGTGTGAGGGTGTTGGATCCCCTGGAACAGGAGGTGCAGAGAGTTACGAGCTGTCATGTAGGTGCTGGGAATTGAACCTGCCTTCTCTGGAAGAGTAGCCAGTGTTTTTAACTGTTAAACCATCTCTTCAGTCCCCTGTTTACTTTATTTTTAATGTGGGTTTTTAAAAAGATTTATTTATTTTTACTTTATCTGTGTTACTGTTTCTTTGCACACTTGCATATATATGTACCACGTACATGCCTGTTGTAATCCCTGAAACTGGGGGTAGTTGTGAGGCACCATGTAGATGCTAGAAATCAAACTCAGGTCCTGCACAAGAGCAGCAAGTGCTCCTAACTGCTCATCCTAAGAGTTTTCAGTTTAAGTCATATAGTCACATTGATTTCTTAGTACAGGTGATTTGAAAGGGTTTTCTGCCCCTTTAATTTACCTTATTTTAATGGTCTCTCTCTCTCTCTCTCTCTCTCTCTCTCTCTCTCTCTCTCTCCCCCCCCCCCCCCGGTAACATTATATCTGCAGTCATGCTTCCTTTACAGTCTTACTGTGATTATTACCTGTAATGTCTACCAGTCATTTATTATCTCCATATCTCATTGGGTGACTTCATATGTCTAAAGCACTAAGCCCAGTATGTGGCATGGTGTTATCAGATGTAGTAGTTAATTGTATAAGGCTGAGTGAGAGACAGAGGGAGTCAACTTACAATGAAATTCAGGTTTCCGGCTTGTATAACCAAGTGGATGATAGTGTCATTTAATAACATAGATAACCTGAATTGAATGTAATTTTCTTGAGGATAGACTTTAATTTATTATATTGAGTTTGAAATAATTACATTAAAAAGGAGGTGTCATTTGAATATATGTATTGAGTTAAGGAAAGAATCTTAAGCTAGGAACATGGATTTGAGAGCTGCCACACATATATTAAACATCAGTCTTTTTTGACAGGTTATCTTGTGCTGGTCAGTTTGGTAACCACCTCTTAGAATGTCATTATATTTTCAAAAGATTAACCATTGCATTCACACTGTAGTCTATCAAGTGGTAATATTCGAGACAGGGAAATGAATACTCAGAGAAGTTTGGTATGTTTCTCCGGGCCATACAAGCTAAGTGTCAGAGCTATCATTTGAATCCTGATGTGCCTTGTCCAAAACTTTGGAGACTAGTTAATGTTACCTAAGGGGAGAATGTAATTTGGGGGAACAGGACTGCAGGTAGAACCCCAAGGAATTCTAACATTGAAAGGGTGCACAGAAAAGAGACTATTTTGCTCAAAAGAAAGTGAACTAGAGCAGCCAATGAGAGAGGAGAAAAAACAGCATGAATGAGAGGTTGCAAAGTCTGAAGGAATACTTTCCCGTTTCAGATACGATAGAAGCAACCAGTAAACCAAAAATTCTAGCAACAAAGAAGTCAGTAGTCATAATAACAAGCACTTTTAGATGAAGTAGTGAGGAGAGGATGAGATGTGAACACCAGACGAAGAAGTGGTAACAATGGCTAAGAGTCCAGAGAACAGAAGTAGCTTACCGCGGTGGTAGGGCCAACTCTGGAGTGATTGTCTTTAAAATAGAAGAGAGACGTAAATGTTATGGAAAAGAATCCCTACCAGTGTTTTCTATTGCTAGGAAGTAGTTTAGTGCAAATGCTTATTTTATTTTGCTCATGATTTTTGTGAGATGGGCTTTGGGGATAGCTTTCTAGTGTACTTGCTCTCTGACCCTGTGATATCATCAGCCTGGGGCCAGTAGATCTGCTTCTAAGATTCTCTTCACTGCCAAGTGTAGACTTTATTGACTCTCCTTGCTTCTTCCTCACTCCCCCATCTTGCCCTGTGGTCTAATACGAAAGCTGTGCTTCCTCAAAGCATTTTGGCTTTAGGGTAGGGCACTTCAGACATAGAAGTTGGGTTCCAAAAAGGCCTCTAAGAGGACTATATGTGGAAATTACCTTCTGCTGGTCAAATCAGACACAGTGGACTAGGCAGTGGGGGCACACACCTTTAATCTAAGAAGTCAGGAGGCAGAAGCAGGTGAATCTATGTGACTTTCAAGGCCAGTCTGATCTACAGAGTGAGTTCCAGGACAACCAGAGGTACACAAAGAAAAACCAAAAACAAACAAAGCAAACAAACAAAACAGTCCCAGTGGTTGCCAGATTGAGGGGATGGGGAAATAGATCTCACCTCCTGTTTAGGGAGAGACAAAGTCACATTTCAGAAGAGCATGTGGGTTTCGTAATAGTTCTGTGGCAAAAGGGAAGAATGAGAAACACTGCAAGTAAGGTAGCTTGTGGTATGCCCTGGCAAGAAACTGAGGAAGTCTCCAATGAATGGCTTTTAAATTTTTTATTTATTTCATAAAGTGGAGCTGAGGTGGTTTACTGAGGGTGAGGTGGAGAAGATAAAGTGGCACTTAGAAATTGGAGGAGACTTGAATTGGTTGTGACTTGAAATGGTTCCTGTGGGACCTAATGGAGAGAATGGACTGGTGAAGGATAAAAGAATCGCCCTGCAGAATTCTAGGCAATTTTGAGGGCAGAAACTATTCATCTGTTGTTCCATCACATTTCTGTATGATGGCATTCTTTCCCCAGATCATCTTGCAGCCATTTGTAAGATTAGAAAAGGTGAATTACTAGGTGCAGTCAGGCATTAGAACATAGCCAGGTAGACACAGTAGAGCAGTAGTGGGGCAGGAACTACCTCTCCCAAGGCTAGGCAACTGTAAACTAAGCAGACTAAGCCTCTCTCTCCTTTTATATTCCTTGTAGTGCTGGGATTAAAATCCACCACCTGGATCTGTTTCTGCATTGATCTTGTGTAGCCCAGGGTGTCTTTGAACTCACATAGATCCATCTGCCTCTGTCTCCCGAGTACCATTACCTGGCTACTAGTGGCTTTAGTTTTGTAGTTTTGCAAGATTTATTTATTTAAATTCAAATAACAGACTACTGCATCTTACTCTACCCTCTCCTCTTCTTTCGGAGTGTGGTTGTCTTGTCATTATAGATGGTTTCTGTAGCTGTATCTTCAAGCTTATTGGTGTTTTTCTTCTGAAGTATTTGACCTGCTGTTAATTCCATGTGCATATTAGATACTATGTTTTTTCAACTCTAGAAATTTTCATTTGGATTCCTTTTATATGTCTTTAACAGATTTATGCTTCTTTGCCTTCTTGGACACATGGAACATAGGTTTTAAACTTTTAAAACATATTCCCGCTAATTCTAATGTCTGTTTCTTTTTAGAGGTGTTTCTAGAGACTAATACTCTTTTTTTCTAACCACCTTTTTTTGCCTCTTGTTGATTTTTTTTTTTTAGTTAGGTTTTAAGTATTGTGAATTTTTCCTTACTGGGTCCTGTCTATTTTCATATTCTTTTTAATATTCTTGAGTTGTACTTTGGGACACATTTAAATTGTTTGTAAATAGTTTGATTTTAAAGAAATCCACCTCCTTACTTTTACTTTTGTTATTTCTTACTCCAGGAGCTTTTTATTTATTCAAGCAGTACTCTTTATACCTAATTTTTCCCCACTATCCAAGCAATATTCTCTTGAGTACTTTGCCTAACGCTTATAGATAGATCCCAAGCATGTCCACTGTGGTTTGTAGAAATCAGAATTTGTGAGTCTCTCACAATGAGGGCTCTGTTCCCTCCTAGGGCTCCCTGTTAGTACTGGGTAGTTAATTCTTGGGTGTGTACTGTTTGTGACCTAGCTAAAGTGGGTCTGCACAGACCTCTGAAGCTCTCCCATTCTGTTAATTCTGACACCTCAGCATTGTTGGTTTCTGTGTGTTGGGGACCAGTGGGTTCCATTTCCGTTCTTTTCTGTGTTGTGGCCTGGACACTTTCTATGCAGTAAGCTACAGCAATGATGGCTCAACATGTACGTTGAGTTGGGTCTTGGTCCTTTTGTTTAACACTTTAAAACTATTTTTTTATTTATTTTGTTCAGTTGTATAATTGTTTTTAAAATTCTGGTTTCTGCTTCTTTAGCAGGGTTGTCAGTTTCTAAATGCAGGTCTCCATGATTGATGAAATACCTGTAAATATGAAGTCTAAGTCCATAAGGAATGTTCAGGACAATGTTCCTGTTTTCCTGTGGTTTGGAACACGGCTCTTTCTATGGGGACACAGAAGTACTAGTCGTTCATTGTCTCCTAAGACATTTTAGAAAATCAGAAGAAAGTTGTTTCCTGTAAATTGGTCAAACATGGCTGACTCATTACTTTGAATTATGTTCGGTCACAAATGCAAGCAAGTTTCCTCATGCAGTTTCACTATTTCAAATGGTAGATGATGATCATATTACACACCGCACTGTGGTAGTGAGTCACTCAGGCCTTTTGAGTCCTAAATTGGTGACACTCATAAACAGATTTCTAAGATGCTTTAGTATCCTTTTGAAATGTCAAACTTGACAGGAAGTGAACACAAAAGGGAGAAAAGCCTGGGACTCTGTAAAAGCCAAAAAAGGATCTGTGTTGTGTATTTCCCTGGGGAATCGTTAACCTCCAGAGCACTCTGCACAAAGGGTTCGGTGCTCACCCTCAGACAATGTGCTGGCTCTTTTTATTTTTAAAGGTTTTTTTAAAGTTACAGTTTATAAAGAACTATATCTTACAGGAAGACAGTTGAATTGTAAGATAATGATTATTGAGTTTACTAGTTTTTGAAAATATGGGTTTAGACAATGAAACAATGCAGGCTATACAATTACATAATAATAGGTAACTATAATGAAAATCTTTTGTTCTTTCTGAAAACATAACTAAGGCTTTAACCCTTCTTACCATGATCCAGTTTATCCTTAATATCACACTTTTAGTTTCCACAATTAACTAGTTCGTTTCTGGGTGATGTGGGAGATGTGGCTTCATAGTCAAAGTTACAAATATTTATTTTATTCAGAATACGATTTGATAATGACTGATGCAGGTTCTTGCATTTCTGAAAAAGAAAATACTGTGTAGAAGTGCATAGTTGCAGCAGAAAACAGAGTTTATTAAAGGCCTTGAGGTAAGGGCTTGGAAGCAGGCTGGGGGAAAGAGAAAGCTTAGCAAGTTGGTGACCCCATGGTGTAAAATGTTTGGGGCTTTGATGTTACCTTGGGGTGGGCTTTTGGCTCATTTCATAGCATGAGCTTTCCATGAATTCTCTATTATAATGTCATTCTACATATAACTTCATATGTTGCTGGTATTATCAACATCTAGCATCTAGTGAGTCCTCGGTTACTCTGAGTGCCCTGTGCCTTCAGCACTGGCACTGGTTAGTTCAGCCGGCCTTGACTAGAGTAGGGGCATTGCTATCTTGGTTTTTCCCCCTGTGTGTTTGCTGTGAGGCCTCCTGGGCCTTCACCCTCTGCACTGCTTTATTATTTGGTATCACATTGGCTTCCCAATATCTGCTTTTCCACTCGTTTAAAATTTTCCCTTTGTGTGTGTGTGTGTGTGTGTGTGTGTGCGCGCGCGCGCACGCGCTCACAATGTAGAGCACTGTGATTTCTCGGAAAATACTTTACTGTGTCTCTCACGTGTTTATTTTGAATATCTGGGTTTTGTTTTTACATCATAGTAATCGTTTTGAAAAGTATTTTGTGCTGCCTTCTACTTTCTTCTTTATTACAAATTAATCTTTTTAAGTTTGTTCATGCCTTGTTTCTATACAAGAACCTGCAGTACCTTCTATTGCCTTACAGAAAAGCTTAGCCTTTTTGCAGGAGCTATAATAGTTTGGCTGTCATATCATAACCCTTCTCTCTAGCCTACTTACTTAGCCACAGAGTTCTTTCATCTCTGAAATAGACCAAATAAATAGTCTACTTCACTGGGAGGTGGCATGTCTGATGTAAGATATGGGATCAGAAAACGTAAATTTTAGGTCTTAGCTCTTTCATGTACAATCCAATGTCTTTTTTTTTCTTCCTTTGTAAATTGATGCATATATTTTAATTTTTTTCATTGTCCATTTTATTTGATGGTTGGTAGTGCTGGGAATGGAACCTAGAATCTTAAGCTAAAAACATATTTTACCAGTTCAGACAGGCAAAGAGATTCAAGTCCTTCTACTACAAACATATTGTTTTTAGAAAATTATTTAAAGGTTCAGAATTATTTATCACTATTGAATGTGAATCCATATTCTTTTGAATTTCCTCATAGTTTATAAATGATTAAATAAAAGTTCTTTTTTAAAAAAGATAATACAGAGGTCTCAATTTTTTGTTCTTTGGTTCCATTCTTATTTATTTATTTATTTATTTATTTATTTTTGAGAAGGACATGATAGTCTCCACATCAGCTATTTTGAAAGAACTGTAATTGCCCAAGTGAAATAAATATGACATGAGAAACAGCCCCAAGCCTCCAAGGAGCTTGTGATCTAGTACAGAAGTGAATTACTGTGCTGTGCCGTGGAAAAGAAAAAAGAAAAAAAAATGGACAAGAGTCAAAATAGTAATTGCACATGGATGAGAAGAGACTTGCGATGGTTTTGGAAACGTGCAGTGATAGATGAATGTGAAAGCAGTCCTAAGAGCTGTGTTACCCCCAGCACTCAGCGCTGCAGCAACAGCTTGTCTTAGGAGTTTCAGTCATGCCTGGGCTCCAGAGGGAAGCCATGCCTTAGAAACAAACTGAAAATACACCAAGAAACCCCTCCCCAAATTACTCTTGACAAAAATGAAAAACTAGCCCTCTTAGTAAAGGAGGTATTTTATAAAAGGGAGTACACCAGGGAACTATGTACTAGCTTTGTGTGGTGGTGGGGCTGGGAGAATTCTTGAAACAGAGTGCATTCTTCCTTTCTTCTTTAGCAAAGCATACTTTAGTACTTTTGCTTTCGAGCCAAAGATACCATTGTAGACATTATTACGTTAATGCACTGGAGTCCTCATTTGCTTTTTGAGAATGTTATGGCTTAAATGTTTTTCTTAGATTTATTTATTTTTATTTTTATTTATTTATTTTGGTTTTTAGAGACAGGGTTTCTCTGTGTTTTTTTTTAAACATTTATTTATTTATGTATACAATATTCTTGTCTGTGTGTATGTCTGCAGGCCAGAAGAGGGCACCAGACCTCTTTACAGGTGGTTGTGAGCCACCATGTGGTTGCTGGGAATTGAACTCAGGACCTTTGGAAGAGCAGGCAATGCTCTTAACCACTGAGCCATCTCTCCAGCTTCTCTGTGGTTTTGGAGCCTGTCCTGGAACTAGCTCTTGTAGACCAGGCTGGTTTTGAACTCACAGAGATCCGCCTGCCTCTGCCTCCCAAGTGCTGGGATTAAAGGCGTGCGCCACCACCGCCCGGCTTCTTATATTTATTTTATGTTATATGTGCGGTGTTTTGCTTACATGTGTGTATGCCACTTGTTTGTCTGGTGCATGTGGAGATCAGAAGAAGATACCATATCCTCTGAATTTGAAATTATGGCTATTGTGAGCCACCATGTGGGTACTGGAACATCAACTGGGTCTTCTATAAGAGTATCTGGTGCTCTGTGTCAGTGATCAAGCTCTCCAGCCCCAAATGTTGTTCTTTTTTACCCAGTGTTTTTTTCTCTACTTGTCCAGAGACAGGTGGATCTCTATGAATTCAAGAATTCTAAGACAACCAGGGCAATCCTGTCTCCAAACACCCCCTCCAAAAAAGAGGTTGCCTGTAGCTTCCTCTCCTAAGCTAATTAAATCTCTAATGTAATTGTCATAATAATCCTATTAGTTGATGATAAGTATTCTTACCATCCTCTAAATGTGGGAACTGGTTCAGGAAGGTTAAATAATGTCTATCAGGTCACCCATTTGGTATTTGAAACCAAGTTGGCTTGACTGAAAAATCCCATGATGATTTCTAGTAAAGTGCTCTGTTGCTCTACCAGGTTATTTCTGCTAAGTCATTCACAATTCTTTTATTCCATGACAATGGATAATGTGTGTTCAGACACTGAATGTGACAAAGAACAATATACCTACTACACTCCAAAGAAAATGCTAGGGAGAATTAAAACATGTAGATCTTCAGTAGAAATACAGATAAAATTGAAGATAGCATAGTGAATTATTACTTTATTATTTAAATGATTATCCATTGAGGTACGCATATATGACCACTTTAGAAGAGCCGAAACAGAAGGTCAATTTAATAATTGTGCAGAGTTAGTAAAGAACTAAGGGTATTTATATAAGGTTCTCTACATTACAAAATATGTTCAAACAGAAAACCTAAAGAAAGGAGGACAGCTGTTGTAAATCAGTAGAAATCTTTTTTTTTCCTTTATTCATGTTTATTGAAGCATATTGTCTGTGTTATCTTATTTAAATATTAACAATCAAACTTGCCTGTAATCAAGAATAGCCAACTGCAGTTAAATTAACTTCCCCAGGGTTGGGGCTTTTCCTTTTAATAACAGGAAAGGGGGCATTTGAAAGACAATACCAAGTTCCAGAGTGCATGTATAGAAAGCTGGAAGTAGGTACCTACTCTACCACCAGGTCCACCCAATCCATATCTTTCCCCTAAATGTCTGCCTGTACTGGCTTTGTGGGAGCCTAGGCAGTTTGAATGCTCACCTTACGAGACCTGGATAGAGGTGGGCAGTCCTTGGGCTTCCCACAGGTCAGGGAACCCTGATTGCTCTTCGAGCAGATGAGGGGGGGGGACTTGATCGGGGGAGGGGGAGGGAAATGGGAAGCGGTTGTGGGGACGAGGCAGAAATCCTTAATAAATAAATAAATTAAAAAAAAAAAAAAAAGAAAGGACATGACCTTGGCTGGAAAGAGAAGTCTGCCCCTCACTGTAATCAAGGCAAAGGCAGACATTTAGAAATCTTTTTTACAAATGCTTTTGAAAGCCTAAACCCTGTTGGAGACATGATTATGGTGTTTTTGTTTTTGTTTTCAAAGACAGGGTTTCTCTGTGTAGCCCTGTCTATCCTGGAACTCAATCTGTAGACCAGGCTGGCCTTGAATTCAGAGATCTCCCCTGCCTCTGCCTGAGGAGTGCTGGGATTAAAGGTGTGCACCACTGTCTCCTGGCTCTGATTATGGTTTTGAACATAATATGTTTTCCATGTCTGAATCTTTGTACTTGACTCTAAGTCTTTTCTCCATGTGTTTGTCTCCTTTAACACACGGGCACTGTGAATTGCTGGATTTCACTATGGATACATATAATTCGTCTGTTTACCTTGTTCCTTCTCCACCACACCATCCAAACAATATGTATTACCTATCCTCTTAGTTTGTGCATTGACTCAAAGTACTAAACAAATTAAGAAATTAAAAAAAAAAAATCCAAGGCACGATTAGTGATTTACACCTTTGATCCCAGCACTCAGGAGGCAGCCTGGTCACTATATACTGAGTTTCAAGACAGCTAGAACTACATAGTGAGATCCTGTCTTGAAAAATAAAAGTCAACTGGTCAATCAATATAGCTGTTTTTTAAAATGCATTTTAATAACATGTGGAACCTTGGTTTAGGAAGCAATGCTTAGGGGGGAAAATCAGTCACATACCTTTGGAATTTTCCTGATCTTCATATAGGCCAGCATCAAAATGATGCCCCCCCCCCCACATAAAATAGTTGATGTAGGAACAATAAGAGGCAATGTGTACAGGCGCTGTAAAATGGTGCCTGTGTGTCAATTTATTTACTTCTTAGAGCTTTTGAAGTAGGAGCTCCTGCTTTCATAGGTGAAGAAACCAAGACACAGAGTAGTTGGGAAACTCCACGTGATTAGTCACATGATGGTTAGCGTATGGGCCACAGTGACAGGTTTCTTTGCTCGCAGGCTTTTGCTTGCCTCTTGCTGTTTCCATCACAGGCGCCTAGGATTTGGGATACTAGACTTCATTTACTCATGGAAGCCTTGAGGAGTAAACCCTGAGATTTTTTAAGCAAACCATGGCTCACTCCATTAAGTTTCCTATTCTGTAAGTGGAGATATACTAAGTGTACAGAACTGTTGTGAGGGATATGAGTCAGCATTTATGCAAAGGATATTGAGGAATACCACACCTAACTGTGATTTCCTTTGCTTTATTTTTTTTACTCACCTATGCAGTGATTTAAGAAGAACAACTGGGGACACAGAAGTCTGGGATTGGTTATTCTAGCTTGCTCCCCCACTTTGAGAACTTTTCCCTTCTGTGCTTCCTCCACCCTGTGGCCTTCTCCAAGTAGTAAATATTCCGGGGTGTGGGGGAGGTCATTGAGTCCCAGCTTTGTTACATGTGGCCACTCTTGGCTGTTAAATGGCAGTTAGAATTTATTAGATTACTTTGCTTATGATTCATGTCAGTAATTACCCCAGGGCAGTGCTAGTTCACTGTTCAAGTACAAAAAGGACAAGAGACAACAACCATAGAATGGTTAAGAAGTGTCTTCTGTCCTTTACCCGTGGGATGGAAGAATAACTTCTCTAATTTAGAAGATCATTATAGGTCATACAGTCCCGAAATCTCTACGTTCAACTTGTCATTTCTTGGCTAGTATAGTGAGGATAGAGTTCCGGATGTGCAAGCAAAAGAGAAGTCTCTTAGGAAACATTTATCTTAACTGGGTAGTCTCTGGGTTTCTCCAGCAGAGTGAGACAGTTGTGAGTAAGAGGCAATGAAACAAGGCAGTTGTCTCTAAGTCATCATAGCTGCTATTTCTGTTTGTAAAGCAGCACAGCTGTCACCTCTCTTTCTGAACATTTATGACCTGGCTATCCCTCTGGGCCCTGCAGTCCAGTCTCTTCAACATGTGTGTTTATGGCGCTTGCATATATGTTCTTTAAATTTACTTAACGGTTTTTAATGTTTCCTAGTTTTGTTTAAAAATGACCAAATATCAGAAGTTGTTCTATTTTGTTTTGCTTTCCCTGTATTGCTAGAAATGATAGATGTACAGCTCAGCGAGTAAAGGCGCTCACCTCCAAGGCTGACAGCTTGAGTGTAGTCTCTCGTACCGCATGGTGGAGGAAGAGACTCAGCTTCCACTGGTGTGTGCATGCTCTCCCCACACCCCGGCACAATAAAACAAATATTTTAAAAGTTAATAAACAAAACACTGGTGATGAAATGTAGAACAGAAAATAGGTTTGTTTCTCACTCTTCTGGATTTTTGAAATCATTATTGCTATATTTTAGGTGATTTCTTTAAATGTTTTTTTGTTTGTTTTTTACCTTTCATTAAAATACAACAGAGAAGCTAGGCGTGGTGTATATCTGTAACCCAAGCATTTAAAAGGCTGAGGCAGGAGAGTATTGAGTTCCAGAATAGCCACTGTTAGGTAGAACTCAGGGCTGAATATGCATGGCAAGATAGAATACTTGCTTAACATGCCTAAGACCCAAAGTTTGTTTCTTATCTAGGGAAAAAAAAATCATATGAAACAGAATTCCTCTGTAAGATTTTTATTATACTCTGTTTTCTTTTTTAAAAAATCTAACAGATTATTGTTTTTTTTTTTTTCTCCTAGAACTAGCTCTTGTAGACCAGGTTGGCAGAGATCCGCTTGCCTCTGCCTCCCAAGTGCTGGGATTAAAGGCATAGGCCACCACCACCCAGCTCAGATTATTATTTTTTTAATTACAATATGTAATTTAAATAAATTTAAATTACAATACTTTTATTTTTAGAACTGTAATGCTTGGTCATTTTTATTGTTATGCTTTAGCATATTTTAGATAATTTGGGATTTTTTCCTTTTCATATTAAGAAATGCTAGTTTTAAAAAAAAAGAAATGCTAGTTTTTAAATTCATTGTTTTTATTTTGATTTTTTTTTTTTCTGTAAGCATTGAAATGAGTCAGAGGAAGGACTAAGGATAGGAGTCTCTGGATTCATTTGTTCCTGAAAATAGCTTTTGCTTTATCTTTCCGGATTGGACATTTGTTAGCACTATGTGCTTGTGGGGCAATATCAGGTTCGTCTGATTTGCACGTTTAACAAACTCTTCTGAAAGCAAACTTTTCTACAGTTAAATTCAAATGAAAGATAATGGCTCCATGCTTGTGGAGACTGAGGTAGCATGGCATGCAAATGTGTTCTCCCAGGCCTTTGCAACTGTCTTCTTTTCCCTTTTTTTAATTTATTTTTTTTTAAAAATCTTATTGTTTTTATTTGCTCAGTAGCTATAATTGTACTCAGTTGTATGTGTTTTAGTCTTTTTTGATCTGAAGAAGTCCTGAGGACTTCTTCATAAAATATAGCCTGATTTTGAAGCCAGTCATTTTAGCCACCAGCAGAAATTACATGAGTGACTTTAGCCAAGTGGTATAATTTTAGTGCTAAGTGCTTAGTGCTAAGCAGCCATTTTTAGTTAAATCGACTCCTTGTTCTGTTCATCAGGTATTATACCTTTCCCCTGAGCAGCCTACAATTTTGTTCAGGGTGAATATTTTATTGTTCATATTACATAAAAGTTTCTAAATTTTAAAATACTACACATTATAGTTTTGAGACATTGATCTTTATGTTTTAAACTATGAGCTAATACTGATGTAAAATTAGTTGTAAAAGTATCCTTTCTTTAAAAGATTATTTTGAAGATTATATTGTTTATAATGAAAAGAGTTATGAAAGAATCCTTTGGTTTTACCAAAGGCTTTTAATAGCATGACTTTCCATGTGTAACTCAGACTGTTCCTTCTTTTCTCTCCTTTCCCTTCCCTTTCCTCCTTCTTTTTGTTCTTATCCAGCTAACCTTCTTTTCTTTACTTGTTTCTTAAAATAATTTTTCTAGTTCAAACTAACAGACTTCTGACCACATACTTCTACTTCCTCTGTCCTCAGACCTTTTAGAAGAGCAAAAAAGAAACAAATTCTCACACAAGCACACATTATACAGGACAAACTGTGGGATTTCAGACCATCACGTGGAAAGGAACAATGGAAGTAGAGGGATTACTTCATTTTCCAGGATAAAAATGAAATGAGGGTATTTTGATGGCTGTAACAGCGTCTAATAGACCACGATACTAAGAACACACACAGCAGAATGCTTTCAGCACTGTGGGAGCTTTAGCTTCTAAGAAATACAAGAGTTGTCAATAACTGGAAGAAATTTCTGGAGTACAAGCCGGCATTTATCAGATTATCTGGGGGTCTTGTCAAAACACAGACTATGATTGTTGGGCAGAACCCCTAAGTTTTCCGGTTGAAGTTCAAGAATTTTTAATTTTACCATGTTTCTAGATATTGCTGTTAGTGGTCTGAGAACAATGAAGTCCTTGGCCCCTTGCCCCAGGGAGTCATGCCAGTCCCTCAGGAGGTTTAAAGTGCACTTGCCCCTGTGCTGGTAAATCAGAAGTGTGCAGAATTTGGGCTGAAGCCTAGTTCTATTGTGCAGTGCATAATCCACACAAATATAAATTGTTCTAACTGTGGGAAATGTCCTCATAAACCCATTGCAAGTTATGAGTTTGGTACCTTTAACCCGAAAAGTAACTTGTTTGGCCTGTCATTAAGTGGCTACTGGGACGCTTGTGACTCTGATGTCACCTAGTATTGGAGAGATATCGTGGGTTATGTCCCTGACCTGAGAAAAGATAAAAATTCAGTTTGAAGTAAGGTTTCTATATAATGCATACTTCATTCATGCTATTATAAAGAAAACAGTAAGCCAAGCCATTATAAATCAGGGACCATCGTTATATGCCTAGCCAGCCCACATTCAGATTTTGTATACACATAAACAGCCAGACCTGCAGTTTCCTATTGATGTCAAAGAGAGAATCAGAGCAGGATCAGTTACTTTGAGTAACTGATCTGTTACTTCTGTAACAGATTTCAGTGAACTAGGGATGTAGAGATAATTTTTTCCTGGAGAGAAATACAAGAAACACGTGTACTCCTGGATTAGGTTACATTGCTTCTTATCTTGATACCAAGGCATTCTTGGTCCATTTTTTTCTTTTTCTTCTCTTCAGTAAATGTCAGGGGAAAAAATCAAGGGAAGAATATAATAAAAATAATGGAATAAAATTTTGCAAAGCTAATGAGAATATGGAAACTTTAGACAGAAAAGTCCCACTTGGTGTGCTATAAGCATGATGAGGAGTATACATTTGGTCAAAAATCAGTTAAAACCAGGTGGTGGTGGTGCATGCCTTTGATTTGAGCACTTGAGAGGCAGAGGCAGGTGGATCTTTGTGAGTTCGAGGCCAGCCTAATCTACAAAGTGAGTTCCAGGACAGCCAGAGCTACCCAGAAAACCCCTCACTCAAAAAACAAATCAGGACACAGAGGAAAATGACCGACAGACTGCCAATATAGGTGGAACTGTCTTTGAAATTTCCTGTTTCATGCAAAAGTCTACTGGATACCATGGACCAGTAGGCTGAAGATGGATGCCCCAATGAACAGAAAAACTTGACTGTCCAGGCAGCTAGATGTCTCTCTCAATTCTAGAGTTTTGGAAGTTGCTTACAATGTGCTTCCTGTTTACTTAGGTAACATTATATCCTTCAGGAGTCTTTGATGGAGTTGAAGAATTTATAGTTATAGTTTTCCTTAGTTACGATAAAAGATAGATATAAATATTGTAACTGTAATTCTTGCTTGGTAGCTGTTTTGGTATATGTAATTTTACTATGTTAAAGTTAAAGCCTTCCTTTTTGTTTAAACATGAAAGGGGAAATGGTGTGGGAGGTCCTTCTGTCTATGTGTTGCTTTTATTGGTTAACGAATAAAGAAACTGTCTTGGCCTGTTGATAGGGCAGAACTTAGGTAGGCAGGGAAAACTGGACTGAATGCTGGGAGAAGGAAGGCAGAGAGAGAGAGAGAGACGCCATGGAGCTGCCGGTGGAGATAGATGTGCTGAAACTTTACTGGTAGGCCATGGCATCGTGGTGATATACAGATTAATAGAAATGGGTTAAATTAATATGTAAAAGTTAGCCAATAAGAAGCTAGAGCTAATGGGCCAGTGATTTAATTAATATAGTTTCTATATTAGTGGTTAACCACTATTGTAAATAGTGGTTATTTTGCTTCTGGACGGCCTGGATGAACAAGTGACCTCCTCCAACAAATAAAAATAAAAATCAGAATTAAGTTAATGAGAAAGTTAAAAATTAATTATTTGTAGAAAATAAAATGCAGATCATCACTGCAATTTTCATCAAGAATACTAGATATTTGATATTCTAGTATTCTATATCATACACGAGGACAGTTTTCAGAAGTTACTAGAGAATATACTTTAGAAAAATGAGAAAGAGACCCGAAGAAGAGGTTATTCTGGACCTTAAGAAAAGTGAAACTGTCATAGTCTAGGAAAAAGAGAAAAAAGGAAAATGGAAGGATGTAGTAAGTCTAGGAAATAAATGATCCATGTGAAAACAAGGCAGTAAACGTGAGGGATGTGCACATTGCACAGGAACAGTCTCGCTGTCTGCCTTTAGGAGGGTTCCAGGGACCCAGCTTAGGTGTAAAAGCATGGCAGACTTTTTAACCCAATTAACCAACATGCAGCCCTTAAAATGTTTGCTTATTTGTTTGTTTTAAGCAGTGTTTGACCTTACCTAGATGGTAAAGATTGAACAAGTACAGTGTAAAACTGGTGAATCAAATAGTAAGAGTTAAGGTTGTAACTGCTAGAATTGAATTCTTGGGCTGGAAAGATGGCTAATAAGACCACTGACTGCCTCTTCCAAAGGTCCTGAGTTCAAGTCCCAGCAACCACATGGTAGCTTATAATCACCTATAATGAGATTTGGCGCCCTCTTCTGGCATGGAGATAGAACACTGTATATGTAATAAATCTTAAAGAAAAGAAAAATATTTTTAAAAATTAAATTCTTATGTTAGTATCATATTGACCAAAGAAAATCTGACTTTGTTTTTTTGAGACTTTAGACAGTTAAGTGTGCCACCACTGGGAGGGGACAAGGCAAACTTTGTGTGTGTGTGTGTGTGTGTGTGTGTGTGTATTTATTAGGGTATTTATTAGAATCACATGAATAAATACTCAGTGTAGGTACTACATAAGCAAATAGGTAAATAGTTAAATAAAATAGAATTTGAGAACCCTGTCTTGAAAAACAAAAACAATCTTACAAAACTTTTGATTCATGTATGCTGTTCGCACAAGAAAATAAAAACTTACTACTGATCTTACTACTAACAGTTATTTGATCTTTCTAGTATTTCAAAGTAAGACTCATACTTTGAGATCTCCCTTACTCATTTTCCCTGAGCCAGGAAAGTTCTGAAAAATCCAGAACTTCAGGATCCTTTCCTCTTGACCCGTAGGCTGCTAGCTGCCTTTCAACACAACAATGTATGTTTAAGACTGCTAATGGATTTATTTCCTTTAGGGTGATACGGACTACAGGAACCTCATGGCAACAGAAGTAAACCAGTTCACAGCATATTTGTACATATGCATATATGTAACACACACATACTTCTCTTAGGATATGCTTAATTTCTTCACCAGTTTGTTTCTTGTTAAGGGTTTATTTTCCCTTAATCTCACCTGTTGAAAACCCTGAGTTTCTAAAGAAAACTTCTACGTACTATTTATTTATTTATTACACGGACTTGCCTAAGATAGAAAATGATTACACTTTGTCTGACTGAAATCATTACAGCTTAAACTTAGAAAAAAGTAAATTTACATATCACAAAAAAGCTGTCCATACCATACTCAAACTTCAAAAATTAAGGCATTTTTTACCATATAGGCTGAATGCAGAATTCATTTACATATCATTTTTCTAAAATGAAGACTTTCTCAGTTAACTTTGGAAATGCTGAATTGGGAGAGGGTATGTTGAGAACTGAAAGTTTTTATGTAGCTGGTACTTTTCTCTAAATCTAACTGAAAGCCATGCCTTTTCATGTTCTGTAAAAACAGAAATATAGCTGTGTTTAGTTAGGTCTAGGTTTATTGCCTTCTATGTAAGGAGCCATATCCTTACTTAATACTTTTCATGTTAACATTTTTTCCACTTGAAATAACATTTTCATTCACTTAATATTTGAAATATTTTGGTTATTTATTATTTTCTAAAAAGTCTGCACTTCACTGTCTTGGTGATTCCTGGACCAACATTACTGAGAGAACAAGTTTTTTGTTGTACTTTCAAATTATGTATCTGGCAACATTTTACTTCTTAAAATATTTACCTAGCAAGGTCACATTTTATTAGTTTCCTTAATTTAAATTTTAATAGTATATATCATTTTGAAATTGGTTGTTGCAGCGAGAATATAAATCAAAATAGTAATTTCAAGATACACTATATAGTTAGACACTATGTTTTATGAATTGCCTACAAAGATAAAAATGTCATGCAGAGGACTACAGTAACTCTCCGGGGGAAATACTCTTAAACAGGTTTGACTATTTCAACTTAGCTTTCTTTGTTGTTTGCAGCTTAAGGCATGATAAGTACTTTTAATCTAAAATGAAATAGAAGTGAAATATATTTAGCAAACTATTACTTAAACAACATCTAATGGGTTCCATATAAATTAACGAGTTTTGAATTAAATCATTTTGTGGAGTACACATTTAAAAGTTCAGCTATCACATTATTTTTAAATCATAATTGCTTTTAGACTCTAACTTTAGAGATTTTTTTTTAATGAGGAAAAAACACATTAAAGTGGTTCAAGAACATGGAGTGCGTACAAGAATAGAATATATTTTAATGTTTAACACATCAGACACAAACTTTCTTTAAAAACATGTAACCGTCCATATGTTACTTTTCTTTTGGAGCTGAAGAAATAGTTTCCACGAGTACAGTTTTCACAGTTGAACACGGAGCAGTCCCAGTGGTTTAGGCAGGCAGCTTATATTGCAGATTCACTATCAAATATCTTACTTTTTAGAGTTTGTAGGTTGTGTTGGATAAAATTCTCGGTGCCCTGAACTTCAGAGAACCTGGAGTCACTTCTTCTAACAGACCAGTTTTTCATTTTTATTGAATTCTGGATTGTGTCTGAAGTGAAGTAGTAAACAATGGGGTCAAAGCAGCAGTTGGAAACAGCAATGCAGAGAGTGATGGGGTACATTGTCCTCACTGCTGCTGCCACAGAGCAGTTAACGAACGTCTGCGTTCTCATGAGAGAGTAGAAAATAAGATTGATGTTATAGGGCACAAAGCAGAAACAGAATATAACCAAGTGTACAAAAATCATTTTTAAAACTTTAGTTTTGTTCATTTTGCTTCTACTTAATGTAACAGGTTTATTTAAAGTTCTCAGCACCATACTAGAACAAGTTACGTTCAAAATTAAGGGGATAAAAAACCCCACTATTTCAATGAAAATCACAATCCTGGAGAGATACGTTTTCCATGTGGCTGCTGGAAAGTTCTCAAAGCAGGCTTCTGAGGTATTGTTACCCTGAGAGTGGGTGGACTGAAAGAAAACTGCTGGTGCACTTCCTCCCATCACTGTGAACCACACAGCGATGCAAACAATCTTTGCATTTCGCTTAGTTCTTAAAGTCTTCGACTTAAATGGGTAGACGATTGCCAGAAATCGATCTACACTGATACAGGTTAAGAACAGAATGCTTCCATACATGTTGGTGTAAAACAGCATTACTGAAACCTTACAGAGAAGATCTCCAAATGGCCAATTCCGAGTTGCAAAGTAAAAGATCCGAAATGGTAAAGTAAAGACGAAAAGCAAATCTGACATTGCCAGATTAATCATGTACGTTGTAGTTTCATTTCTCACTTTGAGGGCACAGATGAAAATGTATATCGCAACACAATTGGATATCAGGCCAAGCACAAACACCATGCTGAACATGCACCCATACAAAGAGTACTTAAAGGAGTCATCGTAAGGGCAGTGGGAGCCGTTGGAGCTTACCATTGTCAGGCAGTGCAGCTCACAGCCAGTCCTTTGTCTGCAGCAGTCGGCTTTGCGATTCAGACGTGGGCGCAGCAACAGCCAGTTGGTTTGCAAATTATTTGCTTCTTTTTGTCTTCTTATAAATATTTTCTTCTCTGAAGTCTTCAGAGGAAACATGAAATGTGTTGCTTAAAATCTGGTAGATTCTTCAGGACAATAGTCTCATTTTCTGGTCTCCAGAAAATCCATGAGTCCAGAATTTAGTTAACTGACGGAAAAGGCACTCAAGGAAGCCAACCCATAGAGCCACAAACGTTAGGAAAAGCTGTGTTTCACGTCGGCCCCAACCAGTCCTGGTGTAAACTTGTACTTCAGTCGTCAAGGTTAAAATGTCTTCATCTTCAGAATGTTTATGCAACAGTTATCAGTCTTACTTCGGAGTCTTAATAGTCCCAGTCCTTCGTCCTCTGGCACCACTTCCTTCTTCTTAGTCTCCGTTTTGGTACTTTGGTATTGGTTCCAGGTGGCGATAGGCAGAGTCTTTTAAAGATTTCCAGATGAATTCCTGAGCATGTTAGTTCTTGCTGAAGGAGGCCTTTCCAAGCTTGCCAGCTGTATTGTGAGATGGGCTGTCTCTGAAGCGAGCAAGAAAGGCTTCCTAGATTTGTAATATGACATCACAGGAAGAAGAGGCTGGGTTTCCACAAAGGAAGCCTTCAACCCAGTTGTTTGCAGTTCCTTTAATCTGATAATGTGTGAGCTGGGAATATACCTAGGAGGCTTGCAAATGGTCTCTGGCTGTCCAGCTGAGCTAGGCATTAACTCTTTTTATGCTGAAATGCCTTGTGGGGATTCTGGCAAGCTCTCCAAAGTGGTTTGCTTTGTTTTAGTTAGTGATAACTAAAAAAGAGAAATATATATATATATATATGTGTCAGCTTAAGGCGGCTACTTTGGATGTTTCCTTCTTAAATAAAATGCAGATGGGTACATATTTATAAATTGAAATCTTAGTGATATGAGTGGACATTTTTAAAAAGGCAAGACCTTAAGAGTTTATATATAAAAAGGATTTGGCTGAGGGACCAGCAGTTCTGGCATTCTTGGCTTCTGGTTTTTGTTTTGTTTAATTACTTGTTAAGATTTAACTCAAGTGGCATGATGGTGAATAGCTTTAATCCTGAACCTTTTTAGTTATTGACAAAACAATGTTCTAACATTTTTCTTTGAAACTGATATTCTAGGGTTATTTTTAATACATCAAAGAATACATTAAGAATGTTTATTTTTCCTGGGAGATTGTAGCTCAGTGGTGAGAAAAGTTGGTGCAGTATTACTCTTATTTGCCAGTGACTTAATATAAGCACAATGGGAAAGTAGTTTCTAAAAAGGTCTTTTCCCCCTCTTAAATTAATTGAAATAATTTATAGAGAATTAAAGATCTGCTGCTTACCTAAATTTAAGTTCATGATTTTAATTTTCATTTTCCCCATCTCTTCCTTTAGCTTCTGTCGCATGTTAACTGTGTGTTGGGATATATTTCAGTTCTTATTGTAATTCCTAAACTTGGTTCTTGTTGGAGGTGAAACTCTTCATTTCTGGTCAGTTAAGGCAGTTAAGGTCAAGTTTCTCTACACATGCCTTAGTTTAAATATTAAAGTGTAATCATGTGTTCTGCATCTTTTAATTCACATTACTCTAAAACTTAACAACTTTTGATGGTGAATTATAATCTGTTTTGATTAGGAATTCACCTATGATGAAATAGTGGAAGATTACTTACATCCAGGATAGATTGAGGGTCTGAATTTCTTTGTATTGCTTTTTGTGTGGAAAGCAGATATATGTGTGTTCACATTAGAAGGCAGATAGGAACTCTGAGTGCTGTAATGAACAAAGAAGCAATTAATAACATTTTCTTCTCAATGGCTAAAATTTTTCTGTTAATAGCTCTTTAGGAAAGATATAAAATGAGTGGTCTACTTTTAAGTTTCCTTATTGTCATTTTTATTTAATATATACAACGGTGTGTCCTGGCACTATTCACTTTTTATTTCATTTTGAAAGTGGTACTTTCTCATTTAAAATATGAACATATATTAGTTCTGTACTGGAACATCCTTCCACATATTATTCCTGTTTCTTAACTGTTATTCATTAAACTGTTCATTTATATATTTTTTCATGTTTTAATTATTGATGCTTAAAATACATATCTACTATCAATTAGGCTTTTATTATTATCAATAATATATGTTTGTATTTCAGATTTTTGACATAAATCTTTACCCTTAGTAAAAATTGAAGTGTTTGCTGATGAATGGATTATCATTCTTCAGAATCTAAATTTATCACGAAGTCAGGATGTCGGTGCTCTGCCTTACCACTCATTTTGTTATTCTTTTCCTTTGAGCCAGGGTCTTCCACTGAACCTGGAGTTAGCCTTGCAGCCAGCCAGCCCTAGTGATCCTCCTGTCTGCCCTGCACCTCTCTGGAGTTAATAGCACAGCCACAACCTGCTTGCACACCTGACACCCAGTGAACCATTTCTCCAGCCCAGCCATTCTTTTCAGTTCTTTTGGTTAGGAGTATCAACTGTGTGTTGTTCCTTCACTTTCACTGCCACAGTTATAAATATACTTAGGCACATTTACCTCTGTGAATATTATGTTTATCTCTTTATTTGTAGTCTGTCTTTCAGTTACCTCCTACCATCCTGTTACAGATCAACTTAATGAATCAAGTAAAATTATTTATTTTTTCTCTTGTTTCTAAGAAGAATTTAAAGGAAATTATAATATTTAAAATAATTACAGTGGGGCTGGAGAGGTGGCTCAGTGGTTAAGCGCATGTGCTATTCTTGCAGTGAACTCAGGACCACCAGTGCCCACATGGGGTGATTTACTCATAACTCCAATTTGAAAAATCCAGCAGCCTCTTCTGGCTACATCAGGAATGAATATGATGTACCCCCCAACACACACACACAGGCTGGCACTCATACACATAAAACTAAATAAATAAGTATGTAAAATATCCTGTAGACTGTTTTTTAGGATGTTGTAAAAGAAAGTCAATGTAAAAGAGTTAATAATTTGCTGAGAGTGGTGGTGCATGCCTTTAATCCTTGCACTCAGGAGTTTTAGGACAGCCTGGCATACATACTAAGTTCTATGCTAGTCATATCGACACAGTGGAATCCTGTCTCAAAAAAGAATTAGGTGGAGGTGCTGGAGAGATGGCTCAGCAGTTAAGAGCTCTTCCTGTTCTTCCAGAGTGTCCAGGTTTTATTGTCAGCACCCACATGGCAGCTTCCTGTATGTATGCTTAATGTCTGTAACTCCAGTTCCAAGGGATCCTTTTCTGACTCTGTAGGCATTGCATGCACTTAATGCATAGATATGCATCGAGGCAAAACACCTGTACGCAAGTAGAAAAAACTCTTTTTAGGATGTGGAGCTCTACCTTGAGCATGCTTGAGGCCTTGGGCTCAGTTGCCAATATCCCAGAAAATGATAAAATAAAATTCTGAAAATGTGAGAAGTATGAGCAATACCGTTCTAAACTAATTTATTTTAAAAAAAATATTCAGTTTAAATGTAATAAATGTTAACTAAAATAAATTTTATATAATACATTTATTTGTACAGTAGTAAAATAATGAAAAACCATATGGTAGTCTAAGATAAAAGAAGAAAGGTATGTGAAATAATATTAGAGAAGTCGGTGAAAAGAATCTGATACATTTTACTTTAAAAACTATGTGTTGCCCTTATGTAATAAATGCAACCATGAGAGTATCCAGGAAAAGTTGCCTTTTGAGTCTGAAATTAATCTGCACATGTGTTGAGAGAAATACTTCATTGTGAAAGGACATTTCTTGTCAGCTTTGTTTTAGGACAAGCACCAAATGTCTAATTGTAATTCTGGCTAAATGTATTATCATTTGGTAGATTTTATAAATACACACACACACATACATGGTTCAATGATGGATTAAGCTTAACATTTTAGTGCAGAGGATCTGCTTCTGGGGACCTTGAAATCTCTTAAGCCTTTTTATCTGCTCTTCCTTGGGTTCTGGTTTCATCATAGTCTGAGACTGAAACACTATGGCTCAAAACACATAAGAAACACTCATCTGAAGAAGGGATCAGCAAATAATCTCTGAAATATTTGAAGGTTTTTTTTCCTTTAGAGAAAATCTGGAAGGAATCTAGACTTGTCGCTTACTAGCATAGATTCTTTGTGCGTGGATAGGAAATTGTGCTGTAGTATATAAAATAATGGCTGCTCATATCTTTTTCTAAGTGGGAAAGTATGAAAGTCTGCAGAGAACACCCAGCAGGGAATGCTGGCACTTCCTGTACTGTCACTTCATTCCAGTGGGGAATCTGTTTCCTTGGCTGTGTAAAAGAAAGGAATTAGGCTGTACAAAGTTCCCTTCCTGCTTCCTCTTTGGTCCAGATTCTTTGAATTCTTTGAATGTTTAAGGTGTCACATTGGGCCTTCACTCTTCAGTATCAGGGAATCAATTTTTTACCTTTAACGTTTAAGAATTTGTAATTTTGAAACTAGTTTGGACAAGAAATATGTACCACAGAGGGGCAGGAGGAAGAAATATGTGTAAGAGCAGAGAAACTGGGCTAGGTAGAAGTTCCTTATTATACCCAGTAAATCGGCAGCAGCCACATGCTTACACAAAAAGTCACTCCCAGCACTTGTAATCCTAGCCAGCTAATTTAGCGAGTTCCTGGTGGAAACAGAGATAGCAGTAAGGGCCCAGGCCTTTAAGAAGGTGGATGACCCCTCTGGCCCCACCACTGGTACTGTGAGACCGTGAGGTCTCTGAGGGAGAACAAAAGCCAGTTCTGGTGGCTCCTGTCTATAATTACAGCATTCCATAGGCAGAGGTGGGAAGATGGAATGTTTGAAACGAACCTGGCTACATAATCAGTTCAAGGAGCTACACAGCTGTCTTAAAACACAAATGAACATCTCTAATTGCAGGTCTTGAAGGCTAGAGCTAGTGTTCACAATAATTAGTCCTGGTGTAATTTTATTAATATAGTCCTAATACCCTTCACATACACAAAACTTTTACTTTTTGAGGATTTGATAATCTGTTCCCACCCTAAATTTCTATAAGAGCAGTACAGAGAATGCATTGAGACATAGGGTTTAATTTGATAATGAAATCTTTGGGTGAGAGGGGTCAAGACAGGTTTTCTCTGTAGCTTTGGAGCTTGTCCTGGAACTAGCTCTTGTAGACCAGGCTGGCCTCGAACTCACAGAGATTCACCTGCCTCTGCCTTTTGGGTGCTGGGATTAAAGGTGTGCGTGATGCCACTACTGTCCAGTTGATAATAAAATCTTTGTAAACACTGACAAAGAGGGTTGCTGATTTTAAAGTTATTTCAGTTACTTTGGAAGAAGTAAGAAAAAAGACCAATTAAACTAGGTTCTTAGTAACCTGGTTTTAATTTTTATCACTAAAAAATTGACCTTTTCAAGTCATTTAACTTCTCTGTTATATTTATAAAAAGACATGGATTAGATCTCTAAAATCTTTTTCAGTTCTTTCTGTTTTAAAATTTAAAAAAGAATTTGGAGTTATGATTGTTTTAGGATTAGGCAGGGGGCAGATGGTGGAGGATCACAAAGCTGGAACTAAGACAGAGCCCTCTCTATATGTCCTTAGGCCTATTCCTTATGCATGTATGTCAAGTGAAAAAGGGCAGGTCTGTATATGCATAGTGAAAAGAACTCTCATCTTGAGATATAAAGATGTTTTTGTTCCTAAACTTGGACTTTACCTTGGGCAAAAATCTATCCTACCTAACCATGCTCTTCTGACTTTATAAATGGTTTTCAGAACAAAATGAAATGAAAATTTTTGGTTGTAAAATGCAAACAAACAAACAAACCAAAAACCTTGTTAGATGCAGTAAGCCTCCGGTTTCCTGAACTTTCAGATACTAGTTGAGTTGTAAGATGAATTAGGACAGTGTGCTCTGCTTCATTACATTTTATTGAACAGATAATTCCTGTGATAGATGCATGCCAGAAGAGGGAATGATCCTAAGTAATGAATGCCATGTACATACTTTGTTAGTATTGATCATGGGCAGCAGAAGCCAATCTTGTGGTAGACAGAGGCTTGCCTTAGGAGAAAGATTTGTTTGAGTTAGTTATTGAGTACCTTACACACTGGGTTAATTCTAGACTTCTTTAATGTTGTAATAGAACTTCATCCTAAAACCCAAGAGTAGTCTGCTCAGGCATCCCCCCACCTCTGTAATTCCAGTTGCGTCAGTCACTCAAGCACAGCTGAAGAAGAGAGACTTCTTCATAAGTATGTGAGAAGCAAATTCTTTGGTCATGGTTGTTTATTGCCAGAGCTGGAACTGCAATCCTAGTTTCTCGGCATAACTCAAGTTGTAATGATAAAGTAAGTGTCGGAAAAGGTTCCTTTGGCTAGCTGGCCAAGGTGAGCCACTAAGAAGTCACATCGATCTGATAATGCAAGAGGTTTATTGGAGGAGAGGGAAGAGAGAGAAAGGCCATGTCAGGTGGGGACATCAAATAGACAGACTGAGAGCAATACGGTGTGGCTGGGACCTTTAAGGGTGCTTGTGTCACTGCGCAGCTCTTACAGCATTGCGACAGTGGAAATGTGTTATACCTAGCGGTGGGGTGAGTGATGACATGCTGCCGGCGCCAAAAGGCAGCCCAGTGGGGCATCAGATCCACAACACCCCACTGTTTCATGTAGTTTTCAGTCTTTTTTTCCTGATAGAATATTGGACATTTAGATTAAAGCTTAGGTAAATATTAAGCAAAGAACTTTGTTTTTCTGTTTGAATTATATATAAGCTTTTTGAAATCTTAACATGACTGAAATTTAACTGATATTGCTGGGCATGTGCATAAACCTTTAATTCCAGCTTTCGGGAGGCAAAGTCGGGGTGACTTCTGAATTCAAATCTAGCCTGGTCTACAGAGTTTCAGGACAGCAAGGGCTACACAGAGAAACTCATCTCAAAAAAACCAAGAGAGAGAGAGAGAGAGAGAGAGAGAGAGAGAGAGAGAGAGAGAGAGAGAGAGAAAGATTTCTGGGGCCTAGAGAGATGGCTCAGCACTTCCAGAGGACTGGGTTCTGGGTTCTACTTATAAAGCACACATGATGACTCACAGTCATCTGGAAGTCAAGTTCCAGGGATCCAGTGGTATCTTCTGACCTCTGAGCACACTAAACATGCATGAGGTACATCTATATGCATGCAGGCAAAACACTCATTCATAAAAATAAGGTGAATAAATGTAATAAAAAAGAGAAAACCTTCTAGGACTAGAGAGATGGCTCATTCATTGGATAAGAGCACAGACTGCTTTTCCAGAGGACCCAGGATTGATTCTAGCACCCACATGGCAATTTATAACCACCTGTAACTCCAGTTCCAGAAATACAGTGACCTCTGTGGCCTCTGTGGGCCCTAGGCATGCACATGGTGTACAGATACACATGCAAGCAAAACAACACCCATACACAGAAAATAATAATAAAAAATTAAAGACTATACCAAAGTTTGGGGAAAGGGGTATACAATTTAAAAATAAAAGTGTGGTCTAGTGTAGGGGCGTGGTGGAGCTCTTTCCTTGCCAGGGTGGAAGCCTAGATCAGATCTTCACTAAAAGGATGGAGAGATGGCTCAACAGTTAAGAGCGCTTGCTGCTCTTCTAAAAGATCCCTAGTTCAATTCCCAGCACCCACATCAGCTGGCTCATAACTGCTTGTAACTCCAATTCCAGGGATCTGGTACTCTCTTCTGACCTCTGTGAGCACATATACTCACATATAAATAAAAATAAAATTTACAAAAAAGAAAATAAGTAAAAATAAGGCACTAAAAGATAAGTGTTACATAAAATGTGAAGTTTTTAAGGAAAAGATACAACTTTAACTGGATAATTTTGATTCCGTGTCACATGCAGTGGAAAGAAAATAATATGATCATATTGTAGTTCGTGTAATATTTAAATAGAACATTTTCTTTTTAATTGTTTTTAAGATTATAATTATGTCATTTTCCTCTTTTCATCCTTCCAGGCCCTCCCATGTAAGAGTATTTCCTTATAGAAAGAAATAGGTCAGAATCAGTTAGCAAAATTAGTCCTTTTAAAATAAGCAACAAAAAACAGAGAGGCTCTGAATAAACATGTCACTTTATCCTTATCTTAAAAGTAGTTTTTAGTATTCAAATTTAACATTTTTATCTTTAAAAATTTTTTACCTTCAAAACCAAAGTGACTATTTTTAAATAGATAACAGTATTTTTTTAAAATAGACAACAGATGTTTTAAAGATCTAATTATAAGAACACTATTCTAGATATAAGTATAACCAGAAACTTAATTTGACTTTAGGCATTTGGGCTCTTAATCTGCTTAGACCCAGGGAAGGAGACTGGCTTATTACAGATGGGGGCACTCAGCTGTCTAGGGCTACTGGTGAGGCTCCAAGTCTGGTCGTCCAACCCACAGCAAAAGTTCCATGGTCACTTTTATTAGTTTGCCACTGCAATTACTTTAATCAACAGATTCTAATTCTTGGGAAATGTGAGGGTTTCCTATCAATACCAGATGTCGCCAGCATTGCCTCGGAAAGGTTGAAAACAAAAGAGCGGAAGGATGGGCTCTATAGGAGCCCCTGTCAGAGCTCAGCCTTTTGTTGTTGTTTTAGTTAAACAAAAATGGGCCCTTTTGACCTGACCATTAAAGGTTGCTGGATTGTTGTCCTGATTACAAACCTAGGAAAACAGGACATGCACATAAAAAATCTTTCCTGTTGGGCTCGGGATATTGCTCAGTGGCCAAGGCCCTAGGCTTGCTCCCCAGCACCACAAAATAGCAAAACAAACAAATAAAAAATACCTTTCCCGCTATGTTATCTTCTTCTATTCACTGATTCTGTTGATTCATACATGCAGGAAAAATGCTAATATACATAAAATAATCTAAATTAATCTTATAGTAGGGAAAAAGCAAGGCCTACTCTATGTAGACCATAGGAAGGCAGTTTTAAATACAAAGACTAAAACGTGCTTTAAAAAAAAAGTGAGTGAAGTTTAGAAGCCTAAAGGAAATGAAGGATTACTAAGGATGATTTCCATATCTGTAGAGAGATCAGAGATTGGTGGTTGATAGCATAGCTATCCCAACAGTACTGGGCAGAATCAAAACTGACTAGTGGTGAAGGGAATGAGTATTCTTGTTCATGTGCTATAGTTGAGACATTTGTCATATATTCACATGGGAATCTTTAGGATCCAATTGGAAGTGTGGACTTGCAGTGAAAGAATACTTTGGTCCTAATATCTATTTGGAAATATACAGATGTAGGTAAACCCACAACAGTAGCTCTAGCAGCATATTGGCAAAGTATCTAGGGGAATATCACTATTAAAGGACTGGAGAAATAAATGGAAAAGAGCTAGCAGAAAGGCCAAGGCCAGAAGTTTTCTATTTTCTATCCTAGTTTCCTTTTGTGAGGCAAAACAGTGGCTTCGGATAGTACAAAAACATTTCCTGTAATGTAGATCCAATAATATATTCCTTAAAACACCAGCACACAGTAGCAGTTCCTGCTGTTGCTTCCCCATTGTTAGTTTTTCTACCAGCACTGGAGACTTCCCTTCTCCTTGGGCAATCAGAATCTCTGTTAGGAGCACTGTGTCTGAATAGTCTTGACATTTTTTAATCTCAGGAGAAGTTTGTGCTTGCTTTAGAAGTACATACTAATTATGGAAGGTCATTTAGAATAAACTTACAGCTTCCACTTTTCTGGCAGTATTGTTTATTTGATGAGATTCACAGTAATCTTACTGACAGTGAGAATCTGGTTTCCTTCACAGGATTAGTTACCAAAGCAGCAAATATGTAGAGAACAATTACACTGACAGTTAGTTTAAGCAGATAAGTAATGTCGTGAGGCAGTGCCTGAGTGCTGGTGGCAGCAGTGCTACAGAGAAAAATACCAGCATTTTATTTCTTCATAGTGGCTTTAAAAATCAAATTTTGGCTGTATTAGTTATTGATTGAGGTATTAGTTTTCTATTGGCAATTAAAACAATAAATGTTTATTATCATGAATTTCTGAAGGTCAGGAAGTACCATAGATGTGTGATTTTGGCTCATATTTTTTCATGAGAGATCTTGAAGTTGTCAACCAGCTTTACTGATTGGCTTCAAGGTTTACTCCCATGGCTGATGGCCAGAGGCTTTGCCACATGGGCCTGCCCAGAGCTGCTTTGTTATATAGCAGCTGGTTCCCCCATCTCAGAAGCAAGATCTCCTAAGATGGAAACTGCCAATAACTTCAGACGTCTCATGTTGTCACTTTTGACATATCCCTTGGTGGCACAGTTTAGGGGTAGGTGGTCGATATAATACACAAACATGTAAAGAATCACTGTTAGAAGTTATTGGATGATCCTGGACGCAGGCTGTGAAGGTTGCATGCTGTGTCTGCTAGAAAGCAAATTCTGTCATCGGCTTTCTTATTTGTGACTTGCTGTATTTAGCTTATTCCATGATGTGGCCATATTACTTACTAATGTTACTGATAGAAGATTTACTGATATAAAAACTATTACTGAGTGTTCATTATATCAGATCCTGGAATTTTATTTGGAAGATTCTTTCAAAGTCTTACGTAGAACTTGTTAGTCACCTCCTTAGATATCCTCGAGTAAGTTTATCATTTATTGCTTCCTTGTTACACCGTTTGTGTTTTAGTTTTGTGGAACTAATAATTGCTTTCTTAAGGGCTTATGTGCCATTTAAGCACTTTACATGTATCATCTTGTTTGTTACAGCCTTGCTATGGTTTAACTATTTAGAATCAGTGTGCTGATGTAGAGCTTGTTACAAGAGAGCCAGGCCCCTCTTAGTCTCTAACTTCCCGTCCTACCATCTAATTACTCGTCTTTCATAGGATTCCCTCTAGCCTGAGGTGACACAGGCAGGGGGGCTCAGCAGGGCCTGCACCGTGACGTTTACACAGTCAGGCTCCAGAACTTCCAGCTAACTAAATCTCTTAGTAAACTACCTAGCCTTAGGGATTTCATTTTAAAATGGAAAATGGATCTTTATTATTATTATTATTATTAATGAACTACATAAAGTTTCTCTAGGGTCGTAATTCCTCTTCTGTTTCTGTGCCCTGTTCCTTTTCACTTAAAATAACTTAATCTTTCTTTGGGATTTGCCTCAGGCATGAAGTCTAAGTTGTTTTCCCTAACACACCTGATTTGAGTTAAGTGTTGCTCCTTTGTTTTCTGTATACCTTGTACATTTTAATATTGTGTAATTAACTACTCTGTTGATATTTTTATTTACAAATCTGTTTTATTTATTAGACTATAAAGTATAACACAAAAGCTAAAAACAAAACCAAAAAATAGGGACTCTAGAGTTCAATAGCTTTAGACCAAATTCTGTACCTATCATTTACTGTGCCTAGCAGTTTACTCTTAGCTACTTTTCATATTTTTAAAAGAGCAGTAAAAGAAATAGTGTCTTCTTTAGCGTGGAACTAAAAGAGTGTAAATGAAGTCATTGGTGCTTTACTATAGCATTAGGGCAGAGTACCTGTTGGTTTGTTATGTGCCACCTTCTTTACCCATGTGTTAGTTTTCTGTCTCTGACAAAATACCAGAGAAAATCCACTTAAAAGGAGTAAAGTTTATTTTTGGCTCATGGTTCAAAGGTTGCTCTCCATTGTTTTGAGTCTTAAAGCTGGACAGAACATTGAGGCCAAAAATACATAGTACAGGAAGCAGAGAGAAGGGGCCAGGATTACAAAATCCCCTTCAATATCATACCTTTAGTGACCTCACTTCTTCCCACTAGGCTATACCTTCTAAAAGTTTTACCTCCTCCTAATAGTGGCATAGATTGAAGACCAAACTTTTAACATGAGTATTTGGGACACAATCCAGATCTAAATGTAATAGTACCAAGGCTTTTGTTTAGATTATTAATAACTCTATGTAGTAGGGACTACCATAAATGTGCTTTATGTCTTGGTGTCTTCAGATGAATGATTGATGAGATTTTAAGAGATGGAACTGCAATTAGGGGGAGATAATAGGGTAGAAACATGGTTTTAAAAACATATTGACAAGGGGCAGAAAGATAGTTCAGAGGTTAAGAACTCTCACTAACTGCTCTTCCAGAGGTCCTGAGTTCGATTCCCAGCAACCACATGGTGGTTGATTACCATAAATAATGAGATCCGGTACCCTCTTCTGGCATGCATTCATATATGTAGGCAGAACACCATATACATAATAAATGAATCTTTAAAAAAAAAAGGCATGTCTCACGTGCCTTTAATCCCAGCACCCAAGAGGCAGAGTCAGGTGGATCTCTGTGATTTCAAGGCCAACCTGGCCTACAAAGAGAATTTCAGGCAGCAAGGACTTTGACACAGAGAAATCCTGTCTCAAAAAACAAAACAAATGGGCTGGAGAGATGGCTCAGAGGTTAAGAGCACTGACTGCTATTCCTGAGGTCCTGAGTTCAATTCCCAGCAACTACATGGTGGCTCACAACCATCTATAGTGAGATCTGGTACCCTCTTCAGGTCTGCAAACATACAGACAGACAGAACACTGTATACATAATAAATAAATAAATAAATCTTTAAAAAAAAAAACCAAGATGAAACAAACAAAAAGCATGAGCGTGTTGCAGAGGAAGAACAGAGAAGATGAACAAAGGAATGTAGCTTGCATCCTAGTATAGTCACAGCAGCACAAGCTCTAGGAGCCTTGGGTTTGAGCCCCCGCTACACCATTCACAAGGCATATGGACATGTATGTTAACTTCCTTGCCTCAGATTCTTTATCTGTGAAATGCATAGAATAATAGTATCTACTGTCTAAGGACTAAATAAAGGAATGTTTGTAAAGTAGCATAAAGCCTAGTAGATGCTCAGTAAGCATTAACTTGTGTTCTTATTAAACACAAGAGAATCATGAAGGTAGACTTTTAATTATGAAAGAAACAGATGGAAGTATGTAGTGATGTCTTTGTGTTGTCAAATCATAATTACCATAGTTTATGAAATTTAGGGATGATAGACCACTTGGTCATCTTTCTTACAGTGTATAATTCTTAATGGCCAACATGAAACTTTTGTCTAGAAAGTCTAATGTATAATTAAAATGAGTTTTCTTAAATTCATTTGAATGTGATATATATATAGTCAAATTGCTTGAAAAAGGAGAACCAAAATTCTTCTTTCAGCATTTGGCCATTAGGAATTAGGGACTTTGTGATGTCACAGTAGAAACTGTGCATCTGAAACACCTCAGACTTGCTTTGGTTACTAGTTTATTATTTTAGTTATTTAGTTATGATTATTTAGTATAGTTGTTATTTTAGAAAATAAAATTGAGGGAAAATTTAAAAGTTCTTTAGAAATATAAGGAGACAGAAAATTGAGCTTTTATAATATTACTATTTAAGAAAAGATAGTTACTCTTTAGGAACTTACTTCAGAATGGAATAATATAGTTCATAGTTCCTGCGGAGATAGATTATACATGTGCATGCATGTACACATGTGCTGTGTCTTTGTGTGTCCATGTCTCTTTTCTGTATGGCAAGTGGCTGAGGGTGGACATGGTGGAGATAGGAAAGAAGAAGATAGGAGTTGGACTTGTTTTATGTTGTGCTGTTGATGTAGGTATTGAATCCAGGGCCGTACACATAGAAAGCAAGTTGCCTACAATGGAACGATATTCTGTTGCTGTTCAAGAGCTTTTCTTAAATGAGTTCAAGTTCTGAGAAATTACAAGGCTTATAAAGTCTTGTGAACTCTAGGTCTCTTAAAAGTGAAACATCCGAAAGCAAGGCCAGTGAAATGCTTCAAGTGCTAACATGGGGCTTTGTTTGATTTTGCATGCTAGGCAAGTGCATTTTTTTATTTTTTATTGCTTTATAAATAATACCATTCAAAATTTCCACTTCCTCCCTCCTCCTACTCTCTTACTCAACCTCCCTCTCCCCCTCCAGTCCTAAGAAAGGGCAGGGTACCCTGCCCTGTGGGAAGTCTAAGGCCCTCCCCGCTCCATCCAGGCTTAGGAAGGTGTGCATCCAAATAGACCAGGATCCCAAAAAGCCAGTACATGCAGTAGAGACAAATCCCAATGCCATTATCATTGGCTTCTCAGTCTGCCCCAATTGTCAGCCACATTCAGAGGGTCCAGTTTGATCCCATCCTCGTTCAGTCCCAGTCCAGCAGGGTTTGGTGAGCTGCCATTAGACAGGCACACTGTCTCAGTGGGTGGACCAACCCCTCACGGTCTTGACTTCCTTGGTCATATTCTCCCTCCTTCTGCTCTTCAACTGGACCTTGGGAGCTCAGTCCAGTGCTCCAATGTGGGTCTCTGTCTCTTTCTCCATCTGTCGGTGGATGAAGGTTCTATGGTATATTCAAGATATTATTCATCAGTGTGACTATGGGACAAGGCCAGTTTAGGCACCCTCTCCTCCACTGCCCAGTGAAATTCTCTTAGGCAGAATCTTGTAATTTTGATTTTTTTTTTGACATAAAGATCGCAGTTAAGAGTCAAGGATTATTTGAGGAAATTTCTCTAATTGTGGTCATTTAATCATAAGATATTCGTCTTTGTAAACCTTAGTCATAACATGGAATAGACAGTTCATGTCTCCTCATTTCAGCAGTGCCAGCACTTTTATTCCTGACTTTTGAACTGCCCTTGTTATGCTTCCTCATTCACTTATAACTTTCTCTTCCTTTTTTCTTTCTTCTTTTTTTTTTTTTACAAAATTTGGCCAAGCATTTTTTAATTTCATCACAATCTGACTTCCTTTCAAGACTCCTCATGCCTTGTTCCCCTTTTAATGTCTGTTTCTCACATTGTGTCAGTTCCCCTTAAAATATTTATTCTCCCACACTATAAACTTTTGCGGATTTTGCAGATATTTACCGATACTTTATAGCACTTTCTGAATTTGTAATCATAACGTTACTTTCTTACTTAATTACTGCCTGTTCCTTCCCACTAGACTCTCCACAAAGAGGCTAGGAAGCATGTCTTTTCTGGCCTCTGGCCTCAGTGCTTCGTATTTGCTTGCTGTTTGTTCAGAGACTGATGGTTTACAGTTTCAAGTCGTTTCTTTTCAGTCCAGGCTGTACAGAATCCACGGTTGTGTTCCTCCATGCTTTGTTCTCTAAAGAAAGCATTTGGGAAGGTACTCTGAAACAGCTGGCATGCTTATACTTGTGAGACGATGCATATTATTATTTGACTAGTATTGTGAGGGGAGAATTAGAAGAAGAAGGAGTTTGTTTGAGGCAGTGTTGCACTGCCTATGTTTAACTATCCTGGAACTCATGGTGTGTGGTCCAGGCTGGCCTGGAACTTACAAAGATCCATCTACCTCTGCTGTGATTAAAGGTACACACCACCACGCCTGACTTAAAATTATGTTTATGGGATTTAAAAGAGTATATAACTATTCTTATATACTTTAAGGTAGAATTTTTTAACCTTATCTTTACATTAAGATAGAATTAATCTCAAGAAATTTGGAGAACTTTATTCTTCTCACTCCATTCCATTTATTCAGTAAATACTCATTCAGCTCCTAATGTTTGCAAAGCAGTTTTAAGCATTAGAAATAACTGTTGTGAACGACAGACAAAATGCACTGTCCTGAATCTTGACTTAGAGATAGTTAATAAGCAAGTAAGCAAATGTAGTAAGAAGTAATGACCAGTGCTATAAGAATAGATCAGTTACAGGTAAGAAGCAGTGGGAGTTACAGCCCTCTTGACAAGATACTTGGGAGGTGCTGTTAGAGGAGATGAGAATGTGGTGTGGGTTGAGCCTTGGAATGCTCTGGTCAAAGAATATTCAAGACAGGGAAGGAGCAAGCACAGAAAGGGAGAAGAAGGGAGTTCTTTGATCTTGTTATTTTGTGATAGAGAATGATTAGTTCACACTGTACATAGAGTAAAGATGCTGAGTGATAGATCAATACTTCTGGACAAAATGCACATATGTACTGGTGGATAGATGGATTACTAGGCATATGTTTATGTTTGAAAAGATATACTGTCCTTTGTTATTGGCTTTTGTAGTTAAAATTAGACTATAACCATAATGTCATCAAATATTTATATGATACTTTGTTAAACCCTAGTCCAAATTCTTAGCATTATATCATTTGATTTTACAATATTGTAGTTTAAATACTCTTACCTAAATATCTCAACAATTAAGAAAAATGAACCCTGCTGGGTATGGGAACATGTCATTAATCTCAGAACTAAGGAGGCAGAGGGGATATATGAATTGGAGGCCTACTTGGTCTACATAGCAAGTTCAGGCCAGACAGCTTCACAGTGAGTGTCTCAAAAACAAACAAACCAGAACTGGAGAGATGGCTCAGCCAGCCATTAAGAGCATTTGTTGCTCTTGTAGAGGACCTGGGTTTCATTTTAACACCCATATTAGAGGTAACAACCATCTGTAAATTAAGTTGTTGGGTTTTCTTTCTTTTTACATTTCTTCTTTCCTGAAATGTTTCTCTCAAAGTGCTTTTTGTTTGGTTTGCTTTGGTACTTTCACAGTAAAAACTTTCCTGATTACTTGATTGGCATTCATGTTTAAGTGTAATCACTACAAGTTAGCCGGAGGCTGTGTTTACCCAGGAAGGGATTTTGACTTTGTGGTGACTTGCATGGATATAATTCTCTTGTAAAGCCTTTGGTTTGCTAATACCTGCAGTTCTTTTCTCTTAGAGTCAACATTTACTCAGCTTGATGCATATGTTTTCATGCCTAGAGGATATGACCATAGTCCCAAACATCCTTGACTGTGGAGAAGGAAGCAGTATGAGATGTATAACATGTGTGATCAAATCCTTTCTTGAATGCTACCTTCTTTATTATGGTGGTTCCTTCTTAGATTCTGTCTGCAGACTTCAGGGCAAGCAGTTCAGTTTTATGCTCATCTAATCTCCATTTTTTCATCACTATAGACAGGAGAAGAGGAGGCAAATGTCTTGTTATTTAATTTATCTTGGAGTTCTGCAATCTTCCTGTTGTTAATTCCCCTTTTGCCTTACAGCCCAAGACATCTGGTATCATGGCTTCTAGACCTTCTCAAGAGTAAAAAGTTCATATGGGGGACTAGAAAGATGTCTCTGTGGTTCAGTGCACTCCCTGTTCATCCAGAGGATCTGAGATTCCCAGAGTGCACATGACACATAACCATCTAGTTCTAGGACATCTGAAACAAAATGTGCACATGATACATAGACATGCATTCAGGCAAAGCAGCCATACACATAAAGGTACATAGACATAAACGTGCACATGCATTCAGGCAAAGCCCCCATACACATAAAGTAATCTTTTTAAAAAGAGTTGATTTTATTTGTCTGTTGGCTCTTCCTTGTTGGGCTTTCATTTACCCATTTATCAGATAAAGTAGTTAGCACTGAATTCAGGTTATATATCTGACATCCTCTCACATTCGCTTTGCTCGTAGTTCATGCCTTCTTATGTTTGCCATCTTTCGCTGGCATTGCTTATTTTTAAAGAGTAAGTTGAATGGAATAATTAATAGTTTCCAGTTTATGTGAGTTCAGATTTGTTGTCTTTTTCATTATGACTTGTAGGCTGGTTTGTTTGTTCTTAAGATTTATTTTATTTTTATTTGTGCATATGCATCAGCATGTGTGTGTATATGTACATGTGCAGATGCCCACAGAGGCCAGAAGAGAGTATTGAGTCCCCTGGAGCTGAAGTTAAGGCGGTTGTGAGGTTATATGTGTGCTGGGAACTGACTTGGTTCCTGTAAAAGCAGCACCTACTTTTAACCACTGATCTGTTCCTCCAAACTCAGACTTCTCGGTTTTTTCCAGTTTCAAAGTCTTTCCTTAACAACATAAGAGATGGTTGTAATTTCTTTTGATATACTAACTTCATAAAAGGAGATATGAAAATGTTTACATTTTCTCAATTTAGAGAGAGTTCAACTAAAAACAAGTTTATCTTTCCTTTGAGGTTTTGATAAAATTTCCTGGTAAAACCTAAAAGGGCTTTTCTTTGTGGGGCAGTTTTAAATTACTGATTCACATTTATTGATTTGTTTTGTTTTTTTGAGACAGGGTTTCTTTGTGTAGCCCTGGCTGTCCTAGAACTAGCTCTGTATGTAGACCAGGCTAGCCTCAGACTCATAAAGATCTGCCTGCCTCTGCCTCCTGAGTGCTGGGATTAAAAGTGTGTGCCACCACTGCCCGGCTCTGATTCAAATTTTTACCAGTGGCAAGATTATGTAAATTATATTATTTTTTTCATTGAGCTTTGATAATTTGTTTTTGTAGAATTTTTAAAATATAGTCTGTTTCTAATTTATTGACATAAAATTGTTTTTAGGTCCCTTGCTATCTTTTCTATCTTTTATATCATGTTCCACTCTTAGTTCCTAGCACTGAGTAGCTCTCTTCTCTTTATCAACTTTAGTTGTGCTCTGTTATTGTAAGTGATAGTTGTTAATCTCTGTTGATAATAAACCATATATTTTATCTTTGTTTTCAGCTTTATTAAATTCTGCTTATAGATGTAATATTTTCTTTTTACATTATTTTAATATTTTGTGTGTCTTTTGTCTAAATTCTGCTTTCTTTCCTAGTAAGGTTATACACATCACTAGCCAAACCTCTGAAATTTGAAGTGCTTCAAAATCAAAGCTTTTTTTGTTGTTTTGGGGACTGAGTCAGCCTAAGAAGTCCTTCTATCTCTGGGCTATTTCCCAGCCCCGAGCCCAAAATTTGTTACATCCAAACATGATGCTACCTCATGTGATATATCATAGTCAAAAAGATTCAACCAAATTGTTGATAAAATTACCTCAGTCCATGAGCATAAGGCATATTTGAAGCATCAATGAATGAATCCTGATAAACTTTGGTTTTATTACTGATACTTCTCATTGTGTGTGTGTATGTTTGTGTGTAAGTGAATATTCCCCCCCCAAAAAAATCAAAAGCCAAGACACATTTATTCAATGTTAGAGGAATATTTAAGATCATACATTTTCCTATTTTTGGGTGTGTGCATACAATATCAAAATTGGAAAGCAAGAATTTCAAAATGGAGTAAAGGATTTTATTCTATCCAAAGTTAAAAGTGCTTAACCGTGCCAAGTAACATAGTTTTGATATGTACTCGGAGAAAACCTGCTTGCTGATGTTGTTATAATTCCATTTTCTCTCGTCCAGGACTCACCTTTATTTGATCTCATTAAGCAATCCAAGGACGGAGAAGGACCTGAGCAGCCTGAGTCTGCTTGTCCTCTCAGCCTTCCTCTCCAGAGTAACCACACTGCAGCAGACATGTAAGCAGAAACGCATTGCGTCATCCTTTCAGACCTTAGAGATATCCGACCGTAAGGGAAATGCAGAGCGCTATATAGAAATTGTAGGACTGGAGTTTTGCATAAGACATTGTTTTTTCTTTAAGAAGAATGTAAGATACATAACCTAAATAAGCTCATAGAAAGAATTACAAGGCTGCTGAATCACATGGACTTGGTGTAATGGGGAATTTTTCATTACAGACATGGTGCCATTTTAGATAGGCTTTAATGATTAGACATGATATCAACATGAAAATTGGAAAAGCAAGAGAAAATGCCCCACAAGTCAGAACTGGCCTGCATATAAAACAGCCAGAAAGCAGGAAACAATGTTTCAGAGAGTATCTATCAGACCATTTGGGGTGAGGTATAGCATAAGTATAGGGAGTAGTGTGGAATATTGCACATTGTTAGTGTGGGTCATGATGAGAGAAGAAACCACTGACTAATATTTATTGGGGGGGTCTCTATATTTTGTGCATTTGCATAAGTACTTAAGATTCCTATTTTTCATTAAGTGTCCAGCCCGGCCTTGTAAGGTAGCAGAGGAATGAGGGAAGTAAGGTAAACAGAAATGAACCAAGTAGTCTGCCAACACCCATGTTTTTTCAGTCCTTTCAAGTTTGAAGACTTTTTTCAATCCAGCTACTGCCTTTCATGGAAATGTGCGTAATGTTTGTACCAGATTCTGTAGAAATACAGTATTCCACAGTTAACATAGGGACCATTTCCATAGGAACTTCTAAGTATTCTAGCTCACAGAGACATTGGATTCATGTATGAGTTTGATTGCTAAGTAATATTCACTTAAGTCAACTTTATATTTTCCTTTAAGTCAGTAAAAAGTTATCTGGTAAGTGCTAGGTTAACAGTGCCAGTTACTGGTAAGTTAGATGCTTGGTCCTTCTCCCTCATAGGGCTTTGCATCTTGGAGGAAGGAAGCAGTAAACAAATAAACTCCCATAAGTCCATTTAGTCTTAGTGCTGTAAGTGAAACAGATGGAGTGTCATGAAGGAGAGACAGAGAAGTGACAGGATTTCAAGAGGCTTCCCTTTTCTGATGAAGTGATATTTTCACTAGAGACCTGAAAGGCAACTGAATGCCAACCAGGCAAAGGTCGTCTTGTTTGGGGAAATTGATGGAATTGGAGACTAGAAAGAAGTCTAAGGTAGATGGGTCCTAGTCAGTGTAGTAAAGGTAAGGTAGAAGGGGCATTAGGGTCTCTAAGTCCCCATGGGCTATACGGAGTTTATAAAGGTAGTGGGCAACCATTCAGACACAGATGCAATTGTGTATAATTTGTATTAAGAGACTATTCTGGGTAGTATTTGAAATACATTTAGTTTTGAGGGCTAGAAAATGTCAAGATGAGAAAATGGAGAAAAAGGTTTGAAGACTTTAAGTATCTCAAATGAGGGGTAAGGGTGACTTGGTCTGACATAAGCATTAAAGATAGAAATGAAAGGTCTGAAATGTATTTTACGATAAAAATAACAGGTTTTGCATTGATTTGATTTACAGCATATATGAAGAATCAGACAAATGGAGACACTTAAAAATTTTATTGCTAGGCTTTTTACTTTTAAACACTAGATGCTTTGTAGTGAAATTTGTTTGAGATGGGAAAAACTGGGTGAAGGAACCCAGAGTTCTGCTTTAGCCTTTGAAGGTTTGAGATTCAAGTAGTACTATCCATTTCAAAACTAGATAGTTGTATCTGGCACTCAAGGGAGACCTGATTTTGTACAAGTTAAGTACAGTTTTGTGAACTAAAGGGAACTCGGGGAGATTGAAGTTTGAAAGGTAGCAGCATATTTTTCCTGTTAAGCTAACTTTCCCAGCTTGTATTTAAATAGCTAACTCATGGAATATTTTTTTGGGGGGTGGTTTTCGAGACAGGGTTTCTCTGTAGCTTTGGATTCTGCCTTGGAACTAGCTCTTGTAGACTAGGCTGGCCTCGAACTCACAGAGATCCGCCTGCCTCTGCCTCCCGAGTGCAGGGATTAAAGACATGCACCACCACCCTGCTAATTTATGGAATTTGGTATACAGTATTAGATCAAATAGGTAAAATGTGTCTGAGTACAGGTATATAATTGAACACAACTCACATGTGCATGTGTGTGTGTGAGAGAGAAATGAAGAATGAAGACTTAATCTTTGTATATCTCTAGGTATCTTTCTCCTCTAAGATCCCCAAAGAAAAGAAGTTCAACTGCACATGTCAATTCTGCTGCAAATACAGAGACACAAGCAGCCTCAACCTTCCATACTCAGAAGCCATTGAAATCTACCTCCCTTTCCCTGTTTTACAAAAAAGGTTAGTAGAAGATTACTTTCAAGAGCACGGACTCTGGACCAAGGTTTACTGGGTTGAGTCATGGCTGCAGTACTACGATCTGTGACCCTGAGCACCTCACTTAATATCTCCATGTCTCAGTTTCTTCACTTACAAAATGAAAAAAGAAATAATCTGCCCTTTAAGAATATTACCTTATTGGGGATTAGGGGATAATTAGTACATATAAAATGTTTTCAGTAGGGCCTAGCATATAGTAAATACTAAGAAAATGCTACATTAGTGTTATTGTCTCCGTTATGTCTTAACTTAGTATTTGGAAATACGCAAGTACTATTTTGCTTTTCACATGTTTGTCTAGAGTTGAGATAATGTAGTGTAGTACTACCCATTACAGACATATTTCTTGGATATTTAGGACATTTAAGAAGTCCACTAATCAGGTTATAAACATTCTGTGGTTATGTGCAAGTTTAGTAGAATAGCAAGGTCCACCTTGCAAATCTTTGCTGTATATGCATAGGAAAGTCTTCACATACTTGAAGCTCTTTGCCAGAGTGAAAGGCCGGATTCCTTTGTGATAAGGCTTATCTCGATTTTATTCAAGTTACAAAAATTCTGAGTAGTAAGATTTGGCCTTGAGTTGAATATAGGAATTTTCAAAGGGCAGTTCCTAACCAATAAAATCCAGCCAGAAAGTTGTATGGATGAGGAAATTGGGGATAGCACCTAGATCTCTTCATTCAGAAATCAACATTAAGACCATAGGTCCTTCATTTTAACAATGCCTTGTCATGTCTGACATAGAGTAAAGTTTCAAACCTTTGGGGATAAATTATTAGCTTTGAAAAGGTCTGTTTACCCTGTACAAATCTTTAAAGGAACATTTTGAACCACGAATCTTTACATGGAAAGTGAATGGATAAAAATACAAATTCCTTCTCTCCAAAGTCATAAACTAAGCTTCTCTTCAGTGTTATGTTGCACTGATACAGTTCACAGTTTTCACGAGTATGCACCATTGGTATTTATGGAGATATGCATGGAATGATTTTTTTCTCTCTTAAGATTGAAAAAAGAATAATCATTTGCAATTCTATTATTTTAAAAATAATCTAATATTGTTAATGGAAATTTTCAACATCTATGCTGAGTGATTACCTACAGAGCCAAAACATTTTATTTGGTTTACCTAGTTTCACAATATCATATGACCTTTCCTCTCTGCCTTGGTTTCATAATATAATAGCCAATTCAGCAAGTATGATTGAGCCTTGTGTATATAACACTACTAATGCTAGGAATCATTTATTCATAAGGAAAATAGTCTTAGAGGCTAGGTTACTGTTAAAAATGCTGCTTATAATATTATAAAGGAATTTAATGTTTAAAAAATCCACTCATATTGAAAATGAACAGTAAACAGGCTTCATTCCCTTATGTCTGCAGTATACCGTCTAGCATATCTCCGACTAAATACACTATGTGCACGCCTTCTGTCTGATCATCCAGACCTAGAGCATATTATCTGGACTCTGTTTCAGCATACACTGCAAAACGAGTATGAGCTCATGAAAGACCGGCATTTGGACCAGGTAAGGAAGTTAATCACTTCACCATCATTTCTTTCTACTACTCTTAACTGTGTGCTGATTTCCCATGTAAAGATTAAATTCAAGTGAACAACTGCATTAGTTTAGTAATCTGTATCGTCACTTGTTGGATACCATTTATATTTTTTGTTATTCTTCTTACAAATATGAGCTTCATATTTTATATGTATATTTTAATTAAGACAGACATTATGTACTTAAAAATTGCCAAGTAACCCATTTAGCATAAGCCTTTTCTGTATTGTGATAAGCTAGATTTGTTTTCAGTGGGGAAATAACATGAGCCAGAAACCAGCTGGTCTAACCAGGAGTGGTGACATATGCCTGTAATCACCACTATTCTCAAGAGACTGAGGCTGAAGACTCACAAATTTGAGGACTGCCAGTACTATGTGACAGCTCAAGGCCATCTGGGACAACTTAGTAAGACCCTGTCCCAAAGTAAAAGTAGTAAAAAGGCTGGTGATGTAGCTCAGTGGTGAAGGATTTGCATATTATACATAAAATATTATACATAAAATCAAAAGGAAAAAAAAAGAGGAGGAGGAGGAGGAGGAAGAAGAAAAAGGAATCAGGAATCCAAAACAGGAAGGGGGGAGGGAGGAAGGAAAGGGAAGGTGGACTTATAGAAAGATCCTTCATAGCTTCCTTTCTTTTTTGAAAGGGGATAAGAACAACATTTGGAGGGGTGACTAACAGCGTATTAATGTAATTCATATTCCACTCAAAGCATATATGTAAAATGTATAATTCAGTGGTTTTAGTGTTTTTCTAGAGTTGCCCAGCTACCACCACAATCTGGGTTGTATGATAAATATTTACTTTTTTGAGGAATGGCTGGGTTATTTTCCAAAATGGCTATACCACTTTGTGTTCTATTTTAAATGTTTTTTATTATTATAATTATGTATTTATGTGTATTTCTAGGTGTGGGTATGTGTATGTGTTTGCAGTGCCTGTGGGGGCCAGAGGCCCTGGGCATGGGGTTACAGGCAAGTGTAGCCGATCACTAATAATATTGAACATCTTCTTTAGAGAAGTGTGTGTTAAGATCACACTAGCCAGGCATGATAGCTGACGTCTTTAATCCCAGCACTAGGGAGGCAGAGACAGGTAGATGTCTGAGTTCTAGGCTAGTCTGGCCTATGGAGTAAGTTCAACACTGTCTCCAAAAATCAAAAACAAAACAAAAAACAGAAACAGAAACAAAAAACCTTTCTCAATAGACATGGTGTTGCAAGGTCAGTCTCAAACTCATGGAGATGGGTCCAATCTTCCTCCTGAGTGCTGGGATTAAAGGAATGAACCACCACACCAGGCTGCAGGGATTTTTTTAAAAATATATATATTCTGCTTATATGTTTCCCTGTGAGATTCATGGTCCACAAATGTTTTATCCTCTTGAGTTGTTTCACTTTCTTTAAGTTTTACTTCTCATGACATTCAGGTTACTTTTTTCTTTTGTAACTAGTACTTTGTTGTTATCCAAACAAAAACATTGTGAAGTTTGAAGTCATTAAGACATCCCTTTTCTCCAAGAGTTTTTGTTTGTTTGTTTGTTTGTTTGTTGTTTTGGTTTGGTTTTGGTTTTTCAAGACAAAGTTTCTCTATGTAGCTTTGGATCCTGTCTGTCCTAAAACTTGCTCTGTAGACCGACCAGGCTGTCCTCGAACTCACAGAGAGCTGTCTGCCTCTGCCACCCAAATGCTGGGATTAAAGGTGTGCCCCACTCAGCTTCCCCAAGAGTTTTATACTCTCAGATTTTACTTGTAAATGTCAATCCACAATTGGTTTCACACATAGTGTACAGCAGGGAATCTATCTACTTCATTTAGGTGCTGGGAAAAACTAGTTATTCTAACGCCATTTCCTCTCCCATTTTCTTCCTCTTTCCCATCTTCGTTTCCTGATGTTAGGAGTTTAACAGAGCCTCTTACTTAGTGGTTAAGCACTCCACTGAGCGCTCCCCACCCCCATTTCATGAAATGCCTCTTCTTTTTTCTTACTTTTCTGTTGACAGCTTTTGAAATTTATTGATTTTTAGATGTACATATGTATACTTATGAAAGTCTCAATTCTTTTTGTTGCACAGCTATTCTGCTGAAAATACAGTCTGCGTCACTATAGATAGCATTCTGATTTTTGTAGTAGAGGGACATGACTGTATTTCATTCTCTTTTCAAGATCAGTTTAACTGGCCTGAAACTTACATTTCCCTATGAATTTTAGGACTGATTTGTCACTTTCTCTGAAGATTTTGAAAGAAATTTCATGGAATAATATGTCAGTTTGAGGGGCTATTTGCCACCTTAACACAAAGTCTTCAGTCAGTGCATATGTGATATTCTTCTACTCTTTTAGGTTTTAATAATGTTTTATAGTTTTCAGAATGCAAATCTGACACTTATTTTATTAAATATATTCCTAAGTATTTTTTCTTTTCAATAATAAAGGAAATGGTTTTTATTTCATCTTGAGCCATTTAGTTGCTTTATGTGCATTGTTCTGTGTGGTTTTGGTATCAGCAAAATATTGACCCCACAAAATTAGTTGGGAACTAATAATTTCAGAGGAATTTTTGAAGAAATTATTGATAGCGAGTCTTCTGGAAATTTCACTGAATTCACCACTGAAGCCTTGTGGGCATAGGCTTTTGTTTGTGAATACTTACTGTTTAATAATTCAGAGTTAGGTTTTCTTTTAAAAATTTTTTTTTTTAGTCAGGGTTGGCAGTTTGCATAGTTTGAGGAACTTTTCTGTTTCATCTTGGTTATTTTATCGGTACATAATTTTTCAATTTTTCATAATATTCTCATATAATCCTCTTGTTTCCATAAAGATTGATAATGTTCCCAACAAGAATGATAATTTAAGCAAAAATTTATAGAAGGATTAGTTTGCATATATTTGGATGTATAAGTTGCAGCACATTGGGTTTTTAAATAGATATTTATGGTTTTATGTTCCTACTACTTTCTACACCAGTCAGATACCTAGAGAAATATTCCATTTGCAACCCAGATTTTTTTTTTTTATTTTTTTTGGTTTTTCGAGACAGGGTTTCTCTGTGGTTTTGGAGCCTGTCCTGGAACTAGCTCTTGTAGACCAGGCTGGTCTCTAATGCAACCCAGATTTTTATGCGTGATATTTTAAATGTTAAAATAGAAGAAGAATATCAATTGGGACACTACTTCATGAATGGCATTCTTAGTATGGGGCTCAATCGTAAGCCACTGAGCAAGAGATAGTATGAATCCTTGGTCACAGCAGGCATGAGCAAAATGTCACAAAAATGATGAATACTAAATTAGGCAAAAAAGCTCATTCAAATTTGAAAAAATGATATTTAAAGCCACAGAGAATAATTTTTAAATCTTAGTTTGCATTTAAAATAGTTTTATTGAAGATACCATATAGGAAATCCTTTTATCATAGGGATATAGCCTAATGAAAATTCAACAACAGAACTAAACCAACCTATATTCAGATCACATCAGAATATGGTCAACAGTATAGGGTCTCTGTCACCTGCACGTCCTTACACACCAAAATATTATGTGTTACTTCATGGAATAGGTTAAGACCTTTTCACACAACCTTTTAAAAAAGTACAAGCCATATGATTATCTTGTTCTAGTTTCAACACTTTTGATAAATATTAAAGAGCCAGAGCTAAAGTTAGGATAATTTAATAAACTGGATAGTCAGTCCTGAGTAATTGAGTTAGTTGCTTGCATTTTGTTTTGTAAATACAGATGTTTTGGTTAAACACTTTTCATAGACTTTCAAACTGAGCTCAGAATAGGGGAGGAACTTAGGAGAAATTAAATATCTTTCTTTTAAGGCCAAAAGGAAGCTAATAATACTTTTAAAAGTAGTGTTATAATAAAGTTCTGAGTGCGTCTGTCACATTTCCTTCCTAGATTATGATGTGCTCTATGTATGGCATCTGCAAAGTGAAGAACATAGATCTTAAATTCAAAATCATCGTAACTGCATACAAGGATCTTCCTCATGCTGCCCAGGAGGTAGGTAATCTCTCATGGTAAGACTTTGAAAATAAATCAGTATTCATAATTGATTTCAGTTGTTTATTAGAGATCATATATTTTGATTTAATTTTATAATATTGGTCAATTATTTGCAACTAAAGTGAAATTAGAAAACTATGACAAACTATGAACTCTAAATTCATACTTGAAATTCATAAATAAAACTATACTTGTATGTAATAATAACCAGGATATTTTAAAATAAACTTTGTAGTATATTGATTTTTATTTTTCCACTGGCAAAGACAGTGTAAGTGAATCCTTATTAAGACATAATAAGATTTTCCATTGTAAGCCCATTTTGTGTCTATAGTTTTCTCTCCCACAGAGAGGTCATCATGGTAAAACACACTTAGTATGACACACATTTCACACAGTCCTGGAGCGCAGCAGGGAGTCCTGAGTTATTGCTTCAATCTGTCACTGAATTTTTGAAAGTGATATCTTTTTGTTTGTATATTTTGAGTTGTCTTCTAAATCTAGTTATGTAAGTTGTATAACAGATTTATCCCATAAAATTTCTTTAGTTTTACCGAATTAAAACTTACATAAGTTGGGCATAGTGGCCCAGGTCTATAATCCCTATTAGAATGCTAAGTGAGAAAGAGGTACCATGAGTATGGAATTGCATAGCTAGACCCTACTAGTAAATAAATAAAGTAAAATTGAGTTGCAAAAAGTGTTGCTATTAAATGTCTGCTTCTTATAAAGGAGCAGTGCACACATCCTAAACCCTTTAGACGGGAGGGTTGCTAAGGCCAGTGAATGCTGTCTACATACTGGGGGCTGTAGTGTTGGCTTTGGTCAGCACAGCTTATCTAGCTCTCTTGAGGGATGGCAAGCTTTCTCTCTGTGGCTGTCAGGCTCTTTTTCTGGATCACTTTGGTGACATTTCACTTTGAATAGTGCATCTATAATCTAAATCTAAAGAAGCCTAGATTATTGTTTTCTTTATAAAATGTGGGGTTTTTTATACAACTATGTACAGCTTTTTAAAGAAAATTTAAAGAGAAGAGTTCTTAAATTCATGTAACATGATTTTTTTATTATTATTTTTTCCTCAGACCTTTAAGCGTGTTTTGATCAGAGAAGAGGAGTTTGATTCCATTATAGTATTCTATAACTCGGTTTTCATGCAGAGACTTAAAACAAATATTTTACAGTATGCCTCCACCAGGGTATGTTGAAATAGTCTTTAATTGGAAAACTCTAATGACAAAATAATGGATCCCCACCAAACATTAGATCAATTATCTTTTTCTTTTTCCCCTTTTGTTATGTCTCTAGCCTCCTACCTTGTCACCAATACCTCACATTCCTCGAAGCCCTTACAAGTTTTCTAATTCACCCTTACGGATTCCTGGAGGTAACATCTATATATCACCCCTAAAGAGTCCTTATAAAATTTCAGAAGGTCTGCCAACACCCACAAAAATGACTCCAAGATCAAGGTTGGTGTTTCCTTTTTAAGGGAATGCTGAAAAAAAAAATAACGCTTACTTTCATTTGGTTTAAGCATAAAAATGTAAACCTTTCTTTGTTTAAAATGGGCTAGGCTGTTGGGTATCTAATTTCCTTATGTACGTTAAGTAAATGTATGAAAAGAATTTGGGGAGAAAGAAAATGTGTTTACCTTGATGAGGTTGCCCAGCTCCTGAGGTCTCTTCTATACAAAGTTTGAGAACAAATATTTATGTGTGCCTCAAAAGACTAATAGTTTCTTTTTGTTTTTTTGTTTGTTTTGGGGGGGGGGTTTGGGATAAAGTTTCTTTGTGCAACAGTTTTGACTGTCACGGAATTCGCTCTGTAGACCAAGCTGGCCTTGAACTCAAAGACACACCTGCCTCTGCGTCCCTCGCGCTGGGATTAAAGGCACGTGCCACCATCTCCCAACTAAAACACTATTAGTTTTATAAGCCATCTAAATAGATCATTTTAGCTTAACTCTATATCTGTCTGTCTATATACATCTGTCTGTCTGTCTGTCTGTCTGTCTGTCTATCTGTCTAAAGCAGGGTCTCAACTATGTAGACCGTGGCTGGCCTGGAACTTGCTATGTAGACCATGCAAGCTACATATTCAGAGATCCACCTGCCTCTACTTCTGAGTACTGTAATTAAAGGCATATATCATCATGCCTTTAATTTTTATTCTAAATTTGCTGTAAGCTCTATGGATCTTAGTATTACTGTTTTTTGATTTTGACGTGCTTGCCCACATTCATACACACACAGATCATATACACGCAAAGTAATAATTTTTTAAAATGAAGATGTCTTATTAAGTACAGATTACTGTCAGTTAAGAAAATGTACCTTTCTTAATTCTGTTGGTAGATTTCTTACATTACACTGGGCATTTCTGTTTCAGAAGGTCGCTGTGGCCCAGCAAAATGAATGTGAAACTGTTTAAAATTCTCAGATGAAAGATTTTGTACAATGACAAATCATATCTCTGGCTTTGAAGTTCTTCATTTGACTAATTATGTGTTATCATGGGCTGTTTGAAATTGGCTTAATGTTTATAAAGTAGGAGGCCAATTAACTAGTATAATTAGTGCAGTTTCATCAGAAATTCTCAGTATACGTAGTTTATACCTGGTGGGCCAGAGAAACAAATGGGGAGAAAAGGGCTCTATTCGCGTTTTAGGAAATGCCTGTGTAGTACATTCAGTTACATGAGTAATGCACACTTATGATTAAAATTTCAAACTCTGTAGAAAAATACCAAGTTAAAAAATAACTGGAAATGTAATGGAAGGGTGTGTGTCTGTATTCCTATGTGCATACTTACCCTTTTTCCTCTTTGAAGCTAGAGCTTTCAGTATGTAGCCCAGGATAGCCTCAAATGCACAGCAGTCTTACTGCTTTAGCCTCCTACGTACTACCACCAGGCCCAGCATGCTTTGTTGTGAGCATCCTAATTGGTAAATCACTGCTGAGGCTCTAGAGAATTGCAGCAGTATGTTCATACAGCATATTAGGTATTCTGATCAATCAGATACTCATGGAAGGGTGTCAGTTATCAAGGAAATGGAAGACTGTAAAGTCTACAGAGCTACCAGTTCCATGTGTATGTTTTAAATTCTTTATAGGCCTACATAAAGAAATACTTTTCCAACTTCCTTATCAAAAATATAAACTATAATTGAGTCTGGTCACATAGACCTGCGATCTCAGTTGCATAGGAGGCTGAAGACAGTATCATAAGCTCAGGACCTGCAGGGTAACTCAGTGAAACCTTGTCAAAAGAAGGTTTAGGATATAGCTTGGTGATAGAGCACTAGCCTAACATATACAAGTGCCCAGTTTCAACCCCATGTAATTAGAAACAAAACTAAACCATAAATGATTTGGTTGAAATGACAGCAACTAGAATAATAAGGATCTCTAATTATAGAACACCTAAAAAGTAACTTTTACTACATACCAATAAAAACCCCAATTAAAGTCTGATTATTACTTTATAAGCATACATTTTTAAAATTATATTTATTGAGGGGAGTGGGGCTCGCATGCCATGGCACACATGTGCTCAGAGGCTAGCTTTGTAGAGTCTGTTCTCTCGGTTCACCTTGATGTGTGGGATTTGGCAATGGAATTCAGGTTGCCAGATATGTGTACCAAGTGCCTATACCTGCTGAGCACTCTCACCAGACCTTAATTTTTAAACTAGTATTGTTGTTGTTTTGTTTTATTTTATATTTATTTACCTGGGAGCTTTGCATGCTACTATGCACTTGTTGGGTTAGAACACAACTAGTTGGAGTAATCCTCTCTGCCATGAATTTCAGGGACTGAATTCAAGTCACCAGGACTGGCTGCAAGTACTGTTACCTGCTGAGCCATCTTATTGATCTTTTAAATTTTATTTATTGACTTAGAAGTTTGTATCTGATGTAACTTAAATTAGAATGAGATTACATTTGTTGATTTATGAAGAACTAAGTAATGATAATATTAAAACTTTTTAAAAATCCATGATAGAATTATGCCCCACAAACCTAGAGTTATTGCAGTCTAAGAGGTCTGGGGGTATAGTTCTATGGTAGAATGCATGACTAGTGTATTTGAAGCTTTGGGTTTGATCCTCCACCCCAGAAAGAAGCAAACGAACAGCTGGTTCGTCATGCTTTGGTCACAGTAGCACTAGTACAGCGATCCTAACGGATACAGTGTCAGTGGTCTCAGAAACCTTGGTTCGCGGTGGTTGAGAATGATGTGTCTATGCTCATCTCTACACATCTGCACAGTTTGTGTCTGGTTTTCACGACTAACTCACGTTTTATCTTAACTTGACAGAATCTTGGTCTCAATTGGTGAATCATTTGGGGTGAGTATTTCTTTCTATGAAAACTGGTGTCATGGGATGTTATATAAAATGTATTGGGCACTGTGATGCAAGTGCTATGTGCCCCTGCATCTCCCTCCCTTTATTTGGTGGTTTGTTGTTGGACATCCGTATATGAACATCAGTGGTTTATACTGCAGCTAGAAAGGAATGGAAGATTGCTGTAATCTGAGCGTATAGATGCAATTGCCCGATATGTTCTCTAGTCATATTGTATAAAATTGAGAGAGCCATCTGTGATTTATTTTTAAATCAGGTTTAACTTTGAATAATATTCATAGCTGGTACACTTCCAAGATGTTTTCTAAACATTTCTCTGAGATTATATAAAATACATGTAAATGGTCATGTGTATACATAATAAAGTGTTTTATGTTCACAGTACTCTCCAACCCTATACATAGCTGGTATCACCCAGTTCAGTTCAGTTTGACTTGATTACCCAGTTGTCTTTGGATCCCACAGGTTCCAGGGCTAAGGTCATTACCTTCTCCCAGATGCCAGTCACAAGTGGCAAGTTCCTGGGTGACACCTTGTTCACTATTCATATTGGCTAAAAGTCAGAGGATCCTTGTAACATCTTTCTGGTTTGACCATTTGTTAGAATATTTGCAAAATTCTGGAAAATGGTTTACTGACCATTAACAGTTTATTACAAAAGATACAGATGAAAAGACACATAGGGTGATGACCACTGGGGTCCTTAACCTCTTCCTGTGGAGTTAGCAGCTCAAGAGCTATCCCAGTCCTGATGCTGAAGGATTTTATTTTGTACAGATAGTTGATTAATTAAATCTCTACCCACTTTCCACATCCTAGAGGTTAGGAACTGTGGTTGAAAATTCCCAGTTTCTAACCACAGCTTGTCTTTCTGACATTCTGACCCCATGCTGATGCTATCTAGGGGCCCATCAGGGTTCTCTCTATTAGAACAAAGGATGGCCTGTCATCCTTATCACTCAGGAAGTTCCAAGGGTTTTAGGAACAGGAAGACAAAGGCCACATGGTACCACGTATATGCATATAATCTCATCTAAATGTTTACACAAGTTTCGAAAGTCAGTAATTTAGGATTTGAAATGAAGTACTCTGAAATGAGGCACCATATCCACGCATTAGCAGCTTGTCTCTAGCTACTGGTCTCCTTCCACACACTTAATGCTCTAATGCTCGCTCATTCATTTATTCTCTCCACTCCACTTGCCCACTCCCTTCTTCCCTTCCTTTCAGTGCTAGTCTTTCTCTGATAAGCAAGGAACTGAGATAGTGCGATGGTGTAGAGCATAAAGGTACTTGCGGCATAAACCTCGTGGTCTGAGTTTGATGCCTAGAACCCACATAAAAGGTAGAAGAGAAAACTGACTCCAAAAGTTTGTCCTCTGACCTTGGCATGTGCACCATGGTACATAAGCTCACATTCACACTCATCATGTGTAATAATAGATAAAATTTTGGTTTTAAATAATTGGTTTCATGATGAGCCATCACAATTTTATATATATATGTATATATATACATATACATATACATACATACATACATATATATATATATATATATATATATCTGTAATCTCAACACTTGAAAGACAGGTGGGAGGATTAAGAATTCGTGGCTGCTCACAAATGGAAAACAATTCTTCTCTAATGAAGTCTCTTTGGGGCTACAAACACACTTAAGGGCAGGTCCCATGCTCAGTTGTAGATGACTCACACAAAACGGAAGTTCTTTGTCTTCGTGAGGTTTTGATGGGGCTCCTTTTTTCTTTAAACGTTATAGGTCCTTTGTGTATATATTACAGCTTTCAGTTTTGTGTTTTTAGGGGATTCTTATGTGTACAAACATGTGTGTCTCTGCATCCATATGTACCTTGTGCATTTTCTTTTTTTTTTAAATATTTTTTATTTATTTATTATGTATACAATATTCTGTCTCTGTGTATGCCTGCAGGCCATAAGAGGGCACCAGACCCCATTACAGATGGTTGTGAGCCACCACGTGGTTGCTGGGAATTGAACTCAGGACCTTTGGAAGAGCAGGCAATGCTCTTAACCTCTGAGCCATCTCTCCAGCCCACCTTGTGCATTTTCTTTGGCTCTTTTCTTCTGTTTGTTTTGTCCTATCTTAGTTTGCTTTATCTTATTTAATTTATCATTATTATTATTTAGATGCATATTTGTTTTATAACAAGAAACAAAAATGACATGAATTCTAATGGAAGAGAAAATGGAAGAAATCAGAGAAGTTGGGGGCGGTGAAACTGATGAAAATATATTGTTTGAACAATATCTATTTTCAGTAAAATAAAAACATTTTAAAGGAATGGCTAACCCGGGCTTCACGGTGATTTGTAGGCCAGCATGGGCTACATAGCAACAGTATTGTTTTAGGGGAAAACAAAGGAGAAAAGAGAAAGAGAGGACAAGTGTGTGCACACATGAAAGCGTACTGCAGAGCAGTGGTTCTCAGCCTCCCTAATGCTTTGACCCTTTAGTACGGCTCCTCATGTTGTGCTGACTCCCGTCCATAAGTTGTTTCTGTTGCTACTTCATAATTGTAATTTTGCTACTGTTATGAACTGTAAAATAAATGTTTTTGGAGATAGAAATTTGCCAGAAGGGTGGGTGACAACCCACGGGTTGAGAACCACTGCTATAGAGGTAGGCTGAAGTTTGCATGCTAAATGAAGTGTAAAAGTCAACTTTCCAAATACTCAGTGCTGTGACATCTGGTTCAAGATGGGCTACAGCTACCAGCTTCACAAAGGAGCTGTGGAGTCATGCAAATACAGCTGGAGTTAGGCAGGTGTGTGACAGAGTCATCAAACTTGCTTACTACAACCTGTAAAATAAAGGAGAAAATGTCTATTTGTCCAGATATTAATAGAGCCATGAGATTAGGTTTCTGCCATGCTGGTATGTACTCTAAATATATTTTCATTAAATGAAACTTATCCTATCCAGTGCACCCATCAGATCACATTTAACCTGTGTATGAAAGTCTGACTTCATTTGTTGACTCAAGTAACATGTAATATGTATATCTGAGACAGTCTTGAAAAGGCAGCTGAGATGGGCTGTTTCCACACACTCATCTACTGGGTGAAGTTGTATGGTGTGCCCTGGCACTTCTTACCAAACTCACATCATGCCTAGTAATACCACCTGGACTAAAACTGTGAAGTCTTTGGCTATTAAAAACCTTCATGAATTATCAACATTTCAACAAATGCCATTATCAGTGGTGATTTGTAGTACATCAACATATGATGTGTCAAAACACCACCTGTGGCCTTCCTTCTCACTATGTACTACTCTAAATCAAACCATGTATTTCCAGAAATCTAACTCAGCTCTGCTGCCTCTGTGAAAAAGTCCTGGTTTCATGTGGGGGTGACTCCCAGCAAGGCCACAGGCCGAGCCAGTATTTGACAGCACAGGGATGACAGAGAACCAGAGCTGCTTGACAAAGGTGGGAGGACTCAGGAGGAGTGGGTGTGTAATGAAGGCAGAATTGGCACAGTTATGTTAATTTTTTTTTAAAAAATCTCTCATTTAGTCCAGTAAGACAGAGAATTTAAATTAAGAAATTCCTTTTGCCTGACTTTTGACATGCCTCAAAATAAAATTCACACCTGCTAACTTCAAAATGTTATTTAATGATTTTTAAATAAGAACTCTGTAAATTGTAGACATCTGAGAAGTTCCAGAAAATAAACCAGATGGTGTGTAATAGTGACCGAGTGCTCAAAAGAAGTGCTGAAGGTGGCAACCCTCCCAAGCCACTGAAAAAGCTGCGCTTCGACATCGAGGGAGCCGATGAAGCAGATGGGAGGTAGGAATCCTGGAGGTGCTCCAGGTCCCTGAGTGGGGCACAGAGGCAGGCTCAGCACTGTCCTGTCAGTGTTCTGTGTTGTGGGGACAGCCACAAACGAGTAGGTGTGGGCCAGGGTGATACATGCCTTTAATCCTGGCACTCGGAAGGCAGAGACGTAGATCTCTGTGAGTTCAAGGGCAGCCAGAGCTACATAGTGAGCCCTTGTCTCAAGACAAAACAACATACTAAGTGTGAAGTGGTAGGATGGGAAGCACCATGGAAATCAGATGCCACCTGCGGAAATTCATGTCGACTCAGTTATTAGAAGTCTGCATGTGGTCTTACACGGCTGTTGATTTAACTCTAAATTTAAAAATTCTTTCTCTTGAAAAATACTAAATATTGTGCTTTATAAGAACCATTAAAATGCATAGAATCATAAATTTGTGACATCTTTATTTTAGATAACTTGGAAACTTTTGAGATTAAATCAAAGCAGTAGCATGAAATGTCATTGAAAGCAGATTTACTAGGAAGTTGCGTGAATGCTCTTGAAATATATTTTTTTCATCTGCAGTAAACATCTCCCAGCGGACTCCAAATTCCAGCAGAAACTGGCAGAAATGAGTAAGTATTCTCCCCCTCACTCCGCATACAGGCTCAAAGCAGCTGCTTTCATTGAAGAAAACTTTTTCACTCTGTGAAGGAATCCACCTGTTATTCCTTCAAGTGGTAGAGTTATTTGTGCATTTAAAATACAGTTCAAACAAGAATATATATTTGCCTATTACATTGGTAGACTAAATGAAGGTTGTTGGCACACTTCCCAAGAGCCTTGAATAGTCTCGCACCAGTGCTGATCAATGCTTTAAAAAAATTTTTTTTGAGATGTTATGCATGTATTAATGTATTTTGATCATATCTCCTCCACTGCCCATCTTTCCACCCCTCCCAGGCTACTCCCCTAAGATTGTACTTCCAACTTTATCTCTTCCTTTTTATTATCTCCTGAGTCCAGTTAGTGCTGCTGGTATTGCCTACAACTCTAGAGCTGTCCATAAAGCACAGACAAAACACCATGGATTTGTTTAGCTCATTTCATCAGCAGAAATTGGGATAATTTAAAAGATTTTTATTAATGGAAATCAGAATTTTGAAAATGAAGATCAGGTCATTTTCCATATTTCAGTGTGACAGGAATTTAGAATGTAAGGTCATGGGTTGTCACTGAGTGGCAGAGTGTTTGCTGCCTGGTGTGCACAGGTCTGGTGTCCTCAGTATTGCAGTAGACATGTGTATACACACAATAAATCAATAAAGTGAGAAAACCATTTTTGAAATATTACAACAAATGAAATCTTAACCTAAGCTATTCTGAGACTATAAAAATTAAGTAGATGGAAGGAGGCAGTATTTGCTGTTTCTGGTTGTCTTAGCAATAACTGTGGTAGTGAGTGGTACAAGATCCAGTAATAGGCAAAGAAAGGAGTTTGAAAAGAGTGAAAATATTTAGGGGCTGCTGGGGGGTAGTTCCAGTGAGTATGATGGGGACTTACAGCTGGGCTTTGGGGATGCCAGCTGTAATAGAAAGCCCACAGCAGAGCTAAACTTCTGGATGATTTTAAAAAGCCTTTTCCTTATGTGTGTTGTTTAAACCAAGGTTAAATATACCAAGCATTCAAAGTATTAATTATATCCATTAATACATTTCTATTTTATCTTTTAAATTGCTGTGTCCGTCCCCCCCCCCCAAAAAGGTACATGTAAAGCATGGGGCACTAATAACCAAATTCAAACCTTGGAATGCTTACAAGTATTTTTGGAGTCCACAAACACATGTTACAAGGGGGCAGAGATGGGAAGATCAAAAGTTCAGGGTCATTCTGAGACAATGTGGATATTTGTGATTTGTTTTAGTGCTGGGGATTTAATGCAGAATCTATATTCTAGCTGTTTGTATTTTTTTTTTAAATGAAGAATGTCTGCCTGTAAGTCAAGAATTTGTTGGATTTTGGTTAGATTTAATTATTCTGTGTGTGTGTGTGTGTGTGTGTGTGTGTGTGTGTGTGTGTACATGGATTCATAGGCAACTGTAAGCTCCAGGCTTGGGTGCTGGGAATGGGGAATATAAGAGCAGTGTGTCCTTTTAACCACTGAACCATCTTTCCAGCTCTAACAGCATAGCATGCCACCCTCCTACCTCCCTTTGGTGACTCTTCCTCTATTTGTTTCCCTAGACAGTCTTACTTCTACTTTATTTTATATATAAAAACATCATTTTTATGTTTTATTTCAGTAAAAAAAAAAACCTGTTTGTTCTTGACTTCTCAGCAGTCCTCATTGTCCACTATGTTCAGTGTGTCCGGTTTTATCCCATGCTTTTTCAGACCCAGTCCAGCTGGCCTTAGTGAGTTCCCGATAGAACATCCCCATTGTCTCAGTGTGTGGGTGCACCCCTCGTGGCCCTGAGTTCCTTGCTCGTGCTCTCTTTCCTTCTGCTCCTGATTTGGACCTTGGTGTTGTAGTCTGGTGCTCCAATGTGGGTCTCTGTCTCTGTCTCCTTTCATCACCTGATGAAGGTTAATATTCAGGAGGATGTCTATATGTTTTTCATTGGGTTCTCCTTATTTAGCTTCTCTAGGATCACGAATTATAGGCTCAATGTCCTTTATTTATGGCTAGAAACCAAATGAGTGAGTACATCCTATGTTCCTCTTTTTGGGTCTGGCTTACCTCACTCAGGATAGTGTTTTCTATTTCCGTCCATTTGCATGCAAAATTCAAGAAGTCATTGTTTTTTACTGCTGAGTAGTACTCTAATATGTATATATTCCATACTTTCTTCATCCATTCTGCTGAGAAGTCAAGAACAATGGCACTGGGTTTTTGATCCTACTGCACGTACTGGCTTTGTGGGACCCTAGGCTGATTGGATGTTCACCTTACTAGACCTGGAAGGAGGTGGGAGGTCCTTGGACTCCCCACAGGGCAGGGAACCCTGATTGCTCTTCAGGCTGATGAGAGAGGGGGAGTTGGTTGGGGGAGGGGGAGGGATATGGGAAGCGGTGGCGGGGAAGAGACAGAAATCTTTAATAAATAATAATAATAAACCTGTTTGGTTTTAATAATTTAAGTGTTCTTGTTTCATCCATATTCTAATTAACAGTTATTTTTAAAATGTTCATGCCCAGTTTAAATTATCTCAAAAAAGGAAAAAAAAAGATTTTGAGGTCAGGGAAATGCCTACCTTTATGGAAAATAGAGCACTCACTCTGCAAGCCAGGAGCTGTGGTTTAAGTGGCCAGACTTGACTTCAGTGTCTCTAGACTAGTGGTTTGCAATGAGGAACAGTAGGAATGTCCATGGCTCTTTTGGGGGTGAGTCACAAAGAAATGCTATTTGAGGTACACGTTATATATTATTATTTATTGCAGTTTTAGAGTGTTGCATGATGTTTTGATCATTTCACCTTAGCCAACTCTGCCCAGGTTTAATGTATAATTTATACATATATATATATATGCAGTACAGACAAACAGACAGACATAGTCTGGTGGTATAGCTTGAGGAAAAGAGATTAACAGGGGAGTCTGGCTTTTAAAAAGTTAGGTAGACATGATAATCCCAGCACTTGGTAACCTAGACAGGAACATGAGTCCAAGACAGTATGGGCCGTGTAGCAAAACCCCATGTGGAAACCAAAAAGACCCCTACTGCAAGGTTCAGTGCTCTAGCTGCTTGACATGTGGTCCACTTACCCAGCATCTTCAGCACTATTAATATTCTTTGTTGTGTTTTTTCAGCTTCTACTCGAACACGAATGCAAAAGCAGAAAATGAATGAGATCATGGATATCTCAAACAAGGAGGAAAAGTGAGGATCTCAGGACCATGGACACTGTGGACCCTGGGGACACCTGACTTGTGATTCATGGATGTGACTGTAGTTCCCAGGTTCTACGAATGGCCGTGTTTACTCATGTTATAGATATAAAATGTGCAGGTACAAGATGAATATTTGTGTGGATGATTCTTAAGCCACTTCAATGTTGTAATCAATGGTATAGAATTGACAGTACACGGGATTGAGAATCCTGTGCAGATCATGCCATTTAAAACATGAAAGCAGATTGTCTGCATCTCCAGTGGGAGCCTGCTGCCCTCAGAAGTGAGGCTGCCTCTGGAGAGGGGTCCTGTAGCCCCTTACGCCTGGCTGACTACTTTGCCTTTCCTCGTGGCACATGTGTGATGTTTGCTCTTGGTTTTATTAATTTATATGTATTTTTTTAATTTAACGTGAATACCCTTAAAAAATGTGTCCTGTCTTCCAGATGCAAGTTGATTGACTGTCCACATTCAACTAAATTATCTTGACTATCCTACTGACACAGATTGTTAAAAACCACGGAAAAATAATTTCTACACATTGGGCTTATTGTAATATTAGAATCTAATGTACTGTGTGTTTGTTTTACATATTTTACTTTTGAAATACAAGCAAAAAAAACAAAGTATAAACATATGATACTGTCTTACTACTGACACAGATTTCATACCTCAGAACCTGTAAGAATTGATTCTTTTATTCATCCAACTCATGCTTTAACTGAAGATTATTGATAGTACTCCAGGTTTTTTTTTTCCTTTTAATCATTAAGATTACTACATCTGTAAGTACCCATGTAGTACTTGAAAATCAAGTCTGGCCACAACTGTGCTGCAGAGGACCCTAGTACAGTACAACCCAAGTGCACTTTCTAATGTTTTTGGGTCCTGAAGAATCAAGATAGAAATCAATTTTGTTCCACAAGCAGACTGTTATGTGTAGCTCTAGGAGCCTTCATTTCTCCCTCACAGAGCTGAGTGTCTATTTGCACCTCAGCAATTCTGCTCTTCTAAACTTGGGGAAGTTTTGTTTTTCTGGAATGGTACATGTCTTCCAGGTATCTTTTGAACTGGCAATTATCTATTTTTTTTAAGTCAATCTGGTCTAATAACACTGGCTCATTCAAAGCCACACTCTTTCTAGTCCAACATTACCGCAAGTAATCAAAGGTGTTTATAAATAAGTTAGGCATTAATGCTCCGATTCTGTGCAAACGCTTCAGATTAAAACAGCTGCATTGAAAACAGAGGCACTCCCTTCACCCCTCCACCTAAAGGTGTATTTAAATTGTCTTGTGGGATTAACTTATTTAGAGATGGTATAATTTAAAATAGGTGATATTTAAGGTAGCGTCAGCTAGCATTTAAGAAAATCACTTTTTCTAAACGTCATACTTTTTTTAAAAGAAATCTGATCTTGTTAGAAAACCAACTTTATTTTTTCCTCATTTTAGTTTCAGTTTTGCTAGTTTGATAGTTATCTCGATAGCAAAAGCAATAGACAGCTTCCCCATTTCTTCATTAAGTTTTGCATGAACATCATACAGATTAGTTAGGTTTTAGGTCAAGGGCTTACCATACTTCTAGGTCTTTTGCTAGTAAGTTTAAGTTAGAATTAGTGACAGAATTATAGGAATTTTCAAAGATCCTGTATTGAGATTTCTTAAGGGTGCAGACGCTGCACTATTGGTTTTGTTTTTGTACTGGTTAAAACTATACATTCAAAATTGCTATGTCCCTATTTTCTATAATAGTTTGTCTATTTTAAAATAAACTAGTTGTTAAGAGCCTTACTGGTGTGGTATGGTCTCTGTACTAAGTGTTTTCTGTTTATGAGCTTTCTCCTAACATCTCATTCATTCTGATGATCAGAATTACAGAGATGTGCTTTTAGGCCCGTGTGTGTGTGTGTGTGTGTGTGTGTGTGTGTGTGTGTGTTATCACATATTATTTATACATACATATATATTAATTCTGCTCCTTTTTGCCTGTTTTTGTGAAATGAATTTGTTTAAAAAGTTGTGTGTTTCATGATACTCTGTCAGAAACAGTCCAGAAACGGGAGACACTGTGAAGCCTTACAAGCAACTAGCACAGTAGGGCACAAAGAAGGATCCAGAGAGACAGTAGGTGGTTATTTAGCTGCCAGCTGGTGGCTGCAGGCCCTTGTTGACAAGCAGTAAATTCATCCAAACATGAAAATAAATGACAAGAAGGGTCCTTTACAATAGCAGGTTAGTGAGGATTGGGGGCTCCAGAAGGGACTGGGCCTCAGAAGGTGTCTGCACTGCCTCCACTAGACAGGGGTGGAAAAACAGAAAAACAGAACCGCAGGACCAGAACAAAACTGGCCATGGTGGCAAATGCTTGTAAGCACAGCACTCGGAAGCCAGGTCTCAAAGGTATGTATGGGAGGCAGCTTGGGCTACACAGAAAACATAAGTAAGAATTTTAAAGAAGAGGTAGAGAGGAGATAGAGTGACAGACTAGGGAAAATATTTTGCGAATGATACATCTGATAAAGGACTCTTATCCAGAATGTACAAAGAGATCTTAAAGCTCAACGAAAAGAAAACAACTTCATTTTACAATGAGCCGAAGCTTTCCCAGATAGATCACCAAAGAAGCGGCAGATGGCAATTGAGCACACGCAGTGATGCTCCACATCAGACATCATCCAGGAGATGCGAAGGAAGACTGGCAGCACTGCACATCTGTTAGAATGGTCAGAACTTGGACCACCAAGACTCCCAAAGGCTGGTGGCAACAGCTTGGCAGTTTCTTACAAAACTAAATATAACTTGGCCATAAGATCACACAGTCACACTCCTTGTGATTTCTTTACTAAAAGGAGTGAGAACATGCCTACACAAAGTACACACAGTTGTTTGGCCACTTATTCACAGTTGCCAAAACCAAAAGCAATCAAGATGTCTTTCAGTCAGTGAATGGATAAGCTAGAACATCAGAGTGGAGCACTAGTCAGAACTAAACAGAAGCTGTTAAGCCTTGGAGAGACAATGGAGGAATCTGTAGTGCCTACGACTAGACGCCAGTGTGAAAACACTGCATGCTCAGATTGGAAAAGTTGAAACTGTGAAGGCAGAAGAACAGTGTGGGGATGGAGATGGCTCAGCAGTGAAGAGCACTTGTTCTTGCAGAGGACCTGGATGCAGTTCCCTGTACCTACATGGTTCACAGCCATCCAGAACTCTATCTAGTTCCAGGGTTCTGTCCTCAACAGGTATAGGCACATATGTGGTACATCTACAAATATGCAGGGAAAACATTTCTACATGTTAAGTAAATTTTAAAGAGACCAGTGGTTGCCAGGGATTGGGGGAGGAGAAGGGAAATGGGTAGGTAGATTACAGCTATTTCGTGTGCATTGTAACAGTGGAGATGAGCTAGGTGGTTTTTCAACCCACAGGATGTACAACAGCAAGAGCGAAATTTAGAAACTGGCCTTCATGGGGTAAGGTTGTGTAGAGGTTCTCATCAGCTGTAACAAATATACCATTCTGGGGGAGATGCTAAAGTGGCTGACACAAAGGAAAGTTCTGTATCTTCCCAGTTGTTATGTAGAATTATAAAACTGCACAAAATATGTCTTCAAAACAAGTGACTATCCTGTTTGGTTTTCTTCCAACTTGACACATGCTTGAGTTATTTGGGAAGACAGACTTGAAATTGGGAAAATGGCCAAGATTGGAAGATTGGCCTATTGGAAGTCTGTCAGGCATTTTCTTAATGATTGGTGTAGGAGGGCCCAGGCCATTGTGTGAGGTACCACACTGTGGGCAAGTGGTCTTGGGTTGTATAGGCAAGCAGGCTGAGCAGGCCATAGAAAGCAAGGCAGTAGCATGGACGCTACCTCAGAGCGTCCATCGCAAGCTTCTTGCAGTCATGGTGTCACAGCGGTAACAAATGTGATGGCTATTCCTGGCTGTCAGGTTGACTGTATCGGGAACGAACTATAATCCAGAAATGGAGGGCACACCTGTGAGAGATTTTTTGCTTAGTTTGAAGTGGTTGAGTTCACTTCTAGTCTGGACCTTTAAAGTAGACTTTGCTAGATCCTGAGGCGGGAGACACAAGCCTTTAATTTGCATTTGAGGCAGGGAGAAATGCCTTTATTAGGGGCCATAGCTTCTGCTGAAAGTCTACCTAAGGACACAAGCTTTCACCCTTCGCCTGCTTGTCCTCGCCGTGCTGGTACATCATTCCTTCACTGGTACTGGAGTCTACTGATGTGCGATTCTCCTCTGGATGCTGTGAATGGTTTATTACCATTGGTTAATACAAAAGATGCTTTGGCCTATGGCAGGAAAACTAAACTAAATACAGGGAGAAAGAAGGTGGAGTCAGGGATACCATGTCCCTGCCATAGGAGAAAGACACCAGAACCTTACCAGTAGGCTACAGCCTTATGGCAATACATAGATTAATAGAAATGGGTTAATTTAAGATGTAAGAGTTAGTAAGAAGCCTGAACTAACAGGACAAACACTGTTGTAATTAATAGTTTCTGTGTGATTACTTGGGTCTGGGTGGCCGGGAAATGAATAAGTCTTAGTTTACATTCTACTTTGGGATTCCAGCATATATAGAAACCAGCAGAGTCATCCAGCCCTGTGGAATGAGTAACTACTGAGTTCTTGACTTTCTGTTAACAGTGACGGTTAGATTTAGCTGGACTTCAGCCTGTAAGCCATTTTAATAAACCTCTTTTACACATATGTATGTTTGTATATATGTATAAATCTGTGTATGCATATATATATGCATACAATCTGTGTATGCATATATATATATATATATATACACACACACACACACACACAGATTTTATTCAGAAAGTTCTGTGACAAGAAAACCCTGATACAGTAACCTTACCAACAGCCTACAAAGGCAGTTGGGTGGTGATGGCACTTGCCTTTTATCCCAGGCAGAGGCAGGAGGATCTCTGTGAGTTTGAGGCCAGCTTGGTCTATAAGAGCTAGTTCCAGGATAGGCTCCAAAGCTACAGAGAAACTCTGTCTTGAAAAAAAAAAAAAAAAAGAACAAGTAGACCATAAAAGGGATTTTTATATGCCTATGAGACATAAGGTTAATACTTTCGTTTTGTTGTTCAAAAATTTAAAAAGACAATTTGTTCTATCTTCAAGTAAGTACTTTATTATCAAATACATGAGAATAAGACTTCTATTTCCAAAAATGTTTCCTTTATGTAACATATTGAGACTGAAGAATCCAACACTGCATCTTGTCTGGTTTCTCTGGTGCTACAGGGTATGGTCTAAAAACTCTTTCTCCACCGTATTAGTGCTACCCATGAAATGTGTCAGTTCCTTCTCACGTAGTATTTCCTAGTACCAGGTTAAGAAACGTGTCTTATAGTGACATAAAAGCTAGCTACCAAAAAATACAATCTTACAGAGGAAGACCCTCCTTAATATAAAGAAAAGCAAAGGGTTTTATACAATTACATATGGCAGATGATTCCAGAAATAACATTCAGAGTTAATATATCAATAATGCCATATGAGAAATTAATAACTTGGAAAGTAGAAAATTAAAATTAGCCCTTGGGCCTTTGGCAATTTAAATGTTAAGGCCTTTTGCGAATTCTAATAATGCTCTAAATTAGCTACTACTTCTCAGAACTAAGAACTGAAATGCGAATTCAGTTATAGACTTCTAATTTTATTCCTTCACCCAGCCTTCTAGCTGTTCACAGCACACCCACAGGTTGACAGAAAATGACCTAGATGCCTTGTATACACAAGGCACTGTGTTAGAGGCTAAAATATGGGTGTGACAGCATTCCTTGTTTACCTGTGTATCAGCCAGCTGAATAATGAACATTTTCCCAGAAAAGAATGTTTCAGTGTCTCAAAGATATCATTAGTGACTCAAAGGAAGAAATGGTAACTATAATGACATTTTCATTTTTTAAGTGGTACTTTTTTATTTTTCATGTCTTCATTATACTCTTTCTTTACCTAAACTTCTCCCAGGACCTCCTAACTTTAATGCCTGTCCAACTAAATGTTCCTTTTCTCTCAAAAAACAAAACCACCCCCCCCAAAAAAAACCCTCAGAAAAAGATAACCAACCAATCAGAATGACAAAAAAAAATACCAAAACAAAACAACATAAAAGGACCCATGGAATCTAGTTATGCTACTCAGCTACGCCTGAGCATGGAGCCTGCGCCGACACAACAGAGCAAATGCACGTATGAAACCAGAGACTGACAGCATGCACAAGGCCTGCTCCAGCTCAGGACAGACTCCTGGCTGGAGAAGGGGAAGTGGACACAAAGCTCCACCCTAACCAAGAAGCTATTTACAACAAATACCTGCGAGGAGAGGGGGAGTCTCCAGTGGTGTGAGGCCGGGTACATCTTCAGCGTTTGAGTGTGTCACACCTAGTGGAGCCCTCAGCCTTCCACTGTAAACTCCAGGCTAGGCAGATGGAGAAGCCTGACTGCCGACCTTTTTACAGAACGTAAGATTTTGGCCAGATGTAACTCAACACTGTCAATTACAGAAAAGTTGTTTATCAGTGGCCTTTATTTTTTTAATGTTTTATTTATTTATTTTTGCAGGGGTGACATGGAAAGGCTTAAACATCCCTTTCCGTATCAGGGATCAGTTCTTAAAGGCTCCAACTCTGCTGGCTTTGCTGATGAAGTTCTTCAGAAGATCATGGTCCATTTCTGCAAATCCTGAAGTCTGTGTTACTACAGTCAGATGATTTATACAAAATCTGAAGCAGAACTCTTCTAAATCCTGGAACAGCAACAGTTTAATGAATTTGTATCCCCAGTGTAAGGCACCAAGGCAAGATACTTCCTCTCAGAAAAAGGATTTGACAGCCAGTAGGAGGGGATTATTAGCAGAGCAGTACAGTTATAGCAACTATATTGCTACAATTAGTTTGTGTTTCGAAAGTGTAATTAACAGAAAAGTACGGTGGCCAGGGCCAGCATCTAGCCTTTCCTTCAGAGAGAAGTATCCAGGCATAGATACCTTTCCTGGCAACAGTGCATGTCAGGCATTCATTCCCCTCTTCATATTTGTTAAAAGCATTGTGCTCCTGGCGTTTTCAAATGCTTCTGCCTGTGAAGAGTTTGTGGGAAAGGGAGACACGAAGACAACTGACCACGCCAGGAACCCAGTCATTAACTGTTTCTCTGCATGACAGCAGATGCGATGGGCACACTTCATCACATTACACATTCAGTAAACTTAACCGGGCAGAATCTAAGCAGCAGACTGTGTGCCTGGCATATGTGAGGCTCTGGGTTCAATCTTCAGAACTAAAATTATATATATTTACATATATTCAGTATAAATATGTGTGCTTAAATTTATATAAAATCAGTGCTGAGGAATGAGCTCAAAGCCTCGTGCAGATTAGGCTTACTAGGGAAGTGTTCTACACCCAGGTGTGATCTGACCTAGGACAAAGGAGAGGACAAAGGAGACCTGTTCATGTTCTAATTTTAAACTTGTGTATCTGTGTTGCTGAAGCTATTTTATAAAATACAAAGCTCCTAACGGTTACCAAGATATTATATATGTACATTGCCCACTATAGTCTTTTTTCTAAAAACATAGAAACTCTAGCAAATACTGAAGATGAACGCAGACTGAGATTATCAGCAACAGAAAACACTGGCAGCCATGCCAACATGCACACAAACCCACAAGCCATTTCCCTTGTAAGAGAGGAAACCAGCTACACAAAGGGAAGTGCAATCACTCCGTCCCACAACAGACTGGCAGGCTGCTGGAGTCCCATGTGAGCACGCGAGGACAAACTGAAATAGGCACGTACCCACACGACAACAAAGATGTGCTGTCTCTATGGGAACCAAATACCTCGAGAGCCACTCAATAGCGGGCAGCACGGGAGATCAAACAAGACAGGGCACCTCAGGCTGAGCCTACAGAATGACAGAGGGATGCCTGCCCACGTCAGTACTGATGCTGTCTGTGGAAGTGGGCAGCTGAGCATGCCCATGTCTTAGAGACCCAGACGGTGTCAGGAGAGTTGCTAATTACCAGGAAAGCAAAATGACCCTCAGAAACTACCACTTAGATTCATCTTCCTTTACTTTTTGGACTGGGAACTTCCTATAATTATTTTAAGAATAGGACTCAGAAAGAGTTCTTGAGATTCAATAAACTTATCAGAGAGTTCTGTCTCTTTATAAGACAAGTCCTTTATTATCTTCCAAACACTTTCTCTATTTAAATGCTACTGCTTTACACAGCCTTGTCTTAACAAGGGCCCTTAGTCCTTCCAGGCAAATACAGACGCCATGATTCCCTGTTCACTCTTCTCCCACAAGACCGATACTTTGTCCAAGTACTTCCTCTTTCTCATTCTCAGTGAACATGACTTCCAGCTTTCCTCAGAAGAGGCTCCATAAAGCCCTGCCCCTCAAATCTCCTTACCTCCTGCTGAATACCTGTGGACACGCCCGTTTTGGGGTACCCTACTGTCTGGTCATGACAGAAATAAGGTCTGCCTCCTCGCTCTATCATCAGGCCACACTGCCTGCCTTCAAGGACCTGCTAAAGCAACTGTCCCCGTTAGCCTGTTTTTCAGTGTATTGTTCCCCTTTTTACACAAACATGCTTTGATTTATCTCAACTGGCACTCCCATCTGTGCCCCATCAAATCTTAGAAAATCACCAGGAAACGCTGTCTCTGGATCCCCAGTCCCTCTGCTTCCATTCTACTCAGGCCTTCCTGGGGGGATGTACTGCAGCACTCCTATCACACTGGCAGAGGTGAGCATGCCCCTCGGCTCACTAGGGCTACCTAAAACTCACGTCTTTCCTAGCATCCAGAGTATCACTTCCTTAACCATGCGGACTGACTTGTATATTTCTAAGTATGTGAAATTTCGCTTTTCACTCAATATTAAACTTAAAAAGTACTCATATGGAATGGCTTTACCCTGGTACTGTTTCCCTGTACTATCCTTTGCTGGTGTCCCCCTATCTAAATCTTAACCTTTGACACTGAATGCCCAAGACTTGCTTGTCTGTCTCATAATACATCTGCTCACAGCTCTCAGTTCTGGGTCTAACTCTAGACTGGGCTACTCCTTTCTCAGGGTCTTTCCTGATGTTTCATAGATCTTTGAAACCAGATTTCCAAGCACTTCTCCTAAAATGCTGCTCTTATCTATCCTACCCAGCTTGGTGGACATGATTCCTCAACTGTCCTTCCAGGTTCCCACTCCACATGAACAAATCTTTACTGCCTCTAATTCAACCACTTTTCATCACTCCTATAGCCAATGACTCGGGCGAGTCTACCCTTACCACTTGCTGGAGACATGGCCTCCTCACTGAGCATTTCCTACCACCGCCATTCCAAGAGGATGCGGTTGAGTATCTTTTGTTTTTATTTAAATACTGAATGAACAATGAAACATCAAGTATTTAGAAATATATACAAGTCAGGCTCAAGCCTATTCTTCAAGACACTGAGGAGCCCGAGGATTTAACGCCCAGAACCACCAAAAAAGTTTTTAATAGAAAGGAAAGGAAAGAAGATCAAGCTCTGACCGGGGGTGGGGGTGGGAGGGGTAGGGATGGCAGCCATGCCCCGTGACAGAGGACAGTTGTAATGTCTGCTCTACACATCGCTTCCTCCCTCAGACTTAGAATTTCCTACATAAGCATGATACTGTTTACAAAAAAGGAAAAAGGCATTCTCTTTTACCAGTCTTTGTGTTTTAAATCAGGAGAGGATATCCTTACACCCAGAGGAAACTGACTCCAACAAGTTATAGCCTGTTTCCTACAGATTCAGCTCTTCCTTTCTTTATCATGACAATACAGTCAGTGGAGAAAGTTCAGGAAAAGGGCAAGCAGGAGGAAATAAAAACTGCATCTAATCTCCCGATGCAGGTCTAAGCACTTTAATGACAGAGTCATCTCCTGGCTCCTCCAGGTATACGTACATTTTTCTGGTCTTTGGTCCAGTTTCCCCCCAAATTGCCCATGTTTTCTTTTCCTTTTTTACTGTGAAATACTTGCTTTATTGTATGTTATAAAAATACTTTTTCAACATATCATTTACTTAGGAATTTATTTGTGTGTGTGTGTGTGTGTGTGTGTGCTTGTACACAGTGCACATCACAGCACACATATGGAGGTCAGAGGGCAACTTGGAGTCAGTTCTCTGATAGCATCATGTGGGTTGTGGGGACTGAACTCACACTGCTCGGCCTGGCAGCAAGCTCCTTTACCTGAAGTCATTTCACACTTGAGGCATACAGATTTTAATCGCTGGGAGTCAGGTCCACCAGTCTTTTGTGTTACTTCCTTTGATGTGACTGAGTTACATTTTTATACCACACACGTTTTCTGGTACTTTTGTTTACTTTCGTATGCTCCATTTTCATCTCCCTAGAGCTTATTTTAAGGCACGGTGGTGACACATAACTTGTGACTCTGTGGTGCTTGTCGTACCTGAGCATCGTACTTCACAGCAGCGGAGAGCAGAGCGATCGCATTCTCCTCACAGATCCCCTGCTTGATGGTCTGCTGGCAGAGCTTTTTCAGCCGAGTCTCGCTGTAAAATGTGGCCAGATCTAGCAATCCTGAGGAAAAGGAGAATTTATTGTGCACTCTGAGCACCTGACCTCAACCCCGGTGTTCAAAGGGATGTGAACACTTGAGCTAGCTCTCTGCAGCACTAACTGGTCACGTGGACAGTGCAGCCTCCTAAGAAGGCAGCTGAGCTGAGCTTCCAGGAAAAAGCTACTGAAAAACAGGAGTAACACAAGAATGGCGTGAATGGCTTTCCTAGAAACAAAACAAGATTGTGTTTCTTTTAACTACCCTCTCCTGCACAGAACCTTCTCAGGCCACAGCCATCAGCACACATGCTGGCTGCCACAGAACCAGAGAGCAGAGGCAGGCTGGGGTTCCGGTGTCAGGGACACACTCACTGCCCATGCTCAGTTCCTGCACCAGGTAACAGGAGTCCCCTGTCGTCTGTGTCCTGCAGCCATCCCACGCCGAATCCTCCCCCACATAAAGTGGCTCGCAGTGCCACATTCAAAGGCTGCTCTAGTTTGCTCTTATTCAACACTCACTGAGTTTAATGAGGGTGACAAGCTCTGGCCCTGGGCACCCTGTCGCTTGCTGTTTTTCTTTTCTTTAATTAGTGACTCTTACATTCTCTCTGCTGGGCTATTTTCCCTGTGCTGACCTGGGTTCATCCCACACATACAGATTCATTTATTTCTCCAAATGAGCTTTAGCCTGGAGATGCCGTTTCCTTCAGTGGTGTCATCTCCTTTAAATAATTCAGTGGACACCGGTGTGTATGTGTGCATGTGCGTGTGTGTTATTGACCTCTTACTGGATCTACTTACTCAACCTTCATTACAGCAGCAACAAGGGAAGCTTGTGTTCAGGGCCTGAGAGTGTAGCCCAGCTGTATGAGAGCAAAGCCAAGTGTTCCATCTGAGCACCACAGAGAAAACCTTTGGTTCAACATCAGCAGAAGAGCTCCTACAAGTGGCCACCATATCTTTCTTCTGGGTTGGAAAGAAGCCTGCCTTTCTAATTACTCAACATTTTGCCAATTTCTTGGTAATGTCTGTGGTGATTACCTACTGCCTCCTCGGGAGATAGGCTGATGTTATCTGTATATAGGTATTCCAGGAAAGCTCGGAACACCGGATATGAAAATTCACTCATTTCTACAATATCATCTTCACTGTCTTCTAATGAAGAACGAAAATGCTCACACCTGAAAAAAGAAAGAAAGATCATATCGAAGGTTCTGGCCTGGAGTCAAAGAGCTGCTTGAAGACTTTCTATTGACACTGTCTACCTTCCTATTTGCTAGTTAGGGCCTATCCTTCCAAGCCTGGTCCCAGGGTGATAATCTTAGAAGGTAGTAGGACCTTTCAGACATAGGGCGACCTACTGTGAGGTCTTCAGTCATTGGGATTTGTGGAACCCAAGCTCCTTTCTGACCCCTGCCTTGTGATGTTCGCAATGCTCTTCCACCAAGCACTTGCTACCATGATACGCTGCCTTTGAAGAGGCCCCAAACAATGGAGCAAACCCATCGTAGACCGAAACCTCCGAATCAAACCTGAGCCAGGGTAAGCGTTCAAGATGAAGTAACAGCTCAGCAGTGCCAAGCACTAAGTAAGTAAATAACCTTTGAGAGCTAATCTTCTCGGCATTTTAGTATAGCTGCAGGACACTGCCGAAAACATCTTTGCCTTGGCTCCTTGTTTGCTTCCCTGGCCTGAAGTTTTCAATTGCTTACTCAGCAAGACTGTATGGGCAGCCCAGGGAGCTGTCTCTACAACTAAACTGGGGGACACATGGCAGGGACCTCTGGTGTCTTTCTCAGACCATCTTTACTGATCAGTATTGTCTTAATAACGGAATAATTTTGTTTCTTTACTCCATTCAGTCTGAATTACATCCCCTAAAAGTTCCTGTGTTGATGATGTAACCTCTGCTAACTTACAATGTGACCTTATTTGGAGACAGGCTCTCTACAGAAGTCATCAAGGTAAGTCAAATCACTATGGTGGGTTCCAATGCAATCAGACAAAGGGGAGATTTAGACACAGGCAGACAGAGAATGCCACATGGCTTGTATCAAAAAGACAAAGACTGCCATGACCCAAAGCTCAAGTGGAGACCTGGGTTCTCAGCCTCAGAGAAACAAACAAACAAAAAAACCACCCTGCTACTGTGATAGAGCACCTTGCTATGGTCTAGGCCATGTGTGTGGACATGCTCTGTCACATACGCTGAGCCCCACTTCCTTCATGAAAGTACATGCTCCGTGGTGAGAATGGGAACCGGAGACTGAAACACCATATTGGGTTTGTGAGTCATTGAAAGAGGATTAAATATCTTTTACACAGTGACAACAAAATCCCAAATCATTATACAATGAGGAAAAAGCCAGACAGAACACAAGAAATGCCATATAATTACATATATACGAGCTTCTAGAAAATGCTAAGTAGATACAATGAGAAAAAAATCAGTGCCTGCTCAAGATGGAGCTGTGGGGTCTTTGACAGCATTTTTCTATATCTGAAGGTAAAGTGGTGGCTTCCCAGACTACGGGCACGGGACAAAGATGAGCGGATATCATTCAGTGCTCAGAATTAAACATAATAAATGTGATTTAAAAGTCTTTGTGTTGGCATCACCCAGGCCTCCGTGGTCTGCGAAAGCCTTGCCCCATCATCACTTCTGTTTGCTGATTTTACAGCACCTGAAAGCTAACCCTGAGCAAGGAAGGTTGCCATGGCTACACTCAGGGATGCATTCCAGCCCAGGCAGTAAAGTAAATCTGAGCACTTGGCCCTACTCCAGGGACTGAAGCCCCAGCTAGGGCTTTCTAATGTGGCCTGCTCCTGAACACAGACTCAGTATTGGTGGCCCACCTTATCCTCCATATATCTTGTCCCACTGGCCCCACCACGCTGTGTGTTTTAAGGGCAATTACAGCCTTAACAGAGCTGCCTCCTAACTACTTAAGTGCCTGGCCCAGTCCCTTGGACAGCTGAAACGACTGATAAGTGAATTAATTTCAATTCTCAAAGGAGACAAGCTCTTACTAATTATTTTAAACATTTCGGGTGTGTGTGCCAATGCATGCAGAGGCCATCAGTGGGAGACTGCTTTCTGTCACCATGCAAGACCCAGAGAGGGAATTTAGGTCATCAGATTTGCTGGGTAACAAGCACCATCATCCACAGAGCCAGTGTGCTGGCCCCTCTTACCTAATTTTGAGAAGGACTTTGTGAGCATAAATGTATTTTCCATCAACCAGAAACTTGAGGTCTGCAGTGTCAGGGTTGTCAAATTCCCTCTTCAGTGACTCAGCCACAGTGAGGTGGTCATCAGGTTCTAGGAGAGCAACACAGGACTTCCAGGTTCATCCACAGACAGCTGGACATGAAAGCAAGGAGACCCTGCTCTCTGGGCACTCAGGAAATGTTTACTCCCCCAAACAACTGACCAGCTACACAAGGCTTTTACCCCTGAATACAGATTCACATCTCTGAACGTTCATTGTAAATTTGGCAAAGTCAAAACTGTTTCCAACTCTTTCACTAACTGTATAAGATTTTAGAATTTCTGAATGTTTAGAATGTTTCTAGCTAAAAATAAAAGATGCAGTTTCCAGTAAAAAGCAATCAAATCAAATCACCTTTAATTAGTGTCGGCGTTGGTTCCCAGGAGTTTTAGTTCCCTTCCCCAGGGGCCCACAGAAAGGAAGTGCATAGATCCTGCACCCAGTGAGGTCCACCAGTCCTCTTCCTAATTCTCAGGACATGCCCCAAAAGGACAAGGACGAGCTTACCCACGGAGAGAAGGCGCCAGGTGACGGCGGGGGTGGCAAAGCAGGCGAACACATCGTCGGTGCAGTAGAAGTGGGTGAGGTGGGGAAGGGTCACCGACTGGCCCCGGCACTGGCCCCACATGTACACGTGCCCACCCTGGGTCTTGGCGGCAGATGTGTGGGCAGAGTGACAGGCTGCGATCTCTATGATCCTAAGTTCACAAGCAAACACCACAGGGATACCATAAGCAGGAGGGAAAGGAGCTGCCTCTCCTCCCCCTGGGTGCACCCGACTCAGTGTAGTAAACTAACTAGCTGAACAAATGGAGCAAGACCGGGACACCTCGCTTCCTAAATGTTCAGCCGCCAAATACTGGAGCCATACCTCAATGGCATTTATAACCCATGAGGAGTGGTTACCAACAGGCCTAAAAATACCATCCTGCTTTGAGTTTAGAGTGTGATGCTTTACGCTTTAGAACATTACTAACTAGATAATGAACATGGATCATCTAACCTGGGTCAATAAAGAAAACTCAGGCTGGGTAGGATTCAGCACATAGCGCTAGCTCGGCAGGAGAGCTGCCCAGCAACCAAACCTTCAGTCACTTGAAAGGAAGAGGGCTGAATGCCACGCTGGCTTCTACTCCACACAATAAACTCTGCAACTTTTTTTTTGGCAGAGATCAACCCTGAGTCTTCTGCATGCTAAAAGGATGTCCTATAATGAAAGAATCTGGGGCCTGGTGCATGCATACTAAGGAGGATGCCCTACACTGAATGACCCCTGACTCCGAGAGTCTTGGTTTCATCTAGTGTGAGAATTAAATGATAAACAGTATATGCTGGCAATCCGTACAATAAGAAGGGCCTCTCTACTGCTGCTGCCAGAAAAGGCCAAAATCAGAACTTCTTCGGCAACCTTAATTAGCTCTCTTTTCACTTCGACAACTGGGCAATCACACTCCACAAAATAACGGTCCCGTGGGCTGAGCCAAAAAAGGCTGTAAACAGAAGAGGTGACGGAAGTAAGCAGAAACAGTTGATCATAAGCGACAGTCGTCAGTTCAGCTGTTTTCCCCGGCAAAACCACAGGGAAATGAGTGCCTGGGTGACATCAAGTGACCCTTTTTCGTAAGCACTAAAACAGGGAACTTCAGAGTCACGCAATTGCAATGTGCCTCTTTGGGAGATTTGGCTATTTTTATATTTAATTCTGATCCCTTAGGTTAGATAAATAGTTTATTTTCAGTTTCATGCCTGAAATTTTAGCATAAGAGATTCCATTTTGACTTTTAGCTTTGGACAGGGTTTGTGCAGGACAAAGCAACGACCTCTGGTCGTTTAGTTAAAACTATCACCATGCAGCTTTCAATGAAAATGTCTCATGTAGAGGGACGGTACATTTGTGCTGGCATGGCAGACCCTGCCTAGTCTCTTCTAATATTTGCACGGTTGTGTAAGCAACTCACTTCCATATCTCGTGCTCTGCAGAACAGCCTTGCACAATGGGGAAAAGGTCCACATGATCTGGCTTTCTAGTAAGTATACATGTTTTTAACAGATAGTCAGCCAGTGCAATTCACCTAGAAGATAAATGTGTCCGTTGCCCCCATCAATTTCCTGGCAGTCTTCCCACCTCACAGAAGACACAAGGGCCTCAATGCCAGTCATCCAGAGCATCCCGGTTTGTGCTTTGTGCACAGCACTAGCTCCGGGGCAACAGTAGTTTGTATCAGCCAAATCATTTAAAGTCTTATAATCAATTGTACTACCTTTAAGGAAAAAAATTAAGATGGAGAGAGTAAAGTGCATAACTCAGAGAGGGCACAGGCTGCAAAGCAGACACTGTCTTAGCTGCACTGTTCAGGAGAGATGAAGCCAGTCCTCTGCCCTCCCCCTCCCCCCGGCAAAGAGTAGGCCATCTAGAGCAGCTTCTTCCGTGACTAAGATCATTTTAACAGCTGCTGCCTGCAGGAGTTACAGAGGCCGACCGTGGAGGCTCGCCATCCATATGGAGAGAAGCTGCAGACCAGAGTATGGCTGTCCGCCAGCTCTGCTGGGTAAGAGCAGATTTGAGAGCTACCGAGTCCAGCAGGCTGTGAATTTGTCACAGGAACACAGAGGCTGTGAGTCAGAGACAAACCTATAGCCAAACAGGAGGCAGAAGCAGGCATAGCAGGGCAGGTGGGAGGCATAGACAGGAGTATGTAAGGGAACAGACAAGTCTGTCTGGGGCGCAGTGAGCCGTGGGTTTGCTAGGAGCCATGGTGTCTCTTACAACAAAGGCCTATGAGTTCCATCAGGATGTAAAGTGACAGGGAGTGAGAAAGAGCTCTCAACAGGGAGGCGAGGGAAAGAAGGACAATCTGCACAACAGATTGTGAGGGAGAGAAAGGACAGCCAGGGAGGCTGGATGGAAGGACCCACAGCAGAGTGCCACCACAGCCAAGCCTTGTCACCAAGTAGAATCAGGGTGGCCCTGGGGTATGAGCCCTGAAAACCCCAACCCCATGGCACTGGGAGCTGAAGCAGCACTGTGGCAGGCTCACACATACACACAGCTAAGCAGTTAATAAGTTTTGGGGGTTTTCTTGTGTTTTTTTTTTCCACATAAACATCTTAACCATCAGAAGTAAAGTCACAGCTTTCTCTGAGTCAGAGGAGCATCCATGCCACCTTTCTGTGAGCACCAGTGATCTATTCTTGCTCTCTTCCTCCTGAGGTCAGGCCTAGGCCAGGCTGGTCTTTTTGTGTGTGTGTGTTTACAAGTGTGCAGTTTGATTTTGGTTTGTTGTTTCTTAAGAGACAGAAGATGAAGTTGGGCAGTATGGTGGTTTGGATGTAACTGGTCCTCAGAAGCTCATAGGGCACAGCACTATTAGGAAGTATGGCTTTGTTGGAGTAGGTGTGGCCTTGTTGGAAGAGGCATGTCACTGTGGGGGTGGTCTTTGAGGTCTCATATACGCTCAAGCTACACCTAGTGTCTCAGACCGCTTCCTGTTGCCTGGATGCCACCATGTCCCATGTGATAATGGACTAAACCTCTAAAACTATAAGCCAGCCCCAATTAATGTTCTCCTTTATAAGAGTTGCCATGGCCATGATGTTTCTTCATAGCAACAGAAACCCTAACAAAGACAGGTAGGTATCGAGGTATAGGAGGGAAGAATATAATAAAATGTATCAAATTCTCAAAAAAAAAAAAAAAACAAAACAAAGAAAAAGACAAGAAAAGCAAAGAATTCCTGAGGGAATAGAATGTATTTCAGTGCTACAGCCACCTGCAAGTTTGTACAGAGACCTCAAAAGACAAACAAACAAACAAACAAATAAATAAATATTAAAAATCCTGCTTTTATACCAAGAAACACATTTTGAACCTCAGCTTTTCTGGGCTGACAGGCAACAGTAAAGAGGTGCCAGCTGTGTTAACTAACCTCCATTGGCTAGACCCTGGCACACGGCACACTTACTCTGTAGCCAGCGATGATGGGGGAAATGACTACGAGTTCTTTGCGTATGTGTTTGTGTCACCCAGTGGGATGCCTTACACCACTATATAGCTTAATGGCTGTGAAATACTGGACATGAAAAGGCAGAGTGCAAGAGAAAATACAAATAAAAACAGCAGCAGTGGTCAAAGGCAGAGGTAATTTGTGTTGTGAGCAATGGAGAAAAGGCACCCACAGACAAGACAGACTAGGAATCTGACTCCAGTTCTGTATAAGCCTGTATAGACTACTGAAGACCTTAAGAGACCATGGAATTATCCAAAGTTCAAGGCATGGCTAATTTACCTTACAAGTTAGAATACTGGGCTAAACTTAAGAATAAGGACACTTGTGCCAAACCTTTTTAAAGCTTCCTTTGGTTGTCTGTGCAGAGAATCCAATGTAGGGAGACTTTATTTTTCGTTCACTGAACAGACACCTAACAACCACAGACTCACCCCTGCCCCACCCAAAATTCAATCCCATTCCTAATTAGGCTTTTCTGGAAGGAGCCTCAGAAGAGTCAGAAGAAAGTCATGACCCATGTGTGAGGCTCAGCAACTGGAAAGGGGGGGGGAGGGGGAGGGTGCGGGACAAGTCCTGGCAGATTTGCCACATGCTAGCAACTGAGGCCTGACTGAGCCTGTGCCAGCTCAGAAACTGTCACCTGGAGTTCAAGGCTGGGAAACTGAGACCAGGAAGATCCTTTCAGAATATCCATCCCTGGTCTGTGTGGACAGCAGCAAGGGCCAAAGTGCACAGGAGAAACCCCAGTGTTTACAGCCTAGAGCACTGGGCAGGCAGCTCAGAGCTCTGCTAAGCCATGTGCTCTTCCATCCTTCCCTTCCCTGCTTCCCAGCTTCCTGCTCCCTCCCCCACTTAGTGGCCCACAGTCTGTTCCAGAGGGGGACCCAGGGAAGATGTGACTTTCTCTGGATCAGAGAAAGCAGGGCAATACCAGCTGATAGGGTTGTTATGAGATGCTAAGGTAAGTGTAGAAGCACCACAGGGGGGAGGAGCAGTGAGTCACTCTCCTATGCACATCCCTGTGTCTGACCTTTGGAACTGGGGTTCAGGAAGGAGTGGACATCACTCTGTCTGACCTTCAGAACTGGGGTTCAGCCTGGGCACCGAGATACTGACGATATATTTATGGTTACTTGGCTGTGAGTGACTATTGCTTCTGTTTTCATTGACCTCTTTGGATACTCACAGGATCAACAGGTGACAGAGTTATAGGCATCTATGCGCCAGCTCCTGCCTCCACTTTCCCCATTTAAGGAATCAAAGGTCCTATTTTCTTTTTTTTCTTTCTCTACTTGCTCTGTAAACCAGACTCCTTCAAATTTTTAGATTTTAAAAAAGGCTTTTTCCCCCCAGATATATACAGGTTATATAAAACTAACCATGTTTACACTATGTAGATAAAAATGACAATTTATTAAGAATTCCAATGGGGAAATAAAAGAAGTACCTAAATGTTAGCTAATCTATTTATCCATATATTTAAGTCAAATATGAAAAATACTATCTGGGATACAAACAGGAAGGACATATTAATTTCTATAGTGACAGCATCACTGGCTGGGGAAGTACTGTCATGTCTCTGTGCCGCCACCGAGTCAATAACAGGGAAAGGCAGTAACGTGACTATGTGAGGAACTCAGAGGCTTTCAAAATCATTCAGATTATCTGGAAATTACGGAGGTACACAAAACTGCGTGTACACTTTCTAGCACTTCACTCCACTACACAGCGAGAGTTTGGAAGGGAAAACAGAGATCACCCTGCCCTTCTCACTGCAGATTTGATAAGGAGCTAAGAACTAGCTTCATACTGCACTCAGCGTACTATAGATTTCCTAAGCCACAGAAGACACATCTCAAACATCACCAACTTCCCTTTGAGGATAAAAACAAAAGTCCAGGGAGAGAGCACCGAGGAGACAGCCGCACGCAGAGCGCAGAGCTGCTCCTGACAGCTCAGTTCCTGGAGACTGCACAGAGCAGCCCCGCGGGTGAGAGGAAAGAGGAGCGCCGTTTCCCCAGCAATCCACAGCGCAACTTTTAAAAAGAATGAGCAACCTAGCTAAAGATTACTCTAGTGCTAAGAGAAATTAATTCCCCATAGTTCCATACTAGGAATTCCAAGTGCTGTTAATTACTTAAGACCACGGAGGTGATTTCGAAATGTACACATTACCTGTCCTTTTCCACAACAACTGGGGTAGGATAGGACTGGTTACTTTTATTGCCAGTGCCAAGCTGGCCATATGAATTTGCACCCCAAGCGTACACTTCACCTTCATCTGTTAGTACTAATGTGTGTGCGTAGCCACAGGCAACCTAGAAGGACATAAAAAAAATCTTCTCAGGTCTGCAAATAAAGGGAAATGCTTCACTTTTACAAAGGAGGTTAGGAGCTAGTGAGAGCCAAGGGAAGGCAGATGCCGCCAAAAGCAAACGGTAAATTAGCCAGAGTTCATCTGGGGCCAGCGCAGGCCCAGCGAGCAGCCAGTCGTTAGCTGGCTCAGCCGAGGGCAGTGAGCGCCAGCTGCACTCAGGGTTCTCACAGAACGGGACTAGGAGCCTAGTGTGAGACACAGCCGCTGGATTCTGTCTCCCAGTGCTGAAGTAAAGCATGTTTGATGTGGAAAATGGAGACAAGTGTAAACATAAAAGCTCTCCCTTTCTGGGGGAAAGAGTGTCGAAACAACGTTTCTCTATGTAGCTCTGGCTGTCCCTGAACTCAGATCTGCCTGCCTCTGCCTCCCGAGGGTTGAGATAAAACCATGCACCACTACCAACTCATCAGGAGTTTTTTCCCAACTTATTCAGAATTAGAAATACGCCCTAATGGGGCTGGAGAGATGGCTCAGCAGCTAAGGGCACCGGCTGCTCTTCAGTGGACCCAGGTTCAAGTCCCAGCACCCATATGTCACTCACACCTGTCTGTAATTCCAGTCTTAGGGCTTCTGACAGCCTCACATAGACGTATGTGAAGGCAAAACACCAATGATCATAAAATAAAAACAAAACAACGGAAAAAAAGAACTATGCATGTACAAATTATGAAGTGGTAGTGTATGTACCTATCTTGTATCTTTTTTTAACCCTACATTGCTTTCTCCCTATTATTAAAAAAATCCTTTGTATAGCCAGGCAAAGATTATGCACACCTTTAATCCCAGCACTTGGGAGGCAGAGGCTGGAGGACCTCAGTGAGTTAGAGGCCAGCCTGGTCTACAAAGTGAGTTCCAGGACAGCCAGGACTGTAAGCTGGGTGTGGCAGCACACACGCGAACTCCACAGTCAGGAGGTTGTGGCTACAGGAAGAGGACCACAGTACAGTCTGAGCCAACAGTGAGACTGTCTCAAGAACAGCATCATCAGTCTCATACTGATGGGCAGAACCCAGCACCTGTGCACTTACCATTAGATTATCAAATTATACAATGCCTACCATTTCTATTAAACTTATTTTTCTTACATTTTAAACCATTTTTTGTTTATTCTTACCAAGAATTCCTTTGTTAAAATTATAACTATTAATGCATATTAATTGTACATACTAAGGGGTTTCACTGTGACTTAACTAATTTTATATAAGACTTTCTCATTGGTCTCTTAGGAGAATTCTCTAAGAGGAGAATTAGAGATAAAATGGCATTTAGATTTTTAAAGCTGTTGGCATATGCGCTCTTAAAGATTCTTCAGGAAAGGATGTGCAACTTACATTCTCAGTACAATTCAAAAAATAACATAGAAACTGCATCTCTACAGACAGCTATACCTTAGTTCAGGGCAAAGAGGGCTTTAACCTTTACTGAAGGGGAAACATCAAACCAGCTGAACTTTCCATGTATATAAGAAAACCAGGACCTAGTGCACTGCACACAGACTGCCCGGAGACGTACCCGCTGGACACGAATGCCTTGCAGGGCTGCCACTCTACAGGGGGTTGGCTGGTTGCCACTGCTGCCCAGGCCTAGCTGTCCATTCCCATTGTAACCCCAGACATAGACCTGGGAAAAGATAAGAGACGTAGCAACTCAGTTCTGCCGTTGAGAAGCAGCCGTGCTCAGATGATACTAAGGAGGCAAAGAAACTTTTTAAACAAAGGATGAAGTAACTTTCCTACCTCTCCAGTGTCCACAACGGCCATGGAGCACATCTGCCCACATGCTATGTTCATAACGACTTTATTCTGCAAACATCCTGTGACCCTTCGAGGAATGGGCTGATTAGCGGTTGATCCAGATCCTACCTGCCCAGAGTTATTATAACCCCAGGCAAATACCTATGTGAAAAAAAGACAGATAAACAAAACACATGATGCATAAGGTGTCTCAACTGGATACTGAGATACACTCAGGGCATCTCACTGCCCTCTCAAAGAGCCTCATCACTGGTCTGTCTCACAATACAGACAGAGAAGGCATTTTATAACATTTGTGTTAGCTCTACAAAGAGTAACAATATAATATAATACAAAGACCAACTTCACCTCAGCCATATTTTTCAACATTTGGGGACTTTTTTATTTGCAAATATTATCTTTGTTATAGCAATATAAAAGTAATAATGGATCCTTTTAAGATTTGTAGTGACTGAAGTCCTTACTACATACAGCATATATATATCATACATATAATACATAATATCTATGATATATATCATATAACCATCATGATAAGTTGCTCTCAAGACTAAGGCTGAGTTTGAGGGGTGGTTATTTTAAATATCCCTGTTTAGCTCATCATAACTTCTCTGGCTAGTTTTTGACAATCTGTCACAAGCTAGATGTGATGGTTATGCTTAGTTGTCAACTTGACTACATACAGAATTAATTAAGACCCAATTGTTAATGCCCAAATGTCGGGCATTTGTGAGTTTTTTTCTTAATTAAATCATCTGAAGTGGGAAGGCCCACTTTTAATGTGGATCGTTGAGGTGGGAGATCCACCTCTCACCTGGGCCACACCCTCTTTCTGGAAGCGTGTAGAAAGGTCATGGGAGAAGGAAGCTTGCTCTTTTTACGTGCTTGCTCTTGCCTCGCTAGCAAGTCTATTCTTTCACTGGCATTAGAATCTACTTCTTCAGGGCTCTGGTGTACACTGAAGACCAGCTGAGACATTGAGTCTTGTGGACAGAAAAAGTCCTGTTTCTTGAACCTTCTTTTGGTACGCAGCCATTATTGTACCAGCTGGACCTCAGCCCATAAGCTATTCTAATAAATTCCATATATGTATCTTATCTGTCTATATTTATATAGACAGATTTTATCTATATATAAATCCCATATCTTATCATTCAGGTATTTTCTTGATTAATGATTGATATGGCATGGCCCAGCCCACTGGCAATAGTGCCACCTCTCCACTGGTGGTCCTGGGAGGTATAAGAAAGCAGGTTGAACAAGGCATGGGGAGCAAGCTGGTAAGTAAAGTTCCTCCACGGCCTCTGCTTCAGTTTCTGCTTCCAGACTCCTGAGTTCCTACCTGACTTCCCTGGATGATGGACTATATCCAAGGCAAATAAATCCTTTCTTCCCCAAGTAGCTTTTGATCATGATGCTTTGTCACAGCAATACAAAGCAAACTCAATGTTAATGTCTAGCCATATTTTAGGGGGCAGTTAAAGGAATCTATAGAACACATTGAAACCAAAATCAGTGAGTTTATGCTGATTTTCCTCACCTCTCCATCAGATGTTAGGACCAAAGAGTGATAAGACCCACAGGCAACCTCAATGACTTGTTTTTTTGACAAGTTAGTAGAGATATGGCAGGGCAGTAAACCATGAGTCGCTGTCCCATTGCCCAGCTGGCTATATGCATTGTGACCCCAGGTAAAGACTTCTCCGTCTGAAAACAGAAGAAAGATGGTCAGCCGTCACAACACACACCTCTACAAGAGACCATAGCACACGCCTCGGTGCCCACACATGGGAACCAGTCCTCAGCTGCAAAGGTTGCTCGACTTCCCGCTTCCAAATTCACTTCATGAGAGCGTCTATTCGGAAACACAAACTGCCTTCTACGTCAAAGCAACACTTGGAATTTAAATCTATGAGGTTAAAGAATAGTTAGAAGAGAGTTTCCAAATTAAAAAAAAGAAAACTAAGAGAAAACAGGACATTTGCTGGGCAATGGTGGCACAAGCCTCCAGCACTCGGGAGGCAGAGGCAGGCGGATCTCGTGAGTTCGAGGCCAGCCTGGTCTACAAGAGCTAGTTACAGGCTCCAAAGCTACAGAGAAATCCTGTCTCGAAAAACAAAAAACAAAAAACAAAAAACAAAAAAAAAAAAAAAAGGAAACAGGACATTCAAAGTCAAGAGAATAAGATGTTAAGTCTTAACTTTTCTGGGTCTTCATTTCTTTAGAGAAAGATGACCAAATTAGTTTTAAAATTGATTATATTACTTGTAAAATTATAAATATTTAGAACATATGTGCAATTTTATGGATAGCAAAGTGTATATGCACAAAACATAGCATGTTTCCCCAAAAGCCCTACCCATATGCACCTTACATGTGAGAAGTTTGTTTTCTGATTCTGCACTTTGAATAAAGGAATCTCACGTGTGTCCTGTCATCTGTGCTTTCTACCACACTGCCTAGGTTATATTATGAATGACTTTATTTGATTGTCTGGTTTAATTTTCTTTTGTGGTATATAAATTGCTATAGAACCTATCCAATGAATGTTAATTCAGTAATTCAATTGTTCACTGAGTCTTTTCTAAATCTCTCTGATGTCTGTAGACCTTTTATCCTCTGTAGATATTTTGCTTTCTGTAATTCTTGTCTGATATTCTAACAGCTCATGTTTAATAATCACCCTGTCTGCCACTTCTACCGGGTCTCGCACATCAGATCCTAGAGGAGGATGTTATTTGTGACTGAGCTCTTGGTTCTGCATCAGCCAGCGCGGGTGCTCACTTGTGCTCGCTTTCAGCCAGCAAGGCTACATTGTTATCTGACCTGAGAAACCAAGAGGCGGAGAGTGTCAAGAGCCAAGTTCCTAAACAGGACAGCCTCAGCCTGCCAATCCCCCGGCTCTCCTGATCTGTAATCCTTCTCTTCCAGAGTACAGACTTTAGCCTCAGCTGGGCAGCCGGGTGCTCTAAAGCAGGACAGCTTACAGTCTTCTCCAGCTCATTCCACCATTCTCTTGGCCTCTCCTAACCTGACTGCTAAGCCATCCCTCTAGCCCCAGATTGTAGCTATTTTTTAATGAAGAAATGGTCTGAATAATCTTTCCTGTTACTGGAAGCCCCCACCCAAATGCCCAGAACTTAAACCTGAAAGGCTCAGTTTAATTCTAAGGCTGTGTAATTCTGAGTTCATGAAGTAGTCAAGAGAACGTTTTTCTCTATACTATTAGAGCAAACTTCTATCAGTCACTACTCAATTTCAGAATGACACAATGCTTAGGGTGATAGAGGAACCAACATTTGCTCTCTCAATTTGCAGGCCAGGAATCTAAGATCAAAGTGTAGGCTTCCTGCGATCCAAAGCAAGCAGAGTTCTCACACTTACTGAATGGGGAATGGAAGGGCTGGTGTGATGGGGGAGAGTCTTCTGGCTTGTGTTAATTTCACTGGTTAAATAGACTTCCTTGGCCCTTTAATAGGACATAAAATTAGGTAGGCAGAGTAAACAGAACAGAATGCTGGGAGAAAGAAGCTGAGTCAAGGAGTTGCCATGATTCTCCTACCGGACACAGACGCAGGTTAAGATCTTCCCTGGTAAGACACCTCATGGTGTTACAGGGATATTAGAAATGGGTTAGATCGATATGTAAGAGCTAGCCAATAAGAGGCTGGAACTAATGGGCCAGGCAGTGTTTAAAAGAATACAGTTTCCGTGTAATTATTTAGGGGCATAAGCTAGCCATGTGGGCAGCCGGGGTGCTGGGGAAGCAGCCCCGCCGCTCCTACTACAACACTGGTGTATTGTCTTCCATCCACTTAGTCCGCCCTCCCCCGTGTTAAACTACCGTACTCTGCTATTCAAGTACAGTCATACATTGTGCTGCCCAGTGCATGGCCAAGCCCACAGGGCAGGCAGCTCTCAGTCAGAAAGTCTGCTCTCAATGGCAGGCAGCCTGGTCTTATTTCTTAACAAATAAGCAATGCCCCAAACCTAGCCACTGAATTCTGATTACCTGTTGTTGCAAGGACGATGTGTGGGCCACTCCCGTAGCTGAGGCTGGCTATCTTTTTGCCAGTTAAAGAATCCAGTCTCTGGGGCTCAAGGGTGCTCTGAATGTCACCTACCCCCAAACAGCCACTGCAGTTTGTGCCAAGCACAAAAATCTGTGGAAAAAACACTCAGTTCAAGGAAGCAAATTATGAAATGTCTGTAAGTTACCTCAAGCAGACTTCCTGAAGCAAACTGCCTTCTTAGAAAATAAATTAAAATTGCCTTTTCAGCCAGGTGGTGGGGATGCATGCTTTTAATCCCAGCACTTGGGAGGCAAAGGCAGGTGGATCTCTGAGTTCAAGGTCAGCCTGATATACAAAGTAAGTTCCAGGACAGCCAGGTCTAGAGACACCCTGTCTCTAGACCAACAAAAGTAAAAAATTGACTTTCCACACTTCTGTTTAAAAGCTTCCTTCTTAAGCCGGGCGGTGGTGGCACACGCCTTTAATCCCAGCACTCGGGAGGCAGAGGCAGGCGGATCTCTGGGAGTTTGAGGCCAGCCTGGTCTACAAGAGCTAGTTCCAGGACAGGAACCAAAAGCTACGGAGAAACCCTGTTTCGAAAAATCAAAAAAAAAAAAAAAAAAAAAAAAGCGTCCTTCTTTCCTTCCCCCAAGGTCATCAACTTATAAACCCATTCCTAAAACTATGGGTAGTTAGTTGAATGTTTTCCTCAGAATTACCTCGTCGTTGACTGTGGTGTATAAAACTTCATTGCCAGCACTGCCGAAGACACAGGCCTGACGAATCAACTGCAGCTCTTCCTCAGAACAAAGGGAAAAGATTGGCCACTTCCCCACATCCAACATCTTCAGGGATGACAGGGTAGCCTGGACTGGCTGAAAGGAACAAGGATTATGTACTGAGACGTCCAGTTAAACAAACAAACATTCTTGGGCTCTTATTTCTGCAGAGTAGAGTTAAACTGGCTTGAGGAGGAATAACCCACATGCGGTGGTGTCCGTCACTGAGAGCCGTTCACTCGCTGCACGACTGCTCATAGCCCGCTCTCCCATACAGGGTGCTGGTGGCCTGGGCAAAAACAGATCTCAAAGACACCCAACTCATCCAAGTCTGGACCTTGGCCGGCTGAATGTTAGCAACACATTAAATATTGGCTATGGTTTAAATGTAGCTGTAGAACCAGGCTGGTTAAGCAAACACAGGCTGGAGGAAGGAGCGTGGCCGCCACATCTGCTGTTCCTAGGCACGGTTACTCTAGCAAACAGATGTAGGTTCCTGGGGGTGGGGGAGATGGGAGAATGGCTAACAGTCTAACTCATGCATTCTGGCTAACAGTATAATTCTCAGGTCTTCTAGGTTGTCCCTCAGGGAGACCCGACCTTCCCTTCATTCATGGGGTTCTGGTCTGTAAACTGGCTCAAGTCTGAAAACTGACCAATGGGCCATGAATTCCCATTACTACAATCAAATGCCTTTGTTCTAGAGTCGTGTGCATGTACAGATTAAATGAAAGCTCATGTTAATCTACCTCCTCCCAGGGAACACCATTACTGGTTTGTCAGTCTCAAAGGTCCAAGGTGAGTTGTGCCATCGCGACATTCACTTTCCCTATGCTGCCATCATGGGCCAGGCCACTGTGGACATGGCTTTGCCTAGGGTGCCCATGCAGGTGGTAAGCATGCTCATCTTGCCTTTGGCAATTCTCTGCTACCTCCTGGCCCCTGCTGCTCTGGGGACCAATTAGTCCATCACATTTAATTCATCCAGATGAGCAGCAGCATCTCCCACTCTAAGAAGGGTGACAACACAGCCTTTGAACGCGCTGGCATCCCTCTCACCATTGAGCATCTTATAGTATTAGTGGAGGGCATGACTTCTGGGCCCTAAGTGAAGAAAAGCTGCCTATGGATGGCTGCAAGTCCCTATGCCCAGCTCTCCGACTCACGTCTCCCCAGGCAAATCGCAAGCTCCAGTGCCAAGAATGATAGGTCCTACTCTCATATCTGGGACAGCAGCAACAGCTGTCTCTCCTGTTCAATTCTGATGCAGCAGCTACTGTTTCTTCTGTTACTTTTAGTACCAGGGCATTTTGCAATGGTATCAGTGGGTGTGCAAGAAAAACTCAAGTTGAAATCAGTCATTGTCTTTAACTCTCACATACAAGAAGCTCCAATTATTATGAATGTGTAGAACAGATCCCTACCTTCATTGTGGGCATTTCAGGAAACTGATGCCTTGATATGGTAATGTTAGATTAATTTGGAAATCAGAGTTGTTATACAAAAAAGAATTCTTTCTAGAGATGCTCTGTTTACTGTCAAAGTTGGACACAGACAACAGAACTGCAGAGTGAGATTTTAATCTAAGCATCTATCTTAAATTGCCTACCTCCTCATATCATGAAGGAATCATACTTTGTAAGAGGTCTGCTCTATTTTTTTTCCTTCTGTAAATTTTAAGAATGACATTTGAAATGCTGTGCAGGGAATCTAAAGGAGACGTTACTAGTGGTCTTCTACCGTTTTATATATTACTCTAGTCTTCGCAATAATCACACCATAGATTTTGCTACATCAGGTCAGTTCTTTCCAGGTGGGTGAAAACAGAGGCCCACGTGTCTACCCTGCACCTGAGTGCTGAATAAGTTCTCCTACGACAGTGCTGGAGGCCTCGAGTCTGTGCAGCCTCCTGAGACCTTAAATGGCTGCTTGGCATTCATTGCCAAGATGCAAAGATTGGCTACTACCCCAGCTGTTTCCCCTTTCAAGCATGGTTTTGGATTTTATCCTGTCCTTTGCTACAAAATCAAGTGGCCCCCTGAATACTAAGAATCGAGTGGTAAATTCCAACCAGTTCCTAAACACCTGTCTGCAAGTCCTAAGTCTGAGCTTTCCCCTTGGTCAGCTTGTACAGACGCACACAGTGGCCAGGCCATGACTCCCTGACCACTGGGATTTCAGAGTGTGAAGGACGCTTGTGCAATCTGCATTTATTAAGAGATGGCGCTGAGCAGGAGAATATCAGGTTTGGTAGAATTACTGAGTTAAAGATGCAAAATAAGACATCACCATCCCCTCCCAGGAGGTCACAATCTACTGAAAAGCAGTCACAAATAGCCTATGTATGCCAGACATGTGAATCTATTGCTTTTCAGACCTGTCAGACAGCTAGATGCTCGGCCAGAGTCATCACGAGACCATTCGTAAGTCTGTGAGGGAACTATTACACAGCGAACTACTGATAGTCAATTTATAAATGCATAGACTTTTTGAAGAAAAGATTTAATAGTAGCTTCATGGAATTACAGCATTTTGTCCCAGGACACTCAGGAGACCATGTACAGAGGTTTACTGCACAGCACATGTAGACGTCTTGATCCTGTCAATCATTCTGTGTGCCAGAAATGACTTCACGCGAGTCTCCAGCTGCCCTATGCCAACCATTGGGCGAGGGGTAGGCAGAAGAGCTGCTGTGCTGGCTGCTTTTCCTATCAACCCGACACAACAGGTAGGGGCATCTGCGAAGAGGGGATCTTAACCAGGAAGATGTCTCCATAGGATTGGCCTGTGAGCAAGTCTCATGGTTGATATGGGAGGGCCCAGTCGGCTGTAGGCAGTGCCTCTGCTGGGCAGGTGATCCTGAGGTGTATAAAAAAGCAAACTGGGCAAGCCAGGAGCAAGCCAGTAAGCAGTCCCCCTCCATGGCCTCTGCCTCAGCTCCTGCCTTCAAGTTCCTGCACTGAGTTCCAGCCCTGGCCTTCCCAGTGATGATCTGTGATATGAAACTATAAGAAAAAATAAACCCTTTTCTCCCCAAGTTGCTTATGGTCATCACGCTGTTTCACAGAACAGAAACCGTAACAGGGACAACTGGTCACTAGCTAGAAAACGTGGGGAGTTGAACTCTTCAAGGAAATAAGAACCTTGCAGCTGTCGCCATTAAGATGGTGTCTGTTGAATTCAGTTCCAGGGTGACCCAGGTACCCGCCTGACCACACGACCACTTCGGCGGTGTTCCTGTGCCACTTCATTCATATCCCATCCACTACCCGAGCCTGTAGCTGGCATCTCATTGCAAAATGCAGGTAATGAGATGTTAATACCCTGTCAGGGAGAACTAATACAGAAAATGTGCCTGCCATGAATCAGAAACTAAGATACATCCTATTAGTCTGACTGGACTTGGAACAAACAGACTCTGTATCCACTGGGAAATCCACTGGGTGACCACACTGCACATGACCACAGCAACTGCCAAGCTGCTACAGTTCAGCGGAAATACAGCCTACAAAGGAAAATCAAAATGCCATGTCGGGCATGTCTCGTAAAACAATGGCTAAAAAATGTAATGCCTTACCTTTTGAGGATTTCCTAGCTGCAGCATTATATGTATATGTAGTAAGGGAATTTCACTGCTGTCCCTGTGAATTAATTTAATTTTATGAACTCTGTTCCCAGGACAAATTAGGAATTTAGGAATTTTTCTGTGAACACCGTGTATGTGTGTGTGTGTGTGTGTGTGTGTGTGTAAGAGAGAAAGAAACACATATAGTCATGGAGGCCAGAAGAGGGCCTCAGGTCCTCTGAAGCTGGAGTTACAGGTGACTGAGTCATATAGCAAGGGTTTGGGACCCAAACTCTGGTCCTCAGCAAGACCAATAAGCACTCATGATTGCTGAGCCATTTCTCCAGTTAGCCCTATCTATCATCTTCTAAGTCTTTCAGTTCTATTATTAGTTTTCAAGCTACGTTTACAAATTCCTACAAGGGTTCATACATCAGCATTCATGTTAGTATGTGGCAGGATTTCAAAAGTTTGGCTATTCTGTACACTATGCTACCTCTATACAATATCCACCAGATACAGGATGGGGGACAATACCCACTGGATATTGTAGAAAGGGGGGGTCACTTGTTGGTTCCTGGCTGCCTGGCTAGCTTAGACCCGAAATAATCACACAGAAACTGTACTAATTAAATCACTGCTAGGCCCGTTAGCTCTAGCTTCTTATTGGCTAACTCTTATATTAATTTAACCCATTTCTATTCATCTATATATCACCACATGACAGTGGCTTACCGGCAAAGTTTCAGCATGTTTGACTCTGGCGGCGGCTCCATGGCATCTCTCTGACTCTGCCCTTCTTCCTCCCAGCATTCAGCTTAGTTTTTCCCTGCCTACCTAAGTTCTATAGGTCCAAAGCAGTTTCTTTATTCATTAACAGTTACCACAGCACACAGAGGGGACTCCCACATCAGGATACAGGATGGGGAACAATACCCACTGGATACAGGATCGAGAACAATACCCACTGGATACAGGATGGGGAACACTATCCACTGGATACAGGATCGAGAACAATACCCACTGGATACAGGATGGGGAACACTATCCACTGGATACAGGATGGGGAACAATACCCACCAGATACAGGATGGAGAACAAAACCCACTGGATACAGGATGGGGAACACTATCCACTGGATACAGGATGGGGAACAATACCCACCAGATACAGGATGGAGAACAAAACCCACCGGATACAGGATGGGGAACAATATCCACTGGATACTGGGTGGAGAACAACACCCACTGGATACTGGGTGGGGAACAATATCCACTGGATACTGGGTGGGGAACAATATCCACTGGATACTGGGTGGGGAACAATATCCACTGGATACTGGGTGGAGAACAACACCCACTGGATACTGGGTGGAGAACAACACCCACTGGATACTGGGTGGGGAACAATATCCACTGGATACTGGGTGGGGAACAATACCCACCGGATACAGGATGGAGAACAATACCCACTGGATACAGGATGGGGAACACTATCCACTGGACACTGGGTGGAAAACAATGCCCACTGGATACTGGGTGGAGAACAATACCCACTGGATACTGGGTGGGGAACAATATCCACTGGATACTGGGTGGGAAACGGTATTCTCTGGATACTGTATGGACTTAAGCTGGTTATCTGTAATGTTCAGATGTGATGGAAAGAATAAAAGAGCACGATGAGTTGGAAGCATATCTTCTGTGACTATTGTTTTTAATGCTTTTCAATATTTGGGAAAGGAGTAAACATTATTCCTGTAAAGGTCATCATCTGTGGGCAGAAGCCTATGTTCCTTATCAAGTTCAAATGCCACCATCCCAGGGAGCCCTTCCTCAACCCGCAGGTGACATCTGTTCGTTGCTGGCCTTGTCCACATCCTATATCCCCCACACAATTATTTATTGTTATGTCAGGCATCACACTGAAGCCTCTCCATAGAAGACTCATATGATCCCACTGCTCTTCTCACCAGCTGAACAACAGATATGGTTCATGCAACAAAATATGCACGCTACAAGGCATGCTTTTTCTAACCTTGCCACTTTCTCCATAGAAACCAGGCAGTTCTTCTTCCATATGGACTCAGTCCTGTGCAGTCCCTGAGGAGAAAGTACGTGGTAAAATCAAGAGCCCATGCCAAGGTACACAGAAAATTGCTTTAGTAAGCAAGTGTCTGCATTCCCTGCATTTGGGAGGCTAAGGAATTACAAAGAAGCCTAGGCAACAAAGCAAGGCCCTGTACCAAACAAACAAAATGACTTGGCTTCTAATTAACAGAGAAAATAAGTCCCCAAATGGTGAGTGGGTGATGGGGGTAATTCCTCAACAGCTATAAGTTCTATACGTAGTTTTCAGTGTTCAGGAACTCTTAAGGGGATCATCCTGAAGTCTGGGAAGGTCATCCTGCAGAAGGAGAGGTCCTTCTATCTACAAGGAAATTAGCAGAAACTTCCATCTCACAGATGACTTTTCTACAGATAGAAAAAAAACAGATTCTAGACCTTGGTCAACTTTTCTGAGACTGGGAAGTTCCAAATCACGGTGAAGACCAGACTTATGAATTCTCAGCTCCTGAAGAATGTATGACCTGCTAAGCTGAAAAAAACAAAGGAGAAATGAATAAAAAGGGGGGATAAAATGAATGAATGAACAGCTGAATAAATGAACACAGCTCTGTTGTCCTGGACTTCAGCAACAACCAAGGGTCTAAAGCAAAAGCCATCAAGTATGGAGCAAGAACACTGAATACTCTTTCCTTCGTCATTTCCTGTATCACATTAAAGTGACAGCAACAGGTGAGGTGACAGCAGGGGAAGCCCGACTGGAAGACATGGTTTAACCACTACACACTAGCTATCACACAGCTAAAGGCAATATAAATAAAATAGTATTTCCCTCCAAAAGTCAATTTAATAAAATTATATTTAGTAACATTTGTTTTCTGATTTATTAGGTTTGCTCCAATTACTTACACGCAATGCACATTGCACTTTTTTTTTTTTTTTTTTTTTTTTTTTTTGGTTTTTCGAGACAGGGTTTCTCTGTGGCTTTGGAGCCTGTCCTGGAACTAGCTCTGTAGACCAGGCTGGTCTCGAACTCACAGAGATCCGCCTACCTCTGCCTCCCGAGTGCTGGGATTAAAGGCGTGCGCCACCATCGCCCGGCTCACACTTTTTTTTTTTTTATCACAGTGTTTTACCTGGTATTTGCTGCAATAGAGCTAGAACTAGAAAAAGATAGATTAAAAATGGTACATTCCTTTAATCCCATCACTTGGGAGACAGAGGCTAGCCTGATCAACAGAGAGAGTTCAAGGACAGCCAGGGCTAAGCATAGAAACCCTGTCTCAGGAAAAAAACAAAACAACAACAACAAAAAAACAAAAAAAATCAAGCCGGCCAGTGGTGATTAAGGATAAAGAGATAGGTGGATCTCTGTGAGTTCGAGGCCAGCCTTGTCTACAGAGATAGTTCCAGGACAGCCAAGGCTGTTACAATGAAACCCTTTGTCAAAAAACAAAAACAACAACCAAAAATTCAAACTGGGGTCAAATGTCACCACACCCCTTATCAATGTTTTAATAGCCTTGGTGACATTTTCTTCAATTTTTTTCCTCAATTGTAAGTAGGTCTTATAAAGAATAATGTATCCAGAGCATCTGAATTTAAAATGAGGCCAGTGAATAGTAAATGATTATTACTAATGTTTGGAGAGCCAATTTTAAAAACACACACTTATATTTAAAGGTAACTTAGGGACTGGAGATGAAATTCAGGGGAAGACTATTTGCCGACCCAAAAACAAAACTAAAAGAGATCACTTTCTCTCTGGTAAATGTCTATGATTTGATCTGGAAAACCATTTTTGCCATATTAAATCAGCATCACACATTACAGCACTTCCGCACAGCTACTGAAATCCTCGCTTCCTTTAAACCCAGCCCAACTGCTACTGCCGTGGCTCCTGAGTAGCCGCACAGGCTGGGCCTGTATTTCCACAGCTCCTACTTCTCTCTGTAGCCTCCAAATGCACATGTTCTGCCTCACATCCATTACTACTCTTGTGGAACTTCTCTATGAATGGGATCGCTCTTCCTTTTGTTACCAAATACACATATTACTCAGAGTAGAACAGAATGTATATGCTCAGGTACTACAAAATAGGGCCAGACAGGGGGAGCTGGCATAGGTACCCTCCCGCACCCTATTGCTGGGGAGCAGAGCAGAGCAAGCATCCTCACTGAGCTACAGTCCCTAGCCTAAGGACATAAGGGCATCCCTATCCTCTTTTGGCAGCAGCCTCAGTGGAAACACTTGCAGATTTAACACTTACTAGAGTAAGAAGAGGCATCTGGGCTTAGGAGCAGAGTTCAAGGAGAGCACTGGCTTAGCATGCACGAGGCTCCAGGCTCAGTGCCAGCACCACAGAAAGAGAAAGAAGAAAGAAGAGACAAGCAAGAGAATGGTGAGGAAGAGATGAAAAGAGGAAAAGAATTCAAAGGTGGGGAGGAGGGTGATGGAGAGAAGAAAGAGGAACAAACACAGAGACAACTGCCTTCCCCACCCCTTAGGTCTCCTCTCACTAGCAGGAAGGGGATGTTCATATATGCTAAGATCGGTGATTAGGAATCCTGAGCTCCTGAAAGTAGAAAAAAATGGCTCCTTTCAGTATCTTTCTTTGATCATTTTGATCACAGTATAATCAACTCTTTAAAAATGTTGGTAAAAATAGTCCATTCTGTTTATTGACCTGGTCAGGTTAAAATGTAACTGTATGCAAGGCATATGAAAATTACACATTCAGAGGAAGTATTCATAAGAATCAATTAGGATTAACTCTAATATTAATATAATTTTATGACTAATTACTAACACGAAATAATGCAAACATATGCCCTAGTTTTGTTTTTCAAAAGTGGTAAACTTGTTTCCACCACATCAAAGTGACACATACAACAGAGAAAACCAATTTTTGCCACTTGGGGTACGGTGTGTGAAGGTTATAACTGCCTCATCCTGTTACCTGCAGGACTCTTATGCTATTAGTAACAGCACTGTAAACCACATCCTGTTACCTGCAGGACTCTTATGCTATTAGTAACAGCACTGTAAACCTCATCCATGGCGTGAAAAACACTGGCATTTAGCGTGCAGGTCGGTACCTCATTGAATCTTTGCAATATCCAGACGAGTAATCGCAGAAATAAGGCACAGTCACTGTCTCCATTTCAAGGTAACCCGACCCACAGTAACCATCAGTAAGATCAGAGCTTAGAATGAAACCCGGGAGTGCTTCCAAAGCTGCTGCTCTTGGGCCCTCTCAGCAGGCATGTCCAAATGTCACCTGTCAGCCGCAAGCATAACGCACAAACAGCCGTAACTGTGGCCTAACCCAAATTCAAAATTACAAAATAATCATGAGATTTGTAATTTCTTTGTAATTTGAGTGGTTCTTGAGGATGAACCTTGTAAATGATGACATCATTTCTCAAGCCCACAGCTGATTTGCCTGTCGTGTTGAGGGATCATAAAGTTTTCCTATGTTCATCTCAAGTGCTTTTACTCCATACACAATGGCTAGGAACACTCCCTCCCAAACATCTGTACCTGGTTGCTGCAGAGTTCCGGAGCCCAAATTTGGTCCTTCTAGATCCTTGTAAAGCTGTCTTCTAGAAGAGAGTTAATGTGGCTGAAAATATAAACACATGAATAAATTCTATTAAAGAGACTGAAAAAGGAGAGTATGCTATTTTTTTCAAAGTTAACAATTTATTAAAGGAAGCTGTTTCTTAAATTACATCAGCTCTCTTATTTAAAAAATCAGCAGAGAGTCGGGTGGTGGTGGCGCACGCCTTTACTCCCAGCACTCAGGAGGCAGAGCAGGAGGATCTCTGTGAGTTCGAGGCCAGCTCGGTCTACAAGAAAAAAAAAAAAAGATCAGCAGAGGTACTCAAATATAAAATATCAAAAACTTAAAATGTAACTTTTGAATATTTTTTTAAGTTCCAAGACAGGATTTTAACAGTATGAACAATGAAACATAGCAAAAATATTTTTATTAGAGAAAACTGGTTTTTGGTTTTGGAGACAGGGCCTCACTTTGTAGCCCTGACTGACTGGAATTCACTATGTAGATGGTACTCTAGATCCGCCTGTCCCCTGCATACATATGCGATCAGGTCCAGGCACTAAGTAAAGTCTAACTGTGCTCTTCAACAAAAGAGAAGCCCATGGACTATAGAAAAGGGCAAACTTCACACTTCTATAGGCAAAGGAGACTTCTGTTTGTTTCTTCGTTGGTTACTGAGACAGGGTCCTTCAGTAGAGCTCAGGCTGGCTGCAAATTAGGAATTCTTCTAAATCAACCTCCCCAAAGCTATGTTGATAGGCACAGGCCTCTCAGCAAGAGCTTTCTTAGCTAAGACATGAAGGCGTGCATTATCTGTGAGAAAGTGTAAGGTACTGCACAGTTTGGGAGATGGCTGCAGCACATGGAACTGACTGCGGCCAAGGGGCTAAACGGACAAGGGTACAGGCTACTCACAGAAGTCAACAGTCACACTAAAAGCTACACGTTCATCACAGAAGTCATCGTGGGAGCACAGACGCAGTGAGTTCAGCCTTACCCACTAGGCCCACAGAAGTAACCCAGGAACAGTGCCCAGTGATAGTGGAGTCAAAAGCACGCTTGTGGAAGGCTAGAGGAGCACAGATTACTTCAGTCTCAAGAACGACGCCAGGGTCTGGATCACCATGACATCTTTTGCGTATTTTGGGTTTTGGTGTTTTTTTTTTTATACATATATGAAGTCTGTTATGATATGGATTACAACATTTCCCCCAAACTCATGTGTTCAAAGTTTGGTTCCTAGTTTAGCAGTTTTTGAAGGTGGACTTTGGGAGGTGACTGGATTGAGAAGATTCTAACCTTACCAAGAGATTAATTGCTGAACTCTTCGCTTCAGGAACTAGAGGAAGATGATGGAAATCTTTAAGAGGTAGAACCTAGCAGGGGTGGTGCACATCTTTAATCCCAGCACTCTGGAGGCAGAGGCAGGCATATTTCCGTGAGTTCGAGGCTAGCCTTGTCTACAAAGCAAGTTCTAGGACAGCCAAGGCTACACAAAGATACACTGTCTTGAAAAACTAGAAGAAAAAAAAAGTAGGGCCTATTTGGAGGCTCTGAGGGCATGTCCTGGAAGGATGTGTATCATGTATGCATATTTAATTTTTTGTGTATGGGTTTTTATATGCATGTTTGTCTGGAAACCACATATTTGCCTGGTATCTACAAAGGCCAGGAGAGGTACTGGATCCTTGAGACTGGAGTGAAGAGGTGGTTATGAGCAGTCATGTGGGTGCTGGGAATTGAACCCAGGTCCTTGGAAGAGTGCTCTTAACCACTGAACACCTCTCCAGCCCTAAGGGTAAACCTTATCCTTGGCCCTTTGCTCTCTCTATATCCAGGCTGCCAGGAAGTAAGCAGTTCAGCTCCACCATGTGCTCCTAGTGAAATGTGGTTCCTGACCATGGACCAAAAGCACAGGCCTAAACCATGAGCTGAAGTAAGTCTTCCTCTGCTTAAACCATGAGCTGAAGAAAGTCTTCCTCTGCTTAAAGGTTTTACTCGGGCATTTCGTCACAGCAACACAAAGCTGACTAACAGATCACTGATATAAAATTTCATAAAATAATTATCCTCCTACATGAAATAGGGAGTCTTTTTCTTGTTGTCTATACAGCTCTGCTATTCTGCCCTTCGCCATCCTATGCCATTCCATATTTCAATGTTAAAAAAAATGTTAAAATGACTTCACCCGGTTTTGAAAAGAGCTGACCTAGATGAACCCTGTAGTAGCAGAACTAGAGAAAAACTCCTAAGGAAGAGTAAAGAGGTAAGCAGGATCTGCCAACAGGACTGACAACCTGAGGACAGACATACCATGTATCAACTAACAGGAATTCTCTAGGGGCTGAGGAGATGACTCAGTAGTTAAGAGTGCTTCCTGTTCTCCCAGAGATCACTGAAGCTCACAGCTGCTTGCACTCCAGGTGCAAGGGATCCAACGCCTTCTTCCAGTTCTTCCAGTCTCTTTGTGCACCCCCCACCACACACACACTCACATTTAATTTCCTAGATTTAGCAACGTTGGACAAATCACTACGTCACATAATAATACAGATGGTGAAACAGACCATTTGGTAAAGCTCGGAGCACAGAGAAACAGCCCTCGTTACTACAGTGCAGATGACATGATACAGGCTGGGCTTTGCTGGGAATTCTCATAGAAGTTTTGATGAAGGTAATGCCAACGATAAAAGACTCCACGTAATTATATAACAATGAATTTGTATATTAGCACTTTTCCAATCACAACATAATGCATTGAGAGTCACTGTGCTAGTATGCACATATAATACATATAATCCCTGCCTGCCCTTAGGAAGATCAGGAGTTCAAGGCCATCCTCAGCTGCATGGCCAGTTCAAGGCCAGCCTGTAAGGGGGATAAAGTTAACCAATATTAAAATTGGAGTACCACCATTCTGACTTTGCTTTTACTGGAGACATGAGAATTTCATAAAACATTGATAATGATGATTCATAAGCAAAGATTTCTTCTGCCATTTTAAAAATAAACTAATACTATAGAATGATGCATGCCTGGCAAGGAGAATCTGAACTAGGGGAAAAAAAGTGTTTAATATCAGTTATGCTCTAAATTGGCTTCCAGACATCCCTGTTTTCTGCACAGGAAGGCGGTGTTTCTGGAGGGCGTGGGGGAGGCTGATATCCATATTGGGACAAGTCTTCAGAGTGACAGTGTCATAGCATAAGTAGGCCCGTGTTAGGAGATGACAGTGGGATGTCCTAACTGTCACGTCACTGGTTCTGCATCCCCCATCCGCTGTAGGGCTATGACTTGGCTCACGTATATATTCCATAGTAAGCTCTGCAATCTGCATCCCCCATCCGCTGTAGGGCTATGACTTGGCTCACGTATATATTCCATAGTAAGCTCTGCAATCTGCATCCCCCATCCGCTGTAGGGCTATGACTTGGCTCACATACACATTCCACAGTAAGCTCTGCAGAATAGTTTCCGCTGCGTTTCCTCATTCAGTTTAAAGTAACAAAAATAACATTAAGGGATCTCAGGATTTGATCTACAGGCCAAAATGAGAAAGGAAGACATCTCATTTCTCTCAGTGGAAGCTCCGTCCCTCTCTCTGCCTTCCAAGCTCACAGCTGGACACTCAGGAGCCAACAGCTGGACACTCAAGAGCCAGCGGCTAAACACTCAGGGGCTAGCATTCCAGTGTTTGACTAGTAAGTCTTCAAAGTCAAATAAATATCAAGTAGGATCATCTGTTGTATGGTATTTTTTATTCCAGCTGTTTTCTTAAACATGCATCACTTAATAATCTGTTTCTAAGTTACCCTTGTTTGAGACAGACAATTGATTTTGTATTTTGCCAGTTTTCTCTTATACTGTTAGTAACAATGTAGTCAAAGACTAGCAGACAAAAGATAGTCTTTCTAACATGACAAATCCTCACAGAGAACAGGATCATTCATGTCCCTGTACAAAGAATAAACTGTACATAGACTGTTGGTGAGATAATCAGTGTACTAAGTGTGTCCGCAACTCAGTGTGGCATACATTACCTGGGAAGAAGTGACGGGAAGGGAGCTAAACTGATTAGAGAACACATGTTCATTGGCCAAGTTACTGCCTGTATTCCCAGTGAGTGGAAAACAAGTATATAAAAGAACAAAACAGAAAACAGTACTGTGAAGACAGGAAGATCAAGCTCTCAGGTGATGTGGAGAGCCATAAGAGCTAATAGGCTAGTTAACCAGAGGCTTCTCCATACTGAGAATTATCTATCAGAAGTGGTGCCAGCCCTCGGGAGGCAGAGGCAGGAGGATCTCTGTGAGTTTGAGGCCGGCCTGCTCTACAAGAGATAGTTCTGGGACAGGCTTCAAAGCTACAGAGAAACCCTGTCTCATAAAATCAAAAAGAAAAAAAAAAAAAAGTGGTCCCAGTAAAAAATAAATGGGGGAAGGTTCTTCAGAGAAGTCTGAGAGCTGTTTTTAAATTCAATTCCATGAGATCAGCTCTAAGCCATGCTTGAGGAACATAATGTGTAAGAAGTTTCCTTGTGATACATAAAGTGATGCTACTGACAAGTTCTCCCACCTGAGACACTCTCCTCAAGGAGGCAAAGAAAGGGTTAAGCAAAGTGGTAGGAGGGGCACACTTTATGGTAGCAGTGTGTGAGGAAGCTGCTGACAAAGTAAATGCCTGTTTGCTGAGTAATTTCAAAGTGTCATTCTCTTTGGGGGGTGGTGGCACTGCCTTTAATCCCAGCATTCAGGAGGCAGAGGCAGGAGGCTCTCTGTGAGTTCGAGGCCAGCATGGTCTACAAAAACTAGTTCCAGGACAGGCTCTGTAGAAACCTGCAGAGAAACCCTATCTCAAAAAATTAAAAAAAAAAGTATCATTATCAATCTTTTATTAGTGCTAACCTTGAGTTACAGATAATATAAGTATATAAAATAATAAAACACAGCCTCAATTGTCACGTGCATTGGTTGTAATTCAGCTCCTCTTGAATGAGATGCTGGCAGTCCCAAATGGGAACAGTAGAACAAGAACACCTAACCAGCTGGTGGTTGCACTGGGTGCTTATAAACAGGCTGACAGAACTACACAGAAGCCGCAGCCAGCACACCCCCCAAGGAAGCAGTGCTGCCTGATGCGTAGGAAAAGCAGTGCACCGACTTGTGGGGCACAAGTGGTTTCCAATTTCACGGTGAGGTTTGGGGTGAATCAGCCCACAGCAGTGCTTTAGCAACCATCTTCAGATTACTGATAATACCGATAATAAAATGTTGTCTCCAAGTGGGAAAACAGTCAACATAAACTATAAATGTTACGTTGCTACATGAATGGCATGAACTGACACAAAAAGCCATTTAAGATTTAATTTCTTATACATCCGATGTTTAAATAGATATTAACAGATGTGGTAACTATTAACCTATTAAAGACTCTACAACATTAATTCATGAACACAGTAGACCCACTTGACCTCCATCTGTTTCCTCTTGGGAATCCTTCCATATACATTTGCTGTAATATAGACAACATTGCAGTTTGGCCACCATTCACTAGCACCTGTTAGCTCAAAAATGTATGGGGGGACACCCAATACATATTAACTCAGGTTAGGTTAGCAAAGCTGATGTTAAAAGCACACACTTCGGTGTCAGACTGATATTTAATAGTCTATTATGATTTCAATTTCCTGGAGATCATCATATTGTTAGGAGGAGGTCACCACGTGGAGACACGTGTTCCTTCCAGATAAGGAACGCTAGAAGGATCAAGAGGGGCAACTGATCTGCATTCCCACATGGACCGCCTTGTTTTCAGCCTTGAACAGAAGGACCTCAACTCCTCTCTGCCACCCTGATACTCGTATTCCCCATCTCCCGTTCCTGGACAATTCTGGTTTGTAATAATGCCAAGTAAACTTTGAAAACAGCAGTATCTAGTAACCATTCTAGTCTCAGAACTGTTAAAACTGAAATTAAATATGACAACCTCCTATGGACAAAAGCTAATTAATAGAGTTCCCTCCATCTATACCTCTAGAGTAATAGCCTCTTAATGCTTGAACATGAAGTGTCTGTGACCTACTTTGCTTAAGTAAAAGACCTCCGAGGAGACACCTTTCCTAAAACAGGTTCTTCTCCATCAGTGTCTTTCTCCAAGTCCTCTACAGTCAAGGGCTGATGGCTGCTTAGATTTGTCTGGCTCATACAGAACCTCTAATAGAGATCGCTGAGTATCATAATATAACATCACACTTGTCATCCCTATGACTCAATGTCAGAGGAAATTAAGAAGCTATTGCAAGGTACAGTAAGCCAGGGTCAGTGGGACTGCTGCAGGATCCAAATCCATCAGTACCACACGCTGTGAAAGCTCAAGTCACTTGTAGAAACTGCCACATACATACGGGCAAGGCACATTCTCTTTTTCCTTTCAATCAGACACAGAAGAAACACCCGATGTAAATGCTGTGTGGATGGCTGCTATCCCTCCGGGCTTGGCACCTGGAACCTCAGTACTAGAGAGGCTGAAGCAGGAGAATCCTATTAAGTTGTTTCAGGACAGTCTGGTCTAGTGAAAAAGAGTGAAATCATGTCTTAAAAGAAAAAAATTTTAAAAAGTTGCTATTCTTTCTTGTTTAGTTAATATTGATCACCCCACCCCCAAATTCTGTATGTTCAGTAAAGGTGTTTTCTTAATATTTCCAATTCAAGGTTTGTTAAATCTGTGGTTGCAGAATATAAGGCTATGGTAAGTTGGTGCTATAGTTTTCTGAGTGTATTCATAGCGGTTATCTATGAGAAAGATTCTGGTCTCTTCATTAGCTGTGGTGAATTAAACCGAGAAATCCTGATAGGTTCATCTCTTACCTATAGAGGACGGTGACATCTGCCATAGTGGCAGAGCTGCAGGCCTCAGAGAGCATACAAGTATTTCCTCCCTAATAGGACTTTTTCATTCCACCACAAACATCACCTTCCACAGTCACCGGGTTGTTAAAAACACAACTCACCTCTGCACTCTCAATTCATATTCCATTTTCAGAGCATTTGCCACTTCCTCCCTGGCAAAATTATCAAATGTCGGTTGCTCATCATCTCTGACAAGAACGTAGGCACCAGAGAAAAGTGATCTTTTTTATTCATTGCTAAACCCTGAACACCTAGGATAGCATCTGCTATGAAAGAAAAATGCCACACGAGTCCAAGTTCTGCACAAAGTCCCTCTAAAGGAAATTAGGTTTCGGTCTAACGTTCACTCAGTTAACAAATACCTTGTAGGTAATGAGAGGGGCAGACACAAGAGAACCACAGACCATAGGCGTGGGTAACATCAGATAGCCATCGGGGCTACAAAGCCAAGAAGAGGCTAAGGGGTTGGAGAACCAGAGCAGGGGCTATTTTAGATGGGAAAGTTCTCTCTGAAGTGACGCAGTTGTTTCAAGACGTAAAGTCCCCCGCCATGTGACCGTGGAACAAATGCGCGGGCTCTGGAAAGGTGGTCCACTCAGGAAGCCCCCGAACAGCAACAGGGCCTGCATGGTGGGGGTGTTGTGTTTAAGGCGTCATTTTAGTGGCTCTGGTAACATGCATGGGGCAGCTATTAATGAGAAACAAAGACGTTGTGTGTCATTTCCTCCAATGCATTCGGATTCTCCAAGCCGTTATTCTAGTCCAGACACCGAATGTCTGTGCCAGCACATCGCACCAGACTACAAGCACAGAAGTAACGGCATCCTTAGGCACTCTCCACAGCAGCCCCTGGCCTTGGAGTGAAACTGGCTTAACTACACACTGTGCCCAGTAAGGTGACAGACTTTACTGGGAGGATGCAAACACAGAGGAACCCAACGACCGGTAAACAGCTAACACAGAACATAGGCGATCTTGCAAAGTTCCACGGGGCTGTTTGTGAACTCGATCACTTTTATTCGGCTCTGACAGGGATTAAGTCACTAAGCAACGGTTCTGGCAGGAGGGAAGGTATTCTAAAGAGAGACACTTGTGCGTCTCCCTTTCAGCTTAGCAGGCTTTGGATGCCAAGGAATTGTGAGTGGAGCTGAGACAGGATGGGTCGACACCTGGACCGGGCCCACTCAGGCACATCTCCTGTCCGCTATTTCCACCTCACCTTCAAGCTAGGACCTCCCAACGTGGCCACATTGACTGGTTTTCACTACCGTCTCAAGTGGCCCTAATGTAACCGAGCACCAGTTCAGGGCAACCGCCGGGTGTGCTAGAAAGCATCTTTCTTTTGTGTCCTTCCTAACAGTCTGGGTTAAATCTTTACCTTGTAAAGAACAACGGCAAAAAGTCGGCTCTAAATCTGTCTTCAACTCAGGCGGAAGTTCCATCTCCGCCAAGGAGGGGCCCGGGGAAAGTTTGCAGCCTCTAAACCCCTCCACTTCCGGCCCAACAGGCAGCCGGCTGCGAAATCTCAGGGCAGCTCCAGGCCTTGCCCGCCATCCCTCCACCTCGCGACCTACGGCCTGAAGCCTGAGGCGCCACTGAGTCAGCGAGGAGGTTCCGGGCGGAAAGATCGGGAAACGGGACTACTAGCTCCCCTCGTGCTGGGAAGGGATGGAGACCCGAGGGTGGGGGTGGGGGTGGGGGCAGCGTCCACCTTCCCCCACCCCTCCCAGCTGGAACCGGGAATCCCAGAGTCGCTCCCTGGCTTGGGGCGACGCCAAAAATGGACCCTCGGCCAGGCCTGCACGCATGCGCAGTGCTACGTGGTCCCAGGGCCCCCGGGAAGGGACGTGAACCCAGAACCGCGCCACCGACCTCGCCCACGGGGCTCGCGCGTGCGCGCCGCGGCCCCGGCCTGCGGCCTAGGTGGGATGGAGGCTCGCCCAGCCCCCGCAGCGGCTGCGCACGGGGCCGGCGCTGGGTGAGGCCTCCGCCCGGCCTTCGCCCCCGGGCCCGCCGCCCACACGCACGCTTACCTCCACGCCGCGCCGCTCCCGGCAGCGGGGACTGCGCGGCCGGGGCCGGGAACATTCGAGACTTGGCGCCTCCCCCTGAAGCGGCCCGGCTCGGCGGGTAGCGCGCGAGTTCAGCCCTGAGTGCGGGGAGGAGGGGGCCGCGGGGTGGGAGGGAGGAGAGTGCAGGGGATCGAGGGGAGGGGGGTACCAGGAGGAGGGAGGGGGGGGGCTGAGCGCGGCACCCCTCCTCCCTATGCAGCCTGGCCTCGGTGGGGACCCTGTGCCCAGGGAACCTGTGCCTCTCCAGTTTTAGGTGTTACAGGCGTTCATTTTCTGCTTTCTGAGAAACAAGAGCTTGCGTGCTTGCGCTAGTCCGGTCTTACCAGATCCATCCTGGAGGCCGACCTCATTGTGTGATAGTCGAGGACTCAAATCGGTCCGATTTTAAAATGAAGGAAATTCTGTCACTTGGGACGATGTGGAATGAACTTGAAGGATGTTAAGCAGAGTAGGCCCCGGAAGAATACTTACGGATCTCATAGAAGGACCGTTTAAAAAGTCTCACCAACAGAGTAGGGTGGTGGTTCCTGGGACTAGGGAAAAAGGGACACTGATCAAATTTCAGTTAGGAGGCGCAAGCTCAAGAAAGCTACTGTACTACATAGTGGCTACTGTTACCAACTGTGTGCACCAAAAATTGCTGAGATAATACATAATTTTGGAACAGAGTCTCCCTAATAGCCCTTTAGGCTCACACTCCATAACTTCTCTCCCCTCCTCTCCCTGCTTGATTTTGCCATCAATGCAGTGTATACATATATCAAAAAATTGTGCACTATAAATATATATTTGATTTTCAGTTGAAAATTTAAAAGAATATCTTATTTTCTTGACTTCAGTTTTTCATGGTACATGATCTCTACCCATTTAGAGGGGAGATAGTGGCGATCAGGCCCATTAGAGGTGAGGCTGGGGCTCGTCATCCCAACCCTCCTCTTTCACCCGTTGATCATGTGGTTTCTTTCCAGATGAGTTAGAAAAGTAGGTCAAATGATAAGGGCCTTAGCAGTGTAACTGCTGCCTGGGCCACAGAATCCGCAAAGGGCTTTTTGGAAGAGGCCGCATGATTCTGTCTTGAGTAAGTTTACTGACTGGAGGCCAAAAGCTCAGTGTAAGTAGAATACCAACAGTCCTTGAATTTAGTACAAAAGCGAACTGGGCTTACAGAGAGGAAAAAATGGATTCCGGATAATTTTAGAAAATGAAATCAAGACTAGATGTGGAAGGTCAGAAAAATATTTGAACCCCGTGTCATATGTTTCTATGGACTCCAGATTTTCACCTTTAAAACGGAGCAGGAGTCTGTTTAATATTTCACATAATATGCTGATAGCAAGCCCAACAAAGATTACATATATTTTTAAAAATCGTTAGTAGAATATCAACAAATAAGATCCAACAATAAATAGCATGATGAATATAGGGATTATTTCAGTGGTATAAAAATGACACAATGGTAGCTGGGCGGTGGTGGCGCACGCCTTTAATCCCAGCACTCAGGAGGCAGAGGCAGGTGGATCTCTGTGAGTTCGAGGCCAGCCTGGTCTACAAGAGCTAGTTCCAGGACAGGAACCAAAAGCTACAGAGAAACCCTGTCTCGAAAATAAAAAAAAAAAAAAAAAAAAAAAAAACCCACAATGGTAAGAGTTGTTTTTTGTTTGTGTGTTTGTTTGTATTTTTTAACGTGGTCCTGTTGTCCTGGAACTCACTCTGTACACCAAGCTGGCCTCAAACTCAGATATCAACCTGTCTCTGCCTCCTAAGTGCTGGGATTAAAGTTATGTGTCACCACTGGCTGTTTTGTGTAAGGCTTGAGTGCTGTGGAATAATCCTTCTGTACACTGTGAAGATGTGTCGCTCTCATTGTTAATTAGCTGATTGATTGGCTAGGCAGGATTTTCAGGGCAGAGAGGGCATTGGGAGAAAGGAGGGCAGAGTCACAGAGAGGCAGAGAGAAGCAAGATGAATGTGCTATGTTGAAGAAGGCGTTGTTATTGGGAAAAGGGTAGATAAGAAATATGAGTTAATCTAAAATGTAAGGGTTAGTTAGTAACAAGCCTGAGCTATGGGCCAAAGGTTTATAATTAATAATAAGTCTTTGTCTGGTTATTTGGGAGCTACTGCTGGGACACAGAAACTCTGCCTACACTTGAGGAAGAAGAAAATATCCAGACCCCTCCCAGAAAGTGACATTTTCATTTCTTCTTCTGGTCTACTTCATTGTGTGTGTCTGAAACAACAAGATGTCCAGAAAACAGTCAAGTAGCCTCGGTCACTGGAGCAAATGTTCTTTAAATTTTGCATAAACTTGTGGTCAGTGGTGTGCTCTAAAGTGGCCTTTCCCAGGATTGTCAGAGCAGGGACGAAGATGGAGGGTTGGGTGCTAGCATAGGCATGAGCAGAGCAGGTTCCCAGGCAGTCGGGTCTTGGTTCTGAGTATTATAGGATGTTTACTGTACCATGTTGTAGCCTGATTTACACCAACTTAACATCACAGCCAGGTTCATGTCCTCCACTGAAACAATGGTCCTGTGCAGGCTTTGTTGCTTCTGTGCTTCTAGAGACTTCGGACAAGAGTGGACCAGTATGGGGGAGGGAGGGGGAGGGAGAAAAATATAGCTCGATTAAAAAAACAAAAAGAGAGGACCAGCAAGGCTGGGCTTCCCTAGATCCTCTGGGCAAACATCACCCAAACTGTTCCCACTTTGGGCCTGGCCTAACTGTACTTTGAAACCTTCAGGAAATGAACTGAAAAGGTATCAGAAATATTGGTAGAGTTTAGTGATGTCCAGTTATGAAGGCAGCTTATAATCAGTGAGGACAGCTTAAACTACCAAGGGACAAGGCAAAGCAAGAGGCAAGGAGTCTATTCTAAGATTAATCCACAACTCTAATGGAATGCTAGCAAAAAGTCGAGGATTACTTAAATATTTAAAAAAATGTAACTGAAAGCGCAGCGTGTTAGAAGAAGACCTTTTCTGGAAGACAGTCTGCTCTCCAACTTAACCTTCTCACCGTAGGAATTTAGTATCCAGACATGAAGAAAGCCGGTCACAGCAGCATTGTAAGTAGAGAACATGGCGTCTGCACATTCAGGCTGCCATCACCCAATGCCTCAGTGTGGATAATTTATAAACAGACACATATCGCTTACATTTCTGGGAGACGAGAAGCCCAAGGTAAAGGCATGGGAAGACCTGGTGTCTGCTAAAGGCTTGCCTTCTGCTTGATAGACAGCACCTTGTTTGTCTCCATGTTGTGGAGAGGCTAACACTGTCCTGAAGTAGCTCAATGGGTGAGGGAGGTCCCTGGAGTCTAACCCCTTTCCCTAGGACTTCAGCACTTCTGAAAGGCCCACTCTGTAATTTTGCCACATTGGGTATCAGGTTCTAACATACGAACAGAAAAGAACACAGCCATTCACTTAATAGCACTCGGGAAATAAGCTCTATATTCTATAGCCCACTGTTTGGGTAAGTTAAAGCATGGCAGGTTAAAAGCTGCACTTTTTAAAATTAGGAAAAAGTAAAAATATGTTAACATAGAATAATTGAAAGGAAAATAAAATTGGGACCCATTCAGCAGTCAGTACTTTGTGACCCACCTTGTTTTATTAGTGCTTTTTTCTTTTAAAGGTTTATTTATTATGGACACAATGTTCCTCCTGCATGTACCTCCATGCCAGAAGAGGGCACCAGGTCTCATTACAGATGGTTGTGAGCCACCATGTGGTTGCTGGGAATTGAACTCAGGTCCTCTGAAAGAGCAATCAGTGTTCTTAACCTCTGAGCCATCTCTCCAGCCCCCTAATTAGTGCTTTGTTTTCACCATCACCATCCTCATATGAAGCATCTGATCTATCTACCAATATTTCAGAGAATGTCTCTAAAAGATAAAGAATCTTAAAAATTCTTATCAAATACATCACTCCCACAAAACCACCACGAGTTCCATGGCCATGCAACACTCTTTCAGAGTCTAAGTCCTCCAGTCCTTAGTACCACACTCTCTCAGCAGTTTGACTTGGGATGGAAATGAAGTTAGGCACAGATATTGGGTTATAATCCTTACATCTTCCTTTTAATTCATAATTTCCCTTTCCTACCTCTTCTGTTTCATGCAGTTTATTAACTGAAAAACTTAAGTTACTTGCCCCGAGTACACGCCCTCCTTACTCACCATAAATAAGTAGATTTAGAGTCTTGATAGGATTTATTTTTGCTTAGTGTTCATTCGTTTTTCCCTCCCTCCCTCCCTCCCTCCCTCCCTCCCTCCCTCCCTTCTTTCCTCCTTTTCTTTATCTCCCTTCCTCTCCCTTTCTTTTTTTTATATCTCTCTTCTTTATTGATTTTTATTGAGCTCTACATTTTTCTCTGCTCCCCTCCATACCTCTTTCCTCCCCCCTTCAACCTTCCCCCAAGGTCCCCATGATCTTTCTGGCAAGCTAACTTCTTAGGCAGTAGTGACCCCTTCCATCAGTGACATGTAAGTAGGGTTGTTTCTTTCTCTAACACTGGTAATTGTTTACGCTCAGTCTGTGAGGTCAGTAGATGCTGGGAATGGTAGTATTGAATTGTTTCTGATTGACTTATGATCTGGAATACTTTCACAAAAAGAGAGATGTCCTTCCTCAGTGATTCCCAGTCCACAGGAAAAGTAGAAGAAGCTTCTGGTTCTTTCTCCTAATTTTCAAGCTTTCAGAATAATGAGTCAATCCACAAACATTCTCCAAGCTTCATCAGCCAGGTTTGTAGGTGTTCAGTATTATTGCAAATTCCTAGACTTCACCCCCTCACCCCCATCTCCTTTGGAGATCCCTGGCTTTTGCTTAGAAGTCAGCTGGGCATAAAGAAGAGCCCATAACTTCTGAGTTGATTATGCCAGGACATTCTTACTTGACAATGTCTAAGGCAGACAGGTGACTGGTGCAGACCATAGACCTATAACAGCAGGAAGTCCATAGGAGGCTTCTGAAGAGACACCCACTACCCATTGTGAGGAGCTACCATGGAAGAATGGAATGGCCCAGTGACACGTGATGCCTATGTGTGGTGTGGGACAATTGTCTGTATTTTGTCAATTATATTTTAAATAATCACTGATTGGTCAGTAGCCAGACGGGAAGTATAGGCGGGACAACCAGACAGGAAGTAGAGGTGGGTCAATGAGAACAGGAGAATTCTGGGAAGAGAAAAGCTTGATACGCAGTCCTGACCCCTGCCACAGAAGAAGCAAGGATAAGAGTAAGGTATCGAGCCACATGGCTAACGTAGACAAGAATAATGGGTTAATATAAGTTATAAGAGTTAATAAGAAGCCTGAGCTAGTGGGCCAATCAGTTTATAATTAATATAGACTTCTGTATGATTTCATTGGGACTTAACGATTGTGGGAACTGGGCAGGACAGAAACCCAGACAACATATGTGCACTTATGTTCTCTAGTACTGAGACCTCAACTGATTGACAGGAATACCTTGCTGGTACTATACAGAACATCACAACCGCACACATATGCTCAAACATAAATGCGTATGTTTATACCAAAACCTGCTTTGCAATATAGTCACTTAAATGCCAAGAGCAGTTCTCCCTCACTGGTGAGGTGATGGCTAATTTCTACTTCCCTGCATTTTTTTATAAAGTTTAAATTTTTATGGTGTGATAAATTTTTTAAAATACAGGTCCAAGTAATTCTTAATTATTTTGTGACTTACCATATTTTCCCAAATACATAAGCTCATTTAAAAAGTCCCTTTTTGCTAGGCATGGTGATACATGCCATTTCTGCCAGCATTCGGGGCAGAAGCAGGTGGATCTCTATGAGTTCAAAGCCAGTTTGATCTACACAGTAAAACCCTCTATCAGAAACAAATAAAAGGGTTTTTTTTAAGTCCTTATCTGTCATACATGATTTTCACATAGTGTGATCGTCAGGCAGGAAATGTTTTACTTCTAGAGTCTAGCAAAATAGCTCCAGGTTCAGTGAGAAACCCATCTCAAATAATAATAAGTAGAGAGTTATAGAGGGAGAGACCCAAGGTTTACCTCTGGCTTCCTCACATGCATGAGTGGGCAAGTATACTAGAACACGTATGCATACACACCCACACTCACGCATGCACACACACATATATTCACACACACATAAACACACTCTCATATACACACACACACTGTCCACCACATACAAACGCAAGCCTCCCAGAATAAAGCTTTTCTTTCTCTAGTCATGACTCTGCATGTCAGATCCTGCCAGTCACACAGTGACAAAGGACCCTGAATCAACATCGCCTGCCCCACATTCTAATAGCATTAGGACAGCTGCTGTGAATATTGAATGTAGCAGGTTACTTTGTGCTCCTGTGTTTGGTACTGAAGTTGGAAAATGCCAGAAAGCCCTGAGATGGGGGTGTTAAGACTGTTCCCAGAGGATCTAGAGGATGGTGTAGAGGAGAATGAGTGGGGGAGAGAAGCAAACCAGAAATCGTTGGCGGAGTCCAGGCGAACCCGGGCTAATGACTTTGAGACAGAAAAGAGAAAGTACCGATGAATCAGATACTTACTTATGTAGTCTATAGCCTTTGCCTCTCGTTCTCTCGGAGCCTGACTAGACTCTTCACATAGCTGTGATATCTCAGCAGGGGCAGGAAAACTGTGAGCAAGCTTTCCTCTGTCCACTGCCAGGTCAGAGCTCTAGGGAGCAATAGCTCACACTCTAGGGCAGCCAGTATGGATGTGTAAAAATAAAACAAAACAAAAAAAACCCAGGCAGATCAGCTGGAAAAAAGCTGAAGAAAGGAGATTAGATTCTGATTTCCCCCTTTTCTTTCTTCCCTTCAATTCCTCCCAATCACCCTTGCTGCTCTCTCTCAAATTTATGATAATGCTTTTAAGAATATTATCCCTGATATTTCTCCAGGGTATTTTTGACCAACTTGAAAGAATTGTTATAAAATTGAGAGCTCACTTTTTAAGTTTAACTGTTTATATTTTTTTAAGTAGAGATGTATATGCATCCAAATAATCAAAATCTCCCTCACTGCCTTCTCACTGCCCACTTAATTTTTTTAACTCCCTATGAAATTTTATTGTGTTTTAATGGGTGTGGCTATTCTCGTCAGGTTGCAAAAGCAAATTATTAATAAAAATGAAAATTTCACTCATGCATTGTGAAGGAACTTGTGCCTAGATTTATGAAATTTCTGTGAGCTGTAAATTAATCACAATCGTCCCAGCTCATTATTCGTTATTTGAATATACATCAAGGTTTTTAGAAGCCTTTCAAGACATGGCTAAGAGAACCTGCTTCTTTCAGAAAGGACCTGGGTTCAAAACTAAGGCTGGAATTCATAAGTAGATGATTATCTATTAACTTATATTTCCAATGAACAATGAATTTTCCTGCAGTAATCTTTGAAGTTGTACGGTAAAATCCAAAATGAAAAGAAAATGTACTAAATGGTAGGGGATATTGCTCAGTGTTTAGAAAGAACTAAATATATAATTAATTACAAAATCAGTCTAGTTGAGCAGGAACTTTCAGCTCCAGCTCCACTGGGCAGTTTCTTTTCCCGGTGCCTAACTTTTGACACAGAGTGATTTCTTAGAAAATTAGAAAACAACCTTCAGCAAAGGAAAAAGGCCAAGTATTATACATGTGTGAGTCAACACAAAGTGTTCTTACGCAGCTATGAGCCTTGTGTGCTCTGATAATATTAGTGAGATAAATTCACCTGATGAATGGCAGTAGGCATTACCTTCTGACTTACAAACAGGGATAGAGATGCAACCTCCACCTCAGGAGGAAAACAGTAAGGTATGGATTCCTGGGCCGTCTGGTAGCCTTAGTATTTCTTCCTTGTCCTACCTTCTGGGTCTCCATGAAGTGATCCTCACAGATTGACCCTTGAGTGTTCTTTTGAGACTTCGGGAAAGAGCCTTTCCATAGAGCTGGCTGTGTGCCCAACTTGGAACAGACTGCCTTGAAGTGTTTTCAGGGGTAAAAGAGGCCTTCCAGAGGCTTCTCTCTAGCAGAAAAACAAACAAACAAAACCAAAAACATTAAACATGACCAAACCATTCCTGCCTGAGCCAGTGTGAGTCTGGAGAGGCCACTGCAGCATACCTGCAACCTGAGGGAGAGGCTGAAACTCTCTCCCCTCCAAACCAGCTATTGGAGCAGCTCATGAGACTGCTTTGGCTCAAAAATGCCACCCCAGCTGGTAGAATTGCAAGAGATAGGTCAATCTGAAAGGGGAAGAGCCCCACAGGAAAAAAAAATTGTTCAGATGCCATTACTTACTAACAGTTTTAAGTCAATCCCCTCTCCTGAGATTCCTATCTGCTGCTGTGCTACCTCCGAGCTGGGAATTGGAGTTGATGCTTCAGCCCAAGTCACTGAAATCTTGGAACTAATGTCTTGCCTCATTTGCAGGGCTGAGTATCATGTTTCCAAAGCCCCTACTCTGAACTGATGACCTCAGGCATATCTCAGTGCAAGGAGGGACAGAGGGATATTTTAATTCTTTTTATACTTTGGTATTTATACACGAGGAGGCTAGGGAATCAGCTCACGTTTGTGAATTTCTTGCCTCACATACACAAAGCCCTGGGTTTGATCTCCAGCACCACGTGCCCTGGCTATTAGCCTCATGCATAGCTACAATCCCAGTATTCAGGAGGTAGATGTAGGAGGATCAAGAATTCGGAGTTATCCTAGACTTCAAAAAGTTTGAGGGACTGGAGAGATGACTCAGCAGTTAAGAGCCCTGACTGCTATTCTAGAGGATTGGAGTTCAATTCCCGGCACCCACATGGCAGCTCATGACTGTCTGTAACTCCAGTTCCAGGCTACCTGACACCCTCATACATATATCCTTGCAAGCAAAACAGCAATCACATTTTAAAAAAAATACTAAAACAAACAAACAAAAACAAATTTGAGGACAGCCTGGACTACACGAAACCCTGTCATAAATAAACAAATAACCAGGCATGCTGCTGTACACCTTTAATCCTAGCACTTGGAAAGCTAAGGCAGAAAGATCTGTGTGAATTCCAGGATAGCCAGGAGTACATAGACAAGACTCTATCTCAAAAATAAACAGCCAACTAAGTAAATATATATAATATATATATGTAGATGATAAAATCCAATATAGTCAGGGGTACATAGAAAAACTCTGTTTCAAAAATAAATAACAAACAAATAATAAAATAAATTTCCCCGTGATCAGTCTGAGTTCCAAAGTTAAAATTGGAAGAGAGACTATCGAAAATCCCTAGCTCTGTCTTCTCGAGCTGCCTCGCTGGTATGTGGAGTGATTTCTGGGCTGGCCTCACGAGGGAAATGGTTGTTGATTCTCTCACAGGAGACATCTAGAGCAATATAGAGAAGAAGAACGGAAGAGGAAGACTAGGTAACGTAGAAATCGGTTACTAGTCGACAGTCCACACTGGGGCTGACAACTTGGCAGGACCTTTATTATCAAGAAACCCAAAGGCTGAGACATGAGTGGGAGGGCACTATTTGGGAGGAAGAAAGGGTTCAGTGGATGAAATTATGGGATGTAGATGGTCAAAATGCATTGTAAAAATTACTGAGTGGATGAAATGAATTTTTGTGTGTGTGCTGAGTCTCTTTCTCTCTCTTTTTATTGAAAATAGATTATTCTCTCAAGCAATACATCCTGACCACATTTTCCTCTCCCTCCATTCCTCCCAGACCCCCTACCAACTACCCCCCTACCCCGGGATCCACTACCCCTTCAGAAAAAAGCAGGCCTCTAAGAGACAGCAACCAAACAACAAAATAAAATCCAACAATACAAGGAAAAAGCCCTCACTCTGAAGCTGGACAAAGCAACCTAACCAGAAGAAGAGTTCCAAGACAACCTGGTGCCGACCTCCACAGCGCTTGCTGCATCAGTCTCTGAGAGTCAATGGAAATTCATGTGAACCCTGCTTAGGTGATTAAGTGGGCTATGTTCTCCTGGTGCCCCCCCATTCCCTCTGACTTCTACAGTCTTTCTGCCCCTCTTCTTCAGGATTCTCCAAGCTATGAGGAAGATGAACTCAATGGAAACCTCCAATTTAGACTCTCTCTCCACATAATGTCCGGCTGTGGGTCTCTGCATCCGTTCCCACCTGCTGCCAGAGGAAGCCTCTCTGACGACTACTGGGCAAGGCACTGATCTTAGGTGTGGTGGTTTGAATAAAAATACCCCCGGAGGCCCATAGGAGGTGGCACTATTAGGAGGTGTGGTCTTGTTGGTGGAGGTGTGGCCTGCCCCAGTGACACACCTCCTCTAACAAGGCCACACCTCCTCCAACAAGATGCTTTCTCTAGCAGCAAAATACCAATGCACATACAGTTTTTAGAAAAATTTTAAAAAGAATTGTGCTGGAATTTTGATGGGGATTGCATTGAATCTGTAAATTGTTTTTGGTTGGAGCATAATTTTTATTATGTTAATCTTGCCAATCCATGAACATGGGAAATCTTTCTGTCTTCTTATATCTTCTTCAATTTCTTTCTTCAAAACCTTGAAGTTCTTGTTATGTAAATTTTTCACTTCCTGGGTTAGAGTTATCCCAAGATATTTTCTATTATTTGAAGCTATTATAAAAGGTGTTGTTTCCCTGAGTTCTTTCTCAGTCCATTTATCATCTGTGTATCGGAGGGCTGCTGAGTTTTTTTGAGTTAGTCTAGTATCCAGCCACTTGGCTGAAAATGTTTATCAACTGTTGGGGTTTCCTGGTGGAATTTTTTAGGGTCACTTGTGTATACTATAATACCATCTGCTGATGGAGGAAGGTCATTGGTTAAGTAATAAAGAAACTGCTTGGCCTCATAGGTTAAAACATAGGTGGGAGGAGTAAACAGAACAGAATGCTGGGAGGAAGAGGAGGTGAGCTCAGAGACGCCATGCTCCCCTCTCCTGGGCAGACGTGATAGCTCTGCTCTCTGAGGCACACGCAATAAAGCTCCGACTCAGGATGGACATAGGCTAGAATCTTCCCGGTAAGCGCACCTTGGGGTACTATACACATGATTGGAAATGGGCTAGTCCAGGTGCGAGAGTTAGCCGAGAAGAGGCTAGATATAATGGGCCAAGCAGTGTTTAAAAGAATACAGTGTCAGCCGGGCGATGGTGGCGCACGCCTTTAATCCCAGCACTCGGGAGGCAGAGGCAGGCGGATCTCTGTGAGTTCGAGACCAGCCTGGTCTACAAGAGCTAGTTCCAGGACAGGCTCCAAAGCCACAGAGAAACCCTGTCTCGAAAAACAAAAAAAAACAACAAAAAAAAAAGAATCAGTGTCCGTGTAATTATTTCAGGGTATAAGCTAGCCAGGCGGCCGGGGTGCTGGGGACGCAGCCCCGCCACTCCTACTACTACAATCTGCAAATAATGATACTTTGACTTCTTCCTTTCCAATTCTCATCTCCTTAATTTCCTTCAGTTGTCTTATTGCTCTAGCTAAGCCTTCAAGTGCTAGCTAGAATAGACATGGAGAGAGTGGACAACTTTGTCTTGTTCCTGATTTTAGTGGAATTGCTTTGAGTTTTTCTCCATTTAATTGGATGTTGGCTATAGGCATGCTTTAAATTGCCTTACTATGTTTAGGTATGTTCCTTGTCTCCCTAATGTCCCCAGGACTTTCATTATGACTAGGTATTGGAGTTTATCAAAGACACTTTCTGTATCTAATGAGATGATCATGAGGATTTTTTTCTTTCAGTTTGTTTATATGGTAGATTTTATTTACTGATTTTTGTACATTGAATCATCCCTGCATCTCTGGGATGAAGCCTACTTGTTCATGGTGGATGATCGTTTTGATTTGTTCTTGAATTTGATTTTTCAGGTACTTTATTAGGTATTTTTGGATCTGTGCTCATAAGGGAAATCGATCTGTAGTTCTTTCTTGTTGAATCTTTATATTGTTTGGTTATCAGGGTAGCTGTGGCCTCATAAAATGAATTGGGCATGGTTTCTTCTGTTTCTATTTTCTGAAATAATTTGAGGAGTATTGTTGTTAACTCTTCTTTGAAAACCTGGTAGAATTCTGCACTAAAACTATCTGACATACGGGGTTTTTTTTGCTTGGGAGATTTTTAGTGACTACTTCTATTTCACTGGGAGTTATATGTCTACTTAAATTGTTTATCTGATCTTGTTTTAACTTTGGTAAGTGGTATCTATCAAGAAAATTGTCAATTTCTTTTAGATTTTCCAATTTTGTGGAGTGTAGGTTTTTAAAGTATGTCCTGATGATTCTCTGGATTTCCTCAGTGTCTGTTATGTCCTGTTACTTTTCACTTGCAACTTTGTTAATTTGGATGTTCTCTCTCTGCCTTTTAGATAGTTCAGATAAGGGCTTGTCTATTCTATTGATTTTTCTCAAATATCCAACTCTTTGTTTAATTGGTTCTTTGTGTTTTTCTCTTTGTTTATTTTACTGATTTCAGCACTGAGTTTGATTATCTCCTGCATCTACTCCTCTTGGGTGAACTTACTTCTTGTTCTAGAGTTTTTCTGTGTGCTAGTAGGTTGCTAGCATGAGATCACACCAATTTTTTTTTTTAATGTATGCACTTAGTGACATGACGTTTCCTCTTAACACCACTTTCATTGTGTCCCATGTGTTTGGGCATGCTTTGTATTCATTTACATTGCAGCCTATAAAGTATTTAATTTCTTTCTTGTTTCTGTCTTGACCCATTTTTCATTCTGTAGAGGGTCATTCAATTCCATGAGTTGCTTTCTGGTTGTTTCTGTTGTGGTTGTTATCCAGCTTTAATCTGCTGTGGTCTGATAGGATGCAAGGAATTATTTCAATTTTTTTGAATCTCTTGAGACTTGCTTTGTGATAAACATATGGTCAGTTTTTGGGAACTTTCATGAGGTGCTAAGAAGAAGGTATATTATTTTATGTTTGGATGAAATGTTCTGTAAATGTCTGTTAGGTCCAGTATTTTTCTGTATTGTTTTTGCCTGGATGTCCCGCCCATTGGTGAGAGCAGGAGCTGAAGCCTCCCATAATCAGTGTGTGATGATCAACAAGTGATTTAAGCTGTAGTTGTGGGTTTTGTTGTTGTTTCAAAACAAAAGTGAGTTTCCTTGTTTAGGTTAGGAAAATTTTTCTTCTATGATTTTGTTAAAAAGACTTTCTGGATCTTTGAGCTGGGGATTCTTCTTCTTTCTCTATTCCTATTATTCTTAGGCTTGGTTGTTTTTTTTTATAGTGTTCCAGATTTCCTGGATATTTTATGTCAGGAATTTTTTAGATTTAACCTTTTCTTTGGCCAATGTTTTCTTTTCTTCTACCGTATCTTCAAAGCCCACACTTTTCTCCTCCATCTCTTGTGTTCTGTTGGTGAAGCTTGCCTTTGTAGTTCCTGTTCAAATTCCTAAATTTTTCATTTACAGAATTCCCTCAGTTTGTGATTTCTTTATTGCTTCTATTTCCATTTTCAGATCATGAATGGTTTTATTTGTTTCCATCAATTGTTTGTATTTTCTTGGATTTCCTTAAGGGATTTGTTCATTTCCTCCAATTGTTTGGTTGTGTTTTCCTGGCTTTCTTTAAGGGATTTATTCATTTCCTCTTTAAGGGCCTCTATCATCTTCATATAGGTGGTTTTAACTTTTGTTTTGTTTTGTTTTTGGTTTGTTTTGTGTTTCAATGATGTTGGAGTTCAGGGCCTCCTGTGGTAGGATAGCTGGGTTCTAGGGAGCTCATGACTTTCAATAAATGGATGATTGTGCAAGAATTAAAATGAGCCAAAAATTGTTGAGTGCAATAACTTGGATAAATCTTTAGGGCATTTATGGTGAGTGTAAAAGCCAAACTGAAAAGGCCACATACTGTATAGTTCTACTTCTTCAACATTTTCTGCATGATACAGTTTTAGAGGATAGATTAGTAGTTGCCAGGGGTGATAGATGGGGAAGAGGGAAAGGTGACTGCTTTTATTGCTATTATCTATATCTCTATCTATGTATCTATGTATCTATCTATCTATCTATCTATCTATCTATCTATCTATAGTATATATAGCACTGGGGTGGGGGTGAGAAGGTAGAAGGCAAATCCAGATGGAAATGAACTGTCCTATGTGTGAACTGACGAAAACATATGTATCAAAACTGTACACATGAAGCACACAAACAATTATAAATGTTGAACCAGGGAAATATGTTTATGGCATGTGCTGAATCAGTGCCAGCTTCCTGCTTATGTAGCAAAACAGGGAAACTGGTAGAAAGAATTATCCGTATTATTTTATAGCTGCCTGGGACTCTACAGTTATATCAGTAAAAGTTTGAATTAACAGGCTGTCTAAAGTTATTGATAGGGCTTTGTATTTTCTCCTAATATTTCTATTATATATATACATATATGTATGCAATATATATATATATATATATTTCTAAGTACAGTGTCAAGATAAATTTGTTTTATGCATTACTTCTGAAAAGGATAAACATTAGTAAGAAGAGTACATGGAAATTTATATCAATAAATTTATATCAATAAAGAGTACATGGGTTCCCAACTAGCACACACTTCTGGTTCTAGTCACCCAAGTCAGCTGTATGAGTGTCATCTTCTTCAGTTACAGAAGCTGCGCTGGGAAGAAAACAGTTGTCTTGCATGTGCTTGGGTGGTAATTTTACAATAACGACGTGGTGAAGGCCTTTGTTCTTGGAGCTCGCGGCCTGCGTGGCATCCCAGAACGCAGTGGAGGTTTCCTTTCAAGTCTATCTGTTCATCTCCTCACAGCTGCAAACCTGTCCTCTCGGCTGCACTCGTCATAAATGATGATGACTATTATTAATACTAATAGCCCCAACAACATTATAGGGCGTAATGCAGCAGCGATTAGCCCGAGAAGTTTAATAGGTGCTATTTTCTTTGGCTTATCCTGAAATGTCTCTTTGCTCCACATGATCTTGCTATTTCTCCTTACTTGTCCCTTGCAATACTCGACCTGTTATTGTGCCTGAAATTGCACAGGAAGGCTTTCTCTCCAGGTAAGCTTCTTCCATTTGGTTTCCTCCCGCTGGAGCCTTGTGGTCACTCTGTAAATGCCGTTCCATTCCCTTTGGATGATATTATCTTCATGTGGACGTAGGGGCCCTCCCAGGGTAGGACAATCATTGCGTCAGCCAGAGCTCACTTGGTGAATTGCCTCAAGTTTTAAGCACCTTAATTGTGAAAGAGTAAAGCACCTTAATTGTGACAACCCTTATTTATTCATTTCTTGAAGACTTTGAAATCCAACTTTAAATGTTGGATTCTTTTAGGGGTGGGGGAGAGGTTGTCAATTCCATTGTTTATGGTAATATTTAACCTAAAAAAGTGTAAAAATCCACTATGAATGTTGACATTTGCCAATACATGTTTATAGTTCTGTCTTCAAGCTTATTGTTATTGTGTGTCATGGATCTAGAACCAGATTAATATCCAAACCTATGAATTTGCAGACATTTAAAGCAGGGAAGGGACTATATGTAAAAGTAAATAAGCAACAGTTGGACCCCTGCTCTTCTGGTGTCTTTGACATCAAGACCCAGAGTCAAGGAACATGCAGGAAATGCATCTAAACTGCCAGACACTGGCCTCAGGGCCCAGCATGGAAGTGGTCATGGAAATGGCCTCAAACCTCTGGTACACAATCCTGCTGTGCTAAGCAAACCCAGAATGGCGGGGGATGTGCTAGAAAGCAAAGCCACCACAAGCAGAGTTTGGGGTGATGGGCATCTTCTTGCTCCGTGTCATCAGCATAGAAAAGGCAGTGCGTGCGGAGGTGAGAGATCTGGTGTGCTATCTGCAGGAAACAGCGTGCTTCGAGGAGGAAACCTCAGACCCCTCACGCTAGAGATGAGATAAGAGGAACAGAAGCACTTATTCATAAATGTGGCTTCCTGTTCAGGTGGCCCAGAGATTCCAGGTGTGGCTTCCGTTTGGCTATTAGTTATAAAACAAATAACTAAATAAGGATTGATCTAGGGAACTTCTAAGGATCTTGCCTTCTTTAACAATTCCTAGGCCCCAGGTCTACTGATAAGCAAGAGTTTTCATTTCTCTCTTTTCTTTTCTTTTCCTTTTTCTCTTTTGAGAATAATAGATGGTTATTTATTTAGGGGTAGACTCACAAATCAGAATCTTCTGCTGGGATGGAGAACAGCAACCAAATCCCACAGTCGGAAAAGAGAAGAGTATTCATTTCTTTAACTTTTCTATTAAGTGTTCATATATCAGTCCTATTCTTCACATTGTGTGTGTGTGTGCGCGCACGCGCGCGCACACACACACACACACACACACACGTGAGTGTTCTCAAGGAGGTGGCCAGAGTACACTGGTATTGGCCTCCTTTTTATTTGAGGCAGGGTCTTTCTCTACCCTGGCACTCACTAGGTAGACAGGGTGCTTGGCCAGTGAGCCTCAGGGATCTGACCTCCATCTCCCCCAGCACTAAGGGCTACCAAGCCAGACGTCCCCCGCCCCCCTTCGTTTAAACGTGGGATCTGGGGATCTAAGCCGGCTTTTGCTTCTGTACTTTAACTGACTGGGCTGTCTCCTCAGCACTCTTCAAATTGCTCTATATCTAAACTCGAATTACTTTCATCGCTTAAAGGTAATTATCACATTTAAAGACAAGTGTTCGAACTGGTAGGGACTATAGCCAAAGGACCTTAACATTAGGCCAAGTAAACTTTCTTTAATTAAAACAAAACAAAACAAGAGACCTTCTTGTATTTGTTTCATTAGTCATCCTCGCTTGCCTTGCTACACTCTTAATAGGCTGTGTGACTCACCAGGAAACTGAGCAGTAAATGCTGTTTGCTTTTAGGTCTCTTGTAGCAAGGAAGGGTGCTGAAAGGGAGCTCTGATCCACAGTTGCTGCCGCTCCTAAAGCCACAGCTGCAAAGGTAGAAAGACCCTCCAGTAGTTTACTCACAAATAAAGATTGACAAATGAATGTATTTCCCTTTACTTGGGTCACCGGCAATAACAACTCATGAAAAAAAAATCCTGCTATCACAGCAAAGAGTGCCGATGAGACCATAGGAAATGAAGGAAGATGCATACTCCTTGTCTTGGTTTGCTTCCCCTTTGGGTTCCTGACCTGCTCTGTTATGACAATGATAGCAGACACTTTGAGAGGCTTTGTAAATAGTGACTCCGCAGCTTGCCCTTCTGGGTGCAAGCCCTTATGTAGGCGAAAGAAAATGAAAACAAACAGCAAAGCAAGCTTATCTTAGAAGCCTGCCCTGCGAGGGAAAACAAAAAGTAAAGGAGATTCCCACTAGAGGAAGGGGCAATGTAGCTTAGAGAAACAAGGCTGCCACTATCCACAGTAGTTTCTCGTTTTCTCCACAGAACTAACTGATGCTTGTGTTATGACCGTTTGTGCAATTGCTAAGTATGACATGATTAGATGTGTTAGGTGTGGCAGCGTACCCTGTAATCCCAGCATGTGGGAGGCTAAGGCAGGAGAACTGTCAGCCGAACATTAGCCTGGCCTAATTAGCGAGATACTAGAGAGACAAAGAGGAAGAAGGGGTGGGGAATGATTGCAGCAATTTTAGACTCACGGATGCAGTCTGCGACGGTAACCCATTTTATACTGTGCTATGTGAGTATACAGTGCAGACCAATCAGGGCTGAGCATGTCCCGGGAGATTTTTGCCTGTTGCAATTTTATGGAATAGACTGGTGTGTTAGTCAGCGTTTTATCACTGTAACAAAACACATAATATAATTAATATAAAAAGGGATGGACATAGTGGCCCATGCCTTTAATCCCAGCACTTAGAGGCAGAGGCAGACAGATCTCTGTGAGCTCTAGGTCAGCCTGGTCTACACAGTGAATTCCAGGGCAGTCAGAGCTACAGAGTAAGGGTCTGTCTCAAAAAACCAAAACCAAAACCAAGCAAACAAAAAAGAGGAAAGGACATTTTGGCTCACAGTTTTGGAAGTTTCAGTCCATGGTCAGTAGGCTTGCCGCTTTGTCCCCGTGGAAGGGGAAAGAATATCGGAGTAGGAGAATGTGGCCAAAGAAGGCTTCTCCTTCATAGTTGGAAACAAAAGAGAATAGAGTTCTATAAGCCGCTTCAAGGGATGCCCAGTGACTTCAGACCTCCCAGTAGTTTCCATCTCCTGAAGATTCCTACACTTCCCATCAGCACTGAGATGAGAGGCCTGAGGGGGACGGTCAAGATCTAAACTACAGCACCCAGCCTGTAGAGATGAAGAACATTGCTCACAGGACAGTTCTCTCAGTGACGAGTTAGGCTGCGGCGTTAAGGTGGAGAAACTATGTTAGACGATGTAAGGCTAATGGGCTCTGTTGCCATGGCTTCTGTCGCATGCCGGTTTGGGGGTGAAATGACTGCGTTACTGGAGAGTTAGAAGGTTGACCAGATGGGTAAGATCTCCTGGTGGCCATCCAGGCTTTGTGACAAGGAACTCCGGGGCTCTCGCACCTGGCTTATTTTAAATAGCTGGTTTAGTGTGTGTGGCAGAGCTAAACTGTTCTTGAACAAGAGAATCTTTATTTTTTTTAGATTATGATTTAATTATAGCAATTCTCCCTTCCCTGTTCTCTCCCCAAACTCTCTCATAGATATACTGCTTCTCACTCCCCTTCAAGTTCATGGCCTCTTTTTAAATAATTGTTGTCGCATACATTTATATATATGAATATACACATATTTATTTCTAAATATAGCCAGTTTAGTTTGTACAATGATATATATATATATATATGTGTGTGTGTGTGTGTGTGTGTGTGTGTGTGTGTATGTATGTATATGTATGTTCAGGACTGACCCTTTGCATTGGACAACCCGTTGGTGTGCACTTCCATAGGGAAGACCATCTCTCCCTGGACAGGAGACTCTGGAAGATTTTAGCTAGCTTGGGTAGATTGGGTAGAAATTTCCGGGCCACTGGTCCATCTGGGAAGCCAACTCTTTTTCCATAGCCACCCGCAGGAGCAGTTCTCAACCTGTGGGTCTCGACACGTCCAATCTCTTGCATAGCAGATATTTACATTACGATTCATAAGTAGCAAAAATTACAGTTATGAAGTAACTATGAAAATAACTTTATGGCTGGGGGGAAGTCCCCCACAACATGAGGAACTGTATTAAAGGGCCACAGCATTAGAAAGGTTCGGAACCACCGACCTACAGGAAGTCATGGCACCCCTCAAGTTAGCGAAGACACGGTCCAGATGACAAATAGTCCCGTATAATACATGGTCTGTGCATATGTAACTTGATCAGCCAGAGCAGAGAGTGAAGTGTGAGTATTGATGACAACGTGTGTGTGTGTGTGTGTGTGTGTGTGTGTGTGTGTGTGTGTACTTGTGCCCAGATCAAACCTGTTGGTGAGGAAAATCATTGTGCTGGTCAGAACTCTGCTGTGGCTTTTGCTGAGTGTCTTCACTGGCTGCAAATGGCCGCACAACTGCATCAAAAGAAAAGCCCTCCTGTAGCCAAGCTGGATAATTTCCCTGTGGTATTGCATCACGTAACAAAGACAGCGATGTGGTTTTTTTCCTCCCCCCACCACCCCCTTTGAGCTTGGAAGAGGACTCAAAATGAAATACAAGTAGAAGCTTTGTCTTCTCTGTGCTAGCTTTGTTTGTGGTTCCTAACAGAACCAGTGGCTAACACTGAGGAGGGTGGAGCCATTTTCCCCAAGCCAGGATTAATACTGTTGTCTTGCTTCTTTTGACAAGCCTAGCTGCAAAACCAACCCAAGGTCCTGAAACCTCGGGAACAGTGTTGTAGGTGAAACAGACCACGGGGAGGGAAGCACTAGCCTTAAGTCTGGTTGTGGGACTGCTTTTGCAGTTTTAGTGCACCTGAATTTTCGTGAGGGACCGACTCCGTCTAAGCCCCGCTCCTCTGCTGCAGAGCCAGGACGGGATTCATTGTCCTGCTTGCCTCAGAAGGGCGTTGGAAGCTCAAATTAAATGCAGCACTGTCAAAGCGGTTTGTGAACAGCGCAGCAAATGCCAGGTGTTATTAGAAGTTGAAAGCAAATGCTGAGACAGCTCATTCAAGCAGCTTCTGAGGCCTCTGCTGAGCTGCCTGAGAGGGTTGGGTGTCAGCATAGCCCTGAGGTGAGGGTGTGAGGGACACGACTGTGCACAAGTGCTAAGTCCTCTTCACACCCAGGAAAACAGTGGAAGAACACAGCTACAGTGATCAGGAGAAAGAGAAATGGCAGGGGAGGCCAACCAGATTTCAGAAGCAGGACAAACTGAGCAACAGACATGGCTCAGAAGTGGAGAGTTGGCAGGGTAGAGGCAACTGTTTGCTGCACTGTGGACATGATGTGTGTTGAGCAGAGCCAGTGGATGGGGGCTGAGAAGAGCCAAAAGATGCTTTCACAATTAGAGCCTAAGGGACCTGGGGTGGGACCCACAGAGGAGGCAATGCTGGAGGCCAACTCTGGAGAATTAGCTGGGAAAAGGCCTGTCCCTGTCTTCAGATGCTAAGAGGCTGTTGTGTTCCCATAACCAAGAGCTTCCTGTGTGTCAGGAACTAGAGAAGTGCCAACTCCCAAAGTGTGAAACAGGAAATGCTGAAGTAGCTGTGTGGAAGCAAAGGTTGGGAGACCCAAGGCCAGTCAGCTTCCCTCTGACTTCCACAGAGAGATCCACAGCATCCCTGAGGAAGTAGGGATCTGGCTGCAGATGCAGGGCCATGGTCCCTGGTGTGTCTCCAGCACCTTGCTCACAGTGGAGGTTCACTATTCACTGAAGGGAGGCATATGTTCCTTGTCACTGAGACAAAATACCCTGATAGAAGCAACTTCAGAAAGTAAGGGTTTACTGTGGTTCCCAGTGTGAGGGGACAGACCATCATGACAGATGGTGGGTGGAGGCATGACGCAGCTGGTCACATGACTTCTGAAGTTAGGGAGCAAAGAGGAGTGAATGTCGGTTCTTTTATTCAGTCTCCTAGCCTATCATATGGTCCTGTCCATTCTAAGGGTGGGTTTTCCCTCTTCAGTTTAACTTTTCTGGAAATACCCTCATAGACCTGCCTGGAGGCAGGTGGTTCTGGATCCGGCTGACTTGACAAGGAAGATTAATCATCACAGAGTGAATGAATGAATGGAAGAATGATCATGTGATCGATGCTCCTATGACATCATCCATAAGAGAGAATTCACCACTCCCATTTCTTAATCTGTTTGTCTCCTTTGCTCCGTTCCACTTCCTGGTACTCCTTTTCCTACCTGCTCAGCTTGCTCCTTTTTGTTATATACCTTCGTTAGAGTTAACACTAATAACCACATAACAGAGTCTACACTAGGCTGTGTTGAGATTTCCTTTGCCAAGGGAATTAATCCAAAACTCAGTTTAGCTGCAGGCACACTCGGACAAGGGCAAAAAGCAGCCACTTTCTTCAGTAAAATATCACAAGACCAGTCTCTAAGCCTCATGCTAACATTCTTCTCTTCTGAAACATCTTTGAGCCGGGCCCCCTCAGTTCATCAGGTCGCACTCAGCGCCTCTGTCTTCCATGCTCCCACTAGGATGGTCCATGAAGCAGCTCTCAAAGCATTCAACTGCTTTCCTAACTCATGGTCGCAAGGTCCATAGTCCTTCACACAAAAACATGGTCAGGTCTATCACAGCAATACCCCAGTGCCTGGTACCACCTTCTGTCTTAGTTAGGGTTTCTACTGCTGTGAAGAGACACCATGACCATTGCAACTCTTATAAAGGAAAACATTTAATTGTGATGGCTCTCTTATAGTTTCAGAGGTTTAGTCCATTATCGTCATGGTGGGACTTGACAGAATGCAGACAGACATGGTGCTGGAGAAGGAGCTGAGAGTTCTACATCTTGTAGGCAAAAGGGAGTGAACTGTCTCACTGGGCATGGCTTGAGCATGTATGAGACCTCAAAGCCCCCCTCCACAGTGACACACTTCTTCCAACAAAACCACACCTACTCCAACAAGGTCACGCCGTTCATTAATGCCACTCCCTTTGGGACCATTGTCTTTCGAACCACCACACCAAGTGCTGTACTTGCAGAGAGCAGAGCAGGCTGTCTTTGAACCATAGGCCCCCCAAAAGTGCGATGTTATCCCACTATGCTGGTACGTGTTTATAATCACGGTGCCTGGGAGGCAGAGGCAGGAGGATTATTGAGTGGCTGAATCCACCTGAGCAGCCCTGGGAAGGCCAGGACAGCCAGGGCTACATAACAAAATGCTTGTCTCAAAAATAACAACAAAATAATAAATCACTGACCTTTCTCAGTGCTATTTGCCAGATGAAGTAACAGCCTCATGATGTGATTGATATTGCAGGCAGAGAACTGGTCCCTTAAAGTCACCAATGCCCCACCCCCTGGAGCCCATGTATGTGATTTATATGATGTATGGTATGTGGATGGATGCTGATAATTAGTTGATGGTAAGAGGGAACGCAATGATTGGATATGATCTCTCCCCTAAAGTTCAAATGGAAGTGGGGCCTTCCGGTATGACTTAGTGGTTCAGGAAGATTAACAGTGGAGCTTTTCCTGTCAGCGACTCTGGGAGTGGTTGTTCAAGCCCCCTCTCATGCCCGTCCCTTCTACATGTACCCACTTGCTCTTCCACTCTTTATCCATGTAATGACACAGCACAGGCCTCTCCAGATGTGGCTGCCTGATTTTGGATTGGCAGCCTCCAGAACTGTGGACCAACATAAACCCCCATTCTTTATAAACCGAAGTCCCAGGTGCTCATCACAACAGAAGGCAGCCTAGAAGAGGGAGGTTATCCTGGTCTACCCAGTGCACCAGTGCAATCACAAGGATCCTTAGGCATGACAGCCAGGGGCTGGAGAGTTAGTCAGAGAAGGAGCTATGACAACAGAAGCAGAGGTTGGAATGACATAGTGAAGACATGACTAGCCTTGGCTGACTTTGAGATGTGGGTGGCCTTTGAAATCAAGGCAGGCAAGAAACCAGCTGTCCTCCAGGGCTCCCCAGCACTGCAGACACCTTGATTCTAGCCAACAAAACCCGACACTTCCTCATTTCACAAAATTCACAAAAGAGGTCAGCAAAGTCCCGGGAATAGTCTTGGCTCTGTCCTGACTCTCATATAAGTTAGTGACATATCTCAAACACAGCACAGTGTAGACCAGGGTTTCATAAATGCAGAGTCTTTTAAGAATGCGGCAAGTGTGGGTTGGGATCTGGGTCCCTGACAAGGCCTGGAGTCCAGGGCTGCGATAGTGATTTATATTCCATCTTGGAATGTGACAATCTGGAAGAGCCAGGGACTTCTGGGGGGTTCCCCTAGGAGGGAGAGATGCAGGCTTCCAGTATACACAGCTCTTTGGAGATGGGATTTAGGGTCTCACAGGGAAAGGAAAGATAAAAGCAGAGCTCTCTATGCTGCCTGTGAGGATGGTATCGTATCACCGAACCATGAGGGAGTTGTTTGTAGCCTAGGCTGTACCGTTACTTGCTATGTAGCCCAGGTGACCTCAGGCTTATATTCCTTCTGTTTCAGCCTCCCAAGTGATGGAGCGACAGGCCTGCACATCATGGCCAGTCACATGGTTAATGTTTGTAATTGGAAAGACAGATTAAACCTGCAGGCAAGTCTGTCCTTAAACACAGCACACATAAAAATCATGATTCTTCTATTTTCACTTTTTATTGGGAGGGGACAGGGAGAAAGAGAGAGAATGTATATGTGTACCTTGCTACTTATTTGGTAGTCAGTGGATAATTAGGGGAGTTAGTTTGCCCTTCCATCTTTACATGGCTTCTGGGGCTTGAACTCAGGTCCCTAGGCTTGTCAGCAAGCACTGAGCCATATCTCACTGGCTGAAGTTGGAGATAGTCTTTCTGCCACAGATCCATATGCAATTATAAAAGAAAACACCAGCCTTTAGTCTTTCCCTGAGTTTTATGTACTTCCTTTTAGAAAAGAAAATGATGCACTTGTCTTTGAAAAATGTTTCTGAAATCTTGACAGAATTTAGGGGCTCCTGGGTGACTCCCCCTCCACTCCTCAAGTCCAGAACTGTCTCCTTAGGGCACTGCAGACTAAGGACCAGGATACCACTCCCCACTGATTACAATTGTTGCGGGTTTCAGAGTCTTTGTTTAGAAAAACATGGTCTCCGCTGTCCCACAAGCAATGTCCTGACCCACTTTGCAGTCATTGCAGAACTTCCAGCTGTTTGTGGCTACCAGAGCCACCTGCAGGCTAAGAATATTCTAATTTCATTTTGAGGCAACTTCCTGCACTTAAGTAAGAAATATCAGTTCTCAGACGCGTAAACACAGAGAGATCAACCTTGGATTGTGTCCTATGCTTCTACCTTCTAAAGCTCCTCTCCCTTCGGTTCCCTTCCTTTCTCCCCACTTCTTCTCCCTCAATTCTTCCTCCCTTCTTCCCCTCTTTGCCTCTTCTCTTTCAATTTATTTTAATTTTAGATGAGGCTCCCTTTGTAGCCCAGACTGGCCTTAAGCTTTCCTTCCATCTTCCTGTTTCGGCCTTCTGAGTGCTGAGATTACTGAGTGCATTCCCACGCCAACCACGCCCCTGTCATGGTGGCTCAAAAGTGGCTCCCCTCAACAGTATTGGCCAAGAAGGAATATTAGGATAGTTATTGTTCTTTATGTGTATTCATAGAAGTGTGTGTGTGTGTGTGTGTGTGTGTGTGTGTGTGTGTGTACACACATAGGAGGGACAGGTGTGTGAGCATGCATGTGAAGGTCAGAAGATCTGCCATTCTTCCAGTAGTTCCCAGGAGCCCTGACTGTCCTGAAACTCACTCTGTAGATCAGGCTGGCTTGGAGTTCAGAGTTCTATCTGCCTGTGCTTCCCGAGTCCTGGGATTAAAAGCATGCACCTTAAACCTTGTTTCTTTTTTGTTTGTTTGTTTGTTTTGAGAGAAGATTTCTCACTGGCCTGGAACTCAACAAGTCGTGTAGGCTGGCTGACCAGCAAACCCCAGGAATCTGCCCATTTCTTCCTTCCTGTGGCTGGGACTAAAACCAGGCCATTATGTTCTACATTTTCACATGGGTCCCAAGGGTGGAACCCAGATTCTCAAATTTGCAAGGCAAGCCCTTTATCGACCAAACTATCTCCAAAGTCCCAAAGTATTTCTAAGATAAGTTCACTCAGCTCTGGGTTTGCCTGTTGATGCTGTTGGAAGATAACATGTGGATGAGCCGTCTGGATAGTTCAGCAAGCACCGAGGAGCCTTAGAAAGTACAAGGAAGGCTCTGGACCAGGCTCTGCAGAAAAATCTCCCGTTACTTCCAGTCAAGATTCAGTGGCCATGTCTGGATGCTGGATAATTGGGTCTGAGGACTGTGGATGATGGAGGGACTTAGCATTGTGGGTAGTTTTCAGTTATCCGTTCGTGAGAGTGAAAACCACAGCTTGGGTGCGAGGTAGCCCTTGTTGATTGTGAAGTCGCGTGCAGGCCCGTGCACGGTTAAGCTTCTGCACCATGGAGTTACGTCCCTCACTGTAAAATCGGAATTAAAACCCTCCACTCTCAGTACTCCTGTGAGGAAGCTCCTAAACTCTTCTTTCCTCCAAGAACCAGAGCCAACAGGATTTTCAAGGATCGCCTCTGCTTGGCTATGGCAGGTGCTGTCACTTTTCTGCCACACATTGGTCTACTTATTGTTCAATATTTGCTAATCTGCCAGTAATGTTGACTTTTATTTCTTTGGCATATACTCCCAGGGACAGGAGAGAGACGTGGAACGCAAACTGCAGCAATCCAGCCATGTTGTAAATTGCAGGACTTGTGCATAGACACAAATACAAGAGAGACGGCTGTGCTTGGAAAAACACGGTCATCAGGCTGAAGAGGCGACTCAGGGGTGGTCCTAGTTAGAGCTTCTATCGCCGTGATGAAACACCATGCCCGAAAGCAAGTTGGGGAGGAAAAGGTTCATTTGACTTACACTTCTACGTGGTGGTCCATCACTGAAGAAAGTCAGGACAGGAACTCAAACATGGCAAGAACCTGGAGGCAGGACCTGGTACAGAGGCCATGGAGGGGTCCTGATCACTGGCTTGCTCCCCATGGCTTCCTCACCCTGCTTTCTTAAAGCACCCATGGGCCACCAGCCCAGGGCTGGCACCACCTACAGTGTGCTGGGCCCTCCCCACCAATCATTACTTGGGAAAATTTCCTTACAGCCAGATTTTATGGAGGCATCTCTTTTCAACTGAGGTTTCCCCCTTTCAGCTAACTCTGGCTTGTGTCAAATTGACATAAAACTAGCCAGCATGGTGCGGAAAGCCCTTGCCACGCAAGCATGAGGACCTGAGTTCAAATCCTGAGACCCCATGTAAACTAGACACAGAACGGAAGCACACACAGGAGACTTTTGGGAAGCTTGCAGGAGAGCTAGCTTGGTGTGTACGTGGCAGAGAATGACAAAGATCCTGTCTCGGACAAGGTGGAAGGCAATGACTGCCACCTGAGATTGTCCTTTAACCTCCACATGTGTTTACGTGTGTGTGTGTGTGTGTATGTGTGTATGTGTGTGTATGTGTGTGTATATGTATGTGTGTGTATGTGTATGTGTGTGTATGTGTGTATGTGTGTGTATGTGTGTGTATATGTGTGTGTGTATGTGTGTGTGTATGTGTGTATGTGTGTGTGTATATGTGTGTGTGTATGTGTGTGTGTATGTGTGTGTACACTTTTACTTATTGAGCCATCTCACAGCCCCAAAATAGATCTTAAGAAGTTTACCTCACACAAGTCTTTTGTTCCCTAGGCTTGGTTACTGGGTGTTTTTAAGAATAATTTATTTTCATTTTATATGCTTATGTTTTGCCTGCATGTCTGTCTGCCTGTGTCAGGGTGTCAGAAACCCTGGAACTGGAGTTACAGACAGGTGTGAGCTGCCATGTGGATGCCGGGAATTGAACCTGGGTCCTTGGAAGAGCGGTCAGTGCTCTCAACCGCTGAGCATCCCTCCAGCCCCGTTCCTGGGTATTTTTAAAGGGAAGCTGTTGAGAACGGAATACGTTTCCTCTCTTTTTTTCTGGGTAAGTTTGTTATTGGTATATAAACAGATACTGATTTTTTGCACATTGTTTTTATATCCTCCAACTCTACTGGAAGGGTTTGTTCATATCTGAAAATCTGCTGGTGGAGTCTGTGGCATCTTTTAACTGTGACATCACTCTGACCGCAAACCGGGATAACGGGACTCCTTTCCTCATCTGGAACCCCTGTATTTTTTCCATTTGTCTTGTTGCTCTAGCTAAGACTGAGCACCACATGAATAACAGAGGAGCAACTGTGGCAAAAGAGCAAAATTGTGTAATTCCGGATCTTAGAGGAAATGCTCTCAAATTTTCCCCATTAAAATCCTGGCTATATTTTTGTTATAAATGATTTTTATTTTGTTGAGACATACCTATCTAGTCTTAAATTCTTCATGACTTCCATTATGAAACTATGTTGAACGTTGTCAACTGTGTTTCCTATATCTGTTGAGACAACCACGTGATTTCTGTCCTTAATGTCTATTTATACAACATGTTTTACTTATTGATTTGTGTGTATTGAGTCAAACTTGCATCCTTGGTAGGAAACCAATTTGGTTGTGGTTTGAGATCCTCAACTATGTTTGCAAGTACTTTGTTGAAAAATTTTGCACCTGTGTTCATCAGGGAGGTAGGTCTGTAGTTTCTTTTTTGTTCTGTCTTGTTTTAGGTTCAGGGAATGAATGATGTGAGAGAGAGAGAGAGAGAGAGAGAGAGAGAGAGAGAGAGAGAGAGAGAGATTATGCTACACATTTCTGGTGTGCATGTGTAGTGTGTGCACATGAGTGTGCATGCGTGTGCATGCATGTGCATGTGTGCCAATGCCTGAGGAAGATGTCAGATATCTTTTTATCACTCTATACTTTGTTCCTTCGAGGCAAGGTCTCTTGCTGAATCTGGATCTCAAGTTTTCCAGATAGGCTGGCCACCAGGAAACCCCACCTTCTCAGCGCTGGGGTTAAAGGACCACACCCAGTTTTCACATAGGTGCTGGGGGATCTGAACTCTGATCCTTGGTCCCCACAGTTGTGCACAAGCACTTTGAACCACTCCAGTTCATGCCATTGCCATTGGAAGTGGTGCTACTGTTTTATACTCTTACTGTCAGTGAATGAAGGCTTCACCTCCGCATCTTCGCCAAGCAGTTAGCGTGGGCAGGTGATTTTGGACCTTAGCCATTCTAGCAGGGATATAGTACCACCTGGAAGTTTTAATTAGCAGTTCCTTAGCGACAGGCAGTTCGACAGCTTTTCCCTTGCTCTTTACTATCTCTGTACCTTGTTCAGCGAGGTGTCAGTTCCTACCTCCTGGCGGTTCATCGGATGCCCTGTTGAGGTTCAGGGGTTCTTTGCAGCATTTGAACTGAGTTCCTTATCGTCTGTGAGTAAATAGTAGTGTCTCCCACCCATTCTTAGCTTTTCGTTCTCTTAACAAACAGTGTCTGTCTCCGGAAAGGTTTTGCATTTAGGAGAGTTGAAGTGATTTGGATTCTGCCTTTGCTGTTACATTTTTAAAAGTCATTTCTGCTTCCTCTAGGCAGCTGCCAAAATGTATAGCTCGCCCTGGGGAGTTTCTTTTGAGCACTAATAAAATTGTTCTTGGACTTAAAAAAAGTTATACTAAATCTCTAATAGTTACAATTTTTTATATTATCTTCTAGGAATAGTGTAGTATTTCTTTAACAAGTAGGTCTGAGATCTACTTGAGTTAACTTTTGTGATAAACTATGTCTAAATTTTCTTTTATTTATTTTGCATGCAAGTGTCTAGATGTTCTAAAGCAGTGGTTCTCAACCTTCCTCGTGCTGTGGCCCTTTAATACAGTTAGCCCCTCATGTTGTGGGGACCCCCAACCACAAAATTATTTTCATTGCTGCATCATAACTGTAATTTTGCTACTGTTGTGAACTGTGATGTAAATATCTGTCTTTCCTGATGGTCTTAAGCGACCCCTGTGACAGGGTCTTTGAACCAGAGGGGTCATTACCCATAGGTTGAGAACCCCTTTTCTAAAGTCACATGTTAGACCTTCTACTCCATCTCTTGAGAAAGTTCTCGGGACTCAGCGACCTAGTTCATGTGGCTGTGACTAAGCACTGACCAAAACCAAGTCGGTGAGCAAAAGGCTTTTTGGTTTACACTTCCACATCTCAGACGGTAACTGAGGGATGTCAAGAACTCAAGCCGGAACGTGGAGGCAGGAGCTGAAGCGGAGGCCATGGAGAGGTGCTCTTGGCTGTCTTGCTCTCCAGATCTTGCCCAACTAGCTGTCTTATAGCATGCATGACTACCTGCCCAGGGTGTCACTGCCCAGAGGGAACTGGGCATTTAAGCTCTTTGTCTCTTTGTTTTCTGCAAACTAGAGGCAATAGTAGAATTTGCTTCCTTGTGTCCTTTGAGGATTATAACTCTTTCTATACAAAAGGAATAGAACAATGCCCAGCACACAGGAGGAAGTACAAATGATTAGTGCTAGGGCCAGGTAGGCATCTGAGTCCCCAAAAGTTTGAATCACAACTTTAGTGTCCTTAGGCAACCGGATTACACACTGGGGCTAGGCATGGCAGGAGTAGCTGAGTCAGCCTAATTCTTCTGTCTTTCAGCAGCTTCACCTTTGAATTCCAATCTAGAGCCAAGCGGTACCTGAACCGTAAATGACAAGGCTTAGCAAGCCGTTCATGTTGGTGGATTCCCAGGGGAACCAAGATGTAGGCTAAAGTAGGCTGAGCGATTAGGAGTGTACAGCAAATGGCCACCAATTCATTTCAGTGTACCTGCCTAGAACACTACGTTGGTGTGCCTGCTGCTACTGTTTAGATCCTACCAACATGCCTGTTGAAATTTGATCCCCCTTGGGAAGTGGAGGACCAGGTGGAATCTTACAGAAATGACTAGGATCATAAAGAAACCCTTTATGATGAATTCATCTACTAAAATAGAGTAGTGTCTCATCCCAAGAGTTACAAACCAGTTTGGCTTTGTCGCTTGTGTGGGTTCCTCTGGCTATGGGATGTTCTGGTCTGCCCTGGAAACTCTGCAGAGACCCCATCAGAAAGAATTCTCAAAAAAGCCACATTCCCTTGAAGGACCTCCAAGGCCAAGCCTCCACAACCAGAAGTTAAAGAAACTCTATTTGTTGAAAATTATCTAGCCTCTAGCAGCTAGTGAGAGCGGCAGAAAATGTGCTCGTACACCAAGAGCATTGTAATTTTCCAGCAGAATTCAATAGTTTACTGAGTTCAAAGAAGATCAAGCTCCCAGGAATGGAAAGGTCAGTCTAGAACAGTTATCCTCAACCTTCCTAATGCTGCAAGCCTTTAATACAGGCTTTATGTCATGACCTCAACCACAGAATTATTTCATTGCTACTTCATAACTGTAATTTTGCTCTCTTATGAATCATAACATAAATACCTGGTATTCAGGATATCTGATATTTGACCTCTGTGTGGGTTGCAACTGACATGTTAAGATCTGATATAGAATATTGCATTGGAAGGAGTACTGTTCCTTTGCATAATTCCACACAGGTGCAAGCAATAATTTAATCATTTAGTGAGAAATTCTGGGGTGAGGGTTTTTTTTTTTTTTGTTGTTGTTGTTGTTTTGAGTCCCAAGATCTTCTGAAAGTGTCTCAAAGCTCCTTTCACCTACCCCCAATCCATCTTTTTTATAGTTTTCCTTTTGGAGCTTGTCCTAAGTGTTCAGGCTCAGTTGTTGGGAGAAAGGTACAGTAAAGTTAGGGTGTATAAAACTGGGATCCCAGAACTTAGCTCCTGCAGGTGAGATCCCAGAAGTGAGGGAAGTTGGCTGGCTCTTTGGAAAGGTCTAGAAGAGGAGACTGGGGGGCTGGAGTGATGGCTCAGTGGTTAAGAGCACTGACTGCTCTTTCAGAGGTCCCAGGTTCAACTCCCAGCAGTCACATGGCAGCTTGCAACTGTCTGTATTTCTGGTTCCAGGGGACCTGGCACTCATGGCAAAACACCAATGGACAGAAAAGAAAATAAATTAATTAAAAAGAAAAACAAAAACAAAGAGGAGACCGAAAGGTTTAAAGAGAGGAAGACTTTCAGAAGCTTGGTGTGGGAATTTCATAACTTTTATCTTCTGGGCTCGTGGCTGTGGTGGTGGCGATGATGACACTGATGGTGTTGATGAGATGATGTTGATGATAACGTGACGTGGGTGACGGGATGATGCTGATGATAAGATGACGTGGGTGAGGAGATGATGTTGGTGGTGCACGCTGCTTGTAGCGAAAGCCTGTCATCTCTAAACGCAGAGAGCAGCACAATCATTAATTAGTTCTGCAGGTGAGGTAGGAAAATATCATTATCTTCCATTCACAGACGAGGAGGCCCAGAAAGAGGAATTTAAGCCCTTGACCCAAGGCCACCCCAGAGCGCTTGCTAGCAGGACGGTCACAGCTCTTATCTCCTCATTTGCTGTCGGCTGCTTTCCTTTAGAAGTAGTCTTCAGATTGTTCTTTGTGGTAAGCGCCCTGCAGAAGCCAAAGATGATGACAGGAAGCGGTGCAGAGTTAAACACAAAAATGGAGTGTATGCACACAAAGACAGGAACAGGGGTGAGGGGCCAGCTGTGGGTCTGAGAGGCTTTAGAGCAAAGCTGCTATACAGAACAAAGCTGTTCTGAGAGATTATAAAACTCGCTGGGTCTTCCAAGAATGCAAGGTCCCGATTGCTTTCTCTCAGGCCCTTTCTTGGGGTGGTGTGTGTTTGCTGTGAATGATCTTATAGGACAAGATGACGAGTCTTTGAAAAGGACAACGCTGGGTGTAGTGGTGCACACCTTTAATCCAGGCATTAAGGAGGCAGAGGCAGGTGAATCTCCGTAAGTTTGAAGCCAGCCTGATCTACAGAGTAAGTTCCAGGACAGCCAGAGCTACATAGTGACCCTGTCTTGAAATTCCCCCACCCCAACTTACTCCCCCCCCCCCCAAAAAAAAAGAAAAGATTGATTTTTCCAGAGACTTCCTTCCCACCTGCTATTAAATAGATAGGTTCTAGAAGCAGAGGCCTCCTCAGTGATCACGCTACCCAGGATCTAGCTGGGTGGAGCTTGGAGGAAGGGGAGATAACTCAAGCTCTCTGCTATGTTTCGAGATCATAAATACTAAAGTTCCTTGTCTCTGATCCAGGACCAGGACTCCAAGTCCTCTGACAATATCCACGACACGATGATGAACTAAGGTATTAGCTTATAAGCAAGTAGGGTCAAACTGGATCCTAAGTCTTTTGGGGCAGCTTGAGCAGCACCAAGGCACTTGCCCTGTGGCCCAGAACTCCCTTGTCTCAAGGCTGAGCATCCGTCATAACTATGCATTTCAGGCATTTCAGTTCCATATTCTCCAGCAGGCCAGAAGTTCTGGGAAGGCATGGAGAGTCTTTCCGAGGCTTTGGAAAACACTTGGGATATGTTTCCCTCAGATACTCGTCAGAAGATTGAATAAGTAAATACAGCTAGTTAGGGGCTACAGAGTAAACTAGTGTACTGTGAGGGGAGGACTTAGAGGATAGGGAGAGTTTCTTGTCTCCTTTAAGGACCTCCTCTCCTCTGCGGCAATGCTAACTCCCGCTGGACCTGACCCTTCCTTCTAAAGGGTTCGTAAGGGCAGGAGAGAGAACAGACCAATGTAGGGACCAGGGTGTCTCTACTTACCACAGAGCGAAGAAGGGTCTGCTTGCCCAGTCAGTTTCTACATCTCAACAGCGACAGGAAGAAATCAAGGCCCCACCTCCGGAGGTTGATTTTTTGGGGGACCCAGAAAATGAGGATGAGAATTCTAGCCAGGAAGCCTGACAGCCAGAATCCTAAAGGGACAGAAAGGAGGTTTTTCTCAGCATCCTTCCAGCCACTGATGGAAGCCTCAGGTCTGTGGACCAGTCGTTGCCCTACAGAATGGGGTGTGTGACGTCTCCCAATTCCTAGTGCTATCTACAGCTGGGTTGTCCCCTCCACTACCAGAGATGACGTGCTTCCCTGTTAAGGAAGCAGGGGCTTGCTCTCCAGAGTGGGAGACTGGCGTGACCGTCCTACCTGGAAGCAAGTTCTCCGGGCGGAGGTGAGGTACGTCAAAGATGAAAAGGTCATTTTAGCTAGAATAGAAACTCTTGCCTTCACTCTTTCTCCCTCCCCTTTACTATCCAGTGGAAAATTATCAGCCACAGGCATTATACTTACTGGCATTTTTAGTCATGAAGTAGATAGCAATATCTTTATCTTTCATTAAAAACTCCTCATTGGATGGTGACGACAATGATGATTTGAATGACAGTCTCATCTCAGATTGGCCTAGGCTGGCCTTGAACAGTCATCTTCTTGTCCCAGACGACCAAGTGCTGCCATTTCAGGAGTATGTCCCTATGCTTGGCGAAGGAATTTTTATTTTTATTTTATTTTCCTTTTAAGCTCAGTGTTCTTTGATGGAGCCACTTCCCTGGGCCAGTCCAAGGAGTAGGGAGGAAGAGTTGGTTAAGAACAGGCCTTTTGTTCAGCAGCCTTAGATTCCATCCCTTGAAAGTCTAACAGCAATAAGGCTTCAGGCCACTGCGTGGAGGTCAGTCACTCCCTGCCCATCTGGCCCAGCCCAGCCACAGTCACAGAGTTGCCCTCTGGAAGGGCCTGACACACCTGCTTACCCTGAGATTCCTTTAAGGGAGGCACTGGTGTTTATTCCAGATCAACTTAGACAAGAGCTTAAACGCCCTGGCCTGGGCAATCAACACACACAAGTTAAAACTTGCTGGAAGATAGCTTTTGCCTGAAGACGTCTGGGGGTTGGGAAGCTGGAGTTGCCTTTCTGGGAGGCAGCGCTCCCTTGAAAAAGAGGGACTGGAGAAACAAAGCTCCTGACTGTGCACTTTTTCTTTAAACCAGAGTCCTCTGCTCAGTCTTGCCTTTGATAGCAGCATTATTAGGTTCCTGCCACTGCAGAGCTCAGAGCTCAGTGCGAGCCGGGGACTATCTGTCTGCATGCATCACCCGCTCTATAAATACAAAGGTTGGACCAATAATTCAGAGCCTGGCAATCATTGACCAGGAGGAAACCACATGATTTTCTTAATGGCACAGTACCAGATAATCTCTGAACCCTATAAGCCCCGTAAAAATTTATAATCAGAAGCGGTCGTCTGTGTCTCCCCAGAGCTTTGTGCCAGCTAGTGCCAAAGTCCTCTTCAGTTCTAGACGGTGTCTGCCCGTCCCTTCTGGGAGATACCTGAACCCAGTGCCATCTGAGCCAGCCAGGCAGCAGGGATTGGGAGGTGGGCGAGCTGTGTCTTGGAAGTCTTGCAGACGTGTAATTTTCTTGTGTGTTTAACCGGAAATGGTCCAGAGCTCAAAGTAGCGTAGCTTTATATACATCAGTTTCTGAACACGCCGTTGGTTCTGAATCTTGTTTTAGAAGGTGGAAAGCAATGAGTTGGTTTTAAAAAACAAAACCAGTCCAGATGAGGCAGTTGGGGGAAATAGCAGGATTTTTTGTTTTCTTTTCTTTTCTTTTTTTTTTTTTTGCCCTGGACAAATGTGTTACACAGGCAATTTCTGTTCTACTCTTGCAGCCCCTTCCATTTGCAGGCCACAAATGCTGAAGTTCATTTTTTATTCAAGTTTACATTTTCTGGAGAGAGGAGGAGGAGAAGCGTTAGCCCGAGTGATTCCTTCACAGTGTGTGTGTGTGTGTGTGTGTGTGTGTGTGTGTGTGTGTGTTCTCCTTTATGGCTTGATAATATTTTTGGCAATACTGCCCTCTGCAGAGCAAAGCTAGAATCTCAACTGCAGCAGTTTGAAGATGAGGCTGATTGTGAAACCTCAATGCTGAGTGTGCCTCAAGTTTTGCTCACTACCAGTGAGATACTTTTAAATAAGCATGCCCCCCCCTTGTGTGTCTTTCGGTTCACTTTTGGTTTTTTCCATAGCGTTAAGTCTAAAGACTGATTTTCTCACGTATGTTCTTTGAGCTAACGAAGCACAGCTCTTTGCTCTACAAATATCCTTTGTAGAGAAAAAAAAAAATCACTGAATGATTTCCCCCACCTCTCCTTATCTCCATCTTGATCCCAGCTCGATGTGAGTTTTCATTTTTTGTTCTTCTAAAATAATACGGGTGTCTGGGGTAGCAAATAAAAATACAAGACGTCTAGGTCAATTTGAATCTCAGATAAATAACGAATAATTAAAAAATACATAACACGTAGGACATCTTTATGCTAACAGGTAGTTGTATTTCTGAAATGAAGTGGAATAGTGTATACTGTGTGTTACCAGGCAACACTACCCAGGGATTCAAATGTCCTAATTTTCCTACACCGGGATGTTTGTTCTTTTTATTTATCCCTTATCTCAGGGAATCCAGCCACGGCATCCCAAACCACCTCCCTCCTCTAAAAGGAACACATGCTTTTCCCTGACAAAAGTTATCAATAACATACACTAAATGCATTTCTCCCTAACTGCTGCCCTGCATTGTCTGATCGTCGCGACCCCTGTCGCTCTGTCTCTACCTCTTCATGGCCACCTGTTGCCACTTGTCTCACGTTCCTCAATAGGAGAAGGAAAGCCTTTATTTGACCCTTGGCACGTGAGGGGAGAACAGCTGGGCCCAAATCCTTTAGCCCCGTGGCTTGCAGAGTGGATGCTCTGAGTTGGCAATCTGATAATAGGACCCGCAACCCACCTACTCCGTCCCGAAGTGTCACTTTTGTAAGTTATAGATGATCCTCCATTTTCAGATGCGGCTTTGGCATAAAGGCCATATTTGATTGACATGGTACCCTGTGTGGCTTGGGGGTCCTTTGGCGCTTGCCCTCAGGGGCTCCCACCTAACTGCGGGCACAGCTGTTTACCGCCATTGTTCTTAGGTCACAGAAAGGTCCCTTATTTGGGGTGGGTCAGTGTCCAGCCTCTAGTCTACTGGGAGCTGCTGCTGAGCTCTGGCTCATTGAAGCCAAGCTGGCGCCTCGCCGAGGGGCAACAGGGAGTTAACTAAGCAGCGTAAATAGAGGGCCAGGATGGGCGGCTACCCTCGGTAAATGTGTTTCTGCTGGACCGTGTGAGCAGACACAGTAGGAAGCTCACCTAAACACGGGCATCTGTGCTACCAGAGAGGAGCACGTTGGGCAATGAGAGTGGTAACTTGACTTTTTAATGAGAAAAAGTGCTAATTGCTTTGGTGTACACCAAGTATAAAACCAACCAGGCAGTGGCAAGTTGTAGACACAGGGGCACCAGACCTAAAAGATAAGGGGGCAGAATCAGTCAGGAGGTCCTAGACACAGGCTAAGCGCCAAAGAACAGTTTAGAAACTCCCTCCCTCCCCTCCCTTCCTCTCCCCTACTCCCTCCCTTCCCTGTCTATCCTTCTGCCAAACCTAACACTGTCCTCCCCTGAGGAAGCTACCCTACTAGGTGGACAGTTTGGGGCCCACCTCTATTTATATTATGTATCAATTTCTTGGCTCTTTTTTCCATACATTTTTGCAGCAAGCCTTTCTTTTCTTTCCTTTCCTCTTTTTTTAAAGTTTTTTTTTTAAATGGATTTTATTGAGCTCTACACTTTTCTCTGCTTCCCTCCCTTCCTCTCCCCTCCCCTTCAACCTTCTCGCATGGTCCCCATGCTCCCAATTTATTCAGGAGCTCTTGTCTTTTTCTACTTCCCATGTAGATTAGATCCATGTGTGTCTAGACCTCTTAGGGTCCTCTTTGTTGTCTAGGATCTCTGGGATTGTGAATTGTAGGCTGGTTTTCTTTGCTTGTGTCTAAAAGCCTTTCCTTTTTTCCTTTCCCCTTCCCTTCCCCCCCCCCCTTTTCTCCCCTCCACTCTCCTTTCCTTTCCCTGTGCACTCTACCCCAATCAGCCAGTGGGATGGAATCCAAACCCTTTAGGGACTGTTTTTGATTTTCCCATTTACTTCGGGAAGCATCATTTTCCCCCATTGAGAGTTAAGTCCTTTCCCTTTAGCCCCGAAGTGTTCTGCTTATGGAGTGGTAGGAAGGTGGGAGGGAAAAGCTCTCTGTTGGAGTAAACTGGGGGGGCCTTCCTGAGCAGAACAGCTCCCATCACAGAGATAACGGGCTGTGAGCTTTATAGAGGGCCCGATGCCAGATTTTGCTGCACCTGAAATCTTTATTTCAAATAAGGTGCCCCAGAGTTTAGCTTGCTGTTTAGCTTGCCGCCTTTCCCGGAAGCATTTGTCAAGGTGGCTTAGTGCTTTGATTAATTAACAGGAAGCTGGGGCTCTATATAAATGCAAGTATCACCCTCCTCTCCCATCAAATCTCTCTCAGGCACAACTGGAGGAAAAGGAGCTGGAAGTCAAGGCTGTGGCTTCATCTGCCTTTGGATCCTGGGACACGGGGATGAAGATGACGATGCCGTGCGAATGTCACACTTGTGATTCAGCCTTGCCTTGGCAAAATGGAACTTCTTGAGGAGACCTTTGTTTGCCACCGAGGTCAGTAGCACAACACTCTACTAGCTACACGGGGCTGCCAGAGAAGAGAATCTTTGGGCAGAAAGTTCTGATGAACAGAGTATTTGTGTGCCCCAAACCCCTAACTAGCCGTCCTAACTCGCACATAATGGTGGCATGTGGAGAATCTCGGTCACCTTCCTGTGGTTGTGACAAAGTCTTAATTTGGCTCAGGGTTTAGAGCTGTCCACCGTCACTTGGCCCCATCAGTTTGGGCCCTGTGGTGAGGCAGAGTGTGTTGGCAGGAAGCCCACAGTCCAGCAGGGCTGCCCACCTTGCTCGGTAGTATAGGCAGGTAGTCACACAGCAGGCTCAAAGGTCAAGCATGGGTCTTTTCTTCTCCTTATTGGCTTTGTGCTTCATTTCCCGTGTCTCTGGTAGTACACTATTTTTTAAGGGGAAAATATCACAATTACCCTCCTTAAAATTTAAAAGACCGCCCAGCACGCCTTTAATCCCAGCACTCCGGAGGCAGAGTCAGGCAGATCACCGTGAATTCGAGGCCAGCCTGGTTTACAGAGCAGAATGAGTTCCAGGACAGCTGAGGCTACACAGAGAAACCCTGTCTTGAGAAAAAAGAAATTAAAAGACCACATGAAAGGGGAGAGGAAGTGTATAACTCCTCCTCCTTAAGATATAAAAGAACCCATGAAGGGGAGAAGGTGGAGGCTGCAGGCCCTTGTCTCCGGAGGCCCATCAAACGGAGGCTAGTTCCTTCTGGTAAAACATGCTTATTTTGTAGATTTTATTTTTCTTTCTTCAAATTCTTTTAAATCTACCCTGTTCCGTGAGGTTATAATAAAAGAGCTGGATCTGAGTCGCACCTCTGTCCCTAGGTGGAGATGTGCTCTTGGAGATATCTATGCCACAGAGATGATAAAGGTTCTATAGCATTGGTCCCTCCCTTAAGAGTGAATCCAAATGGGTCTGTCAATCACCTGGCGAGGAGGCCACACTCTGGGAAAGCAGATGCAGCTGAAACCTGGAAGGACAGCTACTCCTGGCTGAGACGTGTACTGACTACCAGGGAAGTCCTTCCTCCCTCCCCGAAATCACTGTTACTGTCATTGCTCATTGTTGTTTATTTTCCAGACAAGACAGAATGTGAACGAGGCAGCACCAGGGTGACAGGAAGCAGACGCGGGCCCCACGCAGACCACCACGGTTGCAGGTCTGATCACGTTGGCAGGGTAGGAAAATGCCAGATTTTGGATTCCTGGGATTGGATGAACTTGGGTATAAAACCTAATACCTGGGACTGTCGGACATGAGTGGACGTAACCCTGGCCTTCCAGGAAATCCACACGCCTTACACAGCCCGTGTAAACTCAGTGAGACAGGTGTGTTTCTAAAGTATGACGCGCACACGGTAATAGCAGTAGGTGCTGTAAACATGCTTGACCTCAAGCGGCTTGCTAACTTCCTGACTTGTGACATTTTCTTCTATGACCACCAGGGGGCGGCAGAGTACTTTCTTTGTCTGTCCTTCCCGCTTCAGGTTCTCAGGGTGGTTTTTTTCCGTTTACCTTCAGCACAATGTTCAGAACCTGAGCTATGGACCGGTCTTCATTTTTTAGAAGCAGAAAGAACAAAACAGTGTTAACAAATAAATACAGAACAATGAACCCAACCTGTTTTATATTACCCTTTGTACCAACATAGTTGTCAGTAAACTATTTTATTTTGCTTTATTTCTTAAATAAAATTGCCATGAAGGCAAGACTGCCTTTTATTTATGAAAGTGAGAGCCTTCCAAGGTAGGTTCTGGACTGGGCTTTGAAGAATGGGCTGGCACCTGGGCTCCCACTTGCCTTGGTTTTGCTCAGGCAACTGACCAGGTAATGTTGAAAGGCTGGAGACAGCTAGATTTACCCTATCTGACAAACCTTCCCGTTGGTTGTGTGTTCTTCCTGTATGCAGCCCCCAAAGCAGCCTTTCCCAGAGCCCCTACTTTTTAGAGGGTCAGAGTCACCTCTTGAAATTTACCATTATGATTTGCTCATTTCTTGGGTGTCTCCTTTGTATTAAACACACATGAGGTAAGTCATCATCTTTAAAGAGATGTCTGCTTTTTCCCTCTTTTCATTTGATAGAGGCTAACATCTCAAGTCAGAATTCTCATTACTAGACCCATTTTTTTAGGCTCTGTTCTCCCTGGCTCAGTCCCGAGCTAGAGCTATAAACAACTGGGAAGACCAGAGTTGGTGGGAAGGTATCGGTTTTATTCATTCCAGCATCCCGAGGAGATGTTGGAGAAGTTTTCGACACAATGGGCTTTTACAGGGAGGGAAACGCTATCAGGTGACAGTGGGCAGGAAGGCTGTGTTTAGTGGGGTCATGGACATCAGGGGTGTGTGTCTTTTTCTCCTTCTCACTAGAATATTATAATAGACCCTTTAAAAACTTTATTTAATAAGCTATCCCCGTCCTTCCTCCCACCTCACAACCCACCCCCTCCTCAGAAAGGGTAAGCCTTCCCATGGGGAGTCAACAAAGTCTGACAATCACTTTGAGGCAGGACTAAGGCCCCCCCCCCCCACTTTATCTAGGCCAAGCCAGGTATCCCTTCATAGGAAATGGACTCCAAAAAGCCAGTTCAAGCACTAGGGATAAATTCTGGTCCCATTGCCAATGGCCCTTCAGATTTCCCAAGCCTCACAACTGTCCCCTACATTCAGAGGGCCTAGTTTGGTCCTATTTCGCTTCCCCCACTATCAGTCCAAAGTCAGAGAGCTCCCATTAGCTCAGGTCAGCTGTTTCTGTGGGTTTCCCCATCATGGTCTTGACCCCTTTTATTGCTCCTATTCTCTTGGGTACAATAGACCTTTACCTCTTGGGGCCACATATTACTTTCTGCAAGTTAGCAACACAGCAATTCCCGTGCTTTCTGTTAGCTGATGATGTTCTGAAGTGAAGAATTGAAAGGGGCTGAAACATTCTGGTGTTATCTGAAGGCCACCAGGTAGCCGGGCTCTGAAGCCTCCTAACTGTTATTTAGCGGTTCCTGTCTCCATAATCTCTGTGTTGTTTCCCTTTAAAAGTTACAAAGCTTTACAAAAGTTACAGAAGCAATTCTGCCCAGGCCAGTTCCCATTTACAAAAACCAGAGTAAAAAAATTTTCCCCCGGGGCCGGAGAGATGGCTCAGTGTTTAAGAGCACTGCCTGCTCTTCCAAAGGTCATGAGTTCAATTCCCGGCAACCACATGGTGGTTCACAACCATCTGTAATGAGGTCTGGTGCCCTCTTCTGGCCTGCAGACATACACACAGAATATTGTATACATAACAAATAAATAAATGTTTAAAAAAAATTTTTCCCCCAAATGAATAACGGTGGTTTCTTGACGATGTTTCTGCCCTCTGAGGCAAGTACTCAGGCAACTTTGCTAACTGCCAGTACCTCAGAGGTGCCTGCGTCAGTGTTAAAATACAGCTCTCACCCCAGAGGGAATAAGGTATTTTGTTTTGGATCTATGTATGGGTGGCCATGCCTGGGAACATGGATTCAAGTCCCCTCTGTTATTGTGTTCTAATGTGGCAACAATGTTGTAAAGTTCTACAGTAAGAGAACAAAAGAATGTCATAAATCCAGGTACTTTTCAAACATACTGGTGGAAACACCAGGGAGGCAGTCCCAGCAGAGTGGGGACATCTTTGCTTTTGGCCCCGTGCTGTCTCGTGTCATTCTTCACCCCTGGGCTAGTGGAAGTCAGGGGTCTTGTCAGGACACTTAGGAAGGATTTGCCTAGGAGTCACAAAGGTCGTATAAGTTAGATACGGCTGTGAACAATGAGCGAAAGAATGAAAGGGACTAGCGATAGCCTAGGATAATAATTCTCCACAATCACAGGGGTTCTGATTAGCTAATCAGACTTGTAGAATTTCATGTGGGCTTGGCTTTTTTTTTCTCCTGAAAAATTTTAGTTCTCGGGTGTTATCCATAACAAAGCTGTGTGGAGGACATGACTTGTCCACAACCCCTAAAGTTGACGAGGAAAGCAACTTATTAAAAGCCAGGAGACACTCTGGGGCTTCTTCGATTTCCCCTCGTTCCAGGAAAGCTAGTGCCCAGCCACACACTAACAATTTCATTCCTCTTTTATATAGTATTTCAGTTGCCCAAAAGTTAATACTTATCTCACTTTGAAAATTTACTCATTTTTCTTTTTGTACCAACCCCCCTTTCCCTTCCTAAACACCTTTTGTAATCTGTAAAACATGATGCAAGCCACACCTCTGAAATTTCTTGTTAGTGTTCTCGTCCTTTCTGCTGGATGCTGTTCTAGCCAGTCTTCTAGGACTAACTTTTATAGTTATTGTACTGCTGTTTCTTCCTGTAGTCTTCTCTTCCTTCTTGTATTTATAATGTTGACCAATTGCATCCTATGGTTGCTTTCTGAGAAAACACAAACAGGAAACAATCTTTTTTTTTTTTTTGACATCGCTCTTCTGAAAAAGCTTTAATTTCACGCGTTGAACTGGCAGATTTGCGTTCTATCCGTGGAGAAAGTCCCATTTTGAAGCACCTCTCCATTGTGTCTCCAAAGCTTACAGCATTGCTGAGACGCTCCGAGTCAGGTCGTTTTTAATTTCTTATACACGATTGTATTTCCCTGGCGGAAGCTTGTAGGACAACCACAGGAATTCTGGGGTTTCATTTATTAGGTGCTGTGGGTGGGTTCTTATTATTCATTAGGTTGGCGATTGCCTTGGTTCCTCCTAAATGTTCTTTTATTTGTTCTTTAAAATAGCTCTTTAACCCAGAAGTAATCTGTTGTGAAATAATCTTTTTGTACATTGTGAAGATGTCACTCCCATTGGGTTAATAAAAAGCTGAACAGCCAATAGCTTGGAAGGATTTTCAGGCACAGAGGATGCTGGGAAGAAGGGCAGAGTCGTGAGGAGATGCAGAGGAAACATGACATGTTAAGAAATGAGGTAACAAGCCATGAGCCACGTGGCAGGACGGAAATTAATAGAAATGGGTTAATTTAAGTTATAAGAGCTAGTTAAAAACAAGCCTAAGCTATTGGCTGAACTTTCATTAGTAACAAGTCTCCGTGTTGTGATTTGGAAGCTGGCAGGTGGGACAGAGAAAGATTAGCTATGACTATCTCCATCTGATAACCACTTGTAACGGTAAAAACCAGCTCTATCCAAAGGAGTCCCACTGAGTAGACAAACCACATTCACAGGCAGGCCCCATGCCTCACAGCAGATGCTCAACACAAAACGAACTCAGTGGTCATTTCTCACAATTTTTAAAAACCTTAGCTTACTGTATTATTATTACTGTGTATTATGGTTTCTGATCTTGTGTTTTTATGGGTTTTGTTTTTGTATGTATGTGTGTGTGTTTTCTGTGCTTTTTTGGTTTTGTTTTATTCTATTTATTTATTTTTTGCCCGTTTGTTTTCTAAAGAGAGAGAAAAGAGTCATGGAGTTGGATGTGTGGCAGGTAGGCAGGATCTGGGAGGAGACGAGGGAGGGGAAACCATGATCAGAATATATTGCATGGGAAAACATTTCAATAATAGAAAAGTCCTTTCCTGTCCTCCCCCCCCCCCCATTTTACCATCTGGTTTGGGGCTCTATTTTTCTTACCTTCCCCTAGTTATGAGCCTGTCTATCATCTTGATCTGTTTTGAGTCACAGATGACCTTTAGCTTCTAAGTTCTTTTGAACAACAGCAACAAAAAAACCCTAATTGACAATGTTATCATCCTCTCAAACTAGGTCAACTCTGTTTGCTCAGCATTGCTTCCTCTTTTTGGTTCCTTTTCTTGGTTTACTGAAACAGGATCTTACTGTGTAGTCAAGACTGGCCTGGAACTTAGGATCTTTCTGTTTCAGCCTCCATGCGCTGGTACTGAGTACCACTACACCCAACTTTTGTATTTCTTTCTTTCTCCTTTTTTTTTTTTTTGTTTTATTCTTTTGAGACAGGATTTCTCTGTGTAGCCCTGGCTGTCCTGGAACTAGCTTTGTAGACCAGGTTGGCCTTGAACTCACAGCAATTCACCTGCCTCTGCCCGGGTTCTGGGATTAAAGGCATGTGCTACCGTACCTGTATTACTTCTTTTCCTCCTCCTCCTCCTTCTTCTTTCTTTGGTTTTTCAAGACAGGGTTTCTCTGTGTAGCTTTGGCTATCCTGGAACTCACTCTGTGGATCAGGCTGGCCTCAAACTCACAGAACTCTGCCTGGCATTTCTTTTCTTTTCTTTTTTTTTTTTTTTTAGTTTTTCGAGACAGGGTTTCTCTGTAGCTTTAAAGCCTGTCCTGGCACTAGCTCTTGTAGACCAGGCTGGCCTCGAACTCACAGAGATCCGCCTGCCTCTGCCTCCCGAGTGCTGGGATTAAAGGCGTGCGCCACCACCGCCCGGCTCTGGCATTTCTTTATACATGTGGATTTATGCCTTTTTAATTGCTGGGGGTGGTCAACTTGATGAGCATTGGTAGAGCTAGAATTTGTGTCACAAACGGGACATCTGTAATACACCTGCTCCTTCCAAGGCTCAAGGACTGGGACAGAGGAGAGGGCAGAAAGCTGGTGAGAACCAGAGGTCAGGAAGGACTGTCCTGAACCTCTGGTAGCTGTCGTTGCCTGCACAAGGTCAGGCCAGTGGCTCATGAGTCCTCCTCTACCCCTTGTTAAGGAGCTATGGACAGATGATAGCTTCTGGGAGAAGAGGAGTCAGTATTCTAGGGCTCCCGGTACGCTGACCACACTCCAGTGGATGGCCCCCATCCATGAGTAGATGAGCAGCATAAATTGGGCTTGGCTTGTGTGCTGGCAAGGCTTAGGTCAACTTGACACACAAGATAGAGTTATCTGAAAGGAGGGAACCTCAGTTGAGGAAATTCCTTCGTCAGATCTAGCTGCAAGGCATTGTCTTAATTAATGATTGTAAGGTAGCGCCCATCCCATTGTGGGTGGCACAACCTCTCAGCTGGTGGTCCTGTGTTCTATAAGAAAGCAGACTGAACAAGTCAGGGAAAGCAGGCCAGTTAGCAGCATCCCTCTATGGCCTTTACATCAGTTCCTGCCTCCAGGTTCCTGCCCTAACTTCTTTTAGTGATGGATGCAGAAGTATAAGCCAAAAACCCTTTCCTCTCCAAGTTACTTTGGTCGTGATGTTTTACCAAAGCAATAGAAAGCCTAATTAAGACATGTGCATTTTGTTAGTAGGGCTGGCATAGTGCTACCATGTCCTCCTATGCAAAAAGACTTTATTATGTCCCACTCAACCTGTAACGGGTGGTTAGGATGAACATGGGATCAGGATAGAGCTCTAAGGTGTCACATCTGTGTTGGAAGTAACAGTGGAAGAGCAGAGTCGAGGCCTGGAGGAGTAACAGAGGGAAACCTAAGAAAAGCCTGCCACCATTTTTCAGTGGACTTTGAAAGTCACTGATTTTTAGTTGGGTGGTAGCACACGCCTTTAATCCCAGTACTCGGGAGTCAGAGGCAGGGGGATCTCTATGAGTTCAGGGCCAGCCTGGTCTGCAGATTGAGTTCCAAACAGCCAGGGCTACACAGAAAAACTCTCATAAAACCAAGAAACAAAGGAAGGAAGGGGGCTAGAGAGATGGTTCAGAGGTTAAGAGTATTAACTGCTCTTCCAGAAGTCCTGAGCTCAATTCCCACCAACCACATGGTGGCTCACAGCCATCTAAAATGACATATGATGCCCTCTTCTGGCATGCATGGAGACATACAGATAGAACATTGTATGCATAATAAATAAATAAATAAATAAATCTTTAAAAGAAAGAAACTCAACAATTTTAGATGTTACAGCATCTGAAAATATGTTAGTAGTTTTCTTGCGGATTTGTCTTTATTTGGCAACTTTGACTGAAGACTCATAAAGAGTTAAACCTGTTCTTCTGGGGGAAGTTACTTTCTCTCGCTCTTTCTTTGTTCTGTGTCTTCATGGTTAAATGCAAGCGTAGCTATTCAAAAAGAAGAAGAAGAAGAGGAGGAGGAGGAGGAGAAGGAAAGGAAGGAGGGAGGGAGGGAAGGAAGGAAGGAAGGAAGGAAGAAAGAAAGAAAGGAACATTCCAGTCAGAAACGGTAACCACAGAACAGAGGAACTGAGGAGACGGGATGGCAGTGAGGTAGCAACAGCATGTGTGTCAGATGCTACAAGCGACAACATTTTACAGCAATTACCCAGCCATCTTTTCATGAGGTGACTCAGTAGAGCCAAGAATTTTGTTGGAGATTTAAACTAAGATACAAGGCATGTTGGCATTTAAAGTGACTGGGATTTTTTTTTTTTTTGCCATAGATTCTATGCTATAGCTGACTCCCCTTCTGTTACAAATTTGATATTTATCTCCTGCAGTTCAACACTATTTGAGCTATGAGTGAAGACAGTAACACAAGTCAAAAAACCTGCTTCCCATTACCAGGTCCTTGCTCCTCTCTCCTATATAAACATAGAGATCTGTCTTCCTGCAACTACCTTATTGACAGGCATTTGGCCAGCATTTAGGGTCTAGGCGACAAGCATTTCATTTAAGACATTTCCAGACATCCAAGGGCATAGAATTACTACCAGCCCAAAGCCGTTAATTCATAGCTGCTCATGTAGATGGAAAAAATAAGCTTGTCTTGGTTTTATCTCACATAGATAAGAAAAGTGGTGACCTAAACCTAACCTTGCACTAAAAGATTCCTAACTCCTCACCTTGCCTTCACCTCAGTTTACTGATGACTTTAGGAGATTACTGCTTGTGTCTTACTCTCAGGAAAGATAATTAACTATCTTCTCACAGCCCAGTGCAAGACAAACCTCCACTGGCACCTCCGATAAGCATCACGCTTAGGAGCTTGCTAGCATTGAAGCTTACTAACATTTAACAAAAATTCTAATGGACCATAAACTTCCCTTGTTTGCTTATGTAGGTTGCCTGGTTACCTATACCCATAAGGTTTTGTGGGTTTGTATAACTGGGTAAGGGTAAAGAGAGAAGGGAAGTGGGAAGAGAAGTGAGAGCAGAAGCGTCCCAGATGTTAGCAGAGATAGGAAAATGAAAAGGAAGAAGAAGGAGGAGGATGGGGGAGGGAGAAGGGGGAGGAGGAGGAGAAGCAGCAGCAGAAAAGGAGGAGGAGGAGGAGGAGAAGGAGGAGAAGGAGGAAGAAGGTAGCAGAGAATTGATAAGGGAATTAGAGTTGAGACAGAGAATTAGAGCTAAGAAGTTAAGAAGAATTAGAATAGAGCACAATGAAGAGAGAACAATAAAGAGACATTCTGAGAAAAATCTGCCTGTGAGTTGATTGCTTTCCCTCAGATGGCCTGAGTTATTTCCTTCACCAGCTGTAGTGTCTTAGCTGGGCCTTGAAGGAGTCTGAAGTGCTGGGACCCTGAGGGACCCCGTTTTTCAGAGAAGTAGAGCCCTGTAGGGTTTATGAGCACTTTGTCTCAGCTCTACATTCACCTGGGCCCAGCAACCATTGAAGACGAGGGTTTTGTTTGTTTTGACAAGAGTCTCTACTTTCCAGCAGGCCACATTGTGACCAATGAAATCTTTGTTCCTGCTCAGTTCTAGCTCTTCAGTTACTGACATCAGTGGGGAGCCGGGGAACCAGATCTGTAGCGCACCATGCCCTTCTGCGCTCTACGCGCTACTATACAGTTCGTGAACCGGGCAAGGGGCTGGAGAATGAAACACACAGAGACACAGTTTATCCTTGAAACAGAAATGCCCTGAGAATGCCCCCTTTAGTGTGTCCATGGGCAGCTTATATAGGGATAGCCACGCCCCAGACAAACCCACCAGAAACCATTCCCCTGCCATCAGGAACTCCTGAGGGTCCCGTGCTCAGAGCAGCTGTAGGCTCTCAGATCAGGGGAAAACAAGTTGTTTACAAGAAATACAGGATCTGGGGGTTCACAGCTCCCAACACAGACCTGTCACAGTTACAGCTGCACAGGAGGGTCTCCACATTTGTAAGCAGAACTCAGGGCTTGCTGCTTCCTGGCTGTCTGATCCTTCCATGGATTCCTGTTTGTTACAGACACTGGCTAGACGGTTGGGAACCTTGAATTTGGAGACTCAGTTGGCTTTTGTGGATGAAACAAGGATCAATCGACGTATGTGGAATAGAATCCCACCCAAGAAGACGGGGAGGCTTTGGGTCACTTCTTTCAAGAAACAGGACCAGGGTACCAATATGCAGTCACCAAGAGAAGACATTGGACGCTGGATGCAAATGAGAGTTACAGACGGTATGTCTGAGAAAGAATGTGCCAGTCTGAGGGAGGTCGGGACACAAGCTGTAGGGGTCTTCAGAACCACTGAGTGAAGAGGATGCCCGTGGAGGAAGCCGATAAGACAATTACCTCAGCTAGGCAGCTGCATTCACTTCAGCGATGGCTGTATCGGCTCCCATAAGCCTACCTGATCCAAGGAGACAGAAAGAGAAATTTATTTGTTCTAAAATGATGTTAACTAAAAATGCTTCATGAGCTGGGGAGAAGGCTCAGTAGGAAAAGTACTTGACTTGTAATCTTGAGAGTCTGAGTTCAACCCCCTGGACCTGCTGGATATGGTGGCATGTGACGCAATCCCAGTATTGAGGAAGCGGAGACAGGCAGGACCTGGGGACTCTCTGGTCAGTCAGCCTTGTCTTCTTGGTGAGCTCCACGCTAAGGAGAGATCCTGGACAGTGCCGTTGACAGTATCTGAGGAATGACACTTGAGGTTGTCTGGCCGCTACGTGTGTGGACCCAGAAATGTGAGTGTGGACACATGTCTGCACCAATGTTTTGTGGGGCCAGCCTTCCACAAAACTCTCTTAATGTGCCAAGGGTACAGTGGTGAGCAAGCAGAACAAAACCGCTTGCCTTCATGGAGCTCGTATTCTGAGTGACCATCCCCTACGGTAGAGACTGATGTCATAGCTATAAGGGTTAGACTGGCTCCCTAGAGACGCACAACTAATCTGGGTGGCACTCCAATTAGATTACTCCAGAGGGGAAAATGGTTAATAAGCAAATTTAAATACCGGTCCCTTTGGCCCGTGGTAGATTAATTAGCTGTACTCTGGTCCCCCATGAGTTTGGTTAGCTTGAGGTTTTGCCAACACTCGGCTAAATGCAGTTTGAAGACTCGGTCTCCAGATTTGAACCACCTGGCCGGTCCCTGCAAAGGACTGAAATTCATTTTCCTTAGCTATGTCAGCTACAAACACCTTCCTTCAACTTCGTTAAGCACCTCTCTTGCTCCAACCTCAACAGAGATATTTGCCGCCCACAGTTATAGTCTTACACAGCATGCACACAATAGTAAGCCATTCCCATAGTCACTCCTCAGGTTATTTTTAGACGGGGTCTTCTTGTGTGTGCCCAGGCTGGTTTTCAACTCGTGATCCTTTTTGCCTCAGCTTCCTAACTGCTGAAATTACCGGAGTGCATTACGATGCTGGCTTTAATACTTCTTCAGACTTCAGTACAAGATGCTGTGTCTGTGTGAAGCACACGACATCTTTCTCCCCGCAGTCTGCAGCTGAGTGGCTGGACTTTTGCTTCATGGTTTCTGTAGCAAGGTGTGTACGGTGGGGCTCCAGGGGGTGTGGCTATGAGGAAGAAGAGTCTGCAGACATCAGGGAAATGGAGACAAGGTAGGACACATTTAAGAGAGTTTGGAAGATGAATGTATGCATGGAATCTTTCTTTTCTTTTTTTTAAACAAATCAATGAATGCCTTTATTGAAATTACTAACTCACACCGACTTGAATTCAAGTCTGATAAAAAAAAATACTTGAGGGCTGGAGAGATGGCTCAGCGGTTAAGAGCATTGCCTGCTCTTCCAAAGGTCCTGAGTTCAATTCCCAGCGACCACATGGTGGCTCACAACCATCTGTAATGGGGTCTGGGGCCCTCTTCTGGCTTGCAGGCATACACAGACAGAATAATTTATACATAATAAATAAATAAATATTTAAAAAAATACTTGATTATGTATTCATTAACAGAATTCAAATACCAAATAGTTATCAAATTATTAGCACAGATAACTGTAGAACTTTGTTCAAATATGAGTGTTTACCTATTGTGTATGTGTGTCTCTGTTTGACATTGTATTTGTCTACTAAATTGACATACGTTTCTTTTTTTAACTTTCTTTTTACTTATTCTTTGTGCTTTGACGCCATGCATCTTGGTCCCATTCATTTCTCATGCCTTCGTATACATGGGGCCTTTTTCATCCTTCCCAGCAACACAACTGAGTCACCGTGCAAGGGCCTTGTCATGGAGTGCCTGCTCTTGTTAACAGTGCTGAACATGTACAATGAAAACTCAGTTGAGATAAACCAAGCAAGGCTTTTCGTCTCTGGCAATACATTTTCTGTAAAGTCGTGCTGCTAGGATCTAGCTGCTGCCCAGACCACAGTACCTTACGGCAGGTCTTCCGCTTTCACAGTTATCAGTCATGGAGACACATGAGTCCTTAGGTCGTCGGCTTCCTGCCAGGCCATCTTACCTGGGAAGTAAGTTTACATCACAGGGGGTATTGGTGGCCGGCCACACATCCTGTCCTCCACCTGGGTATCAGAACACCTGTTGAGGTCCAACCTTGACGAGTTTCGCATGTGTGGATCGTAGGCTTTTTCTTGAAGGGTGAGTTCCTGACATTGGCCCTCTTTCTCTACCATGTCCTCCCGGCATCATCACCAATGCAATGCTTTGATTGCGCACTTATTTAATTAATTGCTATTTATTAAGACTCTACTAAGGGAGCTGGGAGTATTGTTTAGTGGTAGAGCGTTGATGTAGCATGTATAAGGTCCTAAGTCAATCACCAGTACTGTAATAATAATAAATAAACAAATAATAAGTCAGTTAAAATAAAAACATGCATTACCACCCAAGGCCATGGTCTGGGGTCTGAGCAGCTGTCCACCTGAAGCCATGTTGATGTGTATAATCCGTGCTGCCGCTGCTGGGGTCCGTGTGGCCGTTCACGGCCAGTGTCATCACTGAAGACCAAGTGGATGTCCGTGGTCTGAATGGCCACCTGAAGCCACGTTGACATCTGTGGATCGTGCTGCTGCTGAGGGCCACGTTGGTGTCTGTGGCTCTGCTGCCACTGTGGCCTATATTACCCTGGAGGGAATTATCTGTGCTGTCACCTGAATCTATGTCACTACTTATGGTCTGTACTGCAGTGGGAGACTGTGTGGATGCCTGTGGCCTGTATTCCCACTAGATAGAGGTCATGTTGATGTCATGGTTTATGTTACCATTGACGACCGTGTGTGTGGTCAGTGCTATCACCCGAGATCCCATGGATATTCTGTGTTGCCTCTAAGGGCCATCCATGTTAATGTCCTTGATAATGCTGTGGCTGGGGGCCCTGTGGATGTCTGTGGCCTGTTATTGCTACCAAATGGCACTTGGATGTTTGTGGTCTGTGATTCCTCCTGAAGCCATGTTGATACCTGTGCTGTGTGCTGCCACCAGGGGCCACGTTGGTGTCTGAGATCCAGCTGTGGCATGTGTGTGTGGGGGTGATGTCCGTGACCTACGTTGCCACTGAAGTCCACGGATATGTCTGTGGTCCGTGCTGCCTCCTAAAGCCATACTGATACATGTGGTCTGTTCTGCAGCCAGAAACCACGTGGCAGCTCATGCTCCATGCTGCAGCTGACTATAGACAGCAAGGAAATACCTATTGCAGCATGATTCATAACTGCAGATTCACAGTAGAGAAAGAGAGACGTAGAAACGGTCTAGATGGGAAGCTATTGACGAGAACTCTCGAAACTGTGATAAAGATGCTGAAGTGTCGCTCCTCACGGTTGATGACTTCTGGTGGGGGTGGGGTGGGGGAGAACTCAGTTTTCTTTAAGGGGCTGCCCGCTGCGAGTTTGATCGTGCTCCAGTGAGTCACAACACAAACTGGACTTGATTTTTCTCTTTTTCAATTTTTTTTCTTCTGTTTTCTTCTTATTTTGAGGGAGGTTGTAAAGGGGTGTGTGTGTGTGTGTGTGTGTGTGTGTGTGTGTGTGTGTTGGGGAGGGTGGACCTGGGATGACTGGGAAGTGAATGTGATTGGGGCATGAAATTTCCAGATTATCAATAAAACTATTATGTAAACAAGGGCCAGGCTTTGCTCTATAGAGCGTGTGTGGTAGACAACAAGCGAGAGCAGCGGCCCTTGTGCTGAGTCAAAAACAACCCATGCCTGGCTTTTATGTGGGTGCCAGGGTCAAGGTCAGGTCCTTGCGCTGTACAGCAAGTGCTCTGAACCCCACAGCCCTCTACTGTGCCCTGGAATTCAGCTGGCCAGTGTATTATCAGAAGCCTATGTCTGTGTTCGTTAGGGAAGCTGTCCTACTGTAGTCTTTGGGGTATGTGTCGTTTTTTGGTATCAGGTTGATGTTGGCTTTGTGGATTGGGTGTGGCAATGTCCTTTTCCTTCCTCTCTTGTGGAATCCTTTAAGGAGCACTGGTGTTAGATTTCATCTAAAGGTTTGGTGGGATACAGCCTTGATCCCACTGGCTTTTTCTCTGTTAGGAAACTTTATCACTACTTCAACCTTGTTGATTTCTATGCATCTGTTTAAGTAGATTTTTTTTAAAATTTAATTTTGGTAGTTCATATGTGTCTAGGAATTTGTTTATTTATTGTTACTTTCCCTGCCCTCTACTTATTCATTTATTTTTTTTATTGAAAATAATTTTTATATAGTATATTCTGATCATGGTCCCCTCCCTTGTTTCTCCCTAGATTCTTTCCCACCTCCCCACCTAGCATTCAACTCTGCCCCTTCTTTCCTTTGTCTTTAGAAAACAAACAAACCAATAAACAAACAAACCAGAATAAAACAAAGCAAACAGGCAGAGAGAAAAAAAGAGACCAAACAGTAGCAACAACAACAAAACAGAAAAAATGGGAGAAACATATTATACACACACATGTAGATACACACACATGCACCCAGCCACCCCCTCTTCTAAATCAGAATCCATAATATGTAAGCAAAAGACAAGTGAGGTTAAAAATAAGATGCCCAAATAAAGCATTATGTGGCAAAACATCTCAAAAATATTGTCGCATTTTCATAGTCTTTACAATGTAAGCTTTCAAAGGATTTCTTTGTTTAAGATCTCTCAGATTTTTTTTGACATAAGCAGTCAGTCATAGCTATAAACTTTGCTCTTAGAATTTCCTTAGTTCCACCCCAAAGATTCTGTAAATTCCATGAACTATTAAACATCCTCTCTTATTTCATCAGTGATCCACTGTGAATAAAAATGAAGACATGGCTGGCCCTAGTTATGGTGGTGGAGAAGGTTTATTGTAGATGTGAGGAAGAACACAGACAGCCAGGGGCATCTGGAAGGGTCCAGACTGAACACAACCAGCAGGTTGTACCGGGTCATAGAGGAGATAGAGAGGGAGCAAAGAGAGCACATGGGATCCCGAAGCCAAAGCTGCTAGGCTTTTATGGGAGTCAAGAAGCTGGGGGAAAGGGAAGGGAAACTCAGAGGCTGGAGAGGTTTAGGGTGGGGACAGGGTGTGCCAGCCAGGGCGATTCTGTAACAGGAGCTTACCATACTGAGAGTCTGGCAGCGGGATCTACTTTGCTATGTTTAATAGGCACCTCGGCTAGCCTTCTGTTCCTGGTTTCTCAGTTGTTTGTCCAGGACTTTTTTGAGATCTAATGTGCTATTTATTCAAGAGTGCATTGTCCGGAATTCAAGGATTGTGTAATTTCTTTTGCAGTTGATTTTTAGTTTTATTCCTTTTTGCTATGACTATATAAAAGAAATGACTTTAATCTTTTTGTATTTTAAGACTTATTTTGGGACCTATAATGTGATCTCTTTTGGGGAATGCTCCATATACTTCTGAAAAGAATATCTTTTCATATCTATTGAATGACTGTTCTATATACAGTTGTTAAGTTCCTTTCCTATATGGTATAGTTTTATTTTAGTTGGATGATTGATCTAGATATGATAGTGGGGTATTGAAATCAACTACTGTTATCGTCTCAATACCCATCTGACCGTTTATGTTCATTGGAGTTTGTTTTATGGAATTGAGAGCTCCAACATTTGTTGCATATATATTTATAATTGTTATGTTTTCTTTATGAATTGCTCCCTTTATTAATATATAGTGGCTTCCTTTGTGTCTTCTAATTTTGACTTGAAGCCTACTTTATCTGATACCATATAGCTATGTTAGCTCACTTTTAGCTTCATTTGCTTGATAGACTGGCTTCCCTCCTTGGAGGCTCAGCTTTTGTGTGCTGTTGCTAGTGAGGTGTGTTTTTAGAGACCACCAATAGCTGGATTTTTCTTTTTAATTAACTTGTTTTAATTTAGTTTTCTATCAACTAGTTTATTTCTCTTTATTGGTAAGTTGAGGCCATTTATAGTTTAGGTGACTTTTGAAAAGTGTTTATTAATTCCTTTAGTTTCATGGTTGTTTTTCTGGTTATAGCCTTGTGTTTTCTTTACTTTCTCCCTGTTAGGATTAGAGGCTATTTATTTTACTGTGTTGGATATGACAGATTGCTTCCTAGGTTTTTGTGGTGGTTTGAAAAAGAATGCCTCCTATAGGCTCATATATTCGAATACTTGGCTCCCAGTTAGTAGAACTGTTTGAGAAGATTAGGTAGTGTGGCTATGTTGGTGTGTTGGCTTGGAGGCCCACACCAACTCCAGTTAGTTTGCCTTAGACTTGAAGATCAAGATGTGAGCGCTCAACTGCTCCAGCACCATGGCTGTTTGCCTGCTGCCATGCTCCCTGCCATGATGGTCATGGACTCTAACCCTCTGGAACTGTAATCCTCCCATAAGTGCATTCCTCCATAAGTTGCCTCATCAAGGTGTCCTCACAGCAATAGAAAAGTAACTAGACCGGCCTCTTTTATTTATTTTTTCTCGTGAAGTGAAAACTCTAATACAGAGTGTGCTACGGAGTTAAAACCATTTAGGTTAAATGTGGAGACAACATATAAAGCGAGACAAAGATGGAGGAGGCAGAGGAAGGAAAAGATAGAGGGAAACAGAGCTGAGTCAATGGAAAGAAACATGAAGGAGAACCTTTTCGGGAGGAGAATTGAAAACAGCAAGACACTGGGAAAATGAAGAAATTAGATTAGCTGAAGAAATAAAAAAGAAAAACAACACCCAAATGTTCCCAATAGTGAGAAAATTAAAGATAAAATTAAGCAATGCGTAAGATGGAGAATACAATTTAGAACACGAGAGCTTATAAAAGAGGAACCACAGGGGGGAAGAAGGAAAAAAGAATAGAAAATTGAATAATTATAAAAAAAAACTACATAAGTAAAATTATATGAATGCATGATTGGGAATGAAAAGTAAAAACAAAATAAAAAAAATCACAAGCATGACAAAGTAGAAATGCCCCTGAAAGTTTAGTAAAATAAGAAAAGGAGAATCAGCATCTGGAAACCATCAAGCCCAAAGTAAAGAGGAAGGAAAATACACAAAGTGCTGGGACATCATTTTTCTAGGTCTACAGAAACTGAAGGCCGGCAGTTCTATGCACAGGTAGTCTCGAGGAGATAGGTCGGATGACCGTGTGGAGCCTTCTCCTCCCTGTGGTTTAGTCTGGGGTTGAGCCTGTGTTGGCCAAGTTGGACAATGTCCACCAGAGTTCTCTCCACATGGATAGCTCCCATTCTTGGCACCTTAGAGCCTTCTGCTGGCCCTAGTCAGCATTGGAGTCTAAGTGCTGGGCCGACTCTCCCTGCCTCTTGAGATCCCCCACTCTCCGGATCCTATCCCCTCGTGTTGCTAATGTTCTATCTAGTAGCTGTCTCCCAAGTGCATTGGGTGTGGAGAAGCAGCCATGCTATAGCAGATAGCCTCTGTTTATGCTTTTCAGTCCCCCTGAGTATTGTTTATTTTATGAGGGATTACTGCTGTGGGTGTCAAATATTCTGATGGCAGTTTAGCACCCCCAGAAACTATAGCAGAGAAGGCTTCAGAGTTTGTCCACCCCAGGCTCAGGGATCTTTAACCCCAGGGTTATTTTCAGGTCATGAGGTTTCTCCCACTGTCTCCCTGACACAAAGGGCGTGGGGGAACTGGCTTTCTCTCTGCACTTCACTACCTGGGTGGATCCTCCTGCTGCCTGCACCTTTTCCTTGTCAGCTTGTGACCCTCTCAACTCCCTACACGTGCCTCTCAGGGGAGTTTTTCACCCTGAGTCTGCAATATGTTCAGTCCAGGCCCCGTGACTTAGAGTTTCTCATTTCCCCCTAACTCAGTCTCTCTTGAGATGTGGATACCATCTGCCCTCTCAGTCATACCAAGTGGGATTCCTCTCCCTTTGTCCCACCTGCCACACAGGGGATGAGAACAACTGTCTCATCAGATCTACAGCAGGATTTGAGGCTGCGCACGCTGCAGGTTTATTCTGAGGGTGGGATTGACAGTCTTTGCACTGGGATGTCTGGCTTACCTCTTGGCTTACCTTGTGCTTCTTGTCTGGCTTCCAGAGAGACAGCTATCAGGATCTGTGTTTACTTGGATTCCATTCCTACCTATGGATACCCAGTTCTCCTAGAACTAGTTTTAAAGAGACTCTTTATCTCTTCATTCCTAATCTGTTTTGATAGTCTGGTGAAAATTCTCTGTTCTCATTTTTTCTTTTTTCTTTTCTTTTCTCCTCCTCCTCTTCCTCTTCTTCCTTCTCCTCCTCCTCCTCCTCCTTCTTCTCCTCCTCCTCCTCCTCCTCCTCCTCCTCCTCCTCCTCTCCTCCTCCTCCTCCTCCTCCTCCTCCTCCTCCTCCTCCTTTTTTCTTTCTTCCTTTCTTTTTCTTTTTTGTTCTTTTTTAACTGTTTCTGTTTTTAGAGACAAGGCCTTACTTTGTAGTCCAGCTTGACCTGGAACACCCATCTGACCTTGAACTCCTGGCTATACTTCTGCCTTAGGCCCTGCTGGGATACAAACCCAAAGCAGGAGGTTCGGCTAGCTGATCTACTTGTTTTGTTTTGGTTTGTCATCCCAGATGATGCTGCCATTGGAGATATTCTTTCAAGAGAAAGTTGATGGCTGAACTACAGAAATGTTTAACAAAGCCATACGAAATAGACCAGTGTTTCTGGATGGCAGAAAGATCTGACCCTACTCTGTGTTTGGTGCATGCATGATGTATGGTATGTCTCAGTTCACCATTGGCTAATCTGTTTGTTAGCATACTGCTTGGCATCACGTGCTTGAAAACATGTCGTTCTAGGTCAAAGCAAGTGGAAAGGTACCCCAAAGAAAACTGTAGCTTTGGACATTTTGAAATACCCCAGTATTTGCCACAGCCCAATCACTCATCTGCTTCATGTCTTTTAAGACTGAGACTGTGAACTCAGCCGGAAGAATGTATTCAATTTCTTGTCCCGAGTAAATAAGCCGCTGTTTGTCACATGGGGTCAAGACAGCCGTCTCTAGACGGTAACTCTAGGAGCTGTCCAGTGCCGGGTTTGCCTTACGTGGAAACTCCCAACGCAGGGAGATTGTCCCTTATGATGTGACGACGCCATAGCATTTGTCAGAAACGATGACAGACTGTCCAGTGCAGACAGCTCTGGAGCTCTTGCTGATGGGGGAGAGGAGGGAGTGTGGGTTCTTCAAGCTCAGAACTGGCTCAGACACATCGGCCTCGGTCACTCTGCAGCAGTGAGCACAGGGTCAAAAGCCGGGAAGAGTTTTTCATCTTAAGTCCATTGGGTGGGATAGGCATCATTCAGTCTCAGCTGTTCTGTGTTAGGTGGGTGAGGAAGAGCCAGGGTAAAACCTGCTTTGAGCAGTTATTTGGAGCGATTCTTGTCTAGGCCTGAGAGAAAGAATGAGATAGTGCTGGCTATATATACTTAATGCCACACCATAATCCAAGACTTCAGTTCCAATTCCATTTAATCTTTGTAGAGGATCCAGTGTACACGCAGTCTGACTGGGTATTGGGAGAGAGAGGTGTAAAGGTGATTATGGAAAGGCACTGTCCGCATTGAAACAGATTTTGTAACTTAGCAAGACTTTGCAAGAATTCAACACTGAAGGAGCCATGCCTTGTTAAGGCAAAAATATGAATGTTGATTAAACAACAGTTCACGTATTGGAGGGGCTTTCCCAAAGTCACCCTCAGTTTCAATGGTTTACTGTAAGGAGTCTCAGAATTCAGCAAAGCAGTTATAATCATGGTTGTGGTTGGTTTGCTTATTGTAGCGGCTAGATTTATGTCAACTGGACCCAATTTAGAGTGGTTTGAGAAGCGGGAACCGGGAACCTGACTGAGAAATGACTCCGTCAGATTGGCCCATGGGCAAGCCTGTGATATTTTTTTTTTTTTAATGATTGACGTGAGAAGACCCAGCTCACTGTGTGTGGTACCTACCACCCCTGGGCTGGTGCTCCTGGATTCTGTAAGAGGGCAGGCTTGGCAAGCCCTGAGAAGCCAGCAATAAGCAGCATTCCTTAAGGCTTTGGCATCAGCTCCTGCTTCCAGGTTCCTACCCTGCCCAAGTTCCTGCCCTGACTTAGCTCAACAATTGAGTGTGATCTGAGAGCAGTAAGCTGAAATAAATCCTTCCTTCCTCAAGCTGTTTATGGTCATGCTGTTTTACCACAGCAATAGAAACGTTAACTAAGACATCCTTACTCAGAATGCTTTATTATTCTCTAACAATTTCATGCCTGCATACGATGTATTTTGAGCCGATTATGCCTCCAACTCCTCGCCTCTGACTTCTATTGGATCTTCCCAATCCAGCTTCATCCTTTCTCCTAGCCCACTGAATCCAAATAGTGCTGTCTATATGTATGTGTGTGTGGCTACCCACATGATCCAGTGATCATGGGCAACCTGCCAGTGGTCAGATCTCGTATGTTTCGGTCATCTTCCTCAACTGCCAACAGTTCCTCAGCTGGGCATGGGGTCCATGGTCTCCTCCCCTGTCTGTGCTCATTGCTGATCAGAGTCACAGCTGTCGTGAGTTTGTGAGTACAGCCGGCATCTCATGTCCAGATAGCAGTGCCTCATAGAACTCTGTCCTCTGGTATCTCATGTCCAGATACCAGTGCCTCACAGAACTCTGTCCTCTGGCATCTCATGTCCAGATACCAGTGCCTCACAGAACTCTGTTTTCCGGTTCTTTTGATTTTTCCTTTGAAAACAATTTTTTTTCAAGCAATATATCCTGATTATGATTTCCCCTCCCTCTACTCCTCCCAGTTCCTTCCCATCTCCCCTCCCGTCTGGATTTACTCTCTTTCTGTCTCTCTGATTAGAAAACAGACTTCTAAGAGATAAAAATAAAACAGAACAAAAACTAACACATCAGAATTGGACAAAACAAACTGAGGAAAAAGAACCCAAGAGAAGGCACAAGAGTCAGAGAAGCATTCATTTACACACTCAGGAATCCCGTAAAAACACTCAACTGGATTCCATTATATATATGCAGAAGATGTGGTGCAGACCCGTGCAGCCCACGTGCACGCTGCCTCCGTCTCTGTGAGTTCATACGAGCTCTGTTCCTGTCAGTTTAGAGGGCCTTGTTTCCTTGGTGTCCTCCATCCCTCTGGCTCTTACACTCTTTCTGCCCCCTCTTCTGCAGGGCACCCTGAGACCTAAGGGGAGGGATTTGATAGAGACATCCCATTTGGGCTGAGTGGTCCAAAGTCTCTCACTCTCTGCAGATGTCTGTGTTCATTCCCATGTGCTTCAGGAAGAAGCTTCTCTAATGATGGCTGAACATCATTAGAGTAGAATGTCATTATGTGCTCTGGCTCCTGTATTCTTTCTGATCCCTCTTTTGTGACAATCTCTGAGCCTGGGGGAGGAGGGAAACTGATATTGTCCCACTGAAGGCTGAGCTCTCCATCATCACTTCTTTCCCTCAGCATTTTGGCCAGGTGTGATTTTTCAGCACTAACTGCTGCCCACTGCAAACACGCTTCTCTGGCCAAGGGTAAGAACAGCACAAGTCTCTGTACAACATACATGTTAGAAGGTATGGACAATGTGGCCATTTAGTGAAACAGCATAGCTAGATTCTCTCCTAGGTCCTGTGAGCTCCTCAGCCCTGGGGCTGTTGACCAGGTTTACAGAACTAGTCACGAAATGTCTCCTGGGAAGCAGGCCTTAGCTCTCATCAGAATGTAGCTGGTTATCCCCATAACAGTGGCTGTGCTTATTAGAGTGGAAAAACACAGATTAACATCATCAATGGAGAAAGGGGAAGAAGGGCACTACTGCCCAGGTTTTACACTAGGGAGAAAACGTAGACAAGGCTTAATTCCCCCAGACATGATGTACAATGATAGGGATGGTGGTAGTAAGAGGGAAGCTCATCTGAGTCGTGGTCTCCAGATCTTTTTTTTTTTTTTAATATTTATTTATTATGTATACAATATTCTGTCTACATGTATTCCTGCAGGCCAGAAGAGGGCACCAAACCTCATTACAGATGGTTGTGAGCCACCATGTGGTTGCTGGGAATTGAACTCAGGACCTTTGGAAGAGCAGGCAATGCTCTTAACTGTTGAGCCATTTCTCCAGCCCCGCTCCAGATCTTCTTTAAGAAGAGGTTTTATTTTATTTTTTTAATTATGTACCTATGTGTGGGTTTGTGCACTTGAGTACAGGACCCTTGGAAGCTATGACAAAATATCAGATTCCTTGGAGCTGGAGTTACAGGTGGTTGTGAGCTGCCTGATGTGGGTGCTGGGAACTGAACTCGGGTCCTCTGTATGAGCAGTAAAATGTTCTCAGCCACTGAACTGTTTCTCTAGCTCACAGATTTTCTTTCTTTTTCTTTCTTTCTTTTTTTTTTTTAATGTGGGAGAGTGTTCAGGCACAACAGACTGCTAATGTGATTGTCTTTACTCCAGCCCCTCCAGACATCATGGTGAACCTCATGTCATGGTCCAGTGCTCCAATCATCAATCACATTGTTAGCATCAAGTCTGGGGCATGGGCGAGGCTCCTGGGTAAACAGACACTCTCCCAGGCACTTCCTTGTTATCTCCCAGGAGTAGGAAAGGGCCATCCTTTTCTCTGAGATGTGGAGGGCTTGACCACCCAGATTTGCTGAGCTTGTCCTTACTGAATAGCACTCCGTAGCATACAGCTAAAAAGGATCCAGACACTGTGGGTGGGTGTACCGCACAACTTCTAAATACCTTCCTTCGAAACACAATGTGTTCCTAGGTGTTGTTCCTGGAAGCTCTTCTGCAGGGTGTGCCAATCCTCAGGACGGCTTTAGCTTATCCTGGAAGAATGACAGTGCATTAGAGCAGCCACCTACACACTTCCCAAGGAAGTTCGCAATGGTGCTTTTAGGAGAGAGACTTTTTTTTAATACCACATTAGTGTTTTGTTTATTTTTTCTAATATTTTTATTACTTTATAAATAATACCATTTAAAATTTCCTCTTCCTCCCCTCCTCCCACTTCCCTCCCGCTGCCCCCCACTTACCCTTCCTCACTCCCCCAACAGTCCTAAGAGAGGGCAGGGTACCCCACCCTGTGGGAAGTTCAAGGCCCTGCCCTCTATATCCAGGCTTAGGGAGGTATGCATCCAAATAGAATAGGATCCCAAAAAGCCAGTACATGCAGTAGAGACAAATCCCAATGCCATTATCATTGGCTTCTCAGTCTGCCCCAATTGTCAGCCACATTCAGAGGGTCCAGTTTGATCCCATGTTTGTTCAGTCCCAGTCCAGCTGGATTTGGTGAGCTCCCATTAGCTCAGGCACACTGTTTCAGTGGGTGGACCAATCCCTCGAGGGCCTCACTTTTTTGCTCATATTCTCTCTAGGAGAGAGACTTTTACATTCTATTTGAATTTAGGTAAATTATGGGAAACATCTCTTCTCTCAGGAAAAGACGACAAGGGAAGAAGCACTTGTCCCCATGCCAGTGACACCTCGAGAGTGTCTTGTCCTACTCCCGTGGGAGCGTCAGAGAAGGCTGCATGCATTTAGGATGCTGCACTCAGAGCTGGGTCTGAGCTCTGGGTTCTCCACCGTTTTAGTGACTGTAGTGGGTTGTAGGGACCTAAGACACGTCAGAGTCCTTACCCTGAGAACATGACCTTAGGGAAATAGGGTCTTGGGGGATATAAGTAAGGTGTTTTCCTCATCTGTTTTCTGTTGCTGTGGTAAAACACTGCCCAGAACCAACTCCAGGGTGGAAAGGGTTTGTTTCATCTTAGGAACCCCAGGGCTCGCGCCCTCATTGAGGAAGTCAGGGCAGGAGCCTGGAAGAACTGAAACAGAGACCATGCAGGAATGCTGGTCACTGGCTTGCTCTAAATAGCATGTTCAACCTGCTTTCTCAAAGAACCTAGTACCATCTTCCCAGGGGTGCCACTGCCCGCGTCAATCATTAATTAAGAAAATGACCCACGGACAAGCCCACAGGTCAATCTGATGGAGGCATTTTCTAATTGAGCATCTTCTTCCCAGATGACACAAGCCTATGCTAAGTTGACAGAACCCAACCAGCCCGGATGTGACCAGCCTGGAGTTATATTTAAGCTATATGTTCAATGAGCAGTGTCTTGAGACAACGGAGGGGAGGATGTGACGCACAGGAACACACACACAAAGATCAGGATGGTGAATCTATGAGCCATGGGATCCTGGGGAAGACTGGTTAGTGACTGGGAGAGATGCAAGGAAGAACTCTTTTGAGAGCCCCCAGAAACTCCTGATCCCCATAATGTATAGAAGACATTCAATAAATGTTTGTTAAATGAATAAATGAATGGTTCTGTTGAGGCAGAACATTGATGCCAGGACTTAGGCCGGTCTCGTGATTTCAGACGTCTGGTTTGCAAAAGGTCAAGAGGATGTCTCTTTGAGCCAAGCTTGTGGGAATTTGCCAAGGTCACACAGTGACCGAGTGTCACTTTGTGATTATATGTTGTCCGTAGTTCTGCCATCTACAACACTGCGATTTCCACCCCTCGAGGGGATAACATGAGACAAGGTGTGCAGAAAAACAAGAGGCCTTCTCGTTTGTAATTTCTGTTTCCTTGTGAATGCATGCCTGTGTGCGTTTGCGCATGTGTGGGTGCCTGCATATGTGTGTGCACCGCGTGTGTGCGCGCTGTGTGTGTGCATGCAGATGCCCAAACAGGTGCTCACAGAGGCCAGAGTTTGTTGTCTAGCTGTGGTTCTCAATTGCTTCTCCACCTGACCCAGAGAGAGGTCTGTCCCTGAACCTGGAGCTCCCTGTTTTGGCTAGACTGACCAGCTAGTGAGTCCCTGGGACCTGCCTGTCTGTGCTCCCTTGTGCCGGGGTACCCTGCTGCTGTCAGCTCTTACATAGAGACTGATTATCTGAACTCAGATCCCCAGGCTTACTCTGCAAGTAGTCTACCCACTGAGCCGTCTCTATCCCGCAATTACAAATGTGTTCTTACTTCTTTTAGAGACTCCAGGGTGTGGTTTGTATTTTACTGACATGATAGCCAGGAACTTACTGGAAGGTGTTTGCACTGATTTCAATGCAAAGTAGTAAGAAAAGGGAAAATTGGGAGGGAGCGAATGTCAGCGCCCAGGTTCTGTTTAAGAAATAAATATGTCTTTGCACTAAGGATAGTCACTGACTCTTTATTTTATTGGTGTCTAGAAAGGTAAAACCCCTACAGTAAGATTGAATCAACCTTTGAGTACAGGGTGGTTCCGTCTGTGATGGTGAACACAATGGAGCTTTTCTTTCCTCTGGGTCTTCTGCTGTTTATGGGGTGCACTGACATGGATCTCGAGAGGCTGCTGAGAGCAATCACAAAGACATCAATAGTTACAAATATTGCTCAAACAGAGAGAGGATTGTTGGCTGCAGAAGGCAGAAATCCATCACTCATTGCTGTAGCGCTGCCGCTCCATAAGGTCATCATGTTGCTATGTCATTACTTACCCACAAGTCTGGGAGAGCGGCTTCTGGTATAGGTGCGTGGGTCCCCAGACCATTTGTCTCTGTCACTAGATGCACATATACGCATACAGCTCATATGAGAGCAATCTGCCACTCACTCCTTCGGGATATTCGGATCCTCTACTTACGGCTGCAGAGGAGGAGATAATTTATCAGGCACCTGTGCTGTGCCAGGAGCGTGGCAGCTGAATCTACTTACATTCTCTAATTTAAGCCTCACCTAAGTGACTTGGTTAGATCCCAGCTTAAGTCGGATTTGGGGAACATGGCCTGAAAATAAATTGATCATGGATCTTAGACTTCACTAGCACCCCCGGAAAGGAGAATTACTTTCCCCCAAAAGATGCCTATTGGTAAGAAACCAGCTTTGCCTTGGCAGAATCCTTCTCAGTCATTCTCATCCACTCAGCCAACAGGTTTTCACCGAGTGCCTTCTGTTGCCTCTCTTTAATGGTCAAGAAAGAAACTTCTACTCCGAACAGGTTGTGTTTCAGCTCCATGAGAAGACACAAGCAATCAGCAAGCCCTTTGATCTATGGCGGGGCACTAATGTGTGGAAAACTAGAGCTGGGTGAAGGGTTTTGGTAGTGAAGAGACCAGTTAATTGCGATTTAGGAAGGCAGTCAGGTGTCCCTCACCTAGAAGGTGACAATGAGCAAAGCCTGCTGCCCAGAGAGGAGTCACATGACTAGAAGAGGAGGAGCCGCCCACTGTGAGAGGCTGCTTCCTTAGTTCAAGGGACAGTAGTGGACTGTTAGAATAGGTGAGGGAAAACCAGAAGGTGATCAAAGGTGGTTTATTAACAGCTGGAAGGACTTTGGTAGGGGTCAGCTTAGTGCTGTTTAGATTATAAACAGTAAGACTGGAATTATGTTTTTAAAAGACTGCTCTTGTCAGGCTAGGGTGAGTTCATTGTAGGGGGTTGTCTAGCATGTACAAAGCCCTGGATTCAATTCTCAGCACTGCATAAATTGGGCATGGTCATGTATGCCTGTAATGGTCATGTATGCCTGTAATGGCAGCATGGTCATGTATGCCAGTAATGGTCATGTGTGCCTGTAATGGCAGCATGTAAGTGGTGGAAAGAATATCAAGAGTTCAACGCCACCCTCAGCTACATAGAGTTTGAGGTAGCCTGAGATACAAGAAACTCTGTCTACAAAAGAAAAAAAAAACGATTACTCTTGGTTTGATGGCATAGATTATAGAAGGATAAAGTAATTGCCTTTGACTATTATAGCAAATGCTCACAATAAGGAGCTTAAAGCTTTAGAAATGTTCTCTGTTCTGGGAGATACAATTTTTTAAATCCGTGTGTTGGTAGAGTTATGCTCCTATAGAAGACTCTGGGGGAGACTCCGTTGGCCACTTGAAGTTTCTGGGTGTTGCTGATGGTACTAGATACTCCCTGGTTTGTGAACAGATAAATCCAGCCTCTGTCTCCATCCCCAAGTAGTTTCCCCTCTTCATGTCTCTAACTCTCTCCTTCTATATAAAGTCACCAGCCATTGGCTAGTGGGCTTTGCATCTTAGTACACCATCTCATCTTGATTGTACCTGCACATGCTCTGCTTTCAAATGTGATCTCAGCCACAGGTATCAGTTGCTAAGTCTTCAACATGTATTTTTGGGGGACACATTCCAGTCCATAATAAGGGGCAATCATAGAAGCCAGGAGATCAGATGAGAGAGATTGGCAGCTGAGACCTGAATTGGAGCTGAAGAGTTGTGAGATGTAGTTTGGCTCTGTGTATGTTTTCAGATCTGCATCAGTACCAGCTCCCATCAGATTGTGTGTATGAAAGAAAAGGAGGCATTATGGATATCCCAACACTGTTCGCCTGGACATTAACAGTGTGGATGCCATGGATTGGAGTGAGGAAGGCTTCAGGAAGACCTTACTTGGGAGTTCTTAGGGGTTTGACTTTGAACATTTTCCAGGTAATATTTTTTTAATTATTCATATGGTTATGACAAGTGTGAAGCAATCTGTAAATCTGTGACATTTCTAGGGAAAGGTCCAGGTGGGGGAGTCATCTCCATCACTGGGTCCAGGTGGGGGAGATGTCTTCATCACTGAGTCCAGAGGGGAAGGCATCTTCATCACTGAGTCCAGAGGGGGAGGCATCGTCCCCCTCTAGAAAAACTACCAAGAAATGAGTGTGGGGAAAAAGAAAAGACTTTATTCAGAGGCCGAATGGTGGAAAAGAGGGATCTTTGCTTATAAATCAGTCCTTTCACCTCCAATAGTGCAGACTGAGGGCTAACATATAGAGAGAAGGAGTAAGAAGGGAAGAGTAGGGAGATAAGGGGGAGAGATATTCCTGTGTTTTTGGAGACCCACAAGCTCAGGTGGCTCATCTCCTCAACCTTTTATGATCTAACATTAGTAAGTGTCTCCAACCTTGACATAGGGAGAGAGGTTGAGAAAGTTTGGGTCAAGTTAAGCCTGTTATTGTGTTCAAATGTCTAAGTGCACAGGTGACTAGAATCTGCCTCAAAGGTTGAGGGTCTCAGGGGGCAGACACACTTGAAGGCAGAGATGTGAAATTTTCTCTTCTTACTCCAGTCACCTGTGGGACACCTGCAGGCCCAGGGAAGAGTCAGTGTTTCTAGCAAAGTCAGCCTTCAGGGCCCTGAAAAGTAACCTTGACAACTGTCCCCAACACACGTGAACTCTGTAGAGCTGGTGGGAAATTAGAAATATACTGTCCAGTTTGTGACCTTCAAATCTGTGATCTTTAGGCCAACTGAGAGCAAGTGAAGTTAGAGTCTGTTTAGGAATTTATCCATGGAGGAAGGGAGAGAGGGAAGGGGAGAGAGAAAAAAGATAGATAAGCAGACAGACAGATAGCTAGGTAGACAGACAGATAGAGGAGTTTGGTTCTACCCCAACCTACTCTGATGTTTGAGTTACTTAATGTAAGATCCTTTGATTCCACAACTGGGAGTCCTGGGTATATAAATGGCGAGCATTCTGTCTGTTTGTGTTGTAGACACATAATCATGAAATATTAATTTGAACATCTGGACATCTGGAAATGATTCTGACCTTGGAAAAGACTATAAAAGAAAGAATCTGTCAGTTTTCTTAGCGTAGGCCCTAAAGCACCTTCTTTTTCACTGAAAATGGACAAGATAAGAAAAACTTGGTCCACTGGGACAGCAGCCAACAGTTAGCTGTCTGCTAGACTCCTTTAACACATTCCTTCAGTTACTATTTACAAAACCCTCTGAGATTGGGATTGTGGCCCAGCATTACAAAGAACACAACCTAATTTTGTAACGGTCAGGTGATCCTCCTAGAAACACCCAACTTCTCCAGTGGAGACCGCATCCTGAGATTCTCTGGTGGCAGGATTGGAGATGGTGACTAGTATGTGATATGACCTCCCAAATGTCCATATTAATTTGGTCTATCCATCCAAGAAAAATATTTCTCATTCAGGAAGGGGCATTGCTCAAGTAGTCCCTGGATTCCTCTAGTTGTGTGTTAGTACCAACCATCGTGGATCTACTTGTTATTCTTAACCTCTCAAGCCCTCATTTCTGCTAGCATACTTACATTTCCCATGGGTGACTTTAAGCTGTTTTATGTTGAAGAAGGAATGTTTGCTAAGATGATGAGTGTCTATGTGCTTGCTTTGTGGTCTAGTATCTAGTACTCTTCTCAACAGCAGAATCTTGATTTTGTTCATAGTTGACCCCATCCTCTTAGAGTAAGGTATGCCCATGCTAAGCTTTACTGAGTATTTCAGCGTGTTCTTTCGAAAAACAAAGAATTTTCTTACACAATGACCCCAACCAGGAAATTAACATGATGTCACATTATTTTCTAACCTATAAACATTTAATATTTGTGTGTTTGTGGTGGACACAGTAGTAGATTTTGTGGCATAAGAAAATGAAGATCTTGAATGGTCTCTGTTGTTGCCTCTTTGGCCACTAATCCAGAACCTGATGTGGGATGTCCTTCTGTATATGTGTTGCTTTTATTTCTTGATGAATAAAGATGCTTTAGCCTATGGCAGGGCAGAATATAGCCAGGCTGGAAGATATATATATATATATATATATATATATATATATATATATATAGAGAGAGAGAGAGAGAGAGAGAGAATAGACTCATTCAGAGAGATGCCATTAACTGCTGAAGGAGAAAGATGCCAGAATTTACCAGTAGGCCACAGCCTAGTGGAGACACATAGATTAATAGAAATGGGTTAATTTAGGATGTAAGAGCTAGGTAGAAATACGCCAAAGCTATTGGCCAAGTTGTGTTGTAATTAATATAGTTTCTGTGTGATTATTTGGGTCTGGGCAGCTGGGAAACAAACGAGCAATCTCTGTTGAGTTTGCTTTTATATTTTGTGATTCGAACCTACTTGTGTGTCCATGTTTTAGGGGTAAAGAACAGTGAGTTTGTAGACTGTCCCTCTGACTGAGTTTGCTCGGTCATTCCTGACAATTGGATCTCAGTTACGCATGCGAATCGATGTGAAACTGCCCTTCCGGAACATCAGGAGACACCAGCCCCATGAACAGCAGGCAGATTTCCTCAGCTGACATCATGGGCTATCACTAGCCACACCTTCCCTGCCTCTGCTAATTGGTGACTACTTAGGCCCTCTCCTAATTCACGTTTGTACAAATTTCTATCCAGTCTCTGTCTCTCCTGTCTCCTTGTACAGGAAGCTGCTAAGAGCACTGGGTGGAATTGAAAGTCTATTTCTATTTTTTTGTTTTTCAAGAATATTTCTGGTAAATCTGGCCATCTTCCTGCACATCGTTTTGGTACTCCACAGTGCTGGTCACACTTCAGAAGATGATGTAAAATTAATTTGCTCACAAAATCCTGGGCTCCTGCTCCTTGCTCCAGAGGAAAAAAAAATCCAAAATGAGAATTTAGAACTTACCTTTCCTTTGTCAGGAGTGAAAACTGCACTCATTGACTTTTTTCCATTTCAAAAGAATAGGCTTTTGTTTGACCACAGAGATCTGGGACTCTATGATCCTATCCTGTGGTGGGCTTCAGTATTCCTGTGCCAACCATGGCACTTGGAGACTTCTTCTAACCATGCTTCTGTGACCTTCCTCTGTGAGGACGGGGATCCGATGGTTCCTACTGAGCTTATATAGGGTACCTGAGATAGAAGCCAGGCAATCTATCACTGTTTTCTTCTTAAGTTCTCATTTGAAAGAGTGGATACCCCCCCCCCCCCCGTCCTTTCAGGGCTCATCATCCTCCAGGTGGGCCAAGTCATTATGGCCATTCAGACTCAAAGAGTCTCCAGTGTGGCCACCCTGCCTGGGCTCCAGTAATGTCACAACCCCACAGTGGGTTTCAGGGCTGAAGGTTGAAGCCATAGTCTTTGGCCTGGAGGAATAAAATACAGTCACAACTGGGAAGAAGCTTCCCACGGGGTGTAGCCTATGGTCTTGCAAACCCTCAAGATACTTCTGTTTTCTCTTCCTCAAGTGTAGAGGGCTGTCCTTGAAGAGAGACATGCCAGTGGCTTCTCTTGTGATGAGAATGATGACTAGGAGTGTGGCTTCTACTCAGCTGCCGTTGATAGATGCGTGGAGCAGGTGTCAGAGACGAAAGTGGAGCTGTTAGCCAGTGCGCATGTCTGTGAAGGCACAAAGGCCTTTTGTCGTTAAAGGCTGTCTTTGGTGCTGCCTCAGGAGACTGACCCATGGGAGGCTTATACTTTTGTAGCAGCCTTGTCTGTCATTTGCTGCCAGCGATGCTTCCCTAGGTAAAAAATTTCGCAAAGAGGTGGAAGGATGGGTAGATGGTTTGGGATCGAGAGTTCTCCGTTGAGGTTTGTGACACACGGGAAGGGCAAGTTCCTAAAATTACAAAACATTTCAGTCTGAAGAATGCTGTGGTACTTGCAAATGTGTTTACAGGGCCCAAACCACCAGAAACCTGCGACAATGGCCGCACTCCATATAGGTGGTGGAGCCTCTTCAAGGTTGTGGCAAGGATGTCGTACCCTGCTCCATTTAGCTTGAGACTGCATCCTGCAATGTCACTGGTCCACAAGCTCCCCGCCAGCTTCCTCCCTCATTCGATTTATTATCAAATAGCTGAAATATAATTCTCTGGAAGAGGAGTCAGAAAGGCTGTAAGAATCCGCGGAGTAGAAGACGCTAAGGAAGCAAGGGCTTTGGATACAACAGGACTGGCGGACACATGACCTCACAGGGACTGGGGCAGCATGCACAGGGCCCGGGGCAGCACGCACAGGGTCTGCACAGGTCTCAGCTGGTTGGGGTTCCAGTATTGAGAGGGGAAGTGGACACAGCCCACATCCCAAACCCAGAAGCTGTCTCCAGTTGATAATCACTCGCGAAGGCACATGAGTATCCTACAATGAAATCTCACCAGGTGTACAAACCATTCTCAAGGGCAGGCCCTATGCCCAGCAGTAGATGGCCGACACAAAATAAACTCAACGTTATTTTTGGAGGGTTTTTGCCTCATAATGCTTTGTCTGGGCATTTTTTTCTTTTTCTTTTTTTTGGGGGCATTTTTTTTAAACCTTAAAGATTCTGACTTTTATGTTTTCATGGGATTTCTATGTGTGTGCAAATGTATGTCTCTATGTCTCTCTTCTGTGAATGTATGTATCTCAGTGTCTGTATTTAATGTATATCTGTGTCTGTATGTCTCTCTTCTGTGAATGTATGTATCTCAGTGTCTATATTTAATGTATATCTGTGTCTGTATGTCTCTCTTCTGTGAATGTATGTATCTCAGTGTCTGTATGTATTTCATGTGGTTTTGCCTCTTTTTTTCCTGTTTGTGTCTTTTGCCATGCTTTGGTTTGTTTTATTTTATTTTATTGTAATTATTATTTTAGTGCCTATCTACTTTCTAATGAGAAAGAAAGGAAAGGCGTGGATTTGGATGGGTGAGGAGGTGGCCAGGATCTGGGAGGAATTGTGGGGAGGAGAAACTGTGATAGGAATATATTGTGTGAAAAAAATCAATAAAAAGAGAACTAATACAATTGCATACTGTCCATATCGTGACCTGCAAGTGTGTGGTCTCACAGCTTCAGCATGTTCACAGTTGTGTCGTCTTTGGCAGTGTGTAGTTCCAGAGCATTTTCTTCATTCCTTCCAAGAGGCCCTACGCAGTGAGCAGCCCCTCAGCTCTCAGTAGCCACCAGTCTACTTTATAGCTATGTGGATTTGCATTTTATATAAATGGAATCACATAACATGTAGTCTTGTGTGTTTGGTTTCTTTCACTTAGCGCAGTTCTTTCAAGGGCTGTGCACACTGTATACAAATCAGCATTTTCCCCTTTATTTATTGGATAACAAGCCATGGCATGGAAATGCCACATTCTGTTAGTTTGTTCATCAGTTGATGGCCTTTTAGGCTGTCACCAGCTTTTGACCTTGTGCGTGGTGCTGTTATGAATATTCGATTTTACATCAATCAGTAGTTTCATGGGGACATATGTACTCACCTGAGTGCCTATTTCGGGGTAGAGTTGCTGGATTATAGGGGCCTATACAATGAACTTTCTTTTTTAAAAATATTTATTTATTTATTATGTATACAATATTCTGTCTGAGTGTATGACTGCAGGTCAGAAGAGGGCACCAGACCCCATTACAGATGGTTGTGAGCCACCATGTGGTTGCTGGGAATTGAACTCAGGACCTTTGGAAGAGCAGGCAATGCTCTTAACCTCTGAGCCATCTCTCCAGCCCTACAATGAACTTTCTGAGGAACTATGAAATTGTTTTCTTTTATAACCGTAGCATTTTACCAACAATGTGTGGGACTCCAACGTCTCAACGTCCTTGTCACTATTGGTTAATTTTGTGCAGTCCTTTGTCTTTCTGTGTGCCTATGGGTCAGTGTATGTTCATTTCTGTGATTCCTGCCTTCTTAGTGGATGCAAGTGGTGGCTCCTCATACCTGTGGAGATTCAGAGAACAGCTTGAGGCGGGTTCACTCATTCTTCCACATGAAGTCTTAGGGAAGGGGTGCAGGAAGTCAGGCTGTCAGTCTTGGCAACAAGCTTGCTTACCCTCTGAGCCAATCTCACTGGCTGGGCTGTGAATGTTTCTCTGTGTTCTTATGTGTGCCAGAACACTGGTTTGCACATAGGAATCTCCCAGTTCATAGTCTCCCGGAGAACTTTAGCCACTATTCCACTCAACCAACATCCACCAGCTTCTCTAGGTACCCAACACTTCTAGAACGGGCTAGTGTGTTAGCTGGCTTCTCAGTGCTATGACAAAGAAGTGTAGCCAGCTTATTAAGAGAAAAGGGTAGGGCTGGTGGTGGCGGCACACGTCTTTGATCCCAGCCCTTGGAAGGCAGAGGCAGGTGGATCTCTGTGAATTCAGGGGCAACCTGGCCTACACAGCAAGTTCCAGAATAGCTAGGGCTACACAGAGAAACCCTGTCTCGAAAAACCAAAAAGAAAAAAAATAAGGGAAAAGAAAGATTAGCTGAGCATGGGGTGCACTCAGGTTCTTGGGAGGCTCAGGCAGGAGGATTTTGAGTCACACAGTGAGACCGTGTCTCCAGCAACAAAAGGGATGGAAGTCATATTTTGTCCACAGTTGGTCCTGTGTCCTTTATGCCCTGGTGAGGCAGCATAGCATGGTGGGCAGTGCACAGTGCACAGCGAAGCTGCTCGTGCTAAAGAGAGACAGTAGAAGAGACCAGGCCCCTTCAATCCCCTTGTGGACATACCACAGACGGCCTAAAGATATCCCACCAGTTCCCACTCTGAACCTTCCATAATCTCCCACCGGTGATAAGGCTGAGACCCAGTTTTAACGTTTTGGATGGAAACTATACCATCAGGGAAACAAGCAGAGACTCCTGACCTTCCAGAAGTTACCCTAGAGGAGAGGACACATGAGTGAGAGGCTGTGCATTGAAATGGTGAGTCTATGAAGGACAAGAATAAGGGCAGAGGTAGAGGAGGATGCCAATGTGCGTTTCCAGAGAGACAGACTCAATGGCCTGTGGATGCAGAATTGAATTAGTTCATCCATTATGGAGGCCCAGGAGACCCACAGACTCCTGGGAAGGGCTGGGGGCTGAGAGCTGGGCTAGAGAGAGGCACAGCCGGCAGAGGTACTCTGCTGTGGAAAAAGGAAAAGGCTGTGTCTCAGATGAAGTTTAAAGACCATCTTCTGGGGAACTTCGCCTTGCTCAGGGGAGACCTGGCATTTATTTAGTGTTTATTCTTGACTGGATGAGGCTCAGCCACACCAAGGAAGGCAGCCTGAGTTACTTAAAGTCTACAGGTTTAAGTATAAACCTTTCCACAAATAATCTCACAGGAACATCCAGTATCACAGTTGACCAAGTATCTGGGCTCAGGCAGGGGTTGGCACAGAATTGAATATCACAGGGATGTCCACAGTAGGCAGTGACACTTAGACTGAGATATGAAAGTGGAAAGAAACCCAGTCTGCAAGGAGTTGGGGGAGAACACAGGTCTCACAGGTCTCCGTGGGACTTAACTTGATTTTTCTCCCTCTTCTTGCCTGCCACCAAGATCAGTAAAGAACAAACGGGAATAATGGCTGCTCCTTTGATGGACTCTGCTGTGGCATCAATCGACGGTCCCAGTCCCTTTTCTCTTTTCCAAATGGGGAGTTGTGTCCTAATTTGGACACTATGGCAAGTTTCCAAAGAAAACAATGAAAAGTAAAATAACTAGACCAAACAAGAAGCATTGCTTGGAAGTTCTAGAAAAAAAATGATTGAGACCTTGAGAATTGGCCCTGTCACCTCCTTGGTAACCTGAAATTACAGATGATGCTGGATCAACAGGACACAAACTCTATCTAGAGAGGCATATCTTCCTCTCACTGTTTAGAGTCCCCAATCCAGACCCATTGGCATGAACAGAGGCTGTGTGCTTTCCTGACCTTGGCTTTGTGCATCTTCTGCAGACATGTATGACTGTAGATATACTTTATGTCCTTCACTCAGAGCACAAGCCAAAGAGAGAAAAGCAATAAAAGTCCTATCAATCACATATCCCTCTTCCATGTGGCACAGAATTGGAGTATGTGCCATTATTTCCTCCTCAAGTCATCATCAGGGTGGCAAGACACGCTGACCCCTGACTCACGAGCTCTGAAATCTTTTAATTTATAACCCTACTTGTAAATAAAAAAAACATTTAAAATTGATCAAGGCATTACTATGACTCTTTGAGCAAATCGCCCAAGTTTCCCAAGCCTTTGTTTCAGTGTTTATGAGGACAGAGCCAACAATGCTCTCATACCACAGGGACGGAGACTTAGCAGGATCCTAAGTCTTATCTACCACTGCAATCTGAAAAGGTCGAGTTCAGAGGCTGGGTAGCACAGATCCGTTAAAAGTTCAATCCCTCAGGGGCTTGACAAGTCCCTTCACAATGAACTGTCCTAAGGACCTGGCAAGGTAGACCTGCTACAGTCATGAGAGCTCATCTTGTGTATCTGTCTTGGGACTTCATCTTCCGTGTCCTGGTCTGATGGGGGATATGTGCAGAGGGAGAGGAGAGAGAAGGAAAGGAAGTGGACTATAGATATTACAGAAAGAATGATTTTCTTGTAGAATTTAAGGCACCGAGGGCACAAACAGCATTTTGGAGTACTGCTCTGATAGAATATATAACTACATGCACTCTCCAGGTCCCTGCCAAAGCTCACTACAGTGTTCAACACCCCCAAAACATATAGTGCTTAATGGCTAGTCCCAAAGAATGAGAAATATCTAAGAACTTTAAAGTACTAGGCATTTAACACTGAGTAGCTTCAAGAAGCAGAAAATCTGATATGGCTTGGATGCTATAGAATTTAGTAACTTGTGTTTTTGGAAAAGTCTGGAGGTTGATAGGGATCATACAGGTTCCTCCATTTCCCTGAGACTCACTTGGCTTTGTTCTCTTTTCTGTGTATGATTCATCTGAAGATTGGTGTCAAGACAGGTACAAGACTGAGGCCCATGGAGTTGCATGGCATAGCATTTGATCTTTCTCTGTGGAACTCTATGAAGAGTGGGGAAACATTTCCAGAATCTCCCAACATACTTCTGCTCATATCTCATGTGTTTGAGGTTTTAACACCTGTTAGATAGAAGCACTATATTAGTCAGGGTTCCCTAGAGTAATAGAACTTAGAACTTAGAGAATGAATCTTTCTATATAGCTATATCCCTGTCTATCTATCTATCTATCTATCTATCTATCTATCTATCTATCGATCTATGATTTATGAGAATGACTTACAGATTGTGGTCCCGCTAATCCAACAATGACTGGCTAGAAACAGAAAGTCCAAGAATCTAGTAACTGCTCAGTCCATTTGACTGGATGTCTCATTTGGTCTTCAGTATATACTGGAATCCCAAAGAATTAGACTCTACTGCCAGTGAAAAAATGGACTTGATAATAAGGCAAGAACAAGAAGGCAAAAGCTTCCTTCTTCCCTGTCCTGATATAGGCTTCCAGCAGAAGGTGTGACCCAGAGTAGAGGTGGGTTTTCCCAGGTCAAATGATCTGGGTTAAAGGTATGTCTTTCTCAAAGCTCTGGACTAGAAGTAGATCTTACTTTTTCAAATTAAGAAAACATCTCTTACAGGTGTTCCCTACATTTTTAGGTTTTAGGTCATTCCAGATGTAGCCAAGTTGATAGCCAAGAATGGTCATCACAGGCACCATTGCCTGTAACTGGTTGAACACTATGTGCAGATTGCCATGGGGTCAACTTTCTGAACTTATTTCTAGCAAGCAGCATGGGCTTACTTTTAGATCCATTACAGCTAGTTGTGAAAAACTGAGCCCAATAATTTAAAAGGTAGGTTGTAAATACAATGTAAGTGGTAGTGGAGACATGGGCTTTGATCTAAGTTCTGCCTTTTTCATGTGTCACTCATCCTTTTGCTTATACCCAATTGGCCAGATCTACACCACCAGTCCACATTTAGCCACGAGAGTCTGAGAAATAAAACCTTTGATTATGGGAGAACATGTGTCCAGTAAAAATTGTGTTACTATGAAGAAAGTAGACAATGAACAGCCATCACATGAGTGTTAGAACTGAAATCAAGAAATTGGGTATGCCAAAGTTTTGTAAAGGCAAGACTTATACGTAGAAGTGCTCTTTTCTAGGATGAGTAACACTGGAATTGGAGCAGGTTTTGAGATAATGTTGGTGGAAATGAACAAGGAATATTGTGTCACCATATTGAAATTTAAATTATGATTAGAAATTCAAGCCTAACCTTTGATTATAGCAAACGGACTCAGAAGACTCATCAAGATACTAATTGCACTTAAAGGTCCCATCATTGGATGCAATCACATGTTAAAGGGTTCAAAAGAGAGAAGAACTTTGGGTACATGCTGTGGGATAATGCTCTTGTATACTATAAAGATTTTTCACTCATATTAGTTAAATAAAATTCTGATTGGCCAATAGCCAGGCAGGAAGTATATAGGTGGCATGACCAGACTAAGAGAACTCTGGGAAGAGGAAAGGCAGAGAGTCAGTCACCAGCCAGATGCAGAGGAAGCAAGATGAGAATGCTATACTGAAAAAAGGTACCAAGCCACATGACTAAACATAGACAAGAATTATGGGTTAATTTAAGTTGTAAGAGCTAGTTAATAATAAGCCTGAACGAATAGGCCAAAGAGTTTATAATTAATATGTCTCTGTGTGTTTTTGGGGGACTGAATGGCTGTGGGACTGGGCAGGACAGAAACTTCCATCTACAAGTACAGCCTGAAATTCTAACATTTAGGAGAGTCAGGTCTAAGCATAGAGTCAGCTGAAAAAAAAACACCAATAATTGAACATTTAGGTTCATCCTACCTCTCTGCAGACTTTCCTATATAGTCAAACTTCATAACCAAAAGAAAAATAAATGAGTAGTCACTCGAATATATCAATTCCTGGGATCTGTGGTGTCATGAAACCTAAGAAGAGAGGGAGAGGACAGTGTCCAGTGTGCTGAAGGAAAGGGAGATGGCAACAGAGCCATCAGGGCCCCCTAACCTTAGCACAATTTACTCCAAGGTGGAAGTACCATTTAGGTTGTAAAACTCAACATGTAGATCACACCCCCTGCTAAAACGAAACAAAGGCCTAATTCACCAAAGTCCATAGTTCTTGGAAAGTCTCTAAATGTGTTAAACTTGCCTTTTGGCTTCTGTAGTCCTGCTCTGGCTAACGGTTCTGTTAACTGATATGTGTCAACCCAGAACATTGGTTTGTGGCTAAAATCTCATTCTGAAGGAAGCTCAGGGCTACACTGGGATTCTGAACACCCAGTGTGTAGTCGCTTCCCAGACAATAAAGTCTTTTCATTGCCTTAAACCCATGTCTGAGCAGTGATCTTTGGTGAATACCCCCTACAAGAGTTGACCTCTGGGTTCGATAAAACATTGGTCATTACTGATAGTACTATTTTCTTACTGAAAATAGATTCTTTTCATACAATATATTCTGATTATAGTTTCCTCTCCCCAAATCCCCATATTCTCCCCACTTACCCACCTGCTCAAATCCATACCCTTTATCTCTTTAATTAGAATATAGGCATGGATCAAAAATAATAATAGTAATAATAATAATAGATAAGATAAAAGCAAATAACAACCATAATAGGATAAAACAAACAGAAAAAAAAAGACAAAAAAAGAAGAAACACAAAAACACCACATCCAGATGCTGAGATGCACACAGGAATCCCATAAAAATGGAATCTGATATCACAATAGATAAGCAAAACAACTGTAAGGTCAAACAAACAAAGCCCAGACAAAGCATTATGAGACAAAAAAAAAAACCCACAAAAATCTAACAAACAAAACACCTCCCCAAATATTGAATTCATTTTGTGTTGGCTGTCTACTGCTAAGCGTGGGGCCTATCCTTACATGTAGTCTGTATACCCAATGATACTCTGTTGGAGAAAACTTATTTTGCCTTTGGAGTAGTTATCAGTTGGAGACAGCTTCTGGATTAGGAATAGGAACTTGTGTTAACTTCCCCTCTCAGTGCTGGGATCTAACAGTCTCCCTAGAATGGTGGTTCTCAACCTGTGGATGCAGACCCATTGGAGGTTGAACAACCCTTTCACAGGGTCACCTAAGACCATTGGAAAAGACAGATATTTACATTACGATTTACAACACTACCAAAATTACAGTTATGAAGTAGCAATGGAAGAATTTTATGGTTCCTCTGCACAGCATGAGGACCGTATTAAAGGGTCACAGCATCAGGAAGGTGGAGAACCACTGGTTTCGAGAGAGGGATTGGATTTCTCAGGCAACTGTAGTGCCAGTTTAGGGAATGTCACGGATTTAAAGTAACTAACGGGAGAAACATCATTTGCTTTTCATCTTGTTTCATTGACCGGAGAATGAGCAGTAAAGAGGCAGATGTGGCTTCGTGAGGACTGGCATTTTCCCAGGTCACTTTAACAGCAGCAGAGAAGTGACAGGAGACTTGGAGGGGGATCAGAGCATAGGATCATGGCTGCCAGTGAGGAGGAGGTGGTAGCTGAGAACGAGTGGCTGATGGGACTAGAACCTTCAGAGATGGCGTGGGTGTTGGTGAAGACATGAGGCAGGTAGTCACTAGTGCTCCAGACCAAGGAACAAAGAGCCTGGAGTTCTCTTCCTTTCTTCTCCTTCAAGTATTGAGCGCAGGACTCTCCATGCAGTGGCTCCGTTATAACTTGGCAAATGTCAATCCAGGCCAGCTGCAGAGGGAGCAAAGAACGGGAATGAGACTTAATGGGAAGAGAGGGAGGAAGAAGCAGAAAGGGTGGAGGCCAACTCTCCATCATCTCTGTCCCTGGGGCTCCACATCTTCTAATGGAGCAAGGCGAACATATTCTGCTCATGTCAATTTGAGTATTGAACACTTACTGCATCTCAAGTGGTGGGCTAGGTGCTGAGAGCGCCGAGGAAGAGCATATGATGGGGCCCGAGAGAAGGTGGAAAGTACACATAACAACCCCGGGCAGCTTCAAAGTGCCATGCGGGAAATAAAACCCACAGCCTCCTGCTCGGTGGGCATTCCTTGGAAGTCATGTTTGCAGTTACAGTCTCAGAAAGGCTTGCCCCAGTGTCACACGGCATGAGCAGAGGTGGGCACACATTGGAAGTTTCCGAAGTTGGATCGTTCGGTAATTATCTACCCCCATTCTACCGGGTAGATCTCTTTAAGGAACTGTTCGTGCAGTGTGGAAGCTGGCAAGTTAAACAAACAAATAGGACATGCTGGTCAGTTGAATGTTCTGGGGAAAGCAGATGCTGTTGTCTTGAGTTCAGATCCCACAGGCACTAGACTGGAAACTTCAGGCTGCAGTCTTGAGAACCACTTTGTAAAACCTCAGCCCTTGTTCTCGAGACCTCCAACCAGTTGGATGAGCCTCATGAGCATTATGGAGAGTTCTTTGCTGGGCCCAAAACCACTGGTTTAAATATTTGACATGCCTTCTCAATAAGATGGCTATTACCGTTGGAACAAGAAACTGGGCCCTATGACATATATATATATAAATCAAACATCACACCTGCTTTTAAGACAACATGCGAAGCTCTGTGGAACCCTGTTTCTGAAGCATGCAACTGTGTACACGTCAAACTAAGCTTTAAGCTCCTTGCTGCTTGGCTCTGTTTCCTTTTTATTAGAACACAGCTATGAAGAGGTTGCAGGCTCTTTGCATTCATATCTGCCAGAGTCAGACCTGGCCCCTAAGATGCCAGAGGGCGAGAAGAGGTAAGGATGGAAAATAGTGCAGGTTCCAGAACAGATTCTGAAATCATTTTAGTTACTTGTTCATATTTTGAAGAGGAGCACAATTTTTACTGAACAGGTACTGATTTATAATTTAACAATACTTTTTATAAAAGGATTATAGATTTGTTGGGAAACATTACTTTGATTCCTTACTGTCTGCGGCCTCCAAACTTGCCATATTATGAGGTGGTTGCTAAACACTTTGCGTGTAAATTGACTTGACCTTCAGAGTGATCTCATTGTGCTGTGATGATTATCACTTGCTATATTTACTATCAACATTTCACAGGGGCTCAGAAAGAATGATATTTTGTCTTGGTTAGTCCAACAAAGCGCTAGCAGATGGGCAGATAAAAAGAACAAGGGTTTAGCCTCATGGTTCTCGGCCGTTAATTTGGTGGAGGCTGAGGGCTTGCTCACTGGTGTGTAGACAACTCAGTGATGTGTTGTCTCATTGTGTCTTCCCACGGGGGGAGGGACATGGAAGCTCCCTGGAGCAGATTATATGATGCACCAATTCTGTGCGTAACAACAATTCTGTGTCAGGCTTGACCCCCCTGAGATAGCAATCCTCCATACACATCATCTTCTAATACCACCATCTTGGAGGTGAAGGTGTCAATACATGAATTCTGGGGTGTCAGGGGAGGGAACCATAAATGCTATCTATGGTAGAGAGTGTAAGTCATTCTGGGCATGGTGATGATTTTCCTGCAGTTCCCCTTGATCACGTCAGACTGTCCCTCCACCTGGGGTACCCGCTTCTCTCCTGGAGCCAACTACTGTCTCTCTGCCTCTAAGACACCTTTTTAAACGCACCCTTCCTCAGGAAGAGATAACCAGGGTTACCTCGACAGCTCGTCAATGATGCCCTTGACCAAGGCAGGAGAGGGATGGAAATTCTGCCTTGGTTTTCTGGCAACTGGTGAGGCCTGCTAAGGAGGAAGGGTCATGTGACTGTAATTCTAGTGCCCAGAAGGATTTTTCCCAGACGGCACCTGCAGGTTATCTAGGCCCGAGAATGGCCATCCTTCCTCCAGGACTCATTGTAACAAGTGTTTGGGAAGGGCCGCCTTCTGCCTTTCTCTACCAGGTAGTGACTGTCTAAGGGCCCTTGGCGTTAATATCTACCCTCATCTAGCATGGTACTGGGACAACTCTGCGTTAGTCTGTGAAGCAAATGTACAGAAGAAGAATGAAGGAAGAGGGGACCCTCTGTGAATCTCTTTTATTTAGTTATTTTTTCTCTGTGTATCTCTTGAGGTGGAAAAAATGATTTCATTCTTCTCTAGAATTTCTTTTTTTTAGTTTTTGTTTATTTTTATGTGCACTGGTGTCGGTGTGAGGGTCCCAGATGCCCTAGAACTAGCGTTACAGACAGTTACGAGCTGCCATGTGGGTGCTGGGAGTTGAAGCTGGGTCCTCTCGAAGGGCAGCCAGAGCTTTTAACTGCTGAGCCATCTCTCCAGCTCCTTGATTTTATTCTTTTATTAATCCACAGCAAATATTTACTGAGCATGTACTATGCATAAACAACAATGTAGATAATGGATACATAAGACACATGAGATGCTTTGGTTCTGATCCTTAAAGATAAACCTCATTTTTTCCCCCTGGCACTTTCTACAGAAAGGGAAGACTATATAGTTCAAAACCTAGGTAGAAACTACAATGAGCTGACTTCTTGAAACACCTTCTAGTTCTCCTGGGTTCATGCTTCTAGGCTCCTAATGAGTCAGCATACCCAAAACATGGGGGGTTGGTGTGTACCCGAGGAAGGAAGTGGTAACACCGTCCTGTCCTGGAGTGTGGGGAAACCAAGATGTCAGAAGGACTTAGCTTATATAATGCTCTCTGCTTTGTCCTTCCACAGCACTTGCTGTGACCCGCCTGAGCAGAGCCCAGACTGGCTTCCAAACAGAGCTCTCTTCTCACACAACTCCTGTCCTCCTCCTCTCCAGAAGAAATGGAAGTGCTAAATGCAGCCTGTCTGTCACCAGGGGGAGTCTCCTGGCTCCTCTCTGAAGGGCACAGTGAATTGGTTTGTCTGCATTGTCCCTAAGTGGCTTGGTGTTTGGACCTCCCTGGCGACTTGGGAGAAATAATGCAATTTCCTTAGCTCTGTGAAGTGGTGAAGCCTCCAGCTATTAAGGTCACTGCAAAAATATGTTTAAACCTCAAATGAATGATACATTTTCTGATACTGTTTTCTTGAGACATGGTGGGGGTGCTTTGTATTGCACACTCTCAGTTTAAGAGGGATCAACAGTTCCTGTTTCAGGATTAACTTAATTATGGCATACATGTATGCATCAATTTAATGCAAACTTTATATAAATGCTCAGCAGAGTTGAAAGGAGCCATAGCTTTGCTTTATTTCTCTTCTTTTTTTTTCTAGTAAGGAGAAATTTCCTAATGTGGTGAGATGAATCTTTTTCTTTTATTATGCTCTACATTTTTTCTCTGCTCCCCTCCCTCCCTTTCCCCTCCCTTTCAACCCTCTCCCATGGTCCCCATGCTCCCAATTTACTCAGGAGATCTTGTCCTTTTCTACTTCCCATGCAGATTAGATTTATGTATGCCTATCTTGGCGTCCTCATTGTTGTCTAAGTTCTCTGGGATTGTGATTTGTGGGCTGGTTTTCTTTGCTTTATGTTTAAAAACCACTTATGAGTGAGTACATGTGATAATTGTCTTTTTGTGTCTGGGTTACCTCACTCAAAAGGATGTTTTCTAGCTCTATCCATTTTCCTGCAAACTTCAAGATGTCATTATTTTTTTCTGTTGTGTAGTATTCCATTGTGTAAATGTACCACATTTTCCTTATCCATTCTCCAGTCGAAGAACATTTAGGTTGTTTCCAGGTTCTGGCTATGACAAACAATGTTGCTATGAATGTAGTTGAGCACATGTCTTTGTGGTACGATTGAGCGTCTTTTGGATATATACCCAAAAATGGTATTACTGGGTCTTGAGGAAGGTTGTTTAACTAATTTTCTGAGAAATTGCCAGACATCCAAAGGGGCTGTACTAGCTTGCATTCCCACCAGCAGTGCAGGAGTGTTCCCTTAACCCCACAACCTCTCCAACATAAGTTGTCATCAGTGTTTTTGATCTTGACCATTCTTACAGATGTAAGATGGACTCTCAGAGTTGTTTTGATTTGTATTTCTCTGATGGCTTAGGATGTTGAACATTTCCTTAAGTGTCTTTCAGCCATTTTAGATTCCTCTGTTGAGAGTTCTCTATTTAGGTCTGTACTCCATTTTTTTTATTAGATTATTTGTTCTTTTGGTGTCCAATTTCTTGAGTTCTTTGTACATTCTGGAGATCAGACCTCTGTCTGATATGGGGTTAGTGAAGATCTTTTCCCATTCTGTAGGCTGTCATTTTGTCTTGTTGACCGTGTCCTTTGCTTTACAGAAGCTTTTCAGTTTCAGGAGGTCCCATTTATTAGTTGCTTCTCTCAGTGTTTGTGCTGCTGGGGTTATATTTAGGAAGCGGTCTGCTGTGCCAATGCGCTCAGTCTCAGGTCTGCTCTGGCCCAGGTCGCTGGCTCAGTCCTGGTCCTCCAATATCCGAGATGAGTCTTAATGTCAGTGGTTCCTATCATTAGAGTTTTCTAAAGACAGAAGTCTTTTTGCATACGTAGGTTCTTCATTATTTACATATTGTCAAATAAAAACTACGTAGTGCACATGGCTCGGCAACACGTGTAACAAGGTATGCATGAGCTCGGGACTGGCACGTGAAGGCACCCCGTAGCTGTTGCACTGTTTGACCTTGTGGACAAAGGCTTCTCCCATTGCTCTCATCAGAACAGCCTGCTCTTCTCCTCCCACAGATTTTGAATACACAAAACTTAGACATCAATGACTCACACAGATGATGCAAGAGCTGAGAGACCAACCGGGGACGAAGATTAGCAAAGCAGAAGCCATTACCATACCTGGGCCATAGGGAGACTGAAAGGTGATCGCTCATCATGGGGCCATGACTAGCCAGCTGGGCAGGGTTTGGAGCCATCGAGGCCACAGAGATGTCCCCAGAAATGCTGACATCGGAGCTAATGGAGACAAACACTTTGTGTTTTGCTCATTTTTTTCTACTACTTTCCTCCCGCCTGTGCCCAGTACAGATAGAAGCTGAGTCAACACAAGAGTCTTAGCTTTAGCGGTGCCCTCACCTTAACACACACACACACACACACACACACACACACAAACACACACACACACAAACACACACACACAAACACACACACACACAAACACACACACACAAACACACACACACAAACACACACACACAAACACACACACACACAAACACACACACACACACACACACACGGAAACTGAGACACAGAGAGACAAGATCGAGACACAGAGGCAGAGAGGAGTAAGGATAAGTGAAGATGTGAACTCACAGCAAACAAACCCAGGCTCTGAGCCACTCTCTTCTCCTCAGAAGTACCGGATGAAGTCCTTTGGGGGTGGAAAGTCTTCCTTTAGGTGACAGTTTGGTTCCAGTTCATCACTTGCTCACTTGCCTATGTTTCTAAATTGTCCCACCCCACCCCCCAAGTCTCTAATTCCCCAAATTTTCTGCTCACACTGCCTGCAGAAGGCAGGGGATGACAGGCAGCAAAAACTTCAGCTTCCACCCCTGCTGCCATTGTGATCGCTGCTTCCATGCGCTAGGTTGAAACCCAGAGAGAAGGGTGTTGGCAACGTTGTCAGCACGTCCTCCACCCACTGCTGGGAGAAAAATCTCTGGGAGGGATGCACCTGGGGTGTTCTGGGGCCAAGACTGGCTACCAAGTATGTTATTGGAAAGGGACTTCTGTTCTCATGCTTAAAATTCTGAATTCAAATTCAGTTCCAACCCTGAGAAAACAGAGAAGGGGAAATAGGGCAGGGTTAATATTCATCGTCCACTAGACTGGCTTGAGAAGCACCTAGACTGAAGCACTCCTCTGGGTGTGTGGATGGGTTCACAGAAGGGAGGATCCACCCTAGGCGTGGACGGCCATCTCATGGACTGTGGTTTGGACACTGCTGAATGGAGAAGGAGAAATCCAGAGAAGTTGCCATCATTCCCTTTGTCCTCTCCGTCCAGACTCGCCACAGGGAGCTGTGCTGTTCGGCCCCGCCCTTGGCACCATGAGGTACTGTGAGCTTTTGAGACCATCAGTGACTTTCCCATTGTAAGTTTATGTTGGGTACTTGGTCACAGTGATGAGAAGCGACTTTTGGATTTGGGACAGTTGATGTGCTGCTCTTCTTGAGCTCCTCCTCCAGCGGCCACATTCCCCAGTGCCGCAAGCTTGCTTCCCGTTACTGAGGACAGCGTGGAGTCATCCATGCACGCTTGTCATCCTAAATTTAGGGTAAGCTTCATGCATGGGGGAAAATCCAACAATGAAAGCAGTTTAGTTTTCTAACTTCAGCATATCTTGTTGTTCCAATCTGTGAGTCACTAACATATTTATGGTGACATAGGAAATGTTTGTGTTACAAAGTAGATGGGAAAAGCTACATGGAAATTGATGTCCAACAGAAGCAATAAATGAACCAATGACAGCTCATCAAAGTGTCTACAGAGACATGTACTCACGCACATGTTGTCTTTTGGGGGATGTTACTAGGATTAGTTTACATGCAAAGAAAAGATGCTTGCTCCAGAGTTCAGGAACTGGTCTTAATTATCCTTCTGTCCACTTTTCCTCTTTATTTCCAGAGAATGCAAGGCTCTCAGAAGGCAGAAGTCTGTGGAAGGGTCTCTGTGCCTCTCCCAAAGCTCTGGTCCAGCTCTGCTTGTTCTTATTTGGCACCTAGGTTGAGGGTCACAGGAAGTGGGAGTGAAAGACTCAGATGTTCCAACCGAAGAGCTAGAAACTCAGGAGCAGACCCGAGGTTCTGATAATCGGGCTCATGACCTTGCAGTGAGGACCCGAAGGAACCAGGGTGCTGATGAGCCCATGCAGGTTTGGAACCGAGGTGGTGCATCTAGAATGCTTTTCACAGTGTGCATTTTGCTGAGGTTCTAGCTGTGTGGTTCATTTCTGGGATGCTGCTGCTATGGCTTGAGTAGGTCCCTCAAACATTCACGTGCTGCAAAGTTTATCTCCCTAATTTGCACATCTCTGGGAATTCGAGGTCCTTCTGTGGGATTATGATTAGAGAGTTTGTGAGAGTGTGTGCCCTCCACAAAACATGCTCCCCCTAAACTTCCTAAGTCATGTCCTGGGTATGGCCTACTCCAGCCAAGGGATGCTGTTCTGGTTACTTGAAGCTCCTTTGGAGTCAGTGGTGGAGTAAATAGGGTGCTTGCCTAGCATGTGGGTTTACTCCCCACTACCACCACCAACAAAACAAAATGGAAGCCCCTCTTTCCGTCTCTTTCTTTCTCTTCAAAGGGAACAAGTGATCACACCTGGCCAAAATGTCACAGCTGGAAAATGCTGCAGTCCTAGTGTGTGACAGCTTCTGTGTTGGTGAGTTGTTTCTGTTTTTTTTTTTTTTTGCCAACTTGACCCAAAGTAGAGTCATCTGGGAGGAGGGAATCTTAATTGAGGGGTGGACGCCATCAGATTGCCTGTACGGAAGCCTGTGGGGGAGTTTCCTTGATTAATGACTGGTATAGAAGGTACAGCCACTATGGGTGGTGCCACCTCTGGGGAGGTGGTTCTGAGGGGTTTAACAAAATAGGCTGGGGAAGCTTTGGGGGAACCAACAAGTAAGCAGTGCCCTCCAGAGCCAGAGGCCTCTGTTTCGGTTCCTTCCTCCAGTTTTCTGCCTTAAGTTTCCAGCCGGATTTTCTTCAGTGATGGACAAAGAGGTATGTTCTCCTCATCTGTTTTATATACACCTCCACACACATGACTCCATGTTCAGGAGGGAGCTCTGGGAAGTGAGAACTGGAAGTTTTTCTTCACTTTATTCTACTCAAATGATCATCGGTCAGTTGCCTGGACTTTTATCACAGGAATAAAAGCCTCTAACCTAGTGACTGTTGCAGAGTTAAGTATTTCTTAAACATCTTTGCTCCCCCCCCCCGCCCACTTACTAGTAAATGTACATACTATGAGTTTCCAAATGGAACAATCAACTGCTAAGAGTCCCTAGGTCGAGGGAGGACCTTGTTCCCAGAGTGGCAGCTCCATCCCCTTTCCTGAGGCCATATGAAGAAGGTCCAGGGTGCTGGGAAGCTCCCGCGTTTTCCTAGCCAGAACCATTACCAGAGAGTGCCGAGACATGTTTATTATGTTTCCAGGAGCCTCCTCTTCCTCCACCATCACAACACCAGCAGCCTGGTGACATCTTTTCATTCCCCCAAATTTTGAGTTTTGAAATGATTGAAGGAGCCACAGGCGGGGTGAGTAAGGTTTCTTGGGTTTGTCCCTTGGCAGCAGCGGCTGGGAAGGCTGGAGATGGGAGCTATGACGAGCGGTTTAAGGGTTGGAGGAGAGCCTGGTTTAGGTGAGAGCCGAGTCAGAACTGAGGCGGAGGAGCATGGGGCAGGAAGGCGGCATAAGTAAGTTGTGGGAAAGAAAGCTTTACAGTCGCTGCCCTGGGTGCTAGGCCCATGGAGACGCCGCATTCACGTGAACCGGCTCAGCAGTCGGGTGTTCATTTCTTCAGCTGTCCCATGAAGAGAGGTTGGGGGTTCTTGATGTCCATATCCTGCCCTCAGTCCTATAAGGAGGCTATAGAAACAAAATAAGCACAGTCGTTTGGGCTTATTTTCGAAGGAAGCGCTTGCTAATTTCTGCCCAGCACAACTGAACTCTTTGATGTTATATTTTCATCCTCTTGCAGGCCTAACATACTGTTTTGTTTTTCCTGGAAGAAACGAGTAGTGCCATTTGGCACAGAACCACACTCCGATGTTGGGCCTATTCTGGAGCTAAACCTTTTTGACGCCTGTGGGGTCCTCATTCCCCCCCCCCTTATATCCAAGAGGCCGAAGGTCCTGTGGAGGTAATAATAAAGTTTCCTATTTTTCTTTTAAGAAATCACCATCCTGTTTTAGTGGCAGATACACTGTGTTATGATCTACCAGCGAGCTCCAGTTCCAGGATCTTCACAGGCATGCCAACACTCAGTATTTTTTTTTTTCCTGTGGTATGTCTTTATTTCTTCACGTTTACAGTGTTTTCTACCTGTTTTTACATTTTTTATTTTATTTTTATTTTATTTTTATTTATTTATTTATTTATTTTTTTATTATTGAGAAAAGGAAGGAAAAAAAAAACAAGTTTCCACCTCCTCCCAGCCTCCCATTTCCCTCCCCTCCTCCCACCCTACGCCCCCTCCTCCCATCCTTCTCCCCCTCCTCCCCCTCCTCTCCCCCTCCCTCTCCAGGCCTAAGAGCAGTCAGGGTTCCCTGCCCTGTGGTAAGTCCTAGGTCCTCCCCCCTCCGTCCATATCTAGGAAGGTGAACATCCAAACTGGCTAGGCTCCCACAAAGCCAACACATTGCGTAGGATCAAAACCCCGTGCCATTGTCCTTGGCTTCTCATCAGCCCTCATTGTTCGCCATGTTCAGAGAGTCCAGTTTTAACCCATGCTTTTTCAGTCACAGTCCAGCTGGCCTTGGTGAGCTCCCAGTAGATCAGCTCCACTGTCTCAATGGGTGAGTGCACCCCTCGTGGTCCCGACTTCTTTGCTCATGTTCTCCCTCCTTCTGCTCCTCATTGGGACCTTGGGAGCTCAGTCCAGTGCTCCAGTGTGGGTCTCTGTCTCTCCATCCATCACCAGATGAAGGTTCTATGATGATATGCAAGATATTCGTCAGTATTGCTATAGGCTAGGGTCATTTCTGGTTCCCTATCCTCAGCTACCCAAGGAACTAACTGGGGACCTCGGCTTGGGCTCCTGGGAGTCACTCTAGGTTCAAGTCTCTTGCCAACCCTAAGGTGGCTCCCTTAACTAAGAATTGTGCTTCCGTGCTCCCCTATCCTACCTTCCTTTATCCCAATCTTCCTTTTTCCCCAAGTTCCCCCCATTCTCCCCTTCTCCCTTTTCTCTCCCCATCTCCCCTTACCCCCATCCCACCCCACCCCCAAGATCCCAATTTTCTCCCCGGCAATTTTGTCTACTTCCCATAGCCAAGAGGATAACTGTTTTTCCTTTGGTTCAACTTCTTACTTAGCTTCTTTAGGATCACCAATTGTAGACTCTGTGACCCTTATTTATGGCTAGAAACCAATTATGAGTGAGTACATCCCATATTCATCTTTTTGGGTCTGGGTTACCTCACTCAGAATAGTGTTTTCTATTTCCATCCATTTGCATGCAAAATTCGAGAAGTCATTGTTTTTTTACCGCAGTATAGTACTCTAATGTGTAGATATTCCACACTTTCTTCATCCATTCTTCTATTGAGGGGCATCTAGGTTGTTTCCAGGTTCTGGATATTACAAATAATACTGCTATGAACATGGTTGAACAAATGCTCTTGTCATATGATAGGGCATCTCTTGGGTATATTCCCAGGAGTGGTATTGCTGGGTCCAGGGGTAGGTTGATCCCGAATTTCCTGAGAAACCGAAACACTGATTTCCAAAGTGGTTGCACAAGATTGCATTCCCACCAGCAGTGGATGAGGGTACCCCTTCCTCCACAGCCTCTCCAGCAAAGGCTATCATTGGAGTTTTTTATTTTAGCCATTCTGACAGGTGTAAGATGATATCTCAAAGTTGTTTTGATTTGCATTTCCCTGATCGCTAAGGAGGTTGAGCATGACCTTAAGTGTCTTTTGGCCATTTGAACTTCCTCTGCTGAGAATTCTCTGTTCAGTTTGGTGCCCCATTTTTTAATTGGGTTAATTAGCATTTTAAAGTCTAGTTTCCTGAGTTCTCTATATATTTTGGAGATCAGACCTTTGTCTGTTGCGGGGTTGGTGAAGATCTTCTCCCAGTCAGTAGGTTGCCTTTTTGTCTTGGTGACAGTGTCCTTTGCTTTACAGAAGCTTCTCAGTTTTAGTAGGTCCCATTTATTCAATGTTGCCCTTAATGTCTGTGCTGTTGGGGTTAAACATAGGAAGCGATCTCCTGTGCCCATCTGTTGTAGGGTACTTCCCACTTTCTCTTCTATTAGGTTCAATGTGTTCTGACTGATAGTGAGGTCTTTAATCCATTTGGACTTGAGTTTTGTGCATGGTGATAGATATGGGTCTATTTTCATTCTTCTACAGGTTGACATCCAGTTATGCCAGCACCATTTGTTGATGCTTTCTTTCTTCCATTGTATACTTTTGGCTCCTTTATCAAAAATGAGGTGTTCATAGGTTTGTGGGTTAAAATTCGGGTCTTCTATACGATTCCATTGGTCGACTTCTCTGTTTTTATGCCAGTACCACACTGTTTTCATCACTGTAGCTCTGTAATAGAGTTTGAAGTCAGGGATGGTAATGCCTCCAGACGATCCTTTATTGTATAGGATTGTTTTAGCTATCCTGGGTTTTTTTTTCCATATAAAGTTGATTATTGTCCTCTCAAGATCTGTGAAGAATTTTGATGGGACCTTGATGGGGATTGCATTGAATCTATAAATTGCCTTTGGTAGAATTGCCATTTTTACTATGTTGATCCCCCCAATCCAAGAGCAAGGGAGGTCCTTCCATTTTCTGGTATACTCCTCAGTTTCTTTCTTCAATGCCTTAAAGTTCTTGTCAAATAGATCTTTCACTTCCTTGGTTAGAGTTACCCCAAGATATTTTATGCTGTTTGTGGCTATCGTGAAAGGTGAAGCTTCTCTGATTTCCCTCTCTGCTTCCATATCCTTTGTGTATAAGAGGGCGACTGATTTTTTGGAGTTGATCTTGAATCCTGCCACATTACTAAAGGTGTTTATCAGCTGTAAAAGTTCTTTGGTGGAGTTTTGGGGGTCGCTTATGTACACTATCATATCATCTGCAAATAACGAAAGTTTCACTTCTTCCTTTCCAATTCGAATCCCCTTGATCCCCTTATGTTGTCTTATTGCTATTGCTAGAACTTCAAGCACTATATTGAAGAGGTATGGCGAGAGTGGACAGCCTTGTCGTGTTCCTGAGTTTAGTGGGATGGCTTTGAGTTTCTCTCCATTTAATTTGATGTTAGCTGTCGGCTTGCTGTATATAGCTTTTATTATATTTAGGTATGACCCTTGTATCCCTAATCTCTCCAATACTTTTATCATAAAGGGATGTTGAATTTTGTCAAATGCTTTTTCAGCATCTAATGAAATGATCATATGATTTTTTTCTTTCAGTTTATTTATATGATGGATTACATTGATAGATTTTTGTATGTTGAACCAGCCCTGCATCTCAGGAATGAAGCCTACTTGATCATAATGGATAATTTTTTGGATGTGTTCTTGGATTCGGTTTGCCAGTATTTTGTTGAGGATTTTTGCATCGATGTTCATGAGTGAGATTGGTCTATAATTCTCTTTCTTGGTTAAGTCTTTGTGCGGTTTTGGTGTCAGAGTAACCGTAGCTTCATAAAAGGAATTTGGCAATGCCTCTTCTGTTTCTATATTGTGAAATACATTAAGGAGTATAGGTATTAGCTCTTCTTGGAAGTTCTGGTAGAATTCCGCATTGAAACCATCTGGTCCTGGGCTTTTTTTGGTAGAGAGGTTTTTCATAACCTCTTCTAATTCTTCGCGACTAACAGGTCTATTTAGATTGTTCACCTGGTCCTGGTTTAACTTTGGTATATGGTATTTATCTAAAAAAGTGTCCATTTCCTTTACATTTTCCAGTTTTGTGGCATATAGGCTTTTGTAGTAAGATCTGAAACATGCATAACCAACAGAATACAAGAGTTAGAAGAAAGAATCTCAGATTCTGAAGATACCATAGAGAAAATAAACACACTGATCAAAGATAACAGCAAGTCCAACAAACTCTCATCACAAAACATTCAGGAAATATGGGACACAATAAAAAGACCAAACCTAAGAATAATAGGAGTAGAAGAAGGAGAAGAAGTGCAGCTCAATGGTCCAGAAAATATATTTAATAAAATTTTAGAAGAAAACTTTCCCAACCTAAAGAAAGATATACCTATGAAGGTTCAAGAAGCATACAGAACACCGAATAGGCTGGATCAAAAAAAAAAAAATCCCCTCACCATATAATTATCAAAACACAAAGCATACAGAATAAGGAAAGAATATTAAGAGCTGCAAAGGAAAAAGGCCAAATCACTTATAAAGGTAAACCTATCAGACTTACACCTGACTTCTCCATGGAAACCATGAAAGCCAGAGGGTCCTGGATAGATGTACTGCAGAAACTGAGAGACCATGGATGCAAGCCCAGATTACTATACCCAGCCAAGCTTTCATTCACTATAAATGGAGAAAATAAAATTTTCCAGGATAAAAACAAATTTAAACAATACGCAGCCACAAATCCAGCCTTACAGAAAGTAATAGAAGGTAAATCACTAACCAAGGAGTCCATCAATGACCACAATAACTCAGACATCTAGAGACCCTTCACCAACACAAATCAAAGAAGGGAAACACACAAACTCTACGACTAAAAAAATGACCGGAGTTAACAACCACTGGTCATTAATATCACTTAATGGACTCAACTCACCTATAAAAAGGCACAGGCTAAGAGATTGGATAAAAAAAACAGGATCCAACATTCTGCTGTTTACAAGAAACACACCTCAACCACAAAGACAGGCACCTACTCAGAGTAAAGGGCTGGGAAAAGGCTTATCAAGCAAATGGACCTAAGAAACAAGCAGGTGTGGCCATACTAATCTCTAACAAAGTTGACTTCAAACTTAAATCAATCAGAAGAGATGAAGAGGGGCATTTTATACTCATAACAGGAACAGTTCTTCAGGATGAAGTCTCAATCCTGAATATCTATGCCCCTAATATAAAAGCACCCACGTACATAAAAGAAACATTGCTAAAACTCAAGGCAGCCATCAATCTGCACACACTAATAGTAGGAGGCTTCAACACTCCTCTCTCACCAATGGACAGGTCAATCAGACAGAAACCTAACAGAGAAATAAGAGAATTAATGGAGGTAATGAATCAAATGGACTTAAAAGACATCTATAGAACATTCCACCCAAATAGGAAAGAATATACCTTCTTCTCTGCAGCTCATGGGACTTTCTCAAAAATCGACCACATAGTCGGTAACAAAGCAAACATCCACAGTTACAAAAAAATATTAGTAACCACCTGTGTCTTATCAGATCACCATGGATTAAAGTTAGAATTCAACAACAATGCTACCCCCAGAAAGCCTACAAATTCATGGAAACTGAACAGTCAACTACTGAACCATACCTGGATTAAGGAAGAAATAAAAAAAGAAATTAAAGTCTTCCTGAAATTCAATGAAAATAAAGAAACAACATACTCAAACTTATGGGACACTATGAAAGCAGTCCTAAGAGGAAAGTTCATAGCACTAAGTGCCCACTTAAAGAAAACAGAGAAAGCTCACATTGGAGACTTAACAGCCCACCTGAAAGCTCTAGAAAAAAAAGAAGCAGACTCACCTTGGAGGAGTAGAAGACTGGAAATAATCAAACTGAGGGCTGAAATCAACAAAATAGAAACACAGAAAACAATCCAAAGAATCAATGAAACAAAAAGCTGGTTCCTGGAGAAAATCAACAAGATTGACAAACCCCTATCCAAACTAATCAAACGGCAGAGAGCGAATTTGCAAATTAATAAGATCAGAAATGAAAAGGGGGACATAACCACAGACACAGAGCATTCAGTATTTTGATCTATTTTTTTTTAAAGTAATAGTCAAAGGGTACAAAGTAGTGTCTTATTGTAGTTTGGATTTGCAGCTCTCAAATCAACAAAGTAATTATGGTGTCTTTTCCCCCCTTTCATTGAAAATAGATTTTTTTCTCACATAATATATTCTTAGTATAGTTTCCAGTCCCTTTACTCTTCCCAGTTTCTCTTCCCCCCCACTCCCTTCAGGATCTACCCTCTTTCTGACTCTCATTAGAAAAAATTAGGCTTCTACAGGATAATAATATGATAAAACAAAACCAAGCACATTGGAATAAGACAAGCAAGCAAGAGGAAAAGAGCCTAAGAAAAAACAAGACACAGATAGAGATGCAAAGAATTCCTCATTTGCTCATTCAAGAATCCTGTACGAACACTAGAGAGGAAGCCATGATAGATAGGTAAAGGACCTGCAGGGTAAAAAGAGAGAAAAATAGAAATAAAATAAAACAAACAGTAAGATAAAAGTAAGGAAAAATTCCGTGGTGTGACGTTATGAGACAAGAACGTCCAATGATGCCTTTGAGTTCGTTTTTGGTTAGCCATCTACTGATGGATGTGCAGCCTGCCCTTAAGAGCAGTGTGTTTCCCCAGGGAGACTTTCTCAGAGGAAACTCAATTTTCATTTGCGAGTGATTATCAATTGCAGATTGCTTCTGAGTTAGGGATGGTGGTGGTGTCCACATGTGTCAACTCTAGGAGCCCATTCGGTGCAGACAAGTGCAGGCCCTGTGCACACTGCCTCAGTCTCTGTGAGGATCCTGCTGATTGGGAGGGAGTGTTTTTCAAAAGACCATAGTCTATAAGCCATTCTAATAAGCCACACACACACACACACACACACACACACACACGCACGCACGCACACGCACACACACACACTCACGTGTATATATGTATCTATATAGATTCATTCTATAAGTACTTTTCCTCTGGAGAACCCTGACAAATACATATGTATATATTTTAGGAAGCTTTTGCTGCATTGGGTCTCCATACTATCACTGAAATGGCCCTGAATTTTACCTGTCTCTCCTCATATTCTGTCCTTCAGAATTCTGACCCTGAAGGTGTTTGAGTTAGGCAGGAAAGTGAAGAGGTGAGGTGGTTCAGATAGGCTTGGTCAACCTGGATCAAGACTTCAGGGAGTCTGATGCCAGGAGGTTTATTGCCCCCATGTTTGGACTGAATTTCGTGCAGGGTGATAAATGTGGATCTGTTTGGATCTGCAGCCATCCAGGTTGATCAGCAGCGTTCGTTGAAGATGCTGCCTTTTTTATAATGGTGTATATTTCTGGCTTCTTTATAAAAAATAAGGTGCCCATAAGTGTGTGTATTTATGTCTGGGTTCTCAATTTGTTTCCATGGATCAACATGTCTGTTTTTATGCCAATGCCATGCTGTTTTTATTACTATAGCTCTGTAGTAGAGTTTGAGGTTGGGAGTAGCAATACCTCTAGCGGTTGTTTAATCAAATTTGTTTTAGCTATCCTGTGTGTTTTGTGTGTGTGTATGTGTGTGTGTGTGTGTGTGTGTGTGTGTTGTTGTTGTTGTTGTTGAAGGAGAGGAACTGATGATCAGCTGGAGATGGGGACAGAGAAGAGGGAGAGGCTAAAGCAGGTGGCGCACTACAGAGTTGGGATGAGACTGGGGATTGGACTTGGAGGAAAGTAGGGAGATGGAAGATCTACAGTTAGCCTACTTGCTTCTCTGGCTGGAGTAGATGGTATCACTTCTATGGGTCATATTTACATGACTTTTCTGGAGAGTTAGCTACTCAAGTGTTTTTATGTTTCACATTTAGGTGTTTAAAACTTTGGAGTTTTCTATACATCCTGTATAATATTTCCGTATTATATACGAGCTGCATATATGTTCTCCCTTTTGTAGATTGACTTTTGATTATGATGTCAGTGTCTTTGTGTGTGTGTTGTAGGGGGTGGAACCCAGGGCTTTTCACATGCTTAGGCAAGCCGTGTGCCATGAGCTGCCTTCCACCCCAGCTTATTAGTAACTTTTGATCTATAGGCTTTTCATTGAGGCAATACTGAATTTGTCTATTTATTTTGTTGAGTGGGACTTTAGTGTCATAATCATGAAATCATTGTCAAATTACAAATCCTAAAGTTTCATAAGATATACTTCTAAGATTTTTATAGTTTAAGTTCCTACACTTAGGCCTTTTATCTAATTTGAGTTTTATTTTGTATATGGATATACAATGCTGAATAAGACTCTAACTTCATTGTGTGCTATATAAATTCAATTTCCCCCAAAGAATTTGTTGAAACTACAAATGATGATCATGCCACCTTGCTTACAATGATTCAATCATGTATGTGGTTTGGGCACTCTATTCAATTTCATTGGCCTATGTGTCTGTAATTATATCGACTATACTGTTATGATTGCTTAGTACTGTATTGTTTTGAGATTATGAAGTTTGAGATTTCTGGTTTGATTGTTCTATTTAAAGATAATATTGGATATTCAGTGGCCATTTTGGATACTTCCTTAATTTTAAAATGGGTTTTTTCTACTTCTGTGAAAATTATTATTGGGATTTTGATAGAAGACACAGCGGCCCTTTATATCAATTTGTATTGTATTAAAATCTTAGAAATATTGAAGCCTTTTAATTCATTAGTATAAGATGTCTTTCTACTTACTCTGTCTCTGTTGTTTTTCCTTTGGGGGGGGGGCTGGATGTTTGGTAGCCACTAGTGTGTATGTCTTTAACCTTCTTGTTAAGTTGGTATTTTATTCTTCTTGACGTGTTAGAAGTGAAATGCTCCCCTTTCGAGTTGGTCATTCATTAATATACAGAAGTGCAGCTTCTTTGTGTGTTGACTTAGTGTCCCACAATCTTATTCTATCTATTCGGTTATATGTTTGAGCAGATTTTGTGTTTTCTGTCTATCTACAAGATGATATAATATAATCTACAAATCTAATTTTACTTCATTCCGATTTTGAAAGGGGTGTTAAAAATCCTTTTCTTCCCAGTGTTGCTGCACTTTCTTTTCCTTCTCCCATTTTTCTATTTCTTCTTTCTATTTTGTGGCATGAAGCCCAGAGCCTTGCTCATGCTAAGCGGATGCTTTGCAATTGGGTGGTAGCTGTAGCCTGTGTCTATAGCTGACCATTCACAAAACGAGAAGGGTTTAGACAGGGTTGGGGATCTTGGAACTATTTTGCAGGTAGAACAAATGGGATGTATTGAGTGTAGGGAGTGGGAGAAAGAAAAGCATTTAGTAACTTCTGACTTTATGGTTGGATTAATTGGGGTATTTACCGTGGCGCCATTGGCATGGATGGGAAAGATGGAATAATAAGGTTTGCGACTACAAATAAAGATTTGGGGCCATATTAAATTTTATCTTGGCTGAGACTACGTTATACACAGGCAAGAGAAGAGGAAAAAAGAGATCAGAAGACAAATCTTTAAGAAAAGCTTGCACCTGGCATATAACAAGAAAGGATGAATCTGAAAAGGGGGTGCGTTAGTTCCTATTCTGTTGCTGTAATAAAAAGAGGGAACATCTATCGATCTGGGAGACATGGTAGCAGGGAGCCAGAGCGGGAAGCTGAGAGATCACATCTTTGGCTGCAGATGTGAAGTGGAGAGAACAAACTGGAGCTGAAGCGAGGCTATGCACTCTCAGACCCCACCACTGGGGGAGTGAGTCCTCTGCAAGGCTACAGGACCTCCCCAAACAGCATGGCTAACCTGAGACAATGTTCAGACATCTATGCCCATGGCGTGGGGGTGGGGGGTCGGCCACTTCTCATTCCATCAGTCACAGGGGGCAAAGGAGAATCAGGCTGAAAGTTGGGGAGAGAGCCAGGGAAAGGGGAGCATATTCCATGGGCACTGAGAACAGCGGTGACCTTTAGAGCCTTTTCAGCAGCAGAAGGCCTTTGCCCGAGTGCACGAGAAAGCCAGAGGTCGGCGAGAGTGCTTTGTCTAAAGCATCTGCAGGGCGGGACTGTGAAAAGCAATGCTGATGGGCTTGTCATGGAAACAGAAACACTTTCGGAGAAATAAAAGCCACTTAACCTCCCCCCACCCCATCCCTGCCCATCACATCTCATTTTTAAAAAAAGAAAGTATGAAAAAGAAAATCCCCAACGACAACAGCAAGAACAACAGCAAACAGTCCTTAGAGGAAGGCAGTTGCAGGGCGACTCGGTAAGATGGTCACTAACTGGAAATTCTCTGCTTTCCCAAGAAGGAGGCCAGCACCCATTCCCACGATCCTGGCACCAAGCTGAGGACCTGCTGACCCAAGCTCCTTCTTTCCTTGCTATTGGCTGGCAGTGTTCATAAAACAGAGTTGCTGTTTCACTTTTGCTTTAAATGAACGTGGGAGCTGCATCGTATGGGGGAGAAAGCCAGGCATGAGGGCAGAGTCAGAAGGCAGGGCAGCGGCAGGCAGAAGGCAAACACACAGGTAGGTTGTCTCATCTGTTGATTTGTTACTGAGCGCTGTGCTTTGGTGGCTCGTAGAGAAATGGCATGTGGAAAGTAAACTTAATTTGTTCAGCTACCAGTGTTTGTTCTACCGCATGTGTGCAAAAAGAAAAAAGTACAAAGCAATGTAGAAGGAAGGAAAAAAAGACCACCACAAGCAAGATAGAGTTGATTGGCAATTGGGGGTATTTCCTTCACTTTTTTTTTTGTTGTTGTTGCTTGTGCATATGATTTTAGCTTCCTCTCATAGTTGTGTCTATAAAATGCGGACAAGTTTATAGTCCTCCCTTTCATTAAAGTTGGTGCTTTATCCACGCTGCCATGAATTCTGCGGAATCAGAGCTGCAAATCGCCACATAAGACACTAAAACTTTCTCTCTTTTGGGCCATATAAAATCTTTCCTGTTTTTCACAGATTTGGTCATTTTATTCCAGAAGATTTTTTTTTCCCTCTCCTCAAAAGTGTTGCTTTTGGAAGAGAGATAGGTATATTTTAGTGGTCTTTGGCCTGAGGGGTCCATAAAGAGTGTTAGCAGTGAGTTCAAGGACCCCAAAGCCAGAAGGTCCATAGGAAGAGGCAGTTCAGACAGCAGAAGCTTTTGTATCTTTAGTATGAAGTCTAAGGTCCTGGAAGGAGATTGAAGGGGGAATGGGGGGCTGGGACTGGGGCCTGGTTGGTAGAGTGCTTGCCTAGAATGTAGGAAACCTGGAGTCTGATCCTCAGTGTTGCAGACATTGGGTTACCATGGTACATACCAGTCAGCTCACACTGGGGAGGAGGATCAGGAGTTCCAGGTCAACTTTGGCCCAGGCAACTTGAAACACTGTCTCAAAATAGATAGATAAACATGCTGGGAGCCTACTAGAAGAAGAACAAGAAGGGAGGAGAGAGAAGAGGGACAGGGAAGGAGAGGCTGTCCATGTTGAAAATGTAAATCTTAATTAAACAGAGAAAATGTAAAAAAAAAAAAAAAACAACCTGAAAGACTGTTTCCCACGTATGTCTTCTCCAATGAGCCTGTAGAGACGGCCCTGACCTCTGTTGCACAATCTTAGAGAAAGTGGGTTCTTTACCGTAAGCTCACTTCTTGCCTTGACAGGAAGTCTGCTGCTTGGGCAGATTCTAAGATGTGGAAATGGCTTACCTTGTTCATTTTAACAGGCACAGATCTCTGTCAGGGATCTTGTGGGCACAGAATCAGAAAGATAATTTGCTGTCCTGGGTGTGTAGCAGCAGCATTTCCTATGACGCTGGAATCAGAACCTTTGCATTGGCCCCTACCCCAGGGTCCTTGCTATTAGAGTCCTTCTTCTCCTTCGATAGAGCTGGGAATTGAACTCACGACCGCACACATGCTAGGCTAGTATTCTACCACTGAACCGGATTCCTGGCTGCCTGTCTTTGCAGTCTTATTCACAGATCTTTGACCCAAATTTTGGAGAAAAAAAATTGTAATGAGAAACACTAACAGCATTTCATTGAAATTCTCCACTCCTCCCCAAATATTTACCGGGAGACATAAAGCAAGGGAGGAATGACTCAGAGGTCATTCACCTCAGCACATTTGTATGTCATATCTGCTAGGCCTACAGACAGAGGGACTGCAGTGGGCATTCGGTGATAGGATGGAACAGGGCTGATGTGTCCCGTTAGGGTAACTGCAAAGACATGAAATCCCTGGAGTACAGGTAGTCAAGACCTAGAGAGTTTCTCTCAATCTCTCTCTCTCTCTCTCTCTGTGTGTGTGTGTGTGTGTGTGTGTGTGTGTGTGTGCATGTGTGTGTTGTGTGAAATAAATGATATTTAAACATGAAATTAAGACTGGGTAAATGATAACTAGGCTTGAGGTAGAGCTCAAAGTACATACTCAGAAGAGAGTTTCCTCCCGTTTTCTTCCCTCCTTTCCTTCCCTTGCTCTTCCTCCTCCTCCATCCCAGTTAAGCACCTAACTAATCTGTACACCATTGCATTCTCTGACAGTATTTTCTAATCTTCTGCTTTTTGATGAGGAGTCAGAGCACTCGGGAAGAGAGGCTCTGCAGAATAATTCAGCAGCCTTACTCAGATGCCAGATTATAGTGGTTATCTACCGTCTGTCTCCCTTAATGCACTGACGGAGTAGATTAGAACACAAGAACATTGAGGTCTCAACAATGCAGAATTATTGTGTGTGTGTGTGTGTGTGTGTGTGTGTGTGTGTGTGTGAGAGAGAGAGAGAGAGAGAGAGAGAGAGAGAGAGAGAGAGAGATGTGTCTTGGCAGGGGCACACACAGGCCATGGCGAATGTGTGGAGGTCAGCAGACAACTTTGGGGAGTCTATTCTCTTATTTTAACTTTACGTGAGTTCTAGGGATCAAACATGGTCATCATGTTTGCCTGGCAAGTGCCTTTATCTCTGAGCCATCTTATCAGCTCCAAAGTTGAGTTTTTTTTTTTTAAAAAATATAATTAACTCTATGGATTTAATAGGTACCATGGACTCACATGATATTAACCAAATTTAATGAAAGCTACGAGAATCATATAGAAGGCAACACTTAGTCAAAATGATGCTTTACAAAATTAAGTCTTATCTCCAGGAGGTCAGAACTTTCTACAAGTGTTTTCTGGGCACTGGTGTATTTATTTACCATGTGCTTGAATGTTAGTGGTTAGGATGAACATGGCAGGAAAGCCAGCCTTGCGAGAAGGAAAGGAAGGAACAAGGGGACTTAGCCAAGAGAGAGGTGAGATGAAGGAGCTAATGCTATTCATTGTTCTTGGAGTCAGCCTTCTGAAAGGCTTTAATGCCTGCTTTGTTCCTGGGGATCAGTAGTAATTTGGGAGCATTCATCCCTGAGAATAACAACACACAAATGAATGAAATTGTGAAAAGACTCTAGTCTTAAGGGTATAGTTATCGGTAAATGGTTCCACAATTGGTAGGTATTTTTATGTGCAGAAAGAAAGTGTTTGAGAAATCACTTACAATGTACAAACTGACCAAACATGATGTCAATAAGGGGTATGCGTGTTTTTTGGAGGGGGGTACTCTGCAAGAGAAACACAAAGAGCAGCTATTTTTCCCTTTTATTGAAATTGGATTCTTTTCTCACACAATATGTCCTGATTACTGTTTCCCCTCCTTCTACTCCTCCTAGTTCTTTCTGAGCTCCACTTGCATCTGGATCTATTCCCTTTCTGCAAGAGCGACTATTGTTAAAGTACCAATGCCATGTGCAAGGGTAATTATGGGATATCACATTTTGGGTACATATATTCTAACTGTATTTTTCATCCATGCAATTTTTCATTTCCTTTTCCTTCCTTCCTTCCTTCCTTCCTTCCTTCCTTCCTCTCTCTCCCCTCCCTCCCTCCCTCCCTCCCCTCCCTCCCTCCCTCCCTTCTTCTTCCCTCACCCTTCCTCCTTCCCTCCCTCTCTTCCTCCTTCCCTCCCTCTCTCCATCCTTCCCTCCCTCCTCTCTCCTTCTTTCCTTCCTTCCTTTCTCTCCCCACCTTTCTTTCTTTCCCAAGACAGGGTTTTTCTGAGTAACTTTGGAGCCTGTACTGGAATTCGCTTTGTAGACCAGGCTGGATTCAAACTCACAGAGATCCTCCTGCCTCTGCTTCCCAAGTGCTGGGATTAAAGGCACATGCCACCATTGCCCAGATGTGCGTCACTACCTCCTGGCCATACAGTTTTATTTTTTTTTTAAGTTTAGATTTTTATTGCATTTATTTTGAGTGTGAGTGCATGCATGTGTGCATGTGTGTGGTGTGTGTGTGTGTGTGTGTGTGTGTGTGTGCGTGTACATGTATGCCACAGCATGTGTGCAAAAGTCAGAGGGCAATAGGTGGGAGTTGGTTTCTTCTCCCACAGTGGTAGGTCCAGCTCAGGTCTGCAGACTTGGCTCCAAGTGTGCTTACCTGCTGAGCATTTCAAAGGCCCCACTTTTAAATCTTTGCCCTAAATGTGACTCTGGAAATATGCATCTCTTTGGGGTGTCTCTTCTGTCTGTCTGTATTACATGCAGCAGAGGATGTCACATGCGTGTTCTGTGACTAAGTTTTCCTTTTAGCGGAAGATGGACACACTGGTGTGCATGTGTCTAGGTCCTGCATACAACCTGGGCCTAGTGGTTGTAGTTTCAAGAAGGCCATTTGGCTTAGGTAAGGAAGGGTCTGGTGGCACCTATACATTTTCATGGGTTGGAGAAAAGTGGGGAGAGGCAGACAGAAGCTGAAGGGCACATCTGGGTCAGTAGCTGGAAGAAGTCACTGATGTTAACCACTCACCTGCTATGACTTTTAGAAGCTGAAGTAGGAAGCTTAATATCATACGATTTGACATGCGTGGTCATTAGGATTAAAATATGAAAGATGGTGAAATTTGGAAGTTATCTTGGGGGCTTTCTAAATTATTTTTTTTTAGAGCATTAGCATTCTGGAATTTGATCAGAAAGATCAGGTGACTCAACATCTCCCACCAATCCTGGTGGACTTCTGAGGAATCCTTTGTTGAGGGAGGTGGATAGAAATCCTATTAATAGAGCAAATCATTAGAGGAGGCCATTATAGGACAGACATTTCTCATTGCATTTGGAGCCACATGGCGACTTTGGCCTGTTGGAGCAATTATGTATTCAAGTCACCCTATTTCCTGGCCCTGGAGGATTCTCTAGTCCCTCAAAGCAACCCCGTGTGGAAAACAGAATGGGTTTAGAGGAGGCTCCTCAGGAGCTTCAAGTCACGCAAGGACCCTGTGATAGCTCTTGAATAATACCCCAAATTTGTCTATGCTGAGTGCCAGAGTGCATCAGCGTTCCTTGGGTTTCATCCAAGAGGAGAGGAAGGGATGAGCGCCGAGACTTTCAAATGTGAGGAATGAACTGATGGCTGTCTGCAGAGGAAGACAAAACAAAATTGAGACGCAAACTGCACAGGCCACTGAGGGGTGACGCCAGGCCCAGACATCGCCTGAGGAGGCCCTCCAAAGCTACTGACAATCTCGGAAGAAGAGATTGTGACATGGAGAATTACATCCTCCCAGGGCTGCCAGGGCCACAATGCTTCTTCAAGGAGCTCTGGCTTCCAATGCAGCTGCCAGCAAACCTTTTCCCAACAAACCCCGCTGTTGACTACATACGAATGGCATGTTGGCAAGCGAAGAGTCGTTAGTTTGGTGGCCCTTGGAGTGGCTTCCACTTTGGGAGTCTGTGAGGCACTCTGGCAGTGACAGATGGAAGAATAAGGACATCAGATCCCTCAGCATGCCGAGTCTGTGGAGATGGAGCCAGGGTGTTCATTCCTTCCACCCTACTTTGGAAGCCCAGGTCCTCATTTAGAAACCATCACAATTACAATTATTTTTCATTTGTTTTTTGGTCTCCAATAACTTAATTTGCTTAAACCCTTTGAATAAAGCGATCTGAAGGGTCTATAACGCTTTGCATTTCCGAGATGAATTTGGAGTCTTCTTAGGCTCAGCTATACCTCTGAAGTTTAGACTTCGGGAAGAGTCTCCATGCTACTTCCCTGTTTTGAGGGCCTCTTAGTTACTAGTTCAGCATTCAGCTGTCTGGAGTTTGGAGAGACAAATATGTTTGTGGAATTTTCTACTCTGCAGGAGGGCCACATTCTCTCTGTGAAACAGGAAGTGACTCTGGGGAGCCTGTACAACAATTAGAGCAGACACAGCGAGCCTTTCTCTGGTGTTCTCTGTGATACAGGCTCTGGCCTCAGCGTCATTCATAAGCATCCTTCCAGCAAATCCACAAAGTGTGCGCTGTTGTCATCACTCCCATAAGAAACTGAGGTAAGAGATAAAACTACCTGCCCAGGGCAGTAGGGCTAGTCAATGGAAGGACAGAATTCAAATCCTGAGTTTGTGCTTTCTTCTCTGTCTCTCTTCCTCCCTCTTGCTGCAGAGGGAAAAAATAGCACAGCTTTCATGCTTCCCAAACCATTTCATCGTCTATCTGTCTTTGTTTTCTTATTTGTACCAATGTTGGGGAAAAATTTGCCTCCCTAATATTAGACATGGGAAGAGGGATGGGAGAGAAAGTTTTGAGCTAGCTAGCTTAATTCAGTAATGCTGAAGTAATAAGTATGAAGCGATTCTGATGTTCATAGCTTCAGCTCTGCCTGACAAAACAAGGTGTCTGCTCCTGAAGGCTTCGGAGGAAAGAGGAGGTTTCGCCTTTCAAGGAAGCAGGCTTATCTAATGTTACCCTGATAATTATGGTGTAGAGCATACACGACTTAGAAATTTGTGACAATGGTCACTCTTTCTCTGGGTAGGGAACTGGGGCTTGGTTACTATGGAGCTATGCAATTTGACAGCAGTCAGGATGCCTCTGACCCTCAGACAGCAATGGTGGCAGAGTGTGTTCTTGGTTTGCTTGCAGCCCTCTCTGGTTCAGACCTGTTTGAGTCCCCGAATACTTTTCTTAAGTCATACATTTGAAATTGAATAGTCGTAGTGAACGGTTTTGTATGCTCATCCTCCTGCTAGCTGCATCCGTTCTGACGTTTGCAGATACAGAAACTGAGGCCCAGAGAAGAAAAGCCGCAGTTTTGGCTCTGGAGCCTTCAAAACCCTTCTCCTCTGAACATTCCAGTTGCGGGTTCAATATGAACCGTCTTCCATGGGCTCATGTGGTTACACTTGGTTTCTGCTAGTGGTGCTGCTCTGGATGATCATAGAAATGTACATAAGTGAAGCTTTGCTAAAGGAATTGGGTCATTGGGGACAGACATTGAGGTTTCATTTGGGGTTTACTTCTTGTCTGCTCTCTGCTTCCTGACTGAATTGAATGTGACCAGTCACCTTATGTTCTTGTTGCCATGCCTTTCCAGCTATGATAGACTGTATACCTTTAAGTCATGGTCTCAAATAAACCCTCCCATCCTTAAGTCTTCTCTCTCCCAAGCCTATATGCATTCATCCAGCACTATGACCCATTTAGAGGTCTTTTTAAAAAAATATCTGAATCTGTCTATATTGTGTGTCTGTAATTATTTTCTTTCCAGGAGCTCTTCATAAAATGCTAAGCACTTCTTAAAAACCTAAGCTATGGCATTGATAGGGCAAATATGCCCCTGCCTGCTTTCTCTGTCCAGTCTGACATGGCAGAAGTTTGTTCACTGCCTCTGAGACTTCCAAGTGGGAGCCACACTCATCACCTCAACTCTGGTAACCAGTTGACCCATGCTGCTACCAAGTAACTTGCAGCATGCTGTCCACAAACCCCATTTAAATGCTCGACCTCCTGAAAGAGCCAGAGTTCATGCCGGTAGCACAGCTCAGGGAGCCACCATTTCAAAACCTCATGTTTGTTTTTTTTTCTGCTATCACTGAATCAAAAAAACCTCTCTTAAAGGAGGCATGGCTTTACTCTGTTTTTTTTTTCCTTAGAATTTCTTCCCAAACTCTCTCAGGTTTTAAGTGGGTTTTAGTTGGCTATGCTGACACCAATTTGTAGTAGTGTTTGTTTCCTAGTCACCTGGCAGCTCAGACCCAAGATAATCACACAGAAACTGTATTAATGAAATCACTGCTTGGCCTATTAGTTCTAGCTTCTAATTGGTTAGTTGTTACATATTAATTTTGCCCATCTCCATTAATCTCTGTATCACCACAAGGCTGTGGTTTATCAGGTAACATTCCAGGATCTGTCTCTGGTGGGGCTACATGGCTTCTCCCTGACTCTGCCTTCCTTCTCCAAGCATTCAGTTTAGTTTCCCCCACCTAGTTCTATTCTGCCCTATCAGCCCAAGCCAGTTTCTTTATTTATTAACCAATAAAAGCAGTGCATAGACAGAAGACCCTTCCACATCACTTATATTCAGAATAATTAGGTTCTTTAGATACATACAGATTGTATTCTACATAGATAGGTAATCTTCAACCACTTCAAAGATCTGTAGAACATGAATAACTTAGGGTTCTGTTAATGTGAGACACAATTGCTTATGGAAGCACTGAAGACACTCCACTTGGAGCTTTTTTTCTTTTTGGCACAACTGACCTTTGGGCAAGGAACTTCCTATACTTCAACCACCGACAGGACAAGCAGGATACAAGAAAATAGACTGCCAAACCTTGTCAAGACAGGGTAAGACAGTTCTGAAAATTTTTTGTGCCTCTGAAAATAGTCTGTCAATTATGCTAGACCTTAGCCAAAGTTGGTTGCTTCAACATTGCAAATGAAACTTTGGGTGATTGCCCAGGTAGGCAGTTGTCTCTGTCATCTACTGCACATTTTGGAAACTGCTTGATTACACTTCCTGCCTACTCAAGTAATATAATCTCTCTTCTCAGGCCTTTGATGGGGTTGAAGATTAGGTAGTTGTCGTCACCTTCCTGTTATGATCTAGTCAAGCCATCTCTAATATAAGACTTAGACTCCTTAGGATAGAATGATTATTAAAACTTTTAGCATATGGTCCTTGCTTAATATTGTTTATGCTGGTTGTAATCCTAATTTTATACTTGATATCTGTTCTTAGTGTATATAGTTTTGTATTGGGTTTGGAACTCTCTTATTTAGACAAAAGGGAGAAGAGATGGGGAACCTCCTTCAACCAATGGCCTTTAAGAGGCTGTACCAGGTTGGGGTGTATCTTTTGGGTACCCAAAAAGCCAGTTCGCTCTCTTCTTCCCATGCTCCACACCTTGAGGTTGGACCCCCATTCCTGTTCTGTGAGTTTTCCCCTTTAATAAAGAAAAACCTTAGAATATTTTATTTGGTGTTATCATTGGATTATTTAACTCGTGTTCAGCATTGTATCGTCTATGTGATGTATTCATCAAAGCAAGGGAAGAACTAGCCTTCGGCTTCAGGAGTGTCTGTACATGCAGCAGGCCATAGAACTGATGAACAAGAAAAGTTAGCATTTGGTTAGCAACTCACATTGTAGAACTAACCCATCATTTTACTTTAAACCCAAAACAGTCCCAAGGAACTAACTTTATTCGCTTCATTTTGAAAGCGGAGACCCAAACTCAGAGGGTGAAGATTATACAAACAGACAAAAGACAAACTCATCCTACTGAATTTCAGGGGAAATGTATGGAAATCTTTCCTTATCCATAGTTTAAGTTATTTGTGGTCAACTGTTGCTCATAAATAGGAAATGGAAAATTCCAGAAATGATCTCTATGTTTTGAATACTAAAATGTTTTGAGCAAGATGATAAGAATCTCACTTTCCTCTGGTGAGCATCTGTATATAAACTACCTTCCTGTTAGTCATTTGGTATTACAAGATTATCAGTCTAGGTGTCTTCCGAAGGAGGATCTGGTCCACCCTCCATGAGATTATCATCAGTCTAGTGCCTTCAGAAGAGGGTCTGGTCCACCCTCTGTAAGTCAGTCTTTCTCCACAGAAAACCCTTTGTAGCTTTTGCAGAACTGAAGGTGATCTGTTCTGCTAATTGTAGTCACATTTTCAATGGCTTATGAGAGAATTCCTTAACAAACGCAGTTGGAAAAAAACTTTTAAAATATGAAGATTTAAGAAAAGTAGGTGGTCTGGGTAAGTAATTAGTTACAATAGAAAAAAATGTGATTAATAAAAGTGCAGAGCGCAAGATGGTAGTGGTGCATGCCTTTAATCCCAGCGCTCAGGCCCAGAGATAGGTAGATCTCTGTGAGTTTGAGGCTGGTCTGTTCTACAGAGTGAGTTCCATCCAGGACAGTCAGGGCCACACAGAGAAACCCTGTCTCAGAAAAACAAAAACAAAAGGTACATAATAGTATCATCTTTATTTATAGCTTCATTAATACCAAGGTTAGCATTACCTTATCACTTAGGAATATACCCAAGAAAGTTCCAGATAGCTTAAATGATTTTGAAAAATATTTAACTATAAAAGGGTTCAAAACATAAATGGAAGTACTAGTGGACATGTGTTAGAGGGGCCATATGCCCTGCTACTTGGGATGTTCCACTGTTGACACAGTTGAGGTAACTATCTGGTTTTTCTGGGGGCATGTATGCTGTGCTCTCTGATGTTACATGTGAGGTGAGAAATACCATTCTGAGAGTTTGTCTTCTGAAGTTCTGTAAGGCAGGGAGTGGTTAGAAGCAGCTCCTAGAGTCCCTTCCCACCAAGCTGAACTGAGTTTTTAATTGGAACCTTCTCTAGCTGGTAAAATCATCGGCCTTTGGTTCTCATTTCTCTAGTTCTTTGTCTCCTGGGAGCTCACCATGTGAAGACTCTGTAATGGGTATAACAAGGCTGAACTTGTAAACATCATGTTTAAAAGTCCCTTATGAGCGTGCATCATGTCACTCTTTAGCCAAGTTGACTTATACAGTGCTCTGTCCTTTTGGGAGTGTGTGTGTAGAAATTTCTTATTTTATGTTTATGAGTGTTTTGTTTTGCCTACATGTTTATATGTCTGGGAAGCAGTGTGTACTGAGAAGAAGTCATTGGATCCCCTGGAACTGGGGTTATAGATGGTTGTATGTCACCATGTAGGTACCTTCTGCAAGAACAGCATGTGCTCTTAACTTCTGCACCTTCTCTCCAAGTCCTCCTCTGTCCATTTTAATAAGACACCTCACATTTATTTTATAAAAAGATAATTGAGGCTTTCCAACAGTGCAAGTCATAGATTTAGAAGAACTGGCAGAAAAGTCTCAGGTGAAGGAAGCTTAAGTCTTGGTCAGTGTCATTTGTTCATTTAACCTCCAGCCCATAGATGACCATGACACCAGCTGATGGCCGTGACACAATGAACAGTTTCTATGATAAGATAAATTTTTATAAGTTTGCTATCTGTCTTAAATTACTTTATGATTAATATTTAGCTTAGTAAGAATGCCACAAGTAGTAATAATTCTTTTAATAGGATTCATCCACTATAAGTATAGGCAGTGGCTTTGTGGTAAGGGAAGGCTTTACCCAGAGCAAATCTGACTTGTAATTGAATCTCACCATCAGGTTTTAACTGTTCATTTGGTAAAACACAAAGTCCTTGTTCCCTAAGCCAGTTTTTCTATACATATTACGAAGAGAAGAAAATGTTCTCTGTATACAGAGAGTGAGATCAGCTCTACCTTGGAATATCAGACTGACCATAGAATATTTTACTAACTTATCACAGCCAACTCAGTTATGTGCCTGCCATTTTTTTCTTTAATTTCAACTCTCACCACTTTTGATGGCATTCTTCGGCCTTCTTGTTGTGTCATTATCTTTTATTTTTTAATGCCAGAGCAATCTTTTATCTGGACAAAATTTTATTTTGTCACCTAAAATCCTCTCTCAGCTAAAAGTATTGACTTTTTCTTTTAACCTTTTTTACTGAAAATACACCTTCTATGTCGCTTTTCTTATTTGAGGTTCTGCCACCTTCTTTTCCCTGAAAAATTTCAGGAAACACCTTTTTTCTTTTTCTGATTTGACAAGTGTTTTAGTTAGGGTTTCTATTGGTGCAATGAAATACCACAACCAAAAAGCAAGTTTGGGAGAAAAGGGCTTATTTGGCTTATACATATACATTGCTGTTCATTATTTAAGGGGTTCAGGACACAAACTCAAACAGGGTGGGACCTGGAGGCAGGAGTTGATGCAGATGCCATGGAGGGGTGCTGCTTATTGACCTGCTTTCCCTGACTTTTCCAGTCTGCTTTCTTATAGAAACTGGGCCCTCTCCCAGTGATCAATAATTGAGAAAATGCTTTACTGCTGAATCTCGTAGAGGCATTTCCTCAGCTGAGGCTTTTTCTTCTCTGATGACTCTAGCTTATGCCAAGTTGACACAAAACCAGCTGATACAAGATAACCACACTCCAGATGAAAACCTAGGGAGCTGAAAATATCACATTATATCTTTAATATTGTATAGTTATAAATATTCAAAACATGGTGACACTTACATGTTCTTTTAACAAATTTAAGTTAACCATGTGTTAAAAATGTAAGTCTTGTTGTTAAGTTAATGCATTTCAGAAAGTTTTACATGATCCTCAAAAGACTGTTAGGTCAGACACAGAGGTGAAGAATTAATGGCTATGCCAAAGATAATCTTGACTCTGAATCTGTGATACCCCAGTTCTTCAATCACTAAATTCTAATCAGTTTACTAGCTGAGCAGAATCTTTAACAGGGGTGTGACTTTTAGTTCATAATACTTAATATTTAGAAGTGTTGTGGAATAATGCTCTTGTACACTGTAGAGATTTGTCATTCGAATAGGCTTATTAAAATGCTGATTGGCCAGTATCCAGGCAGGAAGTATAGGTGGGCAACCAAACTAAAGGATGATGGGAAGGAGAAGAGCAGAGTCAGGAGATTCCAGCAAGATGCATAGGGAGCAGGTGAATATGCCATACAAATAAAGGTATTGCCACATGGTAGAGCATAAATAAGGAATACGGGCCAACTTACAATGTCAGAGCTAGGTAGTAATAAGCCTGAGCTATTTATAATTGGCCAAGCATTTATAATTCGTATTCAGCCTCTAAGTCTTGTTATTTAGGAAGGGGAATGCAGGAGAGAAACATCCAACTATGTATGGGATTCTAACGCTGGGCCAAAATTTCCATATGAAACCTGACAAAGCTTAAAAAAGGATTCAAGACATACAAGAACAGAGTCAAGCATGGCTCCTTGGTAGCTACCTTTTCTCTAGGGGGTCTGTTAGATGGCTTTGAGCAGAAATATAGCTCCTTTGAGATGTGACTTCTTGATTCATGCTGGCAGCAGGTATGGCTTTTTTGGGAGGTCCTGCTACCAAACACTTAAATGATTTATGAGCAGTGGGTGGCATGCTACTCAGTGGCAGCATGGACCCAGAAATTCCCCAGAGTTGGGGCAGTAAACATAGCTCTAGGCTATACCTTTGCTATGAAGCTAAACTCTCACAGACCAAGGAGTTGAATGAAGTCAGTGGCCAAATCTGCCACTTTGTTCCAACTTATCAGTTTAAAGACTCATGCAGTGAGAAAAAGATACTGACAGGCAATTAAGACAGATTCATACAAAACAAAAACAAGAACAGAAGCAAAACCTCTAAACGGGTTACAGAATGTTTAAAAATATATGTAGGCTTGAGAAAGAACAAAGACTCCTAGCAATAGTAGAGAGAGTGCCTGAACTGGCCATCTACTGTAAATAGATGACTTCCCCAATTGCCGTCATAGATACTCTATCCAGTAACTGATGGAAGCCGAGGCAGGGATCCACAGGCACTCGGAGAGTCTTGTGGAAGAAAGGGAACAGGGATTGTACCAGTCAGGGTGGACCATTATGGGGGAGTCCACAGAAACAGATGACCTGAGCTTGTGGGAGCTCATGAACACTGGACCAACAGATATAGAGCCTGCATGGGACTGACCTAGGTCCTCTGCATGTGTGTGACGGTTGTTTAGCTTGGTCTCATAGTAAGGCTTCTAACAATGAGAATAGGATATCTCCCTGATGTTTATCTGGCTTTTGGTAACATGTTCCCCATGCTGAATTACCTGGCTCCATCTTGACATAAGGGGAAGAGCTCAATCCTTCCTCAACTTGATGTACCATTCTTTGTGCCAGTCCATGGGAGGTCTGCCCCATTCTCAATGGAGATGAAGGAGGAGCAATTGGGGAGGTGGGTAGACAAGAAAGGGAAGGGGATGGAAGGAGAGGAGGGAGGGGAAACTGGTTGGCATAAAATAGTATTTAAAAATAAAAGTAAAATAGTTAAACAATGGGTAGAAAAAGTCCTAAAAAAGAAATAGAGTAAAAAATATATAAGCCACATAAAGATGGGAAATACACAAAGAGTCTGAATTATGGATATTATTGTGTTGTCTTTAAAATTTTTGGCTCCCAAGAGACCTTGGATTATAAAAGCTGCTATATTAAACCAACCTATATATTTTAAAAATATATTGACTTCAAAATTTAAGTCAAAAGATATGTTATTTTGGGAAAGAGGTTCTGCTTCTATTTCCACAAGAAATGAGAGGCTCTGGATTCATCCTGAGGTAAAGAATATCAGGTTTGATTAAGGAAGACCCCCTGAAAAAAATCACTGTTGAAAACAGATGGCCCAGAGGATACAACATTTCAGAGCACCTCTGTTGCAATTTCCTCTGGGTTCTCTATCCAGAACAGCTTCAAGGCTGTTGGCTAAGATGATCCAGCCTCAGAGAATACTCCAGTCAGGACTTGACCATAATCCTAAATTTTCTCAGTGACCCGCAAAGAATATCAGCATCCTCAATAAGCAGGAAGTAGTCTAGAAAACTATGCTCACATTCCCAAAAAATGGATTATGGGTGTTTGTCTTTGTTTAGGGGCTTGGTTACAAATTTCTATTGGCCATAGTCAAAAAAAGACTAAACAAAAGAGTTAAATTCAGGGAGCTCTTTCTAAAAGAAGAAAGGGCAATATGATATAAAAAATAATAGAATAAAAGGACAGATTATTGAACCTACTTTAATCCAAAACCCAGCTTTTAATCTTACATATTTTTTACAGTGGTATGGATTTTGGTTTCTTGTTGGAAATCTAATGTTAATTTTGTTTGACTGTATGTATATTCCTACTCTCATTTAAGGTATTATGTTGATGTAGTTCATTAAAATGTAATGTATAATTGAGAAATACAGATTAATAGTCATATATAATAGACTTATAGTCATGTTAGATATGTTTTCAAGGTCATACAGAGATGTATTTCAAAAACCTACAGAATACAACATTTAATATGTTTAATAACCTAAGGCTTTTCATGACAGTGAAACACGTCTCGTTGTTGCTCCTGGCAGCAACAATCTACTTCAAAGAAGATGATGGGCATTGAAGAAACGCCATATGGAATTCATTTTGTTTGTGGCAAAAGTTAGCCACTGGACAAAGAAACTGCCCTTGCCTCAATTACTGACAGTTACTGTCCAAACTGGACCAGCAGGACACAAGAAACACAACTGCTGAACTTGGCTAAGACAAGGTAGGAAAGTCCTTCAAAATTCCTGGCTTCACAGGAAAGTCTGTCAGACATTCTAGTTAGATGCCCCAACATTGGAGAGGAACCTATGGTGACTGTCCAGGTGACCTGATGTCCCTGTCATTAGGTAACACTTTATCCTTCTGGAGTCTTTGATGGACTTGAAGACTAAATAGTCATAACTATAGTTTTACTTAGTTATAATGGAAAGTAAATTAGAAAAACAGACTCATCAAGATATGATAGATAATTATTTTCTCAAATTTTGTCAAATACAAATAGACTAAATATTATAACTATAATTATTACTTGGTAACTGTTTTGTTGTATATAATATCACTTTTTTAAAGTTAAACCTTCCTTTTTAATTAGACAAAAATGGGGAAATGCTGTGTAACAATCCTCTTATACACTGTAAAGATTTGTCACTAAAAATTGCTTTACTAAAATGCTGATTGGCTAACAGCCAGGCAGGAAGTATAGGTGGGGCAACCAAACTAAGGATGATGGGAAGGACAAGGGCACAGTCAAGAGACACCAGTAAGATGCGGAGGGAGCAGGAGATGAATGTGCTGTCATATGGCAGAGCGTAAATAAAGAATATGGGTTAACCTAAAATGTAAGAGCTAGTTAGTAATAAGCCCTGGCTATCAGTTGAGCATTTATAAATAATATTAAACCTTCGAGTCAATTATTTGGGAAGTGGCCATTGGGTATTTGGGAACAGGTGGGTGGGAGAAAACTCCATTTACGTAGAAGAGTTTCTATGTATAAATAAAAGCAACTTCTATGAGCTTTTGAACAGTTGCAGCTTTGCTAGGTCTGTGAGAACATTCTCTATGCCTCTGTAAGCTACTAACTTCATAAACATTTAACTGGCCACCCACTATGTCTGATTGTTTTCCTGACCCATATCTGCCATCTCTGTCTGCTGATCTGCTGCTGTCCTGACCAGTTTCTCTTTGCTGTTTTATTGCCAGTGGGGCTGTGGGAGTCAGCTTTATTCTCTCTCAGTTCTGATCTCTTCTCTCAGTAGAATAAGTTGGACCTGCTTTCCCTCCACTATCTCAGGTGAGAAAGTGGAAATTATGCTGCCAAATGATTTCCCAGTTTCTCTTCCATTTACCTCTTCATATATTTCTCAGCTTCCTGTCACTTCGTTGGACTGGCTGATGATAATGACGATGATTTTACAGTCACATCTAGCAGGCGGATCCTCCCACACCCACTCTTCTCCTCTTTATTTTTATTAGCAGTATAGTGAAAGGCTATTGCAATGTGGTGTTCTAAACCCACCCAATTCAGGCAGAGGAATCAGAGCAGTAGAGGGATTCAGTGGTTCCCTTAGTGTTGATTCGATCCTGTCTTGTGCCCTGGTTCTATGTGAACATCCCTGCAGATGCCATGATGGCAGAGCAACAACCCACAGGAGGCAAAAAGGGAATTGGTTCAACATGACTTGTTAGCCAGTGCTGGTTCAGACTTCTTGAGTCTGACACCAGACAGCAAACATTTAAATCCAGGACAAATTTGAGAAAAAGTTTCCTGGTAACCATGATCTCAATCCCATGTGGACAAGTCAAACTTAAGGCACAACTGCACTGAAACTCTTTTGCAAAGTACATGTGACCACTTCCACAAATATAGGTTCTATAATTTAAGGGCCTAGGGAAGGACCTGGTGTGGCCAAGGTCATACAGATAGCACAGAGGGCACCAAGATGTACATGTGACAAGTCCTCCAAGAATGGGTTCTATTGACTGAGGAACAATGGTTAGGATAAAGGTGTAGGGGGAAAGGTCTGGGAGAAACAGAATAATCGGGGAGATTCAGGTGTGGCCTGGCTCTACAGAGAGCACAGATTACCTGGCCCTACAGAGAGCACAGATTACTTGGCCCTACAGAGAGCACAGATTACCTAGCCCTACAGAGAGCACAGATTACTTGGCCCTACAGACAGCACAGATTACCTGGTCCTACAGAGAGCACAGATTACTTGGCCCTACAGAGAGCACAGATTACCTGGCCCTACAGACAGCACAGATTACCTGCCCCCACACAGAGCACAGATTACCTGGCTATTAACTACATCTTTCTAGCCTTTCCATCCAGCCTTCTTGGTGGAAAGCAGATATGCATCTCCTCTCTTGAGGAGACAGCTCTGCATGTTTAATATTCCTGGTTTCCCTGGTGTTTATCTGTGAGTGTGAGAACATTGTGCCCTCTATGGTTCTAGAAGTAACCTTCTTTCTTGTTCTTGAGATGTTCTCCCCCAATTCACCAGTGGATATGGTTCCCCCATATCCACCATAGGCCAGAATCTCTGTGTCTAAGGCTTTGTCTACAGGCACACCCTTTAGCACTCATGGCCTGCCCACACTGACCAGACCCCTTCCTAATTCGCTGTTTCCACTGTGGTCTGATACGATACTAAGTCTGCTTGTGGGCTCTGCATTTTCTCCTAAATGCTCAAGGAGTTCCCATGGCTAGGGTCAATGGTGAATCTATCTGTTGCTTCTGTTCCTTGGTGGACTCATCGTTTGGTTTTTTTTTTTTTATTTTTTTTTTTTTAAAAAAAAAACTATCTTTTTTCTTTCATTTTACATACCAATCCCAGTTCCCAAGCCCTTTCCTCCTCCTGCTCCCTTCACCTTCTCACTCTACCCCCGCAACCATTCCTCAGAGGATATGGCTTCTCATGGAAAGTCAACAAAGTCACATTGCTTTGAGGTAGGATCAAGGCCTTCCACCCTCCATCTAGGCTGAGCAAGGTATCCCTCCAAAGAGAATGTGGACCCATCTTTTTTTATGATCTTTTGCAGGTGGTCACATTTGCTGGCTCCCATGCCATACCGATGATAAGTTCTTCCCTGAAACAACTGTAATTAGTTTTGTTCCGGAAGCCCAGCCTCACTTCTATGAGCAAAGAGGCCAGGGTTGTGGCCTAACCCAGGCACTTCTCCTCATGCTCGCTAACTCCATGGGACGTAAGATGGAATGAGGTTTATATTGTAAAGGAGTTTAAGGACTCGATTGCATGCACATCTGTCTCTACCTTCTTAGACCTCTATCTGGTCTCTGAGGTATTAGCTTTTGTTTTGATTCTGGCTGAATCCTGACTCCAGCATCAGCCTAAGAGGGTTAGAAGGAATAGGCTTGGGTAAAGGTAGGAGTGTTTTTGAGAAACTTCTTCTGGAAAACTTACTAGACTAATCTGAGATTAACCAGTGTTTCCCTGGAGTTCACCATTCTAAAAATACCAAGGAGAATCTACTCTCAACATCCCAAGTCAATGTGAGAGCCAGACAATTCATCCATGTGACCAGTGAGATGACAGGGATTGATGTCAGCCAATTTCTACACCCATTTATGAGGGTGGAGGAGTGAGGGAGCACTTCACCCAGGGCCAGCAGGCATCGGCACCACATCCTTTCTGTCTCTTTTATAATTCCTCACACTCATTTCATGAGGCAGATGCCATAGATCCCTGTTGTTGGATGAATTATGTCCTGTACACCAGCACCCATACATATTTAACTGCATTTATCTGGAAATGCAACCTTATTTGGAGATAGAACCATTGACAATGTAAATTAGGACAAGGTAATAAATACCAGGTAAAGTGAGCTCCATATGACCAAAGCTTCTCAAAGAAGAGAGGCATAGACACATACAGAAAGATGATCTGAAGATACAGAAAAACAGCAAAAACAAGCAACTCCTTCTAATCACACAGATTGGAATGACATATCTGTGAACCAAGAATTGCCAAGCATTGCTGGTATCTACCAGAGGCTAGACAGCAAAAAAAGAATTCCTCTGTTTAGTATTTGAAGAAGGCATAGTCCTGTTGACAACTTGAGTACAGACATGTAGCCCCCAGGAATATAAGAGAATAAGAATAAATTCTGGGGTTTTGAGACACCAAGCCTATGGTACTTTACTAAGACAACCCTAGGAAGCTAGCACCAGCTCACGGTTTAGAGATGCTAATTCTCCTGATAGCCAGGGCTCAGAAACACTTAGACCTAGCTCCCTACTTCTTATTGGTTGAACTCTCCCCCAGGTGGTACTCCCTTTTTCTCATCAAAGTCACACTCTAGAAAAGCTTCACCACAACACGAGCTGTTCTGTGGAATTGGAGAATGTTCAAGAAATATTTCATAGGAAAAAACTCAAAACCAAACTGAAGGAGAGAAACTCTGCCTAAACCAGTCTTGTGGTTTTTGGAGGGCCCCGTGGAATATCGTGAATTCTCAAAGGAAAGACGACTAGAGAGTACTATATTTCCCAGGCTGATCTGACCATGGCCTTTTTTTTAACGAAGCATCTCATGGGATTCATGTTCTATCAAAACTACTTTGGGAAGTTCAGAATTAAACAAACAGGAAAATAAAACCATTTTTAAAAATTTTATATTTGAGGTAGGTTGAATGTAATTGGCCCCCATAAGCTCATAGGAGTGGCACTATTAGGAGGTGTGGCCTTGTGGGAGGAAGTGTGTCACTGTGCAGGTGGGCTTTGAGTTCTCCTGTGCACAAACTACTCCAAGTGCCTCAGACCATATCCTGTTGTCTGCAACATGTAGAACTCTTAACTGACTGCCTGCATGCCGCCATGTTGTGCAATGAACCTCTGGACTGTAAGCAAGCCACCACCATTATAAGAGTTGCCATGGTCACGGCATCTCTTCACAGCAATAGAAACCCTAACCAAGACAATATTTAGATCAGATAGTTTTCTTGGTACTTAAGTTTGTTTATTGGTGTTTATTCATTGCACATGATGATGAGTTTCATAAAGATAATTTATTCCATGTATACCATGTACTTTTAAAAAATAATAAACCAGCTATTTTTGTGAGTCATATTTTTACACGAGTGTCTGAAGGAAAATTGGAAAGCATGCCTGCGGCATCTGAAATTGATTTCCTTATCGCTGGGTAGCATAAACTTGTGCTTTGCTTTATGTTTCTTATTCTTTGGATTATTATATGAACTCTCAGGGGCAATGCCATCTAGTCAAAAGTCATTATGAAAATGCCTATAATTGAACAAAGTTGGGTGAGTGGATTTGTATTGAGGGTGAGTGCACATTATTGTTGTGCTGACTTCTTATCATTTTCTGTTGCCTAAGCATATATTTTAAATTCACTTGCAAGGGCTAGAGAGCTGGTTAAGAGTACATACTGTTTATGTAGAGAATCAGATTCCTAGCATCCATGTTGGGTGGCTCACAATTGCTAGTAAATCCAACTTCAGGTGATCTGATACCTCTGGGATTTTGGGGCATTCATGTGCACACACCTATACCCCTAACACATAATTGAACTAATAAAAATAAATACATACATTTATTTTTTTTTCATACCAGAATTAGGACTCAGTCACTCTTGAGAGTTTCTGGTGCTAGCACCTTCCCAGAGGTACTCAGTGTGATTGGTCCAGATGGCTTCAGTCTACGTGGCTGTCATATTCTCCCACCTCCTGGTGACAGCTTCCTGTGGAAAAGCTAATACACCCTCCTTTGCTGTCCTTCCTGGCCACTATACCCCACGTACACTGTGAAGATACACAGCGCTTCTTCTGATCTTGTGTCTGATTCCATAGCTCCACTATGGGAGGCCTGGCTCCAATAAAGTCACTCCTCCATGAGTTCCTGTCTCTTTCCCTACCTACGCTTTCCAACTTGGGTGTGTGTAGCTTCTAGGCAAGCTCTGTACCTGCCAGGACCTGTGAGTAAGAAAATCTTTTTATTTCTCTTTTGTGTATCTCTTACTTGTTGAAGGGGTGCTTCCATCTTCAAGATCTTACATGCAAACAACTGGAAAATGAGTGTCTCAGGGAGAAAGTGTGAGAAAGGACCTATTACAGGCTTTGTGCTGCTGTGAGGTCTTTGGGGAATAGAGTTAAGAAGACAAGAGTCTTTGGACGTAAACGTGGTCATTACTTCTGTAATAGACTTTGGGAGCAGGGAGGCTAGAACCCAGGCAATATGTATACATTTCTCAAATCCGTGTGTGTGTGTGTGTGTGCATACACATGCGTGTGCCTGTGCTCTTCCTCATCAGTGTGTGTGTGTGTGTGTGTGTGTGTGTGCTCTTCCTCATCATCCAGGGGGGCTTTGCCCACTCAGGGACTGTTGTGTGTCATTTATGCAGATGCAACCTGAAATTTTTATTCTAGCTAAGAAAACACTAAGGTTAATGTGGTTCCTCGTGACAGGTCTGCTTAATGAAGTCAAATTTAAAACAAGAACAGGAAAAAAATATGCCTTTTCTTCTGGGGTCAGACACTAATTTTGGACAGTCATCCCTAACTCTGTCATCCCTGCTGTGCTAGCTGCTGCTCATATCATATATAATATAGGGATCTGAATCTTTCGCCAGTGCTTTGTTTAAGTGTCCCATGTTTGCTTCTTCTGGAGGTTTCTTTGAATCCTTTGGGAATAGAGGAGGAAACATGGTTCACAGAGGGGTGGTATTTAGACCAACTGAGCTTCTCGGGACAAGTTCTTGTGCATCAATATGACTGTCCCAGTGGGACAGACTGTATTATTAGGGGCATTTTACAGTCATTGATTATGACACAAATCAGCTTTGGGGGGGGGTACTGTTGAATTGAAATGACTTTTTTTCCCCCAGTAGAGGATGGATTTTTTGCTTCACATTTCTGAAGATTGGGTTTTCCGATGCGGTGTAAAGACCTTGGCGGAATAGGATGTTGTTGATGTGAAGTCAGTGTAGGATGTTTATAAGATGAGGTCTGTGGCTGCTTATATGGCTCAGTTGGTGAAGACGCTTGTAGCTAAGCCTGAGGACCTGAGTCTAATCCCTGAGACCCACACTGGAGAAGGACAGAACAAAGCCCATCAGGATGTCCTCTGATTTGTACACACACAGTATGACATCTCTGTGTGTGTGTGTGTGTGTGTGTGTGTATGTAGGTACTTTCATATATCCTTATTTGTGACTGCACAGTTGTACACACATGCAGTAAATAAATGTAATTTTAAAAACTAAAAGACTGATGTCTGGAATTAATTATGCAACAGATACTTAAGCATCAGTGGGATATGGAAAGAAAATTTATTTTTAGAATGCTTTTTCTCCTAAGAATTATTAAGCTTTGTGAGCAATCAATTAAATTCAAAACAACATTTATGGTGTATGTAAAAAAAAAGATTACAAAGAAATTAGCTTTCTTCCCCCTGAGCAGCAAAAGACCATATTGGTTTGAAATGACAGAGGGAGAGAAGGGTTACTGAATCAGATAATAGAGGTGGCCACAATTAAGAATGGACATGTTGGTTCTAGGGTGACTACGGAAGATGAGAACGCATGTTTTGTTACATCTTGTCTGAAGCTACCTATTTCTACAACCAGTGACTGTTCACAGTTATAGCAGAGGCGGCCTGCTTCTGAAACTTAGGAACTGTGAACTCCCACAACATTCAGGGTAAGGGTTCTTTTGTTTGTTTCTTCTCTTCTCTTCTCTTCTCTTCTCTTCTCTTCTCTTCTCTTCTCTTCTCTTCTCCTCTCCTCTCCTCTCCTCTTCTCTCTCTCTCTCTCTCTCTCTCTCTCTCTTTCTTGTCTTTTTTTTTTTCAAGACAGGTTTTCTCTGTAGCTTTGGAGCCTGTCCTGGAACTAGCTCTTGTAGAGCAAACTGGCCTTGAACTCACAGACCTCTGCCTGCCTCTGCCTCCCAAGTGCTGGGATCAAAGGTATTTACCACCACTGCCCAGCAAGGATTCTTTAAATAGCACACACCTAATATTTGGCTACAAGCACCATTTTCATTGAGTAGCATGGTGCGAGGTTAAAATGAAGTCTTTTGGCTGGGTCTGTTTCTCACAGTTACCCGAGGTCTTTTCCATAGAGATTCATGAGTGTTTTTCCTGATGCCTTTTCCAAAAGACCAGATGTCTAGCATTCAGATTACATGGAAGCTACCCTTTGAAGGCACCAGTTTCTTGTAGTCCTCCGTTGGGAATAAAAGAATAGATTCCAGGGCTGGAAGCAACCCCCACATAAGCCCCTTTTAGGAACTTGGAGGGAGGTGGTTAGTTACTCTTCAGGAGAAGGCCAGTGGCACGGCAGGAGTCTTATTCAGTGTTCTGTTGCTATGAAGAGACTCCATGACCGCAGCCACTCTTCTGAAGGAAAGCATTTAACTGGAGCTGGCTCACAGTTGAGAGGTTTAGTCCATTATCATCACGGTGGGAGGCACGGGGGTGTGCAAGCAGACATAGTCCTGGAGAGTAGCTGAGAGCAAAAGAGAGTGAGCCCCTGGGTCTGGCTTGAGCTTCTGAGCATTCGAAGTTCACCCCACCCTTAGTGACACACTTCCTCCAGTACAATCACGCCTACTTCAACGGTCACACCTCTTAATACACTGTGAACCTATGGGGACCATTTTCCTTCAAACTGTCACAGCAGGCGACAGCTGCAGGTGGAGAGTTTTAGTTTTTCTTTTCTTTTTCTTTTATTATACTGGGGTCTCAAACCCAGGACATCATGCAAGCTAGGCAGGCACTCTACGATTGAGCTACAAGTCCAGCCCTCTTTTCGTTGTTTTTTGTTTGCTTTTTTTTTTTTTTTTTTTTTTTTTTTTTTTACAAAATTTCTCTGCGTAGCCCTGGCTGTCCTGGTCTACTCTAGAATTCACAGAGATCTACCTACCTCTGTCTCTTGAGTGCTGGGATTAAAGGTGTGTGCCACCATTACCACCACCAGGTTGAGGGTTTTAGAATTCCCTTGGTTCTCAATACCTTTGCTGATGTTTGTGGATGATGATGACAACAGAGAAGTTTCTATGTAACAGACAAAACTAGCAGGCCTACCAGGGAAAGATGTGTCTCTGACTGAAGAGAAGACTTGGAGCTTCCTGAATTGGGAAGGTCCCCATTGTCATAGCCAGAGCTGTCCAGTGAAGACAAGGCTTTATGCAATCTGGATAGAAACAAGGATCAGAGTAATGCCATGGACCTTTAGGGCATAGATTCTCAGATCTCAAGGCTTTGACTGTCCACGGTCTGCACTTATGGCTGAATGAGGGGGGTGTTACTGTAGTTAGGGCACACATGGGGGTATTTTTGACAATCCTTTAAATTACCCCATCATTCTGGCTTAACATCACTGCTAACTGACCACTGCTGTTGGGAGTATATGGAATCAATTTTTCCAAATAGAACTTTTACTATAGCTCCTTCTATAATAGCAAATTACCCCATGGTTCTTCAGTTCATTTACTGTTTTATAGAAGTTCTTAGAGTATCTAGAGAGTCTCCTTCCCCTTCCTGTCATCCCCCTTCCTCAACCCTCTTCTAGTATCTTACTATGTAGCACAGGTTGTCCTCAAACTTGAAATTACCTCATTTTAGCCTTCCGAATCTGAGATTTGATGTATGGACCATCTTAGCCTAAAGGATCTCATTTTGAATTCATGGATTCACCCAAATTCATACACTTTATACCAGCGTAAATATCTTTTATCTTTTCTCAGCTGGCATGTCTGAGGGCAGATTATTCAGCTATCCAAACATTTTATTTCTAGAAGAAATTTGTATTCCAAGAGTAAATTCAAGCCAGTGATAATAATATAATATTAGCTGTGTCTAGTTTATCATCTTACTTTTGAATCAGCTACATATAAGAATTAAGTCAGGAGTATCAGAGGAAATACTAGAAGGTCTGCAGAGGGTATGATGATCTCATACCCAAATTACCAGATCACGGACGTCTTTTTCTAAGCACGAGGGTGCATGATCCCAGACTTTAGAGTGTTACAGCAATGCACGGAGGAGAGTCAAGAAAGCTGCACAGGAGGGGTGGCTGAGTGCCACCATCAATAAAAGAAGCAGGGAAATTACTGAGTTTAGTTGGGGTTCTAGGGCTGACTCAGTTGAGTTGGCTTAAGGCTTCTAAAAGCCCTGCTGTGGCGGATATGACTCTTAACTAAGACAGGCAAACAGGGGACTCTAGACCCAAGGAAAGACGAAAGTACATAACGGGTCTTTATGGTTGAGCTGACACCCTGGTCAGCTTGCTCAGACTTTGTATGGCTGAAAAGAAAAGTGGTGTTGTAAGCCTAGACTCTTAAAAGAAAAAAATATCTTTTGGCACGTAACTGTTATGTTAAGTTTGTTGTTTAAGCATAAACATGCTTCTATTTTTCGTATTTAATTTTGATTATCTATTCTTTGAGGAGTTGATGAACATACACAATGTATTTGGACCATATTCACTTTACACTCCTCCCAGAAGTTCCTCATCTCCCTCCCAACTTCAATTTTTTTTTCTTTACAGCCTATTAACTCCAATTAGAACCATCTGCACATGTATATAAGGCCATCCACAAGAGCTTGGGCAACTTAGAAGGAACCTAAAAAGAAAACTGAGCCCCCCTCCTTCAGTCTATCAACTGCCAGTAGCTCTTAGCTCGGGAGTGGGGCCTTGTGAACTCTTTCTCCTCCCAATAAGCATGCTTTTTTTATAACCTAAAACAAAAGTATAACCCTTGGAATACTTTTTTATTAACATATTTTACATAAATATGGTTAACTATGAAAAAAGTCAGCTTTTATTTTAACTTATCATCTTTTTATGACTAAGTTCAATAGGCAAAAGAGAGCTCATGTTAGTTTTAAATTAATTAAAATTCAAAGGATTTTTAGCAATCTGATTATCCACTTTGTCCTCCTTGTCACAGGATGAAGGGGACCATCTGTTAGAGGCCACTTGTAGCAACCTGAAGGCAGTTTAAGCTGCAAAAGACATATGATGACCTTCTTCTGGTTTTCAGGCCTGAATTTGGGAAAGCAAGAATCAAGAAGAGTTGGTCAAGACACAAGATGTAAGTCCTACCTAACTGGAATTAAGAAATAATTCTGACAACATTGTAGAATCATAGTTAGCAGTAGTTGCTAGGAGCTTAACTTTGAATTTTGGGAAAGCATGGGATCTTTCTGAAAACAGCTTAAAAGCATATTACAGACAAAAATAACAGTGTTTTATTGATAAAAATTACTCATGGGCATAAAATAAGAATTATTTTACATAAAGACCCACATTCTAATTTGACTTGCTTTGTACATTATCTGTATAACAATTTACAACAGATGTTTTTTTTCTTTCTTTCTTTCTTTCTTTCTTTTTTTTTTTTTTTTTAATTTTTGAGACAGGGTTTCTCCGTAGCTTTTGGTTCCTGTCCTGGAACTAGCTCTTGTAGACCAGGCTGGCCTCGAACTCACAGAGATCCTCCTGCCTCTGCCTCCCGAGTGCTGGGATTAAAGGCGTGAGCCACCACCGCCCGGCAACAGATGTTTTCTTAATATGTTTATTTATCTAAATGTACACATACATTCAAATAACTGGTATTTTGAAAATGTTTGGCATACTGCCACCACCCTACCAGCCACCTGTGCTAGACAGAGAGATGCTACTCTCATCCTTACTCAGAGAAGCTTCTCTTTGCAGTGAAAGCAGGGCTCCATGGCTTCTAGGTGCCGAGAGTACATCACAGCTGAGTCCATGATATCAGAGCATCTACTTGAAGCTTGGAGGGGAGCTGGGGAGAGGAGGGAACACCGGATGAGGCAATGTGAGAGTAGGAAGAAAGGGGGAAGGGCTACAAAGTACTCTCTTCTGGGCATGACAAAGCCACTGGAAACACCAGCCTACAGCAGCTGTGCACGGCCCCGGGGCAATAGATTGGGTTTGTCAACAGGCAGCCATAGATTCTACAGGGGCACAAGCGCCTACCTCTCTCTGCTGCACAATTAGCTACTGGTGGATCTTAGAGGTGAGGGAACCTGTGGTCTTCAGTTGTGTAGCCTCCAGGTTTAACCCAGTGGTCACACAAAGATCCTGGTTCAAATCTGTGGGTCACAAACGGGAAGACTGTAGATGGGGCCCTTGTGGGAGTGAAGTGTATGTTCCGTGGGTACCTGAGAAGAGAGTATGTTCTGCTCTTGTCGAATGAACTGTTCTGTATATCCAGTTCCATCAGTCAGTTTAGATGCTTTCAGTTTCTTGGTGTTCTTCGTGTTTGCCTCCTTGCCTTCCTATCAGTAGCTGAGAGGGGAGAGGGTCGTGAGGTCACTAATGTAACTGGATTTGCTCTGATATCCTATTTGGGGCTGAGTACCATGGCCTTTCCTTTAACGAAGCATCTCATGGGATTCATGTCCTGTCAAAACTACTTTTGGGAAGTTCAGAATTAAACAAACAAACAAAAAATTCTGGTGTTCCTATGAGACCATAGGAAGCTAGCACTGGCTCATGGCTTACAAATGCTAATTCTCCTGATAGCCAGGGCTCAGAAACACTTAGACCTAGCTCCCCACTCTTCTTATTGGTCATCTCTCCCCTAAGTGTACTCCCTTTTGCTCATCAAAGTCACACTCCCCAAGTCTGTTATCTTGCGTCACATATTCATAGCTCTGTTGCTTGGTGTATCCTGTTAGAAATCGTATGTCTTCATAGTGCAGAAGTTATTTTATCAGTAGAGAATATTCTGTTTTCTGGTAATTTTCTTGGCTCTTAAATCTGGAGCCGTTTCTGATTTGATAACTTACTTTATTTCCTTTTCCTACATGTCAATATGGCTATTTGAGGTGAGTTTCTTGAGGGCAATGTCTAAATAGGTCTTTTGTCTTCACATTTCAAACTTTCAGTCTGCCTTTTTACTTGTAAGTTTAGACCATTGATATTTAGTGTACTTACTGATGTATTGGGGTTATGAATATTTTTTCTGTCTATATTACTTGGTTTCTTTTTACTGTCTTCATGTTGGTTACCTGAACTCTTTAAAATATCATCTTAATTCATCTTTAGTGTTTTAGTATAAGCTTTTGTACAGTTTTTTAGTGTATGCTATCACATTATGTAAATATTCTTATCACAATCTCTCAGCACAATTTTGTCAGTTCAAGTGGGGTATAGAATCTTAACCCCCTTCATATATCCCTATTTCCTCTTATAAAGAATATAAGCTCTTCTACATCCATTTAAAACCACATCAAACAGTATTATCGTTTTTATTTCAAGCATCAAATATACCTTAGAGTTGAAAAGGAAAAGGGAAGCTGCTGTCCTTGCATTCTTTTGCTCAAATGTTCTTTTCCTTTTGCTGATATTCTAAGGTTACTTTTTATTTGTTGCTTTCTATTTGGGGAATTTTATTTAGGTATCCTTTTAAAAATATTTGTATATTTTTATTTTATGGTATGGGTGTTTTACCTGCATTCCTGTAGGTCCACTGTGGGTATGCCTGATGTCCGTAGGTCCACCGTGAGTATGCCTGATGTCCATAGGTCCACTGTAGTGTGCCTGATGTCCGTAGGTCCACCGTGAGTATGCTTGATGTCTGTAGAGGTCACAAGAGAGGGTCAGAGGAACTTGCTTCTCTCCAAGGGAGAATAAATGCTGCAAATGCTTGATCAATGATCAGGAAGAAAACTGAAATTGAACAAAGTAATTTTTATGTTAATTTCTTTTTAACCCAATATAGAGAGAAAACTTATATCCTAGCCTCTGTCCAACTCCGTATCAGAAATGGAACCAACTGAGGCCTCAAGCAATAACAGTGACAGGAACTGTACAATAGAAAACTTCAAGAAGGAATTTTACCCCATCGTATACCTGGTAATATTCGTCTGGGGAGCCTTGGGAAATGGCTTCTCCATTTATGTCTTGCTACAGACTTATAAGAAGTCCACGTCTGTAAATGTTTTCATGCTCAACCTGGCCATTTCAGACTTTTTGTTCATAAGTACCCTGCCCTTCAGGGCTGACTACTACTTAAGAGAGTCCAATTGGATATTTGGGGATCTGACCTGCAGAGTTATGTCTTATTCCTTATATGTCAACATGTACACTAGCATTTATTTCCTAACTGTGCTGAGTGTTGTGCGTTTCCTGGCCACTGTCCACCCTTTCCAGCAGCTCCACGTCACCAGCGTCAAGACCGCCTGGATCCTCTGTGGGATCATATGGGTTTTTATCATGGCTTCCTCAGCCATGCTTCTGAAGAATGGCTCTGAGAAGAAGAACGACATTATACTGTGCCTGGAGATAAGTCCCCTGAAGTTTAAGAAGCTACTGATCATGAACCACATTGCGTTGGTGGCAGGCTTCCTGCTCCCATTTGCCATACTCACCATCTGCTACCTACTGATCATCCGGGTCTTGTTAAAGGTGGAGATTCCAGAATCGGGTCTGCGGGCTTCTCACAGGAAGGCCTTGGTCACCATCATCATTGCCATGGTGATCTTTCTCCTGTGTTTCCTGCCTTACCATGCACTGCGGACCCTCCACCTGGTCACATGGAAAGCAGGTGCCTGTGGAGACGCGTTGCATAAGGCCACGGTCATCACGCTGGCCTTGGCTGCGACCAATAGCTGCTTCAATCCCTTTCTCTACTACTTTGCTGGGGAGAATTTCAAAGATCGATTAAGAGATGTAGTCAACAAAGATTGTCTACGGAAGGCAAAGACAAAGTGCTGTCTTCCTCAGATAGCTGAAGAGCAGAAATAAGAGTTCGGGGAGTTGTTATGCAGGTGTGCTCGTGACTCTTGGTGTTCACCTTCATTCCCTCATGGTCTCCAAATACTTTGTATTTACATCATAACCAACACATCTTGGTTCCCAGCATTGAATTGACCACAACGTTTGCGAATAAAGCCTATTTCAGAGATGTCATTGGATGCATTTTTAATAGTTGGGACTAAATGAGAAATGTAGAGGAAGTATTTCTCCTGGAATCTTGCACACTGAAACATGACATTGGGGAAAATGGCCAAGCACAGTCATGTCAGCTTAGCCATGCTATGCTAAGTCTCTGGTCCAGGCAGTCTAAATTCCCAACTTTAAGACATCCTCAAGCACCCCAGCTTCTCAACTTCTTCCCCTATTAAAGCCCTTGAGATATAGCCAAACCTACTGGGGGCCTCCGTGTAGCATGGAGAACATCCTAAGAACTCAGGAGCAGACTTTGGTTTGAAGAGGAAGACTGCCCTGTAACAAAGCAAGTCCAGACAAGGTTGGTGAGAGGAAAAGGAGGAGAAGGACTAACAGAAAAGAGAGTGAATGATACAGAGAGGTAAAGAGTAATTTCATGTTGCCCCAAGAGCAAACCAAGTAGAGGAATGTGCCTGCTTTGTATTTTTTGCCAGGGATTTGGAAGACCAAAGAGTGGAGTGGGCTGGAATCACTTCTCTAGGAGATACAGAGATCATGTGTGGAAAAGGGAAGAGGTGGAGTCATGAACTTGTATCTCAGTTTTACTTTTAGACCTGGGTTTGGATTGGCATCAATGTAGTCATCGCTCCCTCCTATTGACCCACTGTTGTCGGGGCCAGCTTGATTAGGGAAATAGCCAGGCCAGCTTAAATTAAACAATTATATTTTTAATTGTTATAAGGGGAAACTCATGCCACAAGAATGGGAAGTTCGAGTTCTTCTGTGTCTGGCGGGAATTGCCCAGAGAGAGTGCATACCTGGTCTGTCCCAGTTTTTCTTCCTGAGCTCCAGGTAGCCACGCCTTAACTAGGCGTGATTGGTTAACAGAGCTTCCCCAACATCTCCCTCTTTTGTCTAAACAAGATCTATCCAAAACCAATACAACCATATACAATAGGAACAGATACCAAATATAAAATTACAAACAATATAAACAATATTAAGCAAGAAACACATAGCAAAAGTTTTACTAAACATTTTATTTTAAGGAGTCTAAATCTTGCATTGAAATTAAGCTTGGCTAAATGATGAGGAAGGTAACTTCAACTATCCAGTCTTCAACCCCATCAATGATCTAAGAGGGAAAATAATATTACTTGAGTAAGCAGGAAGTGCAATTGAGCAACTACCAAATCGTGCAACAAATGACAGAGACAACTGGCTACCTGGGCAATCACCCGAAGTCTCATTTGCAATGTTGAAGCAACCAACTTTGGCTAAGGCCTAAAATGACTGACAGACCATGTTCAAAGGCAAGAAACTTTTTAAAACTATCTTACCCTGTCTTGGCAAGATTTGACAGTCCTGTTTTATCCATTTATGGATACTATGTATCTTTGTCAGTGGTTCAGGTATGGGCATTTCTTTGTCCAAAGGCCAGTTCTGCCAAGAAGAAAACAAGCTCCGGGTGGAATGTCTTTGGTGCTCAACATTTTCTCTGGAAAAGGTCTGTGCTGCCAGGAGCAATTATGTCTCACGTTAATAGAACTCTAAGTTATTTAAATGCCATTTTCTACAGTTCTTTGAAGTGGTTGAGGATTATCTATCTATGCAGAATATAATCTCTATGTATCTAAAGAACTTCATTAGTCTAACTATAAGTATGACAAGCATAGATGACTATTGATCTATAATTCTTAATACCTATATAACTTAAAGACTAAGACAATAAACAACTGCGTAATAAATGAGGACAATGACCTCCAAATGTAAACAATGTATAAGTATCTTGATCAGAGGTAGAAATGTACACTGTAATATTGTAAATATATATATATATATAATGTTTTAAACAGGTAGAAGCATGCATGCATACAATATTATTTAACTTTGTATAAATATACAAGAATCTATACCAATGTAATTGTTTATAAATAATAACTCACAAACCAATCTATTATCCCATCATCAACTCCCCCCCCCCTTTTTTTACAAAAGGATCCCTGAGCTTATAAAATTTTACCCCAACCCTCAACCGTATACCAATTATAATCAACCCCTAAATGATGTTTCTAACCCTGAGGACAAACTTTCCTAGGAGAGGGGATGTCGTCTTCTAGAATTACTTCCAGCTGTAATGGGGATGACTTTTCTACTGGATTCTGTGAAAGGAAAATGAAGGTTAAGTTTCAAGATTAATGTCTGGTAAGACTGCAAATAGTCTTTGAGTATTTTGTGGAGGTCTGGCCAGAATGTTGTAAAGATGTGCACTATTTTAGCTAACCAAGTTGGAACTATCTTGTGCAGCTGGTACCCAAAACAGGTCTTGTAGTAGTGCTACGTCATATCAACCAGGTGGAGTTGTTGTTGTGGGGGCCCCATCTTCTTCCTGGAAACCTCAAAGATTACTGCAGAAAAATTCATTGTTCATTGTGGAAAACTTAAGCATTATTTATATAGACAGGGTCTGCAGTCTCGGAAGTGTGCTGGGGGGTAGTGCACAGGGCGGCTACAGAGCTTGGTGCTGGGTGCAAGCTCCTCAGCCATTGCCTTACAGAGGCATTGGCAGAGCTAGGATAGGTCGAGTTCCTCTGCCTTTTCTGCCCTTGCCTCCTGCTTCCCTGCCCTGCCTAAGCTTCTGCAAGCGCAGAAAAATTAGACCCCAAAATCAGCCAGTAGCGGCCAAACAGGGCCCCTGTGTGGGAATTCTATGCCATGGTGTTGGGTGCCAAGTGTTGGGGCTAGCTCCACTCCCCAGTCCAGCTTAAATATAAACAATTATATTTTTAGCTCGTTATAAGGGGAAACGCACGCCACAAGAATGGGAAGTCTGAATTCCTCTGTGTCTGGCTGGAATTGCCCAGAGAGGATGGGCACCTGGTCTGTCCAGTTTTTCTTCCTGGGCTCCAGGTAGCCACACCTTAACCAGGCTCCACTTCTTAAAGGTGATTGGTTAACAGAGCTTCCCCCTCACCCTGGGATGACAGTTGAGATACAGGAGGTGGTGCTATGGTTTGAGTTGAGCCTTTGGGAAAAGTGTTGGGCAGAACAGGAGAAGTGGTATTTAAAAAAAAAAAAAGGCCCTTGATATCAGAAAAAGACGCTTTCTAGCCACAGAAACCGGTTACAGATACTACCGGTTAATCACATGCACAGTGTGTTGACCACAGCAGTCAAGTGCTATCCCCAGGCTGAGAAGCCTGAGCAGGTGCTCTACAACCACGTCACACTCACAAGAAAGCACAGACATTTCACAGATGGAGGAATGAAAGCTCAGAGAAATTGAGAAGTGGGCCCACGTCTAGACAGCTAATTAGAGCTTTAAACAGAAATATTGACCGAATGGTCTCCCCGTCCCCCCCCCCCCCATCACGCCTGTGAACCTCCAGAAACCCTGCTCTGAAGTGTGGATGAAAATTCTGTCTCTTGGTCAGGCACATGAAAAACCATTCTCATCCTTACAAGAAAACCAAGGTTTGGGGGCTGGAGAGATGGTTTGGGGATTGCTCTTGCAGAGGCCCCCAGGTTTGGTTCCTAATACCCACAGAGAGACTCACAGCCATCAGCCACTCCAGCGCCACAGGATTTAATGCCCTCTTTGTGGCCTCTGTAGGCGTGCACATGGCGCACAGACAGACAAAACATTCATACATGTAAAAATTCTTAAAAACAACACCAAAAAGCAAAGCTAAGGTTATCTCCTTGCAGCTGTTGTCCCCTGGCTCAGGGGAGGGTGAAAGGAAGGCTGGGTTCTGGAGTCAGAGGGTTCTACAAGGAGAAGACTCTGGGACCTTCCTTTATTCAGCTACCAGAATGATGACAGACAGATGTCAGAGGAGGCCCTGGAACATCTGCCTAAAGGAAAACTCCCCTATCCCAGAGAAAAGGTTAACAGATATTTGGGAATCCTCCAACCCCAAATCTTGGCATCTGCCCTATCATTTACATGACAGTGAAGCCAATAATCAAATAGACCCCCTTCATTCCCAGAAAGCATCTGGCCATCTCAATCCAGTCCCACCCTTAACCATGAGAGTCAATGACCACACACCTCCAATGAAAAACCCCTAAGATGGAAGGCACCAAAAAGGAAGAGCACAGAGGGAGACATCAGTAGGAAAGGGCCCAGCACTTATTACTCTAACACTTGACTCAGAAAGCACTGATGTGCTACTCCCAGGTGAGAGGAGACAGGTAACCAAGAAAACAGGAATCCAACAAAGGGGAAGACAGCTTCTAGGAGGGTTAGAAAGCAACGCATATAGGTTAGGGCAGGAATGCCAGGGGACTCCAGGAGGGATAGCGCCAGGAATAAAAAACCACTGTGTTTTGGTTTAAGTAAAATGCTGCAGATACCCCAGCGGTGGCAGGCAATGGGCAGCAGGTACTGAGACCTCAGCAGGCCACAAAGGCAGCCAGTCCTGGGCAGAGAGCAAGTCCCAGGCAGGGAGCCACATGGTGGGTGAGAGACTGAGATGGATAGACATGCCACAAGACCACACCGCAGGTCTCTGAAGGTAGCTGGTCCAGGGCAGGAGCCACCCGGTGGGTGAGAGACAGAGACACAGTTAGATATTTATTTAGTGGGTTATGGAGGGGAAAGTGAAAGTGAAAGGGGGAAGGGGAGAGGGGAGAAGAGGAGAGAGAGAAACAAAGAAGGGGGAAGGGGAGAAGTAGGGAGAAGGGAGAGAGGCAGAAGCTGCCTCTTCAGAGAGAGACAGAAAGGAAGGAACTTGGGCTACAAGCAGGAAGGAAGATCTGCCTGCCTCAGTGGAGAAGTGGGGAGGGGGGAGTGGGTGGGGCTTGTCTCTTAAAGGGACAGGACAGAGCATTACACTTGAGGAACACACATGGAGAGGGAGAGCTTGGGATGAAATAGTGGTAAATGCATAGATGAACAGCACAATGCAGTCACTATTACACTAGAGAAGAAAAGTGTTAGCTAGGAACATGAATAATAACTCGCTCTCACCACGTAGTTGAATATTTACACAGAGAACGATGCAAACAGAAACACTAGGATAAACTCTCAGAAAACGAGTGGGGTGGAAACGCAAGTAGGGGGAAACCTTGCCGTCTTCCACCAGGGAGAATTCATGCTAACCAAAGCTGGGGAGCAATAAACAGCCACACAGCATGCTGTCTAGCGCTAGGGAGAAAATGCAGGGAGAAGGGTGGGATGTTTGTTTTCAGTAATTGTCAGACTGAATAATTTGTGAATGCATACTGCTGAAATAAAATGAAAATTAAGATGAAATTAAATTGAAACCTTCAAATCAACTTTCCTATTTTTAAAGGAATAAGAATAATAGAAAGGTTACCAGAAAAAATCCGCTTACTGGGGTAGAACATCTCTGAGAAAAAGAGACAAAAATAGAAGTCTGTTTGCCAAAGTGAAGGCCAGGTACCCTGAGGCTCTTTTTGTTTGAGAGATTAGGTGTCTCTTCAAAGAAATAAACAAAATCTTCAAGTAGAAGAAAGGACTTTTGTTGTGTAAATGCTTTTTCAGTGGGGGGCTAGGACTGGACTGACAACTCTTTACAACTGTGTTGAGTAACAAAAATGCTGCTTTGGATTTGAGAACAGCTTGTTCTATTTAAGAAAGAGTATTGAACTAGCAAGGAAGGGAAGGGGGGGAGTGAGTGCTGAGTGGGGGTGGGGAGTGAGTTAGGAGAGGAGACAGGCAGACGTGATCTTTGTGATCACTTTCTACCCAGAATTCACTCTTCACCTAGAAAACCATTTGGAAATAGAGGCTCGGTCACAGGAAAATGGGAGCCCAAGGAATATGGGGATGAGAGAGCTGTATTCTGACTTCTTATCATAGATGGAGGGAAGCTAACAGAAGTCACAAGGGAAACACACCGAGAAGGAACTTGTAACGCTGATAGGAATTTTAACATTCTAATGTTAAGGTAGCAAGAGCATAAACATCTACAGCGGAGCTGAAAAGAGACAGCCCAGAAGTAAGCTGCTAGCCATGGGAAGATGGAGAAGTCTCTGGTGTGTTAGCTGAGTGATGTCTCTGGGGAGCCTGTGGACCACCAGCTCTTACTCCCCGTGCCTCTGCATCCCAAGTGTGGGTAGACACAACAGGATGTATAGGCCATAAAGACAACCTACAGCATGAGTCACCAGTGTGAGCTGGTGTCACATGACTGGAGAGGCAGCGCAGCTAAGCTGACTCCCAGAGTTCCTCACTCCTTTGTATAACCTTGGGTTAGGGAACAGCAGACTGTTGTACAGGTCTCCCGGGGCACCAATGACCGATTGAATTTCGCGTACACTGGTGCCATGAAGGCTGTAAATTAATGTTCTAACAATCGACTGTAATGCTGTGGCACATTTTGACGAGAAGCTTCCATCCATCATCCATTCTTTATTAATGACATATTTCACTCAAAGACATGAGCTAAAGGAGAATCAAATGCTGGTTTCTGTTCTTACTCCTGATGGTGAGAAGCAAGCTTTGGATTAGTCCTGCCATGGTCCTTCACATATCTCTGACCACAGAGATCATGAATCTCAATTTCACGTTATTCCTGGAAGCAGTATTGTCCACCAGGCAGCTACTGATGATCAGATTTCCTTGTTTTATATTATGTTTCTTAATTATCTTACAAAGTAATGGATTTCCATGAAGCTTCTTCATATATCCTTATTCTGACCAATCCATTCCCACCCTTCCTTCTTTCCTCTTCCTCTGCTCCCACCCACACTTAACCCTTTAACCCACAGTATTCCTTCCAGCTGTTCTTTCATGCCCCCTGTGTCCTGCTGCTCCTTCTAATTGTATCTTTTACTTGGGCTGCAAGATCATAGGTTTCTGTACAGCCTTTTCATTCGCCTTTCAGTTTTAAGTCTTCCTCCACCCCCTCATTTTCCCACCCCCCCAAAGCCCTCCACCTAAGAACCTTTCTCTCTCTAGTCTGCCCTCTCTACTTCCTCTCCCCATGTATTTTCCCATCTCCTCACCCATAATTCAGCCTAAATGCCATCAACAGACATGACTCTGTTTTATATGAAGGGCCTAAGAATCTGGGGTTTGGTGGAGTCCTGGAGCTAAGCCCCCAAGAATATGGAGGCGTGGTTGTATTTTACCTCATGTCTTTGGAAATTCATTTCTCAAAGGGGCATGGTAGTAACTTATGTTTTCTTGCTATTGTTAATCTCTTCACACTTTATCACGCTGAAATGTATCTATTTTTCCTATTGAATGTTTCGTCAATAATTGAATTCCTTATTAAAACTGACAATTAAAGGGGCAAAGAGATGGGTCAGTGGTTAAGAGCACTTGCTGCTTTGTAGGGGACGTGGGCGAAAGACCAAGAGGACCAGTCTAATGACTAGACATCTGTGTGAAAAACAGTACTCTGGAATGCATATAGAAACTAGAATTCTAATATTAATTTAGGACCAAGTCCTAAAGTGAAACAGGATTTACTCTTTCTTAAAAATTATTTGTAAATTGCTGTGTGTATGTGCGTTGTGTCTGCTTGTCTGTCTGTCTGGTGCCCACGGATGCAAGAAGAGAGTGTCAGATCCTCTGAACTGGAGTAACAGATGGTTGGTGAGCTGGCATGTGAGTGCTGGGAATTGGACAAGGATCGTCTGGAAGAACAGCCAGTATTCCTTACCACTAACATCGCTCAGCCTCCAGAATTTATTCTCGATTATTTTTTATTTTATATGGCTTATTTGTGTTTTCTCTGCTAGAGAGAGGAAACAGGTTAATTTTAGAAGATTTGTCTGTGAGGAATTGGCTCAAATCTTTGAGCACAGGTCCGATCAGTTTCACAAGCTGCGGTTCATCTTTACCAGTCCTCAGAACATGGCAAGTCATTTTGTACCCTTTGGTGCCTTCCGGTTTGAGCTGTGATCAACAAAACCCGCACCTGGAAATTCTTGTGGAGCATAGCTGCCCTGCTCATTGGTTTTTAAAGTATGATAACCAATCATATCTGGTTCAACGTTATTCCTGGATGGTTCTGTGGGGACATTTCTGGAAGAGATGAGCTTTGGCACTGTGACTCTGGGTCAAGTCAAAGCTTTCCCTGAAGAGGATGGGCACCATGCAATTCTCTGTAGGCCTGAAGAACATAAGACGGCAGAAGAAGGGTGGAGTCTCTCTTCAGCTGCTTGGGTTGAGACACTGGCCTTCTGTTCCTAAGTTTAGACACACCTGTAAGGCTCCCAGCCCTTCAGACTTGCAATAAAACTGTCCTGTTATAACCATGGACCTGACTCCAAAGAACACTCACTGAGATTTCCAGGTTCTTGCAACCTGGAACAAAGAATTGGACCAGAGATGCATAGGTAACCATAGAGACAGATTAATAGGAAAGAGTATGATGATGTGGAGAATGCAAGTGGACCAGAGAGCTAGAGCAGGCCCCAAAGGGCATAACCAACTTTATCATAATTTGGAGGTCACAGAGTTTTTCTTGAGCATGCACTGTCTTGGGATCCACCGAAGTGTCTCTCTTTAGAATATCTTCACTCCTATGGGGCAGTTACATCATCTCAGGCAAGAAAGGTTAGGCATGAGGTTGTATAAAAGTCTGCAGGAACTCGAGCTTAGGGGAACTCATTTCCAACCTCGGTCTTTTTAGGACTTTGGAACCTGTCGACCTAAAATAAAGATCTGTAGTTTTATGATTTGGGCTGTTGGTTTGTTCTCATTTTTCCCATAAAGCATCCCAAAAGAGGACTCCACAGAATTTAATGAGGCCTTAGTTAGGTAAAGGTGTTCAGGAGACAGGTAAATGTGGCAGGAGAGCAGGCTCCACCCTTTGCGAACCTGCTTCTGATCTGGGCTCCAGAGAGCTCAGGGAGAGCAGCACTCTGGTCTCCCTAGAGGGACTAAAGACTCCTCATAGTGTCACAGAGATTAGCACTAGTGGTCATGAGGGTAAGAGCAACCGGCAAAACCCTGGGTCCACAGTGGACTCTTGACATCTCGTTTATTTTAGTAGGGGAAACTGAGTCAGAAAGATTGTTACAAGAATGCAGCATGGCAATAGCACAGAACAAAACTGAAATGAAAAATGTCCTCAGTCCTGTGTGTGTGTTTCTGTTGACCTGCCTATGGGGTCAGCTGTAGGTCAAAAGGAAACATTTATGATAGTAGAAGGAAAGGAACAAAACTGTTCAAGACCTGAAAATGGAAGATAGACTCGGTAGAGAAAATGCAAACTGAGGGAATTCTGGGAATGAAAAAGTTAGGCATTTGTACGGGTTCTACAGAGACAAGCTAAGAGAGGATCTTAGGTCTGGAAGATATGAAATGGAAACATTGGTAAAGATAAAACATCCAGGAAATGGAAATGGGACACCACGAGAAGACCAAACCTAAGAAAAGTAGACCTAGAAGAAGCAGAAAAATCCCAGCTCAAAGGCCAAGAAAATAATTTCAACAAAATCATAGAAGAAAATTTTCCTAACCTAAAGAAGATGCCTATCAAGGTACAAGAAGCATACAGAACATCAAACAGATTAGTCCAGAAGAGAAAGTTCCCTCACCACATAATAATCAAAACACTAAGCATACAGAACAAGCACAAAAAGGAATATTAAAATCTGCAAGGGAAAAAGACCAAGTAACACATAAAGACAGACCTATTAGAATTACTCCTGACTTCTCAGTGGAGACTCTAAAAGCCAGAAGGGCCTGAAGAGATGTCCTGGAGAATCTAATAGACCACAGGTGCCAGCCCAGACCTGGCAAAACATTCATTCATCATAAATGGAGAAAATAAAATATTCCATGACAAACCCAGATTTAAGCAACACCTATCTACAAATTCAGCCCTACAGAAGGTGCTAGCCATGAAAACATAGGGAATAAATAATCTCAGACCAGCAAAATCAAAAGAAGAGACACACAGTAACACTCTCGTACACACCATCACCACTACCAACAACAAAATAACAGAAATCAACAGTCATTGGTCTTTGATATCTTTCAGCATCAATTGGTCTGAATTTCCCAATAAAAAGACACACCCTAACAGAATGGATGGGAAAACAGGATCTGTCCTTTTACTGAATTCAAGAAATACACTCAGCATCAAGGTTAGACATTATCCCAGGGTAAATGATTGGAAAAAGATATTTCATGCAAATGGGCCCAAGGAGCATACTGCATGAGAAAAGAATCTATTTTCAGTAGAAGGAGAAAAATTAAAAAAAGAAGTTTCTTAGAAGGGAAGCCTCTGGGTCTATTGGGATGATAAGGTAAATTATTCATTTTAATAACCTCATGGATTTCCTTGCACATTTATTTCTAGGAAGACAGGCAGTTTTGTGGTCTAGTCACAATATGGGATCTCATTAAAAGAGTAGCTCAGGAGCCAAAGAGGGATTCCTAGCAATTAGAGTATCTTGTTACAATTTTTCACACAAAAGGCCCCAGAGAATAATTCTCTTAAAATATAGCAAAGAGAAGTTTGTCCTAACTTTTTACTGTTATCACTTCCATACCTGGTAGCTGTCCCAGGGTCTCTCTACATCTCGCTGCTTGGCAATCTCAGTACTGACCTCAGCTCCACGTTTGGCTACCCGGTAAGAGTCTCAGGCACTTATTTTCCCACAGTAGTAAACAATATTCTCAAACTACTCGCAGAAGGCCTCAGCTTCTGTTTTATTGCTGTGAGGTGCCATGACCAAGGCGATTTATAAAAGGAAACATTTAATCTGGGGCTTGCTTGCAGTTCCAGAGGGTGAATCCATGATCACCATGGTGGGGAATGGAGCAGCGGCTGAGAACTTACGTCTGATTGGGAAGATAGAGGCAGAGTGAGAGACTGGGCTCGGCATGAACTCTTGAAACCTCAAAATTTAACCCCTACCCCGAGACACACCTCCTCCATCAAGGCCTCATCCTAACCTTTCCTAAACAGTTCACCAACTGGGGACCAAACATTCAAACATATGATTGGCCTATGGGTATCATTCTAATAAATCACTTAAGAAAATGGCTCAGAGTTTTTAGTATTTTGTATTCACCATGCCTAAATGTCTCACTATGTTCATAGTTGTACTATTGCATTATGAAAGCTTTGTGTCTTAAGAGAAACTATAGATGAACTGGAGGCATAGTTTGGTGGTAGATTGCTGACCTAACATTCAGGAAGTCCCTAGGTCATCAGCAGTTTATATAACTGTAGTAGTAGTAGTGTGCGTGCCTATAATTCTAGTGCTTTGTAGGTGGATGCAGGGGGGGTCAAAGGTTCAAAGCTATCTTCAGCTACATAGAGAGCTTAAAGCTCGCCTGGCTCAAAAATAAAACTCCCTTGCTGGGTGGTGGTGGCACATGTATTTATTTAGTCTGAGCACTCTGTAGGCAGAGGCAGATAGACCCAAGTTTGAGGCTAGCCTGGTTTACAGCACAAGTTCCAGAACAGCCAGGGCTACCCAGAGAAATCTTGAACCCAAACACAAACCAAAAACAACCAACAAACAAAGCAAACCACCCCAATTTACAGCCATCACTACTGCACAATCTCAAACAAAAAGGCACACTACTTAGAATATTATAAAAACTATAAAATTAATACGTTTTCCACCAATCAGGTAACGTGGTTTTCAATATCATGAAAACATATCCTTCCTACAAAGGAAAATACATATTTTCCCCTTGTCCTCCTTCCCCATGTCATATGTATATGACATCAGCAATTATTTATTGACTTGAATTTTTTACTTAGAACTTTAGCCCAAATGCTGGTGTCATCTCTCCCATGTTTAATACAAAGAATCAGAAAACACCATTTAAGGCTTCTTGGATTCCGAATGATCCCCACTCAACTCTTCTGCAAACAAGACTGACCATTGTGGAAGTCAGAGGGCTCCCTCCTTCCAGTCTAGTGGGGACATGGAGACCCAGTGATCCTGTAAGAAACAGGACAAGGAAGGTCCTCACTGGAGTGTGGGTTAGTCTTCTTGAATTGGCACACAAATACCACCAGCACCACCACCATCATCACCAGCACCACCAGCACCATGGACTGCACAGTTTTAACTTTGATGCTTATTATAATTTTGATGGCTAGACGTCCCAGATCAAGGCACTGTCAGGGTTAATTTCTGGAGAAGCCTCTGTCAGGCATATAGTTGGCTGCCTTCTCCCTGTGCTCTTAGCTTTTTGCAGACAATGGGGGACAGGATGGCCATGTGTGAGATGCCAGAGAGGTAGCTTCTTCCTCCTTGCATGGCTTTCTCAGGTGGTGACAATGATCCTCTACCCTGACAAGGTGACAATGGAGAACGGCAGGGATGTGACCGAGGCAGGAGAGGTTGGGAGGGGGCATAAGACACTATACAAAGAAAACTTTGTTTAGTCCATCTCTGCTCAAGATAAAAGTGGTTCTGGGATAAAGAGAAGACAGACAGCAGATGGAGCAAAGGAGCCTGAACAAGACCATTGTCGTGGGGACAGGAGGGGATTGAGAGCTGCAGGGGTGAAGGCTGGTTCACCCATCCCTAGTGCCATTGTAGTGTAGCTCCTGGTGCATTTCAGACACACTGTAGGTGGGGTGGGGTGAGGTGACACGAAAGGGAAGCCAGTGGACAGCACAGTGTCAAGTGTAGAAGCTACGTAAAAGATGTTATCCATGGGTGGGGCAGTCAGACAGCTGTGGGGACACCTCTGGTTCCAAAGGACTAGCCAGGGGACCCCAGGAAAGAGTGCATTCCTCTGTGTCTCACTTTCTCATCTGAGAAAAGTGCATAGAATGCTACTGACTTTTAGATTGCCTTTGAGTTATAGGTAATCTAGTTCAGCATGGCCCTGAGACAGGAGAGAGGAGGGATGGGGGAGAGGGCTTAGACAGAGAGGTGAGGTGCCACACTTCATCTTCACGGTCTACTTGATGAGACCTAGACTCACCAGGAAGTAAACTTCTAGGGGTCTCTGTGAGGAGATTTATAGTTTGGGATGAGACAGGATGACACACACCAAGTGTCAGTGTGGACTTGGATCCTGGATTGAATAAAAAGAAGCAATAAGATAGGTAGCCATTCCTTTTTCTCTGCTTCCTCAATGAAGCTGGGTGGATAGAGAGAAACTAGAGGAGGTATCAGAGGAGAAATTAAAAAAATTAAAAAGAGAAGTTAAAAAGAAAAAAGTTAAAAAGAGAAGCGACTTCATAACAAGATGTGTGTGTGTGTGTGTGTGTGTGTGTGTGTGTGTGTTTATGTGAACATCACAGGAGCTGGACTGATAACTAACGTAATAGAGACCTACCCTAGGCCTTGACAAAGGCCCGGGCCCCAGGACTAAAGGGTTGGCCCCTTGGGCTGGCTCCTGGTTCTCAGCAGAAGGAGGCCCAGGGATGCTCTTATGCTTCCTGATGCCCGCAGCTGTGCAGGGCAGGCTCAGGATGGCTCAGCTTCATGGATGTCCTGGTCCCAGTAAGATGCAAGAGTCTGTCAACACAGGGTTCTCCAGACTTGGCTACGGATACCTGCTGGGAAGGAGACAGAGGCAGGATAAACACTTCTCATCATCTGAGGCAGGGAAGAAATGAAAACAGTTGGGGAGCCACTGAAAGGCAGATTTTATGCTAATTCCAAATAAAGTGTTTGATTAAACAACTGTTCTCTGAGCTGATTTCGGATGTTGTGGGGATTGATACACCTTGGCGAAGCTCATTGTGTCTGCCTCCCTCCAACTGTGCCGTGTCTGATTCACCCCGTTGATGACCTGAATGCCAAGTAGAATCGTTCATCCTCTCGTGGCAGATGCATCCTCAGTAGGCCGTTCTCTCGAGCTACAAGATTGTTTTTTGCCTAGAAAATCAGGATGAGACGTGCCTGCCGCCTGACCCCAACTTCTCTCATAAACCCACAGGAAACTGTGTAATCACTGCTCCTTGTGGAATATCTGGGTCAGGGCTATTTTCATAACGTAGCAAAGTTCTATTTGTGTCTTTTATCCCATTCCTCCTGGAGGGCTTGCTAGAGTTTTCGAGGGACTACGTGGCATGCAGTGTTATCACGGGCCGCGAGCCAAAGCAGATGCGCAGATCCTGCTGTGCTCCGTGTGGCCACACGCTAACTACACTTGTGTTTATCTACTGGTGTGTGTGTGTGTGTGTGTGTGTGTGTGTGTGTGTGTGGGCAAGGGCCACGGTGTGGGGGTGGGGTCAAATGACGTCGTATAGGACGCTACAATCATGAGTTCTCAACAGCCACCACGTGGGTACTGGGAATGGAACTTGGAGGCGGATGCCTTTACCTGTGGAGACAGCTCACTGACCCAAACAGGCAAACACTAACATACAGAAATGAAGCATGCTGTTGCTCTTGCGTCTTTTGTCTTGACAACAATTATTTTTTTCTTTAAAATGTGTTTTTTTTTTCCAGATATTCTTACTATACATATACATTTTAAGTGAAGTTTTCCCACCAGGGAATGACAATGCTCTCCCTAAGAGCCATAGATTATCTAACGAAAAATCCCGACACCAGGTTTTAAAATTCCCTTTGAGTGGTTGGCAGGGGAGTTGAAGACACTCCTCAAATGCTGTAAGCTATTGCCGTGGCCCTTAGTTATCTTCCAGAGGCTGAAGATAAATTCCTATTGGTAAAGACACCATGCACTTTGGACACAGGACCTGGAGGATTCCAGTTGGATCTGACCTGAAAATTTTCTCCCTGAGGACTGGCTTTCATGGTACCAGAAGCTCATGCCTGCTTTCATGCTTTCTGAACTACAATGGGCTCCATGGCATGATTATCCTATGGGCGCCATAGTGGCATGCATACCTCAGTGGTAGCCAATAGTTCTCTTTTGGAGTCAAGGCCTGTTCACAAAAAGGAAATTGTGCCTGGCACTGGAAACCTAGCTAATCACCTGGGGCTAGTGAGGTCAGGGATCTTGGAGGAGAACCTATGACATCTACTTTACTGAACCAGCATAATTTTTCATTGTACTCTAAGCATGTATTATCTTTATGCCTATAGAAAAGTGTAGATCTCGTCCCTCAACAAAGAGATCTCTCTTCACACAACAGACAAAAACAAACTAACAACAACAACAAAACCCAGACAACCCACAACTGGTCAAAATGCAGAGGACAAGTGATCATGTGAATGCCAATCTACTTCTGTACCCAGAGACTCAGGGAACATTGCAGATGACGGGGTGGAAAGACTGCAAGAGCCAGAGGACCATGAAGTCTGCTGTAAGGTTATATCTCCTAGAAATGACAGGGATGCTATACCCATGAATTCTCAACAGCATGGCTGCCAACATAAAACCTGAACAAGGGACACGCTAACAGGGAAGGAGGAAATCTCCTGGGGCCCCAACCCTAACAAAGAACAAGAGGCAGTAAAGAAAAGCTGAGACCAGGAAAGAATAGTTTCCCCAACTGGTTATCCAATACCAAATGGTCAGCCCTGAAATCATTTGCTTTGAGTAATATGATATGGACTAAGCAGAGTGTATTTACAAATTTAAGAATATATATTTAAGTGTATATATATATATATATGCAAATTAGAGAGAGAGGGAGGGAGAGCTCCAGGTAGTGTGTGTACATGGGACAGATCAGATTGGGATGGGAAGGAAAAGAGGAAAATTGTGTAATTATAATTTAATTTCAAAAAATAAAATGTGTTTTTTTTAAAAAATGAAATAGCTACTTTAATTGGAAATCTGATGAAATAAAATTTAGCTTGTCAAGCTCAAAGAAGTGCTCAATAATTTTAAAAGGTGTGATGAGGTCTATTTTGTGTTTTGATACAGGGTATCTTGCAAAGTTGAGGATGGTCTTGAATTTATGATGCTCGCACCCCAGAGCCAAGGGCGTCGGGATTACAGGCAGGCGGAAGTTCAGAGTAAAGAACTGCATAGACATACGTGCTTTTTCACATTCTCTTTGTTCTTCAGAACAGACCCACAACACAGCACCTGTGACTCCCAGCTTACCGAAGGCAACAAGAAGGCTCCCAGAAAAGCTCACGCCTCTGCTGATCATGGGCTCTGGCTCACCAGCTTTCCATGCTGAACCCATATTTCTGTACACCTCGTTGCAGCAAAAGAAAGCTCCGAGAGAAACCAAAAGGGGTTGAGATTTGCAGGAGGCAAATTTCATTCTCCAGTGCTAAGTCATATTCTCCAGGTGACGTGGTCTCTTGGGGAGGAAAGTGACTTAGTTCAAGAGTCGTCTGGGTCTTGGGTATTCTAGATGCTATGAACATCAGCAAGTGGGTGGGGAAGACCCAGCCAGCCACGTCTGCACAGCGCCCCCTGCTGCTCGTCTCTGTCCCTTTGGGCTGAGCTCTCTATTGCTTTGGGATTCCTCTGGCAGCAGGTAGGGTTTTTTTTGGGGGGGGGGGGGGGGTTCGAGACAGGGATTCTCTGTGTAGCCCTGGGTATCCTGGAACTCTCTTTGTAGACCACGCTGGCTTCGGACTCAGAGATCAGCTGGCCTCTGCCCCTCCGCTCCCCCACCCGCCAGTGCTGGAATTGGCAAGACGGCTTTTAAGTGAGACTACCATGAGGTTGTCTTCAACAGCTAGCCCTCCCTGGGAGCTTCGCCTGGTTTGCAGCTTCACTCCATCCCCAACCCCCACTCCCATGTCATTTCTCACTTCCAGAGCTTGGGACTCACTTTAAGACTCACCGGTCCTTGCTCTTGTCATCAAGGGAGGAAGAACTCAGATATGAACCCAGGCCCCTGGACTATAATTTGCCAGTTTGCTTAGCCTCGAGGTTTGCGCTCTTCTGCGTCTTAAAATGGAAATGTTAATATTTGCCTCCAGGGTTATCAGGAGCAGAATGAGATGTAACAGAAGCTCCCAGAACAGGGCTGAAGGGTGCCGGGTTCTGGTTTCCTGCTGTTCTGTGGGCCTCGGGCTTCAAGAAGACGTTGGGCTTCTTGGGCTGCAGGGTCCTTACCACAGTCCTGGTTTTCCCTCAACTCCCTCAGTGCAGGTGTGGTTTCCCAGACTCCCAAAACTTTTAAGAGAATTGCCCACATCATTGCTTCCTTAAGGAGCATTTCAGTGGTGAGATGGTTCAGTGGGCAAAGGGACTCGCAGCTAGATCTGGAAACCCGAGTTCAATCCCTGAAACAGAAGAGAACAGATCACATGGAGGTGGGGTATGTGTGTGCACACATGCACCCAGACAAACAGACAAGTAAGCAAACAACTAATTAAATACAAAAATAATAAAGACCTTTAGAAAATATTACTCCTTAGAGCACTTTCAGGGGCACAGCAAACTAAGTTCAGGCAGTTTCATCTTTCTCTTGGCTTTCTTCATGATCAAGCTCCTGCACCGCAATGTCACAGCATTATCATAGATGAATCTGCTGTAGATCATCACCCGTTTCCCAGGGAATCTGCTGTGGTAGATCATCATCACCCATTTTCCAGAGTTCACACCAGTTAGGGGCTTTTCAATTTATTCGCACGTTTATTCCGTGTGTGTGCTTGCTTGGTCCTTCCAAGGCCGGAATGTGTCAGGTGTCATTCTCAGGAACTCCACCCACCTCCTTGGAGACAGGATCTCTGGTTGACCAGTAATTCACCAGTTAGATTGAACTGGCTGGCCGGCGGCGAGGCGCAGACACCCCTCTTTCTCCACCGCTCGAGCACTGTAAGTGGGAACCACCACATTTGACTTTTTATGTGGGTTCTGGGTATCCAACTCTGGTTATTAAAGGAAGCAGGTTCTGCAACCCGATGGAATTGTCTTCCGTGACCCTGGAGATAGGATCTCACACTGCAGCCCAGGCTGAACTTGAACTTCTGATTTTCCTGCCTGTCACCCAAGTGTTGAGATTAAAGGCCCGTGCCACCTAGTCTATGTCATTAAGACTTTGGAAATGCTAAACTGGATTTGTCACCTGGGAGGACACCCAGCTGCCATAGATAAATGCCTACAGTGGGGAGGGGAGTGTGGTTCGCATACTCTCTTCAGCTTGATGGGGTCATCCAACCTTGTCCTGGGGCCTCAAGGCTATAGGACCAGCTCAGAGAGAGCAGACCTGGAACAGGGGTTGAGAAGCAGGAACCTGCTGGGCACCTTCTGAGCCGCAGACAATATGTCAACTGATCTGTGTCAGGGTCTTTGAAGGTCTCATCACCATTACTTGGGCTGTGGGGTGTCACATGGCACATTTGGCCACTTTGAGTAGCTTGATGGCCACATGGGAGGAGGCATAGTGCCAGCAGCCTTGGGCCAGGTAGAAACTTTCAGCCGAGCCTTGGCCGGAGGGAGCATAGGAACAAAAAAACCCAAAGGAGTAGAGGGGCTCCGGAGTCCTTGAGGGAGGGCTGGAGAGTGTGAGGGACAGCGGCGGAGGTTACCCAGCAAGTGTTGCATGCTGGGAGCTGTACTAGCCAGTACCTGGCTGAGCCTATGTGACTTCATAGCCCCAAGAGGCAGACTCATGTCTTATTCCCACTGTACTGGACAGGAAACAGATACTGAAGTTCCCAAAGGTTTATTTTGTTCCTACCCACAAAAACTAGCAAATAAGATGTCAGATTTGTTTGTTTGTGTTGAAGTATCTCAAGATGGCCTCAAATTCAAAGTGTGGCCGAGGATGACTTTGAACTCCTGATCTTCCTGCTTCTGCCACCCAGGTAGTGGGATTTCAGTCTGTGCCGCCACACCTGGCGTGGTATAGACAAGGACTCTGTTGAGAGACATTCCCAGCTCCGCATCTTGTTGTCTTGGGCAGGTCTGTTCATAATCATCTTTTGTCTTAAGACAACTGTCAGGGAATAAAAAGACTCTCAGCGGTCAGAGTGGGAGGTTCTCGTAGGTGGTGGTGGACTGGGGTTGAAAGGGAAAGAATGAGAAATTTGCTGTTTACAGGCTACGGCTGGGCTCAGGTGATATACCAGTATCGACCACGAGGGGGAGCCCTGAGCCATTCATGCCTCTCTCCTCTGTTTTCGCACCCAGCAGCTTCCTGCGGCAGATGCTCCTGAGACAGAAATCCACAGATCTTGGCTTCCATCCCTTGCTGGATTGTGTTGGAGCCAGAGACTGGGTTGTCGTTGTCACTAATACAGTTTGCTCCATAAATTGCTTTTGTTGTTCGTGTTTGTATTCCAGCGCCCTCAAAATGAGGCCCTCGAGGCATTGCTTCCCATACATAAGGGATTATTTATCACGTTATCCTTATTTGAAGTGATGATTCTCATTCACCAAATTGAATTTAATTGATTTTCATATTTCAAGAGCTTGAAAACTGCTAACCATAGCCCCTTTGCCAGCAGCTTCTGAAACATGCCACTGTCTTTCCTCTGCCACTTTAAAAGGCTGGACATATGCCCCAGGCCACCCGAAAGAATCCTCTGGTGGAAGGTGAACCTCTCAGTAAAACACAGCCAGCCTGAATTTGGTCAGCAAATGAATTCTGAGAACTGATTGAGGAAGTGTTCCAGTCAGAAGATGTCTTTCCCTTCCTTTAGGTTCTGGAAAGTGGTCTGGGATAGATAGACCCTGGAGCAGAAGTAGACGCCGCTCACACAGGTCCATCAAGTTGGAGGGCCCTTTGCATAGAGTCTAGCCAGCGCCTCACCTGTGTGTTTTCCGTGTTTGTTTTCCGGTGTCTTAGAGGCAGTATGTGTCTGAGGCTGTTTTCTTGTTTTCTTGGTCCCTTCAGATCCCTCCTCCAGGTCACACTGCTCATGGGCTGGCTGGAACCTCAGGCTGTATTATCTGGAGGTTTGGGCCCTGGCCTAAGGGTTTAGAGTTTATAGTTCATTCATCAGTCTATCAACAAGTAGCACTTCTTCCTGGATAGGCACAAGAGTGGCGTTATAAAGTGTTTGAAACAGAAAGACCAAGGCAACTCACTTAGAGAGTTTGTGCATGCCCACTGTGTGCCAGATTCTGGCTTCAACTCCCAGCAAAACACACACACACACACACACACACACACACACACGTACAAACACACAGAAACATAATATTAAACATAATATACAAATCCACACACACAAACATACATATACACACACTTCAGAATTTATTTACACATGCACACAGTAACCCAGGCAGGGCATCAAGTAGCAATATCTTTATACTTTCAGGGAAATTGTTCAATTAACCCCCTACAACCTATAATTAATACTCTGACCAACGATGTTATCATTCTAAATGTATAGTACTATTTTGCTCCTCGGTGGCTACTGCTTTGAGTGTTGCTATAAACTCCCCAATCCACAACACAGTCTCATAGATTAACACGTGGCTTACTCTTTACAAAGGCCTGGTTAAAGACTGAGGGGTCTCAGGCTCAGAGGGTCTATAAAGGTAATCATCATTGTCAAGTTTACTGGATTTGGAATCGCCATGGAAACACCTCTGAGGGGGTTTTCAGAAAGCTTTTGCTGAGGAAGAAAGAGCCTCTTTAAATGTGGATGGCGCCAGCTCCACTGCAAGGGGAAACAAAAAGGATAAAACGAGCCAAGGAGACCCATTCACTTCCTCCTTCTGGACGGGACGCTGCATGGCCAGCTACGTCACTCTCCTGCTGTCATAAGGAGCCATTCTCATTCTGTCCGCCATGCCTTCCTGTCATAATGTAGGTTATCGCCAAACCATCAGCCCCCAAACCCCTCTCTCTATCCCTCCCTCCCTCCCTTCTCTTACTTTTGTCAGATATTTTGTTAGCCCAGTGGGATGAGCAGCTAACACAGGGCTCAAGACTATGGAGCTCCTAAGCAGATGGTGCTGCAGCCCACCAGGTCTTCCCGTGGATCATGGCTATGTCTTCTGCACACTGTATTGTAGGACTGCAAACATTGAGGTGCTGTGGTGATATAAAAGGAATGCCTATCATTTTAAAATCCATACCTTGTGCCAGGCATTAAACTAGGCACTTCTCATGCAATCCTTATGCCCGCCTCCCTTAGTGGTGAATAGCCCAATTCTCATTTCGTTGATGAGGAATCTGTGCTCACCATGGTGACCCGACAAACTCAGAATCGCACAGCCTTACATGAAGATGAATCGTATCTGCTTACATGAAGCTTTAACTCAGCTCTCTCCGACTCCTAAGCGCAGAGAGGTTACCTCTTAGTCACTTGCCCTCTAGTTAAAATTTAGGACCACTGTGGCTATCTTTTGTATGGGTATCTTCATTTTATTGTGTCTTTACTTAGAGAATGAAAGGACCTGTTCCAGTACTAAAGCAAGTTCCAGTCCCCAGGAACCTGATGGGACAAAACCTCCAGAGTGGTGGGCAGTTTTCTGGGTTTCTGAAGGATGGATCACAGGATTGACTGACCCTGTGGTTGCTGGGAGCGCAACTTCAATTCTCTAGGGAGAAGGAGGAGCTCATCTGGAGAGAGCTGGTCAGCAGCGCCTTAGGGAAATCAGTAGTTTCAGTGGTCCTGCTCCCTAGGAGCTCTGTGACTACGACAGCTTCCTCAATGTCTCAGGGTCTCTACATCTGTCTTAGTTACGGTTCCTGTTGCTGTGAAGAGACACCATTACCATGGCAACTCTGATAAGGAAAGCATTTAATTGAAGGAGCTCACTTACAATCTCAGAGGTCCAGTCCATTATCATCATGGCAGGGAGCATGGCAGCGTGCAGGCAGATGTAGTGGTGGAGAAGGAGCTGAGAGTTCTACATCCTAGCTTGCAAGCAACAGGAAGTCAACTGACTGTCACATCAGGGGAAGCTTGAGCAAAAGAGACCCCAAAACCTGTCCCCACAGTGATGCACTTCCTCCAACAAGGCCACACCTCTTAATAGGGCCACTCCTTTTGGGGGCCATTTGTTTTTCAAATCAAATCACCTTGAAAAACAGGCATTAAATTAGATAAAGGTGTGTGAACTGCAGGAAAGAAGCAGGAAGGCCTTGTTCTTGTTTCCTAAAGAATTCTTTAGATTCTTCTGCTGCACAATGGTTACTGGCATGTGGAGGGGTGGCTACCAAGAAAGATGTGTCACCTTCAGAGGGCTTTGCTGGGCAATGCACCTGCTCCAGTGCCTCACCGCAAAACCCCTTGAGAGGGGAGAACTAGATGGGGTGTGAAGGAACAGGCCCTGAGCACTGAGCAGTAAGCAGTGAGCTCTTCCAGGTCCCCAGGAACTGAGGATCAGCAGGCAGCTGCACACATCCATAGTCCAGCTTCATAGATTCCCAGCTCTCTGGTCAGCCAAAGTGGCTCCCCCTGCAAGCCTCACTGTCATTTGTACGAGGAGGTCACCCAGTTTGCAGAGCTCCCGTGAGGATGGCAGACAATGTCCACGAAATGCCTTGCAGAGATCATGCCCATGGGGCCTGTCTGTCTTCTTTTCTGCCTCTTTCCGGCTCACACTGAGTGGTGTGTGTATCACATCTGTGCCGGCAGAAGTGTATCCCATCATCAGAAGGCTCTGAATAGGGAGAGGCCATGCCAGCTCCGCAGACTCCTCTGGATCCCTCATCAGACCCTCTATCCTACAGCTTCTCCCTCTTGGGTGTTAAGAAAGGTGACATAGGAAAGACTGGCCAAAGCCACATGCACAGGGTGTTCAGACACTTGTGTGAGGTGACCTCGGCAGGATTCTGCCAGTAAACTCCTGTTACTTCCCACAGGGGATGAGAGCGCTGTTCCCACATAAGGTCCCTGCAGAATCTGTGTCTACCACATTCTGTGGACCGCTACCCTGGCTGGCTGGCGGGTTCCTGCTTACTATTCTACAGTACCGTCTTCTGAGTCTTCTCTTCTGCAGCTGCCCATTGCCCAGTTGACACCCGAGTGGTTCCCGTAAAAGGCTTTGTATGCCCTGGCAGTTCACATCCCCTGGAAGTGTGAGTTCCAGCTTGACTGTTGCTGGCTTCTCAGACTGGATGGACAAAGCCCCCACTCGGCCACACCCTCCTGCTTCCTTTTGGATCATTCCGGGAAGCATCAGCCGGTTAGCAGGAGTGTTAATCACTTCCTGTCCGGTTTTCTGTGGTTTCCATATAGGCTACAATGTTAGAGAAAGAATGAAAGGAGATGCAATTATTTCCGCTAGCTGATGTGCAGGTGTGTGTGTGTGTGTGTGTGTGTGTGTGTGTGTGTGTGTGTGTGCACGTGCGCTCATGCATGTGTGAACAGTGATAGAGAGAGGGTACCCTCAACAACTCTGGCTGCAGGAAGGATAGCATTGAGTAAAGTGGAATATGCATATGTGTGGTTGTGACCCCATCCCCATGCTCATGGAATTTATCCTATTTATAGTACTGCGACACACACACACACACACACACACACGGAAAACAGAAATCAAATTTGGACAGCCTTCTCAACAAGCAAAATAGGAAGTAAATCAGTGGCTACGTGGCTTCAGGGAGGGTACTCACAGCTAAATTGAGGGGCGTTGGAGGATCTGCAGGAAAGGAGGAAATAGCAAAGTCAACAAACAGAAAGAATTCTAGGCAGAATGGTACCTCACCTAGAGGTGGGAACTGGAGGTGGGAACTGGCCCAGTGTGGTTAAGGCATGGGCACCATGCAGCCTATTTGGCTTCTCTGTTTGGAGTCAGAAGGGTAGGCAAGGTTGGGAAGATATAGAGAGAGTCTGAGCTTCATCTTTTAGACAGTACAGTCCTAAGACGGCTTTTGAACAAAGGGTGCATAGAACCGGGTGTTGCTGGGAAATGACGGTGGCCGTGGTATTTGCAGGGAACTCAACAAGAAGTAACAGCAGGATCAGAGAGGAAGTCCCTGTAGGACTGTTGCCATGACACCACACGAAATCCTAAGACCCTAGACTAGGAAACTGGTAGAGTGGAAGAGTCAGGCTTACGTGGAGAGGCAGCAGCCAGTGAACAGCCGGCACTGCCTGGTGGAAGAACGCTGGAGCTTGCTTGCCAGACAGTTAGGCAGGTTAAGCATGAGGTTTAATAAGGGTCCAACCACTAACAGCTGGGGAGCTGCAGGACTGTCCAGGAATGTGGCTGAATTGGACCACAGAAGCCGTCTTGGTATCCTTTGCGTAGGGGAGACGACTGGGGTGACTTTTGTTTAGGTCCTGTCTGTGAGAGCCTAGGCAGAGGGAGAGGCTGCAAGACCTATGGGAAATCCTGAGCCCACTAAGCAGTATTGAAAGAGCAGGGTTGAAAATCTGGGCACGGAAGGAGGACTTTTAGAGAAGCGTGGTGGGCCTCTGGTGTCAGGATGGAATCGGGGTACAGAGAGGGGAGGTGATATGTCCAGAAAAGATGGCTGAGCAGTCTTTTGGCTGTGTGGCTGATCTTCTAAGAAGGCAGATGTGATACTGTCAACACTGGTTGGGAATGACATTGATTTGGGCACCCAAGCAGGCCAGTAAGGTCAGGACACGTAGTCAGAAGATTGTAATTCTTCAAGTGTGGTGACCTATGCTAATAACCTCAGCACTCAAGGAGGCTGAGGCAGGAGGACTGTGAGTTTGAGCCAGCCTGGGACAGGCTAGATTATACGACAGTGGTTCCACAGAAGCTCACAATTGGCACGGGACCCAGGATCTCAGGAAGGATCAGGAGATAGGAAAAAGCTCAGAGCTGGGCCAAGAGAAGGGCTGGGACTTCCGCTAGGCAGTACAAGGCAAATAAATGGCCATGATTTCTCCTTTGTTTCCTAAGACCTCATGGTTCACAGAGGATACCTCCAGGATCACTGATGAAGCAGACGGACTTCAAGCACTCCTTCTCCTTCCAACCTGGGCAAGCTCTGCTTTCACGCCCAGATCTCTATGGGTGGACTGGACCTGAACATTCCCTTACTAGAATGAAGTTTCAAAGTCAATGCTGGAAGACTTGGCCTACTACAAATAAAACAGGATTTTGATTGGCAGTCTGAAAAAAAAAAAACGAACAGCCCACAGGTCCATCAACAAGGGAAGAATTGAACAGACTGTGGTTAGCCAAAGTGTGAACCATGTTAGACATGACCAGCAAGAACTCTGCACAGAAATCAACCAGCACAGGGGTGTGCATGCCTCTCTTGTTAGGGACCTGGGGCAAGATTCAGGGTAATGCATCTGACACCACATTTAGAACAGACAAAGTGAAGCCTGTGTTATTTTTGAGTATGTTGATATAAGAGGTAAAATAAGAAGACTGCACACACCAGACCAGATTGGTTTTTTGGGGCACTACAATTTAAAAAAGGGTAGATGATTACTACATTTTATTTTCTAGTGTGGGGGTGGCTGGGGATACTTCTGCAATGGGTAAGTGATTATAAGACAGTATCTTTCTTGTAATGCTTTTTTTTTTTAAATTTGAAAATAGCTAGATTCATCAAAAGTTGCAAAGTAGCCCAGAGACTTTTTTCTCCCAGTGGCAGCTCTTTTGTAATGACAGAGTGGGGATTGGCACCAGCGAGAGAGCTCACTAGCTTCAGGGACACGTTTAGCTATTCAGTGTTATCACGTGTGGAGATTTATGTAGCTGTTACCATCACACGTTCAGGAGACACACTGGCGTCATCCCCACTTCAGATCCCTGTCCCATCTGCTCTGTTTCTGGCAACCAGTAGCCTCTTTTCCATCTCTATGACTGTATCATTTCTAAAATGATACAGGAATGGAGTCATAGCATGTATGACTCATCGTATGTATGGAATCATAGTATGTATCCTCTTTTAAGTAGGTTTTGATTTCATTCAGCATGGTTTCTTTGCAAACCTTTCCAGCTGTTGCATGCATCAATACTCCATTTCTTTCTGCATCTGGTGGTAGCTCATGCTAGGCATGCATCATTGTTTGTTTAAGCATTTGCCCCACGAGGGACACATAGGTTATTTCCATTTGTGGAAGTTTGGTTATTACAAATAATGCAGATTGGAATACTTGTGTGCACATTTTAATGTGCACATAATTCTTCATTTCTCTGATACAGATGCCCAAGAACGAGACTGCTGGTTTATAAGATAATTGTGTGCTTTGCTAGTTTTAATGGTGTTTTTAGCGATTCTTTGACAAGTTCAAGAGTGCATGTAATATATTCTGGTCACACTCTTTTTCACTTACACACTCCTATCAACTTGCTGCCCTATTTCTATGGTACCCATCCCAATTTCTTTTTGTTTTGTTTATGGTTTATCGTTGTGACTCACCAGTTTAACTGGAGCTGCTTTTGTGGGCATGGGTGTGAACCTTTCTCCTATGAGCATGAATAGCTCACCAGTGGCTACTTCTTCACCTAAGCCCTTGACTGCCATTAGCTCCCAGGGGAGAGTGAAGCCCCATGAGCCCATCCCCATCCATGACCAAATGTTCACAGTTCAGTCTTGTGCAGGCAACTGCTAATGTTGTGGCTTCATGAGTGCAATGCCAACAAGACAGCATTTCACAGCCTACCTCCTGTCCACTGCCATCATTCAGTTCTAACATTCTCTCGCCCTCTTTCTTCTGTGATGTTCCTTTGGAGGGGGCGATATTGGTGTTCGGTTTAATGCTAAGACTCAAATGTCAATTGTTCTCAGCACCATAAACAGCCACCAGTACCTGCACTAAGTACCATTGCTGAAAAGGGAAGTTTGATCCAGGCTGAGCACAGCACTAGACTATAATAAGCATAAATATTTAAGAGACAGTTTGACAACATGACCTACAAAGCAGTATAGGTCACCCCTAGTGCCTGTGAATTTCCCAGCCATGAGCCTTTGGCCAAGTCCACAATATGGGACAGACATAGCTTCTTCCAAACGAGTGGGTTTCAGATCCAATCGTAAGTCAGTTGGTTACCCTCATGGTAGTTATGGTACTATGGCACCAGGGAGGTCTTCTTGCCTGCTAAGTTGATAGTGGAGACCATTGCTGCCTTTCTTCCTCGGCTGTCTGCACAGCAAGTCCTGGGCTAAAGCCTCCTTGATCATGGTAGATGATCTTTTTGATGTGTTTTTAGGTCCAGTCGGCAAGTGTTTAACTGAGAATTTTTGCATCTGTGTTCATAAGGGAAATTGGCATGTAACTCTTTCTTTGTTAGTTCTTCATATGGTCTCATAAAAAATCAGGCAAGGTTCCTCTGTTTCTGTTTTGTGGAGTAATTTGAAGAGTATTGGGGTTAACTTTTCTTTGAAAGCCTGGTAGGATTCTGTGCTAAAACCAACTAACTTCCTCAGCTTTTACTGGTTAGGAGACTTTTAATTACTGCTTTTAACTAACTAGGAGTTATAGGTCTGTTTAAATTGCTTCTAATCTTGACTTAACTTTGGCAGGTGATGTATATGGAGAAAAGTATCCATTTCTTTTAGAGCTAATCTTGTGGAGTTCAGGTTTTTAAAGTGTGTTTGATTCTCTGGATTTCCACTCTTCATCCTTAATTTTGTTAATTTAGATCTTCTCTCTCTACCTTTTAGTTATTTAGCTAAGATTTTCTCAATTTATCAATTTTCTCAAAGAACCAACTCTTTGTTTTATTGATTTTTTGCATTATTTTGTTTCTATTTTATTGATTTAGCCATGAGTTTGATTATTTCCTGCTATCTACTCCTTTTGGATATTATTTCTTCTTTTTGTTTGAGAGCTTTCAGGTGTGCTGTTAAGGTACTAGTAAGAGATCTCTCTGATATTTTTATATAGGCACTTAGGGCTATGAAATTGCCTCTTTGAACAGCCTTCATCATGTCCCATAAGTTTGGGGATGTTGTATTTTCATTTTCATTTAATTTCAAAAAGGTTTTAATTTCTTTCCTAATTTCTGTCTTAACTCCTCTTTTACTCAGTAGCTAGTTGTTTGATTTCCATGACTTTGTAAGCTTTTTGTTGTTGTTAATAGCTAGCTTTAATCTTTGGTGATCAGATAGAATGTTATTTCAATATTCTTGGGTCTGTTGAGACTTGTTTTGTGTCTGAGTATGTGGCCAATTTTGAAAAAATTTATAAGGTGCTGAGAAGAAGGTACACTCTTTTATATTCAGGTGAAATATTCTGTAAATATTTGTTATGTCCATTTGGTTTATGATGTCAGTTAGCTCCAGCACTAATACTACTACCTCCTTCTTCCTCCTTCTTTCTCTTTCTCCTTTCTTCTTCTTCTTCTTCTTCTTCTTCTTCTTCTTCTTCTTCTTCCTCTTCTTCCTCTTCTTCCTCTTCTTCCTCTTCCTCTTCTTCTTCTTCTTCCTCCTCCTCCCCCTCCTCCTCCATTTTCCCAAGCACTTTTGTTTTTGTCTGGATCACCTGTTTATTGGTGAGAGTGGAGTATTGAATTCACCCATTATCAGTGTGTGAGGGGTGATAAGTGATTGAAGCTGTAGTAGTGTTTCCATTATGAACTTGGATACACTTGTGTTTGGTGCATAGATGTTAAGAATTGCAATATCTGCTGGTCACATGGTGAGGGTGGGGGTGAGGGGGCCTCTCTAGCTCGCGGCCTGTGTCTATGGTCTGGTCCGTAGCGTCCAGCTGCGCGGGACCGATCCCCGGTGTATGGCGCCGCAGGAACCGGCTCCCGGGCCCAGATAAAGGGCCACCTCCCCAGCTCTCGGCCGGGCGTAAGGAGATCCCCTGCTCCTAGAATGGCAACCTCTCGGTATGAACCAGTGGCTGAAATCGGTGTCGGCGCCTATGGGACGGTGTACAAAGCCCGAGATCCCCACAGTGGCCACTTTGTGGCCCTCAAGAGTGTGAGAGTTCCTAACGGAGGAGGAGCTGGAGGGGGCCTTCCCATTAGCACAATTCGTGAGGTGGCCTTACTGAGGAGGTTGGAGGCCTTTGAACATCCCAATGTTGTAAGGCTAATGGATGTCTGTGCTACTTCCCGAACTGACCGAGACATCAAGGTTACCCTAGTGTTTGAGCATATAGACCAGGACCTAAGGACATACCTGGACAAAGCCCCACCACCAGGCTTGCCAGTTGAGACCATCAAGGATCTGATGTGGCAGTTTCTAAGCGGCCTAGATTTTCTGCATGCAAATTGCATTGTTCATCGAGACCTGAAACCGGAGAACATCCTGGTGACAAGCAATGGGACCGTCAAGCTGGCTGACTTTGGCTTAGCCCGAATCTACAACTACCAGATGGCCCTCACCCCTGTGGTTGTCACGCTCTGGTACTGCGCCCCTGAAGTCCTCCTGCAGTCCACCTACGCCACACCTGTGGACATGTGGAGCGTTGGCTGTATCTTCGCGGAGATGTTCCGTCGAAAGCCTCTCTTCTGTGGAAACTCCGAAGCCGACCAGTTGGGCAAAATTTTTGATCTCATTGGATTGCCTCCAGAAGACGACTGGCCTCGAGAGGTCTCTCTGCCCCGAGGAGCCTTTTCCCCGAGAGGGCCTCGGCCAGTGCAGTCGGTGGTGCCGGAGATGGAGGAATCCGGAGCACAGCTGCTGTTGGAGATGCTGACTTTTAACCCACATAAGCGGATCTCTGCCTTTCGTGCCCTGCAGCACTCTTACCTACACAAGGAAGAAAGTGACCCAGAGTGAGAAGAGTGGCTGGGCTGCCTTTCGTCTCTGGACACGGAGCATGAGACTCTCAACCTCTGCCTTCCTCTAGGACTGTGGAGACTCCTCCAGTTTTTTTACAGAGAATATTTTAAGCCTTAAATGACATTCCCTTCCCCACTTCTCCTTAGGAGGCTTACCCTCTTGCCCCCCCCCCCATTCTCTACACTAAGGGGTGGGTGTATCTGTCTTCTCCCCTCCCTGATTTATATTGGGATCTTTTTTATACAGCAAAACGAGACAAAGAAATATGGTCTTTTTTTTCTTAAAAAAAAAAAAGAATTGCAATATCCTCTTGGTGTATTTTTCCTTTGATGGGTATGTAGTGTCCTTCCCCATCTCTTCTGATTGGTTTTGGTTTGAAGTCTATTTTGTCAGATATTAAAATGGCTATACCAGTTTGCTTGGAATATAATTTTCCATCCTTTTATCCTGAGGTGATGGCTGTTATTGATGTTAAACTGTTTCTTAGATGCAACAGAAGGATGGATCCTTTTTTTGAATCCATTTTATTATTTCAATTTTTTTATTGATTGATTAATTGAAAAATTGTTGAAAGTTATTATTGAGCAGTATTTGTTAATTCCTATTTTTGATATTATTGTGATGTGGTGTTTTTCCTCTACTCCTTCAATTTACTGATCAGGTATTATTTAGTCCTTTGGGTTTCTTGGGTGTGGTTAGTCTCTTCAGGTTGAAGTTTTCCTTCTAGAGACTTCTGTAGGGCTGGATTTGTAGATACATGCTGATTGAGTTTGGTTTTATTGTGGAATGTTTTTCTTTCTTCATCTATTGTGATTGAGTGTTTTTCTGGGTATAGTAGCCTGAGTCAGCATCTGTGTTCTCTCTGAGTTATAGACTATTCATGCAGGCCCTTCTGGCTTTTAGAGTCTCCATTGAAAAGCCAAGTGTTAGTCCAATAGGTCTGTCTTTATATGTTACTTGGTTGTGCTGGCTGGTTTTGTGTGTCATCTTAACATAAACTAGAGTCATCAGAGAGGAAGGAGCCTCAGTTGAGGAAATGCCTCCATAAAATCCAGCTGTAATGCATTTTCTCAATTAGTGATCAATGGGGAAGAGCCCAGTCCATTGTGGGTGGGGCCATCCCTGGGTTGATGGTCCTGGGCTCTATAAAGAAAGCAGGCTGAGCAAACCAGAGCAAGCAAGCCAGTAAGCAGCATTTCTCCATGGCCTTTGCATCAGCTCCTGCCTCCAGGTTCCTGCCCTGATTGAGGTCCTGTCTTGACTTCCTTCAGTGATGAACAGCAATGTGGAAATGTAAGCTGAATAAACCCTTTCCTCCCCAACTTGCTTTTTGGGCAGGGTGTTTTGTCACAGCAATAGAAACTCTGACTGAGACATTCGTCTTTTCCCCTTGAAGACTTTAATATTCCTTCTTCCTTCTATACATTTAGTATTTTGGTATTATGTGTTGTCGGGATTTTTTGTTGTTGTTGTTCTAGTCTATTTGGTGTTCCATATGCTTCTTGTATCTTGATAGGCATCTCCTTTTTTAGGTTAGGGAAACAGTCTTCCATGATTTTGTTGAAAATATTTTCTGTGCCTTTCACCTGGGTTTCTTGATTTGATCTTTTCATCATGTGCCAGATTTCCTGGATGTTTCATGCCTTGGTTTATTTTAGATTTAACATTCTCTTTGACCAAGGTATCCATTTCTTTTACCTTGTCTTTAATCCCTGAAATTCTCTTTTCTATCTCTTGTATTCTGTTAGTGAGGTTTGCGTCTGAGTTTCCTATTTGAGTTCCAAAATTTTCTATTTCCAGTTTTCCCTCAGTTTGGGTTTTCCTTACTGATTCTTTTTCCACTTACAATGTCTGAAGTGTTTCCTAATTTCATTCCACTGCTTGTTTTCATAGATTTCTTTAATTGATTTATTCAGTCCCTGCTTAAGTATCTCTAACATATCCATAAAGGCTGTTTTGAAGTCCTTGCCTTGTGCTTCAGCCATATTACATTTCACAGGGTCTACTGTGGTAGGGTTGCTGGGTTTTAGTGGAGATGTACTGTCCTGGCTGTTATTGACTTTATATTTATGCAGGTAGTCTGCTACAGAGACTTGGGGATTGGATTTGGAGGGGGGGAGGGAGAATCTAATCTGGTTTTTTTGTTTTGTTTTTTGTGTTTTTTTTTTTTTTTTTTTTGGCAAGGTCTCTCTGTGTAGCTCTAGCTTGCCTGGAGCTCACTGTGTAGACCAGGCTGGCTTTGAACTCACAGAGATCCACCTGTCTCTGGCTTCAGAGAGGTTTGTAAGTGAGACCAGGTTTCCACACCAATGTTTGTCTTGCCCCAATTGATCTATAAAATTTTAAATTAAAAGGGCCGTACAGGAGAGAGACCATTTTCTATTTGACTGTGGAAAGGTAATGGGTTTGAAGTTGAAGTTTGTCATCCACTAGAGAGATTCAGCTTTAGAAAAGTACTCTCGTGCTCAGACATCATATCTGCTTTGTCAACAGGCTCCTCTTTCAAAAATCCACGTGGTTCTCTTCACTGCCAAAGAAGCATGGAGTGAGCAAAGGTGGAAAGAGAATCCACTGACCCTTCCCCAGCATCCACGTGAGTGTGAGATGTCTTCCCCGTGAGCCCTCTGTGTCCTTTCACCGGCTGAGCCCTCTGTGTCCTTTCACCGGCTAGGTAGAGCTATGGGTGCTAACATCAGCCAAAGTCATTTCATCTCTTATGATTTTTTTCATATATAAAAGCAGAGTTGAACTGAAATATTTCATATTGGGCTCTCATCTCTCTCATAATATAACTGTATCAGAACTCAGACAAAATGGAGATGGAAGTATTAATATCCATGAAGAATAAAACCAATAGAATTACGTTATATTTGAAAGAACTAACTTTTGTATTTTAAAGCAAACAAGCTCTTTCTCCAGCAGGAGAAGCCACTGGCTCTTCTGTCACAAGCGAATGACTAAAGCAGGAGGAATTTATGACTTTGCAAAGCTGTTCCTGATGGGAAGAGAGTGATTGGCCTGTAATTGCTGTGTCAGGTGTTGGTTCAGGTTTGTGGCCAGCATTGAAAGATGCCAAGGCAGACAGTTACTCCAACCCAATTCAGAGATTCACAAGCAGGCTCCAAGACCAAAAAGCGTAGACGGGGACACAACAGAAGACTGCTTTCCACAAGCAGGAATTACCCATTTCTAAAGGGAGATACCGTGTGTAATGAGTTACACCTACGGCTGGAGATTAATGGAAAAGGTTCATGACTCATATGGGAGGAAACAGCACCAGCGCTAGAACTGTCACGATCAGGATGATTGGAATGAGGCCCCTGAGACTCAGCAGGATGTTTGGCGTGGGAGGGGTGAGCTGGGGGGGTGGTGGTAGGTATACCCTGGTCCTTTCTGTTATGTATATTTTTAACCCTTTCTAGAGTTACTGTGTAGGCAGCCAAGCACTGGTACGGGCTCCTGGAGTTCAGTCAAAGAGAGAGAGGAGAGATTATGTAAGTAAGGGAGATCAAGATCAAGATGGGGAGACCCACAGACACAGCTGACCTGAGCTCGTGGGAGCTCATGGGCTCTGGACTGACAGCTGGGGAGCTGGTGTGGGACCAAACTAGGCCTTCTGCATGTGGGTGGCAGTTGTTGATCTGTTTGTGGGGCCTCTGGTGGTGGCACCAGGATTTATCCCTGGTGCATGAACAGGCTTTTGGGAGCCCATTTTCTGTGGTGGGATGCCTTGCTCAGCCTTGATGCAGCAGGGAGGGGCTTGGTCTTGCCTCAACTTGATGTGCCCAGCTTTGTTGACTCCGATGGGTGCCATTACCTTCTCTGAGGAGTGGATGGTAGGGGTGGGGTGGGAAATGAAATAAGAGGATGGGAGGGAGGAGGCACTGTGGTTGGTCTGTAAAATTAAAAAAAAAATCTTTCAAAACAACAACAAAGTTACTGTGTAGGAATGCCACTTCTCAAACTAGTACTGTGAACTTTGCAAACCATTTCTACAGGAAAATGTTATCCAAACATGACACAAGGGATGTAAATGGTGATTTGACCATGACTGAAGAGACCTCAAAAAGTAGGGATAGTTAAGAAGAGAGAGAGTAGCTGTCCAAAGAAAGCAAGCACTTGATAGTATGTAGACGGCCAGGTCTTGTTCTTGGTGTCATGTGGTTCCTGTCTTGTTAATCCCAAAGACAATCTAGTGAGCCCATTACACGATGATGGCATTTTATAGGCAAAGATGAGGCCCAAATGTGCTAAGGACATTATCCAATATTACTTGAATGGCCGCTGCAGAATGTAAGTCCTCATCTTCGGGGTCCTACTTACCATATCAGGAGAGGACAGGGAAATGGGTGCCCCCTCCCTCCAGAGCCACAACAATGTACACAGAAACTTGCCTTCAGTGTGACCACTGCCACAAAGACTGAATGGTCTCCAGTGTCTTAACTCACTAGAAATGCTTAAACGTAGGAACACAATAACCCACCGAGGGAGGCTTTCTCTTTGAGGAGAGACAGGGGGACTTGATTAAAAGACACAAAATGAATGGCCGAAGAACCAAAAGACTGAAATCCAGACAATTCTAGAACAACCATTTCAACCCGAGTGAAAAGGAGGACACCGGGAAGACTAACACGGGAGTCTAAAGTGTTCCAAGGTCCTGGGGGCCTGGTCCAGTTAGGCAGGTGCCGAGCAGCTGAGATGAATGTGATCAAGCAGGCCTCCAGCAGTGTGTGAGCACGTGCTACATACCTGTCTTTATGGTTCTCGTCATATGGCAAAAATGGCTTTTTCAATTAAGCCTTTCCAACTAGTGAGGCTGTGCCTTTGGCAGGGGCCGGGAGATGAGAATGAAAAAGTGGCTTTCCCAAGGGGCCCCATACTTCAGAGAGGAGCCCCTGATTCATATGCCCTGTGTTGAGAAGGTACCGCCAACACTCAGCAGGAGCCACAGCAGACTCTGCCCTTAATCTGTGCCTCTCTTTCTGGCACTGTCTTTAGTGGACTAAGATTCAGCTCTATTGTTTCAGTTTTCAGATTTAGCAAGTTATGTGTGTTGGTGCTGTGATGTTCTGAGGGATGGCTGAGCCGAGAGCTATAGCACATGACCAGTCAGACGTCCCCGCCTGAGCCCAGGACAGCACTCCATACATAGTCCAGGTTCTCCAGGGGAAGAAAGGCTTCTTTTCTGCAGGAGTTTCACCTGCAGAACAGTTCTCATCAGAACGGGGTTAGCCAGCTCCTCTAGACACAGAGGCAAAATCAGTGCCCAAACGAACCATTATGCTGGTCTCCGCTTGAGGCTAGTCGGCCATGCGAATATTGTCCCAGGATTCGGGACCCCTCTAGCATTTGAGGTGCCTTGTGCTCATCTGACATGCAAGGTCTGGACAAAGCCCCTTTCTTCTTGGACCTGCCTAATTTCCATTCATCGCAAAGGAATAATTGGTCTCCTCTCCAGGGGACCCCGATTGCTGCTGTATCACTCTCAGCTCCACTAGTTCAATCCAGTTAACATTGATGTGCACACAATTTCTTGCTTTGCTTTTCTTTGTCTTCCGCTGGAGTATATAAGTACTCACAAGGGAAGGCGGTCTGCACAGATCCTGGCTGACCAATGGGATCCATCCTGGGCCTTCATGGATATTTGAGAGATGAGCGGATCCCGGAATCCCGAAGGAACTAGGAAATAAAGAGCATCCTTCAGGAAGGCGTGGTCAAGATCATGGCTGATGTTAGAATGCCAGTCCTGTCACTTTGGCAGTTAAATGGCATTTGAATATGCTAAACTTTAATTATTCCACTTGCAAAATAACAACCCTGGCAGCAACAACAACCTAGGAAGATAATTATTTGATATTATTGCTGATACAGTATAATTATTTAAACTAGAATTTGGCACATTCTAAAGGCTGAGCTAATAGTAACAATACGCTCACCTCCTTGGTGCCAGCCTCATTCTCTCTCTGCTGGGGTACATTCTGGAGAAGAAAGTCATGACTATGCTTAGAAAACCCCACCATTCTCATTTGATAAGTATAAAACGGAATTTTTCCTAAAGCAGCCTCCAACATCCCCGGAGCATGTAGATTCATTTACAAAGATGACTAAATATTTATCACGCTGCCGTTGGCATGAGTCCCAGCGCCTGAGGGTCTCATTACCAGAAATGCTTATGAATGGTTTCTGGGGAGCCACGATTTCACCGTCATTTAACTTCACCGCTAGGTGGCCGCTGAGCGAGGTTCCCCGGAAGTGAAGGCAAACACACCCTTTTGGCTGCTGCACTAAAGGGCTTTTTGCTCTTCATACCCAAACGTCTGACTCACCCAGTGAGTGTCAGCTTGGAAAATGATAAGCACTGACTTCAGCAGTAAGTGAAATATAGCATCCCTGGGGCCAGAGTAGTAAAACGGATCTGGAAGCCTGAGAGCAACATCCACGGAAATAGAAGAATTAGGGCTGCTGACAAAAGAAGACACACAAGCTTATAAACAACTTAAGTCTTTATGATAAATCAGGTCCCAAGATAAAGAAGCCTCATACAGTCACGCGTCTCTCTTGCGCAAAAGCCTGCGATGACCATCAAGCGGTTCTCAATTAGTATGGGGGTGGGCGCGGGGGAGTAACACGTGGTGTCAGAATCTCTGGGGAGAACTAGAAAAAGGACATCCGGGAAATCTCTGTTCACAGTACCAACAGAGGAAAGCGGCTTTTGGTGGAATCTGTTGGTCGTATACAGAGGGCAGAGGGCAAAAGCATCGAAGGAGATTTTCAAACAGGTAGCAGAAACACGGCTGTTACTGCAAGGACCATGATGGTAACATTTACTAAGCACTGACTGCAGTCAGCACTGTCTGCCTTACATGCGGTCTCACTTGCCATTCCGACCCCACGGTGAGGCCGCAGTGATTGCGACCCCCATTGGACAACTAGGGAATCCGAGGCTCTGGAGAGATTAAGTCTTAAAACGCAACTTGATTTCATGGCCAAGATTCCAATCTCAGCCATCCGGCTCCAGAGCTATGGTAACAGGAAGGAATGCAAAGTGGTCAGCAGTATTCACGCGCAGCATTTCGGGACCCTTTGCATCATCTCCTCCCAGACCTCTTGATTTTCTATCAGGCTGCCGTGGAGCAGCTCTATGGGCGCCCAGGAGGCTACAAGTGCTGACGTTGGACTGCAGACTGGGGCACCCAAAAGATAAACAACAGCTCCATTTTATTATTTTGAGGGTATCTGGTGGGGGAGTCACCACGGTTTCTTGCACCCCAAGCATTTGTGTGCGTCTCCTTCGCCCACTAGTCACAAGGACACACTTGTCCTTTCAACTCAGCCCAGACGCTGGCTCTTTCACCACCAGAGGTCCATGTGTTCCGTTCACACAGAGAGGAACCAGAGAAGTCACCAAGTACTTTTCTTCTAGTGCACCGCCAGTTCGTAGGGCTGCCCTTGCCAAAGGATCCAAGCTGGCCCCCTTTTTGTCTCTGGCTCCTCGGTCCTGCCCAGTGCCAGGTGCAGAGGGGTTCTCAGGAGCTCTTCGTTGAGTGGAAGTACTCTTAGTTCCCCTGTTTGCTCCCAAGGTGAAGAAAGAAAGCTACACAATTTGTACTTAAAGCAGGAGCAGGCTCTTGAAGTGCTGGCTTCAGGTCACAGCCCTTGGTAGCTGACCCATGAGCAGCTACCTCCGAGACTGGACAAAAGCCTAGCATGGACAAAAGCCTAGCTTGCACTTACTTTTGTTTCAACTTCAAAGGAAGTGTGGAAATAGCACCCTTTCAGCTTCCTTGGGAGCCTGTGACCACTCACCTGGAGGTCCCTGTTTATAGCAAGGTGACATGAAGACAGACCTTCCCCTACCCCCAGCTGCCATGGTGGTTTTTCCTCCAGTGCTAAGCAATAACTGGAATTCTTCCTAAGAGGGTTGACAGCCCACAGAGGTTCGTATTGGTTACGATGAATGGTCAGGTAGTCAAGCTTGTGCCTGCTCTTCTAAACCCTTACAGATGTGGATGCACACATTCCCAAGCCTATACAGATGCAGGGTTATTGTGTCAACATGTGATGCTCAGAGTATCAGTTTAGAGTTGTCTATAGGGCACAAACCACTGCTGGGAGCTCATCTAATTGCAATCAGCCTCTGCCCTCTGCCGAGAGCTCCCCCTCTTGAGCACAGAGCTAGTTATTAAGATGCTTCCTCCAAAGGCAAAGCAAAACGAACATTTTCAGTCCTGGGCCTCCAGAGGGCTCAAGTGAAAACTGTGGATAGACTTTCTGCTTCCTGGAAGCCAGAGAGAGCAGCACCATGAGTGCCTGCTCCCTATCCCCCAGCGTGGTCACATGTTAAGCTTACGTTATATCATCCCACATCGTTTTCCAAAGATGTAAATTAGAGATACAGTTGAGGATTCCTACAAGGAGGCGGAGCTCTACAGCTCCCTCCCACCTGTCTTTCTCCCCCTCTATTATTACTGACTGCCAGAAGCCTCTATCTACTGTTTAAATGTTGATTGCTGTTGTACCCCCCCAATGTTTTAAAACACTGGCTACCTAGCTGTAGAATCATAAATAGAAATATTTCATTAAACTACTCTAATATAGAAATAGATCCTCCTACGTTTGTAATTCTGTAAATTTTGTTCACTTAATAATATTACTTTGGAGAATGGAAAATATTGACGTGGGTGTCCAGGAGACACCTCAGTAGGTAGTGCGCCTGTCGTGAAGCCTGGGGTTTGAATCCAGAACCCCTTCCTCGCAAGAACTCACATACAACAGCCAGCTGTTATGTGCACATCTGCAACACCAGCTCTGGAGAGGCAGAGACAGGACATGTTCATCCACGAAACTGGAGCAGATGGCTTCTCACCTGCTCTGCGGTTAGCAACATTCGATCATTCTCCATTGCTTTCTCTGTAATTTCTTTTTTTAAAACATTTTTTAAAAATATTTATTTATTTATTTATTTATTTATTTATTATGTATACAATATTCTGTCTGTGTGTATGCCTGTAGGCCAGAAGAGGGCACCAGACCCCATTACAGATGGCTGTGAGCCACCATGTGGTTGCTGGGAATTGAACTCAGGACCTTTGAAAGAGCAGGCAATGCTCCTCTGAGCCATCTCTCCAGCCCCATATAATTTCTTTTCTTAAGCATTTATTTATGATTATTTTATGTGCATTGGTGTTTTGTCTACATGGTCATCTGTGTGAGGGTGCCAGATCCCCTGGAACTAGAGTTACAGACAGGTGTGAGCTGCCATGTAGGTGGTGGAAATGGAACCTGGATCCTCTAATAGAGCAGCCAGTGCTCCTAACCTCTGAGCCGTCTCTCCAGCCCCTTTCTCTGTAATTTCTTCAGGCCTTTTTTTTTTTTTTTTTTTTTTTTTATCACGAAGGGATGTCAGATTTCATCCAAGGTGGCTTTTTTACATCTCTTGAGATGATTATGTGATTTCTGTTCTTGTATCTGTTTATATGCTGTATAACTCTTATTGGTTTTTCAAGTGTTGAAGCATATTTTCATACCTGGAATGAAGCCATCTCTTTTTGTGTGTTAAATGATCCCAATGTGCTATTGAATTTGATTTGCAAGTATTTTATTGGGAATTTTAACATCCACACTCCTCAGGGATAGTGGCCCACATAGTGGTTTTAATGAGTTTGTCCCTCACTGCCCCATAGGCTCAGGCATTTGAGCACTTGGTTCCCAGTTGGTGGCACTGTGGGGAGGTTTAGGAGGTTTGGCCTTATTGGAGGGAGTATGTCCCAGGAGGAAGGCTTTGAGATGAAAAGCTTTGTATCACTTGCTATTCCCTCTCTGACTGATTTGTGTTTGTTTGGAAACATGAGCTCTCAGCTCCTGGTTCCTGCTGCCATGCCTCCCCACCACGATGGGCTCTCATCTCTTTGGAACCATAAGCCCAAATGAGTTCTCTTTTTTCCTGTAAGTTGTGGTGTTTTTATTACAAGAACAGAAAAGTAACTAACACAGCCTATTCTTTTATCTTGCCTTGTTCTTGTCCAGCTGTTTCCACGGTGATAGTGGCAATGCCAAATGAATTTGATAGCATTTATTCCCTCTTCAGTTTTATAGAAGATCTTGAGGAGGACTGATGTTAGTTCTTTCCCTGGGTGGTCTTTTTGTCCCCCGGGACTCAGTTGGCAAGCTTTCTACTGGCATCGTAAAGCTCGTGACACTGCTAGTCCCTCAAATGAATCCATAGATTGCTGCATCTCTGATTCAAAGAGGCCACCTCTAGCTGGAGACAGATGGCTTCCACAAGCCTCTCCTGAGAGTACAGCCCTCCTACTACCACCACACACAGTGTAAGGGTTTGAAGAACAGGTCCTATAGGCTCATATGTTAGGATGCTTGATCCCCAGTTAGTGGAGTTATTTGGGAAGGATTAGGGGTCGTTGCCTTGTTGAAGAAGGTGTGGCCTTGTTAGAGGAGGTATGTCACTCAGGATAGGTTTTGTGGTTTCAAAAGCCCATGTCAAGCCCAGTGTCTCTCTCTGCCTGCTACCTGCAGATCGGGATGTAGCTCTCAATTACTGCTCCAGTATTTTGTCTGTCTGCATGCGGCTGTCTGGACCATGGACCAACCACCTAAACTTGTTAAGCAAGCCCCCAGTTAAATGCTTTATTTTTGCCATGGTCATGATGTCACTTCACAGTAACCAGACAGTGACTAAGACACACACCCAGCACTCCTAGGGCCCCGTAAAGAGGGGTCTTTGCCTTTGGCTCAGTAGCGCCACCTAGACATTGACTCAGCACAGGCCTTTAAAAAAGGGCTTTTCATTACTGCTAATGGGGAGAGAGGATTTTCTTAGGTCCTGTATATTTTGAATCCTCAAGAATCCTATCTTTTGAACTATAATTCTGCTCAGTGATAGTTCCAGTCTGCTAATTGTATTTTTTAATTAATTAATTTATTTATTTATTAAGGATTTCTGCCTCCTCCCCGCCATCGCCTCCCATTTCCCTCCCCCTCCCCCGATCAAGTCCCCCTCCCTCATCTGCTCGAAGAGCAATCAGGGTTCCCTGCCCTGTGGGAAGTCCAAGGACCACCCACCTCCATCCAGGTCTAGTAAGGTGAGCATCCAACTGCCTCGGCTCCCACAAAGCCAGTACGTGCAGTAGGATCAAAAACCCATTGCCATTGTTCTTGAGTTCTCAGTAGTCCTCATTGACCGCTATGTTCAGTGAGTCCGGTTTTATTCCATGCTTTTTTAGATCCAGGCCAGCTGGCCTTGGTGAGTTCTCAATAGAACATCCCCATTGTCTCAGTGTGTGGGTGCACCCCTCTGGGTCCTGAGTTCCTAAATGGCCAAAAGACACTTAAGGTCATGCTCAACTTCCTTAGTGATCAGGGAAATGCAAATCAAGACAACGTTAAGATACCATCTTATACCTGTCAGAATGGCTAAAATAAAAAACACCAATGATAGCCTTTGCTGGAGAGGTTGTGGAGGAAGGGGTACACTCATCCATTGCTGGTGGGAGTGCAAACTTGTGCAACCACTTTGGAAAGCAGTGTGGCCGTTTCTCAGGAAAATAGGGATCAACCTACCCCTGGACCCAGCAATACCACTCTTGGGAATATACCCAAGAGATGCCCTATCATACAACAGAAGTATATGCTCAACTATGTTCATAGCAGCATTGTTTGTAATAGCCAGAACCTGGAAACAACCTAGATGCTAATTGTATTTTTGACTCTTTGAGTCCCCCCTATGTTCTTCCCCCATCCCTCTACTGTATGATCTCTCTCTCTCTCTCTCTCTCTCTCTCTTCTCTCCTCTCCTCTCCCTCCACTCGCTCCTCTTCTCTTTATCGCTGCTGTCTAGATGTGTCTAGATACTGAAAGGACACTGTTTATTTCCTGCCATTCTCTCTTCATTTTAGGCCATGGTTCTCACTCTTTGCAGCTGTATTCACTACACACGTGGAGCCGAGCCCTCCGGAGCAGACTCCATATTCTCTCATTCGGTTCAACTTTCTAAAGTTTCCTTTCTTTCTTAGCTGATAAACACTCCTCACCTCTCCACTGTCACTCCTGCCAGAGGATGAAACTCTTCCACTACGCTGGGTTCATCCCCCGGAGATTTGAGCATTGACACATGGTTTTTCTTTACAGCCTTGCCTAGCTCTTGAGCCCACAAGCCTTTATGAAAATCTTCTGTTAACAGTTTTGATTTCTTGCCGACTTGATAGTATCAGACTTTTGAATTGTGACTGAACTGGTCATGGTGAACTAACATCTCATTGTGGTTTAATTTGATTCTCCTTGATCATCAGTGAAGTTGATAACTTATCATTTTATGTTTAATGTTTGTACATGCGTGTTCAGGCCACAATATGCATATGGAAGTCAAATGATCAGTATGCTTGCTTCTCTCCTTCCACCATGTATGTCCCAGGAATTGAACTCAGACAGTCAGGGTTGGAGGCAGGTGTCTTTACCCACTGAGTCACCTTGCTGGACCTGAGAAGTGTTTTGCATATATATGACAAAAATTTCTTTATGTTTTGATTTGCTTCTCAATATCATCTACCCATTTCACCTGACTTTATTGGTTACCATTCTTTACAGGTTTCTAAGAGTTCTAGATACATTCTAGATGCACTCTGTTGCCAGTTGAAGGTGGTTTGAGTTGTGGTGTTCAACTTTGTTGTTGACCAGAACCTTGAATTTTAATATGGAAATATTTTATGATCATGGTCTTTGTAAGAAATCAATTTTCAGGATCATAAGAGATTATCATAAAATTAATATTAGACTCAGTCCCCCTAAAATCTAGTTGATTTGCCTGTAACCTATATTTCACACCAGTGAATGATCAGAATATAATGTCACTTACTAACCCCAGTGCCATTTGCTGAGGACCCGTTATTCCTTCAGTGATTCATAATGACATCCTTCTCTTATATGGAGTTGCCATTTATAGTGTTCTGCTCATTCCAGGATGGAGTGGAATTGGTGAGTCATAGGGCACAGGCTTTGAAACTTTACTAACTGTTGCCAAATTGCTCTCTAAAGTTTTGTATTGATTTATTTTGTCATGACCAGTGACAGAATTTCTATTTCTTCATGCCTTATCTAACTTTTTAAAAACAATTCCAGTGATTGACTGCTCTGTCCTAGAACTGATATCTTTTCCTTAGGTCAGCTATACCTTTACACTGTTGGGTAGGGAGACCCATCCCATAAAGGAAGATAACAGACCTGTGGGTCAGAGCCAGGCCTCCTCAGCTGTGCCTCCTCCAGCCCCTCTCAACGTTGGCTAAAGAAAGGGGTGTTGTTAAGTGCTTTTGGGATTTTTGTGGCTTTTACTACATGATCATGTCACTGGGAAACTTAAATAAGCAAATCCTTGTGAAATACTTGTTGTGAAATAAGTGCTTGATGAATTCAGACTGTTATCACATTAACTGCTAATGGCTGGTAATGGGCTGAGGTCAAGTCAGGAACCTGGGGCTCATCATGATTCCTTTACAACCCAGAACATACCCTCACAGAGTATGTTTGTTCTCTCTGACCCTGTCATAATAGCCTGCCTCTGCCGCTTTGTGATGTGGGAGTGTCATATATCAATCTGTTGGTTTCATTGGTTAAGCAATAAAGAAACTACTTGGCCCTCATAGGTTAAAACATAGGTGGGCGGAGTGAACAGAACAGAATGCTGGGAGAAAGAAGCTGAGTCAGAGAGTCGCCATGATTCTCCCACTCCAGGCAGACGCAGGTTAAGATCATTCCTGGTAAGCCAGCTCGTGGGCTACAGCAGATTATTAGAAATGGGCTAGTCCAGGTGCGAGAGTTAGCCTAGAAGAGGCTAGATAGAAATGGGCCAAGCAGTGTTTAAAGGAATACAGTTTCCACGTAATTATTTCGGGTAAAGCTAGCCGAGCGGGCGGCCAGGTGCCGGGGACGCAGCCCGCCACCCCTATTTCAACAGCTTTGAGCTTAGCTTCTCACTGTCTTCGTGCTATACTGAGTTATATCCACTGTTACCATGATCTATGCTACTCCCCTCTCACCCCTCTGCCCTACCTTGTACACACACACACACACACACACACACACACGAAACATGGCTGAATTAAGCTGAATAAGACAATGCATGCCTGTCATCAAAGAACCTGGGAGGGAGGCTGGGGTCAAGGATGGCTTGGGTTATATAGTGAGACTGCGTGTTAAATCAAAACAAAAGATCTGACATTAAACCCCACTTTCCCAATGTGCACTAGTTAGCTTTATGTCAACTTGACACAAGCAAGAGTCATCAGAGCGGAGCGAGCCTTAATTTGAAAATGTCTCCATAAGATTTGGTTATAGGCAAGCCTGTAGAGAGTTCTCTTATTTAGTGTTTGATGGGCGTGAGCCCAGGGCAGGCTAAGCAAGTCATGGAGAGTAGGCCAGTAAGCAGCACTCCTCCATCGGCTCCTGCCTCCAGACTCCTGTCTTGTTTGAGTTCCTGTCCTGACTTCCTTCAATAATGAACAGTGATACAGAAGTACAAGCCAAACAAACACTTTCCTTCCCAAGTTGCTTTTGGCCATGGTGTTTTATCATTGCAATCGTAACCCTAACTAAGACACTAGGTGTGTTTTTAGATAAACTATGTGCCATCTCTTATCTGTTTTTCTGTTCAGCAAAATGGAACTCACGATAGTATCTCTCAGAGTGTTGCAAATATACTTAGTGTACAGTACATAGCACACACACACACACACACACACACACACACGAACACTCTTTTAGCTGTATCTCTTCTTCATTCTTTATGATACCTGCTAGGTTCTGCTAGGCTGCCTGCATGTTCAGCCTCACCGCATTTTCTCTTAACAGTAGCTTGAGTATCAGGCACGTGATCTAGATTAGATTGAATTAGTCCCATCTCAGCTCTCAGACTCTACTAGAATGAGTGCCAATTCATTTAAGACTACTGTTGTATCCTGTTCCCTTAGACTATTTAGACATGGGGACTCGCCTTTCTTCCAGTCTGAGAACAAGAATGTTGCAGCTGCCACTGTGGGACTCTGCATGAAACAGCATTAAACAGGAAACAGCTTAGTGTAGGGTTTCCTGTATCTTGACTTGAGTCAATTTGCTGCAGTGTTAAGGTCAATATTCGATGGGTTTCTGCTATTCACTACAGAGTCTTCTACAGTACCTGAAAGGATTTGTGTGTACTTCTGCTTCTTTGGGCCCTACTGCTTTGAATGAAGCTCATTCTGAGTCCTGAGTTGCCATGGTGGCTTCAACAGTGGCTCCACAGAACATTAGCCTCTCAAGATTCCACAAATGTGAACTTACTTGGGGAAAAGACACGCACAAGAGAAGGGCTTGTGAAGATTGGGGTAGATATTGGAGTTAAGCGGTGGCGAGCCAAGTAATGTCTTGAGCTGCCGGAAACCATCTAAGGAAAGGAAACACTCTCCTTGACCCTAAGGTGACCTAAGTGATACTTTGATTGTTGACATCTAGAGTCTGTAGTATTTTAGCCGTCAAGTCCTAGGGAACTAAGACACCTATGTTAGGTAGGTAATTTGCCTTTCTGCCAGGATGAAGAGATGCTCATCTTTTAAGAACTTCCAGCCTGTCCCCAAGTTGCCTGCGCACACTTCTGGGCAATCTTTTCTTCGCTATGATTCTCTCTGTGGAACATAGTTACCTTTCCTATGATCGCTGTCCTGGTTAGGTGGTGGGGGTTTTGTTTGTTTGTTTGGTTTTGTTTGTTGTTTGTTTGTTTTGTCAGCTTGAAACAAGCTAGAGTTATCTGGGAAGGGGAACCTCAGTTGAGAAAATGTCTCCATCAGATTGCCCACAGCAGTTTTTTAAAGGGCATTCCTTCATTAATGATTGACGTGGAATTGGTGTGCTTATTCCATGGCCCTGGACTGTATAAGAAAGCAGACTGAGCTAGTTACAAGGAGCGAGCCAGTAAGCCCCATTCCTCCTGGGTCTCTGCTTCAACTCTTGCTTCCAAGTTCTTGCTCGGATTGAGTTTCTGCACTGACTTCCCTTTCTAATTGACTGTAAGCTGTGAGATGAGACAAACCATTTCTTTCTTAAGCTGTTTCTGGTCATGGTGTATATCATAGCAATAAAAGCAAACCAGGATATAAGGTTTTGACATTTTATTTCGGCCCCTCCTCTTTTCTTTTGCTAAATGTCAGTCTAAACCAGGTGGCCCTATGTGCCACTTGGTCTTCACTGTTCCTGTGTATACCTGTGGTCTCAGTGTCATTCTGACTGTACCTCTCCTGTTCTCAGAGGGTTCGGATTTTAGATTGTTAATCCTTTGGTCATCTTTGCTAACAGTATTTGTTGGCTTCCACCAAGCACAGCGTTTGAGGTGCCACCTATTGTCTTCCGAATCACACTTCCAGGGGGACACAGCATATTCAGAGCTCTGCTTCCTCCATGGCCAGGGCCACATGTCCCTTTTATCATGGTGACCTGGACTGGCCACTTGTCTTAGTCACAGACTGGTCAGTATCAAGTAGTTTCTGTCATATGTTTCAAGAAGATGAGCTTGGTCTGTCACGTTCTTCTCTGACAGATATGTAGACTTGAGTGGCTTAGGGATATACAGCCACAATGAAAGAGCATTGAGGCCACATTCATGAGAACGATTCATTCACTCCCCCACTGAACGGGATAGAGAGAGTGGCAGATTCCTTCGCAGGCTTGTGAACTTTGACTTATGGTCTTGTGAGCACATTTCACACAGTACCTTCTGACTAGAGCTCCCGAGTGGTGCTGTGTGGCAGCTCTAATTGTCTTGCATCCTCATGTCTTTCCTTTCCAATTCTCGTACTTACAGGTGTCCATCAGTGTTTCTTAAACTTTGCAAAACATTGAACTTACAAGGGAAGGATGATTTTAAAAATCCGATCCTGGGGTGTTGTAGGATATTTGTTTAACTAGGCAAAGATGTGTTACTTTTTTTTATGTTGCTGAGTATTATTTAACTATGTGAAAGTGTGTTACAATTGTTTCTGTTGCCCTTGTTGCTGATGTAAAGATGTTTTACATTTGTTTATGCTACATTTGTTTAATTATGTAATGATGTGTTGCTGTTTCACCTTGCCTGCCTAAGGTACCTGATTGGTCTAAAAAGCTGAACATCCAATAGCTAGGCAGAAGAGGGATAGGTGGGGTTGGTGGGCAGAGAGAATAAATGGGAGAGACTGAGAAGAGAAGAAGAAATGATGGAGAAAAGGAGGGACACACCTGGGGCCAGAAGCCAGGAAGCTGCCGTAGAGACAGCAGAAAAGTAAGATATATAGAAAGAAAAAAAAAAGCCCAAGGCAAAATGTAGATGAAGGAAACAGATTAAAATAAGAGCTAAGATAAGGCTGAGCATTCATAACTAGTAACAAGTCTTCCTGTTTGGGAGCTGGTTGGTGAACCAAAAGAAAGCCTACCACACCAGGGGCTGGAGAGATGGCTCAGCGGTTAAAAGTGCTTGCTGTTCTGTGGAGGGTGCAAGTTTAATTCCCAGCACCTGCCAAGGGCATCTAACAACTGTCTGCAACTCTTACGTGAGAGTCACTGTTAATCTTCTCACTGCTCTTTTCAAAGTCATTCCAGGGATGCAGTCAGTACATCCTTAGATACGGCCCATCTTTATGTGAGTCGGAGCCATGCTCCTGGTGCTTGGGATGGTAGGGTATAGTCTATGACATCCTCTTAATTCCCCAGCTGTTGTAGAGCTTACCTAGACAAGCTCCATGCACTTTGCCTGACATCTGAACGTTGTGGTACTTCTGTCATTGGCTAATTTCATGAGGCTTTGCATAGCTCTTTGCCTGAGAATGAGAATTATGTAAAACAATCTTTCTTGTTTTTGTTCATCCATCCCTTCTGCATAATTCCTCTCATTTCCATATACAGATTGAGTCATAGTACCAACTGGACTGGAGTGCTTTTAAAATATGTAGCTGGAGTTGATTGTTTTTGTGCCCTCCCCCCTTTTTTTAAAATCCTCTGGTATTCTTTTTATTGGTTCAACTGGCTCATTTTCTCCCTTGGTTTTGTCCCTCTGCCTGTCTATAAACATGCCAGCCCCAGCAGCTGCAGATGCCTGTGATTCATAAAAGAACACAAAGGACATAAGATCCACATTTGGGAATGGCTACTTCTTATGACCAACTGCCTCATCCCCTGGAATTTTCTCTCTCCCAGTGCTGGGATTGAACTAGTGCCATGAGGCTACACGGGTGTCACCACTGAGCTGTATTCCCAGCCCTCACTTCTCTTTATTTTGAGATAGACTCCAACTACGTTGCCCAACATGGCCTTGGACTCACTATGCAATCTAGCCAGGTTTTAAAACTTGAAATCTTTCTGGCTGGGTTTCCTAAGTAGTTAGTATTACTAGCCACCAGACCCAGCTGGACCTTTCTTTAGTTAAATGGACACAAAAGACAACTTTTCTGCTCTCAAGGTCATGTACTCTATAGGATAGAAGAATTATTATTTGCTATAGTTATTATAGTTAATAACAACCACCCATCCAGCACCTGAGCACAACTTTTAGTAATGATATCAAGTGATGTGACTCCCTAGAAGAAAATCTCCTATGAGCAAGAGTGACAGGTGGGATTCATTCTCCAGCAGACACCATCACTGTAGTCTGCATGATCCCCCTGCTCCAATGTAACATGGCGGGGGAAGTAGGAATTAAACATGCTTGGTGGGTAGACTTGTATACCTGCTTCATCTACGGTACCCTGATTTCCACTGTACAGTAGACACCGGTAACTCTTGGCCTCATTGATGTGCCCAGTGTTCTAAGCATTGAATACAGATGTCATCAAAACAAGAGGCTGTGAAACTGCCCTGCCGAGCATCCAAAAGCAAAGAGTTGTACCCGTGTGTACTGAAATGCAGCGCATCCATCTATCTTGTTCATCCTCTCTTTCCCTGCCTGGTGAACTCAGTCTCAGTCTTTGAAACTGAATGATACCTGTGTGATGTTTTCAGGTTGAGAGAGGTAGGCCATGGATGTGATGTTAGAGTTGCCTGCTTTGTTTTGAACCTGGTCTATTTCTTGTTTTTTGTTTGTTTGTTTTTTGAAATCAGCATACAAAGTAATGGCTTCATCCTGGCATCCTCATACTTATATATAATTATGCTTTTCTCATTTGTTTCCCTTCTTCATGCATCTCTCTCTTCCTACTCCTGATGTTTCCCTCTCTTACCCCACTTTGTTCTCCTTTCTGCTTTCCTAGCACATGTACCCCATCACCCTACCTATTTTCCATGTCCCTTGAGATCTCTTCTTCCCTACTTGTGGTCACTTTTCTAGTTTTGTGACCTAACACACATACACACACACACACACACACACACACATACACACACACACACCTCAAAATAAGAAATATAAATGACCAGTACATGCTTGATAAACACTTCACTGTCTTTAGTCATCAGTTGAATGCAAATTAAAATTGCTTCAAGATTTTATCACATCCAGTCATTCAAGAAATCAAATGACAACAAGGGCCGGTGAGAATGTGTGGAACAAGGAGCCCTTTTTCACTGCTGGTGGGAATATAACTTTTGTACCCACTGTAGCCAAGGTTCCTCAAAATAAAATAGAAACCAAACTTTCACATGATCCAACTGTATCACTCTAGTATAACCTCAGTATGGGGGTTCCTTAAAATGAAATGGAAACCAAACTATCACATGATCCAACTATATCACTCTAGTATAACCCAAAAGGTTCTAAGTCAGCATACATAATTGTATGTCCATGTTTATAGCTATGCTGTTCACGATAACAAAAGATGGCAACAGCTTAGATGTCCATCGACTGATGAACGGGTAAAGAAAATGATATATATATATATATATATATATATATATATATATATATATATATATACACACACACACACATATGGAACTTAATGTGCCTGTAAAGACATTTGCAGAAAAATGAGTTCAACTGGAAATCATTTTATTAAACAAAATAAGCCAGGATAAAAAAAAAGGCAAAACCAAACTCACCATGTTTTCTCTCAGGTGCGGAACTGAAATTTAAAATCATTCATGTATATAAATTTGGAATTCATTAAATCTGTTAGGTTTTGGTAGGTTTTGATTCTTGAGGAGCGTCTTTTCACCTTCTTGTGTCTTCCTCAATTTTTTTCCTTCTGTGTTTTTATTTTCATTTCCTTGATTAGATTTGTACACAGTATTTCTGTGTGTCTATTGTAAACAGGGTTGTTTCCTTGATTTCTTTTTCAGAATGTTTGTCATGAGTATATAAGAAGGATAACAATTTTTTGTGTTAATTTAATGTCTTGATACTTTTCTGAAAGTATTTATTAGCTCTAAGAGGTTTTTGGTAGTGTCTTTAGGGTCACTTACATATAGTATCATATCGGGGAATAGGGATACTTGTTGACGGAGACTGCTTGTTTATTTCCCAGAAGCCCTGACCTGAATAATCACACAGAGACTATATTAATTACAATATTTCTTGGCCAATGTCTCAGTCATATTTTTTGCTAGCCTTTACATCTTAAATTAACCCATTTCTATTAATTCTGTGTATCACCTACAGGTAAGTTCTGGTAATGTGGGATTCTCCTCTGTATGCTGTGATTACCATTAATGAATAAAGAAAACTGGTTTGGCCTGATAGGGTAGAACAGAGGTAGGTGGGGAAAACTAAACTGAATGCTGGGAGAAAGGAGGCAGAGTGAGGGAGAGGACATGTACCCTGCCAGACACAGACACTGGAACTTTTCCCAGTAAGCCACAGCCTCGTGGTGATACACGGATTACTAGAAATGGGTTAAATTAAGATATATGAGTTAGCCAATAAGAAGCTAGAGCTAATGGGCCAAGCAGTGATTTAAATAATATAGTTTCTGTGTGATAATTTCAGGAGTCTGGGCAGTCGGGGAAATGAATAAACAGCCTCCTTACTACATTCTGACATCTGTCTCCTTTGGCAACTACTTGGCATCTCTTAGACTCTGCCTACTTTCTCTCTCTATTTTTTTGGGGGGGGGTGGATTTTCTGCCTGGCTTTACTCTACTAAACCATTGGCTGAAACAGAGTCTTTAATAATAATGGTAATAAAACATATTCATAGCATACAGAGGGGAATCCCACATCAGATACCTTAACACTATCATCTCCTATTTGTATTATTTTCTTGTCTTATTGCTCTAGTTAAGACTCAAGCACTATATTTAACAGAGATGGAGAGAGTGGACAGCCTTGTCTTGTTCCTAATCTTAGAGGTAACATTTCACATTTTCCCCTATTTAGTGTGGTGCTGGTTGCAGCTTTTTTTTTTTTTTAATTTGAGGTATGCTCCCTCTAACCTCAGTGCCTTTATGGCTTTTGTCATGAGGGAATGTTATATTTTTATTAAAGATATTTTTGAACTAATTAAAATGATCTTATGACTTTTGCCATTGACTCTAAGTGCTATATTACATTTATTGATTTGTGAATGCTGAATCACCATCATATCCATGAAATGTAGCCCTCTTGGTCATAGTATATTTGTTTTTTACTTTAATTTATAAGAATTTTATGAGCATCACTGCCTCTATGTTCACCAGCGAAACTGGTATATAGCTGGTATTTCATTTTTTCTTTATTGCATTCTTATTTGATTTTGGTGCCAGGGTAATACTGGCATTGTACAGTGACTTTGGTAGTATCTCATTTATTTCAATTTTATGGAGCAATTTCAGGAGCATTGGTGTTACTTATTCTTGAAATTCTTGGCTGAATTTGGCAGTAAATTAGTCTGGATATGGACTTTTCTTCACTTTTTGTTACTGCTTTAATCTCATAATTGTTATAACTCTGTTGAAGTTATTTTTATCTTCTGGGTTTAATTTCAGTGGGGCATATGCATCTAAGAATTTATCCATATTTTCTGGATTTTTCAGTTTTGGGGAGTCTAAGTTTTCAAAGTTTTTCCTAATGGCTGTCTGAATTTTTTCTGAACCTATGGTATCCTCTCTTTTTATATCTAGTTTTATTGATTTGAATCTTCTTTCTCTTTCTTTTGGGTAGTTGGCCTAATGGCTTGTCACTCATATTTATTTTTGAGATAAAGACAAAGAACCAACTCTGTCCCTACATGTTATTCTTTCTGTCTCCATTTCATTAATTTTTGTCCTCATATTAATTGTTGTTAATATTGATTCTCAATGTGGATTGCTTTTGCTTCCATAGGACCTCAATGTGAACTACTGGGATCCTGGTTTCAGATTATTCTAACTTTTTATAACTCTTCATAACTATAAACTTTCTTCTGAGAATTCTCATAGCTATGTCCCAAAGGTGTCAGTAACTGTACTTTAATTTTCTTCTGAATCTAGGGCTATCTTAATTTCCTTCTTGATTTCTTCAATAACACACTAATCATTTAAGAGAAGGTTTTTCAGTCTCCTTGTATTTGTGTGGTTTCTCTAGCTATTTTGGGCTGTCAATGTCTAGTTTTATTGCACTATGATCTGGTGCTGCCAGAGACTATTTTGATTCTTTTGTATTTGCAAGGCTTCATGAGTGACCTAAAATGTGGTCTATTTCCTAGAAAAGATTTTATAGGTTGTTAAACAACTTATGTGTTCTGTTTCTGTTAGTTGGAATACTCTGCAAATATCCATCGCTTCCATTTGATCTATGTTGCAATTAACTCTGACACTTCTTTCAGTTTGCGTAACTTACCTAAAGATTGACTGGAGTATTGAAATCACCTACCATTATTTTATCAGGATATATATTAATCTGCTAATCAATATTTGTTTTATGAAGCTCCAGTGCCTGGTGCATGTTGTTGTTATGTCTTCTTGATGTATTTTTTTTTACTTTCATTAATGTCTGGGCCCTCTTAATTGCTTGAGAATAATTTTGGTTTAAAGGTTATTTTATCAAATATCAGAATATCTATGACAACTTGTTTGAAGTTTTTATTTTATGGGTTGATTGTTTTGTACCCTTTGACTTTTAGTCCTTAGTTGTCTTTACCAGTCCAGGATGTGCCTTAGAGATGACAAAGGTTGAATCTACATTTTCAATCTCTTCAGTCTGTCTGTGTGCTTTTATTGATGAATTCGAGCCACTTATATTTAAGGTTATTATTGATATGTTCAATAATATTTATTAATTCTTATAGTTTGGTTGTTTTCTTGTTGATGGATTACTGTGTTCTTTATTTTCTTCCTTACTACTCTCAGGGGGTCTGATGGATCACTGTGCTGGGTATGATGGACTCTTTCCTGTCCCCCTTTGTTTAACCCTGCCTCTCATGAAATCTATCCATTCTTGTGCCCTTGGGATTGTTGCAGTCTTTCTCCCCCTCCTCCAGCCACCCTGTGTGTGGTTCCTCTAGGTACCTTCTGTACTGCTTGTCTGGTCGTCATGAGTTTGTCCTGAAATATCCTTAGTTCTCTGCCAATTCTGAAAGACTTACAAAGGAAATGCTCCCCTTGTATATTATCTTTCACATTTACTTGCCTTCTGTTTTTCTGCCATGTTGTGATGCAGTATGAGGCCCCCTATAGGTTCAGTTACCCAATCTTGGACTTCAAATCTCCAGAACATCTTTCTTATTAAACTAAAACTATTTGGAGCTGAGACTATGGCTTTTTTTTCAAATTATACTACATTGTCCATAAAACACCTGTTGTCCCATAGCTAGTAATAAATGGCATATTCAGAAGGCTGGGTAAGATACACTAAGACTAGACAGGAGTAAACATTTTTTTTGTGATCCTATGTGACCAGAACTTATACATAGTTTAATAATGCTTTCTGAAAACCTTGTTAGGAAAATACAACCAAGACACTAAGCCATCAAAGCATTAAGGATCTTTCAAGTTAATGAAAGGCAGGTTTGGCAATCCTAATGGGGTCTCTGACACCAATCACATTTGCTTTTCTTTCGGTGACAACCAGAGTTACCCTAAAAGCTTATTGAAGTGGGATTCCATACTGCATGGACTGTAACAGATCCTTAGAAGACACTCTCAGCAGCCAAGTATGACAGTCCAGTACCTGTAGTCCCAGTACCTGGGAGGTAGAGACAGGAAGATACTGAATTCAGACCAGTCAAGGGACACACTGAGTTCTAGGCTATTCTGGGCTACATAGTAAAAGACATGATTATCATCTATGAAAATTTGAATATGCATACTCTGTAAACTGCCAATTCCATTTTATATTAGTTCAAGAAAATCACTCGAAAATAAGGAGACTTATTTGCAAGATTATTATAACTGGAAAACTAAAAACAAATTTTAGGTTATGTCTTTAAAGACAGAAATCACATTAAAAATTATAGTATATCCACAGTGCAAAATAATAGCCAAAAATATGTCTTTCTAGTAGTAGCAGGTGTATAATATTATGGTAAAATTACTGTGTAGATTTCACATCTTAGAATCTCTCTCTCTTTCTCTCTCTCTCTCTCTCTCTCTCTCTCTCTCTGGTTATTGATGGAAAGAGGATAGAAGATACCAGTCTAATAGCAGTGATTCCTTTCAGTGTTTGGGTTGAGGAAGAAGTGGGATAAAGGAGGCAAGCAAAGGGAACTTCTGCCTTTTTTCCTCCTCATTCCTTCTGGCTCAGTTTCGTGCCTGATGAGCAGCCTCTCTAGCCTACCTACATGTTGCTTTGGGAAGTTCACCCAGGCTTTCCAGCATCTCAATGCTATGTTATTGAAAAATGGTCTACATGTTGAGCTTATTAGTGTATACAATAATATCCCGTGTAAATGAGATTTAGCCAAATAAAATCCAACTGAAAAGATGTCATTGTGACTCATATGGATTATTTTGCTTAATTCTGTAGTCTACGGAGTCAGTTGTAGTCTGAACAGAGATAGTATAAATACAAACTAAAGAACCCATGCTAAAGGTTTTCATCTCTTAGGAACTCTGACATTTCTGGTACCTTCCCCCAATTGCTGCTGCTTTATCCACCTGCTGAAAGACAGCTAACAGATAAAGGCATCTTTTCAGCATCATTGTAAATGGAATTCTTGGCAATAATTTCCTTTTTATATTGTTCATTGTTTGTGTAAAAGAAATAACCAGGTTTTTATCTGTGAATTTCATTTTCTTTACTGCTGGTATAGCCGTGTCATGTGGGAGTTCTGTTTGTAGTTTCATAAGAACCTCCATGATTATTTGCAAGCAGCTGGGTCCCATTCGTATGTCCACCAGCAGTGGATAAGGTTCCTTTGCTCCTGAGTCGTCAGATACATTTATTCTTGTTCGTTTTTAATGCTAGCTATGCCGGCTGGGCTAAGAGGAAATCTTATTGTAGCTTTGACTTGTGTTTAGCTGGTGGATAAGAATGTTGAACATTTTTGCCTATGTTTATTTGCCATTTGTAGTTCATCTTTGGAGAACTCTCTGTTCATTTCATTGGCCTATTTTGAGATTGCTTTGTTTATTTTATTACTTAGTTTGGGGAGTTCTTTATAGATTTCAGATATAAGCCTGTGTCAGGTAAACACCTTTAACAGATTTTATCCTGTTCTATACTGTGTCACCTCATTAAATTGTTTCTTTTGCTGTACAGAGATCTTTTAATGTCATGCAACCTGGGATTATTTCCTGAATCATTTAAGTCTTTTTCAGAAAGTCTCTACCTATTCCTATATTGTAAGTATTGCCCCATGCTTTCCTGTACTGATTTCAGATCTCACATGAAACGGCTTTGATCCACTTTGAATTAATCTTTGTGGAGTGGAAGATAAGGATCTAGTTTAATTCTTCTACATGCAGACATACAATATTCCCAACCGTTTGCTGAATAGGCTTGCTTTTCTCCAGTGTGTGTTTTGGCATACATATCACGTTTGGCGTACATGCCTTTGGCCGTATGAGTTTAATTCTGGGTGCTTCATTCTGTTTCATTGACTAGTAAATCTCTGCCAGTACATAGCAAGCTTAATTACTGTGGTTTTATAGCATTTAAAACTTTTCTCTAGAAACTTCTATTTATTTATATGTGGATGGGTGTTTTGCCTGCATGTATGAGTACAACTTGTGTGCCTGGTGCCCGTGGAGACCAGAAAAGGGCATCTGACCAACTGGGCCTGGAGTCAGACAGTTGTGAGCTGCCATATGGATGCTGGAAGTCAAACAATGGTCCTCTGGGTTTGTAAGTACTCTTTTATTTTTTTTTTTTTGCAAATTTTATTTTATTTAATTAACATTTTTTATTTATTTTACATACTAATGACAGTTTTCCCTCCCTTCTTTCCTCCCATCACCCCCTCATCTACCATCCTCCCCATCCACTCCTCCTCCATCTCCATTTAGAAAGGGGTGGGTCTTCCATGGGTCTGAACAAAGCTTGAGACATCAAGTTGAAATAGGACCCAGCTCCTCCCCCTGCATCAAGGCTGGGTGATGTAATCCAGCATGAGGAACAGGTTCCTAAAAGCCAGCTAAGAGTCTACAGAGCGAGTTCCAGGACAGGCTCCAAAGCCACAGAGAAACCCTGTCTCGAAAAACCAAAAAAAAAAAAAAAAAAAAAAAAAAAAAAAAAAGAGCCAGAGATAGGTACTGATCTCACTGCTAAGAGCCATACAAACAGATCAAGCTACACAACTGTAACATACATGCAGAGACCCTAGGTTGGTCCCATGCAGGCTCCCTACCTGTTGGTCCAGAGACTCTGTCATGACCTTGACCCATCTGGCTTACACAGTCACTCCCCACTTTCTTCAGGAGGACTCCAGGAGCTCAGTCCAAAGCTCAACTGTGGATCTTTTTTTTATCTGTTTCCACCAGTTACTGGCTATAGGTTCTCTGATAACAATTAGGGTAATCACCAATGTGATTATAGCTTATGACTAGTTCAGGCACCCTCTCCACTATTGCTAGGATTCTTAGCTACAGTCATCCTTGTTGATTCCTGGGAGTTTCCCTGGTATCAAGTTTCCCCCTAACCTGAATTCTCCCCTGCTCCCGCCCCAGCTCTCTTTCTTACTCTCCCCCTCTGTCCACCCCAACCTGCTTCCCACACCCACCTTCCCAATACACTCCCTCAAGTCTATTCCTCTTTCCTCTCCATCCCTGCCCCCAGTTAACCAAAGAGATCTATTCTATTTCCCCTTCCCAGGAAAATCCACATTCTATTTTTGTCATCTAGCCTCTCTGGGGCTGTGGATTGTAGGTTGGTTATCCTGTACTTTACTCTTAATATCTACTCATAAGTGAGCACATAGCAGGTTTGTCTTTCTGGGTCTGGGTTACCTCACCCAGAATGTTTGTTTCTAGTTCCATCCATTTGCCTGCAAATTTCATGAGGTCATTGTTTTTTATAGCTGGGTAATACTCCATTGTGTGAATGTATCACATTTTCTTATCCATTTTTCAGTTGGGGGTATCTAGGTTGTTTATAGGTTCTGGCTATTACGAATAATGCTGTTATGAGCATAGTTGAGCAAGTAAGTGTCCTTGTGGTATGACTGAGCATCCTTTGGGTATATGCCTAAGCGTGGTATTGCTGGGTCTTAAGGTAGATTCAGTCCTCTTTTCCTGAGAAACTGCCATTCTGATTTCACAGTGGCTGTACCAGTTTGCATTCCCACCAGCAACGGAGGAGTGTTTTCTTTACCCCGCATCTTTTCTAGCATAAGCTGTCATCAGTGTTTTGATCTTAGCCATTCTGACAGCTGTAAGATGATACCTCAGAGTCATTTTGATTTGCATTTCCTTGATGACTAAGCATGGTGAGCAATTCCTTAAATGTCTTTTGGCCATTTGAGATTCTTCTGTTGAGAATTCTATGTTTAGAACTAAACCCCATTTTAAAAAATTGGATCGTTTGATATTTTGATGTCTAGTTTCCCGAATTCTTTATATATTTTGGAGATCAGTCCTCTCTCAGACGTGGTGTTGGTGAAGATCTTTCCCATTCTGAGGCTGCCATTTTGTCTTATTGACCATGTCCTTTGCCTCTCAGAAGTTTTTCATTTTCAGAAGGTCCCATTTATTAATTGTCAATCTCAGTTTCTGTGCTACTGGTGTTGCATTCAGGAAGTAGTCTGTTGTGCCAATGTGTTCAAGACTACCTCCCATTTTCTCTTCTATACAGGTTCAGTGTAACTGGATTTATGTTGAGGTCAAGTCCACTAGGACTTGAGTTTTGTACAGGGTGATAGATATGGATCTATTTGTGTTCTTCTACACGTCAACAGCCATTTATGCCAGCACCATTTGGTGAAGATGCTTCCTTTTCCCCATTGAATAATTTTTACTGCCTTGTAAAAATTTAGGTGTTTATAGGTGAGTGGATTTATGTCAGGGTCTTCAATTTGATTCCATTGATCCATGTGTTTGTTTTTAATGCCAATACCAAGCTGTTTTTATTACTATAGTTCTATAGTAGAGCTTGAAGTCAGGAATGGTGATGCCCCCAGAAGTTCCTTTATTGTACAGGATTGTTTTAGCTATCCTGGATTTTTTGTTTTTCCATATGAAGTTGAGTATTGTTCTTTCAATGTCTGTGAAGAATTGTGTTGGGATTTTGATGGGGATTGCCTTGAATCTGAGGATTGTTTTTGGTAAGATTGCCATTTTTGCTATGTTAATCCTACCTTTCATGACCATGGGGGATCTTTCCATTTTCTGAAGTTTTCTTCAGTTTCTTTCTTCAGAGACTTAAAGTTCTTGTCCTGCAGACCTGTCACTTGTTTGGGTAGAGTTATCCCAAGATATTTGATATTATTTGTGGCTATTGTAAAGAGTGTTGTTTCTCTGATTTCTTTCTCAGACTGTTTGTCATTTGTATGTAGGATGATTACTGGTTTTATTGAGCTAATCATGTTTATTGTTATATGACTGAAGTTGTTTTTCAGCTGTAGGAGTTGCTTGGTAGAATTTTTGGGGTCACTTATGTGTACAATCAGATCATTAGCAAATATTGAAAGTTTGACTTCTTCCTTTCCAATTTGTATTCTCTTGATCTCCTTTTGTTGTCCCATTGCTTTAGTTAGAACTTCTAGTATTAAATTGAATAGTAATGGAGAGAGTGGACAGCCTTGTCTTGTTCCTGACTTTAGTTCATGATCTTCAGTGATTTTTGGAATTGCTTTGAGTTTCTCTCCATTTAATTTGGTGTTGACTGTCAGTTTGCAGCAAGTACTCTCAACCTCTGAGATATCTCTCCAACTCCTCTAAGCATTTTCCTTTGGGTCTTATAAGTATAGGCTCTTGCCATCTGCAAATGGAGAGAATCTGACTTCTTCCATTTCTATTCACATTCCTTTTGTTTACTGTTTTGTTTTACAGCTTTAGCTAAAGCCTCAAACACTGTATTGAAGAGAGGAGAGGGTGAGCATCCTTTTCTCATTTCAGACTTTAGGGGAAATAAATGCTCTTCAGTTTTCTTCCATTTGGTATAATGTTAGATATTGTTGTCATATATCCTCTATTATGTTGGAGTATGGTCTTTATATTTATAGATCTTTAGAAACTTTTATCACAAAGGGAATTTGGACTTCATCACAGGCTTTTTTTTTTAATATAAAATCTGTTGAGAAGATCATTTGATTTCTGACCTTGAGTCTATTCATGTGCTGTATTACACTTAGTGATTTGAGAAGGTTGAATCATCTATGCATCCCTGGAACAAAGCCTTCTTAGTCATGATGAGACCTTTAATGTATTGTTTAACTCAGTTTGTATTCTATGAGAACTTTTTCCTCCATGTTCATCACAGAGGTTAGTCTGCTTTTTATTCCTTTGTCCAATTCTAGAGTCAGGCCAATACTAACTTGGTAAAAGTGTTTGATAACATCCCCTCTCTTTCTTCTTTCTTTCTCCAGCTGTTGATTTCTAATTTTATCCATTGTGATCAGGCGGGATATAAGAACATGACTCAGTTCCTTGTATGTTAAGACTTGCTGGCCAGTGAGCCCCAGGCATCCGTCTATTTCTATGTCCTTGAGGATGGGCTTACAAATACATACCAGCTTTTCAGTGTTAGTGCTGGGGACAGAACTCAGCTCCATAAGCTTGCATATAAACACTTTATTAAATGAGCTGTCTCCTCAGCCCTGATCTATGTATTTTGATTGGGGAATTGAGAGTATATATTCATAATCATTATTTAAAGGCATGCATTAACTCCTGTTATTTTTCTGTTTTGTAATATTTGATACTTTTCTAATCCTCATTTGCTTATCTAGTATTTTAGAAGAAATAATTTTTTACTTAGGACCTCATTGCTATGTTGTCTCCTTGGAATGTTAGTCTTCCTTCAAGGATGTTCAGGAGTACTGTCCTAAAAGCCTTATTTGTGTTTAATCATGAAAAGCTTGTCTTCTTTAACTAGCAAGGACAACTTTGCATGGTAAAATAACCATGGCTGATGATTATTGTCATGCAGATCTTGAAATATGCACTTCCATTGAGTTTCATTTCGAGAACCACTTAACTTAAGTGGGTTTGTCTCATAGTACTTCTCTCCTGCAGATTTCAGCAAGCTTTCTTGGTTTCTTATGTTTCTTGTTTTAACTCAAATATGATAGGGAGGGGTTCTTTCCTCATCTTCTCTTTGGCTTTCTAAACAGTGCTAGGGAAGTGGCTCAGCTGGTAAGATAACACCTATCTTGCTAGCTTGACAACCTGAGTTTGAATTCCTGGAATTTACTTTAAAAAAAAAAAAACAAAGCAGATACAGTAACTTGTTTCTGTAATCCCAGCACTTCTATGGTGAGATGGGAGACAAAGACAGGAGGCTCAGCCAGAAGAACATGGGCCAGTCAGCCTGGTATGCGGGGTAGAGTCAGTTTCAAGAGAGATCCTGCCTTGAAACCAGATGGGAGATGAAATCCAATGCCCCAAGGTTGTGTTTTGACCTCCACACATGCACCTGCACATGTGTGTTCTTGCACACATGCATGTACATGAGTAATTAAATATCTCTTGTAGCTGGATGTCAATCTCTTTCCCTAGATTGAGGAAAATTTTTATGATTTTATTGAATATATTTTCTATGCCTTTATCTTCTTCTGTGCCCATGCTTTGTAAATTTGATCTTTTCCTTTGACCTCTACTCCTGGCATATTTGTTCATATGTATTATTTTATCTTTGTCATTAATTAATGTTCTAATTCATCTACTTTGCCTTCGTGTTCTTATATTTTGTCTTCCTCTTGATACATTATATTGGTGGTTTCCTGTTGGATTTTTTAAGGCAACTTGTTAGCATTTTCAAAATTTCAATTTAATTTTCTCTGTATTTTTATGTCTTTATTGAAGCCACTGTATTCATATTCTGCATTGTTTCCTATATTTCACTCAGCTATTTGTATCCTCTCTTCAATCATTCATTCATCCAGGCAATTATGTTCTCTTTTATTTTGTTCAACACCACATTCATTATTTTAAATTATTCATTTATGATTTTACATCATTTCTCTTATTGGAATATATTACTGTTGAATTAATAATTTTGGGAGAAAACACTTTCTTGGTTTCTCACCTGGCTTGTACTGCAGTGTTTTGGCTTGTGAATTAAGTCATTAGTAAGGTTTTCTCTCTTTTTTTTTTTTCTTTTACCACTTGCATCATTTTGGTTGAATTATTCTCAATACTCAGGTGGGGCTTGCATTGGGGTGTATTTCTTCCCTCATCCCACATGTTTAGGCCATCAAACATCATCTCTAGAAACGCTTTAAACACAGAATATTAATGGAGGAAGCAAGCACAAAGATTGGGTAAGCCGTCTGTGAAAATATGGAAATAATCATTAGAGTAATTGCCCTGGTGTGTGACAAAACTGTCCCTGGGGAGATCACACACACACACACACACACACACACACACACACACACACACACACATTGGCTCAGCCCAGATAAGGAGCCCATGACAGACCAAAGTATGGGTACAACCAAAGTCCATTTTGGTGAAACAATGAATTTTATTGGGATTACTCACAGGCATATGGATGAGGGGTTACTTACAGGAACAGAAATGATTCAAAGACAGCCGCCAAGGCCCACCCTAGCATGGATGGCAGCTCACAAAGCCGGGAACCTGGAGCACACTGCACAGCCTGTAAGCAGCTCAACAGGTAGAGTGTCCCTTTCAAGTGACTCAGTTGGTCTAAACGTCTTCCAGGCAGTTTTGGCTGGTTTCTGCTTCCTCAGGCATATGGTCTGGTCTCAGAGTCTTCGCCACTTGGCTTGTCTAAGACTGCTTATCAGCAGCTTTATTGCTTACTCTGGCAGTGAGGGGCTAGCAGAGCTGCTTGGTTTCAGGGACTTCCTGAAGCTATTTTTAGTTGTTTACCTTTCTGTTTTAAGGAGCTTCCCTGCAAGATAAGATGTTTTAATCTCGGAAGAAACTGTTACACATGAAGTCTTCACATAAAGTCTTTTGACTGAGTAAAGACACAGTTAATACACTGTATAGTGAACTATAAGATACTAAGGGTTAAAATATAGTGAAATAAGCATTATAAGTTTCACTTTTAGAGGACATGAGGTGATTTTGGCTTCAAGTTTCCCTTCTTTCTATCAGAGGCATTCTGCAGGTCTCAGAGGAGAGTTCTATGATGTCTGCTCTGGTCTCCCAGAGCAAGCCATTCATAGAAAGACCTTCGCTTCTAGTTCCATGTGTCCTTTGACTTACTTAGCCAGGGTCTTTAAACAATGGCTCTTGTCATTGGTTCAATCTACTGCTGAGAAGAAGGAATGTTTCCAGACTCAATCTGACCTCAAGATCCTTACCTAGTTGGACTGAAAATATGCTCAGTGATGCATCAAGATGATTGTAATCTTAAGTCTTTGATCCCTGCTTTGGTCTCTGCACCCCTCTTTGCTGGTGCAGCAGCCATACACAAGACAGTCTCTCACACATCAACTAGTGATGGTGAGACTAGGCATCCTTGCCATGTGCCTTGATTTTAACAAAAGGCTTCCTGTCTTGCCCTGTTGAGCATGACATTAGTATAAGCGTTTCATACACAGCTTTTATTGTATTTTCAAAGTTTCTGTCTATTCTTAGTTTGTTGTGTGTTTACTATTTGCCAAATGCATTTTTCACATTGATTCAAATGAACTTGTACTTTCTGTCCTTTGTGTTTTTAATATGGAGTTGTTACATTTATTAATTCCCATGAATTGAGCCATCCTTGCTTTTCAGGTGCAAGTTCCACTTGGCCATCACATTGGTACTGGTGTAACACTAGCCTTACACAATGAGTTTGGGAGTCTTTCAGGGTTCGAGAATGATAGGGATTCCTTGTCTTTTCAATGTCTGGTACTTTGTATGTATGTGACATGAGTTGTAATGTTTCCCTCTTCATTACTAACTTTAGAAATGAAGATTTCTTTCCTTTTTTTTTATTTAATTGAGGTGTTGTCAATTTTTCTCTTTTGGTCCTTCTTTTTAAAAAAAAAACTTGCCAGCCCAGAATCTACAGGCACCTTGCCTGCCACACCCAAGAGCTCTCCCCAGCCAGATCCCACAATCCTGCCTACAGAGACCATTACAGAAAACTACAACCAATCAGAATGCAGAGAACAAGTGACCGTATAGTGGCCAGCACCAGCTAGTGCATCTACAGCAGAATTCTTGCACCTAGGCTCAGGGAACATGGAGGAGAGGGAGCAAAAAGATTTTAAGAGCCAGAGGGATAGGAAGTCTGCTATGAGACTGAATCTCCTAGAAATGACAGGGAAGCTGCACACTTGAGCTCCCACAACATGGATGTTTAAACAAGACACGAACAAGACAGATATCAATAGACACGCTGACATGAAAGACAGAAAGCTCACAGGAATCCATCCCATACATTTTTCTTAAATGTATGGCCACCCCTACTCATTCTCCATTATTTAAACTCTTTCTATCTTTTCTATTCTTAGCCTCTAACATGAATGTATTCCATAGAGCATATATTTGGCTCTTGTTATCTTTAATTCATTATACAAATTTATTTCTTTTATTTGGAGCATTAATGTTCTTAGTTACAGTTTTCTGGTAGGAAGGGATTTATGGTTGTCATTTCAAATTGTTTCCTATTCCTCCCTTGTCCCATCTTACTGTATTTATTTATGTTTTGTTGAAAGTTTCGGAGTGATTATTTCGTGCTTGTTTCTATTTGACTACATTCTATGAATTTTCTTCGTAGTTACCAATACAATTAGGTAAATTGCATTTTTGAGTCATATTACTTCCACTTGAAGCTAATAACGTCAACTGAGCATTCAATTATTTTTAAAAATTCTACTTCCATATCCTTTTGACCCTTTTAATTGTTGCTGATGACAAAAATTCCCTTTTTAAGTTGGATACCAGCACGAGTCTACACACACATTTTGGTTTAAAAAATATTTATATATCATATTTGCTAGTGATTCACTCGCCAATAGGACTATCCAACTCTTTATCTGAGAGTTTTAGATTTTGACCTGGTTTTGTGCTGGTATATATAACTTTTGTTTCAAATTTTTTGACTCCCTTCAGCTTTCTTTAGTGCAGGGAAGTGAGATGAGCTCCCTTAGTTTCTGTTTAGCTGGAAAAATCTTCAGTTCTTTTATATTCTTGAAAGAGGACTTAGCCAGCCTTGGTTCTCTTAATCAGGAGGGACTTTTTATCTTTCAGAGTTTTGAATATATAACCTTATCCCCTCCTAGCAAGGCTTCTTCTGGGAACTGACAGTTTAACAGGAACTCCATTATATAGTGAGTCACTTTTCTCTGGCTGCTTTCAAATCTTCTCACTGTCTGTGGCTTCTGACAACTTGATTATGACATGCCTTCTAAGTCCCATTAAATTTACGCTCTTTAGACTGGAATTCTCTGTGCTTCTCAAATTTGTGTATTCAATCCCTCATCAGGTTTGGGGAAATGTCTATGATGATTTTTTTGAATGTGTTGCCTGCTCCTTTTTTTGGTCCTCATCCTGGAAGGGCCATTCACAGCGCTTTTGTCCTCAATGCTGTCCAGAAGTCCCTCTAGAAGTGGGCTCTGTTATTATTCCTGCAGATCTGTTCCCCTCTTCGGCCGTTTAAGACCCCCTCTTCTCTAGCTCAGTGATTGTTTTTCAAGTCGGCCGTTGAGATCATCAAGTGAGCTTTTCGTTTCAGTTCCCGTGCTCTTCAGATCAGAGCTTTCCTCTTGTTCTTTTTGTAGCTGTTCTGAATTGCGAATTTTACTTTGTTCATGAGTTAGTTTCTGGATCTCATTGACTTGCATATCTATGTTTTCCTCTGCTGAGCATGTTTAGGGTTGTTATTGTTCACTATTCATCTGGCAACTTACAGCTCTCTCTCTCTCTCTCTCTCTCTCTCTCTCTCTCTCCCCCTTAAAAAAGTGCATTTCCAGAAATTTAACTTGTTCCTTAAAATGTGTCATTGTTTCACCACCAACGAGCAAGAGATGACAGTTTGTAATCAAAATGACACAAGGCCCTGAGCCCTGCCAGGGAGCCATTTCATTGCGTGTCTCAGCATTTTTTATTGTGATTTTGGCAATTAAAGTTACACAAAGTCTCCCGGACTTTGTGATCCTTTTTATATAAGAGGAAATTTCCCTACTCAGCTAGACATTCTGGAAATCTCTCAGGATTTTTCTAGACTTGTGTCTTTTCTGAGCTGTGGGTATAGTCTATTTGGGGAGGTTTCCCAGTTTCTACCAGGATCTCCTTCTGAAGTCTGTGATCCTATAGCCCACCTGGCACTGTGGTAGGCCATGATCCATGTATCCCATGTATTTCTGCCACACAGTAGAATCTGACTGACCACCCTCATTCTCTGACATCCCAGACCGGGTGGGCTGTTTCTACTAGTGTGATCCTGTGACACAAGACAGAAACCAGCCCCTGTTCTGACATCTAGGAGTTGGAGGTTTCTTCTCCATTACCTGGTACAGTACGTGGCCGTTCCAGAAACAACTGAGGACATCACAGATTTTCGATGGGGCTTCATCATCATCTGGGCTGTAGGAACATTTACTTGGTTTACTTGGCTTCTGGATTTTTCACAGATACCTTTAGAATGTTGTTATTAAATTCATGTTTTGGTGGGGGAGGTGATGCAGGCCCTCTCTGCTCACCATCTTGCTGATGTAATTCTTCTGACTTTTATGGACAGAAATACAGTCGATTTGCTCTTGTTTTCCCCAAACAAGAGCATACATGCATTTTTTGTTTTTGTTTTTTTTATGATTCACATCGCCCACCACCTTTGCTGATGACGGTACTGAGCCTGATGTCTTTAAAATGACCGCTTTGAGACAGGAAACTTGCCCTGTTTCTATCTTGTTCCCTTCATCTAAAATCATTTGTTTGAAGTGGGAGCAGATTCCCCCTTTCCAATGGACAGCTAGTCTAAGCACAATGCCGTTACACCTTTGTTACCCAGACATGTCTAAGCAAGTCGGGAACGGCAGGAAGAGGAGCCCTGTTAGATCCCTACAGGCTATAGCAACCTCTAGGAGGCTCTTCTCCAGATGGAAAGAGCAGGAGGAGTGGAACACCAACGAGCAAGAGATGACAGTTTGTAAGCAAAATGACATAAGGCCCCAAGCCCTGTCAGGAAGCCATTTGTAAAGCATGAACTGCCAAATGCACTTGTAAGGGTCCCCGTAGTGCAGAAGTGCAGAGAAGCAAGACTCTCGGCTGTCTGTAGCATTTCTTAGCCATGACTAAGTCCCCAAACTGGCTGCCAGTTAGCTCTACAAGTTGGTGAGACTCCAGAAACTTAGGTCACAGACAAGCATGTCAGGGAAAGAAACAAGTGAAACAGATCTTCCGACAAGTTTTCTGGAATAGTCAGTTCTGAGGCCTGGCAGCCTTAATGTCCTCTGTTAGCCAGGGAGACAGGCCACTCTCTAACAGCTGGTGGGGTGGGCAGGACTGAGCGCAGGGTGCTCCATCCATAAAGAGGGCTGCTACAGTGGAGGTGGAGCCATGCGACAGGGCACTTGCTGGTTCCGTCCCTGGCCATTCAATAGTATGCTCTCCCTCACGAGTTCTTTAGGGATTGTGGAGAAGGGTAGCCCAATCCCTGCTCTGGAATAGAGTAGACTCTACACCGTGATTCTAATGTCCAGGAAAGAAGGGACTGTTTAGTTTGTCACTGTATTTATGGTCCCACAGATGCCAGAATATAATTTTGTACAGAGGCAAAACCCAGTGGAATGCAAACTATAGAATAGTTTGTAAGTGGATGTAGGCCTTTCCTGAATCTATTTGATGTGGTCTAGATTCCAATCCTTTCTGATTATACCCCTCTGGACAATTTGCAGTTTCTCAAAACCATATTCTCTCTCTCTCTCTCTCTCTCTCTCTCTCTCTCTCTCCCCCCCCCCCTCCTCCTCCTTCCCTCCCTCCCTCTGTTTTGTTTAGCTTTATTTCCATCTGTAAGGCAGAAAATCCTACTTGCAGGGCTCTTGGAAGGATGTTGAGGTGATTTGTAAAGGTTTTAAAAGGCCAAGTGTTGCTGTTTTTATGGTGACCATGAGAACAGAGCTAATAATGGGGGCAGGGAGATGGTGCTCCGTTTTAGGTTTGATGGAAATGGTACGAAATGGCCAAGTGAGAGTCTGAGGAGCTAAGCCAAGGAACAAGATGAGATGGAAGGTACTCAGACACCAAAAGCCCCAGGCCTTTTTCTCCTGCGGCTTGTGTAACTACCCTTTGTGTATTAGCCCTGAACCCCACACGAGGGAAGTTCATCTGAGGTGTAGAGTGTCTTGCTTCTGTTTGTTCCCTGTGCACTTTATATTGTATATTGCCCACATCAAGCAGTAAACATTTGTTGGAGTTTTTTAAAAAAAAAAAAAAAACAACGAAGGAATGATTTGATGAAGAATGACATCAGTGCAGTGGCCGGAGAGAAACGAGGAGCAGAAATTGCTCTCTGAATGTAATTTGTCCAGGCAGAATCCAAACTCTTCTTGTCATTTCCTGATTTAAAAACTCTGCTGGCTCATTACTGCTCAAGAAATAAAGTCCCAGCATATTAGAAAGGAACAGAAAGGTCCTTTAAAAAACCAGATCCAACCTGTGTCATTAATCTTATCTCTCATCAAGGCACTTCTCTGACCTCTAATTCCTTGCACGGCCATAGTCCAAGGATTCCAAGCATGAGCGTGTTAGTCTCTTTCTAGGCTTTTTCCTTACCTTGCAAAACTCCTATGTTCTTTGGAGAGTCAGCATCTGTCCTTCTTGCGCTGTAACATGCTCCCTCATGTCCCATTGCATACAGACATTCATTTGTTAATCCATTTGTTCTTTCATTCAGCAACGTTTTCCTTGGTGTCTGATGTGAGTCAAACACTGGCAGGAGTCCTGTCCTCATGAAACACTCATTCTGAGGGAGGTGTTTACAAAGGGGAGGCATGTCGGTAGTGTTAGGAGGTGGTAGAAGTGAGGGGTATGGATGAGTCTAAGAAGGCTACGAGTCTATCAGTCAGAATTGGCTGGATATGTTGCAATAACAAACAATCCCTAAAGTATTAGTGGTGCGCAACAACAATTTGTTTCCAGTTCATACTTTATGTCCACCGAAGAGGATCTGGGATTTGGATTCCTGACTCCTCATTCTGAAGACAGGCTCTAGGGGAAATTTTTAGTTGCCCTCCTAGAGGAGAAAGAAACAATGAGGCATACCACTGGCTCTTAAAACTTTTACCCGAAAATGGCGTAAGTCGGATATCCTCACATTTCCTTAACCAAAACAGGACATAGGATCAACCTGAGTTAAATAGGACCTAGAACATTTCTCCCACCCCCATAAAAGGAGAATGAACCAGACGTGTAAACAGCCCTAATGCTTGGTACACGTAGCTAGTGAAAGCCTCTCTGAAAGGGGATGTTTGAGCCAAATGTCATGAAAGTAAGGAGTTAGTTAGTAGGTTGGAGTAATGGTCAAGCCCTGCTTCTCAGGCTAAGCAGCCTGGGGTTATCTTTGAGTCCTTCCTCTCGTCTGTTTGTGGCCCACAGCCAGTCCATCCCAGGAGGTGATATCAGAACATCTGGAACTAAACGGCGCTCACTGCCTCTGCCTCTGGCTCACCATCTTCTGGGGATATAGCTGCCTGCTAGCTTCTGTTTGCTTCTCTCTGCAGCCTGGCCTCCTCACATCGCCACAGGGATCCTTCTTGAATCCACATTGTCGTGATGGATGTTTGCTGCCCAGAGCCTGTGGATTTCTGTCCTGGTCTGAGTGAAAGTTAAAGTTTTTCTAGGGTCTCACACAATCCATGCCCCACCCACCCTGGTATCTCTCTAGCCTCCACCATTGCTGTCAGTCATGGTCACTTTGCACCAGACACTAACCATGTTGTGCTTTGCCTAGTCAGTGTTTGAGATACAGTTAAAAAACGTCTATACTATTGTTCTGCCTATTTGTTTTTCCCAGGGAATCATTTTGTTCTCATGTTATTCATTTGTAAATCTTAGTAAAAACATCATGTATGGCACAATGAATTATCATTGTATATTGGAGAATGGAAAACTGGCTGGCTGGATAGATAGATGATAGATAAAAACATGGATGGATTGGATAAAAGTGTAGTTGTATGGAGGGATAGATTAAGTAGATAAGGAGGCAGCCTTCCCTCCAGTGGAGCTGTGGTGTGCACTGTGGGATTCTCTGACTTGTTATTAACCAGCCTCTCACAATTATGAGGACAGCCTGACTGCAGAGGGCCCGGTCTGAATTTAATCTGCATTTTAAGGAGATCAAAAATACTCAAAATATTTTCTTTCCTTCTGAAACAGATTCAAATTTTGAAGCCATTTTATTTTCTTGTAAGATGAGTCAACCCTAAGAGAGAAACAGATTCTAGTGGTCAACCTTAGGTCATTTCTGAACCCTGTCCTTTGTCTCACTTAAATCAGGAGGCAGGAAAGAAGGCATAAGTAGCTTATTAATGCATGACATTGGAGTCAAACACGTTAGAGCCTTCCCAGGCTTTGTTTAAACTAATACATTTTATGCTCAAGGCTTGTGGTTAGCTTCCTCAGAGATGAATATGAAATCTGCCCACTTCCGCCCATGTGGCCCTCAGGGACCTCAAAGCAGTGGAGTGTGTCCCAGAAACACATATACCTGAAGCATAGGTTGTGACATTTGCTGCAAAGACAAATGGTAATATTTAGCATAAGTCTAGAAAAACAAGCCAGAGAGAAGATACCGGAACAAACCCCCACTGCACCTATTTACACAGACAACAATTCCTTTCCTTCTTGGGGAGAAGAAAATGATTCCTCTCCAGTCAGAAGCAAAGCAGTCATTTGGTTTTGCTACATTTCATGGAGATGGGGTTCTGTGATTTGTCCTTCTGTTGTGTTTAAGGTTCCCCTTCCTAGTGCTAGTTGAAAGGAAGAGAGAGACCAGTGAGCAGGGATGTAGAGAGGTTACCCAGCGGGTACAGAAGCCTTAGGTCCTATAGGATCTTCAGGCTGGCTGATGGAAGACTCAAGGCCACACCAGACAACATGTAGATCTTACACAACATATAGGGACATGTTGTATGACTGTCTTATAGTCATCTTTCATAACCCAACTAGATGGTAAGCTCCTGTTCAGAAGGGTTTATAGTACCTACTTTTAAAACACACCAATGCATCATAGGCTTGAGGATTTATGTAGGCCGAAGTACTTAGAAAAAGCATGGAACAACTGAAAGAGGGACAAACAGGAAGCAAGGGCCGAGGGGCTGAGCAGTTGCTGGAATGCCATGATTTGTTCTTTCGAGAGGACAAATAGAATTTATGATTCATACATACTCATTTAGTCTGTTTTTGAAATATCAACAACGTACAAAAGCCCAGATGATTTTTCACTTGTTGTCAAAAGAACAAACAAAAGCAAGAGATATTTGGGGTTCCAGCTTCCTGAAAGAACGGCCCGAAGAGTAGGGTCTGCTGGTAAATTAGATGAGGTCACCATGTAAATAAAGGGGTGATTTCAGTTGAAAAGACTCAGGACAAAATCTTAGAGTAGGAGTTCAAAGAAGCTTTACCAGGGATGGAACACCTAAGTGCACATATCTACGAGGTCCAGGCTCATTTTCTCTCTAGTTATAAAAAGATTTTTCAATGTAATCTCTGATGTGCTGGCTGGTTTGATGTCAACTTGACATGAGCTAGAGTTATTTTAGAAGAGAAACCTCAATTAAGAAAATATTCTCAAGTTGTGAGCATGGGAGAGCTGTCCCCATTTTTCATTTGTCTCATAGTGGCGTGGGATAGGAGAGATGTCCCCCCCCACCACTCCAATCAACTCCTGAGGCAGGTGGGAGAGCTGGCCATAAGGTCATTAAGAGTGGAACAGCTGTCCCTGCCCTGCACCAACCGCAGCACTTGGGAACGTGCCCCTGCGCCTTGCCAGGGCAGCACAGTAGAGCTGACCCTGTTCATGGGGGTATGAGTGAGCCAGCCCTGAGGTGGACATGGGAGAACTGTCTCCATCTGTGGCATCATGGGTGGAAGAGAGCTGGCCCTGAAGCTGTAGGTGTGGGAGAACCAACCCTGAAGACATGAAAGCTGGAACAGAACTAACCCCACCCCTTGCTCATGGCTGCAAGGGGTGAACTAGCCAAAGCAATGCTGGAGACTTCACCCTGGTGGTGAAGACAGGGGAGAGCTGGCAGGTTGACCAACCCTGCAACTACGCAGGCCCAGAACCAAGGTTATGTGTTGGCCCACCCCAATATCTAGCTCGTCTGTGATCTCCTGGAGCATGGGAAGGGGGCAGGGTCAGTCCTGCGGACTCAGGGCTTCAGGACAACAGTGGGACATCCAGGAAGAGTCCCAGTGAGGGCTCGGCATCGATGATACAGCAGAGACGCGGGAACTGGAACCAGAGCAATGATCTTTGGGATAAACGCCTGCGTGTGAAAATCTATGAATAAACAGCTGCTTGGCTCTATCACACTGCAGCTTCCATGATGAAATTCTCCCTTTCCTCTTTTCCCTTTCTTCTGCTGATAACACCGGACATCAACACTTGAATACAGGTGTTATAAAGAAATAACAGAGGCCATTGTGTTTCTATGGAGAAGAGAAAGCAAAGAGTCATCCCAAGTTTAGATCGTAGCTAGTTACAGGAGCAAAGGCAAGAGGTTGCTTCTAAGAGGATGGTTAACCTAAAGGCAGCTGTACCACTGAGAAGGCTGTCCAGCAGAAGTGATGGCTTAGCTTGTTGACATCTCCAGAGCTGTGAGGAAGGCATTTCTCTTGCTGATGCTGCCCAACCTGGGATACTTCCTTAAGGAGACCCAAGCAGACTAAGACATCAAAGGTAGAGCATTGCTCCTGACTTCCTCCTTTGGTGGAAGAGGGCGAGAAACCAGGGAGTGGACTCTGAGGACCTCTGAGCAAATCTATTCTCACATGCATGCTCAAAATGTATGAGAAACTAGGGCAATAACAATGGGGTGGGTCCAGGCTCTCACTGAGCTTCCTATGTGTGGAACTCAAAAAGAATTTGTTTGGCTTAGGACTCTCATAACCTGTTCCAGGGAATGAGAGCTAAACTTGGTGCGTGGACATTAGTGTTGCCTAGGGACAGGGTTTAATGTCCTGAATAAGTTAGCTGTTTCTTTTCTTTTAGCAAATAGCCACCAAGTCCCTTGAGAAGCCACAGGCTGATCTATACAGTACAAATGTGATAATTACATGCTCTTGCTTAAGTAACGCAACCTACCTATCTTTTCAAGGCCTGGTAGGCTTTAAGTTGGTCCCCTCTTTTTAAAAATGTATGTATAATTTTTTGATGCCTCAAGTACAGCCTTTGTTCATAATACTTAATGCTTAAGGGTTTGGCCAATGACATAGGAGTGTTTTTTTAAAATGTGGTCTTTTTGTAGATTTATTTATTTATTATGTATAAAACATTCCTTCCATGTATGCCTGCATGTCAGAAGAGGGCACCAGATCTCATTATAGATGTCTGTTAGCCACCATGTGGTTGCTGGGAACTGAACTCAGGACCTCTGGAAGAGCAGTCAGTGCTCTTAACCTCTGAGCCATCTCTCCAGCCCTAAAATGTGGTCTTTATTTTTGTTCTTAGGTTGGTATTTTTCAGTGTGTCTCTGGATTCTGGTATCAATATAACCTGGGGAGTTATTTGAAGTGCTAATCCTTGGTTCCCATCCACATTTATTGAGTCATGAACTTTAGGGATGGGGCCCAGGTATCTATCCTGTTTTTATTTATCCCTTGTGCCTTAACAAACTTCCTGGTGTTTATAATAGTCTCAGAACCACTGAATTCGTTACTCATACAGCTCATATATCCCACGTCCGCCTGGCCATACTGATCTTGATGCCTGTAATGATAGTCATACCTGCTCTGCCTCACATGGCTACTTGTTCTGCTTGCCCTCAGCCACCCATGATCCTAAGCACTCCATGTCGAGATGGAGACTTCATTTCAGATGAGGCATTTCTTATAATAATCTCTGGCTTGTAATACTTTCCAAATACTGATAACGTTTTCTTTACCAAGCGTCCTATTTCTCAAAGCTGGTGAATGAGTGCAACCGAGACTTCCTGGAACACTGTTGGCCTGTGGATAAGTACCATGAGTCCCCTCCAAGGGGCCTACTTCCCAAACCTTGCACTTCCGTGCTCAGTATAACACTAAAGAATTTCCGTCCACTAACCTTCGACAAACGAAGACCTGCTAACCCGAGGCGCCAGTGAACCAATAAGAGGAATATTGAGAAACGCTCCCAGTACTTCAGCTCATCGACTGAATCCACAGCCTTTCATAAATGACATATCTTAATCTGTTTCTGTTGCTATGGAAACAGTTATTTATAAATTCCTATTTATAAAGAAACACCCTATTACCGGCGGCTCTTGTTTCTGTGTTCTCACATGGCAGAAGAGATGGAAAGGTGGGGTGGCTGTCCGGAGAGTCTCTCATGGGGAGTTAAGCACTTCCTGAAAGGCCCTGGTCTCTTGGTAGCGCCACACTGGGGCTTTGAAGGCCCCCATCCAATCTCTCCTGGAAACTAATCCCAGTTGTCAGCCCTGAAGAGGTAGAAACAGATGGGAACTTGAAGAGATCACTGGGCCCTGCATGCTCCCTCACTAATGGATAAATCTGTTAACAGGTTAATGGGCTGGGGGATGAATGGATTATCATGGGAATGGCTGTTTTACAGGACTGAGCTGACTCTGGTTGGCTTGCCTGCTCCGGCCATATGATCCCCTCGGCCAAGCCATGACTCAGCAGGAAGACTCTCACTGGGTGTCCAATGGATATTGCCACACACTTAAACTTCCAAAGCCACAAGTGAAATAGCTCCTTTTTTTTTTTTCTTTATAAAACGCCCGCCATGTGGCTCTCAGTTGCAGCAACAGGAAACAGAGTGAAGCAGGGCTCCAGATTGAGTGTATAAATTTGGTGTGGACACGTTATTGTCTAATACGTAAGAGAAATCTAGCTTGATCTAAAATTGTATTCTTTGTTCCTTCGTCGGGCACTGCCACGCCCACTTCCCCAGGTATTCACAGTATTTGCTGACAAACTGACAGATGTTCTGACTGCTTAGTCATCCTTTCTTCCCAACCTGATTGTGTACTGGATCCCTGGTGGGGCTGGGTGGGTTCTGACCCCTGCTGGAAGCCTAAAAGGTCATGAGGAAGAGGGAAGATGAGGTTGGAGAACTGGCAGGCGCTTTCCAGGTGACTGATGCCGACAGGATCAGTTTTAAACCGTGAAAGCGAGGAGGAGTTGGTTCCAGTGGACACATAGTCACATCTGCGTGTCCCTCAGACCTGCACCTCCCTCCCGGTCCTCCACAGCTTTCCTCCTTATGCAGGATTCTCCCAATGCGTGTCACATGGCTCCAGTGACAAATGTTGATGCATTCTTACCCAGCCCCTTATGTGTGTGAGCTGCCAGGGGACCTCATTTCAACATCACAGCTTCTGCATCCTCAGGGAAAAGGCTGATGATCTTGTACTGTGTCCCTGGACACTGCATGGGGGCCTCAGGGTAGCAAAGCTTTATTGCATCATGATTCTTCTCCCCAGTTCTGTGTTTAGCATTGTGACCTGGACCTTGAAGTATTTTTTGGGCTCAAACTCTCACAGAGACCCTGTGCCATGTGTCTTTCACATGCTGGGAGATGTTCTTTCAGAAAGTCAAATGTGGTCCTTGGTACAATGTGGGCCCAAGAAGTATCTGATATTACTTTTCATTTTGTGGTTCCCCCCCTCAATTCCTGCATCTCTCATGCTTTGACCTCTTCTTTCCTCCATGAGCTAAGGTCATCTCCATCCTTAACTTATGTTCGGATGGGCCAAATTTCTCTATAGATTTGCTCAGGACCATTCTGCAACATCTGACTCAGTGATATACAAATAAAAGAATTGGAGAGGATTTTAATTTAGGAACCAACAGTATCAACAATGCATTTAAGTATGGGAGGGTAAGCATTTCAATGTTTGTCACAGTGGTTTGTCATCGTGAGTCATGCTTCACAAGCCTCCCTTTAGCTCCACATCACCAGAACATTTTAATCCAGCAAGAAGCGAACTTTAGTCATTGTCCCAAAGCAACATAAATAGATGTGTTGTCACCAGCTCAGAGGTCAGCATTTTCCTGTTTCAGTTCTTGGGAGCTTGTCTCAAACATGGCCTATGCAGTTCCCCATATCAAAAGTTCTGCTCAGGAATCTGGTTCCAGGAGCTGAGATCTTGCCTGGCATAAGGGCATGTTTGACTGAGACTTAGTCCCAAGCCTGAGACTCCTTCACAAGACTGCAGCCCATTTCTTCATGCAAAACTTGGAACTTTCTCTGGAGGTCTTAATGGTTCCTTAAAGGAAATTCAAGGACATGTCTGCTACTGAAGAGATCTATTCCAACAAGACACTTTGTATTAAGAAACGTATCAGGTTTAAAACTAAAGCCAGGCATGTAGGCATGCCTCCCATCAAATCTGTAGGGTTTCCAATAACCTCCTAATGACCAACGTAAATGGAAGCCTCTTTATTGTCCTACTGACTTCCTTTAGTAGGTAGGCATGAACAAGAGAAGCAGGAGAAAGGAGAGAAAATGCTAGCTCCAAACCTTTGCTCTCATAGTACTAGCCATGGAAGTCTAGGAAAATGGCTTCATTTCTCTGAGGCTAATGTTTATTTTCTGTGAAATAGGTAAGTGATGTATGAAGAGTTTCCAAGGAGGGTCATAAGGTAGGGATATACTAGATCTTTAGTAACCAGTAGTTATTATCACACATGGAACAGTTCTTAACACACACACACACACACACACACACACACACACACACACACCCTGTTGTTCTTTTTCTATCTCATGTTTTCCTTCTGTCATTCATCCACTCTTCAGTATTAATGAAACATTTATTATATATCAGGTATTTCATTAGGTACTATATTTTAAAATAGTATAGTCTAGTAGATATAGCAACATACAAGCTCTAACTATAACTCAGTATGATGGTTTAGATGAATGGTTCCCCTAAACTCATGTGTTTGAATGTTTGGCCCAGGGAGTGGCACTACTAGGAGATATGGCCTTATCGGAGTGGCCTTAGAGGAAGCGTGTCCCTGTGAGGGTAGGCGTCAAGGTCTCATGTGCTCAAGCTCTGCCCAGTGTGGTGAGCAGTTTACTTCCTGTTGTCTGTGGATCAAGATGTAGAACTCTCAGCTACCTGTCCATTACCATGTCTGCATGTATGCCACAATGCTTCTCTCCATGATGATAATGGACTAATCCTTTGAACTGTAAGCCAGCCCCAGTTAAATGTTTTCCTTTATAAGAGTGCCATGGTCATTGTAACTCTTAATGAAGGCCTAACTAAGACACTCAGTATAGTAACTGTGTAATTACTGTAGTAGATACTTATATATTCATGACCTAGACATTGGACACAATGACTTAACATATTCATAGGAATGTGTAAAGTTTGAGCTTTGCACTGAAGAATGGGTAATTTTTTCCCAAGCAAACAAAGAGGAAAAGATGTCTTCATAAAAGGAGATTTTCTACAGAATGGATGAAAATCACTTACCATGTAGCAGCATCATGAGACTCAACAGAAAATATTTTACCATTTAATTCAACCTTGAAACAAACATACTATGATTATTGTTGCTTGCTAAGTTTGGGGTATAAAGCCTTTCTCACACAGAATAAAAATGATCCTTGAACATCACTCACAAAAGGAGTTTTCAAGGGCTTGGAGGGATGACTTTGTGATTCCAAGTGCTTGCTACTCTTTCAGAGGACTCAGGTTCAGTTCCCAGCACCCACACGAGGCTCACAAACACCTGCAAGTCCAGCTCTAAGGTACCCGACATCCTCTTCTGGTCTCTGCAGGCACCTGAATGCATGCGATACACATAAACGCATGTGGGTACATATATATTAGAGAAAATGTTTAATATTTATGCAACACGAAGAGAAACTAGAGTAGATCAATCTTAGATTAAAAAGAAGTTTTAACATGGAACTAATATCAATGGTTCTGATCTAAGGACAGGATGAATGGAAAGTGTATTCAACCTAGAATCCTGAACTGTCAACGAAGCCTGTCATGGTGGTGATGACGGTGACAGGGAGTCTAAAGTTATATAAAATTCCTTTTACCTTTTGGCATTAAAAGCAATTAAATTATTTTTAAGTTGAATTTTATAACTTTATGAATCAGAAATGCCAAAATATTATAATTCCTTTTGAAAATAGAAGGGCATCAAGTGAACACGTTGTGAGTGAAGACTGTGAGACAGGAGAATCTCTTGAGATTCCTAGGAAAGCACTGTTGTCAAAACAAACAAATAGAAAGGACAACAAAAACCCAGAGCTGTTTAGACTCTGTGCTGTTTAAGTACATTTTAATGAACTTCCAAGTGCAAGCTTTCCATCAACATGCTACTCAAGTACATTAAGCTAATCCAGGGCTTCAAAGCTTTTAGTGCATTTAATATGTTTTGGTTTTTCATAAACCAGATCTAACAGCATCTTTTGTTCCTCTTTGCTCACCAAAGGACTCTGTGCCTTAAAATAACAATCATAGCATTTTCAGGTTGTTCTTCTAATCTGGAAATATTATGGCAAACTCGCTCGTTTATGAAATTGCTACCACCAACTAGTTAATTCTTTGGTATAAAGCTTAGTTTGCTAGAAAGTTCCTTATGCAAATGAAGAATTGTGGCCCATGTCAATCATCCTCGCACTCAGAAAGTCCAGGCAGAATGATGAGAAGTTTGAGATCATTGTTAGCTACATAAGGAGTTCTAGCCAACCTGGGTTAGAGAGACTGACTATCTCAACAACTAAACCCCTCATGATGTGGGTTAGAGATGCTGACTGTCTCAACAACTAAACCCCTTCATGATGTGTCACAGTAATGGACTGGGCATGAAGGGGTGGAGCTCAGTGGTGAAAGGTGTTGTCTAGACCAGAGCATGCAGCAGAATAAGTAGCCATTTTCATCCCATCTGAGGAGGTTACCCAGATCTACCAGACAGATTCGGTGATACGAATTTTACAAGAGAGCATGGTGGACAGAGCATGATTTCCCGAAATAGAAATAGCGTAATTGAACATTTTTCTTGATGTACATTCTGTATCTGTATTCCATCTTGTCAAAATTTGCCTATGTTGATTATTATTTTGTCCATATGGATGTGTGTGTGTGTGCGTGTGTATGTTTATGCATGTATGAACCCATGTGGAAGCCCAGACTTTGATTTTAGGTGTCTTTCTTTATCTGCCCACTCTACTTTTATCTGTCTGTCTGTCTGTCTGTCTGTCTGTCCATCCGTCCATCTGTCCATCCATCTATCTATCTATCTATCTATCTATCCATCTATCTATCTATTTATTGGGATTGGATCTATCAACGAACCAGTTTATAGACTGGCTAGACCAGACGGCCAGTAAGACCCCCAGGATTCTGCTGTCTCTGTCTCTTATGGCTGGCATTTCAGGAGCATGCCAAAATGTATGTCCTTTATTTATTTTTATTCTAAAGAGTATATTTTTATAATTCTATGAGAATTTAATACAATTTATTTTGACCATATTCAGTCCAACTCTTCTTCAGTTCCTTCCAGATTTACTCCCCACTCGCAACTTTGCGTCCTCCTTTCTATTTCACCCATCAAGTACAGTCTGTGCTGTGCATATAATGGCTCTGGGCTCTACCAGGGGCCATGCCCTTGAAGATTTGCTCTCTGTTCCCCAGGAGTCACTGACTCCTATAGCTGCGCAGTGAAGGGTAGTCACTCTGCAGCGGGTTCTCCTGCTTGTGCAGCAGAATCTTTAGCCAGTGATTAATCTCCTCAGCCCTGCGTCTAATGAAAATAAAGTAACTGCTGAGAACAAGGCCAAGAGTTGCTTTCTTTTTCTCTTTGAGATGGGATTTCACGATACAATACAAGAGGGATTTAAACTTGTGATCTTCAGTTTCAGGGCCGGAATTACAGTGTGCACCACCATGCTTGTCTCAAGAGCGGTTTTTAAAGAAATACATACCAGGCTGCTATGAAAGTTTTGATCTGGAATATGGAAAAAGCACTTTCGCGAATCTAATGGAGTATCTGACTTTCTAGACAAGTACCATTTCAGCACTTTTGTCAAAGTGTGACTTTAATAAAAGTCTTATGTTATTAAGGACCCAGGCGTTAGATAAGAATAGATTATTCTATATGGCACCCATGGATTAAAAAGCTCCCAAAGTTGATATTTAAAATCTCAATTTTCTTTCACGAGTTTTTATGGCTGTACTTTCTAAGGCAGGAATATTTGTTGCATTTGTCTGATTCTCATATCTGAGGGTTTCCTAAGATCCATCAGAGAGCAATGGAAAAACCCTGAACATATTTGAAAGGAAATGCGCGCTCTGATGGTTGCAAGAAGTTTACCGTGTTGCCGTTCTTCAGTGATTATAACTAATAACTTCAGTTTTATAACTCATCAAGGTTACCTCCTAACTATACAAAATTATCTTGCCACCTGAACACATGCAACCTCTGAAGATTTAAAGCTACCCTTCCAGCATGTTCATTAGTTAACAATAAAATGTCTTTGGTGATTTTTGTATTCTTGGGCAATGCTTTAAAAAAGAGTACTCTGAAAATACAAGAAGTTATATAGACGTGAAACCATTTATACGACAGAGGTACAAATCGCTGAAAATTTATGCAGTGAGCCTGAGACAGAAATGGATTTTAGTGATGTGGCATTTTGTTTTGAATCATCAATAGCATTCAATGGTGTTATATCACATTTTTCTTGAAGAATAGCTTTAAATTTATATAATAATCGAGAAATTCACATTTATATACTGTTGCATATTGGTGTGGAGGCAGTCTTATGTAGCCCAGGTTGGCCTCAATCTTTCTCTATATCTAGGTCCTAGTTTTGAACTTCTGTTTTTTTTTTTTTTTTTTTACCTCCATTGCTCAAGTGCCTGGATCACTGGCATGCACCATCACACCTGGCTTTGGTTTATATTTTAATACTTCCTTTGAAGTATCTTCTCAGTCTCTAGAAAAAGCAGTGCTTTAATTTCTCTAGTAACTGAAATGATTACTGAAATATACATCTAACTACAGGTGTTTATACCTCAAGTGTTTACATCAAGATTTTTTGACTCTTTTTATATCTAATATTTATTTGAGTCTGGTGAATCAAGTAACAAAATCTATGTTTTAAAGATTTATTTATTGTTATTCTATATGTATGAGTGTGTGCCTAATTGAATGTCTGTCTACATGCATGCTTGTGTCACCGAGGCCAGAAGAGAGCACTGGAGACTGACCCCAGAACTAGAGTTACAGATGGCTGTAAGCCTCAATGTGGGTGCTGGAAACTAACCTCAGGTGTCTCCAAGAGCAGTAAGTGCTCTTAATCTGTGAACTGTCTCTCCAGTCCCATTTCTCTTTATTGCTTAAGAAACAACAGGCTAAATAATAACATTATGCTTATTCTTTGGTTTTCAAGTCCAGATCATTGTTCCTGTGGTTGGAGAGCAGAGTATCAATTGTGATTGTGTGGGTTTTTTTTTGTTTTGTTTTGTTTTTGTTTTTTTTTTTTTTTTGAGAGGGGCAGGTTTCAAGACAGGGTTTCTCTGTGTAGTTCTGGTTGTCCTGGAACCCTATAGACCAGTCTGTCCTCAAACTCAGAGATTTGCCTGCCTCTGCCTCTTGAGTGCTAGCATTAAAGGCATGTACCTCTACTACCCAGCGATTATGTGGTTTTCAAGGCCTGCTTAGTTCATAAGGTAAGTCAACTAAAATGAAGTCTGGGGCTAGAGGGATGGCTCCACAGCTAACGCCAGTCATTGTTATTGGTGAGAACCTAAGCTTAGTTCCAAGCACCTCCCCTGGATGGTCCACAACCACCTGTAGCTCCTACTCGAAGGTCTTTTGACTTCCCTGGGCACCTGTGTATGTGTGATTCATGCAGACACAGGCACAAAAATAAGAGTCGGTTATTTAAAAGTTAACTTGCGCATGTAAAACATATTTAATCACTGATCTACACGGAACAGATTTATAATGACAAACATTTTTTAGAGCTTACCAAGGAACTATGTTTCATAGGAAGCAAGATATTGTCTGTATTTAGGTAGTAAATTTATTGTTTTTTTTTTAAATTGAGCCCAATAATCTTCTCCAAGCATTTAAAGAGTTCATGAAAATTGATCTTGAGATTCTACCTGTGTGTCTTTTAAGAAAAAAAAAAGCAATATAGCAAACTAGAGTTAAGAAAGTGGTGGTATGATCTTCCTTAGAAGTCACATGAATACAGAAGAGTTGAATGCAGACTTCTCTCTTTGCAAAGGGACGAGAAGATAATCACAACATTCCAGCCCTGTATGTTAAAAAATACGTGAAGACTGAATTGCATTTTGCACCTCTCTTAGAGCTATGCTGAATTTCACTCCTGTGAAGCACACTGGAATCCAGAAGACGTTGATGTGTAATCCATTGTACTAGAACTAGACGGGACCAAGCACACAGTCTAGAAGCTGCATAGAACACACACACACACACACACACACACACACACACACACACACACACACTATGCACATGGCGGGTTTCGAGGACAAGTGCCCCTCGAGATTCAGAATTTAGCATATTTGCTTCAAAGCAATTAATAGGGAAACCAATTTCCAAAAAGGCTTCTGCAGAAAAACTATGCATTTTACAAGGTTAAAAATGAAGCTTCTCACATAATGAGGTAACACGACTCTCTGATTTGCAGAGTAATCCCAAGGTGAATAGAAGACTTAAAACCACGGAACATTATCATACTTCTTTCAATAAGCTCACCTTTAGTGCTCCCACACAAAGCTGTAATGTCAGCAGTTCCCAGATTCTCCAGTGTGTAAAATAAAATACCCTAAAACTACCATTTCCATTAACATGCTTCTCTGCTGCTCCGCATTTCACTGTCTGGCAATGCATGCGAAGGAGGCTGCTTAGTTCAACCTGCCTCTGCTTTGAGACTTTTGAAATGCATAGCACAGCTAATGCTACGTGCTTTAACAATTCTCCCATTTGAAATCAGCATGCATAGCCCTCTCCGTGCCACAAGGACACACGTCTATAGCCAAGCTAGGACGAAAAAGCAACGCATTCTTTAGGTGACAGCGACGATGTCATGATGCCTGTGTGTCACGAGGCAATATCAAATTTAACTCTATTTATGCATTAATTTCATAGGTGCCACCGTGATCAACCGACAATGTCTCTTTATTAACTTCAGCAGTCCAAGAAGCCACACACATTCTCAATCCAGCAGATGAACACGTCTCACTCCGCCATTTGGTAGACTCGCAGGTGCTTAGAATGTGCGATTATGCTGGACTCTAACACAAACAAAAGAGGAATTCTTTGTGAAAATACGTGCATGCTCAAGAGTGAGCTTTATAGACGCAACCTTGGCAAGGAAAAGCCAGGCGTACCCAAACCCATTTTCTAAGCCTATTTCCACACAAAATAATTGAAGATGTAATTACTATGTTCTTACATGGTGTTTATTTAAACACAAAGGAATTAAAAAGGCACGTGAACACTACAGAGCTACACAAATTGGGCTATTTTGTTAAGTGTAGTTAAACCTTAGAATCTAGGACAGGCAAGCACAATATTTGGAAAGCTGCACGCTGCCCCGATTTCTGCCATGACTCTCACGCCGGGAAACAGCATACATGCTTTTCTTGGGGAGCTCAGTAGCAAAGCAGTGCCTGGTGTACTCTTCACAGAAATAACATGGATGCAAATACAATCGAGGGACAGACAGTGGCTCTGTTTGCACACTGGACATCTGTCTGCCTCTGTCTAATCTACCTGCTGATAAATGCGTGGCCTCTGGAAGAGTAAACAAACTTCCGGGAGGATTTTAGTAAACCCAAGGTCCCTTTGTCTACCCCAAGTCCATTCTTGGTTGATGCTGCAGAACCATAACGTGTGAGTTTTCTTCCTTTAACTGCCATGTTACCATGTACACAAACGCCATGGTGCAATCATTCCTCACAAATTTCCTCGTTAATTTTTTTTTGGAGGGGGGATGTTGGTTTTATTTTTTTTTTTTTTTTGGACTTTTGAGACAGGGTTTCTCTGTAGCTTTGGGGCCTGTCCTGGAGCTAGCTCTTGTAGACCAGACTGGCCTCGAACTCACAGAGATCCGCCTGCCTCTGCTTCCCAAGTGCTGGGATTAAAGGCATGCGCCACCACCGCCCATCAGATATGGGAGCAGGGAAAAAGATATCTTAATTAAGGGTATTGTGCAGTTGGCAAGAGGCTGGACTATAGAGGGGGTCTCAGATCTCCACAGGGATATCCCCAGCTAGGATCCTGGGCAGTGGAGGAGAGGGTGCCTGAACTGGCCTTGTCTAGTAGTCAGACTGATTACTATCTTGAATATCACCATAGAACCTTTGTCCAGCGAAAGATGGAGATAGAGACAGAGTCCCACATGGAAGTACTGGACTGAGCTCCCAAGGTCCAGTTGAAGAGAAGAAGGGGGAGAATATGACCAAGGAAGTCAGGACCACAAGGGGATGATCCACCCACTGAGACAGTGTGCCTGAACTAATGGCAGCTCACCAAAGCCAGCTGGAATGGGACTGAACGAGGATGGGATCAAACTGAATTTTTTGAATGTTGCTGACAGTGAGGGCAGACTGAGAAGCCAATGACAATGGCACTGGGATTTGTCTCTACTGCATGTACTGGCTTTTTGGTATCCTAGTCTATTTGGATGCATACCTTCCTAAGCCTGGATGGAGGGGGGAGGGCCTTGGACTTCCCACAGGGCAGGGTACCCTGCCCTCTCTTAGGACCGCAGGGGGAGAGGAGGAGGGGGAGGGGAGGAGCAGGAGGGAAGTGGAGGGAAGGAAGTGGAAATTTTGTTCCTAGTATTAATAAAGTAATAAAAAGAGAAAATGTGAAAAAAACAAAACAAATTTCCCCATTGTTAATATATCCAGCTCAGAAGAATTTGGAAGTCTTAGTTTTAGGATTTTTTACATAATTCCCATAGTTCTATCTGCAGACCACTGAATGAATTTCTTCCCTAGACCATTTACTATATTGCTCCACAACTGTTTATCCCATAAGCAATCTAGACAGCCAGTGATCCATAACTCCCTTCTATCTGGATGGCTTCCTCTTGATTCCGTCACATCCCTCATCTGAGCTAGGTTTATCAACGGTTGAAGTATCACCTTGTCCATTTCCCCGAGGCTGATTTTTCTTCCTAAACAGGTCCATACCTAAGCTCTTGTTCATATAGCTCAGGAGATAGCTGAGGTACATTTTCTTCAACACTTCTGGTGGATTCGTACCAGGGATTAGGGAATATTCCTTGGACAGTCATCGTTAACTTCAAAGCGCATAGCACAGATGGTATAGAAGATATGGAGATACCTTGTCACTGTAGTTAGCTTGATCAGATACACTGGACAGATAAAGCAGGAAATGTTTGAATTTTTTTTCTTTTTCATTTTGTGTGGCTGTGGGGAAAGGAAACATCTGTGCATGTGGAGGTCAGAGAATAACTTGATGGACTCACTGTGTGGGTTCCAAGGATCAAACTCAGGCCTTGCAGGCTTGCCAGTGAGAGCCACTACCGACTGAACTATCATTGAAATCTTTCACCAAGTATTTCTTTGGGTAGCTATTTGTGATTAGATGACTTTAAAGAAATACTAATCCAATGAATCTAGATTCCAGATGGTATAGTGTTGATCTCACTAAAACACGTCCAGAGGCATGAACACTAACATCTAGGTTTGGCCTGAAATCACTCCTTGGGCATCCTGTCATTTTTCATCCAATGGCCACACCATTGATCCTTCCAGCTGGCACACTAACAGTACAAAGAAAGAGCATGCAAAGCTGATGTGGTATGCCTTAGCCTCCATGCATATAAAATGCACATTCTCCTTCTGTGTAGCGCTAGTATTGTTCATAGAGAAAGCAAAGCAAACTTGCCCAGCATCTCATAGCTAGTATAAAGCAGAGCACACATCCAAACAAAAGCATCCAAACCTGACTCTGAGTAGTATGCACTGAAGTGTACACGTTACTGCCTGTCACTGTAACAAATGCTAACGTAGTGTACTTCTGGGAATCAGTCCATTGCAAACATTCTTAGTGATGGACCACAGTACATTCAAAAAATTTATAACAGTGTTATATGTCATTGGAATCAACCCAGTTGTCCAAACACTGAGGGACAGGTAATTAGCTCTCTTTCATGTGTGTGTATATCTATATGTACATATATCTACATATATATGAAGTTGACAATTTTATAGCATTAAAATGGCTAGATAAACAGAAAAAATTGGACACATGCCTCCACTGTGGCTCTATTCTCAAATGATAGTGGTAAGACTTTTTTTTTTTTAACACTTAAAGCTGCAAGGCCTGGAAGGAAAGGAGAGGCAATAGCAACATCAACTGTAGAGCATGGAACTATATAAACTGTCAAGTGGAATCTTACTTGAGAAATTTGAGACTGTAGACCTATAGATTATTAGCACAGAAAAGCATAAATCTACGTCTAAAGCATCAATTTAATTTATATCCAGGCTTCGCAAAGGCTCAGAAATTGCTGAAGTCACCAGAAAAGAGGAGTGGAGGAGGGAGAGCTAACACGTGGGTGGGAGACCTAAAGACTGGGGAGCAATTTGATATGCCATTATTTCTCCTCTGGGTCTACATACCCCAGAGGTTATTTGTGCCTTTCCCAGTCCCAACAAAAGCCAGGAAGCCTGGTCCTGGAGTGGTCAGGGTGCACACTCTAGGGGCTGAGTAAACTCAGGTCTCAGAGGAGGTGCTTTCTCTTCAGCATGTGGTGTGTTGGATCATTCGCTCTGCCTCTGAGTTTTCCAGTTGACTTTCGCAGAGTGTTCTCTTTTGATTCTCTACCTTCTTTGTAGGGTTGCCCTCCTAGGTCTTTATTGTTCCTCTCATCTCCTCAACCTTTAGACACCAGAAGACCATGGGATTCAATACTGGGAGCCTTTCTCCATCTCTATCAGTCTTTAGGCAATTTTACCCAGTTGACCTCCATCCTAGATTCATTTATGGTTTCTTTGCAATTGCCTCTTAAGGCCTTAGCACTGCTTGTGATGTGATAGACACTCAAAAAAAAAAGTGTGAATGGTCAAAATCAGCCATATTTAATGTAGAGTTCAGAGAACATTTTTTTCTTCTCTAAACAATATACAGGAACCTGAGAATCTAGCCATTTTCTCCCATCTCACCCCCCAAAAGTTCAGACTCAAGACTTTACTTAGCAGACACTGAGTTGGAATCAAATTCTCTGAAGAACCTGCCATCTTAAGGGGGAAAGAATGGAAGAACTGACACTGGGTCCCTAATAGAATTCTGAGACAGTGTACCAAAATAGAGATGTTACATATAGGGCCTGTTTCCAGGCACATAGTACTTTTAGTGCTAAAGCTGCTACTGTCCCAGGCAAACCAAAGGCAGTAGATCACTAATGACCAATAATCTCTACATGATGCTCAGAGTTCCCAGTCTCTTAGCTATAGACAAGATCACTAGGTGTCTGAGTAAAGCCGGTAGCTAGTAAGGCAGACCAAATACTCAGGACAAAACAAAACAAACAAACAAACAAAAAACAACAAAAAACCAGTTAAATGAAAACAAAGTTCATATGTAGAGAAGGAGAAAAGCACAGATCCCTCCAAAGATGTGCATGCCTAGTACAGCTATGAAAGGAACATTAACATGTCTTAAGGCCATTTAGAGAGCATCAATCCAGAGGCCTAACAGCAGGAGCCCAATAAGACAGAGCAAAGGGGAAGAACCGTGGGCAAAATAGCACAAGAGCAGTTTCCAGAATGGATAGAGATAAATTTTCAAATGAAAGGGCCTGGTCAGTGGCCAGGACGTTGGATAAAATTAGAAATATGTGTGGCAAAAGATGGTACTACAGAATTTCAGGCCCTTGAACTCATCAGGAAGTGCCCCCCTCAAGACAGGAGCTACATCAAATACCCTAAAGAAGAAGGATGACTACGGACACCTGAGTATTTATCTACTGATTTGTAAAGTCCTATGAGAAGCAACGTCATCAGAGTTCTGGAAGAAAGTTATTTTAAACACTGAAGCCCCTAGCCAACTAAATCACCGAGGTGCTATACAATGAAGACGTGTCCTTGTGTGCACAGGGTAGCAGTCTTACTTCTTGGGTACCTGTCTCTCAGAAGATACCAGAGGGCGCTGTCCATCAAAATCAGGGGAAGGACTAGGGTGCCACTCAGTGGTAGGGCACTTGTTTAGTGTGCACAAGGCCCTTAGCTTTTATTCACAGCACTATAAAAACAAACAAACAAACATCAAAAGCCAAGGGAATAAGCCAATAGAATAAAAGCCATTCAGAGACTGGGAAAGAAAAAACCAACACAGCAAAGGCAAAGCAAAGCCCAGAAACATTTTTTTTTCTTTTTTTCGAGACAGGGTTTCTCTATTGCTTTGGAGCCTGTCCTGGAACTAGCCCTTGTAGACCAGGCTGGCCTCGAACTCACAGAGATCTTCCTGCCTCTGCCTCCTGAGTGCTGGGATTAAAGGCATAAACCACCACCGCCTGGCCACACAGAAACACCTTTAAAGGACAATTCACTCAGGTAAGAGCTGTGAGGCAGACATCCAGGAGAACTGTCCCTGATGGATCCGCTCACCAGATCCCAGTGTGATTTTTTTTTTTCTGAGATGTAATGGTTAACCGAGTAAGTCTGACTTGCAGGGAAATTTAAACAACTGGTAGATCGTTTGGGATCAAAATGTTCTGAAAAGGAAGCAAATGATGATAAAAGGGAAAGCCAGACATTGACCAGCAAAGTAAACATGGTTACCGTTTACTTGTTTATCGCATGGCCTGGTTGTCAGTAGCACTTCTATTTAAAAAAGTGTAAACACTGATAATTAATCAAGCCAAAAGATAGCAAATAATTGACATTTGGAAATAGGGGTGAAGAAGATGGGCCTTCGAAGAGAAACGAACAAATAGAGATGAGCTACGTTCTCAGTTTCTATGTTAGAAGACAATAGAGGATTCTTTTTTTTAAAGATTTATTTATTTATTATGTATATAGTATTCTGCCTGCAGATGTACCTGCACCCCAGAAGCGGGCACCAGATCTCATTATAGATGGTTGGGAGCCACCATATGGTTGCTGGGAATTTACCTCAGGACCTCTGGAAGAAGAGTCTGTGCTCTTAACCACTGAACCATCTCTCCTGCCACCGAGGATTCTTAAAACTAAAAAAAAAAAAAAAAAAAAAAAAAAAATGAAACCAAGCATGTGAATTAGAGACGTGGAGATCATTGGGTCTTAAGGCAAGAGAACCCAACTTTAAATTGACAGAGATCATCTGTGGGAGACAGACTTGAATGTGAGGATGAGGAAGAGGAAAACAAGTGATGTTTTTCATGTGATGGAAATAGTCAACTCGGAAAGATCTGCAGGCAAAGTTAATTTTTATCTTTAAGTAAACTTCTTCAATGAAGACAGAGCCAACACACGCAAGCAGGAAGTAGAGAAACACATGAGTAGTGAAAATTCAAGATGAGTGTGCTCTATAGCAGACCCCAAATCAAAAACTTTAGTGCCCAGAAACTTAGGCAGATCTTTCCATCAGTGCACTAAGAACAACCAGTCCTCTTCCTTGGGACATCACAAATCAATATCCCCTGCACTGGAAATTTGTATAAGTCAGGGAATACTTGGACAGTCTTGGTTTCTGGCTTTAATGGCTAATGTGTTTGTAAGGATCATCTATGTTCTTTTATGAAGCAAGAATCACCATACTGCTGTGCGGGATTTCTTTTAATGAGCTCTCCACAATCTCCTGTTGGTAGGTTCCTGAATTATTTCCAGTTTGAGCATCTGTATACACGTGTAATTTTTGACAATAGTAAAAATTATAATACAGCAGCACAGAACATGTGTGCTTGGCACAAAATATCAGTCTACAAAAATTCACCCAACACCAACAACAGGTTTTAGCCTTTTCTCTGTGGCAGCTGTTGCTGTAAATACTGAGATTTCGGTCGTGAAGGCAATTACAGCCTTGGTTTTCTCAGGACTTGTAAGGAGATAATATAAGGGTTAAAAAAAAAAAAACAAACAAACACAGGTCTCCTAGTTTGTCGCCCATTGCTGTGGTAAAACATCATAACCAAAGCAGTTTGGGGAGGAAAGTTACATGTCCTGATCACTGTCTTGTTACTGAGGAAATTCAAGGCAGGAGCTCAAGCAGGGCAAGAACCAGGAGGCAGGAACTGAAGCAGAGGTCACTGAGGAGTGCTGCTTACTGCCTTGCTCCTGATGGCTTGCTTGCTCAGTTTGCTTTCTTATATCATCCAAAACCACCAGCCCAAGGATGGCACCACCCCCAGTGATCTGAGCCCTCCCACATCAATCACTAATCAAGAAAATGCCTTCCCCAGACTTTCCTACAGGCTAATGTAATGGAGGCATTTTCTCAATTGAAGTTCCCTCTTCCCAGATGATCTTAGCTTGTGCCAAATTAAGGAAAGACAAACAACAAAAAACAAAATAAAACAAAACAAAAATCCAAACAAAAAAAAAAACCCAAACCTAAACTAAGCAGCACAAGGGGAGACAGAAAGAAGGAGGTGTGGGGGGAGAGAATCAATAATTGCATGCCTGAGAGAATCAATAATTGCATGCCTGATGAATATTTTTGAAGTGGAATTGCAGTGATTTAGCCTAGCATCCTGCACTATTTATGGTGAGAACCAAAGGGGCCAGAGGAAGAGGAAGGGAAAGCGTGCTAAGAAGGAAATGCAGAACATACAAAAGGCCTAAGGAGAAGACCAAACAGTGAGGAAAGCCAAGTGTGCCTGAGACAGGAAACGGGGAGGGAGGGAGTGCACAGGCCTCCGCTGTGTCAACTGTCCCAGCCAACTAAGACTGGAGAAACCATGGTTTAGCACATGGCGACCTTCGTGACAGCAATTTCAATGGTTTAGTTAGGGTACAATCTAGAAGAGGGTGGTTAGAGCTGAGTAGAATATAAGAATATGAATATTAAAACTTAATCTGATGATTCACCTCTGGCTCAGAATCAGAGTCAGCCAAGCAGGTTCAAGTGCCTTCAGAGCCCGGGACAAAAATGAAACAGCTGACAGTCACCCTCTCAGGGAACCACAGGGAAGGCAGACCTCACTGGAAATGTTGTCTACATAGTTATATATGCCAACGGGTGTGTTAAAAATATAGAATATTGTATTCTGTGGGAAACCCAAGGCATGAGAAGTCCAGGAAACCAAGAATATTCAGAAAGAGATTTTCCTCTTGCGCATGAACTTCCGTGGCACTTGAACATTGTTCTCTGTTTCTCTTAACATTTTCTTTGTAGTTGGCAGTTCATGGTTAATGACCTTCAATACCAAACCTCCAAAAGCAGCTAACAAAGTTCTATCCAATGTGCTCCTCTTATATTCAACAGCAAGGAAATAGTGAAGGAGATAAGACTTTATTTATTGTACAATTGTGTTTACTTTTCTTCTTCAAACTTGCCATGGTTTTCAATGTCTCTTTAGCCACTATTACTGAAGAAACAAAAACGCAACACAGCCTACCATCAAGCTTCGGACTACTCTCCTTGAGCAAAGAATAATAGCTTCATTCACACAAGATATTGGCCCAAGATTTGAACCAATTGCTTGTATTGCATTCCTTTTCTGGCCTAGTTTCTGCCATCGGAGCCATGCCTCATAATTCGCATTATGATTATAGTGTAAGCCTTTGTAATTAATTTCACTCACATACCCTTTATTCCCAAGATTCCATGACTCATTATTCTTAATTTGCAAAACATGCTTTATTTTTAAATTTTATTTTTAACATAATTTGATACAAAAATGATTTATTTGGAGTCTTATCAAAACAGACTTGCTGAGATCAAATTAGAGCACAATTACCAAGTCCCAGTGTTGTGTCATAGCTACTCTTCTGATAGTTGAAGTCACCCATCCATTTATTCATCCATCTGTCCATCCGTCTGTCTGTCTCTCCTTGCATGCATACATCTATCTATCCGCCATCTACTCATTCATTCAGAATAGCTTTCTTATTTAGACATGGCTGAATTAAATAAAGACATAAACTATGATTGCTTTTAAGGAGTTGACAGTTGTTTGACAAATAGAAGAAAACAGGCAGCTTTTTAGGAGGTTTGCAACAATAGAAAAGTGCTAAGAATGATGTGTTTTGCATATGTATCTACAGCTTTATCAACATAAACTGATAAAGATACATATTAGGAGGCCAGACTGTGTCTTCCCACAGTTACCAGGATGCCAGTGATCTTGTTAAAGCATGCTGTTTAAGAAAAGTTAGGTTGTTAAGGGGTAGTGGCTTTTGGACAGTTTTATTCTTTTCTGTTTAGCTATGGAGTTGTTCTTCAAAGAAAATCTACAAAACACAGGATAAAAGCAGTAGATTGGAACCCCCATTCAATTGTCTTGTCCTGGGCTTTCATGACTCACCCCCCAGAGTCCCTTGGAACGCTGCGAAAACCAATGAGGTACAGTCACCATCCTTTTTAAGTTCCAGTGCCAATGTATGGAATCAAATTATGGTTGTCTGGAAAAATTAACATGGGGCCTAGCGACTGGATGAAATCTGGCTGGTATCGAAGTAATCCACTTATGAGAAGGTTGGAATTATTTCCCAACATGGTCTAGAATGCTTCTATGGATTTTCCAGTTCATTGACAGTATGATTTGGGCGTGTTGCTGTTTTTTTCCTAACAACATGCAAAAGGTCTTTAGAAATGTTAAGTAATTTTGTTCTCCTCTTTTCAAAGCCTATTTTTGAGGCTTCACTGTGTATGAGGTCTAGAGACAGAGTGGTTGACAAGACAGACATGGTCTGTCGCCTAGAAGCCACACACAGAGGAGCACACTGCTCTCAGAGACACATAAAGACTAGTAAATACACACATGTCCATCATGGCTGGTATTCACATTGCCATCTTAGAACCGAAGACAACAAATAATCAGTGTTAAGTACCAGGCCTACATTAGGCAAAACCACAATTAATTAAATAATATCTTCACTCTCAGGAAGCTCTGAATATGATAAACCATAAGGAAAAGACAAGTACCCAAATGGCTGTTAGATGCCCAGGCAGATTACCCCCGTGGTTCCCATGTGGTGAAGTTAGAGTTACTGAAATTGAGTAAGGAAAAGATCATCTGAGGAACTCATGGGGTGATCATTATCTTTAGGAGTTCCCAAAGCACCTCTAGACATCTCTCAGAGGTAGACTGGATAAGCCAGAGGGCAGTTTCACTCATATATTTCCCTTGGATTTAGCTCACAAACTCGATTGTCCTGCATCTTCTCTATCTAGATAGGTCAGAGCCCATCTAGCTTGCTCTCATAAGATGCTCCTTGCTCATCCACTATCCACCCCCACATCCCCATCCACCCCCGTCTAATGAATCACCAGATCTATTGATTCAACTTGTTAAGCATTACTAAATATACCCTCCACTTGTCTCTCCAATTGCTCCATCTACAAGTCTTCACCTCAATTCTGATATCCATCAGGCTGAGAACCACATCTTCCTTGTTCCCTTTTGTATTTTCAGTGTCTAGAGAAGGGTTTGAACACAATGCATGCTCAGAGAGAAGAGGAGGTATGGATACAAGAAAGGGAGAGAGAAGAAAGAAAGAAAGAGATAAAGAAATTAAGACAATAATGATGTTCCCCTTAAGATGGCTTAAAATTATAGGCAGAAATGTCTGTCTATTTTCTGATTCATTATAAGGCAATATCATTTCCCCCTCACTCCACTCCTGACAATGTCACATGTCCAAGTTTAACCAACATTATTATACTCAATTTAAAGATTAAAAAGTAGAACTGTATATACCTTCAAAAGTTGGTTAAATGGAGCAATAGAACCCGTGTTCGCATTTTTCAATCTTTTAATTAATCTGTTTCTCTTTAAATACTGTATGGCTTATGTTCTGAATTTTGTACCTCCAAGCAGGCTCAGGCAAGTGCCCAGCTCATGTCTGAGAGCCCACCCTGGACAGCTCCATCAGTAAATCCAAACTCTATGATTTTCTCTGTTGGGGGTCACTGACTTCTTCTCTGTTTTCTTTCGTTTACAAGAAGTAAAGAGCCATTTGTGTTGGTTTGAGGACATGTCCTCTGCTTGTCAACGTTGTTTTGTAACATAGTCACAGGTATATGTGACACATAGCAGCATTTCCCAGATCAACAGACCGGAAAGTAGAACAGAATTTCAACCATATAAGGAGAAGGAGCCTCTCTCACCTTCGCAAGTTGGACATCTGCTATCACTTGGTAAACAGTCATGTTTCATCCTCCGCCCAGCTGCTGCAGGAAACCTCATATCCCCAAACCCCAAATGCCACTCGACGACGATTCAGCCTCTAGCCTGGATGTTCTTTACGACATGTAATCCCCAATCCTCACCACGTAAAGTCAGCCTCATTATGGTCCACTCCATCTGCCTCTAGTCTCGGAAAGGTTAAAATTTAGCAGAAACTTAATGATCCATGAGCAGCCCCGAAAAATACAGATTTGTTATTGTCTTACATAGAAACAAAACAAGTGGAAGAAAAACAGGAGTAGAGCCTGTGAGTCACAGGATGTGAGGAAAGAACTCAAATTAAATTGAGAATTTAAGGACTAATTTGCTGAAGAAAAAGGCAGGAAATTTATGGTCAAACTCCTTCTCCGCACCAGTGAGCTGAGCTGATCATAAAACCCAGGTCTCTGCTTCCGTACCTCTAAAATGGGCATGATTATATCTGTGTTAGCATCCCTCTGGGCTGATAAAGAGACGCCACAGCTTTAGGAGATTTTTCTAAATGTTGCTGGAAAAAAAAAGAACAAAAAATAACACAAACAAATGAACAAAACCTTATAAGCTAAAAGGCATTCTGAAGGAACCAAAATCACTCCAGATGGGAACAAGAAGTAACTAGATTGGCTCCTATTTCACAAATTTATTTTTTGATGTGAAAATTAATCTAGCTTTCATTGAGTCCCTATCTATGTTCAACCAGTTTGTAGAGCCGGGAAGGAGAACTCATGAATTATCCTATAGCAGTTCACGTTCAGGTTGACTTTCTATGCAGTTCCTTTTCTTCTATTGTTACAAATACTACAGGCTAGGGATCATGTGTTTCACCAGAAGGAGGGATGGAAAACTTTATTTAAGATAATATGGGCATTGATTTCAGAACCATCTTTATCTCCTGTGCTCACTCAGAGAAGTGGATCACACCAGCTGTCCGCTTTTCTGGATTACCATATCATCAGTATCCACATGCAGACACAACTGGGCAGTGTCTGTCTTAAATCTTCCTTTGAGTCTATTCCTCTTCGCAGAAAAAATGATCACAAGACTTGTCTGTGGTCACTGTCTTCATTTCCTACTGCACATGCTCTCTTTAAACCAATCAAGTTAGACTTCTCTTCCTCCGACTTACTTTAAGGAAATTATTCTGAGGAAAGACACCAATGGTCTCCATCTTGTCCAGTGAAATGCCACATCCTCCTGTTTTTAATCTCAACATCGTTAGAAATAATTAACATCTTCCTTATTCTAGAATGTTGGGTTCGTTTTGCCAACTCCCATCTGTCTCTTGTATAAGACAGTAACAGAAACCAGCTATTACCTTGGTTTCTACTGATGTTACCAAGCAACATAATCTTGCTTTCTGGTTTCCCATTCTCTTTGAAATCTTTAATGTGGGAATATATCTGGCAGTCTGTCTTGAGCTTTCGTCTCTACGTAAACACTTTGTAAATGCCTTCCCTCTGTGACTTGGCTTTAGTTTATGATGGTTAATCTTGGTTGTCAGTCTGATGGGATTTAGAATGCCCATGGAAACACCTCTGGGTATGTTTATGAGGGAGTTTCTAGATTGGGTTGAGATGAAAAGACCTACCCTAAACGTGGATGGTTCCATTCCATAATATGGGGTCCAGGACTGAATGAAAAAAGAAAGCAAGCTGTGCACCAGCATTCACTTCTCCTTCTTCCTTACTGCAGATTCAGTGTAACCAGCTGCCTCAAGCTCCTGATGCCATCCCTTCCTGCATGTAATGTACCATATCCTTAAACTGTGAACAAAATAGATGCTTCCTTCCTTAAGTTGCTTTTGCCAGGTAAGTAACTATGGTTCTATCTATCTATCTATCTATCTATCTATCTATCTTCTACCTATCATCTCTAGTCTATATACACAACACTGAATTTTTCTACTTCAAAACCATGTATCCAGTAAGCTATTTGAATCCCTATTTACTTATATGATAAAGACATCAAATACAACATGCCCAAAACAGACCTCCTGTTTGTATCCCCCAGGGAAGCCTGTCCTTGACCAAGGTTTCCTTTCTCAATACTTAAGTCAGAACCTAGGATTTTCCTTGCTTCTTCTCTTGTACATATTCTCTATCCCCAAACCATCAGGAAATCTCTCCCTCTCTAGTCAGGACAGCTCTGAAATCTGTCTACAATGCTCTCCCTCTCTCTCTAGTGCTCCTCCAGCTTCTTCCCATTTTCTCCAGCCACAGTGACCCCTGTCCTCATTTTTAATGTGCATGTTTATCCCCGCCTCTGCACAAGCAGTTTCCTCTACTGGATTGTTCATCCCTGTGACCTGTGCATGTCTCAACATTCTTTTTTCACTCAGATATCAAATTAAGCGATATCTCATTATAGCTACCTTTATGAACATCATATAGAAACTACCCACCCACACACTTCCTGTCCATCTCTCCACTGTAATATCGGAAAATATTCAGCTATGTATTATTAAATGTTGTATACAGTTAAGCTTTAAAGGAATCTTACAGACTTTATTTCCTTCTGTGTTTGTGGCATCCAAGAACATAGAACAAACTCAAATATATTTATTGAGCATAAGATAAAACAATTAGAATGCATATTACCATTAAAAAACTTGAGTCTTCCAAAGTCTAAGGCTGCATGACATAGAGACTCGGTTTAACCTGACAATAGCCACCTTGGCTCTAACTACGATTTTGCCTTTCTGGTGAGCCTAATATGCATCTTTAAAGCCTCTAGACTAAATGAATAGAACTTCCCATTACTTCCTTTGTGTCCTGGAAATCTCGTGGAGATGCATTTAAAACTCTCTTAAAACAAATACAAACATGATTATTTGAACAAATCTTAATACAATAGCATTCTTAGGGTTTTTCATAGTGATGCTTTGTTCTATTTTCTTTCAGGTTTTATTTCTATGATTGTATCTTTTTTTTGTACTATTTTTTTCTTTTTTTTTTATTGAGAAAGGGAAAAAAAAACAAGTTTCCGCCCCCTCCCAGCCTCCCATTTCCCTCCCCCTCCTCCCACCCTTCTCCCCCTCCCCCTACTCCTCTCCCCCTCCCTCTCCAGTCCAAAGAGCAGTCAGGGTTCCCTGCCCTGTGGAAAGTCCAAGGTCCTCCCCCCTCCGTCCATATCTAGGAAGGTGAACATCCAAGCTGGCTAGGCTTCCACAAAGCCAGAACATTAAGTAGGATCAAAACCCCCGGCCATTGTCCTTGTATCTTAAAACATCTATTTTCTTCCTGTCAGTATTACTCAATAGAGCAAGCAATTTGGAGCACAGTATAGTGTTGAGTGAAGGTTCCTGTATCTTAGATCCTTCTCAATTCTTTTCCAGTTATCCTGATTTGTAAGAAAGATGACATACATGCCTGCCACCTATGACTTAGAGGAAGTGAAAATTGGCTTTAATTAATATCGATTTAGTATAATAGATTGCAGAGCACCTTAGCTGTGGAATCTTGAGGTCTCAGCAAATAACCTGTGTGGCTAGAAACTTCTGACAGGCTAGTTCTAAATGTTTCCTCCCTTCCTAGGAAAGCAGGCCTGTGCTTCAAGCATCTCTTTCTAGTGGGTTCATCTGTGTCATCTGCTCTTCTGCTCATGGCTCACATGCCTGTTTTCTTCATTAAGCTACATGCACAATGACATGGAGTGGGCCAATGTCTGGTTGTGAGTCGTTGTTTTACTTCTTACCAGCTATGGGCCTCTTGAAGACTATTTTTGTTGAGCAGGGTGCAAGGTAGGTATTCAGGGCAGGCAGATAAACTCAGAGTCAATGTGATATGTGTAGCTGCAAAAATAAACAGAGGAACCAAATTCTCTATTCAGGGGTATGCATAGGAAACATTCTCTAGATAGACATGTGTGCTAATAGCTTAGTTCCTGGTTGGTGGAACTATTTGGGAGGAGGTAAAATTTTTAAGAAATGAGTTAGTTAGATGAAGTAAGTGGGTTGGGCCTGCCTTTGAAGGATATCCCGTGTCCTTAGTTCTTGTATCCCTCTCTCTCTTTTTGTCTCTCTCTCTCTTTCTTGCCTACTGTAGGTTAAGCTGCTATGCTTCCCACCATAATGTTCAGCCTCACTTCCTGCCCACAGTCATGCAACCAGCTTACTCTTACCTAAAGACAAACCCATCCCCTCCACTAGTATGGGAAATCCTGTATATGTGTTGAAGGACAGGAGCATCCTCAGGACGTGGGGCTGGCGTGGCGAATGGAGACCACAATACCGAAAGGCCTCTCCATTCAAGTACCTGATGTACTGTTCCTGGGCCTCTCTGGTTCCATGGTACTCTGAGTCATATCAGAGATGGGAGTGAGATGGCAATTTCACCTTCCACTTGGTTATTTTCTACTAAGAGCCAAGGACGCTGATGAGTCAAAGCCTGTCTTCCATATCAGAGCACATGGAAGTCACACAATGCTCTGACCCCACCACCTTCTCCTCCTAGTCACCCACTCGCTCACAAGGTAAGATGGAAATGTACACCCCACCTCCGCCCCCACCCCGGAGCCAGTACACAGTAGGGAGATGCCGTGACTAAAAGCTAAATCATTTCTCTGCTGTCCTTTAGAGTGGCTGAGGTCTGCTGCTTTCTTAGGAGGAGTGATTTCAATGCCATTGTGGAAAAAAAAGGTTATAGGACTTATGGCCATGAGGCCCCTGTGTTAGGTTAAAATCATCCACTCCTACTCAGAATGCCCAAGTCGTGTCTAAGACTTTCTCTATGTATAGGAACCAAGGCTGACTCAAACTCTCAGGACAGGCATGCCTATAACACAAACATCATAAAAGTTGAGATTATGAGTTTTAGTTTCTTTTTCAAAAAGAAAATAAGCTCCCGGGGCAGTTGTTGATTATATATGATGGCTGAAAATAATCTCAGAGGCTGACCTTTTTTATATAGAACTGATGCCTCTTGACATCAAAATGGAGTCATGGAACTCAACGAATAACTTGGATTTTGTATGTGAAATGTGTGTGGGTCTGTGTGTTTGCATGTATGTGTGTGTGTGTGTGTGTGTGTGTCTGTGTGTGTGTGTGCGCGTGCGTGTATATACCAGAGTAGAGGCCAAAGTATAACCTCATGTGTCATCGCTCAGGAACACCACTCACCTTATTTTGAGACAGGGTCTCTCATTGGCCTGGAACTCACTACATAGGTGAGGCTGGATGGCCAGCCAGCCCCAGGGACCCACTGTCTCTGCTTCCGTAGCGTTGGGATTACATGTACTTGCTACTACACTTGGAAACTGAGTTCAGGCCTTAGTGGTTACAAGGCAAGCATTTTATTGACAGAGACCTTTCTGCCTGTTGCCTATGTTCCCACTCTTCCTCTCGGCAACAAGGCTGCATAATGCTGACTGAGCCCAACAAAGGAAATGGTGACAGTCAGAGTCTGTGGGCTCCGGTTGCTTGAACGGATGTTGAAGGCTGCTGTAGGAAAGCAAGGGATTGTAGGTCAGGTCAAGTCCAAAGCTCTACCAAGGGAAGAGATCGAGTAGGCTGTTTTGCTTTGTCTTCTTCCTCCAGCTCTGAGCAGAACAGTCTATCGTTTTTCTTTGTGTAACATTCACCAGCTTTGACCTGAGAATGTAAAAGTGACAGACTCAATGGGATAATCCTGTAAAGTCATCAAGCTTTTCCACAAGCAGCCATGACCTCGGGCTTACGCGATATTTTTCTAACTGTAGATCTGTCTGGCAACTGGTTTAAAGGTTTAGTCTATAGAGACTGGATACCAACCCTCTGGCTTGACATTGTAATCCTTGTATCCCACGCCCACCTCCAAGGCTGTCTATAGGAATTAATAAATTAATAAAGAGGCTCTTCATCAAAATGACTGAGGTATCAGAAGACCAGTTCTCATCAGACCTTTTCTTCTCCAGCCCACCAAGATCACTTGCTTTTCAGACATTTCCCCGTGTTCCACACAAGTTCTCAGCTTCCCTTCTAGGACTGTGAGCCCGTGGTTACTTGACCTTACTGGACTCCTCCATTTCCAACTCCCACCACTGCGGTGCGGCCGCCGTTATCTCCCATGGGCTCATTTGGATTGGTCTACAAACAACCTCACAGCTCACCTTTCATCCTTGCTCACCCCCTCATCTGCCAAGTGCTCATTTTCTCCTTTCAGGTCCCATGGCACTTTCTGTCACTACCCTGAGTAGAATCTCCACACTGGGTTCCTAAAGACGGCTCCTGCCTATATGCCACAACTTACAACCCTCTAATCCATTATAAGTTACCATTATCTGACATAGACTCTTTCCTCTGTTTTTTGTTTTTGTTTTTTTTTTTGTTTTGTTTTGAAAAACTCTTTTTACTCAGAATAATTTTAGCTTTATAGAAAAGCTGTAAAATTTAACAGGGTTCCTTCATACCCGTTACCCAGTTTTGGTTTTCCCTAATATAATGCTGTGTTATTTAGATACCTTAGTCAAAACTAGGAAACCAATATTGGAACATTACCACTTAGTAAATTCCGGACCTGATTTGGATTTTGCCATTTTTTTTTTTAAACATTCCTTTCTGTTTGAGGATCCCAAGACCTTTAACACTGGATTGCAGTTACTCCTGCTTCTTGGAACGTCTGCTCTCCTGGTTCTGATTTCATAGCTGTTTCTTGTTTTGTCACTAACCTGGCTTTGACAGTTTCAAGAAACACCAGTCAGATGTTCCAGAGCATGCACTCATTCCCGCTTAGTCTGTTGTTTTTCTTATGATAAGATCGGGTTGCAGGAATCAGAGGGAAATGCCATGCAGGTTAAGGGTGTTTCTCATCACTGAGTGTAAGAATACGTGACCACTAGACAGCACCGCCTATGGCTGTCACTTTGGTCACCTCCTTGAGGCGATATTTCCCAAGTTTTTCCTTTCCTATTTTGGTCTCTGCCTTTTCTCACCCTGCTCCTTAAGGATGAGTCATTATGTCCAGCTCACACTAAGTCCCCCATCCATCTAAATCTGCGGAGTGCTTTTAAAGTCCATTTGGCTGCAATATGGGGAGAATGTTCTGAAATCTCTGTGTTTCTTCTCAGAGCTTTTTTTTTTTTTCTAGAAGGAATGTAGTATCGTCACAGGGTCTTGTCCGTTCAGACTACTGTGACAATGTGTCATAGACTCTGTAGCAATAGTCATTTATTTCCGGGGCTGGAATTTAAGAATCAGAGCATCAGCATAACTGGGCTCCAGTGGGAACCCTTTCCCCAATTGCAGGATAATCTTTTCATATCATCATGTGATGGAAAAAAATCAGGAGCTCCCCAGGGTCTCTCTCATGGGGGTATTCATCCCATTCCTGAGGGTCACACTCTCATGACTTGGTCAATTTCCCCACCAAGCTCTTGCCTCTTGATACCATCCCATTAGAGGGTAAGATGTCAATATATTCACTGGGGAAGGGCACAAATATTCAGTCGATAACATACATATTTTATCAATAGGATAAATATTAAAATTTTATTTGCACATTACACTCTGGTCTGTCATTTTTACCTTATTACATTACCCTATTCCTCAGTTCCACTGTGGTTATTGGAATTGACATACTGCATATTTATTAATCTGTATCTTTCAAAGTATATTGAAAACTATATAGAACAGAAATGATCCAAGCTAGGTTCTTCAAGAAAGAATATTAGGGGAAAAATAGATGAGAAGCGAGGGTAAAGGTGACAGGACAGTGATGCAGGAAAGCCATGTTGGGAGCACGTCCAAAGGCAGCTTCCTCCTGCTGTGTAAGCAGAGGGAAGGGCCAGATTCATTTCAGTTAGATTCGCACTGAGCAGAGAATGGAAGAACGGAGATCACTTGAGCCCTTCTGATTTCCATGACTCTGCAGATTTGTTCTTCTGCTAACGCTTTGTCAGTCCAGCTCAGGCAAGTGCCCCTTGTTCTCTCTGCTGCAGGACACTAACGCTGTGTGACCTGCCTCTTCTGAGGACTCTGGAGCAGTGGATTTTGGAGACATTTTGTACTATAGACTAGGGTTATGAAAACTTTTTTCTATAAAGGGCCGGAGAGTAAATTGTGCTTTGTTGACATGTAGTCCCTGTTACATATCCCTCATCTTTTTAACAGCTTTTTTAAAGGTCATAAACATTCCTAGTTTGAGGGCTGTATGAAAATTGGTCACGCACCAATGGAGACTGACTGTCCAGCTATGGACTTCTCTTAAGAAAAATGTCTACAAGAGCATAAAAGTCATGGAAAGATTTGTAGAACGGAAATCTGCCTACTGTCACTAAACTTGACTTATCCCGAACTTATTTAGCCATGGAATTCTCTTTTATCTTATCCATTTAATGTCTTATGAAATTTAGTTTTCAAAAATTCTGATACTGTCTTTGGGATATTCTGATTTTATGCATATAGGGATAATAACAAAGTTACTCTCTATTCAGCCTACACATAAAGAAATGTTTAGGATGTCTTAAAACAAATAAAATCGTACCAGAGACTTTATCTGGATGCTGAAAGACTCCCAAGCAATGTTCCCAAAATGTTAAGCAGGAGACATGAATTATGTATTAGAGCATATTAAAATTAAGACTTTCTATTCAACAAATATCACCACAGACAAACTTAATAAAAAGGGTAGGAGAAAACATTTGCTGTGCTCAAAACCATGAGAGATTAATATGACAAGGAATGTTTTCTAATTAATGAGAAAAGGGCCGGGTATTCAATACAAAATAGTTGAGTAAAATGAGTAGATGCTCCCCTGAGGGGGAGGCAGAGTGACTAGCAAGCATGTGAAGATGCTGAAGCTCATTAGCAACTACAGAAATAAAAGCTGAAATGAGATTAAAATGCGTACACTATTGGCAAGTAATTTTCAAATTGGTTAATAGCCAATGTTGGCAGGGACGTAGGAAAGCGGTTTTTCTTATGCATTGCGGAGGAAGCATTAGACCATTCAGCTTGTCTGGAGAATTATTGGCAAATCTTACTGAGATTCAGTATGTGCATACTGTTGACTGCAAACCCAGAAAGACATATCCACCAATCTAAAGTTAATAAACACAGATAAGTTCATTTGAGCATTTAGTTTAATGTCGGAGGAGATGGAAGGCAAAATACTTCCCATTACTGGAGAAATGGATAAGAAAATATAACATAAGCTCACTCGGGGACTATACAACTGTCAAAGCCAATAAACAGGTACATCTAAGTGGGCTGTACAGGGCTTTCAAAAACAGCATTAGACAAAGGGCCAGGGGAGATGGCTCACTGGGTTAAAGCACTTGCCATGCTAGCTAGCCTGACGGCCTGAGTTCAATCCCTGGAACTGAGATGAAAATGCTGGATGTGGCAGCGTGCATCTGTAATTCCAGCACTCAGACTGCAAGATGGGAAGCAGAGACGGGAAAACTGGCCGGAAGCTCCATGGTCAGAGAGCCTATGTATGGAGAGCAGAAAGAAGAGGGACCCTGCCTCACCAGAGTGGAAGGGGAGAGCTGATTGCTCCCAGCTGTCCCCAACCTCCGCAAGCATGCTATGGAGGCACATATGCACCTCCACATGCCAATACAAACAAATACATTAATTATGTAAGGACTATGTGTGCAAATTATATATAATGTAATATATGTCTACATATGTGCATGCATGTATATATGTATATTCAGAGGCTGGGAGAGAAAGGCATCAAACATAAAAATGATAAAATAATAACTAGAAGCTAGAGATGAATGCTGGTGTGTTACTAACAGAATGGTATAGTAAAGTCAACTCTTGGAAGTACTGGTTTTATCAGTATCCCTGTCTATTGTACTCTACTGTCCTGAAAATACTATCTTTGACACCCTCTGCCAAGGGGAAGACTCAGTTGATCTATTTGGTTTTCTCCACCCTAATCTGTGTACCAGTAACAGAAGACCACCTGGCTCTAATATAGCAAAGGTTTCACGGTAAATCTAGCGTCCTTGCATGAACTGTGTGAACATGACCACTGTCTCCAAACTCCGCTTCCTCTTCACCAACTGAAGCCATAATTACTGCTCCACCATCCCCAGCCCCTGTGAATCCGCGGCTTTTAGCATTGCTTTGGCCATAAACCTGGCAGAGAAAACAGAGAGAAAGATTTATTTCCTCTCAGGTTGAGTCCACGATCACTTGGCAGAGCACCATAGAGGCAGTCACTTGTGGCAGAGGAGTTATTAGCATCGTTGTAGACAGCAGATAAGGAAGCAGACTGGGGCTGTGGAGTAACTTTCAAAAAAAAAGTGAGGGCCCAGTTCTTCCAACTGGACCTCGCTTCACCTAGTCACCCAGTAACACTACACGTCATGACTCTGTTCAGAGATGAATCTGTTCAGTAGGTCAAAGCACTCGGAATCTAACTGTCTTTGGAGGCCATCACAAACACACCCGGAGGGATGATTAATCATCCCCTAGGGGTTCTCAGTCCAATAGAATTAACAGAATTTACTATACACCCTGACAACCACCATTCCTGTCTCAGAATTCCTCTTTTATGAGTAGAATAATACACTATTTGTCACTCAACAGAATGTCCCAAAGAGTCACCCAAGTTGTAATATATGTCAGAATTTTCTTTCTTTTGAAAGCTGAACGTTGAATAATTTCATTCTATGTATATCCTGCACTACATTTGTTTTGCCATTAACCTATCAGTGGATATGTTGGCTACTTCCATCTTCTCTTGTTTTGTTTGGTTTTTCTCTGAATACACTGCTAGGAACTTAGTATGCAAATATCCACTCAAGTCTCTTTTTTGTTTTGGGGGCCGCGTACTCAGAAGTGGAACTGGAAGATCAAAAGCAATTCTGCGCTTCATCCCTTGGGGAGCCCCTACAGTGCTTCCTGTGGTGGATATACCATTTACATCCCTGGCAATGATGATGTAAACTGGCAAGATGCCGAGTTCTCTGCCTTCTAATGTGTAATTTTCTCTTTTGCTTTGCTTTTTATATTAGATATTTTAGTAAGTATGAAATGATATCTCTCTGTGCCTTTTTGTGCTTAGTGTGTGTCTGTGTGTCCACATGCGCTTGTATGTGTGCACATATGTACAGAGGCCAGAGGTTGATTCCAGATGACTTCTGCTACTGCTCTCCACCTTATGTTTTTAATTGTATTCATTCATTTATATTCATTCATCATGTGTGTGTCCATGTGTGCACATATGTTCTATAGCATGCATGTAGAAGGCAGAGGGCAACTTATAGGAGTTGGTTATTTACTTCTATCGTGTGGATCATGGGGAGCAAACTCAGTTCAGCAGGTTTGGTAGCAAACGCATTTACCTCTTTCGTCATCTCATCAGCTTATTTTTCGAGACATGATCTCTCACTAGAAACAGCTGGCCAGCAAGCTCCAGGAAACCACTCTTCTCTTCCCATTGCTGCCAAGACCCCCAGAGCCAGAATTATCGACACACATGACCATGCACAACTTCTGTTATGTGGGTGCTGGAGATCTGAACTTGTGTGCTGTACTTTTTTTTGTCTGACCCATCCCCCCAATTGTCTTGTTGTGGTTTGGATTTGTATCTCCCTATTGATTAGTGATGTAGACAACCTTTCAGATGCTTATTGGACAAGAAAAGATGCACCAAAGTTATATGATAAGTTAGAAAATCAATTTAATATCTATGTCTGGTTAATATTTTTCATGAAGTCATGGACTGGTAGTCTTTTTTTTTTTTAAATAGATAGCCAAACCAATCCTGTACAATAAAGGAACCTCTGGAGGTATCACAACCCCTGACTTAAACTCTATTATAGAGCTACAATACTGAAAACAGCCTGGTATTAGCATAAAAACAGACAGGAGGACCAATGGAACCAAATCAAAGACCTGGATATCAATCCACAAATCTCAGAACACCTGATTTTTGACGAAGAAGCTAAAATTATAAAATTAAGAAACAACCTACCTCAAGACCCAGCAATACCACTTTTGGGTGTAAACTGGATGTTCAATTGTACCACAGGACATGTGCTCAACTATGTTCATAGTGGCATTGCTTGTCATAGCCAGAACCTGGAAACAACCTAAATGCCCCTCTACTAAAGAATGGATAAAGATGTGGTACATTTACATAATGGAGAACTACATAGCAAGAAAAAAAATAGTGACATCTTGAAATTTGTGAGCAAATGGACGAATCTAGAAAACATCATATCGAGTGAGATAACCCAGACCCAGAAAGACAAATATAATATGTATTCACTCATAAGTGACTTTTAGACATAAAGAAAAAATAAAACCAGCCTACAATTCACAATACTAGAGAACCTAGAAAACAAAATGGACCCTAAGAGAGACATACATGGATCTAATCTACATGGGAAATAGGAAAAGACAAGATCTCCTGGGTAAATTGGGAGCGTGGGACTCATGGGAGAGGGTAGAAGGGGAGGGGGAGGAAGGGAGGGGAGCAGAGAAAAATATATAATTTAATAAAAGCAATTAAAAATAGAGAAAAAGAACTCTCAAAACCTTTAAGGATGTCTAGAACTGTCAGCAAGTTCAGTGGCATTTATACCCCTTCTCTGATCAGCTACTGCTTCCCTTAGTGTCTTAACAAGGGCAGGAGAACTCTGGTAATCACGCTAACCCTTTAGGGAGGAAACATAGTGGGTGCTTTGCTCATCCTGAGTGTCAGGGTCAGGGTGAGCATCAGGTTTGGAGCTACAGAAAGATCAAGGCTCTTTTCACCTTGTGCTTCTGCCCACACTAGAAAACCTTGGAATAAACCACCAAATCCTCTGCCATAAACCTGTACCCATACCCTTTATTACCTGGTCACTTCCCCTTAAATGCCACCATGATGCTACTCACATGCAAAGGAACTAAAGAACTAAGTAAAAGAAGAAAAGAATCATGGCTTTTAGTAGAAAATTACCCAGTATTTGCCACAGATAATAAGAGATTAGAGAAAAGGAAAATTTTGGGTTTGAGGAAATTTTAAAAAAGATAACTATTTCTTTTATGGCCAAGACTTTAAATTATTCACTGGCTCTATTTCTTGAATTTTAGAGTAAAAGAATCTAGTTTTCCCAAAGGATATATTAAACTAAGTACCCGGAGTGATAATTTTATCAATGACAGGACTCTTAAACTATTCATGTCCCCTATGTAAACAAACACCATCTGAAAACCCAGTTCATTCTGAGAAATACTATACTATATTCAAAAGTGTCTTGAGTGGGTGGAAATAGTGTAGACTCATTTCCCCAAATGGAAAAGCGGAACCGAAGCAAACACACCTAATAGCTCCCCATTACTTCTACGTTTGCATATTTTCTTTCAGTTTTAAGTAAAAGCCCAGCTATATTCTGCCGACTACAGGATGTTATAAAGTCAGAGTAAATATCCCATTGAAAAATAACCAAGGCGAGGGAGGTGGGTAAGCTTAGGAGAAACTCAGGAAAATGGGCTGAATTAGGGCTATTCAACACCAGCTCTTAAAAAATACACACAAAGCAGCTGCAAGCAGGCGATCAATCGTCCTGAGTTACCCCATCATGATGAGACAGATGACCTGCAAAACGTGAGCTGGCAGTGTTGCCTGAGATTGATAGTCGGCCACCCCAATGCTCAAGTAATAGGACCCTTTTAGCTCCAGCCTGCCTATTCTGCTCAGGATTTATTTTACCAGCCACCCTAAAAATTAGAGGAGAGCCCATTCCTTCAGCCCCACAGTCTGTGCAAGCTCATTCTGCCCAGAGGACACAGACACCATCCTTTCTGGTCAAGCAATATAAAGCATGGTGCACGTTCATCCGATAACATCCACACCCAAGCTCACAGGGCATTGCCCGAGAGATTCACTTCAAAACAAAGCAGCAAGCCATAGGAGACAGCCACGAGTGTGCCATAAAAATAAGACAGAGCTGTGAGGGCAAATGGACCCCTATATTGCAGATTCCACAGGACAACTAAAAGCCAGCCATGATTCCCAGCCCACAGAGCAGAGCCTACAGTAGTGTAAGGAACCTGTGGGGAAATATAGAAAATTTCATGACCTAGTTTTTGGAGCTGCACAAAAGCCAATCAAGCAGATTGTTTTCGAAGAATAATTCTGGAAAAAAATGATGTAAACCTGACAAGAGTATGGATGAAGGCCAGCTTAGAATAGAGGCGTGGCTTTCAATATGCCAAAACCTCATACACAGGCTAGAGAGAAGGCTCAGCAGTTCAGAGTACTTTGCTATACTTAGGAGGACCTGAGTTCAGTTCCCAGCACCCATATGGAGGTTCACAACTCTCTGAAACTTCAGTTTCAGGGGATCAGACACTAGCTTCTGGCCTCTGCAGATACTGGGTATGCATGAAGTAAACATACATACAGGCAAATATGCATACATATAAAATAAATACAATTAAAAATCTCCTACATGAATTGTGATAGTTTGAGCATCCTTCTGTATATCACCATCTGGGATCCTTGTCAACTTGCTTTCTCTTGGGAAGAACACTAGACTAATCCAGCGCAAGCCTTTTGGATACAGGCACAGAGCACCAAAGGGAATAGTCTAACATCTGATAGATGCTAACTACAAACAACACCACTTGTACTCATGATGCTCAAAATTAAATTAACGGAATAAATAAAAAATGTAAAGCCTTATTTACTAAAGCTTGTGGTTTGATTTGAAATCTTATTAGATGATTTATACATCTAGGAAATTACTTAAAGACAAGGCATTTCTGCATTTTACCCTTTTACACTGAATAATCTAGGCATCTACACATGCCCTTCAGAGACCAAATAGGCAGCGTGTAACCAGAAAAACCCATAAGTTTCCTCAAATATTTATAAATTTTTATAAATATAATGAATTAAAAATTTTAAGTTCTCTGAAACAGTACCATACTGTTAATAATCTATGTACATTTCTCATGTCTTTTTAAAATGATAAGCCCAGATTCAAATATATATCTTAAATACAAAGCATAAGGCTAGTTTTTGAACTTTCATTTACTAAATTCTTCATGACATTCATACTTTTACTCCCAAGTGTCGTTAAATCTCTATATTCAAGTTTTCATTTATTTCATATTTTAGACAGGTTGAAGCTCTGGAGTCACAGTGGCTGCAACAGGATCATCATTCCAGGAAACCAGAGGTTGCTTATTCTTTAGAGAGCTTGAGCCAGGACACAGGTCTGGGGGATGAGTCAATCCCAAAAGGATTCTTTCTGCATCATGATGGGAAGCATGGAATCTTTTCCTGATAGCACCTATGACAATAAAAAATGCTAGACCCATGCCCAGCCAATGGGCTTTTCTGGTTTATAGTTTTACATAATTCTTTCATCCAATGACCTGAAATTTTTAGGTTGTTGTCCAGGCTAAGCTTTTTTTTTCTCTGTGTGTGTATCTAACTGAATCTGAGATCATTTTCTTATTGTCTGAGTTAGGTAGACCCCTTAATTTCTAGGAGTTTGGATGATCTCCAACAGAATTCTTCATATCATCCATCTTTTTCAGACTAAGTGGTCAAAACTCTCTGGCTGGTCTAGAGGCATGATAAATGTAGCAAGTGGGGGAGCCTCTGTCTGGAGTCTGCTGCTGAGCCTGGACTGAGCCGGTCAAACTCAGACCCCAGGTCATGGCTGCTCCACATACCTGCCTCTTAGAACGAGCATCCAGGCCAGTCTTCATCTTCCAGTGCTCGTGGAGAGTGGAACATTCCATTTCACAAATTGGATCTCAGGACACACTGTACATTAGTTGCCTACTCCTAGTCCCAAGCAATCCCATGTGATGAATTCAACCCTATGAGTTTGTAGGCTGAATAATCACATCCTAAAGATGTGCATGGCCTAATACTGAGGGATATGCTCCCTTTCAAGGAGGAGGGTACCTTGTAGCTGTGATGATATGCAAAATCTTGAGATGGAAGTTATAGTAAAGTATCATGATGTGATCAATTTAATTAGTCAGTGTTCTTATCGTGGGAGGCAGAAGGTGAGAACTGGCGGAGACACAACGAATGGCAGATGCACGAGACCGGAGTGACTAGAGGAAGAGGCCACCTACCAAAAGGATCAGGTGGCCTTCAGTTGAGGTGAAGGGTTTGCTTTTTTTTTTTAAGAGTAATAAAAGCCACATTCTTGTGAAGCCTCTTCAAGGAACCAGCCTGGTGACTGTGACTTTAGGTTAGTGAAATGAATTTTAGACTTCTTCCCTCCAGGACTGCAATGGAAATCTGTGTTAAGTTGTTGCCTTTGTTACAGCAACAACAGGAAGTTGATATGATTAGTGTCTTCCCAACAGGTGTGGTTTTACTTATGCCCTTCAATCCCTTCTCAGGTCTTGCCTTTGAATACCACAGTGCCCTTTTGAGAGAAGGTGATGCTGTCTCCACCCTGTGTGGTCATGGTTTATTTTGTCCCCTAATGTATTCCCTTGTGAGCTGCATTTTCCAGATTCCCAGAGCCAGGTTTCCAGCTAAGTCTACATAGGAGGGTGTGGAAGAGGAGTACGGCCCTCCCCCTTTATTCCCCTCACTTCCCTTCCTCTCCTCTCTTCTTCCTTCTCCCTCTTCCTCTCTCTGTACTCTCCCCCTCCCCTCTGTCATCCCTCTCTCCTTCCACAGAGGTAGGTGGCACTGTCAACTTGTCTTCAACAAGATTGACTCCCAACAGTTACTATGGTCCCGGCTGTTACAAGGCCCAAGCTCTCTCCTTAGATGCCCTCTCCCCTGCTCTCTAGTCAAGGCTGAGGGGAACCCCTTTTCTATATTCACTCATCTCTGTGTTATTTCCTCTTCCCTTGCTTTTTAAAATTTTGTAGATCTATCTACTTTTCCATATTATATTTCAACCATTAAAAATCTTGAAATCATTTCTGTACTGTTGCTACAACTACTTTGGTCTTCTCTGCTCCTTTGGCTGTTTCCAGTCTAACTTTGAGGTCTACTTTGGAGCCTGAGAAGTCCCACTAGTTTCAGGTCTTCTGCATACTGGAATCCTAACTCACACCCTCCCTGGCCCTGACTTTCCTGAGCATATGCCTTAGACTGCTCTTTATTTTCATACCGTTTCAATAGCCGTTTTCATATGAATTCACCATCTGTGTATGCGTCATTTTGGTTGTCTTCAGTCAAAGGAATGTTTTGGAAGGGCCATCAGGGCTCAGAGGATCCCCTGGAGGCTGGAGAAATAAGCATTGAATCAGCCAGATCAACAGGAGCCAAGACACCAGGAGGCTCAGGCAATAAAATCCAGCCACAACTGTGAAGTAGAATGAACTTCGTAGCCACGGCTCCTGCCTTGGAGATGAATGGCCTTCTCATCTTTCTTGACTGTTTACTTGAGACTCAGATTCATGAGACTAAGACAGGGAATGTAGCTGAGGGGCACAGCCCTTGTTGAGCCTGTGTGCGGCTCTGGAGTCAGTCAGGTAAGCTAAACAGACAAATAAGAAAGCAAACTTCTCAGACCGTGAGTCCCGTCGGTTGAACCCACATCTTTTGTCCATTTATCAGCGAGACAGAGAGAATAAAGATCTCTTTTGGGTCTTCCTTCTTAGAAGGAAGGGCCTGTCCTCTGACCATCAGGGTGGCCCATGGGGAAGAAGAAAAGACTCTCAAATGAAATCAGAAAGGAGGCAAGTGATGGAAAGCAGATTGGTGCTGCGTTTCCAAAACAACAAATGGTCACCGCGTCCTGCCCACTGCCGTGTGTCTCAGCATTGAGGCTAATCCTTTCGATATTGTTGTCCTCCAAACCCCACGCTCCTCTCCTCTCTCACCAGCTCCTCCTACTTCGGCCTGCCTAGAAATTCTCGTTTTATGAAAGGATATCCATCTTGGTCTGAATTTTTCCAGGCTCTGTTTAGGACATTGTGTTTCAAGTAGACATCTTGGTTAAATAAAGAATCTGGATTTGTTTTCTTAAGCTTCTGGTTTACTGATAGACAACACAGCATGTTCTCCACGCGGGTGTTCAAGGTGCGGGTTATTCCTCTGGTGAGACAAGCGAACAGGGCACTGGGCAGTCTCCATCAGATGCTTGTAAGGTGGATACCCACTTCACGTCTGCCTTGTTCTCCCTTGGGGAAAGTGTCAAGGTTTATCCTTCCTCCCTGGTTCTTTTGTACCACCCACGTCTCCTTCCAGAGAGTCCTCACTGTGGTTTTCACAGTGCTTGCTGTGGCTAATGAAGCTGTGTTGCTACGAGATACGCTCATCAGTGACTTGAACTAGAATAGAGTCTGTTGCTTTAAATCCTATTCGGCCCCCTTTTTGTTACAGGAGCGTTTGAAAAAGGACAGTGAACCCATAGAGTTGAGTGGCAAAGACAAGCGGCGTTTTTCTAAATCAGTTATGTTTCTCTAAACCTGATTTAGTATTCAGAATGACTTCTGGTTTTGTGTCACAGCCCTGCAAACATTGACCTGGGTCTGGAAAGTGGCTTTTCTCCTTCCTTCCTGGAGACAGAAATTTGGAATAGCTCACACTGTTTGCCTGCGATGCATCACGCAATACTGACCGTGGGTCACCTGTGGTGAGCCACAGTGGCATATAATACTTGTCCAGAGCAGAGAAATCCTTGACGGAAATGCTCCAAGTCACTGATGAGGGGGCAGGCTGTTGGTAGCTTTCCTCTCATCAACTATATTGCTAATGGAAACGCTGTGTTATTTTTGGAAGTGGTTTCATTACTGGCTCCTTGGTCTCTGGTTACTCGTCTTACTCTACCGTAGCTCACACGATGAAGATCAGTCTTTGCTGAGCCTTATTTGTCTTTCTTAAACTCACAGCACAGAATTCATATGCCACGCGCTACAGGACTATTAAAAATACAGAACAATTCTCTCCGCTTCATAAAATTCAATAAATACTTGTTGACAAACTGCCAAAGCCAATCCAAGGAGAGAAGAAAAGCCAATTATACCGTGATTCTGCTCCATAACAAATGCAAAGTCACTCGTTAATCCATTCATTAAATTTATTGAGTGGCTACCATGTCAGGCATCAGGCTAGACACAGGGGAAGCAACAGTATATGCAACAAGATGCTCTTATTGCAGAATAACAGACAATCATCAAGTAATTCTGTGAACATTTGAACTGCCATGGTGACCAATAATCCAAAACACTGTTGACAGGTCAGGGAAGTTTCTGGAAAAGAAAAGAAAAAAAAAGGTCCTTAGAGACTGAGATCAGAAAGATGCAGAGAAGGCCATTTATCTTTGGGTCTGTACAGAGGAGATAACAGGTGGAGCAGGCAGCTGTAGATTGCAGTTAGTAGCTGGGCAGGTGGTTACGTTTCTCCTAATGTGTGGAGTCCTTACTAGTACAGTGAGCACTAGTCACCAGCGGTGAAGGCTCTAGCTGGGCACCAGTATGACTTCTTCATGTTCAGTGAGGTAGGCAACTGTTCTCTTCAACAATAGGGCCTTGCCATCAGTCTGTGGCGAGCAACTAGTAACCTTGGCAATAGTCTGCAGTTTTGCATGGACTTCCTGGTGCCCCCTCTGCCAATACTCGACTAGATGTAATCCATGTCTGGCATTGGGGGTTTCTCTTGATGGCAAAGATATCTAGTTGGGGATTTGTCTCCCTCGTTATTTTGTGATTCCGTGTATATTTCTGTCATGTGTTTTATATATTTCAGGAGGCTTCTGCCTTAGTAGAATGTGACCACTCAAATGACCTTTAGTGCTAATTGTCCCTCCCTTACCCACTCTTCCACCCCACTCCCTATTTAGCCCCCACCATTCCAGTTTTTCCCTGTTCCTGGTCTTTCCATATACTCTATTTCCCTTTCCTTGGGAAATCTTCCCCTTCCCTCTAGGCCCCTAATCTATACCTAACCTCTGTGGTTAAACAGACTATCATACTTATTTAAGGCTTAAAGCTAATAAATTAAGAGATTTCTTAAGTCCTAGGATAGGGCTAGGTTTCCATATTGACAATTCAAAACCTGTGGCCACCAAGTAGTTGCCCCTACAAGGTTTGGAAGCATCAACAGATGGGAAAGACCTGAGCACACTGACTCACGCTTGTAATTCCAGCACTTGAAAGGCTAAGGTAGGAGGATTGATATGAAATTGACATAGCAGCACCGGTCACAGGCTCAGCCAAACTCTGGTAACTGAAAGTTTAGGGGTGCAGGGGGAGAGTAACGTAATATGTGACATGAAAGCAGAAGGATGACCAATCAGAGGGAGGAAGAAGATCAGTAAGGAAGGGCAAGGACGACCCAGAAGGCAAGGGGGGACAGGCTTGACTAAGGAACAAGTATAATGATACAAATGCATGAAAATCGCATAATGAAATCTATTACTTTGTACATCAACTTTAAAAAATAATTAGGAATAATTATCTTCGCAGATTTACTAATTCTCAAATTGTCTTTAATGGCATATGCCAATGCAGAGTTCTGACTTACTGTGAACTCTCTAGAGTCTGTCAACAATTATGAAACGGTTGCCATAGTCTTTTTTTCTTTGAGGTGTGAAGCAAGAATTCTCTTTGTTTGTGGCTCAAGCCATTTGAGTGCTTATTCTTCTCCACACATTTCCAGCAGAACACCCAATCCTTTGGTATTGAAGACACTGATTGGGTAGACCTGAAACCAGTGATGAAACCAAGTACGACATGGTGGTGTTGGGAAGCTCCTAAAGCTGGGGGCATGAAATATTCTGCACTGGTGTTTTTGAGAATGGAAAAGGATGGACTGAGGACTCGCTGTGTAGGAGCTGAGAATATGAAGGGGCATTTCAGATTAGATCACCCTTACCTATCCATGTGTATGAGATAGCTTTTGTGCAATGACATTTGACATGCTCAATTTTTGAATAAGGAAAATGAGAACAAGATGAACTGAAGACATCATGGTCTTTAGAAGCCCTTGTTGCATCCAAGCATCTTGGGTTTCAACAGTGGTCAGTGTTTGTCAAAGCGACCATTTATTTAAATATAAAAATCCCTTGAACTACAAGGTTTCCCGTATTTATTTTCATATTGCATCTATGTTTAGCAATTCCTCTGCTCCGAGGTCCACAATGCCCAGGCCTCAAGCCTTGGTCCTGAGGGATAAAAATCATTGCTGAACTGCCCTTAGCAATTTTCTGTCTTCATTACAGAATGTGGGAAATTCTCTGTTTATATCTTTTCAGGGGCTTTCCATTGGCAGGCTCGCTGTGACTGGTCATGAGGATTCAGGAGAGATTTTGGTTTCGAAAGTGCCGCTCTGGCACCAGTGAGTGTGTAGAGCAGATTAGAAGGGGCCTGCAGGGGGAGATGAGGCCATTAGAAGAAGGTGGCTTAAGGCTAGCATAAAGATGAAAGAGATCAAGGTAGCGTTTAGGAAATAAAAGTAGACAGGGCTCTGTGGTAGCTACAGATGAGATTCCAGATTTACAAGTCATCCTGCTGGATGAATTCTTAAGATAATTTGAGAATTTATGGTAGTGCCATTCTCTGAGACAGAAAACCCAAGGACTAAATCAGATCCTGGGTATAGCAGTGGTCAAGAGAAAAAGAGATTGCGTGTGCTGGAGATGGAAGCCAAGACCATACATAGACCAAGCAGATGTGTACCCGCAGCCTTCCAAAATCTTTTATGGCGCAATGGTCTCCATGCTGAGGAGGAGCTGGGATAACTGTGCCAGAAGGAGAGAGAAATGTGTGGAAACTGGGAAGAAACAAACTGGAAAACCTTGGACCCATGAGTGAAGGCGCAGCTTCAATGGAGGCCATGGGTCATCTTTTTGTTCCATCTGGTTTCACTAAAGACTCCAGGGAAAGACATTTAAAAAGTCTTCAGATAAACACAAGAGAGGTGCTCAGATAGAAACAACTTCCCAACTCTCCATCCTTCACCAAATAAAGCCTTTTTGCTCAGTGGCCAAAGGCAGGCGTAGAAACCAGCTGGCTCCGTAAACCACAGCTGGTGTTCAGAGGCCAAGCTCCCAGAACAACGGCACTAGAGATGTTTGGCGGAGGTTCCTATTGCGAGGGCACACCAGATTCTCCCAGCATCTCTGGAAGAATTCCATCCCAAATCTTAGGGGACACGGACTTAACTCCAAACAGGTCGTCAGGCTGTGTAAATTTGGTGTGGTATGTTTCTGGATGGTAAGTATGTATTGCATGGCGTTTTTGAAGGCCCACAGACTTAAGCTAGTGAAGAACTGGACTAAACCAGGTTTACCCAGGCTGGAAGGGTCCTGGTAATCCCAAGGGATTCAAAAGGTGATGATGGAGCCTAAGAGGAAGAGCAGAACAGAAGGGATGCAGCCACAGAATAGAACCCATCAGGGACTGCCTCTCGCTATACTGTCCCAGGTGATGTGCTGGACTCTGTTCTATGAGGTCATTTAAGGAAGACAATTACCTTGCATTCCAATTCTTTTGTCATCTGCGATGGTGCTGGCTACTCACCATCATTTAGCTGCTCAGTCAGCGTGAATGCTATATTGGTCTCCAAAAAAAAAAAAAAAAAAAATACAGAAACCGGGGCTTAGAGAGATGACTCAGAGGCTAAGAGCACTGACTGTCCTTACAATGGACCCAGATTTGAGTCCCAGCACCTACATGGTAGCTCACAACCACCTGTGATTCCAGTTCCAAGAGATCTTGTACCATTGTCTGGCTTCCTTGGGTACCAGACATGAATGTGTTACATGGACATACATGCTGGCAAAACACTCATCACATAGAATAAAATAGTTATAATAATATTTTTAGAATATAGAAATTTAGGGCAATTTGGGAGTTCCAATCACAACTTTTTTTATTGCCTCCTTGTGTCTGCTACAGTTAGGGTTTAGCTGCTTCTGTTCAGTAGATATTTTTGTATTTAAATACGTAGTAGGAGATAAACCTTCATTTTTACCTAGGTTTTACCTGAACAATGCTAAATTGTTTACGTTCAATGAGTCTACTATATCAGTGTACCCATTTCATAGATAACAGACCATCAAAACAATAACGTATTACTATGTTTGTATTTACATGTGTAAAAATAGGGAGAGGAAAAAAAACTAAAAACCTACTGAGAGGCAAAAGTCTGGTTCCTTTTATTTTTTACTTAGTGACAAGCAGTACAATCCTACAGGTAGAAATATGTTGACATTGGTCACAGGACACAGAAAACAGGTATATGTTTCCAGGCATGTTAGTAAAAATCTCACCGTTCACTAGCAATTCTCTAATGCAAGGGACAGTCCCTAATTATTGTCTCTAGGGACCTCATTGATGCTGCCTAGCTCCACAATTAGGATTCTGGCATCATTTTAGCAGAAGAATATCAGAAGTAATTTATTTCTCCATATGAGCATCAGAGAATGAACATACATTAAAATACAGTCACAGATGGCAAGGTACTCCAAAATATGAATCTAGACCGCTTAGAAAAGTCAGTATTTGATAAGTATGTACGATTTCCTAGTAGTGTGTTTTACTTACAAAGTAGGATAGAATCCTCAAAACAGAGGTAGGTGTTCTGCTCTGGCAAAATGCCACACAGCCTAGCCGTTGTACCCATTTCTGAAGAACACTTGGTCAGGACCTGGCGTAGGTAAGTCTAGACAGTTAATACAAGAGACTCGAGACCCATTGGCACAGCGGTGTAATTCTACATTGTCCCTTTTGATTGATCTGCTGCTCTCTTGTGTTACAGGACCACATGACTTGCTAAGGCTGGCATGGAGCTCCATTCCAAAAAGTCATTCGGGAACCAAGTTCCTCTCATGCCCATTCCCTCGCCACCCACTAGGAAACTGTCACTGACCACAGGGTTAAATAAGCGCCAGTATATCCAAGTTCCAGTTGAGCTGACACAGGAAGAAAAGGCGAAGGACAGGCTGCTGTCTTTTGATGCTGGCTACTCGGGATTCATGCTCACATTGTCACCCATGACTGTTCACACCCACCTAAGTGGGAGATAGGAAGGCAGTTTAACGTCAGCATGCAACTATAGTTCCTTGAAGAAGACAAGGAGGAGGAGGAGAAAGAAGGAGGACACGCAGAAGCTGTGCATGCTTTTATAGGCATATACTACTTAGCTACTCAGGAGGCTGAGGCAGATCACAAGTTCAAGGCCAGCCTTGACAACTTAGTAAGACCCTATCTCAAAACAAAAGGTAAAAGGGGGATTTTGGATCTATCTCAGTGGTAGAGTGCTTGCCCAACATAAACTAGGCCCTAGGTTCAAGCCACATTTCTTAAAAACAAAAGAGATGGAGAATAGAATGGAGGATTCCGGTGGCCAGAATACAATCTGAGAAACAGGAACCAGATGGGGGAAAGAATGGCCCCGGAAGAAAATGACAATTTCTGTGACATATAGGAATAGTTCTGGGTGACTCCAACGTCAGATCAGATCAACAGGTAATAGACTTTCTGGATGATCCAAAGATAAGAAAGAGAGCTTTGTGTTGGGGACAGAAATTCCCTTGTGTTACCAATGCACCCTTTGGACTTTCTAGGAGCTGTAATGTTTATTGAAACATTCCCATTGGCCACATTAGGTTATTGATGCTCCCTTCTCGAAGACTCTCTCCAGATAGGCTTTCTGAGTCTATCCTGACTTGTTTTTCTAGCGGATAAGCTCAGAGATGGAAATCCCAGCACTTTCTGAGTGCCTGCTGTGAGCAGATCCTTTCAACGCTCACCCTGTGAGGCCTGGGATGCTCACCTTGGAAGGCCTGGGCTGCTCACCCTGGAAGGCCTGGGCTGCTCACCTGACTCTGGCATTCTGGGAGACCAGTGCAAACTGTCTAAAGACTCAGCTATTGGGTGCCATTACTGGGACTGCATACAGCGTGAGTTTCCCCCATGGTACTGCTGTCTCTCAGGAAGACGTCAAAGCTAAGTCAAATGTCTCTTCCTATTCCCCTCCATATCCCACACCTTTCCCCTCCACTTCTTTGATTGTAACAGGGTTGGTTCCTTGGTTGGGACTGGCAGGTATGCAGGGGTTGACACAATAACAAAACAGGAAGGTATTCACTTCCCATTCCAGAGCTTTCCCCTGGGTCAGATGACCCATTTGTCATCCATGCTTTTTCCGGCCCCAAGGCAGAGCCATTTGCTCATCTGGAGGTTTCTGCCTGTCTCCTGTGTGAAGGCAGGTTTCTCCTGTGACCCTCTTCAATACAGGAAGTCGGTGAGTCACTTTCTTCTGTCACTTGCTACTCTGCTGCTCAACCTTTTCCCTCCCTAGCTCTCGGAGTGCTGTTGAAAGGGTTAGGCTTGATTTGAAATTAATTCTTCATCCCTTGTGCCCCGAAATGGATGTCAAAAATGAATTAATCACCAGAGAAGCTTCCGCCATAGATGCTTCAGGCACATTCCCTCCAAACAGAGGGTGACTCAGACAGAGCACCCTTTTTGGTCTCCTAAGTAACTAACTGGCCTCTCAGATTTCCCTCTGGTAGCTGCAGGAAGGCAAGCACAGCAAACTGACTGGGGGAAGGGAAATAGTTCCCAGCATCCAGAGCAGGCTCTGGGTAGAATGTCACCTACAATGCTGTTTGCTAACCGTCTCCTGCTTCAAATACTGGCTCCGTGTCTCTGTTATAACTGGAGCATAGATTCAGCCACAAGCCGAGTGTAGGGATCAGTCTGGAAAATTACTAACGGTCTCAGGAAGGGTTGGTGATACCTCACAGAAATGGACGCTGGTGGATTCATTTCTGTGTTAGAGATGCTGTTAACCTCGACTCAACCTGGACCTGCAATGAGACATGAACACACAGTTCTGTCAAGACAGAGGTAGGCAGGGTGGAAGGGAGATGTTCAGCTCAGCCACTTATCTACCTAAGGCACAGAAAATCACACTGTAAGAATCAAATTTCTGGAGCAGTATTGATTTTCTTGCTTTATTCACAAGTCCCATCCCCCAACTTTTTGACAAATTAAAGAATAAACAAATCAGAATCTAGAGCCCAGGACGTTCTCAGGCACTAAGAATTTGGTACCTGTGAGCCAACTCCTTCCCTTTACTCCCCTAAGCTTCTGGAAACTGCAGCATCCGGCTGAACGATGCCATCATCCCCCTTTCCAATTGAGAACTTTAGACTCTGTTTCTTGGGATCATATTGAATTTTAAAGTGGAAACTAGCTTACTATTTAAGTTTATTGGGTCAGAGGCCATCCAAACAGCAAGGTTAATCTATCCCTCTCCTGCTTTTGGCAAATGGGGTTAATAGAGGTAAAATTATTTTCCCAAGAGGACATAAACTTAAGGGTTTTTCTTCTTTTATTTCTGACAGAATCTCATTAATCTGTGGCCTCCCAGCCTTGAACTGCTGATCCTCCTGCCGTAGTCTCTGGAGAGCCGGGGCCATATGCATGGGCCTCCACACTGAGTTTGTCTTCATTTTGACCACACCTCACCATGCGATGGTGGTCAGAGAGTGTTAGCAAGCTTGTGGGAAGTAGCCCCAGCACCCACCTGCCCTTCTCACTCACATCCCGAAAGTAGTGGGTTTAATATATATGCCTTTTTAAAAAAGCTAGTTCTTTAAGTTATTATTATTCCTAGTTTTTTCTTCTTTAGGTCTTGTCTCAACCCAGTTTCTATCCCCTTCCTGTCCTTGCATAGTCTTACAATAGTTTTTAGATCAATAAATGGTGTTTATTTGCCAGATAGTAGTCATAGTTGAACTGTGAAGTGAATTATAATTATTCTTTCATTGTTGACTTTTCTCAGACTTAATAATTGTGATGCTTTGATTTGCTTAGTTTTCTATGAGTAACCACAAATTCCACCCAAACTCTTTATAACTGTGCCTATTTTCTATGCTTGAAAACATTTATATGTAGTGGTAAAGTTGTCTTTTTGAATGTCTTGTTTTGATTTCTTTTTTTTTTTTGAGGAAGTGTGTGTGTGTGTGTTTGTAGATATCAGAGGAAAACATGTTGAGAGTACCTTTCTTCTCCCACTATGCCTGTGCCCCAGATCAAACCCATTTCTCAGGCCTGGCAGCAACACCCTTTGCCAGCTAAGCCATTGGGATGATCCCCAGCTTCATCTTCTTCGAGAAATTCTCCCAGTACTTCTCTAGTCTGCTTCTGCCTGTCCAGTTGCTCCACAGTGGTCACCTCCACTCTCTGTTTACCGTTTCCTGGGAGACGCTGCCCTTCCTGTCTCTCTAGATCTTTTATTTCTTGAGTCCAACATCTTCCTGAATGAATATCCAATTTTAGCAGAAATGCTTCCTCTAGTAAATTCCCAAGGAAAGACATATAAGTGGTAAATGTTTTGATGTCTTACAGATGTCATAGATGTTTTATCCTATCCTCACAGATGATTGCTATATCAGTCTATAGAATTCTAGGTAGAGAGTTACCACTGTTTATCCCCATGGAATTCTGAAGGCATTTGTCTACCTCAATAGGACCCAGTGTCATGGTGAAAACGTCACTCTTGCTAACTGCTTGTGAAGGAAAGCGTTCCAGTCCTATGCTCAGGAAGGGCATCCTAGAGATCATTTAATAACTGTTTATATCCCTCTCGCTCATTTTTGTGATTTCCTATAACTGTGCCTCTGTCTGCTTGTTTATCTTAGGCATCTGGATTTATGGGTTCCCCTTGGCTCATTTACAGTCATCACAATGCTTGGACTTGCTCCTTCCACAGTCCTGGGGGGTTCAGGGAAATAACAAGCATGCCCCTTGGAAGTCTGCGCTTGATGAATCACATCTGGGCACTCACAAAACCTTCCGAGAAACCTTATTTTACTAATTCCAAGCAGGTTCCTTCACAATAGCTTTAATTTAAAAAAATTAGTAAGTAGCCCATTGTAATGATTTCCAAGGATGGTTTCACTGAAGACTTGTTGGTAGCACTGTCCCGTATTGGTTAATGCCTTTTACATCACTTATGTACATGCAGATGAGGAATGCATGGAAAGACATTTTATGCGAAGAGGGCAAACATCTATCTTCCTTTCCCAAACCACTTGAAATAAAAAAAGAAGGACTTTAAAGTGTATATAGAGTGATTAAATGTATTAAATTGAAACACCTATATAATTAAGAAATTCTTGGAGTAGAAAAATCAGGGCAAGTACCGCTACAATAGAAAACTGAAAATTATATTAATTTTTAAAATTATACGTATGTGTGTGTGTGTAGGTACACGTAAGCCACAGTGTATATATGGACATCTGAGGACAATTTCCAGGTGTCAATTCTCTCGTACCCTGTAAATCTTAGGGAAGGAAATTTTGAAAGACTCGAAGAGCAGCAATACACTATCCTTCTGAATTATAAGACTCACTACTGAAAGACTTCAGCTTTTCCTAAGTATAGTGCAATTCAAATCCAAATCCCATTGTGTGTGTGTGTGTGTGTGTGTGTGTGTGTGTGTGTGTGTGAACTGACAGACTGTGTGGTGATATTTTGTTTGTGCTCTAACAAATAAAGCTTTCCTAAAGATCAAAGGGCAGAGCTAGTCACTAGGAACGATAGAGGTTTGGAGGTCTGTACAGACAGCCAGGAAGTGGTATGACTGGGCAGAGAGATGAATATAAGGCAGGAGGAGACAGGAGCTCTGTCTCTTTTCCATCTGAGGATTTCGTAGAGGTAAGAGCTCTAGTGGCTGGCTGCTCTATTTCTCTGACCTGGCAGCTTTCACCCCTTAATATCTGACTCTGGTTTTTACTATTGAGACCAATTAGAACTTGTGCTACAAGGCTGTTTCTAAATTTTACACTGTGTAACTAAGACAAAAATATTCCAGAAAAATCTTGAAGAACAAAGTTGTACAGTGATACAGTAGTGAAAACAGCGTGGTACAAAGAGTATACGTGTGAACACACACACCAATAGAAAAAGATTTCAGAAACAGTCACATTAAAACTTAGGGCAAAACCTTGCTATTCTAAAGCTGTATGAAAAATCAGCTGGATCAACTGAATCAGCTGGATAGCTGTGAGAATAAAATGGATTTTGGATCAGCTTTGCCTCATCTATAAAACAAAATCCAAATTGACCCTGAAAGTGAAGTCAACACAAGAAGAAATTTGATAATGCAAAGATATGCTTTTCAATTCATCAAAAAGCATTAAGAAAAAAAAGAAATTGATAAAGTGGACTTTATTAAAATGAAGACCTGTTTTTTTTTGCCAAAAAAAGAAGATGAGTTAAAAGCAAACATGGGAGAGGGATATTTATACTAGAAGACATAGGTGTGTTTAAAATATGTACACTGTATGTATGTATTTAGCATATCATGTACATTGGTATGAAAAGGTAGCATTGCTTACCTATCCTTCCTCACTCCCCCCAAAAATGAGCAAAAATTTTAAGTATATGTTTCATTACAGAATGTGTTCGTATGGCCAATGGACACACAAAATTGTGCCCATTAAACGTCATTAATTACCAGAAAATACAAATGAAAGTCATGTTGCTATCCTACTGCACCAGAATAGCTGGACCTTTAAAGCTAATAACACCGCGAAATTGGTAAGTAAGGGTCCGAAAGGATTAGAGTCACACACACTGCTGGGGCTGTCTCTCCTTTGGGGGTCTTTTCCTCCTGCTGGGTTACCTTCTCCAGCCTTAATAGGAGAGGAGGTGCCTAGTCTTACTGCAACTTGATATGCCAAGGCCGGCTGATGTATGTGGGAGGCCTGCCCTTTTCTGAAGAGAAAGGAGGAATAGTTTGGGGGGAGGGTAGAAGGGAAATTGGGGGAAGGAAGTAGGGGGACAGGAGGGAGAGGGGAAACAGTTGGGACTGGGAGAAATAATTAATTAATTGAAAATATAATCTGCTGTATTTTTTAAACTTAGATTTCAGTAGGTCTCCTAGTTAGAGTTTTCTAGAATTCTTGAAGTGGTAAAGTTAGTCCCCAAAGGGTGATGCCCTTACTAATGGTCATTTCTTGTTTGTAGCACTGGGGATTAAGTCCAGGGTCTTACACAACAGGAGCCTTCTCCTTGTCCCATTGGGCTAAATGTATAATTTTGTTTTCATTATACAAAGGGAAAATTATACCAATTAATTTTTCTAACATTAAACAGCCTATTCTTTTGTTCTTCAAGACTTTTCTGGAGTATTCTTGGCCCACACATTCATTGTGAGATTTAGAAGCAATGTCAGTTTGCACACATCCTTTCTGTTGCTGTTATAAATACTATAATCACGAGCAACTTGGGCAGTGGTTTGTTTCAGTTACAGTTTACCGATCACGGTGGAGGGAAGCCACAGCAGGAACTCAAAGCAAAGCCTGAAGCACAGACCATAGACGGAAACTGTGTCCTGGCTTGCTCCTTCTGTTTTGTTCACATAGCTTTTGTATATAGCCCAGGCACTACAACCTATGGATGGCGCTGCCCACAGTGGGATGAACCCTCCCACATTAATTAACAATCAAGAAAAATGCCCCTAAGACAGGCCCACGGGCTAATCTGATCAAAGCAATACCCCAGTTGAGACTCCTTAGATAACCAGGGTGCATCAAGTTGACAGTTGAAGCTAAGAGGCACACACACACACACACACACACACACACACACACACACACAGAGAGAGAGAGAGAGAGAGAGAGAGAGAGAGAGAGAGGTATGTATATTACCAAATTCATCTGTAAGTATTTCGTATTTTAGTATGTTAGTTTTGCATCTGTGCTCATAGATGTAAGTAGCTTACCTTGATCATTACAGTTCTGACTGATTGGGTAAATAACTGGATTTTAAAACATAATATACTGCTGTTATGATTATTCTCAGGGGAGGCTTTTGTGACTTGGCTGTGCCCTCTTAGACTTTTTACATCTGGATAAGCAAAGCGAATCCCCCCTTTTAGACTTCTGTTTCAGTTCCTGAAAATTTTTTTGTGCTACCAAAAGCATAGTTTTGACTCTGTCATTTAGCTTCCTGTATGTTTAGGCAGAGCTGTGGAGATATAGGGAAAGTTAATCACAGTCATACAATTTTATCCCCATAAAACAAAAAGGCAGGAAGAGGACTCAAACATTTCACTGAAGATAAAAAATAAGACTTGACTATTCTATCCTTTTCTAGTTCTCACTAGGAGGATTCTCTGGGCAGATGGGTCACAGTCTACACATCACTTTTAAATGAAATAGCAAGCAAATTACTAGAATTTGGTCCAGCTGTGGGGCACTGCCCAGGCATCACAGAGAGAGACCCATGCCAGCTGTGAGATACCAGAACTTCTTGATTTCGTCTTAGCTCGGCTGACATGAGGCAGAACAGAAACCAGGTGTCCCTCAGGAAAGACCCCTGCTCTGCTAGTGAGCCCTCTGAAAGGGCACTCAGAAGGGTCGAGCTGTGAGCTTGCTGTCTGCGGGGTGAGGACTTTATTTCAGACATGCAGTTCCTTTGCCTCTGGAGTTCTTGGTATAATTCTCAAAATACAAACATTTCCTGTGTACTGCGGTCTGGGCTAACATCCAATAATCAAGAAAGAACTCCAAATCCCAGTGTTTCTCTGTTTCATGTAGGCTTAGAATCTGTGTATTCGTGATTGACCAGGCTCAGTGGTTTAGGAAATAGTTCTGAGTAAGGCAAAGTCATGAAACAGATCTGCATTCTCTAAATATATTTACAGAATGTGCTAGTTCTGCATAATATTGATGAAATTGGTGGGAGCTTCTGGGTGTGACTCATTGCTTAATACATTTAATAAACTTTGGATCAAGTCTATTTTTTAGCAAATTTCCTTTAGCATTGTCTAAACCTCAACTTATTATCATTATGCCCCATGACTCTTTAAGAAGAGGTATAACACTTGCTTCATTTACTTGGCTCCAGAACACGTGTTTGAGGATGCTTTATAGGCCAATTACTTGGACAGCAAGACACTAAATTGCTGGTCTCAGGTGAGAAGGTTTAATATGACCCAATCAGCCCCATGGGCTGGTCCTTCCTGTGTGTGTCTTCCTGAAGGCGTCAAGCACAAGGGCTTGATACTCACAAGAGAAATTGAACAAGACCTTCAACGTTTTTCATTTTATAAGGTTCTTTGTGTCTGTGAGAATCGTAATTCCTGTAGAAAAGCAAGCAAACAAAAAACGGTCTGATATTGGGACACATATATAATAAGAACATACAGCAGTCTTCACTCTGTTCCTTGACCAGAGGTTTCTGGATCTTCTCAGGATGGGGTTGTGGTTGCCAAGGAAACCAACCACATTAATCTATTGAAACTTCCATTCCCACTCTTAGATCTTCCACGTAGGAAGGGTTGTATTAGCCTCCTTTCAGTTAATGTAACAAAATATTCAAGGCTGGGTAATATATAAAGGAAAGGGTTGGGGAGGCTGTTTATTTTTCTCAGTTCACAGTTTCAGAAACTGAACATCCAGGATTGCGCAATCCCTAGATTTGGGCCTCTGGTGAGAGCCTTCTGGGAGGTGATGTCACATATGCAGATGAGGTCACATGAGGCAGGAAGCCAAAGAGATTCAGCCACAAGCTTTGTTCTTTTAGTGAGTTGCACTTGAGGGAACTAATTTGGGTCTCAAGAGAACTACTTTAATCCTTCCCCAAAGGCCGCACCCCCAGTGACCCAATTACTCTATGCTAAGCCTTGCCTAATAAAATTCTAATCCTTCCACAATGAAGAGCAAGCTTCTAGTACACAAACCTTTGAGGGGACGATTTTATTCTCAGCCATAGCACGGGTTAAAGTTTGAGTTGATTAGCAATGGACAATGATTAAATCTAATCTATCATGCAAATTTAAGTAGGACTCCAGATAAACTCAAATGGACAAGGTTCAGAGAGCTTCCAGGTTTCAAAATACTGGAAGGTAGGGGAGTGACCAACAGGAGTCAAGAGATCTCTACGTCTCCTCCCCCACTTTGACTAATGTCTTTTCCATCAGTGCCCTTTATAATAAATGGACAAACAGATTTCTCTGAGTTCTCTGAGCCATTCTAGCATGTGAATGATTGAAAGAGGAAGTGTCAGGAACCCCGATGTATAGTCATTTGGTGAGAAGCACACACAACAGCGATCTAAAGGGGTGTGCAGTCTCACGGGGTCTATGTTAGAAGTCAGAGGACCATTGTGTTTGGGAGTACAGTAGAGAAAACCAATTTCCCTCTCTTCCTCAAGTGGCATCTTATAACTGTGTGTATGAATTGTGTAAAGTTTTGGAAGCTATAAGGAGACCATAATACAGTGGTTTTAATAAAGCCAAGGCTGATTTCTTATGTAACCACCCCAAGGTGAGTATTTTAGTTTGGGATGAGAGTCCTCGGGGTCCCATGTTCCCTTGAACTTTTTCTGCTCCTCTGAGCCATGCACCACTTCCAGATGGCCCAGAGGGCTCACTAGCATGCTGCCTTCTATTTTACAGGAAAGGGGAAACCTGGGTAAACAATTCCCTTCAGTGAAGGAAGGGAAACAGTACCTACATCCCTTTGCTCCCGTTTCATGGAAAGCAGTTTAACCCACAGTCATACCTAGTTCCAATATTGGTTGGGTAGCCCATTATGTACCTAAGAAGTTACGTGTCCAAGAAGAAACCAAGCAAAGACTCTGGAAGAGCAGTAAAGACTGTCGTGCTTTTTTTTTGGAACCATTACAAGCTGACGACTGTTACTTGGGCCTTACTAACATTGCTGAGGAGTAGCCAAGAAAAGTGTGTGTCCCTATCAATGACGGATACTCAGTTACTGGCACTGATTACCTATCATGGCTGGAGGATTAGCACAGTGAGTCTGGAGATGGCATGAAGGACTGTAGACACTCCGCATCCAGTGTGCTCTACAGGCTTCCCTTCTCATTGCCCTGCAGGCTCCTTAAGTGATCTTTTCATTTATTCTTTTTATACTTTTGGTTTTTTTGAGATAGGGTTTCTCTCTGGAGTCCTGGCTATCCTGAAACTTGCTCTGTAGACCAGGCTAGCCTTGAACTCACAGAGACCCACCTGTCTCTGCCTCCTGAGTGCTTGTATTAAAGGCATGTGCCATCACCCATCACCCAGCTTTTTTAAGTGACCTTTTAAAAATGGCTCATGAGGGAAATAAACCTGTCTAGTTGCTTATCTTTTATATCTAACTTCGACCTTAGTTGCAGTGGGGGAAAGAGCTTAAATAGGAAAGCAATTTTCAATGAAGAGCTCTCAATTTAAATGACTATTTTCAGTTTTGAGATAGGAATTCATTTGAGAGCAGGTTACAAGGATACAGCAAAGCAGAACTCTCTGGAAGCAGATCTACTGACATACCAGCTCTGCGTGCTTCCCTCCATCCTTTCTCGGGGATGCTGCGCGCAGGCCCTGTGTATCTGAGAATTTGCTCCTTCCCTTAGCTTTCTTAGTGTCGCTGTGGTGACATTTTCCAGGACTAAAGATACAGTCACTTCTGCAGGGTAGGAAGACTCCAATCAACACTTTGGCAGAAAAAAAAAAGAACTCTGAATTCTCTTCCCATCTATATTAGAAGCTTTACCACCTTATATGAGTGTGTAGAGATTCTAAAGCTTCCAAACAAGAGATTCCAGACTTTTTCAAATGGTTCTGTTAAAATGAAAATACCTCCAAGAGAGAATAGCACAAGCAAATTCTCTTTAACCCCAGACCCTGGGATCATATGAAGTGCTTTTTCAAAATTATCAGTGCTTGGATACCACTCTCTAGCAACTAAATAGTAATCTTGAGAAATGAATCCTGGATTTCTATTTCCAACTTTCTAGAAGATTCTGTCTGGTTTGGAGAGTCAGGGACTTAGGGCATTTTCAGCTAATAATTTGAAAACTGGTCTGTGACAGAGTTGGGTTGAGGACTATGATTGAGAAGAGGGAGAGAATGGGAATAAGTAGGCTCTGGAGACTGTGTGGGGAGCTCTAATGACAAGAATCTTGTTTAGGTTTGGCTTTAAAAAAATGGTTACTTGTTAGGGTCAGGAGTGAAGGTCAGTAGTAGAATGCTTATCCAGCATGAGCAAGGCTCTGGGTTTGATCATAGCGCAATAAACGGAATTACAATAAAAAGAAAAACGAGCCATGAACAGAACAATATACTTTTGGACTCCTGACTTGGGGAACTGCCTGTTCTTGGTATGTGCTAATATCTTGTCACACTCTAGTTTATCATTCAGTTTCCGGTTATTTATAAGGTCAATAAACCGTGGATATTGGGATTGGAGTGACCTTCTGAATTTCTGAGAAGAAGCCTCGAGAGTCCTTGAGTTTCATACACACTTCTGAGTAGATCTGTGGGACTCAGAGAGGTGATTGATTCTCTGTATATAAAACCAAAGGAAAAGACAACCTATGGTTGGGGGACGAGCTTGGTCTTGCCTCAACTTGATAGGACATGCTTTATTGACTCCCATGGGAGGCCTGCATCTTTCTGAATGGATAGGGAGGGTGATGGGAGGTGGGGGAGGGAACTGGAAGAGAGGAGGGAGGATAAACTGTAAGCAGAGTTTTTTGTCCCATCCTCCTGTTCCCAAATTCTTGGCAGCCACTTCCCAAATTACCACATATAGGCTTATATTAATTATAAATGCTTGGTTGATAGCTCAGGCCTATCACTAACTAGCTCTTACATTTTAAGTTAACCCACATTCCTTATTTATTCTCTGCCATTTGGTGGTACCTTTATTAGCATGGCACGTTCATCTGCTTTCTCTGTATCTGCCTGGCAACTCCTGATTCCACCCTTCCTCTTCCCATCATACTTAGATTGGTGGCTCACCTATATTTCCCAACTGGTTACTGACCAATCAGTGTTTTATTTAACCAATTTGAGAGATAAATCTTTATAGTATACAAGAGGATTATTCCACAGCAGGAAACTGTGGTTGGTATGTAAAATAAATGAAAAAAAATAAAAAAGACAACTACAGTACTCTGCAGCTTCCCATTTTCCGTGTAATCTGATCTCCAGATGAAAGACCCTCTACTTAGGTCAACTCAAACCTTTGGACTTGTTTTTCAGGGTTCTTTTCTCTACCTTCTGGAGAGACAGAAGCAGCTACTGGGAACACCCTGGTCTCTGAAGCTAAAGAAATTTTCTATTAAATCTTTTTACAGGCTTAATAACCCATTTCTGAATCCTTTTCATAGGCTTTCACTTCTCTGTCCTTTAATTTCCATAGCGCTCCGTTAGATACAGTTCTTCCAAGAAATGAATCAAAGCTAGATGCGTGTACCTGTAACCCTAGAACTCTAGGTGCTGATACAGGAGGATTGTTGTGAGTTGTGAGTTGGCGGCCAGTCTGGAGCACATAGTAAATGCTGTGTTAGCAAGGTGTTCTAGTTTGTTTTCTATTTCTATGATGAACATCATGATCAAATGCATTTTGAAAAAGAAAGGATTCGTTCATTTCATTTTACAGCTTACAGTCTAGAATGAAGGAGACTCAGGGCAGGAAAATGGAGGAAGGGACCAAGGCAGAGATCATGGAGGAATGTTGCTTACTGGCTTGCTTCTCATGACTTGCTCAGTTGACTTTCCTATACAACTCAAAACAATCAGAGGTGGCACCACCCATGGTGGGCTGTCAATCATCAATCAACAAAATGCCCTACATATTTGACTACAGGCCAATCTGATGGAGGCAATTCTCAACTGATGCTCCCTCATCCCAGACAACTCTAGCTTGTGTTGACCAAAACAAACAAAAACACCTAACCAGCACACAAGGGAAATAGAATAATAGAGCTATTTCAACAAACAACAACAAAATAAATCTCAACCTATTGTAGAACCATTTCCTTCTAATGAAACACTCAGCCCTGGAGGGAAAAGAGCAGTTCAGCTGACTTTAGAAGCTAAGAACAGTTATGAGGCTCAGGGGTCTCAAACAGTTGGAAAATCTACAAGTTCTGCCCCAAGGTTATAAAAACAGGAGACAGTTGCTAAGAAAGGAGAGTTTTAGGTAGAGTTGCCTGTAAGTTGGGCAGGGAGCTGCAGGAAGCAGCTTTTGGAAAACAATCACTCATTGGTTAACCAGTGCAGACTTGGGTGCAGAATTGCTTCATAGTGCCAATGGGGCCCTGCCGGGTGTGAATTGCTTCTAAGGTCTGCCATTGGTGCCCTGCTGGGTGTGAATTGCTTCTTTGGTGCCATTGGTGTCCTGCCGGGTGTGAATAGATGCTTGCCTTTTCACATCTCTCCAGGAAATGTCACTCAAAATATACCAAAGCTGATTAATCAAACAGTTCTTTCCTGTCTTTTCTATCATATTTTCCAATTATGACATTGTTCCCCCCAAAGATTTTATTTTCCATTCTGTGTGTATCTGTAGGAAGTTATGCACATTGAGTATAGGTGCCTATGGAGGCCAGAAGAGAGAATTCTCCTGGAACTGGAGTTACAGGCAACTGTGAGCTGCCCAATGTGGGTGTTAGGAGCCAAAGTTGGATACTCTACAATATAGTATGCTAGTACCCACAGACCCATTTAGTCTCCAGCACCCAGGCAAATAGCTGAGCATGGTGGTACATGACTATAATCTCAGATCTAGGAGGCAGAGATAGACGGATCCTGGAGGCTTGCTAGCTAACCAGTTATGGTGGTTTAATTGAGAATGTCCTCTCCCTCCTCATGTTGAATGCTTGATCCCTAATTGGTGGAACTGTTTGGGAAGGATTAGAAGGAATGACCCTTGTTGGAGGAGGTGTGTCTCTGGGGATGGACTTTAAGATTTCAAAAGCCCAAGCAAGGCCCAACCTCTCTTGCTCTCTGCCTTCAACTTTCAAAGATATGAACTCTCAGCCACTGCTCACTGTGCCTTTCTGCCTTCTGCCGTGCTTCCCACCATGATGGCCATGGACTCCAACCTTTTGGAACTTTAAGCAATTATATTGTTTATTTTATGAAAGGCCTTGATTGTGGCAATTTTACTTTGCTTCACATTTAAATACTTTACAGCACTAGAAATGTGATTGAGACATGAGTCTATCTAATTAGTGAGCTTTAGGTTCAGTGAGAGATCCCATCACAAGAAGCATGGTGGGGAGCAAAAGAAGACAAAACCGGATATAGAACGCCAATGTCTATACATATGTGCACACACACATACACACACACACACACACAGAGAGAGAGAGAGAGAGAGAGAGAGAGAGAGAGAGAGAGAGAGAGAGAGGGAGAGAGAGAGACAGAGACAGAGAGACAGAGAGAGAGAGGCAGAGAGAGAGAAAGAGAGAGACAGAGAGAGGGCAGAGGAGGAGGACACACTTCACTGGCTACCGCTAATTTGTATTCAACTTATGTTCCCATGTTCTTGGGCTATTGAGAAAGTTCATTTTTAGAGGTAATAGTTCTATGATTGAAATCTAGAGACCTAATCTCTAGACTCACTTCTGCCACAATTAGATGATACAGCTTCCCATTTCTATGTGGATGTACTTTTTTCATTTATAAAGTGCATCAGATGGACTTTGACCCCTGGGTTAACTCCCACTCAAAAATTTGTATTCATATTTTATTTTTATTCACGGTTGACTTCTCTATAGTAAAGCAATCTGATGTCTGCTTCGATTTATTCCTGCATTTCTTAGCCGGATTGCTTTCTTAGCTGCAACATGGTTGTTTAAATCATATCATCCATGCTTTCCTACCAGGCCAAAAACTCCTTACTGGCAGGACCCAAGCAATTTTGTACTTGGCTTTAGCATGGTTTCTTACTAGGAACCATCTCATAAACGAGTTGTGTATAAATGTATAGTGTTTTCCTGCCAGATTAAAAATCTACAATCTTTGGAATAGGAAAATCATTGGCAAATCTTGTCTCTGAACCCTAGAAGCTCTGTTTGTCCCCTGCAGTGACATGCTTCCTCTATTAATATTTGTCTTTTGTGTATTACCTATTACCTATACATATGATGATGTACAGATAATGCCATATAAATGACTGTTTTCCCCATGGAAAACGAATTAAGAGACTTTAAAAGATTGCAGTGCAAAAATAGCAAGCATTCCAGGAATACAGGGTGTGTGTGCTGGGCAGGGGAGTCAGAGAAGAATCCAAGTAGAGAAAGATGTATGCAAAAGAAAAGGAAAACAGACTTCCTGAACGTCTCAAAGCCAAGAGAATAAACTCTATCCACAAGACCGGTATAGAAGTGTGATATTTAAGTGCAGAAAAACTGGTGAGAATTGTCTCCTTATCAGCACTATACACCTGTTACTTCCTGTCCTGTAAATACTTGGAATTTGCATTCATTCATTACTGGGGAGAGCTTGGAATACTGCAATCCCCAGATCCAAAGGGCTTGGGGTGCTGCCATGGTGACGGTTTCATTAGGAAAAGTGGCACCATTGTTGTGAGAGACCAAAGGTGTGTAAGACTGGAAGCCTAAGGGGGCCCAGCTCTTCAGGGAGGTGGGGATCAGTGATGAATCCACTGTTGTCCTGCTTTAGGCTAGCAAGCCAGAGAAAGCACAGCTAATCCCACTGTTGACCATTCCTCTGCGCTTAGGAGGAATCTGGCAGGTTTAATAAATAGAAGACAGTCTGCGGTTTGCTGTGATCTCTCCTGTTTTGACTCAGCAGAATAGAAACCAGGCATCCAGAGTTCAATAGAAAACTGTAGATGTTTGGATTCATACAGAGATCCCTGCCCACTGCTGCCCATGAGTCAGGGACACAGAAGCAACTTTTCACCAACCTGGTTAAACATGGTGTAGAGATCGAGGTGGTGGTCTTGGCTTCAGTTACAGCCCATTTCCCTTCCCTTTGTTTACCCTTCTACTGAAGCAATTTGAAGCTATTTCTGGATAATTTGGAAGCCAAAGACTCTAACAAACAGAATGGCTAACATTAGTTTATCTGACATTATTTTTTAAAATAGCCTTAAAAAATGGTCCTTGTGGCTTGACCACATCTAGAAAACATCATAGATTAACTATTCTAAGACCAAGATCCCTATTTCTGAGCCACCTCCCAACTTTAGCCAGGCACCTGCTATGTGAGGGATAAGTAGAGCACCTACTACAAACATGGTCTCTGAGGTCACTGTCAGGCTGTAAATCTTGGTCCTGCCTCAACACAAGGGTGACATTTATTTAATAATACTTGATCACCACTTTCCCCCTGTAAAGTGGGTTTTAATAACAGCTCCAACTTGATAAGGTTGTTGTTCTTACGTAAAATGTTCAAACAAGTGTTCAATAAGCAGTATTTTTATATACACCTACTAATCCTGTCCACTAGATATCATCCATTTGTACAATGTGATATTTCAAAAACTAGAAGCAGACTTAATCACACGAAGTATGCATTCATTCTGTAGGCACTGTTACTGTGGTATTTGGAAGTAGATAAACAAATAGTTATCTACTTAAAATGATTCCCAAGTAGGATTCTTGTGGCAATGTTGAATAACTTAAAAACTTGGGAGTCCTTTATCTTTTTGTCTTGGACTAATGAGCATCCAAAATAGGTTTCTTGGGCCAGTGAGAAGGCTCACTAGATAAAAGTGCTTGTTACATAATCCCGATGATCTGATTTGAATCCCAGAAATCACATTTTTAAAGAGAATAGACTCCTATAAGTTGTCCTCTGACTTACACACACACACACACACACACACACACACACACACACACACACGAAGAAAAATACCCAAATAAGTTGCCTAGAATTCCTTTTAGCCCTTACCTCCTTTAGTTCAACCCAGAGATACAGTGGGTGGTTTCTACTTAGAAATTGCCTCTGTCCAGTGTAGCATGATTAAAAAAAAACCTAGAGACAGATATTGGGGTTCAACCTGAAGAACAAAACAGCAAAAACAGCAAAGCCACTAGAGAGCTCTTACCCCTTCGAAATCTTCAGACTAAAAGAGGGCAAGTTCCTGTCTCCTCCCACCTCATATTTCTCTCTAGTGCTGGGATTAAAGGCGTGCACTACCACCTCCCAGCCTCTGTGGCTAACTAGTATTGGTGCTGGGATTAAAGGTGTGTGCCACCACTGCCTGGCCTGTACGTCTGGCTAGTGTGACTGCTTTGCACTGACCTTCAGAAAAGCTTTATTTATTAAAATACAAATGAAATATCACTACATTTCCTTTTTCTGGTCTAAAATAAAAAAGAAGGCTATAAATAATATAAGAAAACTATATACAATAAGTAAAATAACTATATATAATATACAGGCAATAAATACATCAACAATGTCTAGTCCATTTGCATTTGATAAATTCATAGAAAATACTACATATCTATCCTATCTTGGTGAGTCCAAAGTCTTGTACCTAATTTACTTTCTGTCATAACTTGCTTTCTGCATCAGGTAAACAAGGAAAACTATAACTAGTCTTCAACTCCCTCAGAGACCCAAGAAGGAAATAATATTAACTGAGTAAGCAGAAACTGCAAGCAAGTGACTTCTAAAATTGTGAGAAATGTACATTAATTTATGTTTGGTTTCTAAGGTAGGGGGAATGTTAATATGAGTATTCCATTGCTGTAACAAATCACATCCCCACAAAATCATTGCTATTATTGCAACATATAGTTTTAATATTCCTCTCTGTCCTTCTGGCCCTATACATTTGGCCCATCTTGCTCTCTGCTTTATCTGAGATAAAGTTTCAGTCCCTAAAAACTGAACATTTACAGTCTGAAGAGTCTAATTTGGATGCCAAGATTCTTATTGTTACATCTGCACCTGTGTTTACCAGATCTTTAATGGCAATGTCATTTATTTGTATTTTTAATATTGGTCTTTATTCATTTATTGAAGTTTCCAAAAATACTCATTGTATAGTTTCTCCTGAAATATTTGTTCTCTCTTCTACAGTTTTTATTATCCAAAGCAGTATGGTTTCTTACAATAGGCATTAGATTCTTTAATTGCTCTGGGATGCAGTTTTATCTATGATGGCAGAAAAAACTGAACCAGATTTGGCATAGGGGCTTGTGAGAGGCACCTCACAGAGTTTCCTAATGGCAAAGGATTACCTTGAATATTCCTCGTTGACCTACATTCATTGTTCTAGTATCTGCCTTTGCCACACCTTCTGCATAATCCAGAAGGGAGGGGAATTCTGAATAGATTCTTCTTAGAAAAGAACATTGTTTCTAGAAAGCCCTGTCTACAATCCCTTTTAATGTGATCTCGTTTGCCACAATTATAATATTTGACATTTTAATTTTTTCCTTAAACCTCTGGAAATCACCTCTTCTATCTATGCAATATCATGGTCATGAGATTCAATATTAATTGTATCTGTGCTGACCTTGCCTTTAACAACCTAATTATCCTTTTGCATAGAAAATTGGAATTTTCAAAAGCCATAGATTCAGTTATTTTTTTGTCTAGCTTCTGAATTTGGTATCATTGTATTTATTGCTGAAGTCATTCCTTGTAAGACATTCATAAGGCTTCCTTTGGGCCCTGTAAAACTTTAGTAAATGGCTCAATTTTCTTTCCTATTTCTCCAGTTCTGCCCCAAACATTTAAAGATGCTACATGACATAAATCCAGAGTGTGGTCATCATATACAGCTTGCCTTTCTATAGTAGCATAGTCCCCTTCTCCAAGAATTTGATCTTGGGAGATTTCCCTTCCTCTAGCTTTATTCCATCGTTCATAGTCTTAGCCTCTTCTCTGAACCAGGTGCACCATTATAATTTTGGACCAGGCTCATAAACATCATTAATAAATTTTATTCAATTTAGGGATAATTCTATTACAAACTGACCTCGAGTTTAACATTTACTTCATAAAAGGTGAATGCATGCCATATGAGACTATTGGTTCCTTGAGTCTCCTTAAATCTAACATTGGCACAGGAGTTCTGTTAGCTATAACAGAGTCTTTTCCATTTGTAAATTCCTGTAAGGTTATTGGATATATTAAGATTGGTTGTCTGTAAACCTTAGGCTGTTCCTCTCTATTCTTATAACGCAACACTGAAATTGGTTCTCCATTAAATTCCTCTGTCTGGATTTGAGTGTCTCTGTAATCTGTTTTATTATGTTTTCCTAAGGCCTGTATTTTAGCACTCAGATCACCCAACTTGTTTATTGATAAGACAAAAGTGATAAAGCTGATAATGTTTACAATTGACATTAAATGAATCTCTTCTATATTAGATATCCTGTCATTTAATTGTTCCATTTTCAAACTGTCTAGCATTTTATCATAAAGAAACCCAAATCCCTACATTATAATGTTTTTTTCCCATTTTTTAATATGGAAAAAAATCTCTCTTTTAACTAATTTCTCCCTTAATAATTTCTAATTGTCTTACCAAATCCACTGACAATGTTAATGAAGATGTGAGGCTTATTGCTACTACATAGGACAGTAAAAGCCTGACTAGATTGTAGTAATAGGAGCAGCAGGACTGCGTCCCCAGCACCAGGCCGCCCGCATGGCTAGCTTATGCCCCGAAATAATTACACGGAAACTGTATTCTTTTAAACACTGCCTGGCCCATTTGTTCCAGCCTCTTATTGGCTAGCTCTTACATATTGATCTAACCCATTTCTAATATTCTGTGTAGCACCACAAGCTGGCTTACCAGGAAAGATCTTAACCTGCGTCTGTCTGGAGTGCGAGAATCATGGTGACCCCCTAACTCAGCTTCTTTCTCCCAGCATTCTGTTCTGTCTACTCCGCCTACCTAATTTTCTGTCCTATCAGAGGCCAAGCAGTTTCTTTATTACTTAACCAATGAAACAACAGATAGAAAGATGACCCTCCTCCATCACTGGATTTCAAGGAAGCTACTTAGTGTGACAGCATCCTGAGAAAGGGGTTCAGGGAGAGTTAGGGAGAGCCCACAACTCACAGTGGAGAGGAGAGAGCGAGACAGAGAGAGAGAGACAGAGAGACAGAGAGACAGACAGACAGACAGAGGAGCACATGTGGTAGGGGCTGTCTGAAGGCAGAACCCAGTCAGTCTAAGGCCAGTAGGTCCTGTAGAATTTGGAGGCCCGGTACGTCTGAAGTTTGGGTGGCAGCTGGAGATTGTTTCAGAGAGGTTACAACAGGAAAATCCCAAACTCACTCAGAGGCTTGGGGAAAAAAAGAAAAGAAAGCTCGAGCCCCACATGCAGCTCTGGCCTATGCCACTTACTAAAAAGTCACAGCAAATAGCAAACAGCTTTTTTGTAAATTTGTGCCTCAAATGTTAGGTGCCAAATGTAACACGAATAATAAAAACCCAGAGATAGATATTGGGGTTCAACCTGAAGATCATAAAATCAAAAGCAGCCAAGCCACTAGAGAGCTCTTACCTCTATGAAATCTTCAGACTGGAAGAGGATGCATTCCTGTCTCATCCCACCTTATATTCCTCTCTAGCACTGGGACTGAAGTGTGCACCATCACCACCCAGGCTCTCTATGGCTAACTAGTGTGGCTGCTGGGATTAAAGGTGTGTGTCTCCGCTGCCTGGCCTCTATGGCTGACTCCTGTGGCTGCTTTGCACTGATCTTCGGGCAACCTTTATTTATTAAAATACAAATGAAATATCACTACAGTCCAGTTCTTTTTAACAAGTATTTTCTTTTTCTTCTCAAGTCCCTGCCCCAACAACTCCCAAATCTACCCACGAACTTTGTGTACTCTTCCCCCTACCCCAACAAGGCCAACTTGTGCTGCCCATGTGTCCTCAGGCATGTGGCCTTCCACTGGAATGCGGCAAAACACTGGGCCAGTTCTAGCTGTCAGACTGTTGGCAATAATTTTACCTAAAACACTTTTAGGTTAATAATGAAGGAATGATTTTTTAAAATACACAGTTTTGTATCAAACTTGTTACAGAAGAGAGCTGCATTTGAGCTACTGGTCATAAAGCATAATTTCTAACATATTGCTGCAAATTAAAAATCATCAAAAATCCTGCTAATAATATTGGTACAGAAACACTCAGGGTAATGTTTGACTAAAAGTCTGGCCCCTATGCTCAGCCAAGGTGACACATGAAATTACAAGTGCTATCAGATTTAGAAAGCCAAGGAAAGTAAGGGGGTTTGTCCAAACCATCTAAGTTATTGCAGACAGTACAGCAGAGCGTAAGTTGGCTGTGGCAACATGTACTTCAGTTGGCTGTTAACTGAGGATTGCATCCATCTGTTCTCAAGCCTGCACTCAGTGGCCTCACATTGGTAGCCCATCAGAGACTGTTTATACTGTAGCGACATAAACCAGGCAAGGAGTTGGCTTACCATTACACCATTGGGTGTGCCAGCTTTTCGTTAATGCCTTTAAAAGCCTACAATTCGGTGAAGTGGCATCATATTAAGTCTGAAAATGGAATACAAACAAACCTCAGAGTCCACGGGATTATCTCCAGGGTTCTCAAGGTCACCAAGTCCCTCAGATATTCAAGTTTCTAGCATAAAAAGCTGGTTTATGTGCAGGATCTTATGTATAACTTCCATACTGTGAATCACTTCTGGATTGCCTATATCTACTCCACAGTAAATGCTGTGAAAACCTTTGCTCTGCTGGATTGTACGGGAAATAGCGACAAGGAAAACAGTCTGCATGCGTCGAGCTCAGATGCAATTTTTCCAAATTGCTCTGATTCATGGTTGGGTGAATCCACAGATTGAGCCTTAAGGAAGGAGGGCTGACTGCATTTCAATTTTAATAACAAACACAAGGTTGAGTGATCCTAAAATGTAATATTATGGGATGCTCTTATGAGGCAAAACAAAAGTAGCCAATCCCGTCAACTGCCTATCACGCTCACTTAATCTCTTAATAGATCTACACACAGCAAACATATGCACTGGCTTATTTCTTTAAGACGTAATTGGCAAGTTGTTACAATAAGACATTCTACAAGGTGTGGTATTGCACACCTGTAATCTCACTACATAGGAGTCCAAGACAGGATGATTGGAAGTTCAAAGCCAGCCTATCTTATGTGGGGATGGGGAAACATAAAGCATCTACAAATCTGTTTTGTGAGATTCAGATTGTATAAAACCATACAGGGCTGCATTACCAACAGGCCTTTCCAAAGGAATAGAACAGAACTAATAGAATATGTGTAGAGGGTGTTTATTACATTGGCCCCTACATGTAGAGGCTAAATGGTCCCACCATGGCTGTCTTCAGGCCAGAGAGAAGTAGCTACTTGGTCCATAAAGCTGAAAGATTCAGAGTAAGAGTGGACTAATGATGCAAGCCCATCCACTACTGACGACCTGGAAGACCCCTCCCTTAGAGCTGCTGGCTCAAGTGGGCACCCAAAGGCTGAAGAAGCCAGGGCCTGACATCCATGGGAGATAACAGCAGGAAAGTTCACCAACTCAAGAAGGGCTCCTTGTGGTCTACTGACCTTCTCTCTCCTCTCTCCAGTTTTTTTTGTTTCATCCTGGCCTTCAGGGATGTGGGATAGTGCTACCCACATTCAGGATGGATCTTCTCTACTTGGTTTGCTGGCTTACATGCCAATTTTCCCTAGAAGCACTCTGATGGGCACGTCTGGAAATGTGCTTCCCAATTCTGTGGATCTTTCAATCCTGTCAAACTGGCAGAATCAGCCATCACAAAGGCAAGCAATCATTTTTTTTTTTTAAAACAAATGTGCACAAAACAAGGCAGAAAGAGGGAGGGAGTCAGGGACGACCTAAAAGTTATTACTTCTCAAACTTTGCTGTCAACAGAATCTCCCCGAGGGCTACTTGTGAAGTCCCCATCCTGGCTTTCTGAGTCAGTTGCATCACCAGTAAGTTCCCAGGTGATATGGTGGCTTCAGGTCTGGGGATCATATTTTAGAACCACTGGGTTAAAAAGGCCTTAGAGACAGTATCACAAGTTGTAGAATTATGGGCTTTATAGAATCTTGTGTCAGTGGAGAAGAATAAGTAATTGGGGAAATTTTACTACTGATTCATTATTTTTGATTTTGAGAAATTACTGCTCCTTTCTTTATGGACATGGCAATTGTGTTCTAATTGTTTCTTATTGAAAGCTTGTTCTATTTTAAAGGTGTGTAGTGAAACCTTTTGGGTGAGACCATGACATCTGTGGTTACTGTGTTGAAGGCTCATGCCCTTCCAAAATTCTTCTTGAGTTTCCTTTGTCCAAAGTGATCGGGACCGAGAATATTTCAGATTTTTAATTAAAAAAAGTTCAAAAAGCTCATTCTGATTGATTAATTCAAAAATACAAACCCAAGCCAGGGATCACCTACTTAAACCCCAGCACTTGGGGTTCGGGTTCAGAAAAAGGATCATAAGCTTGAGTACCTTCTAGGGATGCGCAGTTAGTTTGAGGCCTGCTTTGACTACATGGTAAGACTTTGTCTTAACAACAACGAAGTTAAAAGCCCTAAATTTTTTAATGGGTTAGAAAGCGTTTCTCAAACTTCCTAATGCTGTGACCCTTTAATACAATTCCTCATGTTGTGGTGACCCCCTCCCAACCATAAAACTATTTTTTTCTCTTTTTCATAAAGTTATTTTATTGCTATATCATAACTGTAATTTTGCTACTGTTATGAATTCTAATGTGAACGCCTGATATACAACCCCTGTGAACAGGTCAGTTGACCCACTGGAGGGTTTGTGATCCACAGGTTGAGAACCACTGGGTTAGAATGTTAGTCACGTTTCTGTGGTTGGGATAAAATACCCTGATCAACAACAACTTTAGGGAAGAAGAATTTATTTGGTTTATATGAAGGGATAGATTCTATCTATTGTGGCGGGAATTGGAAGCTGGCTGACCACATTTTCCTCCATCTGTGAAAAGCAAAGAGGTAGAAGAGAAAGTAGGGTAAGGCTACAAACCTTAAAAATCCAATCCCAGTCAAGTTCTCCTCCAGCAAGACTTTGTTCATTACTGTCTAACGGCCCTACCTCTTAATATGGTGGGTTGAGCATTCTATTTTGCAAACCCCCAGTCAGAATCTTCTGAAATCCAAAGGTGTAGAGTTTGGTGAGAGATGTTCCCCATCGGCTCATTATTTGAACACGTAGTCATCAGTGAGTGGCGCTGTGTGGTTATAAAACCTTTAGGAGCACAATTATTTTTTAATACTTATTTTAACTAGAAAAGTCTCTAAGTTCAATCACATGCTATCACTCAGATGTTAAATACGAAGGCTCATGATAGCCCTTCATGCATGACAGAATCCAGCGTAGACATTGATGTTGCTGGCGGCACTTCCCTCTGCTTCATTGAAAACCCAACCTACTTCATAATTCACACCCAGGACCAAATAGCCCGAGGAAGGAACCCACATTTGATTCATCGTCCTTCTATGACATCACAGCTGGGTCAGAGATTCCAACACCTATTAACATATAGCAAACTGCAGCAGGCTTTCTCTTGGGACACCAACCAACTCCCAAATCATGACACGGAGACTTATTAGTTATGAATGCTCGACTTTAGCTTATGTTTGTTTCTGGCTTCCTTTTTTTTTTTTTTTTGTTCTTTAACTTAAATTATCATGTTTCTCTTCATCTATGTTTTTCCTTTGGGGGGGGGGGATTTTACCTTTCTTTCTGTATGTCCTCCTCTGTATCTCCTAACGGGCTGTTTCCTAACTGGCCTCAGGCATCGCTCTCTTTCTCTTTTATTCTTTCTTCTCTTCTTCCTCTTTCTTCTCAAGTTTAGATTTCTCCTCCTATTTATTCTCTCTGCCAGCCAGACCCACCTATCCCTCTACTGACTATTGGCAGTCAGCTTTTCATTAGACCAATCAGGTGTCTTAGGCAGGCAAGGTGCAAGAGCAACACAGGTTTTTATAATTAAATAAATGCATCAGAAAAAAAAGGGAAACACATCTTTATATCATTAAACAGGTGCAGCATAAACAAATGTAACATACCTTTTCAGAGTTAACGTGATATCCCCCAGCATAAACAAATGTAACATACCTTTTCAGAGTTAACGTGATATCCCCCAGCATAAACAAATGTAACATACCTTTTCAGAGTTAACGTGATATCCCCCAGCATAAACAAATGTAACATACCTTTTCAGAGTTAACGTGATATCCCCCAGCATAAACAAATGTAACATACCTTTTCAGAGTTAACGTGATAACCCCCAGCATAAACAAATGTAACACGCCTTTGCATACTTGAATATCTCACAACAACAAACAATTACTTAACATAAGAAACAGGAAAGATGTGATGAGGAGTCTGAGAGAGCCTTGGCTTCATTTTTGTTATTTTAGATGAATGCATTTCCTCCATTCCCAGGGACAAATGCTATCACCCCAGTTTAAAACTTAAACTTTGGGGATGGAGTGAAAACACCAATTAACAACTGATGGAACTTGGCAGTTTCTAAACGAGCTGGTTAAAAGATATTTAAAAAAGAATGGGGGGAGGGAGGAGAGGAAGAAGAAGATGGACTTCCAAAATGTCAGTGTTCATATAGTAAATTTTTAAATGAAAATTCTATGTACTTGTTGTTAGTTCTAAAATAGGAAAGAGAGTTAGGAGTGTGGTCTATCAAGGAGCTTTGTTGAAAACATTTGATAACTTCCCCCAAATGGCTACTATTGGGCCGTGTCTTCAAAATAACCACACATGGAACACTTTTCAGCCAATGGAAATTATTAACGATTTTGAGGACTGTGAACCGGAAGTCTTGCATTGGTGCCTTGTGTCGCTGTGGAAACACTGGCTTCGAAAGGTTGACCAGCTGCCTGAGATCACCAGGAGCATGTTCATTCTCCTCCCTCATTTTCACCACTAAACAGCTTTCTCAAAGTCACTAGGCACAGTTCTACACAGCTTGTGATGGGCAAGGAAATCCCGGGATAGAGGAGGGGGTAAAAAGAAGCAAAGTTTGAAATATAGTCCAGACTAAACCATGAGACTATCTCTGGAGAGGACGCCTTCCTAAGTCACACAAAGGCATTTTTATAAACAAGTGGTGGTTCAAGTCCTTCACTAACCAGTTTCTCTACCTGAGGGTTCTTGGAATGTTCCCCGTATCAGAATGGATGGTTGCCTAATAGAACTAGAAGTGGTTTTGCCTGTGGGTGTTGCTGTCTTCTTAAGCTTTGGAGTGTAGACTTGATAATACTAAGGAGGATGTGATGTTTTGAGACTATGAGAGGTTTTAAAACAGGAACTATGTGGTAAGGGATGAACAACTGTATACATTTACTAAAAATGATCTAACTTCACACTTGCCTTAAGTAAACTGTACACATGTTTTATTTACTTTTATTTCATGTGTATGAGTGTTTGACTCTATATGTATCTATGGATCTCATGTGGTTTCACAGAGACAGGACAGGGTGTTAGATCTCCTGGAACTGGAGTTTAGATAGAACCACCATGTGGTGTGGTGGGTGCTGTTCTTAACCACTGAGCCATCTCTTAGCTCCCTATGATATACATATATCGACTTTTTTTTCAAGTACATATATGATATATCTATCCCTTCATATAAACCAAATAAATTCTTCTTTCCTAAAGCTGTTGTTGATACACACACACACACATATATATACACATATATCATATATGTACTTAAAATAAAGTCAATTTTAAAAATGCTATGACCAGATCAACACCTCATTTAGTGGGAGTCCTTCTACAATGTGCTTCTATATAGACAACACATGTTTGAGAAAAAATTGGGTCATAATACAAGTAAACCAGTATATGTGATCTGAAAATGTAAACATCAGGGACTTGTGCATTCACGCAGAGTCCTGAGCTCAGAAGGTTACCCACTCCATAATTTATAATATCATTTTTGAACTTGTATTCTATTAAGTGAAAGTGTATGAAGGAACAGATGAAGTCCCGAATGAATTTATATTATTGACCTGCCCATGGCCATGTGAAGGACGCCAGGCTTCCTCTTCCTGAACGTTGGCATTATGTGTAGAAACTATCAACCACAGCTTCCTCCTCCACCATGACGGCAATCTGAGGCTGCTCTCCTGCACGGACTTCCTGCTGACATTAGCTACCCTCCTCCTCCTCATTCTCGCTGCATATAATAAACTCACTGGGCTGCTGTTAATGCTTCTCCATAGAGCATTTGGCCTACCTGATCCCAGCTTTTCTGTATGTGTGTCTACCATTTCTGCATTCCCTATCAACCCCTTCAGGAAAATTCTCAGGCCATGCTGGCCATGGGCAAAGATGGCAAAACTGGGCATGCCTTCATAAAGGGAACAATTGCAACATGCATCCGCAGTTCCATGCTGTTCCATCAACATGTAGCATATGGCAGAATTCTATAAACAGAGTTCTAGGGACCAACCATGCATTGAAGTTCAGCAAGATTCTAATCCAGCGATGGCAAGTTTGCTTCCTCTATGACTAAGGCGCAAGGGAGGAAAATGACTGCCCCAAGAGGCCATACTTTCTATCTGAACCAGACACTCTTCAAACGCACATAGAAAGCCATGGTTTTTGAAGCAACACAAACCACCTACTCAGTCCATGTGAAAAATCTGACTATTCCACAACTGTCTGTGTAAGGAAGCCCGCACTGGCCAGCTCAACCCCAGCAAATCCTTTCTCGTGCCCCGTACTTGTCTTCATAGCCCAACCACTTACCCTGAAGTGTTGAAGAATAGGGGAAGAACAACCCACAGTGTCTTTTCTTTTCAGGCTGTCCCCACTCATCAGGACATGGAAGTCATGACAGAGTGTGCATCTACTCACCTCAGCTAAGGAATCCACAGCAGAACAAAGCAAGGATTCAACCAAGACCAGTATGGTGAGCCAGTGAGTTTCATTGGGGTTTCTTGCAGGAATATGGGTGAGGGGTTACTGACAGGAGCAGAAATGACTCAAAGACAGCTGCGTTAACCAAGACTCAGCACAGCACAAAAGCTGGAATGCTGGAACACACTGCGTGACTTTCAGCAGCTCAGCAGGTCAGGGTGTCTCTTCCAAGCAGCTTGGCTGGTCTGAGAGACACTCCATTGGTCCTTACTGCCAGCAGAAGTTTGGAAAGGGAGAGCCTCGGGCTCCCAGTCAATTTCAGAGTCCTTGTAGAGTTTCTGAGTCTTTTACCTTCTGAACACCCCAAATCTTAAGGGGTTTCTCTGCAGGATGGAATGCTTTCTTTTGGAAGAAATTGCTACACAATGTGTGCCCATATCAAGAAATGGGTGATAATCACGGAGTCGGTGTTGGGCAGTTTTCTGCTATTGTAAGAGAAATGCACCTGGCACGTGAAGGCTGTGTGATATGCAAACTGTCAGGATCCCAGGTAAATACTTTTCCTTCTGCAGTTAAAGCTGACGTTGCGCAAATAAAGATTACTGACTCCTATGTCCGCTTGAAGTTTCCATTCGTCTTCAGCAAGGTATCAGGCTTTGCGAACTACCAGAACAAACCAAGAAGCAATAGAGCAGGAAAACAGTGACCTCTCAAGCAGCAGTCACAGTGGCTTTCTTACAACTGGTGTCCGGTTTTCAGTTTGCACCAGGCCTTACGAGTCCTGAAGCTAGCCCTTTCCAATACAGCCATTCGACCTTCTCAACATACGTGTGACAAACACAGGGTGGGGAGGACATTACACTCCCCACCCAAGGTAACAACTGAAAGCAGGCTTGATTTGCAGCCCAGCGTCGCCTTCCAGGTATTTCTCCCATTCCTGCAGCTGTTTGGTTTGGCGCTGTTTTGTTTGTCAAGTTGGCATAAAAGTAGGCATTCCTATTTCAAAACAGCAAGCCCAAAGAATGACCAATTTAGACATATTTGCCGCACACGGCTCTCAGGAGCTTTGAGAGATGGCACCTTGGCATTTTGCTTGAAGCAATTAAACATATTTTTCTGGGCTGAAAATTTTCTCCTGTCAATGAGGAGTCTAAACGGGTGATGAACACAGCCCAGAGAACCTTTGTGGGAAAGCACGGCAGTGAAATGTCTATTTGTAAACCCAGCTGGTTTCCAGCTTAAAATATTTAAAGGAAAGAAAAATAATGTGCTTTGTTTAAGCCATGAACAGAGGGAGGCCTACGTCCTGTCCCTTTCCTGAGGCTTTAAAATGCTATGCTCAGGGAACATACAGGGCCGCATGACCAGGCTAGATAGCAGGAGGCAAAGATTTGCCCCTCCTTCAATGCGTGCTGAGAATCTTGGTAATTGTTGACAGAGAAGTAAACACAGGCAGACCTTCAGTTTTTGAATTCCCAAGTGGTAATTATTATAAGCCACTTTAACCACCTTCAGAGAAATCTATCTGTACAATCAGAAGACACAGTAGGCAAACCAAACAAAATCCTAAGTGGATAGAAATTTTCATGGTTAAAGGCCTCAAACCTGTCCTCAAGTCCTATCTCAACGGGTTTTGTTTATGCCCCCACCCCCAGGTTACCCTTTGTCTTGCAAACCCTTCTCCTCCTACAAGTCCTGGGAAGTCATCCCTCCTTCAAAATGACTGGAAAAGTCAGCTCTGAGGGTTGGAACCCGTGTTGAGAGAGGAGAATGAGAAACCTAATAACCTTGGCACATCGATTGAGCCCTGACTTTGCTATGAGCTGCTGTTTTGAGCTTGACACCACTGCACAACGACTCTCTGAGGTTGGACGGTCCCATTGGAAGATAAAGCACAAAATCTCAAAAGAGGTAAGCAGCTCACCCCCAGGGTCATCTCAATTCACAATTCAAAGCCAATCTGACATCAGTTACGTAGATGTAGGCTGTTCAAGGACCTGTGTGGTTACTGTTCCCTGTACCACCCGCCAGGGTCTTTTTCTTGTCCCCCATACTCTTCATCCTTGGCACTGTGCTGCCAAAGTCGTTGTTCCCTCAAACAGTCAAACACAGAAAGTAATAGGCCAACGCTGCTCTCAGCAAGACTGCCATCAGCCATGGCTTTCTAGGAAACAGATAAAAGCACTCTCCCTTTGGCTTTGGTGCTCAGATCTGGGCTCACACAGCTGTGCAAAAGCAGCAAACCAATGCTACTCAGAGTGAAGCAGTAGCGTGGGTTAGAAAAGGAGGCACTGTCAACGTTGCCGGCAGGCCACAGGTGATGGGTTCTCAAGGTCCCCACATCCCATTCTGCAGTCTAAAGGAAGGAGGGGCTGGTTACTAAGCTGAGCGGCTTGGGTGGGTCTCTATTTTGATTGATGGCTCCTTTTTCTCCTACTGCACGTGCCCCTTCTCATAGTGCGTCTGATTTTAGTCCTGTGAGCACCTGGGTATGCACAGGCATAAGATTGTGAATAGAGAAATCCCCCAGAATGTTCACTTTGAGTTCACAGTTTTCCCCACTGCGCATGCACACCAAACGGATTTCCACCAGACTGGCCTTCCTGGCTTATCTCGTTCTCAGATACACTGATAATATTCTTGAATAGAAACTGCCTACCTTCGATTGTTGTTAGGGAAGGAGAAACCTCCACTATTGGGAGAGGGAAGTACATGTACCTCAGTGTAGGTGGGGGGTAGGGAGGGGGCTGGGATTTTTAGATTCATTGTTTGGAGAGGGGCGTGTGTGCCTTGCACCGCAGGTAAAGCAGCCAGGTAGACGAATGCATTCCTTAAAAGAAGGGTCATGTGCAACCCAATCCCAGTTAAGTCCCAGGTTGCTAAACTAGCCCTGATGCTTGCCTGGCTGCTTTGAGTTGATTTCCTAACCCACCCCCTTCTATGCTGGACACCCTCAGGCAGGACACCACCTCTGCTGTGTACAAAGAGGCTTACTGAAGTGGCTCAAATGGTGGTCACTTGTAGGGACAGTTGTTTTACGTGGCAGCCATATCATGACACCATGTGCTTGCACAGTGGCTCTCTGCAAACAGACACAGATTCATCTAACACATTCATTGCATGTTTATTGTTTATGAAATCTTTGCTATGAGCCCCAAGTCCCAAGAGATTTTTTCTATTCCGAATAAAGACTAGAGAGCTGGGTGCTTTGGAATAGCCTCATGAAACTGAATAACCCTTAATTGGCAGGCACGTAGGAGAAAGCTCTGTGTGTTTATATAAGCGTGGTCCTGAGGGAGAGCAGGATATGGCCATCAGGGAAGTACAGCTAATCAATACAGTTTGCCCGGGTACATCCCTAGATGGTGGGCAGACAGTGCGGGGTCTGTGCTGGGTCTGCTTCAAAGGCAATGGCCTCATTCTGACCCTGATGATGCTTTCTTCTGCTTTCCCCAAGAGTTATGCTGCTTGTCACTTGCCTAAATCTCCACACAGCCTCTAATGCAGAAACCTGAAGAATCTGCTTTGTTGTGCGGGAAACCCTTATCACTAAGCAGGTTTCCAGGATTTATTCTGGGGGATAAAAGTCTCCTCTGAGCCTACAATAGAAGCTAGTCATTTAGCATGCCAATATTCCTCTATTAAATCATATTAGCGTCTTTATTTTTCAAGAAGTATTAGGTCAAGCTGTCTTATCAAAACCTGACAGAGTGAAATGTCTTTTCCATCTCCCGTGGACGAGATTAAGTTTCCATTGGCACCATCCCAGGGAAACCGATGCCTCTGAGCTGAACTTTGGGAGCCCACGTAATAGTGGCTCCATCTTGGATGGTCCGTACTCCTCGGACCGCATAAATCTTCAGCTAGACAACACCCCAGTGAACCATCATGGTTTCACTGGCCTTCAGTAACTGGATAATAGAGCTATAATTTGGTTTGAAGTGTGTATGGGGAGAATCCATGCCGGCAATCCGCGCCTCAGAGAATGCAGCCATTCTGCCACTAATAGGAAGCCACAGTGGTGTCAGCAAATCCTCTGAAGTGGAGCATTTCCTTCAGGATACACTGTGCAGAGTCAAAAAAAGAGGAGAAAGTTTGTAAGAAAAGGAAGCGAGCGTCAAACAGAGAGCAGATTTATCTTCAGGATTATGCAAAGCACACACACACACACACACACACACACACACACACTGAAAGACCTTCCACTGTGCACTGTTGTCATGGTTACCTGATCTCTTATCAAACAGGAGAATCAAGCAGGGAAGGGAAACCTAGGAAATAGAGTAACCAGAGAGGCCTGCATCTCTGCAGAGCTTTCATCCAATCGGGGCTGTCTGTGAAGGCTTAAAATAGGAGACGGCGCTATGTTCTTTACCTGGTGTTTTCAAGGCACTTCTTTTGCTGGCTAGGATGGGACCTTGTCCTGCTGTGTTTTTCAAAAGATAAAAATGCAATGGCTAAAATGTCACTGTTCACAGGAGTCTCTAAATGAACATGGGTACCTTCAAATTTTTTTCTTCATACATTAAAAGAAATCATTTTTAGTTGTTAGATTTTTTTTCATTCATTCTTATTTTTTTTAAAAAAATAAAACTGTATTTGACTACTTCAGATACTTTAGAGTATTTTCTGTGGGGATTACAGTTTTAAATTCTCTAAAAAAATTTAAAATCATATTATATTTTTATTTTTCAGTGTATGGCTGTTTTGCCTGTATGTGTGTCTATGTACCATGTATATTCTGGAGTCTGTGGAGGCCAGAAGAGGGAATTGGATCCCCTGGAACTGGAGTGATAGATTGTTGTGAGCTGCCATGTGGGTGCTGGGAATCAGACCCAGGTCCCCTGGGAGAGCAACAAGTGCTTTTAACCAGTGAGTCATCTCTCTAGCCCCTTAAATTCTTTTTAGAGATTATGGAGAATACACAATTTCTCTTTGCAATTATTATAGACTAGAGGCAAAACCAGGGTCACCTGCCTCTACAGTGCTTTTACTTTCCCAGTCACCTCCTCCCTTCCCCCTCATGCACCATTGTTCTGGAGAAACACTGAGCCTGTAGATTGCTGGGTACAAATTCTCATGTTTCCAAACACAATCAACACATATAGCAACAGTTTACTAAGAAACGGGCAGTCAGAACGCATAGAAGGCTGGTGGCATGAAAAGGCCAAGTCTAGAAGGGATGGAAACGTGGCTGCTCATTTCTGTTTGGGAGAGGTGGAGGGGGTGAGCTTTGCAAGGAAGCCAAGGATCAGCAGTTTAACTCAGCCTTTGAGTCGCTCCCCAGTTCTCACTCTGAAAGGCTTGAGACCCAGCTGCGAAGATCTTCAACATGGGAAATTTGGACTTGTCAAAGAGTTGGAAATTAACACTCTGAAAATGTGTATGATGGCTAATACTAACTGTAACCTTGATGAGATCTAGAATCACCCAGAAGGCAGCTCTCTGGGCATACCTGTGGTGGGCTGGGTTAACGGAGAAGACCTGTCCACTGTCGGCGGCACCATTCCCTGGGCTGAGATTCTAGAGTGTATTAAAAGGAGAATGTGAGCTGAGCATAGGCGTTTATCTTTCTGCCTGGAGAAGTGATACTGCCAACTACTGTAGCTTCTGACTGCTTTAATGATGTAAGTGTGTGCCAAAATAAACACTTTCTGACATTGCGTATTGCCAGAGTATTTATTCCTGCAATAGGAAAAGTAAACAGAACATGTGAGTGTGGACTGAAGATTGTTTTGGGTGCTACCGAGTTAATATTTTACGCTAGACAAATAACATCCCCTTGAAGCAACATCTTCATTGAAACGTGAGGAAACTGAACTCAGAGGAGCTGGTTTATTCAGAAATCTGTCTCCTTTTTTGTTGCTTAGAGGAGTTTGCTTGTTTGTTTGATCCAGGGTCTCACTATTCAGCTCAGGTTGGCCACGAGTTCACTATCCTCCTGCATCAATTTCTCAAGCACTGCAATTATAGGTGTGCCAAACTCAGCATAAGGGTTTACTTCTGAACTCATTTATTTTATTATCCAGCAATAGGGCTGGCAAAGGGCTAAAGAATTCTTACCTAGAATAGTTTCACTCCTCATGAGATGTTTTAGAATACATATTTTAAATTACTTTCTTTTTATTTCTGCTTTACAGCACAATTTGTAGTTTGTATTCCTTTTGTGTATAATTAGGTGTAAAGTCAAGTTATAGTACCTGCAAGTTTTATTGTAGTATAGCAATGGAGACTTTAAACATGAGCGACATAGAGGGAGGCTTACATCCTGACCAGGCTCAGCACGGCTGCACTAAATTCTCACTCTTGAGGTCATTGAGAATTGATTCTAACGTTTCCTTTAAAGTTTAAGATACAGAAACATTTTCAAATCTAAACTGAGAAGTCATTGCTCATGGAGTATCACTGTGAAATTTCTTAAAACAAATTAACCCTAAGAAGAGGAAAAGAAAATCCAAACCCATTTGTCACTGGAAAGTTCATCTCTGTGATACGTTAGTCCAACTCTCAAACTTTTCTTTAGGCCAAGTATCAAACCTAGAGTCTTAGAACTCTGTGAGTGAGAGGAAGAACTGAGAGAAGGAACAGTTGGGTGCTGGCACTGGACAGGGAGCCAGAAATAGGATAATTAAGGCTTCACTCAATCACTAGGATGTAGGGATAAGTCCCGCCCCTTAGGGGGCGTGTTCGCCTTGGGCTAATGTCTGCCTATAAATTTGGCGAGCAAGCTCCAAGCGTTCGCTTCTGCTTTCCTGGTCTCCACGGGAACGGTGGTTCTGTAAGTCTATTTCTACATTAAAGCTATATATATATATATTTTTACACTCTGTCTGCATTCGTTTACGCCGCTACATTTTGGCGTCCAACGTCGGGCTATTGTGCCCCCGACTCAAGCAGGTAGCCCGCTAGCTAACACAGCACCCTCCCGGGTGCTGTTTTTCAGTTCGTGACTCCGGCCCCAGTGCCGAGTCCGAGACACACTCGGCGACACAGGCCCATTCTGCCTGCCTTGGCTAAGTTTTGCAGCGGAACCCCACTGCCTGAATTAGCAGAAGCTCAAGTACTTGCGGTTTTGCAACAAAAGCTGCCACAGTGTCAGATTTGGTCTGTTACAAAGTGACTTGGCCGGTTGTGGTGGCCCATGCCAGTAGGATTTGCTGAAGGAGGCAGAGGCAGGAGGATCACAAGTTTGAGGCCGGCCAGGCAGTGGTAGAGCACGCCTTTAATCCCAGCACTTGGGAAGCAGAGGCAGGCACATCTCTGTGAGTTTGAGGCCTGCCAGGCCTTGGTAGTGCACGCCTTCAATCCCAGCACTTGGGAGGCAGAGACAGGCGGATCTCTGTGAGTTCAAGGCCAGCCTGGTCTACAAGAGCTAGTTCTAGGACAGGCTCCAAAAACACAGAGACCACCACTGGCAGGAACCGATCATTGCAGGTAAAAAAATTTTCTTTTATAAATAAAATGTCTGAACACATTACTGTTCAAGAATTTAATGATTTTTTTAATTGTACCATGTGGGAGATTTTACAAGAGGTGTCTATCACCCCACATATATGGATCCTTCTGGGATTCGTAGTTTTCATTGGCACCAAATGGTTTGATAATAGAAATATGATAAAGTCTTTACGAGACGAATCCAGGATTCTTAAGGTAGAGATTGAACGCTTAAAAACAATTGAGAATGACAACAATCTTCTCAAAAATCAGTTTGAAGTTCTCCAGGCTGATAACAATCTTCTCAAGAATCAGTTTGAAGTTCTCCAGGCTGATAACAATCTTCTCAAGAATCAGGTTGAAGTTCTCCAGACTGATAACAATCTTTTCGAGAATCAGTTTGAAGTTCTCCAGGCTGATAACAATCTTCTCAAGAATCAGGTTGAAGTTCTTCAGGCTGATGTTAAGGAGAAATTCATTACTATGGAAGAGGGAACAGCTGATCTGGACCATAAGATTCAGTCCCTTTCTGTTTGAACAGCTGGTACAAGAACAATTAGATGCTGGGCATATAGAAGAATCTACCAGCCCTTGGAATTCTCCTGTATTTGTGGTTAAGAAAAAATCAGGTAAATGGAGAATGGTGACAGATCTCAGGGCCATCAACAAGGTTATTCAACCTATGGGCCCTCTGCAATCTGGAATTCCTTTGCCCTCTTTATTACCAAAAGGATGGCCTCTCATAGTTATTGATTTAAAGGATTGTTTTTTCACTATACCTTTGCAAAAAGAAGATAGAGAAAAATTTGCCTTCACAGTGCCTACTTATAACAATTCTCAACCTTCGAGGAGGTACCACTGGACCGTTCTCCCCCAGGGTATGTTAAATAGCCCCTCCCTGTGCCAATATTTTGTGAACCAACCATTGCAAATAATACGCAAGAAATTTCCCAAATCTATAGTATACCATTACATGGACGACATCTTGTTATCCGATTCAAACATGGATACCTTGAATAGACTGTTTGAAGAAATAAAGATACTTTTACCTAAATGGGGATTGCAATTAGCTCCTGAAAAGATTCAGAAGGGAGATTCTGTTAATTATTTAGGTTATAAAATAGGTTTGCAAAAAATTAAGACACAAAAAGCACAAATTAGGAGAGATCGCCTACGGACTCTTAATGACTTTCAAAGGCTGTTAGGAGATATTTCCAGTCTACGACCAGCTATTGGAATAACACCTGATTTAATAATTCATTTGAACAAAACCTTGGATGGTGATAAAGATTTAAACAGTCCCAGAGAATTAACAGCTGAAGCAGAAAAGGAACTGACAATGATTGAGGAAAAATTACAACAGGCACATGTGGACAGGGTGAATCCAGAGCTCGATTGTATTCTCGTCATACTACCATCAAAAATTTCTCCTACAGGAATTTTAATGCAGAGAGATGATATTATTTTGGAATGGATCTTTTTACCACATAAACCAAGTAAGAAACTGAAAACTTATGTGGAAAAAGTCTCTGAGTTAATTATAAAAGGCAAGCTGAGACTTCGTCAACTAGCAGGCATAGACCCAGCAGAAATTATAGTGCCTTTCACTGCTGATGAACTAAAGAAATTATGGGAAGATAATGAACCATGGCAAAGAGCTTGTGCTAATTTTTTGGGAGACATTAATAACAACTATCCAAAAAGCAAGAGGCTTAACTTCATAAAGAGAACTTCTTGGATTCTTCCTCGAATCGTCCGTGATGCTCCAATAACTGGAGCCCGTACATTCTATACTGATGCCAATAAATCAGGGAAGGCAGGTTACAAATCAGAAGACTTGGATAAGGTGGAACAAAGTCCGTATACTTCTGTCCAGAAGGCGGAATTATATGCCATTCTTATGGTGCTAAGGGATTTTAAAGAACCTATTAATATAGTTACAGATTCACAATACGCAGAAAGAGTTATTTTACATATTGAAACTGCTGAATTTATACCTGATGATACTGAACTAACCTCATTGTTCCTCCAGGTTCAAGATTTGATCAGGAACAGGCTTTGCCCTATGTACATAACACACATCCGATCCCATACGGGTCTGCCAGGTCCTCTAGCACAAGGTAATGCAGAAATTGATCAATTATTGATTGGTAGTGTGCTACAAGCCTCTGAATTTCATAAAAAACATCATGTTAATAGTAAAGGTTTGAAGAAAGAGTTTTCAATTACATGGCAACAAGCTAAGGAGATTGTAAAGAAATGCCCTACTTGCTCTTTCTATAACCAAACGCCACTGCCTGCAGGGGCTAATCCAAAGGGCACCCAAAGGAATGAAATCTGGCAGATGGATGTGTTCCACTTTGCAGAATTTGGCAAATTAAAATATGTACACCACACCATAGACACATATTCAGGTTTTCAATGGGCTACTGCCCTGAGCTCAGAAAAGGCTGATTCAGTAATCACACATTTATTGGAAGTTATGGCCATCATGGGTATACCTGCGCAAATAAAGACAGATAATGGTCCAGCATATGTATCTAAGAAAATGAAATGCTTTTTTGATTATTATAATATAAAACACATTACAGGTATATCAAATAATCCTACAGGTCAGGCAGTCATAGAAAGATCAAATCGTACTATAAAGGATATGCTGAACAAACAGAAAGGGACTGAAAATACCCCCAGAAATAGATTACATAATGCTTTATTAACCTTGAATTTTCTTAACGCTAATGAGAAAGGAACGACAGCAGCAGAAAGACATTGGATAATGGAAAAGTCTGCTGAACTAAATCAACCGATTTATTTCAAAGATGTGCTGACCTCTCAGTGGAAGCCAGGAGATGTGCTACGTTGGGGAAGGGGTTTTGCTCTTGTTTCCACAGGAGAAGAAAAATTGTGGATACCATCAAAATTAATAAAGTTTCGATTTGAAGAGGAGAAACCTCTTAGAAAGGAGAAATGACAACTCATCCACAACGATGATATTCATACAGGTGGTAAGAAAAACATATAGAATGGGGGCAGGGTTCTGTTCTTATCTCCACAGGAAAACACTCATCTTTGAGAAATTCAAGGGACCCTGGATGTTTGGATACTGACAGATGGAAAAATACCTGCCCAATAGGAAATATCAAGACAACTGAATGGGTTGTGTAAGTAATATTAAACCATATTTCTAAATTTATAAAGCTGGTTTTGAAGTTGGACTCTGGCTCAGTCCCTCTCCAATTCCAAGCCTGTTGGTAAGAGAAAAACCCAGAGTTTCTGGAGTTTCTGTCTCATGTCAAGAGCCATGATATGGGACAGAAAGAAATATGAGTTTAGAAAACATCTTTGCATTTCTTCATATCTATCATACTTTTCATTGAATATATCTATCATGTCTTTCATTGAATATATATATATATGTCTATATATGTCTATATGATTAATGTTTAAGTTTTACATAATGAACAATGAGTTTTTCCTGAAGTGACATTTGAAGTTTCCAGGAAGAAGATGGGGCCCCATAACAACAACTCCACCTGGTTGATATGACGTCATGATACTGATAGCGCTACTACAAGACCTGCTTTGGGTACCAGCTGCACAAGACACTTCCAACTTGGTTAGCTGAAATGGTGCACATCTTATACAACATTTTGGCCAGACCTGCACAAAAATACTCAGAGACTATTTGCAATTTTAAAAGACATTATCTTGAAATTTAACCATCATTTTACTTTCACAGGATCCCCCAGAAAGAACGTCGCCCCTATGACAGCTGGAAGTAATTCTAGAGAACGACGTCCCCTCTCCCAGTAAAGTTTGCCCTTGGGTTTAGGGACATCATTTAGGGGTTGATTATAATTAGTATATGATTGAGGGTTGGGGGAGGAATTTTATAAGCTCAGGGATCATTTTGAAAAAAAAAAAGAGGGATGATGGGATAATAGACAAATATATTGGTATAGATTCTTGTATATTGATACAAAGTTAAATTATATTGACTATTGTACGCATGCATGTTTCTACCTCTGTTTAAAACATTTTTATGTATTGACATATATTGTATTGATATATATATATATTGTATATATTTACCATATTGCAGTGTACATTTCTACCTCTGATTAAGATACTTATATAATATTTGTGTATTGATATATATTTACCTACTGCAATGTATATTTGTACATTGTTTATATTTGGAGGTCATTGTCCTCATTTGTTTCACAGTCGTTTATTGTCTTAGTCTTTAAGTTAGATAGATATTGAGAATTATATAGACTAATTGTCGTCTAAGTTTGTCATTTATAATTAGACTAATCAGGTTCTTTAGATATATAGAGATTATACTCAGTATAGATAGATAATCTTCAACCTCTTCAAAGAGCTGTAGAAAATGGCCTTTAATCTAACTCAGAGTTTCGTGATAGTGAGACACAATTGCTCCTGGCAACACCGCTCTATTCCCGAGAGAATGTTGAGCACCAAAAACACTCCATCTGGAGCCTTTCTATTTGGCAGAACTGGCCTTTGGGCAAAGAAATGCCCATACCTCAACCACTGACACAGATACAGAGCGTGCATCAATGGATAAAACAGGACTGTCATATCCTGCCAAGACAGGGTAAGATAGTTTTGAAAAGTTCCTTGCCTTTAATAATGGTATGCCAGTTATGTTAGGCCTTAGCCAAAATTGGTTGACTCAACATTGTAAACGAGACTTTGGGTGATTGCCCAGGTAGTCAGTTGTCTCTGTCAATTGTTGCACATTTTGGATATATCTCGTTTGTTGAGTAGTGTTTATTCCCTTCTCAGATCTTTGACTGAGTTGAAGATTATATAATTGTAGTTACTCTTTACATTATTTGGACTCCTTGAGATAGAATGTTTAGCAAAGCTTTTGTTCTCAATATTGTTTGTTATATTTATTATTTGTTGTTATTGTATGTAGTTGTATTTGGTTTAGTTCTGTCTTATTTAGACAAAAAGGGGAGATGTAGGGATAAGTCCCGCCCCTTAGGGGGCGTGTTCGCCTTGGGCTAATGTCTGCCTATAAATTTGGCGAGCAAGCTCCAAGCATTCGCTTCTGCTTTCCTGGTCTCCGCGGGAACGGTGGTTCTGTAAGTCTATTTCTACATTAAAGCTATATATATATATTTTTACACTCTGTCTGCATTCGTTTACGCCGCTACACTAGGAAATGAGACAGTAGGTAGCTTCTTGATTAGGAGTCTCGTGTGGTTAAAGCTTTGAGCAAATCTCCAGGTTGTTTTATCTGACGTCTCTCGAACCACAGCATCGTCTCTGATGCACACTCACATGGAAATTGGTCTGGGGAGCTTAGGATAACTTTGACACAGCAAATATACCCAACTAACCTACCTGCTTGCTTTTTATGTGATAGAGAGGCCTTGAGCATGCTTCCCTTCCTCCAGCTCTTTCCAAAGAACTAAAACCAATACTGTAAATAATAAATCCACTTCCATTTTTTTTCTTTTGTCATTTTGGATCTGATCCTCTTTAACAACAACAAAAACCCCCTTATTCAACATATATTCCACATAAAAAAAACCACAGGAAATCTGTGGAACTAGATTTGACTTCTCCAAGTTTTGATAAGGGACCATGTCTTAGTGGAGGGAGGGAACTTTGCAGCGGGAAGCTGAGGTTTCAAATTTTATTCGAGTTGTATTTTTATTAGAAACAATATTGTTTTTTTTTCTTTGCAGACTATAAAAGACTAAATTTCATATTTCGATTTCTGTAAAGGCCCCAAGATCCAAACCCAACATTGAATGTGTGTGCTTGACCCATACCCCATTAGCATGAATAGTGTGGCTTATACATAAGGATGAGGCAACACACAACCACCCACCACTAGCATGAATAATACATGCTACTTAGAGCCTGGGAGCAACATGCTGCAGAACAGACTTCTTTAATATTGGGAGCACAGCTAAACTGTGATAAATAATGAAAATGAGATTAGTCTTTAAGACGTCTCTATACAACTTTGGATCTTAGCCCATTGCTCTGGATGCTACCTGTATAGATTAAAATCCAAGTGTTCAAACTGGAACTATATACATGGTATAATTATAACATATAGATGTTCATAATTATTTATACTTACTTATATTTATACTTAGGAACTTTGGAAATAAACTCATGTTCCGTAGAAGAAGTTGTGTGTAATAGGAAATTGCAGGCTACGTAAAAGTCTAATCTGGTGTAGTTTCAAGGGATTTGTGAAGAAGGGCCTCATCAAAGAATATTTGTTAATATTGGTTAGCATCAAAAAGCTTTTGTACACCTAGTAGATTTCAAACAAACAGTACCAATCACAGAGTATCCTTGTGGTGTTACCGACTTAAACAAACGCTTCCTACAGGTTGCCTTGTCTGAAAGATCCCTCTCCTAGGCATCTCCTCTTCCCTGAAGAGGCCTGTTCTCTGAAATGGATAAGCCTGAAGGTCATATGTGCTTGCCATCAACAGCTACCAGACTCAAAATGATATTCATTAAAAGTTCTGAATCCAGTTTTCCTTCATGATAAAATCCTGGAGAGAAACCGATGGCATCATGTTGTAGAGATGGGGGCTCGAGTGACCCACACCACCAGGACTTCAACCTGAAGAGCAGAGTGGGAAGTCAGCAAGAGGAACCATCCACAGCTCCCAAACACTCTTCTCCCTGCAGCCTCCAGAGTGAACAGCTGAATCGCCATCAGAAATCAAAGAGATTGCGAGAAAAGATAACAAACTCTTTTCATTACTAAACAATGCATATATGTCAATTCCAAAGATCCAGTGTCTTCCTTGCAAGTAAAATATATAGAAACACAACAAAACCCAAGAGAATTCAGATTGCCTATAGGACATCACTTTGATAGGAATATCATGGATGTTCCCAAAGGAAAATTTCGGTTGTAGAAGCATTGATATTTCTCCAGGAAAGTGGACTTCTAGGAAAAATCACAAAAGAGTGCCAGTTAGAACTGAAAGACATAAATTCCCTTCTCACATATGTACTCACTTTCCTTGTCAAAATCTTCCCTCCTGAAGACAAGAAAACAATATGACCAAAATGAAGAAACTGCAAAACAACTTATGGATACTTCCAATATCTGTGTTTTCTTTTTTAGCGTATTAAATTGTGTGTGTGTGTGTGTGTGTGTGTGTGTGTGTGTGTGTGTGTTAAAGTCCTGAAGAAACTAGGGACACAAGAGACATACCCCAACATAGTAAGGTAACTTACAGAAAGCCCATAGTCAACATTGACCTAAATGGATAAAAACTCAAAGCATTTCCACTAAAATCAGGAACAATGCAAGGATATCCATTCCCTCAATACCTATTCAATATAGTACTTGTAGTCTTAGTTGGAGCAATGAGTAAACTGAAATAAATCAAGGGGATATAAATGGGAAGGGAAGAAATCAAAGTATATTTATTTGTAATTTTTTACATAAAAGACCACATATTTTTGCATAAAAATTCCACCAAGAAACTTCTACAGCTGATAAACACCTTCAGCAGCAAAGTAACAAGATCCAAAATCAATACAAATCAGTAGCATTTCTATGTATGAATGCTAAACATATTGAGAAAGAAATCAGGGAAACAACACCTTTCACTATGGTCTCCAAAAATAAAACAAGTAGGGGAAACTCTAAGAAAGTGAAAGACTCATATAATAAAAACTTTAAGACACTGAAAAAAAATTCAGAAGAAGGAAAGATCCCTCATCCTCAAAGATTAGTGGGATTAATACTGTAATATAGGCATTTTACTAAAAGCAATCTACAGATTCAATGCAATCCTCATTAAAATTACAAAATAATTCTTCACAGAAATTTAAAGGAAAAATTTTCAGCTTCATATGGAAGTGCAAAAACAACCCAGGATAGCTAAACCAATCCTGAGTAACAAAAGAACGGCTGAAGGTATCACTGCTCCTGTTTGCAAGTTGTCCTGCAGAACTATGGAAAGAAAAACAAGCTTGGTGGTGCCATAAAAACAGACATGTTGATAAATAGAATTGAAGATCCAGACACAAGTCCACAGATCTATGGACATCTGATTTTTGACAAAAGAATCCAAAAATATCCAATCAAGAAAAGATAGCATCCTCAATAAATGGTGCAGGTTAAACTGGATTGCTGCAAGAAAAGAATGCAAATGGATCCAGTTTATAATCCTGCATGAAACTCAGCTCCAAATGGATGAAGTATCTCAACATAAGACAACACAACCTGAATCTGATAGAAAAGAAACAAGGGAATAGGCTTGAACTTATTGGTACAGGAAAGGGCTTTCTGAAAAGAACACTGATAGTGCAGGAAATGAGAACAATTGAAACATAGAACCTTATGAAGCTGAAAGCTTCTGTTTGGCAAAGGAACCATATCGGGACAAAGTGGCAGCCTACAGAATAGGAAAAGACCTTTACCACTTACACGTCTGCTAGAGGATCAGTGTCTTGCTCAAACTCTCACCAGAGAAGTTTCTTGTAGTAGATGAGGACCAACACAGAGACCCACAAATGGACAATGTGCAGAGAGTGAGAGACTTTGGAGTACTCAGTCCTAAATGGGATGTTTTCCTCAAAACCTTCCTTCAAGGCTCAAGGATCGAAGTGGAAGAAGAGGCAAAAACAAACAAACAAACAAACAAAAACCCAAATCCAAAACCAAACCAAAACAAAAAACCCAAAACCCAAAAACAAAACAACAACAAAAAACCTGTAAGAGCCAAAGGTGGTGGATGACTCCAAGGAAAGAGTATCTTCCGACACAACAGGACTGAGGCACATATGAACTCAGAGAGACTGTACCAACTCTTGAGCAGACATGCAAACTTTCCCCTTCACCTTGGTCTAAGTATTAAAGATCTGACATCAATGAAAACAAGCGATTTGAGGATTGAATTATCTACTGGAATGAATCCTCTTCAGGATTCCTATGTTGAAGGAATGAAAGGGACACCTAAGAAAGAAAGAAGGCTCAGCCACTGGCTCTGGCTCCTGAGGATGTGAAGTGTTGTGGAGCTAAGATATGGTGAAACCATAATGGAAAGATCTGGACCAGACTCACAATCAGTCGAGACATTAAGAACAATAATAAGATGCAGTCAAGGGTTCTGCTGTCGACAAGCTGACGTGGGTGGGAAATCTCACAAGGGCCCATGTCTAGGGGAGGACTATCAGCAATTAATGGCTGCTGACCGAGAGAGGGAAAATCAGTCTTCCCCAGGAACGAGCTCCCTGCTTACCTAGTAGTCATTCCTAAAAACATACATGAACAACATCATATAGACTCAACAGCTTGATTTATGTATTTATTTACTTATTTACTTTTTTGGTTATTTTGAGACAGAGTTTCTCTATGTATCTTTGAGTGTCCTGGCCAGGCTGTGCTTGGACTCTGATATCCACCTACCCCTGTCTCCTGAGTGCTAGATTAAGTGAATATGCCCCTGCCTGGCAAAGCAGGGTGCATTTATAAGTTTTACATGTGTGTGTTACAATAATACTGTGATAAAAAGATGACATGTACTTGGGAGGTACCAGGGATGCAGGGGGACATAGGAGGAGTTGAAAGGGGAGATAATATAAATACAGTACCAATATATTAAATTCTAAAACACATTATTAATTTTTTCACAAAAGAAGTCATCTTGAAGAACCCTGTACTCTTCTAAATCTACCTACCTGAGCACAGGCAGTGGTTTATTCACAAATAGGTCAGTCATGTGAATTTTTAAGAGAATGATGACAGTAGACCAACAGCAATGATGTCTGATGTGTGTTCAAGAATGAGCAGGTTTTGCTTAGACATGAGAGAACTCCCAAGTCAAGAGGTAAGCTGTGATGCGTGGATCTCTATCAATCATCCCCGTAGTTCATGGGAGTCCTATAGCATGGGGACATTGGCTTCCACCACAATTAGAGACAAAGGACTTAAGAAGGCAAAACCAGGAAAGTGCGCTTTGCTAGTGATTTGCTTCAGTCAATGTGTAAGTGGTGTTATCAGGAGTTTTCTCAAGTTTCTACTCTGCCTTACCCCTTAACACAAGGATTGAGCGGATGCTCACACCCCTTCTTGCTCTTGACCCTAGGATTGCATCCTCTCTGAACCTTGGTAGATCAGTTATCTCCACAGTCTCCAATGTCATCACTCAAATTTCTTTGGTGTCATAAGAACTAGGGTTCTGCAACCAATGAGGTGGACCAGAGTTCTCTCCGTAAGGGAAAAGGCAAAGCAGGGAAGAGAGTCTTGTCTGAGGAGAGAACGGTGAAACGGTGTCAGGGAGGATGCGTTTCAGAGAGGAGAATCATGTTTAAAGGGATGACCAGCTTACAACTGTATGTCTGCTCCCCAGGACACCAAGGAGGTCTGCAGGGACCTAAAGATCTTAGCAATTGGCTTCTGTTCTCAATAAGATAGGAACCTACAGGAAGATTTGACCAGAGAAGTGAAGTGATCTGAATTACATTTCAATAGGAACATCTTGGCTGTGCATTGAGAATAAACTCAGGGACATGAGGGGAGGGGCAGGAGATCCAGTTTGGAGGCTGGAAACATGATGGTGGTTAGGCCCTAGTCACTAGGGAGTTTACAGTAGACATAGTATGACATGATTTGATTCTGCGGCTATTTTGAAAGTGAGACAATAATATTTTTTTAAGAAATCAGATACGTAATTTGAGAGTGAGTGTCTAGTCCAAACCTGAAGCTTAGGGCCTGAGCAATGAGAAGAATGGACTTGTTTTTCTCTGGCGTAAGGAAGACTTTAAAAGGAGCTAGCTTGAGTAGAATATTAGGATTCATGTTGAACACTAATTTGACATAGTGCAGGCATTGAACAGCAGGAAGTCCAGGCTAGTATTTAAAATTCTGATATTAGTGTGAAATTAACATGGAATTAAGCATAGATTAAAAAAAGACAAGAGGACCAAGCCTCAATCTCTGGGACAATGCAAGAGACTGTTAAGAAGGGACTGATTACATGGAGCAAATGCCAATCACTGATCAGCATGGAATACAAGGACCGCTCATGGTCCATTGAATTAATTATCAGAAAGACTTCAATGGCTTTGACAAGGAAGTGTTGACAGAGGTGGGAAAGTCCCTGCTCCCCACTGTCTCTTACTGGAAAGAATGAAAAGTGAGAATCAGGGGATAGCTAATAAGATACTCCCTCCAAGGTATCTGTTGAGAAGGGAAGAGGAGGAACCGAAGGGATCTGAAAGTGAAAAATAGTTCGAGAAGGTCTGGCGCTTGTTTGTCTTTAGGATGATAAGAAATACCTGACAGAAACTGGGAAAAACACAAGCCGGGTGTGATAAATGAGAAAGACCGCTGGAGTAGTGGCTGCTCTTAAGTAGACAAAGCTTGAATGGAAGACAAAGCTTTGTCTAGCTCCTCAACTAGGAGCACGGTCATGATGCAGTCTTTCCACTCAGCCCTTTTCCGAACCATTTGTCATCCCCATTGCAACACTAAGTAAAATAGATTGAATGGTTTGCCCCTCAAAATGTGCTGAAGTCTCGTCCTTAAATGTGGTGACATTTGGAGATGGGGACTTAGGGAGATGATTAGGGAAGAGCTCATGCTAAATGGAATCGGTGCACTCATAAAAGGGACTCCAGAGAGAGAAGCATCAGTCCTTCTACCAGGTAAAGATACAGCAAATCTTAGCCACCTGTGAACCAGGAAACAGACTCATCAGGTGCCAAGTGTATAAGAACCAGAGCAGTGAACTGTAAATGTCAGCTGGTATCTAGGTGAGGATACACATCCCTGTAGTCTCAACGCTTAGGATGCCGGTGCAGGAGAATGGAGAGCTTGAGACCAGCCTAAACTATGCAGTGAGACTCTGTCTCTAACAGCAGCAACAATCACATGGAAATAAGTAAGTAAATGTCTTTTATTAATAATTCATGCAGCTGGTGGTATTTTGGTAAAGCAACACTCTATAGCTCTCCTTCCTCCCTTCAATAAATTGATCTTTAAAATTTACTTCACGTTTTCTCTTCTGCTTGCTTCTCCAAATTCGAGTGTTTATTGCCTACCTAACCCAAAACCTCTTTTAGCTGTATGCTTATCTTCACAATCGCTAGCATACACTGTTATGTCAAAGGCCACAGGCATCTCAAATATAACATTTCCCAAAACGAAGCCATCTTTCCTTCCAAATGTGCTTCTACACGTTAGGCAGCAGAAATAGCATGGGGATGAGTATCAGACATCTTCCAGGTTTAGATTTCCATTCTTTTGGAAGCTGTTTTGTGGCAAATAGGAATTAATGACTTTTTTTGTCCTTGCTGGGTATCTTTTACTGGGGACATATGATGAAATATCTATTCACCCCAGACAGGTCACCAACAGCAAATGGAAAAAAGAAAAAAAAATAAGAAAGAAAAGAAAAGAAACTACTGCCATTGTCCATGGGCAACATGGACAATGAATAATGGAAGTTGAATATCTGGAGTAACTTGGTCATCTTACAGGTAGCTCCACCCGAGACAGTTTCCTCTTCTCCAGCAATTGCCCTCTGACTATCTAACCTTGGGGCATGGAGGATGTTTAGGTATTTTAGTATTTTCTGAATTTATAAGTTACCTTAGCTTCCTCATTCTCGTGAGCGTGCGAGCAAGTGAGTCTTCCATCTTCCTCCAGACTGTTTCAGTCTGGGGGGAATAACTACAGCATAGTCTTTATTAAGAATTGAACTTTAGGAAAACTTTAGGCCAGAAAAAGGGAGATTCGCATCCAGATATGAACACAAGAAGGCAATCAACTGGGGGTGGGGGTGTGATGGAGTATTACAAGGATAAAGTGAAGGCTGCAAACGGAGTCATGGAGAATCTCTGAAGTGAGGTTGCGAGAGAAAATTCTCAGAGGTCATCCTGGGATTTGCCTAAGAGCAAGAATAACTGTGTAGAATTCTACACAGTTATAGTTGAAATGACATTAAAATAATAATTGAACTTCAAATAGTGACAAATACACAGCACCCTATTTCCTGAATTTTCTTTCTTTATTATTTCCCTTTTAGAGAAATGTCAATAAATAAAATCTTTAAAGAAAAAAAAAAGAATAACTGTGTAGCTCAGAGTATGGCCAGGAGAGGGGAGGGCATGAGGAAAGAGCATCCATCTGGATTGGCGATGGGCACAATGGAGGCGGAGGGGAGGAAGGGTTACATCTGGTCTCGGATCGTGGAGAACTTGTTTATAGGGAGCTGGAGTCATAATTTTATCCTGAAACTAAAAGTTGAGTCATAGAGGACTTGTTAGGAAAAAGACTAATGTCTCAAATTTGCATTTGAAAAAAAAATAGGCAGTAGCTACAGGACTGACCAATGCAGTTCCTACTTGGCTTGAAGAGAATCCCAATAGTTTATCACAAAGACCAGGCCCAGGGATGATGAGGCTGAATGAAGACATAAGCCAGTGAGGAGAAAGGGGAGAGAAAGCTAGGGAAGAATTACAGTACATGTTGCTGGTTCTAAGCAACATGGGCTGAAGGAATTTGAAAGCAAGAGTCTTGGTGTGTGTGTGTCCCCAGCCCTACCCAGATCTGAGAGAGCCTCACACAGCTATTGGGAGGATAAAATGAAATAATGGATGTCTGGCACATGGAATAGGCCCAGTAAACATTCTCTTCCCTGCTGCTCTCTTTTTACTGGCATCATTGCTTAGCAGTAACTGAAGCCAGAAACGCGGGAGTAATTCCAGCCCCTTCTAGCCTTTGCCCTCGAGTCCAGTATCCCAGAGTTCAAGAGCTAAGAGAGGGACAACCAGGGAGGGAAGCATTCTGGGTGGGGTGTGTGACTGGCTTCTGGCCTGAAATCATGTTTCTGGAAGAATAGGCCAAAGAGTACTCTGTTTCAAGACACGCTATAGCCTGTGCCCTTCAGGACTTGCATAGGGGTGAGTCATGGCTACTCCTAGAACAATGGTTTCTCCATCTCTCCTGCTTCTCCTTCTTTCTTCAGGTCCATCCAGAGGCTTCTAGATTAGAAGGTGCTCACCCTTCTTCAGAGAAGGACAGGCAGGGTCTCAAAGAAACTCAGGATGACTGGCTATATGAGATGCTTATTTAACATATCAAAAACTATATCTCAGCATTTCTGGTACCTGTTATAGAGTTATCATCCAGGTTGGCCCCTACTAAACCTCTCCATTCCCTGAGCTTCACTTTCCTCCCCTTCCCTCCCCCCCAGCTTCTCTTCTATATAACCTCGCTTATTTTGGCTATGTGATCTCTCTGCTCACAGGTGTTCTCTATACCCTCCAAACCCCATGGTTGGGTTTAGTCTGTTGGCCAGGTTCAACCTAGACCCTTCCAGATGGCTCCGGCTATTCACTCCCTAATATCTACAAGAAATCTTTTGCTCACCCATACCTAGAAACAATCATGTCCTCATTTTTTTCATTCAACTTAGAACCTAAGCAGAGCTGAGGACGGTTTGGGATCTCTTATGGAACAGAAGCTGTATGTTGTTTTAATTTATGTGTGTGTGCTTGCCCGCATGTGTGAGGGTTCTCATGCACATGGGTGCATGTATGTGCTGAAGCCAAAGGTCTATGTGGGATGTTGTTCCTTAGGAACCATCTGTCTTGGTCTTTTTGAGACAGGGCCTCTCACTGCGACCTGAGATTTGCCAGTTCAGTTAGATTGCCTAGCTTGGTTTCCCCAGTACTGAGCTCACAGTTGTCCACCATCTTGAGCTCCATACATGGGTTCTGGGACTCAACCTCGGGTCTTCATTGCTTGTATTTGACCCAACGAACTACCTCTTCAGTCCCAATTGTCTTATTTTTAGAAATAGTTAAGGCCAGGAAAAGGCCAAAATATGCAGATGGAACACAGACTCATTGTGGACAAGGATGAGGGAAAAGAAAAAGAGGCAAGGGAGCTTTGGGGCAGACTCCGATGTCCTGGCCTTGGATTGACTTTGATTGCTGCTTTCCTTCAAATGGCTCCGAGCTACCTGCACCAAAAAGGATAATCTAAGACTATGTACGCTACAGCTCAATAGAGCATGTTTTAGACAGAGGACCAAATAAATAGAAACTCTCCTAAGTAGATAATAAGGGTTCAATAAATTTAGACTCAAAGAGTAATGATTAATTCAGATAAGTCACCAAAGTCGCACTCACTTCTTTCTGGGTGTTTGTTGCATTTTATTTTTTTGGTGTGTGTGGGGGGGTCGGGAGGAGATCATTAAGATAGACTTACTATGTAGCCCAGGCTAGCTTTGAACTCACAGCAATCCTTCTGTCTCAGTTTCTGGAGTACCGCCATACTTGGCAATAGCTGAATTTTAATAAAGAATTCTTAATGCTGAAAAAAAATGTCCCAAAGAAAATTCTTCAATAAGATAATCTTTTTTTTTGTATGCAAAGTATTTTGCTGTAACACAGAGTGAGAATTCTCAATGATAGGGAAGGCCATGAAGATGGCTGAGAGGATTGGGGGAAGAGCACCTTACCTGCCCCTACATTTACAAGCAATAGGAAGGAGGTTGCGCTTTTCATCCTTTCTGATTAATGCATATTAGTTGTGCAAAGTGATGAGTTTCACTGTGGCAGTTTCATACACGCATGCAACTTACTTTGGTTGGGCTCTTCCTTCCTTCTCACCTCCCTTTAATCCCCTCCTCCAGTGACTCTCAGCCTTCCTAACACTGCAACCCTTCAATACAGTTCCTCATGCTGTGGTGACCCCCAAGCATAAAATTATCTTCATTGCTACTTCAGAACTGTAATTTTGCTATTGTTACGGATTGTAATGTAAATATCTCTGTTTTCCCACGGTCCTGTAAAAGGGTCATTCCATTCCTAAAGAGGTTCAGAGCCACTGCCCTCCTCTTTTCCCCCCAACTCCTTCTTCTTCTCCAATGGTCTCCCTTCTAATTTTACATTTTTTCCTTCCTGGGAGGAAAGAAAAAACTCCATGCTTGCCTTCCTGTGTCTGGATTATTTTGCCTAGTACGTTGATTAAGGATGACTGGCTTTTAATAAAGGTGCCTTCCTCTGCCATTTCCGTCTCATTTTTATCACAGGCCTTCCTTGGATTGCAGTCCTAGCTCATCTCGGAGTCACAGGCAGAAATAGTTCTGTTGGCCTGAGGGGGAGATGTTCACAGGACACAGCAAGAAAGGCGCCTGGCCACCAGAATGGGAACTAAGGTCATTGTCAGACTGACATCTGATTCTCACCTGGAAGGACCACCCAGACGTTGAGCACCTTGCTTGCCTTATGTCAACCAATCAGGCATGTGCCAGAGAACTAAAAATGCCTTCATTCTGCCACTCTGTCTGTCAGTGCTTGGAGAACCACCTGCATGTCTTTGGAAGGGATGCTCCCCCTCTGTGTTGTTTCCTCAAAACCTCTCCAATCTTGCAGTAGGGAAGCATCTTGAGTTCCTTCCTAATCCAGTCCCATCTCTTCTCTATTTATTTTATGGGCCTTTCTAGTAACTAATTTCTTTCTAAGCAACTCAAAACTTCAAACGTCAAAGTCTTGATTTTAATTCATCATCATGTTTCATTCCCATTGAGCAAATCGAGGCCCCGTACTAAAATATGGAATAGCATCTGTCCTGGAGGTTGGAGACATGAAGAGTAGCTGCTTTCTACTTGACCTCCCACTGTCCTGCTAGGCAGGACCGGAGTGGTGACTTGCTCTTCCAGCAGCACTGCCTGACGTGGCCAATCTTCTCCACCCCTCCCCAGCTGTGGCAAAGGAAGAGTGAGCCTCCTGACCAATGCGCTGGGGAGTGGGTACCAAATAATAACAGCAGTGGTCTTCTCTCGTCTGTAGCTCAGGGTCAGCAGCGGCTAGGTGTCACTAATATGCTACTCACTGAATTCTTCCCACCTCTACGGCCAACCCCAATTGAACCCTCCTTCGTAACCCTTGACTCCATATTTCCCGGACACAACCCTTCTGGGGCATTCTGAATCCTTCCTTTTCCCACCCCCAACACTGACAAAACACACGACTCAACCTGTTAATTGCTTCCTTCTGACCAACAAGGTAGCTAGCCACCTGCAGCTGCTGAGGTCCTGCTCCCGCCTATAGGGCTGATGAAAGGGTCCCATTTCCTTTGAAGTTCAGAAACAGCTAACTTTTACTGTGTGCTTACTGCTGACTGCAATTAGGTCGGTTAGTCCATCAGTGGAAACGAAGGAGCAAGTAGGCAGCGGCTAGTGAGGGACCAGCTACCTCTGAACCCAGGCTCACTCAGAACCTGCCGCCGCACTGAGCTCTGCTTTAAACGGAGTCCTTGGCTCTCTTCCCCATTCCTCCCAACCTGTTCTGTTTGGAATTACAGAGGACTCAATGGCCAGGGACAGCAAAGGTGACTTAGTATCCAAAGGACTTGAAGTTTTCTTGGAAGTTCTTTTGTTTACCTTGCGGAGTGGACCTGCAACATCAAGGAAACATGCGGAGATGCACAGGACGGCAGGCAGCAGATGGCTGCGCTCCACTGCACAAGTCCTTCATTTCTGTTCCTTGAAGTCTCTAGGGATACGACATTAATTTTGAGCCAAGCACCCTTTTTATTCTAAAATTCCAATGTCCACATTGCAGAGCATTTGGGGGCACAAAAAGGTTAAAGTAAAAATGAATCTTACATATATTCTTTTTTTTTTGTTTTGTTTTTTTTTTTGGTTTTTGCAGACAGGGTTTCTCTGTGGCTTTGGAGCCTGTCCTGGAACTAGCTCTGTAGACCAGGCTGGTCTCGAACTCACAGAGATCCACCTGCCTCTGCCTCCCGAGTGCTGGGATTAAAGGCGTGCGCCACCACCGCCCGGCCTCTTACATATATTCTTACTTCCTGCAAGTGGCCTGAATTAATATTTGTGGGGATTCCTCCTAAAGCCATATATATATATATGTGTGTGTGTGTGTGTGTGTGTATACATACATATATACACACACACATATGTATACGCACACACACATACACACACACACACACACACACATATATATATATATATAAACATGCACAAATATATATGTGTGTGTGTTTCTAGGTGGAATGTCTGTGATAGAGAAAGAAATTTATCCAGATACTCATGAAATACTTTAATAAACAGTTTATTTCTCTGCAATTGCCTTTTTGAAAACTCCCATGTTTCAAATGTATCTACATTTTGTAGCACATATTATTGTACAACACAATGGTCCTAATGATGTCACTCATGCATGCATGTCACCGTTATTTTGTTCCCTCTGTTTTCTTCTCCTGTCCTTCATTCTTCCTCTTCCCAAATAGTGCCCACCCTCACATTTAGACAGTACCAGTTTCTTTAATGGCAGAAAAATTTCAATTAAAAGCAATTCATTTAACCATTTCTTAAAGATAAGCTATTGGGATTTCCTGATTGATTTCAATGATAAGCAATGCCATCTCTCTTTATATCCTCAAGATCATTTACCAGAACTGGAAATGCTGGGCTACAAGTATAAATTCAATGGCTTTACGTTTGGTATATGGTTGGTTAGCTAAATAAAATGTGGAGTTTGTGATAAATGGGTCCTTGCTAGTTTTTTGTAAATGGATAGAGCTCTTCTGATAAATTATCACATTGATATGAATGAATAAATCTTTCAAAACTTGAAAAGCAAACAGCTGGAAAGTGTATCCACCTTTATGTGATAGTGGGTATTTGAGGGCTTCATAAACCTCCGGAGAATTTGACATGATTGAAAATATGGTCTTTAGAAACACAGAAAAAAAATTCTCCCTAAAATAAGAAATTTCACATAAGAGAGAGAGAGAGAGAGAGAGAGGAGCCAGAGAATATGGACTACAGAGTGAATGCTGAATGAGAAGAGATTCTTCAGTCCTTGACTGATTGATTACCTTCTAAAAGCTTTTAAAGATGTCAGCTCCCTGAGGTTTTTGTGTCCTGGGCTGCATTTAACAAACCAGGTTAAATGCGGACGATGACGATGGTCATGAAGAACACTGGCTTTGATGTCTCACTACACTTAGCCTTCAGTGGTTAAGGAGCAGATTATCCACTCCCTCAGCTGCCGAGACCTGTCTTTTCTTTCCTCTTCCTAATAGTTAAGCAGATTTATGCTCATTTAAGATGTTCTTAGGACCCAGACAAAATGTGGGCAGAAGTCATGAAGGAATATAAACCCAACCCTAAATGAAGCCCATTATCTGTTTGGCATGGGCAACAGTGATTAAATGGTACCTATTGCCCTGAAGGCACACAGCTGGGTGCCAAAGAGATAAATCAGCTTAGGCAACTCCAGGCCTGGCCCAAGATGCTTTGAGACAAGGCATGGGATCAACAGCAGCATGTTTAGAGAGTGTAGTCTACAGATTTCAAATGGGGTTCACACCCAGGCAGATATTAGACCTCCTATGAATAATCCACCATGCTCCACAGACGAGACAGGGACAGAGACTCTCAGAGGGAGTCAATGCTTCTTTCAGTATCACTCATACCGTGACCAACAAAGTATTCTGAGAGCAATGCTGGTGAATACCTTCCAGTGTCCTGTCGTCCCCCCACCCAGTGATAAAATTGGACAGAGTACTGTCATGTGCTAGGTCCTCCACTAGACAGTAGAGGATGTAAACGAAGAACAGACCTTTTCATTAAAGAGCTCATGATATATGGAGAGGGCAGATAGACCTGAGGCTGGCTGGATAGCTCAGCAGCTAACCACAGGGGCGACTATGGCAGAGGACCTGAGTTGGGCTCCCGGCAACCACATTGAGCAGCTCACACTGCTTGTAGCTCCAGCACAGATGCCTCTGGCCTCTACTGGAACCTATACACACGTACATATCCACTGATAATAGACACAATTAAAAATAAAACAAACCTTTAAAAAAAAAGAAATTGAAGCTATAATACTGAGTAATAGACTGTCTGATAAGGAAGAAGTCACATGTCAGTGATTTTGAAAGGCTCCAGACCTTTATGTCTTCCTCCAGTTCCATTATTATTATTATTATTATTATTATTATTATTATTATTAATTATTTTGAGACTGGGTTGTTCTGTGTAGCCCTGATTGTCCTGAGGCTCAGTCTGTAGATCAGGCTGGCTTCAGATCTGCCTGCATTTGCCTCCAGAGTGCTGGGATGAAATGTGTGCACCACCACTGCCAGGGTTCCCACTCCTACTTTAAGTGCCATAAGTACAGAGAATTCCTTTGAACGTTTAGAGAGTTGAGAATGCAGACTTTGGATCAGAGAGGCCTGGGTACAAAACCCCGCTCTACCACTTCACTAACCTGAATGAGAAATCTTGATCAAGTGACTGGGCACTTTAAACCTCAGTGTCTCCCATCAGACAGTAATAATAGCACGGTTTGCCTCAGACTCCCTGAGTTCAAATCCTGTCTCTGGCACCTACTAGAGGACCATCAAGTCTTCTTCTTGGTTACTCCATCCCTATATATGCAAAGTTTTATGACAGGGTTTCAGAAAGTTTGAATGTTTAGAATTTTGTCTGGCATAGAATGTAAGTGTGCAAAAGCTGGGGGCTGGGATATGGTTCGGTGGAGAAAGCAACCATCATACAAGCATGAGAACCAGCGTTCAGATCCCTATCCACACATCCATGAATGCCTGATTTTTGACAAAGAATCAAAAATTATAAAATGGACAAAAAGAAAGCATATTCAACAAATGACACTGGCATAACTGTATATCAACATGTAGAAGAATGAAAATAAATCTGTATCTATCGTCATACACAGAACTCAAGTCCAAATGGATCAAAGATCTCAACATAAAACCCACTGAACCTTATAGAAGAGAAAGTGAGAAGTGCACTTGAACACATTGGCACAGAAGACCACTTCCTAAATATAATCCCAGTAGCATAGACACTGAGAGAAACAATTAATAAATGGGACCTCCTGAAACTGAGAAGCTTCTGTAAGGCAAAGGACACAGTCAACAAGACAAAACGACAGCCTACAGAATGGGAAAAGATCTTCACCAACCCCACACTGAATAGAGGGTTGATCATCAAAATAAACAAAGAACTCAAGAAATTGGTCAATAAAAGAACAAATAATCCAATAAAAAAAATGGAGTACAGACCTAAACAGAGAACTCACTACAGATTAATCAAAAATGGCTGAAAAACACTTAAGGAAATGTGCAACATCCTTAGCCATCAGAGAAATGCAAATCAAAACAGCTCTGAGATTCCATCTTACATCTGTAAGAATGGCCAAGATAAAAAACACAGATGACAACTTATGCTGGAGAGGATGTGGGGTAAAGGGAACACTCCTGCATTGTTGGTGGGAGTGCAAAATGGTACAGCTGCTTTGGATATCAGTTTGTCGATTTCTCAGAAAATTAGGAAACAACCTACATCAAGACCCAGCAATACCACTTTTGGGTATATACCCAAAGGATACTTAATCGTACCACAAGGACATGTGCTTAACTATGTTCATAGTAGCAATATTTGTCATAACTAAAACCTGGAAACAACCTAAATGCCCCTCTACTAAAGAATAGATAAGGAAAATGTACATTTACACAATGGAGTACTACACAGCAGAAAAAAATGACATCTTGAAATGTGCATGCAAATGGATGGATCTAGAAAACATCATATTGAGTGAGGTAATGTAGACCCAGAAAGACAAATATCATATGTGCTCACTCATAAGTAGCTTTTAGACATAAAACAAAGTAAAACCAACCTTCAATTCACAACCCCAGAGAACCTAGACAGCAAAGAGGACCCTAAGAGAGACATACATGGATCTAATCTGCTTGAGAAGTAGAAAAAGACAAGATCTCCTGAGTAAATTGGGAGCATGGGGACCATGAGAGAGGGTAGAAGGAGAGTGGGGAGGAAGGAAGGGGAGTAGAGAAGAATAGATAGCTCAATAAAAAAATGAATTAGGGAATATTAGGTAATACCAGAGGCTTTTGCATATGCAACACAAGAAATAGACTAGTGTGTAATCACCCTTAAGAAAAAAAAACAAGCAAACAATGACAAGAATTTAATTGTTTAATAAATATTGACTGTTATTCTAATTTTTTTCTGAAAAATTTTAGGTCTTATAAGCAGTGAAGAATAGAACACTGCCATTATGACTCGCACAAAACAATAGATGAACTGGCCATCTCCAGTACCACTTAGACTCCAAGTTCTTTCAAGCATAGATAGTTGAGAGCTAGTTTCAGGATTGTCTGTTTGTTTGGATTGGTTCCCGAAGAAGAACATCCATTAATAAAGGTCACGGTAACTATTAATGGAATTTACTCTGGTTGTCAAGTTTTCTAAATTACTTCCAAAATCCTAGAAGTTACAAACTGCAAGAAAAGACTTCATGAATGTATGCATGTGACCTTTCTGTATTTCAGAATCCCACATGACAGTATTTCAATGGCCACTAAGAACGAAAATGTCGGGCCAGAATGGGAACGACACGCCTATAGCTTGATAAGATATAGATTTACTGAGAAGCTGTAAGTTTAAAAGCTTCACCTTTGCAAGGGACCCAGCTAAGGAAATCTGCCCTTCTGACAAAAGAGCTTTACAAGTTGCCCAATCCTATTTCCAACCTGGGGCATTCTTGCTAGAGTACTTTTCCTGTCCAGGGCTATTCAGTCCTACTAAGCTTTGGGTCCTTGGCAGTCAGTAATCATTCTCTACTGAAATCTCTTTGTAATTTCTTTTGTTCCAAGACACCCTGGTTGGTACAGTGACTGGATATCGGCAGATTGTCAGCAGATATGTGTTATATATGTTGGAGAAAAATAGCTGACAGGAAAGAGAGAATAGAGAGGGTGTCATTGACTCCCTCCTTGATCAAATTTAATTTTTCTTTCCTGGGCCGTGTGTGTGTGTGTGTGTGTGTGTGTGTGTGTGTGTGTGTGTGTTGCTATTTCTAAATGTGAGATTCTACATCCATCTTTATAATACCTAGTTTTAGCAAGAATTCTGTTAGGTTAGCACAGCAAGACTCTGTTTGACAGGGGTGCACACACTTGTGTTTCTAGAACTCTGACTTCAAGGCAGGAGGAACAGGAGTTCCTGGCAAACCCAATCTACATGGCAGTACTCTGTCAGAGAGAGGAGAGAGAAGAGGGAGGAGGAGAACAGGGGGGAGAAAGAGGAGGATAGAGAAGAGAGAATTCCCCATCTAAAGTATCTGATCAATTACCTTAACCTGCCATCATCAAGAATCCTATCAAGTTACTTTGACTGGAATTCCCCTTCTCTCTGATGTTTTCTCTTGGTAATTTTCCATCTACTGACTAACTTCTGACTCCCACGATGTTTCTTGGCTATAAATCCCTGCTTGTCCATGATGTATGTATCAGTTTCAATGACGCCATCTCCCCCTCCCTCCATAGAGGCTCATTTATTTGAGTCCAGTTGGTGGACTATTTCAGAAAAAATAAGAGGCGTGTCCTTGTTGGAAGGGGTGTGTCACTGGGGGTGGGCTTTGAGGATTCAAATGCTCACATCAAGCCCAGTCTCACTCTGCTCTCTCTGCTCCCTGCTTGTGGATCAGTAAACACTCAGCTACTGCTTCAGTCCCATGCCTATTTGCTTGCTGCCATGCTCCCTGCCATGTCGGTCATAGATTCACATAAAAAAAAAACCTATAAGCAAGCCCCAAGTATACTTTATAAGTTGCCTTGATTATGGTGTCTTTTCACAAAAATAGAAAAACAGCAAAGACATTGTACTGGATTTTGAGATCAATTCTATGTTGCATCTTTTCTCCTAGTGCCCCAGTGTTTTCTTATTTATTGTTGAAGAATTTTCCCTTTTATTAAAAATAGAATTTCTTCTCATACACTATATCCTGATCATTGTTTCTCCTCACTCCACACCTCTCATGTTCTCTCTCCCATTTCTTCTCCCATCCTAACCCACTCTCTTCTGTCTCCCATTAGAAAAGAACAGGCTTCTAAAAGATAACAAAACATAACAAAATAAAGCACAATAAGATAAAACAAAGACCATCACATTGATGTTGGACAAGGCAAATCAACAGAAGGAAAAGAGCCCAAGATAAGGTACAAGAATCAGAGATCCATTCGTTTACACACTTGGGAATCCCATAACAACACCAAACTGAAAGCATAATGTATACACAGAGAGTGAAGCACGATTAATAAAAACTCAGGGTCAGAAAATGGGATTCAACATGAAGACCCGAAAAGCAAAACAACCAGCTACTGGCTTTTACCTCGACTTCAGTCTGAAATGACGATTCTGCCTCCAGGAATCTCAGAATGAGACTTACTGAGAGCTGTCTCCCCACATCTTATATTCCTTTCTAAGACTGGGATTGAAGGCAAACACCACCTGATTTCAATGGCAATTAGGGTGAGTACTGGGTTTAAAGGTGTGTGTTACCATAATCTGGTCTGTAAGGCTGACCAGTGGAACTGTTTTACTCTCAGATCTTCAGGCAGGCTTTATTTATTAAAATACAATTGAAATGCCACTACATTTCCCCTTTCTGTCTAAAAAAATAAAAGAAGGCTATAACTAATATAAGAAAACTATAAACAATAAGTACAATAACTATATACAATATATACAGGCAGTAAATACATCAACAATGTCTAATCAATTTGCATTTGACAAATTCAGAGAAAATATTTCATATCTATTCTATCTTGGTGATTCCAAAGTCTTATACCTAATTTACTTTCTATCATAACTTGCTTTCTGTGTCTGGTAAACTGTAACTATAGCTATCTAATCGTCAACTCCCTCAGAGATCCAAGAAGGAAATAATATTAACTGAGTAAGCAGGAAGTGCAAGCAATCGACTTGTAAAAATTGTGAGTAATGACAGAAACAGCTGGCTTCCTGGATAGTCACTCAAAGTTCCTCTGCAATGTTGAGGCGTCCATCTTTGGCCTACAGGCCTAGCATATTCGACAGACTTTTCTGTGAAGCAGGATATTTTGTGTTCTGCTTGTCTAATTATGACAGCGTAATGTCAGTGCTCAAGGCAGGGGCATTTTCTTGCCCAGTGGCTTACTTTTACCACAAAGAAAGGAAATCCATGGGGAGTTTCTTCAATGCCCATTATCTTCTCTGAAGATATTATCTCTCTGAAGTAGATTGGTACTTCCAGGAGTAGACATGTCTCATTGTCATAAAAAAGAAGAACTTAGGTCATTAAAACATCTTAAATGTCATATTCTGTAGATCTCTGAAGTCTTTGAAAATGATCTATCTATCTAAACTATATCTTTGTTTGATCTTGAAAACATACCTAATGTGACTAGAAGTTCAATTATACTAGGTGATTAACTGATAACCTATATTTCTTTATTATCCTAAAGTTGATGATAATTTCTAAGGACTAGAAATTTACATTGCATTGCTAAATGAGCTGTATAGGTACAATACCTTGAACAAGATTAGAAATGTATGTACAGTAGTTTCAACAAAATTAATCTCAAATTTGTATCAATATACAAAATTTGTATACAATATATAAAAGTAAAACCAATGTAAAACATTTAAAACTAATAGTTGGCTTTTAAAAAGTAGATTCCATAATCTACCTTTTTATCTTAACATATCTATATCCCCCCTTTTTCTTTTCAGAGTAGATTCAATAATTTATCTTTCTATCTTTTTTACTGATTTTATTGAGCTATACATTTTTCTCTGCTCCTCTCTCTTCCTCTCCCCTCCCCTTCAACCCTCTCCCGTGGTCCCCATGCTCCCAATTTACTCAGGAGATCTTGTCTTTTTCTATTTCCCATGTAGATGAGATCCATATATGTCTCTCTTAGGGTCCTCACTGTTGTCTAGATTCTCTGGGATTGTGATTTGTAGGTTGGTTTTCTTTATTTTATGTTTAAAAACAACTTATGAGTGAGTACATTTGTCTTTCTAGGTCTGGGTTACCTCACTCAAAATGATGTTTTCTAGCTCCATCCATTTACCTGCAAAATTCAAAATGTCGTTATTCTTTTTTGCTGTGTAGTACTCCATTCTGTAAATGTACCACATTTTCCTTATCCATTCTTTGGTTGAGGGACATTTAGGTTGTTAGGTTCTGGCTATGACAAATAATGCTGCTATGATTGAGCATCCTTTGGATAAATACCCAATAGTGGTATTGCTGGATCTTGAGGAAGGTTGTTTCCTAATTCTCTGAGAAATCACCATAGTGATATCCAAAGGGTCTGTACCAACTTGCACTCCCATCAGCAATGCAGCAGTGTTTCATTTTCCCTACACCCTTTCCAGCATAAGTTGTCACCAGTGTTTTACCTTTCTATCTTATCATATCTATATCCCTCTCTTTTCCTTTCCTTTCCTTTCCTTTCCTTTCCTTTCCTTTCCTTTCCTCTTTCTTTCTTTCTTTCTTTCTTTCTTTCTTTCTTTCTTTCCTTCTTTGGTTTTTCAAGGCAAGGTTTCTCAGTAGCTATAGAGCCTGTTCTAGAGCATGCTCTGTAGACCAGGCTGACCTTCAACTCATAGAGATCTGCCTGGTTCTACCTTGTGAGTGCTGGGATTAAAGGTGTGTACCACCACCGCCTGGAATTTTTTTTTTTCAAATAAGAACCTTCCTTTGTTTAGCTTTTGTCCTGACCATTATCTATAACAACTTGTAACCAACACATTAAACAAAGACAAACATCTATAATCCATTTTGGGGGAGGGATTGTAGGCGTAGTTTTCTAGGTTATTTTCTGCTGTTTGGGGGCACTGATAATCTTATAGGGACCCAAAGAAAATTTAGGATTGTGGTCAAGTCCTTACTGGAGTATTCTGTGAGGCTGAATCATCTCAGCCAGCAGTCATAAAGTTGTTCTGGCTGCAGAACTCAGAGGAAACTGCAACAAATGTACTCTGAAACGTTGGATCACCTGGGTCATCCGTCCTCACTGGAGATTTTTCAGAGGGTCTTTTTCAATCAAACCTTATTTTTCTTAACCAAGAATGAATCTACAGACTCTCATTTCCTGTAGAAACTAGAGAAAAACTTCTTTTCCAAAGTAACATATCTTTTGAAGTCAAGGCATTTTCAAAATGTGTAGCTTGGATTAATCCAGTAGCATTAATGATCAAATGTCTTTTAACAGCTGCTGCTCCTTCTTCTGCAGTCAAACAATTCAAAGACAACAACACAATAACATGCAGTATCTAGATTCTGTGTATTTTCCATCTTTACGTGGAAGCTAAGCTGGGGCAGATGGGAGCTGGGAGTGTTAGTTTTTCTCCCAAACCCAGATTGCTAGATTTGGGTTCCAATTCCTAGAGCTGGAATTCCAATCCCAGCCCTGGCCTATGCTGGTGTCTAAAAAGACTCAGGGAAATGACTTTTTTTGTAAATTCATGTCCCAAAAATTGTTCGCCAATGATACATGATTATGTCGGTTCTGATCTTGCTGCTTTAGTCTCTCTGAGTTCACATAAGCTTTGCTCCATTGACTTAGAGGGTCTTGTTTTCCTCATCTCCTCCATCCCCTCCTACCCTTACACACTTCCCATCCTTTCTACTACTCCCTGAACCCCGAGGGAGGGATTTGATGGACACAGCCCATTTAGTGTTCCAAGGACTCTCTCTGTATAATGTCTGGCTATACATTTCTGTTTTTGTTCCCATCTGCTGCAGGAGGGAACTTCTCTGATGATGGTTGAATAAAGCACTGATCTATGAACCTAGTTGAATATCACTACTTTTTTTTTTTTAAGACAAGTAGTATTTAGTTTTACTCTAGGTCTCTTGACTATCTTGTCTCTGGACTTGGTCACCCAAACAGTGTTTACATTGCAACACGAGCCTGTACCAGGTCATCTCTCTGTATGTGTTCTCTCTCTCTCGCTCTCTCTCTCTCTCTTTCTCTCTCTGTCTCTTTCCCCCGCTCTCTCTTTTCCCTCTCTCTCTGTGTCTCTCTCTGTGTCTGTCTCTGTGTCTGTGTCTGTCTCTGTCTGTCTCTGTCTCTCTCTCTCTCTCTCTCTCTCTCTCACACACACACACACACACACACACACACACACACACACTGGTATGGGTTCCACTTGTTGGGATGGGCCCTAAGTCAGCTCAGACATTGGTTGGTTATGCAGGCTTTGTCACATCTCCTGCAGGCAGAACAGCACTGTAGATCAAAGAGTTCGTTGAATTACTTTTGAACCAAATCGATCAGTGCCTATCTCTGATGCTCTTTGAGAGTCTTAGGCCAGGCTTGATACCTACCAGAAGTTTGGAATTTCATGAAAGACCGTGACAAAATGGAATCATATGTGGCCATGAATACTCCGCCCCCTTTTAACCTAATTACCATCAGGCACAATGATCATTATGCTTACAAAGTGCAGTGAATTCTGTTGACAGCTCTCAACTCAGCTGAGGCTGAGCCTACTTTGTAATTCCACAGCTTTAATAACTCAGGATGTTGTTTTCAAGTTTCTTGAACAAGCTGTGTTACTACGATGTCACAGTCCCCACACAGTCCTGGAAGTGATTCATTTTCTCATTAACTTGTGCTATATATATTCTAGAAAGATGAGTTGGCATTTCTAAGAATACCTGATAGAGAACACGAGTTTTTCTTTCTCTTCCTGTCATCTGAACCCCTTAAATCACAGGCAGGACAATGTGTAGGCAGCTAAAACATACACTCAAACCCAGAGGCACCTGGGAGGGTAGGGGGTTTGCTGTTTGTTTGTTTTCCTGGTATTAAGTTGTGTCTCCAACTCTGAGGAAAATTTGTGCATAAATGCATAACACTAGTGAGAAAATTCCATCAGGCAAATCATCAAAATCCTTTAAATAACTAAAACAAAGACAGATTCTTCCTTCCCCTGAAGCTTTGTTTCTTTGACCCCATGACTGAAAAGTTGGCCAGACCAGAAGGCCACACAGGACTATGGAGCATCCCTCCTGAGCCGCTTCATTCCCTTATCTCCTGGCTCTAGATTCACATGGGAAAGATGAAGAGGAGCAGATAAAAGGGTGACTGTTTTCAAAATCCATCTCTGCTCATGATCCGAGATAAATAAAAGGAGTCACACCCAAAGATGTCATTTTTTTTCTTTTTTCTTTTTTTTTGTTTTTTCAAGACAGGGTTTCTCTGTGGTTTTGGAGCCTGTCCTGGAACTAGCTCTTGTAGACCAGGCTGGTCTCGAACTCACAGAGCTCCGCCTGCCTCTGCCTCCCAAGTGCTGGGATTAAAGGCGTGTGCCACCACCGCCCGGCCCCAAAGATGTCATTAACATTCCCTTGTGGAGATTGGAATTACCGAAGAAATCAGTAACGAGGCTATTGGAGTTCATAGGTTTATGCCTTGAGATCAACTCAGTAACTGGGGTAACCCATACTTTATTAGGTAAAAACAACAATATTGTTCAGTAGCTTCTCCAGATGCAGCTCTCAGAACAGAAACAGGAAACAAGAAGTAAGCAGAAAGCATCAGGACAACAAAAATAGATTTTGCGAAATGGGTTCAGTTGCCTCAATAGAAACACACCTGGTCTCCTGCAATGCTTGTGCAGAAATTTATTTTGTTACTTTATTCAAGCAAGGCTGAAGACTCTGTTTCTCAACAGAAAGATTGGAAGAAACAAAAGGTAGAAGACACACAGCTGAGGGGAGTGTTAACAGTCTTCACAAGCAAAGGCCAGCAATTCAGCATGGAGAGAAGCATCTGAAACACTGAAAGCGAACAAGACAAAAGTACAAAGCCCATTATAACCCAGGCAGGTCACTGGATGCAGAGCAAAAGCATCCCCGCCAGGCCGCCTACCCCAGCAGCTGTGCCACCATATTAAGACTGAAAGTACTCACTGACCTAGCTGTGATGACTGCAGCTTCCTGAGACAGCAATGCATGTGGCTAACACAGTTACTGAGAAACCCAAGCTACTGAGCTGATCTCAAGGCATAGGCCTAGAAGCTCCCCATGAAGCCTTCCCACTGCTTCTTCCAGAATTCCCATTTCCACAAAAGGAACTTTGCTATGTACATCACATCTTTGTGGGTGTGGCTTTTTTTAGTCATCTCAGATTACTGATTCCAGGGATGAATTTTGAAGACGATCACCCTCTCACTTGCTCCCCTTCCACGGCAAAATGTGAGAAGAATAAGATTAAGCAAAGTAAGCTGGTTTCTTTATCTCTCAACACCCTTAAGCTGATCAAGCCCTGTATGGCTTGATAGGACACAGGTAGAGGGATAAGACACACCATACTTCTTCATGTTCTTTTACCACAAGATTTTGTTTTATTTAGGTTCAAGAGAGAAATGCATTATGGGATCAGATTAGCCAAAGGCATAGTGGAAGATATTGCACTAGGTTTTTGAGAAAATAATACATTTGATTTATCAGTAAGGAACAGAAAACATAGACTTCAGGATTTACACTCATGACATTTGTTTAGCTGGACACTGAAACTCTGTGTCCCTTTCTTTCGCATAGGGCTGTCTGTTGGACGTACTGTATGCACGTATGTATACATATGTGTATGTGTATGCCATGTGAGAGCATGCGGAGGCCAGAGAAAAACAGTGGAATCTTCCTCTTGCTCACCTCATCTTGTTTTGAGGCAGGGTCATTCACTAAGCCTGAAACTCATTCTTTTAGCTAGGCTGGCTAGCCAGCAAGCTCTCAGGATCTGTCTGTTTTCACCTCTCAAGCCTGGGGTTACAGCATTCCCAACCATGCCCCCCCTTTAAATGTGGGTGCTAGGGATTTGAACTCAGGGCCTCTTACTTTCACACTGAACACTCCTACACTCTAAGGTATCTCCCCAGTTTCCTGTACAGCATAGAGTTGGCACTGAAAAGTGGATGCTCAATTGGTGCCTGTATTTCTGTCCATCCGCTTTCCCAGTCACCTTTTGTAGTTTGTTCTGCCTAGCCAAGGGAAGTTTTAGTTTACCAGTATGAGACCCCAGGACAATCCACACACCTTTTCCCTCTGCTTTCTAGATGTCAACATTCAGAGGAGCCTTGGCAACCTAATCTTGAAAATGGCAGCACTTCCATTAGACTGAATCCCTGAATGATTGTGTAAAGTGTGCACACCCCCACCACCATACAATTCTACCACTGCCCCAATTTGACCTACAACTGTACTAATGCTGTTATATGGGCATTAAATAGACTTCTGTTACATTAAGTCTAAAATAACTAAGGCAAAATGAGGCCTGTGTTTAAAATGGTAAAACGTGTATAGGTCTTATATTGAGTAGGGCGAAGGACGGTGGCCCTAAGCCCCACGGCAACGCACCACCTTAGCACCTCACACTTTCAGTTTAGACCATTAAAATTCTGTTTTCAAGTTTCTGTTTTGTGTAAGGGTAACCCAAAGGACCTGTAAGGATCGTGGTGGGGTGATCCCTTTCCATCGTGACTCCCTAGGAGTCTGCATTGCTGTGCTGCCTGAGGTGTCTCATCCTTTAGAGACATCCTAACTTCAGTTGTTAGGAAACTCATTATATTCTCTAAAAGTGTCAGATAAGTGAACCCTTCAAGAGATAGCTCTGTTCCTTTTGCAGCTGTCCAGACTCCTTGATCTCTGGGATTCGTGAGCAGTGCTTCAGTCGCCAGATGTTGAGTGGGCACCTGCAATGTAGCCAAAGCCACAACCAACAAATACCACCTGTGACCGGAGGCTTGAAAGCCACACTTGGGCTCAGCCAGGAAGCTGGCTGCATTCAGCTCCACGCCTTGATGCTTACCCCCTTATGTGGCTGGGCCTCTGCGCACTTCCTGATTTCAGTGGCCTATAGTACAACTGTGTGGTCTTTTCAAATGGCGCCCAGCTCTTCAGATTATGTGTTCTACATGTATGACCCTAAACCAGCAACATCTGATTCACCCCCCAGGACCTGACAGAAATGTGGGTTCTCAGGCCCCATCCCCAGCTACAAAATCAGAAACTCTGGCCCAGCAACCCATGCTGTAGCAAGTTCTTCAGTGGCACTATTTCATCTGAAGTTTAAGAATCACTATTCAAAACCACCCACACTGTGGTGACTTGACTGAACCCCCCCCCCCCCCCCCGCCATTTTCATATGTTTGAATCCTTGGTCACCATTTGGTGAAACTGTTTGGGAATGATGTAGGGATGTGACCTTGTTAGAGGAGGTGTGTCATGGGGTAGGCTTTGAGGCTTCAAAAGCCTACTATCATCCCCACTGCACCCTGCTTCCTGCAATAGTGGTATGAGCATTATTGGAGTAACCGAACACTTCCTGATTGGATTTAAGTCCTGACCTACAAGATGAAGCCCATACCTGGCATCCTTGTTGGACCAAGAACCTGTAACTAGATAGGTCATAAGACCTAGAGGAAACTATGACTGTTATTTTGATCAATGGATATAGGCTTAAACAGACTCCTAATGATTTATCATCATACCCATAGATTAATGTATCTCTCAGTGCTCATTCTCAGAGAAGCCTCTCTTTGCAGTAAACGGTGATTAGAACTGAGATCTATGACTGGCCAGAATACAGAGAAGAAGAGACTGTGGGATATTAAGGCATAAATGGGACATCTATATCACATTCTCACCTCCCAAGTCTCGGGGAGCTGAAATATTGTAAAATCTAGAAGTTGTGAATGAATACAACAGAACTGTTTTCTGAACAAAATAGGGCAACTGTCCGTGTGAGCTCACAGCAGTTGTGACAGCATGTATAAGTTAGCAGATCCTGCACGGAGAGGGGAGGGGCACGAAGTCCCAACCCTAGCCAATTAGCTACTGGCAATTGATAGTTGTTGGGAGATGAAAAGTCAACTCTCTTTCTCTCGTTCCCTTCCCTTCCCTTCCCTTCCCTTCCCTTCCCTTCCTTTCTCCCTTTCTCCTCCTCTCTCTCTCTCTCTCTCTCTCTCTCTCTCTCTCTCTCGCTCTCTCTCTGGCTCTCTCTCTGGCTTTCCAAGCCAGGCTGGCCTTGGCCTAGAACTCACAAAGATCCACCTGTCTCTGTCTCCCAAGGGCTGGGATTAGAGGCATGTGCCACCACTGCCTGGCCAAGTCAGTGCTTAGGAAGAGTATTGGCCATGATAAATTGCTCCAGTGGGTGGCTACACATCTGAGTGTATACACAGCACAGATTGGAATGGATTTTTTTTAAGAAAAGAAAAAGAAAGAACACAAAGTTAGGTGAGTAGAGGAGGGGACAAATCTGGGAAGAGTGGGGAGGATGAATGCCATAAAATGTGCTGTATGGAATTCTCAAAGAACTAAGGGAAAGAAAACTCTGGATCTAGGCCCTCTTCCCTATCGCTCTCAGATCCGCTTCCCTGTAAGCTGTTTTAACAGTTTCCACAATTCCCAGAATATCAGTCAAGCATATTTTCTTCGCATTTACTAAAATAACAGCTGTGACATCAGTCTCCTCAGCCACAAAGCCGTTGAGGGTGTGTCTGACCCCTCAAGGCCACCAATGCGCGAATGGTTAAGTCTGACCTCAGAGGAGTGAAAGCAGCCCTTGAGTTCAAAGCTTCTCACCCCCACCCTCCTCCTCCAGCGTCTTCCTTTCCCCTCTTTCCCTTAGGAAACAAACACATCCTGGTGAGTAATTGTAAAGGGAAAAAATGAGGAATGCAGTCAGAAATTAGACAAAACCCAAGTGTTTTTCTTCTTTCAGTTTTTGTCTTCCTTCTCCCCAACCTATAAACGGGCAGCTGTTACGAAGACTGACGTAGCATCTATGAAATCCAGGAGAGGAAAATATTGCATAAAAAAAAAACATAAGCAAAGTGTTTCATAGTAAGGAACAATCAGTTTGTACCTGTGTTAACTAGAAGAAAGATAAAGGATGCCTAATCCTAAAGTCACCATTATTCCCAGCTGAAGCCTCCCTCCCTCCCTTGCATCTGTCTTTAATTCCTCTTCTGAGAGCTCCCAAGGGTTCCAGCAACACCGTTGCTGTGGCGACCACTGCAGCCACTTGCTCGTTTCAACTAAAAAACATATTCAAGTTGTCAGACCATGCCACCAGCTGAGCTTGGCTCAGAACATTAAGGTCACTGACATTGTCTTCCCAAAGCAGGCTATCAATCAAACACACCACAGTAAAGTTCAGACAGTGTCGCTCTCTAGTCCAAGAGCCACTCGGGGTCTCAGGGTGTGACAGTGGTCTCAGTCATCTCATTTTGAACCTACACCTCAATTTCACAGCCAGGAGGTTGGCGGAGGTTAGCCCTGGTGGTTGTCCCTAGCGACAACTGGATGCTGGAGGTATGGATTAAACTCACCAAAGAATACTACAGAACAGAATGCCTATTTATTATTTTTATTAAAATGTCATCAGTAATTCTAAAATTTCCATGTGCAATGGTCAGCAAATGATTTGCATGACAGCCACAAAACAAATATGAACTGGACTGGTAGCATCTGAAAACCGCAGTCAGGAGAGTAAATTAGACTGTTTCCATGCTATCTCACAATCCCACTTTGCGAAGCTATCTACAGTTCATTTATCTGTGTAAATCATCTTTCTCAAAATAGGGCAAACAAAGAGAGGGGAGAAAAAACCCACAACTCAGTTACATCTTCAGATTGTCCATGGTTTGATTAATTTCGCTTTAGGTATCCCCAGCGTTTCAGGCTCTCGTTCAGAAGTCAGTCATTGTTTAGAATGTGTTCCACACAGGCATCGGATCAGCCCTTGGTAATGCCGCCTGTGCTAAGTTTTGGAGAACCCCATATCAATTACAGAAAACACTTTAATGCTTCAATTTTTAAAAGAAGAATCTAGAGAACATGAAAGAAAAGAAAGACTGATAATATGAGTTGGGTAATAGATCCCTACTGAGAGACAGAGTTTTAAATACATTGTCACAGTCTAGTAGTATGTGCTCGGAGATAAAAGACAGGTATCGTCTACAAGAAGCAGCATGGAAAAGCTGGGGCCCATGAGTCCCACCTCCTGCTGTGTAGTCCTGGCTTATCCCAGTCCCGAGTCTGGCAGGACCGTGGATGTTATGTGATACTGCTCCCATGATTAGGCTAATTAAAAGGGAAATTATGCTACTAGGCCCACTTAAGCTGTTGAGCCCCTTGCAAGAAAGCGAAGAAGCAAGGATATGCTCTATTTGCCAAAGAGCATAGTCTATTTGGCATTAAAAAAAAATCAAGTTTTTTTGGGCTGGGTTAATGGCTTAGTCAGTAAAGTGTTTGCCACGTAAGCATGAGGACCTGAGTTCAGTTCCCAGAACTCATATTAAAAACAAAACAAAACAAAAAGCCAGGTGGCATACACTGGTACTCCAAGCTCTGGCAAAGCAGAATGGGAGGATCTCTGGGATTGTTGGCCAGCCAAGCGAGTCTCACTGGGATCCCCAGGCCCCACCTTGTCTCTAGAAACAAGGCGGATGGTTCCTGGGGAACAGCACCAAGACTGTACTCTGGCCTCCGTGTGCAAGTGTACACATGCACCCACCCACCCACCCACCCCCACACAGGTGCAGCCTCCATGTGCACACAGGTGTAGCTGCCATGCACACACAAGCATTAGAATTTCATATGTCACTTGAAAAGAAACACCGAATATATGTGTGCTCTGGAAATAGCTTGTATGTAATGCCCATACTATCATATTCCCTTACCAAAGTGATTAGATGTGGAGAAAGTTCATGCCTTAATATAGGCTTGTGTGTTTATGAATAGGCCAGCACAGAGTTCTAGATGGGATTCTGTCATCTGGTATGGTCATTCTTTATAAGTACTAAAAGCCATCCATACAAGAATGAAATAAGAAAGTTTCTGAGAATGAGGCATATTTCACTCTAAATATTTATGTGTGGATGACTGTGGTAAAAACTCTAGGGAGGGAATTCTTCAGTCCTCTCCGCAGGGCTGAATCCTCCTCCTCTTCTGTGTTTTCTAAGACAGGCTCTTTCTACATAGCTCTGCTGTCTTGGAACTCACTCTGCAGATCAGTCTGGCCTTGAACTCACAGAGATCCTCCTACTTCTGCTTCCCGAGTGCTGGGATTAAAGGCATGCGCCATCACTGCCCAAGTTTTAATCCAACTTCTGATGTCAGCAATCCTCATCTCATTTATGCCATCTTGAATAGGAATGCCCACATCTTACTTCTTTTTTTTTTTTGAGGGGTGCAATGAACTTTATTGATGGTATTCAAGAGAGTAGGGCTCCCTAAGCCAGCTCCTGCTATTCTGGGGGTCTGGGATGGAAACTGTGAGGGAGATGCTCAGTGTCAAGGGTTAGTTAGGACAGGGACTGCTCAGCAGCCGAGGACCTCTCTCTTGCTGTGTCCTTGCTGGGATGGGTGGTCCAGGGCGGGCTTCTTACTCCTTGGAGGCCATGTAGGCCATGAGGTCCACCACTCTGTTGCTGTAGCCGAATTCATTGTCGTACCAGGAAATGAGCTTTACAAAGTTGTCATTGAGAGCAATGCCAGCCCCAGCATCGAAGGTGGAAGAGTGGGAGTCACTGTTAAAGTCACAGGAGACGACCTGGTCCTCAGTGTAGCCCAGGATGCCCTTTAGTGGGCCCTCGGATGCCTGCTTCACCACCTTCTTGATGTCATCATACTTGGCAGCTTTCTCCAGGCGGCATGTCAGATCCACGACGGACACATTGGGGGTAGGAACGCGGAAGGCCATGCCCGTGAGCTTCCCGTTCAGCTCTGGGATGACTTTGCCCACAGCCTTGGCAGCGCCAGTGGACGCAGGGATGATGTTCTGGGCAGCACCACGGCCATCTCGCCACAGCTTCCCAGAGGGGCCATCCACAGTCTTCTGGGTGGCCGTGATGGCATGGACTGTTGTCATGAGTCCTTCCACGATGCCAAAGTTGTCATGGATGACCTTGGCCAAGGGGGCTAAGCAGTTGGTGGTGCAGGAAGCGTTGCTGACAATCTTGAGGGAATTGTCATACTTGTCATGGTTCACACCCATCACAAACATGGGGGCATCGGCAGAAGGGGCGGAGATGATGACCCTCTTGGCCCCACCCTTCAAGTGGGCCCCAGCCTTCTCCATGGTGGTGAAGACACCAGTAGACTCCACAACATACTCAGCACCGGCATCCCCCCATTTGATGTTGGCGGGATCTTGCTCTTGGAAGATGGTGATGGCCTTCCCGTTGATGACAAGCTTCCCATTCTCAGCCTTAACTGTGCCTTTGAACTTGCCATGGGTGGAGTCATACTGGAACATGTAGACCATGTAGTTGAGGTCGATGAAAGGGTCATTGATGGCAATAACGTCCACTTTGCCAGAAGTGAAGGCAGCCCTGGTAACCAGGCGTCCAATACGGCCAAATCCGTTCACTCTGACCTTCACCATCGTGTCTCTGGAACGAGGCTGGCACTGCACGAAAAGAAGCGGCTGTCTCTAGAACAGGGAGGAGCAGAGAGCCCACATCTTACTTCTAAGACAATTACCTTAACCTTGGTCTTTGCTCGAATGGTTGTCCAAGATATCATGTTTCAGCACTGAGTCCTGCTAGTTTGTGCCTTCATTTCCTATCTATTTGCTTTTTAATGCTGGGGCCTTTGTCTCAATGTAGTGAAAAAGTGAAGCAACTTCTGTCTCCTTAAGGACCCTGAAGTAGCAAGGCCAGGAGGAAGAAGCTTGTTTTTCTTCTCCCTTCCCACCTTGAGAGGAAGGGTAAATATGCCTCAGTCTTTGATCCTGTGGAAGGGAAGTCTGCAGGGATGCCTTGGCAATCAGAACAGGTGAGTTCCACTGGGTGAACCTAATCAACAAACCAGTAAGCTTTCCCCCACTTCTTCTCCCAGAGCTCTGTGAAGCCCAGAGCTGAGTTTTGGGTTACATAAGAAAGAAGCCATTTCTTCATCATAACACAGCAAGAGAAGACAAGGCTTAGGAGCAAGAAAAGACTTTGATATGGACACAGGAAAGGGAAATTGTGGAGGATTAAACATGGGACAAGCTCCTTCAGCAGGGCTGACTTTGCGAAGGGCTTCTGAAAGCAAGGTTAATCGGCCTGAGTTTTGAGTCGCAGGCTGTGAGCTGAGCCTCTGTCCACTCCCTCGGCTCTGTGGGTTTCTGGGCTGAAGGTGGGGAACTGGAATCTCCTCACATGGTGTGATGCTGAGGGTAGGAGACAGGTCAACGTCACAGGGGTAAAGGGAAGAGTGTTGAAGGAGTATTAGGTAAACGCACAAACTTGGACTCAAAGATGACTTGAAATGTAAACCTTTAAGGATCCAAAGGCACAGTGTGAGGTGGGGTCACCTGTGTGGCTGAACTACTAATTGTGCCCTGTTAGGCCCAAGAGGGGTGAGTCATGGTACTGGAGGGACTTGTCCCTCGTGTGAAAAGTGACCCATCAAGCACTCAGGCTTGGCAGTCCCTCCTAGTTCTGCCCTCTTCCCTCACCCCCAATCCTGCACCAACACTAGCCACAGAGCTGTATCCCTGTAAAACCCCACAGAAGAGGGAAATTGAGCCGCTTACCTGCTTTTACTGCACGTTCCCTCTCCATTGTCCTTTATCTTTCCCTTTCTCTCTCCTTTCCTGCCTCCTTCCTGCCAGGCAAATACCATAGCAACACATGATTTTAAAGGTCAGCCATCCTTCCACCACAGCGTGAACAATATGCTTAACACATAGTGCCACAGTCACTCTCCTGATTGATACACCCATGTGTAAATTTGAACACCTTGTTACAAAAAAGGCTGCAAGATATTATCTCTGCCTGAACTCTCCAGAAAGAGGTCACAGTTCTGGAGCAGAGTTGGTCCTCAAGACTTCCAAGGAAGATTAGAAGCTGCCTCCAAGTGACTCTGTGGAGGGAAAGATTCAGGACCAAAAAGAAATTCTATTCCTCTGAGAGAAAGCTCCCCTCCCAAGAAAACCAGCAGAAACAGACAAAGAACAGCAGATAAGGGATAGAAAAATGTAAATGGGCAAAATCAATTAGATGAGGTGGAATTTGCATAAATTTCCATAGAGAAATATTCAGGAATGACTGCCAACTGGTTCCCAATTAGACTGGGGCCACTGGTTGATGCCAGAGAGGTGCTCTTCTCTTCTGGACATGGATGCTAAAATAAGGAGACTTAAGAAGCATTGGAAATATGACCAGAATCTATGTGGTCCATGAGGCTGCAGCAGAAGTATAAAGTGGAAACGTAGATTCTAGGAGATTGGAGTAGAACGCCCTAGAGTGACTAGCTTGGAGAACATATGAAGGCACCGCCCTACCACCTAGGCAAGTGACAATGGCAAAACAGGAGAAGGATGCTGACCCTCCTCTAGTCACCAAAGATGAAAGCATTCCCAGGCAAGAGTTGGGATACCAGTGAAACACACAGCTAAAAGCAAATCTTTAAGAGAGCATCCACCAGCAAAGTGAACACGAACATCAGCATGATTTCCACATCCCTTGGAGCCTCGGTCAGAGAATACCCCCGCGGAAAGCACAATGTCCAACACAGTAGAGAAAATACAGTGATGGCAGACAGGGGCCTCTGACTAGGGAACTGCAAGTAGTGGGGTCCCCTGAATCTTTTAGATGATGTGAGATGTTGATTCTTGCCCTTACCAAAAACTCAGCTGTAGTGACGAGGCGACCGAAGGAGAAGAAAAAAATGCTTATAATAAAAAACATAAGACATTAAAAAAGGATAGAAAACACTGTAAGATGGAAAACATACCATGCTGACAGATTGATAAGATTAATGTTCAAAAATAATTATATGACTAAATCATTCTACAGTTTCAACGTAATCTCCATCAAAATTTCAGTGGAATTCTTTACAGAACTAGAAAAACTAGCCCCAAGATTCACATGAATGTAAAAAATACCCTAAATAGCCTAGGAAACCACAAGCAGAAAGAGCAGTGACAGAGGCACTTGGTATCAAATTATACAGAGCCATAGTACCCCCCAAAAAGAGTACTGACACAAAAACAGACATGAAGACTGTGGTAGTTTAAAATGTAATTGGCTCCCTCCCATAATCTCACAGGGAGTGAAACTATTAGGAGGTGTGGCTTTGTTGGAGGAAGTATGTCACTATGGGGGCGGGTTATACCCAGTTTACTGCCTAGTGTCTCAGTTGACTTCCTGTTGCCTTCTGGCCAAGATGTAGTGAGCAACACATCCGTCTGCATGCCCCCATGCTCCCTGCCATGATGATAATGGACTAAACCTCTGAAACTGTAACCCAGCCACCACAATGAAATGTTTTTTTCATAATAGTTGGCGTGGCCGTGGTGTCTCTTCACAGCAATAAAACCCTAACTAAGACAGAGATAATGGAAAAGAACACCGAGGAATAAGCCCACACAGCTACAGTCACCTACTATTTGACAATGGTGTCAAAGCCATATAATGGAGGAAAGACAGCTTCCTTGTCCTAGTTAGACGACTGCCAAACTTGACACAGTCCAGGGTCATTTGAGGAAGTCTCAATTAGGAGATCTCTCAGATCAGATTGACCTGTGGCCATGTCTGTGGAGCACTGTCTATGATTAACGGAGCACAGCTCAGCCCACCATGAGTGCTGCTGTCTCTGGAAAGGTGCTGGTTTGGGACTGTATAGCATGCTGGCTGAGCAGAGAACAGAAAGCAAGTCAGTAAACAGCATGTCTCCATGGTTTCTGCTCCACATTCCTGTCATCAGGTTCCTGCCTTGAGTTCTGTCCAGTTCCCTCAGTGATGGACTGGGCCATGCAGGAGAAAGCCAAAGGAAACCCTTTCCTCCCCAGTCTGCTTTTGGTCCTGGTGCTTATGGAAGCAACAGAAAACAAAACAGAACACTCCTAAACCAATATCGTTGATGTCACTGGGTACCCACATGTTGAAGAATGAAAGAAACTAGATCTGTATCTCTCACTTTCCCTAAGTATTAACTTAAAGTTGCCCAAAGACCTTATTATAAAACCAGAAACATCAAAGCAAGTAGAGGAAAACATACACAAAAACTCTCAAGACATAGGCATAGGCAAGAACTGTCTGAAAAAGATTCCCATTATCATAGGAAATAATCCCAAGAATTGATAAGTGGGATAACAAAAAAATTACCTATAATAGAAACACTCATCAGAGTGCTGAAGCAGTCTACAAAACAGGGGGGAAAAACTTTGTCAACTCTACATATATATTATGTATATAAATATCTATTTGATAATATAAAATATTATTAAAATATAATTTATGTATATTTTTTACATATGTGTCATTGCATATTATATAATGCATATTGCACAATCCCATATTATTTATTATTAAAATATTATTTGCATATGTATAATTGCATATCATATAATGCATATATGAATAATTATATATTACATATAATCTGATAGAAATTATATCATAGTTATTATAATACATAATAAATATATGTCTATTTATATTCTGGGGTTTATTATGGAAAACATAAAAATGCAAAGATTTACATTAAAACTTAAACTTCTAAATCTCTTAAACAATAACAGGCTAATGAACTAAATAGGCAATTCTCAAAAGAGAAAAGTATCTAATAAATATTTGAAAAGGAGTTCAAATCCTTAGCCATTAAGGAAATGAAAATAAAGACTGCTTTGAGATTTCATTTCCCCCTAGTCAGAATGGTTTTCACAAAAAAACATACAACAGATGGTGGTGGGATGTGAGGCAGAGGAAGCTTTGTTCACTATTGGTGGAAATTTATTTCTGATTAGCCACTATGGGTAATAATACAGAGATCTCAAAGCATTTACAATATATAGAACTGCCATATACCCATCTGTACCATCCTGGGTATATACCCAAAGGACTCTAAAACCCAGTACAAAGATAATTGCTACCCTAGTCACTATAACTAGGAAATGGTCTAGTCTACATGTACATCAACAAATGAGTGGACAAAAATAAGTGTGGTACACACATAAACACACACACACACATACACACACACACACACACTGAAATCTTATTCAGCTATGAATTAAAAGCAAATGACATTTGTAAGAAAGTGGAAATCGTTGTTGAAATAAGACAGAAAAACAGTACATTTTCTCTCATATGTGAAATCTCTCTCTCTCTCTCTCTCTCTCTCTCTCTCTCTCTCTCTCTGTGTGTGTGTGTGTGTGTGTGTGTGTGGTGTAGTATGTAATTATGTCATGTAACTGGAAAGGTGACCATGAAAGTGAAAGATGAGATTAAAGGGTGGAGATTATAGGATACCAGTGTCATGAAAGTAGAAATGGCACTATTAGATGTTGGGATGGGACAATCATGGGGAAATCAGGGGAATAGAACAGGGATGACTAAGAAGAGAAACTACCATCCACTTTTACATTGTATACTAAATTCAAAAATTAATAAACTAATGTTAAAATAGTTTGAATGGAATGACTAATGCTAAGCAATTGAGAACCTCCGGACTGTTGACATTTGCTGGATCAGAGGGATCTACTTTGCAATGCTGGTGCTCTCTCCCATCTCCCTAACCTGAGTCCCTGTGGCTCTGTTTATACTGTGTATATGGAAGGGACATTGTAAGTTCTTCTGATGGGGGCAATGACTTGCTAAGAATCCCAGCAAAAACAAAGCTTATGGATGTTCTATTCCTTACCCCCAACCCCACAAGATCAACAAGCAGCTCTTACAGTCACAGTCCAGGCAAACAACCTCCAATCGCATCAGACTGAAGCAATTTCACTGTAAGCAACGGAGAGGAGGGCCCACTAACTCTAGCTGAAAAGCTCAAGGACTCAGAAAATGTCCATCTGAGTTTGTGGTCCATGCCTGTGTGTACCTATGCTACCATTAGGTCTGGTTGGTCATGCTACAGAACAGGGCTTCTTTCCATACCCATCTCTAACAATTTCTCCAACAATACCTAACTCTTCTCCCATAGGACTCCTGGGGATAAATGCATTGTTTCATGGTTTTGTTTTGAGACCAGGACACATGTTTCTCTGACTACCCTCAAAGTCGCCATGTTGCTGAATATTTCAACTTTAAACTTCTCATCCTTCAGTCTCTGCTTCCTGAGGGCTGGAATTACAGGCACGAGGGTCCTACTTATTGAACAGTGCTACTAAAGTATGCCCCTATACTTAAAGCTGCTCAGGTTCGGTTTATACATTAATGGACTCTCTCTGTGGGTAATCCAAACATACCAAACTCAGATGACGCAGTAAAAACCTTTGCGAGTATCTGGCTTGACATGTCCTCTCAGCCCGGAGCCTGGCAAAGCACAGCTCCACAATGACTCACTCTGCTTCCCCTCCTCAAATGTCAGGCTGCATTTGCACAGTGCAGTCAGCAATCTTCAGGCTCTCTGCTACCTTAAGAAGCCCAGGACAAGGCTACACAGCTGCCTTACACCGCTGAGTCATCTTCCTCTCAGGAAGCTGTTTTTGCCTTGGGTAAATAGGTAGGCAATTTTCTGTTCATTTCAGAGAGAAAGCCTATGTTTTTTTTTTTTTTTAAGAGTGAGTGCACAGCTCAAGGTCACATGCACACTCAGCCTGGTTAGGAATAAAACCCAGGTGGTTCCGAACAGGTCTTTCTGTGCTTCCTACTGCAAAGGAGGCTATCTTTTCATATTTTTATATATTGTTCCCAGATTGCTCACTGAAAATTCTGCCCAAATATTGAAGGTGAAATAGCTTTATGTATCCAATAGAGAGAGCATGTATGTATAAAAAGAAATCTTTCCCACATGAGGAGTGAACATTTGTTCAGACGTTTCCTTATAAAATAAGAGCATACCTCCCGGCTGCCACAAAAAAATCCAAATGCTCCATTCTGTTACTAAACAATCTCTTTAACACCAAGCCAGAAATAAGTCACATTTTAAATCAAACATCTTGCAAGCAAATAAAAGGTCTGTGCCAGATGTATCCGAGTTAGAGGGGAACTCTGTCAGAACTGTCTGAGAAACTTTCTCTTAGATCACCAGTCAGTAGGGTACCAGCATCTGCTGATGCCAACTGAGAGGCATGATTCATCACAGGAGGCTTTAGAAAAGACATTTCCTTCCACGGTTAGCAATGGCTGACTCACCAGAACCCTCCAGATACTACACTGCACGAATGACCCAAAGGCTGCCAAGGACAGAGCACAGTCCTTCTCTCCTCTGGGGCCAGGATTTCTCGTGTCAGTTATCACTTACTTGTTAACTTACTTCAAAGACAAAAAAAATTCTTGGTCGATTCTCCTTCCTCACTCAAAAACTAGATATTTGCTGAAGTGCTGCAGGAGAACGGAGAGGAAACATTGCGGTTCGTGCTGGAAGTCGTCTTCGGCTGGCCCACCTTGGGAGATGAAGCTGGGAAATAACCACAGTTAAGTTTGATGAAGTGTTGCAAAGCTTCTTACAATCTAAGCAATACCTTACTGGGTCAGAACAATGATTTGCCCATCTAAATTCTTGGTAGCCAATGGTTGTGTCAATGATATTATGTATGTGTGTGTGTGTGTGTGTGTGTGTGTGTGTATGTATGTGTGTATGTGTGTGTGTGTATGTATGTGTGTATCTATACATACCTGCATATATATGTATATATATATATATATGCATGTGTGTGTGTGTAGTTGAGATAACTATTCTTTTCAATAGCATACAAACCTCCCAGAAAAGGAGTCCACATCTCATCCTTGGCACTCCCCTTCCATGGCAATCTTCTTGAAGGAATGTTCCAGTTATTACTATAGTGATAAACAGTACAAGTTTGGAACTAGGTCACCTGACTCAAATTCTAGACTGACCAATAAATTTTTACTCTTCTCACCTCAGTTTCTCACCTGTGACATAGAGCTTGAAAGACGTTTGTGTAACTTTAGACTGTGTTACAGTGACTATGGAAGAAAACGGTGCGTCCATCGTTAGGAGTACACACTCTGGAGAGAGACCCGGGATTAAATCTGTAATTTCGTTGTCTGCAAAATTGCAATAGTTATCTCATTCTAATTGGGAGTGTCACACATCACCTAAAACCTCTGGCTTGCAGCAGCATTAATCTGTTTTCATCTTCCACAGTTTCTATAGGTCAGAAATTGGGGAGTGACTTGAGTAGGTGGTCCTAGCACAGCAGAGTCTTCAGGGGCTGGGTGATATACTCCCATGGTCTCTTACTCATGTCGCAAGCTGCTACAAATTACTGGTAGGGAAACTCAGCCCCTTTCCACATGGACTGCCCATAGGCTGTTGGAGTATTCTGGTGTGGTATGGGGACTGGCTTAGCCCTGAGGAAATAAGACAAAGAAGCAAGGCAGAAGCTTTATGGTCTCGTCTTGGAAGTTATATATGGCCACCTTGACCCTATCCTATGATCAGTCTGGAGAGCCCCAGTTCAGGGTGACTCAAGGATGATACAGGCAGTGACAATCGCTGTCATTGCCTTTGAAAATCCCCACTGGGAAAGTTTAAGATGGGGTTCTGTGAGTTTGTGAGCCCTTCCGTCTTGTTATCTCTTGAACAGAGAATGACAACATACTCACAGGATTGTTATGACAATTCATGAGATATGGCCATAAAGCATTTGGCATCTAGGAAGTCTCAAAAACTGGGACATATTATCATCAATCCAGTAACAGTGAAAATATTTAAGAATTTTCCCCAAGGAAGAAGGCATTTCAGAGAATAGGCAAAAAACTATAAATTCCATACCCCTGCTTCTGCTCCATTCTTATTTGTGTTGACTTCATTGTTTACCACATGTTTGAGGCTTCCTCATAAAATTTGCACTCAAAACCTGTTGATCCATTGCATGCTGTGTGATCTTTGTACAGATAAACAAGTGTGTATCTATATAGACAGCATTAGCTTCTCATGGAGATAATAGCGTTCAAGTGCATGGAAGTTTAGTTTCAAAAAAAACCATCAAGGCCAGTGTTAAACCATTCCCTTTTCACAGCTCTCACATGGAAAGGCCAATATCTGAGAGCGTTGAGTATATGGGTATATATGGATATAGGACACCCCACCTCTCAAGTTCCATTTATTCACTATGGTACTGACCCAAGTATCTGTTTTGTTCATATATTGGCCTAATTTCAAGTGTGTAATTGTGATGGAGAGAGTCCCCCCTTCCTTCAAGCTTCTAGAAAAGAGAGAGTTGCCAAGAGGAGAGTTTACAATAACGGAACACTTGCAGGAGTGAAAGGGCTGTGTAACCATCAAACAGTGATGTGGTAGTGTCAAGGGAGAAGAGACTAACTCTGGGGGTTATCAGAGACCTCGATGAAAGGATAATGCCTGAGCTCAGTTGCGCATAAGAAGGAGCTGGTCACACCCGGAACTAAGAGAGGGAGTCACAGGTAGGAACAAACATGGCAGCCTGGGAAGACCGAGACAACCGCAATCTCATTCTGATGAAAGCCTCCGAAGTCACTAAAGTCTTCAAAATTTGATTTGGAAGATAGTCAAAATAAATGTGTTTTTCTTTGATTGCACACCTTTTTAAAAGACTATTTGGTTAAAGTTTCTGACCAAGGTCAACACTTTCAGGAGAAAAAAAAGTGGAATTATCAACAGATGGTGTAACTGAGACTTACAGCTCTAAATGAAAACCCAGCTGCATCTAGGACATTATGAGAATATAATGGAAGATTTGGAAATCCAAACGGAGTCTTGAAAACAAGTCAGTCTAATGTTGTGCAAAATATAGGACAGGTAACATATCACTCTTGCCCATTTTCCCCTAAACTTTGGAACCCCTAATTTTACCTGCTACACTTTGAAGACTGGAACGAGTTAAGGGAGAAAACAAATGAGACCCCAAAGCCTTAAAGGGAAATAGAATGAGTTACAAAGTAAGACCAAGCAAGCTTAGAGTTGGAAGAGAACTTAGAGGTGGTTTTGTCTGACCTCGTCATATCACACACACACACACACACACACACATACACACACACACACACACACACACACACACACACACACGCATATGTCTCAGAGACAGACTCTGTAACCGTAGATAGTAAAGAGTGTTCTCACAAACCACAGGGTGTGTCAGATTCATACAGGGAAATAAAGACCTTTCCATGAACTCAGGAAATGCTCTATACACCCCCCAGCCCCCCAATTTCTACAGACAAGAATCTATGGGGCTCTCCTTCTGAAACCTCCTGTTCCTGGAATAGCAATCATGACGACTTGCTTTTATGAATGACTTATATTCAACCAATCCCTTTCCCTTCCCCATCTTCCTATATTTCTTCCTTCCTTCTTTCCACAATAGCGTGTGTGTGTGTGTGTGTGTGTGTGTGTGTGTGTGTGTGTGTCCATGTATACTTATGTGAGTGTTTCTTTTCTTTTCTTTTTTTCCCCACATAGTACCAGTCAGCTGTCTGGGTAGCATACCCACTTTAGTATAAGAGGAAAATATGTAAGGCTTTAAGATGAATTTCATGACTGTCGCACTTAGAGGAGCACTGACCATTATGGAACTGCTGGGGAGAGATGCTTCACCTGGTCCGGGGGAGGCTGGGGATGAGGGAAGGCATTCCAAGAAAAAGACATGAAATAAAAATAGAAACAAGATAAGGCATAACATAATAGAAAAATAGAACCATATCTTTTTATCTTATTTTTTAGATTACATAATCATTTACTTATTTATTTAATTATTTATTTATCTTTGAAATGTTTATACACAGATACAACATATCTCAAGTGGTGATGGGGCAAGCCAGTGCAGAGTTTCCTCCATCTTGTATTGTATTCTTTTTTTCAATTAAATTTATTTTCTTAAAAAAAAAACAGTCTTTTCTCATTTTACATACCTATCCCAATTCCCACTCCTTCACCTCCTCCTGCTCCCCTCCCCTTCCTGCCACCCCAATGCCCCATCGACTCCTTAGAGAGGGTAAGGCTTCCCATGGGAAGTCAACAAAGTCTAGCACATCACTTTGAGGTGGGAACAAGGCTCTATCTTCTACATCTAGGCTGAGCAAGGTATTCCTCCAAAATGAATGGGCTCCAAAAAGCCAGTGCAAGCACTAGGGATGAATCTTGGTCCCACTGGCAGTGGCCCCACAGCCCCACAGACTACTCAAGCCACACAACTGTCATCATATTCAGAGGGCCAGTGTGGTCCTATGCAGGTTCCCCTGCTATCAGTCCAGAGTCAGTGAGCTGTTTCTGTGGGTATTCCCATTATAGTCGTATTATCACTCCTCCCTCTCATGGATTGGTCTCTGGATGCTCTGCCTAGTGCTTGGCTGTGGATCTCCGCATTTGTTTCCTTCAGTTGCTGGATGAAGGTTCTATGATGACAATTAAAAAAGCCATCAATCTGGTTACAGGAGAAGGCCCGTTCAGGCACTCTCTCTACTACTGCTTAGGGTCTTAGCTGGGGTCAATCTTGTCGATCCCTGAGAATTTCCCTAGAGTCAGGTTTTTCCCTCACTCAAGATATCTTTTTCCTTGCTCTCCCTCTCTGTCCTTCCCCCAGCTTAACCATCCTGTTCCCTGATGTTCTCCTCATTCCTCTCTTTTTTCTCTCTCTCCCTCCCATTCTGTCCTCCCATCCCCCCTCCCAATTTTCTCAGGAGATCTTGTCTAATTTCCCTTCCCAGGGGGGATTCTTGCTAAGGTCATTTTAGGTTTAACTAGAATTTGATCTTCTTGACAGGAAGCCCCATGAAAATTATCAAACTCTCTTCTGGGAACCTACCATTGAGATGCTCCAACGAACTCATCTTAACTTCTGTTAAATGGCTTGCTTGTGTAAAATGTTCCCCCATGGCTGCTGAGTGAGCAGCTCGGCAAAATAAATAAATAAATAAATATTAAAAAAAAATACCCACTTGGTGATATTGTGCCTGAACACATTAGTGTAACCCCAGCCAGCTGAAATAAAGACTTCCAGTTGGCTGTAATGGTCACCTCTGGTAGGCTCCCTTTAGCAGATCACATCCCCGCCCTTCAGTTTCTCTGCCCCCTCCCAATACTGCTCAATTTTGTTTTGTTTCATCTTGTTTTTTGATTCTTTGATTGCTTTAAATAATCCACTGAATTCAGTTAGTGCTGTCTATCTGGGGCACAGGGTAACCTACCAATGGCCACTTCCTTAAACAAACAAACAAAACCAAAAGGACTCTCTTACCCCTGCAGCTAGGAATTGCCATTGATTTCTCAGCTGGAAGCTAGAAGTGGGTCATTGGCAGCCTCCCTCTCCTTGCTTCAGGCTTGAAGTCTGAACTGGCTTGACTTGTGCAGGTCTTCTTCAAGACCTGTATGAGTTCCCAAGCGCAACATGTCATGCCACATCCAGAGGCTGGCATTACATAGCACCCTTCCCATCTTGCACGCTTTGTACTCCCCTCGTCTACAGTGTTCCCTGAGCCTTGGAGGAAGGGATTGATATAGATGGTCCCTATGGAGCCAACCACTCATGCTCTTTTCCTGAGCTCTTTGAACAATTATGGGACTGAATTAACCACTACCCCGGCAATAAAGAGGTTTCTCTGACCAAAGTTGAGAGTAGTGAGGATGTCTTGTTTGAAACCTAGCAAACAGCACGTCGGAGGCACATTTCAAAATCAGCTGATTGGATCTGAGGTCTAATATACGTGAGCACAAGGGGCAGGTCATGGAAGGTCTAGACAGAAAGATAGCAGTGGTTTCTGCTACTGTGATAAAAAGGAGAGATGGGAGATGGCACTGATGGGACATAGCAACTAACTGAAATCAGGATAAGGTGCGTGGACTGAAGGTGATTTCAGAGATGCTGCCCAACTTCTGACGCATCACTGGATAAGGGCCTATTCACTAATATAGGAATCTACGCACAGGTTCTTTTGCTGTTTGGCCTGGAGATAGAAATGAGTCTGGACTTGGAATAACTGGGTTTGAGTTGCCTCTGAAACACTTCCATAGAATGTGTCCAGGAAGCAATGGAACATAAACATAAGAAGCTGAGGAGAGAAATCTGGAAAGAAATATAGATTCATGAGTCATCGATCTATAACTAAAAATAGTTCCAATTGCTCTTGCTTTTGCATAACAAATACAAGCTACAAAAACATGAAGTTGCTTGCCCAGAGTCATCCTAGTATGTTAGTGTAGTGATTCAGACTTAGTTTTCCTGACTCCCATGGCTATGCCTTCCCCACTGACACTTACGGCAGTAGCTGTGTGCTCTGATGAGTGGCAGAAAGCATGGCTGTGGAATCATGCTCTCTTAACCTCCACTGCAGACTTCTTTTATGAACAGAGAAACAGAATCTGTGTTAGGTGTAGGATTAGATATATTTTGCAATACAGCCTGCAAATTTTGCCCATTGACAGCAACTAGTTATCCATTCCTGCTCCTTGGCAAGAAATTTTCAGAAACATCTCCCAGACATTCCCTCTGACTTGTGTCATATTCAAACTGCCTTTCAAATATCACCTTCTTTAACAATTGTCTGTGATCTGTACTACTTACCCAAAAAGTCAAGGCTCCACTTTGTGAAGACTGGGAACCCAACAAGTAATTGGTGCAATAACGAGGTGGATGTGGCAGCTTCTGTTGCTGAATACTTAGATAAAGTACTTTTAAAATAACTCTATCTTGAGTAACAAACAAGTGATGTGGGATTCCCCTCTGTATGCTGTGAATACCATTGGTTAATAAAGAAACTGTCTTAGGCCTGAGCAGGGCAGAACAGAGATAGGCAAAACTAAACTGAATGCTGGGAGAAAGAAGACAGAGTGAGGAAGAAACCATGTGGCCCCACTGGAAACAGATACAGGAACTTTACCTAGTAAACCACAGCCTTGTGGCAATACACAGATTAATGGAGCTGGGTTAATTTAAGATATGAGTTAGCCAGAAATACACTTATGCTATTGGCCAAACAATATTGCAAATAATATGGTTTCTGTGTGATTATTTCAGGGCTGAGCAGCCAGGAACAAACAAGTTACTTCCTACAACAAATAAGGAGAGGAAAAGATAAAAAAAATGAATTCATCTTTTCAGATGCCTCATTTTGTTATCTTTGGAACACAATGGGAAATGACGAGAGGTATGAAGTTAAAAATGAAAACTTGGAAACACCATCAATGATTTTTTTTCTCATGGGATGGCTTGCTCACTGCTCAGCATTTTTAGTTCCATCAGCTACCTTCTGAATACTTAAGGCCATTTCTTGTCACCACCTTCATCCTTAACTGCTAAGCTAGAAGCCATCTTCAAATGTACCCCAAGTACTACACTTACGGAACATGGTCTTTCCTTCAGTGTACAGCCAATTGTCCTTGATGCCTCTTTCTCATTCTCCATTTTAAATTCACAATCTATCCTGGACATTCTATTCCTGTCATACCTCTTGGATCTCTCCATTTCCCATTATTTCTATGATAACGCTTTGACTAAATCAACATCCCATTTCCCCTGGCCAATAGTATGGCCCTGATACCTGATCTCCTGGGCATGCTTTGGCCTCCCTCTGATTTGTCCCTCACAGGTAGAGTGTTTTCCAGAACACAGACAGTCAGGCCACGCCTGGAGGAGGATATCTTCCCTTTGTTCCCACACTCACAAGCTTTAGGTACTCTGAACCTGACTGCCTCTCTGGCCACCTCCAGCCTCTCCCGTTCCTTTTAGTTTCTTCCACACCTGCCCCAGTGTGAGGCCCTCACACTTTCAGATCCCCCTGCCTAGTATGAGCTTCCTGTCCTAGGGCATCCCCTGGGCTCCACAACATCTCTCATTGCCCCTCCTCTGAAAGCCTCTCTCTGATGTCTTCCTCAGCTGTCAGCGATGGTTTGTGCTCAGTGATTGACCATAAGTTTCTGTAATTTGATTTATGTATTTCTCCTCCACTAGATTAAATACTTCACGAGGGCATGGTCATATATAATTTGCTCACTCTTTTAGCCAAGCAGTTATCCCAACTTTACAGCACTGTCTAGACATACAAGAAATGCTCACCATTTCTGTTTGTTGAAAAGATGACCTGTTCCTTTCTATTCTTAGCTTTTCTATTTAAAAGAGATGGTCACAGGAATGTGGTAGCACACACCCAGCTACTTGGTAGGTTGAAGCAAGAGGATGCCAAATTCAAGGTCATCTGGACAGCTTCGCAAGACCCTGACATAAAACAAAAAAAAAAAATTTTTTTTTTAAGGGAAAGCATGTAGTTCAGGGGTAGAGTGTTTGCCTAACATGCACACCTATAAACCTAGCACTGGAGAGGTTGAGGCAGGAGGACCTCAAAGAAACCATATTAGAAATATATCTCCACATGATAGAACCTATGGTGGTGGTTCGTTTTGATTATCCACTGAAAGTTTTATGGGAAAATACAAGATTTCTTCTCCAAAAAGCTCAGATTGACACCACCCTTTTAAATGTCAGTTTGTCTTGGAACTAAACTGCAGTGCAGGATTCCCATTAAGGAGATGCAAGGAAGCTGCTTCGAAGCTATTTGGCCAAATTTTCAGATCATAACGCTCACATAAGCAGATTTTCAGATTCGTTATGATTTAAAACATTAGCTCCAATCCACTTTCCTGTGAAAATCTACTTAAAATTTCACTGCACACTCGATGTTAAGCCAAAAGGAACCGTGGTAAGAAAAAGATATACGATATAAAATTTAGGGATCTAACTCAGGAGTTTGGTAATTAAAAAAAAATTGGTATTTTAGAGGCACAGTGTAATCAGAAAGCAACTGATATAAACTTGATTAGGAAGTTAGAGGATTCAAAGATGAGTAAATTGCAAAAAGGTGTGTGTGTGTGTGTGTGTGTACTCTTATGAGGGATTTAAAGAAGATACATGTATAACTATCAACCAGCATCTTAAGTCAGGTTCCCAGAAAATCCTGAAAAGACTGTTTACAAGTTATTTATGGGTAAAGTGCTCTTTTGAGAAAAGAATGTGCACAAGGGAAACAAACAAAAGGAGCAGGAAGCAAACCAAGCCAGGGCGTTGCTCACTGCCCTAAAGAGAGGGTCCCCCTTGAAGAAGCTGGTCTACGGAGCTAGACAGTCAACCTACAGTTACCTCATACGAGAGGGACTACCTCTTCGGTGAAGCAACTTTAAGTATGCCAAGGACAAATCTTTAAGGGGATATCTGTGACCCATTAGATGCCAGCACTTACTGCAGCTGAGACGTGATTTTAGGTAAAAATAAGGTCTCTTATAATGGGGGTGGGCAGGGGCGGCAGGAAATTTAAAGTGCCAAGAAAAATAAAAGCTGTATAAAAAGCCATTTGTCCAAATATGAACATATTTAGATGTTGCAGGGCAAGTCTGAAGAATACTACTTAAGTCAGGTGTCTCATTTGATGCTGCTGCTGGAAATATTCTGTTACTAATTATGTGGATTTAATTACAGGGCTGATTTCCTCCTCCATGAGACTAATCACTAATTAGGCTAATTACTAGCTAAGGATACTACTTACAAAAGTAGAATTGTTAATATTTTGGAACTGACTATAAATATAGCATGTAACAATTAATACTAGCTAAAACACACAAGACAAAAGTAAAAAACTACTTAACAACTTAAAGCAATGGTTGAATGGCTAAGTTAGGAATAAAATGCAATATTTGGAGGAAGAAATTCTAAGAGATAAAAATTTTAATCTTCCATGATGTAGCTCATGCATACTTTTCTAAAATTGAAATGCTGTTATTTAGTAATATAAATATATGGGAAATCTACATAATGCATGTACAACCAACAAAAAGTTGCAAGAGAGCATGGTTCTATAAATAAACTAAGTTTTTTTCTTTGAGAAAAGGAAATAATAGCTTCTACCTAAGGCTCGTAAATAAATAAAGAGGCACAATATTTATAAAAACAAATACTATGTGTATTAGTCAAAGCTCTCTAGAGAAACAGAATTTGTGGAATGTACACACACATATATGTGTATATTTACATAGATACGGGATTTATTAAAAATGGCTTCTTACAGGCTGTGTCCAACAGCTCAATTTGTGCAGCAACGGCTGCCTACAAATGGAAGTTCCCAGAATCCAGTAGTTGTTCCATCCATGAGGCTACACAACTCAGCTCATCTTCAGCATACACCAAAATCCCAAAGAAACAGGCTCTAATACCTGTGAAGGAATGAACTTGCCAGCAAGAGCAAGCAGGCAAAGAGCAAAAGCATCCTTCTCCCAAGTTCTTGGTGCAAGCTGCCATGGTATGGTGTGGCCCAGATTAAGGGTGGAATTTCCCACCTCAAAAGAGCGGGTTTAAAAATGGGTCCTCCCATTTCCAATGATTTAATTAAGAAAAGAATCCCTCACAGGTGTACCCGCCATTTGGGTTTTAGTTAATTCTAGATTAGCCAGTGCCGAAGGTCCATATGAGTCACGGCACCATAAAATCCATTTTGCCCATGCTGCCTCTCCTGGGTCAGTCCATTACAGTCATTGCTTTGTCTAGGCTGCTCCTTACAATACCTACCACCACTTTGCCCTTGGAGATTCAGTACTGACACCTGACCCCTGCTACTTCAGGGCCCAATTAAAAACGTTGCATTTAATTAATCCAACGGACCAGCAGCATCTCCAACCCGAAGGACTGGCACAAGGAAAAAGGCAACCACAAAGCTCTTCAAATGTGGTAGTATCTATCTTACCATTTGGTGTCTAATAAGGTTAGCGAGGGGCGTGTCTATCTATTAGGTTTAACGCAGCATACCCATTCTAGTATTGTAATTCCCCCGAGTCTTCAAAACCCCTTCATCAACATTACACTAAGGGATAGCAAACATTTCCAACTCCTGTTTAGCAAGCCATCTCTTGACAAATGCTTCATCCCACCATTCAAACTAACCTTTGACATTTTTCAAAACCGTGTGATCTTCCATATTAGACATAAACTCTCCACCCAGGGAACCCATATCAATAAGCTCAGCCTGATCCAGTTTTATGTTCCTCGCCCCATTATCCCACCCACTGGAATTCCATTCCCACACATATTCCACAGACTTCTGCTTGAATAAATGGGAAAACTCATTCGGCTCTTTCGTAGTGCTGTGCACCGCTGATGACAGCCTGCACAAAGAATATGGAGGAAGAAAGCTTACATTCTTTACCCGTTTACTCTCGTTGGCAGGTCCATTCTTTCTCCAAAGCACCAACGCTGTAAGGAACCAAACAGCAGCAGCAATGCTGTCCTCTTTGGGCAGTGGTTCTCAACCTTCCTCATGCTGTAAGTCTTTACTACAATTCCTCATGCTGTGGTAACTTCAACCATAAAACTATTTTGGTTGCTACTTTATAACTGTAATTTTGCTACTGTTATGAATTGTAATGTAAGTATCTGTGTTTTCCAATGGTCTTAGGTGACCCCTGTGAAAGGGTCATTTGACTTCCAAGGAGACACGATGCATATGTTGAGAACCACTTTCTGAGGGTATGACCAGCAAAAATATTCCTTGTTAATATATATATATATACCAGTGTCCTGCCATCAGATCCCACCTTCAGACCTTTCCCATAAGCAGCCTCTGCTTTAGGACTACACTGTTCTCAGTCTCCTTAATAAGCTCGTTCTGACCCAGAGTCCTGTTAAGATTTTGAAATAAGATTGTTGACTCACGCCTCTGTCTCCTTTGCAGAAGAAATTTATCAAGACAAGGAACTGTACCAAGAAGAGGGATGATACATAGTCGTGATCTGCTAAAACATCCAAGGCATAAACTAGGGAACCCTAGAAATAAGTGGGCGATGGTAGAAACCTCTCTCTTCTCAGTGGATCACACCCTTGGGAATCTCAGGCAAAGTGTCTCTGAAATTTGGCCACCAGAATACCTATGGACATCAGAGAAGAAACTTTATTTTAGAGCCTTAAAGTCCTGGGGACTTGTGCTGAGAAACAGTCTTCAGAGGAGCCTAGATGCAGGTTCCAAGTGCACTCAATATTGGCAAGGACAAACCCAGAGCAAGGCCAGCATTGGCCCCTGGACCACTGAAGGACTATCTGGAGGGACCCAGCATCTATGATTTGACCTCACAGAAGACTCAGGGGTACAACTGGCTGCTAGGAGCCCAGGAATTAATTTGCATATCTCTGATGGTTAAAGACTCTAAGCAAAGTTTTTTTCAAATATAGGTTGCCCACTTATGTGTCTTCTTTTAGGAAAAGACAATAAAGTCTTTTGCCTACTCCTTTAGGTCAGGTCTTTCTTATTATTGGATCTTTGAAGAATTTCAAAGAAATGATAAATGCTCAGGGGGAAGGAGCTATTAATCACTCTGATTTTGTTATTGTACAATGCACGCACACACTCGAACATCACGTTTTACCCTCTAAGTGCATACACTTTAATTGATTTACTCACGTCATTTCACTTTTGCTTCCTACGCAGGGACCTCTTCTGCAGCCCTGGCTAACCTGGAACCCTCAAGGCTGCTGCCTAGGTCTCCAGAGTACTGGAATTACGGTCATGTACCACCACACCTGGACCAATTTGAACGGAAAATAAATATTTTTAAAGCCATTCATTTTCACATCACAGCTGTTCGGCTGCCTTTTTTTTTTATGACATCAGTCTTAATGCTCCTTGGCACGTATGATATGACAGTGGGAACAGTCATATAGCTGATGAAGTCTATGCGTTTTCTGACCAAGTGGCCAAATTTTCTTTTTCCCCTCTTTTCTCTGACCACTTTCTTGAACCTAGTCTTTTTTCTTTCAAGTAAGGAAGAGAGCACCAAAATGATAATGCAATAGTTTCATGTTGTACTTTGATGCGGTACTCGCCTCATCTTGAGATTGCCCTTAGCAGGGGAAGAGAGAGACAGAAGACTGAGAAACTAAACCTGTAGAAACTTGGGGGTTTTGTGACTCACAAGGGCTGTGTGGCACTGCTCTTCCCTTTGCAGGCTTAGCACGGAACACTGGCGCATATGCTATCCCGGCCTGGAAGTGCACGTGATAGTAGTCTCGAAGTTTCTGCTTGGTGGTCTGCGTTCAAACCCTCATCTTATTATATCAACTATTCTTGCTTCCCCAGAATCCCTGCTGATTAAACAACAGGAATCTTTTTATTTCTTTCTGGCCCTATAATGATTCCATAGAAAAGGGCAAAATTGATTTCTAGGCCGACTCAGGGCCTGGTAGAAGATTAGCCAGGAAATGGGAGTAAGCAGCCACTGTTTTGAAGATTTCCATACCGTGTTAACAGCTAAAATACTCATGTAACCAATTATACTAATTTAAAGAAAACATCTAAATATTTGACTTTTAGAATCTTTAAAGAATTAAACAATTTGCTGTACAAATACTTGTTGTTTGGGCATCCTGTGGGGAAGAAAGCAGGTTGGTACAATTAATAGTTTTCTTTTTCTTTGCAAGCCTACTGTGTGTCTGACACCACACAGGAAAATAAATAAATAAATAAATAAATAAATAAATAAATAAATGTGTAAGAATTGCTTTGTGTCCTCAAAGAATTTATAGCTCAGCTCAGAGGATTGGAAATAATTTGTTTATTAAGCAAGAAGCCCCTGAGGAGTGGAGCATAGATCTCAAGAATAAGGTTGATAAAGCATCTTTATGGAGAAAGGCATCAAAGCCGTATCACCCAGTCACGGGAGCCTCGAGAGGAGAGGTCCTTGTGGATGCTTCTCCAGGGACGGAGGGACCTGGCTGCAGATCTTCCAGCTCCGAGCACTCCCTCTCTTCACACGTGAGGAGAGATTTACCGGATGCATTTCTGCGCAGGCTGCACAACAGGACATAGCTGAGGGGTGACATGCTGGCTCTCCTCACACACACCACCCACGTGTGCTGCCTCAAGCTTGTCAGTGAAGAGCTTCAGAACTTACTTCTCCTCTCCGGACGTTCTGTCCAACAACATCCCTTCCAAGCCTTGTTCGGTTCAAAACCAGATTCTGGAAGCATGCCTCAGGCTTTCTCCACCCTGTGCTTCTAACATTCACAGTTCTTTCTACTTGGAAGACCCTTTGTGTCCCCATTGTGGCGATCATGCTCAGACCCAAATTCCACCTTTATTTCTCTTTTTTTTTCCCCACAGACTTTCCATACTCAGAGACTGAAGTACTGACTCCTGGCTGAGAGATCTCTTACCCCACCCACTATTCCATTAACACCCTGCTTTGTAACATTTAAGAAAAGCTATTGTATTTTATTTATGTGTACATATGCGTGCATTTCATGCTGCCTGTGTGGGGTCAGAGGACAATTTGAGGGGGCAAGGTCCCTCCTGGCAAGTAGGTCTTGGGGACCGAACTCAAGTGGTTAGGCTTGGAGCCTCGTCCCTTCATGCAGGCAGTCATCTCTGTCACTTTTCACTCCACACTCCATGCTGAGGTTTCTGGGAATGCCCTTTCAACATCAAATGTTATGAAGGGGAAGGCAATACCGTTTAGGTATTTTCTGTTCCCCAGCTTCCTAATCTGTTTCTCCCAAGGAGTACTAAATATTTATTGCTTGGCTCTAGGTTCATAAAGAAGACCCTGGCAAGGGGAGGCACTCACAAAGAGATAATCAAGACAGCTCTGGTCTCCATTAACTATAAGGAATATGGTGCGGGAATCCCATGGACCTGACAGTGAGAGTCAGCTCTCCTGTTTATCCATTCTTCTTTAGACCAAGTTACTTCACTCCTTAGACCTCGGTTTTCTCTTCCTGAAACAGACACAGCAGAATTCCTTGAGGACTGTGGAGCCAAGTTGAAGTTTATGTGGCTATTTTGTTAATTCCTCAGCCTCGTTTACCCCCATTTTCCTATAGATGCTTTTTAATCCATGTATTTTTAATTCACTTAAGTAGTACTTTGCTAAAAAAAATTATACTGTATTTCCTACTCCTTTTCACAACCGTACTTTCAAACCAATCTGTATTTGTTCATCTTACCCATTCATTCTTCCAGGTATAGATTCTTGGTTAGTTTCCAAGGTATAGCAGATATCACCACAACAGCATTCCCATGTGAATTTCTTAATGGACATCCATGAAAATGTACCTGAGATACAGTCAGAAGCTCAGTGTGTGGGTTTTAGGTAGGGTCATTTATGTTTCAGCTTGTTCGTAATATTTGGTAATTATCAACAACACCACAGTTGATGCTAAGCTAGATGCCATTTCAGGAAAATATACTAAATGCCCAATGGATTTCTATCTTGCCCTTGAACAATAGAAGTAATTAACTTGTGTGTGTGTATTCATATGTATGTATATGTATACACACACACACACACACACACACACACCACACCTCTCAGTTCCACTCCAGAGATTGACTTTTTAAGATTTTTACTATGTACACGAGTATTTTGCCTGCATATATGTCTGTGCTCCATGTGTATGCAGTATCCACAGAGGACAGAATAGGGTATCAGACTCCCTAAAGCTCTTAATGGCCAAACCATCTCTCTAATCCCTACTCCAGAGACTTCGATGCAAATGCCACCATGATTTTAAGCTCCAACGATCTTAAACACAAAAGGTTAAAAAGCTCTGCCCATGGGATGACCTTTTCCAACCCACCCTTCCACCTGCCACATCCCTAAGCACATATTCCCTGAAATTACCTGGTAGACACCAGATTCTACCAAACTTGACTGGCACATTCATATCAAGGCTTCTGTGACTCTGATTTAAGAGGCTGCTTTCGACGGAGATATTTCACATCATCAATGCGTCCCTTACGCATTATATTGTAGCTGGGTGTAAAGCTAGGGGGCCCTGGAAATATTTTACTTTGAAACTCAACATAACATAGGCCTCCTCTTTGAACATTATCCCAGTCCAGACTGTAACCTTAGCCTTACATATCTGTGCACCTTAGCCTCAAGCTACAGTGAACAGAAAGAAAAACTGGATGCCTTCCAGGTCCTGTCATCTCATTGCTTAACTTAAGATATGAAGGCACGTAAAAGCTTTTCTTAAGCTATTTTGAAAGTCAGAATATAAAGAAGTAATGCATCTAAGTAATACTTGGTAAAACCATAAAACTTTAAAAAGATTTTGAAAGATCTGGGCTGCAGACGTAGCTTCAAATGGTAATTTCCACTTCTCTGGGCAGCATTCTTTCTAAAGCTACAAACTCACTTCTAAGACAGAACCCACTGAGTGAGACTTCACCTCCTTTAAGGAAACATATTAGTGGGAAGCGCTGACCAAGGCCTCGCTGCCTCTCTGTGTCTTTAGAGTCAGAAGCAGTTTCTAAGACTAGCTTCTCATCTTTCTGATTCTTCCCAAGCTTTCAATATCCTAGAAAGGACTTTGTTCTACTACCCTTAGCAAGCCTGTCTGAAGTAACCTGAAACCAATGCCTTCCCTACGGCTCTCCACAAGGCCATCTCCAGACTGTTTAGTAAGAATGAAGTCCACAGCACACGTCGTCGGCTTGGGAGAACGAGGGATGCTCTACAAACTGAGACATGCTGTCATGTAATGTCTGGCTACTCAGATCTTCGTGAACCTAGTGCTTGATGCCTGGCTTAGTTCTCAGCTGGTGAGAATGCTAGACAACTGGAATGTAGGTTTGTTACATAAGATTTGGATTCTTTAGTTGGTGGGATTTATCCTGTGTTAGATAAGGAGGGAGATGTTTTCTCACTAATAATTTTTGATGATGGCCATTTCATATTGAGAAATCTTTTCTTTCTTTTATTTTTCCTAAGGAAAAGCCTTTGTACAGTGTCCTTTCTGGGTAAAAAGTCTTTTCCATTCTTCTCTACCTAGAAAAATCTTATTTATCTTGAAAAGTCAAGCTTAAATTGTCAGGGTCATGTCTCCTGACTCTTTCTGAGAAATTTTTCTTTCTGCCTTCCATCCTCCTGGAGTGAAAGAGCCAGAATGACTAAATGTGAGCTACTGGAGAGCAGAAAGTGCATCCTGTTCAACCTTGGCAGTCCTGGATGTAGCACATCTAGCTGTTGTTTCAAACACTTATCAACAAATGTGTGTGTTTTAGAAAGGTAAGGATGGAGGCGCTGTATAAATAGCAAAGGACAGTACCAGGGGAAAAAGAGAAGCATGCAAAAAACAAGCCAAGGAACCAGAAGACAGGAGCAGGGAGAGAAAGAGGATGCAGGAACAATAGAGAAGATGGATTCTAGAGTGCCGAATTACCCATGGTCACTAGCTTTTCTGTGGAAGACGTAAGTTTGGAAATCTGTCCTCTGAGATGCTATTAACTTGGAAAACACAGTCCATTATCTTTCAGGTTTTTTCTAACTCAAACCCACAGCTTCATGCTCATCCACCCACTGGTCCTGCTCTTCTGACGCAGAACTTCAAGGCTCTCAGGCACCTCCCTCCTCTGCTCTGACCTGGACCAGATAGTCAGAATGCAAGCAATAGTCCCCTAATTGGGAATATGTCACACTGGTTGAGGGGGAACATGGTTTAAAGTGTCCTTGATCAGAAGAATTCATTGCAAACAAGACCAGAGGAAAGAAGGCTCCTATAATCTCTCAGACTATTTTCGGTATTGCAAAAGTCGCTTCTTTACCTGACAGAAAGGACTCCGAGGAAGAGGGCGAAGCAGCAGCAGAAGCAGCAGCAAAAAGCTTCTGTCTATAAAACGATCCACAGACAGCAGTCTGCGATTCAAGGAAAGAAAATAACAAACTTGTGAACTCCCTGGTTTTAAAACTAATTTGTTCGCCATGAACCAATCTTACAATTCATTAGCTTCACCCTAGAGACGGGAGTGAATGTCAGCTCTGTTCCTGACCTATAAGTAATAGGTGCCACTAGCTCAGAAGTGAGCATAATCACAGAGCGAATCGATAGGGTTGTTACAAAGCCACAAGATAACAGGCTACATCCTGAAGTTTCAGAGACAGAAATTTTCCTTCCTTTCTTTATGGAAAGAATTTTTTTAATTGTAAGTTTATCTATTAATGGCACTAAGATTAACCAAACATATTCCAAGAGTTAAAAATAAAACAAATTATTCAATCCTTTATCAACCTGAATGAAGAGCTGAGACCAGGACTATTGCCTCCTGGGCTAATCATGTGGCATGCAGTCATGTGTGGCAGGCCTGAGTACCTGACGATGCAATACATGTATGCTGCTTCCAGGCCTGGATCTAAAACACCTGTCAGGAACATGTCTCTGCGTTCCTCATTCATTCTTCAGGAGGGGAACGGAAGTGGTCATGGTAACTTGGGAGTTGCTTGTTCAATATGGCAGAACCTCAGTCAGCCTGGGACCCAGGAAGGCTGTGTGGAGAGCCAGGACTGAGCTCACATCTGTCTGCTCTTGTTACACGAGTGCTAAGCCTGTCTGAGAATGACATTTTGGAGCCTTATTGGTAAGAGTGGCCTTTTCATTTGTTCTTATGTTATTCTTTTACTTCATCTTTATACAACTGAATTAAAAAATAACACAGGAAACAATAGTGTAAGCATAGCTAAGCAAAAAGAAACAAGACTTCAACAGGAGAGAAAAAACGCCCTCCCACTTTGCCAGCTCACTACAAATGGGCTGGCCATGATAAGCCAGTGCTCTTGGCCATTTTGTAAGGTTGCTACTTTTCCACTTAAAAATATTATGAGAGCTAGGGTGTAGTGTAGTGATAGGGTGCATAGACTAGAAGGCACAGGGGAGCTGGGTTAAATTCCCAGAACTAAAAAAAGATCATGACCATATTTCCCTATGCCTCATTAAACACTATACAGTCACATCATTTTAATAACTCTGGGAAATTGCAGGTTGGTGAATGGCTGTGTGTGTGTGTGTGTGTGTGTGTGTGTGTGTGTGTGTGTGTTTATGTGTGTGTGTGCATCTGCTCATTAACTAACAAGGCTTGAACTTTGCCAGGTGCCAGTTCTCAGAATGCTCACATCCTGGACTACTAGCACAGGTGATTACTCGGAAAATCTAGTCATTTGCTATCATGATGGAACTTAAGCTGCCATAGCCAGGAAAACAATCAAGCAACAAAACAAAACCCCTGTTGTCAGGACATTCTCTTGTCATCAAAACACTCCTGATGTGATGGGCTAGAGGAGAAGCTCCTTGAGAGCTCCGAGTCATCGCTAGGACCAAAGAACGACGGTATTGCAGTCTGATAGGTGTGGGCCAGAGTGACAGCTCCCCTTTTTACCCAACAGGAAGAAGACGCATGCGCAGCAAGCAATTTTCTAGGTAGAAATTGCAGCATTTCCTCCTCTCCACATTCCAATGGTTTGAGCTTAATTGCCTAGCCAAACCTCGCTTCCAGGGCATCTGGGAATGCCATGCAGACAGGGTGGTCTTGTATGCACCAAAGCTCCATGGGATGGCAGAAAAGGAGAACAGAGGTCAAGGGAAAATAACACCCCTTCAGAGTTTGTTTACAACAGTGTTTGAGAGGAGGAGCCCTGCTTTGGCCACTACTACACCCTGAGTCACTCTGGCTGGTTCCTAGCTGTCTTACACACTGACTCACCTTGACTAGTTCCTAGCTGTCTTACACACTGACTCACCTTGACTAGTTCCTAGCTGTCTTACACACTGACTCACCTTGACTAGTTCCTAGCTGTCTTACACACTGACTCACCTTGACTAGTTACTAACTGTCTTACACACTGACTCACCTTGACTAGTTACTAGCTGTCTTACACACTGAGTCACCTTGACTAGTTACTAACTGTCCACACACTGACTCACCTTGACTAGTTACTAACTGTCTTATACACTGACTCACCTTGACTAGTTACTAGCTGTTTAACACACTGACTCACCCTGACTAGTTACTAGCTGTCTAACACACTGACTCACCCTGACTAGTTACTAACTGTCTTATACACTGACTCACCTTGACTAGTTACTAACTGTCTTACACACTGACTCACCTTGACTAGTTCCTAGCTGTCTTACACACTGACTCACCTTGACTAGTTACTAGCTGTCTTACACACTGACTCACCCTGACTAGTTCCTAGCTGTCTTACACACTAAGAATCTGAGCAATAATAGAGAGGGTGCCTGAACCTGTCTTCCCCTGTACTCAGATTGATGACTACCTAAATTGTCATCATAGAACCTTCATCCAGCAATTGAAGGAAGCAGATGCAGAGATCCACAGCTAAGCACTGGATCAAGCTTCTGGAGTCCAGCAGAAGAGAAGGAGGACTGATAATATGAGCAAAGGGGTCAAGATCATGATGGGGATATTCACAGAAACAGCTGACCTGAGCTAGTGGGAACTCACTGACAGACAGCCGGGGCACCTGCAGAGGATCAAACTAGGCCCTCAGTATGAGGGTGACAGTTCTGAGGATTGGGCAGTCTGTGGGGAACACTGGCAGTGGGACTAGGATTTATCATTAGTGCTTTTAGAGCCCATTGTTTTTGGAGAGATACCTTGCTCAGCCTAGATACAGAGGGAGGGCCTTGGTCTTGCCTCAGAGTGATGTGCCAGGCTTTGGTGACTCCCCATGGGAAACCTTACCCTCTCTGAAGAGTGGATGGGGGGTTGAACTGCAGAGAGCAGGAGGAGGAGGGGAGGGAGGGAGAAGTGGGATAGGTATGTAAACTGAGAAAAGATTGTTAAATAAATAAATAGAAAAAAATTGTTGATCTGTGGCCAGAAGGTAAAAGTGAACATAATACAATAAAGAAAGAATCCTAAATGGCATTAAATGTAATATAGAAGCTGAAAGCCAAGCCCTGGAGTCAGGCTGACCAGGTCTGAATCCTGACTCAGCACTTACTAGCCATTTGAGCATGTTACATGACCTCCATGCCTCTGTTTCCACATGTGGAGAGTAAGACTGACAATTACCTGAAGGGAGGCTTAGGAGGGTTCTCTGGGTTTGTGTAGAACACGTGACCTAGACTAACACAAGGCAGGTACTATAATGAACTTGTCAGTTTCTGCTCATCTCAAAGGTGTATTCTCAAAGAATTTTAACCAGTACTTCCTAGAAAATTCCTATGCTCACCTAAGTTTTTGGCAGTGGACGTGTATAGGCCATCATACTAAACTTTTACCATTCCTATTCTATTTCTCAGTATCCTGCAGTTCCAAAACCAGTATGTGAATATTCTGTTTCGTAGAAGCCAGGGAATACATCCATCATCCAAATCGGGCAGGCATTGCGTCTGCCCCTGATTTCATTTCCTTTTGGAGAGCTATGTATATTTTCACGTCTTCCTTGGTTTTGTAACATAGGCTTTTAAATGGGCAAAAGTCTCCTTTCAAGTAATGAATTTGCCCAGAGTATGTCCCTGCTGCTTCTGAGACTTCAGGGTTAAACTATTTTCAGAATCTAGAATTGAATTAGATCATGTCTTTTTTTAAATTATTTTTAATCACGGCATTCTTGAATGGTAATATATGCCACAGCCCTCAGTGTATTCGCTATGTTTTACCTGCAAATAATTTTATGCATTCACTGGTGACTATTTGTAGTCAGGAACAAAATCAAGATGTTAGGAACCTCCCTTAAAACCAGGTTCCATGAATTTGTTCAGTTTCTCCCATAAACGTAATTAGTTTATGGCTATTCTTACTTCAGAGGGTTGCTTTTTTTTTAAAGAAATTCCCATAAAATCAAATGTGTATGAGTTGAAAATTATTTTTTAAATGTTTATTTATTTATTTATTTATTTATTTATTTATTATGTATACAATATTCTGTTTTGCGTGTATGCCTGCAGGCCAGAAGAGGGCACCAGACCTCATTACAGATGGTTGTGAGCCACCATGTGGTTGCTGGGAATTGAACTCAGGACCTTAGGAAGAGCAGGCAGTGCTCTTAACCTCTGAGCCATCTCTCCAGCCCCCTGAAAATTATTTTTCTACGTGTTTAAAGGCATACTACAGCATTAGATTCCCATTCATCCATTCAAATTTTATTAAAATGGGACCCAATACTATATTTAGTAGATTATGAATTAATTGGGCTTAAGAAATTATCAAAGAAAAAGACATTACATTTGGGAGGGGCATGCTATTGAGATATGACAAGATGCAGGAGGGGAACAAGGAGTGGATGTGGTCATATTTTATTACATGCATGTGTTTTGTAGACGCCCTCAGGTTAGGCCTTTTCTGATACTTTCTGAGGATTAGCTACTCTAGCCAAGAATACCATGGAAACATGGCATTTGTACATGATGCCAGGAAGTACATGATGTCTACCTGTCTTATGGTGATATTTACTCTGGTCTCTTAATCAAGGGTTCCCAACTGAGTTCCTCCATTGTAAAATTACTTTGCCTTTGTAATTTTGAATTTATCGAATAAATGTGTATTTAAACTAGACAAATACTTGTTTTTCACAAGTATTTTAACATCTGATGGTGATTTGTCTAAAACAACTCATTATGGTAGTTCATGTAAAAGACTGACTTTCCTTTTTCCACTCTTCACTGGTATTCTTAAAATTGATATTCTGCTGGAAGGTTGAATGGTTCCTTCCCTTCTCGAGGTTAACACAGAGACCCACAACTGGTCAAGATGCAAGGACTAAGACACTATGGAGTGTTCAGCCTTAACGAGACATCTACGCCACCCCAAGGCCCAGGGACCATTGTAGAAGAGGGGACAGAGAGACTATAAATATCAGGGATGGTGGATGACTGCAGCGAGACGGTGTTCCCTGAATACGGCGTGGCAGATGCACATATGAACGCACACCGGCGCTGTTGCAACCTGCACAAGAGCTGTGTCAGCTCAAGCCAGACAACAATTTTATCATGGAGGAGAGAGGCAGGCAGGAAGTCCTGCCCCTAGTTAAGGAACTATGGGACATGGATAGCTTTAGGAGAGGGAGAAGGATTTTCCTTTAAAGGTGTGACCCCAAGTAGGCTGACTGCTCCAGAGGGCTGCTGTACACCCAAGTGTGTTCGGGTAGCACAGGTTGAATTCAATGGGTTAAAAAAAATTGAAAAGAAAAGCATGGGCAGTTGGGTATGCGTGGAGGTGAAAGTAGATCGGGGGGGAGGTGGGGGAGGGGTGAAAATGAGCGAAATACATTATGTGGAATTCTCAAAGATTTAACAGGAATGTTATTTTAAAAAGATAAAGTTCTCTTCTGAAACATACCTGTAATTCATTATTTTAGATCATCATATTTAGATCCGAGACTAAGTCCACTAGACATCCCTCAGGGTACCTGGACTATCCGGCTGTCTCCTAGGAAACCTCTCTAAGAGGCCTTTTGCCTTGTTTTATCCTGTCTTTGCTGCAGATGCCTATCTCCAGATGCTCTCTGAGGCTACACTCCCACATGCCTGGGCTACCACTTGCCCTCCTCCATCTACACCAGGGGGAAATGCCAAATGCTGATACATAGGAGTCTCCTTTACTTCCTACTAAGCTAATATATGGCTGAAACCAAGTAATATTAACTTTTATAATCTTACAGAATTTAGCATCCCACCTTGAAGTTTGTAATAATCAGACAGGAGAGTCTAATTCCAAGTAAGATGCCGTAAATAAACTCCATCTAGCTCTCCCATGGCACACAACTGTGTAACACACGGGCTATTATTCAAAAAGTCTAAAAATCAGTTTGCAGTTTCAGTGGGTAGATTAGGGAAGAAGATATAGTCAGAGTACATCAAAGCCACAGTGACTTCCAAATTTCTCCATTGTAAATGTTCTCTGGCCTGGACTCAGTGTTACCTACCATCCTGCAGTGCTCAATGGTGTAGCTAGAGAAGGCTCTGAGAAGCCCTGCAAGGAGTTAGGGGGTCTCCTGACAGTGGCAATGCAGGCAATAGGGGACCATGATGGCCTGTGCATAGCTTGCAGGAGTTGACTATAATGATGGCAATGAATTGCCCAGTGATGGTAATAACAGCTAGATACTCCTTGCTATGTGCTAAGTTCTCCTACAAGCAGTCTTTCCTATAAAAAAAATGTTACAAGAGAGGCAAGAGGCTAGGTTGTCACAGAGTTTATAGTATGTTGATCCCTGTGGAAGATGAGGAACCCACAGCCCAGGGGAGATGTTTGATCTTCCATTTCCAAAGGTTATATACACTGAGTTCCTTGGCTGGGCCACATCCTGCATTTTCAAAACCAGCAGCCTTCACACCTGCAGGCAGCTCTCATGCTCACGAGTTTGGGGATGAGGACGTCTGTGAAGAACTGTTTTGTGTTTGTTATAAAGATCTTCAGGGCAAAGGACAAAGGTCTTTAGCTTCTGTCCTAGGAAGCTTTCTTGTCCAATGTCTCTTCATGATTTAACCAGCATATTCATATGGCTTTGGGTTATAGTCACGCAACAGGAGATAGATTCACAGGACCAATAAACAAAAAGCCTGGGATCAATAAAAAATGAGAGTGGGCCTCTTTATTAATTTCTAGTGCCCTAGTTTCTTTTAACAAAATAACATTGCTAAGTATGTATAGATCCATACTAAAAACTGTAGGAAACAAAGATAGTTTTATTCAGGATTGCAGTTTGCTTTCTTGGCCCATCCTGATATTGATCCTCTATCCATAGGCTTTGAAAATAATTCAATTCCAGCATTTTTTTTGTGAGGTGAGTGTTGTGGGGTAGAGACCCAAAGACCACTCAGCATGCCCAAAATCTGAATTGAGAGTCTGTATTAGGCCAGCCAGCAACTGCTTGGAAAGAAACGCTTCTGACAGCCTGAAGTTCAGGACCTTTTATAGGTACCCCTGAAAGGCAAAGAACACAGAAAAACCGCATCCTGGTTGGCGGTTGCAGAGGTAGGTAAAGCAAGCAAGCAGTTTAACAGAAGCCAAACACACGCAGTTAGCCGGGGCGAGTTTCTAGCACAGGGTTGGGTACATTTGAGCAGAACTTTTCATGGTAGGAATAGAGAGGGAGGAATGAATTTCAGGCCAAACCAAAGATGACTCCCAAGTGTTCGTTGGGGATTTCTGGGGTGCAAACTGAAATGCCTATGAAAGAATTAGGGGCCAAGGAGCAGATGGAGGCAGGAAGAACACCTGTTCTGTGAAGTGAGCGGAGGGACGGGAGGGCTGGGTAGGAAGAGCAGCAGGCTTCCGTACAGCTTCAGGTCATCTTAGCAGGGCCAAGAGAGACTCCAAAAAGGATAACTGTTTAGGAGCAAGGCCGGGCTGTACTGTGAGCACTCACAGTGACATTTGGGCTTCTTTCCTTTAAATACTTGGGTTTTTTTCTTTTGTTTCTCATTTAATGGCTCAATCTTTACAGAACTTCTTTATCCTTCTAGAAAAGTTGGCATTTAATTGAGCTAACTGACATTTAAAATTGTACTGTTAAATTCCACATTCCCCAGACGTCCCCCTTCTATTTTAACTACAGAGGCCATCCTTCACAATATTTCGAATCAGAATATGTTTTTGTAAGTGCTTTTGAAACGAGGCTGACCCCCTCCTGAAACGTTCATCACCGCATTTTCCTCTGTGTTGTTATGGTGATGAAGAGAGCGGGGCAGAGAGAAGGAACTAGAAGGAAACCGAGCAGGTCACGATGAACTGAGAGGGTTTTCACTGGTTACAGTGCCGTGTTCCTACAATGCTTTCAGCATAACACCAAGGTGTTCCACCAAAGACACATTTTGGTTTGGACCAGATATCTTTATCTTATCCTAGGACGTCAGAAGTACTGCGGATGAATAAAGATTGATGCTCAGCTTATTCTAAAAGGATTAAAGACGGGGAGGTATACTCCCAATAGGAATAGCACCTATACTAAGAATGATCTGTAAATGTGGCTTCATAGACTGTCAATCTAAAATAGTGTACCGACAGAATGGTACACTGGGAAGATGGGCTGGAAGCGTACTTTTCAGGCAGCTGGGAGGTGTGGCCTCTGTCCATCATCACATTGTCTAGAGGTGTGCAGCCTTCTTCTTTTCTAACCTCACTGCACTCTACAGAGTACCTGATAATGAGAGTTACCCAGCACTCTTTTGCCAGGTTACCCCGTAGCCAAGCCTCCCTTTCACAGTGCCTGCCTGGAAGACTTCCCAGGCAGCAGTGGGGGAAGTGTCACTGGAACAATAATTCAGAGGACAGGCCAGGACACAGGGAAGAACCAAAGGGTGCTGCCTCCGTCCTTAGTCCTCATAAGTAGAAGAAGAAAAATATTAAAAGGGGCTGGCAAAATTGTAGGATGGGTAAAATGCTTGCTGTACAATTATGAAGACCCGAGTTTGAATCCTCAGCTCCCATGTAAATACCCGCTGTGGCAATGTTTGCCTGTAACCCAGCACTGGAGTTGCAGGAGGCAGCCGTGATTCTGAGGGCTCACTGGCCAGCCAGGTTCAATGAGAGACCCTGTCTCAAAACATTAGGATGACACCCGAGATCAACTTCTGGCCTCCACACCTGCACACACAAGTGAATGCACGAGCAGGCACACATACATACAACACACAACCGCAACATTAAAGCAATATAGTAGCATGACATTTAGATTCAAGGGAATTTACGGCATCAAACTGACTGCCAGGAGATAAAGGACGTTAGGAATCTAACCGGGAGCAGGAAGCAATCAAATATGACAACAGCAGGAAACTGCCACTACCCCAAGGCTGGAGGGACAAAAGCAAGCTGTGTTCTCAGAGCCTGAGGCCAGTAGAAACTGTGGCCACTCTAGGCTACAGATGTGGAAGACGTGGATGCAGGACAGTTGTGGTTGCTGTGGAAACACTGTCAAAAGAGAAGAAGGAAGGAAGGGAGAGAGGGACGAAGGAAGGAAGGAAGGAAGGAAAGAAGATATCTGAATAATATGCCCTATATTAGCAAAACCTGCTAGTAAGAAAGCCTAAGAACGGCCCTTTGAAGATAATCTTTGGCAATGCAGAATAGAAGGACACATAAGCTTAGGATACAATTACACTACTTGTTCTGCCTAGTCCCCAAGAGCAATCTGCCACAGTCAACCCCTGAGTCAAACTGAATCAAGTAAGAAATATCCAGTGTCTGGTATGGCATGGTTTCCAGGTGTGTCTATGAAAGCATTTACAGAAGGGATTACTTAGTAAATAGTCTAAATAAGGAAGAGCCACATGCCAATGTGGGCAGGCATTAAATCCATTGAAGACCTAAACAGAAGAAAAGGAGAGACTGGGGCAAGATGAATTCTCTTTCATTAAGACATCCATCTGTTCCTGTGATCAGACACCCAGCTCTTGGTTCTCCTATCTACAGATTCCAGGATTTATTCCAGAGGCTTTCAGATCTCAGGTCCAGTAGTGAAAGGAGAGGGAGCAGAAACAGGCAGATCCTGGGGCTTTCTGGTCAACCACTCTAGCCAAAATGGTGAGCTCCAGGTTCAGGGAGAGAACCTGTCCCAAATAGTTAAGGTGGAACGCAGTTGACTGGCCCCTATGCACAGGGGAAAGCATTCTAACACACACAGATGCTCTCTCTCTGTCTCTCTCTCTCTGTCTCTCTCTCTCTGTCTCTCTCTCTCTGTCTCTGTCTCTGTCTCTCTCTCGTACACACACACACACACACACACACACACACACACACACACACTCACACATATACCCCCAAACAACAGAAGTATGTTTATAGACATTTCAGTAGTTGGAAACTGTGTCCTGTCCTCAGGTCAAAATTCTCTCAATGAGTTTTCTCTAAAACTCAAGTCAGCAACTCAAATAGCAGTTTTTCAAAGCAAACATTCAACACAATACAACCCAAAGATAAGCTAGTTTGATACTTCCGGGCTGAGGAATAACAGCAGGATGAGATTCAAGGGCTTTATTTTCTGTCATTGAACCATTACGTTTCCATAAAAGCAGTAACAACACGGCAGTTCACAGCATACAATAATAGTCTTGATTCGGGGCCCAGGTGTTTTGAGCAGCCTCGCTGGCACTGGCTGGCTTGTGTGGTGCCACGCACTCATGTTGGGTGTTCACACGAAAGCGACCCAAAAACAATACGGGCACAAGCTCCCAGAGACATCCAGGACTCCTTCCGTTTAATTTTACATTAATTTTGTCCCTTGCACATTCAGAAAAATACTGCTAATTTTTCTCAGCCTCCCACAATCAGTTCCATGACTTCACTGCAGTCATGGCCCGTGGCTTAAGAAGTTGGATTTACAAACCGTTGTTGACTCTTATATGCACTTTTAAGAAGAATGACAGGTGAAAGACTGAATGGAGTGAGGAAAGAATTGAAAAACAGAAATGGGGATTGGGAGAAGGTACAACTGTGCTGCTTAAAATTCTACCGAGGAGCACACGGGAGTGGGGAAGGATGTTGAAGTTACAGGAGGATTGCTCCACGCGGCCAGCTCCTGAGTTCTTGACTATGTAACCGTTAGCTCACGTCTGTGTTGTGAGAATGACACGGGGACAGGAGTAAATCCACGATAACAAAGAAAAAACAGGTTGGTGGCAGTGTCTCTGTTGAGGATGAGGAGGTGGGATGTGTGCGATGGAAATTGTTTGGCCTTAAATGGGTGATGGAAATCGTTTGGTCTTAAATGGCAGCTCAGTAGAGGCTCAATCTCCTCATTCTCAGAATAGACAAAAATCTCATGTTAAAACCCATTTTCCCATGGATGTTTTACATTTTTACCAAAACATTAAACGAAAAGTACCTTCTTGCTGTTTAATATGTACTTTGCGTTGACTAATAAGATTGAGCCCTTCGTTGTATATTTGCCAGAGATTTGCCTATCTATTTTATTAGTATCCTTTATTTGCCTTAAACTTTCCTTACACATTAAAGAACAAACACTACTTAATGATTTTGCCTTCTCTTGGTTTAACATCTGTTGGGTGAACTATCCAAGTGCCCTGAGTTCAACAGAAACTCTTATTTGCACATAAAGTCAAACCTATCAGCCCTTTGCCTCATGGTTAGGTGTTTTTAAATTAAAAGTTGGAATCTCTTATATATTCTTTTATTAAAAATTATCTATCTTTTACATTTTTTAATTTGACTGGAGCCTGCTTATGTCTATTGAATAAACAAGGAGATAACAGAACTTGAAAAATATTTACACACGGACATTTTCTAGCTTTTCAAATTGCTTCCATACACATGTCATTGAAAATAACTGTCATCCTACAGTTCCATATCCACCAAAATTACCTATCAAGAATGAGGCTAAAATAAAGGCAATTTTATATAAAAAATATCTGATAATTTGTTACCAGAGTCCTCATTAAAGGAAATTCTCAGAGAGGTAATTCATGCCCGAGGGAAGTTGCTACAGATGGGAGGAATGAGCACCATTGAGAACGTAAATGCATGAGTGGACATGAATGTATCACAGAAACTATAGAAATCATCATGCAATGGCTTGAACAAAACAAGAGATCAGTCACATATGGACCAGAGTCAATGAAAACAGTTTGGGTATTCAGTCTTTGTGGTGTTTAGAAAGAAAGCAAAGGCATTAACTTCATATTATTACAATTGCACAACTTCTGAAGCAAAAAACATTGAGAGAACAGAAATGACAGTTAGTTCACATCCAAAGAAAAGGAAACGCCAAGACAGGATTAAAAACAGAGAAGTATTGGGGGAAGATGTCAATGAAGAATAAAGAGGAGAGAGTCAGAGCCAATCAGAACCTTCAGACTGTAAAGTAGTCTGACATCTGTAAAGGAAAGAGAGAGAAAGAATGGGTTAGGTAGGAACCAAGCTGTTGTTTGGAGAGAATGTTCCAGTAAAGGGAGGAACAAGCACAAAGCCAAAACGGAGACAGAGCTCATGAAACCTCCCGTGATCTGCCAAGGGCTTAGTAAAACTAGAGTACCAGATGGGGATCTCCAGGCAGGAAGAGATCCAGCCAGTCGATAAGGAAATAGTCACAAAAGGTCCTACAGGTCATCCAGGAAGGAAGTTAGATAGCAGCTTAAAAGCAACAGGAATCTAACAAGTAGTTTTTCCTAAGAAATGAGACTTTATTCAATATGAGGTATTCATATGACCACAGCGATTATGGATCTAGAAAAAAACATATTGAGTGAGGTAACCCAGACCCAGAAAGACAAATAGAACACGTATTCACTCTTAAGTAGCTTTTCGAAAGAAAGCAAAGAGAAACCAGCCTACAATCCACAATCTCAGAGAAACTAGACAACAAAGAGAACCCTAAGAGAGACATACATGGATGTACATAGGAAGGTGAAAATGACAAGATCTCAGGAGTAAATTGGAAGCTTGGGGATCAAGGGAGAGGGTAGAAGGGGAGAGGGGAGGAAGATAGGGAAGTGGAGAAAATGTATAGCTCAATAGAAACAATAAAAAAAAGATTTACATTTTCACCTTTCTGTTTCAATCAGTATTAGCAAGGAGGAGACATGGGCTTTAGGGTCAGTTGGTGGATACAACGTGGAGGGCCAGAGTTATAAAGAGAAGCAATAGAAGCAAATAAGGACTAAGACTCAACTAAGATTGGACAAGCAATCTTAATTGATGAAGTCCTCACTCTTAGATTCATCCAAGTAGAGGACCGATACCTGAGGGTGGAAATGTAGTTATGTCTCTTAAGAAATAGCTTTACTGATGTCAAATCCACCTGCCTCCTGAGTTATCTTCTGTAAGTTTGAATTTGAATTTTTGTATATCACAGGCAGGTATATAACCATACAATTTGCACTAGTACTAATAGAAATTCCATACTTGTTACCATAGCAATAATTCCCTTTTCGCACACCCTCAAATTCTTGTACACCTGCAAATCTGTTTTCACCCTTTACCAGTATGCATGCCTGTATATTTTATATAAATGGATTGAAATGACACATGAAGTTTTTTTTCATGTAGAATAATGTTTTAAGTTTTATCCCCATTACATCTTACATCAGTACTTCATTCCTTGTCATTGCTGAATAATATTCCAAAGCTATACCTGCTTTTTATCTATTCTTCAGTTAACTAACATTTGGGTGTTTTTACTGTTTAGTTGTTACTTTTAATGTCTCTATAAACACATCTGTCAAAGTTCTAATGGGGTTGTTTTTTTAGTTCTTTTAAGTATTTATCTAAGAGTAGAATCCTGGGACTAACAACCACATCATGTTTAAATACTGGAGGGATCGTAGCTGCTTTCCCAGTGCAACCTTTGGGCACCAACAGAGCGTGAGAATTTCAGTTTACATTATTACCTACGCTTGCTACCTTTATTCTTTTTCATTCTGGCCAGTGTCCTTGGTGCAAAGCATCACATAAAGCTTTGATGAGTGTTTCCATAGTTACTAATGATGTGAAACCCTGGCATTCTTACCACCTCCACTATTGCCTTGGAAGCTAAAATGGGGGAAGGAGCAGGAGACGAAAGTATCTCCTTCCTGGTAACATAGGTGACCGAGCATGCAGAGTTCTGCAATGTAGGTGATTGATTTCGCAGAGTCCCGCGATATAGGTGACCGAGTTGCAGAGTCCTGCACTGTAGGTGCCTGAGCTTGCAGAGTTCTGCATGAAAGGGATGATCACATCTTTCTCAGAGAGTCCTGCACTGTAGGTGCCTGAGCTTGCAGAGTTCTGCATGCAAGGGATGCCCACATCTTTCTCAGAGAAGTTCAAAACTGATATCTTTAGTGAGTATTGAACCAGGCTCTGGCTTATATGAAAACCATACTGTAATTCCGTTTGCTATTTTGGTTGCTATCTCTGTGTGGTATTTATGACATCTTGACTTTAAAAAAAAGCTTGGAAATGATGCCCTTTTAGCCCCTTGTCAGGGACTGTCTTGATTATGTTAAAGAGGTGGGAAGGCTCACCAATCATGGGTAGCATCATTTCCCTGAATTTTAAAAATAGAGATGGGGAACTGGACTGCAAGCTTGCACTCACCTTTTTCTGTTCCCTAACTATGGGTTCCACGTGACCAGCAGCTTCCAGCTCCTGCTGTCTTGATTCCCCATCATGAGGAACTTTCATTGAACTGGAAGCTGGAACAAATCCATTCTTCCCAAGTTACTTCTGTCATGGCAACCTACAAAGAAACGAAGACGCCCTTCACTAGAATAATTCAACTATCATTTGCTTGCATGCTGTCCCTCCTCAGATAAAGGAGAATAAACTTGGGCTTAAAAAAAAATTTCTGGATTGAGTTAAGATGTCAGATATGCTCCATGCAGATAAAAACATTTTCCAGATTATCAGGCTAGTAGAGTTAATTGCTCACATGTGATTTATTTGGGGTGTAAAATAAATTAAATAACCTGTTTGTGTCAGTCAATGCAAAATAAAGTCATCTATCAAATAGCTGTATTTGATAGTCTGTGGTCCTGGACTGAAATTCAACCACCATCTGTGTTACGAATTATGACAATGATAAAAAAGAGGCTGTTAGAGTGTTTTTGAAATACTGAACACATGAAAAGCTAAATGCAACATTTGGTGTATTTGATTATTTAAATGTATTTTGAGTGTATTGGCTCCTGAAATGCAATGCAATTTCAGGGAAAAAGATTTTTCTTAAATGTGGTGTGTGACTTTCTTAAATGTGATCCGTTGAATAGGGATGGTCATGAGAAAGTCAGACATCCATTCATTAAAACTTAAACCAACATTAAGAACAATTTAAATAAAGAGAATCTTTGCAACTAGACCCTGCAGTAAACTTACCCAAAACTAAACTTTTCTGTATTTTGTTCCTTACTTTCAGGGTGAATTTACCAGCCATGGATTTATTATGGTGATACAAGGATATGATAAGTTAAAAAAAAAAAGAAATGTGTTTAAAATACAGTGCATGCAGCATTGTTTGTCATAGCCAGAACCTGGAAACAACCTAATGCCTCTCGACCGAAGAATGGATAAGGAAAATGTGGTACATTTACACAATGGAGTACTACACAGCAGAAAAAAATGACATCTTGAATTTCGCAGGCAAATGGATGGAGCTAGAAAACACCATTTTGAATGAGGTAACTCAGACCCAGAAAGACAATTATCACATGTAGTCTCTCAATAACTGGTTTTTAAACATAAAGCAAAGAAAACCAGCCCATAAATCACAATCCTAAAGAACCTAGACAACAATGAGGACCCTAAGAGAGACATACATAGATCTAATCTCCATGGGTAGTAGAAAAAGACAAGATCTCCTGAGTAAATTGGGAGCATGGGGACCTTGGGAGAGGGTTTAAGGGGAGGGGAGATGCAGGGAAGGGAGCAGAGAAAAATGTAGAACTCAATAAAAATCAATTTAAAAAATAGAAAGTCTCAGAGAATTGATAAAATATTTGTAAAATAAAAAGAAAACTCATAACTAATGAAATTATCCATTGAATTTCAGTTTGCCTTCCAAAAGATTTTTTACAGTAGTGTCAAGTTTTTATATAGAATCAGTAGGTCAAGTGTCCACAGATAAAAATAAATTTTATATGTCATCTAGATTCCAAGTTGCATTTCTCCTACTCTTTTCTCTGCTAATTAAATCATTCAGTACCACCTATTCCCAGACTTCAAGATTCCCATCATTAGATTACAAATTCTAAGTTCTAAAAGTACTTAACCCAAGTCTTCAAAGATTTGGGTTTTTGTTTAGTGTTGTGTTTCTGAGACTAGCTGCTTTTATCAAGGCATTCTCATTTCTTTTCATTAATTTTTTTATTTAACACAGAGATAATGGGTTCCACTGTAATAGCTTCATTCACATGTGTTCACTTGTGTTATTATACTTTGCTCTGAGTTGTCTCCTTCCCTCATACTCAGCTGACTGACTGATTCTTGTCCTCTACCCAAGTAGTCCCTAGTTCAGATCACATTTATTCTATCCTTCTCCCTTCTACTTCAAAGACTTACCAGATCTCCCCCCCCCTCTCTCTCTCTCTCACACACACACACACACACACACACACACATACATGCACACACACATGCACACACACACATCATGTGTGCAATTTTAACTACAGGTTCCATTCATGCAGCTCTTGTCTAAGGCTAAGGCTTGTTTTGCATAACACGTTGTTCTCTAGCTCCATCTATTTCCCTCCTAATAAGATTTTTTTCTTTATGGCCAAATAAAATTCCATTGTGTGCATGTGCCCCGTTTTCATTACCCATTTATCTGTTGATGGACTAAAATAGCCCGGTCCCTTTCCACCATTGTCAGTGGCGAAGCAACAAACACAGGTGTGCAAGAATCTCTGTTACTTGTAAACATAAGAGTTCTTTGGCTATGCACCTAAGAATACTTTCTTAGTTAGGGTTTCTATTCCTGTGAAGAGACACCATGCCCACAGCAACTCTGACAAAGGAAAACATCTAATGAGCGGCTTACTGTTTCAGAGGTTTAGTCCATTATCATAATGGTGAGACATGGTGGCATCCAGGCAGACATGGTACAGAAATTAAAGGGTGCTGCTGAAAAGCAGAGAGAGGATTACTCATTGTGGCTACATTAGGAAGTAGAACCAAGTGACCCCAATTCCATCTTCAGTGTACTGATACAATCTTCAAGTTGGAGGAAGAACTGGGGCAGAGGGCAATCATAAGCAAGCTCCAGCCGTCAAAACCAAAGTGTGGTCTCTGATCAGTGACTCAGTTCTCATCTTGCAAGGAGGTCTGAAGAAGTCCTTTCTGCTCAAGGGACAATGCGGTTAGAAGGAAATGAGTGGTCCTGATGCAGGATGACACCTCGCCCTCGGTCATGCAAGCTTTAGCTCTTCTCAGAATCTCTTGGGTGATTTTAGCCTTAGGACAATGACTTCTCTCTGCACCTTCAGCTTTAATGTGAAATAAGATTAGTGAGACCGACAACCCATGAGCAAATTATACACTGGATTTTCGGGCCAAAACGGGAAATCGAGACATTTTAGTAAAAGCTTCTAAATACCAGTTTCAAAACTAGTAAACTTCCTCCCTTAGCATCCTCAGTGCAGGGTTATAAATGTGTTGCCTCCACATCCAGGAATCTGATAGCAGAAACAAAAAAGAAAAGAAAAAAGAATGAGTGATGGTTCTAGTGACCAAACTCAATGTTCTTGCATTCCAGACAAGTGCTACATCCTTGACCCTGGCAAAATTCTTAACTAATTACCTGAGGAATGGAACAAGGCTTTGCTTCCCTGGATAGTTAATGAAGTCAGTTGCCCTCAGGACCTTGGCACTGAAAGGAAACTTCTGGGTGCCCAGGGGTATTTGAAAAGAAAAAAACCACAAATTTAGGTCTTATTCTTAATTTAAGTAAGATTACTGTAGAACAGTTAAAGCTTAAAAGCTTAAAATAATTGGTTACTTTCTTATAGTCATGGCATCAATATTGTTGAAAACTACACCCAAAGTATAACTATGCTGCTCACATAAATAAAGTACGCATGGGATTCTAGATTTTAGTCTTTATTTATTTATTTGTAAACGGTGCATTGGTAGGGGAAGGGAGAACTTAAAACAGAATGGAAGCATCTGCTAGAATTCAGGAGAAACAGAGAATCTGAAATCCTGCCCCTGTCCATAACCCCAAGATTGTTCTTGTGTATCTCAAAGAATATTTTCCTTGGTTAATTGGTTCACTTAAAATATCTTCATCTGATATGGTTACCCTTAGATGTTGGCACTCTGTCTCTTAAAAGCTTAACCTGAGCATTCCTTGTTGCCACCAGATTCAGAACGAAGATTAGAACTCATGATGTTCAAAGGGGAAGTGCTCTGTCTGACTTCAGAAAACGAACTGTAAAAGAAACTAAGTTTAAGGTTTTCTAATTATATTAACAGAGACCTGAGGACAACATGCTCAGATACAAACCAGAAAGGGAGGACAAAAGCCCCCTTCATCTCATTACCATCTCAGGAACCAATAACCTAGAACTAGAATTACCTCTTCCAAAAAGAAAATAAAGTTGTTGCCTTTTTTGTTCCACCTACCACTGAAAGATTTCCATAACACATGATGGGTCTATGTTTGGGTTTTTGGAACAACTTGTATCGTTTTCAGGCTCTACGTATACCAAATATATGTGAAACTATTGGTGTTGAGTAGAAACCAGAGTAATAAGCTCTACAGCAAATCCAGACTGACTGTTAATTGATATAGAAGACCCTAGCCACTGTGGGCAGTGCCATCCCTAGGCAGGTGGATCTGGGCTGTTTAAGGCCACAACAAACAACACTATAGAACAAATTCCTTGATAATCATACATGGAAAATTTCTCAACAAAATGGAGTTCAAGAACATGTTAAAAAGAAACCATAACACAGTCAAGTTGATTTCATCCAAGGATGCAAGTTTGGCCCAATATATAGGCAATCAATGTAATTCATCATAGAAATGGACAAAGACAAAAGTCACATGATTACTCTGATAGATGTAGAAAAAGAATTTGACTAAGTTCAGCTTGTCTTCTTGCTAAATGTCAGGAATAAAGTAAGCATAGAGTGAACATATCTCAATATAATAAAGCGTATATATTATAAACCTATTGCCACCATTTACTAAATGGGGAAAAACTAAGAACATTTCCTCTAAAATCTGGAATGTCCACTCTTTCCACTCTTTTTTTCAATACAGAGTTTGAAATCTTAGCTGAAGCAAAAAGACAAGATAGAGGCGCACAAAAAATTGAAAAGACACATTATCACTCATTTTAGGTGATATGCTCCTATATTTAACAAACCCTAAAGACTCTACCAGGAAGATTTGAAATCTGATAAATACTTTCAGCAAAAATAGCATAACACAAAACCAATACAAAAATAGTTTTCTGATATACCAACACTGAACTTAAGAAAAATTTAAAAAGTGTTTTTATTTATAATAGATTTAAAAAAAAAGCAAACACTTAGGGATAAAACTAACCCAGAAAGGCTGGTGAGATGCTCAGTGGTTAAGAGTATACATTGCTCTTGCAAAGGCCCAAGTTCTGTTCTCAGTACTTAAATAAAACAGCTCACAGCTGCCTGTAACTCCAGCTCTAGGGGATCTGATGCTCTCTCACCAGATAATGTCAGGATTCTCCGAGGTGACTTACTAGTTTCTTGGAAGCATGAGAGAATTTTTCAGTCTTCTATTTCTGTGACACCTCAGAAGTGTTTGACTCATGTTCAACAAATCTTTTCAAATACCTATCATCTTCCCCATAAAAAATGATTGGATATGGACTAGACGGAGATGGGAATATTTTTCTAATAGAGAAAAAACTTCCACAGGGAGAAAAAAAATTCCCATAACCCAAATCCCAAGAGTAATCTAAATTGATTCCATGGGAAGCAATAATACAAATGTCTTTGTTTGCCTCTTAGTCAATGTTCTGTGGCTGTGAAGAGACACCATGACCGTGGCAACTGTTATATATGAAAACATTTAACTGGGACTAGCTACAGTTTCAGAGGTTTAGTTCATTATCAGTATGGGGGAAAAGCATGACTGTACACAAGCAGACGTGGTACTGGAGTAGCTGAGAGTTCTACATCAGGATCCACATGCAACAGGAAGGAGAGAGACAATGTGCTTGACTTGAACGTTTGAAACCCCAAAGCCCACCCACCCCCAGTGACACACTTCCTCAAACAAGGCCACACCTACTTCAACAAGGCCACACCTCCTAATCCCTGTCAAACATCACTACTCCCTTATGACCAAATATTTAATACATGAGCCTAAGAGGCCTTTTTTATCCAAACCCCCAGTTTGATAGAAGGAAATGTCATGTGTTTTCTTTGCATTTGGGACATGAATGGGAGACATTTAACAGTGGAGATGTAGTGAGCTCAATGTGGATGCCCTGATAGGTAAAGGGAGCTTTCCACCAAGCTTGACACGGTGGACATTTGAATCCACACGGAGGAAGGAGGAAACGACTTCTACAGGTTGTACTTTGACTTCACACGCACCCCACCCACCCACAAATACATACTTACATACATAAATGTAAAAAGTATTTTTGAAAAAAGAAGACTTGAATAACAAGATTATCGATTTTGAGCATTAGCTACACATAGATAGTAACTGAAGTGACATGAAGGATGCCCTGCCAATGAAAGGATCAGTGCAGCAGGGATGAGCAACCAGACTGGGCCTTACTTTGAGAGTGGAGAACGAAGTCTGTGAAAACTTAAGGATGAATGGCCACGGAAATGAAAAAAAAAATTGTGTGCAAGAAAGCCTGGGAAGAGAAAGGTCTTCAGATGCAGATTTCACTCATTAAATAAAATAGGTTAGCACAAAGCATACATGAGTAAAAGCACAAGTTTTGTTTAAAGGAAATTGTTTGGATAACTTCGTTGTTGTGCATGTTCACAGCTGTTAAGCGATGTTTCTTCAACCTTCATAAAAATATAAGTTCATCTTTGAAATACAACATTCCATGAAAGTATGTATATGTATAGTAAATTTGCAATATATAAATATATATTTTAAAATGGAATGCAATTACTTCCCTAATTTTGACATTTATTGTCATTAGTGGCTTAGAAAAATAGCTGAAATGGGAAATAGAATTTGACCATCTCAGAATTTTTTTATATTGTGTCTTCAAAAATGCATTATCTCTGACACATGATTATTTGATTCCATTGCATATATAAAAGGAAACGGTCTAGTTTTTTAAGTCCTACAAAGAGAAGGAAGCAGCCTCAGCAGCATAAGTTTAAAGTGTATTTTGTGGGGTTGGAGAGATGGCTGGGTAGTGAAGAACATTGGTTGCTCTTCTAGAGGACCTGGATTTGATTCTCAGCATCCACATGGAAGCTCACAGTAACCTTTACTCCAGTTTCAAGGGGTTCCAATGCTCTTTCCTAGCCTCCTCAGAAGCTGAATACAAACGATTCAGAGACTTATACACAAATAAAACACCAACACATATGAAATAAAAACAAGGAAATTTCACAAATAAATTAATTTAATTCAATACATCCAATGGGTTTGGTTTCCTCCCTTCTTTGTCTTCACCATGGAAGACTTGTGAGGCTCTGCTTAACTTGGAGAGACATAACAAAACTCAGATAAAAGTCTTTTTAGTGCTGATTAGCACTGATTAGTTATCCTTCAGCCCGGGAAGTATGTATACAGTGTTCTTGTCAGAGAGGAAGAATCTCCAGAGCCATACACTCCAGAATCCATGCAGTTTTTCCAAACAAATATATTGGAGGCTACTTGTCTATATGATGTGTTGCCTCCCTGTTTTAAACATAAAATGAAATCCCAGATTAATAAAACAAACAACAGTGACGGGTACTGTCAACGTAATAATAGCCTTGTAAAGTCCAGCATCATGACCCAACCCAGAGGAACATGACCCATGATCCTCTCCATACTTTAATAACAGTTGCTAACATTTGCTGTACTCTTGTTGTGTGTTTGGTTTCATGTTCTGCAGTGTCTATGTATTATCTCATTGGGTCCTCACATAACTCTGAGTGTTATTCTCTTCATTTTGTAAGGGCAGACACTGACGCAGAGAAGAGTAAGTTCATCAAAATCATACCACTAATCTATGAGCTTCTTAGGGCTTTTCTGACAAACAACCGCAAATGTTGGAAATTGTTCTTTTCTAGTCCCGGAAGCAGGTGATTTAAATATCAAGTTGCAGACAGATTTGCCTCCATACAGTTCTCATGGCTCCTACAGCTGCCGAGACCCTTTGCTTTCCTTTGAGTCATGTAGCTATGTAACTTTAATCTTTGCCTCTATTTCCAGTTGGCCTCTTTTCTTTTCAATGTCTTATTCTTTTTGTGTCTCATTGTGACATTTATCATTCAATTTAAGACCTGACCTAATTCAGGATGATTCTACCTCCGAGTCTTATGCCAACAATATCTAGAAAGATTTATTCTAAATAAGGTTAAGCTCTGAGGTTTGAATGTACATATCTTGGGAGCCATTATTCAACTAACTTTAGCTAATGAGTGAGTTAATGTCAGAACCAAGATTCAAACAATCATTTGATCTTTATCTGTTACTCAATGTTTCTCTTTTTATCTCATGCATAGCACATACAGTATATCTGTATATAATATATATATATATATACTTATAGTGGATATAGACAAATTATATACAATACAGTGGGCACACAATAAAAGATAAACAGCTGGATGACTATTAAACAATAAATATGATGTCTGGAAAGTCTCTTGAAGCGCTGTGACAGAATTTATTGTAAAGGACCTCTCAGAAGGCTACTTCTAAGCAATCACACTGCACAGCTGCAGTTCCTCTTACAGAGACGTCAGTCACTTGCCACTTACCCCTTGTCATTATCCTCTTTGAACTCTCACAATCTGCTGTTTTAATACAGAAACCAACGGAAAATTAGAAATCGACTCAGGAAAGAATTAAAGAGAGAGGTGTGGCCAAGACCCCCACTAATGATAGGAAATAAGTGTGTACCAAGTTCACTCGTCTTGATCAAAAGGCAAAACTGGTAGTTACAAGCCTCTCTCCGTGTCTCTGCTCTTCAATCTTGAGTGAAGTTTAGATGCGATGCTAATCTGTGTCCCTTGCTTTCCCAGAGCTCCCAGCAGATTTCTGAGAACAAGAAGGTGTCTGGCTCATAGAGTTTTCTTTTTCATTAAATAATGTTGATCCCTAGGATATTTGTGAGGGGGATTAACGTTGTGTCTCAGAAGAATGAGGCCACGAGGGTAAGAGGAAAGAGAGGAAGAAACAAGGCTTCCATCCCAGAGAGTTTGAATTTTGAGTAGTGCTAACATGAATGGTGAAAAAGTATAAAGTATTTCTAGTGAATGTTCTTTTCCTTTAAAAACAATTTCTGCAGATAAGGATGTAGTTCAGTGGTAGAAACACTTGCCCTGTTTGAGCAATGCCCTGGGTTTGATTCTCCACACCACCAAAATTGAGTATACAGTATTATAAACTGCCTGGCCCAAAATGCCAAATACAACTACGTTCTGAAATGAAGACTATGGAGAGAGAAATTAAATTCTAAAATTGTCTGATTTCCCTGCTTGTTCCCACAAAAATAGAACTGGGAAGGAAATGAGGGGCTGGAGTCAGGGTTGGTTGCTGATTAGTTGGGTTGGTTACATGATATCCGACTTTCTGGAAACTTCTTATCTCCAGTTTCCTCTCTGAAAAGTAGGGAGTGAGGCATCAGCTACTAAGAAGGCACATTTTCATAAAATTTTATTGAAATAGCCACAATTATTTATTTAAATATTCTCTATAAATTTTTGTGGCACATCAGAAAAGCTACCTAGTTACATTATGTGAACTGCAAAGCCTAAATCATTTACTGATATATATATATATATATATATATATATATATATATATATATATATATGGATTGGGTTTTGGTTCAAACTATCATTTTATGTTGACCATCCCAATTTCAATTAACTGTACCTAGCTCAGTGGGAAACTGGGCAAAGTCAAACATCAGTTTAAGGACTCCTGGTCAAGAGCAGGTGATCGGATCAGTCCATGACCTAAAAAACAAGGATGAATCTGGGCAACCAATGCTTGTAAAAGGAAGACACTTGAAATCCATGGGAAGTTTTATTTTGACTCTGAGTGGTAATTGTTTATACTAAGAAATAATATATAGGTAGGAGAACAATACAACAGGAAGCAAAGGTGACTTTGGGGTCTTCCCATTACAGCTCCCATGGGACAGCCAGTTAATGAGAGGAAAAGAGAAAGTTCTATAAGGTTGAGAGACAGAAAGAGAGAGAGAGAGAGAGAGAGAGAGAGAGAGAGAGAGAGGTGGGTGAGAATGCACATTTGAGAGCTCTCGTTGTTTATGTAAGAGCCAAGTCTTGAACTGGGCATGGGATCACTTAGCAGTGTGTTTGAGTGAGGTAACCCAGACACAGAAAGACAATTATCACATGTACTCACTCATAGGTGGTTTTTAAACATAAAGCAAAGTAAGCCAGCCCACAAATCACAATTCCAGAGAACTTAGACAACAATGAGGACCCTAAGAGAGACATACATAGATCTAATCTAAATGGGTAGTAGAAAAAGACAAGATCTCCTGAGTAAATTGGGAGCACGGGGATGTTGGAGGAGGGTTGGAGGGGAGGGGAGAGGTAAGGAGGGGGACAGAGAAAAATGTAGAGCTTACTAAAAATCAACCAAAAAAACTTAAAAATGTTCAGCAAAAGAAGTCTTTCATAAAAACCCACAGGCTATGTGATTCTGTTTGTATGAAATGTCCAGTATAAACAAATGTTTAGACCCAGAAAATAAACCATTCCTTACTGTGGTGGTTTGGCTAAAAATGGCTACTCTAGGTTCATATATTTGAACATGTAGGGAGTGACATCACTTGAAAGGAATAGGGGTTTGTGGTGCTGCTGAAGGAAGTATGTCACTGGGGGTGGGCTTTGAGGTTTCAAAAACCATGCCAGACCCAGACACTCTCTCTTCCTGCTGCCTGAAGCTCAGGATGCAGAACTTCCAGCTACTTGTTCAGCACTGTGTCTGCCTGCATGCCAACATACTCTCTGCCATGAGGATGAGGGACTAAACCTCTGAAATTGTAAGCCAGTCCCAATTAAATGTTTTCCTTTATAAGAGTTGCCATGGTCATGGTGTCTCTTCACAGCCATAGAATACTGAATACGACACCAAGAACCAGAGGAAGGGCAGAACAGAGATGAATTGCTACTAGGTACACTGAGTTTCTTTTAGGGGAGATGGAAATAGTTTAAAGTCAGAATCTGGTGATCATGAAGAGACTCATTAGACTTAGAACCACTGCAGTGCGCGCGATTGTCGAGGGTAAATTCTGGGAGAGGTGAAGTACATCTCAATAAAGAAATAGTATTGTGGTGTTTTTCAGATTTATTCATTTTTATTTTATGAGTGCTTACCTACATGAAGGTGTGTGTACCATGTCTGTGCCTATTACACAAAAAGGCTAGAAGAGGGCGTTGGATCACCTGGAACTGGAGCTATGGGTGGTTGTGAGTCCCACGTGGGTGCTGGGAACTTAACTCCGGTTCTCTGCAAGAGCAGCCAGTGCTCTTAGCCACAGAGCATCTTTCTGGCCCTGGGCTCTTTCTTTATTTGTCTTTTGTTTGTTTGTTTATTGTTTAAAGAATGTGGTACTGTACTTAGCATGGTTGTCATTTGGATAGCTAAAAAGCTTCATCAATGTACAAATGTTATTGTATCTTCAAGTTTTAAAAAACTCTTACTTAAATCTCATATTTAACACAGTGGAGAGGAAGAAACAGGCAGACAAGCAGATCTCTTGTGAGTTCCAGGTCAACATGATCTATATAGTGAGTTCTAGGTCAGCCAGGGCTATATAGTGAAACCATATCTCAAAATAAATAACATACCACACGAACATGGCAATTCTGATGGCTATTATGAAGAGGGCACCCACTATACGCCAAGCAATACTGTGTGACATTGTTTATATGTGAATATCGTTGAGACAGAAATGATAGTGTTTCATATAACTCAGTTTAACTCAAGGGTAATCTTTTCAATATGCTCTGTAGAAGCCCCAGAAATACAGCATCAGCTAGAACATAGACACAGGTTGAATTGAGTAATTTAACACCATATATGAATTCAAATCTCCGGCTGTCAACTGCAGACTCTAAGTTCATTCTACTGGTCAACTAAGGCTCTATTGTAAATGGCTCCAGCCATTATTTTCATTAATAGTAGCCATATACATAAACCCTTGTCTTCCAAATGGGAGAACTGGACCACATATTCCCAGTTTGGGGTGGACTATCAGTGGGGCTAACCTCAGAACTTTGTGTCTCTGGTCAGACTTTTCTGTTCATTATGTTTCCGTTTCTCCCATTGCAGGCATTCTTGCTGTCTCGGAGTGAGCAGGACTTTACCTGTTTTCTTAGAGCATGAACGAGGAGCCTTGTGGAGGTTCTCACACTTTAGTGTGTGGTTCCTCCACCTGTCAGACGTTGCAAAAAGCTCCTGATGAGCCATCTTACAGGTCTCTCTAAACTCTTTGCATCTTGATTTGTTTATAGTTTTTATCTCGGAGTTTTTCACATAATCCGAATGTGCCCCAAATTCTCAAAGTTTGACATTTTAATTATGAGAATTGGTTTCCTCTTTCCCCGCTCAAAAGTTTGCCCTCTTACTCAGTACTTTCTCACATTTTCTGGTACTAATTTCCTCTATTTCTCTCCATTTATGAACCATCACAGGCTTCTGGTGAGTGTGATTCATGTGAAGTGACAGGAATTCTATGGGGGAGGGGGAGTCCACTTCTAGATAGCCAGATGTACTTAGAGGTTTTCTTTATCAATTTGTTCTAGTCTTTTTTTGCGATTACCTATTTGTTTGTTTTTAACTATTGTTCTATTTATTTATTTGACTTTTTTCCCAAGGGAAAAAAGATGCATTTTCTTAAAGAATAAGACTGTGTGCATAGCAAGAAGAAAGCACTACTTCTCCCATCCAACCCTACATGCCCCAAATTGAATCTATTTTCTTATTCCTTCTTGTAATCTAACATTGTCTTAATCTTAAAATTTTATTTTTTTTTTAATTTATTTTTCCCCACACTCAAACAAAGAGGCATGTGGATAGTGTTTGTTCTCTGGAATATCCCCCACAGTAGAAACAGAGCCTGGTCACAAGAAGCTTTTCATAAACGTTTAGTGAGAGAGATAAAGGAAGTTAATACAAAAGAAACCATCATGTTAAGGTAGGTGGCAGGCCTCTCCCCATCCACAAAGTTTTCTTTATGGTTATTATGATACTGTACCAAGTATGAAATAAAAACCAAAGGGGGGTGGGTATCCCTTTGATTCCTGCCCGAAAATGCTAAATTCTGAGATTGGCAACCTCGAAGAACAGCTGGTGGTTAGGAAACCTGAGAGGTGGGTCGAGATTAGACAATTCTGAGAACAGAAGAAGCAAGCGTAGGAGTCCTAGGCAGACTTGGAGAGAAGAAAGGGATGGAGCTCCTTACATCACAGGAGATCATAGCGTTCTTCCTTCCCCCTCCCTCTCTCCCTCCCTCCCTCCCTCCCTCCCTCCCTCTATTCCTCCCTCTCCTTCCTTTCCTCTTTCCCTCCCTCCCTTTCTCCCCCTTCTCTCTATCAATCTCTCTCTCTCTCTTTCTTCTTCCTTCTCTTTCTTTGAAATACAGCAGTTGATTTCTTGGTCATCAGATTCATGGTAGTAGTTAGAAAGGACATTAATTAAGGTCAGATGGACTAGATTACAACCTCCACAAAGATGCTGGTGGCTTTCAAGTGGGGAAAGAAGCCAATAAAACAGGCTGAGGAAGTCAGGCTATGTGTTTAGAGCCAACTGTATTCACGGAATGTCCAAAGATGAACACCTTGTAGTTAAATAATCAAAATTATTTTCACCAAACAACCTCACTTCTACTTATAGACAAATTCCTTACCACTATAAGAATATTTTTAGTAACCTATCATTCACCAAAATGACACCTTTAAAAGTTAATTCCTAGAATCATCGTGGCTACCACTCACTCTCATCAATCTTTCCAAATCCCTTTATAGCCGGTTTGAGAGCCCAGCCTCACACATTTGAGGTTATAAGTCAGCTACACCTGTTACCTATAAAATGTGGTTTATTATATAAAATGCAATTGTATACCTAGATATCCCAATGCTGTTTTCATGGTTAAAGCCATGCAGCTCTTGGCTTTCCTATCTGATCTCCTACGGTTGTCTTGAACAAAGCAGAAACTCACATAGTGGCTACTCTTGATTCTGGTGAATTATACGTCGTGTTCTCATGAATCATTTTCCTAAGATAAACTGTATTAGCCACGGATGATTAAAAAGTAAACAGCGCTATGACGATGCCATCTCTGAAAAGCTTAGCATTTTTCTTTGGCAGGAATGCAGTTTCTTTTTCTGACATAGGTTTCCTGTCTGTATTACAAATCTTCCAATTATATCTTAACTCCATAAACCTTCCCCCTCTCATTTTCCATGAATGAATTATCCTCATCTTAAATGCTATGGAAATTGGCTCGGCACAGTTAAATTGCTGCCATCCTTCTCCAAAAATAGTAAGAATGATTGTGTTTGTACGCCCTGCCACAATTTGCAGATTCCGTACGCATAAAATGTTTTTACCTACGAGTGAGGTGCTCTTAGCTGCAGTGCTACAGATAGAAAAGATGAGGCTGAGGAGAGTTTGTTAATTAAAAAAACAAAACATACACACGCCCACCAAAAAAAATATCCCTCACTCAGTGCTGGACCTGAGGCCTGAGGAAGTAGACTTGTGATCCCCGTTGTTCCAGAGCCAGAGGAAGAAGGATCATGAGTTCAAGGCCTGCTTCCCTGGCTTACAGGATGATCAAAGCCAAACAGATCAAAATAAGAGGTAAAGAGAGGAGTGAGGACCTGGCTCAGTTTTAGAGCGCTTGCCTAGCAAGAGTGAAGGATGGAGTTCACTTCCTAGAACAACAACAAAATCCATCAGTGACCATTCTAGGACCCACTCAGCCTCAGTTTTGACTACCTCATATCAGGGTGGTCTCCTGTGGACTTCTGAATGAGAGGGCGGTGTTAGGAACCTGAGGCACTAGCATTTAGGGCTTTGGAGTTGGTCTTGCTGCATACCAGGGTCAGATATAAATCAGATCTATCTATATCTATATCTAATCTGATTTCCCTGGATCTGCTCCCTCTCCCTAACCTCTGCTGAGCCCCAAACTAATTACTGGTTTGTGACCTGTTTTCCATTGGTACTGAAACGAAAATGCGAGCCTAACACTGCTTTCTTCTTGTGACCTGTCAACCCACTTCGACTCCCCCAGCTTTGTATCTTCAGGAAGTAGAACCAATTTCTAGTCAGGTGGAAACATATTCCTAGACCACAAAAGTCTCTTGCAGTTATTACTTGAAGAAACTAACACCCACCTACACAGAACGCGAGGCGTTCTACAGAAAATTCCCAGGTTAAGACCTCTCTCTGTCTCTGTTTCTGTCTCCCTGTCTCTCTCTGTCTGTCTCTGTCTCTCTCTCTGTCTCTCTCTCTGTCTCTCTCTCTCTCTCTCTCTCTCTCTCTCTCTCTCTCTCTCTCTCTCTCTCTCTCAGTTCAGATGAAGCCTGTGGCAAGGAGCCAACCACATAAGCAGTGCCCAGACAGCTAGCTTCTACTCTACTCTACAAAACACATTTGTTTTCATTAAGAGTTGATTATCACAATCAAAACTTTCAGACATTTCTTTAGCCAAGGAGGAGGAAGGAAAATCAAAACATCAAGTTCTAGGGATATAGCTACTTCTAATTGAGATCTTTCAGACATACCCAAATGGAAGAGGATTTGTCTCAGTTAGGTACACTGATATTTGTACGTAGCATTGTACAACTCAAATTAATACTAGCCAAAATATAAATGGTTTTCTGTTAAAAATAAAATTCTCCAGTTGGTAGTATAGAACCAGGGAGAAATTCCTAAAACTTTCCTAAGGAATTTACATTTCTTCCTGTTTTCCGCTCTCCCACTTGTGATAGATGGCCCTCATCCATCTGAATCAAGACGGTTGCTTTCGTTCCAGACATGTCCATCCTCCATGGAACGGCAAGATGGGACAGATCAGGAAGAGTGCACCTCACCGCTTTAGCGACTTTCCAATCCACATGTGACAGTTTCCATATTTCCTAGTGGCTAAAAATTGGTTACACAGCTACAATTAGCCTCAAGTGAGGTCAGAATAGTCTTTGTGTTTATGCTTGGTTACTATTTACTTCACTGAAATTGAGGTTCTATTACCAAGTAATAAAGTAATAAAAAAATGAATAATAAGATGCAACTGGGGGATTGCCATCTGTGCCTTCTCAGGCAGCTGTCAGAACGCATCTCCAGTAGGGGGTCCCTTCGCCCACCTTTCACCCAGGCTCAGGACTTGCCCTAGTGTCTCTCTCTACCCAAATCATGAGACTGGTAGCCAAGCAGAGTTCACAGATGAAATTTGGTGCCTAGCTGGCAAAACAAACAAACAAACAAACAACCAAAAAAACCCACCAACCTTTCCCAGGGAAGCTTATTTGAACTCCTGGACTTCCTGCTCTTGAGTTTCTGATTCAACAAATCAGAGAATGGTCCCTGAAAACTAAACTCTAAAAGCAAATGCAAACAGAAGCATCCCTCTGAAATGGTGCGGGTTAATGAGTATGCTAATTTGTGAACATTCACCAGGCTCATCAGATTTAGAATGTTTGGAAGGCATTGTTTTCTTTGTGTGTGTGCTGGGCTTCCATAAAAGGTACTTTTTCTTTCAGGTCAGAAAAATGTTTCCAGGTGATTCTGTTGCACACCAAGGTAGATTGCAGAGGATGACTGGACCAGAGCTTGATTCCACCCAGTCCTCAAACCTTTGCATGTGCTATCTCCCCTTTTTGGACTGCCGTCCCTCTTTTACACACATGCGCAGAAACAAGCATTGGATAATTGATCTATCACTAAACATGGCTTGAGACTGAATGAGAGGAGGATAGGCATCACAATATTGTCACGTGTTGTGTTTTCTAATAAATCTAAACTCCTCTCACTACTTCTCAGCATCTCAAAAGTCATTCAAGGCGTATTTGCATTTCGCTTTGGTTTCCAGTCAGTGTCTCCCTTCTCTAGGGTCGCCTCCCTTCTGTCTCTCAGGGCCCACTGTGACTGGGAAGGAAACTCACAGCTTTCATATAAGACGTGGGACGAATAAATGAGCCATCAGAATGGCAGGAAAACGAGAGTTATGGGAAAAGAGAAGATTCACCTAGGCCAGGCCCCAGTTGCCAAATTAAACGACATGAAAATCTGCTGGGCAGGGCATTACCACAGGAATTCCGGGCTCTGGTCCCACTTGAAGTAAGAAGAAAGGCACTCAGGGCAAATTCAATGCAACATAAGTCTGTCTTGGAGAGAGAATATTCTAACATCTTCTTATAACAGCAAGGATGCAGAACATAAAACAGAAATCCCACATTCCACTAAAGCTTGCTCTCCCCATTAAAAATTATGGGTGGAGATGTTTTGACATACTCGCCTGTCTTATCAACCCCAAATAAAACATTCATGGCAGTTTAACATTTTTTTTTTTTACCTTAGATCTATTTTGGAATGTTTGCTGCTGGTGGTGCAAGTGTTCCCCTGTGGAAATGCGCTCGCTCTTCAAACAATGCCAAATGGAACCACTTTCTGGGCATGCAGAACATTTTATTTTGAAAATCCTTGCTGATCTATGCAGGGCCTGTGCAGTGTCGAGACACATATTAATCACGCATCCCTGGGAGACCAGCTTTAGCACCATTAGACTCGTCATACAGATAAGAATGCTGAAATCGAAATAGGTTGAATAGAGGTTGCCGAGTGCTTCGTAACAGCAGAGTACTCTAAAGACATTGTGTTCCATAAAAAGGTGAGCTCAGGAAGGAAAAAGACCAGTGAAAACCGCCTAGAGGCAAGGAAGACTCTGCATTTCTGTTGTTGTGAGAGCTTTCACAGTCGGTGTCAAAGAGCGCATTGTTCTCTTGAGCAATGTATTATTTTTCTCACTCGAGATTTTGGGAAATTAGACAACTTCTTCTGCAGAATCCAGGCAAATTAGAGGTCTATCTGTGGTTTTCTTCTATGGAGTTCAACATACTAAGAACGCTCTGGTTAAGTTATTGCTCTCAGCCTTGTGCATAATCAGTGTGTTGCTCTTGGTACCATATCCTATGTAAACCTAATAAACAATCAGTAGGATAATGTCAACTCTGTCTTTTCGCCAAGCACCTATTGTAAGGTGACTGAGTCAGTCAGTGAGCTGAGCCTGGAGACTCAGTGGTAAATAATATATCCCCCACCTTTTAGTGGCTTTCTGTGTAGGTGAGAAAAGCAAAATATAACTCCAAACAGTTCAAAAGATAGTATATTAGTGAGGCCGGAGAGATGGCTATGTGTATGAACGGCTTTCTGTGCAACTATGATCCCAGCACTCTGGGGTAGGAAGAGACAGGAGGATTTCTGGGGTTTGCTGGCTACCAGCCTAGACCCTTGATTTATTAAGGGATCCCGTCCCAAGGAAACACGACAGAGAGTGACAGAGCAGGACACCCAACAGCCTCCTCTGGGCTACACACACACAGGTATGCATGGACACACACACATACCCACACAGTTCACACACGTATCTACACATACACACCACATACACATGCGCCCATACACTCCTACAAATACCATATTGGTTAAATTAAAGAGGTATACTAAGTTTCCAAGAAAAAAAAGAAAGAAAGAAATGTGAAGTGTGTTCTGAAAAAAACCATAACTAGAGGATGCACTATTGAAACCAGGTCTGAAAGTGGAGTAAGGTGAAATGCATTCCATACAAACAGATTGGGGAGGGAAAGGCTGAGAAGCAGACCAGCGTCATGCGGCCGGAGTGCACTTAGTACAAGGGGGAAGTAAGACGGGAAAGGCAGAACGAGATGCAAATGACCTGAACAACCATGAGGAATGACCTGAACCGCCATGAAGAATGACCTGAACAACCATGAGGAATGACCTGAACCGCCATGAAGGCATCTAGGGTAGAAAGACCAATAATATCATGTTAGGTGAGAAAAAACTCAAAAAGGCAAGAATCACACAAAAATCAACACTATGAAAACACAAGGGAAACTGAGGGTAAAGAAAATACAGGGGGAACAAATGCAAGCAAGTGATATCATACACACGCATGGAAGTGCAATGAAACCCATTATTTTCTACAACTAAAACATGTTTAAATTGAGACCCTAAAAAAACACATCTTGGAAATAAGTGATTCTGGTGTCACTGTCTGAATACAGACCACGGGAGGGAAATGTTTCAGAGGAGTTAATGGTGAGGTTTTACAATGTGTTTACTTTCTTTCTCAATAAATAGGGGGCAGGGAAATAATTGATCTTTTATTGTCAGACTTTTAGTACCTTAAAAGCTTCAGGTTGAAATGAAGAATTGTTGTTCAAAGAATTGTGCTAGGGATTTGTAAGTTTATGAGTTTGGCAATAACATGTCTGAGGCTTTGTTTTGCTTCCCTTATGGTCCAGTTTTCCCTTAAACCCAGCTATCAGTCTGGCAGACGAGTCTGTTCTTTTTATAAACTCAGTTAGGAAGCGAGACTAGCAAATTGATACATAAAGGGGGTTGAAGAAGAGCACTGAAGTCATGCTTTTCAATTAAAATCAGCACAGCAAAGAAATTAACTCCATGCTCGTAGTTCAGCACTATTCAGAACAGCCAAGGTATGAGACCAAGCTATCAGCAGAGACATAAAGAAACATCAAACGTATAGGTGTATTTGAATGTTAGTCAGCCACAGAAGGGAATGAAATCTTGTCATTTTCTGAAGACGGCTACAACTGAAGGTCATTATGTAAACTGAAATAAACCAAGCGCAGAAAGAAAAATACTAGACAATCATTTTCATACGTAGCAGGTTGTTTATTTGTTTCATGTTTTGAAGACACTCAAATGCAGTGGTTCTCAGCCTTCCTAATGCTGTGACTCTTTAATATAGTTCTTCATGTTGTGGTGAGCCTCAACCATTAAATTATTTCATTGCCACTACATAACTGTAACTTACCTACTGTTATGGATCATAATGTAAATATCTGATATGAAGGATATCTTCTGTACAACCCCTGTGGGGGTTAAATGCCTTATCCTTCTGCATCCACTTCCAGCATATTGGGATTATAGATAGATGAGTGTCACTATGCCTGTGTTATGATGTGCTGGGCTTCCAACCCAGGGCTTCTTAGCACTCTACCAACTACATCCCAGTCCCAGATCTTTGTTTTTGTTTTTTAAACTCTACTTGAATACAGAACAGTGAAGACTCAAGTCTGGAAATAGATGGTAATGATAAAAACAGGCTAGATTTGATTAGTGTGCACTATGTGTGCTCAGATGTACACTGATTTATATGTATAATTAACATGTTAAACAAAACATTTAAGGAAAAATAAATAGGTCAAGATTATTATTTTAATATAATGTTTTATTAATTCTTTGAGCATTTCTTACAGTGTACTTTAATTCACCTTCATTCCTCCTTTCAGGTCTACCTCCAACCTTTCTATTCCTCCAAACTTCATGTCTTCTATTTGGTTTTGTTTTCCTTTTTAGTAACTCACTGAGACAAATTTCTGTGGTCCAGATACTCATTGAGTGTGGAGACATCCGCTGGAGTATGGTCAATATAGTGAGTGTGGAGACATCCACTGGAGTATGGTCAATTTAGTGAGTGTGGAGACATCCACTGGAGTATGGTCAATTTAGTGAGTGTGGAGACATCCACTGGAGCATGGTCAATTTAGTGAGTGTGGAGACATCCACTGGAGTATGGTCAATTTAGTGAGTGTGGAGACATCCCCTGGAGTATGGTCAATTCAGTGAGTGTGGAGACATCCACTGGAGTATGGTCAATTTAGCAGTAGTCACACTTCTTCAGAGCAATGATTGTCCTTCCCTGTAGCAGAAGGTGGTGGCGGGCTGCATGGCTGCATTCCCAGAGCCCGGCCACCCAGCTAGTTTACACCTGAATAACAATTACACAGAAACTGTATTCATTTAAACACTGCCTAGCCCATTAGCTCTAGCCTCTTACTGGCTAACTCTCACATCTTTTTTTTGTTTTTGTTTTTGTTTTTGTTTTTGTTTTTCGAGGCAGGGTTTCTATGTGGTTTTGGAGCCTGTCCTGGAACTAGCTCTTGTAGACTAGGCTGGTCTCGAACTCACAGAGATCCGCCTGCCTCTGCCTCCCATGTGCTGGGATTAAAGGCGTGCACCACCACCACCCGGCGGGTAACTCTTACATCTTAATTAACCCATTTTATTAATGTGTACTGCCACTTGACTGTGGCTTACCGGCATGAGTCTAACTAAAGGCCAAGGCAGTCTCTTTATTTGACCAATGAAAGTAACACATAGACAGAAGACCCACTTACATCACTTCCCTGCCAAATGGCACTGTCAATAACTCCTCAGCCAGGGGTGGGGCCTCATGAAACCCTCTCTCTGCCATGCTAGAGTGTTGACTGGCTTGATCTTGTGCAAGTCTCATGTAGGCAACCACAGATGTAGTGATTCATGCCATATCACAAGGAGATCTGGTCCTCCCTGATCTCTGGCTCTTATAGACTTTCTGCCTCCTCTTCCCTGATGGTTCCTTAGCCTAGGGTGGAAGGCATGATACAGACATCTCTTTGTGGCTAAGCACTGGCATTTATTCTGTATACTTAGACCAGTTGTGACATCTTTATTAACCACAGGTCATAGAACAAAGAAACTTTTCTGATAAGGTCTGAGAACTCTACCAATCTATAGGCTGAGAGATACAAGTTTAGAGGGAAGTTTGGCATCATGCAATACTTAGCAGAATAGGTAATCAACTTTCCTAACAGGTATGCCTCTTCACCTTTGGAAATTACTCTATCCATTCCCACAATGCCTCACATCACAGCAGCTGGCCATCACACGAAATCCAGCACAGAAAAATGTAGAGAGTCACACAGAACATCAAAATATTCTGTGGGAGTAACTAACAAGTAGTGAAGGCATTTTTTGTAGATTATAATGAAGGACTTATTGACTTATTAAAGTAGCATACTTTTAGCAATCACATATGCAACAATTGAGACACTTTGGCAATTGAAGAGCTCAGTTCTAGGAAAGAGCCATCTAATTGCTCGTTTGCTTTAAAAATTAAAGTTAAGCGATGTGCATGCTAAAGACTCCAGTCACACAGAGCCATTCAAAGCGGTGCTCATTAGTGCACTGCACCCCTTCCTTTCCTCTCTACCACCACCACTGCCACTACGTCTATAAGGCTAGACTGTTCCAGTCATCACAGGGGAGTTCCCTATTCCCACAGAAGCTCAAATATATCAGTTATTTAAATGCATGGCTTCTACTCTCTATCTCCATATAGTAATAAAAGATAAGCTTCCACTGCTAAATATGCTATTCCATTTTTATTGTACTTGTTTAATTTTACTTCAATATTCCTAGTACCTAATGATCTTCAGTGGGCAAAACGGCTTCATTAGAGGAGTGTGTGTGTGTGTGTGTGTGTGTTTACTTTATCCACTTATATATTTTTGACCATTGCACACAGGTACCCTATGCTTAGTAACCTGTTTTACGCTCCTCCATATCTTATTACCACTGCTGTCTGCTATCCTGAGTACCCACAAATTTCTTTCCTGTGTTCATGCCTATTCCTCTTGTTTTGCAATTCACTGGAATGAATCAGGGACATCTGTGTGACCTTCAGTTTGAAATTATCCATTGGAGCTCATCAGTGGACACACAGCTGAAGACAGGATGGCAGTTCTCCCTTTAAAACATGTCCTCCAGAAGATAAGTGGCTCAGACTTCCTAAGTCAATAAATTGACTTGAACTATATTGTCAGTTCATTAGAAAGATATTTTGTTTAAAATATATATTGCACGGGAGGATTATTGAGGTTTTATTTGACCAGAATCATCTGAAACATGCTGAGTGAGGAAGATTTTTAGGCTTAAATAATATATTTGTTTATGGAACAAAAGGATATATTCTTCTCATATGGAAACCTCTTTTTCTGGAAATTGCTTTTAGTAATAAGTCACTATCATGTCCAATTTTTGTGGGCCTTACCTATTTTTCCTAACCACCTATGGCTTCAAATGCACTTCAGGGTAACTAATGCTTCACAGTAATTAAACACCTATTTTTATAAATAGTTTATAGATTTTCAGCTTAGAATCCATTTATTGAATGGGACTTTAAATGTGCCTGTTTAAAAATAACTTGTCCTAATTCAAATGAATAATGTCACCGCAGACCACCTTAAGGGCTCTCGTGAAACCAAAGCTGGGAGAGAGCTACAAACATGCATGCTTTAACCTTTAGAAAGGGGTCATTATTTGGTTCAATATTACACCCACTTACATCCACATCTCTTTTAAGCAATCATGGGCTAGGAGATTAAGCCCGTGGATTTTACATTATGTACATGTAGAATGATTCTAATACTTTTGTATTTTTTTTATTTGGAGGAACAAGTGACTGTGAAATGTTCTTTAATAAGCATCAATAAAAGATGAAAGTGCTTTTCCTGGAAAGGGAGAAAATGGTTAAAGGAAATGTTTATTATCTGCATTTCGAACTGTTCCTAGAAATGTTTTACCTGGGTATTTTGGCTAGTGGGATTAAGGGGAAGAAAGGAATGTACTAAGACTTTTGTACAAGAGAAATTGGAGCCTGCTATTTCGTCTGGCAATGGAATCATTTTGCAGCCATTTAGGCCCCAGACGCAGGAGTCATCTGGAGTCTACTGCTTTGTTCTCCAGGACAAGGCAGAACCCTGTGTTCAACAGGAGGCAGGGGCCTTCTGCGACACTCTGCTAACAAAAAGAAGCCTTCATGGCTCAGTGTTGGCACACTCATATAACTTCTAGGTAGGTCTCTTTGCTCTTAGTAGGCTGTGACTTGGACTCTTAATTACACAGAGTCAAGGAGATGCCACATCTTGCAGCAAGAGGCTTAGGTCATTAACAAATTGAGATTATAAATGCCATCCTGGAAACATCATTTGGATTTAGTCAACCTGAAGATATAGGTACCCTTTTCTTCCTGTAAAGCAATGTTATATTCCATGTTTTAAATGTTCTGGAGGCTGTGGATGTAGGGCCTTTAGCCTACCAATGTTGTTTTTCTTCTTTAACTCGGTGTTCTCTTCATCTTATGTTTGCCTAGTCACCCATCCACTCCTTTTCCATTCATTCTTTCTAATTCTGTAAGACATTTAAAAGAAGGGGAAAAGATACTCCTTTATTAAATACTTAAATAGCACAAGACGATATGATAAAATTAAAGTTAGCTCCAATATGAATGAGAAAAGAACTTTAGGGAAATTATCTATGTGGTCAGTAATTGTCCAGGGAAGCGTCATTTAAGGTCATCGACATTAAGTAAAAATGTCAAGTAGCTCCAGCCTAAAGACTTCATTTCACCAGCTCTGGTTCCAGGTTCCCATTGTCTCGTGGAACCTCCGCTATGTATTTCTCTAAGTCACATATGGTCCTTCCCACCCCTTGCTATTCCTGTAGCTCATTCAAATTTATGGACTACCAACTCTTGTGTCTTGTTTCCTACTGAGAAACTCACATACTAATTGCAGGTATAAACTTTTCTACTCTTAAACACTTTCTAAATGAACCCAGAATAATGGTTTGATCATAATCATACTGAACATCAGCTTGGGCAAAATGGTGGTAGTGACGTCTTTGACCAGAAACTAAGCAATAAAACAATGTTCTCCCAATGCCCTAGGCAGACCTTTCTTAGACTGGAATCCTTGATGGCAGGGTAACTCAAGTCTTGCTGCAATAGATAAAGGCAGTAACTTCAGAGTCACAAGGAAAGAGTTCCTAAGAACCAGTCACACCTTCGAAAGCAGTGTGGTCAACAGCACTGGAGAGCAGGGGAGCTGCAACTCAGTGTTGCCTCACATTGAAGAAAGGGTCAAGCCTTCTATCCCATTTTTATCAGTCATTGGCCCTGAGGTGTTTCTTAGTAAGGATGGTTCTTTGGTTAAGGTTCTAATCTGTGGCAGAGGACAAGTCCCACTCCAAAACAGTCTAAGAAGACAGCAGGCATTGTGGCCGTAGCTGGGGGGTGGAGGTGTTATTCCAGATGAGAAATGTCTGGAGGAAGCCAGCGTCTGAGGGCAAAATGGGGGTGCATCTATTTGTGTTGTGTTGTCCTAGCTCCTGAATTAAAGACTAGTTAGTCTTCCCCCATCACCACAGAGGCTGTTAGTATTGTTCCCTTTGACATAGCCTAGATTTCCAGTGTGTTATCAATAAGCTAAGTCTGATGACTCAAGATGGTTGTTCTAATCATCGTAATAAGGCACTCAGGTGACAGTAACATAATGTCACAGTCTCCCTAGATGGCCCAAATGATCTCATCAAGTTATGAATCATCCTTCCTGGGGGGACAACCAGAACACTTAATTTGAGGCTCCTGTTAGAACTGTGGAAGACTGGCCTACAATGAGTACCAGGTTTTAGCTTAAATTCATACAATTTTACCCCATGAATTGAGAAAGTAATGCATTTCGAATTGTAACTCTTTACTTGTAATGAAGCAAGAAGTTTAGTCTTTATAAAAAAAATCAACACATTTATGTACATAGAGCCAAAAATAGCACTCTGAGTGACCATGGGTTTACAAACCTTTGATTCTTTAATTAATCAAAGATGAGACTTTATATTTTCAATTTACTACAGTGTAACTTTTAGCTTATTGTATCATACTCCTAATAATAGGTAATGTCACAAAGAGAATGAGGTCCCTCATTTAGAATGAGTAACAGCACAGTGCCATTTCATCTGAAATATTCATACTTTACCTTCTACTATAAATAACTGGTGTTGAATTCAAAACACATTCTGCTGGGCCAAAAATCATATCCTCTAATTATCCAGTCTAAATTGATGATGATCTAAGGAGAGTCTCTAATCTGTTCAGACACATATTCTTTTTTCAATCATCATGAGAGATATTCAAAGTTGTTATTTGCAATTTCTTAAAATCATTTGGAAATTCAATTTGTACCCCTCAATCTGCCAATTATATCAAATCATGAGCTCTTTGGCCAGCTTCAGGCTGGATGACATTGGAATTCTAACTAAGGAAGTTGAAAAGCTATGTGAGCTGGCAGAGTCCCAATAAATACCAAGTCATAAAAATTGACTTCACTCAAAGGGTCTGATAATTCTATTCATTTAACTCATGACTGTATTAAAACTGCTGCTAATTCTCCAGAAAGGGGCAAAGAAGTTCCCAATAACCAATCTCTACCGTTATTTGATGACCCTCCCAGTTAATGGAGTGGGCACAAGGTTTCATAGCTCTCAAACTAAAAAGCCACAGGCCTTTATGAGTACTACCCACTCATTTCAGGGGGCAGGTAGAACTGCTTATGTGGATAATTTAAGACTTCTTTGCAAAGGCAAACTAATTTGTGCACACGCAAATGTAGGCTTGCTGGCTAGTTTTCCATCTGCTTGACCCAAGCTAGAGTCAGCTGAGGAAATTCCCCATCAGAGTGGCCTGTGGTACAATTGCCTGATCGGTGATTAATATGGGAGGGCACAGCTCAATGTGGGTGGCTCCGCCCCTGGGTTGGTGGTCCTGGGTTCTATAAGGAAGCAGGTTGAGCAAGCAAAGATAAGAAACCCAGTAAGCAGCACCTCTCTATGGCCTCTGCAACAGTTCCTGCCTTGTTTGAGTTCCTGCCCTGACTTTTCTCAGTGATCAACTACAAACTGTAAGATGATATAAACCCTTTCCTCCCCAAGTTCTTTGGGCTATGGCATTTTGCCATAGGAATAAAAACCCTAACTAACACGAGGAAAGCCTGTTGTTAAGACATCAATTCTAACTAACAGAAAAATAAGAGGTTGTATTCATCCATCTTTTCTTAGCATATATTTGACCAAAGCCATATCTACGAATGAAGGATATGGGATAGATAGATAGGCCATAAAGAAACGTTGCTTGCTGGTTTGTTTTCATAATGGACAGTAAATTATAGGATGAAATAAACCTTTTCCTCCCCAATTTGCTCTTGGTCATGGTGATTGCCATAGCAATAGGATGCAAACTAGCACAGACAGTTAGAAAATAATTCATCCTTCACAGTCTCCTTTGAAATACCAATATAGACAAATTTTTTGTCTTTCCCTTTGAGCTTCTAAAAGGCAGGAGGTTCACAACAATGCTTAATACTTAAATAATACCTTTATTCTTCACAGAGTTTTAAATACTGATTAGTATCTGTGCCTACCTGGGCAGTAGAGTCCCTTATCTCAACTCCAGCTAAACTCCTAAACATCTAGTGTTAAAGCATGGTGAGACAGTTAAATGGGGTGGGGGGAGAATAATTGGTCCAAAGTTGTCCTGAACCACATACAATATCTGGTAAAATTTCCAGGTCCTTTTATTTCCTTTAAGATCGACTATACTTTTCAATATTTTGTATTGTTTTCCCCTTACTTAAAAGGAGTATACGTTCATTGTTCTCTTTAATAGACTTAATAAATATAGGCAAGAAAATTAGTGAATTATTAATGAGTTTCATAGGTTACAATGGTGACCTCATCACCCTTATCCCGTCTTTGTTGGTAAGGAATGCAGTGAGGCCCAGAGAAGATGCTGGAGTTTTTGATTGGAGCTGTTCAGGCACAACGAGAGAAGCACGGGGAGTCTAGGAAGTAGCAAGATGTGTTTACATCCTGCAATTCCATTTCAAAACCATTAAAGACATCCTTTATTTTGTTTTGATTTGTTGATGCCAAATCTTGCTGTGCAGCCCTGGGTGGGCAGAAACTTGAGATGGGTGCCAGCGTATTTTGTGACCTTTCTGCCTTTGCCTCCTGAGTGCTGATATTACAGGTGCTTGCCACTGTGCCTGGCTTAAACCCATCTATCTATTCTGAAGCAAGATGTTTTGGTCTTAATTTTAGTAGCACGAATTTTCACTAAGAAGTGTTAACCGTATTTTGGCTACTTTTTTTCTCCCCTTCAGATTCATTATAAATGTAACATTTCAGAACAGGTTCCAGATCAAATTAATTTGTGCATTTATTTTTCATACTTCTTGAATTTTTGCACTCTTCTGAGGAGTTAATTGCCTCACATAAAATACTCCAATATAAATTTTGCTGCAAAGAGAAACAAGATACAATGGGGTAGGGAAAATCTTGTAAAGTGTATAACTGGTAAGGCAGTGGTAATGAATGCCATCGAAGCAGAGAAACCATTTTTCCTGTTAGGACCAAAGGGACATTACCCTCACCAGGAACTTTCTAGGTGACTCATGCCAACTTACAGTATCTCCCTCCCATCTTCCAACTCTCGGACACATTCACTCTCTGTGTGTACTGTACCTAGTGTAAGTTGTGCCTATAAGACAGAAGAAGTCTGGATGGTTATCCTGCTGTCTGAACAGGCTTGTTCTCCTGAGCTAGATTGTCAGTGCTTCCAGGGAAAGTTTTCTCTTTTATATTTCATTAAATTTTCCCTAAATGTCTCCCAAGCTCCTGTTATGCCACTTCAGGGAGTTACCATAATTCTCTCCCTGACAAAAGTTGTAACTTAGTATCCTTCCAAGCTATAATAATGCAGCCCTGTTTCATCTCCCAATATGAGTTGTGTTCTGATAGCAAGGAAGAGAAAAGGCCAAAGAAAATGACCTTTAACCCACCTAAATCTGCATTTCTTGGAAAAAGGATTTTCTTGGAAATCCTACCCAGTAATATCTGTTTCATAGTTCAGAATGGACTAACATCATTGCCTTTATCCTTAAGAAAGACTTGGGAATACAGGTTTCTGTTTCAGATGTTTTATTTGTTTCTGTTTTTTACTTGTATGTAGGGTGGGGAGAATGAACATTCGTTAGATAACTATCTTGGCCCCAGTCATTAACATGAAGTATCTATAGATGTAGATGCATGCATTTCTATATACTCCAAAGAGAGCATGAGCTCAAAGTGAGGAAAAGGTGTCTTCGTCAGTGTTCTATTGCTATGAAGAGGCACCATGAACACAGCAACTCTTACAAAGGGAAACATTTCATTGGTTCAGAGGTTTAGTCCGTTGTCATCATGGCAGGAAGCATGGTGGCACTCAGGCAGGCATGGTGCTAAGGACATGGCTGAGAGTTCTATATCTGGATCAGCGGGCAGCAGGAAGAGAGAGTGACACCGGTCCTAGCTTGAGCTTCCAAAACCTCAAATCCCAGCCCCAGTGACACACTTTCTCTAATAAAGCCACAGCTACTCCAACAAGGCCACACCTCTAACAATGTCAGACTCCCTATGAATCAACTGGCGCCATTTTCATTCAAACCACCAAAAATTGTAAAACTTGTTTACTTAGATAAGCCTAAGCCTATTAGAATTTTTTTTTATAATTTTTTTTATTAAGAAAAGAAGAAAAAAAAACATAAACAAAAAACAAGTTTCCACCTCCTCCCAGCCTCCCATTTCCCTCCCCCTCCTCCCACCCTTCTCCCCCTCCTCCCACCCTTCTCCCCCTCACCCCACTCCTCTCCCCCTCCCTCTCCAGTCCACAGCGCAGTCCGGGTTCCCTGCCCTGTGGTAAGTCCTAGGTCCTCCCCCCTCCGTCCATATCTAGGAAGGTGAACATCCAAACTGGCTAGGCTTCCACAAAGCCAGCACATTAAGTAGGATCAAAACCCCGTGTCATTGTCCTTGGCGTCTCATCAGCCCTCATTGTTCGCCATGTTCAGAGAGTCCGGTTTTATCCCATGCTTTTTCGGTCACAGTCCAGCTGGCCTTGGTGAGCTCCCAGTAGATCAGCTCCACTGTCTCGAATGGCTAAAGTCAAAAACACCAAGGATAACCTTTGCTGGAGAGGCTGTGGAGGAACGGGTACCTTCATCCATTGCTGGTGGGAATGCAATCTTGTGCAACCACTGTGGAAGTCAGTGTTTCGGTTTCTCAGGAAATTCGGGATCAACTTACCCCTGGACCCAGCAATACCACTCCTGGGAATATACCCAAGAGATGCTCTATCATATGACAAAAGCATTTGTTCAACTATGTTCATAGCAGTATTATTTGTAATAGCCAGAACCTGGAAACAACCTAGATGCCCTTCAATGGAAGAATGGATGAAGAAAGTATGGACTATTAGAATTTTTTAAGAAAAAATAAATCTATGATAATTCCCAATAATAAGACAAATATCTAAGATGTGATAAAGGTAAAAAAAAATCATGATGACTAAAATTAGCTCTTACCCTCATGGATCTCAGTCTAGTCACACAGCTGTTTGAACAAATGATTTAAATATGGTACCAAGAATCCCTACTGTAGTGCAAAATCTATCAAGGACTATTGGAAGAAGTATTAATAAGAAGAAATAAATATAAAGGATCCTCACATGCCATAGCCTAAATGCTAATCCAAGGTGCACCAAGAAGATGAAATGACTGGACTTTTCAGATGAAGAGCAGTAAAATACACAGCATTCTTTTTTGACTGTCTTGCTTCAATGTAACTAGACTTCTACATAAAGATAACCAAACTATATTTATATCTTACTTATGAAGATATACGACTCTTTGGGAGACTCTCTCTTTAGGCACTCCTTCACTGAGGTCTTTAGTCATCCCCGAAGTCATTTTTTTATCTTGAGGATAAATGTGGACAGATAAATGTGGGCAGAACAGTGTAAATATCCTGAAGCCATAGGGATGAAAGTTTGTATTGTTTTAGGCTTCTTTGGAATCCTAATAAAACCTATTTACCCAATTCCAACAATAATTGTCCAAATTTATAAAGTAAAATATAAAGGTGTGCAGTACTTGTATTAAAATGCAGGTAATAGAGATACCGAGATTGGAAGGAAGAAAGTCAAGATTAAAAAGCCTCCAATAGAAAAACGAAAGAGCTACAGAAAACAGACAAGATTTTCTCTGTAAAGAAGCTAGCCAGCTCTTCCACCCACACTAAGGAACTCATGGAGCTGGGACCCACCAGGCGAGTGTGCTGTGAGAGTGGGGAGAGAGACAGTTCTATCTCTAGAAAGTCCGATCTAAGTCTGTATTCAGCCGACTCAAAGAGGGAGGGAGGACACAGAGCGCTGCAGGCACAGGGCCAGACAAGGGATGTGAGAGCCTGATGTTGGAGGATTTGCAACATCTACCCTTCCCACACAACACCATTTCCCAGAGGAGCAAAGAGTCCTGAACATGGGAACTGAACTCAGAAAAAAAGAACAAGGGATCAAATGAGTGAAAAGAACAAAAAGCACAGAGGAACCTGGAACATGGAACCATAGTCACTCCAAGCAGCATGGGCTGTAGACAATGTAGCCAACTGTGCATTAATAGAGTCTAAAGCCAAGAGACCCTCAATCCTCCCATGACCCATCCTCTGATCCCCCACTGCCTCTACCCCAGTCATATCAATGAGGAGCTATGTGGATGGATTACAGGAAGTTTGCGGTGTAGCTTGCTGCACTTCAGGACCGACTGATAAAAGGTAAGCACAGGTTGGCTGACCCTCCATGCTCCTTGGAGCCCCAGACCCAGAAAGATTTGCCATATCTATCTGAAGGGCATGAGCGAGAGTTGTAGTTTGTAATCTGGGGAAATCAGACAGGTGAAGAGGGGCAGAAAGTGATCTTTGACTAAGAAACACCTCTCCCTGAAAGGACACATTTACGTGTTCAGAGTACTGAGACTAGTAACCCTCCTCGCTACTTATGTTATATAGCTTTAATAATAGTAGTAATACTAATTAATAATAAAGGCAATACAAGGAGCAGCAGGAGAAACCATACCTCCCCAACCAAGAAAAATCAGAATCAGACTAAAATTTTAATTTCTTTTATTTCATTGTATTGCCTATTTTTATTTTTATTATGTTAATCTTTAATTTTCATATTTATTATTTAGATATTAATATTTATTATTTCATTATTCATTTGTTGTGTTGTAACTTACTACTAATTGAAAGGCTTTTATATCAGTCACCCCTTTCTCCAAACTTCATATACAGTACTTTCCCGTCACTCTGGAGATCTCAACAGGTATGCTTTCTTATTCCTCTCCCCGCCTCCTTCCTCTTTTCCTATTCCCTCCTTACTTCACTACCTAAATATTGGTACTCATACCATAAAACAACAAAAACAAAAGCATATAAACTGTATTTTCCTAAACCAATATCCCAGTGCCATTCTCTCTGAGTCTCGTGGGGGACAGAGATGAGTTCGCAGGCACCTTCATCTCCAGTTACCGCCGGGACTTCTGTCACACAGCTAGACCTGTTACTGCGGTCGACTTTCCCCTGAGCATAAGTCCTAGTGATGAGAACTCATCAGAAGAATTCTCATGAAGCAAAACAACCACAAACAGTGGAGGGGAAGCGGAAAAACTATAAATCAGAGGGCATGCATCCCAACAGACACAAAGAAACACGCATATCATTAGACAGGGTTTCATTAGGACACTCCTACAAGCTGGAGGTTTCTTAATACTGGGAAAGAAAGATAAGTAGATTTGAAATGCCAGGAGAAGATTGGACGGTCCTACTTTAAAAAAAATTTGATAGCCATATGTAGGGTTAAATTAAGCAGATGAAGGAAATAAGAAAATCAATTTCGGGATCTACATTAGAAAATTATCAAGGCAGATGAAACAGTAATATGGAAGAAAAAATTTAAAAAATATGAAAGAGGGGCTGACAGATTAGCTCGGTGGATAAAACACTTGCCATCAAACCTGATTACATGAGTTGGATCTGTGGAAGCCACAGGGAAGGAGAGAACCAGCTCTTAACAGTTGTCCTTTGATCTCCACATACTCCACATATATGTACATGCAAAAAGAAAAATTCTAAATGGAGGCTAAAAAGGGAAATTATAATGCCCAGAATGGGCCGAACAGAGATTCTGGAAATGAAAGACACAACAAATCAAACGAAAAACACAACAGAAATCACCATCAAGACACAAGACAAAGCAGAAGAACGAAGGCCAGGGCCAAGAAATAATATATACAGACACATTCAAAGAAAAGTATTAATGAATATGAACAAAAAAATTCTCGAAACTCTAGGATATGTTCAAGAGATCAAACTTAGGCACTCATTGGACTGAAGGTGCTAAGAACCAGCCCTAAAGCTTAGTAAATTTCTTTGATGAAATTATAGCTGGGAAACTCCAAACTCAAATAAATCCAGACACATGAGGCATTTAGAGCCTCAGAAAGGCATGATGAGGACTCTGCATTACGTCAGAGTCAAGATGTCAAAAAATAAGGACCAGTAAGATGGTTCAGCATTGCCCTGAATCCTGATAACCTGAGTTCAATCTGCAAGACCTACATGGTAGGAGAGAACTGACTCCTGCATATATCGTCTTCTGACCCTCAAACGTGCCCCATAGCAAGTTCATGCCTACACACAGTCATACACACGCAGGAAATAAACAAGGGAATGTGCTAATTTTTAAAAATGCAAAGCAAAGAATACTGAAAGTTGTAAGGGAAAAAATAACAACTCCAATACAAAAGCAGAAACATCAGAATAATGTCACACCCTTTGTGAGCAGTTCCCAAATCCAGGAAATCATGAGATATATTTCAAGGATATATGAAAGTGAATAACTGCAAGCCAAGATGCCATACCCAGAGAAGCTGTCTCTTAAAATTGATGTAGAAAAAAACCCGAATTATTTCAACACAAACACTACTTAAGGCTACTACCGGTAATGCAAGCCAGCACTTCAGAAAATACTCTGACAGAGGATGAAGAAAGCATTTCACCCAGGAGAACACAGGAATGAACACATTTCATGAGAGGAACAAAGTAACACAGGAGAGCTAGTAAGGAATCAATCATATGCAACAGGGAAATTCAGCTAAGTACTCATACTAACATTGAAGGAAGAAAAGAACTAGCGATAACCCAAGCAACTACACCAACAGCAAAATCAGTCAATAGTAAATCCCTCTCAATAATATCTTAATTGCAAATGTATTTAACTCACCAATTAAAAGGCATACACTAACTGACTGGATTAAAAAAAATCCAGGCCAGGGGTGCTGGTGCACACTATTAATCCCAGCACTTAGAATTCAGATACAGGTGGGTCCCTAAGAGTTCAAGGCTATCCTGGTATATATAGTACTTCTAGACCTTCATTTTAAGACCTGTCCTATAAAAACTCCAAGAATGTTCTGTCTTTAAGATATTCACATAACTAACAAAAACACCAACGCCTAAACACTAAGACTGGAAATCAACCTACCAACTAATGGATGCTGTAACCAGTTGGGAGAGTAATTCTCACATCCGATAAAGTAAACATCAGAACAAAACTGATTAGGAAAGAAAAGGAGGGACGCTTCATATTGATAAAGGAAACCATTCACCAAGAAGATATAAGAGTTGTTAATATTTATACGCCAAATATTTGAGCCCCCAATATCATAAAACAAACACTAAAACATCACAGATGTCCCGATACGACACTGAGAGACTTCAGTACCTCACCCACACATTTCCCAAACTGAAAGACATCAAAGAAACCTAAGGGCTAAATTATACCACGGATCAATTGATTTTAACAGATGTCTATAGAATAGTCCATTCAACAGGTAGGGAATACGTGCAAAGAAAGAAAGGAAGGGAGAACCCCTTTGAACATCAGACCACAGTGAAATAAAATTAAAAATCAATAGCAAGGGAGCCCTCACAAGCTACACAAGTACTTGGAGACTGCCAACTCCATTGTTGCATGAACAGTGGTCTTTGAAGAAATCGGTTAGAAAAAGGTAAAATTCCTAGAGTCAAATTAAAAGTCTAGAACAGCCTATTAGAGCCTCTGGGATACTGCCAAGACAGCTATAAGAAGAAACTTTATAGGTATTTGATGTCTAAAGTTAGAGAGTTCAGAAACAATGTGATGATGCTTCTAAAGATCTGGGAGTGGGGCCATGAACCCCAATGCTGTAGACAGCAAGAAACGATGTGGGGAGAAATAAGTGAAACAGAGAAAAGACCAACAAGACACAGAGTCATCCTAAAACTCTGTTCATTTTGAAAAACTGAACAAGACTGACAAACCCCTACATAATCTACATACACTGGGGGGGGGGGAGCAAATCAACAAAATTACATAGAGAACAACAATCCTCAATAAAACCCCAAAGGGTCATTAGGGAATCCTTTGAGAGTCTATATTTCAAAAACCCGGAAAACCTAGAAAAAAAGATAAGTCTCTAATGAGCCCAAATTACACCCAGAAGGCATAAACAAATAAAATAACCCCACAGCAGGCACGAGACTGAGAAGAAATCTGCCCCCCAAAGGGCCTAGGACTATAGGGATTCTCTTCAACATTCCACCCCTCTTTTGCAGGGGGTGGGGGGAGAACTAGCACTTCTCAAACTGCTGCACAGCATAGAAAGGGAGGGACAGTGCCAAATACATCCTACAAAGTCAATGTCACCCTGACACAAAACCAAAGAAAGGTACAAAACAAACAAGACTACAGACCAAAGTCCCTTCTCGACAAAAAAAAAAAAAAAAAAAAAAAAAAAAAAAAAAAAAAAAAAAAAACTTGGAAACTGAATTCTAAAAATCCACATTAAGAAAATCATAAATTAAGACCAAATTAGTTGTATCTCAGGGATGCAGATTTGATTTAAGCCTCCCACACACACAACTGGAAAAAAATAACAATAGCAAAAATAAGAGGCCAAGAGAATTTTAGTCTACAAAGAGACACTCTGTATAATATTAAGTAGTGACCACCAGAAAATATGATTGTCAACATGTATTTAAAAATATAGTCGCAACCTGTAATTAAATTGCTAGGAAGACAAGCTGATAATCTTAGTGGGAATCTGTTTTTAAAAGTCAGAACGTAAAGTAGTTAATAAAAAATGAAGTTAAACAACAACATTAACAAAGTCAATAGATGTGAAGTGTTTTGCAGGAACAGGGAAAACATAATTCCTTTGGGTATATATTTTTAGTTGATCACATATTGTTATAACAGAGAGTTTAGCAACATCAAAAACAGCTATTATATAAAACATGTTCTTGGCCCAGAAGTTTTGAAAAGTTAGAACTCAAGGGGAGAAAAAGTGAAACTTTCAAAGTTAATGGAGAGTTTTAGAGCATAGACGGTGATGATGCCTCGCAGCTGCACACCTCTCTTTAAGTTTTCCACATTGCACACACAAGATTTGTTCAACTTTGTATATGAGAAGCATTCACAATAAAGTGTTTTTTAAAACCTTAAAAGCAAAATGGAAACAACTTATGTACCGTTCTCTACACGTTCTTCCACTGAAAAGGAATAAAACACATTTTAAGAAGTTTGAAAAGAGCTGGGCGATGGTGGCGCAAGCCTTTAATCCCTGCACTTGGGAGGCAGAGGCAGGCGGATCTCTCTGAGTTCAAGGCCAGCCTGATCCACGTAGCAAGTTTCTGGACAGGTTCCAAAAGTTAGAAAAGAAAAAGAAACTTCCAAATAACCTTAAGAGGTGAAAAGAAAAAATATTGAAATTAAAACTCTATTGGAACTAATGGGCATACCTGGCCTTGGAAGTTCTTTTGAATGAGGACTGGGTCATTCATGGGTCTTGAATCCTAGTCGGATACCTTTACCATCAAGAGGAATGCCACAGTGGGGTATCTGAAAGACATGGTATAAAAATAAAGGACCAGCTAGACTCTAAACAAATGTAACACTTCCAAAATGTCAGACACAGGATACTAAGCAAATGTTTTTAGGATTTTGAACTTTTTAAAATATATGCATGATATCATTTTTGTCACCTAGATGACAAATGGACCAGAAATAAATTTGGTTCATAAAATAAGCAAAAACAAAACAAAACAAAGACTACCAGGGTAAAATAACACACGAGCCTTCATTTAGAGAACCATTGTCCTGCTAATGGAAATCCAGAAGTTTGTTGATATAAATCATATCTTTATCTTATGAGCTATGAATTTTATGAGCACGATTAACATATTTAGAGAATATGGAATGGAAGAAGGAGATATTTCCTAATACTTTGTATCCATTACAATGGCTCTATTGTTTAAGTGGAAAAAGGAATTACTTGAAAGAGTAAAATGACCTAGAAATCCAATCCCGTGTTCCATAGCCTTTTCCTGATCAATAAGACCATTTCACCCCCTGGAAAAGAGACCAGGTTTCTTCACACAAGTTGTCAGTTGTCAGTCTGAGCCAGCAACTTTTTATGTACCATGTACTAGAAAGATACTACAACAGTCTTTATAGTTCTAATCTAGGGATAAAAGAACCCCTACAATTTCTAAGTGTTACTATGGAAGAAGAATATTAGACAGGCATTTCAAGGATAATTAACTCAATTCTTGTCGTTTCCTTACTTTTGCATTGCGGAGATAAAAAAAAACTAATCCATGTGTCTTAAAGCTTACACCTAGAATATTTGTGCTCTTATCATCAGGTCCTTGATGGAAGAAAAAAAAATCATTGGATTTGCTTCTTGTTCATACCAAAGGAGTTGTTTCTTTGTTCTAAAATGAGGTATTGGGTTGGAAAGAAACATACTCATTTGAACTCTTCCGGGATGCAGTGATGTGAAAGCCCTGGTTATAACAGATGATCTACATCCGAGGTACAGGCAGTCCCCGAGTTGCAAATGGGTTCTAGTCCAAAAGTTGATTCAAATGTCTGCTGTTTAGAAGTCTCAAAAGCATTTTGCCATGGAAACAAGGTTATAAGAGACAGTTGAATTTCTAAGCTAGCTCACAAAAGCTGATCTCAGCCCTAACATGTCTGAAGTTAATTGCTTCAAGTGAAGGTTTGTAGTATAACATAACAGTCCATAGGCGGGCTGATTGGGTGACCCACTTGACCAGAATCTCTCATTTTAGTGTTTGCCTCATCAGAGAAATGATATTTTCCTCTGTATTTCTTATAGACATATTAGGGGTTTTTCCCCCTTTTTGCTCATTTTGATTTCAAATTTTCCTGTAGCTTAATTTTTTTTTATCACTTGGCTGCTGATTATCCTTTTTTTCTTTTTTCAATCAGTTTGACACAAATAGGACCATCAAGGACAGTGGTTTTCAACCTGTGGATCGTGATTCCTTCAGGGTCACATACCAGACATCCTGTATGTATATTTTTTATATTACGATTCATAACAGTAGCAAAATGACAGTAGCAATGAAATAATGTTATGATTGGGGTCACCACAGCATGAGGAACTGTAATAAAGGATCACAGTATTAAGACTGAGAACCACTGTTCCACGAAGAGGAAAACTTATTGGAGAAAATGCCTTCACCAAACTGGCTTGTGGGCAAGACTGTGGGGCACTTTCTTGACTAACGATTGGTGTGGAAGGCCTCGGCCACTGTAGGTGGTGCCATCCTTGGACAGCTGGACATGGGCTAGATAAGAAAAGAGGCTGAACAAGCCATAGAGAACAAGCTGTAAATAGTGTCCCTCCCTCCATGGTCTCTACTTCAATTTTTGCCTCTAGGTTCTTGTCCTGCCTTGGCTTCCCCCGTGATGGACTGTGATCAGTAGGTAGAAGCCAAATAACACCCCCCCTCAAGCTGCTTTTGGTTAGCATTTTATCACAGCATGCAGAAAAACAACTAGAACATTTGATGTAATGCAAGTAATCCATAATGTTTTTCTTATGTTTTATTTTAATGTGTTAATCATTAAAATTTTGACAACTACTCGACAAATATCAATGAGGGCCATTAATCTATGTCACCAGGCAGCTTTTTCACTTTTGCTCATTCACTTTCTTGACCCTTCATAAAATTAAATTGTTTAAAACTTCCCTGAGCACCATTAAAATCATTCTGAACGTGGCCTCCACACACTTCTTCTGCATCCCCACACGCCCCATCACAGGTTTTTGTCCTAGCTTCTTACACCTAGGCATCCCTGATACTTAACACTTGACTGCCTTTGTAACTAGGAACGTTCTACAAGCATCAATCCATCTGGAGCATGCTCTTCAGGGTTCCTTTAAACTTCACACTTTCTGAAGATGAACTAAAGGAACGAGGATGCTGGGGTCTACAGATGGTTGAATTCCACCCAGCCCTGCTGCTGTCTTAGCCGTGTGTCTGCGTGACTAAGTTCAACCTCTCACAGCTACCTTTCTCGTGTACGGAGGGAAATTTATAGAACTTTGATCACAGTGTTGTTTTGAAGATCACATTTAAAAAGGGTTAAATTTTCAAAATATGATGCTTGTCTTTGAGCATTGCATAGCAACCAGTTATATTGTTCTTTTGAATTCTATAGCAACTTTCAACTCGGCTATCCATTTGACTATATCTCTGACTATTTTTTTGCATGAGTACATTTTGAGTTCCCAAATATTTTGAATCAATGTGGTAAAAAAAAAAAAGAAATTTATCAGTCAAAGTCCAAATTAAGGCTTCAGAAATCAGAACCCATGGTAAGTATTTCAGACAGCTTCATGTCTGAGGAATTAGTCATACAGATATTAAAAACAAAAGAAAGCAAAAAACAGAAAGAGCAAGTGGAGATAGACAGAGGAAGTGGTGAGCATCTGTAGGTCTGCAGGTCCACTGAAGTCAAGGGGCTAAACAGAGAATCATAGCTGCCATCTTTTGAAGAAACTACACTGCTAGTCATCATAACAGGAAGTAAGACCTGTCTTTTGTCCATCCTTCCAAACGCTTTTTAGTTACTAGAGCTTCCCATTGGCACAGGCATTCCAAAGGAGAGCTTAAAATGGTGGGTGGGTTTTGGGACTGGGTCAGGTGGGTAAAGTGCTTGCTTCGTGTCGTGAGGGTGCCTTGCTAAATCAGAAACAGACACGTATGTGTGTGTCCTTCCACAATGTCAGAATGTATTGAATACATTTATGCTGATTTATTGAATAAATGTATTTGATAAATTCAAAGGGTGCCGGAGTTTCAGTGGCAGCACTGTGCCAGATAATACCCACCTCCTTGGATCTGGCGGAGAGAGATTCAGGTCTTTTATTCAATCTTAATTACTAATATTGACTCTTATATCACACATCACACAGTAAATCTATCTATCTATCTATCTATCTATCTATCTAGTTTACAGAATAAATATACGTTAAAGAAGCTACAGCAGAATCTGAGAGGTTTCAGAAGTGGGCTGAGAAAGTCAGGGTTGAAAGGGAAGGTGCAGCTGAGTCCAGTTTCAAAGTGAAAGGACAGAGCCACCAGGTTGGGACAGGAATGGCAGATTCAGGTCTAGAAGGGTTTTCAGGTGGGACAGGCAGACAGCAAGCCAGCAGTCCAGTAGGCAAGGTCAATAGTGGGTTTGCAAGCTGAGGTTAAGCCCCAGAGACTGTGGAGAATTTCCTGTCTCTTGGTCCTTAAGGCACATAACGATGATCATATGACAGGTCAGGATGAGGCTGCTACACTACAGTGCTAAGTCCGGCACCTTAGAGGTCCAGGTCAAGGAGTTATACCTTTTCCTCAGTCTGGCACATCTGATAAGTTCCTGGGCGTGTTTTTTCTTGATATGATTTTCTACGCCCATGTGCCTCTACACCTCAATTCATCCCAATAAATGAAGGGCCATATCATTTTTATGCTCAGGAATAAGTCATTCATCAGTCAATGCTACCTGGGTGATACTGGCCAGATAGTTTTGTTGACTGGTCCACCCTAGAGCACAGTCATCCTCCACCCTCACAACTGAATCAAAAGCTGCTTGCAAAACAGGCTCTCAAGGCAAAGCACATTCTGGAAAAAGAAAAAAACAACACTATTTTACATAACAATGAATAATGTAGAGTGGGGACATTTCTTGATCTCAACACTGCACGGATATGAGGACCTTTTCAAAAAGGTAGGTATGCCTGTAACTCCAGAGCTAGAGAGGAGAGCCAGGTAGAGACAGAGAGCTCACTGGCCAGCGAGGCTAACCAAAGCAGTAAGTTCCAGATTCAGTGAGAGGACCTGTCTCAAAAAAGAAAAAAATAGGTGGAGAAATGATTACGACATGACAGCTCACACATGCTCATATACATATACGCATATAAAACATGTGATAAAAACGGTGGGTTTGGAGGTAAGAGCAAGTTGTAAACAAATGCTCAGGATGAAAAGAAAATAACTCAGGTCCGTGAGGGGTGCACCCACACACTGAGACAATGGGGATGTTCTACTGGGAACTCACCAAGACCAGCTGGCCTGGGTCTGGAAAAGCCTGGGATAAAACCGGACTCTCTGAACATAGCGGACAATGAAGACTACTGAGAACTCAAGAACAATGGCAATGGGTTTCTGATCCTACTGCACGTACTGGCTTTGTGGGAGCCTAGGCAGTTTGGACGCTCAACTTACTAGACCTGGATGGAGGTGGGGGGTTCCTTGGACTTCCCACAGGACAGGGAACCCTGATTGCTTTTCGGGCTGAGGGGGGGGACTTAATTGGGGGAGGGGGAGGGAAATGGGAGGCGGTGGCTGGGAAGAGACAGAAATCTTTAATAAATAAATAAATTTAAAAAAAAAGAAAAGAAAATATGTCAAGGTCAGAGCCCTTTATCTTTGTACAGAATCTTTATCATAAAAAATTCTATAAATATTTCTTGATTGTTGAATGATTCTTTCCTTTGCAACAGACCGCTTCTGAAGCAAACTTAGATTGTCAATTTAAATGGGCCTCTTGCTAGAGGGGAGTTTGTTTGAGCAACTAGTCTCATATCTGTGTTCAATAGATACTGTTATTATGAAAATTAATATAACAAGTCTTTTCACTATGGCCATGTCTCTCACCTGAAGTACTTAGTTGTTTTTCTAGCTAGAGTTACAACTTAAGTTTAGACATGCTAGCCTTAGGACTTAAGCATGTTTGAGCATGTCAACAGAGATAATAGAGTAGTATTTATTTACCTTAAGAGAGATATGAAAAGTTTGCTTTGAGGTTGTTTGCCTCCCAGTGGTGGTAAAGGCTTAATGGGTAATGTTGTCTATCTTGTGAGATTACTCCTGAGACGTACAGCTTCAATCAAATCATCATATTGCATTAGTCTGTCTTCTGTTACTAACAGTACAATAGCAAGACAGATTCAGTTCTATAGGAAAAAGGCTGTCTTTGGTCCATTGTTCTGGAGAGGCAAAGTGAAAGGCTGCATCTAGCAACAGCCTTCTCACAGACCCCTGTGGGGGGTACAGGGCAAAGAGATGGGCGTGTGCACGAACATGTGTCGTTTTGGAGCTCATAAAGCCACAGGAATTCATTCACTGGGGATCCATCCTGCTGAGCTCACCTCAGCCTAATCCCTTCTCAATGTCTCATCTCCAAATACACGGACAGATTAAGTTTCCAAATTTTAATTCCTTGGTGGGAATTCACCTCCAGCATAAATTTTGAGAAGGCAAACCAAATTCATACCACTACGATGTAATCAAATGCTTTGTCACTACTTGAGCTAGGTGTGGTGGCACACACTTTAAATCCTAGCACTCAGGCCTCAGAAGCCAGAGGAACTATGACTTCCAGGCTAACCGGGTCTATGTGGCAAAACCTTGTCTCAAAAAACTAACAGGAAAAAAAAAACCTTAAATAAATCAATACTTTCCTAGTTTTTCTATATTCTATACCAGTTTACCTAAATTTAAGAGATGCCCATTTCATTTTAAAATATTATAATAAAGACAAATGATTGTGTAAAGATATGCCTGCTACCATGAAGAGTTGATTTATCTGGTTGTTTTAAAATGCAATTTTGTTTAAATATTTAGGTCAAAAGGTTGAGAAGAAATTTCTTAAGTTTGGCAAATTCCAAGTGAATATAGAATATATGGATTTTTGATTCTAAACCCATGTACATTTTCCTTTTTTTAGATGAAAATTTCATTGTTATCTTGGGAAAGAAACATTGCTCTGGTTTGAAGTTTGCTTTCCCCCCCTTTCGGGGGGTGAGGTGGGGATTGTGAAGTCAACTCATTTGAAGATAGTTTTGAAACTAAGTCGTCTTCTGTCTCATTTTCCTCACAGATGACTATCTTCCTCTTCTGTGTCTAAAATGGATTCATATGTCATCTGGCTGGGCTGGATAATGACAATTGTGTGCTCAAACCCAGGACAGATACCAGACTCTCCTGAATCTGTACACAGCATCAAAGAGCTGTTGACAGATCCAAGAACAGATATAGAAACTGTTTTTTCAGCCAAGAGAATAAATCCTTATTGTCTGTCCTATAATTGTATAGCCCTTTCATATGGGAAAACTCACTTGGTAAGGTAAATGTGTAAGCCTTTTCTCTTGTGGGAAGTGAGATCTGTTCCCTGTAGGGTGCTTTGAAATATACCATCTACACCGACAAATTTGGGCTATTAGGATGATCATTTATGATTTTAAAATCTGTTAGTCCTTCTTAGCATGTCTCTAAAGAAGAAATCATATAAAATTTTGAACCATTCATAAAAGCAATATTTTTTTCGAACCAGGGTTTCTCTGTGTAACAATCCTAGCTGTCCTAGAACTAGCTCATAAGAGCAATTTTTAAACCATTTTATTAATTTAAGTTAATAATATGTCACAAAGGGAGAAAAGCTACCTGTTGTTTATTTTCTGAAAGTATGGTCTGTGGATTACCCTAATCTAAATCCGTTGGTGTGCCTATAAAATGAAGAATCATAGGGAGGGGAGAACAGAATGGAAATGCTGTAACATATATGTACATATCATATATACAGATTTACTTTAATTATTGTGGTGTGTGTGTGTGTGTGTGTGTGTGTGTGTGAGTGTGTGTGTGCATCTGAGGCCAGAGACCTCAGATCTCCCTGGAGCTGGAGGTACAAGCAGTTATGAGTAGCCTGATGCGGGTGCTGGGAATTCAACTTGGGTACTCAAGATGAGTGAGCATAACCATTGTGCCATTGCAACAGCCCAAATTACTAGATCTTAAATATGCATCCCAGAGGATTTTTATTGTTGGCAACATTTAAGAAAGACCTCTCTAGGACAGCTACTATTCAGTTTAGGATTGCCACGTGCGTGAGTGTATGTGTGTGTGTTCTATTTTTGTTTTTCTGATCGTGAAAACCAAACCCAGCACCTCTCACATGCTAGGCTCTATCCCTGAGGTTCCTTTTCAGCCTTAGGAAACGCTTTAGTAGACTCTCTTGTTTTGAAACTAAGGTTTCCAAGGTTATTTTGGAGAAAACAGTGACAGAAAACAAAATGGCTTTGAGTAGCAGTAATGAGGATTTAGGGATTTCTCCGCATTCTGACCAGACTATTACATTTAGCATCCAGCAGCACGTCTGTATTAAAACCCTTTGCTGGAAGGTTTTACACTCCTCTACATAACAGAAAGTAAAATAACCTGTTATGCAACTAGTCACAAACACAGTCCTGAGGTGTTTTGCCCACACACAGGACTATTGTCTCAAACCCGTCTTTTTTGTGGCGGCTGGGCCCTGTCACCATTGTGTTTGTCTGAGCTCACAAATCTGTTGCAACCTGTAGCTTCCCTTGTCACTTCTCTGGCTGTCCCCTCCTGCTAATCTTTGTTTCCCTGCAGTAACTAGAACCTCTCGCCAGTGCCATAGCCATGGCTGCTGCTGGAACTACCAAAGCCACCTCGCTCTTGCCGTTCAGTAGAACATTAGTCTCCACCACCATGAAGGCCAGAGCTTCTGCCTCCAAAGTGTCCTCCCTTCATTGGTCCCAAGATTGAAGACATTGGTTGTTGTAGCTGTCAAAGTCACCGTAGCTTCCACCACCTCCAATATTACTTCTGTCATTATGACATTCATTATGTCTACTGCTGCCCTATTCGCCACCATCATGGCTGCCACCAAAGCTGCCATAAAGTTTCCTCCAGAACCAAAATTGTCATTGCCACAGAAACCACCTCCACAACCATCACCAATGTTTCTGGAACTACTTGGACCTCTTTGACTGGGTGAAGCACTAACAACCATCACTTGCTTCCACAGGGCTCTTCTTACTTCACACTTGTGGCAATTCACAGTATAGGATCTCTGAATGACAACCTTACCTGTGGAGTCGTGGTCATCAAAGGCAATGTCTTAGTTAGGGTTACTATTGCTGTGATGAACCACCATACCAACAACTGGAGAAGAATGGGTTTATTTCCATGTCATTGCTTATCACCGAAGGAAGTCAGGGCAGGAGCCTGGAGGTAGGAGCTACTATAGAGGCCTTAGAAGACAGCTGCTCCCTGGCCTAATCACCATGGCTTGCTCAGTCTTCTTCTTATAGAACCCAGGACCACCAGCAGTTAAGGGGTGCCCCCCACACACAATGGGCTAGGCCATATCATATTAATAGCTAATTAACAAAATGCCCTACGGCCGGGTCTTATGGAGACCTTTTCTCAGTTGAGGTCCCCTCCTTTCAGATAACTCTAGCTTGTGCCAAGCTGACATAAAATTAGCTAGCAAAGCCCCCATTTTTTCACTTCCTATGTCGATCAGGATTTCAATAACTTCAAATTTCCCATACTGTTCAAAATAATCTCATTTGTGGTAGTCTTCATTGTCTTCTTTAATGCCACTAAAGATGACTGTCTGAGATCTGCTGACAGCTCTCTTTGACTCCATAGGTTTTCCATCTACCTTGCATTCATAGCTGCATCAACTTTCTCCACTGTGGTGAATCTGACAAAGTAAAAGCCCCTGCCTGGAGCAGTTGGTGCTTGGATGTCTCATAACCACACAATCGGTGAGTGTTCTCCATTGCTCAAAATGACTCTTCAGACTCTCACGGGTTGTTTCTAAGTCCGGTTCTCCCACAAAGAGCTTCCTCAGCTTCCCAAATGCTTAGCAGACTTTGTCTCGGACCTGGAGGCAGTTATGAGAGCCTGCCCTGGTGTTTCCTTAGTGGCCCCAATATGCAGAAAACCCCAAGGCAAAACAGTGGCAGAGGGATGTGTGAAAATGGTCAGTGAAAACATCCCCATGAAGCAAATACCAGTTATCAGGGAAAGACACTCTGTGTGTGTGTGTGTGTGTGTGTGTGTGTGTGCGCGCGCGCGCGTGCGTGTCTGTGCTCTGAGCATATGTGCATGAATGCCCTTGGAGGCCAGAAGAGGGCGTCGGAGCAGCTGGAGGTGGAGTATTCATAGGTGGTTGTGAGCCATCCAATGTGGGCATTGGGAACTGAATTTGTGTCCCCTGCAAGAGCAGTACTTGCCCTTAAACGCTGAGCCCACACATGCGGAATAGGCAGGGAGAAAGATGGGAATATGAAAAGGGATTGGAGACACTGTGCCCAGAAAAACAGGATGAAAATTAAGAAAATGGGTGCCAAATACAGAAGAAAAGTTCAAGGAAGAGTGGTGTTCAAAGTCCTGACTCTTGCCTGGGGCTCAAGAGGCATGAGGGTTGAAAATGGTATTTATTTTCCTGATAAGGAAAATAAAGGCCTGTTCAAAGCCAGCGTAGTTTCTTGGGCCTCTCTGGCTAGGGTGATTTATGTATATGTTTCTTTCTCGCCACAGGAGATAAATCCCCCACTTTTTACCATCTCACAGCATCGTGTATCATAGCTAAGGGTCTAGTTTTACATCAATGCCGTCTTGGATTACATGGCCTGATCTCCTTCAATGGAGCTATTATTTCTTGCTCTGCCTATGGCATGTAGATGGGCTTTAATCATACTTTAAAAAAATGCAGGTTTATTTTAAAATCTATTTCTTTGTCTACCCCCGAAATCAAGGAGCCAGAATCTTGAGGGGGCAGATTGTAGGATTCTGCATTTTAACGGAGTTCTCAAGTACAAAGCTTTGGAAAATACTAGCTTAGAGTTAAATTTGGAGACCACTAGTTTAGCCTCAAACCGAGCACCAGTTGGGCAGCAGGATGGAGCAGCCACACAACTCCTCCACATTCTGATACAAACTCTCATGTTGTCAAACACTGAGCAGTTAGACTTCTGTTATTCCAAGATCAGCTTTCCAGCAATTGTGTCTGGAAGAGGGCCAAAGCTGGAAGTTAAGAAAATGAGACATTTCTCTCAGGGAAAGGACTTTTGTTCCTTTACTGAAGAGTAAAAAATAATAATAAAAAAATCTCATCTCACGATACCGTTTGATAAAGTATCAAACGGTACTACTTGCTGAGGGAAAGGAAAAGAACCTCTGATTAGCTGGCTGCGGATATAAACATCGGATCAATTATTGCCTGCAGCCATAGTGAGAAGTAGGAGAAAAAGAAGAAAAGGAACTTAAAAGACACCACCACCACCACTACCACCACCACAGAAAAATAGAAAGTATTAAAAAAAAAAGATACGAAGGGAAATGAATCCATGCCAAGTGAGGGGTCTTCAACAAAAGTAAGGAGAATACTGCATAAAACAGCAGCAAAAGCGGGGACTCTATACACTCTGAAATCCCTTGAGACGTTGGTGCACGGTCTGAGTATTGCATCTGACAGTCAGTGATCCACTAAGAATTTCGTTATCCATTGTTTTCTTTAAGAACGTAAGAAATACGTACATCTTCAAGAGATTTCTGTCAAATGGTTAAAAAACAAAAAGATTGCCTTCTTAAAACGCAGCACGATTAAGAAACCGAAATACAAGTCAGACGTGGAGCCCGGTTTCATCAGTTACCAGTTTTGGAAGGACTGGGAGGACTCAGGTTCCCAAAGACGACCCTCTCCCCAAGGCTTCCGGTGAAATTGCAAAAGTAAGCAGTCGGGCCAACCCTCAGGCATTACTGCAGCGTCCACTCCACCCCCCACCCCCCCCACCCCCATTGCTTGAGGCTTAAAGAAATTGCTGCTGCCTTCGCTTCGGTCTCCGCTGTGGTAGACATCAAGGTAACGGGTTTCCACTAGATTTGGCTGGTCCGAGACCAAGAAATTAACCACTGCGTTTCGGGACGAAGTAAATCTCTTTTGTGGGTGCTATAAAATGAATGCCGGGGCTCTAAATGTTTATGAGTAGAAACTGAACCTATAGCACCTGCCAGCATTCTAAGTTCTGGGGTTTTCGGCGAGGGGCTGACGTGGTTCATCTTTTGGGGGTGGAGGGTGGGGGCGCTTTCTAAAATGCATTTGGAATACTGCCTCAGATACGTCAATCATCGGCACAGTTCCCGGGGCGCTCCCCGGCTTAGGGAGCGCGACAGCGCCGCACTAGCGGCCGCCCGCGAAGCCTGGACGCGGGGCGACGGGCACGCGCGGGGGCTCCGGGTCCCGGCGGCCGGGGGCGCCGTCGGCGGGGCTCGCGCAGCCGCACTGGGCGCGCCGACTCCGGGCTCCTCCTCCCGACTCCGTAGTAATCATGGCGGCGGCGGGGTTCGCGGTCCCTCGGGTGAAACAGAAAGCGGGAGCTACGCGGAGAGGGAGCGAAGAGCGGGGCTGAGGCGGCGCCCGTCACTGCCGGGGAAAACAACCCCTCACCGTGAGCGCAGCGGCGGCCCCCGGGAGCCGGGCCCACCATCAAGGTAGTGAGAGGACGATCCGGAGCCCCGCAGCAGACACGCCAGGGGATCCGCCTTCCTCCGCCTCGGAGCGGCGGGACTCGGAGGTGAGAGGCGGCGGGGGACACGGGAGCCCGCGTCGGGGAAACCGTTAGGCTGGGGCTGCGGGGCCGCGGCGTCCGAGGGTCGAGTCCGTCGAGGGGCGGGCGGCGCTTCCCCCCCTTCCACCCCGCCCCGCGTGGGAAGGAGCCGGGGGGGGGGGAGCGCTGTCGGGGAGGCGGCGGGGTCCGGGACGCCGCGGCGACGTGCGCGGCACCTGCCGCCGGGGACTCGGCGACCGCGGAGCTCAGCCCGCTCACCTGGGGGTTAAATCCTCGAAAACACGCCCTTCGGGTCTGTGCCCCGGCGGCTGCTGGCGGCGCCTGGCGGCTCCGGTGCCCAGGTAAGTTAACCACCTGTTCGCTCGGGAGGAGGACGGGAGGCTTCGGTCCTTCCCCGCGCTCCAGCCTGCGTGGGTGAACTTTTGACACGACTCTGCCGGGGGCATCGTGCGCTCGGTGCAGGAAAACCGAGCAGATCCTTTCGAGCTCGGGTCGCGAGCGCTGCTGTTTTAAGAGTGTGATAGGTAATCGTAATTTTTTATTAAACTACCGCCTTTGTAGGAAAAAAAAACTTGAGATAATTGGTGTGTGTGTGTGTGTGTGTGTGTGTGTGTGAATTGCTGGGGGTAGTAGGGATGGTGAGATTTTTTTTCCCTCATTTCCTTCCTGTGAGACTGTAAGTTACCTTACACCTCCTTGTCTGTCCATCTATTCCTGAGAATAGCAGGCTGACAGGATTTTCCTCTTTTTATAGTTTAATCTTTATGTGTTCACGGTAGCCTTAAAAAAAAAAAGAAAAGAAACAAAACTGAGGCACATATTGATTTTTGCTGCTTCGTAATGTGGTCTGTTTTAGTTCGTGAAACCCAAGTTTGTGCGTGTTTTTCTGTGTCATAAGAATCAAACCGCATTGCTTCTCTGCCTTTTGGCTAAGATCGGTGGTAAGAATAAAATGACACTTGAAGCTTTTCTCTAATATTTTAACCGCTATGCTTTTCCCGGCATTGGTGCTAAACATATGCCACTCAAGACTGAGCCATATGTCAGACAGAAACAAATTGAGGTTCCTGGCTCAGATCCCGTGTTTAGATAAACATTTAGTTTTTTTTTTGTGTATTTGAGAAATATGTAATTCTTGCCGTCTTGTAAATTTTGCTTAAGTCACCTAAAGATGTTCCAGAAGGATGAGTCCCCTACCGTCTTAGCCTTTTCTTATTGGAATTGATTTTCTCAACTAATAAGATAAATTACCCGTGGAGACAGGTGGTGGTGGGCCTAATATAAAGCGATGATAAGGATTTTTAAAAAACATGGTTTTTCTAAATTACAAATATGAGAGTTTGTTTTCAGCCTTTCAGCCCACTTGTAATTCTTGCTACCACTAATAACACCCTGTAGAGGGAAGGAAGATGATGAGGTGACGGGGAGAAAATCTTGCTTAGAGTCAAACATTTTAGCATTCTCACCTTTCTCTGTATTTTCTTCCTTCTCCTCATACATCATCTCCCGGTTTTCTCTGTAGCTTAAGTGGAAAATTTTTATCTCACGCTGCTTATCTTTAGCCACCTGTACGCGTCTGCCTTAACTCCTTCCTTTCCCCGGTCGTCTGAACCCCCTCAACACTGAGCCATCCGGGGAAAATGAACTCTTGCTTAACACTGACCCCAGGGTTAGGTAATGATTGTGAGGGGATTTTCTCCCAAATTAATGCTGTGCACTCAAGAAACCAGATTTTTTGGTGTCACGTGTCATTACTTCCTCTCTGAGTAATTGAGAGCTGATTCATTTCATCGTACATTTCATGATGCCTTTTGCATACTCTGTTTCTATAAACTTCAGCCTAATTTATTATAGGTTAAAAACTGCCTTCCATGTCTAGTGAGATGAAGGCTGAGAAGTTCTATAAAACACAGGAGATAAAACATATGAATATTGCCTTAAGCCTGGCTTATGTAAAAGGTATTTATGATTTGTTCATCTTTAGTTTAGACTCCTGGGTAATATTTCTACTTGTCTTGAAAATATTTGTGCCTTTGGTGCTTATATATGTACGACTTGTTAATCTTGCATTTTGCCTGTAGGGTTAATGTAAACAAAATAGTTTTTGTTTTAAGCAAAACATTCTTGGTTCATTTTTTCATGAAAATGAATTTGATTATGTCTTGGAGCATGATATAAGGGTGTGCATATGATTTCTGCTTTCTTAGCCTGGTGCTGACAAGTGATTGGTGTTTTTTTTTTTTAATTAAATGTAATCTCTAAAACAACAATTACTACTTCAAATAAGTTCTGAATTTTTTTTAAGTCAGATTTAGAATTTAATCAGATTAGACTGTACATGTGTAGTCCATTGAGTCCTGTCGTAGTTTAGTTGATCACTTTGGTGCAACAAATATGTATCAATGCCAAGAGCTCATTATCACAAAGAAATTGTTGACCAATAGTGTCAGGGGCACACTTTGTTTTTTACATGTGTTATGAATGCTTATCCTTTTTAATACTTTACTTTTTAAATGAGTATTATTCAGTGAGTTCTTTTTATGTCATGATCCTTAAGCTTTTCCCCTACTGGTTGGGTTTTATTTGTCTTTAATATATACGAAGTTTGCTGTGCAGCCTCTGGGCTTCCATTAAGTTCTCTGTGGGTTTCCTTTCTGAAGTTTCCAATCTTCTGTCACCCATTTCCAGGCCTTAGGCTATTTTTCTGCACCAGCTAGCTACTACCAGATAGTGTCTTTGGAGGATGATGAACTGTTATCAAAGTAAGGGGTGCAAAAGCAGTGGAATCTGTTCCTTCAAGTCATTTACAAGTTATGGAGAATTGCACACTAACAAAAGAGACCACTAGCAAAAACTATAGCACAATATTGTTAACGTGTGTGGTGCCCACTGTGACTGAAAGCTCTGTGAGGGAGGGCTAGCACGGTCTTGGCATTTGGGGGAAGTCCAACATGAAATTTAGGAAGGGTTTAAGTATCAGAGACAGACTCCAAGAGAGAGTGACAGAGTTGGAGCTAGCTGGAGGGATCCTTTGGGATCATTCAAGGATAAGCATTAGGGAAAATAGAATCAGGTAGACTGGAGCAAGGCCCCACCAGGTATGAACAGTAGTGCAGGAAGCCCTGGAGAAGAAAGTCCTGCTCATCAGTAGGAACCCGTCTCTGAAACTAATACAGAATAATTTTGTTTTTATTGTTTTTGGTTAGCATACAAAATAATGGATTTCTATCAGACATTCCCATCCTTATGTATCATTGTACTGGGCTTAGTTTCTTCCCTACTAGCGTCTTTGGACCCTCTTTCTTGCTCATGTGGGTGCCCCTTCTGCTTTCATTGTGTGTGTGTGTGTGTGTGTGTATATCTATACATGAGAGAAAATGTGTCTTCCCATTACCCTCTCTGTTTCCACCTCCTTCTCCCTTAATTTCCTCCCTAGTTGCACTTCCTCTTTTATGCCATACACACAAACAGACAAAAATATATAAAAATTCTGTATATGAGAGAAGATGGTATTTGTCTTTCTTACTCTATTTTGTTTCGCTTAGCAGTTTGGTCTCTAGCTTCAGATGTTTTAATAGGCAGGTTTTTATGTTTATATAACTTAGATAAGGGTAGACAGGTATTTTTATAGTGCTTGATAATATTGTCTTGCAAGCTATTTATAGTGTCTGTTGAATATTATTGTTCATTTGCTTCTTTAAAAGAATTGTTTTAAAATGTAAAACCATGTCTGCAGGCTCGAGTTAGCCATCTGGCTTAGTTCACTGAGTCCTGGCTAGTTAACTGTCCATACAGCTCTTACTATGAAGTATTTTTCTAATGGTTGTTTGCAGAGGTGTACATACCTTTTCTGTGGTATATGAAGATATGCTAAGAGAACCACTACTGTAAACATTACTTTGTGCCTGAAGTTCCAGCAAGAGCTCAGTGTAGGTCTCAGAACTAGGAAGTGAAAGGTTTCCGAGCCTGGTCTTATGGCAGACAGTGAAGCACAGTGACTGGGCTTAGCATTTGTAAGGTCAAGCACATCGACTCTGTGCTGGGTTTACCTTTAAAAACTGCAGTTAGTATGTAGAAACCTTGGGTAGGGTGCTGGTGGTCTGCAAGTGATGGCCGGGGAGCAATAACCTGTTTTTTAAAGGTGGCCCAAGGTGAATTCTAAGCGTTTAGAAATCCTGCAGTAACTCCAAGAAGAGTCACTATTATGGAATAATTGGTAATTAGATGGATAAGATAGATTCCTCTGGAAAATGTCACACCATGTAGATTAAAGGAGGGAAGAAAAACTCAGAAATCTCTTAAAAATATTTTTATTAAAATAATTTTAAAACCAAGTATGGTAGCGCATACCTTTAATCCCAGCACTCAGGAGGCAGAGGCAGGTGGATCTCTGTGAGATCGAGGCCAGCTTGGTCTACAGAGAGAGTTCCAGGACAGCCAAGGCTACACAGAGAAACCCTGTCTCAAAAAATGTAGATGGAGACTGCTCGTTTGTTTCCCTACTGCCCAGACCCAAATAATCACACAGAAACTATATTAATTACATTACCTCTTGGCCTATTAGCTCAGGCTTCTTATTAACTAACTTTTACATCTTAAATTAACCCATTTCTATTATTCTGTGTTTCACCACGAGGCTGTGACTTACCTGGCAAGTTTCTGGGGTCTATCTCCTTCAACAGCTACATGGCGTCTCTCTGACTCTACTTTCTATATCTCTGTTCAGATTTCCCACCTGGCTTTATTCTGCCCTGCCATAGGCCAAATAGCTTCTTTATTAATGAATGGTAATAAAACATATTCTCAGCACACAGAATCCCACATCACACACAAAAAAATTAAGGTGATTATGGTCATTTCAAAGGATAAATACAGGTTGTTTTGAAACTTTATTTATATTAAACATCTCTCTGAAATTTCTAATTATATAACATATATGTCTAAGACAACAGTATTTTCTTTTTCCATTGTGTTTCTTGAATTGTTACCAGGTGGCCCATGGTGCCTGAGGTTATGGCTTTATGGATCAATTGGTGAGGGCTACTGCATAACTACATAGTTTGTGATATCAAGAGATTGAACTATAGTATAAGAACATTGTTTTTTACTCTGCAGGCATTATAAATAGGGTTTGTGTGTGGTCAGTATTAGATGTTGGAAATCGATGGGACACTGGACAGAATCAGCACTGTTTCTCCACCTTATTTTACTGTTATGAATATTAAAAGCAAACCAAAAATTAATCTTTTATGCTTTTGTGACTATAACTTTGTCTTCCTTTGTAAATGTTTTTACTGTCTTAAATTTAAAGGCAGCATAAGCCTCTTGAAGTAGGTTTTGGCCTTTTTGAATTACTAACTTGGACAGTTTTGACAATATTTTGCTTTAAGTAGAAACTAATAGCTAGGCTTGGTTGCACATGCCTTTGATCTTAGCATTCCAGAGGCAGAGGCAGGAGGGTCTGCATTGTGAGTTCCAGGGCAGGCCAGTGAGGGCTTCACAATTGAGACTCTGTCTCGAAAAGGAAGCGGGTAGGGAGTGGTTAATAATTGATCACTGCTTTACCGTCCCCTCCCCACCGGCCTCCTCACCCAAGGAGGAGATCAAGGGCCTTGGTGCAATTGGTGCAGGCCTCTATTCCATGCCTGCTACTCACTAGTGATAGTGATTTCACGGCTTTCTTCTCCAGTCTTGGTTTTCTTATCCTTAGAATTGAGAATATGCGCCATGTTCTCATCACAGTCTTGTAAGGACTCAACGGGATAGGTGGAACCTGAAAATGTTAAGGTGCCGCCACGTACGCGCTTGCGTCAGCGCTTGGGTCAGTGCTCCTGCGCACTGGAAGCCGCTGCACAGCTTGTCTTTTTCTAAATGACCAGAACTTTTGAGTTCCAGTGTTAGTCTGCAGATTTCTAAAAACAGCATTTACAGGAAGCATTCGGTATACTAGAAAGTCATAACTGTTTTCTTTGCAAATAAAATACATATAAAAATTTTTCCACTCATTAATCTTTCAGGTCAGTCCCTGCTCCCCTCTGCCCTATCCCTCTTTGCAAGGAAATGCTGACCTTCTGTTCCTAGGACCTCAGCTATTCTCTCCATAGTGGGATGGAATGTAGAAAATGCGTGAACTAGTTCCTTTTTAAGTGGAAGACAACTTCTTTACTGAGAAATACCTGGTGAAGTTGCATTGGATATTAGGTGCTGTGCTCGGTTATTTTTAAAATCCTGTATAAATCACCAGATACACCATTGTTCTCAGATTTTACAAGTGAAATTCTACTTGGGAATGACTCTTTTCTTTCTCCCTCACTTCTTGAGATGGCCTAGGAGCTAGTTGGTAGAAATCCACAGTAGAGTGTATATTTTGTCATTAGCCTAGATAAGAAAGTTATGTGCGTTTGACAGATTATTGTATAAATCAGACTATAGCAATATTGACAAGTATTGTTTTGTTTTCTGCCTTCCTTCCTCAGAACCCACATCTTAATATATACTTGTGCATAAAGATTTATTTTATTTATTTGTTTGTTTTTGTTTTTTTGAGACGGGTTTCTCTGTGTAATAGCTCTGGCCCTTCTGGAACTTGATTTGTAGACCAGGCTGGCCTCAAACTCACAGAGATCCGCCTGCCTCTGCTTCCCAAGTGCTGGGATTAGAGGCGTGCACCACCACTACCCAGCAAAGATTTATATTTTTAAAGCAGCTTTCTCCTTCCCCAGTAAAAGATTTGTTTAATTGATTTATGTATTTGTAGTTGTTTTCAGTAAACCTGTGGACATGTAATGGGAGGGGAAGGAATTTTCTTTCTTGGCTGCAGATTCTAAGCAGTTGTTTCTTAAGCACACTTTGCAGGACATTTGCGAGTTTCTTAAAGTGTAATTAGAAATTGAGCACCCCAACCCCCGAATTCAAGATGCTCCAAAATGTGAAACTCTTGATTGCCATCTTGATGTCACAAATACCAAGTCTTCGCCTCACCTGGAGTGATGGGTTGCAGTTAAGATGTAGGTAAACTAAACACTGTGTGTAGTAACCTCAGGCCAGATTTTACACACACACACACACACACACACACACACACACACACACATCACAAGTGAATTTTGTGTTTAAATTTGATTTAAACTAAATTCCCATTCCCAAACTATCTCATGGTGTGTGTAGATATACCTGAGTCTGAACTAGAAACACTCATGCTTCTAAGCATTTTGATAAAGGGACATTTAGCGAAGTAGTTAATGCACATACCAACTGCTTTGGTGTAGTTAATTTCATGTACTTCAGAAATCAGCCTGTCTTAATTTATTATTTATTAAAAATTATTTATTATTATTAAAAATTATTTAAGCAATTTTTTATTGCTTAAATAAAAAATTCATGATGTCATTTTGTTTAAATTTTCTGGATTTGTTTTGGTTTTCTTAATATAGTCATTTTCAATTATGGTTTTGTTCTTAAGACTTATTTTTTCCCTATGTAGTATTTTTATATGTATTATGTATCTATTGTTCATATTTTAGCATGATAATTTATTAAGTACCTTTCTGTTTCTTTGTATATTGTTATGACCAAGTACGTCTACTACTTCAGAGCAGTATTTTTAAAAATATTTTTAGAATATTTAAAATTGGAAAAATATCATAATATGGGAATTCTTCATTTCTGCATTTAATACTTGGACCTTATGAAGACTGATTTGCATGGTTGAGTAGCCCTAGAATAAAGTGGAGGAGCTTCTGTGTCCCTCTTAACCTGCGTTATTGATCATATCTAGACTAATATTTCAAGATGATGAATTTATTGAAATCACTACCCAATTTAATGCTACACCAAACTTTCTCTTTCATAACTATAATATCTTTTTTCTGCAATCCATTCTCTGTTGACACCCTGTGATTACCTCACTGTGGCTCATCACTTTCCAGCTTTGTACTGTGAGGTAAGGGCATGTTTTCTGAGGGCAGGGCCTGTCTGTTGGTTGGCTTAAATGACTATATAGAATCAAACATGCACTTTACCCCAGTAATCCCCAATTCCTCCATTTACACTGGAAGAATAATAAACATAGACACCTAGTCTCTTAGACTAAGAGTTAAAAAGATTAAAAGGTAGAACTGATTGTATGTGGTTATACCATAGTATGTTTATATCTACAACTTCAATAGATGTGTCTAGTTATGCTATATAGGTTTCCTATTATTTTCATTATTTACTTATCTATCATATGTCTCAGATGCCTGCAATATAAATGTCATAAGGTGAATGTCATACTTTCTTCTTTCCAGTTCACAGACTAAGATGAAAGATAAAAAATCATGTAAATAAATACATATCTTAAAATAATTAAATAAAATGCACTTTCTTCTGTCTCCATTTACCTGTATGATTCTTTTCTGCTTTTGGTCCCAAGTAGGCCTATTTCCTGCAGAATGTTGTGACTGTGTACATCACACACATATGCTCACACACACACACACACACACACACACACACACGTGCACACACACACACGTGCACACACACACCATCTTTCTATATTTTAGGTTGTCTATATATATAGGTGTGTATATATATACATATACATACATACATACATACATACATACATATATATATATATGTTAGTTCAACTGGACTGTGAACAGCACAGATGCTGCTAACAGTTTTGAAGCAAAGGAGCAGAGAAGCAGTAGTGCAGACATTGTACCTTTGGAAGCCGAGTTACCGCGGGAGCAGAAACCAGCCAGATACAATATAAAAAATGAGTGTGGTTCTTTCAAATTCGATTTCATTTACGAAAAGAGGCAGCAGGCTAGGTTGGACTCACAGGTTTAGTTTTCTGACGTAGAGTCCTGCAGACTGCTCTGTTCTTGGTTAGTCAAGATTTCCAGTAATAATTAATAAGCGCCTTTTGTGTGCTGGGTGCTCGTCCAGACTTCACACATAGCAGCTCATTTAGTTCTCAAGCCAACTGAAGTAGATCTCGCTGCCGCCATTGTCAAAACGAGGGAACTAAACACGGTAGTAACTAATACACCCAAAGCCATAGAGATATTTGGTGAAAGTAGGGGCTTTGAACCCAGGTGATTACAGAATCTGGGCTCTTTGTTAATACCAGTCCTAATGTATTGAGTCCCAGGAATGTAATGTTTCAATCTTAGGAAACATATTATTGTACCTTACTATAGTCATAGACTTAAGGAACAAATATAAGTATCTCTTTGGTACTAAAAATATTACTGTGTTGAATCCCAGGTGTATAGTGATTCACTATTAGGAAATATTAATCTAATTTACCATATTTATGGATTTTAGGGGCAACTACAATTATCTCTGTGGGGCTAAAATTTGTTTTTTTTTTAATTCATTCACCAGTCCTGATAACTCACAGTCAACAAAAATTAACTTACAAAAATATTCTAGCAGGAACTTATATTGAATGTCATAGAAAATATTAGAAACACTTCCACTAAAAGATAAGAACATTAACATTGCTTCAGAACTCACAGCTGATACATTAAGAAACAAGAAAAATAACCTGTAAGTAATAGGAGAATAACATTATTATTATTACAACTGGTATGTGTGCATACTTAGAAAATGCAAGACAGGGCAGGGGTGTGACTCAGCTTTAGAATGCTTGCCTATATAGCTGATGTCGTAGGTTCTATTCCCAGTAGCCTCACACTATCACCGCCACCTTGACCACAATAACAGCAAAGCAGAGTTAGAGAAGAAATGATGAGATTAGACTTCCTTATCTTAAATTTAGTGAGAAAGTATCTAGTTTCTTCATCAATGGAAACACACATACTCTCTTTATTATAATAAGAACTAGCATGGCTAGAGATATTGCTCAGCCTTTAGAGGCTAAGACTCATAAGCAAATATCAAAGGAAATAATTCCAATACAATTGCATGTCTGAAAGTGTGATAAAATGCACTTAAAGAAGTAAAAATTAACTTTCATAAATTAACTGATATCCAAGACAATATTATTATTTTATTTGCATGTGTATGGTACATGCTTGTTTGTACATGCCAGTACATGTGTAGAGGCCAGCGGAGGATTCTGGGTGTTTTCCTCTGTCATTTTCACCTTATTCCTTTGAGACACAATCGCTCATTGGCTCTGGGGCTGGACTGGATAGCCAGAGACCAGGTGACTGGCCAGCAAGTCCTACAGCCCTCCTGTCTTTGTCCCTGGCAGTGCTGGAATTGCCTGGGTGACAGCCCTGGCAAACTTTTTGCATAGGTGCTGGGGATCTGGGCCTCATGCCTGTGCAACAAGTACTTTCTCTCCCTACCCATTTACCCTTTTAGTTAATTGTGGCATTGTGGTTGTAGCTTGTGTTGGCGTGACTGTGGCCACTGGGAAGCCCTAGACCACACACAGACTGTAAGTGCCAGTGTTTTCCATCTTTCACACACCCTCATCTTCCCTGTGGGTCCTCCTCCCTTTAGCCTTCAGAGCTCCTTCCTCCTCCCTCTCTTGGAGCTGAGGATCAGGTCAGGGGACTCAGGAAAGACAAGTGCTGCACCCCTGAGCCAACCCCAGAGCTCTAGACAACTGATGTTAGAACTCAGAAGAGAAATCACTGGGTCACACATAAAGCAAGACTTTTCAGTAATCAGGATGGAGAGGAATGGCGTGTTTAGAGAAAGCAGTGCTTAGCCCAGGCATAGTTAGAGGTCTATTACAGAATTTGGTTCTTTTAGAAAGCACTGCATTGTTAACTGTGTTCTACCGAGGAAGGCTCTGGCTCGTAGAACATCAGAACAAGATTTTCTTGTGATAAAATGGCTCTTTGCAAACAATTTGTCATGTTAACCATGTTAAGTATGCTAAGCTACCCCAGCACCACAGCTTTCATGGAGAAGTCAAGCAGTCGTGTTGTCAACTGATCTGCTAGGGAGTCAGTGTAGCCAGAAAGGAGTCGGCAAGGCTGCTCCAGCGCAAGTCCAAATTCACTCGATAAGACGTGGTTGGCAGCTTGAAATTCTACAAGAAAGTGAATGCTCTGTAGCATAAGGGTCTGTCCATGAGAGCAGAATGCCTTTCGATTGTAAAGGTGCCTCAGATACCCCTCCACCCCACACTCACATCAGACACTTACGGCAATAACGGCAATACTATAAAACTAGTGTCTGTCCTCCGTCCTTTAATGGGTTGGATTTGCTCGCATCTCCATAGCTTGTTTCTCATGCCCCATAGTTTATTTTGCTTGTTTTTATTTTGATGTGTGTGTGTGTGTGTGTGTGTGTGTGTGTGAGAGAGAGAGAGAGAGAGAGAGAGAGAGAGAGAGAGGGAGAGACAGACAGACAGGGTTTTGCTCTGTAGACCAAGCTAGCTAGGGATTTGCTATGTAGCTTAGGAAGGCCTCCATCTTACAGCAATCTTACTGCCTTTGTCTCCTGAGCGCTGGGATTACAGTGTGTGCAACTGTGACCAGTTTACGCAGGCGGAAAGTGTTTCTGTAATGTCTTTTTCATTGAACCTTCTTTGTGAATTAACTTCAGTCAGAACCCAGATTTCTAGTCCTTAAGTGTGGTTTTGCTGTGGGTGAATGGATACTGACTGTATTTCCTGAATGTATAATTAGATTCTGTTTAATGAGTCTGACTAAGGAAAGTAGTAATAGTGGCTTTCAACACCAACCCCAAACTTCTGTTCCTTTGGGGATAAAGCCCACCCATCCTACTTTCTGTACCCCATTTTTCCTTTCCAGTAGACAAAGAAGTGCAGATGAATGTGGTAAATAAGTTCTAAGAACCGTGCTGCAGTCAGTGTAGATTCTTACTTCCCCGGAAGACTATGAATATATGCTTTATTATATAATTGATATTTGACAGGTTTTTTTTTACTTTAAATGGCACTATCATAAGGTTTAACCTACTAAACCATAGTTTTAATTACCACCCTACACATGAAAATGCTATCTCACCATGAAAATAGTTGTTAGTTATTGGTGTAGCATAAATTCCTAGCATATAGCTCATAGAATGTCACCATGCAAACCAAATTTGCCCGTTTATGAGCACAGATACTTTACTAAGGGTGCAATCAGTGAACGAGACTGGTTGTCCTGGCACACACCTGTAATCCCAGCACTTGGAAGGCTGAACCAGAAGGAACATGAACTTGATACTGAGATGGACCTACAGTGTGACCCTGTCTCAGATAACAGCAACAACAATAATAGGAAGCCAGGAATATTGTTGCTGCATATGTACTTTCTTATACAGTCCACAATTGATTGAACAACTGTCTCCTGAAAGTAGCGTATGAGTATAATAAAACTAAATGATAGTAATTTATAATTTAAAAATGTACAGTAATTTAAAATAAAGTCTTTTAAACTTGAAAACCTTGACTGATTAAAGATACCTCAAAATCCAAGTCCAATTAAAGAGAGCACTAACGATAGCTCCACAGGTGGCCAAGTTTTCTTCCCTACAGCTTGTACTTACCTGCCTGTTGCACGCCACCAGGTGTCTTAGAATCCTGAATTAGAGACCCCAGGTAACCCTAGAATTGTATTAACTCTGGCTTAAGGATGACACATTCTGGCAGAACTCATTCTGGAGGTTGTTAATAAACCTAAGTCTTACAGTGAAATTGTGTCATTTACTCAAAATAAGTAAATAAATAGCTTCAGTTTTTCTTTTAGGTAAGGGCATATCAAGAGCATACTGGCTTCCAACTAGTGATAGCTGAAGCATACTATTAAAAAAAAAAAGGTCATAATTTAAAGTAATAGTATGTCCTAGTAAATCTGTTTCTACTGGCTATTGGGCACACTAAAGAGTCACAAATGTAGGCCCCTTTTCATGATAAAGTAAAAAGGATTGGATTTGCCTTTTTTTCTTGAAACAATTAAAAACTAGATAAAAATGCCTGTAACAGCAGAGCTTGAAAAATTAGACTTCAGACAAAAGAAGAAAAACAAAATCAGCTTATGATCGGTTGAGCTTCCTGGAGGAGATTATCACACACGCAATATAGGCAGGGGAACCAAGTCTTTGTGGTAGACTGATTTGAGACTAAGCTGGCAGTCTAGGAATCCAACGAAGATTATAATGTCCTGGTCAGAGACCTCAGATGGAAAAACTGCATAGAAAACAAACTGCAGAAATCTTGAAATGGTTACCGTTGAGTAGTTAGCAAGAGTAGTGATAAATGAGCACATTTGCATTTTTCTAGAAAAGAGACACCTAGAATGGTCTTATCTAGTCTAAGATGGGCAGAAACAGCAAGTGCCCAGAGAAGAGAGCTTCATCATTCAGAAGGCAGTAGGCTGCTGGGGGTTTGTTGGGACTTGCCTCAGAGGTCAGAGAAGTTAACTCTAGACTGAAAGCAGATGTGGACCTGTATAAGCAAGATCCCAAAAGGTCAAATTATTGCTTAGTTATTTAGCTACATTTCAGAACCAAGCTTAATAATTGTGAAAGCATATACTGTCCAGCAGCTGTCAAGGTGAGCTTTGCAAAACTGACCGTTGTATTGCAGTGTCCTCCAAATTAAAACTTAACATCCTAGAGAGGCCCACTAAGACGTAGGAAGCTAACAAAACTTAGAAGGCTCAGACCTTGAAGAGCTCATAAGTCTCAGGAGGCGCCTGAAACAGACATGGATCACAAGGTCATCTAAGCAGTGACAGTTACTGGGGAGAGGAGACTCTGACTAGAGGAGCAGAGCTGCCTGCGAGTGGTGTGGGGCCAGCAAGCTGCATGGGAGCAGCAGCTGTAAATCCCCTGTGCTGGGTTACACTGTGCTGCTGCTGCTGCCTTGGAGTCATCCATGCTCCTAACCTAACTCTCCTCTCTCCCTCACTACTGTAAACAACCCAAATAAACTCACTAATCCACTAGGCTAGATTTGTGTGGTTGTGGCAGCATTTTCCTACCTGACATGGGTGTCAGGAATAAATAGACAACTGTTCACATTTCCCCAGGAAAAATAAAATCGACCAACACTGTTAATCAAAATTACTAAGACTGTAAAGAAGCAGAAAATTCCCAATCACACTTAGAAGAAGAATCAGTTTCTTGACAGTGACCAGAGATAACACAGGTGATGAATTAATAGTCACTGAAACGGTTACGGCTCTTATAATAAGAATGAACATATTCAGTCGAATAATCTTCTGGGTTAAAATTAACAGTGTTATTGGGGCCGGACAGATGGGTCATGGGTAAGAACACTTGCTGTTTTCCCAGAGGATCTCATAGGAGTTGTTGTCTGGCCACCACATTTATGTCATAGCATGTGGGTATGCACTGTAAATGAATAAATAAACGTAACAAAATACATCCCTGACTTTTCTTAGTGTTAAAAACAGGGTATGTTTTATATATTTTCTAAGATTTAGTCTCCAGATTATACTGGGGGATGTGGTCATCATCGTAATATGGTTTGGGAGTTTTTCAACTCCTGGACTGTTTGAAATCGTGTCTGTTGCTGAGCCTCCTAGACAGTGGTATTTTGCAATAGTAGCCGCAGAGTAAGACAGTAATTGGTACAAAGAAAGGGGTATTGCTGTAGCAATAACCTAAAAATGGGGAAGTGACTCTCGCATGGTACAGAGTAGAGCTGGAAAAGTTGACGTGCTGCTCTGGGTAATTCTAGTGAGGACTCACAAAAGAGGAGAGATAGAGAACATGCGCATCTTGGACACACAACCCTAGGCAGAATTTTCGTAGAAGTGTGGTTGGTAAAGGTCATTCTGATGAGGTCTTGGGTAAAAACGAGAAACATATTATCGGGCAATGGCGAAAGGTGGTCCTTGTTATAAAAGGGCAACATACTTGGCTGAATTGTATTCATGCTTTGATATTTTATAAAAAGTTTTTTCTACAAATACAGTTGGGTATTTACTTAGGAGAATGCTAGGAAAATGTGAAAGAAATGCTTTCCCTAGCTGCTCATAATCAAAAGAAGTGAGGGGGTAGTAGAAAAAAGGACTGTTAAGACAAGGCCAGAACTTAAAGATTTGAACATTTTGACTACAATATTACCAGACTAGAGAGCATTTTTGGGAAAAGAACACTTAAAAGTTTGGCCAGTTGACCATTTGGAAAGTAGAGTGGCTGTTAACAGCAGACCCAGCCATTGCACCATGAACCTGACCAGCAGAGTGCAGTCACATAGCTAGAGGAAAGAGAAGAGGACAGAATGGAAAAAGCTCTGAGCATGTACCGTCCTCCAAGACAAAGGAAGAAGGACCCAAACGTGTGTCACAGTTCATCAGGCTGTGACTTCTGTCATAGTCTAAACGCAACAGCTGCCTAGGTTTATATTTTTTTTCTTCTGAGGCCCATCCTGTGGCTGAGGATGGTCTGGAACTCACTGTGTATATAACCCAGGGTAGCCTGAAACTCATGGTGATTTTCCTGTGTTAGCCTCTCAGATAATGAGATTGTGTCATTCACTATGCCTGGCCCATTTGGGCCTTAAAGGACTGTCACACAGTAGAGCCTTAATGTCAGGGCCCTGCCAACTGCATAGGTAGACTTCACTAAAGGGATGGGCCACTATGTAAAGGCTGTGTGAGTGAGTAATCCTAGTAGGTCAGGAAAGCAGAGCATTAAACCAAAGGTCATTATGCTCAAGCCTTTAGAGCTAATGGCATTTGTATTGCTTGGTTTTAGACTTCTTTTTTTTTCTTTGTAGGTAAGGCATCTATCATGTGTGTGTATATGTGTGTGTGTTGTAAGCACACAATTTAAATGAGTTCATAAGTTCAAAGGAAAAGAATTGCTTTGGAACAAATCATGAGTTTTTCCCAGTGTTTAATGTAGTTGATGCTGATGAGAAATTTTGGATTTTACAATTAATACTAGAACAGATTAAAACTTTTGGCACCATTGGGACAGAATGAAAAAGACATAAATTTAGGGAAGTGTTAATGGCAGTTAAGTTTTGAATGGATATTTCTAAAATTCTTATTTGAATGCCTTAACCATATGTTATAATGTCAGGAGGCTGGGCTTTGGGAAGATAATGAGACATAAGATGAGGTCATAAAGGTGGAGCTCCCCTGGTGAAATTAATGCTCTTACAAGAAGAGGAGTCATGGGAGCTTCCTCTCCCGCAGGAGAAAACACAGAGGAGATAGCTGTCTGAAAGAGGAAGCAGTCCTCGAAGAGCCACATGGCTAGCTTCCAAAACTGTGAGCATGTCTAAGCTACCCAGTGTGTTGTGTTTTGTTATAGTAGCCTTACTATGGCAGTTCTGAATTTTTTAAATGGCTCTGTTGTCTTTTCCTGTGTATTGAGTCCTCTGCTGTGTGACCATTTATGTTTGAGTAGTGCCATATCTGTTTTATGCTTTTGTCATGTATGTACAGCACATATAAGAAACCCAGTGTCATGAAACTTCCTTGCTTATTTTTGCTTAGGGATTTTACAGCTTTGATTCTTATATATAAATCCTTAACCTACTATGAATTAAGTTTTGTTTGTATTATGAGTCCAAATTCATTCTTTGTGTGTGAATATCTTAGTTATCATGGTATCATTTGTTGAAGAATTTTTCTTTCCCATCTTATTGTCTTAGATAGCACTCATAGAAGATTGTTTAATCATATGTTAGAATATTTCTGAGGTCTATAGTTCATTGATCTATTTGGCTTTCTTTATACCAGTACTATATGTGTTTATTATCATATAGATTTTTAATATGTTTAGAGGACAGTGGGCATGAGTCCTATGTCTCTTTTCTCTTTCAAAATTGTTTTGACTGTTTACGGTTCCTTGAAGTACAAAATGAATTTTAGGATCAAATTTTCTACATCCTTAAAATGTAGAAAATATGCTGTTTCAGAGAATCTGTAGATCATTTGAAGACTTTAGAAATATTCAAAATAAATCTTTAAACATATGAGCATAGGGTATTTTCTCCTTATTTGTGTCTTCCCCTTTTCATGCGTATATTGTAGCTTCAGGGTGTAAGTCTTACCCCTTGGCTAAGCTTAAGTATTTATTGTGTGGGCGTGTGTGCATGTGCACATGCCGTAGTGCACGTGTGGAGATCAGAGCACAGCTGCGGAGCCAGGTGGGATCTGTCTTGTTTCTGCAGTTGGCTTGTGCTCCATATTCCAGGCCAACTGGCCTAAGAGCTCCCAGGCGATTCCTGTCTTTGCCTCCCATCTTGACACGAGAGGGCTGGGGTTACAGATGTGTGCTGTCACCCTCGTAGCTCTTTACATACTTCTGGAGACTGAAATCAGGCACCAGGCCTGTGTGACTAGTGCTCTTCTCTGCTGAACTGTGCCCCTGAACTCATCTTTATTCTTTTGGTGCTACTGCAAATTGAGTCTTCTTGATTTTTCTCTCAAATTATCCATCATTAGTACATAGTTTTCTGCATTGATTCTCTATCCTAGAATTTTGGTCATTTTTATTATCTTTTGTGAAATCCTCACATTTTCTACAGATACCACAGTATCTGATAACACAGATCACTGTACTTTATTTTTTAAAAAATGCCTTTTTTTCTTGGTTGCCTAACTGTTCTTCTGTAATTGTGTTGAATATGGGCGTCAAAAGTTGGAGTCATTATGGGAAAATTAAAATCTCAACCCTACTACAATCTAGTGCAATTTGAACATTGTAAATCCTTACTGAAAGAAAAAAATCTGATTGAAAAATTTCCAACTAACCTAATCCCAGACAAGTTCCAAAATAGAAACACAAGAAATATGAAAAGTCAAAACAACATGGCTGCTTAAAATGATTAATTCCATAGTAATTGACTCCAGTGAGAGTGAACTAGATGAAAATTCCAACAAAGTACCTAAAAGAATAATTATAAGAATGTTGAATACAATCCAAGAGGATATGAATAAACTTCTTGACCTACTCAAAGTGAACATAAACAGCTAGATGAAATAAGGAACTCAATTCAGAGCATGAAAGAGGAATTAAGTAGAGGCAGAAATACTGAAAAAAGTTGAAATTTGGAAATTAAAGTCTCATTAAATGAGATAAAAATTTAGTGAGAAACCTTACCAGTAAAGAATCAAATGGAAGATAATATCCAAGCTCAATGAATTAGAATTCTCAGAAATTACAAAAATGGAATAAATAGGAAAGCATGAGCACCAGGTGAAATCTATGGGACACTATAAACGATCATGGGTATAAGACAAGAACAACCAGCAAAAGGGAGTGAAGATGTAGTCAGGAAACTAGAGCAGAAAAATTTCCAGATTTTTTCTTCCAAAAAAGGTTGCTATCAGATAAAAGAGGCACTTAGAAAACCAAATGAATAGGATCAAAAAAGAATCTGCCACATCATACTATGCTTAAAACACTAACTATAAAGAAAGAATATTGAGAGCTGTCAGAGAGAAACACCAGGAACATATAAGGAAAGGTAGATACATCAGGATAACAGTGGATGTCCTTGTTAGCTTTAAATGTCCACTTGACACAACCTAGAATTCACCTGGGAATCTCCCTCAGGTGAGGCATTCCTTAGATCACATTGTCTTAGGGGTTTTTCTTGACTTGTTAATTGACATAGGATGGCCCAGCCCACAGTGGATGGATCATTCCCTAGGAGGGTGGTCTGGGCTATACAAGGAAAGTAATTATGCATGAGCATGAGAATAAGCAAGCAAATGAGTCAGAAAGGAACATTCCCCCACGATTTCTGCGTATTTCCTTAGCTGTGAATGAGTGTCCTGGTTAGAGGTAACGCTGCACGGAATAGCAAGCAAGCTGCCTTGAAATTCCTGTTGAGTTTGTGCCTGACTTCCCTCAGTGACCTGGAAGTGTAAGCCAGATGACTCTTTTCCTCCTGAAAGTTGGTTTTTGTCAGTGTTTTAGTGTAGCAACAGAAGGAAAACTAGCACAGAAGCTCTGAAAGCCATGAGCATAAAGAACAAGATAGATCAAGCTCTGGAAGATATTAGCTGCCAACCAGATGTACTACCCCTAGCAGCGTGTCCTTAATAATTGAAGAAGAAAGAAAAGATTTCTATGATAAAGGCATTTATGGCTACTTAGTAAGCACCAGGGAAGATCCTTGCAGGGATTATACACACTGAATAGAGAGATAAACATTTATGAACCCACAGGAGAGACTATACTCACTAGGATTAGCAAATGATATGGAAAGTACCAGATATTACAAAAGCATATAATACATAGTTTTCATTACTGGGTGTTCATAGTGTCAATTTTCTAATTAGAAGAAAATTAATGTTCCATAGGTTGGATTAAAACATCAGACCCAAGCAGGACTTGGTAGTGCACAGTTTTAATCCCAGCCCTCAGGAGACAGAGGCAGGTGGATCTCTATGAGTTCCAGGACAGCCAGTTCCTCACTTTGTTTCAAGTAACAACAAAACAAAAGCAAGGAAACCGGGACCCATCTATGTCCTGCCTACCAGAAGCTCCCTGTAACTATCAAAGGTAAACAGCCTTAGGGTAAAAGGGTGGAAAAGATATTCCAAGTAAATAGAACTAGGAAGCAAGTGGGTGGAGGAAATAGTAGTGGACAGAGACTTCAAACTAAAATTATGATAAAGATAGTCATACCGTTAAAGGGGACAGTCGCTCAAGAGGATACTTCAATTCTAAATGTACAGGTACTGAATATGGGCATACCCTATTTCATAAGACAAATACCAGTGGATATAAAGGCACAGGCTGACCTCAGTACCATGGAAGCTGGTAAACTGGGTATCCTGCTCTCATGAATAGACCAAATCATGCAAACAAACAAAAGTATCAGTAAAGAAATAGAGTTAAATGATAGTATAAATCAAATGGACTTAACAAATATCAACAGAATATTGTTTTTTTTTTTTGTTGTTGTTGTTGTTTAGTTTTGTTTTTTGAGACAGGGTTTCCCTGTAGCTTTGGGGCCTGTCCTGGAACTAGCTCTTGTAGACCAGGCTGGTCTTGAACTCACAGAGATCCGCCCACCTCTTCATCTGGAGTGCTGGGATTAAAGGTGTGCGCCACCACAGCCTGGCATCAACAGAATATTGTATCCAAACATTGCAAAATATACTTTCTTTTCTCAGAAGCCCATGGAAATTTAGAACACAAAGCAAGTCAAAAGAGTACCAGGAAATTGAAGTACTTTCATATATTCTAAAATGATCACATTTTAATAAACTAAAATCAGCAAGAGAAATTACTGAACACATGCACAAAATCATGGAATAGCACAGAATTGATTGGATCATTAAAAAAATGAGAAGGTGGGAAGGAGTGAGGTGGGAGAAGGGAAGGGAGGGGGAACTGGAGTTGGTATGTAAAATGAAAAAAAATTTAAATAAAAAACCTTTAAAAATGAGAGAATTTTTAAAAGAAAAATCCTAGAATTGAATGAAAACAGAACTACAAGATACAAGGAACTAGGGATTACAATGAAAGCATTTCTTTGGGTATGTGTGGTTGTGGGGTGGGTGTGCATGTATTTACAGTTGCACTTGCTCATGAGTGTGCAACTGGGAGCCAGACTGAATGGAGAGATAAAGATTATAGTAGAAATTTTGAAATAGAAGCACAAAGAACAATACAAATAGCGAAACAGTTGGATGTTCAGCATATTAACTGTGAAAGATAAATACTATGTTTTCTTTCACTTGTGGATCTATACTTTATATAGAAACACACAAGCATTTGCTGTGTATTTATTACATATGTTATATTTGTGCTATGTATATGTATTCATTATATACATATACACATTATATCCATATACACACATGAATGAATGAATGACAGGAAAGCCGAAGAGAGTGGGGGAGGAAGAGAAGGAGCACCTGTGGGAAAGGAGGGGGGGGGCTTAAGTGGAGATAGTATAGAGGATGAATATATAGAGGATGAGTATAGTTCAAAACGAAGTTCAAAGTGCATGATATAAATATAATTTGAAAGAAGTTGTCTTTATGAAGCTGAAAATGTTATGCAATAAATATATAATATCTGTATAATAAGTGAAATACTATTTGAAATAAGTATTCTGAATTATCACTTGGGAGGCAGGGCAGGTGGATCTCTATGAGTTTGAGGCCAGCCAGGTCTACAGAGAGAGTTTTAGGACAGTCAGGGCTACACAGAGAGGTGCTGTCTTGAAAAATGAGTATATATCTTCCCTGTGGGTTTTCATATGTAGTGTTTTATTATTTTTTCTTGTATTTCCAGTTTTCAGTTTTTCATAAATGAATATTGAATATATCAAATGCTTCTCCTGGAAGATCTGAGATGATCAGGTAGTTATTTTAACTTTCAAACATTAGTTTCTTGACAGACAGCACATACAGAGCAGTACAGGAATGGTCAGCATGCGATGGTTATAGCTCAGTGGTCGTGACCATGTAATAGCCCCTGGGTCAAGACACAGAGCAGAGTTGGTATCCCAGCAATTGCCTCCAGCCTGGTAGCTGATGTGCTGATTGCTTACACTGGATTGATTCTATTTTTGAATTTCCTGTGCAGTTGAATAGTATAGTCTCTTCTCACTCACACTGTATTTGTGAAATTTTACTTACATTTTCTGAATCACTTTTCTTGGTTTATATAGTTATTGAATAGTTTGGATGATTTCTAAGGACTGTATAGAGATTGTATGTGGTTTTAAAAGACTATTAGCAAATCATGTTGCTATAGTTCTTGTACTTTCGTGTTGGTTCACACGTGTATCCATTACTTTTGGGCATATGCTGTGAATCTCTAGTTAGATCATTAATAGAGTATTGACTCCCCGCGTCTGTAGATTGGACTGTAGATGTAGGTGGTAATATGCGTGCCTAGCTTGGTCAAGGACCTGGCTTCAAACCCTAGCATCAGAAACAGATTGGTAGATACTGTAAGATGATTTTAGGACTTTGTTGGGTACTCCACAGTCTCACCACCACTTAACATTGTCAGTCTTATACAGGTTTTCTCATCCCAAAGGTTCCTATCCAGTCATATGTCATGCCATTCTAAGTTTTAATTACTTTTCCAACCAATAAATGATTTTTGAGTTTTTTTGTTTATTGTCACTTTGATCCCATGCTCATTCATTCCCAGTCCAGTTGGAGTTGGTGAGCTTCCATTAGCTCATGCACACTGTCTCAGTTGGTGAACCATACCCTCGTGGTCCTGACTTCCTTGCTCATATTCTCCCTCCTTCCCCCTTCAGCTGGACCTTGGGAGCTCAGTCCAGTGCTCTGATGCGGGTCTCTGTTTCTGTCTCCGTCCATCGCCGGATGAAGGTTCTATGGTGATATTCAAGATAGTCATCAGTCTGACTTCGGGGCAAGGCCAGTTCAGGCACCCTCTCCTCCACTGCCCAGGGTCCTAGCTGGGGTCATCCCCATGGACTCCTCGGAACCCCTCCAGAGCCAAGCCTCTTGCCAACTCCAAAATGGCTCCCTCAATTAAGATATCTCCTTCCCAGCTCCCATATCTGTCCTTCTTCCATCTCAACCATCTCACTCCCCCAAGCTCTCCCCAACTCCTTTCTTCCCCTCTCTCCTCTCTGTCCCCCTCTCCCCTCTCCCCACCCCCATGCTTCCAACTTTTGCCTGGCAATCTTGTCTGCTTCCAGTTTCCAGGAGGATCTATATATGTTTTTTTTTTTTTTTTTGGGTTTACCTTATTACTTAGCTTCTCTAGGATCATGAACTATAGGCTCAATGTCTTTTGTTTATGGCTAGAATCCACTAATGAGTGACTACATTCATATTCATATTTTTGGGTCTGGGTTATCTCACTCAAGATAGCGTTTTCTACTTCCATCCATTTGCATGTAAAATTTAAGATGTCATTGTTTTTTACTGCTGAGTAGTACTCTAATGTGTAGATGTGCCACACTTTCTTTATCCATTCTTCAGTTGAGGGGCATCTAGATTGTTTCCAGGTTCTGGCTATTATAAATAATGTTGATATAGACTAAAGGGAACACTAAGCCATTCCTGGTGGGAATGCAAACTTGTGCAACACCTTTGGAAATCAGTGTGGCGGTTTCTCAGAAAATTGGGAGTCAGCCTACCTCAGGATCCAGCAATACCACTCTTGGGAATATACCCAAGAGATGCCAAATCATACTACAAAAGCATTTGTTCAACTATGTTAAATGTAGCTCTTAATGAAATTCTGAAATTATTTTTCTGTTATGATTTGAGAATTCTGCTCTATACCTTATTTGGGACATCTTTTACTTTCCCATGTCTATGAACATAGTCAGTGGTGATACATTTTAAAAGTAATTTTGATAGTGATATACTGGAGTCATCTTTACTTTTATACAGATATTATTAAAAATGCACAGATTTGCAGGGCAGTTTTTAGCCAGTGTGTGTTCTATCTTGTTTGCTAGAGCATGAAACATGCTCGTGTGCTTTTAGTTTGAAACCAGAAGTGGGCTGTTTACTCCAGGACGTCAACAATTACCACACTGTTCCTACTCTTTCTGCATACATTAGATATTACATAATAAGAAGGGGAAGCCGGGCGATGGTGGCGCACACCTTTAATCCCAGCACTCGGGAGGCAGAGGCAGGCGGATCTCTGTGAGTTCGAGACCAGCCTGGTCTACAGAGCTAGTTCCAGGACAGGCTCCAAAGCCACAGAGAAACCCTGTCTCAAAAAACCAAAAAATAAAAAAAATAAATAAATAAAAAAAAGAAGGGGAAAGAGATGTGTAACTACAACAGCAGTTGGTTTGGGTCCTAAGACGAGGATGTAGAATGTTAGTAGCAGAATTGGATTAGAGTGAATGAAGTTGACAATTTCTGCACAGAGTGTAAGCTATCAAGTACAATATTTGAATTGCAGGGCTAAAGTTTATAAATTTAAAGCCCATCGTCCTTGCATGTAAGGAGATGGATATTGTCCTACAGGAAACAAGTTCATAAATAAAGCTTTGGTATGTTGTGAGACTAGAGGTATACACAATTGTGAGTCACCGTGTGTGTGCTGGGAACTGAACCCTGGTCTTCTGGAAGAGCCAATGCTCTTAATCACTTAGCCGTCTATCCAGACATTCTTACTAAGAAAAAGAAGTTAGACTTAGTGATGCATGACTGTAATCTCTTGAGAACCAGAGAGAGAAGGATTGTCATGAATTTGATGACACACTCAGGTATATGGGCAGGACAACATAGCGAAACTGAAATACTAAGTAGTCTCAAAATACAAAAACAAAAACAAAAAAAATGGAAAAAAAAAACCCAATTCTAGAGGTGATGCACAGTACCGCCCTCGTTTGAGACCAGCCTGGTCTACAAAGCAAGTTCCAGGACAGCCAGGACTGTTGCACAAAGAAACCATGTCTTGAAAAACAACAACAAAAACAAACCAAACAAAAATACCAGAAAAGAGAGCTTAAGAGATGGCTCTGTGGGTAAAGTGTCCTACACAAAAGTGTGAGGACCTGAATTCAGATCCCAGATGCATCTGTAATCCCAGCACTCTGTGGGGGATGGGAGGGAGAGGCAAGAATACCTAGAAGCTCATGGGCTAGCTGGCCTGGTGTGGACAGTGATGAACAGCAGGAGACACTGTTCCAGCTGGTAAGGCTAGAACCAGTGACCAAAGGTGGACCTCTCATGTTTAATCCGTGCCACAGCGCGTGCACATGTGCATGCACACGCGCACGCACTTACAGACACACACACACACACACACACACACACACACACACACACAGGAGAAAAGGGAAAAAATGAGTGCAGTGAGGAGGAGGAGGAAGGCAGACACTTGTGACCCTAGGTATCCAGCCAGGTACCACAGCAGAGGAGGGTTGGAGTCTAGCTTGTATGACACTAAGAGTCCATATGTTAATGAAATAAAAGTTCATTACCAGTATAACTAGGAGACAGAGATGGGTGAGTGAAGGAAGAAAACGAAAGAAGAAGGGAGGAACAAAAAATAAAACACAGAATCTTTCTTTGTGAGTTTACTTTCTGGAAAAGTTTTGCTCTTATGTAATAAAATTGTAAGACTTTTTTTTTAAATTGTGAGACTTTTAAGAGTCAAAATATCACATGACTCTATGTTGCCTTATAATTCTTTGTAAATTTCATGGAGAAATTATTTATGTGATTCAAAGTGTTGGGTTTTATCATCTCTAAGTAATTTAGGAGTGCACATTATGCCAGAAGTTATTTTTTTTCTTCTGCATGTGTATGTAGTATAAACATTGTGTTTAAGTGTCATGCCTTTTCATAAGACAGCTAATGATATAAGATGTACCTTATTAGGCTTTTCAGTATTGAAATCATCAATAAGTACCGTGTTGAATACAGTTCGTAAAGTTTCAGAGCAGTTTCTAATACAGAAAATTGTTTTCAAGTTGAATCAACTTTAAGAGTTTTGGGGAAGATTTAACAGCTTAAAATTTAAAAAAAATTGTGAATTTCAACTATGGAAGTTGAATATCTTGCCCCTTGGCATTGAATTTGTGAATGCTGCAAGCATTCAAAATGTTTATTTTACAGCTCAGCCTAGATTTAGTAACATGTATGATTGTTCAGTTGGCTCAGTTTGCTGATGTTTTGTTGGTTCATGCTGTGTAGACTATTCCCTGCTACCCCCCTTGCATGTGAGTGCTAGCCATCTGCCACTAAAGGGTTCTAAATGCGTGCAAGCATCCTTTCATTAACAGAAGGGTTCATTTTGCTGCAAAGTTGCTCTCGCTCATGAAAGAACAATGAAAACAGATGAATGGATAATGTGAGAGCTTAAAACTTAAAACTTGAAGGTTCTTATCCTAATCCTGAACAAGTTCTCTCTTTTCTTTTTTAAAACTGTTTCACTTTGTATGAGGATTCAATGAAAAATTGTAATTCTTTTTGTGTAGTGCCTCAAGGCAAACAGGATGACAGGAAGATTGGGTCTTTGTAATTACCTTGTCTGCTCAAAGAAAAATGTCAGAGTGTCAGAGGTAGAGTTGCCTCATTCAACCATTGGAGTTTGATGTATATCATAGGGTGTAGATTAAATGATGATTCTTAAATTAAATACCCACTATCTGGGATGGAAGGGTGGAGAGACAGACAGGAATTTAAAGAGCGGTTCTGGTATTAGAATATACAGAATATTCTGGGTTTAGAATATACAGTGTACTAATAGTTACCTTGGTGGGTTTGTAAAGAATACATTTCTCAAAGAGTTGACTGAAAAAAAGTCGTCAGGAGGTCTCTTTGGATTCCTTTGGACAGTATGTCTGTTAGTGAGGCAATTCCTGAGTGTGTTTTCATGTGTTCTCTGAATGTAAACAACAGTGGCCATGTCTTTTTGTTTTGCAGAGTTGGAGGGCTATCCGGTGTATTGATGCCTTATTGATAATGGCAGAACACCCGCCATTGCTAGACACAGCTCAGATTTTAAGTAGCGACATCTCTCTTCTGTCTGCCCCTATTGTAAGTGCAGATGGAACACAACAGGTAAGGAGATGGAAATGCATGTTACCTCATGTTTTATAATTATTGTTCTCTTATATCTAAGGGGCTATTCTCTTTGCCATTGAATAACAAGTAGTAATACACTTGTGTGCTAGATTTTTCTGTCCTGTGCAAACACAACAAGGAAGGTGATTGTCTTGATTTTTGTTGTCACATGTGCTCACACACTTCTTTTTTTTAAAATTAATTTTTTAAAAAGCTGTCTTTTCTCATTTTGTATACCATTCCCAGTTCCTACTGCCTTCCCTCCTCCTGCTGCCTCAACCTTTCCCCCCATACCACCTCCCTCCCCCCATCTACTCCTCAGAGAGAGTAAGTCCTCCCATGGGGAGTCAACAAAGTCTAGCACATTGTTTTGGGGACTGTCCAAGGCCCTGCCTACCATATCTAGGCTGAGCAAGGTGTCCCTCCAAAGGGAATGGTTTCAAAAACCAATACAAGCAGCAGGGTTAAATCCTGGCCTCAGTGCTAGTGGTCCCACAGTCTGCCTCACAGTCTGCCCCAGCCATACAACTGTCACCCACATTCAGAGTACCTAGTTTGGTCCTATGCTGGTTTCCTTGCTGTCAGATCAGAGTTGGTGAGTTCCTATTAGCTCAGGTAAACTGTTTCATTGGGTGTCTCCATCATGGTCTTGACCTCTTTGCTCATATTCTCATTCATCTCACTCTTCAGTTGGACTTTGGGAGCTTAGTCCAGTGCTCCGTGAGAAAGCTCACACACTTTCTTAGCATCACCTTCCTTTGCTAACTTGGTTTTCAGGGTCTGATGGAAGCCTCTTAAAGGGTCCCCCTCCCCGAGTAATCACAGTTGTGGCAGGTATTCATGTACTTTTATGAGTCTCCGACAGACTGCTGTTAACATTGGTTGTCTGAGGCCAGTCACTGAATTCAGTCTGACTGTAATCACCTGATCATAGTACGCTGCCCTGGCTGCTCTCGCTGTGTGTTCTGCTGAGGGAAGACACAGTACCAGGCCGACACATTGCCATAGTGGCCTACACCTTGGTTCACTTCTTGGTAAACATTCCTCAAAATCTGAGAGCACTGGGGCTATGAAGTAGTAGTAGTGGTGTAAGTGGTTGTCGAGAATAGTCCACGCTGAAGCAGAAGTATGGGGGAGTGGTCTGCACAGACAAAACACTTATATGCATGAAATTAACAGATACCCTTAAAAAACTGTGTAACAGGGAAACTTGACAGTGGATGTTCTTTTTTGTTTTATTTTGTTTTGGTTTGGTTTTTGTTGTTTTTTGAGACAGATTTCTCTGTGTAACAGTTCTGGTTGTCCTAGAACTGACTTTGTAGACTAGACTGACTTTGAACTCACAGAGATCCACTTGCCTCTGCCTCCCAAGTGCTGGGATTAAAGGTGTGCGCCTCCACTGCCTGGTGACAGTGATGTTCTTAATATTGGTTCAAAAACTGACTAATAAGCCTAGTCAGAGCTCACCTGCGAGCTGACATCATTCGGAGCCTGGAAAAGCAGCAAGCTGTACTCCGCTGTGTGCAGGGACGGTGTGGGAAGTCCACAGCCACAGATCCTCTGTGTTGTCCAGACTTTCTCAGTGGCATGCTTTCCCTTGTATCTCCTGGGATCACATTAACTTTCTTATATTTGTCTGTTAAGTTACCTGCTCCCTCAAGAATACTTTGTTCACTCCTTGTGTAGACAGACTGGCGTGTGGCAGTAGTTGTAGTGGGTTTGGCTTGTGAATTTTAGCGGACTCTCCTGACATCTAGTGCTGTTTTTAGAGAAACAGCGATAGGCATCCCCTCCTCTGACTGGCACTGCTGAGTCTGTTTGGGCTTGGTCTTCTTACTAGGAGGTTTTTGTTTCTTTGTTTTCTTTTTGAGACAGGGTCTCATTGTGTAGCTCTGAGTGGCCTAGAACTTGCTATGTAGGCCCGTGTGTCTTCAGATCCACAGAGCTCTTCTACCCTCTGCCTCCTGAGCGCTGGAATTAAAGGTGTGTACTACCACACCCAATTAGTAATAGATTTTTATTTTGTTTTTAATAATAATTTTATTCATTTGAAATTGCAATATAGTTAACATCATTTCACTCTTCCTTTTCCTCCCCCCAACCCTCCCATGAAATTCACACACACGCACATACACACATGCACACACATGCACACACACACACACACACACACACACACTGTCCAATCTGTATCATGTTACCTGAATGAGTGTGATCTCAGAGCGAACACTTGATGTTAGATAACCAGTTGGGGGAATTCTTCCTTGGGAAGACGATTCTCCCATTCAGAGCATTCCCCAGTTCTTGTCCGTAATTCTTTGGTTAGGGTGAGGGCCCTCAAGTTTTCCCTTTCATGTCCATTGGTGTTGTCATTGTTCAGGTCTTTTTTAGGCAGCCATGTTGATGAGACTTGTTGAGTGTAGCGTTTCTGGCATTTCTAGGAGACAACAACTTCACAATAATCTTCCTATTCCTGTGGCTCTTAAAATCCTGCTCCCTCTTTTGTGTTGATCCCTGAACCTGAGGTTCAAGGACTATGTTATAGCTTTGGGTCTGACCACCATCCAATCCTTGTTTTCTGCACTTTGATCTGTTATGGTTTCTGTGAGTCTCCATTTGTTGCAAAAAGAACTTTTTTTGATGAGGGGTTTAATTTAGTTTAGACTCGTAAGAAAAACTGAATGACTGTATAGAGTTCTAATACATCACCTCCTTAGTTATTCCCACTGCTAACACGGGTGTTAAATATTGACATAAAAATTACTATCCAGATGACATCACCAGATAATACATGAAGTTCCTCAGCTACCAAAACTTCATAATTTGTCAGGGTTAGGGTTCAGGCTCCATGCTCTATAGTCCTGTGAGTTTTGACATATACATACAGCATACTTAAATTATCGTATACAGAGTAGCTTCTCAACTCCAGGAAGTTCCATGTTTCCCCTGTTCATCTCTCCTTCGCTGTCCCTGAGGTTTGGGAGCCACTGGTTTTCTTGCTGTGTAATGTACTTTTATCTCTCCTGGAATGCCATGTAATTGAATTGGCAATATAACCTTTTCAGATTGGTTACTCTGACTTCACAAAATGATCTGGACAGTTTCTTCTCTTGGTTTAATTGCCCCATTTCTGTTTTATGATTGTGTAATAACCATTGTGTGGTTGCTCTAGGACAGATCATTTATCTAGTCTTCTTTTGAAACCTACCTCGGTTACTTTGAGTTTTGGACACTTAGATGTGTATTCAACATTCTGGTGCAGAGCTGACACTGAGAGATAACTGTCAGGTCACCTTATAGAACAATGTTAGTTTGTAGGAAACTGCCAAACTGTCTTCACAGTGTGTGTGTGTGTGTGTGTTTTTTTTTTTTTTGATCTGAGATATCCTCAGTAGTGGAGGAAGTAGAGCACGTAGGACTGACTCATGCTGTTGGAAATTCATTTCAGGGAATGTGAACTTCTCAAGTGGGATGCTCAACTCTGCATCCTGCATCCTGGTCAGTTAGTTTGGTCCCTCATGTAGCTCAACAGTTTTCTAATTTAAATTTATGTTCTTTGGCTTCTATGCATTCTTCTTCTGAATGGATTAAATGTTCTTAAAATATTGGTGGAAATAATCTCAGGCTGGGCAGGCATGTAGTTTGGTGATAAAGCATATGCTTAGCCTGTAGTAGGTTCTGGATTTAACCTTGAGCACGAGCACTAGAAGCAGAACTACTCACCACATCCTATGGACGATCTTAATCATAATTGTCTCCATTTAGTCAGTCTCTTTTATTGCTTCATAAGTGTCCCATCTGATGTGCATCCACAGGCTTTTGCTTTATTTTGAAGACTAAGAGAACACAGAGAAGCTGATAACATTATCTGAAGCTTTTTATTATTTGTATTTCCCAAAGAAGGCTGACAGGCATGAGATAGCAGCATGGGCTCTGAGGAAGCCTGGGCTGAGAGCTTTGCTGAAGAGGGTCCATGAAAGGCAAAACAGGTTGTAATAATGCCAGTGGGCTTTGAGCAATAGGCGTATTTTTTAGTTGATTGGTTACTCCCCTCCTCCATACCCCATGATTTAGAAAAAGGAAAATACTTGCTTGGTGTATATGAATTGGACAAGATGGTTGAGGCTGTAAAGGTGGGACTGATTGGTTTGGAATAATAAGGGGTGTTCCTGGCCACGCCCTTTAGTATCCCTGAAAATTGGCTCTTTGAGAGGCTGTGGGCTGTTGCATGTGGATGAAATGTTTAAGGGGCATAAAGCAAGGAAAATAGTGAACACAAATGGAACCCGAGTTAAGATCAAATTAGTGATAATTTGTGAGATATTAAGTAGGTAGAATTAATAAGTCAGGACAAACTGAGGATAAAATCTCCCAGGCATTTCTTTTGGATATGTGTCTGGGGATGGCAAGAACACTCACTAAGAAAGGCAAGTCTCAGCAGTCAGGAGAAGTAAGATAATTTTATGGCTATAAATATCCTTTCAAACAGTAAGTCAAAAGTTTTATTGCTTATGCTGTATGTCCATCACAGGTTAACTGTGGCTCTGCCCACATTATCTTCTCTTGAGACCCATGCTTGTAGGTTGTGGCTGGTACCATTCAAATCCATGCTGACCTCCATTCACGTTTCACTGACACGAGTGGACTAGGATAGTCTTCCTTTAGGGCAAAAAGAGTCCTGTACGCTAGAGAGAACAGAGGTAACAACAGGTTTAGGATTTAAGGGTGAAGAGTATAAGAAAAATGATTTTTCAGTCTTTGGGGATGTGTCAGCAGAGGCAGTAAAAATGAAAACAGCCACCATCCAAGCCCTTGCTGTGTGCCAAGCTGAGCCAGGCCTGGTCTGTGCATTATGTTCTTCATTCTTATCACAGCCTTAGAGGGATGGAACATTTCCATCTTTCTAGAAACTATGAATTAAAGTGGTATTTAGTTGTACGTTACTAGATCAAGTCACGTAGCTTCTAAAAGGAGAGACAGGATCAATCTGACTCTGTGAGGTTCCTAGTCACACACCATGCTTCTAATTGCCGTAAAAATAGCGTAACAGGCTAGATTCATGGAAGATTGCACTGGAGTCAGAGATCTGAAATTACCAACATATTAGAGTAAAGTCATAGTGTTGTATGGAACAGCGGGCTGCTTCCCGCCACCCGGCTAGCTTTACCCAAAATAATTACACAGAAACTGTATTCTTTTAAACACTGCCTGGCCCATTAGTTCCAGCCTCTTATTAGCTAATTCTCACATCTTGATTAACCCATTTCTAATTATCTTTGTAACACCACAAGGTGGCTTACCAGGAAAGATCTTAACCTGCATCTGTCTGGAGTGGGAGAATCAGGCGACTGACTTGTTGTAATATGGTCGGCGGGCTGTATCTCGCCAACCGGCTAGCTTTACCCGAAATAATTACATGGAAACTGTATTCTTTAAAACACTGCCTGACCTATTATATCTAGCCTTTTCTCGGCTAACTCTCGCACCTGGACTAGCCCATTTCTAATAATGTGTGTAGCCCACGAGGTGTCTTACCAGGGAAGATCTTAACCTGCGTCTGTCTGGAGTGGGAGAATCATGGCGACTCACTGACTCAGCTTCTTTCTCCCAGCATTCTGTTCTGTTTTCTCCGCCTACCTAAGGGTTGGCCTATCAAATGGGCCTAGGCAGTTTCTTTATTAATAAGAAATCACTCCCACATCACTGACTGAGTTGGCTTCTTTCTCCCAGCATTCTGTTCTGTTTACTCCACCCACCTAAGGGCTGGCCTATCAAAGACCAAGGCAGTTTCTTTATTAATTAACCAATGAAAGCAACACATAGAAAGCAATACCTACATCATCATAGGAATATGTGAGATCACATTTGTAATGAAGGAGCTTATTTTGTGTGTCTGTGCTGTTTCAATGCGATGGGGTTGAGTGAAGCTGCCTGTGACATGGTGTTCCTTAGCTTTTTCTTTTTTGTGGACTTTGGTGGGCTTCTTGCTTTCCCAGCTGTCATCACGATGGGGAACTTCAGGGTCAGCCATCTGCCACTGGTTTAGGCAAACATGTGGTAACAGCGCTGGCCCATGACCATGGTTTCCAGGGAACTCCTAGCTGAGCCCGATAATGGCAATCCTTTGGGGATGAAGCATCTATGGAGGCTGCCATTCTGCCCCTCCAGTGGCCACTGTGGCTTTAAGACTTAGATTTCAAGGCTGAGAGTAGGGAGCAGAGGAGAGTACAGCTTCAGTGGTTCAGAACCCACTGCTCCACCAGGATCCAGCTGTTTCCTTGAGCAGTGAAGACAAGCAGGGATGTGTCCTCCTTCTCCCTCAATGCCACCTAAAGAAACCTAAGTGCTGCATTTCCCAGATGAGCGTGGACTGTTGTTGTTTTATCTCCATGGATGCTATGTATATTTATAGAGAAATAAGATTTATTAGGAACTGAAAATCAGATACAGGAACTTTAAAAAGTGATCATACTTAATTTCAAAAAGCTATAAATTAAGTTTTGTCCTTTAAAAACAGATACTAATGTGCCAAGCTATACCTACTTATTGAACCTTAGGGGTCAGATTACTGAGACATTCAAATAAGAGCTCACTATTTGTGCTGTAGAACCCCAATGCAGGCCATGGGTCATAGATTTCATAGCAGCTGAACTTGTCTTCTCCTTGCTTTGTAGTTTAAAATAGCTCTTTGTTAAAGCCCTGCTTAGAAGCTCTGGGAAAATTAGAATTTAAGTGGTAAACCAGGACCCCTACTTCCACTGTTTTTTTTTTCTCTCAGTACCTACACCACACTACCTACAATGGTGCTTCATGAAGAAATAAAATAACTTTAAAAACAAAAATAAAGAAACAATTTTAAAAGCATGCACCAAAGTTACTACTATTAGGTAATGCGTAAAACTCCTAAATAAAGATAAATTTCTAAATAATGATGCCCCCAACCCCACAAAACTTTTAAGTCAGCATATTGAATTGATGTATGTTGTGAATATATTTTATTATCATTGGTTAATAAAGAAGCTGCTTTGGTCTATGGCAGGGCAGAATAAAGCCAGGTGGGAAATCCAAACAGAGATATATAGAGAGAGTAAGCAGAGTCAGGGAGACACTATGTAACTGCCAAAGGAGAAAGATGCCGGGAACCTTTCCGGTAGGTCACAGCCTCTTGGTGATACACAGATTGATAGAAATGGGTTAATTTAAGATATGAGTTAGTTAATAAGAAGCCTGAGCTAATAGGCCAGACATTGTTGTAATTAATATAGCTTCTATGTGATTAATTTGGTCTGAACGTCTGGGAAATGAATGAGCAGTCTCCTTTTACATTGGATTGAATGCCAAAACTGCTTTAATACCTGGTAATACTAGAGTATACTAGAAAAATAATTTTCTTATTCCAAGATTTTGATATGTATCTTTTATGTCTTCCTCTTTGGAGGGATTCATGAATAACCCCTCATTCTTTAGCCAGTAGTCATCAGTCCTAGGGCTTCATATATATCTTTAAACATGTTGCGGACTTTTAATAATTTTTCACCAATGTAATTCAGAAATTCATTTTAAAGCTAAAGTGGCTAGTAACCTTGATGGACACACTAATGAATGCCTTTGGTACCCAGAACACAGTTTATGTTTAGTGAGAGTAGAGCCACAGATTGCTTGAATACAAAGAGCCTCTTCTCCAGGAGTGAGTCATAAATGAATCAAAGGTTTGAGGGAAGAAGGGAGGTTGGAATTATGTTTAAAGGAAGAAAATGCAAATTAAACCCTCAATGAGCCCCTGGGCGTGGTCTCCAGTGCCACAAAACAAAACAAAACTTAACAAGAAAGTAAATATTAACCAGCCTTTCATTGAAAGGCTTGTGGATCAGTAAGGTCCTTTATACACAACTCGCTCTCTGTTTTGATGGAGTTACCTGAAGCTACAAGCCAAGACTGATGTCACCCTTATTGAATATTAGAGGTTGGGCTTGAACTCCTGATGGATCCTCCTGTCTTCACAAGTGCTGGGAAAGCTGTATACTACTGTGCTGAGGAAATGTTGTACATGCACTTGTACAAAACTGTTTTTTTTTTTTGCCTGAATAATTGGAAGTGGTATTACTGATTCATAGTAGGAAAATAGGGGTAGATTTTAGAGGATTCATGCTTGAATAATACTTACCAGTATTCTACTGAATGAATTTATACTAAGGGCATGTTGTATGGATGTAGTGTTCACATAAAAAGACTACCTAAGCTACTAAAACAGCAGCAAGAACAACAAAAAAGAAAGAAATATACAAGGATGTAGCTGAAGCAGAGACAGGCAGATCTTTGTAAGTTCGAGGCCAGCCTTGTCTACAAGAGTGAGTTTCAGGACAGCTAGGAGTGTTAAACAGAGAAACCTTGCCTCGAAAAAATAAAAAAGAAGAATATTAAAGATGAAAAGATAAACTACAAATTCATACACACACACATGTGCACTCACGACGTCTAAAGAATATTAAAGATGAAAAGATAAACTACAAATTCATACACACACATGCACACGCACGACATCTAAAGAATATTAAAAATGAAAAGATAAACTACAAATTCATACACAAACACACACACACGCGCACGCACAACCTCTAAACTTACATTTATCAAAAGAGCATCTGTATCATTGGTCAATATTAAAATTCTGGTTGATGCTTACAAGTAATGAACATAATACTTGCTACTTTTCTATTTGAAATATTTTACAACAAAAATAAAAGATATGAGATTATATATTTTAGGATAGTTGGTAAAGGTTTTAAATGTTATATTTTGACTTTTAGATTTGAGCTAAAAACCAATAGGCAATCAATAAGGTTTCAAAATTAGATGGATGAAACAAGGAAAATCCTTGAATAAAATTATTTTGGCTTAGGAGCAGGCGCAAAGAAAGACCCAGGAAGATGTCAATGACTGTGACAAGTGCCATCAACTCTAGAAAGCTGCTGGGTCATGCATGAGCCATGAGCTTGAGGCTCCTGGTAGGGTCTCTGTCCCCATGTGTGATTAGAGTTATGTTTGTACCAACCACATGAATAATGCCAACAAGGTTTGTAAAAGAGCAGCATCTACTAAGACAGGTGCTAATGCACATTAACTTCCTAACACTTAGGAGGCTGAGGCAGGAGGATTGTTTGAGGCCAGATTGCTGCATAGTAATACCCTATCTTAGAAAAAAAAACATCAAAATAATATTCTAGATTAGCACTTGCTGTATAACTTCTGCACATTCTGATCTTAGGGAGAATTTGACAAAGAATCCAGCTAAAATATTTCCCTGGGATGCAAACCAGTGATGTGAGATAGTCAACCAACTATAGCAACACAAGGTGCAAGGAGACGGGCCTTAATGCTGATCTCTCAAGTGTATGCTGCAGTAATCACAAAGAATTCTGCTACTTTTGCTGTATTTTCTGTAGGAGAGACTCTGAAAGTTTGTATGTATGTTTTCCTTGAACACTGATTTGTTGATTTGTTGATCTGAGTTTACAGTACTTCTTCAGTAACAAACAAATATAGAACCATCAGATTTTTATTTTCAGTTTATTGGATTGGTTAAAAATCTCAGCATTCTTTACAGACTGTATGTGAAAATATATATGTAATTTAAATATTGAGATTAAAAATATGGAGCATATGTTATGCAAACTATAGCCAAAACAGAAGTGGCATTCTGTTTAACTAAACTATATATAGACTTTCAGTTAAAGAAAAGTTGCTAGAGGTATTATGAATTTTATAATAGTAAGAGCTAGTTTTAGGGTTGTCGAGATAGGTCAGTGGTTCAGAGCATGTGCTGCTCTTGCAGAGAACTTGAGTTTGGTTTCTAGCACCCACATTGGACAGCTTACAGCTTTGCCTGTATCTTGCACTCCAGGGCATTCAATACCCTCTGCTGGCCTTCACTAGAAACTGCACTCACATGTGCATAACTCCATACAGACATATACATATATAAATCTTTTAAAAAGAGGCTAGTCAGCATGTAACAGTAAAATTCCTCAAATGCCCAAAATGCTGACAGAGTTGAAAGAAAGGATAGCCAATGAATCAACATTGAAGTTTCTGGCAAAGATAACCAAATTTCTAACAGGTCAGGTTCACAACGCAGTAAGTCGTATATTATTGAAATCAAGAATGTAAGGTCTTAGAGAAAGAAAAAAGATAATTGGGTTATACAATTGCATGCCAATAAATTGTGTACTATATGAACTAGACCAATATCTAGGATATAAAGGAACTAAAATGAATCAAAATAATAACCAAAACAAAATCTCAGTCTAAATAGAGCAATGCCAAATAAGGGAATTTGTATGTGAATGTATGCGTGCAGACATACATATAAATTAAAATTTCTACAAGGAGAATCTGAACCCAAGGTGGCTTTTCTGGTGATTTCTACCAAATGTTTAAGGTAGGATTAGCACCATATCTAAATACAGACAGACAGAGTCATAAAAGGCTAGTGCTCAATATGAATATAGACACAGAATCTTAGCAATCCCAGTCTAGCAACATCTAAGATGATTCCAGGACAATTAAGCGGTGTCTCCTTTTCTGGGGTACTAGGTGAAGACACCTAAGTGGCTCAGAAGTATCTGAGTGAACACAGCTTCCCTTTCTGATCAAAACAAAACATCTATTCAGTTGGAAAGCAGTGTAGAGAAGCTTCTTCCACCTGAAAAGGGTACATATTACAAAATTCATATTAACTTTATGCTTAATGCTGAAGAACTGACTAGATTCCCCCTCAGATTAGGATCAAGACATAGATACAGATGATAACAATTGTTGGCAAACGTGCACAAGTTGAACCCTAAATGCATTACTGGTAGGAAGGTGGTCTGGTAAATCCACTTTATACAATAGTCTGATATGTCCATGTTAAAAATTGCACAGCATCATTTTTAACAGATAAGGTAAAAGTACTTTAAATGTCCACCAACAGAAAAATGGATAAACAAGATTTTTGTTTGTATCCATACAATATTATTCAGCCACAAACTAATAACAAAATACTTCAGTACTTGCTACAATGAACCTAAAAAGCATTTTAAATGAAAGAAATCAGTCAGGAAAACCTACAAGTTCTGAGTTAAAAGAAAATGTTGTAAAATTTGCTTTAGTAACGGGAAAGTAGTTTGGTGGTAGCATAGTTGTCTAGCATGTATGGATCCCCAGCTCTACAAATAATTTACTGGGTATAACGATGATTGGTTTTATAACTCTGTATTCTAAAATCTACTGAAGTCTACATCTTATAGGACAAATGTTATGGTAAATAGATTATAACTTAGTAAAACCTTTAAAGCCCATCTACCTTTTCTGTTTATATGATTTAGATGTTATTGTTAGTGATAACTGTTCCCCTAAGTTTCATCTTTCTTTTACAAATGGGTTAAAGTTGTGGAGCCATTTTTAAAATCTTATTTAAATTTAAATTTTTATGCCATGGATAGACGATAATTTCCAGGTATATGCCAGGTACCTTTTATAACAGACACTTTCTACTTCATTAAATGTGTTTCTCCATACTGTGTAGGTGAATAGGCTGGCATTCTCCAAAATCAGAAATGCAAAATAACTAGAACTATTACATTAAAAACAAAGTACATTTAGAAATAGCATTCTCTTAAATTCTGTCAGCTGATATTGGATGATCCAGAACCAAATGCTACTACAGTCCTTTGTTGATTTAGTTGCTATGGTAACCAGATACATTTATGTCCAATGGGAAGCTGCCTGTATGTTGGCTAATTTGATAAAGAGGTTAGAGGTGGAGATGGATGAGTGTAACTCCTAAGTGATTATATCTTTGCTGTTCTACCTCTGCATATACCACAGTGAGCAGTTGTAAAGTTATGTGAAATGCTGCTAGAATAGAGTTGTACAGGCTTCCCTTATTAGCACAGTCAAGTCCACTTGTCAGTGAGAACTGACTATGTCTCGGAAGTTGGATCATACAGTGTTGGAGCATCTCCCAGAAGCTGCTGACAGCTGTGGTCGCAGCAGGTGAATGAAGTCACTAAAGAAGATGCAGGCAGCAGTGAGTAAAGTGCTGTGGTGGCTGCTAGGGCTTGCCACATGTCGGCGACGACAGCTTCAGTCCGGCTGATGATGGTTTCTATCTGAATCTTACGTATAGATTGGGGGTATAGATAGGGATCGTGAACTCTCTAAAAATGTAGGCTCAGGAAATAGCTACATTTTCCAGCTTTAAGTCTAAGTTAGCATTACTGACCTTTTCTAAAAATATAAATAATTTTATTAAGTATCTAGTTATCTTTACTTTGGAAGAATACTATGGATTTAAATGAAAAATAGTGAAAGCAACTTTTCTGATGTATAATTAGTGTACTAATACTTTAAATATGTTGGTTATTTATCACTGAGGTTATTTTAGTTTTTTATAGCTTGTATTAGGATTTTTACTGCTATGACCAGTCACCATGACTAAAAGCAGGTCAGGGAGGCAAGGGTTTGCTTTTGCTACATATCCTGAATCACAGTCTGTTGAGAGAAGTCAATGCAGGAACTTAAACCAGAACCGTGGAGGCAGGAGTTGATGCAGAGGCCATGGATGAGTCTGCTTACTGGCTTGCTCCTCATGGCTTGATCAGCCTGCTTTGTTAAAGAATTCAGAACCACAAGTCCAGGGATGGCACTACCCACAATGGGCTGGGTGCTCCCCCATCAATCGCTAATTTAGAAAGTGCCCTACAGCCTTGCCAATGACCTGATCTTTTCTCATTTTTTAATGGGAAATATTTTTCCATACAATACATTCTGATCATGATTTCCCCTTCACCAATTCCTCCCAGTTCTCACAACCTCTCCACCATCCAATTCCACACCTTCTTTTTCTCTTTCACTGGAAAAAAAGGCAAACCAATCAGAATTAAAAAATAATAACAAAGAACAAGCACAAGAAACACAGGTACATATACAAGCTTCACCTTCCAACAACCCCACAAAATTAGAAACCGTAATATTCAAGTAAAAGATCTGTAAGATAAAAAATGCCCAAACAAAGCGACATGGGACAAAATGTCTACAAAAATATCATCAAGTGCATTTTGTATTGGCCATTGTCTGCTGGGCATGGGCCAGCCTGTATCAAACTCTGTTGTAGAAAACTAATTTTTCCTTGCAAACGGTGTCAGTTGGAGATGGCGTCTAGGCTAGAGATAGGAGGTCTTGTTCGTGTCCCTGTCTCAGCACTTAGACCCCACCCTGCTTGATGAACCTGTGCAGGGCCTATGCATGCTGCCACAATTGCTCTGTGAGTTCATATGTGCATCAGTCTGTGTCATGAGACATGGCCTCGTTGGTGTCCTCCATCCTCTCTGGTCTTTCAATCTTCCTGTCTCCCTTTCTGCAAGCTCCCTAAGCCCTGGGTTTGATGAAGACATCCCATTTGATATATGTTCTTCGCAGCATTGTCCGGTCGTCTGTACTCAATAGTTGTCTCTCTTATGGAGGCATTTTCTCAACTGAGGTTCCCTCCTCTCAGATGACTCTAGTTTGTGTTGACTTGACATAAAAACTAGACAGCACATAGCTTATATTTATTGCTAAGATAATCATGTATTGCAGCAGTTTATTGGATTATGGTTTGTAGGGTCTTTATAACTGTGGTTTTCCTGGTGTATTGTCATATGAAGCAGAATTTATGACCATTAAGAATGATGGGTTTAACTACACTGTATGGAATTGTGAGTGTAAGAGTTTTTAAGAAGCCATATTAGGAAATCAAGAAAAGTATGAGGCAATTTTTTGGAGCATTAAGTTCTGTGTCTGAAATATAGTATGTTCTCAAAATATTAAAACTCAAGCCCAATAGAGAGAGAATCATAGACGAGTTGAACTAATTCAGTTTGGGGCAGTAGTTGAAAACACATTGTCTTATATATTACAGCCTATAGCAGTGTGTACACACCTATGTGTATACATGTGTGTCCTTTCATACATCTGTTAGTGTGCATATGAGATAGTTTATGCCTGTACGTATTCAGATGGCTCATAATCTGGTGTGCTCAAATTATTTGTCAATAGTTGAGTTTGTGTTTACAGGTGTCAAGTTACCATTTTTCATAGAACTAAAAATTACCTTAGACTATATTAACTTGATAATTTTACTTAATTTTTATAAACCTTAGCCTGTAAACTTACATGAAAAGTTACATCATCTAGCCCATGTACAGATTGATAGGCTCTAGATAAATGCAATAAACCTGATCCACAGTTCCTCTGACCCAAGTCATTTTAATGACTCGCATAAGTTACTAGTAATATATGAGTATATAAATAATACAGACTTGGGAATTGACAGTATAGTTTGTATAATGAATGTTACTCCTTGAATTTACAGAGAATTCAGATAATAAGTTCAAATTTAGACATAGTAAGATTATAGTTTTTTCATGTGAATAAATCTAGGAAATGGCCAGAAACAATATTTTGGTGTTAGGAGTCTAGAATTCAATTCCTCATTTACACTAATTCGTTTCAAGTGCTCAGCAGCCATGTCAGATAGGTCCTTCATATCTGACAGCACAAATGAAAAGCATTTCTGTCTTCACAGCTCTAGTGCAGCTGGTGTTGCAGCCAGATGAAAAGATTGGCCATTTGAAGCTGGATTGCTTTTAATTTAGCAAGTGCTTCTTTCAGCTTCTGTCTTTGTCTTCACAGTGTTCTAGTCTAGTTGAAAAGTAAACAGTACAGTTTCATGAAGTGTCCCATTGCTCTGGAGTGGCAGTGTGTGAACAGCTGCGTGTCAAGTGTTACAGAGGACGAGCATGCGATATGAAGTGTCCCTCAGAGGAGGGCTGATTTAATTCTGACTTAGGATGTCTAAGCCTTGATAGACAAGTATGGTCTCTTGGAGAAAACCAAGTCCTCACTTACAGAACTTGAAGGCTCCCCATTCAGAAAAATGTAAGCAAAAGTCAAATCTTAGATGCCTCTACTAGAAAATAGTATATAAATTATTCGTGGGGCAGGGTATGAATACGAAGCTATTGCTTACTGGAACACTAGTTTGAAAAGAAGAGAGATGGATAGCTGGAAAACTTGAGGATCAACAAATTCTTGAAACAGGTTTGATTAAGAATAATGTCACTGGGGTAAGACTTAAAGCAACATGGTTGGTTTCCTTGTAGGAGGATGGAATTAAGACTCAGATACATACAGAGGGAGGAGCCCCAGAACAGAACAACTCCACCTTCACTATGATCTCAGCTTCTGACCTTCAGAACTGGGACAAGATCCATTGTGTTTTTGGATTCAACAATTGGAATAGACTAGTAGAGTAGCCAAGGAAGTGCACTACAAAGGCTAGAGATTTATATATGTGTGTGTGTGTGCGTGCGCATGCATGTATATATTATATATGTGCATATATAACACATGTATTGCATTTATACATAAATAAATGCAATCTTCCTGTCTCCCTTTCTGCAAAGCTCCCTAAGCCCTGTTCACTGAGCTGTACTATTGGCACCTCTTCCCCTTATGTTTTCCTTACCACTCAGCATCATCTTTTTCTGTTATTCTGCCTTTTTATTTTGTTACCTTTTCCTTTTAATCTGTGATCTTCATGTCTCTTGCAAGCTATAATTGGTGTCTTTATTGTGTATTAAGGAAGTTAAAGAGCATTATACCTTAGAAATGTTTTTTGAATTAATGTATATGTAGTATACATACATATGGTATATGTATTTTTCCCATTAATTTATATATATGGCCAGATTTACAGCCTTATCAATCTGACCTTTTTTGTTCCATTTAATGGAATATTTTTATTTACTGTGAAAGATTACAAATTATTTATTAAGATGCTGTGTTATTTATAAATATGCTGAAAACAGTTTTTAGGACATATTTTGTCTGAATTTTTTTCTTTTTTTAAAATATTTATTTATTTATTATGTATACAATATTCTGTCTGCAGACCAGAAGAGGGCACCAGACCTCATTACAGATGGTTGTGAGCCACCATGTGGTTGCTGGGATTTGAACTCAGAACAGGCAATGCTCTTAACCACTGAGCCATCTCTCCAGCCCCTGAATTTTTTCAATGATAGAAAATGACCAGGAAAAGTAGCTGAAACTCATGTAAAAAGTTTAATAGTCACCTTAAAAATTCAGACAGGCAAAATTAATTGTAATATTTTTACACGGTATGTCCTGAGTACTTTGTCAATGTGAAATAAGCATAAAGTCTGCATATAGATGCATTATATTATATTATTATAATATCATATTATACCGTGTATTATAACATCTTATTATATATTAATATTTATATTATATATCAATATATATATATCTGGCTAGTGGCTCTTGTAACTAGACCATACAACCAGAGAGAAATTACATATAGAAACAATAGGATATATGACAAAAGTAAAAGACAACACTGGCAATAGAAAAAGAATTTTTTTTTTTTGATATAGGTTTTCTCTGTAGCTTTGGAGCCTGTCCTGGAACTAGCTCTTGTAGACCAGGCTGGCCTCGAACTAACAGAGATCCACCTGCCTCTGCATCCCAGTTGCTGGGATTAAAGGTGTACGCCACCACTGCCTGGCATGGAAAATAATTTTGGTAAAGTAAAAGGAGAAAACAAGGTCAGAACATGTTTGCAACATAATGTAGTAAGATATATATTCTTTTTTTTTTTTTTTTTTTTTTTTTTGGTTTTTCGAGACAGGGTTTCTCTGTGGTTTTGGAGCCTGTCCTGGATCTAGCTCTTGTAGACCAGGCTGGTCTCGAACTCACAGAGATCCGCCTGGCTCTGCCTCCCGAGTGCTGGGATTAAAGGCGTGCGCCACCACCGCCCGGCAAGATATATATTCTTAATATGTAATTTTTTTTATTAATATGTAATTTATACAGATTACATTTATACAAATTTCTAGGAACACTTGAAAGCCCAGAAAATAATGGTAATGTGACATAATCAGGCATTTTACTATAAAACATAGGCATGAAATCAAAGATGGTAAGTTTTTAGTGAGGGCATGTTACTCTGTGTAGATTGTTTGTCCATCATGAACAAAAGCCCTCCTTTGATTCTGTCACTGAAAAACATGCAAATTAAAATCTGTCATGGCATCAAAGATTATAGAACAATGATTTGTAGAATGCTCAGAAAGCAATGAAGGGTGTTTTTACAGACTGTGTGGGGGGCTGTGACATAGTAAAGTTCTTTAAAGGCAATGGGGTTTCAGGCAGCAGAATTTGTTTTCTAGTCTCTGTCATAAGGAAACCAAGCTAACTAGAGAGAAGAGACCACATACATGAAGTGTTCACTTCTCTGTTGTCTACAATAATGGGAAAATTGAGGACTCCTGGAATTCCCCATCTAAGGGAGAGCTAAATAGTTGGTGACATAGTGAGGTGGTCACTTGATTGACTATTTGAGTAGTGTAACATGGAGTTCTTTTAGAATCTTATACTGTCTTATGTAGAATTTAGGAGATAAATCAGTCTTGAGCAGATAAAAAATAAGAATTTTATCATAATCATTGTAAATTTTATTTTTCCAGTTTTCTGTTTTATCAAGATTCAAATATAAAATTAGTATATATCTTACTTATGAATGGTGGAATTAGATTCACATTTTCATATATAACTTAAGATTTCATCCTAATTCCAGTGTGCTCTACTCATGGTCCATCCATTTATCAAGGCTTACGTACTGTGCTGTGCTGAGTATTACTCTCCGTGTGTGTTATCCACAAACTGTGAGGCTGGCTCTGCCTTTGTGACTGAGTGGAAGTTTTTGCTTCTTAGTAAATTTGCAATTAACTTCTTTTTCTTGTCTTTCTTTCTGACCTGATTATGCCCTCTTGAAATGTAAAACAAACATAATGTATAATCTCGAGTTTTCTAAGTTTAAATAGCTCACATCTGCTCTCTTACTAGCGACTTATGTTTTATTGACTGATTTGCTCTTTCATAGTTTTAGTGAATTCTTTTTCCATTGTTTAAGGTTATCCTGGTCCAAGTGAACCCAGGGGAAGCGTTTACAATAAGAAGAGAAGATGGACAGTTTCAGTGCATCACAGGTAAGAGGAGGGATTTGCTACATTTGTAACAGAGAAACAAGTCCATGGTTTCTCTGTCTGGTAGGTACCACCCCATACATCGTGGTTTCCCCTTTTTCACTATCCCAGAGTCCAAGTCCTCAATCAGAAAACATAAGTGAACCTAGCCAGGTTCTTTAGTCTTCAGAAGATCAGTTCTGCTTTCTATTCTTGGTTTTATTTCTCCTCCAGTGTTAGTTCCCTCAGATTTTTTTTTCCCCTTGTCTCAGAGACAAGGTTTCTTTGTGTAACCCTGGCTGTCCTGCAACTCGCCCAGTAGGCCAGGCTGGCCTTGAACTCACAGAGATCTCCCCTGCCTCCCTAGTGCTGAGGTTAAAGACGTGCACTATGAGTGGCTGGCAACACAGTATTGCCCTTGTTAACTACTTCTCAAACCTGCCTTGTCCTGTCAGCAGGAGTTTTTGTCCTAGAAGTCACCATGTCCCCTTGCTCCAGGCTATTCAAACCCAGCTCCTTCAAATTCAGTTCAGATGTTCTGGCAGGTTTACTGTAGTCTTTCTTTTCTGGACACCCCCTTTGCACTTCTGGACTGGCTTTTTCTCAGGTGTCAGGAGCCATCCCATGAATTGTAGTGGGTTTGGTAAGAAACACTGTTCTCTACCTGCTAGCTATTTTTTTCTTACTCTCCATGATACATGATTAGAAATCTCCCCAGCCATCACCAAATACCCTATGAGGGACAAAACCACCTCCAGTTGATGAGAATTGTGTTTATATATGAAAATGAGGGCAATAGAAAGGGCACTGGTAAAGGTGATGTCACTAAAATCATAAAAAGGAGACATTTGTACAGAAAGGGTTGGGATGGGATGCCATATGAAGACTCGAGTCTCTCTTATAATCACCAGCAAACGATTACCACCAAAACTAGAGACAGCAGAGAATCATGGGGCAGATGGCCCCTTTATCCTCCAACAAGTCAACCATGCCAGCAACCCAGTGTTCACTCAGTCCTCTGTTACTGCGATAGAGTGTGAGTGTCTGTTGTTACAAGCCAGCCAGCCAGCCAGCCAAAAAGTCACTGTCTTTGGAATTAGAGAAGCTGAGTTAAACATTAGCTGTTCCTTAGTAGCTTGCTACAAGTGCTACAGGTTACTTAAGCTCAGTAAGTACATGTCTTATCAGCACTGCTCATGTCACCATCAGTAACAGGAACTTTTGAGTTAACTGTCTTGGGGTTTCTATTGCTGTTAAGAGACATTGTGACCACAGCAACTCTCATAAAGGAAACCATTTCATTGGGGCTGGCTTACAGTTCAGCAATGTAGTCCATTATCGTCCTGGCAGGAAGCATGATGGCATGCAGGCAGACATGGTGATGGAGAGGTAGATGAGAGTTATACATCCAAAGCAGCAGGCAGCAGGAAGAGAGTTAGACACTGGATCTGGCTTAAGCTTCTGAGACTTCAAAGACCACCTCCAGTAACATACTTCCGCCAACCAGACTTAATAGTGCCTCTCCCAATGGGCCTGTGGGGACCACTTTCATCCAGACCACCACATTAACTAGTATGCATATGTATACTTTCAACTGGACCTGCCACCTCTAAAGTACTCAGTGAGTGCTGCAGTGTAAGCGTTAATAGAAGGTAAGCCCCATCTCTGAAACCCTTGATACCAGCTGTTGAGACCGACTTACCAAGTACCTGCATGCAACATTCCTCTCAGTTGTGTTTGAAATTATGTATGCGTATGTTAAATTTGAAAATGCTTATTCCACCTTTTCAACTAAGACCTGAACTTTGGATTTGTATTTTTTACATTTCTTTGTATCTCTTTTGGTTTTTGGACTTCTAACTAATAGTCATGGCTTTAAAGAACCTGTGGAGGTGAGGCACCACATACTTTGGTGAGGGTGAAGGACTTGTGCACACTGTTAGTATCGACCATAACTGCCACAGGAAAAACAGGGTTCTTCGTGCCCCTTTCCTTTCCCTCTACTTAGCCTGGCTTGACTGTTGAGTTCTTAATACTAACTCCGCTTTCTAGAAAAATAGCTAACTCAGTAGGCACAAATAAAACTTGAAAGCTAACATGTGTTAGAAATTTTCTAAATCAGTTTAAACAATTGGAGCAACTGTTGAGGTGATGCACAAATAAGAAGTTATACTCTTGAAAGAACCCAGGCAGGAGGATGTATAAACAGTGTGGTGTGTGTGTGTGTGTGTGTGTGTGTGTGTGTATAGCTTTGCCATCTTTACTGACTTTTCTTCAATAGAATTTTATGTTTTCACTATGTGTGTGTGTGTGTGTATAGCTTGGCCATCTTTACTGACTTTTCTTCAATAGAATTTTATGTTTTCACTATGACCCACATTGAATATAAAGTCCTGATTACACTTCTTATCTTAATTACATGCCTTTCAAATTGTTGTCCATAAATATTATTCATCAACGAAGCATTTGAATTAATGTGGCATTGATTCCCCTAATACATTAGCAGATGAAGATAGATTATTTATTATACTTTAAAACACAAGGGCTGCTAATCCCAGTTATAGCCAGACCCTGAATGGTAAACAGCTTATATTTTAGGAGTTAGTTTGTGGCCATGTCTCTTCTGAACTCATTTCAGTTGACTGTACTCTCTAGCAGAGACACTGTCCTGCAGGTCCAGGAGAGCTGTGCGCAGATCCTGATGGGTGCTAACTTCCACATGAGCATTCTGTACAAGGCCACATTTCTGTGCTTTCCTGGAAAACAGTCCTTTCTCTATACAATAGGTAATAAAAATGGAAACTTTATTTTAAAATTATTGGGTAGAGTTTTTTAAATGAGGGAAAAAGAACAAAGAGATCCAGACAGTAAAAGCGCTCTCCTCCTTTTGTATGTTTTCATCTATCCACAATTGCCAGGCTCCATACGATCAGCTGTGGAGCATTTTCCTAATTAGAGATTGATGTGGAAGGACCTAGAATATTGTGGGTGGACCCATTCCTGCCCTGGTGGTCCTGGGTTCTAGTCTGAACAAGCAAACTATTATGAAAAAGCCAGTAAATAGCACCTTTCCTGGTCCCTGCATCAGCTCCTGCCCCAGGTTCCTGCTTGTTTTGAGTCCTTGTCCTGACTTCCTTCAGTGATGAACGGTGATTTGAAAGCATAAGCCAAATAAACCCTTTCCTCCCCAACCTGCTTTTTGGTCATGGTGTGTAATCGAAGCAATAGAAACAGTAACTAGGACATCAGGTGTACAGGAGAAAGGAATAGTGGTGAGCGAAGACTGGTTTGCAGAGATGACCACAGGAGAAAAGCTTAGTGGGCGCTCAGTCTCGTCTCCTCTCCTCTACCATCAGAAGTGTCTGCTATTTCCCGGAATGGAGCTATAGACAGGAGATAGAGTAGCAACAAGAGAGAAGCAGGCACTAAGTCTCAAGGAAGGAGAATCAGGGCAGTAAAGCTTAAAGAAAAAAGAGATTCCTTGTGGCCTTAGCTATTGTCGTAATAGAAAATCTCTACAGGAGCATGTAAGGAATGATGAAAGTCTAGCATAAATGAGTAAGTGTTTGAATTACTTCTTTAGGAAGTTTATTACCTAACAAGAATTCATAGAAAGAACTTTAGAGATCTAAATCATCACCACCTTTGACTGAAGGTTCATAATTTGTGAGATAGTGATGGATAGAACTTAATGCAGTACCATTTCTACTACAGCACACATCCATGGGGTGGGGGGAATAACTCGTCACATTTTCCTTGTGAGTTTACTAAATCTCCTGAAGTACTTTGCTAGTTCCTGGGAATTTGGGGAAAATCAAGACATGGTTCTTCTCCTTTAAGGCCATAATGTAATAAAGCTAGGGATGTAGCTTAGTGATCGGGCATTTACCTATAACACCCTGAGCTGGACCCCATCACTAAAACAAAACCAGACAGACCAGTTTATTATTTAAGGAAAGAAAAAGAGAACAATTCTATCAGTATAAATAGTGAGGCCGTTTAGTGCATGTGGTGCTACAAGAACACACCACAAAGGTCCTGTAGCAGTAGTGAGGAACAGCAAACCTTCCTCCCAGACACATGAACTGTCTTCGAGAAAACTACCTTTTGGCATTTGACAAGATAGACAAGGAGCTTCAAGGTGTTTTAGACAGAGGCAGCCGTATCCCACAGCAGCAGAAGAAAAGAGTGACCTGAATTATTTGAATAACCACGGATCTAGACTTGCTAAAAAGTCGTGTAAAGGGGAGTACAACTGGGGATGGAGCTGCAGTGCTGACGGTTCTTGAAATGACTCATAGAGCTGCTGAGAACTTAAACTTTATTGTTGTGAGGATGTGGAAGAACGCTTGAGGGGAGTTAGTGGTCTGGAAAGGTGGAGATCATCTGCTTGTCCTCCTTGGCCTGCCAGTGCTGGAATGATAGGTGTGTGCTGCTACGTGCATTTTACCTTGAGCTTTCTGAGACTCTGCTTAGTTTCCTAATGCTGCTGTACTTTTGATCCCGGGGCAGTCCGTCCCCGTGACTACTTTCCTCTACACACTACTCCTGTTAGGTTGTTCTGATGGTTGGCCCTACGTCCACACATGTATTGATAACAATAAAGTGGAGGAGGAAAAGTGACTGGAGGGGGAGGAGGAGGAGTTGGGGAGAAGGGAGTGAGAGCCAGATGTGATCAAAATTTGTTATATTCCTTTGTGAAATTCATGAACAATGAACAGAGCCCTGTGCATGATCAAAGCACCATTAACACTATGGAGGGTGATGAACTAGAGCTCAAAGAGTAGGGAGACTGCTTCTGTGGAAGAGTAGCCTGACATACTTGACGACAGCCCAGCAGGTCTAGACTGTCCGTGTGCAAGAGCTATCTTGAGGTCGCTAGTGAGAGCTGAGTGTGATGATTTTTCAAGGCGCACAGTGATGTAGAAAGTCGTCTTCCTAAAGCTGTAATTGTGCTCCCGACTCTTCTCTGCTGAAAACATGTTTGCGTTAGTGCAGACACCACTTCTGCAGTCAGAGTTGGGGCTCTGCTCACCATTGCCTACTAGCTTATCAACACGTGTAGGAGGGGTGCTCTCTGCATCACGCAGAGATGACTCACATACACAGAGGAGCTTGAGAGTCAGTGGCAAGAGAGGAAGACTTAACTTCACAAATAGAAACTGCTTATTTTAGCGGGGCTAGAATGAAATGAGTCATCTTATTGAATCTCATTTTCAAAAGAAAAATGAATGAAGTCTTAGAGTTCAAAAATAGAAATGTAAATTCAAGACAGATGATGAGCTATGTAGATTAAATAGTGTCATGTTAACATATTTGAAGAAAGGTATTAACAAATTGGGATTTTCCCAAGAAACTTAAGCCAGAACATACGAACATGACTATAGAGACCCATGAAACCTGAAAAGAGAAGACTTTGAATATGGTGTTTTCTGTGCTCTTTGAGAGAACAGCCAGTGTAAGGAGGTAGATTTTGACTTTTAACTCAGGAAAGAATGCCCAGCTATTCTGACTGCATGTAAATGAAGTCATTCGTTACAGTTATACCAGCATCTTCCCTTTTTTGTGTTTGTATTCTGCTTGGATGGTACTGTAAAAGCAGCTCTTCTAAGAAAAACTAGTTTGATTAGATGAATTCTGGTGTTTACAATAACTAAAAATTTTTGATTCCAGAATAAAGTCTGTAATTATACTGAGACCTCTTTAGTTAATGATGGGAATACATACTCTGAATGAGAATCTTAAATTTAACAATAATACCTATGCAGAGGCATATTTCACAGAGTCCCTGAGCTGGTTAACGGTTATTGCTCAGAGAATATTCATCAGCAGACTATGCGCTAAATAACTAATACCCGCCATTCATTAATGAACACTAAGATGTCTGAATCTTACAGGGAGACAAACAATGATGCTGACTTTATCTGGTATGTAAAATCTTGCTTACCGCAAGAGTCCAAGAAATGCTATCTTCCATTTTGCTTAGAAATAGAAATTATCAGCTGGATGTGGTAGTGCATGCCTTTAATCGTAGCACTCAGGAGGCTGAGACCAGTGGATCCTTGTCTACAAAGCGAGTTCCAGGATAGCCAGGGCTGTTACACAGCAAAACTAAAAAGAGATGTTATCCCTTCATCTGATTATCTGATTGAGGGAAAAAACTGCCATTTTCCTTAGAATTCTGTTGATATATTAAATGAACTGTGAAAACATTTAAGATTTATTTTTATGTATGTGTATGTGTGTGTGTATTATATGTATGCAGGTACCTGTGGAGGACAGAAGAGGGTGTCATATGCCCTGGAGTTAAAGATTGTTGTGAGTCACCAGATATGGGTGCTGGGAACTGAACTTGGATACTTTGGAGGAGCAGCAAGTGAACCACTGAGCCACCCCTGCAGTCCTTGCTAAACCATCTTTAAGTATACTACTGCACTTGTTTGCTTTGCTAATAGTTGTATATCAAAGATGGACGTGTTATAGTTGGGAATATTTTAGAGCCTTGGCATCTTCGTATGAGTACCAGTTCAGACTGTTTGTGAAAGTGTTCATATAAGTATGGAAATGGTGGACTGTAGATATTACCTGGATGGAGAGCACTTAAAGTTGCCATTTTCTTACAGATCGTCTTCCACGTGTAGAAAGTGTTGAGGCCAGTGCTGGTTTGTTGAGCAGAGTCACCTTCGAATTCTCCAGCTCTGCCTTACTCAGGAGCTGAGAGCCCGCTTACACCCGGACTGTGGTGCTTTGCTTTTGCAGCAGTGTCTTGCTGTGTAACCCAGGCCAGCATTCCCAGCCATCCTTTGCCTTGGCTTCCTGACTGGGGTCCTGAGAAGTACCCAGCAGTTCAGTGGCATTACACCATTCCCTTTTTTCTACTGAGTGACTGTGACTCACCCGGAGTACATACTAAAATAGTTCTCATTCTCTCCAAAGGCTATTTAAATGTTACTTTTCAAAAGAAATAATTTTGTTTACAACTGAGTTAGGGTAACATTGCAACATTTACATTTAGAAGCAAAATATAGGCAAGTTGAATTGACTATATTCACCACTTAATTATAATGAGTAATGTTAATAGCTTATATATTTTCCTGTGTATTCTCCTACCATACTGGCAAACCTCAGGCATTCTGATATATATTAACATTCAGGTTCAAAGGTACATAGCAGTCAAGTTAAATAAGCCACACACAAAAGCACACATACCAGATGATTCAAGTCATTTGAGTTACTGAGAGTAGTCATATTCATAGAGACATAATATGCAATGGTGTTTGCCAGGGCCTAGGGAAGGGGCAATAGGGAGCTGTTATTTTGTGAGCTAAAGACAGGTGGAGGTGGTGATTACATACCAATATAAATTTATTTAATACTGAAAAACTGCAAATGTTAAAATACAAATTTTATATATGTAAATATGCAACAATTATTAAGTTAATTTAGTTTCTTTTTTCTTACTATTTTTATTTTTAAAACAATCTTATTTTATATACCATCCCAATTCCCTTTCTCTCTTGTCCTCCTGCTCCCCCAACCTTCTCCCAGCCTGATCCCAATCAACTTATCAGAGAGGGCAGGCCTCCCATGGAGAGTCAACAAAGGCTGTCACACCACTTGAGATAGGACCAAGGCCCTCCCCACTGTGTCTAGGCTGAGGAAGTTATCCCTCCATAGGGAATGGTCTCCAAAGAGCCAGTTCATACACTAGGGATAAATACTGGTTCCACTGCTAGTGGCCCCAAAAACTGCCCAAGCCACACAAATGTCACCCACACTCAGAGGGCCTAGTTCGGTCTTATGCAGGTTCCCCGGCTGTCAGTCCAGAGTCAGTGAGCTCCCACCTACTTGGGTCAGCTGTTTCTGTGGGTTTTCCCATCATCATTTTGGCCCCTTTGCTCATAATATTCTCTCTCTCTCTCTCTCTCTCTCTCTCTCCCAGTGCTTATCTCTGCATCTGCTTGCATCGGATACTGGATGTAGGTACTATGATGACAGTTAAGGTAGTCATCAATTTGATTACAGGGGAAGGGCAGTTAAAGTTCCCTTTCCACTATTGCTTAGATTCTTAGCTGGGATCATCCTAGTGGATTCCTGGGAGTTTTCCTAGTGTCTGGTTTCTTGCTAACCTCATAACAGCTCCATCTTTTAAGGTATCTCTTTCCTGGCTCTCCCTCTCTGTTCTTTGTAGACAAAAGTTTCACTCGGGCTTACAGCCATTAAGTTCCAAATAAACACACAGAGTCTTATATTAATTATAAGCTGTTTGACTTCTTAGCTCAGGCTTATTATTAACTAGCTCTTACAACTTAAATTAACCAAATTCTTATCTATATTTAGCCACATGACTTGTTACATTTTCTTAGTAAGACATTCTCATCTTGCTTCCTCTGTGTATGGTTAGTGACTAACTCTCTGCCTTTCCTTTTCACAGAATTCTCCAAGTCTCGTTGCCCCACCTATACTTCCTGCCTGGCTATTCATATTAAACCAATATGGGTGACAAATTATAGTGTACAAGAACATTATTATCCCACAGCAGTCCTTCACCCAACTTGACCGTCAAGATCCCTCATGTTCTCCTGCCCACTGCTCTCCTTATGTCACTACTCCCCTACCACTCTCCCTCCTCACCCATGCTGTCAATTTACTAAGGAGATCTTGTTTACTTCCCCGTCCCCCGTCGGGGGGGGGGGTATCCTTTTCAAAAAGAAAAAAAATAGAGTAGCAGAGACCAGAAGTAATGTTATAGAATTCAAAGATGGTCCAAGGTCATTGTCCCTTTTTTGTATTTATTGTATAAACATTATATTATCTTCAAAACTGAATTGGATGAATGATTACTGGGTTATGGTCTGTGTACAGTTGACTTTTAAGAGCTCCAGATGAATTTTACCTAACCATTTGAGCATTTGAAGAGGACAAACCTCTTCTAAGGTAAGGACATCAGAAGCATGACAGGGCTTTACCAAGACCATAAGTTCATATGCTGGCCTTCAAGGTGGAAGTGTGGACCAGAAAAGAGCTGGCCATGAGTTTATCTGCTGGCCTTCAAAATGGAAGTCTGGATCAGAAAAGACTTGGAATGAGTCTGAGGAGCTTACTGTGGCCTCAGATGATAACCAGAAGAAAGTGGCTCCCTCGTACTTAACATTCTAAGACCCTGTTCCTCCTCTGTGATTTCCAGATGAGAATATAACCTATCTAACACCTTGATTGTTGCCTTGTGGGACCTTGGCCAGAGAAACCAGTCACAGGAGGCCAGATTCTGAATTTCACAACTGTGAACTAATTAATGTCTTTAAAAAACATCTGTTTCTGGTCATTGTGACATAACAATAGAAAACCAAGACAAACAGTGTGAACTTTTATTCCCTTCTCACAAAGGTGGCCCAGAGGCAGGCAGTAGCAGGTAGAGTCTTTCTGCACTGTGAGCCATAAAGTTGACCTTGTTACTCTACCACCTTAAGAGATTGCCCTAGTCTGCATGGTCCAAGATGGCACACTACCTTGTCCACATCCCACACAGAAAGGAAAAGGACAGGAGAAGAGAAAGACTCATAAGAGACACACCTCCTTCATTGAGAACCCTCTTTCATTGGCTGTAGTTACCATAACCAAGTCATGTTGGGGTTCAGTGATGAATCAGCAACTAGAGTTTTTAATTTATAGTAATTGGCTTCAGTGCGTTAGAAGAAAGAAGATACTTCAGAAACTAAATATAATTTTGATAACTCTTAAGAAATATTTCAATAGAAAATCTACCATTGAAGTCAGCGCCTGTGACCCCGTGAGTAGCGAACTGTCTTAGTTCCTTTCCAACAACCGCAGTTTCAGACAGAGTCTGGCCTAGCCCAGCATGGCAGGGAAGACAAACAGTGGAGCTTGAGCCACTGGACACATCATGTCTGGAAGCAGGAAACAGAGGACAAGGGGTGAGCATCCCCACACTGTGCTCGGCTTCCCTCCTGCATTTGGACACTCTGTGATAGGGTATGCTTGGAAAATGCCCTTCTCTTCAACTGCCAGCTAGGAAGCTTCCTTCTCCAGCAGAAGACATTTAGAAAAGGACCTTTAAATTCAACCATGGTAAAGAGAGCATACTCAAAATAATTTAGTCTTCCAAGGGGCCTACATTCTGATTGCATTTTATGAAAGACTAAACTGAATGAATTAGTAAGTCTAGAAACATGGCCTAGAGGTGGCTTTATAAAAATCCATTTAATTTAAATAAAATATTACTGAATATGTGGAGTCACTATCCAAAACTTTGGTGAACAGGATAGAATTCATCCCCATGCCCCTGTGGAGTTTATGATCTTCTAATAAAAAGAAAATGAAGGAATTGCATGAAATAGTGCTGCGTTTGAGCTGTGAGGATGCTCTGCCTGGAGCACGTCAGCCAGACCAAGGACTCTAGGACGCAATGGACGTTCTAGAGGACGATCACAGCAGAGTCCTGTCTGCTACCCTTTCCTTCTAAAAGATGGGAGGTTGAAAACTTTTGTTGGAGTCTTGGTATAATTGAAGGTAGAATTATTATAAATTATTAATGTAATTAACTGTTTATGAGCTCCAGGAAAACACTGCTCTTGAGGAACACAGATGCATAGAAAATAATTTTGGCATCTTTGCTTCTAAAATTGCAGGTTCTCTTAATTTCTACATAATTGGATAATTTTGGCAAATTTGATTGTGATTGTATAAATTACAAGCTATCTCACGTAACTTTCAATGGACTATTCACATGTTTAAACTTTTTCCTTTGAAATTAAGGTCCTACACTTATTCAGAAAAATGATGAACCATATGGTATTTTGAGTGCACAGAAAACTAGTTACTAGTGACATCTAAAGAAAATAGGAAGAAAAAGAGAAATATAACAAGCTTATACATTCATAACAGTAGTCTGTCCATTTTCTATAAATCAGAGTGGGCAAGAAAAATGTCTGTGTTTTATATTTTATAGAAAGAGCTTAAAGAATTCTGGCAATGAGAAGGGCAGATAGGAACCCCAAAGTCATAGACTTTAGTTATTAAGTATGTTTTGTCAATCTGGAAAAGTTTGAGGGTGATCCTGGCTGTATTGATGAAATAAAAGCTTTAAAAAATTATCATCTGGACCTTGGGAGCTCAGTCCAGTGCTCTGATGTGGGTCTCTATCTCTATCTCCATCTGTCACCGGAGGAAGGTTCTATGGTGATATTCAAGATAGTCATCAGTCTGACTTCGGGGCAAGGCCAGTTCAGGCACCCTCTCCTTCACTACCCAGGGTCCTAGCTGGAGACATCCCCATGGACACCTGGGAACACCTCCAGAGCCAAGCTTCTTGCCAACCCCAAAATGGCTCCCTTAATTAAGATATCTTCTTCCCTGCTCCCATATCCATCCTTCCTCCATCTCAACCATCTCACTTCCCCAAGCTCTCCCTAACCCTCCTCTTCTCCCTTCTCCTCTCCCCCTCTTCCCCTCTTTTCTTCCTCCTACCCCCCCCCATGTTCCCAACTTTTGCCTGGCGATTTTGTCTACTTCCAATTTTCATATATGTTTTTCTTTGGGTTCACCTTATTACTTTGCTTCTCTAGGATCGCTAACTATAGGCTCAGTGTCCTTTGTTTATGGCTAGAATCCACTAATGAGTGAGTACATACCATATTCATATTTTTGGGTCTGGGTTATCTCACTCAGGATAGTGTTTTCTATTTCCATCCATTTGCATGCAAAATTCAAGATGACATTGCTTTTTACTGCTGAGTAGTACTCTAATGTGTAGATATGCCACACTTTCTTTATCCGTTCTTCCATTGAGGGGCATCTAGGTTGTTTCCAGGTTCTGACTATTACAAATAATGCTGCTATGAACATAGTTGAACAAATGCTTTTGTAGTATGATTGGGCATCTTTTGGGCATATTCCCAAGAGTGATATTGCTGGATCCTGAGGTAGGTTCACTCCCAATTTTCTGAGAAACTGCCACACTGATTTCCAAAGTGATTGCACAAGTTTGCATTCCCACCAGCAATGGATGAGTGTTTGCCTTACTTCACATCCTCTCCAGCCTAGGTTATCATTGCAGATTTATTTTATGCTTTTGGTGTGTTTTTAACCTTATGAAATAATATCTATGGAGATCATCTTTCTTACTAAAACTAAAAACCACACTTCCCAAAGACGGTCCCATTAGGAGAATCCCCTGCTGAGAAGAACACTGTTTTATAAATACAGAGATTTCCTTTAACTTTACATATCATGGTAACTTCTACCAGAATTTTTGACTCAAGAAAGTACTACTTGGCATTCAAGAAGAAAGATAAACCTTTCTGTTTGTTCACAAAAACGTATCTGGGTGTCCTGGCTGGTTTTATATCAACTTGACACAAGCTGAAGTCATCTGCGAGGAGGAAACGTCAATTGAGAAAATACCTCCATAAGAGCAAGCTGTAGCTAAGCCTGTAGGGCATTTTCTTAATTAGTGATTGATGGTGGAGGTCCCAGCCCATTTGTGGGTGGGGCCATCTCTGGGCTGGTGGTCCTTGGTTCTATAAGAAAGCAGACTCAGCAAGCCATGGGAGACAAGCCAGTAAACAGGATTCCTCCATGGCCTCTGTATCAGCTCCTGCCTCCAGGTTCCTGCCCTGTTTGAGTTCCTATACTGACTTCCTTTGATGAATAACGTTCTGGAAGTGTAAGCCAAATAAATCCTTTCCTCCCCAGGTTGCTTTGGGGTACAATGTTTCATCACAGCAATAGTAACCCTAACTAAGACAGAGTATCATAGATACTCTGTGTATGGTTTTTTTACATGAGTGCTGGACTCTAAACCCAAGGCCACAGCAAACATCCACTGAGCCATCACCAACCCCCCTGGAATAACCATGAGTTTATATAATCTGATTCTTATCCCCTGTATCACTGTTCCAGGACACAGTATCATTCCTGGTTTCTCTCTTTGTGTAACATAATTTGATGGAATGTTGGGTTTTTGATGCTTTTTGACCTTTTTACATTCATGGAGATAGGAAAAAACATTCTTTCAGCAACTGACTTAGGATTCATCTTTTTGAAATCTATGTGTTTTGAGGCAGGCCTCATTCTGTAGCAGTCTGGTCTAGGACTCACTAGGTAGCCCAGACTGGCCTCAAACTCACATCAATCTTCTTGCTTCTGTCTCCCAAATGCTGAGATTATAGACACAGTCACCTCATGATAGAATGTGAATCGAGTTCAAGATTCATATTAAATATTTCCATTTTCCTTTTACCATGTCAGCAAACATTATGTGTGACTTCATCTCAAGCCTGTTCCTGTGTCCAGAGAAATATGATGTATGCCCCGTGGCTATAGAGTTAAGACAACATAAATGTCATTTGTTTTCACAAGTATGAAGTAATAAGGGCAGCGGGGCTGGGTTCCCAGCACCCCGGCCGCCTGCTCGGCTAGCTTATGCCCCAAAATAATTACACAGACACTGTATTCTTTTAAGCACTGCTTGGCCCTTTAGCTCTAGCACTTACAGGCTAATTCTCACATCCCGATCAACCCATCTCTAATAATCTGTGAGAACCGGTCTTACCGGGAAGATTCTAGCCTAGTCCATCCTGGGTCGTAGCTTCATGCCGGGAGCGGGGCATGGCGTCTCTCTCAGGCATCTGCTCCCTAGAGGAGAGCTGTCAAGTCTCTGAGCTCACTTCCTCTTCCTCCCAGTATCCTGTTCTGTTTTCTCCTCCCACCTATCTTCTAACCAATAAAATGGGCCAGGGCAGTTCCTTTATTAGCCAATGACCTTCCTCCATCATTTCCCCTTTTTCGGTTTAAACAAAAAAAAAGGCTTTAACTTTAACATAGCACAATTACATATAACAAAACAGTTATCAAGTAAAAGTTACAATAATCTTTATCATAACTAAGGAAAACTATAACTAACTATTTTTAACTCCATCAAAGACTCCAGAAAGATACAATACTACCTAAGCAAACAAGAAAAAAGCAACTTTTAAAACTCTAGAAATGACAGAGACATCTCGCTACCTGGACAGTCACCCAAAGTTCCTCTGTACCATTGGGGCATCCATCTTCAGCCTTCAGGCCCATGGTATCCAGCAGACATTTCCATAAAGCAGGAAATTCCAAAGGCAGTTCAGTCACTATCTGTTGTGTCCTGCAGAATGTCTCGCAGACTCTTTTATGAATCAGGAACCCCGAAAGATCATCTCTCCTTAGGCAAGTTCAGTAGTCCTCTCTCTGCGGGTTCTCTGTGTCCAGTTTATGCAATAGTCCAGGCAAGAGCAGTTTCTTGCCCAAATGGCTATCAAACTCCATAAGGTGCCTCTTCGATGCCCATCTTCCTCTTGAAGTACATTGGTGCTGCCAGGAGCAGAGTGTCTCATTGTCATGAAAAGTCCTCAGTTATTAAAACATTTAAAATGTCCTATTCTGTAATCTTTGAAAGACATGAAGAATGTCTATCTAAAATATATCTCTATATATCTAGAAAATCTAACTAACATGACTACAAGCTTTACTATTATCGATGATTATCCATTAACAACCTATATTTCTTAATTATACAGTACATATTTAAATGAACTACACAATCACAATACCTTAATCAAAATCAGAAACACTTATACATATAACAAAATTGACCTTAAATCTCTATCAATAAAGCAAAATCAATACTAATGCAAATTATTCATACCTATATCACAAGTACCCCCAAAATGACAAAATAATCCAGTTTGGTGGTGAAGATGTGAGTGTAATGTGTTCTCTCTGTCAGACTCACAACATTCACAGAATCCTCTCATCCCAAACCTTCCAGTAGCAGTTGAAGATGCTGATTGACTTTTATAGACTTCAGTTGTAAGCACATACAGTTTTTATTTTTCATCCTTAAAGATAAATCTTTTTAAGAGTTCCTTTTGACTTTCCCTTCTGTTTCCTTCTGTCGTGTCCTTCAGCATGTTTAGGAAATCCCTTTGCTGTTTCAGTGAGATGCCAGCTGTTCTTAAACATTTTTAAGTCACAGTTTGTTGCAGTTCTTCACCTTAATACCCAGGCTCCAATTATCGGGCACTTGCCAGGACACATAAAACATTTTTGCTGAATGCACATTCTTTCCTGTGGACATAAAATTTGCCCTAAGTCTCTTTGCTGTTCAGAAGGATAGATAACTCATTCTTGAGTGACTTGGGCCCTGCTTCAAAGCCTAGCCCTACTGTGGAATTAGGTATACCCAATGCATGTGGAAGGCTTAAAAACAAGCTTGGGGAAGTAATTGAGTGCTTCTGGAAAAGCTGACGCTTAAAGAAGTAGTAGCAGTCACAAGGAGGGTCAAAGTAGAAAAATATCTCTGAGGCAGAAGGAATAGCATATTCCTTCTAAAGGTGGAGCATACCCAGATGAGAGAAGGCAGACAAGGTATGATGAGAACAAGGGTCAAGGGAGAATGACTGAAAACTAGACTTACAACTTCTGTACCGCGTATGTATGTTACAAATGCCATTATAGCCATACGGATCACTTCACATTTAGAGCAGTGATAGAGTGAATGTTTAGCATGCATGACAGGAACCTACAAACAGAGCTGGGGGCTGTGGCATACTTCATAAGGATACCCACTACGTGATTTACTTGGCCTTTTCTTACCTCATAGTGGAAATGTTTAAATTTTTTTTCAGGGGCCAGCAAGATGGCCACACAAGTAAAAACACTTGCTAAATAAGCCTGAAAGACTTGTTCAGTCCTTGGAACCTGTGCAAAGGTGGAAGAGAGGTCCAACTCCACAAGGTTGTTTTCTGACCTCTACATAGGTGCCACATCATATGCACCCCCCCCACCCCCGGCTTTATCAGAGAGTTGAGAGAATCTGGGTTTAGTTCTCCCACTAAACATCAAGTCTAGGCCTGAGCTTATTGGTGTAGTACTTGCTAGCATGCACATGATCCTGGGCTACCTGAGTGCTGCAGGAAACAAAGCAATTATAAATACGTCATGTTTCAGATGTTACCTGAAGGAAGAGGGGATCACTGAGGATTTTAAGTGGAGAAATAGCCAGAGCAGTAGGAGTAAGAGTGAGACTGCAGACTTTGTGGCAGCAGGAAGCTAGGGTGGCCGACAGCTTGTGTGGTGGCTTTGGCAAGTAAGTGGCACTGCCTTTCATTTATATGTTGAAGAATGCAAGAGAGAGAAAAATGAGAAAACAAATTTTATTTCTGACCATATTAAGTTTAGAGAATCTTTTGATTTTACTGCCTTTGCTCAGAAGGTCTCAGAAGAGAGATACAAATTTGTCAGTGAGTGATTTGAAGTCATGAGATACAAATGAGCTAGTCTAAAAGAAAATAGGTTAAGAATAAAAGTTCAGATCCTGAAAGACTTAACGTCCATGGGACAGGGAGAAGAAAAGATAACATTTAGGGGAAGATGTAGTGCTCCTTTATGTCCTCCTGTGACTCAGGAATGGAGGAAAATAACTGTATGCGAGAGGTAAAAGACAGAAGGCTAGGGATTTAGCTCAGAAATGGGGCATTGTGTGTTATGTCAAGGCCATGGGTCCAATTTCCCAGGACCACAAGAAAATACAAATGTAGCAGACAAAGATAGAAGTATCTGTATCGTATTACAAAGAGCTACCTTCTTCGCTTTATAATACCCCTACAAATAAAATACAAAAACAGGAACATTTATCAATACAGTGAAAAGTAAATATGTTAAATATCTTAAATGTTTAGCTGCTTCATTCTGGTGGAAAAGAAAATGAAAACTGCACTACAGTGAAATATTTTCATCTTTCAGATAGGCAAATATCAAGAAGTTGGATGCTGATGAGAATATGTATGATTATAAACACTGAGCTCATTTGGTGATGTCAGAACCATGACTTCTGTTTCATCTAGCAGTTCTGCATCTGCTTATTTATCCTATACATGGAATACTGTATATTGCAACAGCTAGATGAGTTGCCAAATGAACTATAGAAATCAAGGCATCTCTGTATGGCCAAGAAAAGAGCTTTAAGACTGTTAAGGTGCAGACTTATATATAAAAAACTATAGTTTTTTAAAAGAATATATAATTGCTGCAATATTTGTAGAATATCTCTGAAAGGGTTTATAAGTGTAAGAATGACTTCTGAAGGCTGGAGAGATGGATCAGCAGTTAGAACACTGACTGCCCTCAGAAGACCTGGGTTCAGTTCCCAGGGCTGTATGGTGGCTCATGACAAGCTCCAGCTCCAGGGGATCTGACCTCTTCTGGCTTTCATGGGCAATCACATACATGTGGTATACAGTTACACATGCAAACACATATATACATAATTTTTTTAATCTAAAAAGGAGTGCTTTTCTTTGGAGATCACATACATACATACATATTCACACACATGTGTACATATACACATATACGTGTGTGTGTGTGTGTGTGTGTGTGTATGTGTGTGTGTGTGTGTGGAAAGAGAAAGCATTATGTTCTGTGGACCAGATTATAAATGTGTTCCTGACCAGTTAACTTTCTCTGCTCAATTTCATCATAAATGATCCACATAAACAAGGCTTCCCAGACTGCTGACATTTGAACTGGTGACTTTTGACACTAGAGGCAATGACAGGGACATGAAACCCTGTCCCTCCTCTTCTCATTGTAAGATCTTGAACTACCTCTCCTCAGTCTTTAGTATGCCATAAACATGTGGAGATTTTAATGTACTTTTTATTTCATGGTCCTGATAGCTTGAAGAAATTGGGGTTGACAGGGTAGTACATGAGACAGCATAGATGATACAGATGACATACAAAGATGGACAAGTGACTCTCTGACCTAGAGCCCCTAGAGAAAGCTGATAGGAATGGAAGCAGTGCTGTTCTCAGCATGCCTAACGTCCCCAAGAAGGACTGTGCAGACAGCCACCACAACAGCTGTTTACAGTTGCTGCTCTCAGGTAGTTAGCTATTAACACAAACAAACCAAAACAAAAACCTAGAGCTAAGGAAAGCCTTTTTACCTTTAAAAAAGATGAATATATTTTTGTTCTGTGTGTCTGAGTGAGTGTGCATGAGTGTGCTTGCTGATGCCTGCCATCTCATCATCCCCTTAATCCCTGGCCCTGTGCATCCTACACCCTCCGTCCTATAATATCCTGATAAGATACAACTCAGGCTAAAGCAGTGCCACCAAAACAATTAGATCCGGGTGTGGATAGGGTCCTCAGCTTTTCAAGTCAGTCTGAGTTGGACGGATGATGGTAAAGCACACGGTTACTAGATACCTGCAGCACACGTCTCCTGACTTTCTCATCCTCCTGGGAACTGAGGGTGTTGGAAGAGAGCACAAGCTGAAGAAAAGATAATGTTGGGGTGAGCATGACTCATTTTTTTTCCCAGGGGCCTAAGCAGGATGCAAACGCTTTGTGTCAAGCTTCTAGGAGTTTCCATCGTGTTCAGAAGACATTTCAATTCCCTAAGCATATTTTGCGAAGCTATTTTAAAACTTTACAAGCTGACTACTCATAATAAATCATCTTTAATCCTGCAGCAACCACAAAATATTAACATCTTTATATCTAAATATAATAATCAAACTAAAAACATTACAGGAAAGAAGAAATTGAGAGTGGGAAGAAGACCCTGAATTGTAGGTCCTGGTGTCATGTTCAAAATCTGAATCTAAATGGGGTTTGTCACGCAGAACCTATTATAGAAAATGCTTAATAACTACGGGCATAATCTGCAGATTCGTCTAAATTGCCAGGCCGCAGAGGCCATTTTTCATGTATCTCATTTGACTGGTAGTCAAATGTTTTGAATGATCCAGACCTTAAACCATAGACACTCCCGTGCAATGTAATAGCGTCCACTCCATGGGAAATCTGCAACTAAACGAAAAGCTTGACCTAGCACCTTCATTTCCATCACCGCAGCCCTGATCTAGGACTGTTACATGGCAGATGGCTAGTCTGCCCTGCCACTTGTAGACTTCTTTCCAAACCTCTGTGACCTTAATGTTTGATCCTGACAGGATTTACGTCATTGATCCATATCACTTGAGTGTGATGTCAGTGTGTGGGTGTTGTGTTCTGAAGACACAGTTAACCTGATGCACTGCAGTAAACCTTGAGTGCCCTTAGGATGACTCACCACTGTTAACACAGACCGACACTAAGAGTGGTGTGTTCACAGCGGCTGCATGCTTATGTCGTTAGCACAATATCTGCAGACTCCTGACAGGAACACTAGAAATAGCTTGTTTAGAGACAGTTGCTTGGTAAACACATAACCTGATTCAGGTTTTCTACGTCTGTGTAGTTCAACTTAGTGCTAACGGTAGAGTCTAACTAGATTTGTTGTGTTGTTTCCTGAGGGGAGTTGATTGCCTGTTGCCCTAGATCGGGCACTAAAACTAGATCAAAAGACAACAACATACTAGAGCAACTTTGGAAACCAGTGTGTTTATTTGGCTTCCCTAAGGAACAGGGGTCATAGTTACCTACCAGGAGCAAGCTGACTTTCAGAAAGACATCACAGGTGATGAGCTCAAGGAAGCTGCTCATTGGGGTTCCACTTGCAGTTGCCCTTTCATACCCCACACATCTAGAGTTCCCTGTCTCCCTGCCCGGCTTACTGCCGGTGGGTGTGGGGTGGACTCCCAAGCTAGGGTCTGCTGACCTTCCCTCTCCACCTTAGAGATAGATTAACAACTTCCATAGACCATACCACGGCTGTAGACCCAGCTGTCCCTGTAGTGGTTTGCTTATTTTGTTGCCATGACTGTAGGCCAAGGTTAACTGAAGGCCACTGATGATGTCAAGCTCTGGAGTTATATATGGTTAGTCATTTATATTTATTCTATTTAAATATTGCAGTTATATCTAGGTGCATAGAAAATCTAATCATGCATGTTTCCAATCACTTATATATAGATAAATGAAATTATTCTTAAGACTGTATCATACATGGGCCACTAATTTATGTATTTTACATTATCTAAATTTTAAAATGAGTAAGTTTCCAGGGAAGAGAAAAGCCTCTAAAAATTGAAGTGTAAGTAATAGCCTTGATCTTTCATTCTCTGCTGTAACTTCCTGCTTCATCCCTTCCTAAGTTAGAATCGCTAGCTGGTGAAATTCCTGGGCCATCAGCAGTGCTAATTGCCCGTTTCATGTTGCCAAGTGTTCTATAATCTTAATAAGTAAGTATTTCCTATTACTAATAAGATAGTTCTGTACTCCAGTTTGTCGAGACATTCCAGGTTTGTGCCATTTTGCTATCTAGTTGGCTTGACATTTTTCTCAGATTTATTATTTTTGGCATTATAATGTGATCGACCACCATTTTGCAGTTCCAGTTTCTTACTTGATCTCCATTAGCAAGTAGTTGTCCATCACTGGAGTTTTGTTTTTAAATATTAAACAGAAAGTCAAAGACATCAGCTTTCCTTGATGTACTCAGTCTGTACTGTGCTACTGACATCCTGTGTTAGACTGAGGAGTGTGTGCAGAAGCATATTTCTTAGTTGTTGAGTCTGCATCAGATGAAAGCTTCTTGCTGTATCAGAACGAGGAAGAAAGCATCACACAGAAAGAGGGCTGCTAGCTTAACTCATGCCTCTCTCTCATCTTTCTATAAAGCAGCTCCCTAGCTCTGCTGACCTCATCCCAGTTACCTCCTACAGGCCCACCTCCTCATTTTATCTGCATGAGCATAGTGGGGGGATTAAGTTTCTAACATAAATTTGGGAAACACATTCAAATTTAAGCACTTAGATATAAAAGACTAGGACATAAGTTCTTTGCTGGTGGTGGTAGTGAGACTGTGTAATGCTGTTACCTCTGCTAGACACTTGATGTCACCAGGCCTCCAGTTAGAGGTTGTCTGGGAAATGTGTTAGGTGACTATAAATTACATCAGGCAATAAAAATCTAAATATTCTTGCTACAACCTGTATTTTTAAAAGGAAGAATGTTTTTATTTATTGTATAACTCTATATACAACTTTATCATTTGGCAGTGCTTTTTCTTTTATAGCACCAGTGAACTAAGAAAATGAGGTCTAAATTAATGAAACATGCACAAGAATTTTAACTGTAGAAAATTCAGTGAAATCTGTTTTTAAAAAAATCTGAAGATGTCATAGTACCTGTGATTGTGGGAAAACGTTCAGACTAATATTTATTTCAGTAAGATAAAATGGAAGTATTGTCCAGAAAGCAGAATTTATTCCAAGCTTATCAGTCAATACCTCAGAAACAGTTTTCATAATATGAACATAATCTTAAAACTGTTATAAAAAGCCTGTTGAAGGTATTAGCCACACTATATTTATCAGTATATAATGTAGCAGTCAGCTGCCGCTTTATATGAAAATACAAAGACTATGCTGAAAGATTTTTTTTTAAATATTAAGGAATTAGATGGATAAATAGTTAATAAATTATAAGAAGTCATAGGTAGGGTTGTTTGCCCCCCCCCAACTCCACAATACAGGAGAATATATTTGTTTACTCTAGATGGATCGCTCATAACAGATTAAAGAAATGATTCCACCCAGTTCTGGCTGTTTTGGGCCTACAGGAACATGGGTGACTCAAACCCAGTTATGTTACCAAAAAGCACAGCCCAGAGTAGCCAGTAATTCATGAAAACTGCATCCCAGGAGCCTGAGTTCCTGTTACTCACTGACTCCACTGGAGAATGTCCCCTCTAGTGCCCTCTTCACTGCTATCATAAGCTTGGGGAGGGGCCTCCTTCCTCCCCCCAGCAAGAAATGGTTAGCTCAGGAGGAAGTAACTACAACCCTACCCCTTTTTCTGGCAGTTAATTTTTTTCACTCCCCTTTGATGATGCTCCATGAGCCTTGTTGGGAATGATGTAATGTCTTGTCATCTTCTCTGTGTTTGCCTGAGCCTGGATCACAGTACCACAGCAACAGTCACTCATTTTTATGAGCTTGATTGGTTGTCTCTAATAAACCCACCGTAAAAATGAAATTTGCCTACATGAATAACTGAGGCCTACAGCAGCAATAATCTGCAGGCTTAAACATTTAGAAGGTTGTTTGACAGGCCCATAATGTCCATTTAACAGAACGGAGGCAGTTACTTCTGTATCGGGACCTATGCCTTGCTTATTCATAGACTTCGCCCTGACTAAGAAGAGTACCAGATGTGGGTTTACTGCTGTGGGCAGTCCTTAAGTAAAAGGAAAACAGTTGCATTCATAACTGTTGTCCTGCTACTATTACACTGATGGGTACATTTTGCCAGGCTTGTTTATGTGTGCAGAATGAAGAGTCCCATACCAAGCAGGACTGTCACTTGTAATTCTACTGAGCAGACTGTGCCGTGCCTTCAGCGCGATGAAAGCCGGTCAGCTCTGTCCAAGCCTGATTTCCCACGTAGACCACAGCATGTGGTGTCATCGGCGGTGGAGTCTTACCATCCAGTTCTAGTGTGCAATCAGCAGCAGTGACAGTAGTCAGAGTTTATGGGTCTAGGAAGCCTCCCTGGCCAACAGCTCATAGGGAGGAGCTCACCTTTGGCACTAAAAAAATATGCAACACCTTATAACTTCTAGGAATGCTCTTTCTCTGCCTGCTGTAGGGTGTTGTACATATTTAAACTCTTTAATTGCTGTTTTCTGTTTTCCAGATGCCTCTTCAGTTCTATAAGAGACTCAAAAGTTAGCAAAACATAATAAAACCTTTCTCACAGAGGAAGGGGAGGATCTCTGAAGGCCCATTGCTGTTTGTTCTAGGCTAGTTCCAGTGGATCCTGGATAGCTAAAGGAGTATTAAAAAGAAAAGTTAATAAGATCTAGTAAAGAAAGAAAACATCTACCACCCATATTAAGTGTTTCCCATGAAAGAATAATGTTGTGTACAAAGGTTTTATCTTAGTTTCTCTTCTTGTTGCTCTGAGGAAATACTCTGACAAAACCAACATAAGGAAAGAAAAGGTTACTTTACTCATAGTTCAAGGTTACCGTCTACTTAGGGATTTATTGCCGTGCAGAGACACTGACCACAGCAACCCTTATAAGGAAAGCATTTAATCGGGGCTGGCTTACAGTTAGAGGGTCAGTCCATTATCATCACGGTTGTGTGCAGCCAGACTTGTGCTGGAACTGAGAGTCCTACATCTTGCAGGCAACAGGAAGTTGACTGACTGTTACACTGAGGGAAACTTGAGCAAAAGAGACCTCAAAGCCCACCCCTACAGTGACACACTTCTTCCAACAAGGCCATTCCTCCTAATTGTGCCACTTCCTTTGGGGGCTGTTTGTAGGGAAGTCACATCAGGGCCTCAAGGTAGCTGAATGCTTTGTATCAATAGTAAAGAAATAGAGAGCGAAGAACGCTCGTGTTCATCTCATTTTGTCCAGTTTATACAGTCCAGGACTGCCACCCAGAGAATGGTCCCAGCCAGAGTAAGCAGGTCTTCTCCCCAGTTCACTTAATGCCCAGTGGCCTGTCTCCCAAGTAATCCTAGATCTCATCAAGGTGACAGTTGGTATTAACCATCCCAGACATGGAAGGGAGACATGCCATCTAGCCCTTCATAATCCAATCATTTTCTATTAGCCCTTTGGCTTCCTTATCCTGAGATGCTGATGCTGCTACAGGGTCAATTATCTATTCACTCCAGGCTCAGGTACCACCAGCAAATCAAAGAAATCATTCTACTGAAGTCTAGTTTGGTGAGCCAGTGGGTTTACTTGAGTTACTTTCGAAAGTGCAGGTGACTCAAAGCTATGAGTCCTTGAAAAGCCCACCCCAGCATGGCTGACAGTTCATGGAACCTATATCCCTGGAGCTCCCTGCACAGCTTGTGTGTAGTCCCCAACAGAACTTTCTCTTCCCTGATAAGTATTCACTCTAGGGACTCTTCTTTGAGTCTCGTTCATCTTCATTAGCTTCCTCCCACTTCTTCCTTCATCCAGGAGGGTTTCACTTCAGAAGGAATAGCTACTGCACAGCAGGTATATATACAAGAAGTAACACTTTTATTTTATACTACTCTTTACTATGCAGGAACAATACAGAGTCCTTCAAATGCTGTGTAATATACACACATATATTTTGAAGGCTATGTATTCATCATTCATAGTCCTAGGTTTTCTCTATTTTTATTGTAAATAGATTTTTTTTCATACAGTGCATTCTGATTACTGTTTCCCTTTTTCTAACTTCTCCCTGGTCCTTCTAACTTCCCTATCCATGCCGTCCACATCCTTCACTCTCTCCCATTAGAATATAAACAGGCATATACTGAATAATAATAATAATAATAACATATAAAATTAAAACTAACAAAAATAGGGCAAAACAAACAAACACACAAATAGAAAAAGAGAACCAAAGTAAAAATACAAGAAAAACATACAGATGAAGACACACACACACACAGAAAACTCATAAAACCCAAATTAGAAACCATAATATAGAAGTAAAAATTCTGTAAGGTTAAAAAAGCAAGAAGTAAAGAATGCCCATTCGAAGCACTGAGATAAAAGAATACCTTCAAAAATAGCATGTTTCTTTTGTGTTGGCCATCTATTACAGGCCATGGGGTGTTCTCCTTCGTGTGGTTTGTAAACTTAGTGAGAGCTCATTAGAGAAAACTTGATTTTTCCTTTAAGAGTAGGTATCATTTGGAGATAGCTTCTGGGTTAAGGGTAAGGGCTTGTGTCCACTTCCGCTCTCAGCTTGGGGATCCCATGTGGCTTAGACTTGTGCAGGCCCTGTGCATGCTGCCTCAGTCTCTGCGTGTTGTACCTAGAAAGCTTTGTTTTCTTGGTGGCCTCCATCCTCACTCTTACATTCTTTCTGCTGCTGCTCCTACAGAGTTCTCTGAGCCCTGAGGGAAGGGATTGGCTGGAGACATACTATTCAAGACTGAATGCTTCAAGATCTCTGACTCTGCGCATTGTCCTGCTGTGGGTTTCTGTATTTATTCCCATCCACTTTAGGAGGGAGCTCTCTGATGGTGGCTGAGCAAGACACTGCTCAATAAGGGCAGCAGAGTGTTGTTGGGTGTCATTTTATTGCTTCATTCCATTAGCAAGATAGTAGTGTTTGGTTTTCCCCTAGGACCATGGCCTATCTAGTTTCCTGCTCTTAGCCACCCTGTCAGTGTTGGGCACGGGTTCCATCTAATGGAATGAGCATTAAACCCAATCCAGTATCAGCTGGTTGCTCTCACAACTTCTGTGTCACTATTGTAAGTAGGGCAGCAGTATAGATCACATGGTTTGTAGCTGGGCTGATGTTTACCTTTCTCTTCTGGAAGTGTACAAAGTCCTTCCAGTACCATGAACACTAGTCAGTAGAGTTGAAGGCTCTGGGTAGATACCAACTAAACTTCACCATGTTTGATGAGTTAGATAGGTGTTGTCTTCAGCAATAGGGCCGTACTGTATGTTTCTGGAAAGCCAATAGCCCTGGCAGGAAATACCCTGAGTTGTTTGGGGTTTTTATGGGGCTTCTTTGACCAACAACTCAATTAGAAGTTATCCATTCCTGGCACTGGAGATTTCATTTGGTGGCAAGAAATATATAGCTGGGGCTTTGTCTCCCCCATGATCCCCTCCCTATATTCCCTCCCTTACTCCCTTCTTCCTTTCTCCTCTCTGAGTCTCCCAGTTCAGCTCCCCACCTTGTTCATTGGTAGCAACCTATTTAATTTCCCCTTCCTAGAGAGATCCTTCCCTCCCCTCCCCATCCGTTTTTCTGTACATAACCTCAGTGGTTATATGAATTGTAGCCTACTTATCAAAGACTAACAGCTAACAGCCACATATAAGTGAATACAAACCATATTTGTCTTTGGGGGTTTGGGTTACCTCACTAAGGATGATTTTTTTCAGCTCCATCCATTTACCTGTGACTTTCATGATTCCATTTTTTTAACAGCTGAGTAATAGTCTACTGTGTAAATGAATATTTTCTTTATTCATGTGTTAGTGGACATGTAAGCTGTTTCTAGCTAATTGGAGTAGCTCATCCATTAGAATGTGGATGAGCAAGTGTCTTTGTAGTAGGATGTAGAGTTTTCTGGGTATATACCCAAGAGTGGTATCTAGCTTGATCTTGAGGTAGATCTTTCCCAGAATCACGAGGAACTGCCTTCCAACATGCAGTCCCACCAACAATAGATGAGTGTTACAGTGTTGGGGTTTCAAGACAGCTTCTTTGAAGTATATTATATATTTAATCATATTCACCCCCATACCTTTGTCCTTCCCATCAACTTCCTTTGTTCTTCCTTCAATCTATCTTCTGTGTGTGTGTACTGTTGTTGTAATAAAATAATCCAACAAAAGCAACTTCACATAAAAAAGATTTATATACATGCACACATGTTTTCTGTATCTGTGTAAAATCTAGGATATATAAATGATAGAAAAGAAGCAGTATCTGTTGTTCTGAATCTGGCTTATTATGCTTAATAGTTTCACTTGCAACTGTTTCCCAACAATAGACTAATTTCAGTCTTACTAAGTAGAGCTCCATTGTCATACATTACTGTACTTCCCTGTCCTGTTGGTTGACACCTGGGCAGGTTCCATAGCTTGGCTATGGTATATATTGCTTGCACATGATGTTGGTTTTTGGAATAAGGTTTTCTTCTATAGGCCAAGTTGGTCTTGAACTTGTGGTACTCCTACCTCAGTCCCAAATGTTGGTATTACAGGCATGTGCTAACCTTCCTTGTCTCATTTTGTTTAATTTTAAAATGTGTTTTCAATATAATTTTTGTGTCCTTTTAATAGATAAAAATTAACCAGTAGCTAAAATTTCATATATTTTTGTTGTAGATGGTTTTGAGTTTAATTTAATTTTTTGAGAAAAGGTTTCCACTATGTAGCCCTGGCTGTCCTAGAATTCACTTTGTAGGCCAATAGGTTGGCCTTGAACTCATAGAGCTCTGTCTGCCTCCTAAATACTGAAATTAAAGGCATGTGCTACTATACCCAACTTAAGATGACATAATTTTGATGATTTGTTTTATTCCCCTGTTTCACTTTCAGAAGTAAACCTGATAATGTGATAGTGACAGTTACCCTGCTCTGGGTTTTATCCTCATCACTGAAGGTCCGCCAACCTATAGGGAGAAGTCTGGTCTCTTGAACCTATAAGGAGTTTTCCCCCAGTGTTGGTTCACAAGTTTAAAGAAAAAAAAATCTAAATCTAATCTAAGAGATGGAAAAAAATAAAGATGATATAGTGTTTTTTTTTTTATTAAACTTGCTTTACTGAAAGATCTTTTTAAAATAAAGATTTATTTATGTATGTATGTGGATGTTTTGTTTACATGTATTTAGGCACATAGGATCTCATGGGACTATAGTTTCAGACAGTTGTAAACTATCTTGTGGTTGCAGGGAATTGAACCCAGGACTTCTGGAAGAGCAGCTCGTGCTCTTAACCACTGACCCTTCTCTCCAGCTCCCAATTAATGTCTTTTTAATTCTGAAGTTGAAATCATCCATCTTGGAATAGACTTTCCAGTGATACGATAGCATCGAATAGACTTGCTTCTGCATATGTAGTTGGTTAATAAGCAGCTCATTGGTCAGTCCACAGAATTGGTTTTCTGGCATCACTGGCATAAATTCAAATGCCTGAGAACTAGTACGTTAACATACAGACTCATGTATTGACAGCTGATTAGTATCTACTCTTCTGACTTCACCTAGCCCTTTTTCGCTCTAACCCCAATTAATCCAAAAATACATCATGCTTAGTTTTTCTCTTGTTCTGTATTATAAAATTAAAAAATAAACTGTATAATTTAGTATTAAATATGAGAAAAATTACAGAGAAAGAAAATGTTAACTGTGTGACCTGACCTGCAGAGTGACTGACATCACTGGACGGCAAAAAAGTAAAAATGTGTGTACAGAGACTAGGACTAGTGAGAGCATACGTCAACATAATAAAGGTTGTATGTCACAACCCAGAGACAATATTGTCCTAAATAGAGACAGCTTAAAGCAATCTTGTCAAAAACAGGAACAAGCTAGTACTGTCCATTCTCCCCCCCCCCCCCTTTCAGTATTGTACTTGAAGTACTAGCTAGAGCATGTAAGAGGAGGAAATAAAAGGGATACAAGTGGAAAAGAATAGTTTCCACTTGCAGATGATATAATATATATAATATTCCCAAAAAAATTCTGCCAAAATTTCTAGAAATCTTCTAGGAATAACTAACTTTCAGCAAAGTAGCAGAATGCAAAATTAACTTCTAAAAATCAGTAGTTTTTCAGTATATTCAGTAACAGACATGTTGAGGAAGATCATGGGAATACTTGTTCACAGCCACTGCACTCCCCCAAGTCTAGGAATAAGCCTAACCAAGGGGGTGAAAGATATCCATAATGCAAACTATCAATATCTCTCTGATGAAATAAATTGAAGACATTAGAAAATGGAAAGACCTTTCATGCTCATGAATTGGTATAGTTAGTATTGTAAAAATGGCCATCTTAAGAAGATTGCAGATTCCGTGCAATTCCAATAAAAATTCAGAGATATTCTTCACAGAAATAGAAATAATATTCTGAAGTTCGTATGGAAATACAAAAGACTCCAGACAGCTAATGCAGCCCTGAACAGAAAGAACAATGCGAGAGGGACCACCACACCAGATTCAGATTTGTATTGCAGAGCTAGAGTAATGAAGGCAACATGGTGCTGCCACAAAAACAGACACACAGATCAGTGGAACAAAATGTAAGGCCCAAATTCATGTGTACCTAATCCATCTTCTATTTTACAAAGATGACAAAAATACATGCTATAGGAAAGACAGTATCTTTAAAAAGAATGATACAGGGAAAACTGAATGTTATCATGGTAAAGAATGCATTAGACACATGCACAAATTCAATTCCAAATGGATTAAAGACCTCTGTGAAATCTGAAATACCAAAACTGCTAGAAGAAAACATAGGCAGTACCTCTCACACATGGAGTTTCTGAGTAGGACTCTATTTGCCCAGGAAGTAAGGAATTGATAAACAGGACCTCATAAAACAAAAAGGCTTCCGTACAGCAAAGGAAATGATCAGCTGAGTGAAGAGGAAGCATACAGAACGGGAGACCAGTCTTTGCGAGGTATATATCTAGAAGAGGCTTCATGATCCGAATATATAAAGAACTCAAGAAACAGACACAAGAAAGCAAATGACCCAATTAAAGAATGGACAGAGTTCTCAAAAGAAATAAAAATGGCATTGAAATATAAAAATGTTCATTTAGCAATTATGGGAATGCAAATTAAAACTGCTTCCGGCTTTCCTCATACTCCAGTCAGAACAGCTAAGATGAAGGGAACAAAGGAGAGTGTTGCTGACAGTGCAGGGAAAGCGCAGCCTTCGTTCACCGCTGGGGCTGCAGCTGGTCCAGCCTTTGTGGAATCAGTGTGGAGAAGCCACAAACGCCAACAGCAGATCTGCCATATGACCATTCATGACACTTGGAGTGTGCCCAGAGGACTGAATATCCTGCTACGGAGGGAGTTTCTCTGCTGTGCTCATTGCTGCTCTGTTCACAATAGCTAAGGGATGGAAGCAGCCTGGAAGTCTGTCTGATGATGAATGAATAATGCAGGAGTGGTGCATAGACAAATGAATCCTATTCAGCTCTAAAGAGAAACATGATTGCTCACTATCTCTGCTTACTACTGGACTGCTACACCCGTATTCTGGAAACATAGCATGTTATATTGCTTTATAAATACTTTTGGATTCATTGACAAATGAATAAAAACAAAGCGGTATTTCAAGAGAAAAGAAAAAAGTGAAATTAGCAGGCAAATGGATGCAAGTGCAAATGCTCTGTGAGGTAATCCAGACCAAGAAAGGGTCCTCGCTCTGATCTGGGTTTGATTCTGTAACGTGGGAATAAGCACAGAAACCAGGAGAGTATAAAGAGGGACCTATGCAAGTGGGAGGAAGGGGGAGCCCTAGATGGGAGAGTAGGGCACACGTGCTATGCAGAAGGAGAAGGGGAACAGGGTGGGGACTTCATTTGGTAGGGGAGTGAGTGAGGCTAACAGAGAGGAAGAGACAGGGTGGTGGGATAAATAATGGTAAAGATTTTCGAAAAGCCATTGAGGAACACACACATGGATAGTTCAAATAGAGTCATCCCACATGGGATGATAATAGTTTTCCTAGCAGCCATAGAATATCTATTTTTTAACAAGATAGGAAAATATGCCAGGAAAGGGGGAGGAGTTGTTGGTCGGGGCAGGGGAGGGGATGACCAAGAGACCCTCATTGTCATTGCCATTGTTACCTCCCAGAACATGAAGCTAAGACCCTTTTGCTAAAGACATCACATACTTCTGTCACAGGACTTGGAAGACTTGAGTTGGTACTGGCCTGGAAGCCTCCTCCCTGAGGATTAGCTCTGTTAGTTTCAGAGGGTGCTATGCAAGCTGCAAGAGAGAAGAGTAATTAACAGTCCTGCCCAGCTGTAAATCCTGTGAGCCACAACAATTAGCCCAGCAAAATATGCCCACTGGTGCATCCTGGGAATAGCCCACAGCTGTCTAATTGGAGCTAAGGCCTCTCAGTAGGAAGGACTCATGCCTGGTCTGTAAACCTAGCCAAAATCTGTGGCTAGAGAAATCAAAGACCCTAAGGAAAACACAACTGCTGCCATTTTCATAAATTAATGTAGCTTCCAACCATGTTTTGAATATTTATTCTTATACCCACACATAAATGCAATTTTCACCCCTCATCAAATTACCTTTTTTAATGATTTTTATTTATATGTATGAGTGTTTGCCTGCATGTGTACATGTATACCACATATGTGCCTGGTGCATGTGGAGGCCAGAAGAGGGCATCAGGTGTTCTAGATGGTTGTGAGCCGCCATGTGTGTAGTGGGAAGCAAACTGGGGTCCTCGGCAGGAGCATCCAATGCTCTTACTGGATGATCCATCTCTCCAGCTCTAAGAAACTTCTTTCTGCCGCAGATGGCAGTTACTGCAGAGATGTACAGCTGGTGAAAATGTAGAGAATAAATGGCCATGGGTGCCCAACTTCAGTTAGTACATCTGCAATACAACTCTCCATGTAAGACTCTGGAAACATCACAGAAGAGAGGTCAGAAGACTTGTAGGATCAAAGGACCAAGGGGACTGGTACAAGATGTTGTCTTCTACACAGGACAGGGATGCTGCACCCCCTAAATAAATAGAACAGATGGCCTGCACAAGATGTGCTCATCATTAACCAATCCACATGTCAGAGCAGATAGAAAGTTTAAAGAGGCCTCCATCCTAAATGATGAGTTGTAGCGGTTAGCCATAAACACATGTACATATAGGCAGCATTAATTGGAATGAGGTGTGTGTGTGTGTGTGTGTGTGTGTGTGTGTGCATGTATGTGTGAGTGCATGCTTGCATGTTGGTCTGCGTGTGTGTGTGTCTGTATGTCTGTGTGCCTGTAATTATAGAAGCAGTCATGAATTCAGGTGTCTTAGGGTTTCTATTGTTGTGAAGAGCCACCATGCCCAGCTTTATTTTTTTATGTATTAATGATTTTGAGCAAATATGACCTTTTGCTTTCTTTTTTGTGTGCAATAGGTATTACTGACTCCTGCCAACAAGATTTGATACTATGCTAAAGTGCCAACCTTACTGTTCTCAAGAGTTACCACTAGTTAAAAGGCTCAGTGTTAGTGATTTTGTCCTTGTTTTGAAGAACCTTTCAGTTACAATAGGAAAATATAGATGCATATATGTGTTTTCTAAAACCTTTGTTAGGCTGGTAATCTACATCAAATAATTTTCCTATAGTAATAAAAATAGGAGACTCATTGAGAACATTATAGCTTGTTATTCAATGTACTTTGCATTACTGCACATAAGTTTTCTCATCCTTGTCTGATTGTGACAATTGCAACAAACTTAAAAATATACCAGTCTGGGGCTGGAGAGATGGTTCAGTGGTTAAGAGCATTGCCTGCTCTTCCAAAGGTTCTGAGTTCAATTCCCAGCAACCACATAGTGGCTCACAACCATCTGTAATGAGATCTGGTGCCCTCTTCTGGCCTGCAGACATACACACAGACAGAATATTGTATACATAACAAATAAATAAATATTTAAAAAATATACCAGCCTTTTATTTCATAGAACTTCAACTATTTTGCATGGCTATCTTTATTTAATAGTATAGTCCACCATACCAGTTCTTTAGACTTCTTCACAATACTTCCAACACACTACTAGCAGTTTTTAAATAGTTGATTTTCAGGTAAGATTGTCAAGACTAACACAGCTACTGGTTCTGTGGCTTATATACTATATGGGAACCAAACATTGCTGGACTTAGCAGGTTCGAACTTAATTTAGCTCTCATTATATCCACATAAAGTAAAATAACTGTTATCTCTGTTTTACATCTGAGGAAACTAAGACAACTTTAACTTTTTAGGTCTCAGAACTACAAGTGTTCAATTGGGCAGGTCAAAAGTCTGCCATGACCTGCATGGCTTAGGGATTGACCTACCTAAGGTGAAGGGTAATAAAGAGACGACAACACACATACAGAAGAACTGGGATTCCCCGTGCACACTGCTGGAATCTCAGCTTGCTTATCAGTTTTCATGCAGCACCGCGGGAGAAGGACACTATGTTTAGCTAACCTCAGTAGACGGTCTCTCTAGGAACTGTCCACAGCAGTCATCCCTGAGGAAGTCTAGGAAACAGTTTGATCGTGGTTGGGTAAGGTGTGATTTTTGAAACCTTCTGATTTTGTTTGGTAGACTGGATCCTCAAATAACCACTGTTTCCACAAAATGATTGGCATTATGTGTTCACAAGAGAAGGTTTGCCATGCGCGGTGGAGAACAGTAGACGATTTCTGGACCATTAGCTCTCCATTTGGATTAACAGAATCACACCACCTTTTTATACTTACCTAAAAGTCAATTCTTGAGTAAGGATAAACATGAAAATAATGAGGGAAATTAATTTTATAACTGTGGAGTGGAAGTGTCTTTAGACACACACAGGACTGTCAAGCTATGTTTCACTTCAATTCAATTAGAAATGTTTGTACATTTTCATAAGATATATATGAAGTCATCAACTAAGGAGATAATTCCAGCCAGCTTTACCCAAAAGAGTAAGTACCTAGAAAACACAAATATTACTTATTTTTAAAGGACAACCCATATATAAATAAAAAGATGAAAAATGGACCAGGTAATGTATAATGAGAATAAGAGAATATTGGCCAAATTTTAAAATCTGTATTCCAGGTAGCAGTGAGACTGAATTGGTAGGAGCCTCTTCCACAGTGCTTGCTGAAAGGAATGAATTAGTACATGAGGGAAAGGATTTCACATTGTCCTTCAAAAAATAACAATTACATAATCCTGAATCCAGCATTTCTCTTTCTGGGTATAGTGGGGTCTCTTAAAGAAAGATGTGGGCCAAGAGACCTACAGAAATCTCCCCATTAGGGTCTATTATATCCATTTCTCCAGTGGTGATGTTAGCAAGTCTTGTGGATTAAATGCCCATTTATCAGAGACAGTGGGATTTATCTCTCAGACTAAGTTTATTTTTGAATCCCAGAATAGTTCACCCAGTGGTCTCTTACAAAAGGCCTATGTCCTGATGCCTCCTAAGCATCTTAAGTGTAGCATATCCAAAGCTGGGCATCTGACCGATTGTGCCCTGGCCCATTTCATCCACTTTGGTGCTCATGCAAATACCTGCTACAGATACCTGAGAACCAGGCCTTTGGTGGCTTCCATTTGGGGTCATGGGCTATATAAAAATGCTTAACTTTTGTTTTCTAACGTGTTGTTCCATAGTCCCACAAGCAATGCGTATGAGTTAGATACATTTTTTAAGGTATAATTCAGATAATTTCTTAAATCTAGCAGTGAATTTTACTGTTCACTCACAGTAAAAGCCAAAGACCTGACAGTGTCCTACAAGGCCCAAGGGAATCTTATTTCCCCATGTTCCCCTCTGCCTCCCTGGCCAAGCTCAGTGTTCTCGAAGCTGAGCAGGCCTATCATGGCCCTTCTTTGGGAACTTTGTACTGGTTGCTCTCTCTATGAAAACATGAACTTTCCTTAGAAGCCCATGTGATTCACTCCTACCCTTAAATCTTTGCTCAAAAGTTACCCTCTCAGTGAAACTGAGACTGAACATTACTTTGAATTTTAATTCTTAGCGAACTGTGCCAAGCAGCACTCTCTGTACCCAGGCATCCATCCTACCCTGCTTTCTTTCTTTCCTGTATCGCTATTTTCTGCCTTCAGATATGTTTTCAGCATACATACTTGCAAACATACTGTCTCAAAGCATACATGATTTACCACAATCTGATTTATTTTGTCATGTACTTATTATTTTAAAAAATATTAAAATGGGGTGGCATGCATGTGGGGTCAGAGGACAGTTTTCCGGAGTCCAGTTCTATTCTTCCTTCCACCATGTGGATCCTGGGCATTGGATTAAGGTTGTCAGATACTAACAGCAAACATTTTTTTCTGCTGAGCGATCTCTTCCAGTGTGAGATTTATCCATTTTCATTTACTGCTCTATCCCAAATGCCTAGACAGTATCCAGCATGTGGCAGATGAAGTTCCAGAAGATAATGCTATCTAATTTCTTAATCCGTGAAGCAAATTAAATTGGCTAGACATAGGATTGATGTTCTTTTAGAGTTGTTTCAGGATCCTGGAATCTGACCTGGGCCTTGTGCCCTGTTAGGCTGCTAGCTAAGCACTCTCCCACACTACACCCCTCAGCTGGAACACTGGGAAGGTAGGAGTAAAGGCAGTGCTGGGCGCTGGTGGTGCGCGCCTTTAATCCTCAAGAGCAGTGTGGCCTGCAGAGTGAGTTCCAGGATAGCCAGGGCTACACAGAAAAACCCTGTCTCGAGAAACTAAAAATAAAAAGAAGAAAAGATTAGCTGTGCAGAGTGGTGGCTGGAGGGCGGCAAGGAGCACAGAAAATATTTGTTTCAGTTTGATGGTGACTTCTGTGACTGCTTGCAGAGCAACTGTGTAGTCACTAGGAATAGAGGGCAGGCTTTCTCCATTAGTATGCCCGAAATGGCCCCTGAGCTATTCTGACCATGTTGGTTAAAGTTGAAAATACAAAATTTAAAAACACTCCCACCTATTCCTCCAGCTATGTCTTGCCTGATTTTATTTATTTATTCTTTTACTTTCGGGGGAGACGGGTCCTTTAAACAGGGCCTGTATTTTAAAATGTAATTATCATTTGAGACAACCCTGCCTTTGTCTGTGTGCCCTTGACAAGTTACTTAGCTGCCCTCTGCTTCCCTGGTAATGATGCCTCTACTCGAGTTAAGAAGCGAGATACTCCAGATGGTCCCTCTTTACTGTGTAATCATTAGTTTGAAAGTCCATGATCATACTTTTGCTTAGGATAACCATCAGTTATGGAACAGCATCAGCCCATGTATTTCATGCTCTGGTTTATATAACTGACTCGATTCTCCCAGCAGTGCTGGGAGGCTGATGAAGTGAACCTGCCACAGGAGACAGGTAAGTCATAAGTCATGAAAAAAACAAACAAACAAAAAACACAAAACCTCCTTATTTTTACCCAGTAAGTAACTGAGTATAAGTCATTTCCTGGTATCTCTTTTGGGATGAGTGTCTAATTTTGTAAATATGAACAGGAATACTATTCACTAAGCATCTTTCTTTAATGCTCAGAGTAAGACTTATTTTTAAAAATCATTAAAAAAAAAAGTAAAGGATAATAAAAGCAGAAGCCCTCAACCGCTTTCGAGGGAAAAAAAAATATAGTGCATGTTTAAGGAACTTGTCGTCCCTGCCTATTGTGTGGGCAATCTTTGTGTATTATAGACATTCCTAAAGATTAAGCATGGGATGCCAATGGATATACACTCACATTTTGGATTAGGCTTTGATATTAATTTCACCCCAAACTTTGTAGGTGAAAGCCAACAGCAGGAGGTGGAAAAAACCTTAAACACAAAGGGAGTGGTTTTCCGTTGAATAGGTCTTCGTAGGGTTATTTTGATGAGCGTTTAGGGTTAGCTCTTAGGGAAGCAGCTGGAGGCGCCTTTTAATCCTTTGGTTTCAGTGGCTCCCAAACAAGAGCCTTGGCGCTGTTTCCTCTGCCGGTCTTTCCCGGTTCACTGCAGGTCATGTGATAGTTGTCACGTGACTCGGTCAAAGGATCTTTTCCTCTTACCAGCTTTGGGGGAAAAAAAAGAAAGAAAAAAAACCGAAACTGTTCTCCAATTAAAGCTGCTAACGTGTACTACGCCGTTTCCTTGTTGGATTTTCTTGTTCGCTGCTGCTCCTGTAGAAACAAAATGAGTGGTAAGATTTGCTGGTTTTGAGCATTCGCTTTTATTTTAAAACATAGGAAGCTTTGTATTAACCTAAAGCTGTGTTGTGTGGTTTTTAATAGATGCCAAATCTGTTCGCTGTAAAAGCACCCTAAATTGTTATGTGGCTATGAAAATAGTAGATTATACGAGCTAGACTGGTTTTATATCTCACAGTATGTCCCATTTTGGCCTCTTGGTTTTATTTGGGTTTTCTTTTTCTAAGACTGATCTGAAAATTGGCATCAGATAATTTGGAAGCCATTGTGCACGCCAGCAGTAAGCAGCCCGTTCCGTATTTCATTTTAAATGCTTGGCATACTTTTTTTTTAAATGAAATTTCCTGAATACGAATGTAGATTAACAAAGAAACAATTAGTTTATGCTAGGTGAAATGAATTAGGCATTAAGTTATTGGTGGTACTTTTAAGAATTGGGGTGGGGAGTTTCTCAAATTTAAGGGAAATGACGAGTAGAATTGTACCCTCTGCAGGTTTGTAAAATCAGAAACAGGCCCTTAACAGTAATGGAATCACTCTGTGCTTTGGATAGATTTTGCCCTCAGCTTGAAAATTCCGAAGGAGCTGTTAGGTTTGCCCACAGCTGCTCAGGCTTTCTTGGCAGGGTGTGCACTTCATGTGCTCCCTTGTAGCAGGTTGGACTTCCCTGGACACGGAACAAGGCACATGTATGGTGCTGTTAGCAGTTGCATCTGAATATCAATACTGTGTTTACTGTTTATGAATTGGGGGTGTTGGTGGTTTTGTGCTCAATGCTGAATATATCCTACCAATATTTTAGATAATGTATATGGTACTGATCAATTGCCTTTAAAAAAATCTAATCATTTGGCGTTTCTGCTTCCTAATTAGAAAATATACTTTGGTTAAACGATCACATCACAAAGGTGTTTTTGTGCTACTTTTGTTGCAACTAAATAATGAATTATTTTAGTAGCTATCCAAGTAGAATGTGAACTGAGTATGGAGATAAATGCCTGTAATACTATCAATCTGGAGGCTGAGAGGATGGTGAGTTCGAGGCCAGCCTGGGCTGCACAGGAAGACCCTACCTCAGAGGATTTTATATAGTTATAGTCTTATTTCTAGTAAAAGGATGACACCCCGCAGCAGGTGTGTGCTGCGACTGTAAGAGTCACCAGCTGGAAGTTACTACTCTAATAGCTAAATAGAAAACACCCATCTGTTTTAATTGTTTGGAGTAAATTCTAGTTCTGCTTTTTAAAGCTTTTTTTGCTTGTTTGTTTGTTTTTTTGTTTTTGTTTTTCGAGACAGGGTTTCTCAGTGGTTTTGGAGCCTGTCCTGGAACTAACTCTTGTAGACCAGGCTGGCCTCGAACTCACAGAGATCCGCCTGCCTCTGCTGGGATTAAAGGCATGTGCCACCACCGCCCGGCTCTAGTTCTGCTTTTGAAGATGCCTGTCTGCCTTGTTATGTCCACACCCCTTCATCAGTCCCTCCCTTACATTAATTATGTGACCCAAGATTAAACTGCAGTGGGCACAAAGGGCCTGAGGTCTAAGCGTAGCACATAGAGCTCAGCAAGGGAGAATTTCCTTTATTAAGAATACAAATGCAATTTTCAGTAAATTCTTTGTTTTCCAACCAAGTTTCATATTTTATAAGTGATATCTAAGCCAGTTCTTTGAATTTGGAAGGCTAGTTTACTGGTTTATGTAAATTAGTTAATGAATAAAAAGGAGCATTAGGGTACAGCTGTTCTCATTTCTCCAGAGAGCAGAAAAGTGTACTTTGAATGAAGCCTTTCTGTATAGAGAATTAAAGAGGCTCTCACAAGTGTTATTTAGTAAACTAGTAGGTGATGTTTACTTAAGTTTCTAATTGTGTTCCTGATTTCACTCATGTTTTTCAAGGAAATAAAAACAAAACTCTTTGGAGGCAAGACCTAATGTCTCAGCCCAGTTACCAGCAGCAAGCAGCATTGCAGTGTTCATGTGATGTATATCATGAGAAATGAAACTGATCGTGTTTTTAATTCCAGCTCTACCACTTGGGCAGGCTTAAGTTCCCTCTGCTTCATTTTCTCTCTGGAAAATGGGTAATGATAAAAATAGTTGCTTGATTAAATGATTATAAAGAGAAAAAAATACATTGAAGACCTGGCTTATAGTTTTAGTATTTACAATTTATGATTAAAATAATAGTTACAGAGGGCTGGAGAGATGGGGGTTAAGATCATTTATTGCTGTTACAGAGGACCTGGGTTCAGTTTTCAGCATCTGTATGGTAGCTCTCAACCGTCGTCCATAACTCCAGTTCCAGGGGACTCAACACTCTATTCTGACCGTCACAGGCATCAGACACTCACATGGTGGGCATGCACCTATTTAGGCAACACACACACACATTAAATAAGTAAATATATTCTTTTAATAGATAGCATTTGGAAGAACTTCGCGTATTTTGGAGCTGTAATGTTCCTCATTCGTAGGCACTTGGCTGGCCAGGCCCTGAGCATTACAGCTCCATGCATTTGCTGGGTCCTCTGGGAGAAAGGACAGACACACATAGTGTACTACAGAAGTCTGCCTTCCCTCTGCTTGCTGTCTCTTCCCCTTCCCTCCATCTCTTTTCTTTCTTTTTACTTTCCCTCTTTCCCCATCCAGATTCTCTCTTGTCTTTAACCTCTTCTTTTCTTACCCCTTTCTCTTCATTTCCCCTCTTTCGCCATGATTTAGTATTTTTTTCTCAAGGTCCATTTTCTTTAGCATTCTCTTTTCTCTTTCTTCCCTCCCCCCCCAACACCCTGGGTTGCTCTGTCCTCACCCCTCCTTCTCCCAAACAAGGCTGGAATTCATGGGGATTTGTTGGGACCTGTGTGCTTTTCAGCCCTGGTGGCCATTCCCCTCGCCATATGATTTAAATTCTAAACATAAAAGCACCCCAGCCTTTTTTTTTAAAAAAAAAAAAAAGACGTGACACTTTATTTTCTTAGAAGGAGTAATTGATCTTACAAAAAAGCAAAAAAGAAAACAATTTCAAATGATTAAAAACTGTTGCATACAGGACACTGCAACGTAAAGTTACTAAGAGAAAAGATCTGAAGATGAAGTATTTTTTAAAATGTTATCTAAAACAAGTAAGGTTTTTGTTCTAGAAAGTATGGAACCTTCCAAAAGTGCTTATTTTATTTCCAGAAAGGTAAAAAGAGATTAAGATAGGATTTATGAAGGTTATCTGAAAGATGACACGGAAGAAAATGATGGAGCACAGTGAAGTTCCAGGGTCTTGTTTAGAGTTCCCTGTTCCCGAGAGCCCACGCTTGCCTGAGTAAATGCTTCTGTGCATTCCTGCACCTGTGCTTGTGCGCACTCCTACACCTGTGCTCCTGTGCATTCCTACACCTGTGCTCTTGTGTATTCCTCCACCTGTGCTCGTGCGCATCCTCCACCTGTGCTCGTGCACATCCTCCATCTGTGCTCCTGTGCATTCTACCACCTGTGCTCTTGTGCATTCTCCACCTGTGCTCGTGCACATCCTCCACCTGTGCTCGTGCACATCCTCCACCTGTGCTCGTGCGCATCCTCCACCTGTGCTCGTGCGCATCCTCCACCTGTGCTCGTGCGCATCCTCCATCTGTGCTCCTGTGCATTCTACCACCTGTGCTCTTGTGCATTCTCCACCTGTGCTCCTGTGTATTCTACCACCTGTGCTCGTGCGCATCCTCCATCTGTGCTCCTGTGCATTCTACCACCTGTGCTCTTGTGCATTCTCCACCTGTGCTCCTGTGTATTCTACCACCTGTGCTCGTGAGCATCCTCCACCTGTGCTCCTGTGCATTCTACCACCTGTGCTCGTGCGCATCCTCCATTTGTGCCCCTGTGTATTCTACCACCTGTGCTCGTGCGCATCCTCCATCTGTGCTCCTGTGCATTCTACCACCTGTGCTCGTGCGCATCCTCCATCTGTGCTCTTGTGTATTCTACCACTGTGCTCGTGTGCATCCTCCATCTGTGCTCCTGTGCATTCTACCACCTGTGCTCTTGTGCATTCTCCACCTGTGCTCCTGTGTATTCTACCACCTGTGCTCGTGCGCATCCTCCATCTGTGCTCTTGTGCATTCTCCACCTGTGCTCCTGTGTATTCCTCCACCTGTGCTCGTGCGCATCCTCCATCTGTGCTCTTGTGTATTCCTCCACCTGTGCTCGTGCGCATCCTCCATCTGTGCTCCTGTGCATTCTACCACCTGTGCTCTTGTGCATTCTCCACCTGTTTCCAGCCCAGGACAGGACTGTGCTGCACTGCACAGCACAGCACAGCATGGAGTTTTTCAAGTGCCTCACTGTCCTTCCGCTCTGCTGTGCCTTCTGTCTGTTTTGTTGATTTGTGTGTGTGTGGGGGGGGGTGTGGGGGGTGTTCTAGGTTCTTTTGCATTTCTAATTGATTTTTTTAAATACAAAGTTCAGTTTGATTTTCCTCTTACCCAACCATTAGAGGTCCGTGGGTTGTTTGTACAGTAAATAAAATGATTTGGGATATAAACCAGTTGAACATTTCTACTGGAGAACCTGGAAATCTTAGGTTTTCAGTGTTACCCAAGTTAGTGTAAACACTGGGCAAGTTTGAGAAATATAGGTGTGCTTGAAAGATAATCTGTACACTTCATAAAGTAAATGCTACATAAAAGCTTACTTACATATCATAATTTATTTAATGAAAACATAAAAATGTAAATGTTAGTTGGGCGGTGGTGGTGCACACCTTTAATCCCAGCACTCAGGAGGCAGAGGCAGGCGGATCTCTGTGAGTTCGAGGCCAGCCTGGTCTAGAAGAGCTAGTTCCAGGACAGGAACCAAAAAGCTACGGAGAAACCCTGTCTCAAAAATAAAAAAAAAAAAATGTAAATGTTATATAAAAATTCCGTAATCTTAATCTCTTTCCATGGTATTATATTACAGCCACCGTTGACTTAATATTTAACTTAGGTGAAGTAGTTGTACTTTTCTCCACTTCTCCTTGCTAAGTACCAGTGTATTTTTTTGTTTCTGTGACCCATTCAGGTCCTGCTCAGGTTCCAATGATGTCCCCAAATGGTTCCGTGCCTCCTATTTATGTGCCTCCTGGATATGCCCCACAGGTATGCCTTTTGTGTTCTGTTTCTTTATATATGTATCCAATGATAATGTTAATTCTCTTTGACTTTGATTCTGGTGAAAATATGCTGTTAAAGTTCTGGATGTTATCCACTGCAGTATTGTCTATAAACCCATGTAAAATATTTTACTACATTTGGAAAGGAGAGAAAAGCACATTGGTAGTACTCATCACTCAAGAGTTGCCTTTGGACATTACATGAAAAAAGAAAATTTAGAGTTTTGTCTCCTTGAATATACAAATTGTGTAATTAAGTTAAGTCCCCACACATAGCTTTTTACATTGGCTTTAAAGGAAGCCAGGATAGTGCTGCCAGCCTCGGGTCCTGCCAGTAATCATATGAACATACTGTGGTGGATTCTTGCTTCCTCTATGAAGCATGTCTCAGTATGACAACAGACATTAATACGGGAGGCTGGAAGTTGCCTGGAATTGAGAGTCAGAACAGCTGGGTCCTTTATCTCAGCCCTTGCTGGCTGTTGGGATTTGGGTATATCAGCTTTCTTGACTCTTGGTGCCCTCCTTGTAACGAGGTGAAGACACCTGAGATGGAGTAGTCTTTGTAAACAGCCTCTGGTCACTGTGACTGCTTCAGTTTCATGCAGTGCGCCCTTCATTGATTAGAATTTGCATTCTACATGCAGGTTTAACTAACATTCTCACTGCTGCATTCCAGACCTAATGGCTTTTTTCCTGCCTGATTTCTGGGACCTTTAAAAATTAAATAGCATTGATGTGATTTACTCCAGCTTGTGTTGATGTAACGTCTGTTTCTTCTGCTGCTCTGTTGCTCTTCCTCAGAAGTTTGTTCACTTAAACAGAGACCTTTTTCTAGCATAATTCACTTCAAACATTTACTGAGTAGTATTACTGCCAAGCAATGTCATGTGCTCTTGACGTATGAGTGAGACAGTTACTCCAGTTAGATGGGATTCTTGTAGAGGCAATTATTATTCGTATTTTGTGGTGGTGGTAATCATTGTTTATTTGGGGTTTGGTTTTGACTTACTGTTGAGATAAGGTCTCACTGTATAGACTACACTGGCCTTGAATTTATGATCCCCTTACCTTTGCCTCCCTAGTACTAGAATGAATCACTGTGCTAGGCATATGCTCCCATCTTACAATACTTTCTTGTTTTTATGACAAACCCTCAACCTTCTCATTTCACTCAATCGTGAGTATAGAAAGAGATTTTCCAAGCCTTTACTGGCCTCTCCTGGATATCATATGTTTATCACAGTTTGCTAGTTAATTTTCTTGCTTAGGAAGATGAGGAGGTTTAGCAGCAGGTCTTATATACATCAGTGTTCCCCAGATGTATAGTGATACACAACAGCCACTCTTGAGAATGAGATAGGCAACACTATTACCTCCCTCGGAAGTTTACAAAATTCTTGTAGGGAAAAGCAAACAAAAAGCATCATCAGTGGGCAGATTAGTGTATTAAAAGGAGAGTGAGGGCAAGCGTGAAAATAGAGTAGAGCTAGTTGTGTCTTAAAATAGCACGGTGGAACAAACCACACAGGGAAGGTATGGTTTAAACTGAATCTAAGGAAAGGTAGGTGTTTCCGTGCCTTTATCTGATGAAAAGGGATTCTAGAAAGAGAAATGGCTATTGCTGATGACCTAAAATGAAGGTGTATCCCATGGCTAGTAGAACTGAGTAAGAGTAGAGTGAGGTCAGAGTTCACTAGATGGGTAGGCACTCTGCTCATTATAGCCTCAGTACCAAACACCTACCATCAATACTTAGAAGTCAGTCATCATCTAGATTGAGGGACCAAAATGACTCCTTAGAGCACCTCCTTGGTCTTTTTGCTTCTTTGCACACAAAAGCCCTCCATGTATGAGCTTATCCATGAGCAAAGTATAAATTTCTTGACCTGTGGTTTGCCTTGCACCCGTGTTCTCTTGATACTTCCAACAGTACTCCACTTTTGTATGACCTTTGGTTCTTACTGGTTTCCTTTCTACATGATTTTAATAAAGCTCTTGTTTAGAGAATGCTAATTACCCCAGTTAAAAAAATTGTTATTCTTTCAAGCCCTAGATCACGTTATTTGTACTAAATTTTGTACTATTATTCTCATGAGGTCTTAGGTTCCTTGGAGATAGGAGCAGCCCTTTAATTAATTTTGCATTCTTTACTCGGATGTAGTAGATGTCCCGTAAGTATTTGTCAAATAAATTGATGAATTTTAATCATAATCTTTCTGGAAGCATTGTAGGAAGCTAGTGAATTTATTGCTACTATTAACTTAATTTAAAAATCAAGATTGCCTCTAGGAAATTTATCAGTTTGAACTATATGATGTAACCCCAAAACAAAAAAATCAGTCTTTTGAAATACTCTTAAGACTCTAGTAAGACTGTATTCTCGGGTTCTCATATCCCTGCTAACATACCCCCTTTCTGTGACACACAATCTATAATACTAGAAAACATTAAGATCTACATTGTACTCACAGCTAAACACTTGACACACTGTCAAAGCCTGACACGTAAGCATAGTGCTAGCAAATCAAGAAGCCAGGAGTAGAAGGAAGAATCGAGGCACATGCATGGCTATAGGAAAATGCAGATTGTTTGGTGGGAATGAAGTGGTACACACATTAATGACTGCCATCTGGTCTCCTTTTAGCATGTTACACTCTGAGCAAGCTCACTTGTTAGATTCCTGTAGTACGTTTGTCCTTAAAAAGCAGGAGGAAAGCCTCAGACCAGACCAGCTGTCTGGAAAAGATGCTCTGTGGTCCATCAGCCAAGACCACGTACCTTTCTTATTGGTGAGTCTGAAGCTGTTTCTGGAGCCTGCCCCTTCTGTTAGGTATAATAATAAGCTATGAATGCTTCTTAACAGGAAAGGGAAGGTTCCAAGAGATTGGCATAAAACTGAGAGGCAGAAGTTAAGATAGCAAATGGGGAATAAAGTAAAAGAATTATAAAGTCTAACAAAGTAGATGAAAACATAGAAAAAAATTGGTGACAAGAACTTAAGAAACTGCAGTTCACTAATCTTATTACTTAAGAACCTTGCATTGCAATATGAACTTAATATTTTAATATTAACTTAATATTTTAGAGATGAAGCTAGTGACTTACTAAAAAAATTTATAAATTGAATGGAACTGGATGGTAACATCAAAAATTCTCCTTGGGTTAGGAGATAGCTTAGTGGTCAGAGTGCTTGCTGGCAAGCCTGAGATCAGAGTTCAGATCACTAGCACCTACATAAAAGTTAATTAATTACTCGGAGTGAAGTGTGATCCCAGCATTTGAAAGACAGAGACACAAGATACCTACTCAGTGTAAGCTGAGTAGCTAGACCCTTGGAATCAGGGAGCACTGGGTTCAGTGAGAGATTTTGCCTTAGTAAGTAGAGTGGGCCTCTGTTGAGGAAGACTGCTGATGTCAGCCACTGGTCTCCATGTGCATAGGGTCTTTTTGAGCCAGATGTTGTGGTTCCTAACTGTAATTAAGGGCTTGAGAGATAGAGGCAAGATGACCCTGCTCAGAGCCAGCCTGGGTTATAAAGCAGACCTCCCTTGACTGCTAATGCTTTTGTTTGTTTTAGTGGCATGAGGATGGTTGTTCAGATGAGAGGGTTCCTTTAGGAGGGCCTTGTGGATTTTGTAAAGTGGGGGAAAGACCCATGTTAGCTTAATTACAAGTTTCAAGTTACTCCTTTAAGCTGCGCTTGCTGTTTCAGTTTGGATTGTGTTAGCAGACAGTGGTGAACCACTCCCTTCTTCAGAGCTTCCACAGCCTGGCTGATTCTGGGGCTGTCTTTACAAAACAGCCACATGGGAAGAGCATGAGTCTGGGAAGACCAGAAGAGAACATACAGGGGTTCAGCTGAGATGAGAGAATGGGGGCCATGCTGTCTTGCTGATGTGTATATGTGTGCCTGGTAGATAAAGCAAGGATTTCTCGACAGAGTGCTCAAATACTAATACTATTATCTAAGAACTTCAGGGTGAGTCGTTTGGTTACCAAGTGTGGGGAATAAGCAAGGCTTTGAGGAAGTTGCCCTAAAGAGTCCAGTGTGGTGATAAGGAGACAAGGAGAAGTAAACTTTCTGGTTGAATTGAATGTTTATATTTATAATAGTACAGGTACTAAGGGAAAAAGAAAAGAGCAAAACGGAATTACCTGAGACTTTTGTTGTGTCTAGGAAGGCACATAGCCAGTATAAAATGTCAAATACTGAACACAACCTTTCTGTCTTTAATAGAGGAAACTGGACTTTCTCTAATTACAATTAGATGGTATGTGATTAAGGAGTTATGCTATGATGATCTGTGTTTTAATTTTTATTTACAGACTAGCATAACTTTACTGCTTTTCCTTTACTCTCGTGCCAGAGTACCAACTGATGTGAGTTCAGTGCCGGAATGCTGGCTGCTTCTCAGCAACTGGGCCTCTGGAGACTTGAGGCGGTTTTGAGGTCTTTGGGCCTCGCTCTGAAGTTAAGCTGCCTAAATCATCATTAAAGTGCTAAAGTGCTCTATGTTCTTCTGGTTCTGGTCCAGCTCTTTGTTGTTTTGTGTGGCTTTTTATTTGGTTTGGTTTGTGTTTCCTGGTGGCATTTTTGGTGTTTGGTTTTGTTTTTGTAATTGTGGCAAAATACACATAGCATATATTTATACCAACTTAACCATTTTTAGGTGTATAACTCGGTGGCACCAAATACATTCACGTTCCGTCATCCATCCACAGAACTCTTCACGATGATTCAGACTAAAGCTGTGAACCTGTTTAATAATAACCCCCACTCTCTTCCTAGCTTATCCTCTGCTTTAGTAAGAATACGGCATTAGGAGGCAAGCTGCTTGACTTCTAATGTTAGCTCCTATATATTGCTACTGTGTGGCCCTGGCAATTTAGTTAACATCTCTGTGCTTTGATTTCTCTATCTGAAAATAGAGATAATGGTATCTCATGTACAATATTGTTATGAGAACGAAACAATTTATATTGTTACCTTGAGAAACTTGCAGATTACCTCCCATAAAATATACATGGGGAAAATGAACAAACTCTATGATATGATGAATATTGAGGAGGTGACTTAGAATTAGGGGAATCAAAACTATAGGAAGGAGGGATGACGAGGACTGTGATAACCTGGAAACGGTCCCTGGAGAGACAGTCAGTGGGGACCAAGCGGACTCTCCCAGTCCTACCTCTGCTGTCAGAGATGAACTTAGCTTCTCTGCTGGAGCGCTAGAGCCCATCCCCTTCAGCTGTTCCAAGGGGATGTTGTAGCAGTTCCCTTTGTGTTGTATCTGGCTCCTACCTGCTGGATCATATGCAACCAGTACATCAGCATGTTGATGTTGGTCTCACCTAAGACAAGGAAAAATCAAATGTCTGCGGCCTGCTCTATTATCAGCCGCAACCCTGCTTCTGTATTCCCCTTTGCAAGACTTTCCAAAATTGTGCTGTTAGCTCTAATCTTTCTCTCACTTTCTCTTTTCAGCCCACTCCAGCTAGTTTTGCCTCTGATTATCCCAAAACTATTCTCATGGAGTCACAGTTATATATAGCCCATTAGCTAAATCAGTGGGCACTTATTCTCCATCTGCCCTGTTAGCTTTTGGCACACTTGAGCCTTCCCCCTTCACACATTTCACCAAACTTTCAAACTCCACAGAGGAATTGTGGTTTGTTCCTGGTGCACAGGCAGCCCTTAGATCTTTTTTGGAACTCTCATCTCTGACTCCTAAAAATCCTAAATGCTAAGCTCCACAGGAAAAAAAAAAATAACAAAAACAAAAAAAAAAACCTTTTTCTCTGCCCCTCAGCCTTGCTTATTGCTGTTAGTGGAACACAGTCTTATCCTCGCTTCCCACATAGAATCATCAGCTAATCTGCCTTTAACATCTGCAAATGAGAATCACTTCTAACCCCTTTTTGCATCCACCCTGGGCCAGCCCACTGTAGCCCACCATGGCCCACTGTAGCACACCATGGCCCCCTGTAGCCCACCATGGCCCACTGTAGCCCACCATGGCCCACTGTCAGCTTTGCCTAGTGACAGGGTGGCTTTCAGAAGTTTCCTGCTTTTGTCCCATTTCTCAGTTCAGCAGCGATGCCATCCTATTAAATAGAAGCTCATATTAAGGTTTCTAGACCAGCCTCTGTAGACATTTTCCCTGGGTAATTTTTGCACAGGAATTGCCCCCTTTATTATAAGACAGCTGTAGCCTCCCTGGCCTCTGGACCCAATAAGACCCTAAAGTGTCTCCAGACACAAGCAGATGTCCTTCAGAGGATAGGGTGAACTCTGGATTAGATCTCTCTGCTGCCCAAAATTCTCCTTAAGTGTTCATTTTCTTGTTTTGCTCAAAAACATTTTTTCAATGGCTGAAAGAGTTAATGTTCTGTCTGGATTTGGATGGATAGATAGGGTTCAGTGTTTGTATATTAAGAGGAAACAAAATGAAGAGGAAAATAATCTCAACATAAGTATAAGATACAGAGTCATTTAAGTCATTGTCAGGAGCATCCTGGCTGTAGTTAGAGCTTCAGCATTTGATGAAGAAGAAAAGGAGGATTAGGAAGGCTGAAGGCTGCGAAGATGGCTCACTGGTTAAAAGTACTTACCTTCTAAGCAGTAGAATTGAACCACATAAATGCCTTGGGATGCAGAAGCAAGGGAAGCTGGATAAGATGAGGTGGTCAGCAAGCTTTGCATGTGACTAAGAGACCTGCCTTAAAAGAATAAGGTGCAAGAACAACGATCCCTGGTTATTCAGGCCTCCCCAGGGGACACACAGTGCACCCTCACCCATGCACACATGAGAACATGTATACGTACATACCCCACAAACATATGAAGGGGGGGAGGTAATTGGGACAATACTGAGAACTGTAAATCCTCTCAGAGCTAGTTGTCTTCTAGGAATTACTAACAGAGGACAGTGAGGTGAAAGTGCGTTGTGGCAGATACTGGGGTTCAGTCACTCAGTCTCTGTCAGGCTCTCTAATGTGCCGCCTCCTAGGTTTGAGGCTGGAAAGCTATACGCTACTCCAGATGCTCTTTAAGTCAGGTTCCAGATACAGCTCAATTTCCATCTGTGCTGTGCATGGTATACATTTGCCAGGGACTTCAGAATAGAGCTAAATAGAAAAAGGGCAGAGTTGAGGCATTCATTTCACTGGAAGCAGGATATTGGTGCAGACCCAGCAGTACATAGATATAACCTGGATTAAGCTAGCAGTGCCAATGTATGCCTTTAATCCCAGCACTTGGGAGGCAGAGTTCAAGGCCAGCCAGGACTACAGAGCAAGTTCCAGAGCAGCCAGAGCTACAGAGAAACCGTCTTTATAAAAAAAAAAAAAAAAAAAAGGAGAAGGAGGACACTCTGGGGTGCTGGAGAGATGGCTCAGCGATTAAGAGTACTGGTTGCTGCTCTTCCTGAAGTCCTGAGTTCGATTCCCAGCAACCACATCGTGTGGCTCACAATGGTCTATAGTGGGAACTGAGGGATGCCCTCCTCTGGCATAAAGGCATACATGCAGATAGAGCAGCACTCATACATGAAATAAATAAATCTTCAAAAACAAATAACATGTATTGTGCTAAATGTATTACATACAAATAGTAAATTCATTTGATATATTAATCTAGTTTTGTAGATGAATTATATCACACTTCGATAGATAATGTCTTTACCCCCAATTAAGTCTCTGAAACATAGGTTTATCTGTACCCAGATAAATGCTATATCTACCAAGCAAATACTTAGGTATAAAATGTCCTTAAATATAAGAGGATTTGTCTTTAAACTAGCATTTTGGTATAGTAATTTTTTTTTTCCTGAAATGCTGGGTATTTGTGAAGGGGGTTCCTAATTTCGAGATAAAAGCCTTTACCTTTTAGGCATTCCTGTTTGTCTTTAAATAAAGGTCCTGTGAGGTCCAGGGAATTTATTATTTTTTTAAAAATTGATTCTCAGAGCTGTAATCCCTTGGAATGTGACAGTGTGGGGTGGGGAGGATTTTGGTGGTTGGCTGTGGGTTTCTTCAGACAGAATATCACTGTGTAGACCAGACTAGCCTGGAACTCTGTGATCCTTTTGCCTCAGCCTCTGGGTACTTGGATTTCAAGTATGCAGCAGCACACCCTGCTGGTTTCCAGAGAAAGAAGAGTATCATTTTAAGCCCCAGTGTCACATGTGCTTCTCTTAACTGGGCCTAAGGTGTCTCGTACTCTTTGGTCTTCCTACAACTGGTTTTTAGTACCCCTTCAGTCATGATCCAGAAAAGGAAATTCCTGACCCCATTATGCCCAAACCAGTCAATGCATGTCATACGTGGTCATTCATCATGTAGCCAATCCCATCAGTATTTTAAGGTCTGGTTTAGATAACATTCTTATTCTATTGAAGGACTACTTTATTTGTTCGGTGCTGATTTGCTACCTAATGTGCTGACTACATTTTTTTCATGATGACTCTCCGTTTTTTGAATCCTCACAGGACAGAAGTTCTTACTGTGTACATTTAAAGAGTGGCTTACTTTCTTCACAAGAGGCTTGTAACCTGATGTTCATTTTGTAGGTTATTGAGGACAATGGTGTTCGAAGAGTCGTCGTGGTTCCACAGTCACCAGAGTTTCATCCTGGTGGCCACACAGTTATCCACCGTTCCCCACATCCTCCTCTGCCTGGTTTCATTCCTGTCCCAACCATGATGCCCCCTCCACCACGCCATATGTATTCAGTGACTGGAGCTGGCGACATGGCAACACAGTACATGCCACAGTATCAGTCTTCACAAGTATATGCAGATGTAGGTAAGATATCTCAAACACCCCTGCCTTGTAGAGTTGGCACTCCCTTACTGGATATAAAAGATGGTCTCTTCGTGTCATGTAAAGGAAATAGCACATGATAATGATAGCACAGTGGTTTTCGGTTTTCTGTTACCAGGTACTATTAAGCAACTTTGTCTTCATGATGCAGCAGGTTTCTAGCAAGGAAGTAAACAGAAAATCAGAAAATTAGTGTCTTAGGTCAGACAGAGTGGGGTTGTGTTAGCCAACAGGTCTCCTCGGAGGAAATTTTTAACAAGAAATAACTGCTTTTTTTTTTTTTTTTTTTTTTTTTTACCTTAAAGGCTATGATGCCACTACAAAAAGTTGCTGGGTTCTGTGAGGGATTGAGATGATAAGTGAGCTACAGTCTCTGCCTTCAGTTAATAAATGCTGAAAAGACAGGACTAACACAACACACACACACACACACCTTAGTAATAATCTTATTCTTTGCTATAGCTTTAAACAACATTCATATACTTGTAGCTCAAATTTTATATCTTCTGTGAGAATCTTCTCTAAGCCCAGACTTATCTGTCTTTCTAATAACCCTTCCTGATCTGTAGCCAGAACGTAGCTAACATCAGCCGCAGTGTAAATCAAGTCTGTGCAGCACAGTCTCGGAATAATGTGCAGAGCTATAGTTCCCAGTGATGGAAAGGGAAGGGAAGGGCGTACAAGCACACACCAGCTAAGGAGTGGCTCTTTGTTAGGGAGCGTGACACTAGGCCTGAGGAGCTGTGAGTGCTAAGTCTTCTAGTCAGTAAATGCCTCCTTCCCATTCACGTGTCATATGGCTTCCCAGAGTGGGACCTAGTGAAACACTCCATTGTTAGCCATACCGCTCCTGAGCTTGAACTTCACTGAATGCATTAGCTCATGTCATCCTCAGAAAAACTGCCAAAACACAGGAGGAGGAGCTGAGCTGCAGAAGGACTGGTCTTTACAAGGTCACGTTAGTTAGCTGCTGGGGTTTTCATTCTCAGATCCACTCTATTATAAAATGCTCTTTATTTTCTCCATGATTACTGTTGTTATTTTATCTTTCATTTATAAATGGGGACTAATTATGGTTCTTAGGTTTCAGTGGATTTTTCTGTTTACTGTGTTGTACAAAGAGTGGAATTTTTTATATTTTCTCTACAAATTATCCTTCATCTGAAATGTTTTCAGATTTAGTAGATATTTCACATGCACATGTACACAAGATACACACAAGGTATCTTAGGGATGGGATCTAAGCAATGGAACACAAAATTCATTTATACACATACCCTGATGATAATTTCCATATAGCATTTAGTGATCTTGCACAACCCATCACTGTTCAGATATGGCGTTTCCTATTTGTGTCTTATCAGAACTCAAAATTCCAGGCTTGGGAATTTTTCAAATTTTAGCTTCTTAAATTAGGAATAATTAATGTAAGTCTTAGCTATTTCTACCCTCCCCAGAAGAAACCTTCACCTATCAATAGTCTGTCCTGGTTTCTTCTTTTGCCCCCAACCCTTAATCTACTTTCTGTCTCTCTGTTGTTGCCTGTCCCAGACTTTGCATCGCATTGACTGTGACTAGCAATGTATTTACAGCATTTAAAGTGTTTATGTGAGATGTGATCTTTCTCCCTGGGTTTTTAACTTAGGGCTCATCTATGTTACAATATGCCTTTCATCCACTTGGTGGTTGAGTTGTAGACCTGGAGTGTGTGCATGCCACACTTTGTTCATCCATTCATTAGTTGGTGACATTTGACACTTAATTTTTTTTCAAGTAAATATAGAATATACACATTTATTTGTGAAGGTAAGCGAAAAAAACCCCACGTTTATTGTGTATGTGTGTATACAGTTTTAATATATGCACATACTATATATTTTCAAAATACACACACATTAATTATTTTACATGCATCTTTTGTTGACATTTTGTTATATTAATTATAAATGCATCACTCATTTAAGGATTCAGGAAGATATAAGTTCTTAAAAATTTAAGAAATTTATTTATTTTGTAGATTTTATTGATTCTTTGTGGATTTCACATCGTATATTGCGATCCACTTCTCTCCCTGGCCCCTCTTATCTGCCCTCTGCCCTTTCGGCCTCTCCCCAAAATCAAAACCAAATTTAAAAGAAAAACACAAAACCAAACAAAGAAGACTCTTGTCATGGAGCTGTAGTGTGGCCCATTGAGTCTCACAGTCTGCCCTTTAGTTCATTCACCTTTACTTGTAAGTGTTCTTTGCCAAGAGTCATCAGTCTGGCTCAAGACCTTTGGTTTCTGCTACACCATCACTGATGGGCTCCTACTGGGACTCCTCTTGGACATCTGTTGTCCTGTGTCATGGGATCCTGATGTTTCTTATCTGTAGGTTTGTCCCCTCACATGTTCCAACATTTCATAGATTTGGGGGGTGTTGGGGTGGGCCAACTCATAGCCCTGGCTCCGGGCCTGGGTGCTGGTGAGCTGACCCAAAGAGCTTGAGAGCAGGAGAGATTACCTCACCCCCCACCCCTCCTCACCCATTACCCCCTGCAGCAGGGGAGGAAGCTGGCCCCCAGGGGTTACAAGAGTGGGAGAACTAGCCCTGCCCCTCATGTGCTGAAGTGCAAGAAAGAGTGCTTCTGCTTTCTCTTGTATTTCAGCACCTGAAGTGGGCAGCACACAAGAGCTAATCCTGTTGTGGTGGGCAGGGGCGCAGGTGAGCCAGCCATGAGGGCTTGAGAGCAGGAGAGCTGCACCCCTCCCCCATATGCCCCCTACAGCAGTCGGGAGAGGGCCCTGTACCTTGCCTGGACAAAATAGTGGATCAGGTCTGGTAATGTGAGTGCTGGCGACCTGGATCTGAGGACTTGAGAGCAGAACTGGCCCTGTGCATCGCTGCAGGATGCATAGATCCAGGTTGTGCTAGAGGGCTGACCAACCAGCTACCACCCAGACAGTTGACACTTTCACTGCTTGCTCTGAGTGACGCTGTGCGAACATTGTAGACAAGTGTCTACATTGGCACTTTGCACACTTGTGAGTAGAAGAGCCAGGCATGTGGGAGTAGGGCTTGGGTATGTGTGAATAGCAACTGCCAGGCTGATTGTTCTCTGATCCCACCATTTACTACTCTACCGAAAGTGTGTGAGGGTTCCTGCGTTTCCACACCCACTATCCTTCATAACTGTCTTGTTGCCTGTTTTACCCCATTTTTTTTGTTTTGATCCTTTTTCTTATTTTGTTAATGCTTAATGAATTTGCATATTCATTCTTTAATGGAGTTGGCATTTTATCCTTATGTCATATGTTTTGTATAGCCCGGATACAAGCCCTTCATTAAATCTATGGCTTGTAGGTATTTTCCCCTACAGCCTTTCACTTTCCCTCGATAGAAAAGGCCTAGTTCTAGGCAGTCCTGTTTATTTTGCTTCATTTCTGCTTTTCGTGTCTTAGTAAAAAGTACTACCGAGGTCATGCAGACATACCCCTTGTTTATTTCTAAGGGTTTCATAGTTTCAGCTACACCTTGGGATATTTGATTCATATGTAGTGTGATATAAAGACATACATTTATTATATATGTAGCTATCCACTCCTGTTTTTAATATCTAATTTTATTCTGTATATTCTTATGATATTCATTTCAAGAATATTATGCTATTTTTTAAAGAACACTGTTAGGTTAAAATTTTCTTTACTGTGGAACTTGTTAGATTTTTCTCTCATTTTCTTCAGTACATATCTTAAATAGAAAATTAAAAAATAAATTTTACAGTCCAATTAATTTCTGTTTGCTAACTCCTATAACATTTTTAGTGATTTTTTTTCATTTGTAGAAGAAAATTATAAGGAAATTTAGGTCAGAAATGTCTCCTTTACCTATTTTATATGACTGAGATTAAAAGAAGGTTGAAGAGTCTGCAGACACTGAAAAAAGAGCCGTGACCAGGTCGGCCTGATCTCCTTTCTCACCGACACAGCAGACCATGCTGTTTCTCTGCAGAGTGATAGTTGGGAAGATGGTAAAGAAATGTCTGTGTCAATGTACATAAAGTTGTAACCAAGTCAGGAATTTTTAATTCTGTTAGTGGAGACATAGAAATAGTTTTGTTTTGCAAAATCGCTACTCATTTTATAATAAATTGTACATGATATAATAGGTTTGTTTGTTGAAAGTGGTATTTTAACACTTGTGTTTCCTTCTTCTAGATGCCCACTCTACACACGGCAGGTCCAACTTCAGAGACGAGAGATCTAGCAAGACATATGAGCGTCTGCAGAAAAAGTTAAAGGATCGCCAGGGAACACAGAAAGATAAAATGAGCAGCCCACCACCATCACCCCAGAAATGCCCTTCTCCCATCAGTGAACACAACGGACTAATAAAAGGACAGAGTGCCAGTGGTATGAACACAGGATCGGCAAGAAACAAATCGGGGCGAGGGAAAGGTTGCACACAAGTTGATTCGGAAATAGAAGGTACTCTTGATGCATCTCTGATATTTTTTCATCATTTAAACTGCTAAAATTATACCTTACCTTTCAGCTGTCTCATCCTGGACCACATAAATTCATAGCCTAGCACGTCCCTAACTGAGAAATATTTTAGAATCTAAATGATTGCTAGACAGCTGCTTTCACATTTAGGAAGTCTCAGTTAAGTAATTTCATATCATCATAAATGTGACTAACCAAGATTCCATTTCTTCTGTTTCCGGTCCTTTGGTAAGGCTATCTTGCTTTTACCATGGCTTTATTTTTCCAGCCTCTTTATATATGAATACGTGATAACTAGTATGTCATTAACCAATCTTCTCTGCATGTTCCATAGTTAGAATAGAGTAATCGCCTTTCCTTTGCTTTAGAAATTTATTCTTTTTGGGCCCTTCCCCTAATGTGTGGCTGTCACCTTATGAACTTGGAACACTTCGTTTTAATGTGTATTAGACTCAGTTCTCTAAGGTAAATACAAGCTAGGGTAACAATAGCCTGTCTTTCATGGGTCTAGATTGTGAGGTTCCTACCCAGGTACTTTGACTATAATACTAAGCCTCTCACTGATGCCTATCTTAATTTCCATAGATTTCCTTGATACTGTTACCTGTTTTAACTTCTAAAGGTAGACCACTCTGTATTTTTAGTTTCATCAAATGTGCCAATGAGGCAGACTAACATTCCTTTTCATAAGCACTAACACCGTAGTTCTCTCAGTCCTTGAATGTACTTTTATCTAAAGTGATACTCGTAATTCTTAGTGTGTTGGATTATCCAGTGATGTAGCTGATGAATGTGACAGCAGCTAGAACGCTCCCAGCTTTTGGAACAATATCAAACTTATTGTGTTCACCTTCATCTTCCTTAACATTTCCATTCCTCACACTTTGAACAATGCTTTAATGGCTTTGTGGTTTGTGTGTTAACATTTACTAACATGTTCTTCAGTTTTTGAGACTGCTTGTATATCCTTTTCTGCACTGATGTCTCAGAAGAGTTGGGCTAAAGTTTTCTGTCAATGGTTGCTCTAAGTTATAGCAGATTACCTCTATCTGGGAGAGCATGGTTAAATGCTTAAGTATTGGTTTAAATATGTAAAGTCAGGTGTAGTAATGCATACCTGTAATCATAGCTCCTGGGAGGCTGAGGCAGGAATGTTCCAGGCCCTCTTAGACTATACAGTGAGACCACAAAAGAAAAGTGAAAACAGTGGTATAAGAATGGCCAACAGGAACTTTCCGGAATGAGGGGTTTTTGCAGTCAGGAATGAGAGTACACTTTGTTTAAGAAAGGCCACTGTTCGGGTGGCTGTGCACATGCATACTTACATGCATACAGCACACATTCACACATACTTACATGCATACAGCACACATTCACACATACTTACATGCATACAGCACACATTCACACATACTTACATGCGTACAGTACATGTATTGTACTCTTGTAAGCGATGGGAACAGCTATAATAGAGTTTGAAGCAGATGAATGGTGAACACTACAGATCCCTGTGTGTGGATAAGGATAAAAACTAGAAAACAAGTAGAGGAAAGAGAAATTTTCATTTAAGTTTTTTTTTTTTAATTTTTTTTTTAAAGAAAAAGATGAAGAAACTAAAGCACTTGAAGCATTTCTTTCCAACATTGTCAAGCCAGTGGTAAGTATCTCATGCATTTTTCTTGCTATTTGGTATATTCATGTAGAATTTTGTCCTTTTCATTCAAGCTTTTATTTTAACTTTGTAGGATTGTGAGACCATTTGTAGCTCATCATGATATGAGTGTCTAAAAGAGGGGCCCTTCCTCAGTGAAGCATGGCTGAGGCAAGGAGAACTTGAGTATTTCCAAGGTCCTCATCATAACACTGCTTACAACCAAATACGTTAGAAAAGTATGTATGAGAACAGAAAAGACTTACTTTGATAAAAAGTCTGTATGCATCCCAATGGCTGTGATCTGCTGGGAGAAGCATTTACATTGGCTAAGGCAAAAAAATCAAGTATTGATGCTAAGTGAAACTTTTTAAAACCTTTAAGCATAGGAAGTTTGCCACTGTTAATTAAAAGAATCAAAGAAGTGTCCTGTGGGTCACATTTCCTCTGTAAAAGCTACACAAGCAGAGACATCCACTGCGGCATTAATGTCACGGAAAGTGGAGCAAGAAATGCATACATTTTGATGTTTATACTCAACAAATTATGAAAGAAGAAATGGGCAAAGGTGCTTTTGGACAAAAGTTAAGGAGACATACTAGGAACCAAATTATTTGGACATCATAACTATAAATAATAAAATAGTCTTAGAAAAAAACTTTCTGTGAAATAGTAAAAACATCAAACCGTCAGTACCTGTTCTGATTAGTGCTTTTCTTCCTCTGCTTTTTAAGTGCTGTGACTGCATAGTTTTCCCTCATTCTAACTTCTCTTAGGAATGGAGCCTGTAGATGGAATAAACGGAAAAGTAAATTCTTATCTCATCATAACAATAGCTAATGTTTGCTGGTGTCAGTCTCTTCTGAGTATTTCAGATGCACATGTGTTATTTAATTCTTATAAAAGCTCATGGTGTACTGTTTTCCCCATTTTACAGATAGGCACTGAAGCAGATAAGTAAGTAGTAATAAGAGCCCTACAGTAGGCCTGTCCATCCCAGGCCCTCCAGGACTCCTCGTGGGTGGTTTTGCCAGGATTATGAAAGATAGTAGAATAAAGAAAAACACTATTTTTTTTTTTTTTACTGTGGCACAGGTTAGAATAGAAACGTAAGTGAGTTTACTGGAAGCATCAAATACTTCAGTCTTAAAAATAAAAGTACCTTACAAGCTGATATTTAAATCTAGAAGATCTTCATTGTGTTCTGCAGGAGAGCTGTGGGCACCGCAGAGTGCCTCGTCTGCCTTTAGCTCCTGTTTCTGTGCCGTGCCTACTAAGGAGGGGACAGAACTGTGCACTAAACCGGGGATTTCCAGTAGCATTTGGCATTGTTGAGTTGCCTTCTTCCTGCCAGTTCAAAAGCTCAGTCCATTCCCATAGAGGATATATACACTAACCCAGCCATCTGTAACACACAGCTGCCTCAGCCTCCTGAGACAACTGAGGTGCAGCAGCCATGTTTGTGTGTAAATCCTGCACATGGGGATGTGAAGAATGTAATGTGTGCAGGAGTGTGCCCCGTACCAAGCAGGCGCCCATGGTTACTGTGTCGAACCTTCACTCTTGCTGTGGGAAACTCTGTAAAACAAAGCAGAAGAGCAGAAGCAAAGGAAGTTAGTGACCCTGGTAAGATTTGTGTCAGGGTGATGTAACAGCGCAGGCTGGTTTTCTTAGGTATTGTTAAAAGTGGGCACAGAAAGGACGTTTTTAAGCAGTCATCTTAAGATTGTTTACCGGCATTATAAAAAGAAGTAATTTAGTAAAATAGGGAGCCCTGTTTAATAACCTTTTTTTAAAAAGGTAACCAGGGTTTTTGGTAGTTTTGTGTGTGGTTTTACTTGCTTTGCTTTATTGAAACACCATATTAAATGTATTTATTCATTCCATAAATATTTGACCCTGTACAAAATGTCATTTGCTATTATTGGAACTGGAGATGAACTGGAAAGCAAAGTGTGGCCTCTGTCCCTACAACTTTCTTTAATAAAATCATTGTCATGTGGTAAATGTAAAATTATTAAGTGTGGAGGCCAAGGAGATGGAGAGGAAAGGAACAGTTGTTGCTCTTGGAGAGGACAGGAGTTCGATTCCCAGCATCCTCGTGCATCTCACAACAAACTATAACTCCAGCTCCAGGGAACTAACACTGTCAAGGAAATGTAACTGTTCGGTGTTGTGGATGGGCAGAAGGTGTTGAGCACTGATGCAAACACAGTAGCATGTAAAAGTCACTAGATGTGGCACAGCATACATATGCGCACACATAAATAGAATAAATGCTGACTTGTGTAACTCAGCTGCACACTGTAGGAAAAGTCAGTGTGCATCTCACTTCAGAGCTAGCTGTGCGTTCAGGGTTGGTGGCCTGGAATGTTGCTAAGCCTTTCTGAGGCCATTTCTTCCATAAGATAGAATAGCAGGGTGCTGTATCCTCGTGTGTATTGAACTGGCCATGCTGGCACCGTTTTGTCTTTTTATTTGAGATCTCTGAAATTACTGTGTTTTGAAACCTAACTTCTCTGTTTCAGTCTGGAACTGAACATGCTTGCCATTTTCTCATTTTTATCTTTCTTCAGAACCATTCTCTGCTTTTATGAATTCTAGAACTGTCCCGCTCTAAGTTCCTTAGACCAAGCTCTCAAGTTCCTTTCTCATTTCGTGTGTGTTATGTGTTTGTTTCCTAAGACAGTCTTGCTGTGTGATCCTGGCCTTCCTCAAACTTAAAGTCCTTCTGCCTTGGACTCCTGAATCCTGGGATTGTTGGCATACTGTGGGGCCGCTTAAGGATTATTGTTGTTTCTTCTGCTGTAGCATTTCTGGAAATCTAAAAAAATACTGACGTTTCTGCCTCGACAGTCTTAGTCACAGTCTTTCCAAGTTCACTTCCTGTTTAGTTTTATCATAATATGAACTGACAGGCACAACACCCTGTCTCACAGGTTCAAACATGCCATAGTAACTCAATGACTTCTAACTGTTGTCTTTATTTTCTGCCTATTCTTTTTGGCCGTCGTCAGTTTTTTGACCCACCTTACACAGTCACATCAGTTCCCAGCTCCTGCTCAGGGTCAGGTTCAGTTCTGATTTCTCAGTTCTCTTCACTGAGTGTCCTTGAGTCCCTTAAACCTTCTGAATGTTCTTCCTATAGAAAGGCAGGTGTGCTTGTTTTGCCTGCTTCAGAGGGCAATGATAAGCAACGAGATGGATATGAAAGTGTATTATTTCTGACGTAGCATATAAGAGGAAACAATTCTAGCTGGTTTCTAAATCAGTATTACTTGGCTCTGCTCCAGAAACACGGCTGCAAAGCATCCTGAAGAATACACAAATGGGATGTTTTGCCAGCAACTCTTTAATAAAATTATTTGTCCTGCCGTGAGCTATTTGTGTAGATTGAGACTGCTGCGTCTATGTGGCTCTGTGCCCATCAGCTAGCCCACCACTCCTCATGCGCGCATTTGCTTCGGAACACTGTCACCTGTTGGTATTTGTTCTGCAGGCCTCAGACATTCAAGCAAGGACGATCCTGCTCACCTGGTCACCACCTTCCAGTCTCATCAATGGGGAAGCAAATGAGACAGCTGTACCGGAGCTCTGCAGTTATGAAATCCTGCTGTCGAGCACTGGGAAGGAAGGGAAATACAGAAGTGTTTATGTGTAGGTGTTTTCTGGTCCTGCTCTTCCCTGTTACATGGGATAATGGGGTGTGATAAAAGGTATATTACTAATTGTGCTGTGCATTCTTTTTCGCCTGCCACAGAGGGGAAGAAACAAGTGTCACTTTGAATGACCTGAAACCAGCCACAGATTACCATGCAAAGTAAGGACTGTCTTCTTGGCTGTGCTTTTGTTGTTTTCGGGAGTGGTTTCCTTTAAAATCTAGAATATGTGTTAAACTAAAAATGTGGACTTTAATTTTTGTATTGGAATAATTATCATTTCTCAGTAATCCCAAAACATTTCAACATTGAATTCAAGTTTAAATGTTACAGTAAAGGAAGGGGGATGCTAATTACCCTGTTTGTGGACGAAGGGTTAAAAGGACTCTGTAGACAATGGCTGCAGTATTTGCTTTAGTATTACACACTTGCCCTGCTTCTGGGCTGTTTATACACAGAATCATAAGCAATAATTGTTTACATTTCTGTGTATTACTCTGCATCATGTCTTGGAAAGAGCTTGGGATATTAAGACTCTTGGGATTCCACAGCACTTAATAGAAGCAATTCAGATAATGCCTTCTGGTTTTCTAAGTAGAGTTTGTTAAGTTTTTATTCTCTGTCCTCCCCATCAGGGGCCCAGTTTTAGTCACCCTATTTTTTTTAAAAGAACATTTTTCTTAGAAACGTTAACATTTTCTGTACTTCCACTCCAGACATCTAACCTAATGTTTTTCAGGCTGGATTGATACTGTTATTGTGTGTGTGTTATAGTCAATATTTTTAAATCAATGAAATAGAATCAAATAGAAGTATCAGCATATTAAGAATATTATTTTGGAATATTATTACTTTTGAAAGTGTGTATGTGTGTGCACGTGCGTGCAGAGACATTTCATGTTAACACTTACAGTATCTTTCTTACTTTGACTTAGAGTAAAATAAAACCCTTGGTTTATGCAGTTTTTAAGGGATACTCTTTACTTCTAGATAATACTTTGGTTTTCTTGGTAGGCTGTTTGAAAAGGCACCTTACTACTTGTATATATGTAAAGTTGATACTGTTGAAAGTAAAATGGATAAAACTGTTTTATCCCATAGAGTACAGGCAGAATCCAATTCAATAAAGGGAATTCCCTCAGAAGCTGAGAGCTTTACTACCTTGAGCTGTGAACCTGACACACCCAATTCACCGAGGATAGCTAATCGGACCAAGAACTCACTCACCTTGCAGTGGAAGGTAAGAACAGTCTGTAGAGTATTCTAGCTAGACATTTCTTCTGTTTTCCTTTCTCTGCCTTATGTTAAATGCCAATTATATTTGGAGACCAAAAGAGTGTTCAGTTAAGTATCCTCCTGTTCTCATTGTACAATAAAGTAGGTGTTTGCTTTTTAAGCAAACAACTCACTCTGTGTAGCCAGAACCAACTTGTGGGAGAAAAGAGTTTATTTCCTCATAGAGGTTACACTCCTATTATTGAAGGTAATCAGGAAAAAAACCATGGAGGAACACTGTTTACTGACTTGCTCCCAGTTCTACCTGCCTAGGGATGGTATCACCACAGTGAATTGGGCCCTCCTACATGAAGTATCAATCAGGAAAATGCTGCATAGATATATCTACAAGCAAATCTATTGACTGGAGTCTCCTATAGATGATTCTTCCTCAGATTGCTTGTATAACATCAACAGCGGAAGCTGACAGGAGATGCCCCTCCCATACCGGGGACCTGGGGACTAATAGGAGAGTCTTTCATGTGTTGGACAAACATTACAACTGACTTCCATCCCCTGCACCCCTCTCTCTTATTTTAAACTTGCTGTCCTCCTGTCTCAGTCGTCTGAGGTATAATTTGAAGGCGTCATTTCACCTTCTTATGACTTGAGTAAAGGTAGTTGATGTGATAATTCAATGAGTGTTGTGAACTCTACACATAATGGTCTCCTCCAACTTGGAGGGAAATGGGAAGGTAATCCTCAGGTTATTGAAAATGGACATTCTGTCTTCACCCCCCCCAAAAAAAATTATGAAAAGTCAACATGAGGCTTTAGCAACTTGATTAAAGCAATCTAGAACAATGAACTCTTGGGAAATGGATATTTACCTCCTCCCTCCTTGTGCCTGTGTCTTCCAAGTCCCTCTGCCCTGGAAGAGTTGGGATTCCCAAGATTCTTTTCTTTCTCCCTTCTCATTATGTTCACCTTGAGCCGCTGTTGCTGTGTCAGTCAGTGCTACTCTGACTCACAATATTTAAAATGTTTTAAATCCAACATGTTAGGAGCCTCAGAGTCAAGTTTCTGCAGATACAGAGTTGTAAGGAAGTCATGATCTTTTCTTCTATACAAGTGGGTTGAAGTTGTAGGAGGGAAGCTGTGAGGAAGATTAGGATTCTCATTTCAGTGGTTAAAGGCTGCGGTGCAGTGCCAAGGGGCCCTCCCCAAAGCTGAAAAGATACTGAGTGGCAGTCTGGGGTGATGGCACATTGTGTCTAGCAGCAGGAATCCCAGCACAGCCCTGGCCTGTCTTTCCTTCTGCAGCCTAGCCCTCTGTTTTTTGATATATTACAAAATATTCCATTTACATTGTGAGATGAGTTATAGTAAAAAATGGTGGAAATTTAAACCTAATGTAATCTCTGGACAAAAGGAATGTTTCTAAAAATCACAAAAGTTAGACTAGTTCTTGTTAAAGGAGATTCAGAAAAATGTTGATGGCCTCTTGCTTTGTGTTTCTACTTTTATGTGTATAAGTATTTGCCTGCTTGTATTTATATGTAGTGTTTGTGTCTGGTGCCCCTTAAGGAGAGTATTGGATCCCCTCAACTGGAATTAGGGAAGTTGTGAGCCACCATGTGGGTTCCGGAACCAAACCTGTGTCCCCTGTAAGAGCACCGATTGCTCTTAACCACTGAGCCAGCTCTGTGACCATTTTTAAAGTCTAAGTCATAAAGAACATCTGTGACATAAAGTAGATTCCTTATTATTTATGATGACTAATTTCTTTTTCTTTTCTTTTTTCCCTTGTTGTTTCAGGCACCCTGTGACAATGGTTCTAAGATCCAAAGCTTTATTTTAGAATGGGATGAGGTAAGTACGTTGATTCCTTTTAGTGCTTAAATTTAGGGGTGTATCTTCAGATAAAATGTTTATATCTGTTTTAATTATATATTTTTAAAGAAATTTTTATGTGAATGGGAAGTAGATGGTAGCGTGTTCTTAGAAAATGTAACAAACTGAACTTCCCTATGAAGGAGAATGTGTGTTTTCAAGCAACCACCATTGTTTACTGCTCTATTTGGTGGTGTGCATCTGGGAGACTGGGAACTAAACATGAGGCAGACTACAGTCTGATGCAATAGCCAGTGTTATTCAGAGCATGCGACAGTTTATCACCTGAGTAAAGCGTACAGTCAGAAGGACAAGTACATGTGGCAAAGCGTGTCTTTCCATAGAGATACGTAAACAAATAAGAGCAGTGGCAATGAGTAACCTGAAGTGAGCTCACTCCTCCCTGTCCCACCTGGGAGGGGCACAAAAACACATTCCCAGAACATCCATTTTATGGAGGAACAGAGGTCACAAGACTCTTGTTTACTTGTTTTCTCATACTCGGAAATCTTCTCATAGATTCGTTCATGGACCCTGTTCCAAATCATCATTAAAACAGTCACTTAAGGAGTTGGGAATATAGCTCAGTGGTAGAACTTACCTAGCAAGCATGAGGCACTGGGTGAACACACACACACACACACACACACACACACACACACACGAGTCATTTTTTATAATTACCTTAGGAAAAGGCATGCCAGCCTTAACAGCAAGATTATTTCTTTCCTATGGCCTGTATAATAAGTTATTATAAACATGATGACACTTAAACAACATCTTACAGTTCTGAAAGCCAAAGATATCGTACAGTTTTTACTGGACCAAGAGTTGTTTCTTGCCCTAGCCAGTTTCCTGTGGTCCATGGCTTTGTTGCCGTTCCCTTACTCTTCTGTCTTATCCTGCCTGTTCGTCTTGGGAGGCTCTCTGTGCTTTCATTTGTGGCTCTTCCAGATAATCCAGGGCGACCCTCTTTCTCAAGACCCTTAATCTAGTCACACATTTCAGTCCTGTCACCATGCAAAGTGACATTCAGAGACTAGGGATTCGATTCTGGGTATCTTTGGCCATCACGACAAGCACAGTGGGCTACAGAGATCAGTGTGATCTTTTCCTGGCAGTTATCCCATTCTGTCTTATCCTATTACTTACAGCAGGCAAAGAGAAGGGGGCAGAGAGAGTGGAAATTCTATTGATAGTGTGGGGATTCAACAGTATATTACATGAATAATAAAGCATAATTAAGAAGGTTTTGTTCCAGAAATCCTATCAGAATTCAGAATAGGGTTGCTTTTGATAGATCTTGAAAAATAAACCACATCCTTTTGATAAATGATAGGAGGGCATCTGAAAAAGTACAACAAGAATAGAAAGTTAATTCACTATAATAATTTTATACATTATTAAACAAGGCATTTCTGATTAAAAACAGCTAAAGATATCATTCCATATTATATTATATGAAATTATTTTATTCAAGAAGTTGTAATTAATTTAATGACTTTAAGCTAAGACTGAGGACACAGTCATAGTGTCCCAGCTAGAGAGCAGATATCACCGTTTTTCAGAATGTGTATGATTTTGTGCTTGAACCACACAGTAGACCCAGCTAAATACCACTAAAAATAATAAGACAGTTCAGCCAAACAGCCAGATGCAGTCCTTCTTCAGAGAAGAGTATGTGGCCCCAACTGCCCTTGACTGAGGTACAAGAGTGGAGAATAGGTGGGAAAAGAGGAGCTTGCTCATTTTATTTCACTCTCAACATTTCTAAACTTCCAGTTGTCCTGAGATGGCCTAACTTTCCTCCCTGTGCTGGATAATTGGGCTCTTCCCTTTTCTAGACCTTTTCAGTGTTAAATGTAAGCAGCCACTGCTCCAAACCTCTTAAAGACACATGGCAGTGTCTAGGAGGAGGTTAGGGACAGGCTTCAAACTGAGTTAAAGAAAAGTGACCACTTGTCTACCTGAGAGATCAACCGTCTCCATAACTACTTGCCCCCAGGGAGATTATAAGGTCCGTACCTTATGATAGCCAGAAATTTATCACTGGCTAAAACACCATATTTAATTCAAGAGGCTGTGCAAGGCTGCTTGAAGAGCTCCTTCTGCTCTTAGAATTCTTCACCTGAAGTCAGCCATACATAAGGCACCTAGTATCTCAGTCTTCTCTGAAGATCCATGACAAGTGTATCAGAGTGCTGTTAATGTATACTGTACCAGCTAGTAAATATCACAGAGGAACTGAAGTGCATTTGTCTCTTGATAGTAGTGCATATGAAATATAATAACTAGCCATTTCTCCTAGGGGAAAGGAAATGGAGAATTCTGTCAGTGTTACATGGGCTCACAGAAGCAATTTAAAATTACCAAACTGTCACCAGCAATGGGTTGTAAATTTAGATTATCAGCAAAAAATGACTATGGTATAAGGTAAGACATTTCGTAAAAATATATATGTATATATATTTGACCATCTGGTCAGCTTCATATGTATGATTACCCATTGACAAGTTTGCTTTATTTTGTTAATACCATTATGGTCTAGCAAATCCAGAAGAGAGTGTCTTAGTGACATAGGGGTGACAAAAAAAATTAAATTCAACAATTTTCCAGCCTCAAATATAAATGAAATCTTTACATGTCACCCAATAGGCTTTTTTTGTCTTTTGGGGTTTTTTTGTTTTGTTTTGTTTGTCTTTTTAATCGTCAGATGTATACTTTCATAGTTTTATTTAGAATCTGGTAGGTTCTCTATCTTCAGTGCTCAGTACAAATAGAAAGTTCTTCCTCCCCATTTAATCTTGAAAGGCCCAAATTTCTGTGGTTGATTTGTGAATGAAATAATAAAATCATCTTTAGGGTCAAAAATGGTAAACAAACTGGGCTGGATTAGTATGGTTCTTAGTTAAGGGATAGTCAATAAGTGCTACAAGCTGTCATGTATGGGTTCATTTTCTCTGTTCATAAAGGGTCTCCCTTTGTAGCTCAGCCAATCCTGGACCTTGGACGAGTCCTATTGTAATTCTTTTTACTTTGTTTTATTTTAGAGATTCCGCTGCTCACCTTTATGGGAGTTAGTGATTTAATCACACCATTTGCATTTTCTACCACTTGAAATGGCGTTTATGAGAATTGTCATTTCTGCTTTGTTCGATGGCATGTAGATGTGTGGTTGATGTGTGCACAGAGGGCTTTATGTGTTCTCTTTCCTGCAGACCACTTTGTAGTTTTGGTTTTCACTGACTGGATACATTCACTTATCAAAGTTTAAAAAATACAAACATAACCTACACATTTGAAAGAATACCAACCTTTTGGTGTCTGACTTGGTTACCTTTAAGACATTTGAAATCCATTCAGTTTTGGTTTTCCAGAGCTTAGACTGTTGCTCAGTGATAGGGCTTTGACTTAGCATGTTCAAGTCAAGGATCTGGATTTTAGCCCCATCACAATAACAGCAACAACAAAACTTAGAAATTTCATTTTGAACAAATACCATTAGTGGGCGTGGAGGCTTTTTATCAATAAAAATAATGTTTACGCCTTTTTAAAATTCTCCTGTTCCAACAGTGATTTTAGTGAAGAGGTCTTATACTACACTTCAGGATGTGCCCCCTCTGTACCTGCTAGTCCTGCACTGACCAAGGCTGGAGTCACGTGGCTGTCCCTACAGTGGAGCAAGCCCTCAGGGACACCATCAGATGAAGGAATTTCTTACATTTTAGAGATGGAGGAGGAAGCCTCAGTAAGTATTAATGTATAGTTTAAATAAGAGCTGAGGTCATATTGGTGCAACATTAATCCTGATATAGTAGCCGTCACCACAGGGGTTAGTTCCTTCTCCAAGTCATGTCAGACCTTGCTTTGTTCATGCCCAAGCAAGACTGGGAAGGAAGTCTCAAACTCCTGAGTGTGTGTGTGTGTGTGTGTGTGTGTGTGTGTGTGTGTGTGTAAGAGGTTTGAGGGTTTGTGACTGCTGAAGTCTATGCCTACACTGCCAGGACACGTTGCATCTTCCAGCCAAAGTCAAATGTAGATTGACTTAGAAATAAGGGGGATCGTCCCCACTGTCTTCAGCCTTCTGCATAGAGCAGTTTCAAAGTAGTGTCTCCCTTCTCCACATAACATTCAGTACTGCTTGTCGACATGCTGCAGAAGAGTGAGAGTCACAAGGGAGACTGTGTAATACATACATCCCAAATCTAGTTACCTGCCTCTGCTGGCCTCTAGCGAAGCAGAGCTTCCTTTTGAATTAGAATAGGTCACAGCGGCACAGTAGTAAGAATATACTATAAATCTTTACATTGTATACGTTTAAATGGTGAATCATACTATATTTTCAATTGTATCTCCACTTTTGATAATTTTCAACATAGGAGCTGATACAGTTATGAAATATTGTCACTGGGACTTTAAATAACAATATTGAATCCAAGTCGTACCTTAACTCCTAGTGCGGTGAACCATTTATTTCTCCACTTAACACAACTATGTGTTCATTCAGGGCAAAGTAAACATGTTAAATGTTTATGCATGGTTAGTTCTTATCGCATCTCTTGGAAATTTGGTTCTTAAAATTGCTTTATTGATAGTGAGATTGCCATTGACTCCAACATAATACCTCTCAGCTCTTAAATTTACTGAGACCAAGTAATCTCAATTTTTCTGCAAAAGGTTCTGTAGCATGTTTAGGTTCAGTCACTCATGGCAGAAGAAATCAAGATGAGAATTCCATTCGCACACAATCAGAGGTGAAGACAAACCCAGGGCTTCATGTAGCTGTTTCTCCTCATTGTTATACAATTAAATATTTGATGATAACTGTTTTCTCTTTCCAGGGGTACGGTTTTAAGCCTAAATATGATGGTGAAGATCTTTCTTACACAGTAAAAAATCTGAGACGCAGTACAAAGTATAAATTTAAGGTAAATTTTAAAAGTCCATTAAGAGATGCATTTCTTGTTTTTATTGTTCTTCTTAAGTTAAAAGCAAGTACATACTTCCATTGTGTATTCCTTTGGTTTTAAATGTTAAGTAATTCTATCTTTTCTGGTGGGCATTTCAGTCTTTTAACTTTTGTGTTATAATAATACTTCTCAAACTTCATGTACTTATATTCAAAACCAGCTTTATCATTTTGTGTAATGTGATAAACATATTTAAATAGGCATGTGAAAGCATACCCAGTACAATTTGGCATGTCGTGCTGGACAGATCATTATATACTGTTACTAATAAACCCGCAAAGGAGGTCAGTATCTACCAGTTTCTTAATTGCAAAGTTGTTCTTTGCCCTTTGGCTGGGCATTTTGTGAGTACTGTGTCCTATGCAAACACTGTATTCCTTACCAGGGTTTCATACTCGTTTTAGTGTGCTTTGGTGTCTCTTGCCTCAGTCTGTTCTTGCTGTGATTGATATTGCTAAGTGGTGATGTTTTCACCATATAGTTCTCCCTTGTATTGCTTGCTTGCTTGAGGCAGTGACAAACTTGGAAGCTTCTGGAATTTCTCTTTCCTCCCCTGGTATCATTTTAGGATATATTTTGGCTTTTTAACCTGCTCGGCACTTGAATAATTTAATAATTAGAGTTAATAGAAACAAACCTAAAATTATAATTCAATGCTTATTAGTTGATAACTTAAACATCGATATTTTTCTACCAGAGCTCATTTAATCAAATCATTTAAGATAAATGATAGAGGGCATTATAAATAGCTTTCATTATTAAAAAGCAAACATAAATTTTGGTATTCTGTCAAAATGCTTAAAAAAAGAACCTCAATAATAGGAAATTTAATTTATATAATTAAAATGTTATTTGTTTTGTCTTATTTTATAAAGGTTTATTTAAAAATCTAATGACTCTGGGTCATTTCATTTTCCAAATACAGCTTCATATTTGTAAGCTTTATAAAATACCAAGGAAGTGTGTGCTTTGAGTCCAGTTTTCATAGTGATGCTGTCACGCAGTTGGGGTCTTAGTCATGATTGTACCAACAGGTTTTTTAAGGAGGACAGTACCAGTACCTTTTATAATTTTCTAATTTATTAAATTCTTAGAATGCTAACTATTCTATAATTGCCACTGACCACATAAGCAGATACACACAGATGTGTGTTGAATTCTTCACTGGTTTAGTACATAAAGCAAATTTCTATTTGAAACTTCCACTGTAGCATTTACTTCCAAATGGCAAGGGAGAGGAGCTAGCCAAATAGTCTATTTGCCTATTCCAAGTGACAGGCTTGGTTGGGATGGAGAGCATATTCCCAGGTCACCTCTTTCATACATGAACATCACTGGGTCATAGAAGGGTATGTGTGGGCTCACTAACAAATGACAAGGAGGGAGCTGCCATCAAAGCTCAGCAGACATTCAGTATCATCTTGTCCCATCCCTCTACTAAGTCAGGAACTTGCAAAGGCTGTGTACTAGCTGCCCAGCTGTTGTCAGTGCTGAAATGTGAGGTCTCCTAACCCTGGAGCAAGAGAAAACACTAGGAAATGCAAAATGACCCCTGCATGAAGTTCTAGCTACTCAGCCTTTATTTTTAATCTGCCATGTGCTTGGGAACTTGCCAAGGGGTTTTGAATCATTAAATCCTTTTTTTTTTAATTTTTTTTTTTTTTGGTCATCTTTCTTTCATAACTTGATGCTGCAAACTCTTCTCTCAGGAAATTCTATCAAAATAAAATTTTAATACTTATTTTTAAAATCCTGGAATACTGAGGATATTACAGACATATTTGTTTAAATACACTTCTTCAGGCACTGATTACGTAACATATTGTCATAGGAAGCAGTAAGAGCATGCTTAACATAAAATCCTAGAGCTTGGCTCTGAGGATAGTACTGGGACGTTTACAGTAGTGATAGACAGTTAAGACTCTGACTGTACATCTTTTCAAATAGTAGATTGAAACAAAACAGCAACAACAAACGAGGCTTTGCCACCAGGCTTCTAGAAAATTGGATTTCTGGAAACAGTTTCTCTTGTAGTGAGGCTCCTAAAGGTGGGGCGCTTTGACCTGGAGCCTGACACTTCTGCTGTAGCAGCTGCTTGTTTGTGAAGCAGTTGGAGAGAAGTCGGTTAATTCCCATCTACAGTAGTAGGTTTTCCCTGAACCAAAAAAAAAGTGCAGGGCCAGGTGGAGTCAGTGCACATTCTGCCAGACCTTTAAAGAACTAATGCCAGTATTTCTCAAATTAATCTGCAAAATAGAGACTTGGGGAGCATTTTATGATCATAATCATTTTATGAAGCTACTATTACCTTCACACCAAAACCGCACAGATATCCAAGAAAAAAGAAAATTATACACCAGTATTCTTTATGAACATATATGCAAAAAATCTGAATAAAACACACGCAAACTAAATTCAAGAACACATCAAAAATTTATCCAGCATAATCCAGCTGATTGTATCCCAGAGATGCAACTATAGTGCAGCATACATGTATTGATAAATGTAATCCACCATATAAACAGACTGAAAGACAAAGACCACATGATCATTACATACAGAAAAGTCCTTTGACAAAACCCAACACACCTTCATGATAAAAGTTCTGAAGGGGACTAGGCATTCAAGGGACATACCCTAACATAATAAAGGCAATTTGCAACAATCCCACAGGCAACATCACCATAAACAGAGAAACATAAAGCATTTCCACTGAAAATAGGAACAAGAGTAGTGTGACTGCTTTCTCCATACTTACTCAGTTCAATGCTTGAAGTCGTAACTAGAGCAACAAGACAACCGAAGGAGATCAAAGGGATACAAGTAAGGAAGAAAAGAAGTCAACTGACACACACTGAGGGAAGAAACATGAGCAAAGGAGACTTCAAAGCCTGGCGCCACCGTGGCACCTTCCTCCAAGGCCACATCTCCTAATAGTGCCACTCCCTTTGGGGACCATTTATTTCAGCCCACCACACAAAGATTAACTCTCTGTTCTCATCACAGGTCATTGCTTATAACTCAGAAGGTAAAAGCAACCCGAGTGAAGTAGTGGAATTCAGTACCTGCCCTGATAAACCAGGAGTACCTGTGAAACCCTCAGTTAAAGGGAAGATACACTCACACGGCTTTAAAATTACGTGGGGTAAGATGTTCCTGTTTTATTTTGTGCTTGATTAAAATAAATAGGATTTTTTTCTTTGTTTGTAAATTTTAAGAGCAGTGTAGACCGCCCTCATGAAAGTATTGGGGTGCCTTTTGCTAGAAATTTACTACGTTCATCCTTAGAAGGAGAAGAAAAGATATAAGGAGCTAGTTCAAACTCCATGTTCCTTTTTTGTGGGTGTTATGTCTAGGTGGATAAATTATTGTTACATCCAGCCATGCTCAAACAGTGGTCCTTCCCGTGGATTGTTAGGTGTTGTACCAGCCTATCGGATGAAAGGCCAGACTCACAGGAAGTCGTTCAGAAGACAGGGATATTGTTGATGGACACAATTTCCTGAGTTTGTGTTTTCTCATGAAAAGCACAAGTTATGTCATTTGAATCCACCAGTTTACCGTAAAGATGCATTTGGTTTCCTGTTAAGTTTGCAGCAAGCTGTTGGTGCCCAGTTCTTGATAACACTGTGGTTGTGGTGTTTGGGTGACCGCACTAACTCAGGGTATTCAGATAAGAAGTAGGTCCTCCATTGAGGATCCATCTCTGGAAAGCTATGGGTACACAGATCCTAACCAGGTTTGGTACTAAAAGAACTGGGGATCCCCTATGAGAGGACGAACAGGGACAGCTCTGTGTGAAAAAAAAGATGCTGGCCTTGGAGTCAGCTGCACCCGAGTCATCTTAGCTCTCAAAAAAAGAAAAGAACAACAACAAAAACTGAGTTTATACACAAGATGAGTGGAACAGCAGAGAGTGTGCACACTCGATCATGGGCTGGAGACACAGTTAAGGAAGCCACCATATTACAAATATCTACAAATTTCAACCTCCATTTGAATCTAAAGTGAATGGAACATTGTGCAACCACTAAAATTTATTGAAGAGCCAACTTTATAAATGTGGGCAGATAGGGTGTGTTAATTGAAAAGTGGTGACCACAGTGCAGATAAAGGATGTGCAAATAAGAGATAGTTACAGTGTTGCAGGTGATTCTTTCCCTTCCACAATCCTGCCTTCAAGGTATTCTGTGTACTGGTGTTTTCTGTGTTTTCAGACTATCACTTTTGTTTTTAATAGATCCACCAAAAGACAATGGAGGAGCACCCATCAATAAGTACGTAGTGGAGATGGCGGAAGGTTCTAATGGTAAGCATCGCTGGTGAAGGTGACCGACAGGTTTGTTCCAGTGAATGAGCCTCGTCTCTTCCAGGCTTTGCGCTATATTTGCTGCCGTGTTGGTGATGGTGGTGTTTGTAACAGCTGATTATGGCCAGTACGATGCACTTCAGATTGTGACCTCAGATGTCAGCCTACTGTCTGCCTCTGTTTTTAGACTTACACTATTTTTCTTTTTTCATTTGTTTATATTGTGCCATCCTAGCATGTCCAGACTGATCTTTAGATACTGTGTATTTAGTGCTTTTATTAAAGAGTAGTTTATTAAATTAGGTTTACACCCACATGCGCCAGAGGAAAAGTATTGTCTGAAAGTTAGCTCCAATTAAGGTCTTTATGACAAATAAGCTTTATGCTTGAGTCATCTGCACATCAGTTTTTATTTCTGTAAAGTGACCTGTTTACTGAAAAGAAAGGCCTTACAATTATGATTAAGTATGCTATGATGCTGATTCTTTATCCTCTTTGTTATATTATTATTGGACCAGTAAACACATTTAATATGCTTAATTAAAAGCAAATTACTAAGCTCAGCCAAAGGCTATACAGAGATATTTCAGTTCAACAAAACCATGCAGATTTGTCTGGAAGGCTTCTTGCATGAAGAAAATTAAATCATTTCCAGGAAACTCAAGTTAGGCTTAAAATGTCCCCAGCCTGAGACACCTACCCTGTCAGTTATACCAAAACATTAAACATTACCTTGTAGCTGATTGCACACAATCCTGCACTTTTCAGGAAACAAGTGGGATATGATCTACAGTGGCGCCACCAGAGAACATCTTTGTGACCGGCTGAATCCAGGCTGCTGCTACCGCTTACGCGTTTACTGCATTAGTGACGGAGGGCAGAGTGCGGTAATGCTTATGTGTAGACTTGTTTATGCTTTTATATGGACCAGATGGGACAGGATCAGCATTTCCTGCCTCTTTGTTAATATTTGTGTACAGATGTGGAACAGTAACTCCTGGAACCCGAGTGGCTAGTGTTACTGTTCCCAGAATATCCCAACAGAATATTTCACTCTTAGTGTATTTAGGTAAATTTTGGGGTGATATTTGACACCCATATCCAGCAGAATTGAAATTGACACTGTTTCCTGCTCTATAAATTATGTGTCAGGAGAAACCATAAACTGAACACAGATATAATACTTGAATATTTTAGAAAAGCTAGCCATTTTGTTATGATTGTTAAGAGACTCAGTAGCCAGGAATTTAATTCTAGCAGTAGGGAGGCAGAGGCAGGTGGATTCCTGGGTTTGAGGCCAGCCTTGTTTACAGAGCGAGTTCCAGGAGAGCCAGGACAACATGGAGAAACCTTGCCATAGAAAAAAACAAAGAGAAAGAGACTCACTCAGTAACTAAAGTTGTATTTATCCCATCCCAGTTCTGAGGACAGTTCTAGAGCCTGGTTCAGTTTGAGTATATCCAGCATCTTCAGTTAAACTCATTCAATCCCAGCATTTCTTGTGGGTCAGTAATTGAGTGAGGGTGTCTCCAGTCAGACACTCTGGCTGCCTGTTTGGGCTGGCCACATGGTAGTCCTGCTGTCTGAGCACTCAGGCTTCTCCTTTGAATCTGCTTTTAGGCCAAAACAGCAGCATTTGAGCTCTGCGTGGAAACGTTCCCTCCCGTGTTTAAGTCATTTCAAACCACAGAGTCACTTAGTACTCCCCACTCCCTGCCACAGTGCTTGCTTCAGTTCCCGTCTGTGTTTTTCACTTACTAAGTTTTAGGAGAGCATCCTGAAGCATGTCAGGGGCCCTGGCCCAGGCATGAACTACAAGAACTCCAGTAGTTAGGCTAAGTGTATCAAGGTGAGGCGGGTCCTCCTCGTGGATTTGGACAGCACACCAAGTGCCTGTGCTCTGTGCTCAGTCCCACCTTCCTGTTCTTCACTCCTTGGCAGGCAACACATCCAGGAACCTGCTGTATTTTTGATGAATTTAATCAAAAACATCTTACTGCAACATTCATAATAATATTTTTTCAAGTGGAATTTTACATAATAAAAACACTCCTGTTAGACATGGAAGTATTGTGAAGCTGAGAGTGAGTCCTGCCCCACAGGCTTGTGGTGCAGTGTCCCCTTTTAGCCATTGAGGAAGCTCCCTGGTAGTAAAGGTCTAACTTGGTGCTAGAACACTTTTTTTCTGTAGAAGAGACCTTCCTGAGTCTGCAGAACCACCCAGAGAAAAAAAGAAAATCTCCCTGCATTTAAGAACAACAAACATAAGTATCAAAAATTCTTTTCTAGTGTGTGGTTGAAGCATTCTTCCATAGAATGAATGCCTGTCTGAAAAAAAGGTTGAACAAATAGTATGTGTTTTAAAAGAATGTATATAGCTTAGAAATAGGATGATTCATGTTAAAGTAAAATCAAGCCTGGGGCTTGTAGCTTTTCACAGTAAGGTGCTTTGCCTGTCATTTGTAAGGCCCTGGGTTCAAGCTCTGTCCCATAAAAAGTAAATGAAAACACTTTATAATAGGAACCAAATGCAATACTGAATAGAAAGGTACTATATATTAGAGAAACTTACCTGGTTATAGAATTGTTTTAGAGGAATAAAATATGCTGACCTTTAGGTTAAAATACAGTTTAAAAAAACTGTGAATATTAATATCCAAAAAACAATAAGGAAGGAAATAGTTATACTTTCAACAGCCTAGGACAGAAACTTTTTAGTTGCTATTGTCTTTGATATTTCATTTGTTTTGCTTCCTAATTACTAAAAGGATTTGCTCTTTTTTCAACTTGTTTTTTAAATAGTAGTTATAGTATATGTCTTTTGTCTATAAAAGTATATAAATGATTTAATAAGGCTTGATTCTATTCAGAACCTTATTTCTTTTAGGCGATAATAAATTACAATTTCATGCTGTTGGTACAGTTTTTGTGTTGTGTTACTATCCTTTATCAAAGCCATCTGATTGGTTGTTTAGGGCATCTCTTTTTGATTTTGCTTTTATTTTGGCAGGTCTCTGAATCCTTGCTTGTGCAAACTCCAGCTGTGCCTCCTGGCCCATGCCTCCCCCCCAGGTTGCAGGGTAGACCCAAAGCAAAAGAAATACAGTTACGATGGGGTAATTTGCATTTGGTAATGAATTATAATGAAGTTAGAACCAAAAGTATTCTTCCTGTTAAAAGACCTAAATCTCTCCACCCTTAGGACCTCCTCTAGTCGATGGTGGAGCACCCATCTCCTGTTATGCAGTGGAAATGAGTCCTGCAGAAAAAGACGAGCCCAGAGATGTTTACCAAGGATCTGAAGTGGAGTGTACCGTGAGCAGCCTTCTTCCTGGAAAGACATACAGCTTCAGACTCCGAGCAGCCAACAGAATGGGGGTGAGAGACCTGCAGGCTCAGGCATCGCTCAAGTGTGTTTCATCACTCCCGTTATCAAGCCATTTTGTGTTAATAAGTTCCTAGTGATAAATAAGAGATCCTGTGCCCTGTAACTTGCCTTGCTGTCTTTGTACTTTCAAGCCTCAGTTAGTTTGTGGCACTTGAAGAGCACTGTGGTTTCCTTCAGGGGTGTTGAAAACCTGTTTCCATGGCCACTAAACTGGTTTTATGGAGCACTTAGTCTCCATTGCACACCAGATGTGATTCTTGCTTTGCCTCATGGGAAAATGCTGATATTTAAACATTTCTGGCTTATTTATTTAAAACATGCTCCATGTATATATAGATAATTCCATAAAATGAGCCAAAGTGGTGATAATCCCACTTTGCAGCCAGTGACCCTGGGGCTCGGCGAGTGTGCGCCACACCACTGTGATGCCCTCCCCTCTTCATTATTGCAGATTCCCGGAGACAAAGCAATTGCTTAGATGTGTGCCACATTTTTTTTTTAACTATTCCATAATTTTTTTTTTTCAAATGTAAGCTGACGGGTCCCTTTATCACAGTACTGCAGACTTCGGTGAGCTGTGTTTTGTCTCATATCCTGTCTCTAGTTGAACAACAGTTTTACCTGTGAGCATATTTAAGTATTGTGATTGTGTTGCTTGCAGCAGTCCTTATTGAAGCGGCCACCGTCCGCAGCCTCATGGCTGCAGGTCTCTGTAGCAGACTCAGTACCGTGTCTTCTTTATTTACCGAGTTTTACTAGTTTATCAGAATGACTTTAGATATTTGCTCTGTTGCTTCCATTACATGCCCATTTTGACTCTGCCACTTCAGATTTTAAGATAAAATTGATGCCTACCATCTCCTAGGCCTTTATTTGGTCCCTGTCTTCAATTCTCACATAATTTCTTCTTACTCCACCTACCTAATTTACTGATGCCCTGATCTTTTTGGAAAAAAAGAAGTTCATGAAGGGAATAAAGGGTTTGAGGAGAGAAAGTAGAGCAAATGAAACTTAAAATTCCCCATCTACTTCCACGGTTGTTAGATCAATGAAAATGCCTGTAGAGTTATTATCAAATTAATTTTGAAAAACTTAATTTCTGTTGACTCTTTAACTACAGTTTTCTGTTCAGTGAACATTTAAGGATGAAAAAGGAAAATTATGTTCTGCTTGTTTTTTTAGTTTGGACCATTTTCAGAAAAATATGATGTCACTACAGCTCCTGGGCCACCAGACCAGTGCAGACCCCCTCAAGTGACGTGCAGATCTGCGACTTGTGCACAAGTGAACTGGGAGGTATGGTAATTCCCACGGTCTACCTAGGTTCCTAAGTGATGGAGTAGTGCGCAGAAGAGAATAAAGCTCAACCCCCTTCCTGCTCCTTCAGTTACTATGTGAAGAGTGAGTCCTGGGTAAACCGCTTGGTGAAAGGGAGCTAAGTGTATGAGTAAGGAGTGCTTGCTCCTAAGTGTTTAGACTCATAGTATACTGTTTTTCCAAAGGCTGTGTTTCCTTGCTGAATATTCCACCCAACAGGGAACTCGGGCAAAGTTCATAAGATTTGGTATACTACTACTTCTCTCAAATTCATTATCACCAATATATTTACTGTATGTTGTAATTGGTCAGTAATGATAATCATAATTTCAATTTCCTTTGAAATTTAATGATGAAAATATTTGTGTAAATTGACATTTATACAAATTATTTTCAAGTTGTCTTCAAATTATTTTTTTTAATTTACCTAATTTTTTTTTCTGAGATACTCTGACTCATTCCTTCTGGTATGAGGCAGTTATATTTTTAACCATTCGGATAGTTTTAATGAATAAAAATGTAAAGTTGTACACTGTTGATTGTGTTTAGATGTTTTAAATACATTCAGAAGCAGTTCTGTTTTTACTGTGTTAGAGGAGAGAACATTTTTGCTTCAAAGCTATTTACTGTGAAGACTAAGAAACTATCCTTTCTTGAAGACTCCTTCGATTAACGGAGCTGATGTCACAGAGTACCGGCTGGAATGGGGAGGAGTAGAAGGAAGCATGCAGATATGTTACTGTGGGCCCGGCCTCAGCTGTGAACTAAAAGGACTCTCGCCAGCTACTGCCTATTACTGCAGAGTCCAGGTAGGTGACACCGGTGCCTCAGCACACACTCTGCCCAGAGTCTTCTGCTCGGAGGCCACGGTCACAGTCAGGTCTCTATTAACCTCACTTTATTCACTTGTAGGCTATGAGTGTTGTGGGCGCAGGGCCTTTCAGTGAAGTTGTAGCCTGTGTGACTCCGCCGTCAGTTCCTGCCATTGTGACTTGTCTTCAGGAAGTCAGTGATGATGATATAGAGAGTCCCCATTACTCCCCTTCTACATGCCTTGCAATCAGCTGGCAAGAGCCTTATGACCACGGTTCAGAAATCCTTGCCTACAGCATTGACCTCGGAGATAAGCAGCCCTTGACAGTGGGGAAGGTGACAAGCTACGTCATAGACGGTTTGCAGCCGGATACAACATACAGGTACACCCCTAAGTCTATGTGTATGTTTGCCTAGACCAGAAAAGTGATTTAAATAAAAGAATTGTAAACTAAACTATTTTTATGTGTCATTTAGAATACGAATTCAAGCTTTGAATAGCCTTGGAGCTGGCCCTTTCAGCCACACGATTAAATTAAAAACTAAGCCCCTCCCTCCCGATCCACCTCGGCTGGAATGTGTTGCCTTTAACCACCAGAACCTTAAGCTTAAATGGGGAGAAGGAACCCCGAAGACATTATCAACAGATGCTGTTCAGTACCACCTTCAGATGGAGGATAGAAATGGAAGGTGGGGCTTCTAATTTCTTTCTCATATGTATATCTGGGGGGTTAATGTATATGAATGTTTATAGTGTAAACAGTTTGCCAGAGCAGAGTGAAGGCTATCAGAATGGGCCACCTAGGTGGTTCAGTGGGTAAAGACACCTGCTGCCAATCTCGCCCCTGAGTTCAATCCCTGAGACCCTCAGGATGGAAGGAGAGAACCAACTTCTACAAGTTGTTATTTGACTGCACACGTGCACCATGGCGTATGTGTCACAGGCACATACACACGCACACACAGAGACTTAATTAAAATGTAATGAAGTTATCTATCAAAACTATCTTACGTAATTTTAAGTGTATGCTTCCAGACTCTGAGAAGGCTCCCTCTGGCTTTCCTTTTGTCACTCCAGTGATACCAAGTAGGCTGTTCTGGAGCTCTGCCTGTCAGCTCTTGGCTTGGCTGTGAAGGAACTCTACATATTGATTTCCAGCTGGGTTGTGATTTGCTCAAGGCTTCTGAGGTTCTAGACAGCAAGATTATGACTCACTACCTCACAGTCCTAGTGCATGGCCTCCACACTGAATCAACAACAACAGTTCAGTCACCTCCTCACTGGCAGGTCCCGATTGGGTTCTGTAATTTATTCTAAATACTTTATTTCAATTATAATGTGTTATTCAGACTATTTTTTAACATTATTTAAATACCAACATAGGACCATTTATTCACCCTGCTACAAAGAAACCCTTTCTTGATAAAAGAACAAAAAAATCCCTTTTTTTTAAATAAAAAAAAAAACGAGAAATTTAAGTGCAGATTATCTTGTAGCTCACGTTCATGCTGCAGATAACAAACTTTATGATTATGACTTGTTTAGAAATAACTCGTAGTAAAAGCAGTGCCTTCGTGTTGTTCTGATGCCTTGGCAAAGATGTACCAAAATCCTGAGAAGAGACTTCAGATGGTTAAGCATTAGATTAGTGATACATTTTTCCATAAATCAAATCAGATTGGGAGATCTACATCTGTGTTTTTTATTATCTGGTAGAAAACATAATTGTTAATTACTCCTAAGGTTAAGGTTTTAGAGCCACATATTCTCAAATAGCATGCCCCATTTACACTGTAATGCTTTTTAAAACATTTTTATATGGTGTTGTAAAGTTAATTATTTCTGTTTCAGGTTTGTCTCCCTGTACAGAGGGCCTTGTCATACATACAAAGTGCAAAGGCTCAATGAGTTCACATCCTACAAGTTCTGCATTCAAGCTTGCAATGAGGCTGGGGAAGGCCCTCTCTCCCGAGAATATGTTTTCACTACTCCAAAATCTGTCCCATCTGCCTTGAAAGGTAATGTATATCCCCTGAAGCTGTTGTCTTTGATGAGATGCTTTATTCTAATTAAACTCTAGCCCCAAATGTCTCCCCATCAGTTGCATTAAAGCATAGAGAAAGCGCACATGCTAAGCGTTCCACTCACTCATCATGGCTGTTTCATGTGCTAGTTTCACTAGTACTCAGAAAAGTCACTCATCTTTTTATGATCTGACAGGAAATACTAAATTGAATAAATAAGTTGTGTGTTCTAATTAAGTTCACTTGGTATTTCTGTTGTTGTTATTCAAAGAATATCTATCACAAACCCTGATTATGTTAATGTCTTCAGATTGGGGGAGCCAGGTCTCCTCTCAGAAAGACATGTTTGTTCAGCTTGGCCTCACACACACATGGACTCATGTGCATGCACACTATGCACATGTTTCTAACTCTGAAGCAGCTCTCATTTTAAATGTTTCTGGCAAGGATTGTACTTTGTGTATTTATCTAAAGAGATGAAAGTTGATTGCACTCTGAGAACTGGTGAGACTGCGGGGGCAGTTCGTGCATCCCACTGTTAAGCAGACCCCAGCTGGAGCGGTTGTCTGTAGCGAGCCTGCCTGGTGTCGATGAGTTGTGCTGCTCGTTCACCTGCTCCCTTATCCCCACCAGCGTCTCATGGCTTCATAAAGATTACTGCTCTTGTTTTACATTACTTCACATGCCTATTGCAGAAGTTCACCATCTATGTTTATAACTTGTTTTAGAGATTTGATTTTAATTAAAACAAATATCTGTGTAATGTGCCTAATTAAATTAAATGGAGCTGATATTATTTATATTTGTTTCATTCTAGCCCCCAAAATAGAGAAAATAAATGACCACATTTGTGAAATTACATGGGAATATTTACAGCCAATGAAAGGTGACCCAGTTATTTATAATCTCCAAGTTATGGTGGGAAAAGATTCAGAATTCAAACAGGTATGTATCAAGATACCATTTTATATGTACATAATTTTTAATCTTTAGTTTTTATTCTCAGTGGAAGATTTGACTCTATTTACTCTAATTAAGAAACATTTGTCCAGTGCTTACTGCTTTCCAGCTATCTTGGAACTCACAGTATTCAGTGAATGTACTGTCCTTGATTCTTTGATCCTGCAGTGACTCATTTAGCTCAAGCTCTTTGCCAGCAATCAGGACACAGCAGTGAGAAGTCACAGTGGAGTGGAAGGACACACCTCAGTATACACTGTGTCCGATGGTTGCAACTGAGTCAGAGGTCTGGGGAATACTGTAGTTCCCCTGAGGAAGTACTGTGAGAGGAGTAACCACCAAGAGGCCCAGGGCAGCAAAGTGCTTGTTAAATTTCATCAGCAGTCAAGGGAGCCCTAGGACAAACTTGATGGAGTCAGGTAGTTACACTTCTCAGCGGTTACTACTGCAAGCCCATCCCACCTCAGTAGCTGACCTACATAGCAGGCTTGATTGTTGAGCCTTGCTGAAGCCAGACTTGACATTTCCTGGTTCCCCTTCAGCAGTCCAGCCCCTACAGACTTAAGTCTGTTGAGAAGTGAACAGTAAGGAAGCCATCATGCTACAGAGGAAATCCTATGTGGAGATCATACTGACATCCATGGGTATGCAGTAACTTTTACTCCTAGTGAAATTAGAAGCCAGGAGAGGATTTTTGTTTTCTACATCAAATAGTTACGTAATCAGACACACTTTGATTACATTGTTGAAATTGGAATAGGACAAAGACAGAAGCAGGGAAATCAGTAAGGAGGTTTGAGTAATAATAATAATTATTATATTGTAATGTGTTTTGAAGAGCATCTAACAAGATGAAGGTCTAAGGAAGTCAGTATGTTAAGTGTTGTAGTTAGTAATCTAAAGTGAGTGATCTCTGTATTATTGCTATTATTATCCAGTGCTTGACTGTAACAGTATAATTATATAGTGAATATAACAATAGCCTTGTATGATGCAAGTCTAGGGGAACTGTCACTTTCCTGGCAGGGAACTTTCCAGGACAGCTTCTGGTACAGACTAGGTTAGTGTTTCTAAGGAAAATCGGTCACCAAGACAGTCTGCAACCACTGTTCTTCATCTGCTTGTTTTCCCCTTTCTGCTGTCACCCTTCCTTAGTTTTGATGATTTACAAAGTTTTTATTATATCCTACAATTTCTTTTCCCATTAGAAAAATTAATCATTCATCTGCTTTATTCCAGCCTTATGATATTATTGTAATAGAATTTTCATGTATATATTTGTTTTCTTTAAAACTTTATAGAAGTACCGTATCTTAACTAAAATCACAAAGGGCCCCCAGAGTTAAATTTGGCATACCATTGTCTTTCTCCATTAAATCATCTGTTAATTGATTTAATAGTTATATTTCAAATTAATTTATAGATGAGCATTTTTACTTCCCAGGAAGAAGCAAAATTAATATTAAAGCTGCATGTTTAAAGGAAATAGAAACCCCACATTTTGGTAATATATGAATTTTAATAAGTTTATGTTACTACATGAAACAATAAGGCTGATTCTAACTTAACTTTAAATCTAAATTAGTATCATTTAAAATTACTAATTATAAAACTGAAAAGGCTGACTCCCCCCAAATCTCATTCCTGCTGTCATCCCTCTAAGTCCCCAGCACTTGACCAAGTCTTACAGCTTACCGGAAAGGCAACACTCCGGAAGCTGCAGGTCATCTGAAAAGAGTTCCGTGGGGTTTTTTTGTTTGTTTGTTTCGTTTTGCTTTTTGTTTTTCTGGAATGTTTGTTGTTTACTTGATGTTCAGTATGCATAGGACAAGAAGTGTAGGGGAGAAGAGTTACTGTTCTGAGTCACTAAGGATGTTCTGATTTCAGGGAACTTGTTTAGATTCGATCAAGCACATGCTCAAATAGCATGTGCAGGGTAGGTAAAAGCTTGGGGTATGACTGCAGTCCTAGCACTGGGGAGCCTAAGGCTGGAGGAATAGCCGTGCAACCAAGTCTTAGGGGCTGGAAACTCCCAAGTGTGAGATTCAGTAGAAGACGCCAGGTATTGATGGGTCTCTGTTCTCAGATGTAGGCATTTTTAAGAAAAGGATTATTATTTTAAATTACTAGTTTCCAAGCCAACCTATAAAATCCTGATCAACCTGTAAGGTTGAATCCTGGCAGCAGCAGGTACTATAACCCTAGGCCAAGCTTGGAAACAAATTGTTTTACCTTTCTTCATCATCCCTTTGTCAGTTGGTAGCTTTGCCCAGACCTTGCTGCCCTCTTGGCCTGTGCTTCACCTGACTTTACTTCATCTAGAGTTGCCCCCTTCTCAAAAACGGATTTGTTGTATTGCCATTCTCCCTGTACACATGCTTACCCTATGTATTGCTTGTCTTCACTAGAGGCTAGGAGGGAGAGTCCTGGGTAAACTTAGACAAGTCAGGTGTCTAGTGGCTCTTCAGGCCTCTCAAGTGCATTCATTCAAATGGCGTTCCCGAGAGTCTAAGAAGGTGGCATGTGAAGTATAAAAGGAAGACAGCCATCTTCAAAGGAGTCAAATAATCTGGAGGTTTTGCAAGTGCTGCAAAGTCACCTTGAATTTCTCATGAGCAGCTGTATGTGAGTCCCTTACAGAAGAGCCAGGAGGTCGGCAGGCCTGGTTGCTCCAGCAGCTCAGTGCATTCATCAAGGACTGTACTTAGTAGTGGGGAAGTTTCATTCAGGAGAGAGGGACCAAATTTCAGACACTTAGGAGCTATTGCCAACTCAGGCCTGGCCCACCTTTGAAACTCAGAGAGAGAGGCCAGGAGTACATGAACTGGGTAGGGAAGGGTTAGAATTCCTGCCCCAACGTGAAAGTACTGTTAGTGGTTGTAGGTGTTAGCATTAGCGGGGGGTCTTTGCAGAAGCAGAGCCAGTGGGATACTCAGACATGTATTTGGGGCCCAGGAAGGCTACTGGTGTCTTTACAGTGTAGACAAACCCACAGACCTGAGAAGCAGGAGTGCCGGTGGCTTAAGTCCTAGCGCAAGTCCACGCCACCACGTGATCTCAGCCAAACAGACATGATAAACTTGCCTTTCTTTGTCTTTTCATTCTGCTCAGATATGGAGTGGTGCCCACCCACGTTGGTCAGTCCCAAACCACTCTGGGACACTGAAGTGGTGGCTCTCATCCGAGTGTCACTGAGACGGAGGCCGAGTTTCTTTCTCAGTGTAGCTTTGGCTGTCCTGCAACTTACTCTCCGTAGGCCAGGCTGGCCTTGAACTCACAGAAATCCACCTGCCTCTGCCTCCTGAGTGCTGGAATTAAAGGCGTGCACCACCATCACCTAGCTTCCGGGGTTTCTTAAAAGCAGTGCTCCTAAGAGTACACAAAACTACCACTTAAAGTATTCATAAGTCAGGCAAGGATCATATCATGTGACTATATATACACTGTTGTGATAGTATACTTATACATTGGGATTTTTAAATGTAATCAAGTGCCTAGTGCTGTATCTTAAGGAAATACTTAAGTGATTTGTTTTTGGTGGTATTGGCATCAAGCCTTTGTTGTTTGCATTATCCCATACAAAAGTACTGTATTTCCAGAATCACTGATAGAAATTACACTGTGTATTCAATTCTGAAATTATGGAAAATCTCACAGAAAAAATAACAAAATCTGTTGTTGTTTGATGACAGCTTCAAAGGTAAATATATGTTTGTCCTTAAAAGATAAGAGCTGCTTTGAGTCTTAGTGTGAGTCCTTGATAAGTTAAATCTATGTGACCACCAAGTGAGTTTTTAGAGATATGAATGATACAAAGAGGTAAGATATTGAGTTCATTCTCATTGACCTGAGGCCTCAATTATTTAATGGGAGAAGGGGTCAGCATGTTATAACTTGCTTCAATTCTTTGAACTCTAAGGCTTAGCCAGTTCTTCTCAAGCCCTTCAGGTTTATTGAATAGCTTCTTGGGATATGTAAGCCCTCTGTGTTACCTCTAGCAAGTACCTGTTTTCTTCAGTTCTGTGCCTCTGGTCCTGTGAGACACCACCCTGTGTTCCTCCCAAGCTCTCCACATAGAACTGAAAACATGATCTCATCATCTTCTTCCCAATGTCTTCAGTATCCACAGCAGTCAGTATTATCTCTACCAACTCATATTCAAAACTCATACCTAGACTTAGGCCCATGGAAGACAGTATCAGGGCCTCACAACCCTGTTCTACAGCAAGAACACAGTTCCCTTTACAGCCCTTCACACAGTTTTATGATGGGCATTCCTTAGACACTAATGCCACAACTCCTAAGGTGGATTCTTTGAGTTAAAAACCTAAATGTAGGGCCAGGCACAGTGCACACACCTTTAATTCTAGCACTAGAAGACAGAGGCAGACAGAGTTCCAGGACAGCCAGGGCTACACAGAAACCCCGTCTCAAAAAACCAAAAGAATTTCAAACTAGTCCATCAGTGTATTCTTACACACACTCTCTCTTCTGCACCCTGTCATTTGTCACACTCAAGCCATTTGTTGAGGGTTTTTCTTCCCTAACCATATTATCATACTCAGCTGAAGAAGATAAAATGGTGAGGGGGAGCCCAAAGCTTCAAAAAAAATTAATTAATGCTCCAGCAGGATTCTGAGTTCAAGGCCATTCTGGGCTTCAAAGCAAGATCCTACCTATCTCAGAAAGAAAAAAAAAAAGACAAAAATTAAAAATGACTCCATCATAATAAGATAAATGCACGTTTCTATTAAAATGATTTTATATGTATGTACCGCTTTACATTGACATCCTCTATCCTATGTAAGCTATTCTGGCATATCTCAGACAGTCCTTCTTGGAACACTGATCTGCTTTCTCAGATCAGTACACATTTTACCATTTCCTTAAGATTCACCTTCTGGCTTCTTGCAATAAAAGTTCCTTTTTCTTGTCAGCATCTACATTTTTACTTGATGTCATTAATTTTACTAATTTGTTAGATACCTACCACATGCTGGATTATGGAGATATTACAAAAAATGAGATGAGATCTTACACTGCCTCCTTGAGAGCAAACTTATTTGTTAAAAGTTAGATTTACAACACAGGTATAATTGGGACAGACAGAATGCTTGACAGTCCACATGCAGGTGTCCGTATATGTGACTTGTAGGCCACCACTCGCTGAAGGAAGCCACCGGGAAGAGGCGTGACATTCTGAGCCTTGGTTTTCTTGTTGGTAGAATGAGCAGAGGCTCCCTGGTGTGAATGATAACATCTGTGAACCTCTGCTGTCAGCTGGGCACTGCTAGCGCTTTAACAAACAGTGGTTCACCTTGGTCTCATAACTGCCGTAGAGTTAGCTGTCACTGTGCCTAGTGTACTGAGGTGAGTTCTCATTGAGCTATGAAACCACCATGCAGGGATGGTGTCATAGGGCAGCCAGCTCTGGTAGACGACTTCCTCTTTTCTAGGACAATCATGTGATCTCATGAGATTTATTTTTTCTCTAAGGCATGATCACCGAGTTAGGTTTTAAGATTCTAGTCTGATTCCAAGTCACCAGCCTCTTTCTGAAGTTGACAAAGTGATTCACAGTAGGATCCTGTAGACAACTTCCCTGCTGTTGTTTGATTGGACAGATGTTTCAAAGTGTATATAATTTCACTGCCTAGGCAGTCTTGGTGAACAAGATTATACAATCTCCTCTCTCATATAGTGAGTTCATGAAGAACAAGAAAAGATGACTTCTTTTTCATTTGCTTGAGTAAAGCTGGGAAATGCTTGGGAATTGATCTCTGTAGTTGATTAACTTTCTTGTAAACTGTGAGGCCACATCTCACATCCTCACACTTGCAACACACTAGCCAGTACTTTAGTGGGTGGGGTGTTTACAAAACGTCATTTAAAAGATCAAGTTGAGGCTAAGAGATGGAGCAGTGGGTGAAGTACTTGCCGTCAAGCTGAGGACTTGAGTTTGAGTCCTAGCATCCACGTAACGACCAGGTACAGCAGCATGTGCCTAAAACCCCAGAGCTTGGGAGGTGGACACAGGAGAATCATCAAGATAGAGACAGGTTCACTGAGAGACTCTCAAACTAGTAATGAATAAAGCAGAGAGTGGGGGAAGACAGTGAGACAGTTGCCCTGGCCTGCGTGTGTGGTGTCTACACACCACACGTACACAAAGATGAAATGAGCGATACTCATAACCTTTATGCCTAAAGTATCCAGAACGTGACTGTGCTGATGTTTTCTGTCCAGGCTTCTTACCCCATTCTTCTTCCAATATTTCCTTAATAGATTTACAAGGGCCCTGACACTTCATTCCGGTATTCCAGCCTTCAGCTGAACTGTGAATATCGCTTTCGCGTGTGTGCCATTCGCCAATGCCAAGACCCTGTGGGGCACCAGGACCTGGTAGGTCCCTACAGCACCACAGTGCTCTTCATCTCCCAGAGGACAGAGCCGCCGGCCAGCGCCAACAAAGACACTGTGGACAGCGTGCGGACCAGGCGCACCCTTAGTGACGAGCAGTGTGCTGCCGTCATCCTGGTGTTGTTCGCTTTTTTTTCCATTCTGATTGCCTTTATCATTCAGTACTTTGTAATCAAGTGAAAATATAACTATTTTTAACACTGTATTACATTTTATTTTGTCATGTACTAAAATTATTTCTGTATTGCTTTTACAAAATGGTGGCATTTAGCACTGGCATTGAGACTCTATATTGAAACATGGTTTTGGCATTTTCAGTGCTTATGTTGTTAGGCAAAGGCTGGCACTTCATGAGAATTCAGCCACAGAAACATCATTTTGGGGAGAGCTTTTTGTTTTGGTCTTTGATTGGGACTTTTCCCCCCTTTTTCCTTTTTTTCCTCCTCCCCACCCCCCTTGGATATGCCTTCTAGTAGGACAAATTTTCTAAAGGGCAGCATTTATGATTGTTTTGACCAGTTAGCATAAGTGTAACAGTGATAACCACATCTGTTTGTTTCCATGATGATTGCCATGTGGAAATTTCAAATTGACTAGAATTTACACTAACATGCTCTACGAAACTTGTTCAAGTCTGATGCTGTGAAAGCAACCTAGTGCTATATTTCTACCTCCTCATTTGTCTTAATTGTTTGGTAAGTGGGATTTTGATGAATAACTGGAGGGCTTAGCAAACAAGAACTGGATGAAGGAATCTGAGTGAGAAAAGGCTTCCTGTTTGGTGAGTGTGGAGTTCTCCTTACACTACACGTGAGTTCACAAGTTAAGTCCGAGAAAGCACAGACCCCAGAAGTACTGATCTTTACTTGAACAGTACCTCTTCTTGGGATTGAAGAGCAGAGAACTTTTAAATAGTGACTGAATTTGAATCTCATTAAGCTCCTGTTTTCTGGACCTTTAAACTGTGTTTGTGTGCGCGCGCATCCATGTGCATATGGGCTGTGTTCAGACTGTCAGGTAAGGAGACACATGTCCACACTTGTCATCTGGTCTAGGCTAGCTTGGAAGGACTCCCAATGGTTTTTGCAGCATCTCCTATAACTACTGCCGTCGCCATCAGAATTTCTAATCAAACTCAACCTTTTTGTTTGGGGTACCAAATCTGAAGACAAAATTAATTTGCACCAGTAAACTTCAAGCTGCTTTCTTTCTTGAGAAACTAATGTTTAATGTATAATGTCTGTTTGGATACTGTTCCAAATTGTTGATTGCATGTGGGTACCGTTGCATTAGAGCACTTTGCAAATCGCATAGTTCATTGCTGTCTTGTGAGCTTGCATTTGTGAGTTGATGGATGATCAGATTGAATTTTGTTGTATCGCATTGTACATCTCGCCTCGATGTCAATGACTGCCAGTAATAATACAGTCTGCAATGAATTTATATGAAATTTTTGTTTTATCACATCTGTTATCTGTAGACATCTGTAACTAGCTTCTTTAATTTATTATTTGAATTTTAGAGTAGTGGATCACTAATTTTTAGTTGCTGAGGTTTGCATTTTAGTGATTACTAAGCACTCTGTCTGTCAAAAAGAAACGTATGTTTTGTGCTTTGAAGATCTCTGAAGAACTTCCCTTGTAGTAGAATGGGCATGTATTGTAATTGTTTTATGTCAAATAATCTGCGCTGTAGAAAACACATTAACGTTTGTTCAAAAAAAAAAGGATAAACTTGGCCTCTCCAAGTGGTAAGAAAACTCTGTCACTATAATATACTGTATGTTTACATTTTATTTAATCTCTTACAAATAGGGTGATGACTTATCCCCCAAACAACCGCGATTACGATTGTTTTCTAGAAACTTCTTCAAAGTGCCACATTTGGCAGTACAAATGAGTCTGAGTGTAAGAGCCCAGAGATTTCTATATAGTTGAATGTCTAAAATGGTAAAATGTGCCACACAGTGGCTTATGTTTTTCATAGTAATTCAAATGAACTCCTATTTTTGATAGTAAATGTCATTTAATAGTGTACTCGCCATTTGAGCCTCACTGCAAAGTTAGTGCAGAGGAGAAAACAATTTTTAATGTAATCTTGATTTTACCTCATATACTGTACATTCCAAAAACTCAACTTTTTAAAGATTATAGATACACTACCAAACATATCACCTTAAAATTGTATAAGGTTGAGCTTCATACAAGTGAAAAAATATAATCTCATAAGAATACATAAATATGTAGCAAAAAGTATCTGTAAAATCCATGGAAAATAAAAGTTGTATCATTCTTTTTTGAGATATGGGTTTTTTTTTTATTCATAAACAGTTCACCATTGGCTGCCAGTGTAAGAAAGTGAACTATCTCCTCCCTCCCAAGGGGCTCACAACAGTTTCCCCCATGGTATTGAGCTTCAGCCGGTGCAAACACATACTCATTATTCAAGTACGAGTCCAGTAGACTGGAGAATGAATTAGAAGCTTTGCCCCAGTGCTCAGGAGGCAGGTGCAAGTGGGTCTGTGAGTTCTAGGCCAGCCAGGGCTACGTAGTGAGACCCTGCCTCAAAATAAAAGAGTTTAGAAGCTTTGTCCTAATGAATTCATCTTGTGCAATTCCTTAAATGTCTTGTTCACATTACGTAAAAGCTGATTCTGTTATAAACTTCCCATTGGAAAGAAAAGAAGAAAATTCTAGTCTCATCTACTGAGAGGCAGAGGCAGGAGGATCATTTCGGCTTAGGAGTTAAATGCCGTGCTGGGCAGCAAGATTCTCTAAAGAAAACAAAAAATTTTCCTAGGAAGAATAAAATACCTGACCCCAAATTTGTCATCTGTTAACATTTCTCCACCACTAGAAGCCCAGAGCCTTCCTGTTGCTGTTGCCGCTGGGTCTGCTCCTCTGCAAAGTTCAACTTTCCCTTGTTCCCCACCACCACTCAGTCCCACAGGCCTCCTCCAGAGTTCATTGCTAATTTAGTGAAGCTTGAAGTCGAGGGTGAGCAAAGGGATCAGAACCATCACTTCACAGTAGCAAACACGGACCAGAACATCCTGTGGAGGCCATCAGATTCCCGCACAGCACTGCACCTGTTGCCTCTGGCTGGCTTTCCAGGGCTTAGCTTCTAACACAAGTACCTTTTCACCAATGTTGAAGCAGATGAAAAAGAAGCAAGAGAGGCCTCACGTGTGGTGGTCCAAGGAGACAAGCACACAAAACTGGCTCCAAACCCCTGATCCCCTACCATCAAAAAAAAAAAAGGTGATGTTGTCATGTTATAATCCTTTTGTCTAGGTCATCATTTTCTCCCATACGTTCTTTATGTTTCTGCTTTTTGAGTCAGTATTATCTATCATGCAGCCCAGGATGGCCTTGAACTCCAGTCTTGTGTCGCCATCTGCTAAGTGCAGGATTTGTATGTGTGCACCACCATGCCCAGTTTTTCCCTGGTGATCATAGAAACAACGCAGGGGGAAGAAACTGACCAATAAAGAAATAAATACACAGCTGTGGTCATCAAACAGTCAACATTTACAGATGAACCTTCGGATGTTTAGATGCTGCAATGGCAGCTTTTCATCTCATGGTTGAAAGGGGTAAGCTCACCCCTGGCCACACTGAGCCTGCCTCTGTTCCCCAGGTGTAGCTGAGATGAGCGTCCCCTGCAGAGTGTGCCATCACTGCCTCTCACCTGCATTTGTCCTGCTATCTCTGCTATGCAGAGAAACCTGGAGACACCTGAGCCCAGATCCATGCGATGGTCACATCCTAAAGGTTTGTTAACTGAGAAGCGAGCTCTGGGTCACCCTGCCAGGTTCCTCTTCCCTAGCCAGCTTTGCTTAAGATGCCTTTTCTGGGACTGGTAAGATGGCCCAGTAGTTGAAGACACTGACAGGCAAGCCTGCGGACCTGAGAGCCATCCCTGAAACCCACATGGCAGGAGAACTCCCTTTGCGAGTTGTCTTTAGCAGTGCATACAGTCATTCACACACAGAAACCATTTCTTGACACCTGGAGTCTAGGAACTAAGAGGATGGGTGAGAAGGCAGTGGCTGCCTGAGAATAGGGAGAGCTGCGGGTCCACGCTGTGGACACCAGTCTACAGGTGTACCTGTATCCCACTGTACAGGTCTGGGATAGGGCCCTAGACCTGCTCTGCCTTTCCTGCTCTACAAGACATACTGAAAATGTGAAACATAAAACTCCCCAAATCTGGTTTGTTAAATGTTAGGAAATGTGAACTGGGGAGAGTCTAGCTCAGTAGTAAATCCCCAGCATAGTGTGTGCAAGGCTGTGGCTTCTAACCACAGGACTGCACATGCAAGTAGCAGATGTATTACAGAACGTGTCAGTTGCTGTGGCTCTTCACCTTTCCATGGCCGCCGCAGATAACTGGCCTTCTGTGGAAAAGAGGCCAAACCTGTGAAGTCGTCTGTAAAATTCCAGTTGTAGACATTGCCCCAAGCCTTTCTCACCTGCCCTCCTAATCTAGTTTCTGGAAGACCTTGCAGCAGACTCCAGCTCTGCTTAGCTCTCCCTATGGCTACTAATGTTAGTTTGCACCCAGCAAGAGGCCACAGTGCTCATTGGCCTTACCAATGCACTGGGCGGCCCCAAGTAACAGCCTCTTGGTCATTAAAGATTGAGTTAAATTATGCGAGGGCTCAAATAGTATGCACTAGGTCTTGTAATCAGGACATCTTAGTCTGTCAAAGGCCTTAGAGGTCTCCTGGGGTTGTCATTTAAAACACACCTGGAAGAGAAGTCACACCATGCAACAGGGCTTACATGGGAGGTTTATTGGAAGAGGAGAGAGAAGGGGCAAAGGGGAGCAGAAATTGGTCCCTGGAGACAAGAGTGGTGGAAGAGAAGGAGGAAGGGAAGGAGGGAGGGAGGGAGGGAGAGAGAGAGAGAGAGAGAGAGAGAGAGAGGAGGTGGACACCACCACATTTCAAAAGGGAATGTAGCGAATGTACCCAGGAATGTACTCTTAGTGGCTACAGCTGAGGACATGTTCTGAGGACCCTAAGGTCAGGCCAGTATGGATGTCTAAATACTAACATCCTTCCCTTTGATTTATACAAAGGTGAGATGGGGGTAAGAGCTCTTTGTTCTCGAGACTGCTTCTAGCTGACCTGGGACATCAGACTTTCGGGGTGGAGCTGAGAAAACTGGGGAGTTTGCCACATCCTGGGGTAGGTGGTTGTTTTACTTTGCTGTCCAGGCTCTGTGGAACTGTCCAGTATTCCTTGGATTCGGCACGATGCTGTTTGAGGTGAATCCAAACCAACTTCCTGGGATACCCATGCACGTCTGATAGACTTGGTGCTTCCAGCTCTGTGGCTAACTGTTGGTAGTCCTGCTGTAACAGCAGCTAATTTGTTTAATTAGAAGTTTTGAATATATTATTGGGGATACATAGAGAGGAAATTGATGAAGCAGGATGTGATTAATAGAATCAGGAGCATGCAGATCAGTCTGGGTGAATGCAAGGATATTTTAAGATGGAGAGCTGATAGGGATAAAGAAAAAAGCATCCTTGAGATCCAGAACTGAAAAATGAGAAGTCCCTGAAGGTATAGTGGAAAGAAGGGTATAAGGATTAGGCACCATGGGATAGAGGGGGACTACTGCAGAATTAATGAGCCGGAGGTCTTGAACTAGGCAATAGCTACACAGAGGAACCCTGTCTTGAAAATAAATAAATTAATTAATTAATTTAAAAAGTGAATTGTAATGTAAATATGTGACCCCGGTAAAAGTATTATTTAATAGCATGTCCACCCCCACCTCAAAAAGGGGTCTCAGCACACAGGTTGAGAACCACTGAGCTAAATCCTGCTAAAGCTATGCATTTTCCGTGAACAGCAATGAAACACACGTGGAGTAGGCAAAGCACAGTTTAACCAGAGAGGTGGCTGTGCTCGGGGTGGAATTGTGAAGGCCTCTCTGCTTGGTCAAGGTCTGCATCTACGTCATGCTACCGCACGTGACCGCACTCAGCGTTGAGCATTGCTGAGCAATCTGCCGCCTGCAGCAGCGCAGGTCCTCTTTACCTGTAGCCGCCTCCAAGCGCCCACCCCAGTGCTCCGGGCGGTGGCACAGCTCTCAGCTGGGCCCTTCTTTCTAGTGGTCGCCCGCTAGATGTCCTCCCTGGTCTCTCTGCCGACCTAGACCTGAACTGCACTTAGCAGATTCAAACCCTCGCTTCGGGTCCCTCTGGCCCTCGGGTCCTCGTGGACACCGGCGCTGTCTCCGCCGTCTTTCGGAACCGAGTCTGCGGAAGCTGCAGCGCTGTTCAGCCGCGAGCACCCTCCCTTGACCCCGCACAGCTAGAGGCGCCGACGGTCACTCTGTGGGTCACTACTGCCTACTTCTTCCTGCCCTTCCTGGGCTTCAGCATCCTTTGAGGGCTCATGGGACACTAGACACTAGCCGTGGAAAAGCTGGGGCCCTGGGGAGGCCTGACGGGAAAGGGGCCAAGGACAGACAGTCCCGTGTCTTGAGTAAGTGCTACCGCCCGCTCTCCAAACGCCATGTTAGGCTCGCCTCCACCTGTAGATCTGTTTCCCAGTGCGTGTAGGGACGCACCTGGGGGTGGGAAACTCGGAAACAGCGAAGGTTTTCCAAGTCGCTGCGATCCAACATGAGTAACTGGGAGCTCGTTCAGTCTCTGAGAGGTTTGCAATTGGGCATTACTTCCAGCCCCTTTGAGAAGATGAGGCCCATTGCTGAAGATTCTTTTTAATGTTAAGTTACCCCGGAGCCTAATGCAAATCAAATCAAAAACCCCACACTCTGCAGACCTGTTGCTAATTGTTAGCAACGAAAAACAGAACATATTTCTGAAGCAGATGCCAAAACTGGGGCGGCAGCGGCAGCGGGGGGTGCTTTCTGGTGTGCTTACACATTTGTGAACCTAATGTACAGTTAGAAAACAAACATCAATGCAATTCACAACCTGATTTTTTTGGGGGGTGGGGGCTAGCCTGAGGATCTGTTTTAAGTAAAGATTCTAACTTATTTTGCTGTTGTTTACACTTGCAAGTGCGGGGGAGGAGTGGGGCTTTATTTTATTTAAATGCCTTTGCTAATTCCGGTGCCTGTGTCTTGTTATGCAGTGGTGGTGTTTCCTGCGTTCATAGTTTGTTGGTTGCCTTTCTATGTTGGCAGAATCATTTACATAAATTCCAAAGGTTCCCGGATGATGCTCTACTCTCAAAACTTTACTATTGTTGCTCTTCAGCAAATCGAACTGTTAGGTACAGTGTTTGAGAACTACCCTTCATGGTGTATGACTTCTGTTCCCAGCCCAAGGCCGACCATTCACCTTTCCAAACCAAGGCCAGCCACTCAACTTCCCAAATCAAAGCCAGTGGCTCACCTTCCCAAACCCAAGCTGACCACACCCCTTCCCAAACCCAGGCAGTCTCATTGGTTGTGATGACGGATGCTAAGAAGAAATCCCACACTAGCTCAGAATTGAGTATAATAAAGGGTTATTGATTGAGGGGTAGATTCACAGATTCACAGATTCAGATTTTCTTATCCACCGAGATACGGAGCTCACTGCAAAGTAAGTCAGTGAATGAGAAACAATGCACTGAAAATTCTTTTTTAACTTACACTTTCGTTTAATTGCTTAGGGAAGGGGCATATGTGCCTCAGCCAGCATGTGGAGGCAGGGGACAACTTGAGCGCGTCTTCTATCATGTGGGATCCAGGGTGCCAACTCAGACCACTGGGCTTGGTGAAAAGTGCCTTTACCCATCTTGCTGGCCCCTACTTTGAAATTCTTAATCACAGTTTTGAAAACCACTTTACAATACAGTTTACAGGGCTGGAGAAATGGCCCAGCAGTTCAATGTGCATAACTGTTCTTCCAGAGGACCCGTGCTGGGATCCCAGCACCCACCGTGGAGCAGCTAGCAACTCATAGCTCTGGCTCCAGAGGAGCTGACACCCACTCCCACTTGCAGCCTTCTTGGGCACCTGCACACAAGGCATACAACACACACCACACACCACAAATAATTGAATATAAATCTTTATATGTGTCTACTTTACAGCATAAACACATTTTTAGAGGCCCTCTTTCCTGGCCCCCAAGTCTAAGGGTCTCATGTGTGTCTCCATCTGTATGAATGGCGCCCTACCGAGAAATTCAGAACTGGAGAGTTAGCTCAGGCTCCTCACTGATTCAGTGACTCTGCTCCCAGGTCATGGTTTCAACAGCCTCAGTAGGTTTCTCAGTTACTTCACGTCATAGAACGCTGTGCCACCTTTTGGACAGTCACAACTGTAAACGACTAAGTCAGAGGGGTCTTGAGATAACAGGTTCCATTGCTTTCTCATCACATTAACAGACATAAGCTTCCCTCCCTCCCTGGCCCTGGGCTCAGCGCATGCTGGTATGAAGCAGTGTATCACTCCCTTTTTCTATGGCCTCTCCCTTCCTTTCCCCCAATAAAACTGCCCGCATAAGCTCTGTGTGCAAGGCATGTTTGTCCCTCACCCGCTGTGGTTTAGACCCACCCGCAAAGGTCCAATCTCATGGCACTGTATCATAATGCTAGGCAACTCATTGGATACGATGTTAGGCCAGCCACCATTACCAACTTCAGAACATCCTGTGTCCCGAGTTTTTTCCATCCTTATCCAGTTCTGGGTGCTTCCTTGTCTTGTGTTTCATTCTGTGCCACCTCTGCAGCCCCCACCACACACAGGCCCAGCCAGGACCTACAAGTAAAGATCGTGGATTTATATTAGCAACTATTTATCTATTTATTTATTTATGGATCGGCTCACTATGTCCTGAAACTTGGTAAGATACCAAGTCCAGGATGGCCTTGAACTCAGAGGTCTGCCTGCCTCTCTGTCTCCCAAGTGTTGAAATTAAAGCTGTACACTTCCATGCCCAGAATAACCAATTTTTTAAAATTATTTCTTTTATTTGTATTTTTCGATCTTTTTGTTGTTGTGGTTCATAGGTATCAAAGCTTGGTTGGACTGTCAGTTGTCTGCCTCCCTCCTTTGGAAAGTTGAATGGCGCCTTTTGGTACCATGAAAGCTTGTTCTCAGAGGAAGCATTTAGGTCAGTTCCAGCTCACAGGCCTCTGGGCCTATATCATGGGGTCTTCAACAACAAGGAATTACCTTCTACCTCTGGGGGTCAGCCAAGGACAGTAACAGTGGGCTGTATGTTTGAAGAATCTCTTGGGCAACCTTGACCATCAACACAAAAGAGTGTCTTAGGGTTATTGTTGCTGCGATGAAACAACATGACCAAGGCAACCCTTATAAAAACAAATAAACAAAACCATTTAATTGGGGACTTGCTTGCAATTTTAGAGGGCTAGTCCATGATCATTATGGCAGGAAACAGACATAGTGGTGGAGAAGCAGCTGAGAGCTTTACATCCTGATGTGCAGGCAGCAGGAGGAGTGGTAGAGGGGGCTAGTGTGGGGTTTTGAAAGCTAAGAGTCCACTCCCAGTGACACCCTTCCTCCAATGAGGTCACACCTCCCAGTTCTTCTAATCCTTTCCAATAGTTCTGCTCCCTGGTGACCAAGCACTCAAACATATGAGACTATGGAGACATTCTTTTCTTTTCTTTTTTCTTTTTCTTTTCTTTTTTCAAGACAGGGTTTCTCTCTGTAACAGTCCTAGCTGTCCTAGAACTAGCTCTTGTAGACCAGTCTGGCCTTGAACTCACAGAGATCTGCCTGCCTCTGCCTCCCTAGTGCTGGGATTAAAGACTGTGCTACCACCACCTGGCTTCGAGCCTATGGAGGAATTCTTAATTAAACCACCACAGCGAGTTCCTCCCGGTGTGGGTGCAGGAGTTTTATTAGGTGACCTTTGGTTCTTGGAGTGAGCATTGTCAGCCCAGGTGAGAAAATTTTGTTTCATCCACATATGCATGTTCACACCCAGACTCAGACGTATTATAGTTCTCTTAGGTGGATAGTTACAGTATGATTTCTTATGGCGCTTCAAGAGCAAATAACACAAAAGCCGAAGTTCCAGCCAACTTTGACAGTTTTGCTTGAGACAATTATTTCTTCTCATGAGTGGAACACAATGAATCTGTGGTGGTTTTGATAGGCATGACCCCCATACACTCCTGTATCTGAGTGCTTCACCTGTAGAAGAGTGGTACTGTCAGGAAGTGCGGCCTTGTCGGAGGAACTGTGTCACAGTGGAGGCGGGCTTTGAGATCTCACATATGCTCAAGTTACGCCCAGCGTGGTTTGTAATTTTTCCTTCTGCTGCTTGCAGATCAAGATATAGGATTCTTAGCACTGGATCTGCCTACAAGCCACCATGATGATAGTGGGCTAAAACCTCTGAAACTGTAAGCCAGCCCCAGTTAAATGTTTTCTTTTATAAAAGTTGCCATGGTCATGGTGTCTCTTCTCAGCAATAGAAACCCTGACTAAGGCAGAATCTAATCTTTCTCTACTCCTGTTTTATTCCCACAATAGGTCATTACTTTGTGACACTGGAGCCTTCCTCTCTAGCCTTTTCCCCCTGCAGTTTTGTTTTCTAGGTCGTGGTTCTTAGACTGGGGAGTGCTTCGGTCACCTAGAAGACATGTCACAGCGCAGAGTGCTGGGCCTCCATCTAGAATTTCAGACTGAGTAGTTCTGGGTGGGACTCAAGAATCTGCCTTCTTCTTGGGTTCCTTTCCTGAGGGTGTTGATTCTTTAGGCCTCTTCTGCAGATTCTCGCTGCAGGAGATAAAGGTTCCAGATCAGGGTGGCATCCCCTGGGAGCTGTCACCATGCAGAACCTCAGGCCCCCATCCCAGAGTCTGTGTCTGAAGATTCCATGTGATCCCCACACCAAATCCAGAAACTAAATCAGGGACATGAGACTCTAGGAGGGCGGCTCCAGAAATTATGTCTAAAGCTAGTGGGGAGGGGATTCTAATTTAAACTTGCCACAGATACTTCCTAGTGACTGTCTTTCACCAAACTGGTGTTCTAGAAGATACCAGAGCTGCATGACCTCTTCCAGCTGCACCTCTGAGGATCCTAAATGCATCATTGCCATGTTCTGTTGGAGAGCATGCCACTCAAGCTGGGCAAGTTTCACAGGGAGTTATTTTCCAGCGCAGAGGGAGGAATTGGAAAGCAGCTGCGGTCCCATATAATCTTCCAGAAAACCATTGTTATTTGTGAAACCACATTCCAGTTTCCTTTGCGATGAGCAAGTTATTTCAAAGCATAAGCTTTAAATGTAAAGAACGGAGGTTTCCTAAACTCCTGATTGTACTGTTTTTTTTCTTAAATGACTTTCTGTTCAAAAACCATATTTTAGGAAATTTTTGTTTTCAAATTGTTCTGTGGCTCAAGATGTAATCCATGTTGGCAAATGCTCTGTCTGCATTACATACTGTAAATATCAGTTAATTCAAAATTTTGTCAGTTAGCGTTACATTCTTCTGAATTTGTGTGTCTTGTGTTCAGTCAATCATTTTTTTTTTCTTGAATGCTTAGGGGTTTTGCCTGCTTTAGACTTTGAATATAGCAATTTTATGTCTTTTATCACTTCCTGTGGATTCTTTTCTTCTCTGCTGCTCCGACCGGGACATCCAGCACTATGCTAAATAGACCTGCTAAGCAGGCATCCTCATCTTGTTCTCCACCACAGAGGGTATCATTTAGCTTCACCACCGAGTTTAGTGCTAGTTATGTGCATCACATTTAGTGAGGCTCTTTCCATCCATTCCTAGTGTACTGGCTGTTGGTAATTTTGGGGAATGATGGTCGTCTAACTTTGGCATTAAGGGAATGCTAACCTCTCCTTCAGTTCTGGGATATTTCACAGGGAGGGGTGTTGTAGGATATTATTTCAGCTGTGTAAAGATGTGTTACATTTGTTTTTGCTGTGGAATGTCACTTTAACTGTGCAAGGGTGTGTTACATTTGTTTATGCTGCATTTGTTTGACTGTGAAAAGGATGTGTTGCCTTTGTTCTACCCTGCCTGCTTAAGGCACCTGATTGGTCTAATAAAAAAACTGAATAACCAATAGCTAGGCAGGAGAAATGATGGGATGGTGGGCAGAAAAATCAAATGGGAGGAGAAAATCTAGGCAAGAGAAGAAGAAAAGGAATGAGAGAACAAGGGACACACCCGGGCAAGAAGTCAGGCAGACACCAGACTTTTTTCTTCCCTCCCTCTTTCCTTCCTCTTTCTCCCTTCCTTCCTTCCTTCCTTCCTTCCTTCCTTCCTTCCTTCCGTCCTTCTTTCCTTCTTTCCTTCTTTCATTTTTATTGTTCCAGAGATAGATGCTGCAGGCTCTGTAGACTCCTTCTCTGTGCACGGCAGCTCAGGCTTGGGTTTCAGCAGTGGTCGCAACAGTGGCCTCTGCTTCTCCATGATGGCTGCAGGGCTGATGATGAGTTCTTTTCCTTTTTATTAGCCCTTTTATATGCTCATACAAAGTGTTTGTTTATGCTCATTTCTCCTCCAGGCCATCCCAGTTCAGTCCTTACTCTGTTCCCCGAACTTCGTATCTTCTTCCTCTCTCTTTTCAAACCCATCAAGTCCAGTTTGTGTTGTCCATTTATTCTTGGATGTGTGGTCTTCCATTGGAGTGTGATCAGTTCCTCAGGGTCAGCATTCTTAAAGAAACCTGACCTACTGCCATCATCACAGATATGAATTGTCCATAGCTCTTCACCTAGGGAACTGAACCTAGGTCCTCTAGAAGAGCAGCCATCTCTTCAGCCCCAAGTGCTGGCAATTGTGAGTTCTTTACTGCTCCATAAGTTCATTATAGTTCAGTTTAGAGTTTTGTTTACATCCACAGAATAATCTACCAAGATATGTATTAGAATATCAATGAGTACCAATAAGGTTAATACTCCAATTCATTTGTTTTCATGGAATTGTAAGTTAGAGGAACAAGAAAAAGCAAGTCAACACTAGAAAGTTGTGATATTTATAGCTTTTTTGGTAGAAGAAAACTATGTACCTACAGACACTCATTATGAAATTGTATGCCGTAAGAGTGGGAAGAACTTCCCTTGCATTTTCATAAGCATTTCATAAGCAGTGGCTCATAGATACAGCTTTTGCCACTCTATTTAGACGTCTGAGAGTGAACGACATAATACACCAGTGATCAAAGAGAGACATTTATGATGAGTTGTGTGTAGACGAAGACTGCTCATTCATTTCCCAACCACCCAGACCCAAATAATCACTCAGAAACTTTATTAATTACAATATTGTTTGGCCAATGGCTCAGGTGTTTTCCTGGATCTTACATCTTAAATTAACCCGTTCCATTTCTATGTATCGCCATGAGGCTATGACTTACCAGTAAGGTTCAGGCATCTTTCTCCTTCGGCAACTACGGGGCATCTCCTTGACTCCACCTACTTTCTCTATATATCTGTTTGAATTTCCTGCCTGGCTTACTCTGCTAAGCCATTGGCCAAATCAGCTTTATTCATCATGCAACAAAAGCAGCACACATACAGAGGGACACCCCACATCAGTTGGGTTTACTAACATCATCACATTAGCTAGAGACCGTGTTGAATTAGGAAAGTTTTGTTTGAGTTCAAACTATGATTTACATTTGATTGTACATAATGGATATTATGCAGGAATGAAACCCCAGGAGTTTAATATGTGCTGGGATACATGTCTCTCCCGTGAGCCTGATGGGACTTAGGCTGGCGAGAACCCCGATGACGGTCATGTCATGGGAGGATAATGCTCAGCTGTCGTGATGACAAGACTACACTGAGAAGCAGCGTTTTGAATATGAAACCAAGGTTTGCTTCCAACAAGGCGATCTGGGCTGCATGTTCAACCCTTGCTTCACATGTTATGTGTATAGCTTTTTTCCTTCCCTTTCTCCCCCCTTCTTTTAACTCTGTCTCAAAAGGGAAAAATCATGTAGTCTGTAGCCACGATGGGGTAGTGACTGAATAACATGATTGACAAAAGTATAGACTTGGAAGAGAGTCCAGCACTAGCAGCTTTGTTTAACAGCCATCCTTTTGTTTGTTTCAGGACAGGGTTTCCATCTGTGACCCTGACTGTCCCAGAACTCGCTCTGTAGTCCAGGTTGGCCTTGAATTCAGAGATCTCAAGAGAGCTGGGATTAAAGGCATATGCCATATTGCCAGGCTTCACAATAGCTATCATTAATCTCTCTTTCTTCTTCTTTTGATTAGGCAAGTTATCTATCACTAATCTAAACTCACAACCCATTAATTTCTTTTATTCCCTCCCCCCTTTTTAAGGGGGTAGTTGCTGTTAAATCTAGTTCTATACAGAGTGATTCAAGGATTTATCTTGTTGAGGCCTGGACCTGGATGATGTTTATTCAAACCCTGCAATGTAGTGTATTGAACCCTGGACTTTGTATGTACTAGGCAAGTGCTCCACCACTCCAGCACACACACGCATGCATGCACACACACACACACACACACACACACGTATGTATGTATGTATGTATGGTCCCTTCAAGGATTTATTTTGTTTGAGCATTTTGGGTTTAGTTTGGCCAATAGTCTCTTCAGCAATTCTCTGTTTAGAAATATAATAGGATTCCATGGCACACCTGAGAAAATCCTCATAAAGAAAACCAAAATTGGAAAAAAAAATGTTCCTTCTATTGGACAATATTGAAACTTGTCAACATGTCCTGCAATTTCATGTTGTGTCTCTCAGATCTAGAGCCTGAGAGCAACAGGCCAGAAGGAAATATGAGTGATGATGTAAAGAACAAACTGGCCCAGCCAGGTGTTGCTCTACCTTAAAGATATTTTGTGTGAGTTATCAGGTTTCTAGTGTTTTACAATAAGTAACCACCAACCTATCAGCTGATAATAATGTGTTTACTGTGTTAACACCTGAGGGGCCTGAGTCTGGAATGGCTTGGCTGGGTGTTCTGATCGAAATGTCTGAAGGCTGCATGCAAGGCTGACCCTGGGCTGTGTTCTCATCTGGAAATCCAGCAGGGAACACAGCTTTTAAAATCATTTGGTCCAGAAGGATTTTTTTCCCCTTCAGGATGCTTAGCTGAACCAGCTAGGATTTTGTTTGTTTCTGGTTTTTGGTGGGCAGCTCTAGCAGGCTTTCTTGGGGGTGGGGTTCCACCCAGTTCCCAAACAAAGAGACTTATTCTTAGTTACAAATGCACAGCCTTAGTTTAGTTTATTTCTGGCTAGTTCTCTTAACTTAAATTATCCTGTTTTTCTTCTACATTTTTGCCTCTGCCCTTTTACCTTTACTTATTTGATATGTCTTTCTTCTTACTCCATGGCTGGCTGGGTGGACGGCCCCTTCTGTTTCCCCTGTTCTCTGCTCCTCCTCTTTCTCCTCCCATTCTTTTTTCTGAAGCCTAGATTTTTCCTCCTATTTATACACTCTGTCTGGCAGCCCTGCCTAGCATCTCCTGCCTAGCTATTCGCCATTCAGGTTTTTTATTAGACCAACCAGGTGCCTGATACAGGCAAGGTGCAACAGATGCGACACATCTTAACATAATGAAACACACATCCTTGCATCGCTAAACGAATGCAGCGTAAACAAAAGTAACACAATTTCACACCGTTATAGTAATATTCTGCAGCATAAACAAACGTAACACACTTTGCCTAGTCAAAATACTATCCCACCACAGGCGGCTGGAGGGTTCCTTCCTGTAGAGGCAGGTAGGACTGTTTCCTTCTTCAGGATTGTTTGGGGTACAGGGCCTCACTCTACCATTGCTCCAAGACAACCTTAAATAACGATGTAATTGTTCCAAGACTACCTTAAATAACGATGTAATTGTTCCAAGACTACCTTAGATAACCATGTAATTGTTCCAAGACTACCTTAAATAACCATGTAATTGTTCCAAGACTACCTTAAATAACCATGTAATTGTTCCAAGACTACCTTAAATAACGATGTAATTGTTCCAAGACTACCTTAAATAACCATGTAATTGTTCCAAGACTACCTTAAATAACGATGTAATTGTTCCAAGACAACCTTAAATAACGATGTAATTGTTCCAAGACTACCTTAAATAACGATGTAATTGAGTCACACGATGGCACCTGTCCCGTATTCTGCTGACCAACGCCAAATCTCAGGTGCAAAAATTATTAATTTTGTAAAATTTATTCACATCAGAAATACTGCCTAGTATATGCCCAGTTGACATTCCTTCTTTTCATATCTTCCCACAAGGATGGCCATAATTGCAGGCCAGAGAACTTTAAACATTAGAAGCAGTTATACTGACACCCAAAACCAATGTGATTGCTTTGCATAGTGATATTCTTCATACACCCAGAACATTGTTCTTCAAACCTAGCAACCCTTCTCATCTTCCTGACATGCAACTCATTTAAAGTGTCTGTGAGATGGTCACCCAAATCTCTGCCTGGTGTAGCTCAGTTGCATTCGGTATGGGTAGAGCTTTCATCCACGGTCGCATTCTTGTACTATGACATGGTGCCATTTTCTTCTCATTCTCTTATTCCGCTCATTCACCCATAACAAAATACCATTGCTGAATAGTTATGATAAAGCTTGATTGCACAACCTGATTTTATGTCCTCGAGCTTATCACCATTTGATGTATTACGACGCTGGATGGGGCCTTTGGGAAGTGATTATGGTTCAATCCTGGTAATTTATTAGAACGATGGAGAGGAATCACCACACACAGACACACACACATACACACACTCCCTGAATCATGTAGTGGGCTCTCCTATCCTAGTCTGCCAGCAAGAAGGCCACTGCTAAATACACCACCTGAACTATGCAACCACAGAACTGTGGACCAAAGTAAACTTCTCCTTATATGATGTGGGAGTCTTCTGGAAGGAAACTAGTCTGTTGTGTTCTGTAATTAGCAGGAAACAGAGTGAGATACACAATTTACATTGCTTAGATCAATGTCAATCAGCGTTTTTGGACACCGAATCTCAGGTAGCCGCATCTGTAGGCTGGCTTAGGACTCCCTGTGTGTTTGTGGCTGATAATGACGTCACCTACTCTACCTCTTAAGTTCTGAGATCCTAGGGATTGCAGCCACACCAGTCTTTAATTGTTTTAGCAGTGGTGAGACTTGATCCTACAACCTTGCATACAATAGACTGTGATCTAACACTTAGCTGTAACCCCAGTCCCATGAGGGAAGTCCAAGATGAAGACAGTTAAGTCTGGCTTAGCTAACGCCTTTCTGGGTTCAGGGAGACACTATTTAGCTGTGTCTTCATATGGCCTTTCCATTGTACTCATGAGGTAGAAACACAGCTAGCCCCTTGTACAAGGGAAGCACTCCTGCTGGTCTAGGGCCTTGAACTTTGATTACATGTGGCCTTCCACTTTATCCCCTGTGTTGGGTGGCATCTCATTAGCATTTAGGATTTCCTCTTGCAAATTTAGGAAGCACACATACATTCTGTCAATAACGCCCATAGTTAGAAACCTCATCTTCACCCTGTTTTAAAGGATTTCTTGTGTGGCGGACCTCTCGACCAGCAAGAAAGAATAACCACCACATCAGGATTCCACTCAGATCATGCTTTACTGGAGTGCCCTTGATTGATGGGGAGCAGGAAACAAAAGGGGCAGGAAATGAGGGGCAGGAAGGAAAGGGTAGGAAGCGAAAGGGCAGGGAGCGAAGGGGCAGGGAGCTAAGGGGAGAGACAGCATGAAGCAAAGGGGTGAAGGGCTCTTAGGCAGCTGCTTAAATAGGGAATTGGCACACGGGTCGCCCTGTGATTGGCTGCCACCAACAGCTGACACCAGACCGCATTGGGATAGGCTCAAGGATCCTCATCCACCGCGCATGCGGGAAGCGGGGGACACGCAGCTCTCAAAGGCATAGCCAAATATGGAGTTGTTTATTTCCAACAAGACAGGATGTCGGTGCCATCTTGTAATGGCGATCCTGTCCGGCTCACTACATTCTTGCAGTAGCGATTATTTTTATCTACCCCAAATATCTGTTTTCCTGGCAGTATTTTAGCACCACGCCACCTCTGTGGACACAGTGATGGAACATGACCCAGATAAGATGGCCACATGGCTGCGTAGGAAGCCCATGTGGTAAGTCATTTGGGGCGGGAGGGGAAGTGTTCAGTGACGTTTGGAACCTCTGTAGTCACTGACTTGTTGGGGTAGGAAGAGGCTGCAGTTGTAAATGCCTGTCACTGGTCTATCTGTGAGCAGACTGTCCTGGGGTCTAAACATTCAGCATTCTGCACACGCCCGAGGTCACACTACGTGCCGTTTCCTGGGTTTGGTACCGGACAGTGCGTTGCTTTTTCTTTTTTTCTTGTGTTCCCTGTGTGTTGACTTGCGTTATTTCTTCGTATCAGCATTGTTACCAGGTGTGGTGCTGGTGGTGAACACCTTCACTGCGGGACTTGGAAGGCAGAGACACATTGATCTCTGGCAGTCTTTCTCAAGAGACATATTGATCTCCAGGCCAGCCAGGGCTACCCTGTCTCAAAACAAATAAAGTTCACTATGACTCTAAGTGATATTTTAATCCAATTTGTCTTTTTCTCTGGCACATTTGAACTATTACCCGTTGTTTTCTGTTAGAAATTTTAGTTACTTCTTTTTAAAAAAAAAATAGGGTGCTAAAAATAAATAAATAAAACAGGGTTTTGTTGTGCCAATCAGACTCCTGGGCCACAGTGAGTCTCCTGCCTGAGCTTTCCAAGCAGCTAGGAGCAGATACATGCACAGCCTTGCTTGGGTTATCCTTCCCTTTCTCCTACAGAGTCTAACGCTGCCTTTACTCCCCGCTGAGTTCCAGACCACAGCTCACTTATTCCCCCACCCACCCCCAGCTCCACTGATGACGTCAGCTTTTCTCCAGCAATCGATATGTGGCTTCCATTCCTTGTTCTCTGCAGCAGGAGCTGCATACAGCCCTTGGTCTATGGAGTCAATTCCCTGTCACATGGCTTCCTCATTGTTATTCAGAAGATGTACCAAGGCCAGTGGCTTTCTCCGGAAATGTGTACACATATTCCCTCCTCTTCATATGGCTTCTTAGCCATCGGGCCTGCAGCTCAAACCACCAACACCGGACGCTACTCTTTCTCTCCCCTCAGGTTTAAACATATCTAATACCAATTCCCATTATCTTTTTTTTTTTTTTTAATTTTTGAGGCAGGGTTTTACACAGCTCACCTTGGCCTTGATGTTGTTATGTAGACGAGGACGACTTCTAATTTCTGATCCTCCTTCTCCCACTTCCAGGTGCTGGAACTATAGGAGAGCACCACCTCCCTCAGCTTAGGTGGTGCTGGGAATTGAAGTCAGGCCTCCCTGCATGGCCCGCAAACACTCTACCACCTAAGCTCCGTGCCAGCCCTCCTGCGACTGGTACTCTATGTTGTCACTTTATTCTAATGTCTCCAAGTGACTCCAAGAAGATGAAGAAATAGCTGCTGGTCCCACACTGCTTCCTCTTCATAGGGGAGCTGCCTTCTTTTACGCTGAAATTTTCTTCATTGGCAAAACTTGATAGACTCGTGTTTTAGTTGGGGTTTCTATTGCTATGATGAAACATCATGACCACAAAGCAATTTGGGGATGAAAGGGTTTATTTGGCTTACACTCCCATATTGCTGTTCATTGTTTAAGGAAGTCAGGACAGGAACTCAAACAGGCCAGGTTCCTGGAGGCAGAAACCGATACAGAGGCCATTGAGGGGTGCTGAATACCGGCTTGCTTCCCCTGGCTTGCTCAGCTTGCTTTCTTATAGAACCCAGGACCACCAGCCCAGGGATGGCACCACCACAGTGGGTTGGGCCATCTCCCATCATCACCAATTAAGAAAATGCCTTGTAGCTGGACCTCATGGAGGCATTTCCTCAACCGGGGCTCTTTTCTCTGATGACGCTAGCTTGAGTCAAGTTGACACAGAACTAGCCAGCCCAACTCGTGTGACTTGTTTCACGCACTGTAGAATCTCTCACTCCCCTCATCAAAGAATCCTTCCTTCCAGCCAGGTGCCCAGACAGAGTCTCCAGTCTTCACTGAGCCCAGGTGCTTTTCTCACAATTCCCAGTTGAGCAGCAGGCAGTCGGGGGTCTTTAACATCACCTTACCAGACGATGGCAGTAGAGCTCCATGCAAGTTCCCAGGGAACTCATCTTGAGGGAGCCGACTGCGGGTTTTAATCCAGAGAGCCACTCATAATCAGACTACACTCAAAAGGAATGTCTTTTCAGAAAGGGGCCGCTTGGCCCTGTAGGCTCAAAAAATGTGATGCTATCTGAGAATCCTCTGAGAAAACTGCTTTTCCAAAAAGACTTTTAGGATCTCTTCAGTTTTGTTTAACTCAGAGACAAAGTAGAAAACCTGCTGGCTCTGAATTAGCCCGCGCTGCCAGCTGGACATGCTTCTAGGACCAGGTGAAGGGCAAACCCATAGTTCCTTCCTTATTAAGCTCATTACATTTCTTGTTTCTGGTAGTTTCCACTCGATGAGAATTCAGAGAAAATAGGGGGTTTTAGAAGCATTGACCTGGGGTCACAGGTTTTCCAGAGATTAGCTGAAATTTCAGAAAGACACGTGTGTGTGTGTGTGTGGCCGCGGCACAGCCATTCCAAAAGGAGGCCTTGTTCCAACTGGCCTTGCCCGTGTTGGTCCTCTTTCTTTGATTACTTCTTCTTTCTAAAGTGGAACCACACGAGTGGTCTCCATTTAAGCTCACAGTGTAACCTTACCGAGAGAGAGCTTGCTGCAATGAGGAACACGGATTCTGCCCTGTTCACGCCTTCACTGTGGCTTCAGTACCCGGACTTAAGTCTTCTGCAAGCTTCGTCTTTCTGTGAAATGTTGCTAATATTACATGTTTTAGAGGCTAACTGAAAATATTAGAACACAAAAGCAGACAAATAGGTTATATAAGAAAATCAGCATTATGGAATTTTCCTGATACATATATTTGTTAACTATCCTGCTGCCCATGGCAAAGTCCACCAAAACAATCTCCTTTTCCATGAATGAAATGCAAATAAAATAGGAATGAGGAGAGACAGCCTTTCAGATTATTTTGTTTAACTCACGCAGTGATAACTGTGGGTTCAGAGCAAGGATACAGTAGTACTAGTCTTTAGAACAGACAGGCATTCGCCATTCCTTCTGGATGGGATCGGGTGTGTTACTGCAAAGGGACCTCCTCAGCCTCCACCATACAGCTCACTGCCTGTGATTTCACCGTGGTAGTGTCCAATGCTTAAAACTTTAGAATGGAGTCCTCAACGAAGACAGGGAGATGCTCAGAAGGGCTTTAGGTGTAAAAAGCAGTGGGAAAGCGTCGTCTGAAGCCCCCCCGCCCCCCAGGAAATGCTCATCCAAATCCTTCTAACCTCCACTGTTACCCACAGGTCCCAGACATTTCCTCCTCTGTCTTCCCCACTCCTAGCCTCCTCTTTCTGTATCTACTGCTTTAGCTAGATAGACTATAAACATATACAAGTTGGTAATAAAATGACCGAATTATCTTGAATGCCACGCAGATACTTTGATTGCTTCTTTACTACCATTTTGAAGAAGGGGTTGCATTTTTTCCTGTCAATTGTATGCATTTTTTTTTCTGCCAACCATCGGGAGCAGCACCGAAATTGGGGGCAAGCACAACAGCAGACACTTCTGATGTCTGTATCTGCCCTGCTTCCCAGCCTGCGAGAGAAAATACACTTAGACTTTGCTTTGAAATTTGTTATAATGATGGAGTTCAAGTTGAAAGGGACGGAGAGTTTACCTTTCAAACAGTCAACACTTGCCCCAAGTTAACCAGTCCGTGCAGTCTGCTCATCTGAAAGGCTCCCACCTATATTCACACATTCAGATCATTGTGAAAGCTTGTAAAATTACAAAATTACCTATGTGTTTTCAGTGGAAGTTTTCATAAAGACACAGGGACATTTCAGAACTTACACACACACACACACACACACGCATTCCCACCAGCAATGGATGGGTGTTCCCCTTACTCCATATCCAGACCAATCTCACTCATGAACACGGATGCAAAAAAACGCAATAAAATACTGGCAAACTGAATCCAAGAACACATAAAAAATATCATCCACTATGATCAAGCCGGTTTCATCCCAGAGATGCAGGGCTGGTTCAACAAACAAAAATCTATTGATGTAATCTATCATATAAATAAACTGAAAGAAAAAAAAACCCATATGATCATTTCATTAGATGCTGAAAAAATATTTGACAAAATCCAACACCCCTTCATGATAAAGGTCTTGAAGTGATCAGGGATGCAAGGAACATATCTAAATATAATAAAAGCAATATACAGCAAAAGACAGCCAACATCAAATTAAATGGAGAGAAATGCAAAACGATTCCACTAAAATCAGGAACAAGACGAGGCTGTCCACTCTCTCCATATCTATTCAGTGTAGTTCTTGAAGTTCTAGCAATAGAAATAAGACAACAAGAGGAGATCAAGGGGATTCAAATTGGAAAGGAAGAAGTCAAACTTTCATTATTTGCAGATGATGTGATAGTATATATAAATGATCCCAAAAACTCTACCAGAGAACTCCTACAGCTGATAAATACCTTCAGTGATGTGGCAGGATCCAAGATCAACTAAAAAAAAATCAGTAGCCCTCCTACACACAAAGGATAAAGAAACTGAGAGGGAAATCAGAGAAACATCACCTTTCACAATAGCCACAAATAACATAAAATATCTTGGGGTAACACTAACCAAAGAAATGAAAGACCTATTGACAAGAACTTTAAATCTTTGAAGAAAGAAATCGAAGAACATACCAGAAAATGGAAAGATCTCCCATGCTCTTGCACAGGTAGGATCAACATAGTAAAAATGGCAATCCTACCAAAAGCAGTCTATAGATTCAATGCAATCCCCATCAAAATCCTAACACAATTCTTCACAGATCTTGAAAGAAAAATACCCAACTTCATACGGAAAAACAACAACAACAACAACAACAACAAAAAAAAAAAAACCAGGAGAGCCAAAACAATCATGTACAATAAAGGAACTTCTGGAGGCATCATCATTCCTGACATCAAGCTCTATTACAGAGCTATAGTACTGAAAACAGCTTGGTATTGGCATAAAAACAGACAGGTGGACCAATGGAATAAAATCAAAGACCCAGATATTAATCCACACACCTATGAACACCTGATTTTTGACAAAGAAGCTAAAATTATATAATGGAAAAAAGAAAGTATCTTCAACAAATGGTACTGGCATAACTGGATGTCAACGTGTAGATGAATGAAAATAGATCCATATCTATTGCCATGCACAAAACTCAAGTCCAAATGGATTAAGGACCTCAATATAAATCTGACCACACTGAACCTGATAGAAGAGAAAGTAGAAAGTAGTCTTCAATGCATGAGCACAGAAGACCACTTCCTAAATATAACCCCAGCAGCGCAGACACTGAGAACAACAATGAATAAATGGGACCTCCTGAAACTGAGAAGCTTCTGTAAAGCAAAGGACACAGGCAATAAGACCTACTGAATGGGAGAAGATTGTCACCAAACCCACATCAGACAAATGACTGATCTCCAAAATATATAACAAACTCAAGAAATCAGACATTAAAATTCTAAATGACCCAATTAAAAATGGGGAACAGAACTAAACAGAGAATTCTCAACAGAAGAATTTCAAGTGGCCAAAAGATACTTAAGGAAATGTTCAACATCCTTAGCCATCAGGGAAATGCAAATCAAAGCAACTCTGCGATACCATCTTACACCTGTCAGAATGGCTAAGATCAAAACCACCAATGATATCCATTGCTGGAGACAATATTCTTTAAACAAATTCTTTTGTTTCTTTTCTCTCCCTGACCCATCAAACCTATTTGCATAGCTCGAAAAAGGGCAAACACAAAGCTGGGAAAACTCGAGGGTTGCTGGATAGCTCCAGGATTTAAAAGCTGTCTTCAGCACGGGCACTGCTAGCAGGAGAATAAACTACTAACCACGATGTTTACTCCACAACCAGTTACATCCCCTGTAAATATTGAAATTGCTTTGTAAGGGTCCTGGAAGACCCAGCTGACTTGCTAACATATGTGACGAGGCAATTAGAGTCATTACCCTTCCCCACCCCCACCCCGGGCAATTAAAACAAAACAAACAAGATAATACTGAGTTATCTGTATTATTGAAATGTAGTGAAAAAGCCAACTATGAAAGGTATTGAAGAGAAATGACTTGTCATGTCTAGGATTATATTATTATTAGCCTATTGTCATACTTCTTTCATATTTCTTACTTACCCTTTTCTCCAAGAATTCTGATATTGTCAAACAGAAAGAAACACATATTTTACTCATCTCACTGGGAAACGTTGCTGTAGACAGTGCTAGGTGGCAAACTAAGGAAGCCTCCTGGAATTCTACTTTGTCCACATCTACACCCTGGTGAGAAGAAGTCCCCATCATGCTTTCTTACTTACAAACTTGTCTCTCTTCCTGATGTAGTCAAAATCCTTAAAACAGGTGGAGAAGATGAAAAAAAAAACTTTATAAATGCTCTTTATAAATGGGATAATGGCCAGCTTTTATTTATTTCTTGGATGCCATTATTATGATTGATACTTTTATTTTACCCTTTATTATTATATATGCAGAAAACCCTAAACATTTCTGCTTTATGGACTAGCAGTGTAGCTCAGAGGTAGAGAGTCTTCGGTCCAATTCCCCAGCGCAGCAAAAAAGGTAGGAAGAGTCTAGTTCATAAAATAGTATTTCTTGGAGCATATTTCCACACGTACCAGATGGATTTGCCTCAACTAAACAATTTATTTTATTGTCAGACAATTCTGGTGCCTGGTCTTCTGTTATTTGGGCATAAACAAGCATTTCTGTCACATACCTAAATATCCATTTTCAGATCTTTTTCCTGCAGCTCAGGTATTCAGCTGCCCTGGGGCCATGGGCGATTTTTTTTTTTTCTTACTTGACTTCTCTTTCATACTCTGGTGACAAACTTGGAACACAGTTGCAAACCAGCTCTGTTGGAAAGGGAGGCTGAGAAAAGACAGCCTGGGAAGGCTTTGCGGGGCCTGCTCAGGGCTCTCTGCTGGGTTGGAGATCCTGTCTTCCAGCAATGTCTCTCAGCCTCACCTTTCATCTTCACTGAACTCCTCCTGTGCTAGAGTTACTACTGGAACGTGGAAACCCCCACCTAGCCGCTTTGGCTTATGTGCATGGGTGCACATACATCTATCTCCTCTTCTAATTATCCTAAACGCAACCTTTCTTAAAACCAAGTGAGAACGTTTACAACTAAAAATTAAATCACAAGGTTAGCATCTTAGTTGTTGTCCCAGTTAGGGTTTCTATTGCTGTGATGACATGCCATGACCAATGCAACGTGGCGAGGAAAGGGTTTTCCACATCACTGTTGGGCATGGAAAAAAGTCAGGACAGGAACTCAAACAGGAGCCTGGAAGTAGGAGTTGATGCAGAGGCCATGGAGGAGCGCTGCTTACTGACTTTCTCCTAAAGGCTTGCTCAGCCTGGTTTCTTTTTTTTTTTTTTTTATTTTCGAGACAGGGTTTCTCTGTAGGTTTTTGGTTCCTGTCCTGGAACTAGCTCTTCTAGACCAAGCTGGCCTCGAACTCACAGAGACCCGCCTGCCTCTGCCTCCCAAGTGCTGGGATTAAAGGCGTGCGCTACCACCGCCCAGCTCAGCCTGGTTTCTTATAGAACCTAGAACCACCCGCCCAGAGATGACCCTACCCATGGACCGTGCTCTCCCATATCAGTCACCAAGTAAGAATGCCCAACAGGCTTGCAGGCAGACAGATTGTTGGAGGCATTTTCTCAGTTGAACTTCCCTCCTCTTCTATGACTACAGTGTCTATCAAGTTGACATAAAATGACCCATCACAGGAAATGTGTAGCATGACAGGTGGAAGGAGCCATGGTTTCCTTAGTCTTGCTGTTGGTTGCATTTAAAACATCTACTGTAGTAAAATATATGTAACACAATCACTTCAATCCTCTCAAGAACACAGCTTCTCTTCCCACTGTATGAGGGTTTGAGTTAAGTCCAAGGTCTGTAGTGTTCTTGAGAAGCCTGCCCTGTGTTCCACTAGAGCGACATTGTTTGACTAGTTTCCTGCGGATTTTGTCCCATCGTATGACAGATTCCATTGACTGTCCATTTATGCCCTGGAAAAAGTATATGAGATGTTGTCCTTCTTAGTAAGTTTCTTTGGCACAAGTGTGTGCAAGACCTTCTGACTCCCATCCCAACTTTTATCCTCTCCCTCAGAAGAGGATAAAATTTGTTATCTTTCTCATTACCTGGCCATCTCTCACTGAGAATGCTGTCACTGAAGAATGACCTGCTGGTCCACTGGTTCGTGTCACCCTATGCCCACTCCCCCCTCCCTTCTTTCCTCATAGTTTACAGTAGAGACCAAATCACCTCCAACCCTCAGTGGTCCTTCTGCCTCTGCTTCTCAAGTGCTGGTTTTATAAACATAAACCATCAAATCTGCCTTTAATTTGACAATTTCAAGCACCTCTAACAATTTAACCATGTGGTATTTGTTACTCCCTCATCTGCCTTATTTCTCTCAGCATCTCCTCATTGTACATTTTTATTCCTTTTGAAAGCCAAATAATATTTTGTTGTACATATGGACTATGTTTTTTCCCTATCTGTTTGCATACAGGCACTCCTTACACCTTTTGACTATTAAAAATGCAATAAACATGGGTGCACAAGCATTTGATAGAGTTACATATTTTAAATCTACTGCTAATGGAAAGTCATTAACCATTATGCTATATTGCTATATTTCCATTATACTAATAGAATACAATAATGGAGTCTATCCCAGAGACCACAGTTTAGTGCCTCTGCAATGAAGAAACAGAAACTATTACCAAGATTTATTGAGGAGAATAAATACTAAAGAAAGACACTCAAGTCCTTAAAACCTTCTAGGGTAACATTTCTCAGCTTAAGAACTATGCCAGACATGGTGGTGCAGGCCAGTAATCACAACACTGGGAATGTGGGCAGAAGGATCCAGACACCATCAAAAACAGACCAGGACACGTGAGACTGCCTTAAATAAAAAGACAAAAACTTCAAGTCTGTACCACCAGGACACTGCGTATGTGCAACTCTAGCCTCCAGAAGGGGATGCTTCGTGTGTCTTCACAGCTTTCTTTCTCTTTGGAATGAGTTAAATTCAGACCTGAACAGAAGTGAATTCTTTTTTGGGGGTGAGCAGATTACTAACCCATGTAGACCTAAGCTATAATAAGACAACGGAAGCTTCTCCATGGGGACTGCAAAATGACTGGAGACTAAAAATTCAGTCAGCCATTATTTATTAAATACCCTCTGCCTTCTGGTCCCCTACTGGTGGTTCCTCAGGAAAACAATTCCAGTATCTTTAGGTCCCGTCAGTTTCAAACACATTAGAGCAGTTATTTAAGAACAAGAATCCCACTGCCAAGTTGTGTGTAACAAAAGGGGCCTCTATTTGTCAGCCTATTGTTTATGGTAGTCCTCTCAACAGCCCTAGGCTCTCCTGCTGGTTCTCTGCCCTGACCCAGGTTTGTGGCCAGGGTGGTACAGAGCAGGGCTATGCTCCCCAGGTGACCACGCAGGGATGCAGAAGCGCCAAGTGCGACTTCTCTTGAGCTCAGCGGGTAGGTGCACTCTTGCCCAGCATGACCCAGTTCCGGTTTACAGTGGCCTTCTATTCCTGTTCTGCGCTGCTCGTGCGCAGGAATGGCTTCAGGAGCAGAAACTTTTTGGTGTGGCCGGTGCAGAGAGAGATACAGGTGCAAAAGCCTACAGGTATGGGATGTAGTCGTGGAATTCAGGCAACAGAAGCCAGCGCTCAGGGGCTTGGCCTACACTAAGTGAGGGTGAGGGGCATGGCAGGGGCGGGGAGCTGTGCTTCGGTCACCCAACTAGTTGTAGATCAGTTGTTCTCAACCCATGGGTTGCATATAGCGGCCCCTTTGCCGGGGCAGAACGACATTTTCACAGGGGTCACCTACGACCATCAGAAAACACAAATATTTACATTACGTTTCACGACAGTAGCAAATTGCAGTTATGAAGTGGCAACGAAAATAGTTTTAAGGTTGGGGTCACCACAACATGAGGGATTGTATTAAAGTGTCGCAGCATCAGGAGGGTTGAAAACCATTGCTGTGGAGCAAGGCTTAAACCTATTTTGGAGCAAGGATTAAACCCTAGATGCAGGATGGAGCATTGCTCTGGCACGGAGCACACACACTCATGGAAGGGGCACCAGAGACTGAGACTCTGGTTTCAAAGCAGCCGAAATCCGGAGTTTTGCACCCAAGCAACAGCCACACAGCCAGGTAAGGCAGACAAGGAACCCCAGTGTTTTGTGGAGTCCGCCTGCACCCAGAGCAGGCACCATGAGGTAAAGTCACCTGTGCGTTACTCTGCAGCTTCCAGACCTTGGGATGTTTTCCCCATCCCATTCGAAAGGACCTTGAGTGGACCTTCGAGAAACTTTGGAAATAAATTGGCCTTCTTTCTTGGATCCTGAAGATCTGGCAGAACGCCTGTTCTCCTTAATGGATGGCCGACGTCGGGTCCAGATAGCTTACCTGGAGATGTGCCATTGAGCTTGGAAAGCAGGACCAACCCAGTCATAGGGATCTAAGGTCAACTTAGCAGCCGCCTCAACAGCGAAAAGTAGCAAGTAACCCTGAACATTCACATCTTAGAGGTCTCAAGTCCCCTTGGGATTGGTTAGAAACGATGGGCTTACCTACTTTCTTTTAAGAATCCCCTTTAAAGTATTTACCTAATTTTTTGTAAACTAATACTTTAGATATTAGTGCCACGACCTAACATGTGATTTGCATGCATGTGTTGGTGCGAGAGTGTAAGGATTCAGAAGAGCAGAAAAATCACACCTGTGTTCCACAGTCAGCTTCTGCCAGACCTGTGGTAACAATCAATTGTAGTGGCTGGGCGCTGTTTGCTCCCTGTCTGCTTGCAGATGAACAGAATGTACCCTCATGGGCAGAATTCTTGGTTCATCGATATCTGTGAAAGGGACTTTAGTGTGCCAGCTTCTGCTCTGTCAAGAAACCTCCAACATGAGTCACTTAGTAGTGGTTGTTCACCAACAAGTGGGAAGTCAGTTCTGCCCTGTTGTTCCCTAACCCATCGAAACGACTGTGGCTCGCTCACCACCATTCAGTGGGTCTGTGCAATATGTTGTAGAGCAAACATAAAAGATTAAAGTGGAATGGGGGACACTTCTTTTCTAAATATCACTGTGTTCCAAGTGAACACCAGCTAGCTTGGCATAAATTCCCCTGGCTCAGCAGTTTGGTTCCCACTGAGATGGTCATCAAATGAAATAGTTGCTGTACCTGTCCCCAGTAATGTGACATTCATTCACAAAATGGTACTGTGAGAAACAGCTGGCTAGCCACCACATCTCTGGGAGTAGTTGTCAGTCCCAAGAGTCAGCACAGCCTAAGAAAACATCACAGCAAACCTTTTCCTATAGCTAACAGCACCCCCTACCACCACCCCCTTTCCCTCCCACCAGCTGGGAAGATTCAGCTCTTGAGGGGAAAGGGGAGGCAAATTCAAGACAAAGCAGCCTTAGGCAGTTTCCCCAGCAGCTTGTCTTTAAATCATTGAAGGAATTGAGAAAGTTTTCTCCCAATCTCTGCCATCGCTGACTGCCTTACAGCCAGCCTGCCAAGGCTTTTGAACCGTGTGCCCTGATGGGACTGTTAGGTCTCAAAGAAACCCAGGGTAAGTCTGACTCATCCCTGTGGCTCCTCCCTGCACTTCTCACTCTGCCGCCTACCCCACACCTTTTTAGTCCAGAGCTGGGATTCTGCTTGTCTTCTCTTAGCTTCTCTTCCCTCTATGACCGCAGCCATTTTGGCTACTTGCTCTCTTGGTCTCTTGGCTTCTGGCTGGTACTGACCATTCCAGATGCCTCTCACTGTTTTCTCCCTCATATCTACAAAAAGCCTTCTCCTCAACCACACCTCGGAGCCTTCACATCCTCATTTTTCCTTTTGAGACCATATGTACTGGAGTCCCAACCCACCCAGGGGAGGTGTTGTAAAAATCTTTCCTTCATTTCCTTGCAGGCTCACCCTTACCCAGGGCCAGGAGCCTCTTCCCCACAGAGGCTCACACTGGTGAGTAAAGATCTTGTTCTTCCTTCAGTGACTTCTGCTTCAGCAAATCAGCGCTCTGTCCGACTTGTGCCCACATTGCAGCGGCTGCCGTATTTCCTCTGTTTAGCAATTGTATGCCTTCAGAATAGGGGGTCACAAAATTTCATTCTTTGGCAACAAGAAAAGAATTTTGACCGATTTCTTGCACAATATTTATGTTTTAAGTTATTCTGTTCATTTCTCCTAATTAAAATGATTTACATGCATGAGTTTGAAGTTTAAAATTCCGTGTTTCTCAGGGCCGTTTAGATTGCCTTGGAGACTTTGAACTGTTGCCTTTCGGATGATGTCATTACTTGGCGACACCCCAACAGTGAGGAGGATAGACAGTTTTAGAATCTTCAGCATTTCACAAAGTCCTGCAACATGCCAGCGAACACATAGCTTTTACAGTGTGCTAACACAGTGCCAGAACAATCCAGAAAACTGAAAGGGCTTCGGGAAACCTTCACCTGTACAGAAAGCCTGTTTCGCAGATGTAGCTGTGAAGAAACTTGGCCAGATGCAGCTGTCAGCCTGACTTAGCTGTGTCTGTCTGTTCCTCATGGTTGCCATGCCTGCTCTCATGACGAGGCATTCAGGTTCTGCAGTTTGTCTGATTTTTCCCAGGCCTGTTTCTTCAACAAGCTGTAAAGCAATCTCTTGAAATGAGGACCATATTCCTGTTATTTCAATATTCACAGTATATAACTCACTGCCACACACAAGGGTATTTTAATGTTTATTGCAGAGAAAAAATTCATGATTGTGCACATATAAAAACAGCCTCTTTGCAATTTCAGTGTAATGTTTTAAGACAATAAAAATATTTCATCTAAATTTTCATTCTCACTATAGTGGAAAATTCTTCCACATGTTAACTAGGTTAATAATAGTCTTAGCCAGATGGTCATGGAAATTAATTGAGCAGAATAATACAGAGGTAGCTAGGACTATGGTAATCATGATAGAACTATTGTCACTTCCAGTAGAAGAGAAAGAAGAGTCACAGGACCCTGTAATAGATTGAAAGAAAATGACCCCAAAGGGAGTGGCATTATTAGGAGGCGTGGTCTTGTTGGAGGAAGCCTGTCACTATGTGGATGGACTTTGAGGTCTCTTTTGCTCATTTCCCTCAGTGTGACAGTCAGTCAACTTCCTATTTCCTGCAAAATGTAGCACTCTCAGCTCCAGCACCACATCTGCCTACATGCTGCCATGTTCCCCATCATGATGATAATACTGAAACTCTGAAACTCTACGAGAGCCACCACAATCAAACATTTTCTTTATAAGAGTTGCATGGTCATGGTGTCTCATCACAGCATAACTAAGACAGACCCTCACTTGTGAGTCAAGCCATTTCTTTTCTCCTCCCCCAGCTGCAGATGATCTTGGTAGATGTTAATTGTAGAGGAAGTGGGAAATGAACTGAAAGGGTCCTTGAGTCCTGAATGTAGTTTCCATGAAGCCATCATCCCCAATGGGGTGCGACTTGGTGGTGATGCAGCTGTTCTGGGGTCAACCATGAACATGTAAGTCAACTTTCACCCATGTTCTCTAAGACTGATAAACTCACTGATTAACTGTTGACAGAGGTTTCTGTCCTGCCTGATGCCATAACCTTTCAGTCCCAAAGAAACACACAGAGGTCAACATTAATTATAAATTGGTTAGCCTATTAGCTCAGGCTTCTTATTAACTTCTTTTTTGGTTTTTTGAGACAGGGTTTCTCTGTAGCTTTGGAGCTTAACTCTTATAACTTACATTAGTCCATAATTCTTGTCTGTGTTAGCCACGTGGCTTGGTACCTTTTATCAGCTAGGCATTCTCATCCTGTTTCCTCTGCATCTGGGTTACTACTGCAGACTGAGTCTTTCCTCTTCCCAAAATTCTCCTGTTCTGGTCTTCCCGCCTATACTTCCTGCCTGGCTACTGGCCAATCAGTGTTTTATTAAACCATAAAAGTGACCAATATTTATAGGGTACAAGACCATTGTCCCACAGCAATTAACTAAGTTAAGAATGCACTAAAATCATTGCTTTGATCTGTAGTTGATCCCCTAACTGAGATGAATATATATTTGTTCTTAACTTCCCAAGGAAAAAATAATGTAAGAGCTAAGGACAAAAGAAACAGTTATCATCTCAGTGGAATAAAGAGATGGCTTATTCCAGACCAAAACATGAGTGACCATGGCCCAGGAATACAGATTTAGGTCATCCCAAATTCCATGTTCTAATGTAAAGACAATTTAATGAAGTGTTTATAGTGACAGCAAAGAGTCATAAATGAAGACATGTACAGTACATTAGTAGACACATTAGGTACGTGGGTAAAGCAGAGGAACTCCTTCTAGGTCTCAGATACCATCTGATAATAGAAACTCTTAGCCTTTGGATTGGTGAGGGCTAGGTGTTTATCTGTTCCAAAGGATTAACACTGATGTTAACTCACACACAGAGCGGGCTGGTAAAAGGTCTTAAGATGGCCCAAGATAATTTGTTGCTGGACTTAGAACATTTCACATTCCACAGTCACTGGAGTTCTAGCCAGCTAATCTGCCTTGTAGAATGTTGGTGGAAGCCACACCTTCTTTCAAGAAGTTTTATTGAGAAATGATTTGTTGGCCATGGCCATAACATCTTGTAAAGCTCGTGCACTTTGGCTAAACAATGACAATTGCTAAAAGCAGTTTGGTTCCTAGAACTGAAGGTTATTTTTCTAGATTCTTGTCCTCCCCACCCTGTCAGCCCCGAGTCAAGGATGATAACTGATCACCTGATGTTTCTTTAACTCAGCATTCATTGGTTACTGTTAGCAACAACCAACTGTGGACTGAAAAATGAAGGTTTTCTCTTCTTCCTTTCTTACTCTTTCTGCCCTATAACTATCCCAGCCAATAAGAAGACAGAAGGCTCTTATTCTTACACCAGAAACTACCTCTACAGGTCCCCAATGAAGGCTTACAGTAAAAGTTTGGTCCCTTTTCTGTCTTTCTTTCCTGACAACTTTACTGAAATGGTGCGTGCTAATCCCAAAGGTGCAAGGAGAATGACCACAGACCCAAATATTCATGGCCAAATTAATTAAAGCAAGTAGTTAATTAAAGCAAGCAGTTAATTAAAGAAAGCTTCTTTTGTTGTTGTTGTTGTTGTTGTTTTCATGTACACAGGCTGTCTCGGGGTTAGAGAGGTCAGCATTGGATGTAGGCGATTTCTAAATGGGGGATTTGGTGGGAAAAATAGACAGGGTCATAGGAGCAAAACATAAGCATCACAAATTAGTCATAAGGACCTTGTGAAACAAAGATATGGTTGCAAGGTAGTTGTAAAAATGCGTAGTCACAGGTGGTCAAAATAATCTTTTGAAACAAAGACATGGATGCTGTTTCCTGGAACAGGCAATACAGAACCATTTGTAGTTAATATTAAATATGGGGCATAGCTCCATCCTTGAGAAAATGATTTAATCATAAACAGGAATGAACCTAGTTTATTTTTACTGTAAGATGGCTTTCAAGCCTAAATTGGAGACGACAGTATAAATGAATTCTGAAGCAGGAGAAAAAGCCAAGCAAACAAAAAGCAAATGTTTGTCCTTCTCCCATATCCTTTGTCATCTGGGTTTTTACTAAAAGGTGCCACCCATACTGAGGGTCTGTCTTCCATGTCATTTAAGAGAATACTCCACAGATGGTCCAATTTGATAGACATAATCCCTCAGTTGCAGTTCCCTTATCTGATGATTCTAAATTGTGGCAAGTTGACATGTATACACCTTCATATATGCTCTTTAGATACTCTGTCTTTATTGACATATAGGAAAGATTCACAGACACAGCAATCGCTGACATGCATACGCCAATAAATAATTTATTTTTTTGTACCTACCTCTACTTTGCATTCCCCACAGAAAGAAGAGGACATGCTTTGTGAGTACATACTTAAAAAATTGCTCACAAACACCCTTGCTATGATACAGCATTAAACATTTACGACAATTTCAAGTCAAAATATGACATGTGGCAAAGATATTAAAATATTAAAAAAAAACCCAAAAAGTTTCCTGTCTTCCAAGATTTACATACACTATCTATGATGGCAATCTTGGTTGTCAATTTGACTACATCTGGAATCAACAGAAACCCAAACTGCTTGGCACGCCTGTGAGGGATTTTCTTAGATTATTTGAAGCAGGAAGGCCCAACCTAAACCTGGTCCTTCTGGTGGTGCCTCCTGAAAGCACACAGAGGAAGGAAATTTGCTTTACTGCTTGCCCTCTCTCTCACTGGCAAGTTTGTCCATCCTGTTGGTACTGCCTGTAGTACAAATTCTAATTGTTCTTAATAAAACAACAGACAAAAACAACTTGGAGTCAGCTATCAGGGGGTGAAATCCGAAGGGTCAGAGAAGCAGAGCAGCCAGCTACTAGAGTTCTTACCTCTACCAATGCTCAGACCAAAAGGGCAATCCTGTCCTCAAACTGCATCCTCAGACTGACTGCCTCAGACTGCTGCCTCAGATTGCACTGAGCTCCTGTCTCCTCCTGCCTCATATTCCTCTCTCCACTCCACCATATCACTCCTGTCTCCACCTACCTAGTACAGGGATTAAAGGCATGTAATCCCAAGAGCTGTGATCACTTGTGTGTGAGCTGTTTCTCTTTTAGAGTGGATCAATTTCGTGTAGCCCAGGGTGACTTTGAAGTAACAGAGATCTTTCTGCTTGTCCTCAAAGTCTTGGGATTAAAGGTGTGTGCCAGTACTGCCTGGCCACTAGTGGCTAACCTCTGCACTCTGATCTTCAGTCAAGCTTTATTTGTTAAAACACAAACCAAATATCACCCTAACAGCCAGTATGAAATCCAACTTCTTTAGGATTCCAGTGTAAATGGAAAACCATTGGCTCTTCAGTAATCCTCCATAACTCCACACAAGACTGGGACTGCTGAGACATCCAGCCTTGTGTACTGAACAGGTATCATATTCTTGACCTTGCCCTTGTAAGATAACCATTGTTGGATTTCCCACAGCCTGGAAGCCAATCTAACAAATCTAGCTTTAATATGCATGTAAATATGTATCTGTGTGCATGTTCATTCTATCAATTCTTTTCCTTTAGCGAACATTTACTTTTATACTCCCAAATGCTTAAACCCTTCACCCCCAGCCTCAAGTCCTCATACCCTCTAGCGGGAGGTGGATATCTGAAAGCAGTGACTCCCCTGCAGCTGTGCTGAGGGACAATGGTCTTATACCTTGTAAAGATTTGTTACTTGTGTAACACTGATTGGCCAGAAGTCAGGCAGGAAGTATAAGTGGGGCAACCAGGCAGGAAGTAGAGATGGGATGACAAGAACAGGAGGATTCTGGGAAGAGAAAAGAGTCAGTCTGCAGTCAACACACTCATCACCCAGATACAGAGGAAGCAAGATGAGAATGCCTCGCTGATAAAGGTACCAAGTCACATGGCTAACATAGACAAGAATGATGGGTTAAGATGTAGAAATTAGTTAATAAGAAGCCTGAGCTAATAGGCCATCCAGTTTATAATTAATGCAGAACTTTATATGTTTCTTTGGGACTGAATGGCTGCGTGACTGGAAGGGACAGAAACCTCTGTCAATACAGCTGCACCACTGCCATGCTAGAAACTCTGTAATTACCTCTGACCAGTGAGCTCTCACTTCCTCTTCTGTTGCGCTCAGTGGCAGACTCATCAAGACTGTTAGCTTAGGAAACTTCTTGAAGGAAGACCTCTCTGCCTAATTTTGATCTCTAAATAAATGCCCAGTCACCCACCCTTGGCAGGGTCATGTCACCAGTTATCCAACAGAAGCACACAACGTGGTTATACTACCAGACAACGATACAACTTTCCTGTCACACAGGAAGAACATCAGCTGGGAAAATGACAGGAGATGAGAGTGTCCCTGGGCAGCATTACAGAAATATCTTGTTCAGAAACTTCTAGTCCTCTGAAAGTTAAGAACACAGTAGTTGGAGGACCAAACATGTCCCACATCCCTATGTACACATTCTCTCAGTGTCTCAAATTACCTTAAACCTTTCGACAGAATCTGTGATATTTCCCAGTTCCTACAACTGAACAAGTAGCAGATTGCTCAAGACTACCTTAGACCCCCAATTTTAAGATGCCTGTATATGAATTTTCTACATCGTGGGTCCTCAGTCCCTGATTTATTGATCCAAACTTGCCCTGATGCCCTCATTCCCGTCTCTTCTCTAGCATGCCTGCTCCTGCCCAGCCGGGTCTTGCTGCTCCCCATATTTGTCCTGCCCTCCTCAACACATTCTTTCCTCTACTTTTGCTGACTCCATGCTTGTTCTCCAGACCTCTCCAGTTCTCTTATTATAATAAACTCACCTATACAGTAATGAATATGGATGAAATCTTGATTTAAAATTGAGGCAGGTGGATTTGAATACAATTTATTCCATTTCCTCTACCTGCAAACACCACACTAACATCTTTTCATTTCAAGTTGTATGTCAGCACAACCACTTTCCCAGGAGGATGAACACAGGCTACAGCGCTAGAGGGTTGCTGTGATTGTTTTCTTAGATTCCTTAAAATCCTGACATTTCTTGTGCCCTTTTGATCCTCTCTACATGAATTAAAATGAACACTTAGCTGTCAGAAACTGTGTCGGGGGGAGAAAATAGAAAAGACATAGGAAGGAGAGAAGTCAGTAAAAAAAAATACCAAGATAATAGTCATGGTAAAGTAGAAAAAAAGAGTTAAAATGAAAGACTCCATTGAATTATGCATGTGCAATGGCCCAAGGGGAAGCAAACTGAGAAACCAATTTAAAACATCATTCATTTTGGCTGGGCGTGGTGACACACGCTTTTAATCCCAGCACTTGGAAGGCACTCAAAGTTCATTCCCTTAAGAATTTATCCACTCTGGTGTGGATCTGTGTGAGTTCCTGCCCCCTGATTTACATAGTGAGTTTCAGGCCAGCAAGGGCTACACAGTGAGACCCTGTTTCAAAAAATATTAATAGTTTATCCACTCTGAACTGTTGCTGATAGAGAGAGGCATACAAGACGCACTGACCAGTAGCAGCAGGCTGTCGGGGAAGTCTGACAGGTACTTTTTAAAAATTTTTATGTGCATCCTCTTGATATCCTTGGAGTCTGTGTGCACCGAAAACCACAGGGTTGTCCCGTCTGTGCCATGAGTGCAGCATCCTTAGTCTCTCAGACTCTTCCACTCCCTGGTAAACTGCTATCAAGGTGGAGCTTTTTCTGCATGTAAATTGCTTGTCATCATATCCTGTGCTGATGAACAAATGGGAAAGAGAAGAAGAGCTCTGGTTATCAGGCACGGTTGACAAATAAATCCTGATTTCCACTCCCTAGTTCCAGTAAAAAAAAATATTAATTCTAGTGAGGAGAGCTGGTCTAGTGGTACATGCCTGCAGTTCCAATAATTGGGACATCAGTACAGGAGCATTGGGAGTTCAAGGCCAGTCTCTACAAAGTGAGATGGAATTCAGCTTGGGTTACATAGGACCCTGTCTCAAAAAACAAACAAACAAGTGAAAAGAAAAGGCATTTTGTGAATTCATTTTTTTACCATGGGTTTAAACCACTAGTTCCAACTCTAGATTATTTTGGAGGTGTGTACAAGTATATGGTATGTGCATATGTGTGTAAAAATGTTCACATTGTGTGAACACTTTTGTGTGGACGCACGTGCACATGAGTGCATGGACATGTTGACGTCAGGAGTCTTCTTCCATCCCTCTTCACCTTACATATAGAGGCCTAGAGCTTGCTAATCAGCTTGTCTAGCCAGCCAGCTTGCCATGGGAGTCCCTTCTGTGCTGCTGTGTGCTGGGATTGCACATGGACCACCACACCCGCCAAACTCTTCTTGTGGGTTCTGAGGATCCAGATGCTGGTCCTCATACTTGTAGAGCAAGGGTTTTATTCCCCAAGTCATCTCCCTTCATCTCGTTAAATGACTTTTAACACCTATCCAGTACATCTCTTTCTCAGCTATTCTGTCAGCATGGGTGGATGGAATGTGAAACTTCCCTCAAATGTTTTCTTTTTCCATCTTCTCACCATTAGAATATAAATACACTAATCTGAAAACTCTGCTTATAGTCCACTTACTTAATTCCCCGCTCTTCCTGATGTAGAATATACGTGATGTTTTATGAATTCATTGCTCTTACTGTTCCACACAGCTATAAAAAGGACAGTCCATTATTGAGACTGTATCTAGTGACAGGGTTAGTTTGAAGTTTTGTCTGTCCCTGTACCAACAGGTCCTGATTGCATCCACACATGACCGGCTACAGTCACGAAGGGAAGGCTTCCCAGCTGCTCTGCCTTTGAAGGTTTCACACTACAGTTCCCTCTGTCCCAAGCCCCGTTCCATAGAGTGTAAGGAACCTAGCAGGGTGAGTCAGGCTCACTCTTCCACCGAGTTTGGTTCAGGAGGCAACTACCTGTTGAGTTCTCAACCACAATGTACAAGATCCTGACCCCAGGGGCTGTGCAGTTCAGACCATGGCTCCCTTCTCAAGATGGCTACACACCCAGTGGGGGTCCCAGGGAGTGGTGTGAACTCTCTGGCTAAAGCTGTTCTGCTATGAAGAGTTCTGGCTAGTTATGGATAAAGACTGTAAGTCTGTGAGAGCTGTGAGTTCTCCAGGAGCAGTGACTACCAGCGCTCACACTGATGGGCTTTGCCTGGACTTTCCTCGTCCCCCTACCCTTTTCCCCTGAGATGTGAAGTGGGATTGCAGATGCTATCCTGAACTATTGCTGCAGGCCCCCAACTCTTCCCAGGGTTTTCTTGTCTTCTACTGATTTCCAGTGTTCTGCCATGGGCATTACCTCACAGTGGGCATTACCTCACAGCAAGCATTACCTCACAATGGACATTACCTCATAGTGGGCATTACCTCACAGTAGATATTAACTACAGTGGGCGTTACCTCACAGTGCAGCATTACCTCACAGTGCAGCATTACCTCACAGTGCAGCATTACCTCACAGTGCAGCATTACCTCAGAGTGGGCATTACCTCAGAGTGGGTATTACCTCACAGCGAGCATTACCTCACAGTGCAGCATTACCTCAGAGTGGGTATTACCTCACAGTGCAGCATTACCTCACAGTGCAGCATTACCTCACAGTGCAGCATTACCTCACAGTGTAGCATTACCTCACAGTGCAGCATTACCTCACAGTGCAGCATTACCTCACAGTGCAGCATTACCTCACAGTGTAGCATTACCTCACAGTGTAGCATTACCTCAGAGTGGGCATTACCTCACAGTGCAGCATTACCTCACAGTGCAGCATTACCTCAGAGTGGGCATTACCTCACAGCGAGCATTACCTCACAGTGCAGCATTACCTCACAGTGTAGCATTACCTCAGAGTGGGCATTACCTCAGAGTGGGCATTACCTCACAGTGTAGCATTACCTCACAGTATTGCAATACCTCACAGTGGGCATTATCTCATGGTGTAGCATTACCTCATAGTGAGCATTACCTCACAGTGTACAATGCATCTGTTGCTTAGCTTCTTCTTTCTGGAAGAGGTCAGTATCGGGTGCCTCTGCTAAGCTGCCTTGAAATCCCCCTGGACTATTTTTTCAACTCATTTCTTAGCCTTGCAATAAAAACAACACCCCTGAAAGATGTTATATAAGTATTTCTCTTTTGTACCCTCTGCTGTGGAGTAATGCTCTTGTACACTGTAAAGATTTGCCACTCGACTTGGTTTAATACAACACTGAGGCAAGAACTATAGGCAAGGCAACCAAACTAAGGATGATGGGAAAGAGAAGGGTGGAGTCAGAGAGTTGATGCGGAGGGAGTAGGAGATGAACGTGCCATGCTAATAAAAGTATACCATGTGGCCGAGTGTAAATAAGAAATAACTTAAAATATGAGAGCTGGTTAGTAAAAGCCTGAGCTATTGACTGAGCATTTATGATTAATATAAGCCTCTGAGTTGGTTATTTGGGACTGGGCAGTCAGGACAGGATATGTCCATTTACAACCCTCCCCACTCAGGAATAGGGTTATACCTCCCCCATCAGGAGAAATACAAAGTGACACTGTGGATTGAGGTACTCTAAAAAGCCATCTAAGATACTGTGGCCTGGGCTCCTCAGTTAAAGGGAGTTAAAGAATGTACTAGCTGCTTGACCCTGTCCATCTGGACCTGCCCCAGAAGACAGCATCTCACAGCAGATGGCCTGGCTGACCCCTTACACAATCTTTCCTTCCCTTCTCCACAATGTTCCCCGAGTCTTGGGTGTAGGGGGTTGTATTGTAGATACATCATTTGGGGATGCTCTGCATTTTGACCAGTTGTGACTCTCTGTAATAGTCTCCATTGCTGCAAATGTTTCTTATTAACTTTAAAAGTTAAATAGAAGGTGACAAAGAATGTGGAATTCTCTGGAGGCGACAGGTACTTGCTCTATGGAGCTCCCCTGCAGTCTGTTGAGTTGGCTCTCTTTCTTCCCTTCCCATACAGGGAATTGATACAGAAAAGAAGGAAGCCCAGAATCCCTCAGCCCGCACATCCCCAAGGTGATGGAGCCTGTATGTTAGTGTGTTATTCCCAGAGGATAGATCAGGCTCTGCTCCTCCCACTGTGGTGCTCACTGGGAGGCCACATTTGCCTGGACCCAGGGGATAGAAAGTCTGGGTCAGGTTACACCGCAGGTATTGTAAGCTCCTTTGTCAACAGGAGGATCTGGCACATTCTCTGGCTCAGCCTTTCCTTGCAGCCACTCCAGCATGTCACAGCCTGGGTTCTGGGTGTCCCCGGTCTTACTGCTCATAACCCTCGGCACAGGTGAGTCAAAGATAAGGCGTGGAATTCCCGCCTCCACATCTGGATGTGTGCGTTAATGCAGGGGAGGAACTGTACAGCCCCACTGTAGACTGAACAGCTTCTATCAGTTTCTGGTCAGCTCTGTGCAGTGCTCTGTCTGACGCTGTAAATCTTACATTCAAAGGCATGTTGGCCACAGCTGTAAGGGCTGGGTAAGAAGCAGCTGTGACCTTCAGGGCTACCAGGGTCGTGCTTCAAGCAAGGAATGGGAGAAGTCAGCCCTGAACATCTCTCTCGGGCTTCTCTAATGCATACTGTATTCTTGGTCTACAGGCATCTCTCATCCCTCAGACACAGGCTTCTGCCTCCATTTCCAGGTTTCTAGGTACCCGTCTCTCCCCAGTCCCTATTCCTACCCTCCCCACCCCCATTCAGCCATACTTTTCTTCTGTTCCACACCTGCCCTGGGGCCCTGAGTCACAGTCAATTATTGAAAGTACAGCAGTTAATGAAAGTTAAGACTCCCCTGGGAATTGTCTAATGCATGGAAACTCTTTATATATGATAAAAACAGAGGTGAGAGGGGTCACTAATGTGCCCCAGGTTACCCCCAAAACACTGGAAGAGGGTGCACAAGAGCCAAGTACGTCTGTCCCTAAAGCAGTGGTTCTCAACCATCCTAATGCTGTGACCCTTTAATACAGTTCCTCATGTTGTGGTGACCCCCCCCCAATCATAAAATTATTTTCATTGCTACCTTATAGCTGTAATTTTGCTACTGTGATGAATTATGATGTAAATATCTGACTCGCAGGATATATGATATGTGACTCCTGATGGAGTTGTGAACCAAAGGTTGAGAACCACTACCCTATCCCCACAGGGATCAGGAGTCTCCCAGGCACTGTGGGAATTTGCTGGGAGCTTTGAAAGCAATTCCTGGCCACTTGTTCTTGACTGCCTGCCCAATAAATTGTGTTAGTAGTAGCTAAAATTCCTTCCTGCGGAAGTTCTTCCCCTAAGCAGTGCCTACCCCTCCTAGGGAATTCCTTCCCCGAAGCAGTGTCTACCTCCTTCCCTAAGTTCCCAATGACAAAAGGAGGCACAGTTCTCCTCGGGTCCACTCTGAGGAGCTGATGCTTATTGGGTTTCCTTCCAGAGCATGAGTGGGGGGTTACCTATAGGGGTACGGGTATTCCTCCTCAACAGACCACACCTGGAAAACCTTTGCCCAGCAGAGATGAGGGCTTCCCTGGAGCTACGTAGAGTCCTCTTTGCCTGTCTTCCCTGCCCTATATAATCTAGCCCCTCCCTGAGACTGCCAGCAATCAAGGCAACGTTGTCTATAACAGGTGGTACAAAGAGACTGGAGGGGCGTAAACAATCAACAAAGCCCAGCTGGTATAATTCTTTTGCAAGGAGGAGAGGTTGAAATCCCTAAGATGGTGGTTGCTTGGCTCAGACAACTGTCACTTATAACAGGAATTGTGGCAGGAGGGGGCACACTCCAGGGCTCCCGAACTACAGTGTGCACCGGCTGGAGTCTGGCACCTTAACTCCTGCTGTGCAACCCTCTCCCTGGGGGGGCCTGGGTGGCTTTGTCTGTCATTTGACCTCTCTGGCCTCAGCTCTGCCCCGTGTAAGATGAGAAGACTGACAAGCCAAGTGAAGAGATGTCAGCTTAGGTCTTCCTCGGTGCTGGCCACAAGTCTTTGAGCTCCTAGAAATTCTAGGAGCGGTGGGGTGGGGGTGGGGAGAGCAAGGCCATTGTGACTTCCTCAGGCTCAGGTTCCCTGGGGTCCTGGATCTCTCAGCGGTTACTGGTCCTGGTTTCATGAGCTCTGTGTTTTTCCCTTCGTTTGTTGTATGGCACTGTGTTCAGAGCAGCCATGCAAAGCATTGTTACTATAGCCCATCTCACCAACATGGACTCCTACAGCTGGGATTTCTCCTCGTATCAGACCACATCTCAGCTGAGGACATCCATGCTCCAGTCCCCTCTCTCTGGGTCCCTAAGAAGAGCTCCAAATGATGTGCTGATATAGGGAGCCTTTATCTAAAGGCGTGGTGCCACACGGCCTTTAATCCCAGTAACTCGGAGGCAGACACAGGTGGATCTCTTTGAGTTCAAGGGCAGTGTGGTCTACAAATTAAGTTCCAGGCTAGCCAGAACTAGATAGTGAATGCTGTCTCAGCAAACACACAAACACTCCAAAGCAGGACCTCCTCATAGCCTAAGTGGGACTCACCCTGTTCCCAGACCTTTTTACAATGATCCTTGTCTCTGAGTTGTCCACGCATTCCAGTGGGGACAGCAGAAAGTGGGACTGGTGGCATCACACTCAGGGCTCCAGTCAAGGCACAGCCACCAGCAGCTAGCAGCCTCACTGGCCCAGTCTGTTGGCTTCCTTTGGCCTTGCAGCTGCCTAAATAGCAGGACAGTTCTGTAGCCATCCCCAAATCAAAACTGCAGCGTTGCCCAGCACAACACATACAGACAACAGACACAGACTTGGTATAGAGGGAGCATGTGACTCTTTTCCCCCTTGTTCCTTAGGGGAGGTGGGTGTGGGAAGAACCCAGAACAGACAAAATTCCAGGGATCAGGTCCAAGCCAGATCCTCTCTGATTCATGTAAGCTGACATTCTTCTTATGGAATAGCTCACAAACCCTTTCTCATTAGGAATGTCCTCTCCGCCCCGCCCCTCGATCCCCATGAAGGCCTCAATCATAATGACACCAAAGCTTGTTTAACCCACCCGAAGGGCTACTGTGGAATCAATAAGATGATGTCCATGCAGGTGTTAAGAGGTTCAGGGCCTCTGTTCTCATAGGGCATGGTGAATGGAGAAGTCGCCATCAAGTCTGGGGAAACATGGATGTTAGCATTCAGGGAGGTCACCCCATACTGAAGCTGTGTTCTCACATACCACAGTTGCCCATGTTGTCATAGACTGCTATGTACACAGCAGGGTTATTCAGGCCTGTGACCCCTGGGTCTGGCCATCTCTCAAAGCTGAACTCTGGCAACACCTACAAGGGCTAGACCTGCAGATCCCTCTAGCAACTAAGATTGAAGGGAAAACTTCCCTTAGTCTCAGGGGATCCCAGGAATGAATTTTACCTTCCTTTGATACGTGAAGGTTGTATTCTAAGAATAAGGAAACTAAGAAACACAAAGCTTAGGGACTAGCAAAGACCTTCAGCGCAGTGGATGGCTTGAGCTGAGGCTGCAAGTTGTAGCAACATCAGGGTGTACATGAGGGGCGTGGTTCAGCTGTCCCCTTCATTCTGGTGTTCCTTGTGGCCAGAAATGCTTGTCTGGACAGGAGCCAAGAGCCAAGCAGCCCAGCTGTGCCGCCTGCCTTCTGGACTACTCCTCAATGGTGAGAAGCTACAGCCATCAGCCCTGCCTCACAGGTAGGTGAGCCTGCGAGTGCTGCTTCTGATCCTTTCTGCTTGTGTGACCTTGGCAGAGCAGCGCAGCTTTCAACTCTCAAGGTGTAATTTCTGCTTGGATGTGTCTTGTTAAATTCTTCCCATAAGTATCACATGAGTTTTAATGCGAATGGAGTTGTCTATTCTATTTCAACTCTCAATGACTCAATACTGCTATTGATTTATGGGTACCATCCCTGCTTTCTTTATTGATTTTTTGAAAAATATTTTTGTGCAGATTTCATTGCACGAAATCACATTATCTGTGGATAACTATGGTACAAGTACCACCACTTCAATCACAGATTTCTCATTACCTCTTCTTGCTCACCACACTATTTTAACCTCCAGCACTGCTCTCAACTGCAGGCAGCCCTGGTTGATTCTAGATCTTTTAGGAGAACACTTTTGTCAGTACACAATTTGTGATGTTCAGTGCAATTTGTTACAGAAGATTTAGTCAGGTGGAGTTCCCTTCTATTTCTGCCTTGCTGAGAGCTCTTATCATGGATGAGACGTTATCTCGGGCCTTCTGTACCTATTGAGATTAGCATATGGATATGATCGCTCTCATTCCTACAAGACTCTGGGTATTGTGTTTCGGATGTTAAGCCAACTTTGCGGCTCTGTCCAGTCAAGTTTGCCCTTTCCACACACTGAATTTGATTTGCTAATATATTTTTTTTATCTTTTACCAATTTGTAAGACTGTTTGGATTTGCCTTTGTGAGAAATTGTATGTAGTTTTCTTCTCTGGTTTTGATACCAAAGTAATGCTAGACTCATGAAATCAACTATACGGTCCTATCCATGCCTCTATTTGCAGCCAAGCTCATGGTGAGCTGGTGTAGGCACAGACCTCAAAGGAGCCACAGGATGCTGTGGGGGAAGGTCCTCTGTCATAAATTCCATTTCTGTAAAACATCGACACATTTAAAGTTCTCCATAGTTTTTATTTGCCATAAGCAGGTTGCTAATGTTCTACCATCTGTGCCTTAAGGAAACTGTCCATATCATCTCAGGCTTGGAAACAGATGGCCAAGAGCTGCTCATCTTGCACGCTCAACACTTTCTGTGGGCTTGTTCTCCTGCTCTCCTTTGCTCTCCCACCCTGCAGGGATACTTTGCATTCTCAACTTCTTGGCCAGTCTACATGGAGTATTATTAATGATGTTTATGTTTTCAAAGAATAACTTTTGTTTCTATGGGTTCTCTGTCATTTTATTATTATTTTTTGATGCTTATGTTCTCCATTTATCTATTTTAATGTTAATATGCTCTCCTTTAGCACAGAGAACAGAGAGGGAAGCAAACATATTGCCTCCATTCATTCCTTCTGCCTTTTTAAGACATCGCTCTGCCCCTACTTCAGGACACTCAGCTCCTCATTTTCCCACCCACCCTGTTTTACTTAGGATTTCTATGGCTGTGAAGAGACACCATGACCACAGCAACTCTTATAAAGGAAAACATTTAATTGGGGCTGGTTTACAGTTCAGGGGGTTAGTCCATTATCATCATGGCAGGAAGCATGATAGCATACATGCAGACATGGTGTTGGAGAGGAGCTGAGAGTTCTACATCTAGATCCACAGACAGCAGGAAGAGAGAGTGACACTGGGCCTGGCCTGAGCATCTGAAACCTCAGAGCTGCTGCCAGTGACATACTTCCCCAAACAATTACATACCTACTTTAATAAGGCCACACCTCCTAAGATTGCTGTTCCTTATGGGCCCTATGGGAATCATTCTTATTTAAACAGCCACACACCCTTTGGTGTGTCTTGGGGGCACCAGGTACCAAGGCTATGAGGAGGATTTTACTTTAGCAGAGAATAGGGTTGGGTTAGGGAACCATGGAAAAGGAATAGTTGTGTCTTAGTGGGTATGCCTGTCAGTAAAAAGTGTTTGGAGGCAGGCAAACTTTCAGCCAAGTGCAGCTACCTCTGTGGGAATCAGAGTTTCTACTGCAGTGGAGGGAAACCAAAGGGCAGTAGGTGAGACAGCATGGCCCATGTGGCGCATGAGTGAATGACATTGTTGCTAGGCCCTGGGCACCTGTGCTCTCCGTGATACAGCTCATCAAGCACCATCATGTGCTGGGCACTAGACAAACATGGAGTGTCCCGGAGTGCCCTATGTGAGAGAGAGGCTGTCCCCAATCTTCCCTGTAAGCCAAGGTAAAGACAGGCCTTGAACCCCAGAACCACTCAACACCTCCTCAGCCAGGGACCAAGGAGACTTCTTGGAGGAGTGGATGTGGGATGAGATCATCCAGCACAAGGGCTGAAGGAGCCCCTAGCAGAAGAAGCTTTTGCAGAGGCAGAGAGCAGAGAGATTTGCCCCCCCTTCCCTGTTGTGATGCCAATTTTGAACTTGAGTGGTCCCTGTCGTACTCTGGGTGGGGCAGACCACCTCAGAAGCCCTTCTCTGGACCTGGATTCACCATCCATGCTCTGTCAGCCTGCAGGCTCCTTCGGCATCAGGACTCCATGCCCTGGAGACCTCTTCAAAGGCTGCTTCTGTTTGTCCAGATATTTCCTCTGGGTTGTAGCTGTCTAGGAGCTCCTAGGGCATGGGGGAAAGCATCAGGTTCTGCTCAGAGAGGGTGCTGGGTTCTGCCCAGAGGGAATCACAGCTACAGAGATTGACACTGGGGTACCAAGCACAGGCTAACGGCTTGTTTAGGTATCCCCAAGGGATGAAGATGAAGATGAAGATGAAAGTCACATCTAGGTATGTAGCCAGGCCTCTTCAAGGTCAGGTCTGGGAACTTTGTTCTCAAGCTGCAGCTGGAAAGATGCCTGGACTCTACACAAAAGGCTAAGGCAGCCCTGGGTTATGCCACACAGTGTTGGGAAAGACAGAAGGGTGATGGGGCTGCTAATCACCAGTGCTGAGGATAGGAGAAAAATAAGCCAACAGTTTGGAGTGACGGACAGGGTTGCCAGGTACACAGGAGACATTTTCTAAGGGAGCAGCAACATAGACTAGCAGGCTGTGGATGTCTTAGATTTGTTTTCTAAGAGCCCAGGTCAATTCCTGGAGACTATGGCCTCTCAGAAAGGACAGTGCTGAATTGGCAGGAACGGGAAAACCATTGAGAATAAGGAAACCCAAGCTTATCCCGGAGGTCAAATAGTAAGTCCCCATGTGGACTGAGAGCTCTTGTTAGGGGGCTGGGGAAGGCACTGGTTTTCTCTGCCCATGAACATGACACAGTTAGTTGTCTCATTGCATGCTTGCGGTATCACGGTCACAGCATGCGTGGCGAAATGCAGATCTTCAGGGAAGGGAAATTCGGGTCTTGTGTGAGCCCAGTAGCCCCAGGTTGCCCCTCTCCTAAGACACACTGGTGGTGACAGACACTCATGAGGCACCCAGCGTGACCAGTGCTGCTCAGAACCATGGCATATTGTATGTAGCACATGTAAGAGCTGTTATCATCAGGGCTTTTACACTGTGGGAGGGATTTCCAGTCATAGCTACTCAGGCAGTGCAGTGAGGGAGGCCACGAGGGCTAGCCCAAAGAGCATGACATCAAACAGAGTAGAAAGACCGGCTAGCACAGTCAATAGTTCCACAGCTCGAGGTCAAGCCTGTTCAGTGCCTCAGGACCCTTCCTAGTAAATGAAGGAACCACCTATCCCTCGCCCTCAGGTTCATGGGGGTATTATTATGGGCTGGGGCCTGCTTTTCCATGCTGCTTTTCTTCAGATTCATAACTGCTGTCTCCCCAGTGCTCTGCCGATGTCTGTGGTGCCCTGCCAGACTCTTCCATCTCCTCAAAGTCACCCACCCCATCCTGCAACAGCCAGGCGCATTTGGCCCCTACTCAGACCCAGACGAAGCAAAAGGCTGTACTCCAGGTCCAGCAGGCAGGACCAGGACTCAGGCTTGGCTGACATGGCCAGGTGCAGAAGACATACCCGGGTGAGTGCTACTATTTTTCTTTTATAGTTTGTTTATATATGCTCCCAATTTACTCAGGAGATCTTGTCTTTTTCTACTTCCCATGTAGATTAGATCTATGTATGTCTCTTTTAGGGTCCTAGGTTCTCTGGGATTGTAATTTGTGGGATGGTTTTCTTTGCTTTATGTTTAACAACCAGTTATGAGTGAGTACATGTGACAATTGTCTTTCTGGGTTTGAGTTACCTCACTCAAAATGATGTTTTCTAGCTCCATCCATTTGCCTGCAAAATTCAAGATGTTGTTATTTTTTCTGCTGTGTAGTACTCCATGTATAGATGTACCACATTTTTCTTATCCATTCTTCCATCGAGGGGCATTTAGGTTGTTTCCAGGTTCTGGCTATGACAAACAATGCTGCTCTGAACATAGTTGAACACATGTCCTTGTAGCGTGATTGAGCATCCTTTGGATATATACCCCAAAGTGGTATTACTGCGTGTTGAGGAAGGTTGTTTCCTAATTTTCTGAAAAATACTCACACTGACATGCAAAGGGGATGTACCAGCTTGCACTCCCACCAGCAATGCAGAAGTGTTTCCTTTACCCCACAACCTTTCCAGCATAAGTTGTCATCAGTGTTTTTAATCTTGGCTACTCTTACAGATGTAAGATGGAATCTCAGAGTTGTTTTGATTTGCATTTCTCTGATGACTAAGGATGTTGAACATTTCCTTAAGTGTCTTTCAGCCATTTTAGATTCCTCTGTTGAGAGGTCTCTGTTTAGGTCTGTACTCCATTTTTTATTGGATTATTTGTTCTGTTGATGATGAATTTCTTGAGTTCTTTTTATATTTTGGAGATCAGACCTCTGTCTGATGTGGGTTAGTGAAGATCTTTTCCCATTCTGTAGGTTGTCATTTTGTCTTGTTGACCGTGTCCTTTGCTTTACAGAAGCTTTTCAGTTTCAGGAGGTTCCATTTATTAATTGTTTCTCTCAGTGTCTGTGCTATGGGGTTATATTTCGAAAGTGGTCTCCTGTGCTAGTGTGTTCAAGTGTACTTCCCGCTTTCTCTTCTATAAGGTTCAGTGTGGCTGGGTTTATGTTGAGGTCTTTGATCCATTTGGACTTGAGTTTTGTACATGTGATAGATATGCGTCTATTTTCATTCTTCTACATTTTGATATGTAGAAGTTATGCCAGCACCATTTGTTAAATATGTTTTCTTTTTTCCATTTGATATTTTTTGCTTTTTTGTCAAAAATCAGGTGTTTGAAGGTGTGTGGATTAATATCTGGGTCTTTAATTCGGTTCTATTAGTCCTCCTGTCTGTTTTTATGCCAATACCAGGCTGTTTTCAGTAATGTGAGTGCTACCATTTCTTAAGATTAAAAACTCATGGGAGCCAGAGGCCCAGCTGATAGCAAGTCTTCTCTGAACTGCATCTCATTTCTAAGCCAGTTAAAGCTTTACATCTAGATTAAGGTTTGGCCTCATCTAGCCTGGGCTGGGGATCTAGGACTTGTTCCCAGAGCATTGAGTTGACCCATGCCTCAGATTTCCACACCTAGAAAATGGCAAGAAAGCTATATGTGGCTTTGAACAGGGATGAAGGGGACCAGGTTTCTGTGAAATGAACAGCTGGGTCAGGGCGTGGTGGTGTCTCACAGTGATGCTCACAAGATTGGGCTCCAACTGGTGAGCACCATACACCATCCATAGCTATCTTGGATACATATATCCTGTGGTCTCCTAAAGTCCCCATGCTGCTGAGCTTGCCCATCTAGGGGCCTTTAGCAATCTCAGATACTTGGCACGGGAGCCTCTTCCGGGAGTCAGTAAAAAGTGGAATCTGTAAAACTCTGCCTTGGGATGGAGACCCAGCCCCACTCGGGGCAGCAGGAGAGCAATGCTCAGGACCCATTCGTTTTACACACACACACACACACACACACACACACACTCACACACACACATACATACACACACTCACACACACAGTCACTCACACACACTCACACACACACACCCTCACACGCACACACAGTCACACACACATACACACACACTCACACACACATACACTCACACACACACATACATACACACACACACCCTCACACGCACACACAGTCACGCACACATACACTCACACACATACACACACACTCATACACACACACATACACTCACACTCACACACACACACACTCACACACACACCCTCACACGCACACACAGTCACACACACATACACTCACACACATACACACACTCACACTCACACACACATACACTCACACTCACACACACACACTCACACACACACATACACTCACACACATACACACACTCACACTCACACACATACATGCACACACCATCTATCCATCCTACTGCATGGAGCCCACAGTATGGGCACATAACTGGCACTCTGGGCTCAGCCTGCTGCCTCAGGTAGTAAGATCACCTGGGAGGTTGCTAAGTAACAAAGTTTCCACCCCAGTGTCAGGCCCAAGTCTCTGCCCTCTTCTTCTGCCAGAGGGCTGGGCTAAAGAGAAGCAGTAACCTGCCCATGTCATCTAGGACTGACTGTGTTTACTCCTCCACTCCCTGCCTAACTGGTTATTACTGCTCTCTGGGTACCTTTAATATCCGTTTTCCCTCGGCACCTGGAGTAACCAGATTACACTGGCCATAGATGCTGTTGTATGCTTTGTCCCTGGGGCCAGTTCTGTGTCACCAGAACCCAAAGAACCCTTGACGGCACTCAGGCCTTGGCACGACTGCCCACAGGTAAGGAGGCCAACCTCTCTTGGGCAAGGTCCTGGGTGAGGCAAGGTAAGGGGCTCTAGAAAGGAGTTCTGAGGGCCAGCTTGTCATCTGTGGAGCAGACATGACAGATGTGGCCTCCGAGGACCGAGGCCAAATTCTAGGAGGCTCTGGGGAGTTGTACAAGATGGCATAGCTCTGATCCCCTTCCCCCCTCTAACCCAGACCCACTCTTTCTCTGACCTAGAAACAAAAAGAGGTAACCAGCTCTCCTGCCCACTGGCATCCACAGTTCCCAGATAGCCACAGGCCAATCAGAGAGATGTAAATTTTGCCCCCAAGGTCCTTTTGCCCCAGAGGAGCTCCCAAGCCTATGCCTTTCCCAAAGGAGGCTGAGTGATGTAGAAACCAAGTGACCATTGTGCCTCACATCCCTGCCAGAGCCCAGAGCTGTCCTGGGTGCTGAGGTTTCTGCAGAGGACGGGCCAGGTCTGTCACAGGACTCAGCTACCAAGGACACAAGGAAAACAACATGATTGGGGATGGGACGTGAAACCAGAGATGAGTCATTCAGACACTCCACCTGGTCTTGAGAGGGCTGGCATCTAAGGGCTTAAACAGTACTTCACTAATAAGCACAAAACCACAAACAGAGAGGGCATATTTCCATGCAGGTAGATAGGCCAAGCCTTCATCTATTACTACCTTGTTTATAGTGAGCCCTTGCAGATCAGTGACAGACACCAAAGCAGAAACAGAGAGGCAGCAAGGAGATTTTTGTATGGAAAGAAAGAGAAACTTTGAGATGCGGCCTGATTTGCAGGGCTGAGGTGGTGAGAGCTTCCCTTGGCTCTCCATGGTCAGGGCTGGAGGGATTTCTCCTTGAAAAGCAGGGGTGTCAAGTGACAGGGTGACAGGATTATTCCTAGAAGACTGAGACTCTCAACGCATATTCTCTCCTCTGAAGGAACCTGCCATTCAGCTCCAGGTGCTAAGCATCTGGTGGACCTCGTCCTACCCGCTGTCCCAAGAGGGCTCCCATCAGGCCTCAGCACTATGATGTTGGCAGTTCCTCTGTGAGTGACCCCAAGGCAGATGCTGCTTTCAGAGACAGAGTGACAACACTCCTGTCTCCTGACTCCCCAGGCTGGGCGCATGCGGATGAGCCTTGCTGGTGGGACCTATTCTCTTTCTTGAGAGCAAAGGGGAAGTGAGAGGAGGCAGGTGTGGGTGCTCATGTCTGTCTCTAGTGAGGGGATATATACCAGCAGTGGATAAATACGGCATCTCTAGTGAGGGGATATATACCAGCAGTGGATAAATACGGCATCTCTAGTGAGGGGATATATACCAGCAGTGGATAAATACGGCATTTCAATGAAAGAAAAAGAAGGGAGAGGAGGCAAGAGACTGAACGTGCTGAGGGCATCTGTCCTCTATGTACTCATAAATTAGCAATAAACAAGAGCCTATTGGCTCCTTTCCAGAGACAGAGGACTCACGTGCTGTGCATAATTCTAATGACAATTATCACAAATTCATGTGGAGAAGTTGGCACTGGATGGACCTCCCTACCCCCCATCAGATACTGTCATCTCTGTAAGTTCTCATAAGTGGGGTAATTGAAGAAAGTGATCTAAGGTCATGGGGTCAATAATGACACTAGGGCAATGTAGACCAAGTCACGGACTGTGCGCTTCACCCAGTATGGCCCAGGTTTCCTGCAGGGTAACAGAAATACAGCTGCCTATAGACTCTAGGGTGTACCTTTGCAGACACCATCTTCTGCTGCTCACCAAGCCCCCATCCTCACCCCTCCTATTTAGCTGATCTTTTGCCATCCTTAGACTCCAGTATGTACAAACCCAAGAGAACTCTCAAGATCACAGAATGGCAGAGCAGGGTCCAGTATGTACAAACCCAAGAGAACTCTCAAGATCACAAAATGGCAGAGCAGGGATGAAAACCCAGCAGGGCACAAGGGCCAGGACCTACCCATTCCTCTGCCTGTTGCCTCAGTCAGGACCCCCTCTCACACACCACACAGACACACAAACACACACAACAGACACATACACACACAGACACACAGACACACACACAGACACATACACACACAGACACACAGACAGACACACACAGACAGACACATAGACACACAGACATACACACAGACAGACAGACACACACACACACACACACACACATACACACACACACACACACACACATCCACGGTCCCAGCCACAAAAAATACCTCTCCTGACTCACATAGGGTCCTCCTCAAACACCCACCAAGTCAGGTCTCATCCTCCGGTACTAACAACGTTTGGCTGGGCAGGACTCTCAGAACCCAGACTGAATGATACTCAGAGTGAGTCGCCCAAGAACAGTGCTATTAGCTGGAGAATCACAGAGCATCACAGTGAGAATCTGCGTCACAGTAAGCAAGGAGAGCATGCAATCAAAGCTCTTAAAGGCATAAAGGGAGTGATTTGTCTGAATTGCAGCAGCTTAAAGAGCATTAAAGAGACATTTTATGGAATTGGAGAGATGGCTCAGTATCTAAGAGGGTTTTCTGCTATTCTAGAGGACCTGCGTCCATTCCCATTCATTCACAACCACCTGTGACTCCAGCTCCCAGGGTTTTGAAACCCATTCTGGCCTCCACAGACATCCAACACACGCAGCATATACTCACACAAACAAACAAAGATACACATATGCTTTTTTAAAAAATGCTTTATTCTAGAAATAAATGCTTTCTTATGGGAGAAGAACGCAGAACACGTAGAATGTGGCAGAATGTCTTTGGTACCTTAAGAACGTTCTGCTTATGCATGCAGACATGGTCTTCCCTTCATGACTTCCTGACTGTAATAGACTTTCATAGCCAGTGGGCAGTAAGAGCCCAGGCAGGGCAAGATGCTGCTTCACATTAGGAGTCGGAGGGTAGTGTAGGATGTCTCCTAGTGTTCTTCAGACCCTTTATTCAATTCCAGCCACATGGAAGAAAGTCTGCAGGCAATTACTGCCCTGGATCTATGAATCCCGATGTGGGGACTATACTGAAGGGGGAAAAGCATTGTGCCAACACATCCAAAGTACTAAACAGTATAACAGCAAAGCTGAAACAAGAACAGAACATCATGGGAATCTGAAAAGACCCAGACAGAGATCAAGACAAATCAGTAGCAGAAAAGTAGGTAACTATTAGTAATAACAAATAAACACAGTGCTTAATAAGTGGGGGGATGCTGTTGATACATGATAGGTGGTATATTGATTAACAGATAATTGCTATGTGGTATAGATTATCTGATAAATATGTAGATATATAGATTTTTTTAACTGAGAAGTAGCTATAGATGATTGATAGATGCATTGGCTACTTGATAAGTAAATGGTAGCTATTGTCTATGGAGATCAAAGTCAACCAAGCTGTGCTAGTTAGTTTTGGTGAACTTGAGGCAAACTTGAGTTAAGTTGGAAGAGGGAACCTCAGTTGAAGAACTATCTCCCTCAGATCAGCCTACAAGCCCTATGAGGGCATTTTCCTGATTAATTGTTGATTTTGGAGGGCCCAGCCCACTGTAAGCAGTGCCCACCTGGACAGGTGGCCTTGGCTGTGGAATAAAACTAGCAGAGCCAACTATGAAAAGCAAGCCAGGAAGCAGTGTTTCTCCACGGTCTCTGCTTCAGTTCTGGTCTCCAGCTTCCTGCTTGAATTCCTGCCCTGGCTTCCATTGATGATGGAGTGTTACCTGTAAGACATAATAAACCCTTTCTTTGCCAAGTTGCTTTTGCTCATGGCTTTATCACAGCCATAGAAAAGCAAACCAGAACACAAGTGGAAAGCAAAGCAAAATCATATTTATTTGAGGTTATTAAGATCATACTCTGGTAATAACACTGTCCTGCAGATGCCAATTTCAAATTGCTATGGCTTTGCGTCTGAGGTTTACAAGCGGCTGTCTGTGTCCACAGCTTCAACTATAAGGATGTGTATTAATTGCTTCACTTGTTCATCAAAAATTATAAGAAAAGGGTGGGGCTCAGTCTCAGTCACCTGATAGTCGGGGCAGGGGATGGATGAAAGTAAAGGGACTTGTTTTCACATCTGCCACAAGAAAGTTGCAGTTCAGCTGTTCCACAAGGTCAGCATTTGCTCATGAGTGTGTAGATACACGCAGGTGACTCCCTTTGTGAGTACAGCTGAGCACATGCCTGGTGCTTGGTGTACTTGGCACTTGTTGTGCCTTAAGTATCCAGCAGCAAAGAGGCTCCTCTTTGATTTTTTTTCCCTGGCAGGCAGGCAAACAGGAAGATAGATAGATGATAGATAGATAGGTAGATAGATAGATAGACTTATTTAAAATATTGGCAGGTGATAGATTAACTAGTCAAAAATTATGGATGATATATTGGCCAATTCATTGATAAAATAAAGATAGGAGATGGGTGGGTGGCTTAATTAATAAAGAGAACAAACAAATGATAGAGAGAGATAACATACCACTGTTGTAGGAGGTTGTTTGTTCGTTCCTGGCTGCCCAGACCACGAAATAATACACAGAAACTATATTATTTAAATCACTGATTGGCCAATCACTTAAACATATTTTTAGCTAGCTCTTATATCCTGAACTAACCCATCTCCATTAATCTGTGTATCACCACATGGCAGGGCAATATGGCTTCTCATTGACTCTGCTTACTCTCTATATATACCTCTCTTTCAGCCTGGCTTTACTCTTTTAAACTATTGGCCAAAATACAATTTATTAATTAACTAATAAAAGCAACACATAGACAGAAGGACTTCCCATATCATTTCCCTTTTTTTGTTTAAATAAAAAAGAAAGTTTAACCTTAACACAACAAGATTACATATAGCAAAACAAATATCAAGCAAGAATTATAGTTACATTATTTATATCTACTTTATAACTAAGGAAAACTATAATTATAACCATCTATTCTTCAACTCCATCAAAGACTCCAGAAGGAAGTGCATTGTAAGCAACTTCCAAAACTCTAGAATTGACATCTTGCTGCTTGGACAGTCACCCAAAGTTCTTCTGTTTGGTTGGAGCATCCATCTTCAGCCTATAGAACCATAGTGTCAGCAGACTTTTCCATGAAGCAGGAAATATCAAAAACAGTTCCATCTATATTCCACTGACAGTTTGTCAGTAACTTTCTTCTGTGTCCTGCAGAATGTCTGGCAGACTCTTTCATGAAGCAGGAACCCTGAAGGTACATTTCACCTTTAGGCAAGTTCAACTGTCATCTCTTCATGGGTCCTGCATGTCCAGCTCAAGCCATCCAGGCAAGAGCACTTTCTTGCCCAAATGGCCAACAAACTCCTTAAGGAACCTCTTCAATGGTCATCATCCTCTTGAAGTAGATTGGTGATGCCAGGAGCAGATGTGTTTCATTGTCATAAAAAGTTTTAAACTCTTAAAAGATTTTAAATGACATATTCTGAAGGTCTCTGAAAGATTAGAAGAATATCTATCTAACTAAAATATATTTCTATATATCTAGAAAACCTAACTAACATGACTACAAGCTTTAATTATCTATTAACTTATATTTCTTAATTATGTATTACATTTTTTAAATGAGCTGCACAAACACAATACATTAATCAAGAATAGAAATATTCTTATAACAAAATTGACCTTAAATTTGTATCAATAAGCCAAGATCCATACCAATGCATAATATTCACATCTATAGCATATCCCCCTTTAAATGTAAATAAACATTTATAAACAATATTTGGGAATTTGGGTGTAGTTCTCTAAACTACTTCTTGCTGATTGGGGGTGCTGTTAATCAGGTCTGTCATGGGGTATCTTGTGTGGCAGGTCCATCTCAGTCAGCAGTCCTGAAGCTGTAATGAATGTTAAACCATCTGGGCCATTGCTGCAGGGGGTCTTGTTTGATCAAACCATATTAGCCGGTAAGAAATCCACAGCTTTTAATCCTCTGTGGAAACAAAAGCAGAACCTTTTTTCAAAACAACAAATCCTTAGACCCAAATATTGAACTCAAGATACCTTTAAAATATGTAGGTTGGTTTAGCTTAGCAGCCCATACAATGAAATGTCTCTCTGTACTTAACTCATTCACAATTTAAAAATTCAGAGAAAACATAATAATATACACAATCCAGACTCTCTGTGTATTTTTCATCTTTATGTGGCTTATTTTTCTTTATTTCTTTAATCGATGACTGTCTGTACTCTTTAAAGACTTTGTTTCATTTTTAAAAATGATTTACTTCTTTTTTTAACTCTCTATACTCTTTTCTTTCTTTCAAGCTTACATATATTTATTCAACACTGTGACCCATTTAGAGGTCTTTTTTTTAAAATCTGAATCTGTCTTTATTATGTATCTGTAATTATTTTCTGACTATAATCACTTTATTTTAAAATGCTAAGCAGGCATGGCTAGGGCCAACACAGCCCTGCCTGCTTGCTCTGCCCAGTTCAACATGGCATATTTGCTGCCTCTGAGAGCCATGTACATTGCTCCACTTTTAGGCACACAGCAGGTCTATGTCTCCATTAAGCAAGTTGTAACACTCTGGTCCACAGACCCCATTTAAATGCTCCATAGCCCGACCTCCCAAAAGAGACAGAGCCCTTTGTGCTGGTAAACCAGAAAGTGATCTTAAAGGAGCCGTGCAGTTTTTGCTGTTAGCACGGAATCAGTAAGCCTTCTCTTAAAAGAATCGTGTTTCTGCTTGCTTCTAGCAAACAGAGCCCATGGGGTAAAGTTCTGTCTGGCGTCTGTCTCTGGTGGCAGCTCCATGGCTTCTAAGGATTTCCCATATCATACCACAATTAAAACTGTGTGCCTGTAGGCACAGAATTGCTTAGGTTATTTAACAATTTGACAATGAAAAATTTGTACTATAGTGGGACACTTTTCTAAAAGTTAACATCCATGTATGGCTCCCAGAGGCACACTTGGGCATAGATGAATACAGGTAGCAAGGATGGATGGGCAGGGCATGGAGTGCTTACTTTACATTGAGAAGAATGCAGGGAGGTCAGGAGAGATCTGGTGAGGACAAACTCCCTATTCTGTGAATTTAAAAACCGTGCACTTTGGTCTTCTTCCAGAAGGGAGTCCATTTTGGTGACCTCTGTTGCGCAGACCCCTTCTGCTCTTCTGGACCCTGGAGTATGGAGAAGAGGGATTGGGAACAAAGCTGGCACCTGTCCTGCCCACCTGGGATGTTCTGTTCTGTAGTGGGCCAAGCCACCCCCAGGGGCCCATGTGCGGGTGAGAGCACTGAGAAAATTATCTAGAAGCCTTGGGGACCTCGGGACCAATGGACAGGTGTGTTAGGCAGACTTGGACTGATGTGAAGAGGTGGGGAGGGAGGCTGGGGGATGTTTGGGGTGAGGATGGGGTCTGTATTGCAGCCCCTTCTCAATCCTTTCACATATACCAGCCTCTAGGCCACATGGAGTGATGAAAAAGGGGGTGGGGACACCAGTAATATTAAAGCAGGGTGTCCTAATCTCTTCTCTTCTATTACTACACTTGGACCAGATGCTGATGAATATCTTGAGTGTCCCCAAGAGCCTCCAGAGCAGAGAACCTGGGCACTGGAGTTGGCAATAGGCTCAGTGGGACTTCTATTTGTCCTAACTGCTCACACTTTTGCCTCCCTTGGTCACACACACACACACACACACACACACACACACACACACAGAGGAAGATGTGTGAGCTCTTTAGGGACAGACCTGGATGGAGCTTGATACCATACAGCTTGAGCAGGAAGGAAGATGAGATTCCAGACCCCAACTTCCCAGCCTCCAGCTTCTACCTTTAAGGTTTCACCAGCCAGGAGAGACACTCGCCCCAACATCCTTTGGAGAACCCCTTCAAAGGCCACATCTAGGCTACTATTGTCCTCATTAAAGCTCTTCCACCAGAACACTCTTGTCCCTTATTGTGACCCTCTAGGCTCAAGTTGGTACTTACCAAGACGTCCAGTGTGATCACATCTACAGCTGAGGAGTCCAGCTAGGTCCCTGTGACACTTTTGTGATGGCCTAGCTTTTCTCTCTGAAAGGGTCCCAGAATGGGTGTCCAGATTCAGCTGACTATACAACCTCAGTACTATCTGAAACTGAGCTGGGTCGACAGAGCCTCTACAAGTTCATATAGGAACTCTGGGGCCTGTACTGTGGGACAGATGGTGACCAGTGGTGCCTGCCATCCAGTGTCTCAGAAAGTGGTACTGGATCAGGATCCAAGGATTACCCTAGGAGGAAGATGGCCATCTCCCAGCCCTGACCTCAGTCCATCCATTCCTGCCCCAGCAGAGCTCATGAAGCAGGGCTGCTTTCAGTAGGTTACAGGAGGAGCTGGTTCACTTCATTCTCTGCATTTCAGCCTACTGTGCGGGAGTGTGACCTTGTGAAAACTGATTTGCACACACATATTCATACACAGAAAGAGAGGGAGAGAGAGAGAGTCACTCTTCTCGCATTGGGGACAGTCAGAAAAATGGGACCATATTACTTCATTTTTTCCCTATAAATACAAACGCCCCTTTCACCTTAGAGATTTTCCTTTTCAAAAGGAGGGTTCATGCAGGGACAGCTGGAGCTCCCTGAGAAGGGAAAATAGAAGAGATTTCATGAGTGGTTTGAGGACAGGTGGGGATGGGAACATGAGCGATCGGGGGTAAGGATACGGAATGAGACTAATGGAAAGGGTGCATTTTGGAGTCAGGTAAAAACCTGGTGCCAAGGAATCTCCCCAAAATCTACAAGGACGACCCCAGCTGAGACTCCTAGCAACAGCAGATACATAGCCTGAACTGGCCATCTCCTGTGATCAGATTGACACTTAGCCTAATTGTCATCAGAGAGGCTTCATCCAGCAACTGATGGAATCAGAATGCACACCCACAACCAAACATTAGGCAGAGTTCGGAGAATCCTGCAGAAGAAGGGGAGAAGGATTGTATGAGCCAGAGGAGTCAAGGACACCACAAGAACACTCACAGAATCACCTAATCTGGACTCATAGGGGCTCCGAGAGACTGAACCAACAACCCGGCATCCTGCATAGGACTGACCTAGGCTCTATGTATATGTGTTACGTATACATTATATTTTTGTAGCTTGGTCCTCTATAGAAACAGGTGCTGTCTCAACTCTTTTACTGACTTTTGGGGCCCTACTCCTCATACTGGGTCACCTTGCCTAGCATGGCGAGGTGCTTACTCATAGGACTGACCTAGGCTCTATGCATATGTGTTACGTATACATTATATTTTTGTAGCTTGGTCCTCTATAGAAACAGGTGCTGTCTCAACTCTTTTACTGACTTTTGGGGCCCTACTCCTCATACTGGGTCACCTTGCCTAGCCTAATACATGGCGAGGTGCTTAGTCTTGCTGCAACTTGATATGCCAGGAGAGACCTGTCCTTTTCTAAACAGAAATGAAGGATGAGTGGATTGGAGGTGGGAACAGGGGGGAGGTGGGAGGATGGGCTGGGAGGAAAGGAGGGAAGGGAAACTGAGGCCAGGATGTAAAATGAATGAATGAGTGAGTGAATAAATAAATATTTTTTTAAAAAATAATCAGAATAATTATGCGGGTTCCCCTCTGCCCAAAAGGCATGAGCTGATAAAGGGTCACCATTTAATGAGAGCAGGTTTTAAACATGCCCAGAAGCCACACTTGGGCAATTATGTCTTACAGCTAGCTTTGGCCTTCCAGTTGCCCTCTGCCCTGAGACATCAACAAAAAAATGCCTAAAATGTCCTTTCCAAGAAACGCAGATTCTAGAATGTTCTTGTTTTCTACCATTTTTATGACCAGCAGGCAGGGTCAGTAACTTGCTAAGAAGGGGACCCATCTGAGGTCCTACCCCTGTTCCTGTGGGTAGGATCCCTGGCGTGAGGTCCACCCCTGAGTCTAGTGGCTCCAGCCTGTGCACTGGATTCCCTGCTGAGATGCACAGATGCAGAGCTGTATGAGGCAGAGCTGGCAGGAAGGGGTGTTGGGGGACACTGCTTTCTGTTCTTACCAATCCCTCTTTCTCTATTCAGGAGCTGAGATTGCCCATCCTGATGTAGGCATTCATGTGACATCAGGGACCCCCTGCCCTGTAGGTCACTTTTGTCCAGTGGGCCTGGGCATTCCTCTCCCCTGTCCTGTGGGTACCTTCTCAGATCGGTGAGTACCACTGCCTGGGCGTGGGGTTGGTTCTGGCTTCCTTTTAGCCCAGTTTCCCACCAATAATCTAGCCAGCTAGGTCTCCCAGCAACCAAGAGTATTAACATCAGATAACTCAACTTCTCTTGGCACAGGAGATAAATGTCCTGGGTAGGATGTGGATACTGGATTGGTTAGACCAGGATGGATCCCATGGGTTCTTGGGGGCTTGAGATATTCCATGCCCAAGAGAGAAAGACATAAAGGAGTTGTGCGCCTTGCCAGTGCCATCTTTGAAAACAGATCCCCCATCCACATCTTCAGAAACTCCAGCCCCCAGCCCCCAAGAGTAGACATCCCAAAGCAAAGGGGATGTTTGTAGCATGCTGCAGATAGGCAATCTGACTGTAGATGCTAGTGAATTCTGAGGCCACCAATTACCTAAGAGGAAAAAAGATAACTGTGTGTGTGTGTGTGTGAGAGAGAGAGAGAGAGAGAGAGAGAGAGAGAGAGAGAGAGAGAGAGGAGGAGGGGGGGAGGGAGGGAGGGAGGGAGGGAGGGAGGGAGAGAGAGAGAGAGAGAGAGAGAGAGAGAGAGAGAGAGAGAGAACCTTTTAACCCTGGGCAACTTCCTGATATTACCTTCGTCCACCACAGTGAGGAGGGAGCAGAATCCCAGGGGATCTAATGGAGTGGGGGCAGTCAGCCTCTCCTGTCAGGATGGCACCTGCTCACCTTCAGAGCTACCAGGCCCCATTGCCCACCTTCCCATGCCCAATGCCTCCCTACACCTATGTGTCTTTCTGTTACTAGGATGTTCCTCTCCATGTCCTCTGAGTGCCTGCCATGCCCCCCTGGCCATTTCTGTTCTGCCTCTGGCCTCTCTGCTCCCTCAGGACCCTGTGCCCCTGGCTATTTCTGTCTAGCAGGAGTCTCCTCCTCAACTCCAACAGGTATGAAGCCCTTTAGGTCTAAACTGGCTCTGACTCAGAAGATACCTCATGATGGGAGAACCCTGGGGGGGGGTGCTCAAGACTGGGGTAACTACATGTTGGAAAGTTTGAGGGAAGAAAGGATATGTGTGGGGATAACCCCAGCCCCAGCAACAGCAGCTTGGCTCATGTATTTCTGCACCCATCACAGTAGCATCCCCTGAGGTCCCGTTCTTCCCATCCCACCTTTATCCACCGGCTTAGTCATAGACTTGATGCAAGATAGGCAGAGAGAACTGCGGGCTTCTGATCAGTGAACCATAGTGATTAGCTGTGGAGCAGATAGAGGCTGAGCTGAACATTCATCACCCCCACACTGGGGTCACAGAGGGTAGCTTGTGAGCAGGTGGGATCCAAGGCATAGCTTCAGAAACATACCATCCCCCAAATCCTTACGGAGTTAGGTGAAAAGATCAGGTCTCTAAGGCTGTGTCCAGTTACCTGGTTCCCCATAGTAGAGGTTAATCCACTCTGGAAGAAGGTTCCCTCCCCCCCCCTTTATTTTTGAGCATTTCATACATGTATACCATAAAATATGTTTATATCTGCCCCCCATTTCTTCATCCAACCTCGCTCATATACCCATATCCCTCTAACACAGGCCCTTCCAACTCCCCCCCCCCTCTCTTTGATAACTCACTAAATCTAGTTAGTGCTGCCCACGTATGCATGTGTGGGTGTGTGGCCATTCACTGTAGCCCTGGGAACTTATCATTGGCCACATCCTCAACAAAGTATGCTTCTTCCTCATTCAGCAGCTATGCACTGTCAATGGCTCCCCAGCAAGGGGTGGCAACTGGGGAGTCATTCACCCTGTTTATGCTGGGAATTTGGATGACTTGATCTTCAGTTTCTGTGAGTTAATGCAATCCTGGGTAGCATTAGGCACACCATGCCTAGAAGGCAGCAGCCCACGGCACCCTTTCCCATCATCCTCCAGCTCTTACTTTCTCTCCCTCTCTTTCTCTGTGATGTTTCCTGAGCCTTGGTGGTAGGTGGTGGAGATCGGCCCCTTCTGAGATATCTCCTTTGGGAAGGTGGCAGGGGGAGTCTCAGAATAGGGCAGAACATGCAAAGTTGAGGCTCAGCTTTGGGAGGCAGCCGGACCTGGGCCAGAGCCCCTCCTAACTGACCTGCCCTTTGTCAGAAAACATTCAAGATACAATTCAAGCTCTGGATAGAAAATACAGTTCAGGAAGTCATGGGCAGGAAGCTTAAAGCTGGTTCCCAGCTAGGGAGGCTGCAGAACCAGGCTGATATCCAAAACAGAGCCAGCCTCCCAGTTTAGCCCAGAAATGAGGGTAGTGTCCTTAAGTCTGTATCTAGAAGTAAAGCGGTCCAAAAGTGACCTCAGAGAAAACTCAGGGTGGCTCTGAGTCAGGGACGGACTTGAAGGATGCTAGCACCCCACTGGCATCTTCATCCTAAGGCAGAGCATCACTGTCCTGTACATCTGCTGTGGAGAGATGTTCCGAGGCTCTCATATACGTTGTACCAGAGGACATATGCCACTTGATCTGTGAGGAGGTATAGAGATTCTGGTTATTACTATTATTATTCTCAAAACCACCCTTTGTCCCTCTAGCCTGAACCCGAATCTACACCAGGTCCTGGTGCCACAGTTACCTCAGGTTCTGTTGTGATCAAAGGTTGCACCCCTCATACCTACCCCTTCTCCAACAGGCCTCTCAGGGCATGGGGGTCCCTGTCCCCAAGGGCACTTCTGCCCCCGTGGGACCAGTCTCCCACAGCCTTGTCGTGCAGGCTCCTACAACTCCCTGCCAGGCCAGGCGTCCTGCTTCCCCTGCCCTGCTGGCTATTACTGCCCTGAGAACATTACCAGCTATAACGGATACCCGTGTCCTGCTGGTTTCTACTGCCCCAGAGGTAGGTACATGGGACACAGCAAGAGGCTGTGCTTTTTTGCCTGAGTACCTTGTGGGTAGAGAACCCTCAGGAACCAGGAGACATTCCCTATTCCCAAACTCTTGCTTCTCAGGTACCAAGCATGCCACCCAGTTCCCCTGCCCCCGGGGCTACTATAACCCAGACCCACTGACCCAGAGCCTGGACAGCTGCCTGCCCTGCCCGCCAGGCCATTACTGTGGCCAAGAGAATCTGACAAAGCCATCAGGGGCGTGTGATGCAGGTGTGTTTCCCACGTGGGCCTGATAAACGCCTGTTCATTTCTGTATTTTCCAACTCTCTCCCAGGCCTGGGGTCACCAAAACAAGTACCCAGATCAACAACTGGGATGGTGAGACTTGCAACTTGGTGAGATTGGCCTTGTCCCTTCAGAATACTGCTCACTCCTCCCTGCCTTTGCCACCTAGGCTGGTACTGTGTGTCAGCGGCATGGACTGCTCGTCCCTTCGACCTGGATAACTACACCAGCACGAACTGCCTGTGTCCAGCCACTGCTACAGGGGGAAAGTGTCCAGCTGGTTCCTACTGCCCTGAGGGCAGCCCCGAGCCCACGCCTTGCCCACCAGGTTTCTTCTGTGCCACCTCAGGTATGAGGCAGCATGCTCAGCCCAGACTGTCTGCGAGACAGGTATGGCAGTCTCCTTTCCCAGCTCGGAGCTCATGGGATGGAGACTGCCGGTCTGCAGGACTCAGAGGTATGTTACCTTGTCCTAAACTGGGAGAATATCATCTCATTGGAGGGCTAGAAGAGCATATTGAGGGAAGACTCCATCCTCCGTCAACTGAACTCAATTCCCAGCTTCAGCCCTGTGACAAACTGGACATGAGCCTCAGACTCTGTGTGACTGAGAAGAGTCACTGTAGGCAGATTTTTCTGTTCTACCTGCCAGCTCTCAAATAACCACAGGAAGACTTCTTATATATTGTGAAAGCTCAGCCAGTAGCTTAGGTTTGCTCCTAACTAGGCATTATAACTTAAATTAACCCATATTTTATTAATCCACATTCTACCATATGGCTTTTACCTCTACCTCACTTTGTGTGTTTGACTCATTCTGGGTCTGTCTGGCTTCTTTGCCCTTCTTCCCATCATTCTCTCTGCCCCCAAATTCCTGCCTACCTATTTGTCATTTAGTTTTGTATTAAACCCTTCACAGTGACACGTCATTACATATTGTAAAGGAATATTCCACAAGTAGCATGTTGCAGGCTCTGCCATGTGAAGGAAGGGGTCTGGAACTCAGCTTGGGCTCGTCATGGGTCTCAGGCTGGCTCGGAAATCACATGTATTACTTACTTTTCTCCTCATTGTGACCGAACACCTGAGAAGAAACAACTTACAGTTCATGATGGAGAGACCCCTTTAAGTGCACCGATTGTGGAAGGCAAGGCCTTCTAGTGAGGATCTCATGCTCATGTATACCATGGAGTTCCCACAGGGGCATATTGAAGGAACTTTCTAGCATTCTTCGGAGCAAGTGCACACACACACACACACACAGAAAGAGAGAGAGAGAGAGAGAGAGAGAGAGAGAGAGAGAGAGGACAGCAGGGAAGAGATCAGACTGAACTTGACTGCAAGGAAAACTCATAAAATTAAATTTTAAAAATCAGTGCAATGCAGTGTGAGAGCTGTGACTCAGAGCCACACCTATGACTTGAGAAGATTCACAGAACTGGGACTCTCTGGGAGTAACTGTTTGGAAGTGAAACATAGGTGTTTAAATTCTTGTTTTGCATCTGGGTTGTGTTCTTTGGGAGGAATGTGGAACTTTCAGAAGCTGGAGTCTTTTGAGGAAGTGGGGCATCAGCAGCAGGCCTTGGAGTTTCGTGGCTCAGGTTCACATCCTGTTCACTCTCGAATTCCTGACTACAGATATCATGTGACCATCCACCCTCCCCATCCCCAAATACCATGTCTTCTCTGCCATGATGGGGCATGTATCCCTTTAAATCATAAGCTTGTAACAGCTACCTAAATTATTCAATTATCAATAAAACTTTGGGAGTCAGATTTGGAATAAATATCTGATTGATCAGAGAAGCATTAGATAAAGTTACCAAATATCTCTGAATCCTGGATTCCCCCATTCTCCTCATCTAATCTCTTTGGTGTTAACCAGCTTTGGGGATGCTCAAATTTTTTGGTTAGCAAAGGCAAGGCATGCTGCCTTCCTGCTCAGTGCCTGTCTTTTACAGAAATTTCTGTGTAGTCTGTTAGCAGGTAATTTTGTGGGATTAATTCTATGTAAATTTGAATGCTAGAACAAAGAGTGATTGCCATTGCTCTAAGGCCTCATGGTGTGGGGGAATGGAGCAAGGTCATTCTCTTGTCCTTGCAGGAGTCATGCTGCTGAGGTGTTTTGGGAATGAATGCCATTTAAAAGGGAAAAAAATCATTGCTTCACAAGGTTTCCACAGATATGACAGTGACCTTTCCAAAAAACGACTGTTCCCTCACCTCTGCAAAACCTACGCCCCATTAGCTGTCCACTTGTGGGTCTGCCTTTATGAATCTGTCAGCTGTACATTGACTGTCTAGTCTTGTGGGCCCCACCAGGAGACTGAAACCATAGGACTGGGTTGGAGTCTTTAAGGCCTGCCCTCTTCTAACCACTTCCTCCATCTAGGCTTTACCTCCTAAAGGTAAAGTTTCCGGAATCTCCCAAGATAGTGCCACCAGCTAAGGACCATGTATTAAAGCAGATGAACCTGTGGAGGACATTAATATCCAAGCCATAATACCAGTTTCTTCACAGATTTTACATCAGATCCATTCAGATTCATCATAGACTGTACCTTTATCTTGAGGTGTGGGGTGACAGTCAGTCACAGTTGGGAATTCCAGACTTACCTTGAGGCCTTCAAGACTGTATCTCAAAGGATTCTAGTAGGCTCCCCTGGGCCAACCTCATTTGGTTTGGTTTTTTGTTTGTTTTTGTTTGTTTTGAGATGTGATCCCACTATGTAACCGCAGTTAGCCTCAAACTTGCAACCCTCCACCCGAGAGCTAGGATTAAGGCGTGCACCACTATGCCTAGCCCCCAATTTCATTTCAAGTGCCAGCTTCTCGCCCCCAGGTCTCTCCACACCCACTGGGTCCTGCCAGGCTGGCTACTTCTGCACAGGAGGCTCCGAGTCCCCAGCTCCGGAGGATGAGGTGACAGGGGGCCCTTGTCCCCCAGGCTCCTTTTGCCGTGAGTGTCCTCTTGGGCCTCTTTCTCGGCCCTAGCTCTGACTCTATCTCTGGGCTACTGATAAACCTGATTATTGGGTTTGTCTGGATGTGAGGAAGAAGCCAGAGGAAGATAAGTGCTTAACAGGGTTTGGACCAGAGAGGGAAAGCTTTGGAGAGGTATATGCTTAAAAGACGCAGAGCCTGTGCTGTGATTTGAGTGATTTAATAGTGGAGTGCTAAGAACAATGATGGTGGCCTGCTTGCACTTGGACCCTACCTGGTCAGCTCTGGGTGTTGTGAGCACTAGCGAGTGTTCTGTAGCCCATAGGGGAATGCCTTGGGTGTATCCATGTGCTTCTGGGGGTCAGAGAGCTGGGCCAGTAGAGGTTGGGCAGTGGCAGGTCCTACAGCTCTCTGGGTCACAGTGAGGAATCTTTGCTCCTGGACCCATATCTTTCATGCGCCCTCAGCTGCAGCATCACACAAGCCTGTACCCTGTCCTGTGGGCACCTTCTCCAGCCTCCCAGGGCAAACCACGCCCTCCACATGCCGGACCTGTCCATCAGGCTTCTACTGCAAGGAGGCAGGTCTCCAGGCTCCCAGTGGGTGGTGCCCAGCAGGTAAGAGGAGAGGAGATGACAAGTGGGAAAAGAAGGTATAAGTGAGAGCCTGGGGCAACTCTCTGGGTACGGGTCCAAGGACTTTTGGCAGCAGAAGCCAAGAGGCTCAGATAGAGGGAGAGGACATCCTTCATCAGCAGCCCCTACTTCTTCTAGGCTATTACTGTGACTCCAGCATGGGACCGGTCCAGGACTTCAGCTTGTACCCATGTCCTCAAGGGTATTACTGCCCTGTGGGCACAGCCAAGGCTATGCACCACAGCTGCCCAGTAGGCACATACAGTCCACAGAAAGGTCTAACAAGCATCACTGAGTGCCAGCTGTGTCCCGCTGGGAAATTCTGCTCGCTGGCTGGGATCACGGCTCCCACAGGTACAAACCAGTGTTTTTGGGGTTGAGAGCACAGGCGGCCATGGGATGTGGTGAACTTGAGTAAAGTGGTAAGAATGTGTCCCTTAGATACACTATTTGGCCCTCACTACTGGGTGAGAGCAGCTAGGGTATGTGGGGTGGAAAAGAGCCTGTATGCTCACTGCATCTGGAGACACTGGATATGACCGATCCCAGGGGTCAGGTCTCTCCCTGGTTCTGGAGAGATTCTCAGGGGCTCTGACATCAGTCAGACTGGGAAGTTCTCACCATGACACCCTTTGCTGAGGCCGAGTAGCGTCTAGCTGACCACTTGTAGAGGACTCTCTACTCCCTTCATGCCCTTTTTGGGGACCTTAGAATTTTTGTCACATGACCCTGGGGTGCTGATTTGGGAGCCAGGTGGCTTTCGTATGAAATGGATCCACGAAAGAAACATAGGCCTAGTCACCGATTGTCTCTGAGGAGGTCACCTCTCACATGGGAACCTGACTCCAAAAAGCTTCAATGGGACTTCTGAAGGTCTGGATCCTCAAAGCCTCAGTCAGAATCTTTCCTACAGGGGAAGCTTAGGTTGCCCTATGTCCCGACATGGTGTCCAGGAAGGAGTTTGATGACTGTGCTGACCAGACACTCTCTTTCCCAGGAATCTGTGCTGCAGGGCACTGGTGCAAAGCAGGAGCTTCCAGAAAGGATCCCACAGATGGAGCCAGCGGCCTCCTCTGCCCCCCAGGGCACTACTGTCTTGAGGGTACCTCCCACTACAAGGGCACCGTAGCTACTCTGGGAGGGTGGGAAGGTCCCTTGCTCCACTCAGATGCTGTTTCCTGCTCCTCACATAGACCATATTAGTTCCACTTTATACCCATGGCTGAGCTATCTGGTTGGGCATAGAATTTTGCCACAACCTCTGCCCCTCACCAAACCTACCCTGCCATCCTCAAACCCTTCAGATGTGAACTTAGGAAACCTGTCTAAGGATTAACGTCCCTGTGACACGATTCCTCAGCAGCCTTCTTGTGCATCAGCTGCATCCCACCCAGGAGGACTATCCAGGTCTGGGTATTCCTTGTCTTCCAGTCCGGACAGAAAATGGTGCAAAGCCTTTTAGTTCCCTGGACCCAGTCCACAGAAGAGTTTCATTTTCTGCCCCCTCACTGCCCACACTTTGCTTCAGTGATGGTGACTAGAAACTCTACAATTTATGTCCCTCCTCTGGCTGCTGAGGAAGAATTCTTGCCCCGGTTTGTGGGGAGGGAAGATCCCAGGCACAGGAGCTGGAGCGGGGGCAGCATGGGTATATCTCTGAGTCCTTGATCCTGTAGGGGCCCCAGTGCCATCCCCGTGTCCACCTGGAACTTGGTCTTCAGAAGGAACCAGAGCCCCAGAAGGATGCCAACGGTGTTCTTTAGGACAACTCTGCCCTGGGGGTCTCCTGCCAACCTGGCCAGCACCCTGCTACCTAGGGTAGGCACACAGTTCATCTCCTCCCAGGTCTGGAGAGAGCTTATCTGTAGAAACGCTTGGGTCTGTTCCACCTGGGGACAAGCCAGCCAGGGAGCAAGAAGAAACCCCTGCAGTGTGGCTGAGGAAGGCTATCTGATGCCCAAGCTATGCTAGGACCTGAAACCTTGCAAAAAAAGGTCACTGAGGGCTTCCAGGAGCAAGCTGTGGTCCTAGACTGTATCACTGCCTCCTTCTGGACTCAGCAAGGCAAATCTGAGGTCATCTGAGGTCAGAGATCACGATGGGGAGATGAACAAGGGAACAAGAAAGGAAGATCCCAGTCACTGACCTGATTTGGGTCTTCAAGCTCTGCTCAAAGTCAACCCTCTGCCTCGGGCTGCACGTTGCTCAGGCAGCACCCTTAACTAAAGCCTTTTTATTTTCTCACATTTGTCCAGCGTCCCCTGCACTGGGGGAACTGCCCCTGCTTTCCTCGTGGAGAGCCTTGCTGGAAAATCTTGCCTTCCCGGGCACTTCTGTCCTTGGGGAATGATAGACATCCCTCTGTGCCCTCCTGGCTCTTATGCTCCCAACACTGCTGCGACAGAATGTCTCATCTGCCCAAGTGGTCACTACTGTGTTCCAGGAATGAGGCCACAGCTGTGTCCCAGAGGTAAGCGAGCACCCAATAACCCTGCTAGCTGGTCCAAGGGTCCTTGGGCTAGAGGGTGGGGCCATCAGGCCTCCTTTGAGTCCCAATGTACCTGCAGGCTTGGCTGTGTGCTCTTGTCACGGCACATGATCCCTGCATTTGAGGTGCTCACAGGCCTTGTGCAGAAACTCATATCGGGCCAAGCTTCCCTGCTGTCCAGGCCTCCCCTCCCCCATCAGGGACTCCTTCATCTTCCACCCCCCCTCTAACTGTCTGAGCCTACCCTTTAGCTCTGCCCCATCCACAGGCTTCTACTGTTCTGAAGGCACTGGCGTGGATTGGCAGCCCTGTCCTCCAGGCACCTACGGCTTTGAACCAGGGCTGAACAGCCTGGCAGAGTGCCAAGCTTGTGACGGGGGCAAGTTTTGTCCCAGGGCCAATGCCACAGAGGCTGGAGGGCAGTGCTGGGAGGGCTTCTTCTGCACCAGAGGCTCAACACGACCCAACCCAGAGGCTGGCACTGAAGGTATCCCATGCATGCCTACTTCTTGGACATCAACTAGGCATTTGGGGTGTTCAGATTCTCCTACCTTCTCATTGGTCAACTCAAGGAGTCTGACCCTTCTATCCTGTCCTGCATAGCTGTCTGTCTGTATTAGGAGTCTCTTCTAGGTGCCCATTGCATGATGGTATGAAATTGGTTCATGGATGAAAAGGGGTCTTGCTTTAGCCACCTACTCCCCAATCTTGGGCAGAGCCCACAAAGATCCTTTACGTTGTAGACTAAGGCTGGCTGAAAGACGCTTACCTTAGGTGTTGGTTAGAAGATCTCAGCCAGACTGTGCCTTCTGTCACTGGGAACTGAATCACATGCTCAGAACAGAGCAGGGCATTAAACCGGAGTGCCAATCATTGTGGTTGGCCTTCAGGTACTTCTCATGTGTCCTCAAGTGACCACCTCAGCGATTAGAATCTCCTGAGGTCATCTCTTGTGGAATCTACGTGACCCGTGTCTAGAAAACACACTGAGATGCTCAGCTTCCCATGTATTCTGCTAAGGAAGAGCAACCTCTTCTATGCCATTAAACCACTCTCTGCAGACAAGGAAGCTGGGGTTCAAAAAGAAAGAGCACATATGGCACACAAACAGAAACCAGGCTGGGCAAATGGGTCAACTGGGGCAGCTTCCTGCCACTCCTAAGCCCCGCTTACCACCCCCATTAGGGGTCACACCAAGTTTCTGATAGGGAGTAGACCCAGGGGCATTCTCTCCATACATAGCTCACCACCCTTAGCTCTGAAGGCAGGGCCTGCTAGGAAGCAGCTGAGAAGTAACCACTTCCTAAGCTCAGTCACCCACTGGCCTCTTGGCACATTGCCCATGCAAGGCGAAGGAAGGTAAGGGAGGAACTACAGCCGGGCAGCTCAGAAAGTGTCCTGCTCAGCTGGGGTCCCTAGGGACTGTAGAATATGAACCTACACAGGACACCTACACAGACGCTGCTGCAGGAACAAGAATGGACAGTCACCTAGTGAGCTCCTACATCAGCACCAGACATGGTGAAATACCAGGCTCCCAGAGTTAGACCTCCCAGGAAGAGCCCGGCCCCACCCACAATGTCCCTTGCAGAGAATGTGGCCGTTATTAAGAAAGCTCCTATCTCCCTCAGGTAACCAGAAGTTTAAGTGGCTCAGGAGGCAGAGGGTGGAACTTTGGGGTGGGCGGCCTCAGTGTTCTTAGAAACAGCAGCTCAGTCCCACAGTGTTCCCACCAGGAACTCATAGGGACCTACTATACTACTTTTTTATATCCTTCCCAGTAGCTAAACCCAAATCTTGGTTCCAGAACATGCTGGCCCTTGTCCTCTTGGACACTACTGCCCTAGAGGTTCAGCCCTGCCTAAGCCCTGCCCACCTGGCACCTTTGGACCTTGGACTAAGCTTGGCTCAGAGGTAGGGAAACCACAACCTGGTCCAAGAGGGTAGAGGTGGGGTGGGCTCTGTTTGATCAAACCTCACTGCCCCCAAACCAAAGATTACCACTGGCACTGGAGATCAGGGTCATGTGGCAAGATGCCTTCCTTCTTCTGTTCATGACCAAAGTTCCTTCCCAAAGAAGCTTGTCCTGGCTTCCTAAACACATGGCAGCCTAATTTGCTACTTTACTGGCTATCATCCTGTTTCCTGTCTACAATATAAGGGCCACAGATCCAGGGAGCTTGACTTGCTTGCTGCTGTAGCCAGAGTGGTTCCCAGCATGTATGTGCCTGACTTGGCACAGCTATGAGCTGGAGACTGAAACTTTCCAGATTTGGGAGGGTGGGGAGCCCTGGAGGCTCTCAGAGATGCAGGAGGAACTGGACACCTCCTCATGCTTATTAGTTGGAGTACAAAGGGACATGGAAGTGAAGAGGAAGGAAGAGAGATAGAGAAAGGATGACATGCTGACTGAATAGTTTGGAGTAGGAAAGTGAGAAAGTTCTTGACCACAAAGGGGTTTGTTAGGTAGAATGTTGAGGTCTCACAGAAAGGGCAGAGGGCATCAGTTTTTAGGATGTGCCAGCAGAGACAGGTTGACTGTGATGAGCAGGAACCCAGAGAGGGGGCTCTCAGATCTCTCACCGAGAATTCCTAAGACCCTTCCTGAAGATTCTGCTTGTCTGTCCTGGCAGGAATTGAGTCACGAGTCTCCTTCATCCTGATGTTTCTGTGGCTGGAAGAAGTCACAGAAGAATGTCCACTACTCTGCTGAACCAGCTGTCTGTCTTTTGATGTTTGTTGGTATCAGTGGGTCACTCCTAACTTCTCTTGCAGGCCGCTTGCTCTCCATGTCTGCCTGGCCATTACTGTGCCTCTGCTGGCCTTGCTCATCCTTCCGGGCCCTGCAGTGAAGGCTTCTTCTGTCGCCGAGGAGCCTTTGTCCCCAACAACTTGCTGGAAGATGGGACCAGTGGCCCATGCCCTGCAGGTACTCCCTAGGGGTAATGGAAAAACCTGGGAAGGTCAGAATGAGAACTCTCCAAAGTCAAATGTGAGTTCACCACCCTCTGCCTGTCACCCAGCAGAAGTCAAGGCCTTAGGCACCAACACCGGTGTCTGGGACCTTCAAGGCCCGAGTTATGACTGAGGCTGCTCTGATCAGGGCATCAGGCTGTCCTGAGCCCTAACCTGTGGTATCTACTTCCCATTCAGGACACTTTTGCCCATCAGGCACTGTCTCGCCAAAGCCATGCCCAGCTGGTACCCACAATGCCCTGGTTGCTCAGGGCCACTGTGAACCCTGCCCCCAGGGGTGAGTTTTGAGACACTTCCCTGGAGACCTTCTAGTTTCTGGACATGCAATTTACATTCCTACCTCAGGAGGTGACCAAGCCAGGGTTCTTACCCCTTCGAACTGAGGCTTCTATAACAGGAAGAAGTTTCAATTACAAAGTCTAATACCCCCCGCCCCAAGTCTCTGTGTCTTTTGATAACTTTGTTGAGCATTGATGCATTATTCCACATTTCAAATCTGAGTCTGTTTATTTGCCATTTCTTTATGCTATCTGCTTTTCCTAACCCCAAACCCTTAGCAACGGGCTGTGCAGGGTTGGGTCCCACTCCAAGCCATGACTTGGGAAGCCAGTAGTATAGGACTCAGGTGGCCTCTGGTTGCTATGGGGATGCAGAAGCCACCCAGCCCTCTGACCCTTCCTCCCTCTCTCTGCAGTTTCTTCTGCCTAGCCAACACCTCTTCCGTGGCTGGGAATGAGTGTCCTGGTGGCCATTACTGCCCAACCTCCACCACCTTTGCTTCTCAGTTCCCCTGCCCCCCAGGCACATATAAGCCACATAGAGGAGGGGTCCAGCGGTCAGACTGCAGTCCCTGCGAACCAGGTAAGGATCAGGGACTCAAGAGAGTCCCATGTGCTAGCCTGACCACATTAGACTATGCCCTCCCTTATGCAATGAATCTGTGCTTCAGGCCTGGCTCCTATGAGGCCCAAGGTATCTTAGGATATTGGCCCCAAAGGGAGATACTCTAACCTTTCACCTCCATCTCAGGGCCAGCCTGTTGTTCTTTCTAGGGTCCTACTGTCTTGTGTCTGGGTTACTCACCCCATCGGGGCTCTGTAGTGCTGGGTTCTACTGCAACCATGGAGCATCTGTCCCAAATCCCACGGATGGGATTACAGGAGACCTCTGTCCTTCAGGCTACTTCTGTCCCCAGGGAAGCTCCCATCCTCTTCCATGTGCCCCTGGTAGGTGTCCAATGGGTGAGATTTGCTCTAGAACTTTGAGATTTGGAGGTTTTCTGGGAAAGGTCAGAAAAAAAAACTTTAGGAAGCAGTATCTGTCCAACAGAGGACTAGTGTGTCTATGTGATCCAATGGAGGTGGCAGACAGGCACGAGATATAGAGACACTGCAGAGAATGAGGGGGTTTATCTTCTGAGCCCGAACTCTGGCTCTCAAGTTCATGAGCCTCCTCTGGGAGATTGAGTGACTGAAACAGAAAAACAACCATCATGGGTCACTATCTGGGAAACCACCTGTCGTGGCCCAACACCAACTCCCAGTGTATGCATCTACAGGCTTCCTCCTGACCATGCCAGGTTCTGCATCTGTGAAGGACTGCCAACCATGCCCAGCTGGCTGGTTCTGCTCCCAGGCTGGCCTGAGCTCCCCAGAAGCCCTGTGTGAAGGAGGCTGGTACTGTCCTAGGGCCTCTGTCTCTGGACACAGTCCAGGTAAGGGCAAGATCCTCCTTATTCTCAGAAGGAAGAGTAATACGGAGTTCTAGAGGGAGATGCATTATGGGTATCCCAGAGCTCAGCTTCCCTGACTCCTGGACTGTGGAGGACCATTTGTGAGCCAGGCTCCTAACCTCAGAGCTCAGTGGGCCCCACTTGGAAATGGTGAGAATTTCTTGAGTGGGGGAGGAGGAGGAAATGGAGGAGCCTAGAAGTATTTAAAAGAAAATCAGTTAAAGGTGGAGAATTCTGTGCTTTGGGGAAGGGGATAAAAGTATTCCAGGATCACACAAGATACCTCCAGTGAGACAGGAACTAGGCAGTGAATGGAAAAGATGTGATCCCAAGGTCTGCACAATTCTGTCCTGGGGACTGTTCAAAGAAAAGCTCTGACAAATTAAATTCAATGGAGATTATTTGATGATATTTGATTTGTAAATTGGGCAGCCAGCAGACTCAAACATTCTGAGAGGATCAGGTCTAGTAGGCCTCCTTCTTCTGTTCACTTGGATTGGTTGTTGTCAGGTATTAGGACAATAATTATGACAGAATTATTTAGAATTCTTTTTGTTTTTTAATCAGAATGAGGTGAAAGTTGTCCCTATTTATAGTGTTCAGTCTCTCTCTGACATGTTCTGGTATAAAGAAAAAAGGAGTGAGGTCACAGTGGTTCCTGGGACCTGCGTGGTGTAGTCTGAGACGTGAGTCCTCCAAATAAGGTCAAGACAAAGTGGGAAGACAGGCTGTGAAGGTTGAGAAGTTTGGGCTATAGGCTATAGGCCAAGGCCCTGTGCATCACTGGAAGATATCGACCGGGTCTGCCATCCCCGGAGCAGTCATCAGTTACACAAAACTGAAGGACCATGATAGAGCCTCCTCCAAGGAGAGGCATCCAGTTCCCTGCTCAGTCCAAGCAGATACAAAGTGTACCAGTAGGTTGAACTAGAACAACTAATACACATCAAGACACAAGGAAGCAACACGTCCAGAGAACCATGTATAAAAAACGAGATACCTGTATAAGGCAAGCCAGCCTGGCATGGCTTCTCCATGCCCTCCATGCAGTATCACCAGACACTGTTGAAGGGAACAGAGGAAAGTGAGCCCCATGTTTCTCTGAGCTCCCCATCTCACAGCAGCAAAGGATGCAGTCCCATCGGACGGTGGCCAGGCCTCAGACCGCCTTAGAGGACCAAGCTCCAACAGACGGGAGTTTGTTGGGGGACTGGAAGCCCTGACTTACACAGTCTAACTCCAGATCATAGCCCGTCTAAACTATCCGATGTCCTGGGGAGGAATAGAGGAGATGTGCGAGGAAGAGGAAGTTCAAGACTAAAAATTCTCAAGCGGCTCCAAAAGTTTGAGCTGACTTCAGGCTGGAACGAATCCCCTCTTCAGAAGCGACAAAGGGAAGGCACACTCACCCATAAAGGTGCAGTAGCAGGGCCTGAGATGCCCTAGGTCATAGGGTTGTCCCCCACACAACCACACTGCCACAGAGGGAGCAATAACAGCTGTGGCTAGAACGAGGTTTAAGCCCCCAAGAGGAACAGCCCTCTCCCTTTGCTTTTCTAGATACCATCTGTCCTCTGGGACACTCTTGCCCCCCTGGCAGCCTAGAGCCTCGGGCTTGTCCGCCTGGGCAGTATCAAGATGAACCTGGACAGAGCTTCTGCAAGATGTGCCCAGCTGGGAAGTAAGAATGTTACCAGGTCCTCTCCCTTCTGTTTACAACTGACTTACCACACTCTAATCCATATCACAGAATGACCACTAACCGCAGGACCCCCAGCCCCACGCCAAACACCTCAAAGCCATGCACAGCCTTGGACAGTTGTAGGTTCATACAAAAGACTCGAGAAACAAGCCTGCTGTCAATCTGGTGTCTATGTCCTCTGTCTTCAGACGGCCCATGCTGGTTTTATGTCTTCCCAAATCCTCTGTGTCCAAGAAGCTTCCTCCTGGGAGAACCTCAGCTCTAGAAAGCCTGGTGATGACATAGTCTCTTTAATGCCTAATACCGGTTGTGTTCCACAGGTTCTGTTCCTCAGGGATTTCAGAGCCAGGAACAGTGAGGCCAGTGGACTGTCCTGCTGGCTACTACTGTCCTTTGGGCACCCAGAATCCCACCCAGCACCCATGTCCTGGGGGAACCTTCCGAGAGTGGCCTGGAGCACGAAGCACCCAGGACTGCAGACCCTGCCCTGCAGGTCAATTCTGCTCTGACTCAGGTAAACAATGCTAGCTCTTGGACCTTGTCATGTTATTATCTAGTCCACTTGTTTCGGTTACGTCAGACTTGCCTACAGGGGCATCACAGGTTATGTATTTCCTATAGCAAGCACTTCTTGAGACCTGGATAGGCTAGCAGTAGATAGGAAGGCAAGGAGATCTTACACTGAGAAGGACCTGAAAGGAAAAAGAGGCCACATCATAACCAAGGTGAGGCATGTATGGAACTCAGTCCGCCACTTTCACAGGGATGTGGACAGGCTCCAGTGGTCTGAGAAAGGTGACTTTGACCTCACTATACTGGGGAAGGCTTGGTGGAGGATTTGCTCTGTACTCAAGGTGATCTAGGGCATTTGCAAGTGGGACTGAGAAAAGCAAAACAGAAAGGTGCAGGGAGCAGAGGTGTGGCCTGGGTAGAAAGCCCAGACTGGGGTGGAGCCTGAAGTCAGGAGGACACAGTAGTGACCATGTGGAAGGGAAGGAGATGTATGAGGGGGCCATTTGTCACTTTGTTGTCTGTGTCATCTGTAAACTTCATGGCACAAGGTACTGCCAGAAGGTTGAGTAGCAGGTGGGCGCAGCTCAAAAGAAGGGAGTCCCAAAGAACACTGGTGTATGGCACAAGAATCAGGCCGGGGACATGGAATGTCAACTTTCCCCTATATCTAGGTCCCCTCTTCTCACTGGAACCCCACAGCCTGGTCTGTACATCTAGGTTCCTATAGCAGTACTCATTCCCTGTGCTGGGCAAAGTCTCACGGAGGAGAGGAGATGAGGCACAGAAAGATTGAGCTACAGAGCTGGGAGAGTCGAGCATCCAAGGGGGGGATGCAGAACTGGGAGCTAGGAGCTGGGATCTGGAAGCAAGGAGCTGGGAGCTAGGAGCTGGGATCTGGAAGCTAGGAGCTGGGAGCTGTGATCTGGGAGGTAGGAGCTAGGAGTTGGGGTTAGGAGAGGTCTCAGACCTCATGAGGTTCCACAGTCAGAAGGTGACACAAGTCCAGAAAATGTCACAAATTCAGGGAGGAACACAGAGCCAGGAAGAGAGACAGAGAAATGGGCTGCCAAGCCTCCTATCTAAAACTCCATGACATCATTCCTCAAAGACTGGGCTCAGGCACCTGTGGTTATTTGAAACCATACCCATTGTCTCTACCTCTCTCTACAGGGACTGGGAAACGCTTCCCCGATGGGCCATGCTTAGCAGGATATTACTGCCCCCCTGGCCAGACCTCAGCCACTCCCATGTCTTTCCGCTGCCCTCGAGGCTTCTACTGTCCAAAGGGATCGCCCCAGCCAAAGGCGTGCGGAAACGGGACCTTCCAGCCCCAGGAGGCTCAGGGCTCTTGTGAGCTCTGCCCCATGGGGTTCTACTGTGAAGTCTCCAGTGCAGGTAGGTTCCTGGAGCTAGCAGGTGACCTCTCAGTTTGCGGATCACCAGAGATCTGGCTAATCTATTTTTATTGGGATAGAATATTTTATGACTAACAACTGCTGTGAGTTGCTTTAGCAACTGAAGTTAATACGGGAAGGGCTGAAACTTGCAAGGTGCAGTAGGAAAGTATTAGGGAGCTAAACTAGGGGGGAACCTCTGTCCCTCATACCTTTGCATCTCCGCAGTGCCCAACTTAGGTCTGAGCACAATGAAAACACAGGTACAGAACAGAGAAGGACCACCTGAGCCCCAGGGCCCAGATGGCCAAGTCTAACTCAGTTTCCCAAGTGGACTGAGTTTATGCAGAGGGGGATAGGCTGGTGAGGAAAAGGGGGATTAGGCTCAATGACCAGGGCCTCTCAAGGAGGCCTGACCTCTTGAACCTTGTACTTTCCACTCCAGATGACCAACCACGTGGGACCCTCCCTGTCAGTACCAGGATGAAGGGGCTGGGATCCTTGGTCTCTGACCTAGATAGATCAGCAATTATACTTTCACCTTGATTCAAGCTGACTATCATTACCTCCTAGATCTTGTAACCACAATTCAGCCTATTCAAGACTATTTCTTTTCCTCAGGCTCTCACTCAGCCACTGCCCGCCCATGTCCTCAGGGGACATTTGGGCCCAGGCCAGGAGCTACTACAGAGCTAGACTGTGAGCCCTGTCCAGCAGGTCTGTGGACTCTGGATCAACTGTGGACACTCGGGAGGAAGTATGGAAAGAGAAGAAGAGACAGGGGTGGGAGGAATGTGGGCTCTTGTGCAGCTCCCGCCGCCCTTTAGGTACTTGGAGCTTCCTCAGCCCCTGTACAGACTGCTCCACATTTATCTCCGGGCCTCAATATAAGAGCAACCCTGAGTGCCCATCTGAGATCAGGATCTCCTGGAGTAAGACGGGGCAGTCTCATGTCTCCAGCTCCTCTGGGACTCCATTCCCTGTCTGCTCGCCATCTCATCTTGTGCTTGTCTGGGGTCTGAGAAGAAAGCATGGGGGAAAGGCTGAAGTGGGGGCAGTGCAGATGGCGGGAAAAGTACTGAGGGGAACAACCCTAAAAGGCAGGATCTGCTGGAACAGGTGTGGCGGGTGAAGATAAATCCCTCTGACACATGCTTTTCTCTGATCCTTCCAGGGATGTTCTGTGGGTCACAAGGGCTGACTCAGCCATCTGGACTCTGTCACTCTGGCCACTACTGTGCAGGGGGTGCCGTGTCCCCAACTCCCATCCAACACAAGGCAGGTAACTCTGGACCCCAGCAGTCCAGGATGTATGGGCTTGAGACCACCAAACTTCCTGGGAGCCCTTCCTTTCCTGTGTAGCTGAAATTTCCTGAAAGCCAGATGCCCCTGACCCTGACCCTGGGGCTCACAGGGTACAGAGCCTGCAACAGCTCCTTATATTGATTGTAAGATGTGTATCTCTTTCACATTTAGCATCACTAAAATCTGCAAGTGTCTGATAGCCATGACCAGTGTGATCATAGCTTGTCTTCCATTAGACAGTATCTTAGATTGATGGCATGTGCCAATAGGAACAGACATATACACAAGGGATCCTCATACCGAATGTAAGGAGAGTTGGATGGGATGATGGATACAGGCTAAGGATGGGTGGGCAGATGGATAGGGGTGCGTAGTAATCACTGATTTACCAGCAAAACTACCATGTAACTTGTGTAGTCCTTGCTTTCTCTTGAACAGATCTTCCTTGTAGAATGGAGGAGCCAGCTCTTCTGGGAATCACATTGGAAAGGAAATAGCACAAGATATAAGTGAGGAAGGGAGGAAGAGAAGGAGCGAGAAGGGAGGCAGCTAGCAGACCCTAAGATCTGAGAATTCGGAATCCTTATGGGGGTTCTGGTGACTCCCCTCCAGAGGCCTCCTGGGATCAGCAAATCAGGATACAGAAAGCAGAGGAAGACACAGTGGGATGTGCAGCCTTCTGCAGTGGCCCTGACCCTCGTCCTGATGCTCAGTTCTAGCTGTGGTGTGGGGAGCAGAGGCCCCAACTCTAACAGGACATTTTCTCTTTATTCTCCCTTCTACATAGATGGAAGGCCCAGGACTTTCTGGGAATGACATCTGCCCCCCTGGCTTCTTCTGCCCCATGGGAACAGACTTCCCACTTCCATGCCCTCCTGGGTCCTACTCCTCTGCTGGTGGCCTGAACAGCAAGGACCAATGCCAGCCATGCCCTTCGGGACACTACTGTAGCGAGCCTGGACTAGCCCAAGTCCCAGAGGCTAGTCTCTGCTATGCAGGGTAAGAGGACTCTCTTAAAGAGGAAGGGTGAGTCTGAGTCCTAAACTGAGCTTGCCAAGAACTCCAAACACAGACTAATCCTTAATCCTCACCCCCTTTCTTTGGCTCCACTGAAAACACAGACCAAGGACTCTTTCCCCAAGCACATGGGCTGGGAATAGCCTACCCTTTGGATACTGTTGTGTATACCGCATGCCCCTTCCTTGTGATAACCCTCTGATGTTTAAGGCACTGCCTAGCACCCAGGAAAGTCCCTGCCATCTTTGAGACCCTGCGGGCCTGAGTCTTTTCTGACTTAGCCGGTTGCCATTGGCAACATGTATCTGAGATACCTGCAGTGCATTTGCTGTTTGCTGCTCAGTAGGCTAGAGACACCATGGCCCAGGAGCTTTATTCAGATGTTGAAGGATGGACTGTCCTATCTGCCTAGGGACACTGAGTACTGGAATGTTTAAGGATGGACTGCCCTATCTACCCAGGGGCACTGGGGACTGGGATGTTGAAAAATGAACTATCCTATCTGCCTAGGGGCATTTAAAACTGGGATGTTTAAGAATGGACTGTCCTGTCTGCCTAGGGGTAATGGGGACTGGGATGTTGAAGGATGGGCTGCCCTATCTGCCTAGGGACACTGGGGACTGGGATGTTGAAGGATGGGCTGCCCTATCTGCTTAGGGACATTGGGGACTGGGATGTTGAGGGATGGGCTGTCCTATCTGTCTAGGGACATTGGGGACTCGGATGTTGTGGGATGGCTGTCCTATCTGCCCTTGGGGCACTGAGAACTGGGATGTTGAGGGATGGACTGCCCTATTTGCCTGAGAACTGAGTATTTATGGGGAGTAAAGTTTACCTGGAAGATGCTAACCTTTCATAGAAGCATCTTCCTGAGCTCCTCTTTTGGTTTCCATCATAGGGCCAGAGCATGCTTTAAGTGGAGGAATTCCTCCTGCATATGTGACCTGATCTGGTTCCATCCTGGTCTGGCTCCAGAGCAAACATGAGACCCAGGGCTCCTAAGGTTACCTGGGAATTCCAATCTCAGCAGGATGGAGGAGGTTCAGGCGTGGCTCTCTGTGTCCTCAGATTTGTCTGCATTGGAGGAAGCTCTGTCCCCTCACCCACTGATGGGACTCATGGATACAGATGTCCTCCGGGCTTCAGCTGTCCTCCAGGGGCTCACCATGAGCTACCATGTAAGCCTGGTACCTTTAGCCCACTGCCTGGGGCTGACACCTGCTTATCCTGCCCTCAAGGCAGCTACTGTCCTCAGGCAGCCACTGTGGAACCCATCATCTGCCCCAAAGGTAACACTAAGGCTAACATTGCCTTCCTTCTCCACAGTAGGGCAACTGTATGCTCAGGGACCCAACTCTGCCATCTTGGTCATGTCCAGGGCTTGCATACCCAGTGGTCCAATGAAACCTCAGCTTCCCTGTCCAGACCCACCTATACAAGGGGGCTGGTTGTACTGCAGAGAGAGGATGTGGGATAAAAGTCATGTAGGGAGCCTAGACAAGTACAATGTCTGCTGCAGGTCTGAGTGCAGGCCAAAGCTCCCCTCATCCAACAAAAAGATGTTTACAGTGCTGGGTAGTCTCCTGTGCTACTCTGCTCTGATCATTGTAGACCCTTCCCTTGGGAACTAGGGAGGAGTTGACAAAGAGCTCAGGCCTGGAACGTGGGGCATTTGCTTTGTCTTAAGTTGTCCTGGGGACTCTTCAGACACCCGTAAATTCTGGGATGACTCTTCTCAAAAAAGGCCTCAGAGAAGGCATGGCTGTACACATGCTTAGAGCTAGGTCTTCCCTTCCCAATCACCTAATCACCAGTTAGCTCTTGTAATACCTGTGAACATTCATGCACATACTCAGCACCCCGCCCACACACATAGGTTCATGCCACACTCACGCTTCTCTTACACGCGATGTTCATGTACTCTCAAGTACATGCTCATATCTCCCCACCATGACACACAGGTCTATGTCTAAAGTCTGGCTCTACAAGCCTCATTTCTCACCCAGTATGCCCTCATGCCCTCCCCTCTGGCTCATCTCTAACCTTCAAGGCTATTCGAACTTCTCTGCCATTGTAATGGGAAGCCACTTGTTAGTGGACAACCAGTTCCTGGGCAGTCCCTGATCCCTTTGGCCTTGCCTGTAGGTCACTACTGCCCAGCAGGGACAGCCTCAGCGCATCCCTGCCCAGAAGGGACCCTGAACCCACAGGAAAGTGCTGTGTCTCCCAGAGCCTGCCAGCTCTGCCCTGCTGGGAGTTATTGCCCTGGGGAAGGCAACATATGGCCAGAAGGTAGGTATTGATGTGGCAGCAGAGATAGGCAGCCTAAGGGTAGCCTGGGTACATAGGCTTCTCACAGTAGACAGACTGGAGACAGCTTCTATGACCCTATGACCCCACTGGCTTGTTCGTGAAGAATATATATATATATATATATATATATATATATATATATGTATATATCTATACACACACACACACACACACACACACACACACACACATATATATATATATATATATATATATATATATATATATATATATGGATAAATAGATGATAGACAGACAGACAGATAGACAGGCTTCCCAAATCAAAATCAAAACCAAAGCTTGTGCTTGCCCCAAACTTTCAGGTCCTAAGGTCCACTTTGCAGCAGGCTTGATTGCAGCCTGGATCATTCTTGCTACTTCCTTTCCTTCTTCTCTCTCCTCCACCCCTCTCCCTGTGAGGTCTGTCTGCTGCCAAGAGCAGGCTTTGAAGTTACAGGCAGGCATCAGCTGGCTCTGTGTCTTATACAAGTGATGCTGGACAGATCACTGACCTCTGGGCTGTCTTCTCATGTGACATGGGATGATAAGAGGACCATTTCCCTAGGCTGCTATGGAGAATTGGATTTTTCGCAGTCATAGTTAGCCCGGCACTTGCTGACAGTAACACTATTTTCCTGATGTGGCTGGAGACCTTTCTAGCACTGCTGAGAGAGCCCATTGAAAGCCACCTTCAGGGGACATCGTTCCTGCTCAGTGGTGTATAGCATCCTTAGCATTTTTCTTCTTCTTTGCTTCCCATGGTGCTCTGGGGTTAGGGACTGTAGTAGCTGGTGGTAGCACCAGGTAAGAGCATGCTAGGGGCCTCTCTTAATACAGGCATGGTTTATATAAACTCTTAAGTTTCTGTAACTGCTAAAATTCCACATATTTCTCTACCCAAGGACCTTGCTCAGCTGGTTACTACTGTAAGGGAGGCGCTGCCAGCCCCACACCACAGGGAAATACCGTCTTTCCTCTCAACGGACCCTGTCCCCAAGGCCACTACTGCCCACAGGGTTCTCTGTTCCCACTGCCCTGCCCCATGGGGACAACAAGGAACCTCGTGGGTAAGCATCTGCCCCATGTCCTCTCCTCTCCTCTCCTCCCGGGAGACTCAAACAGGGACTCTTCCCTGTGGTGCTCAGAGCTAAGCATGAGTCCCCCTTTGAATAGCAGTGCAGTGGCAAGGAACCTTACTGCTTGGGTGTCTGGGTGCCATGCCATGGCCAGGTATGGCTAAGGCACCCTAACTTTTCTGACCCCCAGACTGGCCTGACAATGTAGGCAGTACCACTGGCCAAACCCAAAAAATGTTGCCCTGGGAAGCCCAACCAGCGGCAATTCCATGAAACAGTTTGGACCAGGCTCTGCTGTAGCTCTGGCAAATGGCTGAGGCCACAGAATATAAAGCCCCACACCATGACCTTCCTGTGCAGGTGGCACCTCTAAAGGGAGCTGCAGGCCCTGCCCCGCTGGATACTTCTGTCCTAGCCTAGATCTCGGCTCAGCAAATGGATCCTGCATGGTTGGCTCCGGCTGCTCCTTAGATGCCAGGACCTCTACCCCTACGCCTGTCCAGTGCCCTCAGGTACCTCTCCAGCTCCCATGGGAAGGAGGTCAGTCTCCTGGCCCAGGGGGCAGAAGGTATGGCCTTGATTTGTGCCCTCAGACTGTGAGCATCCAGATGGCTCAGTGAGTTACAAGGGATAAACTCCAACACTTCCATACCCCAAGCCTAAGTTTCCTCAACTTCCTCTGGCCTCTTCACCCCTGAAGATCACTGTGGCCTAAATCCAAGGAAAGAAAGGCACCATGCCAACCCACAGAAACACCTCAACTACCCCTGTCCTGGACTTAAAGAGATCTATTTGCATCTACCTTCTAGGGTCACTTCTGCCAGCCAGGCGCTGCATGGCCTGTCCTGTGCCACCGTGGGCACTACCAGCCCTCCCTGGGCTCAGACACCTGCCTTCCATGTCCACCAGGCTCCTATTGCCCACATCCTGGCACTCAGATACCCAGGCTCTGTCCAGCACATGCTTACTGCCAAGCTGGTATGTATAGAAGCCTCAGCTCCACACCTTCACAGGCCTTCTGGTCCCACAAGCTGCCTGATTTCCTTCACTCTTTCATACCAACCCTTGAGCATGCCACCCTGTACCAGGATCTCGTGTGAGTGCATCCAGCCTCCTGCTTTGTCTCCCTTTCTCTTTCTATTACTGGCCTCTCTTACCTACACCTCTTCCCTAAGGGTGGTCACTTGGCACACAATACAAAGTCATCGCCATGGGTCTACAGGGAAGTCAGAGGCAACCCTGGGTACAGAAGGGTGCCTGTGCACCAAGACAACCAAGACAGAGCCAGCACTCTGACGACAAGGGCCATGGCTATGATCAGAAGGTGGCGAGCTCAGGAGCTAGCAACTCACCAGGACACTCTCTGTCCAGTTACCTCCTGCTCCCCACTGAAAAGGGCAAAAGGGGGCTCTTCCCATCCTCACGCAGATGTGGAAAAGGTTCAGACTTAGCCCCAGTGGATGTCAAGGAGTCTAACACTTGCTAGAGGCATGGCCTTGCACTCCAGCTGATCACTGCTGTTTGAAGACCCTCCAACTGTATTGTTCCCCTCTTTTCATTTTTATTTTATGTGTGTGTGTGTGTGTGTGTGTACACAGAAGTGCTAGATCAGAGGGCAAGTTGGGAGAGATCCATTCTCTCCTTCCACTGTGTGGGTCCTAGGGAAAGAAATCAAGTTATCAGGCATGGCAAGCTTCTTAGCCACTGAGCCATCTGTCAGGCTCCATGGTTTGTTGTAATAGGAGCGGCGGGCTGCGTCTCCGGCACCCAGCCGCCCCACGGCTAGCTATACCAGAAATAATTACACGGAAACTGTATTCTTTTAAACACTGCTTGGCCCATTTCTATCTAGCCTCTTCTAGGCTAATTCTCACATATTAATTTAGCCCGTTTCTAATCATCTGTGTTGCACCCCAAGGTGCGCTTACCGGGAAGATTCTAGCCTACGTCCATCCTGGGTCAGAGCTGAATCGCGTATGCCCGGGAGAGCGGAGGATGGTGTCTCTGTCTGAGGCGTCTTTCCTCACTTCCCCTTCCTCCCAGCATTCTGTTCTGTTTACTCCACCCACCTATGTTCTAAGCTATGAGCCCAAGCAGTTTGTTTATTACTTAACCAATGAAATCAACAGATTGATATATGACACTCCCACATCAATGGTTATTCCCTCATGGAGGTCACTTGGTTTGTCCTCTTAGAGGGAAGACTGATGTCAGTCCCATGTCATCAGTTATTGCCCCAAGAAAGCAGCAGAAAAAATTCAGGGGACAGTTGAATGTTGAGGGTGGGAAAAACAGATGTACTTATGTCATGTGCTTGTTTAGAGGTGGAAGCTGTGGTGGCTTTGGTTCCCCATCCACGGATGTGGCTCTGGCCCTTTACTTCCTGTCTCTCTCTCTTCCCCCCCCCCCCAGGAACTTGGTCCCCGAGTCTGTGTCCCCCAGGGACCTTCACTCCTCAGGATGCATCAGGTCTTCAGGAAGAGAGTGACTGCTCTGTCTGTCCTCCTGGTCATTACTGCAGGTCAGTCAAACGATGGGGATGCGCAGCTCCTGCCTGTTCTGCCCCAATGGCAGTTTCCATCAGGTGGAAAGACCTGCAACCCAGGCTCAGGTATCTCTCTAGGTAGCCCCAGGCCTGGTATTCACACTGATGCAGACAAGATACAAGCACCTGGGGTCTCTGCAGACTGGACACTACTTCAAGGCAAATCTTTTCCCACACAGCAACTGAGCTTCCTCAAGCTCTGTGTTGAGGATTGCCCTCCTTCCCCTTCCACTGGCTGAGAAGGTTTTTCTTAGTTGAGTCTGCCCTCCCCTGTGGCAGAACTAGAGATCAGATGGGTGTCTCAGAGTTCAGGCCCAAGCCCTCAGGGACCCCAGCAGGCACCCCAGTCAGTACAGGAAGTGGTTAGGATACTTGCCTGCTCTGTCTGTCCCCATTTCTACTGCTTCAGGGTGACTGGGTTGTCAGGAGGACTCATGTGTGATGGCGGCTCGAGTCCTGATCCTGGGCCACTGGGCCTCACAATTTAGTGGGAAAACGTCCTCCTTGTCTTTGCATTGCTGACCGTGCAGGAGAATCTGCATACCTGCTCTGGGTGTGGGCCTCATGCCTTGCGTCCTTTATTTTGATGTGCTGTGTTAGTATTGACTGTGGCACACTGACCCAGTCTTCTGGAACTCCGAGCCAGGACCACCACACCGTGATTCCCAGAGAAAGTTTCTAGCTAGGGCAATCTCCCTCCTGTCTCAGATCAAACCCTCCATCACTTGCTTTTTACCCTTGGACCTCCTCTTGGACCACTAGACGTGGACAGGTGTGGGGACGGTGTCCTGCTGGTTACTACTGTCCCCCTGGAACCTATGAAGTAACATCAGACCCCAGCAAGTCTCAGGCCTTGTGTACCCAGCAACAGTTATGTGCGGAACAGTGCCCACCAGGTAAGAAATCCTGCCTCTGGGCTGCAGGTATGAACCGTCCCGGACCCACTCAGTTGTCTCTATGACATGTACATATAATATGAGAATGTGTCCTGTGCAATGTACGTGGCTCCTGGTATGGCAAACACCTTGGTGGGGGGAGCAGGGTTAATGTCCACACCTCTCCACATTGACCGGCCTGACCACCCAGGCCCCTGTACTAATTCTATCCTGACTCCCAGCCTGGCCCTGCCTCTACATTCTGTCAGCCACAGCAAAAACTCTGTGCTTTAGGGTTTTACTGCCCTGAGGGCAGTGGAGAACCCATCCCCTGTCCCCCTCACACCCTGGGGGCTAACCCTGGAGCCCAGAGGAAAGAAGACTGTGGGCCCTGCCCACCAGGACAATGGTGCAAAGCAGGTGAGGTGACATGGGTTACAGTCTAGATGTTTGTACCTTAGAGGGCCTGGGAGGCCATGCTTGGGCAGAAAGGTGAGTGTAGCCCTCACCCTGCAGGAGCCCAAGCCAGGAAACCCTGCCCTTCTGGCCACTCCTGCCCTGGAATGAGTGAATCCCACCCAGAAGCCCCCCAGGCATGCCCTGAGCATACCTACCCAGCCACAGAAGGAGGCCAAAGCCCAGCTGAGTGCCTCACCTGCCCCATTGGGTACCACTGCCCATGGCCAGGTAAGAGCCCCTTTGCAGGCTGACTCGGGCACCTGGGGTTGAGTGGGGACAGGCCACAGGAAGGCCTCAGGAAGACCTTACTTTCCATGGTGTTTTCCCTCCAGGCCTCTCTTCCTCTGAAGGCCACCCATGTCCCCCTGGCCATTGGTGCCCAGGTGCACAGGGTGCCTTTCTCTGCCCACCTGGCACCTTTCGTTCAGAGCCAGGGGCATCCTCACCTCAAGACTGTGAGCTCTGTCCCTCTGGCTACTACTGTCCCGACACACAGGTGACTGGCCACGCCAATGTGTTTGCCATCCCCTGCCAGCCTGGCTCAGAGTGCCCAGCAGGTGAGCCCACAGGACCTCCTAGTCTGGTCCCACCTTTTCCTTTATTGTCCCCAACCCTGCATGCTCTCACTTCTAGGGCTCAGGCGGGAGCTTGAAGGAGCCCTTTACTGAGCCCAAGCTGCAGTACCCACCCACTCCCCATTACCAACCCAGAACCACCCCCAACTCTACCTGTATCTCCCCAAGACCAAGATGCCTTAGAGCCCCTGCTTTAAACCAGGTCAGGGAGGGTCTGACTAGCAGTTTAATAGACTCGGCAACCCAATGCGACATATTCTGTGCTCCACACCCAAGATCCTATGGGATTTCTGCTACGTGGGTAGAGAGGAAGGAGTCAGTGTGGGTATGCGTCTGAGGCACAGGGAAGATGCCCTTCAGTGGTTCTGGTGGGGCTTCTTCCTGCCATCCTAGATTACGATTTCAGGGAAGGGGATGAAAAGAACAGGGATGTGCAGCTCAGCCTGCATCCTCCCTAGGCTGGGTCCCTGTTTCTTCTATTGATGCCCCATCACACCCCACACAAGGCACACACCCGACCAGCTTCCAAAGCATGGTGGGACCTACTTCTGCTTTGATTTTCTCTTTCCCTGGGTTCCAACCCCATGAGTCTGCCTCTCTGACCACACAGTGGTGATCGCCAGAGCGCCCTTCTCTGTCCCTGGTCTTCACACTGCCTCAACGTCCTACCCTCCAACTCTCTTCCCACTCAGACCTCTACTTGGGATCCTGGGGACTTCCTGGCTCTCCTCAACAGCCTAGGGCCCTTCTGAATTACCAGGAGCTGCCATCAGAAACCCATTATGCCTCTAAACCAGGCCCCCAAAGGGTACTACTTGTCTGCATCCCAGCTTTGTCTCTTTCAGGTGCTGTAGAAATGGTCCCCTGTAGGGCCGGTTCTTACTGTGGGCCCCGGACAGGAGTACCCCCACTCTGCCCTGGGGGCTTTGCCTGTCCTGCAGGTTCCTCTACCTACACTGGTCCTGGGCAGCGGTAAGTCCCTATCGATTCCTTTGAGTCTGAGTCCCCATCAGGGATCCCCTCTTTCCTGTGAAGCTCAACCCCAAGGGATTACCTCCTCCATCATGTGAGGCAGACCCACTCTTCAATGGCCTTATCCTACCAATAAGTCCTCAATTTCTTTCAGTAATTGCAACCAAGTGGCTGGGTCCATGGACAAGTATCTTGTGACCCTTTGAATTGAGTTTCCAGCTAGGACCCAGCCCTTTTGGGAAGGTAGCAGTGAGCAAGGGGTGACATTAAATTTAAATTTAGATAAAAATTTAAATAAAATAAAAGTATTTCAAGTTCAAATAAAAAAATTTTTTTTCTTATCAACATGGCCAGTGAGATCTCTAGGATACATCCACAACAAAAAGCATTCTTAATCTTTTTGAGAGCCAGAGTTGAAAAACACAGCTCACCTTATGGGAAGGTTAAGAAAGGTGGATTACTTTGGGGTCTGAAACCATGGATTCAGCATACCCCAGCTCTCATGTCTCAAGGAAAATGGTTTCATGAAGTTTTCAGAGTTCCAGAAAGAAGGAAGCCATAAATGAAGGCACTTTGTAAATACACTGTGCAAGCATCAGGCAGGTTATGACAATGCAGGATCTTCTGCATGCTGCAGATGCAGATTACATCAATGCAGGATCTTCTGCATGCTGCTGATGCGGCTGTGACAATGCAGTGTCTGCTGCATGCTCCAGATGTGGTTATGTCAATGCAGTATCTGCTGCATGCTACAGATGAGGTTATGTCAATGCAGTATCTGTTACATGCTACAGATGAGGTTATGTCAATGCAGGATCTGCTGCATGCTGCAGAATGCAGGTTATGTCAATGCAGGATCTGCTGCACGCTGCACATGCTGTCTAATGTCATCATCAGCCTTTGTGTTGGTATAAGCCAGTGAGTGGGTCTGTTAAGTTGATATGGACCAAAAAGTTTCATGTGATCATCACAAGTAGGTTAGGTGAGGCACAGAAATGGTCAGCGAATGACAAGGGAACTAAAGATAGCCCCAAATAATTTGCCTCTGGCTCTGCAACATTCTAGCTCTCCGTAATTACAGAGTTTTACTCTGTCAATCTTTAGCACAATTGGTAGGCTCTTTAACATAGGCGAGAGTATCAGTTAATGTTAATATCAGTTAACAGAGATTAGATCATTCCAACTTCCCGTCCAGGAGTGACCTTCCAGCTGTCTCACATATCCCTCCACCTCCATGTAGAGAGCCTGCTCAGGGCCTGCCCATCTTGGTTAGGCTCACCCTTCTCCACAAATGCAATTCAGTCTGTAGAGGCCGGTAGACACAGACCACCCCATCTTGTGGAGGGCGGAGCTGCTGGAGCTGGGGTTGGGGGCTTTACTGACAACATGGCCTAAGTCTGGGGCCTTTTCTCTGGGCAGGTGCGTGTTCCCCTATTATTGCCCTCAAGGCAGCATCCATCCTCTCGGGTGCCCTGGGGGCTCCGAGGCCCTGAACAAGAGTGGCCTTCGGGTTTCTGCAGAGACTTCCTGCCGCCTATGTGCGGCAGGTACCTACCGCAGTCCTACTCTGGATACCCTGACTTGTCAACCCTGCCCACCTGGATTCATCTGCCCCCAAGGTGAGTATCACCTGGGCAAAGACAGGTGAGGGCCTGGGCCCTTAGGTAAGACAAGAAACGGGCCTGGGAGTTACCATCCCACCCTATTAGGGTGATAAGCCATAAAATACAGTGTGAGAAGCCCCAGGTGCAGGAGTGGAGACACAGCTGGAGACCCGAGTTCTCCCAGAGGGTGATGACTGCTTCCTCAAAGTGTAGGTATTACAGATACCCTAAGCCATGTCTAGCTGAGAGGAAGATAGAAATGTGTGCTATGCAGTTTACCTGAGCTAACGGGAGCTCACCAACTCCAGCCAGACAGGGAAGGAACCAGCATAGGTCCAAACTAGTCCCTCTGAATGTGGGTGACAGTTGTATGGCTGGGGCAGACTGAGGGGCCACTGGCAGTGGCTCCAGGATTTATCCCTACTTGTACTGATATTTTGGAAACCCATTCTCTTTGGATGGATACCTTGCTCCGCCTAGATATAGTAGGAAGGGCCTTGAACCTCCCCCAAAGCAATGTACCTTACCCTCTCTGAGAAGTGGAATGGGAGTGGGGTGGGGTGGGGAAGGTGGAGGGACTGGGAGGAGAGGAGGGAGTGGGAACTGTGATTGATGTGTAAAATGAAAAAAAGATAGTTGGTTTTCTTTTTTAAAAAATAAATAAAAGAAATTACAAAAAAGAAAGAAAAAAGAAAAGAGGGAGGAAGAAAGAAAGAAAGAAATGTGTGCTATGTACCCAGAAGACCCATGGGTAGGAGACTAGGGGTGGCAGGGTCCAGAGCCTGTGGTGTCCCCTACCATCAAATATTCCCCATCTGGCTTCAGTTCTGTCCCCATCCCCCAATAAGCTCATCAATCCCAGGACTCTCTCTGCTTTCCTTAGCCCTGCCCACACAGCTGGAGTCAGTGGCTCACACTAGCCCCTCTCTCCCCTGCAGGCTCAGAGAGTTATGACAACCAACCCTGCCCAGTGGGCCACTACTGTCCTAAGGGGACATCCAAGCCCAGGCCCTGTCCAGCAGGAACCTTTGGAGGGGACATCCAAGCAGCAACAGCTGAAGAATGCCAGCCGTGCCCCCCAGGCACCTTCAGTGCCCTGCCAGGACAGGCAGCATGTCTCCCCTGTGGGAGTGCTGCCTTCTCTCCCCCGGGTGAGCCCCAGGGCCCTGCTTGCCTCCAGTGGCTGTGCAGCCCGGGGATCCACAGGATGGGGGTCTCAGGAAGCATCCTCGTGGATAAGCAGTTGTAGGCCAGGAGAGTGGCCCTGTAGGAGCAGCTGAGTGTATGCAGCAAGGCCTACAGCCAGCACTTGGGCAAGCAGAAGCTGCCTCAGCCCACAGAGCCTGGCCATGGGGCCCTGCTGCTATGTCTGTTGTCAGGGCTGCTGTTCTTTCTCCCAGCATGCTCTGGAAGCAGCTACCTGGGCCTGTGTTCTACGGCCCTGATTGTTCTATGTGCATGGTAATGAACCCTGAGCCAGGTGTCTGGTACTTACCACCGCTGAGCAGGTCTCAGCCCAGGCTACACAGTAAAGGCATAGGGGACTATAAAAGGTATATACCCTGGCTGACCTCAGAGAGATCGATTTAAGACTGTGGTTCTCAACCTGTGGGTCATGGTCCCTTTGGGTGGGGGGTGTCGAATGACCCTTTCACAGGGTCGCCTATGACCATCTGAAAGCAGATAATTGATTTGTAACGGTAGCAAGATTACAGTTACAGTTATATAGCTGGGGTCACCACAACATGAGGAGCTGAATGAAAGGGTCACAGGACTAGGAAGGTTGAGCACCACTAATTTAAGTGGTCCTCAGGACACCTGGACACGAGTGTTGTTTGACTTGTCCTTAAATGTATCAATGCAAAGTCAGGCTTGAAACCAACCAACTAAGACCTCATGTGTCTTCTGACAGACCCCTGAGGTCAGGACTGTGGTAAAGTTGGCATACAAGTTCTATAGCTGGGTCCTATACTCCCAGAGGAGAGGAGTGGTCAGTCCCCAGCGGAGCATCTGTGAGTTAAGTAGACTTCTCTGCCCCCAGGTGCTTCTACCTGTACCTGTCGAGGTCTGAATAGGGTATTCCAGAAGTCGGACAGTTCCTGCATCTGCCAGGCTGGGCATGTCTCCTATGACCACATGGGTCTGGAAAGTGACCAGGAGAGCGACAGCCATGGTGATGGGGATTGCCAACCCCAGGTAGGTCTGACAGGCATGGGACAGACAAGAGAGGGAGAATGGGCACCCCTGAGGCCATGACATAGGATCCCCGACTCAGGTGTTAGTGTGTGTCAGATCCTTTGTGGAGGGGTGCTGCCTCTTCTCCTAACCGATTCTCTTTATTCCAGAAGCTTCTAGGACAACAGCCCCAAACCCAAGTTTCTCTCTCTGCCCCCAGGCCCCCAGAGCCTAACCTGGACTGCAGAGTCCACCTGCCCCTTCACAGTTACATTTAAGTCAGGCCTTCATGAAGACCAACTAGACTCCTCTCTGCCATCAGCAAGCGGCTGTTCATCTGCAGGAGGCTGGCTTCCTAAGCATCCCTGATGTTCCTGGTCAGAGATCTGACCTGGGCTGGAGGCCTCCTTGCCCATCTCCTAGTGTCTCAGGACCAGCTAGAGATGATGACAGTTCAAATCTGCTGCTTTCCTTACTAGCTTTTCATTTATATGTCATACATATTTTATACATATTACACATTATAATAACAGTTTTACAATTTTAGTAATGACAATGTTGTTTAGGAAGAGGCGTGATTATGTCTGGCTACCACAGAGATTGATAGCTGGGTCATCCAAAATGGGTTTGTCTTTCAGGGAAAGAGCCACAACTCCCTAGCTTCCTTCCCCTCCCTCACATTCATGAGGCCACACAGAATAACACAAAGACGGGCTCATGGAATGTCACTTCCTCCTGCAAAGGACCCGCTATGTCATTGCAGCCCGTGGGACTGTTCTATTACACCCGAGTCTGGCTCTCCCCTTTGTACTGTCCCCCTTAGTATCTGATGACAGACGTAGCCAGTCTCACCATTACCATGTCTGAGAAGCATCCCACGACTTTCTCCAGGCACCTCCAAGGTAGCCAACCTTCCCCTGTCTCTAGAATGTTCTCCAAAGCTGAGAATACTTCCACCAGACCTATAGGGGAACCAAGGCTTCTTTTTTCCAACTCCTGCAGGTTGCCCAGCACTGCCCACCTGGCGATGTCCGCCTGGCTGCCACCCGTGAGTGTGTGTCTCCCCAGCAGTATGACTGCACCTCCTTCTGTGGCACAGCAGGTGGAAAACTCAGCACTGCTCTGGGAATGTGAGTGAGCACAGCTTCTAGAAGCTTCTCCACACTTGTCCTTGCAAACCCAGAGGGCCTATCCTGAAGGAAAAAGTAGAGCCTAGTCCCATGGGACACTAAGCCCAGGGAAAGCTCTTTCCAGAGGTTTCCCTGGGTTCACACTTCCCAAGGTGGCCCTGACCAACATTAGCTTGGGTCTGTAGCACAGGGTTAGGGAAGAGCTAACCGCATAGGGGGCCACACTCCAGGCTCTGGTCCAAATATAGATGCTTGCTCTGTCGGAAGGCTAAGTTGAGCTCTGCCTCCTGTCCTGAGCCCTGATCCTCCTGCTGACCTGTGGGTTAGGTGGGGAGCGGGTTACTCTGTGCTCTAACAGGAGTGTTCCAGGATGCATGGGTCTCTTCCCGTGCTTGCCTCAGCAAGACGCATAAAGCAGTGATTCTGGTACACCAGCCTGCTTTTTGCCTTCTACATTGCCTCCATTGTGGGAGAAGCCCTACCTGCTATGTGTGGCCTAAGAGGACCAAACAGCATCTGGGGTCTGTACCATATGCATTATTACCACCAGCCCCTATTCCCAGTGCACTGGCCTCTGAGGAAACAGATAGCTCACTTTCTTTGGGCAGGGGCCGAGAAGCCATGTATCGTTCTCAGAGGGCCTGTGCCTCTGGGACCACCCCACACTCTCCTCTCCTACAGCTGCCAGTGCTTGGGCTATGTCTCTGCAGAAGAACTCTGTGACATTAGGTGTCTGGCCAATGCTCCCCACCTCTCCTTGTCCTGGGACCCTGGCAAGGAGCTGACCCTCCGTGTGAAGAGTAAGAATGGGGACAGCATCCAGAAGGTGAGTATCCAGAAGGTGAGCCTACTCAGGGGCAGCATCCAGGGGCTGAGCCTACTCAGGGGCAGCATCCAGGGGCTGAGCCTACTCAGGGGCAGCATCCAGGGGGTGAGCCTACTCAGGGGCAGCATCCAGGAGGTGTGCCTACTCAGGGAAGACTGACTCGGAACAGCAGCATCTGCCCACAGGGGACAGAGAGATGAGGCCACACCGTACCCGTGGCTCCAGAGAATCCAGGTACCAGTTAGAAAGGAACTATTCGGTAGAGGGGAAAGCCTTTCATAACGGCCTTCCTTGCCTGGACTTGCTGTCTGTGGGCCTTTCCATTCTGCAGGCGGAGAGGAGGTAGAAAGGAGGGAGAATGTTACACTCCTATGTCCATGACCACCATGCAGTCTGAGGTCAAAAGAGACATTGGAAAGTATAGGTATCATGTGAAGATATTAGAGCCTGTGAGGTGAGGTCTGGGACCAGAAGACACTCATTGTAGTCACACAAATGGTATCAGACCTTCCAGGACGAAACATCTGAATTCAGGGCAGGGGGAGGGGGAGGCTGTAGCCACTGTGGTGTGGTCATGGCTGTCTTTAAGCCTTGGTGTTTCTTCTTATGGTGGAAATTGGAAGGGACTGGAGCCCCAAAGCCTTGTCCTGGCAGGGTTGACCCGTGATCGTCTACTAGACAGTCTTGTCTTGTGTCTTTCATGGGTCACAGTAGTCCCCTGGTTTAGGGCTAGCTGAAGATCTATGGTGAGAGGTTTTCCATCGACTTTCAAGTAGGGTGCTTATAAGGGGGGGAGGGGGAGAAGGGCTAAGTAAAGCCTTGGCTGACTCAAGCAGTGGGCTCAGCTGGAATCCAGGTGCTCTCTAAAGAGAATGAGGGACCAGGACTTAGGAAGTGACCTGGGAAGCTGTTGGTGAGGAAGATGATTTGAGGGAAGTAGAGGCCAATTCTTCAAGCCCTGAGCACCCACAGAAATTGATAAGAACTCTCCCTGTCCTTCTCTGCCACCCATTCCTGCTCCAGCATCTGATGTCTTATGTTTTCAGGAGCTCTTGGAGACTCTGGGCCCTGACATGCAATTCCCAGGGAGTGCCAGGGTCTATTTGGTCCAGTTTGGGCCCCACGGCACCTTTGGCTTCATTATCTCCAGAGTGGACATGCTTATCTCTTTGCTCCAAGGTAAGTTGAGGAAGGAGTGTGGCTTTGCTCCCTAAAGAAAGCCACACCTGAGCTGTGTCTCGAGTTTGGGGGATGAGAGTGTGAGAGAAACCCACTTAGGGCCAAAGGAGAGACATTCATAAAAGGAGGTTCCTGGGGCTGGGCCTGCTCCTCCAAGGTGTGACTGACGGGCCAGCATGTGCCTCCCAGTCAGGCCCAGCTCTCTGCTATGCCTTCCCCAATTATTCTAGGAGCAGCTGTACCCAGTCTCTGGGTGCAGAGGCATCGCAGGACAACAGGCCAGAAGCGTTCCAACATTGACTTCCAGATTCCTAACCCAGTGATCTGCCTTGCAGCTGGAGATGTGATCCTCTTCCAGCTCCATCTTCTTCCCCACAGTAAGTGCCACCTGGAGAGCTGGGTCCCACCAGGGGAGCTGGGACGTGCCAGGGCATCTGGGAACTGCTCTCCCTCCAAGTCCTGGCTCTTCAACCCATTGCGCCCAAACAGGTGATCTCACAGAGCCTACATCTTTGCAGTGGGAAAGTCACAGCAAAAGTCTGTTGTGGGTCAGAGAGGAACGTGAGCCTGAGAAAATAAACTCCATGTTCGATTGTGTACACTGGTTTTCCAGAACTCACTGGGACATAGGAAATCTTATTGTTGATGTCTGAGTAGAAAATCTTGTCACATGTCCTCTCCACAATCCTGCAAAGACCACATCAGGTCTGTGCCTCTGCCAGGGGCCCGGTTTGTCCCTTGGTTGCCTTATTAACCAGCTATTCCGCAGCACCTAGTGAGTGCATGCTAAACCACGGTCAGCATTCTACGTCTGGTGTGCCAGAGAATCAGCCGGCTCATTACAAAGGTGACAAGGGCCATGCCCAGACTGTTTGACACTTCAGGACTCTCTGTGGGCAGAGGACTAGAAGGACACACTTGGCACCAAGACTAATAAATAGATGAATTACCCCAGTGGGCTATGAAGAAATGTGTCATTTCATCAAACGCATCTCGGCTCTACCCTCTCACTTTAGACCTGGGCTCGGCTTAGGATAGTGTCTGGTCTTCAGCCCAGATCCACTTGCATCCCTCAGACAGGTCAGCCAGCCACTACCCCATGTACCAGAGGCAACACCTGCTTAACACCAACTCCCACTGGGACTCTGGAGCCTTCAGGAGACTAGGCCACCTTGTCCGAGAGACAAACCTCAGCCTCTCAAGGTAACTGGGAACTGGGGATAAGAACAGGTGTTGCTGACTTTCCTGATGGGAAAGCCAGGATGGAGAGAGCCCAGACTGGGGGTGGAGGGGTTCATCTGGAATAGAGGTAGGCAGGATCAAGTGGTACCCAGGGAGGAAGAGCCTCCTTGCAGGGTGGAGCATTGTGGGTAGTTTGGCTGGATGGGACTGTTTAAATGTACCAAGAGTCCCTGCCGTAGTCCAAAGATACCACACTGGCTAGAATGGCCTATATCATTCTGTCTCCCCAGGTTTGCCCATCAGTTCCTGGACCCAGGCACCTATGTGTTTCAAGACAATGGGAAGCCCGAGAATATCGCAGTGGTGTTAGTGAAGGAAGAGGGGGCAGCTTGCGGTGCTGGTCTGTCCCCTGTGCAGCCCTCTTCTCCGTATCAGCTCGGCAGGCTTGGGGTTCTCAGACACGGGATGCTGACACTAGGTCCAGACTGGGCAGTGATCACAGGTACCAGTTTAGTCACGATGACCAGGACCAAAGGTTTGGAATGGGGCCTTCTGGCAGGGTCGTGATATGAGCCAGCCCTTCTGTGATTCTGGATCCAGCCAGAGATGACTCTTGGCCTTGAAGTGAGGGTGTCAGTTGCAGTAATGACATCTGAATTTCCCCCATTTCTCATCCTCTTTCCTGCACCCCCGAACCAATTGGTCCTGAGAAGAGCACTTGGGAGCAGGGCCATGATTGGAGTCAGATAGAAGAGGCCCCACAGAGACAGATTGTGGCTTTCTAACCCCACTTCCTGCTTGACTCCATCATCCACAATCTGAGCTCTCTGGGTTGTGTCTTGAGACCAGGAGAAACCTAGCCCTGCTCTTTAACCACCCCGTCACTGGTGAGGCGGGGTCAGTGAATGCTGTCTGCGGACCCAACACAAAGTCCTTCCTTTCCCAACTCTCAGGGGTGCTATTGGCTGCTGGCTTGGCGACAGCTCTGCTCACTGGCCTTGGCCTACTTCTGAAACCTGCTGTGCCCCAGGCCTGCCCCACAAAGTCTTGGGGATCTCAGTGGATAAGCGTGGGGCAGCCTCCTACTACTGCTGCGCATGTGTCTTTCAGGGACAAGTAAGTTCTTCCTCTATGCATGTGCATTAGAACAGCCCCACCTAGCGGCTTCTGTAAGCACCGCTTGTCCCTCCCAAGAGCCAGGCATTGCTGAGCTTTGCCTTGGTCCCGTGGACTCTGGACAGAGTAAGTTCCACTGACCTATGAGGCCCCCACCAGAGGAATTCAGCACGTGTGTGTCTGCATACCAAAGCCAGATCTTTCCTCCAGCCGCCTGTCCTACGAAGACCTTGGTCCTTGGGGCTCAGGGGAAGAAGCTGATTCTAGGGAAAAGGACATGACTCGGAGTGCAGGTACCTTATTGGCTTGCAGCAAGTTCCCTTCTCTCAGCCACATCCCAACACTTCCCCAGGCATACCCTTTGGGTCCGGTGCTTCCTTTGCCTACAACACCAACAGATCATAAGATACTTCATTCATCCATCTGAGCTTCCCATTGGTACTAGCAAGTGAGTGTTTCCAGGTGTCCCCATGTTACAAAGAGAAAGACTGAGGACAAGAAATATGAGCGTTCATAGATCCTCAGCCACCATGGCGTACAGAGACAGTCGCCCTGGGTTTGAGGCAAGGCTCTTCAGTTGTTACCATGTTAGTTAATTCTTCTATAGTCAAGGACAATTCTCTGAATGACCCTGGCTCGGCTTAGGAGCAGGGAGGAGAAGTGTTCTCGTTCTAAGAGGAACATACCACCCCTTCTACTCAGGGTGGAGCACTTCCCACTCTGGCCCTTTTTCCTCCCCCCTTAGTGAGCAGGCCTTGTGAGTGAAGGGCAGGGTGGAGAGACTTCTGGAAGGAGACCTTTCCCCTGCTTGGCATTCCAGTTCTCCCACGTTTTTGGCAAAGTACTCTTTGCTTGGTAGAAGCCATCCTTGGGAGGTTGAGGTGCTCCTCATGGTGATTTCCATTTGCTTCTCCCTGATGAGTAAAGATAGTGAGCCTCTCTCCACACACATCTTGGATATTTGTATGCCCTCCTTGAACGAAAGTCTAGTTGAGTTCTTTGCTCAGTTTGAATCAGGTTATTGGTCACCTAGGTTTAGGACTTCTCTATATATTCTAGATATTAACCCATTATCACATATGTGATTCTTTTTTGCAAATCTCTAGGTTGCCTTTTAAATCTGTTTATAGTGTCTTTTCTCACCTAAGAGATACTAGGGTACTGGGAGATAGAGCTGAGACACAGACCACCCGAGGGACTTGCAGACTAGCAGGGAAAACAGAATGCAGAATGGTAGCTTGTTTGTTTGTTTTAGGTGCTGGGCAGTAAACACAGTGCCTTATACATGCTGAACATGTATTCTATCATTGGCCTGAGCTCCCAGTCTCCAAAATTTTTGAGATGTGATTGTTTTGGATTAAATGATGTTCATGCTGTATTTTCCATTATTGCTGCCTCTAATTTTGATATTGGATCAAGGAGAAACCCAATATCATGAAGGATTTGTGGAGTTTTTTTTTTTTGCTAGAGTGTTTTATTATTTTAGGTTCTATAACCAGGTTTTTGGACCATTTTGCTCTACTTCTGGAGGTGGTATTAGGTAAGGTGTCAGAATGGTTCCTTGATACATGATATCCAGTTTTCCCAGAACCACTTATTAAAAAGACTGCCCATTCTCTCTGAGGGTTCTCGGAACCTCTGCTGAAATCATATGACCCAAGATGCAAAGATTTCCTTCAGAACTCTTCCTTGCTGGTTATGAGTCTGGCTGGATTTTCTGTTTCTTTATGAGTCAGTCTTGGTGTGTTTCCTGTGTCTAGCAGGTTGCCCATTGCACCTGAGTTATCATCGATTTGCTGGCTCAGAACTGTCATAGTACCCTTAAAATCCTTTTTTTTGTTTTCTGAAGAACGAGTGATAATACCCCCATTGTCACTTCTCATTTCAGGGATCTGTGTCTTCCTTTATTCTTTACGAATACATACACACGTATATACAGTGCTGCTCTTTTCAGTGAATGAACTTTTAATTTACTTTCTTTATTGCTCTCCTTGTCTTCATCTCAGATATCTCTGCTCTCCACACCTGAGACAAGCCTCTGCTGCCTCAATTTTTTGGCCTGTCACCCTCAATGCTTTCCTTCTACCACGACCTCCCAGGGTTGTCTACACCCTAAGGCTGTGGCAGGTTGGCCTCAGGCTCTCTGATTTGTGTCATCTATCGTTCCTGTGGGGGCGCTCATGGTGAGGGTGCTGGAGTCCTGCTAGACATGAGTCATTGGGGCTGTGGTGTCAAAGGGGGTGAGCACAAAACACCATAGCTGTGAGAACACGGACGGCAGTGTGTGCTCATGTGGAGGGGAGAGGAGACCATGAAGCATCAGGCAAGGCGTCAAAGGACACCATGTATCTCCCCTAGGAAAGCTGAGGCAGCTGTGGTGAAATCAAGGCCCCTTTAAGTCACAGCCACACAAAATAGCGTCTCCTCCAACAACTTACTACACGTAAGGCCCTCAGTCCCCTTCCCATCAGGCCTCACCCTCCTTCTTCTCCAGTGCTCACTGGAGTGGAAAGCAGCTGGCTTTCTTCGCAGGTGGGTCTCCCTTTCTGTTGCTCACAAAGTCCCCAGGGAGGAAGTTGTACCTACCCAGCCAGGCCTCCCCACTCCTATCTCCTTCCCCTCTTCCTGCTCATCCACAAGTCTCACTCCCAGATCTCCCCTTGCAGGGGAGGCACCCCAGGCTCTGACGCTGGAGGACTTCAGCGTGCGCACACTCTACGACAAACTGGAGGACCAGAGTCTGCACATAGCTGCTCAGCTGAGTAGGTACAGGAAGGATGCATTGGCCTTCTACAGGGCTGCCAGCCAGCAGCTGCAGGGACTCCAGGTCAGCTCCGCTCCTTCGTGGGCAACCATTCAGAAAGCAACCACTGCTCTCCTGATAGCCTGAGCCCACAGGACTCCCACTACAAAGAGGTGACGCAGCTCTGATTCTCCTAGGATTTTCTGCAGGGCATCAGCCTGACGGAACTTCCATCTCTGGTCAGGGACAAACACCCTGAGCCAGGGGTGAACACCCGAGTGGAAACAGCTACTGGAGAGAGTGAGGAATCACAGGAAACAAGAGTCAGCCACACAGCTGCATCTCAGACCGACTCCTGGCAGCTTTCTCCAGGTGAGAGGCAGGTGTGGCTGGGGACGGTCAGCAGGAGAGTCACAGTATGAATACTGTCTCCCTGGTGTGCAACTTCTCTTGGCCATCTCGTGTGGTACTCAGCTCCCAGTCTCAGGAGACAGTCTCAGGCCCCTTAGAGTCTGAGGATTTGATTTACAGAGCGATGTAGATAGCAGGGATACCGTTGTTATGTACTGCAAATATTGTAAGGACCACAGGCCCTGATGTTGGAGGACTGACCTTGGGGAATGAATTGAAAATTGGGTCAGACATTCATCAGAAACCTTTCTCAATCCTGTTCAACCCTCCCCACCATGGGGAACTGACACTTATGTGACATTCTTTCTACCCCAGTTTTTTTTTTTTTTTTTTTTTTGGACATCTGGTTAGTATACTCCCATCTTGTCCTTCTCTGACCTATTATTGAGAGGAGGACCAAGAAAACCTGTTTCCTCCGAAAGCCGAAAGTTGTAAAGCTGTGTCCAGATGGCCCCAACTATCTTGGATGCTTCCTGACAGGATGTATTGGGAGGCTAGATGAAGCTCATTTCTATTCTGGACCATTGCAGACTGCAAGGCCTAGGGCTCAGGATTTTCCTTGGTCAGGGATCATGCCCCCATGCCAAACAATGGCATATAGAGTTCCATCAGACAGAAAAACAAACAAACAAACAAAAAAAACCCAATTAATCTCTCCTTGGAGGAAGCTTGCTCTACAGTCCAGGAAAACCTTCTGGGTGGAATGCCATGCTCTCTCTGTCAAGCCCCAGGAGGCTTCAGGTCATAGTGCCATCGAGTGTGGGAACAGAGGGAGATGGGTCTGCAGGGACGCGTGGTGAGCACAACTAGAGAGAGGGAAAGAAGAAATGAGGAGAAGAAACCACACACGCACACAGGATCAGTAGATCCATGAATAATTTATTGTTAAACACAATCAAGAAATAGTTTGACACTCAGAGGGAAGAGACCATGTGCACATCCATGCACAAAGCACCTCCACATGTCATCAAGGCTCTGCCCACAGCATCTAGCACAGTAAAGTGACCATTGCACCAAGAGAGGGACAGGGTGTGGTGTGGCACAGAAGGAAAAGGACAATGAGAAGCAGAGGGGCATGTGCTTAGCCTCACACATGGCTAGAAACCGAAGAACAATGAAAGTGGGTGCCAGGTATTGTTCCCTTTGCTAGGCTGAAGTTCCTCTCTTCTGTCTTCTTCCCTAGACTGTCCTCCAAGAATCTCTCCCTGGGGCTTTCAGCCAGAGCTCAACAGAGCCATCACTGCCCTGGCATCAGTACTTTCTCAGGTTCGAGAGCCACCAGTTGGGGCCAGCAGAAAGGTGCGAAGCCACTAGAAGCAACTGAATATGCTTGTATGATCAGGACCGCTTGCCAGTCACCCTCACCTTATGGAGTGAAGTGGGACCCAAGAGCCTATGATGCATGCATGTACCTGTGTGTGAGCAAAACAGACTGCCTTTGAGGCTAAGTGGGACCCATGAGCCTATGATGCATGCACGCACCTTTGTGTGAGCAAAACAGACTGCCTTTGGGGCTAAGTGAGATCCACAGGTCACCATGCATGCACATATCCATAAACAACATACACCAATAACCACACAAATATGCACACTCACATATTCCCTGGGACCTTGACCATGAACTCTAGCCAGAAACCCCAGGGCTCCATTTGTGCATATAGACTACAACATTCTGTTCTTCCTAGGCCTCTAGTCAACATGATGAGCAGTCTTGCGTGATGAGCAGTGAGGACTCACCCGCGATGGGACAGCCTCCATTCCATGACCAGGAACCCCAGAGCCTAAGGTGGGGCAGGACTGGCCTGATGGTTCACACAGAGCTGCTCCTAGGGACAACCTTTAGATCCTTGATTACAACCATCTTATCTTTCACAGTGCAACTTGACTTGAAGCCCTAAGGCATTCAAATCCAGCTACAAAGTTTGGAGGTTCTTTATGTCCACTGAGGCCGTCCGTGTTTGCTATGGATGTTTACTGACAGCATTTACTGGAATGTTCCAACCTTTGAGACTGAGCCCACTTGACTCTGGCAGACCTCTGACTTCATGTTTCAGCCTACCTTATTCTCCTTCCCACTGTCATATCTTCTGAATTTCCCAATGGGCATCTCTCACTACCCTGCCCCTAGTCCCACCCAGGGCCTGTAAGGAGCTCATTTGCTTATGTAGATTGGATTTTTCCGTTTATCTGTTTATTATATCTATATGTCTGCTAGTATATTTTGTGTATGGGGGAGGATATGTCACGTGTATGCTATGGCTCATGCCCTAAGGTCAGAGAACAACTTCTACCAGGGATTAAAGTCAAATAGTTAGACTTGGTAGCAAGTACCCTCACCCGCTGAACCATCTAACTGGTCCAATTTATACACGTGATCGGTATTTCTGTCCTCTGCTTTTCAAGACCGGAAGTGATAATTACTGTTGACTGCTGACATGTACTTGGTGATAAATGAATGCTTTACATGCTATCCATACACGCTATCCATACTTGCTATCCATACATGCTATGCATACATGCTATCCATACATGCTATCCAGTTTAATCCTCACAACAATAGGAAGTAGTTACTGCCACTACCTTTATTCTAAAGGTAAGGACACTGAGTTTCACAGAGGTTAAATATCATGGATTGAGAGTACATATGAGTCTCAAGACCCATATGTACTGAAGGTTGGCTCCTGTCTCCCTTCCATGGAAGCCACGGTCAGCCTCCCTTTCAGAAGCATCCACAATTGGGTGTGATGGGACTTAGACAGTTAACAAATAGCTAACATCTCTGGCCAGCAGGGTAAGAGAATCTGGAATCTCCTCTTAATACAGTGGTTCTCAACCTGTGGGTTGCAACCCCTTTGGGGGGCCATCAAATGACTCTTTTATAGGGGTCACCTAAGATCATCAGAAAACACAGATATTTACATTATGATTCGTAACAGTAGCAAAATTACACTTATGAAGTAGCAATAAAAATAATTTTATGACTGGGGTCACCACAATATGGGGAGCTGTATTATATGGTCACAGCATCTGGAAGGTTGAGAGCCACTGGCCTAATATCATGGGACCTAGTCCTTGTCCTTAAGGAGCTAGAATTCTAGTGACCAGGGCCACATAAATGGAAGAAAGGCTAAGACTCTGGAGATCCTGGCTGGATGCACACTGAGCAAAAGCTTTCTCCTACCAGTTTTCGTAGACACTATCAGGCTCATGCATGAGCATGTATCCTGGTCCTTAATGCAGGACGCTATGAGGTGTGGTGGCATGTGCCTGTAATCCCAGCATTTTGGAGGCTGATAAAGGAAGAGATCATACTGAGTGTGAGGCCAGCCTGAACTCTATAGGAAGACCCTATCTTAAAGTAAGAAAAAAAAACCCTAAAGAGGAAGAAGTTAAAAAGAACAGGTCTGACATTGCAAAAATTCTAAGTCAGGGAATGCACGAACAGAAGAGAGAGTCCTAGTTTAAAGATATCTGTGAAGCTCAGCAAAAGGTCAATGCCAATGGGATCATTTGAGATGGGCATTTAATTAAAGGTGAGGTCTTAAATTGCCACAATGGGTGGAAGGTGTTCTTTGACCAAGACATCAGATGAGAAAGCTGAGGTGTGGCTTATGAGTGACTGTCCAAATGGACCAGGATTTTGTAGCTAGCCCCCACCCCCTTTCATTTCAATGCCCAGAAGAAGATACGGAATCTATGGAGAACACAACACTGCTAGAAGCTGACGCCAGTAGGTTATCAACTGGCATGTTGTGCATGGGAGCTTGTGACCAATAAAGCAGGAGGGAGGACACGTAGGCAGGACAAGGTGTGTGACAATATGTCAGTGTGATCATGGGGCCACAGCTTTCCTCCCCTCAAGCCTGGAAGGGGTGATAGAGCAGAACCACCTCAGGAACCCCTGGACAGTGGTGGCAAAGGTTGCTACTTCATCCAGTTCATACTGAGGTGGGTTTTCCTACTGCATGCAGAACTTAAATGGGACCTTTCTTTCCCTCATGCACAGGCCCCAGCAGGCACCAGAACCTCTCCAGATCCCCCAGGAAGACACTGAAGAAAGGGATGCTCAGTCTCCAAGCCCTGAGAAGTGGATCCTTGGGGCTGGACTCAGACATAGACCTGATGTGGAGTTGCAGGTAGGTACAGTCCTGGAACTCAGGCCATGTTCTCCACCTACCTTGCCTCATCCTCCCTCTCAACCCTGCTAGTCACTTTGCAAATCTGGAAGGCAGAAATCAAGCACAATTTTGGAGAAAAGTGGCAAGAGGAAATATTTTATGACTAGAGAATACTTGCCAGGGAAATTATCCATTTAACTAACCTATATTTAGTGACTGGCTACAATATTATTGAAGACAGGAAATGGAAGCCTGTGAGACTTAAAAGAGTTTCAGGCCATGAGACAAACATTTCAGCTCCCACACTCAAGTTGGGTCATTTTCCCTTTTGTGTCTGATCTATTGTACTTTCACATATTGTCCTCCAATTCCAGTCATTTTGTGGCTGGTAATATTCATATATATGTATATACATATACGATGCTTTATTTATCTATTGATCTATCAGTGGGCACTTAGGTTGATGCTATTATCTTAATACCATGGGTAATATCCAACAAAAGCAAGAGTGTTTTTTAAAATTTTATTCTTTAAATTTTATTCTTCTTCCCAACTTCAGTTTCCTGCCTCTCTCCACTCCTTCAAGTCTCTTTTCACCTCTGTCTCCCCTAAATCTACTCCTTCTCTGTTTTCTTTTAACAAAAACATTAGGTTTCCTAGGAATTTCAACCAAACGTGACATAACAAATTACAATAAAACTCACATCTGTGGGTATAAGGACAAATGTCTATAGACTGTTTTTAGTGATTAGGCTTTGACTCTCACTTTGTATATTTGAGAGACAAGGCTTGAGGCAAGGTTCCATGTAACCCAGATAGCCTCAAACTTGTTGAGTAGCCAACGATGCCCATGAACCCTGATTCTCCTGCAGCTGCTTCCTGAGTGCTGGGGTTATAGGTGTGTGCCACCATGCCTAGTTTGTAGTATGTTTTATTATTTTTAATTGTTATTTTACATGTATGGGTGTTTTGCTTGTATATTGTAGGTGTATAGTGTATGTGCCTGATATCTCTAGAGGTCAGGAGAGGGTGTTTGGGTCCTTAAAATTAGGGTTACAGGTTGTTGGGAGCTACCGTGTGAGTGCTGGAAATGGAACCTGGGTCCTCTGCAAGAGTAACAAGTGTGCTTAACCACTAAATTACTTCTCTAATCCTCTGTTGTTTGTTTTAAAGTAAGGTATTGTAATACCTCTTTTAAAAAAATCTCTCGATTACTTTGACTGTTCAGGGTCTTTTTGACTCTATTCAAGTTTCATGGGTGCTATTTTCATGTGTATATTTGTGTAAATATATTCACATAAGGGTATATTTATATGGCTAACATTATTGGTGTTTTGACAAAAAAATCATACACTGAATCAGTACTTTGTTTTGGAAAGTGGACACTTTATCAATGCTAATTTTTTAAATCCACAAACATGGGATCTCTCTCTCCATTCTCTTCAAGTGCTTTTATTGAAGTTTTTTTAATTTTCATAATAGAGATCATTCATACACTTGGTTATATTTATCCCTAGGTATTTGATTAATAGATATGTGAATGAGGTTTCCTTCATAATTTCTTCCTGAATTTTTATATTTACGTTTGTTTTTGCTCTCTCTCTCTCTCTCTCTCTCTCTCTCTCTCTCTCTCTTTCTCTCTCCCCTGCCCCGTGTGTGTGTCTCTGTCTGTCTCTGTCTCTCTCTCTCTTTGTGTGTATGTGTGTCTGTCTGTCTGTCTGTCTGTCTGTCTCTCTCTCTCTGTGATGTTTTTTTTTGTGTGTGTAGGTGCACACGTACTATAGAGCACATGCAGAGGCCAGAAGATTGAAGTTACAGAAGGTTGTGAGCAATCACGTGGCTGCTGGGAATTTAACTCATTTGCCTGTTTTGAACCAGCTTTTCACTTTGTAGCGAGGCTGGCATTGAATGCATTGTAATACTCGTGCTCAGGATTCTGAGTTCTGGGATTACAGGCACAAGCCACTATATTTGACTTAATTTCTGGTCCATCATAACTTTAGCCCAAACTCAGTAGCATGATCAGATCTTCCAGGGAGTCTGAAACATTTCCTTTCCAGGTGGGTGTAGGGTTAAGACAGCCCCTTTAGGGGGCGGGGTTTGCCTCGGGCGAATGCCTGCCAATAAATGGGTGCGTGGGGAGGCGGCTCGGCCCTTTTTTCCTCCCTACCTCCTGTACTATGCTGGAACTCTGGTTCTGTAAGTTTATCATTAAAGTGGTAAAAATTCTTTGATATCTGCATTGCATTTATATTGCGCAGATACAGGTGGGTATATTGTCACAGCTCCTCCATGTGTATTCTATTAACCAGGAAGATTCTGCAGTTGTAGTCCTTGATGATCCCTCAATACCGGGAAGAACACACAGGCTCTGGGTGGCCTGCTATCTCTGCCGCTTAACTGTCCCTTTATCTAGCATCCTCTTCCACTTTCCTAAACAAATTCGATGCTGCCAAACTTAAGCTACTTCCCACAGCAACCTGAGCATCTATTCAGCCACCATTAGCTACATATAACCTCTTACCTTGTGTGTCCATTGTTCTTGATAGACTACACACTCATAGAAGTTCACTAATGGAGTCCCAACACTGAATATTGTCTAAGACACTCACTATAGGTGTTCAGTAAGGGTCTCTTTTCAAAAATTTAAGAAGGTTTATTTTTTTTATTTTATGTGTATGAATATTTTGCTCATACGGATGTCTGTGGATCATGTGCCTGTCTTGTGTCCATGGAAATTAGAAGAGGGTTACTTGTAACTGGTCTGTGGATGGTTGTAAGCCAGCACATAAATCCTGGAAACTATACTGAAGTCCTCTGAAAGACCAACAAGTACTCTTAACTGCTGAGCTAGTCTCTCCAGACCCTCAGTCAGTATGTCTTTATCAGGGAGGGAATGAATGAAGAATGATGTAGAGCAGGTAGAGTAGATATACATGTGGGTAGGTGCACACAGAGACAGAGCGATGTTTGAGAAGGTGAAAGGATGGGTAAGTCGGTAGACGGATGGAGGGATGGTAGATGGGTATGTAGAGGAATAAATGGATGAACAGTGGGTGAATGGATGCTAATTTGAGTGAACAGGCTGATAGGTGGGTGAGTGGGTGGGGGGATGGACGTCCGGACAGCTAGCAGGATAAGCATTCCCTATCCTCTCTCACGTCTCTGGCTATTATAAAATGCGGTTCTCTTTAGCTTATGCTATCTTCCCCCTACTCTCCATCCAGGTATCTCCTGTCTGTTTTTAAAGATTCAGTTGAAATTTCCTCTTCCAGACCTCACTTCCAGGCTAGGTGTCCTTTTCGTTTGGCAGTCTAGCACATTCCTTTACAATAGACTTTCCTGTAGGTTTGCGTTGACTCACGGGGTTCTGAGCTACCTGGAGATGAGGTTCAGTGATTGAACACTTTCTTAAAGAGCCTAGACTTAGTTATTCAGCACCAAATGCAGCCATCGGCTGCTTGCAGTGGTACATACCTATTTCCTGGTCTACTAGGGTACCTGAGAAAAGATCTGTTGAAGTCAAAAGCTCAAAGCCAGTCTTAGAAACATAAAGGCTGAGCCCTGAAAGAAAGGAAAGAAGGAAGGAAGAAAGAAAGAAAACAAATAATTTTCCTGCATTCCAGAAAAAGACATGGCAGGTGGAAGAAGCTCTGGATGAGCTGAATGAGGAATTCTTTCGGCTCAGTGCTCAAGCCTTGGAGCTTCAGAAAGGGAGTGACAAACTGGACCGAATCCCCCCAGGGGAAGACAACACCTCTGTGGTAAGCCAAGTCTGAATGCCTTAGCTTCTCCAGTGTCTACAGGAGAAACTTGTGGGACCAGAGCCCCTTGCACAGAGATGGATGACCAGAGCATCTAGTAACCATGGCTATCGGCCTCATTTTGGTTGGCACAAAAAAGGCCAAGTGAGGAAGACCAAGGGCTGGGACTTCAGATGGGAAACCTACACCATGAAGTTGGGGTGTAGCTCTCTAAGGCCGTTTGTAGCTAGAAAGTCGATAGACGTACAAGAAGGATAATAGATATAGCTGCCGTGCCAGGTTCAGTGGTGGCAGAAAATCAACATGGGTCAACACGTGAAGGCACTTACTCTGGAAACTGGTGACTTGAGTGAATGTGATTCCTGGAACCCAGATAGTACAAAGAACTGATTCCCACAGGTTGTCCACTGATCTCCATCACATACAATAACAAGACACACACACACACACACAAATATATACACACATACATATACATACATAGAACATACACTCACACACAAACTATTCACTTACACACACACACACACACACACACACACACACACACACACACACACAGCCTTGGCTACATAGCAAGTACCATTCCAGCCTGGTACTTGGCCTCAAAAATTGTTGTAGACGTTGCCTAGCCAGCAGAGCCTGCTTCCGATCCCAGGGGCTTTCCATGATCTGAGTTGTCCTACCATGACTGGGGTCTCTAGAGGTGGAGACATAAGGAAAACTACAGGAGAAGAAGATGAGGGTGTATGTGGCCGTGTGGTGAGTGATCTGCACAGGGCACAACACTCTGGAAGCTACGCTGTGAACTTCACGCCGAGTCAGGGGTCTGGGTCCTCTCTGAGATCCCCCTCCTCTGCTTCAGTGGGCAGCTTTGAAGCTAGTTCCACCTGTGGAGTACCAGGTGCAGGATGCTGCCCACAACCTCAGCTACAGGGAATGACAGAGTACGATCAAAGGGACAGAGGAGCTTCATTCTTATGAAATATTTACTAAAAATACACCTAGGGGTTGAGGCAAGGGCTATAATATGGATGAGGTTTAGCTGTTCAGTAATTATTCCAAATGATTATACCAACTTCAGAGTGACTTAATTGACTGCTATCTTCCTTTTGCATGACAAAGAACTGGGAATGTTGTTTCCACAAAGTGATAATGGGCCCTAGAGGAATCTCTAGGCTTATTCTTGAGAGTGAGGGAATGCTGGTGTCGACAGAGCATCAATATGACAATGGGACGTGAGAGCTCCTGGAGGCCACTTCTCTTTGTTTGACACCTGTCCTCTCCTAAAGAGCACACAGGCGCTGATGCTGGAGGTTCAGAGGATCCACCTGGCTCAGAGAATTGAGGACTTGGAATGGGAGCTGTCCCTGCTACTTCAGATTTCCAGTAGCAGCTCAGGAGCAGAAGGGAGCCGGCCCAGCCACAGTGCAAGCCAGCATGTTCCTGAGCCACCGTGGATGCTAAGGTGGCCACCTGTAGGACGCACCTTCTACACTGAGGACACAACTACATCCCCATGTTAGGAAGGAGAGGGTATCTCAGGCTGGGGTCTATGCTCTCTTTCGGAACACCCAGATTTCTATCAGAAGTTGAACTCAGCATGTGCTAAATTCTGCTTTGGTCCTTTGGGATGAAGAAAAATAAAGTTACCTAGGCTGAAGAAATCAACGAGTGCTAGAATTCTCTCTCTAAAGCAATGTTCACTGTGTCCTATGGTCTGCCTATGGTCTGAGTTCATGCTGTCTGAAGGTTGCTTGAGGCACTGGGCCCAGGGTAGGAAGTCCTGTGAGTAGGGCCTGGAGTGTAAGTACAGAAAGGTCTGTCTACACCCCACCTTCCTTCTTGCCTTTTTACTGAGTTCCTAATGCCCTAATGCACTTCCTGGAGGTCCAGACTGCCACTTCCTGTTCTGGCTGCAGTTGGCCTCCTGAATGCCATAGAGGTAGGTAGTATCCAAAGGCTGGGCGTCCTTAGCCATCCTGAAGGCCTCTAATGTCAGAGACTCCTGAGGACAGACAGAGTGACGGTCATACTGCAGTTCTCAGCTCTCTGTCTACACCTGTATGTGATTCCCATGTTTGTTATCTATGCCATGTGGATCCTCCTTCTGGATGAGTGCCTCAAAGCAGAGTGCGTCTTCCCTCTTTACACACACACACACACACACACACACACACACACACACACACAGAGAGAGAGAGAGAGAGAGAGAGAGAGAGAGAGAGAGATGGAGGGAGAGAGAGTTGGAGGGAGAGGGAGGAAGGGAGGAAGTGAGGGAGAGAGAGAGATGGAGGGAGAGGGAGAGAGAGATGGAGGGAGAGGGAGGAAGGGAGGAAGTGAGGGAGAGAGAGATGGAGGGAGAGGGAGAGAGAAATGGAGGGAGAGGGAGGGAGGGAGGGAGAGAGGGAGAGAGAGAGATGGAGGGAGAGGGAGGAAGGGAGGGAGGGAGAGAGAGATGGAGGGAGAGAGAGATGGAGGGAGAGGGAGGAAGGGAGGGAGGGAGGGAGAGAGAGATGGAGGGAGAGGGAGAGAGATGGAAGGAGAGGGAGGGAGGGAGGGAGAGAGAGATGGAGGGAGAGGGAGGAAGGGAGGGAGGGAGAGAGAGATGGAGGGAGAGAGAGATGGAGGGAGAAGGAGAGAGAGAGAGAGAGAGAGAGAGAGAGAGAGAGAAACGCACACAGATATTCATATACAACTACATACAGTTTCCTATCCTATAGGGACATAGAGACAGCCAAATGTATTCCCGAACTCACAAGGTCAAAGAGAAACTCACACTCAAGTTATCACCAGAACCTGTGTGAAGGGAGTTGACGTATGGCACCACCTCTTGACAGATTATAAGTCACATCAGGAAGCCTCACTGCTTTGTGGGAGCAGTACAAACCCTGGCACGGTGGCACACTCTTGATAATCGTAACACTCAGGAGGCTGAGGCAGGAGGATTCTGAATTTGAGAACTGGATTGTCTACACAGAAAATTGAAGGGCAATCTAATTCTGCTTGAAAAGAAAGGAAAAAGTGCAGAACCAACATCAATGTTGGGGATATACCTGAACAGAAGGAGAGGTTTTAATTTAAAGGACACAAGGCTTCGGCCATAGCCCTGATCATCAGGGCTAAGAAGCTAGAGTGGCCAGGCTTTGTGATTCTTATCAATTGTAAATTGGTTATCATTGACTTCACAGTTAATATCGAAACATAAGCAAATACATACCGTGTTTGTCTTTCTGGGTCGGGATCCCTCATTCAGGATAAGCTTTTCTAATTCCATCAATTTGCCTGAAAATTTCTGTCATTTTTTTGAATGGCTGAGTAACACTCCATTGTGTAAATATTTTCTTTATCCATTATTCTACTGTGGGAAATGTAGGTTGTTTCCCATTTCTGGCTATTATGAGAATAGCAATGAACATGATTGAGTAAATGTCTCTGTCATAGGATAAAGCATCCTTCAGGTCCATACCCAAGAATAATAAGAGTTGGATCTTGAGGTAGATTGATTCCCATCTTCCTGAGGAATGGCCACACTGATTTTCATAGTGACTCTGGAAGTTTGCACAACTACCAGCAATGGATGAGTGTTCCTTTTATTCCACATCCTCAACAGCATAAACTGTCCCTTGTTTTATTTATCTTAGCTATTCTGACAGGTGTAAAATGAAATTCTCACAGTATTGCGCTGCATTTCCCTGGTGGCCAAGGATTTGTGTTTCTCAACCATCTGAGTTCCCTCTACTGAGAAAATTCTGTTTAGATCTGTACACCATTTTTAATTGGATTATCTGTTTTCTCGATATCTAGTTTCTTGAGTTCTGTATATATTTTGGATTACTAGCCCTTTATCAGACGTGTACTTGGTAAACATCTTTCCCTTTTCTGTAGGTTGCCACTTTGCCGAAATGGGGCCATCCTTTATCAGTAGAGAAGCTTCCCAGTTACATGAGGTTTCATTTATTAATTATTGATCTTAGTGTCTGGGCTATTGGTGTTCTGTTCAGCAAGTTCTTCTTGTTCCAATTCATTCAAGGCTATTAACCACTTTCTCTTCTGTCAGGTTCGATGTGTCTGGTTTTATGTGGAGGTCTTTGATACATTTGAACTTGAGTCTTGTGCAGGGTGACAAATATGGATCTATTTGCAGTTTCTACATGCAGACATCCAGTTTGACCAATACCATTTGTTGAAAATGCTGTCTTTTTTTCAGTGTACATTTCTGACCTCATTATAAAAAAGCAGGTGTCCATAGGTATGCATTTATATCTTGGTCTTCAGTTCAGTTCCATTGATCAACATGTCTGTTTTTCCCAATATCGTGTCATGCTGTTTTTATTACTATAGTTTTGTAGTACAACTTTATTGATTCTATTTCCACTTTCAAGGCTTGAACAGTTTGATTCATTTCCTTCCACTATTTGTGTTTTCATAGATTTCTTTAAGGGATTTATCCATTCCCTGTTTAAGAACATCTATCATTTTCAGAATGGCTGTTTAGGGGTCTGTAGCTTATGCTTCAGCTTTGTTGAAATATTCAGGGCCTGTTGTGGTATGATGTCTGAGCTCTAGTGGAAACATATTTTTTCTGGCTGTTATTGGCTGTGTTTTTATGTTGGCATCTAGGCATGTGGGATTAGGAAGACTGTAATTCTAGGTGTTGATATCTGGTCTTGACTTTGTTGGGTGGGTGATTTTGTTCCTTGATTTCTGTTTACTCTCTGGTTCTTAGGAGAGTGTCAGGAATGTTGTTGCCTGTAGGAAACATTTCCCTAGGCCCTGATAGTGGGTACTGGGGGTTCCAATTAAAAATTGTTTCTGGATATTGTGACTTGAGACTTTGAAATAGGGAAGGGCTGGGTGGGGTGGAGGGAGGATTTGTTGGGGGCTGTGGACCTCCAGACATGGAATTTCCTAAAAACAACTTGTTTTCTATGCTTGCAGCTGCTCTGAGCAAAACAACTTCTTTTCCTGATGGCAGGGGAGTGGTTTCGGGTGGGTTTACCTAGGGCGTGGCTATCAGTAAAGGATCCCTATATAAGCTGCCCTGAAACACAATAAAGGGAGCATTCTTGTTTCAAGGATGACCCATGTCCCCGCGTGTCTCTCTGTGTGTGTATGTGTTTAAATATCCAGGCCTCTGCCTGAGGCTCACAAACCATCCCTTAGTGCAGGTACTACAGGGGTTCAAGGTGTGCCCCCAGGACCTGCTCATTAGTCCCATGGGTTCTAGGAGAAGAGAATGAGGAAAGGCCATAGCAGACTTGCTAAAGAGCCGGCATGAGACTAGGGGATTGGACTTGGAGGAATGGAGGGTGAGGATCTGCAGTTATCCCACTTGCTTCCATGGTCAAAGCGACTTGTGGGTTCCCAGGGAATGCCTGCTGAATCTGGGGCTGGGACAAAGCAATGAGTGTGCAGAAGGCAGTTTGGAGGGGAAGATCTGTGTGGTCCACTGGAGACTGATGAGGAACGGGAAAGGAGGCATCAACAGTTGTTCTGCTGGAGGTGATAGGGTCTTCTAGGAGCAGAGGGAGAGGGACAGCGCTGTAGTTCGCCTACTTGCTTCTCTGGCAGGAGAGTGCACTTCCTTCTTAACAAACCCACTTAATCTAGGGACATTTGCCTTGCTGTTGAGATGCAAGCAACTTCCGAGGAGTAAACCTGACCCCGTCACCAAAAACAGAATTCACATTTCACTGCGGTCGAAGTACATTGGTCTTCTGTGTTGTTTTAGCCAATGTGTATGTGTTTTCCAAAAATGCTACCGTGTCCTTTATAGGTGAGTTAAGTCCATTTATATTAAGGAATATTAATGACCAGTGATTGTTATCTCCTGTTAATTTAGATTTCGTTGTTGGTGATATTAATTTGTGTGTTTTTTCCTTCTTTGGGATTTGTTGTGAGATCATCAATTGCCTGTATTTTTGTTGATGTAGTCAACTTCCTTGGGTTGGAATTTTCCTTCTAATACTTTGTGTAGGACTGGGTTTGTAGCTAGGTATTGGTTAAATCTGGTTTTGTCATGGAATATCTTGTTTTGTCTTTCTATGGTGATTGAAAATTTTGCTGGGTATAATAGTCTAGGCTGGCATCCGTGGTCTCTAAAATGTATGCATAATGCTTGACCAAGACCTTCTGGCTTTCATTGTCTCCATTGAGAAGTTAGGTGTAATTCTGATAGGTCTGCCTTTATATGTTACTTGGCCTTTTTCCTTTGCAATGCTGTGTATTGCTTCAGGGTCTTGGTCAGTGGTAACAACAGTCTCATAAATCAATCACCACGTCTGCTCCAATGCATCTCTCTGAAGTGCATTAGTACTAATACAATACTTGCCGCTGTAAATGTTCTTAACACACTGGCTTTACTGAGGAAGGTGTGCACTGCTGGTCCGATGCAAGTCACGTCAGAGCTGTGGTAGTGAAACTGTCTGCTTTGCTGTACGAGGGATTTACAATCCACTTTTGCAAATAGGCTCTGTTTTAGTCACATGTGCACGTGTTTCTCATAGATTCCACTGTGTTGTGCTTCAGTGATCGATGCTCATGCTGTGCTCCCCTATTCCATTCTGTTCAATCAGTGTCCTGCTGCTGTGCTACCGTAATAATCTCATGGGCTCCGCTTTCTTATAAATCAATTACCACTTCAGTTACTGTGTGGTTCTGGGAGGAGCACTGGAATAACTAAGTTTTGCTGCTGAAAAACTATTACCATTTTCACTGTGTTCTTTTTAAAGCACTTTTATTATTACATTTTTATTATTTAAAACAATTTTTAAATTCAAATATATTTTTTTCATGTTCTTCCCTTTCCCCAAGTTTTTCCAGATCCTCCCCTCCCAAAATAAACTATTACCCAATAGAACAGTCCTCCAACCAAGAAAGCAAGGTGAGAAACCACCCAAAATGAAACAAAGCAAAATAACTCACCAAATTATACCCAGATAAAAGCATACATAAAACACGGTGGAGTCCATTGTATGTTGGTCAACTACTCATGAACGTGAGGCCTGTGCTGGAATGGTTAGTATACCCAGCGTCACTCACTTATAGAAAGCTGATTCTTTCCTCTCCCAGCAAGTATAAATGACAGTTTAGTTGTTAGCTGTTAACTGTATTAACTATGGAGTGGCTAGATTTTCATTCATTCATTAAAAATATAATATAATAAGATAAATGATATCAATATGGACAGACAAACTAACAGAAGATAAAAAGGACAAAAAAGCATAAGAATCAGAGATCCAGTCATTCACATACTCAGGAGTCCTATAAAAGCTCTGAATAGGAAGCCATAATGTGAATGTTAGGACAGGTGCAGACCTCTGCATCCCTGCTGCATGTGGCTAAATGCGCTTGTATAACAAAGTTCTGGCTGTAGTAAAAGCATATCTATTTCAGCTCTTCTTAGCAATCCTAGTCCACATAGGGATGTAAGTGCTCCTGTTCTGAAGCAAGCAACTTGAGAGATGTAAGAGTGAGCCCATCTTCTTCCTTGTAAACTGGGATTAGATTTCACTGCTGAAGTAGTACATTGTTTGTGCAAATACATCATAGTGTGATATGTTTCCCAAAGATTCCAGTTAGTACTTCTTCATTATACACGCTTATGCTGAGCTCCAAAGTGGCACAGTGCTAAAACCATAGCCTCGTGTGCTCTGTCTGTTTTCTTGTTTATCAATCACCACTTCTGTTCCAGTACCTCTTTGAGGTGCATTTGTACAGCAAAGTCCTTCAGGCTGTAAACCTACTACCCTTTTCACCGTGTTCTTAACCATTGTGGTCCACTTTGGAACGTACTTGCTGCTGATCTGATGTGAGCAGCTTCAGAACTGCGTATATTAACTCCTCCAGTCTGTTGTAAAGGGAGTTCAGATTCCCTGCAGCATCGGTTTCTAAAGATGCCATTTTGTGATGCTTTAGTCACACGTCTCTGTTTTCCAAAGATGCACCGTGTAGTGCTTCAGTTATGGAGGTATACGCCACGCTCTTCTAGTCCTCTGGTGTTAAATCAGCATCTTCCTGCATTGCTCAAATAACAATCTCCATGTGCTCTGCTTTTTGTAAATCAGTTAGCACTACAGTCCATCTCTGTGAGGGGCATTGGGACAACAGAATTCTTGCTGTTCTGAAAGCGCCACCCTTTCCACTATGCTCTTAATAACCCAGCACTGTTCTCATACAAGCAACTTCAGAGTTCTGCCAGTAAACCTGCACTCTTCTTCTATTTTTAATAAATGGAGTTAGATTTGCTGCAGAAATAGTACAATGTTTTTGCAAATAAGCCGTTGTGTGGCGTTTAAGTTACATGTATTTGTAGCGCAAATTCTACTTGGTCTTAAAAAATAAAAATTCAGAGTCAGATTTTAAGCGGTGAGAGTTGAGAGATCAGAGAAGCAGAGTGGCCAGACACTAGAGAGTTCTCACCTCTACCAATGCTCAGACCCAAAGGGCAATCCTGTCCTCAGACTGCGTCCTCAGACTGCATCCACAGACTGCATCCTCAGACTGACTCCTTAGACTGCTTCTCCAGTCTGCATCTGAGCTCCTATCTCCTCCTGCCTTATATTCTTCTCTCTGCCCAGCTATATCACTCCTGTCTCCACCTCCCTAGTGCTGGGATTGAAGGCATTTGATCCCAAGTACTAGGATCACCATTTTGCAGACTCTGTTCTCTTTTAGATTAGATCAAATTTGTGTAGCCCAGGGTGGCCTCAAACTAATAGAACTAATAGAAATCTGTCTGCCTCTGTCTCCCGGGTCCTGAGATTAAAGGTGTGTGCCACCACTGCCTGACCTATAGCGGCTTAGCTCTGCACTCTGATCTTCAGGCAAGCTTTATTTGTTAAAACACAAACAAAATATCATGGCATGTACCTGTTTTGTGAATATAACATCCTTGTTTGATGCTTGAGTTATAGATGCATATACAGTGTTCTCCTCTTCCATCCCCAATGCAATTCTACTGCAAAAACATTTAAATTTTGTTTACCATGAAGCAGATGGGTTTACTCATAGAATTCCAAAGTTGCTTGTATCAGTACAGCAGCATGTATGCAGGTTCCTATGTGCACCAAGTTTGTTAAGAAAACAGTGAAAATGATATTACTTTTACAACATTAAGTATTTTGTAATATCAATGCCCCAACATAATTTTGTATTGTACAGAAGACATTACTGATTTACTGGAAGAGAGAGTCCATGAGATATCAATTATTGCATTGTGCCTGCACCCTGTTTGAACATGAATGGAGTAGGAGAGAGCAATATTTGAATCTAGGCTGAAGCCGTACACAGTGGCCCCTCTGGAAAACGTGCCCACGTGTGATGGAAACAGTATACCATGGTGTATTTGTAAAACATGAATGCAGGAAAATCTAAACTCCATTCACAAGGAAGCAGACAGGTTTGCTTGTATAATCCTGAAGTTGCTAACACCAAAACAATAGCTTGTCCATTTCTCTGTTCCTCAGGAGGGTGAAGAACATAGTAAAAATGGCTGCAGTAGTAAAAGAGGAAGAACACTGTAATAACTATGCATCAATACAATTCTTTACTGTAACAGAAGAGGTGATTGATTTATTGGACAGGGGAACACGTGTAATTGTCAGGATAGCAGTGCACCTGGACCCTGGTTGAACTTGAATGGAATAGGAGAGGACAGCACACACATCTCTCATTCAACCACCACACAATGCATCTACCCCAAACACACACAGATATGCCTACACCACGGCATGATTGTATATGTGCGAGAACTAATATACTATCACTAATCATTTACAAAGAAGCAGACAGGCTTACTCGTATAGCTCTGAAGTGATGTGCCGCAAAACAGCAGCACCGATGTCCCTAAACTAGCCTGGATTGAAAAGCACACAGTGCATTATGGCCGTACCAGAGAAGCTAGGTAACAAGGAGAATCCTATGAGAAACATATACAAATCCCCCTGGGAAGGATCTCTTGAGAAAACTGGGAGCATGGGGGTGAGGGGGAGAAGGGATGTCAGAAGGGAAAGAGGAGGAGAGAAGGAAAGGGGGAGGAGAACTTGAGGGAATGGAATAGTCAAGATGGAGCAAGGACAGAGACAGAGAGCAAGGAAAGAGATACCTTGATTGAGGGAGTCATTATGGGGCTAGCAAGAAACCTGGCACTAGGGAAATTCCCAGGAATCCACAAGGATGACCCCAGTTAAGAACCTAAACAATAGTGGAAAGGGTGACTGAACTGGCCTTTTCCTGTAATCAGATTGATGCCTATCTTAATTGTCATCTTAGAACCTTCATCCAGCAACTGATGGAAACAGATACAGAGATCTACAGTGAACTGGGTTGAGTTCCCAAAGTCCACTTGAAGAGAGGAAGGAGCGATAATATGAGCAAAGGGGTCAAGACCATGACGGGGATACCCAATGATACTGCTTACCTGAGCTAATGGGAGCTCACCAATTCAGTCTGATAGTGGGGGAACCAGCATAGGACCAAACTAGTCCCTCTGAATGTGGGTGACAATTGTATGGCTGGGACAGACTGTGGGGCCACTGGTAGTGAGGCCAGAATTCATCCCTACCGCTTGTACTGGCCTTTTGGAACCCATTCTCTTTGTAGGGACACCTTGCTCAGCCTAGATACAGTGGGCAGGGCCTTGGTCCCGCCTCAAAACAACATGCTAGATTTTGTTGACTCCCCATGGGAGGTCTTCCCCTTTCTGAGTAGTGGATGGGGGCTGGGGTGGGGGGAGTTTGGAGGAGGGGAGGGAGTGGGAACTGAGATTGGTATGTAAAATAAGAAAAGATAGCTTTTAAAAACTAAGCAGTTAAAGAAAGGAAAGCACACAGTGCGAAAGGTAGCATGGTGACAACTGCGGGACTTTGCAATACCCATGTCACACACACGCTTCCACTGTCCCAGAAATGGTGATAGATTTGCCGGGAAGCCATGAACACGAAATTATTATTAAATCTGAACATCCATGAGACATGAAAGGAACAGGAGGGAACCACAGGTGCGTCTATAACTTAAGCCACTCACAATGGCCAGTGGCCTCTCTCTCTCTCTCTCTCTCTCTCTCTCTCTCTCTCTCGGGCGCGTGCGCGCGCGCACGTGCACGCAGGCATGCATGTGCATGCCTAAAGCAATGAACAATGGCATATTTACAAAAACTAATGTAGTCGAAATGTAGCATGCTGTAATGTGCATTTGTAACAAAGAAGTCGGGTTTATCTGCACAGCTCTGAAGTTGCCTGCATCAGAACAGCACCACAAACATTCGTAAGGGTACATACCAAGGGCTCGATTAGCCCGCAGTTTAAGTGGAAGTAAATAGGATTACAAGGGCAAAAACTTTATGATGCCAAAGCAAGGAACAGAGTTGTGTAATAGAGGTGGTGATGGATTTACTGGAAAGTAGATTTTTATCACGACAGTAAACGTGGACCCTGTTAGAACGTGAAAGGAATAGGTCAACACCACGAATGTATCCATAACTCATACACTGCAAAATGACATCTTTGTAAAACATGTGCATGCATGCCCCCAAACACTGTACAATGGTATATTTGAATAAACCAATATGTTACTACTACTGTAGCACAATCTAATGTACATTCACAACAAAGTGGGTGCATTTGCTTGTACAGTTCTGAAGTTACCTGCATTGGAACAGCATTGCAACGGTTCCTATGTGCATTGCAATGGTCCCCTATGTGCTTTGGTGTTGATAGGCACACAGTGCAAATGGGAGTAAGATGACAACAGCAAAACCTTTGGAATGCCTATGCAAGACAAGGCACACAGTTGCACTGTAACAGAAGTGGTGATGCGTTTACTGGTAAGCAAAGAACATGAGATTTTTATTATATCAGGACACCTGGACACCCATTGAACATGAAAATAACTACTCAGAGCATCACTTATGCATCTATAATTCAAGCCATACACAATGGCCTTTCTTGGGATACACAGGTATTTAGGCTTAAAACAATTTGCAAAAAGCTGTGTATTGTAGTATAAGAGTATTGTGTTATGATGCGCATCCATAAGAAAGTGGAAGGGTTTATCCCACAGCTCTGATGTTGCCTGCATTAGAACAGCAGGACACACATTTCTAAGATGACCAGGGTAGATTAGCACACGGTGCAAATGATAGTAAGATTACAATGGTAATAACTTCGCAATTCCAATGCCATGTAGCAGATGTATTGTAACAGAAGTAGTGGTTGTTTACTGGATAGCAGGGTACCAGGGTACCAGGGTACATGAGATTTTCATTATATCCATGAACCCGGACATGGATTAAACACAAAAGGCAGAGGAAAGCACCGTATCCACATCTATAACTCACATAGTAACAATGAGCTCTTGGAGAACACATGCTGACATGCATAAAACATGATACGATGGTGTATTTGCAAAAACCAATTTAATGCCCCTGTAGCATAATCTAATGTGCATTTACAACAAAATTGAGAGGGTTACTAATACAGAAATGGAGCCACCTGCATTAGAACACTGGCACACACATTCCTAATCAGAATCAATTAGCGCATGGTCCAAATGGCAGTGCTATTCCTACATCAAGAACTTTGCATTACCAAAGCAAGACACACAGATGCACGGTAACAGTGGTGGTAGATGCACTGGGAAGCAGAGCACATGAGATTTTATTATAGCAGGGCACCTGGATACTCACTGCACGTGAAAGGGACAGGAAAGAACTGTAACTCACGCCACACAACGGCCCCTTTGTTATGCACACACCTGCCTGCATGAAATCCGCACAATGGGGTACTTGAAAAATCCAATGTCTGTGACTCTAACATCATCTGAAGTGTATCAGCGACAAAGCAGGCAGGTTTATTCCTACAGGCCCGGGTTTGACTGCATTAAAATAGCCACACGAACATCCCTAAGAGTACCGGGATTGATAGGCACCCTGAGAAAATGGTACTATTATTAGAACAGCAAGGAATCTGTAATACCCAAGCAAGGCACACAGGTGTACTGTAACTGAAATGGTGACAGATTTACTGGAAAGCCGAGCACTTGAGATTTTTATCAAATCAATGCATCTGGAAACTCCTGGAACGTGAAAGTAACAGGAGAGTGCCGCTTAAACATCTGTAACTCAGGCCATGCGCGGTGGCCTCTTTGGAATACCCCTCCACGCAGGCCTAAAGCACTGAACAATGGTGTGGTGAATCTGCAGAAACCAGTGCCCGCCACTAATGAAATGTAATCCGATGTTCGTTTGCAGCAAAGCAGACAGGTTTACTCACACGGCTCCGAGGTTGCCTGCAGTAAAACAGCAGCGCGAATGTTTCCAAGTGAACTGGGAATGTTAAGCACAATTACAATGGCCAAGAACTTTGTGATATCAATGCAAGGCACACAGTTGTACTGCGACAGAGGTGCTGATAGATTCACTGGAAAGCAAAGAACACAAGGTTTTTATTACAGCAGGGACCCTGGACACTCAGTGCACATGAAAAGAATAGAAGAGAACCACAGATGCATCTGTAACTCAAGCCATTCAAAATGACCTCTCTGCCTAGCCCTAAAACAATGCACAATGGCACATTGCAAAAACCAGTGTAGGACAAAAGTAGTGAATTCTTACGTGCTTTTATAACAAAGCAGACAGATTTCCTCGTGCAGTTTTGAGGTTGCCTGCATTACAACAAGAGCAAAGACACTCCCCAGAGTCCTGGGATAGATTAGCACATAGTACAAATGACAGTAAGATCAGAATGGCAGTAACTCTGTAATACCAATGCAACGTAACAGATGTACTGCATCAGAAGTGGTGATAGCTTTACTGAAAAGTAGATCACACACGATTTTTATTATGTCAATGATTCTGGACCCTGAACAGGAGAGTCTCTCTAACTCATGTGTGGCACAATGGGCCCCTTGGAAATCACACGCCTGTATGTCTAAATCACTGTACAATGATATAGTTGCAAAACCAATGTACTTTTGCCATAGCATGCTCTAATGTGTATTTAAAATAAAGCAAACAGGTTTGCTCATACAGCTCTGAAGTGTACTGCAGCAGAACACAAACTCCTAAGGGTCCTGGGACTGATTAATGCACTGAAAATGGTAATGCTATCACTACATCAAGAACTTTGTAACAGCAAAGCACACAGATGTACTATAACACAAAGATTTACTGGTGGATTTACTGGAAAGTACAGCACATGAGATTTTTGTTGTTGTAGCAGGGCATCTGGAAACCCGTTGAACATGAGCAGGCAAGCACTCCAAAGACATCTACAACTCAGGCCATACACAATGGCGTCTTTGGAAAACACACACACATACACACACACTACACATATGCCTAAAACACTGTACAGTGACGTATTTGCAAACACCATGGTGCTAATCATTACAAAGAAAGAGACAGGTTTACTTGTACACTTCTGAAGTTGCTTGAAGTAACACAGCAGCACAATCTTCCTAAGTAAACCAGGGTTGCTAAGCACAGTATAAACGGTAGCATGACTACAATGAAAAGGACTTTGTAATGCCAATGCAAGACACACAATTGCAAGGTAACAGAAGCAGAGATGGATTGACTGGAAAGCTGAGCACATGAGACTTTTATTTCAGCAGTGCACCTGGAAACTCATTGAACACACAAGGAACAGGAAAGCGCCTCCAACACATCCATGACTCACACATGTGTGACCTCTTAGAAATACACAGGTACTTATGCCTAAAACATGTCACAATGGCTTATTTGGAAAAGCCAATGTACTACGAATGTGGCATAATCTAATCTGCATGTACAGCAAAGCAAACAGTTTTGCCTGTGCTGCTCTGACGTTGCCTGCATTAAAACGGCAACGCACACACTAAGTGTATTGGGATTGATTAGCACACAATACAAATGGTTGTAAGACATACAGCTGCAAGAAAGCTGTAATACCGATGCGACACACACAGTTGTACTGTAATGGAAGTGAGGATGGGTTCACTGGAAAACAGAGCACAAGATTTTTATTATATCAACGAACCTGGACACTGATTAAATATGAAAGGAACAGAGAAGTGCAGTATAAACATCTGTAACTCACACAGTACGTAATGGGCTTCTTGCCAAAAGCCATGCATGTGTGTCTGAAACACTGTGTAATGGTTTATGTGCAAAAACCAATGTATTACCACTCTGTAGTGTAATTTAATGTGCATTAACAACACAGCAGGCAGGTATACTCATACAGTTCTGAAGTGGCCTGCGTGGCAACTGCAGCACTCGGGTTCCCAAGATTGCAGGGATTGCTTAGCACACTGCAAGAGGCACTACTATTCCTATAGACAGAGCATTGCAAAAGCACAGCAAGGCACATAGCTGCACTGAAACAGAAGTGATGAGAGCATCCTGGAAAGCAGAGCATGTGAGGTTTTTAGTACAGCCGTGAACCTGGACACCCTTTGAACGTAAACAGGAGAGAACTGCAGACTCCTCTGTAGCTCAGGTCACAACACATGGCCTCTTTGGAAAACACACACATGTATGCCTAAAACAAGTACAACGGCATATTTGCAAACACCAGCTGTATCATAATCTAATATTCATTTGGTATTCAATATCCAATTATGTAGCACAAGCTTATGTTCATTTACAATGAAACAGACTCGTTTACAATGCAAGTCTGATGTTGTCTGCAGTAAAGCAGTAGTGATAATATAATATTCCTAAGTGAACTGGGAGTGATAAACCCATTCCTCAGCACCTTTGCTCTTCAGAGCCTCCTTTCTCCACAGGGCATGAGCTGTTCTGCCTCTCTCTCTTCCATTTCCCACCATACATTTACTCGCCATACTGGTGCCCCAGTGGGTGGCCCGTGGTTTCTTCTACCTGCCCAGGTCAAGCAGCACCAAGCAGGCAACACAGCCACTTTTTATGTGGTATGGGGGTATGAAGTCAGGATGAAGAATAGGAGGAAGAGGAGAAGGAGGAATAGAAGGAGGAGGATATCTCCTCTCTCACCTTACAATGCACGCACTCAGTCAGTCCAGGACCCTACTGTGTCTGAAGGGGACCACACACAGAGACTTCCAGTAACACACTGACAGAAAAAGGGAGAGCTGCCAGGGCAGCCAGATGCTCTTCATCAGAAATTTGGGGTTCAGCTCTAAATGGACGGAGAATTAGAGCATTAAAAACAAAAGCCTAAGAGCTTCTGCAGAAGGCCTTCAAATCTGGCTCCACGTCTATTGTTCGGCCTATGACAGGCCCCAAAGCCCTGTCCACTATCCTGAGTGAGGTAACCCAGACCCAAAAAGATGAACATGGGATGTATTCACTCATAACTGGTTTTTAGCCATAAATATAGGACATTGAGCCTATAATTCGCGATCCTAGAGAAGCTAAATAAGAAGGTGAACCCACTATTCCCTTTTAATAGCTTTACCTTCATAGTGCTAGGGCTTGCACTCAAGGCCTTAGACTTGATAGGCAAATCTCCACAGCTGAGCTATTCATTTTCTTTTTTAAAATGATTGACTTTTATACAGTATGTGCGTTTGCAGTTGCCCATGGCGTCCAGAGGAGTGTGGGATCCCTGAAGCTGGAGATACAAGCGGTTGTGAGTTGTCCCTTGTGGGTGGTGAGGGCTAAACTCACCTCCTGTGCAAGAGCATTGCAGAGTCTTAGCCACTCGACGGTGTCTCTAGCCTTGAACTTCTATTGTTGATTAACGTAATAATCACACACCTTCCAGGGAAACGGTGTGGTATTTCAACATCTGCATCCAACAGGGATTGATCAAACCTGAGTAATTACTATCTCCATATCCTTATGATTTTTGTCTTTGGAGAATTCCAGCGCCTGTCTTCTACACCTGCAATGTGTTTGTGTGTGCATTTCTGTGTGCTTGTGCGTGTGGTGTGTGTATACATATATACACACACATATATAATGACTGTGTATACATATATATGTACATATATGTTATACATATACACACATATAACTACTGTGTATACAAACATAAGTACATATGTTATACATATATACACACATATATATAACTACTGTGTATACATACATAAGTACATATATTAATACATATATATACACATAGACACACACATATATACACACACATATAACTACTGTGTATACATACATAAGTACATATATGTTATACATATATACATATATAACTACTGTGTATGCATATATAAGTACATATATGCTATACATATATACACACATATATAACTACTGTGTATATGTACATAAGTACATATAGTTATACATATATACACACATACATAATGACTGTGTATACATATATATGTACATATATGTTATACATATATACACATATAGACACACATATATATACACACATAAATAATTACTGTGTATAATACCTAAGTACATATATGCTATACATATATACACACATATATAACTACTGTGTATACATACATAAGTACATATATATTATACATATATATATACACATAGACACACACATATATACACACTAGTCCTATCCTAGTCAATGTCTAGCCTTTTGCATATATAAGCTCTTTAATAGATATATGCCCTCTCATAGTTTTCTCACCACTAAGAAACTGATAATATTTTGTATTTAATAAATGAGAAATCTTTGTTTTTAGTTAATATGGACAGCACATGAATTCAGGAATGCACTGTAATTTACGAAATGGTGGTTTTCATGCAAATGTGACAGAATTTGTAGTGTTGAGCCACCTGGAATTCCCATTGCTTGTATTTTTGCCTGCCACAGTTTCAGGTGCTCTGGGACAATGCGTCTTAGATGAACTCACAGGAGCAGCAAAGAAAGAATGCGGCTCACTGATTGCATTTATTCCTCCTCTCAACAACCCACCAGTCCAGGCATCCTCTCATTGCCACCCTTACATGCAGATGCGTTCACCAGCTGCTCTTTGGACACGGAGCAGCAGCAGACGCTGACTCTGGTTCAGGGGCTCATGGCGATGATTGTAACAGAAGTTCCACGAGGATGCATGTAATAAATGACATTCAAACTGAGTTATACGAGAACAAAGATTTCTTTCACAAAGAATATAAGCGGTTCTGTTAATGTAATAGTCTCAGCATGGAGTTTCTAAAGATAGGCAATGTGTTTGTGCTAAAATATTTGAGACAAGAAAAGCATTTCATAAAGCTTTTAGGACAAAGCACGAGACGAGAGTCTGTGGCAGGGGCTAGGAGACGCTGGGGAATTCTGCTTCAGGAACACTCATTAGGAAGGAGTCTTTGCTGGAGTGAAGGGGAGAAAGTCCCAGTACAATGAGGTGGGTGGCTCTGGAAATGGCTCACCGGGTGAAGGAAACTCTTGCTGCTCAGGTTTAAAGACCAAAGTTTGGCTCCCCAGCATTGACGGAGAGGGTGGGATCACAGGCAGAGACCCGGTTTCTCAAATGTGAGCTGGCTAGATGGAGCTGCTGAAGCCGCAAGCTGGGGTCCACGGGCAATAAATAAAATGCGAGGACTGACTGAGGAAGACGGTGATGTCTAGCGCTGGCCTCCATGCACTGGTGCACACAGGCATGTGTGCATCTGCAAGCATATCTGTCCAAAGGCATACACACATGCATTCACACTGCATGCACATATACACGTGATAAAAGAACAGAGAAAGATGGAAGAGAAAGTTGGGGTTGAAATATGAGGAGCTTTGCAGCAATGAGGTATTGGAAAGAGTCTCCAACTTGGGAATGGTACAGTTAGAGCTGGTTTAGAGGAAACATTAGCAAATGTGAGAGGGTGGATGGGGGTGGGAATGACTTGAAGTCATGGTCTAAGAGTAAGGTGCTGAGGGCATGGGGTAGGGGGTGAGCGTAAGGGACAGGGACCCTTGAGGATCAACCTGATCCACTCAGCCAGACTGACCACACACAGGCCTATTTTTCTCTGATACCTAAGCCTGGTTATGTTACCATCATCCTATGAGACTCTTACAGAGAAAGGAATGAAAAGAGTTTGCCTCCAACAGGCAGCTTGACATCACCACTGATACAACGTGAAACAAAATGTAAGAATGTGATACGGGAGTGATCAAAGTGCATTTATATGCTAGATATGCTGATGTCAAAAAATGATATGTGTGTCCTCCATAGCAGCTGGCCCCCTGCCGGGGTTCTGGTGACATATATTAGCAATAGATGCTCTGTGAGTTACAACTGTGACTGTTGATAGAAGCTATGGGAATATACAGTGATGTGGGATTCCCTTCTGCATGCTATGATTACCATTAATGAATAAAGAAACTGCTTTGGACATATAGCAGGGCAGAACTTAGCTAGGTGGGAAAAACTAAACAGAATGCTGGGAGAAAAAAGGGCAGAGTCAGAGAGAAGCCATGTAGCCTGCCGGAGACAAATGCTGGGAACTTTAGCTGATAAGTCGGAGTCATATGGTGATACACAGATCAACAGAAATGGTTAAATTAATATGTAAGAGTTAGCCAATAAGAAGCTAGAGCTAATGGGCCAAGCAGTGATTTAATTAATACAGTTTCTGTGTGATTATTTTGGGGGGTCTGAGCTGCCAGGTGGCTGGGAAACAAACAAGCGGCCAGGAATCAACAAGTGACTCTCCTCCAACATACACAGAGCTGGGCAGAGATCCAGGTGAAGAGAATGAAACAAAGTCAGGTTCCCAGCTCTGTGGCCAATGCTCTGGGAAGCTGTTTCTATGGAGACTAGCTGTGGGGTTGGGTTCTGAAGTCTAGATTCCACCTCTAAAGCCAAGGACATCCTGCCTGACACAAGAGAACAGCCTGTGACAGAAAGACAAGTAAAGAAGAATAAAGGACAACTTCCTTGTAAGAACATTTACACCCATGTACCTGCAGTCACAGGTCCTCGTAGGGTGCCAGGTGTGTTCTCAGTGCAATGCCACCCAAGTTCTGCAGTGAAGATATGGCTGTTTTTGCTTCATGAGAACCCAGCGCACATAGGTTAAGAGATTTTCTCTGGGTCATGGCTAGGGCCTCTGCTAAAGAGGTGGGAAAGAGGGAGCTATCTCTTTTGGGTCTTGGGAAGCTGGTTGACAGGGATGGAGAGGGCAATGGACATTTGAAGGATTTCTTTCAGCTAGGAGACATGTGTGCAGTCCCTAGAGACTTCAGGCCAAATCATTTATCTATTGTAGGGTAACTTCTGAGTAGCAGGTAGCAATGCAGTGGGAAGAACCTGGGAATGCAGGTGCTATGAGCACAGGCATCTTCTGCTCCTCTCTCTGCTTGCCCTGCCTTGAGTCCCAGAGCTTCTCAGTGATCTATCTACAAATTGTCTCTCATCTTTCCAATCTTCCTCTCAGCAGACCTTAATCTGCAAGACTCCCTGATGAATCAGCTGTCATTCTCTCTTTGGCTTTGAGCAGATTTATTACAGTATAATTGATGTGTGAGAAACCTTGCATTTAAAGTCTGTCTGCAAGATGCTTTGCTTTGCAGTGCTTTTTGACACAGGCACTCGTGAAACCATCACCATCAAGACATTGAGCATGCACATCGCCTTGGCAGCTTCGTGACTCTCGTTCCTTCTGTGCCTTCTCTTTAGGCTGCCCCAGACCTGTTTTCTGTCACTCTCAGATGCACGTGAATAGAATCATTCATGAAGTTTCTTTTGTTCCATGTGTTACTTTGATAAGTCAAGGGTTTCCGTTTTAGAAGTCAATTTCTTATTTCCTGTTGAGGGATCGCAGTGCAACTGTGATTCCTGAGGCGCTGTGACAACAGTGTAGATGGCACACAGTGGGAAGTCCTAACGATGATTGCTGAGAACACATGATGACTTTGAGATTCACTCCTGGGCATGGGTACCCATAGTTCACTCTTTTGTGTTGAGTGTTTTGGGGGTAGATCAAATAGACCACTCAGTCTATTTCTCTAGGGCTGGCCCAGACATGAGTACATTTGTGTAGTTTCCAATTTTGCTCTTGCCAACTATTTGCTGACTATTAAAAGGAGAAAGGCCCATCCAAAGTTCCTCATATACCTTCAGAGAAGTAGAGGTGAGTGCTGTAAGGACACTAGAGACCAGTGACGCTGAAATGTGCACACCTAAAACCATATTCTGAAGCCACAACCCCAGTTCTTCAGACTCAGGGCCTTTAAAGGGAGAATTAAGTTGAAATGAGATCATGAGGGTTGCTAATCCAATGTGACTGTTGTCCTTATAAGATGTGTGTGTGTGTGTGTGTGTGTGTGTGTGTGTGTGTGTTCCCTAATCTCCACAAAGGGAGAAGATGGCCATTGCTGAGCCAAGGAAAGAAGCCCCTGGAGAAAATATTTGATCTTGGGCTTCCAGCGTCCAAAGCCCTGAGGGAGGAAATTTCTGCCCATTGAATACCTAGATAGTGATACCTTGCTATAGGTCCCTGAGCTGACAAGTTCAGTCCTCTCACTTCCAATTCAGTTAGGCATTTGTGGATGCTTGCTTCACTGTAGGATGGAGTGTGTGTGTGTGTGTGTGTGAGTGTGTGTTTTCTGTTTTCTGTGAGTCTATAATTTATTAGTTTATTTCACATGTGAAGAAATGGAAACTCACAATGGAGAGTGACTTGCCTGAGACAGCAGCATCAGTGTAGATTTCCACAAGTGATTATATCTGTGCAAAGGACAGAGGCAGCACAGCTTCAGGTACCATAGAAGGGACACACAAATGTTAAGCCTGGTCCCCTGCCCTGTTATAAAGTTCCTCCTCAGATATACTCACTGAGATTTGGGCTACTCCTGTCTCACTTCTGCTCCGATGTGGGCCATGCCCCATGGCTGGGATGGGGGATATGTACATGCTGGCCTTGTTGGGGACTGTGGACCCCAAGACCCTGAATTTCCTGTGACCCCCTTGCCTGCCAGAGCAAACAATTTGTTATGCTTGCAGCTGTTCTGAGCAAAAAAAACTTGTTTTCCTGTGCTTGCAGCTGCTCTGAGCAAAAGACCCTCAGGAGTTCCTGATGGCAGCCTGGTGGGCTTGCAACTGAGAGTTGGGGCATGGCCATTGGTCAAGGAGAACCTATATAAGCTACCCTGGAATACAATAAAGGGGGCATCCTTGATTCAAGAGGGGCATTCTTGGCATTCTTGTTTCAAGGATGACCTGTGTCTCTGTCTGTGTGTGTATGTGTTTCAATCTCCAGCCCCTTGCCCAACTTGTGAACTGTACCATAAAGCACAGAGGAGGTTTTGGGCTACAGGCCTCAGACATTGCTGATGGTCAGTGAGATAGATGACCAGATATGACTGCAGAAGTGAGCCCAAGTAGGGCCTTTCTGGGCCCACAGGTTAGAGAATGTATGTTGTTTGTATAACAGAAAGAAATCAGGGGCCCCTTGAGGAAGCCTCAGTGTGTGTCTCCCTCCATTGTCTTCCAAATTACACTAAAGTAATAGCAGCAATATCAAACGGACAGTAGCTCCAATCTGCAACTTCAGAGGTGGCCCTGTGTGTCCAGGGGCTCCAGGGGGGAACATACAGAAGAGTAAACTAGGGAAGAAGGAAGTACGGATAGAACATGTTTAGGAAAGAGTTGCCGAGGATGTGGGAGCTGAGCACTTTGCCCATCCGGGGAAAATGTCTGTTGTGCATAGAATTGTTTTATAAATATGGTGATAACCCTAAATATTTTTTCTTCACAGCGGAGCCCTGACTGCTTCTGTTGTTTTCTATGGGCAGCACCTATAATCTGGGCTTTATCGATTTGCCAGAGGTCCTCACATGGTCCAGAGGGAATGAATGGACAGCTTCAGAGGTCTTGACCAATGCAAATACCATGGCTTCTATAAGTTCTTTTACAGGGCTAGGAGTACACACGTTGAGATTTGGAAAAAAAAACTATTAATATTCCAGGACTGTCTTTCCCTATTGCAGCTTTCTGATGACTTTTCCAGCTTTCCATATCTGGGGAGGTAGCTGAGTTGTAGTTATTCTCAGTTCTTTGTTATTGGTGTTTTTTGTACCTTCTATTGTACAAAATTGAACTAGTCATTTTTTTTTTTCTCATTGATGCAACAAAATAGCCGATGGAAGCCACTTGAGGAAGAAAGGATTTACATAGGCTCATGGTTTTAGGGGGATTTAAGCACACCAGGGTAGAGAAGGCATAATGGCAGGAACCTGGGGAGTAGCTTGTTCAGGTCTTAGCCAATCTGGAAGCAGAAGTAAGAATTAAAAATGGATCTTAAAGATCCACCCCTGGTAATTTATGTCCTCCAGTTTAGCACCATGTTCCAAAGGTTTCACAATCTCCAAAACGAACCAGCAGCTGGGGGACTAAAGACTTTGATACAAGCCTGTGGGATGGGAGGAAATTCCACAAATTCAAGCCATAATGAGAATGCTCTGGATGCATCATCTTCTCTGAGTCTCCTGATGAAGGGAGAAGGAGAGAACATGAGTTGTATGTACCTGAGAAATGAGGAATCTCAGGGAGCGAAGCTCTAAAGTTTATCCATGGTCACAATGCAAGTTCATGGTGGAACCATCATGGGGCCACATCTTGAAGCTGGGTTTTGGGGTTCTTTGCTGCTTTCTTGGGGTCTTTACAGACAAAACTACACATCTAACTTTTGAGTGAGCAAAGCAGCTCACAATTGTAGTTTTTCAGACTCCTTTAAAACAGCACCAGGACCAGAACCTGACTTCCAAAGGAATCTACTGCAGATTTTAAATCTGCTCCATGTGCCTTCTTGAAAATGCCAGCTGTCATCTATGAAGGGAGTGGCAGAGGGTCCAGTGATTTAAACTTCTTTTCTAATTCCTGACGGCATCTCCAAGGATCTTCTGTTCCCCAGTGCCCAGTGAAGTGAGAAATGACCTTCTCCTACCCTCCCTCTAAGAGAGTCGAGATCCCTCCCCAACCAAGCATCTCCTTGGATTTAATTAATGCTATTGAGTAACTGTTAATTACTGCCCACAGTCCCCAGCATGGAGTGAAGGTGAGCCACTACCACGAGATCTAACAGCACATCTTAAAGATCACAGATGTTCATGCTGAGGGCTCACCTGCTTCTTCTAGTCTCAGAGCTACTTTAGGCCAGAGACACTTGTTCTACATCCACACACATGGTCTGAAGGGGCTGCTGGAGCCTATCTGTCAATTCTCCCTAGCCAGAAACCACAGCACTGAGCTAGAGTGGTCTTGGTTGCCCATTCCTTGTCTCAGACTATAGATGTCTTTAAAGACTCGGCTTTGAGAAGTCCCCAGTGAGTTAACTGTCAACCTACTTTTAGACAAACAATTGTCTTTTGTGGTCATCCCATTCCTGGTCTAGGTGGGCATTTTCAAAGTCTAATAGAGTTTTAAATGACTCAGAGATATGTGGTGGTGAGATTGTCAACATGCCATTTTCTCCATGAGTTCTCATTGAAGGCAGCTTGGTGCTGGAGGAAGAGTATTGTCTCTGGATGCAGACGGACCTCGGTTTGTGGGAAGGATGAAGTCAGTGAGCATGCTGTGGAGCACTAGGAATCACAACACTTTACAGTGAGCTCTCTGAGAGTAGCTCTAGTCTTTAACTTAGTGATCATGCTCCCAGAGTCCAACACTTCTTTGTTGACTTGGCTCAGCTAAGCTACTAACACAGAGCCATTGCTTCCCTTCATCCTGAACTCAGAAGCATACATACCTCTTTGGAGGTATGCTGGTATCTTGAAAATGGTGAGAGAGGCAGGGGAGAAAGAGTAAACCAGAGACAAAGAATGAGGCCAGGTGATGATGGAGGCCAAGATGGAAGTGACCTGTATACTGGCAAGAATATTAAGGACTCTCAATCATGCCACAACCAGACACATACTCGAGATGGCCAGGGTCAGTCCTTCCGTAGAGGCGCAGGTAGAGCCTAGTTGGAGAAAGGACGTGACGGGAGGACTTGTGTGTCTTAGGCTTATATTATCCTGCCCTGGGCCTGTAACCATGATGTGAACTTCTGTGCTTTGCTGTGCCCACTCTGCTGTGATAGACGGGAACCTCTGAGACATGAGCCAAAATAAACAGTTATTACACTTCAGTTCTCAAGTATTTTGATCACAGTGGTGCAAAAGTAACTGAAATAACATCCTAGGTTTGTTTTATAAAACACTTGTTCCTCAGAATGATAGATATTTTTGAAAGAAAAAGAAAAAGGTACAAATTTCTTAATTTATTTGTCTGTTTGTTTGAGACAGGGTCTCACTTTGTCATTCTGGCTGACCCACAGTGCACTGGATGCACCAGGCTGGCCTGGAACTCAGCATGCTTGGGTTTAAAGGCATGTGCCACCATATCCAGCTCTAATTTTATTATTGATGAAGAATTTAGAAATAGACAAAGTTAATCAAAGTCCAGTGAATTTGTTTATTAATGGCAAAACTTTTTCTATGGTAACATTTATTTGAAGTGTCAAATGTGTGTGTGTGTGTGTGTGTGTGTGTGAATTTAATTTGAAAATTTCCCAGTGCATGTGACTACTAAATCTTTTGTTCCTCATAAATAGAGTTACAAATCATATGGAGATAAAGTTTCGTTTATGACTTAATCACCTTCAAAGCTATTTTAATGTAAAGAAAAAGAAAGTAGTCAATATAATATAGAAGCTAAAACAAACAAAAGCTAGGTGTGTTTGTTGCTATTGTTGTTCATTTTCCAATAGAGATCCTAGTCCCAGGGAAATCTTTGACTCATACACAAATGTCTCTTTTTCTGCTCTATGGCAGTGCATAGGTTCCCTCTTCCTTTCCCTAGTCCTGTGACCACTAACATCACGGCAACTGTTTCCCTCCGTCAATGCTTCTTTGATGCATCCTTTCCCAGTGATTTCAGAAGGGCTGTAGGTAGCAACTCTCCAAGGAGACAGAAGACACTCCTGAAGGTAGGTGCAGTGGAACTGGGGGCCATGCCTCCTTGGATGGAGGATTCCCCATGTTTGTTAGGTGACATACAACAGGTGTCCTTTCTATGAGGAGAACATGCCACTGCTTATAGGATGCCATAAAGCCCCATATTTTTGCTTTATAAGCTCTCTACTGTAATTCAGACTCTACAAATGAGCAATTTCTTTGCATAATGAACGGATGGAACTGTTTTATGCACTTTTATGTTGTTCCAAGTCTGTGGTTTTACTAAATTTCTACCTCAAAGTTATGTAATTAGAGCCTCACCAATCTGCTATGGGGCCCTCCCTACCTTCCCTTGGAATCCACAGCAGTCTCTCAGGCTGGTTCCTGACAAGAATAAACACAATGTGCACACATCTGTGTGGGCTTGATTACACATACGCCTGCCTGTTGGTCGTGGCATGGATACATGTAGCATCAGGTTGTAGAAAGAAGGATGGATGGTTCTGGGTATCTCCTTTTCCTCAGTGATGACTTCTCAGCCACTCTAGGTCCACCCACTGCTTCCCACTTAAGCCCCAGCCTCTAGAGGTCTGTTCATAGTCTTCCATATACACACCCTAGTTTTCATGCCCAAACCTTCCTCACTGTGGTGATTTGAATAAGAATGGCCCCCTTAGGCATTCAATGCTTAACCAGGGAGTGACTCTATTTGAAAGGATTAAAAGGATTAGGAGGTGCGGCTTTGTGGGAGGATGTGTGTTACTGGGGGGTGGGTTTTGAGGCTTTAAAACCCCTTGTCTCTTCTGCTATCTGTGTACCAGGATGTAGAACTCTCAGCTACTTTTCAAGGGCCATGTTTGCAACCATGGTCCTTGCCATTATAATAGTGGACCAAGTCTCTGAAACTGTAAGCGAAGCCCCAATTGAGTGCTTTCCTTTATAAGCATTGCTGTGGTCATGGTGTCCTGTCATGGCAACAGAACTCATGATACTAACCCGCTAAGAAAGGGCTTCCTTCTTTGGCACAAACTCCTTAGATTCAGTGAAATCTATGGATCTTTTATCTTTCTTCTTCTTGCTATCTGCTAAGCTCAACCCAGAGAACTTAACACCTAAATGTTCTGTGAATATTTATGTTGACTAGAGGCTAAGACTTTGTCTTACATGTCCTATAGAAATGGCCTGTAACTATTAGTCATTTAACAGCTGGCCATTGCTATTATCATAGAGGATAAACAATAGATAGAAGGTAGGCAGAGTGGGCATCATTTGTTCCTTGATAACTCTAATCATAACATACATCAAGATAATTATAAACTAGTGTTTAAAGGAATCTGTCAAAGGACCAATGAAAGGACTGAGACAGTCCCATTGGCAACTGTGACTATTTACCTTTATGAATTTGTTTTGTTTTAGATAGGTTCTCACTATGTAGCCCAATATAGCCTCCGACATTTGCTTCAACTAGCAAGTCCTGGGATTACAGGTGTAGAAGACCATTCTTTAAAAAAAAAAAAAGTCTTGGTGAATTCCCAGTAGAACATCCCCATTGTCTCAGTGTGTGGGTGCACCCCTCGTGGTCCTGAGTTCCTTGCTCGTGCTCTCTCTCCTTCTGCTCCTGATTTGGACCTTGAGATTTCAGTCCTGTGCTCCAATGTGGGTCTCTGTCTCTGTCTCCTTTCATCGCTTGCTGAAGGTTAATATTCAGGAGGATGCCTATATGTTTTTCTTTGGGAATTCACCAAGACCAGCTGGCCTGGGTCTGGAAAAGCCTGGGATAAAACCGGACTCTCTGAACATAGCGGACAATGAGGACTACTGAGAACTCAAGAACAATGGCAATGGATTTTTGATCCTACTGCATGCACTGGCTTTGTGGGAGCCTAGGCAGTTTGGATGCTCAACTTACTAGACCTGGATGGAGGTGGGGGTTCCTTGGACTTCCCACAGGACAGGGAACCCTGATTGCTTTTCGGGCTGAGGGGGGGGGACTTAATTGGGGGAGGGGGAGGGAAATGGGAGGCGGTGGCGGGGAAGAGACAGAAATCTTTAATAATTAAATAAATAAAAAAAAGAAAAAAGAAAAAAAAGATGTAGCATGAAAACAGGCAGCTTCTTAAGGTTGCTAACACTGAGAGGCACTGCTATATGCTGTCTATTCCCTGTTTACTTTTATATAAAAGTGGGAAATCAATGGAAATCTATGCTAATAAAGAGTTTGTATATTTAATAAAAAAAAGAATAAATCAAAGAGGTTAAGCCACAAGAAAAAAAAAAGTCCATTGAGGCTTAGCTTTAACCAGAACATCAAAAGAATACAGAACAAAGCAGTGTGGGTCAAAGTGTGGTCTTGCCTGCTGCTGACCCATCGTCTTCTCTGCTCCAGGCTCTTCTGCAAGGAGGTCTGACAAGTCATCAGTGCTGTGCAAAACATCTTTCTAGAAGACAAGGTCTCCCTCCTCTGGCTGGCCCAAGGCTTCAGCTTTTCTCTCTCACAGCACAAGGTGGCCGAGGAAATTCTGATTTGGAAGGAACCATTGCTCCATAGTCTGATAACCAAAGGGAGGGATATACCTGTTGTCAGGATATTCTTATTCTTGAAAGCATGTGGTATCTCCAAATAGCAATGCCTTTATTTCTTCTTGGTCAACCATTTGGGATGGGCTCATCTCTAGAAGGTTTGGCAAGAACCACAGCCCATGAGATGGTACTGTGGATGTCCTAGGCTAATTGGTGTGGTTGTCATGTGCCCTCTGAGTTGTGGCTAGGGGTTGAGCTGGCCTTCTTCCTGCATCTGGTGGTCAGTACATGCTGGTTTCCAGGCTTCCTCTTAAGGTTGGTTAGTCATCCACAAGAATATGGGGCCATTCTTTGTCACATGGTTATGACTTTAAGAGATCAGCAGAAGCTGCCAGTCTTGTGAGGCCTGAATGAAGAAGCCCTCGAGGATCCTGTGGTGATTTGAATGAGAATGCCCCATAGACTCATCATATTTGAATGTTTGGTCCCTAGTAGGTATATGTATTTTGGGATGTGTGATCTTGTTTGAAGAAGTGTGTCATGGGGGTGGGCTTTGAGGTTTCAGATGTCATAAGCTCTCAGATACTCCTCCAGCTCCATCTACTCATCTATCCATCCATCCATCCATCCATCCATCCATCCATCCAGTCATCTAGTCATTGATGGGGTAACTAATAACCCAAATACCAGAAATGCAGAAACGGTGCAGCACTTCCTCGATACTAAAGAGGAAAATGTTGCCTCACTAGCAGAGGGAGTAAAATGTAGTACAATGAAAGTCTCAGCTTGAAGGAGGGAGACTGCTATCCTCCGGACTTTGTGACGTGTGTGCATTAGCCCTCACACCTGAGGCCTTATCTTACAGTCTCAGTATCTCTGTTGCTTAGAGGACTGCCTGACCTAACACAGCAGCTCAATCAATGCTGAATGAAAGAGAAATGATAACAAAGCTGAGTGTTGTAAACCTTAAGTTCCTTCTTCAGAAGAAGATAAGGGTATCAGAGATGACCTGGAAGAGATGAAAGACATTCATGAAGCATGGTTAATAAAAACAGAGAGAGAAAACTTGGGGTTCAACCTGAGATCTGAAAAGCAAAGTAGCCAGCCATTGGTGCTTACCTCTACCTCAGTCCAAAATGGCGATCCTGCCTCCAGGAATCTCAGAATGAAACTTACTGAGAGCTGTCTCCTCCGGTTTTATAATCCTCTATAGTGCCGGGATTAAGGGCATGCACTACTACTGCCGGGTTTCTATGACAACTAGTGTGGCTACTGGGATTAAAGGTGTGTATTACCCCTGCCTGGTCTGTAAGACTGACCAGTGGGGCTGTTTTACTCTGATCTTCAGGCCAGCTTTATTTATTAAAATATAAATGCCACTACACGTTCATTATTGCCTTTGCCTTTTGGGATATACTGTCTGAACCAAACTGTCTCTTTTGCTTCCTTCTTTCCTTTGGTCATGCCTTCTTATTCTAGACCTGTAATTACAAGTAGACAGTGAAGGGGTCAAGCTACTTCCATCCTGATCCAGTTTCAGCCCAAACATTAGATGGTAATAGCCTAGTGGTTGGTGATGCTCCCAAACATTAGATGGTAATAGCTTAGGTTGGTGATGCTCCTCAGAAAGGCTTTAGCTGTGATTTTGTGAGTCTTATCTCTTGCTACGTATTAATGGTCAATAAAGTACGAATCATCCTTGGGAAGCTTCAGGCTCCCCCAGGAATGCTGAAAATTGCCCAGAAAAGCATGGTTGGACCTTTCCCTAACAGTGAACAGAGTAGGCAGAGCACAGCAGGCCCTCCCATTACCTCCTGTTTTTTTAAAAAAATTATTTTATGTGCATGGGTGTTTTGTCTGCATATATGTCTGTGTGAGGGTGTTGGATCCCTTGAAAGTAGAGTTACAGACAACTGTGGGCTGCCATGTGGGTGCTGGGGACTGAACCAGGGTCCTCTGGAAGAGCAGCTAGTGATCTTAAATGCTGAGCCATCTTTCTGGCCTCCCTTCTTCTTCTTTTTTTTTCTAAAAAAAAACCCTGTATTTTTGAAATACAGGTTTTTAATTACTGGCTTAATTACAGGCCACAAATGCAAAGACACCTGTAAGAGATTTTTGATTCAGGAGTATGGGGGGAGGGAGTGATTTGGGGATCCAAAAGTGGCCTTTGGAGTTGGGGCTGTTATCTGGCACCAGCTGGAGTTTACACACACACACACACACACACACACACACACACACACACACACCAAAACAAGCAAACAAACAAACAAAAAAAGTCCTGGTTCTTAGTCTGTATCGCCCTCTGGTGGGGAGATTGATTTTCAACAGCCAGGCTTGGCTCTTTCTAAACCAGGCTCAGTTACATGCAAAACATGAGTGTGGAAGGGAGGAATATTAATGTGATTGTCAGAAATGGAGCATGCTTGCATAGATATACAACTAGGAGAGGGAGGCTTTGCACACGCACACACATACAACTAAAAGAGGGAAATTACACACACACACACACACACACACACACACACACTCCTCTAAAAGAGGGAGCCAACTTGATGCCAAGGGATTTGGTTTTTTGCCTTCTCACCTTCCCGAAGAGGATATTCTGGACCTGGGACTTTTTTTTTTAAATTAATAATTCACAAATAAATTCAATTTATTCACTATGCTTTCCCACAAACACTCAGTGAGCACCTCTGTGTCTCTGGCCATACAATGGGGGCTACATTTACAGAGGTAAACAGCAAACCCACCTTTAGGGAATTTTACACACTAGATCCCCAGGTCCTGCACCTGGAAATTAATAGTTGACATGCTTCCGTAAAAACCTCACTTCCAGGTGATGGCTCCTGAAGGACGGGTTCTCTTGGCAGAGTGCTGTGTGTTAGAACTTGGGCTATTCTTCTAGAGGGAATGTAGCAAGCACTCCAGAGGAAACTGCTAAAAAGAGAAACTTCAAAGACCAAAAAGAGTGTATTACTAGTGGGGGAATTTCAGGTGTTGCTTTGGGGACAGAAATATGAGGCACAATTGAGACACTCCTAGAATTTCTAAAAACACTTCGCGTAGGCTGCTTCTCATGTGGTTGGCAAGGTGGGCTTGAAGGAGGTGGGTGTGTGATCCTGCATGAGCAGCAGGAATGATGAACCTGAAGGTCAAGACAGAGTTCTGTGGAATTTCTTTTTCTAGAAAAATAAAAAAAAGATCCCATTTGAACTGTTTTTGGTTGGCTTCTGTCCTCAGGAGGCAGTTTCTCTGTACGACACTGATGAAATGGAGATCACTGTGTGTAGGGGCTATTTGTTATTTGTTTTTGAGGTACTGGAGATTAACTCTAGGGTCTTGCACATGTTAGGTAAGCACTCTATCATGGAGGAACTGCTTACAGCTGGGAAGATCGGGGGTCAGGGCAAAGTTTAGAGGACAGAAGTTGGTGTGTGTGTGTGTGTGTGTGTGTGTGTGTGTGTGTGTGTGTACACTGTCAGAAATTGGCACCTTTGGGTCTTAGGCATAACCAGGCAAACTCTTGAATTGCTCATTATCTTGGAATATGTTTAATCCCTGCGACTATCTGCTCATCAACCACCTGTGTCTAACCAAACATTTTTGTGACTGTCAGGTAAATTTTTTGAACATATTAGCTCAGACCACTAGCTTCCATAACAGTGGACAGCCAAGCATGTCACCGGTTAGCATCTGAGACACCAGAGAGATCTTTTCACCTCAGTTCTTGAAACTCAACTTCCCAGTGTTTCCGCCAGTGTCCTGGGAAATACCTTGATTTGTGACTTTCTTTTGCTCTATAACTGAAACACTTCAAAAAACCAATTCCACTTGGGAATGTGATTTTTCAGCTCAAGGAGCATCCATGTATTTGAGCCATGGTCATCCCTATTTTGGCTCAAGAATAAATCATCTTTTACTCCTTTTATGGTGAGTGTTACACTTTGTATCAATGCAAGATGTTTGAACCATCTGGAGAAGTGAAACTTAATCACTCTTCCAGCCCTTGGAAGGTTCCTTTCAACTTCTGGAGATGCCCTGGAGAGTGACTACTCAGTCTGATGAAACAGGCTCACTCAAAATCCTCCCAAAGAGGTTCCTCTGTGCTGGTCAGTGGGGCCACTGTGTTCAAGGACACTTGTTTGGTGGTTATTCTAACAATACTTTCCTCTTTCATAAAATCTGCACAGACTTTCTTCAGGTCCTCCTTCCAGGGTAGGCTCTTCTCTTTTGTCCAGTTCCTGTACAGATGTGTAGTAGGGAAAAACACTTGTCTGAAACACTAACAGATGAACACGCTCACATTTAAGGTTTATTTGAGATTATGGGAGGATCAGAACACGATCCCATGACGAGTCTCCCAGACTCTCCTACTGAAGAAGCTCAAGGAAGCACCTCTTGCTTTATACATCACCCACTGTTTTGGCAGAGTCTTGCTAAGCAACCCAGTGGCCTTACTCTTGCTCCAGTCCCCCAAAGACAAGACCTGAGATTGGGATTGCAGGTGTGAAACACCATACTCTGCTAGAGAACAGTTTTCAGCAATTATTAAAGCGTTCATTTGGTCACCTGAGAGATGCTAGGTATGCAGACTGGCTGCTCCTATGCTGTCTGTCCTCATAGGGAGGGTCTGGCCACAGAAAATTCAGTGCATGCAGTAGGGTTGAGAGAGTTAAGACAATGTTTGTTCTCACAATGTATTTCTTTCTCATTAATTCAGGTTTGAAGTCAGGAAGAACAGGAGGTCACTCAGAGATCTTTGAGCCTAAGGCACATAGTTCAGAGAAAGTCCTGGTGTTAAACTTGAAAATTGTGAGAAGACCAAATCTATAATTGTCTAATTAAAGCAAGCTTTATTTAATACTGGTCAGGAAGGTACTAGGTCCATACCCAGCTGGTGTGGGAGATCCTCCTTTCCATGTGTTGCTTTTATTGGTTAATGAATAAAGAAATTGCCCTGGCCTGTTGATAGGGCAGAACTTAGGTAGGTGGGGAAAACTGGCTGAATGCTGAGAGAAGGAAGGCAGAGAGAGAGAGACACCATGGAGCTGCCAGAGTCAGACTTGCCTAATTTTTGCTGGTCCCAGAGAATGGCATTGAATTGGGTTTGTCAGGTGCCTATAAAGGCCAAATCTCACAAGGCTATGGTACTTCCTGCCTTCACCCAATAAAGGGCAAGCGTATGTTCTGATGTACTTCCTGCCTACATACCTCCCTCCTTCACAGCTGGAGCAACCAATCTTGTTTACAGAAGTGAAAACATGTGACCTGTTATCTTACAAGAACAACAGTCCCACCCAAGCATTCCAGGAAGTTATCTGTCCTTGGGCAAGTACAGCTTACAGGTTAACTTTAATCCTTACACTGGTTCACTGCTTGGGTTTGTTTAGGGCGGGGGAAGAAGAGGTAGACATTGATGTTTATGTGTGTATAACTCTGTAGAACACATCAAAGAAAGGTCAAGTGATTGGATACAAATAGGTATTTCCAGGTCTCCACTTACCAATGTCAATATATATCCCCCCTCCCACCCTATCTTTCAGTGCCAAGGTTGGACCCCCAAGACCTCATGCATGCTAGGCATGTGCTCTACTATTGATTTAAATTCCCACCCAAGTCCATCCCTCCGTCTCTTCCTCCATCCCACCCTTGTCACACTATATAGCTCAGGGTGGCCTCAAACTTTATAGCAGCCCAGGCTGTTCTCAAACACTCTTGACACTTTTTTGGTGGGTGGGGGGCAGAATTCCATGTAGACCAGGCTACTTCAAACTACCTTTATAGCTGAGGATAATCTTGAACTTACCATCTTTCTGCCTCTACCTCCTGGGCTAGTATCTTCCTGGAACATTGAAAATCATTATTTAAAAAATACTTTGTGTATATGTTGGAGGGGAGGTATATGGAGATCAGAGGACAATTTGCAAGAGTTCGGTCTCTCCTTCCACTGTGTGAGTTCCAGGAACAAAATTCGGGTCATCAGGCTTGCTGGCGGACACTTTTACCCTCTGAGCCATTTTGCTGGCCCTTTGTCACTTTTTAATTGAGAAAACACATTGTTTCTTTTAAGGTTCAACTGTGTTATATTACCTTTATTAAAGTACCTATAACTTACCCAGTTTGAATTGGGCTCCTCCTTGCCACCCTGCTAGAATGCTGTATAGAGCAGTCTAAATGCTGGAAGTTAGGAGTCTTGAATATTCATCTGTTTTCAGATAATAGCCTCATGCCTGAGGCATATTAAGTACTCAATAAATAATCTTCTATGTGACAGGCATGTGTGTGTGTGTGTGTGTGTGTGTGTGTGTGTAAAATCACAACATGTTTGAAGCAAAGGACATGGAAAGAGCTTGAGGTGAGGAAGAATATATTGCCTCCATGACAGTTTGTCAACACACTGTATCCTTAAAACTTGTGGCCATGCTTCAAAGTAAAAATGAGGGGAGCAGAACCGCTCATCTATACGATGCCTTCACGAAGATGGAGATCCCTACTGAGGCTGGCCTGAATGAGACGTTTTGTATTACTTGGCCTCTTGAGCAGATGGTCCTCATTAAGGAACAATTCCAGCTTCCTTGCAGAGCTTGTCTTTGCTGTGGTTGCTTTCCTGGGTGCCTAGCGATCTCCCCCATCTCTTAATCCCACTGTAAAAGACAGCTCAAGTCCTTGTGGGCTGCAAGGCAGCACATGTCCACCAGAGGCCGCTAATGCCATTCTCTGGCCAGGCATCGCCTCCATAAGGGAGCTCTGCCTTGGGATCCTGCAAGCGCTCTTGGCTATTGCATCCAGCTTCTAGTGGGCAGCTGGTGGTTGACTGAACTGCTGAAGACAGGAGGCTGCAAATGGAGTCCCTGCCCACCACTGAATCAATTGGGTCTTTGACTGCAAGGACTGCCAACAGGTGTGCTCCCCAGACGTTACCCACCCATGGCAGGTACCTGGGAGGATCTGGGAGAAGCACTATTGTTGCTTTTGGGGGTCTGTGTGAGCTCTCTGCCTTCTCTCCCACGTTGCCAGCACAGTCATCTTTAGAATTCTCTTCACTGTCCTGTCCCTAAAAATCAACAACCCAGATTCCCCCCTTCAACACACACACACACACACACACACACACACACACACACACACACACACAATCTGTAACAAGCCTGATGTGGTGGCTCAAGTCTGTCTGTAATCCCCTAATCAGGAAAGCCACATTTACATGGTCATACCCCATCTCAAAACCATACCCGAATACAACACAACACAACAAACACAAAACCCTGAAAATATCTCCTCCCGAACACAGCGCATCCAGGTGTGCCGATGTAGAATTTCCTCTCATGTTGCCTCTCTATCTCAGTGAGAGTTAGTTTCTGAGTTGGAACTAAAATCTCGCCTCTCTTTCTCCTTCCCCCTCTCCTCACCTCTTTCTCGGATGGTGTCGCATTGTACTGCCCAGGCTGGTCTTGAAATCATGAGACATGGCTGTCCTGTCTCAGCCTCTAGAGCCCCTGGAATGACAGGCATGTACTGTCACCTCTGGCTCCAGGGATCTTTTGGATGTTCCAGTGCATTTGTCTGCAGCAGACACGCTGGCGTGTGATTATGTTGGGGAACTGATGTTGAGGTATTTAATGCTCATGCATCCAGTCGTTGAGTAAGCATCCATCAAGCCCTTGTTATTATGTTCCAGGCACTGGGCTTATTTGTTAATCTAGGAGTCATTCCTGACAGCTTTACTCCACCCCAACACCAACCTCCCTATCAGTCAGGCTGAGAGATGCTCCCTAAATACAGCCTGCACCTGGCCCCTTTGGCTTTCCGTTTACTCCTTTTGCTTTACCCACTGTTGCTTTCCTCGACTCCGAAAATGACCTTTGACATTATCTTCTGCTTCCATGCAAGTACGTTATCCAATGGGGGTGATTTGTAAAGGAAGAAAACTCCTGCTGTGTTTGTTGATCACTTTGGTTAAGGTGGTCCATTGGTGTTGTATTTAGAATCAGGAGGGAACAGGAGTAGAAAACAGTTGGCTGTGATTGTGTATATAATAAGCCTATAATCCCAGTGTTCAGGATGCTGAGGCAGGAGGATCATGAGTTTGAGACTAGATTGGGCTCAGGTTACATCCTGAGAGCCTGTTGAAGGAGGAAGAGGAGGAGGGCAAAGGGGAGAGACTGAGGAGGAGAAAGAAGCACAGGAGACAGAGGAGGAGGAGCTAGAAGAAGCAGAAGAGGAAGGGAAGGGGGAAGGAGAGAGAGGAGGAGGAACCAGTCCTTGCAGCCAATCAATCTCCCTGCCATTCAGCTGTTCTCTGCCTCTGTAGCCTCCTTTGCCACCAAGCTCAGCCACCTTAGCCTTCTCTGCACGGCTGGAGCAGCCAGTTCAAGCCAACCTTCGGGCCTTTGCACCTGCTGGTTCTGCCTCATGCACTTTCCAGATGTCTGTGCTGCTCATCTGATATCCTCATTTATATTTAAGTCCCTGTCCCTGACTCCACGATGCTTCCCTTCATTGGCCACTCTCTTTCCTATGGCTTCATGTCATTTCATTTGTCATCCTGTCTTGTTCATTTATTTTATCATTCCCATCCTTGTCCCCTCTGTCCTGCTAGTTCCAGGAAAGCTGGGGGTTTGTTGGTTTTGTTTGTACTGTACAGCCAATGTCTGGACCTGACATGTGAGCCTTAGTGCTTATATATTTCACTTTATTGATTGATTGTGTAGTGTGTGTGTGTGTGTGTGTGTGTGTGTGTGTGTGTGTGTGTCTGTATTTGCCATGGTGCTGGTATAGAGGTCACAGGACAACTTGAAAAAGCACATTCCCTCCTTCCACCAAGTGAGTCTGGGAACTTCCTTCTTATCCGCCCCTCCCCTTTCACCTCCTAGTACTGGGGTTACAGATGTATCACCACTCCCAGTGTCTGTCCAGCTAGGGATTAAACCTGGAGCTTTACAAACACCGAGAAAAGGCTCTAGCAACTGAGCTACATTACCAGCCTCCTTATGCTTTCTTGAGTCAGGAGAGGAATGGACCATTAAATGATTATGAGAATAAACCTACGCAAGATGAATGAACATAGTCCCTGCCTCTAGATTGTTCACAGAAAGCTGATAAAGGAGAGACCAATAAACATTTCCAACTCAATGAAACAAAAGTTATAACGAAGATAAGCATAGAGGCACTATTTGAACACAGACGAGGGAATAATTAAATTTACCGTGTATAAATGAGTCTTATCTCTCTGCTTATGTGGTAAGCTCCTTAAGGACAAAGCATATCCTCCACTTGTATTCTGCTCCCCACTGCAGTGGTCTCTAAAAGCCAGTGCCTGGATAAGCTTAACAGAATCACCTGCAGGGCTTAAGAAAACATCAAAGGTTTCCACCTCTGCAGGGCTGGCTGGAGTGGAGTCCTCAGATCTATTTTCCAAAACTCCCTGGGTATTTCTGAAGTGCACTGACTTGGGACCAATGCAGCATGCTGTCGAACACGGGGCTGGGCACACTGCTGTAATGTACGGGATGCCCAACAGTCTCGACGCCACGTCTGCTCTGTCTAGCTCCCTTCTATTCCTGAGCACAGAGGGCTCCACCTGTCTAGCGTCCACACTGCTGAGAGTGTGAGAGAGATGAGCAATCATTCCTTTTCCCCAGCATGACGGCTTTAGTGTCACTCATAGCTCTTCACAAGGACAGTTATTACCCACCTTATGGGTCGTTTTATTATTATTTTTTAGCTGAGCAGCACACCAGCTTTCTATTAGTCCAACCCCAGGTGGATAGCTTCAGGGCAGCACAGGGCCTCAGCCTGTGAAAGCCACCTGAGGTTGCATGGGCCTTAAAGGATGCGGGGCTAGGAGTGTATGTGGGGATACAAGGTGAATGTTCGTAATCTGAGTCACAGAATATGATTGGGATGACCTACAAAGGTTCTGGTGCATGTCCATGTCTGTAAGATACCTGAGCTATATGAGTCTATAGCCTGACAGACAATGACTGCCTCTGGCATTGAGGACCACTAGGATCTTGGATCCATCCCTGTTGTTAGTTTGTTGGTGAGACATAGTCCAGGTTGTCCTGGAGCTTATTATGTAGCCCAGATTGACTTTAAATTTACTTGCAAAAATCCTCCTGACTCATTCTCCTGAGTACTGGGATTAGAGGTGTGGCCCACTATATCTATATGCTCACGGTAGCTTGTTCTTGCAATGCACCCTGGCTAAAAAGTCAGGGGCCAACCAGAAGACTTGAGTGTTTGAGTATTGGTTTTGGAATTTTTATATGGGAGAAGTTTAGGGGTGGATGTTTTGAGGGTTGAGTGAAAGGCCGGTTTAAAAACCACAGTTGATAGCATGTCGTTCTGGTTAGTGTTTATTGTCAGCTTGGCAAAGCCATGAAACACCTGGAAAGGGGGAAGCTCAATTCAAGAAAGGCCTGTGGATAGGTCTGTAGGGCATTATTTTGTTTAGTAATTGATGTAAGAGACCCAGTCCACTGTGGGTGGTACTATCCCTAGGTATGTGAGTCTTGGCTATTTAAGAAAATTAGCTGAGCCGGGTGGTGGTGGTGCACGCCTTTAATCCCAGCACTCCGGAGGCAGAGGCGGGCGGATCTCTGTGAGTTCAAGGCCAGCCTGGACTACAAGAGCTAGTTCCAGGACAGGAACCAAAAGCTACGGAGAAACCCTGTCTCGAAAATCCAAAAAAAAAAAAAAAGAAAATTAGCTGAGTATAAATGTGTGTGTAGGAGAGAGAGAGAGAGACAGACAGAGAGAGAGAGAGAGAGAGAGAGAGAGAGAGAGAGAAAGAGGATACTAGTAAATGGTGTTCCTCTGTGTTTTTTGCTTCAAGTTCCTAACTGCCTTGAGTTTCTGCCTTGCCTTCCCTCACTGCTGGCCTGTGAACTGTAAGCCGAAACAAACCCTTTTCTCCGCAGGTTGTTTCTGGCCACGGTGTTGATCACAGCAGCAGAAAGCCAACTAGGACCCAAGTGCACTGTTTGACTCGGCTTGTGAGGATAGCCTGGCATCTGATGACATTTGTGAGGACAGAACAAAACTGTCCCTCATGCTATCTGCTCACATCTCTTGTCAGGACCACTCTTCTCTACTCACCCCCTCCTCTGTTTATCCTTTCTTTTTCTCTTACAATGATGACATGGTTGCCACCATTGTGGGACTCAGCTAGTTCGGGGCCTGAGGATGCTGGCTGTGCATAGACACACTCTTCGTACATCATAGACTTTGTATCAAGCCCTTGGAAATGTGAGTAGGATAGGAAGGCAGGGAAGGGGCTTTGGAGCTGGCTGTATTGCCTAGGATTGGGGAACGAGGCCTTGTGGTTGGGTGGAGGAAACATGTAAGCCTGCAAATACAGCAGGTTCTAAAGAACATTAGTGTTTGACTACGGCAGTGGAGAAGCGGCAGACTTTGAGGAAGCAGAGGCTTCTGGGAACAGGTATAGTGACAATACAGGAGAGAAGAGGTAGCAATAAAGAGAAAGAGAGAGGAGAGGAGAGAGAAAGGCATGAGGGGCTTATATTACAGGTGGAGTGAATGAGGGCCCAGGGAGCAGAACACTTAATCTCATACTGTTAATTCAAGTCTCTTGGAGGCCTTGTACACATCTCCTGGGCTCAGTTTTCTCATCTATAAAACGGCAATAGTAAGAATCCCAAACACTGCTTGTCTCTTTTTAACAAAGAACAAGAACTGGGAAGTTGCTTTCTCACCCAATGCTTTGTTTTGTACAGAAAAATAGCAAATTAAAAAAAACCAACAAACCCACAAAGCAACTGCTTGTAAAAACAAAGGGAAGAAGAATTTATCCCTCTGGACGCAACAATGCTTTGTAAAATGTATCTTTAGTAAAAATGTAAGAAACAAGAAAAATTTACCAAAACAAGAGAAAAAGAATCTGCTGTGTTTCAATAGTTCAAGGGTCTCACTGTGTAAAACCTCAGAAAATGATGTTTACTTGATGTGAAGACAAAACTGCAAGGGAAAAGGTTACCATATACAGTGCTTTCTCGTTCACAAAGGCGGGAAACTTCTAGTACCTACTTTTTTATTTATATAGGGCCTGCATATGTAGGTCAGGCTCATTGCATTGGGATTGCAGGCATGCGTCACCATGACAGCTCTATGGCTGCTTTTTATTAAGACTTCCACAAAAACTGCAAAGGTCCGTGGGATTCGTAGTGTTGAAGGAAGGGCTCTGTTCTCCAGACAGGGCATTAACTTCCGTGGAAATGCTCGGTTTCCACTGAGGGCACCATGATTACTAGTAAATGCAAATGTCGCTAGGTGAGAAGTCTGTCCCTGAGGTGAGCTGAGTAGAACCCAGAGGTGTCAGGAGAGCCCACTACTCGCCCTTCCTTTTATCCATTGACATGCACCCATCTTGCTTTTCAAATTCTCTTCACTCCTAGTTTCTTTACTCCATAGTCAGCTTGGTACTCCTCTCTGTATAAGTCAACCATCAGGCTGAGGGTCAAGCAGATGCCCCAGGAGCCTGATTGTCTCTGCACCTTTGGCTCTTTCTTCTCACGGATAGATGGTGTCTTTTTAGTAAGACTAGCTTTAGTCATTCCTGTTGTTCAGGAAGCTGTCCTTTTAAACTTAGTGAATTTGTTATTAAGACAAGCTTTCTCAGAGGCGTCGATGGGGAGGGGTGTAGACGGGAGTCAGGGGAGGAAATGGGAGGAGAGGAGGGGGGATGAAACTGTGGTCAATATGTAAAATAAATGAAAAAAGTTAATTAGATAAAATAAATAAAAATTAAATAAAAAGAAAACGAGCTTTCATGTTGCATAGATTGGCTTCCAACTTGATTTATAGCCAAAGATGACCTTGGATCCCCACCTCTACTTCTCAAGTGCTACGATTCTTAGCAGGCACTACGACACCCACCCCAGAGAGGTCATCTTGTCTCTATAGGGGACAGGTCATTGGTGACTCTGCCCTGTTTTAGAAAGACAGTTACCAGCTGGGAATTTCTGAGATCCAGAAGGAGTCCCACACCAGAGAGAAGTTATTTCTGTTCACTCCAGTGGGTCTCAGAATTCCTGATGGGATGAGAGGCAGGCAGCAACGCCTTATCTCCTACCTGCGCAAATGCATTTAGATTCTGAGAATGGTTGCCTTGCTGTGGTTTGCCAAAAAAAAAAAAAAAAAAAAAGAAAAAAAAAGAAAAAAAGAAAGAAAGAAAAAGCCCAAAGGTTCATCCTTATCTCAGAAATAGGTTTTTTTTGGCACATTGGAGACACTGATCAGCCAGCCCAAAGTGTTGGTTCAAATAGCATTACAGGTCAGAAAATGTAACAAGGCTTTGACCAATTTTGTTGTTTTTAATCAAGAACTTAGGCTCAAATTAGCCTCATTTAAAAAAAAACACAATCATAGAACTTGTGCTAAAAGAGTTTTTAGAAACAGGGTGTGGTGTCATATGCCTTTAATTCTGGCAGGCAGACCTCTGTGAGTTGAAGGCTAGCCTGGTCTATGTAGTAAGTTCCAGACCAGCTAGGATTACATAACACCCTGTCTCAAAACAAAACAAAAACAAAATTGTTTCTAGGGAGCTTTTGGAATTTGGTTTTATTGAAAGTCACAGAAGCAGCACGCGCCCCGGTAAAAATAAAACCCAATAGTATTGCTTGGAATAAAACAAGTGGTCAAACTATCTTCTAACCCCATCTTCAGTGCTTGTTAAGGAATCCTCTATAAAGCATCTCTCGTGTGTCAGTTGAGGAGCTTTTCAAGCTAATCATGTGTGCACACACACCCTTGTCTTACCTCCCCTCCACTCTACATCTGTGTGTAAGCACAAATACACATTCACAAAAGGGGCTGGTCCATAAAATATGCAACATCTTCTCTTCATCTAATGCTGGATGATGGGGGTTTTTCTTCATCTGTGCATGTGCACCTGACCTGTTCTTTCTAAGACTGCCTAGGATTCAGTAGAGGAGATGGGGTGAGCCTCAACAAGCAGGGATCCTATGGTCATTTCCAGGACTCACTAGAGGAGATGGGGTGAGCCTTGATAAGCAGGAGGCAAAGGGCCATTTCTAGCTTGTTGAGGCTACAACAAAGATTTGTTAACTCAGGACTCTCTAGAGTTTGATCCTTGGGACCCAAGCCTTAGAGACAGCAACAATACAATAAACTTGAGAGCCTTGCGATTCCAGACTTCATACGTCCTTTTCCAATACGAGTTCCTGGGTTAATTCAGTAGGAAACCTGAGCGGCGTGTTTTACCCCTTTCTTCAAGATTTGTCTGTGACTGTTTCACCATGGAAAGCACCCATCGGTCCCATCACTGTACAAAGGTGCGGCTGGGCTTGTGCTCTACACAGGACCCGGCATGTTCTAGGACTTGACAACAAGGCCATGCTCAGTGAGTGGGTGAGGAGCCTGTGGCCCAAAGACTGGAACCCACCTGTTGAGGGACATAGAGCTAGTGAGCAGACAGGAGTGGAAGTCAAAGCCTGAACTTTTCCCACCGTGAGAAGAACTACCACCTGCTCATGGAAGGCAGGAGAGTTTGTATAAAGCCCAGAAGTTGTGTCAAAGAAGTCATGCTTCAAAAACAAGCCTGATGTGATGTGGAAAGTTTGTCTGAAGTATACAATTAGGATTGTTGATTGACTAATTGAGTTGTTTATTCTTATTTTATGTGAATGAGCTTGTATTCACGTGGGTACATGCACTACACGTGTTCCTAGCTCCTTGGAGGTCAGAAGATCTTTGAAACACCTGGAACTGGAGTTACAAATGATTGTGAGCCGCCACGTGGGTGCTGGGAACTGAATCTGGGGTTCTTTACAAGAGCAGAGAGTGCTTTTAACCTCCAAGCCATCTCTCCAGCCTCTGGTGCTTTCATCTTTTATTTACTGATTGACTGGGTTAATATCTTGATAGCCAAATCTGGATTAGAACTTGCTGTGCAGCTGGCAATGACTTTGAACTTCTGACCACCCGCCTTCACCTTCTGAGTCCTGGGATTACAGGTAAGTGTTATCATGCTCCATTTCTACAACACTGGGGATTGAACCCCGGACTTTGTGCATGTGAGGCGAGCACTTTACCAACTGAGTTATATCCCCAGCCAGTTTATGTTGCTTTAATAAGAAAAGTTGGGTAATTTAATGGTTTGCAGATAGACGTGTTCACTATGCTTTCTGTCTCATTTTGTAATGTCACAGCATCTTGGCAGCAATTACTAATAAACTGAAATTGTACTACAGTGTTATTGTCTGATTTGAGAGGTGAACATGAATCTGAGGGTGGGTCATGTTAAGAATGACATGATTTGACCTTTTGAAATATAATTAAGAGTTATTTTATTATTTTATATGTATATATGTATATTATTTTATATGTATGGGTGATTTTACTGCATGCATATTTGTGTACCAGGTATGCGTCTAGTGCCTGTTGAGACCAAGAGAGGGCATGGATCCTCTGGAACTGGAATTCCAAATGGTTGGAACCACGATGTGGGTGCTGGAATAGAACCCAGTCCTCTTGAAGAGCAGTCGGTACTCTTAAGCATTGAGCCATCTCTCCAGCCCCTTGGCAAAATCTTTCATACTCCATTCAGTACGGTCCTCTAGTCTACCTACTGAGTTATCAAAGGCTCCTTTATAACTACCTTTCAGAGACACTCAAAAATTGAGATAGGCAAGACATACTGGGGCTGAGACTAAAGATCTAGAAGTTCAAAATCCTCACTGGGCAATTTAGAAAGTTTGGAAAACTTTCTAGAACAAATTCATGAAACACATACACACATTTGACATAATAATGATATGTATTTGTAAAGTACAGTGTGATATTTTAATACATATGTACAATGAATAGTGATCATATTAGGGCAATTGACATGCCTTTCACTTCAGACTCCTGTTATTTCTTTGTGTTGGGAAAATTCCAAAATCTTTCTACAATTTTGAAATAAATTTTCAGCCATAGTCACCCTGTTGCACTATAGGATAGTTGAACTTAGTCTTCCTATGCAGCTGTGTGCCTGTATCTGTTAACCATCCTTGCTCTATCCCTCCCTCTCACTTCCCCAGACTCTGCGTGCTGGCACTTTCCTCTCTACTTCTATGAGATCAAGGTTTTAGCTTCAGAATAAGTAAAAGCACAATATCTGTCACTTGATGCTTAACTTATTTCACTTAACACAATGTCCTCCAGGCTTGTCCACTTTGATGCAAATAAGATTTTATTTATTTATTTGTGGCTAGCTATTCGACCACATAAGAGCCAACATTCTTTATTCATTCATTCATCTATTGATGGTTGATTCCAGAATTATATTATTGTGCTTAGCAATGAAATAGGCAATAGGAAGGCTTGATTCACACACACACACACACACACACACACACACACACACACACACACACACACACATATAATGTCTTTTTTGTGTGTTCCCGGAGTGGTATTTCAGAATCAGTTGATCAGAGAACAAGTTCTTATGAGAAGGAAGAAAGAAGACAGTTTACACCAGGAGTCAGAAGACTTGTGGGCACTATTTCATTCCAACATTGTCAATATTTATAGCCATTTGTACCCCAAGTGGAGAGACAGGGACATCCAGCTCCCAAGCAATGAAATGCCTTCCTTAGATTCACACTCTGATTCACCTGTTCCTACGGAGCTGGGTGAATATTCATTCAGCTACAGTTAGTCTTGTCCTAGCTTTAATAGAGTGATGTGGAATGAGGGACACCCCATTCTTCCACACTGCGACAAGGCTTCCCACACTGAATGACAAAAATATATAAATCTGCCCCTTTGTTTCTTTAGGATTTACCAGCAGGCTAAAGCGAGCATACTCAGCTCAGGCCTGGCAAGAGTCTTTGATCCATTAACTCCACAACAATGGCTCACATTGGTTGTTCACGGTTCTGTCTCTCCAGCTTTATTTCGAGATTACAGCGTTCACCTGGCTTGTTAGTTGCCTCCGTGGATCCTGGTTGGCTTTTCCTGTCTATATGTTGGGTGGTCCAGACCAGATGGTAAATATTTGCTGCATAAAGGACCTTTGATGTGCTGGGTACTTCATCACCATGTGCTGGCTGATTGGATAACTGCTGGGCCTTCCTCCGCATTCCTGTCCTTACTCTTTCCCTTCTTCAATCTCAGCTGGTATCCAAAGAGAGTAAAATGACCCCAAAATAACCCACCCACTGCTCGCCTTTTGGTAAGACAATGCCTTGCCTGTATTACCAATAAGGCTGGGTGAGATTTCTCCCTTGGGGGCTCCTGCTCTTTCTTGGTCCTGCTTTTCACGGGCTGTTGTTTAGCAAGGTCACCTGGCACCCCTTCCCAGAGACTGTGGCAGTCACTGCCCTCATAATCTCTCCCATCTTTCTCCCTGTATTGATAGCCGTGTGATGGTGGGGTTGCCATGACAACTGATTGATTAGCATCCAATTCCCGGACCAGGAAACATACAGCCATAAAGAATTACAAATGATGCCTGATTGTCTGCTGCCAATAGCCTGATTGCTGCCATTTTCTGGCAGGTAGCTCAGCCTTAACAGGAAGCCCTATGCTGTGCAATTATTGCGACATGATTGATGCATCGCTATAGTTACAGTAGGCAGTGTTTCCAACTTGGGAGACTTTTTTTTTTTAAAGGAAAAAAAAACCCTCCCTCTTTCAGATGGAAATACTTATAAATGTGGAGGGTGAAGTAAGGCATGGGGGTGGGAAGTGAGGTTGTCAGAGGAGGTGAGTATAGACTATGTAAGACCCCAAGCTGGGATTTCAGAGGAAAGGAACCGAAGTCGACAGGACCCGAGGCACATGGTATGGTGGTGGGCAGAGAAAGAGGTTTGACTCTGCCTGCCTATGCTCTCTTCTGTCCCAGCTTCCGCACATCACAGCAAGTAAAGGATGGCTCAGAAATCCCTTCCAGATGGGAATTCTACAATGTGGCGTATGTGGGACGGTGCAGGATTGATCGCAAAAATACCCGTAGGCCACAGGTGGTGTGCAACTCGGGCCAACAACTGAGGCAGCTCACCAGGGCTTCAATCATGTGTGATAGCCACAGAGCAAAGCACCTGGGCCTGGAAGCAAAGTGGGAAAAGAAGCCTTGGCACTGGGTGGGGGTAGGGTGGGTTAGAATGGGCCAGTGTGAAGGAGCCAGCCGATCATGAGGCTGGTTGCTCAGAGACTTTGGGTGATAAAGAGACCTTTTTGTTTGATCCAGGGTTAGGGTGGCTTTTTAATCACTCGACTGGATATTAAACATTACTAAGGGTGGTGGAGAAGATAATGAGAATGAAAATATTTGTGATTGGGGGGGGGCAGGCTTCCTGCAGAAGAAGGCCACCTATTAATATGGCCAGTTATTGAGAAGGCTGCCGCCTGAGTATCTTCTGAGCTATGTGCACAGTTCAGTGGCACATCTGATAATTTGTCCCTGTGGGTTAAGGACAGCCATCCCGGGGCAGCCTCCCTTGAGAAGTTCGTGCTCCTAAAACAGTACTACTTAGACACGTAACCTCAAAGTGGATGTTTTTACCTTAAAATCACCTGCATTCTGTCCATCAGTATACCCACTGTTTAATTTTTGCATACATTTATCCTTACTTCTTGAGGACAGAAATTCTACCATTAATCCCGGCAAGCAGCATAGCGGTACAAAGTTATTGCTGCATGATTGAGTGACTGCGATGATGGATTCCATCCCGAGGCAGCATGGAATGCATGTGGCAAGAGTGAATAAAGCAAGGGATGGCGGGAGTGGCGGCGGTGAAGCCGAAATGGGAACCACTAGGAAATGGCTGTAGTTACATCAAGCAGAGAGACCTTCTAAAAGGCCTAAGAAAATCAGACTAGTAACTTGGACTGATGAGCATGTTAATGCCTGATATTTCTGGGCATCACTCTGGAGTACCATGGCAAAGAGGTGTTTCTCGTGAACATGAGCTCATCTCAACTACTGAGTGTTACTTACCTATTGTATGGCATTACCTGTCCAAAATCATGTACATCTGAAGTTGATACCAATGACCCAATATTTTTTTTTTCAAAGGCAGGAAAGTAGGTTAAAATTTTTGGTTAGATGTGTTGGAAACCTATCAAGAGTAGGTTGACATCCGCATTTGCTAGCATCTGGCCGAGAGAGCACTTTGCTTGCTATTGCTGAATGTAACACACAGGTTAGGATTAAACACAATTCTGTCTGCAGGGTAGGAATTGGTGGGGAATGAAAGACTAAATATGGGAAGCTATTAAATATGAATGCCTGTGCATTCCTAGGAACCCCAACAGGTGTCATCCAAATTTTGGGAGCCTGGAACAACCTCTGGCAGGCTACTTGACCCCTAGTTCCTCCATCTCATGAATGGAGGGTAAGGATCGAGCTTGTTCCGTGGAGAATTTAGAAAGATGCATTGAGAGACTACCCGAAAAGCCATGGTACATCGGCAGGATTCACTAAGTGCCCAGACATTGAATGTTCTTTTATATAAAATAGGCAATATTACATCATCACTCAAAGACACAACACACCTTACAGCAGTGCTGTAAGTAGCCATCTCATAGTAGTAAGGGCGGGGTATTCAGGGAGCAGGCTTCCCTTCTTTTGATTTACCAGAAATGCTTCCAGCTCATGTCTTTCTTGTTAAACCGTGGCTGTAAGTACCCCTGCGATGGCCCAGATGGGACTGGGAGCCCATTTATATTTAGGAACACCACCATATCCACATTTGGAGGACCATTTAAGGCCAATTCAAACGCATCAGGGCTGGTACCTCTGACTTCTGATTACCCGGCAGATAAAAGCTGGTTCCCATGGGAACTCGTTTTTGCTTTCTCTTCCATTCAATTAAAATCCATTTATCCAAGCCTGAATGTTTCATAAGTGCCTTCTAGTGAGTTCTGTGTTGCGTTTGCCAGCCTCTGTGTGGGACAGATGACTCGCCATTTGCAACGCCAGTCCATTTGCCTTGCGTGAGCACACACTTGCATTTTCTGAGGCCATTTTTTTTTTTTAAATTTGACTCACTTGTAAGTAGCATCCAATATTTTACAAGAAGTCTGTGTGAGAAAAACGTGTTTCTCTGGATCATGAAGTTCTCTGTTTTATCTTTTTAAGTTGCTGCATACTATTCCATGGACTATGAGAGCAAAAATACTTAGGTATATTTTTTTACACTTTATTTGCTACCAGAAATAGCTGATGGCAGCTTTCTGTATATAGGGTTTTTGTTCGTTTTGTTTGTTTTGTTTTGTTTTGGTTGTTGTTGTTTAAATTATTTCGCCTTCCCCAGTTTTATTGTGGTGGATGAACAAATAAAAAGTGCTATTATTTAGCCCTTACTGACTAACACTTTGGTATACATACACATTTTATAATTATCACAGAGCTGGCCAGATGGCTCAGTTGGTTAAAGGGTTCAGTTGGCAAACCTACCTGTTGACCTGGGATCAGTCTCTGGGGCTCACATGGTAGATTGACTCCTTCACAATAACACACATGCATGTACATGTGCATGCACGTACACACACACACACACAAACACACACACACACACACACACACGAAATAAGTAAGTGTCAAATGATCATCCCAGTTAGGATAATTAATATACTTATTACTTCATGGGTTCTACCTTCCTCCCCACCATTTTGGTGAGATCATTTAGAATCCATGGCTCTCTTCTTAACAAACTTTAGCCTTTTAAATCAGGTGACCAGCCGGGTGGTGGTGGCGCACGCCTTTAATCCCAGCACTTGAAAGGCAGAGGCAGGCGGATCTCTGTGAGTTCGAGACCAGCCTGGTCTACAAGAGCTAGTTCCAGGACAGGCTCCAAAACCACAGAGAAACCCTGTCTCGAAAAGCCAAAAAAAAAAAAAAATCAGGTGACCATGCTGTGTGCCATTTCTCCAGAGCTCACTTAAGTCCTTTGGCCAGCACTGGCCATTTTCCTTACTTCAGACTCCTGGAAATGACAATCCAGCCATCTGCTTGTGTGAGGTTCGCCACTGTTGATCTTGCTGATTTCACTTAGTGCACTGCCCTCTGGGCTCACCCAGCTTTCTGAGCATAGCAAGATTCTCTTCTTCTGAGTGCAGGCTGCTGTTTTTCTCTCCGTGTGCATGATATACAACACATTTTTCTTTATTTAGTCCTCTGCTCTTGGTCAGTCAGGTTTTATCGATAGCTTTAGTGATTGTGAACAATGCTGACTGAAATAAACATGGGGGTGACAGACATTTCTCCAACATGCCAAGTTCATTTTATTCCTTAGAGCAAGCTCCACACTCTTTTCCATAGTGACTGTACTAATTCGTATTTTCACCAGCCTAGTGTAAGGCTTTCTCCACACTCTGAACGGCACTTGACATCTTTCTACTTTTGGACAGCAGCCATCCCACAGCTAAGGTGCTCTCTCACTGTGCTTTTGACTGGTGCTTCCCTGTGGATGAGTGATAGATTTGCAAATGCATGCTAGCCATTTATATATCTTCTTAGTGAAACTTTCCAATCAAGTCTTTTGTCCCTTTCTAAGGCAGGTGATTTTCTGATTTAGCTACTCAATTGTTTGAATTCCTTGCACATTTGGGGCATTAATTAATTTCTTCCTACCTGATCACGTGCCTTATTGGCCATATGATTTCAATACTTTCAATATAGATACTCCTTATATTGTCTTTTAATTTGCTCACTATTTTGTTTCCTCTGGAGAAAGCTTTTGTCTAATGTGACATTAATTTATTTTTGACTTCTGTCGCCTGTGACTTGGATGTCACATGTACACCATTGTTAAGGACCTTTTCCTCTGTATTCTAGAGAAGTTTTGGGCCTTATGTGTGTGTTTCACCTCATGTCTCTACAGTGCCTGACATCGAACCCAGGACCTGACATTTGCCAGTCAAGTGCCAGTTCTTTTTATGACTTTTATTTTGAGGTGGATCTAAGTTATCCAGGCTGGCCTCCAGCCTGTGATTCTCACTTCTCAGCAGCTGAGTAGCTGAGATTACAGTTGCTCTAAAGTGTGCTTATTTCGTGTGGCGCTCACCAATGCCCCAGGACCTTGTATGCACTAACCAGTGCTCTACCACCAAGCTACAGCCCCGAATTTTATTCTGCTTTGAATTAATTTCTGTGTGGAGTATAAGGAAAGGGTTGCATTTTACTTTCTAGACTGTGAATATTTAGCTGTCCCCATACCGTATTTTCCAGTTATCAATTATTGATCAGTTATCAGTTCCCACTGTGTAAATACAGCACCTTTAGTAGATTCTTTCAATTTTTCTCTGTATAAGATCATGGATGTCATCTGCAGACATAATTTGACTTCTTCTATTGAGGCCTGGATGCCTTTCATTTATTTTTCCTACCTAATTGCTCTGGTTAAGCCTTCCAGAACGCTGATGAAAGAAGCAGAAAGCGAGGGCATCTTAGTGACATTCTTGACAGAGGAGGAGCTTCCCTCTCTCCTCTGCTGGGTGTGAAGGACCTATAGGCTGGTCACAGGCGACCTTTATTACACTGCAGTGTAATCTTTATATCAATACTTTGCAGGTTTTTCTTTTCTTTTTGAGATGTGTCTTGCTATATAAGCCAGTATGCCTTTGAATTCTTGACCCTCCCCCCTTTTCACATTAGCTAAGAAATTGTTATTGTTACTTTTACTTCTTTTTCTATTCTTAGGTTTATTTTAATTTTTAAGAAAACTTTTTCTAGTGTTTTCCTTTATCTATCCCCCCCACCCCAGCTTTTTAAGTTATTTCCTATTGTTAATTTCGGGCTTGGTCATAACCACTCATGATAAAAAAAAAAAACTCTCAGCAAATACATACTTGTATTCCAGGCCTAGGATGGAATTATGGCAGGATTGCTATGAGTTTCAGGACAGTGTGGAGGTACAAAGTGAAATCCTGTTTCAGAAAACCAAACCTAACTAAACCAAAATAAAACAAACATAGCCACAAAGACAAAACAACAACAAAACCATGGGAAAAAATTATGGAAACTCACAAAACAATAAGAGTAAATCAGAAAGAAACAGAAAATCTGAAGGCCAAAAACTGAATAAGGGCACAGAACTGTTTACCAGACATCTCCGTCAAGGAAAGAATCAGGGCCAGAGAGTTTCAAGAATGAATACTACCAAGCATTTTTATTTTATGTGTATGAGTGGTTTGCCCACTTATGTGTATATGCACCATGTTTGTACAGTACCTTCATAGGTCAGAAGAGGGCACTGGATCCCCCAGAACCACCAAGCAGATTCTGGGAACTGAACCCAGGGCTTCTGCAAGAGCAGTAAATGCTCTTAACTGCTGAGTCATCTCTCCAGCCCCTTAATTCAAACATTTAAAGATTGACAGTTATTTAGCTGATGCCAATCATTCTCAAACTCTTCCAAAAAAAAAAAAAAGAGAGAGAGAGAAAAGAGGAAGAAGTATTTAACTTCATCTTGATACCTGCCAGCAAGAGACACAAGAAAATAATACTACTGGTCAAAATATTTGACAAATATGGATGTGAAGCTTCTCAACAAAATGCTCACAAGCTGAATCGAATAGCACATTAGAAGTATCACACACCATGATTAAGCACAATTATCCCCGAGATGCAAAGAAGGTTCAATATATACAAATCAATATGTTAGGTACCACATTAACAGACTGGAGGATAAAAGTCATATGTTCACCTCAACAGCTACAGAAAAATCACTGACACAATTAATTTCTTTAAGGTTAGTTTCTAGGATCCAATGCAGTGGGATAATAGAGCTGAGCCACATCAACTCACCAAAGCTTGTTTTAATCTTTTTCCAATCCTGCATTCAGGAAATTATCTTAAAATCAGGTCAGATGGGGCTGGAGTGGTGGCTGCTCTTCTAGATGATCCCAGTTCGATTCCCAGCTCCCATGTGGTGTCTCGCAGGCACCTGTAAGTCCCATTTCAAGGGATCTGATGCCTCTGGTCTCTGTGGACACTACACACACATGATGAACAGGAAAAAATCCATACAGGTAAAATAAATATAAGTAAATATTTAAATGAAATCAGATTGGATGATGAGGTGTAGTCACACTGCAAAAAACTGATAGTGCTCCTAACTGGACAACTTTAGCATTTCTATCACCATTGTTTGCCAGCACAGCACAGGTCAAGGCATACACATTTGTTTATTACTTTTGTAATGTGTATGGCTATGGTGGTTAATGTTGAGGGTCAGTTTGGCGGGGTTTAGAATTATCTAGGAGACAAACCTCTGGTTATATCTGTGAGGGAGTTTTTAGATTGGGTTAAATGACACAGGAAGACACATATTCAATATGGATGGCACCTTCCCATGGTCTGGAATGAGACCTGGATTGAGTAAAATGGAGAAAGTGAGCACCCTACCGCTTCTTGGCTGTGGATGGTGTGTGGACCAATGCCTTATTCTCTTATCATCAGGCCTCTTTTGGCATTGTGGACTCTTGGGCAGAATGAACCCTTCATTTTGTAAGTTGCTTTTGTCGGTAAGAACAATCTGGCCACATCATTTTCCAAAGACATAGAGCCAATAGAAGGGATTTTTTTTCAATCACTGTGGCAAATAACTGAGAAGCTCTTTCAAGGACAAATGATTTATTTCAGCTCACAGGTTTAGAGGTGTAGTAATTGGGGTGGCGGGGCTGCGTTCCCAGCACCCCGGCCGCCTGCTCGGCTAGCTTATGCCCCGAAATAGTTACACGGACACTGTATTCTTTTAAACACCGCTTGGCCCATTTCTATCTAACCTCTTCTAGGCTAATTCTCACTTATTAATTTAGCCCATTTCTAATCATCTGTGTTGCGCCCCTAGGTGCGCTTACCGGGAAGATTCTAGCCTATGTCCATCCTGGGTCAGAGCTTCATAGCGTGCATCTGCCCAGGAGCCAGGAGCATGGCGTCTCTCTCAGGTGTCTGCTCCCGAGACAAGAGCTGTCGAGACTCTGACCTCACTTCCTCTTCCTCCCAGTGCTCTGTTCTGTTTACTCCTCCCACCTATCCTCTAACCAATCAAATGGGCCAAGGCAGTTCCTTTATTAGCCAATGACCTTCCTCCATCATTTCCCCTTTTTCGGTTTAAACAAAAAAAAAAGGCTTTAACTTTAACATAGCAAAATTACATATAACAAAACAGTTAGAAAGATACAATACTACCTAAGCAAACAAGAAAAAAGCAACTTTTAAAACTCTAGAAATGACAGAGACATCTCGCTGCCTGGACACTCACCCAAAGTTCCTCTGTACCATTGAGGCATCCATCTTCAGCCTTCAGGCCCATGGTATCCAGCAGACATTTCCATAAAGCAGGAAAATTCAAAGTCAGTTCAGTCACTATCTGCTGTGTCCTGCAGAATGTCTCGCAGACTCTTTCATGAATCAGGAACCCCGAAAGATCATCTCACCTTAGGCAAGTTCAATAGTCCTCTCTCTGTGGGTTCTCTGTGTCCAGTTTATGCAATAGTCCAGGCAAGAGCAGTTTCTTACCCAAATGGCTATCAAACTCCACAAGGATCCTCTTCGATGCCCATCTTCCTCTTGAAGTAGATTGGTGCTGCCAGGAGCAGAGTGTCTCATTGTCATGAGAAGTCCTCAGTTATTAAAACATTAAATGTCCTATTCTGTAATCTTTGAAAGACATGAAGAATGTCTATCTAAAATATATCTATGCACATTTAGAAAATATTAACTAACATGACTACAAACTTGACTATTATTTATGATTATCCATCAACAACCTATATTTCCTAATTATACATTACATATTTAAATGAACTACACAATCACAATACCTTAATCAATATCAGAAATACATATACATATAACAAAATTGACCTTAAATCTCTATCAATAAAGCAAAATCTATACTAATGCAAATTATTCATATCTATATCATATCCCCCTTTAAATGTAAAAGGACGTTTATAAACCATATTTGGGAACATGGGCGCAGTTTTTTCTCTCCAAACTGCTTCCTGCTGAATGGGGGCGTCGTTAATTAGGTCTTTCATGGTATAACCTGTGTGCTAGTTTCATCTCAGTTGGCAGTTGAGCGAAGCAATTTTCTGAAGGTGTTCACACCAACCCTTCAGGAGGGCATGGTCCATCATACCAAATCAGAACAGAAGAAATGAACAGCGTCTCATCCTCTGTGAAAACAAAATAAGAAACTCCTTTCCAAAGTATCATATCCTTAGATCCAAATTCAAAATATCTATGTTGGATTAAAGGCGTGGCTTTTGCTGGCTGGATCCAGCCCATTCCTTAGCTTTCCAGCCTCATGGCTGAGGTACTGGCTGTAGCCAGCAAGCGAGCTTCAGCAGCCTGTGCTTGCAAACCGCACAAACCGCCAGCGTAAAAGAGTCAGAGTTTGTCCTGGCAGGACAGCCCAGAAAGCCAGCATTTTTAAACGGCGCAGCTTTTTTCCTGCTACGGCTGAAAACCGAAAAGCATGTGTTCAGCTTTTCGTCAACACCGTTTAAGTGTTTCGTGGCAGGACCTCTTAATGAGCTGCAGGCTTTGCAGCTAAAGCTGAGTCAGGAAGCCTCTCTTAGATGAAAGCGCATGCTTGCCTCTAACAAGCAGAGCAGACCCGAGAACACAGCGAGTCTAGTTGCCATCAAACAAATCGTAGCACTTTACTCCAAATGCTCCATTCAAAAGCTCTGTCTCCCGCAGGAGCCAGACAGAGATCGCAATGGTGGCACAGCCCCAGGAAGTCGCACTTTAAAATGACACAGCGTTTTTTCTGCTACTGTTGCCAAATCAGGAAATCTCTCTACAGCACGCCATCAACAAACAGCAAAAATCTGTGTTAAACTCTCTTTCCCTTATTTTTAAGCCTTTTCAGGTTTTTTAAGTGGATTTAGTCCATCACGTGGGGTGCCATATGTAGTAATAGGGGCGGCGGCGGGGCTAGAATCTTCCCGGTAAGCGCACCTTGCGGTGCTACACACAGATGATTAGAAATGGGCTAAATTAATATGTGAGAATTAGCCTAGAAGAGAATGGGCCAAGTAGTGTTTAAATGAATACAGTGTCCGTGTAATTATTTCGGGGCATAAGCTAGCCGTGCAGGCGGCTGGGGTGTTGGGGACGCAGCCCCGCCGCTGCCCCTATTACTACATAGTATCTGCTGAACCCATCACTGAGTGTCTGTGGTGAAGCAGAGCATCATGTTAGGGAGGGTATGGTCCACAAGGACTGCTTACTTTAAGGTGGGCATAGGGTATGGGGAAGTAGGAAGAGACTAGGGACAAGATACCTTTAAAAGCATGCTCAATGACCTCCTTTCTCCACCTAGGTCCACCTACAACATCCCAGAATAAGACAGCAGCTGATGTCCAAGCCATGATCTAGTGAGGGATATTTTATTTTCAAACCATGCCACAGGTACAACCAGCTTGAGCTGTTTTAACTTAGAAAGAATCATAACACAGTAATGATTGTTTTCAATAGCTGCGAAACTGTGTTTTTGTCAACTCCTTTTCCCATGGTGCATTGGGTTCCCTTCGTGTATTTAGTCCACTGCCTTCATTTTGAGTCATTTAAAATCCCAACGAAGACTGGGGAGTCGTGCAATCAGTGACGTGCTTGATGTGCAATCACAGGCACTGGAGTTGGATTCCTAGCACCCATGTAAAAGGAAGGTAAACGTGGTGATTATAATCCTGGTGGTGTGTGGGACAAAGTAGAGACCAGTGAATACCCCGGGGCTCACTGACTAGCTAGCCAGTCTAGCCTTCCTGGGAAATTTCAAGCCAGTGAGAACCCCTTCCTGACACACAAAGCACAAGGTGGACCAGTACCCAAAGAAAGACACTCGAGACTGATGCTGCCCTCCCTATATGTGTGCACAAAAATGTAAACACATCTGTATACATACATACACCCCCGCCAACACAGAAATGATATCACTCATGGTCTCTTAAGTTTCTTTTATTTAAAGAGTTTCAGTTTGGTTCAAATCTCATCTTGCTGTCCTTGTAACTGAAGTGTGATTCCAGAGTATCACTCTCATGGAGGGGGGATGGGGTTAGGGAGTGTGGTGGAGCTGCATAGGGTATGTTCTTGTTCCTTCCTCAGAAGTTGCTCACTGATGTTCAGGCAGTCACTGCCCTTCTCTTGTCTCCTGCTGTTCCCTGTCATCACTCACTCACTGACTGCAGGGTGCCCATTCTTATCCAAAAAGTCTGAAATGCAAAGTGTGCCAATATCTGAAACTTGGTGAGTATTGACATGATGCCATGTGGAAAGTCCCACACTTGACATCCCATGATGGTACTCAAGCATCCAGAAGCACTAAAGATCCTATGTGAAATTACATTCAGATTGTGTGTATACACAAAATGTAAATCAATTTAATGGTTAGACTTGGAGACTATTCCAAGTCTAAGATATCTCATTACATTTTCACAAATATTCCCATATCTGAAACATGTATGATCCTACCTTGAAATACAGGATGCTCGATCTGTGGTACTTGTTCTGGGTCATTGTGGTGATTTGGGTGAGAAAGGCTCCTATAGGTTCATATGTTTGAATTCTTGGTCCCCAGTTGTTGGGACTGTTTGGGAAGGATTACGAGGTGTGGCCTTGTTGAAGGAAGTATGTCACTAGAAATGGGTTTTGAGGTTTCAAAAGTTCATGCAAGGCCTAGTCTCCCTCCCTTCCAACCCCCCCCCCCCCCCGCCATGTGTGCTTCTCATCTGTTGCTCTAGTGGCCATACCTGCCTGCCTGCCACTATGATCCCCATCATCACAGTCCCCTCTGAAACTCTAAGCAAGACCCCAACTAAATTCTCATTTCTACGAGTTACCTTGGTCTCCTCACAGAAATGGAACAGCGACAGTGGTGGTTTCCTCATTACTAATTCTTTCCCTTCTCAAACAACTCCCCCGCCCCCACACGCGGGCAGTAAACACAAACAGAGAAACTCTGAGGTGAGGGGAGGTAAAGAGACTAGCACAAACAAGACTGAATTCCAGAGTAAGGAGAGATCTGAGAATGAACTCTGAGATGTGTCGGGGGGTCATCTTCAAGGCTTCAGCTGAATCCTGATCAATGTAGACACGTGCACAGACACCATGTGCTGGAGAGCACTAAGGACAGGGGATGGTTTTTGTACACAGAGGACAGAGTCAAGGATCTCACTGTGCAAGAGGCCTTGGGTAGAGCTCTCAGAGAGGCTTGATTGAGTATCATGGTGCTGTGGCTTAGATAGTTGAGTGCATCCTTGACTGTGTAGAAAAATGGCTGAGTCTTTAAGATTGGGGCCTAATGGGAGGTAACTCAGGCACAGGGGTACTCTTGGAGGAGATTAATGCAGCTCTCACAGAACCAGTTTGGCTGTTCTAAGTAAGTGGTCTCTTTGGTTTGGGAGCTGGGGAGAACCTCAGCTGATGGAGCTTGCCTTGCAAGCATGGGAACCTGAGTATGCACAGCAGAACTCAAGTTTTTTTGTTTGTTTGTTTGTTTTTCTTCTATTTTTTTTTTTTGAGACAGGGTTTCTCTCTGTAACAGTCCTGACTGTCTTGGAACTCGCTAAGTAGATCAAGTTGGCCTTAAGCCTACAAAGATCCACCTGCCTTTGCATCCCTGAGTATTGGGATTAAATATGGGAGCCACCATTCCCCAGCTCCCATGTTCTATAAAAGGAACCAGGCATGGTGTGGTAAACTCATCCCATGGCCGGGGAGGCAGAGACAGGTGGATCTCTGGGGCACAGTGGCCAGCCATCCTACCTACTTGATGAGTTCCAGTCCAGTGAGAGACAGGCCCTGCCAAAGGGAAAAAAGGTGAAAAGGTGGTCAGTGCCCAAAGAGCAATACCAGAGGTTGTCATTTAGAACATGTACACACAGATACACACATGCACACATATTCACACACATACACAGCACACATGTACACACATATACACACAAGCACACACATATATACACACATACATACACATAGACACATACACACACAAGCATACGCATATATACACATGCGCACACATACCTTCCTTCCCAAAACTGCTTGTCTCCCTGTATGACTGCTTCCTCCTGTTCCCACAGTCTCCTGCCACAAGTCACCTGCTAAGTGGTGACATAGCCAGAAGACATTCACCAGAAGTTGTCTGATTATCAGGTTCCCAGTCTTCAAGGCAGTGACCTACACAAGCCCTTTCCCTTTGTATAGTCCCTAACCTGCGACATTTTGTCTTAACAGCAGAAAGTGGACTAGGACAGGGGCTGAAATTGGACCTGAACTTAATGTTTCTCTGGCTTCACCTAACAAAGCTAAAAAGTGTGGCATAAAGGACAAAACTGGTTCCAATTAGCTGCGTCCCAGGACAAAGCTCAAACATTTTAATTGGAATATAAAAGTATCCAGCAAAACATGAGAAATATCACATTGTCTTATTTCCAATGAAATAGGAAAGGACTGACAAAGAAATAGAAAAACAAAGGGAGTAATGAGAAGAAAGTTGGGTTTAACATTTGAAAACAGCACTTAGAGCAGAAAGCACGAACAGGTTCTACTTCAAAGATGATATAATTGTCTACCTAGAAAATCCCGTGGAACCTACTAGAAAGGCGAGGAAGGAATGGCAAGATAAAGCATCCATGAGGGTTTAAAATTCAATTTAGTTTCTAATACTAGTAATAAACAGAAACTGAAATGAGGTTAAAGAAGAACACCATGAAAAACAGCATTAAAACTCTAAAATGCTTTGTGATAAATCTGACAAAAATCAAGTGTTGTGTTGAATCCTAACATTAAATCAGAAGACTCCATATTGTTAAGGTGCCTATTTCTTTATAATTTATCTATAGATTCAACACAATAGCAAATAAACCTTAGTGGGCTTTTCTTGTGTGTGGCATGAATTGTGCTTGGGTCATGAAAGGATTGCAGCTAGAACCTCAGTAAGAGCAAGGTGTGGTGGTACATGCCTCTAATACTAGCACTCTTGAGACAGAGCCAAGTGGATCTCTGTGAGTTCAAGGCCAGCCTGGTCTACATAGTGAGTTGCAGGACAGCCAGAAAGACATAATAGAGGAGACTGTATCTCAAAAAAAGCAAACAGGCCAACAAAAGAACCTCAGTATTCTTCTAACACATACCTACTAACTAATTCTCAAATGACGTGGATGGAGCACAGAGCGCTTTGGTGAGAGCGTGCAGGTTTCTGGGATGAAAGCCATATAGCTATTTCATTAAAACTTGGCCATACCCCCATGACATGATTAAATAGTTCTGTTCCCAGTTATTTCTATAGAAAAAAACAAACCCATGGTCTATAAGATTGCATGCTAGAAGACTCACAACAGCATTGTTTTGTCAAAGCCCCAAATTGAAGACAGCCCAAATATTCATCAATAAATGAGTGAATAAATAAATTATAGCGTTCAAGGTTTTTTATTTGTTTAGTTATTCTGGAGACAAGCTGTTGATATGTTGCCTAGCCTCAAACTCCAAACAGCAGTCCTGGTGCTTCCCTGCGGCTGGAATCTTAGGCACACGTCACATGTCGGGCTGACACTCTGCAGAATATTCATAGAAGACAGCATTGCTCAGCAGTGAAAAGAGGAAAGCACTGACACCTAGTACGATGTGGGTGGGTGGATCACAAAGTAATATGGTAGGAAAAGAGGCCAAACGAAAACGATTGTTGCCTCTTGCCTTTATTTATATCATGTGTAAGAAGCGTAAACTAATCTATAGTAGATGGGAGGAAGGGAAGGGAGGCTAATGGAGTAGGAAAATATTAAGTATAATGCATGTATGAAAATGTGATAGCGAGGCCTGTTCTTTGGTATACTAACTTATAAAAAAACATAAAATAATCCATGATTGACAGAAAACAGATCTGTGGCTTCCTGGAAATGCAAAGACTTGGGGGAGAGGAGAGAGGGTGGGTTTAGAGAATGGGGAGGCTTCTGAGGGTGATGGACAGGGTTCTTATCTGGAAAGCACTAATGGCTGCACACCTGCATTCATGGGTGAAAACTTAACAGACTGTGAACTTTAACTGTGTGTGAATTTCTGCATATAAATTATATCCAATTCAGTTAAAACAATAGAAACTAAGGAATACTGAGAGCAGAGAAGTCTTCCTCAGGGAAGAGCATACCAATTAGTTATCTTTACCAAAAGATCATTCCTGAAAATATACATACAACCAACCTTATACAGGTTATATTTAGAAATATATATGTGTATATATATACATATATATGTATGTATGTATATATATATATATATATATATATATATATATATATATATATGGTTGTAGCAAGAATTAATGGAGAAAGAGGCCATGACTTTGAAAGAGAGAAACAAAGTGTATACAGGAAGGTTTGGAGGGAGGTACAGGAACAGATAAATGGTGTAATTAAACATAATCTGAAAAGAAAAATTAAAAACATCAAAAGTAGTAAGTGTGGGCTCATTATTCATGATCTATAGTATTTAAAAGTAAGTACTGAAAAATACCATTTGGAAAGGTAGCATAAGACATTGGTCACAAAGTCTTTAGAGATGCCCAACATTATTGGAAGAGGCAAGCATCAACATTCCATGGACACCATGCACTGACTACATAGCTGGAAACTGTGCGGTACATTTTACCCCTATTTTTACCAAGCGAGGGGATTTCTTTTAAGACAGAGATATTAACCTGGAGCTACTCAATAAGGCCCGTAACTACCACAAAATCCTTACGCCTGTATCTTGCTACAGGACAAAGCAGGATTGTCTTGGACTCAGGGACCTAGAGACTTGACCACAATTTGATTTGTACATCTTCTGTGAACCTCTACAAACCTATCCATTTACACGAACACTGACTCAGATTATTGAAGGTATTGCCACATGAAAAATAGTATTATCTGACCTTTTCAGAGAGTCGATGGAATCACAAATATCAATTTGAGAGAAATTTTGTCCAATTCATAAAAAAAGTTACTGAGGTGATTGAAAAAAAAAAAAACTTACCAGAGGGCAAAATGTAAGGTTCTGCTTAGTTCTGCCTTCAGGTTGTTGCCTCTGGCTCTTTGTCTGAACCAAATCCAGGTTAAATTCCTGGACTTAAGCTTGTGTTGGCACTTTCTTTGGCATTGGAAGCAGTTTATGAGGTGATGGCCTTTTGGATCTCAAGAGAAACATAGGACAGTTTAGATTAGGGTGCCGAGCCATGAACGCCACTGGAACTGCATATCCTGGAAGATTTGCTTAGCTCAGAAGATGATAAGAGGATAAAGTATTTTGAACAACAAAGGAATTCTGAGAAAAACATGTTAGTTTCATGTGTGTGATCTAATCCCAGTATTCAGAGGAGGAGACAAGAGGATTGATCGTTTGAGATGAGCCAAGGCCACTAAATGAGGGCCAGTTATACCTAGCCTATGGAGAAGAGTCTAGATTGATTTACTGCAAAGGCCAAGGATAAGGCTAATTCCCGGTGTGGTTATGGCCAAAGTTTAGATGATGTTTAATCCTGCCTTGTTTCTTTCAATGCTCTTCTCCTTCGTGCTGCTTCTTCATTGGGGCCTCTAGTATTTAGAGTTCAGTTCCAGACCTCTGTTCTCCAAATCCAGGTTAAGAGAGAGTGCCTGTTCTACAAGCAGCCTGCATAATGGGAAGAGAGAGATGCTGATGCATCTCTGAAGGGATTTCTCTTATGAATGTCACAGGGTCTAGATTGGGATAATGATATGGCACTCCATATCATGATTAAAAAGGTATTCTGCTTTCTCTAAAGAATATTAAGCTGGAGTTTTCTGAAACAGCCCTGGCAGGTAGATGCTGAGCTGCCCGTAAATAGTCATGTGTATGATAAACTCTTGCATCCTTGCTGGTAATTCTGGTGAGCCTGCTCTTCCAAAAGCTTCCCTGGGTCCTAGATTCCATCACTTGCTTAATTATCTAGAAAAATAGGTGCCAGGACTCTCTTTTTTTTGGCATAAGGAAGGACATAGGAGAGGAGGGCTGGATCCTTGATTGCTTGGGTATTAAATGCTATGTTGAAGGGCATAATTGAATGAATGGTACTGAGATGGGCCGCAATGAAGCTGGATTAACCTCACTGTCCTCTACATGTAAGTAGCATGTGGGGGCTGCTGGGCAGAATCATTCCCCAAATACCAGGTGCCTGTGACTTCTACTGTGACCCCTCTGGATGTCCTATGTCCTTGCCCTAATACTTCAAGGAAGCATACTTATAAAACCCACATTGGCAAAACCCATTTCTTCAGCTTCCTACCACTGTGAACAATGACAATGATCATGACGGTATCATGACACATAATGAAAAGATGAAAGTTTCATTAGTTTGCAGTAGAATTTCTTAGAGAAGGTGCATTGACTAGATGTCCAGGGTAAAAAGTGAAACTCAAAGAATATGGACGTCAACAGCTGCAGGGATGAATGAAAAGACAAAGAATTCCCCTCCCCCAGAAGATGGATGCCGGGAAGCTGGGAAGTACCCAGAGTGCAGTGGTTCCAGTGAGGCCCAAGAGGATTTTATCATGAAGGCCAATGTACTACTTTCTGTGCTTTGACTTAAGTCCTTCTTCACTATCAATGAAGTCCCCCAAATGCTAAGATTGCTGTATCTACATATTGTCCATTAATTTGTCTGTTGAAGAAATCAAGGTCTGGGCAGGGAATTACAGAAACGGTGTGTGCCTGATGAGAAGGAAGTAGACGCTGTACAAGATCTCTGAGGCATTTCCGTTTGTGTTCTAACATTTTGGAGTGGCCTATGGGGACTAGAACCATCTAACATGGACCTCTGGCTTCTTCAAATGTACCCATGGGTACACGTGCGCGCGCACACACACACACACACACACACACACAGACGCAGAGAGAGAGAGACAGAGATAACACAAAAAGATTAGAGAATAAAAAAGAACTTTCTCTAAGGGATATGACAAGAGTTAATGTGTATCATGATGATTATAATAATGTATCTATTATTTATTATAATATAGAGTGTATCCTCAGGGAAGTTTCTGTTGCCACGGGTGACAGTAGTATCCCAGGAAGTGGTAAGTATTATTCATTATCAGATGTGTGACAAGAAGAAAGTTGCTCACCAGAGCTTGTTTTTCTAAAGTCAAAGCTTGGCAGTAGCATCAAGCACATACAAAAAAAAAAAAAAATCAACTTGGACTTCCTCCAATGAGGAAATGCCATGCAGCCATTACATACTGTGGCTTCTAATGCAATGGGATCATGCTCACAAAAGAAATGTCAAGTAGAAAAATTCATATCATCTGTCTACATGGAAAAATAATAACATCACGAGTCTATGCATGTCTATAATCAAGCAGGACCTTGTTTACTCCCCCTCAAAGGATTTACAAAAATGTATCCCTAAAAGTTATAGCTTAAGCTATATGAAAATATGGATGGTTTCTACTTCCTTCCTCATTCTATTTGTGTTTTCTAGATTTCCCACAATGAACATTTTTGACAATTATAATGCAGGAGAAAGCAAACATTATTACTTAAAAAAATGATGTGGGGTGCTGCACCTCATTTTTTAAAGAAAGCAACAGCTGCTCACAAACGTTAAGTTTTTGACTCCATCCATCCATCCATCCATCCATCCATCCAAATTGCACGACCCCCTTCCAGCTTGGGTGGTAAAGGGATGGTGAAGGCTTCCAGTCTGCCTGCGGGGCTGCATCCCAGATGGGTTCCTCATGGCAAGGGGCGTGTGCAGGGTGTGGCCCCTCCTCCCCTCAGCTGGTGAGTCCTTTGGTGTTTGTTCACTCACATGGCCTACAGAGTTAAAAGAGGTTTGTTTCTTTTCAGGCTGTTGAGTGCAGCCAGGGTAATTTAGTAGAAAAATGTCATGCTAATGCAATTCAAAGTTCAAATGATCTTTCATTTCGAGGGAGAGAAGAATGCGTGTGCAGTTGGAATGTTAAAACTCACTACTTGCCCTGCAATTCAAATAGAAATATGAGCTGCAGGGGCTACATAAGTCACATGAAGTACGGTGAGTGAAATGTACGAAATGAATAAAAATGATCCGGAAGCCATTTATTAGCATCGCTGGGGGCCAGCACCGAACAAGAGCTGCAGCCCTCAGAAGCTGCGGTTGGGGAGAAGGCATGTTTGCATAAAATTACAATAATCCCAAAATAATAAGGAAGAGAGTGATTAGCCGGGTCCTTCTTACCCATGTCGCCAAGGCCGCCCTCGGCTCGCAAGAGAGATGTGCCCTTTTCCCGCCCACACGCCCTTTCCTCCTTGTTCAACTCCTGCTTGGTTTGGCTGTGCCTGCCAGATGGGTGGGTGGGGAGGAGGCCAGGAGTAGTGTGCGCCTGCAGTGCCACCTGCTCTGCCAGGGGGTGAAGAGTAGATAGAGAGCTTGTGAGTCCAGGGGCTCCGTTCCGAGTACTCAGGAGGAAGACAGGGAGTGTGGCTGGCACCCTGGTAGCGGGCAGCAATTGTTTCAGCCCTTGCTGAGCACACAGCAGACAGTGGGTTCGTCTTTACTGAGCTGAGCGTCTTTCTGCTCCACCTCAGGCTTCTATTGTTTGTTCCACGGAATTCCGGTAATGTATAAATCAGTGGTTCTCAACCTTCCCAATGCTGTGATCCTTTAACACAGTTCCTCACGTTATGGCGTCCCTCAACCATAAAGTTATTTTTGTTGCTACCTCATAACTGTAATTTTGCTACTGTTATGGATGGTAATATACGTATTTGATATGCAGGATATCTGGTATGCTACCCACAGGTTTAGAAACATTGGTCTATATGAATTTCTCACCTGACTTCTGTTTGGAAGAGATTAACATTTTCAGACTTGGCTACAAGGAGATACTGAAGTTTGCCCCCTCTTCCTTATGAGAGGAATATGAGGGAGTAGTGTCTGTATGGGTTACGGACCCAAGTTTCTAGGGCTTTCTTAATTTTAATTTTTTGAAATTTTTGCATTAGTACATCATTTCAACCCTTCCCCCATTCTATCTCCTGTGCTCCCCATTATCTCTTAAGTTCATGAGCCCTTGTTTTATAGTTATTACTATTATACAAATACATATATGTAGATCCACATAATGGCAATACCAGCTGACATGCCAGTGTAGATGAACAAAATATCACAAGGCTCTACTTATAGATGCAGAGCCTCAGGCACCAGTGACAGCTAAGAGGGAGAATCAGTCTTCTCCAGGGGTGAATCTCCTGCTAATTTTTGAAATAAGTTTGATCTAATACTAGGAGGCCATCTTTTCCAATCATCAGCACAACTTGATTTGATAGCATTATTTTCTCTATAGTTATTATAGACTGAATTATGTATCCACAGAATTCACATGCTGGAGCCCTAACTCCTAGTGTGTGGCTGCGTGTGGAGACAGGGCCTTGAAGGGATAAACTGAGGTTGTATCGGGTCATGAAAGGTGGGAACCTGCTTCGCAGGTGCATGAAGAAGAAGTCACATTAAAACCGAAGTTCCCCAAAATTCAAGAGAAGAGGCCTCAGAATGAAATCTATTCTCCTGGCCCAATGATTTTGAACTTCTTGCCTGTAGAACTGCAACAAATGGATTTCTGCGGACTAAATTACCAAGTTGGTGGCATTTGATTTTTTATGACATCTCAAGCAAAAAAATTTAATAGATTCACTTATAAACAAGCAAATTCCAAAGGAACCATGGAAATCTAATATTCATATGTATAAAAGACTGTAGTACAACAACCCCAGGAAACCACAGAAATAATCCAGAGAGTCGTGGAAGGTGGCTTAGTGGTTAAGAGCACTTGTTGTTTGTGCAAAGGACCTGGATTCAATTCTCAGCACCCACATGGTAGCTCAAAACTGTCTGTAACTTCAGTTACATGGGGGAGTTTGACACACTCTGGCCTCTGTGGGCATTGAACACATGTGGTACACTTACATACATGTAGGGAAAACTTTCATAAAATATAAAAAGAGATATATAAATCTTATTTTTTAAATAAATTTTTTATGTGTGTGGGTTTTATCTACATGTGTGCCTACATACCACATGTGTGACCGCAGTGCCCACAGAGACCAGGCAAGTGTGTTGAATACCCTGGAACTCAAGTTACTAGTAGTTGTGAGCTGTCATGTGGGTGTTGGAAATTGAACCTTGGGTCCACTAGAAAATCAGTAAGTGATCTTAACTACTGAGCACCTCTCCAACTCCAATAAGTAAATCTTTTAAAACTAAAAAATAAAGAAGCCAGGTTCTGTGGCGCACACCAACAAGCCCAGAACTTGGGAGGTTGAGGAAGAAGAATTGAGTTGACATAGTTAAAGGCTAGTCTGAGGTGCATAGTGAGATTTTTTTTTTAAATTGATTTTTATTGAGCTCTACATGTTTCTCTACTCCCCTCCCTGCCTCTCCCCTCCCCCTTGCAGCCCTCCCCCAAGGTCCCCATGCTCCCAATTTACTCAGGAGAGCTTGTATTTTTCTACTTCCCATGTAGATTAGTGTGTGTGTGTGTGTGTGTGTGTGTGTGTGTGTGTGTGAAAGAAAGAGAGAGAGATAGAGAGAAAGAGAGAGAGAGAGAGAGAGAGAGAGAGAAGAGAGAGAGAGAGAGAGAGAGAGTCAAGTGAATGAGTATTTAATCTTTGGATAGTGTCAGTTTTCAGTTATGTTCCATCTTAATGGGTTGAGAGTTTTTTGTATATACATTTTATTGTTGGACAAAGGAGTGTGGGAGGAGACAGAAGGTGAAAAAAGATGAATAAAATGGACTGTTTCCTTTAACTTTGCTTCTGGCTCCAAGAACCAACAGAACTGTAATTATTTATCTGCAGGTATCCCAATATATCTGTTATGCATTGTTTCCCAAATTGACTCTCATAGAATGCTAGTTCTGCAAAGGGATATTAATGAATGGCATTACACATTTCTTTGGTCAAGTGAGTTTATGAGCTGCTTTGCAGATATTTCAAAGCCTGTGCATCTTAACTCTCTAAGAGGCAAAAGTGGCTTGCAGTAGCTTGCCACAGATGTGTGAGCAGGATCCAACTTTCACGATTCATTTTGGCAGTCAGCCTTTCAGACATAGTGCTGTAGCTATGAGCATGGGTCAGAAGTCATAAAATCCAGTTCTAGACTTGTTTCCTGCCCGTTTGCTTCACAGTGCTGGGCTAGCCTCCTTTCTACACTACGAAATGAACAGTTGGGTTGAATACTATCTCTTTGAAACCTTAACAATTCATACATATTTACTGTGTGTGGGTACCTGTGTGCCACAATGTGCACAAGGTGGTTGGAAGGACAGCTCATAAGAATCTGTTGTCTCCTTCTAACATTTGGGTCCTAGGGAGTTACTCAGGTCAGGAGCTTTGGTTGCAGGTACTGTTACCTACTGAACCTACAGACCAGGTTACATGAGCTTGACTCTTCATCTTTCCTGAATCATTCTGTGATTCTGAATCCATAGTTTCCGGGCTTTATCAACCCACTTTGTAGTCTTGGGCAAGGCCTCGTTATCCTGTCTAGTTATGGGCATGGAATACTCAATCTACTTTCCAGAGATTGTTTGCCAAGGTGAAGGCAGGTGGGAGTCTCTAGAAGGAAGGGAGCTAAAGATTTCCAGACTCTGTAGGGAAGGAGTTATGACATCTTTGCCATCCAGGATGCTGTACAAACCGGTAAATCACAGTGAGAGGAAGGAAGTGCCCACCAGAACTCACTGACAGAGAATAACCTTTGGCATCATCTCTTATTCATTCCCCAGTGCAGTAGGCAGGGCAGGGGGCTGTGAACCTCTGGGAAGTCTCCTGTCTGCAGCACTTATCTCATCCAAGGAGTCCTGGGATCACAACTGTATCGTACTGCATCTGGATTTACATGGATCTGAGCACAGATCCTAACACTTGTGGGGCACTCGCTTTACCCTCTTAGCCATCTCTTCAGGTCCTGTTCTGCAAGCCCCCTCTCTAAAGTATAGAAGTGCTCTGGGAAGGGCAATGATCAAAATCTCCTTAGAAAAAGTAGCACTTGACCTTGAGGAAGATTGGCTTAGGAAAGGGAGAGAGAGGAAAACAGCAGCAGTAAAGAAAAAAGGAGCTAGCATGCAAGGGAGGAAGAAGACCCTGAAACTGTCACCTCTGTGCCCACAGGGTGGGATGTGCAATAGAAGGTTAGGACCTTGGCTAGGAGGCAGGGGAGCTCAGTTCATAAGAGAGAAAATCAACAGATTTTTTTCTCTATTGAACTGTCTGCTTTCTCCTTGTGAAAGTAGAAAGGTCATAGAACAAGAATGAGTCATCATTCTTTTCCGCTCACTTAGCATTCAGCATAAATCAGTGTTTGCCTTGGGTGAGCGGGCAGGTAGTTATTTGCAAGGCTGAATGAAATTACACAGCTGGCTATGACTGTTGTTGGTAATTCTTTCCCCTTGCAACTGCCCAGGGTTTCCATTGGTGGGAGCACAGCAGCTGCTGGGGGTGGTGTACCCAAGGAAGAGGAGAAGGGAGCCCTCATGTGGCAAGTGTTTCCCAATTTGCTGGATTTTGAAACCTTAGAATTGGGGGGGGGGCATGCTCCTGGAATGTGATTTTGGGTGGGGTCTTCCCAATTTTAACTCATACCACTGGGTAGATTGGATCACAGCAGGAAGAATTGTTTTAATGAATATTCATAAACAAGAATCAATCATTTTCCCTTTCTATCTTAAAAATTGGAACCTTCAGTGCAGAGCCTTTAAAAGACCCATTGAACATGGTCACCCCATTATTCTTGATTGCATCAGCTCTGTGCTTCTGCTGTCACCAGCCCCATCGGGTACAACCTCTGTCCTGGCTGTAACTGGTTACTGACATGAACACTAAGCCATTTAAGCACAAATTAATTTTGCTATATATTAATCGATGCTTTTGCCCTTTGCCTCAGCTCTTTCTATGAGCTTCTAATCCAGGTTTTCAATCAGCTTCAGTGCTCTGTAAGGAGTGTACCCCATTAGAACTGTGGCTTTTTCCCTGGGGTCTGGAGTCTCATAATTTATGGGGCTCCTGTGCTGGGCACTCTGAAGTTTTTAAATAGTGCCCTGGGTAGAGTGAAATCATTTTACTTCAAAATGGTTTGTTTTTCACGGTCTGTTTTACTGGGAGTTTTTCTCCTTTGTCTTTAAAGTCAGAGCCATTTCCTAAAATGAATGTTGTGTGAACAAGAAAAAGAAAGGCAAGGAGAAACAGGTTTCTAGAACATTCAGACAGCAGCAGGGTATCCTGGTGGTCTGGCTACACTGACTACAAAAATCCTTGCTAGTCACCCACCTGTCACGTGTAAGGTGTCATGCTAGGACTGTGCAGCGCATTGAATAGGAATGAACTTTCACTCCTCCAACTCCTCATATATGATGGCATCTCACTGTTTACCAAGTACAACCAAATATGTAACCTGGTACCTAAGACCTCACACAGGCAACCCTAACTGATCATTTAACTGAAAAATTTGTATACGTAACATCCCATGCTCCTGGCAACATGATTGGTTTGTGTTCTTATCTGAGGATAAATGGCCAGGACTATTTGCTCATTTTCATAGGTCAGTTGTGCATCACATCCTCCAAGAAGAGTGCCCTGACTTCAGTCCCAGTTGAATGTGAACTTTGGTCCTTAGAGTTTGCCCAGAAGCCAAGAGAAGAGGCCACGGGAATCTTCCTTTCTGTAGAACTGATTTTGACACAGCAGAAAGATCAAAAGGTGTTTGCAAATGGACTTCTCCAGTTGGGGTGAAGGATTCTTAGGATCCTATTAGATTATAAATCAAAATGGTGGGTGTGCCAGGAAGAAAAGTGATTGCCCTGAGATGGAATGACTTCAATTCAATTCGTAGGACTCATATAAAAAGGTTGGTTGTGGTAATATGCATCTGTATTACAATGCCGGGCAGGAGAAGATGAGCAGATTTCTAGGGCTTCCTGGCCAGACAGCTGGAGAGCCCGTCTAGAGGAAAGAGGACGGTAGACAACAGTGAGGGGCAACATTCAAGGTTGTTCTCTGACCTCTACAAGTACAAACCAACATTCATGTGCACCAGCTCACACAGAACATGTGCAAGAGATAGTGCATATGTGTGTATGTACATGTGTGCAGGTGTGTGTGTGCGCGCGCGCACACACACACACACACACACACACACACACACGGGAAGAGGTGGTGATTTGAGGTTGTCTGCCAATTCTAAGAATAAGAACAACATGGGACATTTCACCACATAGCACACCGATAAAACAGTAAGATTTGAAGAGTCCGCATTCTGATCATTTTATGTGAGTGATAATTTTACAAACAGATTGGAATGTATCATACTGAGATGAGGATTGCTCCTTTAGAACAGTCACCTTCGGAGACCCACTTCCCTGTGGCTGTCACTGAGCAAGTTATTAGCAGCCCAGTCCCTAGATCCTGCTGTTGGGATGCCAGTCAATCCACTTTCTTTCCACTCAGTTGAGTGTAGAAGACCCCGTGAGGTCCACAGGACAGTGGTAAACAACTCAGTAGCAGCACAATGCAAACCGTGCTCACTGGGAATTTACATGGCACGTGGAGGTGAAGCTCATGTAAACCAGTCAGTCTATGATGAAGAGATGAAATGAGTCACTCAGACAACAAGGGCTCCCCAGGTTTTGGGGGAAATTTTTGAGTGGAATCTGAGTAGTGTGATGTGGAAACAGTGAGGGACCCAGAGGACTTTGGGCCCTGCAAGTGGGGGTTCCACACTTTGACTAAGACTATAAAGCATCTGAAATTGTATACCAGGATTTCCCCTTCATTTCTTGTCCCCCTGCTGCCATGTCCCCTAGCCAAGCTCTGCCCCTCAACTCTTTGCATTAAGTACATATCACCAATATATTCTATTTCTCCAAGGCCAAAACAATTAGATAAAAATGAATAAAATATTCAACAAATGTTGTTTTTTCACTGCCATGAACCACCCCATCTAATCAGTCACACATTCCTGCATGGTGCTCAGATTGCCTTTGTCTCCTAGTTCAGCCTGTCAGGATAAGTTCGGGGCCTCATGGCTTTTTGTCCCTTCAATATTGTTCAGTTATCAATGTCTGTAAAACTTAATGTCTTCAAATATCCAGTATTTTAATATTCTTTGCTGATTGTGTGATCATGAATCAGGCTGAGAAATTCCGTCCCACACACAGCATCAGCAGACGGTAATCACAAGTGTTCACTAAAAGATTTGCAGGGCTGGAGAGTTCTGGATAGCGCTGTGCTGTGTGTCTGTCTGCTTGCTGAGGATGACTGGAAGGCTGGGTTCAGCTAGGACTGACCACCTGAAGGCCGACAAATGGCCTTTCGGACTCAACGGTCTCAAGGTAGTAAGACTACTCAGAGCTCCGAAGAGACAGTAAAGAGAAACTGATATCCTCTTAGTGCTGGGGCTGGGAACAGGCATGTCACTTCATGTGCATATTACAGACCTGTGTGCAGCCACAGAACTACAAAGAGTCAAGGACAGGGGACGGACACTCCACCTGTGGGCAGAGTGAGCATCAGCGAGTAAAAAAGATGTGGCTACATCTGTAATCTACTGTTAAGTCTGTCCTTCCCATTTTGGTAATGGGTGCAACAATCTTGCTGACCTATTATGTGAACTTCCTGAACTTCCTCAGTGATGGGTGGGCTCAATGGTGCTCAAAATGTGGTCTTCAGCCGGGAGGTGGTGGCGCACACCTTTAATCCCAGCACTTGGGAGGCAGAGGCAGGCGGATCTCTGTGAGTTCGAGACCAGCCTGGTCTACAAGAGCTAGTTCCAGGACAGGCTCCAAAACCACAGAGAAACCCTGTCTCGAAAAACCAAAAAAAAAAAAAATGTGGTCTTCACCATCATATATCTTGGTTCTATGATACAGAGAAATCAAGCTGGAACAAAGCTTCCTCCTTGATGACTGGTGGTGGAAGGTGCTATTCAGGACACTAAGGAAGAAACATCTTTAATGCTCTTACCTAGTTGTGAACCCTTACCTAGTTGTGAACCCTATGAGCAATGAGATCAGCATGCCAGGCAAGATGTTTATACTTGTGCAACAGTGTTGCTACGGATATGGGGAAGCCTTAGCTATTTTTCTATTGTTGTGAAAAGACACCAGGGCCAAGGAAACTTATTTTTAAAAAAGTTTATTTCCATCAGTTGCTGGATGAAGGCTCTATAGTGACATTTAAGATATCCATCAGTCTGACTACAGGGCAAGGCCAGTTCGGGCACCCTTTCCTCTACTGCTTAGGGTCTTAGCTAGGGTCACACCTATGGATTCCTGGTAATTTCTCTGGAGCCAGTTTTCTTACTAGCCCCATAATGGCTCCCCTAATCAAGATATCTCTCTCCTTTCTCTCATCTCCATCCTTCCTCCATCTCAACTATCCTGTTCCCTCAAGTTCTCCTTGCCCCTTCCCCTCTCTCCTCCTCCTACTCCTCCTCCTCCTCCTCACCTTTCATCTTCCCCTTTCCCCACCCCTATGTTCCCAATTATGTCAGGCAATCTTGTCCACTTTGACTTTCCAGATAAATCTATACATGCTTTTCTTAGGGTTCACCTGGTTTCTTAGCTTCTCTAGGATCATGAGCTATAGACTCAATATCCCTTGCTTATAGCTAGTATCCACTTATGAGTGAGGACATACAATATTCATCTTTTTGAGTCTGGGTTACCTCACTCAGGATGGTATTTTCTAGTTCCATCCATCTCTGCACTGGATCACTGGACTGAGCTCCCAAAGTCCAGTTGAAGAGTTAGAGGAATGAGAATACGAGCAGGGAGGTCAAGACCATGATGGGTGTACTCACTAAGACAGTCTGCCTGAGCTGGTGGGAGCTCACCAACCCCAACCTTTAATTCCATTAGAGGAAATCCAAGTCTGTTGCTGTAAATCTCGTTAAAAATAAAATGAAGCATGGGGAGAGGGAGAGATGGCTCAGCGATTAAGAGCTGTGCTACCTTTTCAGAAGACCCAAGTTCAGTTTCTAACACCTAATATCAGGTGGCTCACAATGCCTCTAACTTCAACTCCAAAGGATCTGATGCCCTCCTCTGGTCTCGTGAAGTCAAGAGGTATGTGCTATACCAACATACACACTCACACATGCACTTGTAAGGATAACAATGATGAAACATGCCAGAGGAGATTGTAGGACCTGAAAGTGAGGGGCAACTGAACTGAATGCTGCTGTCTAATAAATTGTTATAAAGTCAAGCTACCCTCTAAGTATTTATGTTTGTACCCATAGAAAAGTGCTATTCTTGGCCTTGATTAGCGAAAACTTGATTCAGTGAAGAATGGCAAAGGCAGGAATAGAAAGGTGCTTTAACCAGGTGGCACATGAGTGCTCAACTCCGACCAAGACATTGGTATCATCCCTTCTAAAGATCAGGGCACACGATGAAAAAGGGGCAGGATGAGCTAGAATATCGAGAGAAGAGTTACAAGATGCCATTTTCTGTGTAAAACACAGCCACTGCAGTCATGAACAGATAGATGCCCACACTGGATCTGGACAAGAGTGAGCCTGTGAAGTCAGGCATGGCTGGAGGAGGGCTCAGGGAACCCTACTCATCTACCGCTGAACTTTTTGCTACTGATAGATTTAGGGAGAGGAAGGGTAAATTGCTTTTAGTTGTGCACCAACTAGTGACCCCCCACTCAGTCTCCAAAGGAGAGTCCCAATCCATTGCTCACACAGATGTCACTGGTTAAACAAAATGGGCCACAAAACAACCCAAAGGGGAATGGTTGAAAGTGGTGGCTGACAAAGATAGGAGGGAGAAAAGAGAAAGCAAGGCAGAAAGAAAAATAAGAATAGATTATATACAAGTATGAAGTTGTCAAAGAACAAATTAATCATCAAAACAATGTGATCTACCAAGCAGTAATACCCCTGAAAACACGTTAGAAAAAAGTAAATTCATAGATTCTGTCCTAGAATTACTGAAGAGGGACTGTGGGTGAGATCTAGTAATTTGTACTTCACAGAGTCCTTCAAGTGATTCCGGTGTGCACAGAAGCCAGAGAACTCCTGGGTGAGGTGATCTCAAAAGTGCCTTTCATCTGGTTTTCTGAGATTCTGACTACAGAGACACTTTCTCATCCCCCGTGATCAGAATAGATAGTTAATTAATTAGGAAAAAAAAGCATCAATTAACACTAAGAAATTCTACCAATGTATTCAAGACTTCTCATCTTTAAGAAAGGCGGTCAGTCTTTTGACATCAGGCCAAGGCTTTTTGTTGAGGATGAGTGTGTCCTGGTTGGATTTTTAGACAGCCGATTTGCATAAACTGTACCCTCATGCATGATCTAAGATTCTAAGCTGTCTTAGAATCTCAACAGAGGGGGAAAATCCTCTCAAGACTTTCAAAGGAATCCAAAGTGTTCATGTTTGACTAATTTTTATTGACTATTTCTGATTATCTGAGTTGTTGGTTTATATGACAAAACATCTGTAATACTTAAATGATGCCAGCACAATAAGAAGAATAAATTAGGTTTGGAATTAACTTTGATATTAGGAACAGAAGGCTTAATGCAGCGGGATGTTTGTTTATTTGTTACCTGATGGGAATCAGTTGTTTTGTTTTGTGGGGAGATGAGGAATTCGGGTTGATATGAGAGTTGGCCGAGTTAGCAGTAAGGGAGGTGCTTACTTATGACTACCCTTGCTCCCCCAAACCCTTGCTCCTCCCTTCTCTTGCATTGTATTCTTGACTCACATCTAATCTAAGTCCATTTACTTCAAGCTCTGATCCCCTACCAAAGCACCCTCACAAGGCTTTATGCTCCTGGATGTACCTCCTAGAGTCCTCATGAATGCTTGCTTTAGGAATAATATCCCAGTCCTCAGCAGAGCAGAGCTTGGAACTGCACAACGTGGAAAGCAAATGGCCAGGCCCTCGTGTTAATCTACCCCTTCTAGGTAGGTGACATTGGGTAACTCCATTGAACTTCTCTAGGAAAATACCTTTGAATAAAGAGGAAACTAACCATTTTTATATATCTCAGAGGTTGTTGTAGAACCAAGTAGCAAAAAAAAAAAGATTTTAAATAGGCCTCTACAACTCTGCAAGTGTATTTTTATTTCGTTATTTCATGTCATGGTTTGAACCTTAAACAGTCTCCCAAAATTTATGTACTGAAGGCTTGGGTCTCAAGGCAGCAATATTCAGAGGTGTTGTCTATAGAACTTTGTTAGCTCATGAGGACTTTGTTCTCATCCATATTTTCAACTCTGTAGCCTGTAAGAAGATTTAGGGCCTAGATGGAGGGATGGATTACTGTGGTCATGCCTCAAAAGGTACATCTTGCCCTTGGTTCCTGTTTCTCTCTCTCTCTTTCTCTCTCTCTCCCCCTGACTTCCTCCCACTCTCTATGGCTATTTCCTGTCAACTGGTTGCATGCCCCCCTCTCAACCTATTGTTGATTTTTATTTAATTCTGCTTACAATATTCAATCAGAAAGCTCTTGGATTAAAGGTGTGGTCTAGGGTTGAGCAACACCACAGCTAGAAGCAGTTTCCTTCAGTAAACAACTCAATCTCGGGGTTCACAGTGTGACCAAATATCCCATAACACTCTCTCTCTCTCTCTCTCTCTGAACTTGAAAACTATTTAATGACAATATCCTTGAAAGGACACATCTCTGAAACATCATCTCCTGGATGCAACGCTGTGAACAACTTTTCTCTGTCACCCACTCTGTGCCATCACATTCTGCCTCATGACAGGCATAAAAGCAACAGAAGTAGACAACAGATTAAAAACCTCTGGAACTGTGAACCAAAGTAGACATCTCTTCTTTTTATTTGGGTATTTTGTCAGTAAGGGAAAGCTGAGCAACATACTGTGTTAATGCACTGTTATATGGTTTGTGCTAATATTTTCGGGTTTTGTAATATGCCCCTGCTCAGAATCCCATGTGTGGCTCTGCAGTTCCCGGCTTCTCTTTCTTTGGTGACTGCTCCCTGAAACTTCTTTCCCTTTTTCCTGGCTTTGTAAGATTTGCCCCGTAAGACTAAGATTGGTCATTGAAGAGGACCAGCTTTCACTTTCAGAAATGACTCTCTAGGGTGACTTGTCTCCCCTTGAGTGGGCCATGCACAAAGCATGGATGAAACCCAAGAGAGCAAACTTCTGCCTCATAAAACCCAAAGGAAAAGAAAATAGAAGGTTTCTAATAAAGGGAAATATTGAGTTCGTAATTTCTCACTGCTGTGTGTAAGGGTTTGGCACATCCTGATAGTAGAAACGAGAGTGCTTTGTTCTGATAGCTCACCGATGGAACAGCACCTTCCTTTGTTTCTTGCGGAATGGGATTGCACAGTTGTCAGCTGAACGTAGCGATGCAGCTGGAGCATTATAGACCAGATGGGCCCTCATCAAGTCATCTACTCTCTCATCTTTGGTTGAGATTACTCTTATTAAGACAAAGTAGGCATTCAGAGCCTGAGCAGCCAGGTACAAACAAAGCATTGTGACGGGAATGTGAAATGTCCCTGGAGGCTCCTGTTTGTATGTTTGGTCCTCAGCTGGTGGTGCTGTTTTAAAAGACCGTGGAACTTTCAAAAGGTGAGGCCCTTTCTGGTAGAAGTAGGCCACTGGGGGAAGATTGGAGTCCTACCCTGCTTCTAACCCAGTCTTTACGTCCTGACCCAGTAAGAAGGGAACAAACTATGCAGACTTTGGCTACCAGGGACCACACTTCCTCAGGCTCCATCCTTTCCTACCCTGATGGACCCTGACTCGCGAGACAAAATAACCCCCTTCTGCCTTTAGTTTCTTCTGTAAGATATTTTGTCATAGTGAGGAGAAAAGTGAACAGGAATGGCAAGCCTCAGATTCTTTTTCAATGCACAGAATAAAGGCTGCTCACACTTTGTTCAGAACCAGTACACTGCCATCATGTGGACTTACTTTTTGTCTCCTATCCACTGTTGTTGCGTTGGTCTATGAGATTGTTTTTACTCTCATGCCATGCTGCCTTATTTAGTTGTGGGCCTTTATACCATGTTTTGAAGTCAGTTAGTAATGCTTTTAGGTAAGTTCTTTCTGCTCAAGATTTCTTTTGCTTTTCAGGGTGTTTTGTGGTTCTATGCAAACTCTAAGGAGATTTTTTTTTCTGTTTTTGATAGCATCAGGATTTTGATAGAAATTTCATTGAATCCGTGTGTTGCTTTGGGCAGTGTGACATTTAAACAATATTAACAATATTAGTTCTAACTCGTGAGCCTGAGGGTTTTTTGTTTTTTGTTTTGCTTCTGCATTTCTGTTTAAGTGAAGAATCTGTTTCCTTTATTTGTGTATTTTTCCTTTTTTTCCCCATCAGTGTTTCATAGTCTTCAGTGTAGAGGCTGGGATTTACTCTCAGTTAAATGCATTTCTCATATTTTTGACAGTACAAATGAACACAGAGAATACTAGAGAAATAAAATATACCAAGCACGGAAGGACAAACATCATAGGGTCTTGCTCACCTGAGCAATATAGAACAGGTGACCTCATAGGAGTAGAAAGTGAAATTGTGGTTACCAGAACTGAGCAGTGGGACAGGGTGGGGAGGTGAAGACTAGCAAGAGAAAATGTTGGCCCATGGGTACCAAGTTAGTTAGGATAACTTACAGGCCAGCTATCTACCAGTAGGATGACAACAGTTAATAATGTACTGTGCCTTCCAAAAGAGCTAGGAGAATGTCCCTACTGCACAGAAATGATTGGCATGTTAATTACTCTGATTTAATTAACACACAAAAGATTAAAAACACATCACATTGAAAACCATAACATATACAAATTTAAGTTTTTCAAAGAAACACAAAATGAAAATTAAAACAAAAAATCCACTAGGAATTCCTTTCATTCAACAAAACAAACTCCTCAAATAACAAACAAAATAAAAACCAGCCAGGCACACTCTTACATTTAAATGTGACGTTGAAGCATTGCATTCTTTACAGGTGCAAGCAACAGAAAACACCAAAAAGTAGTTTCCAAAACAAGTCATTTATCAAACGAAACATGTACTCTGGAAATAGGCATTATATGGGTGCAGCAAGCAGCTTGGTCAAGAGAAAGACAACCCCCAGCTCTCTTCTTCCTCCTTATCACCTTCAGCTGCTGTCTTATGTGTGTGCACATGCACGTGCATGTGTGTGTTTTGAGGTAGGGTCTCATGCATGTATGCTAGGCTGGCTTTGAACTTCTGATCCTCCACCACAGCCAGCTGGAGCTACACTCCCAGCCTCTGGGTGTGTCTTTCAGTAAGAAGTGGTGTGTGTCCTTAGGAGTGAGTCCTGCTCCAGGCAGGGTGAAAGGAAAGGATACAACAGTCAAGTGTACGTAACTGGACTCATCTCTTTGAAAGCCTTTTTCAGAAGCAGAGCTATGTTTAGCTAGTAATGTATCACCAGCATTCTTTATGAATGGTGGGAATTTATTTTAAAATGTTGCCCTTGGTTAAAAGCCTAACTGAGCTGTGTGACACCCTCATCCTGGTGACAGTCTGGGAAACTTACCCCCCAAACAGCCTGACTACTGTCAAGAGAAGCAAGAATCAATAGTGGGCAGGTGGGTAACTGAGTTTGTCATTAGGCCGAAATTCAAACTTGTGAGTCGTTACTGAGTTGTACCACCCAGATTTATATTCAACACCCTAAGACTTCAACTATTTTAGGTACAATTAAGTCATCGAAGAAAGAACACCTCACTTTAAGGTGATTTTTTTTTTTGGTGGGGAGGGGAGAGCTTCAGCTTACATGCCTTTACTGACCCAGTTTAAATAACAAACTTTGCAAATCTTTGTTCAAACTCCCTCCCCGCTCCAGCTTTTGCTGTTGACTCCACTCCCTTGGCATTGATAATGAATGGAAGTCATTTTCTGCCCCAACCAACTTGTAAGTTCCATGGGGGATGGGATACATTCTTTCCCCCGATTTTGAAAATTCCCTATGGCTCCCTAAACAGTATTGGAAACACCAGGTGAGCATGGTTGATATTCATTGCTTGGTCCACAGGAGGTAATGTCAATCCTGAAAGTAGACTTGAGCTAGATCTTAGTAGGAGGCCATGTTTCTGGGTCTGAGTCTGGGTGAAGGGATTTTAAGAAATAGAACCAGAATGGTCATCCTTTCAATCTCAATCTCCCTCCCTCCCTCCCTCCCTCCCTCCCTCCCTCCCTCCCTTCCTCCCTCCCTCCCTTCCTCCATCTCCCTTTCCTTCCCTCCCCCTGCTCTGTGTGTGTGTGTGTGTGTTTGTTTGTGTGTGTGGGTTTGTGTGTAAGGGTCACATGTGTTTGTTGGTTGATGTGTAGAGGTCAGCATTGATGATGTTGGGTGTCATTCTTCTTTGTTACCCACTTTTTTTTCCTGAGGCAGAGTTTCACCAATTCAGCTAGACCAGCTAGTCAGCATGCCCTGGGGATCCCCTAACTCCACATCTGGAGTTGCAGGATTATGGACGGGGTGGGTCACCATACTTGCTCAGCTTTATGTGGGTCTGGGCCTAAACTCTGTTTCTCATGATTGTGTAGCTAGCACTTTACTGACTGAGTCATCTTCTTAGCTTCCACTCTTCATCATTTTTTTTTTTGTAATTTTTGGAGCAAGGAGGAGAGAGAGAGAGAGAGAGAGAGAGAGAGAGAGAGAGAGAGAAGAAGAAGAAGAAGAAGAAGAAGAAGAAGAAGAAGAAGAAGAAGAAGAAGAAGAAGAAGGGACATGCACTGTAAATGAATTCAGGACACATGCAGACCTTCCAAGCCTTTGGGTACTGCTTGGTTTTAGCTACAGCTAATTCTGTTTGGCATCCAGGCAGGCATCACACACAGGTGGATCAGCAGATGTGTTTGTTAGGGGTTCTCAGCTCCCATTTCTAAGCACTTAAGCTAAGTAATGGCCTCATCCTGGTGCCCACAACTCAACTCACTCGCTGGCTGATAAGCAAGTCATCTGAGCTAATCTCTGCTATCTGGTGCCTTTATATGCCCAGAACAGTCACTGATTCCAGTTCTCAGTGAATGCCTGTCTCCTGCCAAGAATGAGCACAGTAAAACATGAACACATACCAAAAAGTCCCTGGCATCATGAACACTGTATGACAAGAAATAGATTCATTCTGTCAGCTAGTAAGGTTTTGAAGAAATTGTAGACACAAGCCAGAAAGTACAAGATTTTGATGGTTTGAACCAGAGGTAGTCAGAAAAACACCAGCACAGTGGGAAGCCCAGGAAGCAGACTGCTGGGTGTCTGGGGACTGTGTAAGGACCAATTCAGAAAGGGAAAGTTGGATGGTATGCATGACAACCAAACTGTTCTTAATATATCAGGTTTGGGGCCATCCAACTTGGCTAGCAAACAAAGCAGTATCTTTAAAGTCAAAGCAAGGAAAAAAGAAAGGAATCTCCTAAGACTGTAAATACCATGAGCAGAAGCTTAGACCATGACCTTCTGGATGTCTGACAGACAGTGTATGTGGAGCAATATGTAATAAATGACGGCTGCATAAACCAGTGAAGGAATTGTTTTTTTTTTCCCACACATATTTCCCCCCTTTTTAATTCAAGCGTAAAAGCATCCATACAAAGAGAGCAGGTGTGGATTAAATGTGGAGTGTCTCTCACAGGTTCATGTGTTTGAGAAATTGGTTCCCCAGTTCAGGGCAGTTTTTTGAGAGATTCAGAGCCATTAGCAAATAGAAGCTAGCTGGAGGAAGTGGATTACTGGAGGGAAGACTTTGAAAGTGACAGCTGCTTCTGGGTGTCATTAAAATACTCTCTGCTGCTCAAGGGTCATTTCTGAGAAGCTTCCAAATTTGTAGGTGCCTTGACTTTAGACTCAATCTTTCGGAACTGTGAGGAAACATGCTTCTTGTTCAACAGCCATCTCGTTTTATAGTGTCTTGTTAGAGTAAGTTAAAAGGACTCAGGTGCATGATGACCCCTCCTGCTTTTTCCCCAGAAACAGGACACAGTACACGAAGACCATAGATAGCAGAGTCAGGATCTGAAGTCAGGATTGTATCTCCTCAAGGTCATGGTTTCTCATTCTGCTCATTTCAGCTCCTCACTTATAGCTGCTAGACCACGGGTTAGGTGCTTTTAGATGGCACCCATCTATCTAAAAGCACCTCACCTCAGAACCCAGCTTTCCCATTGGTTGTCTGGGAAAACTCTTTTGTGGTTGTAGGCTTGCTTTAAGTGACTGTCTACACACAGCATTTAGTAGCAGGGTGTGCCTTAGTGTGTTAGGAGGTGGAAAGTTTGGTGGAAGGAATCTCATCTGCTTCACAAGAAAGACTCGGGGGATGAAGGGATGGCTCAACCACTAAGTTCCCTTGTTGTTCTTCCAGAGGATACAAGTCTGGTTCCCAGCATCCATGGTGGATGGTTCACAATCACCCATAAGTTCAGCTTTAGGGAATCTGATACACTTGTCTGACCTTTGAGGGTGCATACACGCACATGTGACATATACAAACACAAACATACATGTATACAATAAATAAAAATAAATCTCAAAAAAAGAGTTGTAGATTAGAGTGTAAAGAAAAAGCTTTTATGATGTGAGAGTGGAGAAAACACTCATGGGCTTGCTGAATTGTGCCCGCTCATGTATTGAAATCGATGCTTGGGATGCCGGGTATTTGGGTAAGGAATTGTGCCTGCTCATGTATTAAAACTGACACTTGGAATGCTGGGTATTTGGAGATGGAGGCACTGGGAGGCAATGATATTTACATGATGGTGGGGTCCTGAAGAGGGGATTATTGCTTTTAATAAGAGACCTGATTAGAGACCAGAAAGACTCAGTCTCTCCACACTTCATTGTCATGTGAGTATAGCAAGATAGCATGTTTACTAGGCAAAAACAAAAACCCAAGAGGACTGAGTATGAAACCTTAATGCCACCTTGGTCTTGGTCTTTCCAATAAATCTCTAGAACAATGAGAGCTACATTCCCTTTGCTTGTGTTACACAGTCTGTTGTGTTTTTATTGTAAGTGGCCTGGACAGACTAAAGGAACTGCTCATTTATCATTGGAGATATCTACTTGCAGAGGCCAATGTATCAAACCAGAGAGGCCATGCTTGTGAGAGGAGACAGTTGAATGGCTGGGCACTAAAGATAGGTACCATCTGGTGTCTGTGCTGGGGCTTATCCCTGAGACGCTGACCAGGGTCTAACACCCTCTTCAGATGGTGTTACTTATTCTCTGAACTGTTTGTCTGCCTGCCTGCCTACCTGTCTGTCTGTCTATCTATCTATCTATCTATCTATCTATCTATCTATCTATCTATCTATCATCTATTTCCTTTCTGTCTACATATATATCATCTATTTTTTTAAAGAAGAAAGAGTCCATTATTGTTTCAGAAGGATGAGAATTTGCCATAGCAAGGAGAAAGAGTCAGGCAGCTGAAATGGCAGCTGGAGCATCAAGTTGAGAGCTCATATCTTGGAGCTAAGCACAAAGTAGAGAGAGTGACCTGGGAATGGTTTGTGTCTTTAAACTCTCACAGCCCACCTCCAATGACATACTTCCTCTAGCAAGTTTACACCTCCTAAGCCTCCAAAACAGCTCTACTAACTGAGAACTGAATTGTCAAATGTCCAGTACTATGGAGAGGGTGCATCTCACCCAAACTACCTTGCTGCTATTGCAGAGGACACCTGAATTTAGTTCTTAACACCCATTTTAGGCAGTTCACATCCACCTGCAATTTATAGCTCCTGGGGTTCCAATGGTACAATTTGGATAAAATAGTCTTTACAGAAAAAAGTACTGGGAAAAATAGTTTTATTAACAAAACTAAAATAAAATAATTAACTAACACCATGTTAAAAAAGTAGCTGAAAATGAATCAAACACATAAATATGTGGGCTAAACCTATACAGACAAAATACAAAAGAATAAGCATGTGACAATAACTTTGGCAAGCTTTTCTTGGCAAAGCTAAAAGAAATAAAATAGAAAATTAATTTTCTTCAAAGTAAAAACAATTGCTCATGAAGGGACCATATTAACATAGAAAAAAGAATTAGCAAATCACATATCTGATAAGAAAAAAAAACTCCTATTCAACAAAAAATGAACAAAACATTTAATCAGATATTTCTTCAAAGAAGATATACAAACAGCCTCTAAACACATAAAATGTATTTAAATATTACCAATGACAAATAAAAGCACAAGGAGATACCACCTCAAACCCCTGAGAATGATCTTTACTTCCATTATAACATGGTTATTAGAAATCAGGAAACAAGTATTAGCATAAATGTGGAGAAATTGTATCTCTGTGTTGTGGCAGGTATTTCTCCTTTTATCGAAAATAAGGTTGTTTTTTCTTCTCATAATTTACCCTGATTACAGTTTTCCCTCCCTCTACTCCTCCCTGCTCCTCCACACCTCCACTCCCATCTGGATTCACTTCCATTCTGTCTCTCATTAGAAAACAGACTTCTAAGGAAAGGGAAAGGGAAAGGGAAAGGGAAAGGAAAGGAAAGGAAAGGAAAGGAAAGGAAAGGAAAAAGGAAAGTGAAACAAAAACTAACACATCAGAGTTGTATAAAACAATCAAACAGAGAGAAAAGAGCCCAAGCAAGAGAAGGCACAAAAATCTGAAACTTCATTTGCACACTCAGGAGTCCCATATAAAGACTAAACTAGAAAACATAATATGTACTCAGAGGTCCTGCTGCAGACCTTTGTGGGCCCTGTGAGAGCTGCTTCAGTCTCTGAGTTCATACGAACTTCACTCCTGTTCGTTTAGAGGGATTTGTTTTCTAGGCGTCCTCCATCCCTTCTGGCTTATACATTCTTCTCTGGAGTACCAGGAACTCCAACGGGAAGGATTTGATGGAGATGTCCTATTTAGGCCTGAGTGTCCCAAGGTCTCTTACTCTCTTTGTAATGTTTGACTGTGATTCTACACATTTGTTCCCATTTGCTACAGGTGGAGGCTTCTCTGATGATACCTGAGCAAGGCGCTGATGTATAAGTATAGCAGAATGTCATGGGGGTCATGGTGTATTTTGTTGTTGTTGCTACTTTAAAAAAATTTACAACAGTACTTTTGGGTTTTACCATAGGTCCCTGGGCTATCTAGTCTCTGATTCTTGGTTACCCAAGCAGAGTCAGGTGTGGGCTCTAACTCATGGAGTGTGCCTTAAGTCAAATCAGAAATTGGTTGGTTACTCCCTCAAGCTCTGTGTCACCATTGTCCCAGCATATCCTACAGGTAGGACACCATTATAGATCAAAGGATCTATGGCTGGCTTGGTGTCCACATTTCTTCCTAGGTAGTGTTCAGAGCACCCTCCTGAATCAGAGACACTAAAGAGTGCAGGGGTGAAGGCTCCAGGTAGACAGACACCAGCCTCACCTCTCCATGTTTAATAGCTGTGTAGGAGTTGTCTTTAGCAATGGGGCCTAGGTGTCAGGTTGTGGAGAGCAAACCTATAACCATTGCAACAGCTTGTATTGTTTGGGGATTCCCATAGAACCTCTTGGGCCAACAACTCAATTAGATGTAACCAAATCCTTGTTCTGAAAGCTTTCTTGGGTGCTAAGAGATGGTCAGTAGAGACTCTGTCTCTCCCATTATTTAGCCATTTCATATATACATATAGTTTAGGAAGCTTCTATTGTATTAGGTTTACATAACCCCACAAATGGCCCTTAATTTTAGCTGTCTCTCCCCATATTTCTTCCCTCATAATCCCTCCTCTCCCATCCCAACTTGATCCTTCCTTTTGAGGATTCATCCATCCATAACTATTTATTCTGTTTCCCTTCTCTAATGAGATCTGTCTGCATCCCCAGTCCTTTACTGTATACCCAATTCTGTAGTCCTATGGATTATAACTTTGTTATTATTGACTTCACATCTAATATCCACATATAAGTGAATAAGCACCATATTTGTCTTTCTGGGTTTGAAGTACCTCACCCAGAATGCTCTTTTTTCAAATTCCATCCATTTACTTGAGAATTTTATGATTTCCTTTAAATGGCTGGGTAATACTCCATTATGTAAATGTATCACATTTTCTTTATTCATTTTTCTGTTGAGAAACATTTAGGTTGTTTACAGATTCTGGCTACTATGAATAGAGTACCAATTAATACAGTTGAACAAATGTCTCTGTTGTAGGATGAAGTGTCTTTTGGAGGTATAGCTAGATCTTGGGGTAGATCAGTTCTTACCTTTCATCAGAACTGCCACACCGATTTACATAGTGGCTGCATGAGTTTGCACTCCCACCAGCAATGAATAAATGTTCCCCTTGCTATATATTCTTGCCAGCGTGATCTGTCACTTGTTTTATTGATCTGAGCCGTTCTGACAGGTATAAGACGAAAGCTAGAGTGACATTTCTCTGATGTCTAAAGATGTTGAACATTTCTGTAAGTTTTTCGCAGTCATTCGAGTTTCCTCTGTTGAGAATTCTGTTTAGATCTGTACCTCATGTTTAAAATTGAGTGGTTTTCTTGATATTTCTTGAGTTCTTTACATAATTTGAATATTAGCCCTCTATCGAATATATAGCTGGTCAAAAATCTTTCCCCATTTAGTAGGCTATTGATTTGTCTGAATGTCTGTGTCCTTTGCCGTGCAGAAGCTTTTCAGTTTCTTAAGGTCCCGTTTATTGATTGTCATTCTTAGTGCCTGCGCTACTGGTGTTCTGTTCAGAAAGTTTTCCTGTGCCAGTGATTTCAAGGTTATTTCCACGTTCCCTTCTATAAGGTTCATTGTATCTGGTTTTATGTTGAAGTCTTTGATCCATTTAGAGTTGAGTTTTGTGTAGGGTGATAAATATGGATCTTTGTGGCCTCTTACATGCAGTCATCCTGTTTGATCAGCACCATGTTTTGAAGATGCTGTCTCTTTTTCCAGAGTGTGTTTCTGGCTTCTTTATAAAAAAAATCAGGTGTCGATAGGTGTGTCAATTTATGTCTGGGTCTTCAATTGGATTCCATGGATCGATGTGTCTTTTGTGTGTGTGGGGGGGGGGGCGGGGGTGGTAGACAATACCATGCTGTTTTTATAACTATAGCTCTGTAGTACAACTTAAAATCTTGGATGGTGATACCTCCAGCTGTTCTTTTATTGTTCAGGGTTGTTTTAGCTAGTCAGGGGTTTTGTGTTTCTATATAAAGCTGAAAATTGTCCTTTCAGGACCTGTGATGAATTATGTTGGAATTTTGATGGGGATTGCATCGAAACTGTAGATTGCATTTGGTAGGCTGACAATTTTTACTGTGTTAATCCTACCGCTCTGTTAGCAGGGGAGATCTTTCCATCTTCTGATGTCTTCTTTAGCTTTTTCTTCAATGTCTTGGTGTTTTCATCATACATCTTTCGTTTGCTTGGTTAGGGTTACCCCAAGATGTTTTACATAACTTCAGACTATTGTGAAAGGTATTGTTCTCCTGATTCTTTCTCAGTCTGTTTGTCGTTTGTATATAGGAGGGCTACTCATTGTTTTGTGAGTTAATTTTGTATCCAGCTACTTTGCTTAAAGTGTTTATCAGTTGTAGGAGTCTCCCAGTGGGATTTTTAGGATCATTTATGTATATACTGTCATATAATATTTCAATAAAAATACTTTGACTTCTTCCTTTCCAATTTGTATCTCTTTGATCTTCTTCCGTTGTCTTATTGCTCTAGCTAGAACTTCAAGTACTCTATTGAACAGGTATAGAAAGAGTGGACAATCTTGTCTTGTCCCTGATTTTAGTGGAATTGATTTTGAGTTTTTCTCCATTTAAGTTGATGTTAGCTATAGGTTTGCTGTGAATTGCATTTATTATATTGAGATATGTCCTTTATATCCCTAATCTCTTTAATACTTTTATCAGAAAGGAGTGTTGGATTGTGTCAAAGAGCTTTTCTGTGATGATCATGTGGTTTTATCTTTTAATCTGCTTATGTGGTAGATTACATTTATTGATTTACATATATTGAACCATCCAGGCATCTCATGGAAGAAACCTACTTGATTATGGTGGATGATTTTTTTTTATGTGTTCTTGGATTCTGTTTGCAAGTATTTTATTGAGTATTTTTGCATCTATGTTCTAAAGAGAAATCATTCAGTAATTTTCTTTGTTGATGTGTCTTTATGTGGTTTGGGCTACAAAGTAATTGTGTCCTTATCAAATGATTAGAAAATGTTCTTTCTGTTTTTATTTTATGGAATAATTTGAGTAATATTGGAATGAACTCTTCTTTGAAAGTCTAGTTGAAATTTTCACTAAAACCATCTGGCCGTGGGCTTTTTTTTTAATTTTTTTCTTTTTTTGATTAGGAGACTTCTAATGACTGCTCCTCTTTCAGTAGGGTTTATAGGTCTGTTTGAACTGCTTATCTGATGTTGGTCTAACTTTGGTAAGTGGTATATATTGAGAAAATAATTCTTTTTTTTAGTTTTTTTTTAATTTGGTGGAGTACAGGTTTTTAAGGTATATTCTTAACGATTCTCTAGATTTTCTTAGCGTCTGTCGTTATCTCTCCCATTTCTAGTTTTGTTAATTTGCCTATTTTCTTTCTACCTATTAGTTAATTTAGATTTGAGTGTGTCAATCTTACTGATTTTTTTAAAGAACCAACTCTTTGCTTCATTGATTCTTTTCACACATGCACACACGTGCACACACACACACACATAGTTTGTTTATATTTTATTGATTTGAAAACCCTGAATTTGAGTATTCCTTTGGAGGTACTTTCTTCTTTTTCTCCTAAAGCTTCCATCTGTGCTGTTAAGTTACTAATATGAGACCACCATTTTTTTTTTCAGTGTGGGCACTTAGTGCTATGACTTGCCTCTTAGAACAACCTTCACTGTGCCCCATAAGTTTGAGTAAATCATGTATTCACTTTCTTTTAATTCTATGAAATCTTCAACTTGATCCATTTTTCATTTAGTAATGAGTTGTTCAGTTTCCATGAGTTTGTAAGATTTCTGTTGTTTCTGTTATTATTGGTATCCACCTGTAATCTGTGGTGGTCTGATAGGCTGCAGGGTGTTACTTCGGTTTTCTTGTGTCTGTTGAGACTTGCTTTGTGTCCAAAGGATGTGGTCATTTTGGACATGAGGTATGGGAAGAAGGCATATTCTTTTATGTTTGGGTGAAATGTTCTATAAATATCTGTTATGTCCATTTGGTTTATGATGTCAGTTAGAGCCAACATTTCTCTGTTTAGTTTTTGCTTGGATGAGCTGCTTAATGGAGAGAGTGGGGTACGGAAGACTTCCACCATCAGTGTGTGAGGGTCAATATGTGAGTTAAGCTATAGTAGTGTTTCTTTTATGAACTCAGGTGCCCTTGTGTTTGGTGTATTGATGCTAAGAAGCACAATGTCCTCCTGGTGTCTTTTCTTTTGGTAAGTATGTAGTGTCCTTCCCTATATCTTCTGATTAGTTTGGATTTGAAACCTCTTTTGTAAAATATGAAAATGGGCACTCCAACTTGTTTCTTAGGTGCATTTGCTTGAAATATCTTTCCCTGTCCTTCCTTTCACCCTCAGGGGATTTCTATCCTTGATGTTGAGCTATGTCCCTTGGATGTAGCAGATTTTGTTTTCCCATCTACACTGTTAATCTGTGTTTTGTTACTGGGGAACTGAAACCATTGTTGAAGAAAGGTATCAGTGAGCAGTGTTTTTGATTTCTGTTATTTTGTTTTTGTTGTTATCTGTGTTTCTCTCTTTTGGTTTGTTGGTCTGGTATTATTTATTCTCTGTTTCTTCTTGGGTGCATTTAATCTCTCCAGGTTTGAATTTTCCTTCTATCACCTTCTGTAGGGCCAGATTTGTAGATAGATATTGTTTAAATTTGGTTTTATCATGAGATGTCTTATTTTCCCATCTATTGTGACTGAAAGTTTTGCTGAATATAGTAGTCTGGACTGCCCTCTGTGGACTTCTATATCCCTGCAGCAATCTGACCAGGCCTTTCTCCCTGTTAGAGTATCCAGAGAGAAGTCAGATATAATTCTATTAGGTTTGCCTGTTGATCTTATTTGGCCTTTATTTTCCTTGCAGCTTTTAATATGCTTTCATCATTCTGTATGTTGAGTGTTTTGATTATTTTGTGCCAAGAAGAATTTCTTTTCTGGTCCAGTTTATTTGTTGTCCTCTTTGATTCTTATACCTTTATAGGCATGTCCTTTTATGGGTTAGGAAAATTTTCTTCTATGATTTTGTTGAAAAAAAATTCTGTGCCTTTGTCCTGAGTTTCTTCTCCTTCCTGTATCCTTATTAATTTTAGGTTTGATCTTTTTGTAGTGCCCCAGATTTTCTGAATGTTTGTCCCATGAGGTTTTTGGATTTAACATTTTCTTTAACAATTTATCTGCTTCTTCTACTATGTCTTCAAAACCTGAGATTCTTTCTTCTATCTTATTTATTCTGTTTTTGAGGCTTGCCTCTGAGGTTACTGTTTACATTCCTAAATTTTTCATTTCCAGATTTCCTTAAATTTGAGTTTATAAATTGATTCTATTTGACAAATTTGATTTCCCTTTTGAATGGTTTTCTTCCTTTCCTTCCATTATTTTCCCCATGGATTTCTTTACAGAATTTATTCATTTTCCTTTCAAGGATCTCTTTTCATATTCATAAAAACTATTTAAGGTCTCTTTCTTGTGCTTCAATTATGTTGGAGAATACACAGGGCTTGCTGCAGTGGGGTTGCTGACTCTAGTGGAGACATTTTTTCTTGGGTATTATTGATTGTGTTTTTACATAGGCATGTTTCTCAGGAGACCTGGCATCATGAATGACATCATTTTATTCCTGGCCATGATGGAGATGCCAGTCCAGATCTCTGTGCCAAGCAAAGGGTAGATGGAAGGACTCTTCCCTTTTTCCTAACACCCCTTCCTCATTTCAGAACACCCCTTCTGCTTTCCTGACAACTGAAAAACTCCACTCCCAGGGTTATGTAACAGCTTTGGCACAGATGTAATAGTGGCAACAAAGAGATGAGAAACACCTTTGAAGGAAAAATGTGGGGCCCAAATGGTCCTATGTCTGTCGTCAGTACCATCAATGGGATCACTCAGGACAGTCAGTTGTATCTCCGAAGAACGTCTTGTGTGTAGGAACATGTATGCAGAGATCGGAGGACAGTGGAGGGGAGTCATTTTTCTCTTTCTACCGTGTGTAGTCCAGGGGTTGAACTTTGGCTGCCAGTAATAGTGGCAGGTGACTTTGCCTGCTGAAACATCTTGCAGGCCCACCATCTTTGTTTCAAATTTATGGCTCAGTGACTTTAGAATATTTGGATTATTTGGTATTTTGGTGTCCAGTTTCTTGAGTTCTTTGAATGTTTCAAAGATTAATCCTCTGTCAGATGTGGGGTTGATGAAGATCTTTTCCCATTTGGTAGTTCTCTTTTCTTTCGAATCAATCAATCAATCAATCAATTCAAGACAAGGCCTCATTATGTATCTTTGAGCATCCTGAAAATCACTACACAGACCAGGCTGGCCTTAGCCTCACAGAGATCCTCTTGCCTCTGCCTTCCAAGAATAGATATTAAAGACATGGGCCACTGTGCCCACCCAGCTTCTCTTCTTTTATGTCATGAGCACATACACACTTTTATACATCATTAAAACCTAAAACCTATAAATTAGAGAAAACATGTGGCTTTTGTTTTTCTGGGACTGACTAGATTTGGTAGATGTGATTATCTCTAGTTACATCCATTTCCCTGTAAATGACAAAACTTCTTTTTTCTTTATGACTGAAAAGAACTCCATATGTATTTAAACCACATGGGCCTTATCCATTCCTCTGTTGTTGGACATCTACATTGGTTCCATAACTCTGTGATTATAAGTAGTGCTGCAATGATCATGTCCATAACATACTTACGTGTGTGTGTGTGTGTGTGTGTGTGTGTGTGTGTATGTGTGTGTGCGCGCATGTGTAGGATCGCCTATAATTCTTGGTCCTTCTGTCTCCATCTCCCAAGTAATGTGATTACTGGTATACACACCACAGCCAGTCTATTGACTCAGTATAGATAGAATCCTTAATTTTGCATGTATCTGGATGGAGGGAAGGCAGTCAGGAAGCCACTGCCGGCTCCATACTTCGGTCTACATATCAGTCCTTTCTCATTCTCATTGTCTTGAAATGGATGGCAATAAGCGCATGTTTTTCTTTTCAGTTTGTATCTTCATGCTGGCTTGAATCTTTCTGAGCAACGAGAGGACTAGATACTACTCTACCTGTCCTGGCCTTAAATTATACAACAGATTTTGCTTATATTCTTCTCGACTCTTTGGGGCTAATATCTTTTCAGTTTTAATTTGCATCAGCTCAGAACCAACCCTTGACTGTCTTTACTCCATCACCCAGGCTTTAAATGCATGGGAAGCTAAAACTATCAACATAATAACACACAGACAGAACAGCCACCTGGAATACTGAACAGGAAGTGTTTCTTTTCCCTTCAGAGGTAAACAGCAGCCAGAGTGGCATTTGTTAGCAGAAACTTCATTGTTCCTAGTATGGGCTTGAAGCAGCTCCAAATGGATTAGGGGGCACACATACAGATGATATCAAGCCCATTTGGAAATAGAAAGAACAAGTGATAATCAAGAAATGGGCCTGCTCTTGGCTTTTTCTATGGCCCCTCCATGCCTCATGCTAAAAAGAAAGTAAGTGAAAGGGTCAGATCTGCCAAAGAGAGTCAACTCAGGGAGGAATTTCATCTCCTGAGGAAAGCCTAAGAATGCCAGGTTCAGCATGCATTTCAGCTTTTCATATGAAATCAGGGACAGGGAAGGAAAGAGAGGATCATAAAGCACATGAAAGTGGGGGGCAGGCTTCCCAAGATTCTGTGTAGCTGAGGACTGTCCGGGCACTGTTTGAGGTATGGTCACAGCCCTTTTCTGTCTGGCCTTGGCTCTGTGGCTTTATAGTGTCAGAAGGATGCACCTGCCACAGACTCTGGAGACCTTAGTTCTGTCTTGCTGCATAACATACACACACACACACACACACACACACACACACACACACACACATATTTGAGTGTCCATGTGCATACATGTGCATGTTGGTGTAGATGCATGAGCACATGTGTGCATGGAGGCCAGGGTTTGTCTCTGGATATATTCCTTATCTTCTTTCTACCTTCAACCTTGAGGCCGATACACTGAACCTGAATCTTATCAATTAGGCCTGACTGCCTGAGTAGTCAGCTCCAGGGATCCATCCTTCTGTTTCCCTCTCTACAGTGCTGGGATTGCAAGTGTGCACCACCGTGCCTCGATTTTTACATGGGTTCAGGGGGATCCAGGTCAGTTCTCTAGCTTGCATGGCAAACACTTTATCAACGAAGCCTGTGGAATATTTCTTTACACTGTGTGAATATATGTCACTGTGATTGCTTTAATAAAGAAGCTGACTGGCCAATAGCTAGCCAGTAAAGGTTTGAGGGACTTGCAGACTACAAAAGAGTGCAAAAGAGAAGAAAGAAGGAGTCTGAGTATCATGAGGAGATGTGGAGAAAAGGAGATGAACTTGCCATACTGAGAAAAGGTACAGAGCCATGTGGAAGAGCAGAGTCAAGCAATATGAGTTAGTTTAAGTTATAAGAGCTACTTAGTGACAAGCTTAGGCTATAGCAAAGCATTTATAATTAACAGTAAATCTCTGTATGGTTGTTTGGAAACTGACAGGCGGGACAGAAAAGTCTGCCTACAGAAGCCACGTCTCCAGCCAATGACATAATCTTTTCTATAGCCTCTTCTCTGTGCCAAGCAAAGGTTAGATGAGAAGATTCTTTCCTTTTTCCTAATACCCCTCCCCTTCTGCCTGCCCGATAACTAAAGGAATCCATTCCCAGGGTTATGTAACAGTTTGGACCCCATATTTTTTCTTCAAGGGTGTTTCTCATCTCTTTGGTGCCAGTATTACTTGTGTGCCACACATTGCTGGGGCTAGTATTACCTGAGTCGGTTCCCATTCTGCAAGACAGACAGCTGCTTGTGCTTCCAGACTGTGACCTGTGACAATTAGTCTTGTGACAACTGACAGTGGGGAGAAAGGAATGAGTTGGCAGTCCCTGGAGTCATTGAGGAAGGTCAAGACAAAACCTTCTTCAAAAGGCAACAGAGAAAACAAGTCATTGCATTCCATGTCTTTTGATGGGGAGGCAGAGTAAGAGGCTGGGTCATGGTGTGCTGTTCGGGTCATGGTACCATCAGAAGTTGGGTCCAAAAGTCTTGAGCAGGCTAGAGGAAGGGAAAAGAGTCCTGGCACCATAAAGTAGCCCCCCGCCCCCTCAAGCCTGTGATAGCACACTATGGGCCGGCCTTTTCCATAGTCCTGGTGTACTGCAAGGCTTCAAGGTTGCTCTGGGTTCTGCTCTTTCTTTTGAGCCACAGCACCCCTTTAAGGACTGAATTTCCAATGAGAAAGTTGGCCAGGCTGCATTCATATTAGCTGCAATAATTATACTAACATGTGTAAACATAGTGAGGAGGCTCATTTGTACCATGGATGCCGGGTGAGCCTCGGATGCTCCAATTACAGCATACATTTTCTTATGAACTGACTGCTAGAAAATGCCCTCGTTGTTATTCTGACAACAGGACCTAACTCGTTTTTCTTCCCTTTTAGACCACAAAGGGGGGGGGGAGGAATGAAGTAAGAGGTGATTGCCTCCTTCTGCTAATAACCTGACTTAATTCTTCTTTTAAGACCGAAGATTCCTAATGAGGTAGGTGCTGAACCCAGAACAGATGAAAGGCATTAAGTCTGGCTTAAGCGGCTGCTCTTGGTTTCACAGAGTGCCCATGTAGCGCCACCAAAGTTCCCCTTATTAGTGACTATATAAGCCAATGTTAAGACACCATTATGAATCAATATTGATAGATTATTAATTAAATGTATACACCTCTCTCTCTCTCTCTCTCTCTCTCTCTCACACACACACACACACACACACGCACACACGCACACACACACACACACATGCACAATAGGTTTACAGCTATCAAAGCTATGCCACCTACCTCCTATTTACTCTTCTGCTCTCTGGCTGCTCCCAAACTCTGACAAAGACTCTTTTCTTTAATACATGTGTGAACTTGACACTCGAGCATCATATTTACATCACTCCTGCCCCTTCCTCCTCTTCCAGCTCCTCCCATGTCCTATCCCTCCTTCCAGATTTATAATCTCTTCTTTAATTATTATTATTATCATCTGTGTATTTGCACACATGCATGCAACCTATTAAGTCTGTTTACTCTTGCTTATGAGTACCTTTATTCAGGGCTTAACTCCTTGGAATTGGACCACCTATCTAGGAACTCCTCCCTGGAGGAAACTGATTCTCTCCCTCTCAACAGCCATTGGCCACCTGTAATTCTTCATCTAGGGCCAGGGCCATGTTCGTGCTGCCATGTCAACTGGTGTTGCCATTATGCTGATCTTGTTCAGGCAATGGTACTTTCAAGACTTCCTGCATGGTTTTCCCCCTGCATGCTGTCAACATGACACAAGACAGAGTTGCAGGAGAAGAGGGAGCCTCAGTTGAGTAAATGTCTCTATAAGATTGGGCAGTCAGTGAGACCATAGGACATGTTTTTAATTAGCAATTAATGGATAAGGGCTCAGATGCTGGGTTTTATAAGAAAGCAGACTGAATAAGCCATGGGAAGGAAGTGATGGGGAACAAGTCAGTAAGCAACACTCCTCCAAGAGCTCTGCATCAGCTCCTGCCTCCAGGTTAACTAAGACACCCCCACATCATAATCTAGGCAACACTATCTAGCAGCAAGGCTCCTGATTCTCTGACTCTTGCAATCTTTATGATCCCTTCTTTGAAAACTTTCCCTGAGCTTTAGGTCTAGGGGTCGCATTGCAGATAAGTAAGTTGGCGGTCACTTATGTTCTGCATTTTGACCCTGTAATCATCTCCATCTGTTGCAAAGAGAAGTTTCTTTGATGGACTGTGAGAGCTATGCTTATCTGTGGGTGTGAGGGTGTGTGTTAAGAATACAGTTAGATGTTATATTGACAGCCACTCTTTGTACTCTCTGCATAGCTTTGGCTTTGTGTGTGTGTGTTTGTGTGTGTGTGTGTGTGTGTGTTGGAATCATATAGACCATTTTTTCTTTTATATTTTTTATTTTTATTACCTTCATTCCTCAGTGATGGAGCCAAGACTCCCCCACTTCTGCCACCCCCCCCCCCCTACTCCTTCATGGTCATCCAGGCACTGACATGTGATGAGAGACCATGATGTACATGATAAGAAGGTTCTCACTTAGTAAATAGAGTTGATCTACCATCAGCCCAGAGGGGAAAGAGAGCATCTTGGCAGTTCCCTTTTAATCACTAATGCTTTGATGATGAGCCGGGGATGACTTTTATCATTTACGCTAACTCTCATCTGTTTCTGATGGCTTCTGAATAACGGAAATGAGAAGAAAACAGCAGCAGGAGCTCTTAAAAAAATCTCTTTGAATCTGCTACACAGGGACTGACAATGACCCACATTCACCCAGAACAAAGCTTCCCCTTGGGTGCAGGTGTGGCATTCGTGGGATGGGGTAGTGACTATAAGGTTCCCTGACTCTGTGCCCAGGGCTTGTGTGGTGATGGAGAGGACTCTGGCCTAATTGTTTCCCAAAAAGCACAGCAAGAAGAGGGCACCCTGTGAGGGATGAGCTGGGGAAGGACAAGCCTGTGTATGTCTTGCTGAGTTATTTGTCAGATTTATGAGTGCTAGTAGCACTTATCAAAAGTGACGTTTATTGGGTGTGAAATGTTCTCATTTGTTAGATAACACAAGCTGTTTAGTATTACAGCGACTTTCACATGGCACCATCTCCTGTCATTAAAGACCTCCTAGGATTAATTACTGAGATCTATGCCGCGATGCCTAGATGCCTCCCAGAACCATAAACTTATCAATCACACATGAGCTGATTGCCAAGACATGTTCCTCAAATCTACTGTGTTCCTGTGAGAGGGGTGAGGACAAGGTGAGGGAAGAGTCAGTACATATGAGTGCTCCTGGGAGAGCTGAGATGTGGCCTGGGACAAGACTGTCCCTTCTTTCTCAAGCTTGAAGCTGCTACAGTTAGGCCTAGTAGTTGAACACTTAGCTGCTCGAAGCGTTTTAACACGAAGGTCTGTATTAGTTACCTTCCCCATGGCTGAGACGAAATACTGATGGAAAAACTCAACGGGAGAAGCATTTGCCTTCCTCATGGTTCCAGAGTTTCAGTCTGCTCTGGAGGGGGAAGACATGGAGGAGTTCTCAGTGGAAGGATTGTGTGGCTGGGGTCTTCTTGCATCTCAGCATCAGATGGGAAATAGAACAGAGGTAGGTATAGCCTTCAAGGGACCACTCCTAGTAACTTCTACCAGCTAAGGCCATCATTCCAAAGTTTCTACAACCTCTCAAGGTAGTACCATCAGCTAGGGACCATGTGTCTAAACGCCCAAACCTGTGAGAAACAGTTCCCATTCAACCAGAAGAGGTGTCTTCTTTAGTTATCACTCCATGTTAGGTCCCTAATAAAGTTGAATGGCAGGAAGCTTCTTGTCCTACATCACAAAGAACCAGAGGCTAAACTGGTACTAAAAATCCAGTTTTCTTTTTCTGAATTTAGTACATCCTGCCTTTGAACCTGTCCTTTAGACTGCTTTCTCAAGACCCCGACTCCTGAGATCACCAGAATACAGTGATCCCTATAGGTTCAGGTGTTGAATGTGTGACTTCCCACAGATGGTGCTGTTTTAGGAAGTTAGTGAATCTTTAGGAAGTGGGAGCTGTGGAGGAACTAGGTAGGGGGACTTTTTTGAGGCATGGAGTTTTATCTTGCTCTTCCCCTTTCTCTTCCTCTGCTGCCTCCCTACATAATGTGAAGAGTGTCCTCCGTTATGCTTGCCCATCATCATCGCCATGTCTAGTCTCACCTGAGGCTCATGACATGAAGCCAGCTTACCGTGGGGTAAAACTTTGAACACAAATAAATCTTTCTTTATCATAAGCTGTTCTTCCCCATGCATTGTTTCATAGAGAAATCAAGTCTGATTAACACAGAGACATAAAAAACCCAGCAAGCTCAAATATAAGACAGTTTGTCGGGGCGTCAAAACTACCTACAACGAAGGTGGAGTCTACTCAAAGAACCTTGCAATTATCTCTAAAAGATCCAGGACACAAGAAAAATGCATACACAATGCTATGAGATGGGTGACGGTGGTCATGAGGAAGAACTTTTATGTCTATCTAAAATGTTGCTGTGCTTCATGTAATAAAGCTGGTGGAGGCTAATAGACCTATTCCCCTCCAACACAGGGCACGTTGTGTGGTTCCGTCCTCACACAGACCCCATCTCCACCGTTGCCCTAAACTAAGGCATTCTCACTGTCTACTCTCTGAGAAAGTCTTTCTACCACATCGGTCTATCCTTCTATATTACCTAAAACATTCTGTAGTCACTGCTTCAAACATCTTGCTGGTGTGTTGAACTTGCACAATGCACACTTCAAAATCTTCATCTGGATCCAGAAGGCTCTCTAGGATCCAGCCCCTGAGTGCATCTAGATTTCATTCCTTACCTGTCTCCAGCTCATTGCCTTCAGGCACACTGATCTTCTTTAATGGGCCAATTTCTATTTCTGAAGGGTCTTTGCACATACTGTTCTCCATATATGCATTGTTCCTCTACCCTTTCTTATCTTCATGATGTCATCATGAATGTGGTCTCCTTAGAGAAATCATCCTGACCTCACAACCTTAATCAGGTCCTTCTGTTTATTCTCTCTTAGTATTCCTGTCCATTTTCTTCACAATACCTATTATTTGCAATTTATTTTCATGTGTTTTTATTTCTCACCTTTCATCTTTCACAGACAGTGAGTATTGTATTTACTATGGCAACAGCACCTAGCAGCTCAGCATGGTGCCTGACCTTAGGACAGGCACCTAAGAAGTACCACCCTGCTGCCTGAAAGGAGAAATACATTAGTGACTATTAAAAAAATATAAAGAACTTTGTTTTGAGATAAGTTCTTTGCTTTGAAGCCAGGGTAGCTTAGAATTCACAATCCTGCCTCTGCCTCCTAAGTGTTGGGATTACGTACATATATGTACCACGACATCCCACAATATGATGCACTTTTTATGTTACCAAGGAGAATTTATCATCCATTTGTGTATGTCTGTGTGTGACACTTAGACCCTAACGTCTCAGGGACTTGTAGCTTATTTATTTACATAGGTCTGATACTCAGAGTAATGTTTGCCACACGGAAGTTCAAATACATGCACACAAATATCTTTTGGATGAACGGCGAGCAGAAGAATTACAAAGCTGTTTTCGTATAGAGAGAAATAATCCAGTGGTGAGGCAAAGTAATGATCTGAAAGAGGCTTTGAAATGGAGTTGGTGTTGGTGGGAGCAGTTGAGGCTAACCAGAGGCAAATACAAATTTGCTTTAATAAAGGTCGAAAATCAAGTCAGTGTGCTGTAATTTAGCTAGCATCATTACACAGATGTCTCAAGCGAGCACTGAAACCCAGGTTGGGCTGCTCTGGGTACAAGCTTGTGTACTTCCCAAGTGTAAATAAAGAAATGGGCCATTAGAACAGAGGTTGGCTAGGTAGTTCCTACAAGTCTAAGAAACCCTGTTTAGTGGTGTCAGTGAATGGTTTTCCATACAAAGCTGAGGACAAAGTCCAGAGCCATCATGACCTCATCACTAGTAGTAGCCTTGCACGGCTGTGAAGGATGGCCAGCCTGCCACCCAGGAGTCATGATCAGTTTCCAGAGCTCATGATGGATGTGTCCCTTGTGTGGATGATACCCTGTGCCTAATCTCTGGATCCTTCCTTCTCAATTTGGTAATACTTCTACTCTTTTTTTTTAAAATATTTATTTATTATGTATACAATACTCTGTCTGTACGTCTGCAGGCCAGAAGAGGGCACCAGACCTCATTACAGATGGTTGTGAGCCACCATGTGGTTGCCGGGAATTGAACTCAGGACCTTTGGAAGAGCAGGCAATGCTCTTAACCACTGAGCCATCTCTCCAGCCCAATACTTCTACTCTTACCTTGTGTGGAACTCAGGAACTCACCTAGGATTCCCCAACTCCATGAACTCCCAAATCTTGATATACTGAAGGAAGCAAAATGATTTTTACGAAGTGGTCCCAGCCCCAGATCACCATACATCTACAGCCTGTGTCAGTTTTCCCTCCGGTCTTCTATATTTACAGCCTCAGGTTCACCCAGAAAGCCTTTGTCTGACACCTCCCAAATTTCCCTTCTCCTCCAGTCATGGAAAACTCTGAAACCCTGATGTCGGTCCATTTGTGTTACTGGAACAGGTCACCTGACACACGAGGGTTCTTTGGCTGATGGTAGCATGTAACAAAAGAACTCTGGCCATGTTATAACACATCCGAGAGGTGGAAAGGGAAACCCTGCGTGGAACAGGGAATGTGTGCAAGCAGCGAAGTCAGAGAATGAGGAGGGGCTAGGCTTACTTTCCGTGCGTGTTTGCATTTTTGCATTCGTGCGTGTACGTGGAGGCCAGAAGTCAACCTCGGATGTCATGCTGTCCTTTGGGGCCACCTGCTTTATTTCTTTGAGGGACCAACCCAGTCCTGCAGAACTCTTCTGAGAGTGGTGTCCCATGACCTCCTCACCTGTCATTTGTCATTTTAAGGCCCCCACCTCCCTGAGACTCACCACTCCTTAAAATTCCCTCATTGGAGACCACATGTGACCCTCTCAAGAGCCCATATCCACAACACAGAAACTTCTATTTAATAGAAATCTAAGGGATTTTTCTTTTGCTGAAAAAATATTGATTAAAGGCTGACTGCCAGCTGGGTTGGGCATTAAGTTCTGGGGATATAATGAATAAGAAATAGGCACATTCTTTGCCCTCAAAAGGTTATAGTTTAGTGTGAGACTCAAATATTAAATCTGAATGCATGGGTAAATACAGAATTCAAGTTGTGACATCTGCTGTGTAGGAGAGTCAGAACTCTGATAGTGTTTGGTTGGCAGTCCCTCAGGATTCTAGGTGACATTTGGGACGAGATTTTGGTACCAAAGCAAGCGACTGTGCAGCATGGAAAAGGGGTTTCCAGGCATAAGTGAGGGAGGACCACAATTCAGCGAGCTGCGGTGAGTAACAGAAGCAAGAACGAGCACGGAAGCACACACATGCTTAGGTCTAGCCATTCTGAACTTCAGCCTTTCCTTTGTTTGGGGCCCCTGCAGAGCTTTTCTTGAGATATTCCTTCTTGTGGTTTGAAGTTTTACAAGCCCCTTCTAGCACAGCTATGTGGAGAATGAGTTTGGGGATGTTAAGGAGGATGGGCTAGAAGTGGATAAGGTGAGAAATAATAGCAGTTTGCACCTGGGGGTGGGAGCTGGTGCCAAGCAGGAGGTGGAGAGGTGGATGGAAGAGGCAGGACTGGAGACTTGCCCAGGGTTTGGGAGGAAAGGAGAGGGAATACCAAGAAAGGATTTTGCCTTAGTCTTTGACGCTTGCAAGGAGTTTGTGGAGAGGGAGCTAGACAGTTTTGATCCTGGTTAAGAGAAAAGGAGAGAGTTAAAGCTTCAAATCAGGTCTTGGACTGATTGCCCCAAAGTCAGGGTGGGATATCTGCCCTCCAGCCTCTGACCTTTGGGGGTAAGATCAAGGTTCTGTAGAGGCCAATGCTCCCTGCTTTGGGACAGGCCACCTCTCCTGCAGTTCGGCCATCCCCATCCGGTGTGTCTTTCTCTGCCAGATCCCAGCTTTCTCTGACTTAATGACTCTCAGTTCCTAGCAAGTTCCTTCCCAGAATCACAAAGGGCAACATTATGCACTCCTCATGCCTGGTGATAACTTTTTATGAGGTTTTTATTCTTTTACAATATATTAAAGCCATATTTTTGCCAGGTTTTTTACTTCAGTTTATTTCTTGCCCTTGACTCCCTCTTCCATTCCCCTCCCCCAGCGCAGGTCTCCCAGGCTGTGCCTCCCCCTACTCCCTCTACCTGAGCAGGTTTGCTCCAGAGATGTTTAATTCTCCTCTAATCCCAATTCCCCGAGGTACATGAAAGTGGCTTTACGAGCCCATAAATCCACAAAGATAAAGTGCATTTTTATTAGTTGTGTTGACATCAAAGGGAAAAAAATAGAATCTAATGTGGAATAGTCAATAATGAATTTGCTTAATAGCCCCCCTCATCACCTTAACAGTCTCGGGAGGCAGTGGTCTCCAAGGTAGAGAGCACAGGGGTGGTGGGCTCGCATGGGAGACAGGCAGAGTGCAGTCCTGGTAGATGCTGCTTCCTCCAGGGAGAAAATATTTTGTGGCAATGGAGCTGGTAAGTTTGAAGGCCGAGTGTGGGAGACAGAGAGCCTGGGGCAGGGGGGTGAAGGGAAGATGTGGGTGGATTAGGAGTTAAACCTGGGGTTCCTGTCATCTACTGCCAGTCTCGGTGAAAGTTCAGACCATCAGGAAAAAGGGAGGAAGAAATGTGGAGGTATGATTTGCCAGCTCAGAGAGCAGGTGATTCTGCAGGTGGCAACATCTCTGGGAAGAGGATGGAGTTCCATAGGTCAAGCTAGGGTCAAGTTCAGCTTGGTGCATCTGTACTGTCTGCATGTTCGAGCCTTGCCCTTCTCCCTCTGGGGCCTCCTGCTCCAAACCCTTATATCCCAGGTCCTGCAAGACTCCATTTGCTCTGTGGGTTAGGAATCCCTTCCACATTTTTCTATTGGCCCAGGTGTTCTGCCTCTCTTTGCAGCTACAGGTCTAGGGTTTGCAGAATTCCCTGACCCTTTTTTCCTGTCTTTCTTCTTTTTCTCCTCTCCCCGCTTTCCCCTCTCATTCTTGAGTTCTTCAATTTGCTTAGCAGAAAGTCTTACCCAGGCTCTTACAGAGAGTGATGTCCTAACTCTATGCCCTTAAGTCAGTACCCGAGAACAATTGGGGCTTTCTCCCATGGTCTGTTTACACTTTTTGTTTTGTTTTTGCTTTTTAAGACAGGGTTTCTCTGTGCAGCCATGGCTTCCTTAAAATTGCTGGCCTCAAACTCCTGACTCTACCTCCAGAGTACCCGTATTAAAGGCATGCACCCCCATGCCTGGGATCAGAGGGCATTTGTGAGGCTGGGTGGCAAGACTCTAGGGATAGCTCAGAGGTTAAGGGTGCTTGTTGCTTTTGCAGAGGACCTGGGTGCAAGACTCAGCCTACAGATAGTAGCTCACAACTATTAGTAACTACATTTTCAGAGTATCTTATGCTCTATTATAATTTCTGAGAGAGACGGGCATCATGTAGAGCCAGCAAAATGCTTACATACATTTAAAAAAGAAAAAGAAAGAAAAAGAAAAAGCTGTGAGGGGAGTTGAGATTATGGCTAATGGCCACTAGATGGCACTAGTCTAACATACAAAATAATAAATCTCTGACTGGGCAGGTCCAGGATAAAGTGTCTAGGAAGAAGTCTATAATGAAAATGTAGGTGTGGCCTGATGTAGGTGTTTGTTTTTGCACGTGGGGTAGGTCCTGGTGGCTGCAAGGTCCCCTCTTGTAGAAACAAAAGGGCTGAAGAGCTGCTGTTTGTATCGTCACTCTCCCTCCTATCAAGGTAGCAGGGTGCTTAACTTCTCCTCACACCCTTGTCCAGGTAAGGTGAGAGCGCCAGGCTGGACATGAACACACTTGATTGCTCCTGTGTCCAGGTGTGACCTTTGGGAGAAGGAATGGCCTCCTGTTTCCTCAGTAGGCTCCAAGAATGGATCTGTAGCTTCAGATAATGTCAAGAATGGTCTAAGGAAGAGACGGTGCTGAGATTGGCATGAGCTGTTAGGAGGGCTTGTGTGCTTGGAAAAGCCCACACCTGTCCATAGAAGTAGACAACCCGGATGGCTATGGAATTTAGTCTACATGATCTCTATTCTCCAGGACTGTGTTGGTGTGTGTGTGTGTGTGTGTGTGTGTGTGTGATAGAGAGAGAGAGAGAGAGAGAGAGAGAGAGAGAGAGAGAGGAATTAAGAAAATAATATACTGTAGGACTGTAGTTTAATGTTGGTGGAACTAGACTTCTAAAAAGTGGGTCCAGCAGGACTTGAGCTCGTCCTTGAGGGATTTAAATAAAAAAGTCGAACTTACCTGGATAAAATAGGAAGGTCTTGAGCTAGCACAATGGGGACATTTTATCTTATGTGAACAGAGTGTTCACATCAGAATCTGTAAGATCTGGGGTCCTGGTTGAATGGAAGCCAGGGGGATGAGTTGGAAGCCAGGGGGATGAGTTGGTTCATGATACCAAAGCATCAGGAAACTACGTCAGGCTGCTGAGCAGAAATGTGGTTTTCCGGAAGTGCTGATTAAGGGAACTCTCTACTATGGCTTAGGACTGGTAGTTGATTGACAGCAGGAATGGTTTTTCTTTTGCACAGTGCATGGCCTTGGTGTTCAGTAAACGCTGAACAGAACGCATAGCAGGAGCCTCAAGGACACTGAGGCCAGCAGGGGACCCCTCCAGGGAGGTGAGCCTCACTGGTGAGTGTGTGCAGCCAGCTGCCCTGCCTGAGTGCCGCCCACACTGAGTGTTGATTTTCCAAAGGCTGCTTTGTTCAGTCGCTCAGCGGAGCATGGGAGATGTGATCACTAGCTGAGAATTACACAGGCAGTCTTTGCTCTCTGCCACTTCCAGTTTCGCTGACACGCTTATTTGACAAGGCCTAAGGAACTGTACCATCCTTTATCCCAACACGGGGCTGCAGCTAGGCTCCAGCACTGCTCCAGGCAAATCCCACGCCTGTTGTGGAGACCCCACTCTGTGGGCCCAGCTGTCTATGGAAGGTGGCACACACAGAGGGTCTGAGTCGCCATGTGAATGGAGGTAGTGAGGTCAGTGCAGGTATGACATGGGACACACTTACAGAATTTAAAGATGCAAATGCAATCTCAGAAGTGAGTTCTACATACGGGACCCAAAGAGCAGGCCTAGCATAAGTCTGATCCTGGGTTTCTCTGGGGTCAATTCAAGCAGAAAGATGGGAACACTTGGGTGTTCAAAGAATAGGCTAGCTGTCAGTGAGCACACATTTACTGAACCCCAATGTAGGCAGGGATGAGTAAGACATGCTTCATAACCCTGTGGGTACAGAGACAAGGAAACCAGCAGTTATAGCATGGCATGGAAATGGAATGTTGTGTCTTCGTTGGGTTGGTGGGATTTGGGATCCCTTTGACGTGGGATCACATTACTGATACGGATCAAAGCAGTAACAATTAGCTGGCTGTCAACAGCAGAGTTCTTCTAAGTGCCAACCAGACCTGGGAATGAAAGGAGCTGAGCAGAGAGGCCCCTTCTGCTGTCAGCACTGCAATAGCAGTCTGACCACGCTGATTACACTTGTCTTTCGGGGCATCCATTTAACTCCTCCTGCATTAGAACTTCACAACCCAAGGCAATAGCCCCAAATGGGCCATTCTCACTCAACCCCCCACAGCACCCATAGGACGACTTCCTCTTTTCTCTAACCAGATGAGCACCTCAAATCTCAGCCATTGTAGATATTGACATGATGCTCTTTTTTTTTCTTTTTTCTTTTCTTTCTTTCTTTCTTTCTTTCTTTCCTTTTTCTTTGCGGGTGCTGGGATTGGTTCATTTCAGTTTTCACACTTTAGGATTAGGGCTGCTTAGCTAGTAAAATCTATGAAGATATTTTCAAATCTCAAAAGCTAAAGAAGAAAAACTTCCGTCTTTATGGTTTTGAATATTTCAGACAAGATACACCCAATGTGCACGAGTGGTCCCTCCTCTCCAGTATTCTTTCCCTGAACATCTGACAGCTAATGTCACCTGATTCTCCTGTTCTTTACTTTCCTACAACCCAGGGAATAAAAGCCCAGGACAGCACAAGATTACAGATGAAACAATGCGTGTAATGAGGGCCAGCCTGGAGAAGAAAATGAGCTGAGCACACAATGTACTTAGAAATAAACCTGCAGGTATAGCTTCACTCTCCCACCTGGGCCTGGCCTCCTCTGCTTGCTGCTGATGGACAGACTCGCTGATACTAACTTTCCAGCTGATTTGCTTGTTGGGACCAATGTCTCTGGACTACATTTCCTTGTTCCTCTTCAGTTTAAGGTGGCTTAGTGATGGTGTGTGGGTCTGTGAGGTGTGAAAGGGGGGCCACGTGTGCTATTGTAGGTCTGGTTGGGAACAACCTCCCATCTATAAGTCCCTGCTTCTCTTCATCCGTGGCAACCCTCCACACACTGCAGATGACAGGGCCCTGAATGGAAGGTACCAATGCCTGGCACCGTTACTGCGAGAAGTGACACTTCTTGCATTAAAACCCTGGAGAGTTGAGGGTTTGTCTCTTAGGATATCTTTTATGACTTCAGCTTGCAACCAGGTTCCTCAAGTAGAGAAATGGGCTGGTGGGTTGAACGATATGAGGAGTCTCTTCAGGATGTAGCATATTCTGTCTTGATCTCGCTGTGAAAGAGAACAGCAAACACTGCAAGAATGACAGTGAGCTCGAACCATAGCACGCCATGCCCTCTTCCTCAGTGACCGACCTTGGGGAGCTCCACGTGTGGCCAGTGGCTACAGACCTCTCTTTTCTGAGCCAGATGATACAGCAGGATAAGAGCTTCTGTCTCACTTTCATAGCAGCAGCGAAGATGACAAAAACAGCCGTTGGTAGATATGGCTTTTGTATGCACTCAGTGCTATATTAGGCATTGTTATTAATGATAATAATTGGGGCTTGAAATCAACAAACACCAGGAACTAATAAGAGATCATTTTAAGTGTGACATTTACTCTCAGTGACATAATATTAGCTCAAATGATGGCATAATCTATTTTATGTAAATCTAGTAGATGGAGATTAAACTTTTTATGCACAGACGAATTAGAGAATAATTATTTTCAAGTCAGTAATCTTTAACTATCAGGTTATTTATCTTCTATTGATTGATACTGAAAGAAAGGGGCCATTTTAGACCCAGAGGTCATCAATTAAGGATTGATTCAAGTAGCTATGAAGTAACCCGAGATGGAGGGAGGATAGTGTCACAATGAACAACTTAAATATGGTTTGTAAAAAATAGTACATAAAAAAACTCGTGGTGCTAAGACATATGAGATACCCTTTCTATGGGGGTCTTTGCATCCCATGTGTTAGAAATCTTCCAAGGAATCAAAACAGACTTTCTGTTGTCACAAGGAGACAGACAGTGCTCCTGTGGAGAGCTCACTCTCAGCTAACAAGTATTTCACAGATGTTCACTTGTGTACACCGTGCTAGGCTAATACTATTCCTCTTCTTCCAGATAGGGAATCTGATGCACAGAAACTGATGCTCCCATTCACAGCCAAAGCCAGAGAGCCAAGCATCTCATATTAGTGCTAAGCTAAGGGATGCGTATTCATGTATGTTTAGGTGTATGTCTCTACGCAGCTGCTTGTGGCATATTAAGCCTGTGTATGTGGAAGCTGGAGTATGAATCACTTCAGTCTTAGGTCTCAAGCATTATCCACCTCCAGTTTTGACACAAGGTCTACTACCATCCTGGAAATCACCAAGTAGGGTAAGCTAGCTGGCCAGTGAGCCCCATGAACCATTATCTTTGCCTCCCCAAATTGGAGATTATAAGTACTCACCACCATGCCCAGTTTTTTCCCATGAGAGTTCTGAGGGTTCCTACTCATGTGTGCCTTTGTCCAAAGTATCCACATTGTATAGACTGCCAACTGTGTAGCCTTCTCAGTTACCAAACTAACTCTTGCAATAATAAAGTGCTTGTGTTCAGTGACTGTTATCTTTCTTAATAATGGCTCCACTGTAAGTGTGAAAGAATACTGCTTCTGGCTATTTACGTACACCAAAGAGGAGCCACAGTGTTAACCTTAAGTGAACATTTATTGTAGATGTATCGGAAATAACATAGTCTCTACAGAGGGTTTGATACTAGCTACAGTTCCAGCTTCCCCTGGTGGTCCTGGAAAGAAGCCCTTAGAGCTAAGGGAGAATAACTTTATGTGAGATGTAGGTAACAACAGTACCACCCTGGAATGGTATTATAGATTTAATGATGCAATATTTAGTGTAGACTTAGTAATGGCCCATTATTCTTAGACACTTAATTATCATCATCGTCTTATTCCGTACATTTGATCCTGGTACCACACTCGATTTAATAAGGCTGGGATAAAACTGCCAAATGCAAGGGGCCAAGGGAGTGACCCCAGCCTAATAATCTTCCTTCATAAATGCTGCTGAATCTCTTTTCTCACCCACTGAGAATCGTGGCCTGGGCTGCATCATGGGACAGAAATGGGGAATAGTTAAGATGCGACACGAGAACTGCAAAGTCAGGGGCTTACTCTCGGGAGTCATTTGAGAAAAGGCTCAGAAAGGTTAAGCACCTTCTCCATGTTTTCAATCCCTAACTATAGGTGGGATTCACACCAGGGCATCAAAGCCCAAGGCAGGGACTCTTTCCACATTTCCTTCCTGTGGGTCCCCCTCTCAGGCTGCCTCTGGCTTTAGAGCCGGTATAACTAAGTTCCAAACTACCCTACCTCCTTTATTTTCTATTGCTGGTGCATTCTGATTTAGATTTCCTTGCCTTTCCCCAGCTCCTGCCTTTCTTCTCTGCACTCCCTTGTCATTTCAGGTCTAATTCCTGCTTTGTTCTCAGAAGACTCCCACCTTCTGATCTGCTGCTCTGGCCACCCATACCATGGTCATCAGCATGACCTTTTAGGTGGCAACTACTATGTCATCTCTCTCTGGGTCCACCTCTCTCCCAACAGAACGTATACAATGCTGGAAATCTGGAAGATCAAATTTTGGGTACAAGGGATCCTACAATGAGTTTTAAGTAGCAGATGGATAGGTGACATGGTGCATGGCGGTAATCCTAACACTTAGAAGTTTGGGTAAGGAATATTCCAAGCTCCAGGCTAACAATCTTTGCTAAGAAGTGGAATCCTGTGATGATGATGATGATGATGATGATGATGATGATGGCAATGATGATGATGATAGTTCTATTTGTGAAAAGGTGTTGGGATCTACTGGCATTGCTGAACTGAAGGTACTGGAACACTATGCAGAGGTTGACAGAGGGGAGCCCAAAACTTTCAAGGTAGGCAGAACAGCACAGTTTTAACTTTCCCTTAAGTGTCATGAGTGGCTGTGAAAATCTTATGGTCCCTGTTGTGGTTTGAATATAAAGTATCCCTCTTGGGTCCCAGCTGGTGGCTGTATTTTGGAAGGTTATGGAGCCTCACAGCAAGAAGTGAGTCACCAGGGGTAGGTCTTGATACTTTGTAGTCTGACTCCACTTCCTTGACCCATGCAGAGTCCTGACTGTGAATTCAATGTGAGCATCTGCTTCACGTTTCTGCTGCCATGTCTTCCTTCCCGCTATGGACTAACACCCTTAAACTGTGAGCCAAAGCAGAGGAAAGACTTTCCACAGTTACTACTTGAGGCAAGAGAGCATCTTCTCAGACTGAGATGCATTCTCTGTGTTCATCCCACCTCCCCTGATACTGGGCTGAAAGAGCCTCCTGATAAATGCACAGTGATAATAATGGGGACCCACTCCCAGCTGCTCCTTATCCGGGCACCCCAACCACACACTCCTTAAAGCACGAATATATTTTCAAACGTTTGCTCTCTCAGGATTTTAAATTATGAGCATAGCTTTAAAGGAAGAAAGAATGTTCCCTGTTGTGAACAAGATCTGAATCCTGACTTACTGTATTGACCTGGTGTTGCCTGGTCACCTGTCCATGCCCTGACTCCAACCGAAACCCCTTGTCCTCTAATTCCTGACCTGACACTACATCCTTGTCCTTCTGTGAATCATCTTTGTCTTGTTCCAGACTGGCTGTGACTGTCATGTCTTCTTTATGACTTCCTTGTTTAATTATTCTGAGCTCATCTCCATCTCTTTCATAGCTCACCTATTCCAAGTTTCCTTCTCTTTCTGTTACTCCAAAGGCCCCAAGTCTTTTTTCTGCCCCTGCTCTCCCAGAGTCCAGTCACAGGCCTTCTCTTATGTTTTTGCTATTAATTATCTTACCTTCCTCTGAATCTCTAATCATCTAGGTTGATGGTCTCTGTCATGGTGGTCTTCTTGCCATTCTGTTGCTCTCTCTCTCTCTCTCTCTCTCTCTCTCTCTCTCTCTCTCTCTCCTCCAGTTCTGGGGGGGGGGGAGAAATGATTTTGACGTGATGAGGGATATCTAGATTCTTGTCCTTAATTCTTGTTATTCACAAGTTTGTATTCATCAGTCTTTTAAGTATCTAGTTGCCATTAGGAAGTGTTAATATGGATAAAAGAAAGTGTGGCACCAAACTTTCTCATTTTCTCTGGGAAGGTAGCCATAGGTGGAGCCATTAAGAGTCAAGGCAATGTGGTTATGCAGTAATTGCAGCGCGAACATGAAGGAGCTCTGAAAGGAGGAACATTTTCAGTCTGAGGTGCTCCAAGAAAGATCCTGTGAAGGGGACCATTGTCTTGACTCATCAAAGTCAGCCAAGAGGAAAGCTAAAACCAGGATACACAGGGGACAAGATGTTTTGAAAATGACCTGCGTCTTGAAGCTATGGCGTGTGTTAGAGTTGGCTGATCTAAGGGGAGATTTCATTGGGAGTCCTGGCTATAGCACTCTGGGTCACAAAATATTTAGAAATGACTTAGAGACCCATCCTGAAACACATTGCAGGTTTAATAGGAAGGTCAGGGGATTTTCCCTGTAAGTGACTAGATATCCCTTAAAGTTATCAAATGAGATTTTACAGATGCTATTTGTAGTTTCATGGCCAGTTCTGGAAGGAAAGATTAGAGGCAACTTTGGATAAAGTTTGGAGCTGCAGCAGAAGTCTTAGAGGGAAGGAATGGAGGGTGGAAGCAAGCTTGAGGGATGCTTAGGGAGTACAAGTAGGAGGGATTGGAGACAAGCTCTTTAGACATGCAGAAGAAGGATGAATGGATGGGGAGAAAGCTTGGGAGAGAACAGGGTATGGAAAGGAGGGTGAGTTGGCAGAAGTTCAGTTGAATGAGTGCAGGAAGTGCAGCTGCAAGGATTCTGACCAGGAAGGAGTCCTTTTGCTTGACAGAAGGAGGAAATCAAAGAATCCACGAGAAGTTCATGTGATACTTGCTGTTCACTGGCACACCAAATTCAAATGCATATATTACTTTAAAAGGTTTCTTATTTTTAATTACGTGTCCATCTGTACGTATGTGTTTTCATATGTGCATAGGTACCCAAAGAGGACAGAAGATGACACTGGATCCCCTGGAGGTGGAGTTACAAGGGTTGTGAATTTATCCATTATGGGTGCTGAGAACAGAATTTGTGTCCTTGCAAGAGCAAGACATGCTCTTAGGCACTGATTTGGCTCCCTGCCCTGTAAATCCTGTTTGTCACTGAGGTTGTTTCTACACTCTCCATAGAGTTACTACTGAAGAGATGATCCAATAATATCATCATTCTATTTTCATAAGCCTCCTCTAATGAATTTTGTTTAGAACATCATGCTAGCATGTGTTTTCTTCTAAATAGAATCTCTCTCTTTCTTCTGCCACTAACAGCTTGTATTTCCCTTTTTACTAGGCCCACTAGGAAACCCAGAGGCCAATTTCCTACAAATCACAGCAAAAAAGAGTCTTTTTTTTTGCATTCAACAAAAACTCCTCTCCTTTGCCTGGAGGACATCTGATTTCTTTTTTGTCTTTATTTTCTATTCCCGTGTATACAACTAGTGATATCTTTAAAATGTTCAATATAAGTTTATTGAGCAAATAAAACCTGCAAATGGCGATTTTCTCCATAAATTGGAGTACTTAAATTGTCATAACATGCGTTTTGCACGTTGTTTTGACCAAATGCCAAGATGTTGCTACAGTGAAACTTCAAATGCTGTCATTATGTAAATATTTCATTTTAAGCCACGGAAAATCCTTTTGGAGTCTAGAGAAGTATAAATTCCTGAAAATGGGAAGAGGCTTATCCTCTCTGGGCCTCAAGTTCCCCTGCTGTGAGGTTCTGACGAGAACGGTGTCTTCTCACTCAGGAGATAGTAGAGACTGAAACTATCTGGAGGTATATCTGTAGACAGAAAGTGACATCAGTAGCAAGGCTTAGTATCTCTTTGTGTTACTCCTGTGGGCATCCCAAACCAATGGACGAGCTATTGGCCATGGAGTTTGGAGTGGGTGCGGTCTTAATTACCTATGGCCTTTTCAACTCAAAGATCTCATAAGTAAGGGGCATGCTTATTCTTAGGTTAAGTTGGAATTTAACATGGTCAGTAAAATTTTGTATTTATAGAGTATAATTGTTGCTCTCAAATGTCAGTGTGATGAAATTTATAATAATCTGGGGCAAGGACGTCCGAGTATGTCTGTCAATGACATCATCTTGATGAAGTCAATTGATACGAGAAGACCACTGACCTGCAGAAGGAGAAAGTGAGCTGAACGCAAGCATCCGTTACTCTCTCCTTCCTGACTGAAGACTTCTTGTGACTCTTCAAACTCTTGCTGCCTTCACTTTTCCCCCATGATGGACTGCCCTTGAAGGGTCAAAATAAACTCTTGTATCCTGAAGTTGCTTTTGTGAGGATATTTTTATCACAGCCACAGGAAAGTCTCTAAGACATACAGAATGGTTTGGGGGTAGCAGGGAAGAGTGACGGGATTGGGTGTTTAATTCACATCTGATACCAAGGCTAGCTCCAGAGATTGTCCCAGCAGGCTTTGCTCCATCTTAGATATAAAAGTTGAGTAGCTGGCAAGAGAAGCAGTAAGGAAGCTGTTGACGAGCAGCCCTTTGCAGAGCTAAAGGGCATCGTTTCCACTTGCTCTACCCTCTGTGTGTTTCTAGAGGGAGAAGGGATGACTAATGAGAATCAGGCTTCCTCCCTGCGTGGCCTGCTGGCTGGCACATTGCTCACAACCCGTGATAAACTATCCCCTTTCTCAAAGGCACTGGTTCATGGTGGATTATTCATGAGTTACCCTGAAAATGTTGCTTCTATTTACATTTTTGAGCTTGGGATACAGTTGTCCATGGGAGGTGCCTGGTTCTGGAGGAGGAATAGAGACACAAAGTTAGAGGAGAGTACGGGAGATTTGCTCTCATTGTGGTGGTGGAGACAACTTTATTTAAACAGTCAAGAATGAGCTCCAGGGTTTCACCATGGCTATGGTTGAACTGGCTGGGGTTTGACAGTCATTTTGACATCTAGTCACCTAGTCATTCAATAAACACTTTCTGAATGACTGCTGTGTAAGACATGGCACACGGGTTGCTCTTGCTGTGCGATTATGCTCTTGTATACTGTAAAGATTTGTTACTCATATTTAGTTCAATAAAATGCTGATTGAACAGTAGCCAGGCAGGAAGTATAGGTGGGACAACCAAAGTAGGAGAATTCGGGGAAGAGGAAAGGCTCAGTCTGCAGTCACAAGACAGAAACAGAGGAAGCAAGATGAGAATGCCCTACTGAAAAAAGGTGCCACAGCATGTGACTAAACTGGACAGGAATTATGGATTAATTTAAGTGGTAAGAACTAGTTAATAATAAGCCTGAGCTCATACTCCAAATTTATATTTAATATAAACCTTTGTGTGTTTCTTTGGGACTGAATGACTGTGGATCCAGTGGGAAAGAAACTTCCATCTACATGTTCTCTAGACAGAGAATATCACATTTTATAATGTATTTGCTATGTCTAGGAATCTTGTTAAACCTGAGATTTAGTATTCCTGGTTTTCCAGTAAAGCCTGGATGTTTGATATCCTAACAAGACCCCACCCTCCAAGGGCTGCCCCTCTTGCTGACACACAGGACACATAGTGACACATGACTTTGGCTCTTAAGGAGTTTGCGCTCAGTCTACTGAGGCAATCAGATGACCAACAAGTTAACTCAACAATTAAGGTAAAAGAGAAAGCCCAAGTCAGGAGACAGAATGACACAGGAATAGGAGTTAACCATTCATTCTGGGTTAGAGGAACAAGGGATGCCTTCAGCATGGGGATAAAGAATCATATCTTGAGGGGTCAGGGAGAAAGTTCAGTGGGGAACAGACTTGATGTTCTAGTATGAGGACCTGTGTTTAGGTTTCTAGCACCCATGTAAAATCTGGGTGTAGTAGGAAGGTAGAGAAAAGAGGATACCTCAGGTTTGCTGTCCAGACAGCCTAGCCAATCAGTGAGCTCCTATTTTAAATCCCATTTAAAAGAAAATGAGGTGGAGAGAGATGGAGAATGACACTGGGTGTCACCTCTGGCCTCCACACGCATGCACACAGCTATGTATATGTATGTGACCTCCTCAGCACACGCAGGCACACATGCACACATGCACGCAGCTGTGTAGATGTATGTGACCGCCTCACCGCACACATGTACACAGCTGTGTAGAGGTATGTGTACGCCTCACTACACACCTGCACACATGTACACAGCTGTGTAGATGTATGTGTCTTCCTCACTGTACCAGCATCTGTCAGGAAGCTCAATTTTAATAAGTAAACAGAGTTGACTATGGCAGTGAGGGCACTTCACAAGCTGAGCGTCGAGTAAAATACAAGACTCTTTGGTGGCTGGAAGGATTTCTGGGCATATAAATGGCTGAGAACCTGAAGTCTTTCTGCACAAAAATATTGGTGAAGTTGCTCCAGGATCAGGGAAAAGATCTAACTTTCACTCTCTTCTCTGTGGAGGACCTTAATGGTGTCAGAAGTGAGGTAAGTCTGGGATGCTTTCCCTTATCCTTGGCCTTGGGAAAATATGGAAATAACCAAGGGAGTGGCCAGCTGATAGGAGACATCATAACTCCAAGTCTATGCTCTGTCCCCAGAGCTCTCATTCGTCACCATCACCCTGGAGGGACTTGGTTTCATAGCTTCCTCTCCTTGTTTTTTCCTTGTTAAAATGTATGCCCTGGTCCTCTTCTTTGGAGAACAAGAACTTTACTTGCAGCTGTCAAAGCCACCTGTGCTCAGCAGTTCTCATCCGAGATCTGGAATGACACACACTGGAGTCCTTCAGCATGCTCAGAAGGTGGTTGAAGATGACCTAAGTCATACCACTTCTGAATGATTTGGTTCAATGGTTCATAGTCCCCTTCCTTCATGCCTGCCTGCCTGCCTGCCTGCCTCCCTCCCTCCCTCCCTCCCTCCCTCCCTCCCTCCCTCCTTCCATCCCTCTCTCCCTCCCTCCCTCCCTCCTCCCTCCCTCCTCCCTCCCTCCCTCCTTCCTTTCCTCCATCAGATGATCTCCCTTCTCTTCTCCTTCCCACTTTCCCCCTCCCCTCCTCTTTCCCCTTACACTCCTATTCCCCACACCTCTCTGCATAGGCTTGCCACATAGGTATTATAACGTACATCAGTGGGGAAAGAGTCAGAGGGGAAGACTGATAAAGGGCATAGTGGTTGGTGTAGCAACTCCCCTCCTCACCTTAGCAAGTGCACAAGAGCAGGAAGACTCTCTGAGGCCTGGCTCATGGCTACTGTTGAAGGGAGGAGGTTTGGGTGTCTTCAAGGTGCATGGATGGCCAGGGTCTAGAGCATTGGATACGCTATATGCCGGATAACACCCAGGCACTATTGGCTTTCGAGATATCACAGATGGACCCCAGGGACACCACTCAAATTATGGGCTGAATGAAGTCAAAACAAAGTTGAAAATTCTTACAAGTTTTGTACAGAAGTTCTACAGTTCAGCTCAATAAACACCCATGGGACCCACTCCAATAAAGGTAGCTCAGCCTCCTAGTTACTTCAGGAAAGACTCCGAGGCTCAGAGGAGGGAGGTAGCCAGTCCGGAAGCACTGGGTTAGAACTAGGTCCCAGGTCTGGCAGCTAGGCTGACATGCATCCTACACATGTGTCCCCTGTGGCTGCTGCTGCAGGCTGCTAGAGATACATGTACACACACAGATAATTAACACCAGCATTTAACCCCCAGCTCCGAGGCTCTGAGGGAAAATGATTTACAACCATCAGCAGCAGCTGTTTGGGAGAACCTGGAAAAGAACCACCTGGGTTATCTCTTCTCACAGGACATTGGCATTTGAGTGCACTAAGACCAGCCTCTGGGATCGGAGCCACCAAAGATGACCTATAATAGCCAGAATTAGATCATTGTCTGTGTAGAATCCTGTCAGGCCATCAAAACTATCCAGGTGTGAAGCTCTGCTCCAGGCTATGGTCAGGGTGAAGTGAGTACTCATGGAAGGAAAGGGTGACTGATTCCAAGGAGTCAACATCCAGGGTACCAGTGGAGTCATAGGATGGGAAGAACATGGACTCTAGGGTCAGAATGATTTTTATCTATCTGCCTGCCTATCTGTCTGTCTGTCTATTGTCCTTCTCTCACACAGTTCCCCCAGCTCCTCCCAACCACTCCCCACCTCTTTCCAACCACTCCCCACCTCCTCTCTCTCCCAGACCCTCTCTTCCTATATTTCCCTTCAGAAAAGAGAAGGCCTCCCAGGGATATTAACTGAATATGGCATAGCAAGTTATAATAAGACCAGGCACAAACCCTCCTATGACTCCACTGGCTCTGGCTTCTGTGGCTCTGGTAATGCGGGGCTGAAGAGTCAGCCATGATTAGCAAAATACCAGAACCATTGGAGTGAAAACTTTGCCTTTCTGGACAATTGATACTGTTTAGTTGGGGCTGAGAAATAAGCCACAATCAAAAAGACACCAGCATCACTGAGGTACAATCTTCTGGGAAGTGTTTCCTGAGAGTCAGCACACAGAAGCTGTGTTCCAGAGGCAGCCAAGGTTGTATCTCATGCTGCCAACCGAACTTGACAGTATAAGAGTCACCCAAATGGTTCTGAAGAAATAAAAGGGGTCATGGGGAAAAAACTGAGGCTTGACATTGTGTGTCAGGACTGCAGTCTCTGAAGAAAGCCCAGGAGAGGCTACCGATGAAAGTGCAGTCCAGCTCCAGCAGAAGACTCCAAGTTTTGGAGATACCAGTACCTTGGGATGACCCCCACCACCAACACCAGGGAAGTAGAGTCAGTCAGAGCCTAGAAGAGAAGCTGTGTATACTCCAGAAGGAGAAGCCCAAGCCCTTTGGAGAAGCCCAGATAAGTGGACCCAGACAGTGGACATGCTGTTATTTCCCCTGTGGGGAGTTTGGTTTTGCTTTGATCTGATTGCCACTGTGCCCTGGTTCTTCCCTCTTGAAATAAGGAAGCATTCAATGCATTTTTGATTTTACAAGAGCCCACAGTTCAGCAATTGATTTTTAAAAGGGATTTTGGGTTCTAAAAGAGACTTTGAATTTTTAAAGAGATCACATTATACAGCGTTTGAATTTGTAAAGACTGTGGGACTTTCACAGTTTGTAGAATGTTTTAGACTGTGTTGTTGATGTTCATGTGTGGTCTTAGGGATGACCAAGAAAGGAAATGTTATGATTGAACAGTGATATGTATATTGGTCAAAATTACAAGGGATCAGTTGTCCTGGCTAATTTTATATCACCTTGATACAAACGAGAACCATTTGAAAGCAGGGAACCTTAACTGAGAAAATACCTTCGTAAACTCTAGCTGTAAAGCGTTTTCTTAATTAATGATTAATAGGGGAGGGCCATCTCATTGTAGGTGGTCCTATCTCCGGGCTGGTGTTTCTGGCTTCTATAAGAAAGCAGGCTGAGTAAGCCATGTGGAGCAAGCCAGTAAGCAGCACCCCTCCATGGCCACTGCATCAGCTTCTGCCTCCAGGTTCCTGCCCGCTTTGAGGTCCTGTCCTGACTTCCTTCAAAGGTGAATTGCAGTGTGGAAATATAAAGCAAATAAACCCTTTCTTCCACAAATTGATTTTGGTCCTGGGGTTTCATCACAGCAACATTAACCCTAACTAGGCCAGTCAGCGTACTCCTTTGAGTTCCACAGTATCTTCCCAATGACTGCTGGGGTGGTAGCCATGAGACTGCCACAGTATATTCACCATGCCAGGATTACAGTGTCGTCTTCCCACAGTACATGTACCATAGTGCCGGCGTACAGCCTTGAGCATACCATAACATATGTAGCGTGAATCCTAGGTAATAGGCACGAGCTTCCTACAGAAGTTGCACCCTAAGTGCTGGCCTAATGCTTAGTTCCTCATTGCATATGCATAGTGAGGGTTGGGTTTACAGACATGAACCTCCCCCAATTGCCCATGCACCCTGAATGCATGCTTACTTTTTCTGTTTCACAGGTCACTCAAAATGAATCCTGGGTAATGGGCATGAGTCTACCCTAGTACAAGTACCACGTGTGATAATTACAGGTGTGACCCTCGCACAGTACATGTACCTTGACTGCTGCCTTCCAGGCAAGCATCTTCAGTGCACAATGCACAATGGGTGTGGGACTACAAGCATGAGGCTCCCATTGCATATACAGTGCAATGTCTAGCTCACTGTTTCAAGTCTCGCACATTACATTCCCAAAGAGTTCTGGGTTACAGAAATGCATCTACCCTGGTAGACACACCGTGATTGCTCACTTGCTGTTTTGAATATTGTACTCATTCACTCATTTAGTCATGAGTCTCACACAATACATGCTGGCTTACTCTTTGGGGTATTGCACACTACCTTTCAATGAGTGCCGGGTTACAGGCTTAGCCCTCCCTTCCCCCCAGTACATGCACAGCGTGTGCTGGCTTGTTCTTTTAAGTCTTGCACAGTATATTCGGAATGAGTCCTGGAGTTTATTCATGAGCTTCCCACATTACATGCATGGTGAGTACTCCATTATAGGTGTGTGTTTGTTTCCAGAGTCCATGCATAATGGGTGCCGGGTTACAGGCTTGAGCCTAACACAACACATACACAATGAATGCGGGCTTACTGTTTTGAGCTATGCACAATACAGTCGCAATGAGTACTGGGTAATAGGCACGCTCCTACTAGAGTACAGGCAACATGAGTGCTAGGATTATGAGGTCATCCTCCCAAAGTGTCTGAACCATGAGTGCTGGCTTACAACCGTGAGCCTAGCATAGAACAAGCACCATGAATCCTGGGTCACAAGGCACGAGCCTCCCACTGTGCATATATGCCATGAGTGCCTTCTTATTGTGATTTGCATAGTACATTCACAATGAGTACAAAGTTATAGGCATCAGCCTGCCACTGTATATGATCCCGTAGTGCTGGCTTACTTTTTGGAGTACCACCCAATACATTGACAATGAGAACTGGTTTATAGGCATGAACTTCCTAAATATATGCACTTTAATAGCTAGTTTATAGACATCAACTGCCCACAGTACAGACTCATTCTGTAAGTTCTCTTTTCCCAGAGAACCCCAACTATGACAATGCACCATGAGTACTGTGTTATCGCTGTGGGCCCCCCATAGTACACATACTAAGTGCTGGGTTACAGCTGTGGATCTCCTATGCACCATGAACACCGGGTTATAGGAGGGGTCCTCCACATTATACGCAGCACAAGTTTTGAGTTTGTGTTTCATACAGTACATTCACAGTGAGTGTTGGGTTATAGGTGTGAACCTCCCATAGCATATGTGCCATGAGTGTTATGTTAGTGGTTGAGCCTCCAAAAAGCAGTAGCCATGAGTGCTGGGTCACAGACCTGATTCTCCCAGAGTATATACAGCCTGAATGCTGGTATACAGCTCTAAGTCTCCCACAATACAAGGGCTGTGAGTACTGGGATACAGGGCTCAGCCTCTCATGGTACTTGCACCATGAGTGTGATGTTGCATGTGCCTGTAGTATATGCATCATGAATGCTGGGCTATAGGCATGAGCTCCCACAGTATATGCCCCACGAGTTTTGGGTTCCTGCTTAGACTCTCACACAGTACATTCTTGGTGAGTCCTTGGTTAGAGCCATGAGCATCCCTCAGTCAACGCACCATGAGAGGTGGGATACAGGGGTAGCCTCCCAGAGTACATTCACTGTGAGTTCTGGGGCACAACCAGGGGGGCTCACAACAGAACAGGCATGAATGTTGGATTACAGGCATGAGCCTCCCCACAGCGCATGTTCCACAAGTCCTGGTTTACTGCTTAGAGTCTCAAAATACATTAACAATGAGTGTTCACATATAGGTGTGAGCCTCCCACAGGATATGCGTCACTGCTGGGTTAGTGGTGTGAGTCTCCAAAAGTACATAAACCATGAGTGTTCGTATATTGACTTGAACCCCCGAGAGTAACTCCAGAGTGAGTGCTGGGTTACTGGGTCAAGCCTCAGACAGTATATTCACAATGAGAGCTGGGTCTCTATAGACACGAGCCTTCCACAGTATACACGCCATGCTGCTAAGTTAGAGGCATGATCCTCCAGCAGTACAGACTCATTCTGTAAGTTCTGTTTTCCTAGAGAACTCCTATTATGACAATGCACCATGACTGCTGGGTTATACTCATGAGCTTCCACAGTACATGCACCGTTAGTTCTGGGTTTCTGGTTTGGGTTTGTCAAAGTCCACTCACAATGAGTGCTAGGTTATAAGGCGTGAGCCTCGTGCACCGTGAGTATTGGGTTAGTAGTGTGTGCTTCCAACGGTACATAAACCTTGAGTGCTGTGTTATAAACCTGAACCTCTCATAGTACATGCAGCATGTGTGCTAAATAATAGACATTGCTCTCCCACAATGCATGCAACATGAATGCTCAGATACAGGTGTGTGCATCCCACTGTACATGTGCTGTGAGTGTTGCGTTACAGCCCTGGGCCCACCCTGGTAATGCATTACGTATGATGAATGCTAGGTTAGAGGCTCACATGCACTTGAATGCTTGGTGACTGGCTTGCATCTCTTAACAGCATGTTCACAATGAATATTTGGAATATTTGGTTATACTCATCCTACGGCACATGCACCATGAGTTCTGAGTGTGAGAGTTTAACTCTGGCCAATTCACCCTTAGGATTAAGTCCTCCCATTCTTGCCAGCATAACCTTTCTGTTGCTATTTTTTTTCTCATCTGAAAACAGTGACTGAATAGGATCACTTACTTCAAATGCGAAGAAGTAGAACTGACCAAATCCATGAGAAGCACATAGCACAGTTCCTGGTCTGTGTTAAAAGTCCTTGGTTCTTTGCCACCTGTATTTCATTCTTGCTACCTAGATGCTCTACTTATTCTATATCTTGTTATCTGTGTTTCTTTGAGGAGACCCCTCCCTCAGTTTCTGTACCAGGGAGGTGGTATATGATAACATCCAGCCTGCTTATTGTGTGCCTGCCGTCAGAACCAACAGGTATAAACTCTGTTTCTTGTCACATTCCCCACACAATAAGTGCAACAACCATATAGCATTACACCATAAGAAGCATTATGTCTTCTGGAGATGGTTTGAAGTATGCAGGTAGATGATCACAGGCTATTTGCAGACACTAAGCTATTTTATATGAGATGCATGGGAGCCTATGGATGTTGGTATGTAACTTGGTTCTAGAACAAGTCGTCCATGAACACTGAGGGATAGATGCTTAGCTGTTATATGCTGAACACTGACTATGGTGCCCCTGTTTTCAAGATGGTGCTGTGATTGTTAGGCATAAGGAATGCTGAGAAAATATACCTGTCAGTGAAGCCCTTCCACAGCCCTTCCCAGAATGAGAATTCTGGGAAGACGCAAGTTTTAGTCTGCAGTTGTGACCAGATGCAAAGGATGTAAGATGTGACTGCCTCACTGAAAAAGGTACCAAGCCACGTGGCTCACACAGACAAGAATTAAGAGCTAATGTAAATTATAATAGTTAAGAAGAAGCCTGGGATACTAGGCCAATCAGTTTAAAATTAATGTGGACCTCTGTGTGATCTTTTGGGAATTGAACGATTGCAGGACTAGGTGGGACAGAAAAACTCAGCTAACAGAATGGTGCCCAACACGGGGCTTGAACCCACAACCCTGGGATTAAGAGTCCCAGGCTATACCGACTGAATTCTTCCCAGAATTCTCATTGCTCCACCTCTACTTCCTGCCTGGTTGCCCTGCCTATACTTCCTGCCTGGCTACTGGCCAATCAGCATTTCATTAAAAATGATACAAGTGACAGGATAAAAGGAGCATTGTCCCACAGCACTTAGCCTGCTATCCTCTTCTCTTCTACCACTGATGAAATATTTCTAGAGACAAACTGGATCTTGTTGCTCCTCTGCTTATCTCTGTCAACGGTTCACTATTTTCTCCATAGTTGAAACCCAAATTCTTCCTAGATCTGCCTGCTCTGATCACCCTCCATCACTTCACCCATGCTCCAGGTACAAGAAGCATTCGGAATGATCTGCAAACCACTCTCCCACTGACACACACATCCTCTCAATCTGTATGCTGGGTATATATGGGTGACTTGTTGAAGTCAGAGAAGCAAGCAAGTTAGAAGGCCCTTAGTCCCTTGGAGCTTACATTATAACAGGTAAAAACCTACCTTAGAAAATCGAGGCATACTTTGAGTTCATATACTTGTATATTTGGGGATGCATGCATGAGTGAATAAGCAGTATCACGCCACAGACCTTAGAGTCAGAAGTAGTGAGTACGGACCATTAACTAATTGAGCGGACACTTGCCTTTCCACATCCAGTTCAGGTGTTATTTTTTTCTAGGAAGCCTTCCTTAAAGGGAACATATTCGGGTGAGGTGCCATGCATCTGTGCTCTCAGAGAAAATTGCCAAGTTCAGAGTATTCCTAAAATGTTACACCTGATACCAGGTATAAGTAGCATCTGTCCCCAAGACTGTCAGCCTTTTGAGGTCAGTGACAATGCCGCTCAGTGCCCAATAGCTGCTCCAAGTAGAGTCAAAATGATGACCATGAATGAGTACCCAGATGCATGAACTGGGGGGGGGGGGGCTAGGATCAGGGAACAGAGAGACCGAAGCAGCCAAGCCCAGGAAGACTCCTCTTTCTCCAATTTAAAAGAGTGCACTTGAAAATGGAATTGTGGAACTGAGTTGGGCATTTGTTTATAAATGACAAAGGCGGCCAGGAGCTTTGGAGGAGACCCTCATTCATCCTGCCCCCATCACCTTCCTGTCATTTTCCAGTTATTTAGAACCAGCTGGCCAGATAGCCCTTAACCAAGCAATATACATGTTAATGTGGAGAGCAGGGGCTGAGATTGAAGTAGTAGCAAAAACACATTATTCAAAAAGGAAGACGAGGAGGAAAAGAGAAATGGACAAGGTAGGGGAGGCTCGGGGCAGCTCCAGCCTTCATTGAAAGTCACAAGCCGCCATGTCTGCGAGGGCCTGGTGGCCACCTGCCTCCACTCTGTGTCCCCTCCCTTAGACCTCTCTCTCCCCAGTCTAAAAATGCCCTTCGCTTAGTTTATTTTTAACCATCTCCATAAGGCCCCTGGCAGTCTCATTTTAATTAGATTTGTACCCAAAGAGGCCGCAGCTATTGATGGAATGATTTCTTCCCTTCTCTCCTTATTGGCATTGCGTAGGGGGCAGCCAAAAATTCTTTCAGAAAAATGGAAAGTTTAGCATTTAATTATTTTTTTCTTGGCTATCTGGTTCCAGTCCAAGAGCATTGGAGCTGGCAAGAGGAGGTGGCTCTTGCTCTTGCCTCCTTTATCGACTTGTTGGTTCTTAACTATGGCTGTCTTCATTCTTTACCCATGGACAGGCTCCATTATTTGCCTTTGTCTCCAACTAACTCCCCTGGATCTCAGAGATGAGAGGGTCTAGGAAAGAAATAGGTGCAGGAAGTGTTCATATATGAGACTTCTCAGGGCTCTGAGGCCGTCAGGAGGGGCAGCAACTTTTTTGGGATCCAGACAGCCCCTCTTTATGTTACGGTCATAGTGGTGATGGGAACAGCATTTGGTGACACTGTAGATCCATTCTCAGAAGCTAAATGGCAGCTCACTTAGACAGATATGTGCCCCAGAAGTCGTAGTCATGTGGAACCATGAGTACACAACCCTGTTCACTTGTGCAGACACACACACACACACACACACACACACACACAGAGAGAGAGAGAGAGAGAGAGTCATAGGAAGAGAAAGAGAGAGAGTAAGAGGGAAGGAGGAAGGAAGGGAAGGAGGGAGGAAGAGAGGGAGGGAGAAAGGGAGGGAGAAGGGGGCGGGGGAGAGAGAACTCACAGAACTTTCTGAGCTGCCAGAATGGTGTTAGTCACAGCGTGCCAGGCTTCTGTTTGCTGAGTTAGTCATACTAGATTAGATTACTCTGATATAATGATCACTTCACCACACCCTACTCCAACTACAGTCTATTTTGTGCTTTGCAAACTCTCTGAACCTGAATGCTTGACTAGGGCAATTTTCCTGCAGGTATCAGCTCGAGATTTCACACTGGTGCCTTTGGGAAGACGGGATTGTCATGACAGAATCAGAGCTGGACCACAGCAATTGGATGCTTTGTCGATCATAGATTCCAAGTGTTACTATCTCTATGTTCAGCAGAGGAGTGTAGTAAGGAGGCCGCTTGTTTGTTCCAGGCTGCCCAAACCTGAAGCAACCACACAGAAACTGTCTTGATTAAATCAACCATTTATAAGATTAGTTATGCCTTCAAATCTTCCCTCTCCCATGCCTCAGTTTCCTCCAGTGAAGGAAGTGAGAAGATGACTTCCTGTTTAGATCCACTGCATAAAACACTATTAATGGTCTATACCTCCCTGTGCTTTGTCACTTTGTGCTCTAGTAAAGTGCCTTGGACCTACCATATATCTGATAACGGTCATGTATCTGGCATCTCTAATATCTGGGTGTAACCCTGAGGACAGGGCCAGCAAACCTGGCCTATGAAGTCTTGAGAGTTCCTCTCAAAGACTTACGTGTCTCCTCCTTACTTTGACATCATTTCTGGTCTGGTTCATTTCTGGCATCACCAACCACTTTATCTATAGTTCACATGAATGACCTATGGCTGCTTGGACATGGCATTCCACCCCACTTCCTCCTTGCCACTCTGCTCTGGCTACACCAGCTATTTACCAATTGATATTTGGTTTCTCAAACTCACTACATTTATGCCTGCTTTAGGGCTCTCTACCTGCTTTCTTTTCCTTATTGTATCCCTCTCTGTTCTTCTCGGGGCATCCTCTTTATGATCTAGAGGATATTTTTAGACACTTTGCAGGTCATCTCATCACGATCTTACCATGATCAGAAATTATTTGGAGTTTAATTTGACTGTATTCACTGTTCGCCCTTCTCAGCTAGGATGGGAGCCTTCTGAGAGTAGGGACTGAACCTCCCTTGTCTTAATGTTACTGTGTCTGCCCTTAAGACAGTGGCTGGCAAAGCTGCTCGGGAAATTTGTTGATTAAAAAAGCTGGCATCAGAACCTTTGCTCTCACTTCTTCCACCTGTCTCCTCCACCATCCCATTCCCATTTCACATTCATACATCCTTCCTGTTCTTCAAGGCCACCTCCTTTGCAGAGTTTTCCATTCAGACCTATTTCCCCACCGTGCCTTAGAAGAGACAGTATTTACAAAGGACGCTTCAATCCTGTCCTATATCTTTTGCTTTCGTTATACATCATAACCTCATAGCATCTCAGGGGCTAAGACCTTGGAGGTGAAAGATGTGGGGTGATCCTGTGGCTCTTGAGAAATGTCCCGATGCCTAGAAGGCACATATCTTGTCTTGAGTTCACCTGATGGATATCTCGCTGATATCTTGGCTACACACAGACTGAACTGTGCCCTGCTTCCATTTGGAGGAGGTCCTGGTATACCCAGTTATCTCCTGATGTTCCTATATCAGAGAGGAGGCATTATCTTGTGTTACAGGAACTCCTAGGGAGGATTAACCTGAGGGTCAGTCCCTCAGAAAGGAGATTCTGATGGGTTGCAGAAGGTGTTCTGCTTGGTATGTATAGCTTTGGTATAACCAGAACTTCAGCATTCACTCTGTGTGTGTGTGTGTGTGTGTGTGTGTGTGTGTGTGTGTGAGAGAGAGAGAGAGAGAGAGAGAGAGAGAGAGAGAGAGAGAGAGAGAGAGAGATTCAGAAGCCTTGCAAGCAGTGCAAGCACAGAGTTGAGACTAGAATTCCCAAGCCTTGAGTCTGTAGTCCCTAGTTCATTGCTTCGGTTTTTTGAGCCATGTTCTCTCTCTTCCATAGCTCAATTAAAACAAAGCAAAGCAAGAGGCAATGTTGCCTGAACAGAAAAGCACAAAGCCAATTAGGACCAAAGTTGATTAGCTGCTTCTGGGTTGTTGTTGTTTTTCCCCTGCTTCTGGTGGCTTAAAAGCTTTCAGAAATAGTTTTTAAATAGACTGAGAAATAAGATAACAACAGTGTTTTTCAATAACAGTGATACAAACAAGCTACAAAGCTCCCAACCAAGACTGTGAGACCTCCTCTCCCCCAACTTGGCTTGCAGCTTCTCTGAGCAGGAACATGGGAGGTCATTAAAGTGTGGAGTCCTGAGGTAGATGATAGGAGACAGATGGAGTCTCTTGCAGAGGGGGCCAAGCTGTTCTCTGACCTCATACTACTTGCTTGGGAGACCCAGCAAAGCTGGAAGAGATTACAAGGATAAGACTGGAAGTTGATTGACATCTGTCAAGAGGCAATGTCTCCTACTTATTTCAATGGAAATGAATTTCCCCCATTCCTCCTTCCAACCCTTTACACATTTACAAGAGGATGCCTTTCAGACTCCCCTGGTTTGTCCTATGGATTCAGAGTTTCTGCTGAGTAACGTGTATTTTTGGCTATTTTCTTATTGCTGTGATAAATGACTCTGATAATGGGGGAAAGGCTTTGTTTTGGCTCACATTTTGAGGATGCAGTCCCTCATGGTAGAGAAGGCATGGCAGCAGGTGCTTGAGTTGGTTACCATGTTGCATCCCTAGTCATGAACCAGAAGGCAATGATTCCTAGTGTTCAGCTTGCCTTCTTTTTATTCAGTTCCAGACCCCAGCCCATGGAATGGTAAATTCCACAGCAAAGTGGGTCTTTCCACCTTGACCATTTTAATCTAGATAATTTCTCTCACACACATTCAGAAGCTAATCTAGTTTAGATGATTCCTTGTAAGTGAGCCTTCTAGGTGATTATGGGTCTTGTCAAGTTGACAATCAAAAGACTATCACAACACACTTCAGTGACAGAGCTGTTTCTCTCTCTAAGTGCAGGATGCCTAGCCAGAGAGGAGCAGAAGGCTTGGGCTACCATTTTGGCACAGTGATAAATTTCATTTGATGCCACAATTAAGGTTTTTGTTATGAAGTATACTGTCCTTGATGGATGGATTTAGTTTTCTGGAGAAGTTAGAAACCACGAGATGGACAATCTTTAATGATACTCCTAGAGCCAAACATATATAGCTTCTCAGATGCAGATATTTGAGCTGGGGTTATGATGAGGTGAGGCAAACCCTATGAGACTCAAAAGAAATGGACTTTTTCTTCAGGATGTGTAAGCAAAAGTCCCAAAAAAGCTTTGCTTTTTTCTTTTTTAAAGTGTGGGGTCTTGACACCCAAGGTGGAAGAAGAGAAGGTATGTTTGTCTCCTAGTTCCTGTGGAGCTTCCTGCTCTTCTGGAATTTCCTTTGCTAGCCAGGGCTAACAGTATGGGAAAGAGGGGACTGGATGGAAAGATCTATTCTTATCCAAACTGTAGGAGGGTTGTTCTATGGAGAAGAGAGAGTGTAGGTATAATGGGGGTCTGTAGTGTTTCCTTCAGCACACCCGAGAGCTGGTAGGGGAAGAACAGTCTGAAACATGAAGAAATGAGTGTGAATTTCCATATCAGGTGAACCTAGATGTCAATTTTGCTCTTGTGAGCCCTAGATTTTTCTCACTGATAAGCCTCTCTCATGGAGGATGGGGACTGGCTATCTTAGCTACAAAGGGCTTCTAAATTTCCTTGCTAGTGGGTAGGGTGAGTCTGTCTAGGAATATGTAGTCCTTGGGGTCAACTCTCTGGTGCCCTTCCACTGTCTGTGGTCTGATGCTGACCCAGGCAACCCTGTGCTGGTGTCCTGTATCATATGGCCCCATCAGGGGCCCATAGATGTCTCTACTATCTCTATAGTCCCTTCTTTTTGGCTTATTGTTTTGAGACAGGGTCTCATTATAGAGCCTTGGACCTTTCTATGAGAACCGAATAGTCTTGAACCTGATGCAGTC